>NC_140740.1:12400000-14900000 GCF_050655825.1 Lonchura striata
CAAGTTTCTGACCAGCCAGCACTTGCATGTTGCTTGCTGAGGATGCCGAGTGCTGCAATCCTGTGGGACGTAGCCATTTCCTGCAGGCAGTGGCCTCCAGCTAGAAATTGGCCTTTGACCTGTCACTTTGAGGCCCTGAAGGTCTGGGGACTCTGGCTGAGCTTCTGGCTGCTCGGCTCAGGGAAGGTCGATCTCTGGGCTTCTGCAGCGTCGTGGCCAAGGGCACACGTGGCAGTGCTGCAGGTGGCAGGGCTTTTTTTGTCTCTATTCCTTTGTGGAAAGGTGTGTTTGGTTTGTGGAAGTGTTCTGCAGTTTTCTGGAGCACTTCTTCACTTGTACAGTCTCTTTTGGCTTTTGCTAAGCTGCAAGGAGATGATTGAGTTGTCTAGGAATCTGTGGGTGCCATTCTTGTTGAGTGTGGCCAAAGAAACCAAGTGCCTCGTTGGGAAGACTTCTTGTGTGGCAGAAAGAAGAAGCAGCAAGTTTCTGTGGACGCCTTTTGCGATGAAGCCTGCAGCTTTGGAAATGGCATTAGGGCCTAGGGTGGGGGTGAGGCTGCAAGTCCTTGACTGCTGTCTTGTTTGGCTGAGAAGAGGCAGGACATCTTGGAACCGGGGATGCTGTATTTGAAGTCAAAGGGGCAATTTTGTGGTGAGGGACCTGAGTAGGCTAAAAGGACCCAGTGGTGCCAGTCAAGAGCAGCTGAATGTGGGCCAGCGCTTGGCCACATAGCCAAGAAGGCCAAGGCCATCCTGGCCTGTGTCAGCAGCAGTGGTGCAGCAGGAGCAGGGCAGTGGCCGTCCCCCTGGGCTGGGCAGCGCTGCGGCCAGAGCTGGGAGTGTGTGTCCACTTGTTGGCCCCTCTGAAGCTGAAAGTCCTTGAGGGGCTGGAGCGTGTGCAGAGAAGGACACGAGAGCTAGGGAGGGGTTTCAGCCTGGACAAGGGGAGCCTCCTGAGGGACCTTCAGGCACACTTCCATAGATCCATACGTGACAGTGCTCACCACCAGGGCTGTTTCCCTGCCAAACATGCCCTCACTGCCTCCAAGTGCTTTAGCCACCTGAGGAGGGAACACTTTTGTCTTGTGGCTTGTTGGCTTGCTAGGAGGTGAAGCCCTGCCCATTTTCTCTCTTTTACAACAAGCACAGATGCTTCTGCACAAACGTTCCTGCCCTTTTCACGCACTGGATGGCATTCTGATCCAGTTTGACTTTTCCATATCTGCCGCAGCAATAGCAATGGCCTTGCTGGCTATTTCCTCTTTTTCCATTTCAGGGCAATAAATAAAAGAGCTCAGAGCTCCATTGTTGTGCAGGGGCACCATTGCTTGCTGATGGCAGCTGGGGAGGACTATCAAATTCATAGAGTGCATCAAATAGAGTTCTGTTGAGTTGGCCCATTTTCATCTGGTTGGAGTGACTTAGAATCCCATTGCTAACAAAGTTGAGGATTTCTCCTTTGAAAAGGTGGTTGTGGATCTGAGGAGAAACGAGGTCATAAATGAGAGGTAACGGCCTGTCCCTCATGCTTCTCTCTTGCCGCAGATGGCAGAAGGAACAGCGGTCTCTGCCCCGGCTCCCTCTGCTCCTGGAGAAGGAGCCAAAAAGGAGCAAAAGGAGCAAGATGACCACAAGCCTGCAGCTGTGGCCGATCGATCCAAGACAGTAAGTGCCAGTTGTGGGTGGTGCTGTCTTTAGTGCAAGGCAGAGCTGCAAGTTTCTGACCAGCCAGCACTTGCATGTTGCTTGCTGAGGATGCCGAGTGCTGCAATCCTGTGGGACGTAGCCATTTCCTGCAGGCAGTGGCCTCCAGCTAGACATTGGCCTTTGACCTGTCACTTTGAGGCCCTGAAGGTCTGGGGACTCTGGCTGAGCTTCTGGCTGCTCGGCTCAGGGAAGGTCGATCTCTGGGCTTCTGCAGCGTCGTGGCCAAGGGCACACGTGGCAGTGCTGCAGGTGGCAGGGCTTTTTTTGTCTGTTTTCCCTTTGTGGAAAGGTGTGTTTGGTTTGTGGAAGTGTTCTGCAGTTTTCTGGAGCACTTCTTCACTTGTACAGTCTCTTTTGGCTTTTGCTAAGCTGCAAGGAGATGATTGAGTTGTCTAGGAATCTGTGGGTGCCATTCTTGTTGAGTGTGGCCAAAGAAACCAAGTGCCTCGTTGGGAAGACTTCTTGTGTGGCAGAAAGAAGAAGCAGCAAGTTTCTGTGGACGCCTTTTGCAATGAAGCCTGCAGCTTTGGAAATGGCATTAGGGCCTAGGGTGGGGGTGAAGCTGCAAGTCCTTGACTGCTGTCTTGTTTGGCTGAGAAGAGGCAGGACATCTTGGAACCGGGGATGCTGTATTTGAAGTCAAAGGGGCAATTTTGTGGTGAGGGACCTGAGTAGGCTAAAAGGACCCAGTGGTGCCAGTCAAGAGCAGCTGAATGTGGGCCAGCGCTTGGCCACATAGCCAAGAAGGCCAAGGGCATCCTGGCCTGTGTCAGCAGTAGTGGGGCAGCAGGAGCAGGGCAGTGGCCGTCCCCCTGGGCTGGGCAGCGCTGCGGCCAGAGCTGGGAGTGTGTGTCCACTTGTTGGCCCCTCTGAAGCTGAAAGTCCTTGAGGGGCTGGAGCGTGTGCAGAGAAGGACACGAGAGCTAGGGAGGGGTTTCAGCCTGGACAACGGGAGCCTCCTGAGGGACCTTCAGGCACACTTCCATAGATCCATATGTGACAATGCTCACCACCAGGGCTGTTTCCCTGCCAAACATGCCCTCACTGCCTCCAAGTGCTTTAGCCACCTGAGGAGGGGACGCTTTTGTCTTTTGGCTTGTTGGCTTGCTAGGAGGTGAAGCCCTGCCCATTTTCTCTCTTTTACAACAAGCACAGATGCTTCTGCACAAACGTTCCTGCCCTTTTCACGCACTGGATGGCATTCTGATCCAGTTTGACTTTTCCATATCTGCCGCAGCAATAGCAATGGCCTTGCTGGCTATTTCCTCTTTTTCCATTTCAGGGCAATAAATAAAAGAGCTCAAAGCTCCATTGTTGTGCAGGGGCACCATTGCTTGCTGATGGCAGCCGGGGAGGACTATCAAATTCATAGAGTGCATCAAATAGAGTTCTGTTGAGTTGGCCCATTTTCATCTGGTTGGAGTGACTTAGAATCCCATTGCTAACAAAGTTGAGGATTTCTCCTTTGAAAAGGTGGTTGTGGATCTGAGGAGAAACGAGGTCATAAATGAGAGGTAACGGCCTGTCCCTCATGCTTCTCTCTTGCCGCAGATGGCAGAAGGAACAGCGGTCTCTGCCCCGGCTCCCTCTGCTCCTGGAGAAGGAGCCAAAAAGGAGCAAAAGGAGCAAGATGACCACAAGCCTGCAGCTGTGGCCGATCGATCCAAGACAGTAAGTGCCAGTTGTGGGTGCTGCTGTCTTTAGTGCAAGGCAGAGCTGCAAGTTTCTGACCAGCCAGCACTTGCATGTTGCTTGCTGAGGATGCCGAGTGCTGCAATCCTGTGGGACGTAGCCATTTCCTGCAGGCAGTGGCCTCCAGCTAGAAATTGGCCTTTGACCTGTCACTTTGAAGCACTGAAGGTCTGGGGACTCTGGCTGAGCTTCTGGCTGCTCGGCTCAGGGAAGGTCGATCTCTGGGCTTCTGCAGCGTCGTGGCCAAGGGCACACGTGGCAGTGCTGCAGGTGGCAGGGCTTTTTTTGTCTGTTTTCCCTTTGTGGAAAGGTGTGTTTGGTTTGTGGAAGTGTTCTGCAGTTTTCTGGAGCACTTCTTCACTTGTACAGTCTCTTTTGGCTTTTGCTAAGCTGGAAGAAGATGATTGTGTTTTCCAGGAATCTGTGAGGCCCCATTCTTTTCCAAGCTGTCTGTATTCCTTGTTAATCTGTTCTTTCCCTTTCCTCACAGTCAGTCACTCTTGTCTGAGAGGGATAAGCTGTTGTCTCTGACTGCTATATTCTGTTTGACTTGAGGTGCATGTGTTGATATCTCACCAGGCAGCCTCCAAAGACCTCCAAGAACACACTGGCCGTGAAGATCACCAAATTTGTCCCGGACCACTGGAACTTCCCCCTCCTCAAAAAGTGATGCAGTTTCAGCACGTCTGCACGGGCTCTGGTCCCAATCCTCGCTCTGCAGCAGCATTACTTAAAGGAACCTATGATGTGGAACCTGTGAACTCAATCTCAGCCTTTGGTGATCTCCTTCTTCTCAGCTCCTTCATCTCCCTCCACGTGGCTTCTGAGAACCAGGAGACTGAGGAACAGTACCTGCGTATGCTCCGTACGTCTGCTGTATTTCTTGTCTCAGGGTCAGTGGATTGTGTGCAGGTGTCAGCAGAGCTGTACCAAATGTTCCTCCTGAGTTTGGTGTCACAGGGCCATTTAGGACTCCCGAGAGGAAGTGCTGTGCTCCGAGGTAGCGAGAGAGCGCTCTGGGTGTTCCTGCTGCCTCTGAAGTTAGCTGGGACTGGCCTGGGTTTGCCTGAGCTTCCCTCTCGGCTAAAGGCTGAAGCAGGGATTTTTCTTGCATCAGCAGAAGGCTAGGCAAGTCCTGCATGCTAGTGGCCAAACCAAAGAGAATTTTTAGCTTCCTAATTTCCCCTTAGACTCCTGACTTCCAACCAGTCATCAGAGCAAAAAATCTTCACAGAAATTTTATGGTTTTGGACTTTTGTCTTTTTGGTTGGGGATTTTTTTTTAGGGGGCTGGTGGTTTGGGGTTTTTTGCTTTTTCCCTGTTTATTTTTTATGGGGTTGATTTTTGGTTTTCTTTTTGCTGGGTTTTTTGGTTTTGTTTGTTTCTTTGTAGGGGTTTTTTTTTGGTGGAGTTGGTTTATCTCCATCCTGAAGGAGCCCTTCTGCCCCACATGTCTTATTGATGTCATTTTTATGACATTTTTATGTTGCCACTACTACATATACAGTTTCTTTTCGTGAGAATGCTATATTTTTGTCAATAAAAACTACTGTGAAAGAATATCAGGTTACAGGAGAAATAGAGAGCAGGAGGTGTTTCCCGTGTGCCCCCAAAGAAAAAAACAGATACTTTTATAACAATCTGTATTTCATATCCTAGTTTTATGCCTCTAAAGATGTGTCCAAGAGAGACACATCGAAGTGGCGCGATCACATAAATCTGTACTGCAGGCATTTCTCAGGAGACAGCCTCCAGCCCATCCATGGTATATTCCTCAGATCCATGGCACTTTTTCGTACCTTCCCCACTCTTTCCCATGACTCTTAGAATCCTACCCATTGGCCCGAGCCCTGCTCAGATCCGTCTCTAGGAAAACACATCAAGTCCTCTGGGATTCTGCAGCACACCCCAAGGAATCTGCTTCTTGCCCGTAACAGCTGCCAGTGCTGAACTCTCAGATAAGACCTGGTGGGGCTGAGAACAGAGCCCAGTGGAGAGCCCAGTGGATTCTGTGTCTACCATCACCTGTTGGGACAAAAATGGCATTGATCTGCACCTCGGTGTGTCTGATCTCAAAGCCCATCTTGTTGTGGCATGAATGGGGGCAACAGTTTGTACGGGGCCCAGGCTGCCTGTGGCTTCTTCCCATTGCTTGTCAGTACTCATGCTTGGGCTTTGCCAGCCTTGTTGTGGTCACTGCCCTGTCCCTGAGGGCTGGTGGGACAGGGCTGGAGCCTTCCTTAGCCCCAAGATGGGTGTCTGTGAGCTCAGCCTGCTCATGAAGGGTGAGGGTCCCGATGCTGAAAGCACTGTCGACATTGGTTATAGCATGAGCTGCTCTGGATTACAGTTGGAAAGGCATTGTTTGGGCAATGTTTTGGCTGAAAGCTGGAGAAGATGTGCTCCTCTCCTGGGAATGCATCTCCCTGTGCTTTGTTTCCTGTCAAGAGAACTCTTCCAAGGGCTCTACACAATCAGTCTCTGTGCCAGCCATCTGCACTGCAGGGCTGCCTGTCCTGTTGATGTTGTTGCTGTTGTTGCAAGTAGCTGACTGCCTCCAGACACTGGGGCTGCCTTTTGTATCTCCTGGAAGCTGGGATCTCTGCTTTAAAGTGAGCATCTTGCATTTTGTTTCCCTCAGGGAAAATGGTGAACGTGGAAAATCCCAAGATGAAATACACTGAAATGGAATATATTGGCAAGGGGTGAGTCCAGCCACACTTACTTCTACACAACCATGGGCCAGGGGTTCTTCTGGTATATCACTGGTATATCAGGTGTTCCACTGGAATATCTATCCAGTGTGAAGTCAGGTCAGCTGCAAACATGTTCAGACACTGGAGATAGATTGTCCTATCTCTTCAGTGCTGCTCAGAACTTGTGAGGGTGCTCAGAAGGCATTGTCAGAGACTTCTCCATGCTGCCAAAGCCTGCCTACATCAAGGAGCAGGACCTGGAAGATCTCCTTGTCTCTCAAGTGTGGGACAGCTCTGTGTTAATTTCTTCAGTATTTTTGTATGTCTCAAAACCACACTGCCACACTAATGAATAAAGAAGAATCTTGCTTGCCTGAAAGGGCAACCTAGCCCCTCTCAAAGCTATGAGATAACAGTTCCCAGGAGAATTTCATTCAATCCACGGTTCTTGGAAGGAAATGCTCCATGCTCAGAATAGGAACCACAGAGTTTAGAAACTCAAACCTAAGATGAAAGAATAAATTCCCTTTAGGAGCTGAGTCAGTAAACCCCAGCGCTTCTGCAACCAGCCCAGGCACTGCCCATGCACTTGAGAGGAAAATGCATCATCTGCCTTCTGGCAGAGCCCTCCTGCATCCTGCAGGTTTTAGGCATTTACAGCAGAGATCTCCTGTGTGGGCCAGCTTTCACTCTAAGAAATAAACAGCTTCTCCTTTCTCTGCTTCTGTTTTGTTTCTAGGCATTTTGGATCTGTGGTTAGAGCACTCAACCAAGCCACAGGAGGAGAGGTAAATGTCAACATCCCCCACAGACTCTGCTGCACTCAAGGCCTTTCCCCTCTGGTGCGAGCAGCTGTGGCTGGAGCTTTGGGTCGAGCTGTGCTGAAGAGGCACAAGAAACACAGACTGGTACCAGCCTGCAAAATACATTGGGGACAGTCTTTGTCCTTTTCAGCTGCCAGAAGGAAGTCACGCAGGGCAGCAGTTCATTTCAGAGAAGGATGTGCTCACTCGCTCTCAATTGCTAAAACAAAGGTGGTGCCTTAGAGCATCTCACTGCTCTTTGGGGCTACAGCTTCAGAGTCCTGAATTCTCACTTCTGGTTGCCAGCAAATACATCTGAATATTACTGGTAGTTCTTTAGCCACCTGCAGTGCTGCACTTGGGAACTGCACATAGGGAGAGATCTAAGAGGCGTCCCTAGAAACTCGAAGCCCTGCCCATAGCCCAAGATGTAGCCACAGAGTATTAAGGCATGGATTACTTCTTCTGAATCCCATACAAAGCAGCAGGGAGTGGGCTCAGAGGTTTGTGGGTGATAGTTGAGACACCAGTGTTACCAAGTGTTCAGGGCAAAACCTCAGTGGCCACATGTCCTGTAACTAGCCCCCAAGGGAGTGGAGAAATGGGCTATTGCAATGTCATTTCCTAATTACTGCAATGCCTAATCACAAGGCAGTTTGGCACAGCTCAACTGTGTCATTGCAAAATCACTTGCTCCATGTGCCTTGTGGCCTTGTGCCACCAGCTTCTCAAGTTACTGATTTTCAGTGTCATTTTAGGTGGCCATAAAGAAAATAAGCCTTAAGGGACAGCAGAGGAAGCAACTAACTGTTAATGAAATCACAATCATGAGGAAGCATAGGAGTCCCAGTGTTGTGAATTATTTAGACAGGTGAGTGGTCATGGTCTTATCCTGTGAATATGCATGTACATACTGCAAACATGAGAGGTTAAAAATCCACTTTGGTCACTTCTAGAAAGTAGAGCTGTTAATTATAATGTATTAATATTTCTCTACTCATCTGCAATGGATGAGAAGAGAGTGCATCTTGTCTGCATGAGTCTTCCCTGGCACACGTAGTTTGAAAATTATTCCAAAATTATTCAAAACCTGGATCAGCTGTATCGTACGAAGTTAATACATTCTAAGTTCACTGCCTCCACATTCTTTTGGGATTGATTTTTTAAAGTTTCTTCAATGCTGAATGATGAACCATCCTAAAGTGGATTTCCCTTGGATTGTTGCCCCTCTTTTTCTTTGCTATGCATGCCAGGAAGACTAGGTGCTTATTTCCAGAAACACCACGCGTGACAGGCTTTTGATCTGGGCTCTTACTAAACCACACTTTTCACTTGCTGGCCATCTAAGACATCTCCTTTTTCACAGCTGTGCCTTTCTCCCTGAGACTGCACAGATTGCAAACAAAGCACAGCCAAGAGGGAATGTCTATTCCTTTTATTCTGTCCTTGTCACAAAGGGCCTTGGAAACAAGAAGCCCGGAAGCAAAAAATCAACCTAGCCATGCATGTTTATCTTCACGCCCTTGTTTCTTTCCTTCAGCCACCTTCTGGGTGAGGAACTCTGGCTGGTCATGGAGTACATGGATGGAGGCGCTCTGAGCGATGTCATCAGGAAGACCTTCCTGACTGAAATCGAGATAGCAGTCATCAGTCGGGAGGTCAGCAAGCCCACCTGTGCTTCCAAGGGTTTGGGCAGGATTATCTGAGAAATAGGGGCTCAGAACATGAGAGGTTTCACGTGCCAAACTTTGCTTCTGCGTTGCTGGTATGCTATTGGCACGTAAAAGCATCTCCAGTGAAATGCCTGGAGTGCCCCTGCACTCAGTCTACTCAGTTCTTGTACTCTTATCTCCTGCTGTTGTATTCTCACTCTGCCTCTTGTATCTGCTGTTCTCCATCTTGTCTCCCTAAACTTTTGCCTGTCTTCACTGCATTCCTCACTTGTAGAAGCAAGGTGCTGGTAGCAGGATTTGAAATGAACAGCAAAGGTAAAAAGAGAGACTATTTACTTTCAGTCCTCAGCTAAAAAGGATACTAGTGCAGCCAAAATGCTCTTTGCTTCTGAGCACATTCACTGCAGCAGCAGTCATCCTGACTGGTTTGCAGGGGACAGTCTACAACAGCAGGTGCTGTTGCTCTTTCAAAAGGTGACATGCCTTTCCTTAGAAAGGTCCTGCTCTGCAAGTGTTGGAGCAGCAAATCTTCCTCTCAATGGCACTGTGTTCTGCCATTACTCGCCATTCTCCTGGGGAATGGGAACCTTTTAGAGTCTCTGTTTCTTTTCTGGTGTGATGAAATCACTGGGTTTGTCCCTCCTGGTTCTGTTTACTCTCTCAGTGCCTGCAAGGATTGGCTTTTCTTCACTCAAACCAAGTGATCCACAGAGACGTGAAGAGCGACAACATCCTTCTCAGAACCGACGGCTCTGTCAAGCTGGGTCAGCATATTCCTGGTCAGGTGCAGCTTTCAGGGATGTGGGGTGAGGGACTGCTTTGAGTGGCTGCCAGCTCCCCAGGAATGGTGCTGGTGGCAGTGCGGGGACCCCCCGCTCTGAGCTGATGACATGGTTGCAAGGTGCACAGAGGTATGACAAGGAACAAGCAGTCAAAAGGGGTGTTGCTCTGTGTGTGTCCATTGCAGAGGGAGGGAGCAACAAGTCTAAAGCTTCCATAGAACAAAAGCCACTGCTGAAGGCAGTATACAAAATGTGGGGATTTGGCTAAAATCCTGAGGAGACAGAGCAGGGACAGTTGTCCAGGAGATTCAACAGCACATTCTCAAAGTTCTACTGGGCAATTCTTTTGTTTGGTTTCCTAATTGCACAGAATTCAAATAAAAGCAGTATTTTGCTTTCCCCTCAGCTGATTTTGGCATCTCTGTTGAGCTCAGCCCTGGGAAGAATAGACCGTCCTCGGTGGCCGGGACTCCTTGGTGGATGGCGCCTGAAGTGGTGATGCGTCAACCATATGGCCCCAAAGTGGACATATGGTCTTTTGGAATTGTGGGAATCGAAATGATAGAACGGAAAGTTCCCTACTGGAGCCGAAGTCCTGCCACGGTAAGGAGCAAATACTCACTGATCCCGCTTGTCTTTCTCACCTGCCCTGTGTTCTGCATGCCATTGGACAAAATCCCATTGCCATCTGCTGGAACTACTGCCACCAAGGTCCCCTCCTTAAAATGTCCCTGCAGCACATCAGCATCTGCTGTAGTTTTGGTTGCATCAGTGTGGAACTCAAGCTATACCACATGCAAACAAACCCCATGCTCAGGCAACATTTTCCTTTGGGCTGTAAGTGGTTCCAGTTCTTTGGTCTGTGTAGATGGCCACAATAAAAGGAAACAAGCATCTTAGAATTGGTGCTATACTTCCAGAAATGAAGGAAAGAAAGCCAAACCTAACAGAGTTTCTAAAAGAGTGGTTTTAGTGAGGAACTGCATCCCCTGTGCAGTTTCTGCACACTGAGAAACATGCCTGGAACCTGAACATGAGGCTGCAAGGGCCACAGAGTCTCTTCTGCTTCTTGTGCAGTGTTGCTGAAACACTTAGTGACTGTGTTTCTCTCATAGCCCAAGCCACCTTCTCCACATCACCAAGCTGGAGCCTGGTGAGAGGGAGAGCCTGCCAAAACCTCCTGTTTGTTTCCTGGCATTTTCTGGGATGGGCCTTCCATTCATGCATTGACTTGTGTAGCTAAATGAGCAGAGGGTGTCCACAGGGATGGCACCTCTCCATCTTCGGAGCAGGAAAAGCTTTTCTGTTGCTGCGTAAGGAAGCTGAAATTTTCAGGCTGCTGAGAGACAGAGCTGCAGTGGCTCCTGTGTGCCCAAGCGGGCATTTTCATCCCCATACATTAGTGCATGCACCTTAATGTGTCTGTGTTGAATATGAGATTATAAATGTTTGTTTCCTTAGCTGGGGGTTAACTGATGGATTTCCTTTCTCTTCTTCCAATTACCATTGTTTTCAAGAACAGGGCAAAAAAGTTGATGAGTCTTGTTGTATGGCAACTGGGCTGAAGGGACCCACAAGCACTGCAGAGATGCCTTTCATGTCCTAATCCTTGGAAAGAGTTAACATAGCAAAGTCCCCCTTCCAAAATGCTGCCAAGTTGGTGTGAATCTTCAGAGAAGCAAATGTGCTTTTTCTGATGTAGTTCCCAACTAACTAGGTCAATCAATGAAATTGGCTGCCAAGGCAAGATCTGTGGGATGATGGCAAAGCTGTGGCTGCATCAGAGTTTGGTTTTTTGTTGGTAAAGGAAAGTCATCTCTGGGTCTCTGCCAGGGCAGAAACTGCCACTGAAGAAGAGAGGTTAAACAATGGCTTCTGGGAGGGCAGTTACAGATGGGAAAGAAGCAGGTGGAGCCTTGTGTTTCCTGTTTCTCCAGACTAAATTCCTGATAGCCACAGCAGGGACGCCACAGCTGCAGCAGCCCAAGCTCCTCTCGGCTTGGCTGCGTGACTTCCTGAGCTGCTGCCTGCAGAGAGACGAGGAGCGGCGCTGGTCTGCCAACGAGCTGCTGCAGGTAAAATGCCAAGGGGCTGAGGTGAAACAGTGTGCGAGGGATGGGCTCCTCCTCCACCAAGGTCCGAGGCCTCAGATGAGCCCCCTTCCTCCTCACCTCCACTCTTGGTGATCTTCAAATGAAAATGCTGAGGAGTGCTAGACTGGGCTGGGCTGGCAGGGCTCTGTAATGTCCTTTGGTCCAAGTGTCCTGCAATGAGCAGGGACATCTTTAGAGGGATCAGGTTGCTCAGAGCCCTTTCCCACCTGACCTGGAATGGTTCCGGGGATGGGGCACCTACCAGCTCTTGGGACAGCCTGTGCCAGGGTGGCACCCTGCTCTGAGTAAACAAGGTCTTCCTTAGACCTACTCTGATTAGATCCCCTTTGTGTTTGAAACTATTTGCCCACATTCTATTGTAACTGGCCCTGTTAAAAACGGTGTCCCCCACTTTCTTCAA
Organism: Lonchura striata; assembly: GCF_050655825.1. Classification (NCBI taxonomy): domain Eukaryota; kingdom Metazoa; phylum Chordata; class Aves; order Passeriformes; family Estrildidae; genus Lonchura; species Lonchura striata. The sequence continues at coordinate 12,411,867 of NC_140740.1, forward strand.
AGCCACTCTGAAGTCTTGCAAAGTGGCAATAAATTCTCCCTGAGTCCCGTTCTTCACAAAACTGAATACTTCCACCTCTCTCTGCAGAAGATAGGACAGGTGTTCTATTTTCTTATTCTTTCTGTTGCCCTGTTTTTTAATTTGGTGGTGTATTCTGTTTTATCTAACAGCAAAAGAATTGACGTAGAGCATTGTAGAGAGACATGAAATGGTGGTGGAGGAAGCCACGGCTGCCAGTCCTGGCAGAGCACTCTGGAGAGATTTGGCTGTGGGCAGGAGGGGCTGTGAGGGACTCACTGTGAGCCTCTGAGGGGCCCTGGTTTGTGCCCCCCACCCCACCCTTAGAGGTTTCTGGCACACAAACAGGGACAGCTGAGAGGAACTTGTCCCAGCCCCATCTGCTGCCTGGCATGCTCAGGCAGAGGGGAACTGGCCCAGGCTGACTGCCAGGTTGTGTGGCAGAGAGGGAACTGCAGGACCCAGCGCCACTCGGCTGGCCCTGCTGGGAAGGAAGGTGCCATGCAGCACAGGAGGGGCAGGGCATGGAAAGGCAGACACTGCTCTGTGTGCCTGTGGAAATTAGCACAAGACAGGGACCTATGGGAGTCATTGGAGCTTCTTGAAAGGAAGAAACCCCAGGGACAGAAAGCACCATTTCTAGAGCACTGGCAGGGCAAAAACCCCAGCAAGGTGAAGAAACCAGAAGAAATGGATGAGTGGGATTCTGGGCCGGGTTTGCCTGTGATGGCAAGGTCCTGCACATGACAACTGAGGAGCAGATGGTCCCATTGTTTTCCTTTCTGGGTCTTTCTAGGACCTAGAGGAATCCTGATGGAGTATGTGAGGCACTGAGCTTGGAAGGTCATGGTTCACTGTTCTTTGTTGTTTTTTTTTCCCTTTGGACAGCATCCATTTGTAACATCAGCCAAGCCAGTATCCATCCTGGCACCACTTATCACCGTCCTGAAGAGGATGCAGCAGAGAAGAATGTAGCAACCACGTAGAGATGTCATCACCACAAGGAATTTTGAGGACTGGAGGATTATAGGAGGAGGATTGTTGATAAGGTTTTATAGAATAGGATTTTAGAGGAGGATTGTAGAGTAGGATTTTTGGAGAGTTTTGTGGAATAGGATTGTAGAGTAAGATTGTTGAAGAGTTTTGTGGAATAGGATTGTAGAGGAGCATTGTGGAGTAGGATTGTTGAAGAGTTTTGTAGAATAGGATTGTGGAGTAGGATTGTGGCGTAGGATTGGTAGAGTAGGATTGTTGAAGAGTTTTCTGGAATAAGATTGTAAACAAGGATTTTCATTAAATAAAATTTCTGAAAAATAAACTCACTTGGAAGACTGCCCTCTTTCTGACCCCTTCAGAAAACTCAACATTTCCTTCTGAATTACCAGCTGGTTTTTATGGGTGTTAAGTCACACTTATGGCTTCTTTTGTATGTTTTTTAAGTAGGGGAAGGCTCTTCTTCATTCATCCTTTCCAGACCACACTGTCTTGGGAATGTGGCCAACTAGGCAGCTTTTGGCCACCTGTAGTATTTCTAGTTGAGGCAGAAAGGGCAATGGCATTTGCAGGAAAAAGCAAAGGGCAAGTGGTGCAGCCAAAATATCCTGTGCAGATGCAGGCCTTCAGCTGTGACTCAAGAGCATTTGGGTGCCTGCCACTTGGATTTGTATCGTGAAGGGCAATGTCTTTGGCTGGAGGAGAGCCTCGCTCAGCGGAGAAAGCAGAAAGATCAGAGAGGTGCTCTGAAAGGTCTCCTGCGGTGCAGAGCTGTCAGCGAGTGTGAGCTGAGAGCGGGCCCGGCCCTGCCCGGCGTGGAGCCGCAGCAGAGCCCTGGCAGAGCCCGGAGCAGCCTGAGCCTCGGCAGGGCCAGGCTGCAAGGAGGCCCTGGTAGCTGCAGGAGGCACAGCCCGGCCCTGCGTGCCTCTTGCTGGCAGCGGGCGCATCCTCCGCTCTCAGAGCCCAAGCGCAGCCGGCTGCTCCCGAGGGCAAGCGGAGCCCTGCTGGGCACAGCCCAGCCTGGAGGCATTGGCCCTCTGGAGTCTGCCCGAGGAGAGAAAGGCCAAGGGCAGCCGAGGCCCGCTGGCCTGGCTCAGCATTCCCACTCTTGTGCCGCTGCCCTGCGACTCCTGGCAAAGGTCAGCAGTGTGTGCAGCACCCTGGGCACCGGGGCAGGGAGCCGGGCTGCTCGGCAGGCTGGAGCACAGGGCAGCGTCCTTCGGGCACGGCACTTGTGCCAGGGGAGCCGAGGCCAGCGGGAGGCAGGGACAGCTTGTCAGCTCACGGCTGCAGGAGCCAGTGCCTCACACAGCTCTGGGAGGCAGCGCCTGCAATCCTGCAGCTCTGCACTGAGCCACAGCAAAGCTGGGAGCTGCAGAGTGCTCTGCAGAAATATTCAGGGCCGGCAGGCCAGCCTGCTTTGTGCTCCCTGGCACACAGCAAGCGCTGTGCCACACCGCAGCTCGGAGCTGCTGGGAGAGAGGTGTTAGAGATAAACTCTTAGGTACAATTAAATGGAGGCAAAGTCATTAAAGTAAAAGAGAACCTTCTTCTTAGCAGAAGGCTCCTCTTGAAGCCAATAGCAGGTTTCTGAATATAGCAGGAATTGGATTAAACCTAAAAGTCTGCCACTGCTATGACTGAAATACCAATTTGCATGTTTTCTTATTTCGGAATCAAAATATGACCATGGGCTTTTAATGTTGGGTTTTTTGCAGCTAAGAGTGCAGATGCAATAATCACAGAACTCAGGTCATTTGAGATTACAGAAAGGTTAAAAACTATGCATGGGAAGGTAATAACAGGAATTTCTATCTAATAACAAATGGATTGTCCTGCAGCCTTGAGGTCATATCCTTCTACCCTTCCCAAATGAAAACCTATTCACTGAAGACCCATCATCATCCCAAAACCATGTTTAAATTAATTGGACCTGTTGATTAGCCCATGTAAATTAGATCTTTCCCTTTTATTTTCACTGACAAACTCTGATTCAATGTCAAATTATCAATCTTTCAAGGAAAAACTATACCATGCAGAGTAAAACCCAGGGCAGAGGCTTCTATACATAGGGTTGCCAAACCCTCTGTGACAGCTCCTGCTAGCTTCCTACATCAGCCAGAAGGCAACTTCGCTGCAACACAGACTTTCTTAATATTGGTGACATTTTCAAATCCATAGACACTGCTTGTTTTCAAAGTCCTGAAAAGTGCATTCTAAGTTCATGAAAGCAAACACAGAAGCACTGATTTGGTTTAGGAGAGAAGGTGTTTGTGCAGTTGGATAACAGCTTACATGTTGAAGTGTCGGGGGGGATTTCTATGTTTGCGCTCACCTTGTTTGAGACAATGAGCGCAGTGTCACCTGTGCATGCCTGGATATGCCTTGAAGGTGCAATGCTTAATTTGTAATCAAAGGGGAAATGTATCTAAATTTATTAGGATAACCAGTTACTTTGTAAATAGACTGATAGAGAAACTTAGCAATTTTTGCTGGAGAATGGTTGCAGGAGAGGGGTCATGGATCAATGGAACAGTTATTCATTGATACCACTGTTTAAGACCCCAGAATCAGAATCAGCCTGTGTCTGGCCTGGGAACAAAGCTTGGGAAACAGGCTCTGTGTCTAGGCCTGGGAAATTGTACAAGGTCTCTCTAGGCCTGGGAAATAGAGCAAGTTCGGAATGAGATAATAAGGACAGGCATAAGGACAGCCTCGAAGATATGCTCTGTCCTTGGAAGGCATGACTTAGCAATGAGAACTTGGCTTGGAGAACTTAGCTACATCTGTAACCGCCTGTAGGAGAAGTAAAACAAAGACCTTTGTAAACTTGACCAATGAGAGCTGTTGCTGACTTTGCTTGTAGCAAACCCTATATAAACGGACAGGATTTTTGAATAAAAGAAGCTTGCTTATCAATCATACTGACTGTGCTTGTCTTCCCTGCACCCGCGTAATCACCACTTGTCCATTCTTTGTACAGAACAATCTTCTAAACCTTTTTAACTTAATGTGACCATGATACATTCCTAACCTTCATATTGCAATATATTTTCTAATTACATGATTCTGTAAGCACTTGTAGACCATGTGCAATTTCTACCGGAGGTTGTCGTCAGCCTCTGGTGGTCGTTTTGGATGAAGGCTCAGAAGGCTTCCTCGGGCTTCAGCTGTTTTACCTCTGTTTCTGCACATGCTCTACAAGATTGTCTGCTCAAATAGGCACTGGTGAGTCTTTTGCAGTTAGCTTGTTCTGCTAAATTTGCTGATTTCTAGAAAGTGCTTCATTCCCATCCCTGGGTACAAAGTAACTACTTCTTTCTGCACAGCTTTTAGCATAGCTCAAGCATTATCTCATTGCCTCGGCACCTAAAAGAAGGTAGGGAGGAGGGGGCAAACCAGTGAGAGTGATGGGTCATTATCTTGTTAGCCAGGTATCAATTCTTAGATTAACTAAGGGCTATTCTTGTCCATAAAGTACGTGCGGGGATACCACAAGGACAGAGGCAACGCGTGGATTTGGAGCACTGGGCTTGGCACCAAAGTCCTGCTCTTGAGAGGGGTGCAGGGACACAGGGAATGTCAGAGGACAATGAGAGACGGGGACATGAGGCCATAATGGGCCAGGCATGATCCTGCACAGGATGGCAGCAAAGACACTTCCTCACCATGGCTCTGGCACTCCAGGGCACCCCAGAAAGGGCCGAGGAGTCCTATGTGTAACCAGGAGAGAAGACTGACATCAGTGTGGGTCCCAGCATTCCCCAGTCCCTTGCTGGCCATTCAGTGCACACTGGGGATGCTGGACATGTGTGGGACATGGGGATGGGGTGCACAAAGTTAAAGGGGGACCCCAAAGTGGAAGGAGTGGAAGCCAAAATCACTGGGTGGAGATGCCCAAAGAGGAGGTGTGGTATCCCAAAATGAACGGAGGACACCAGAAAATTGGGGCGATCCTTCAAAAGGACACACAAAGCTGTTCCCTCCCTCCATTACTTACCAAAAAGAATTATCTACCAACTGTGATAATCACATCAGGACCATTTACTCCATAACCAGCTAAGAACAGGACTGAAGAGTAGTTTTGTAGAGTAGGATTGTAGAGTAGGATTATAGTTTAGGATTGAAAATAAAGCTTCTGAAACTTTAACTTGCCTGGAAGATTCCCTTTTTTTCAGCCTGTGAATACACTCAGCATTTCCTTCTGAGTTGTCAGCTGTCTCTTAAAGCTACAAAGTGACATTTCTTGGTGCCTTTGGTAAGGTTTAAAAGTGGGGATGGCTCTTCTTCATTCATGCCCTCCAGACTACACTGCCCTTGGCATATGGGCCACTGGCCCCACTTGGCACATCTGTGGCACTTCTAGATGCAGGCAGGAACCAAAGCAGAAGTGGTGCAGCCACAGACATCTCTGTGATGTCACTTCGGTCCTATGAGCTCCCACAGCTTTTTGTGATGTCACAATGACATCACTGTGATGTCACAGAGCTGCCTGCGATGTCGCATGGACATCCCTATGATGTCATACTGACTTCTCTGTGATTTCACACAGCTGTCTGTGATGTCACACTGACCTCTTGGTGACGTCACACAGCTCTCTGTGATGTGACATGGACATCACTGTGATATCACACAACCTCCTGTTATGTCACACAGACATCTCTGTGATGTCACACAGCTCTCAGCGCTGTCACATCCACATTTCTGTGATGTCAGGATGACATATCTGTGATGTCACACAGCTGTCTGTGATGTCAAACTGACATTTTTGATGTCACAATGACATCATTGTGATGTCACACAGCAGTCTGTGATGTAACCCTGACATCTCTGTAACATCACACAGCTCTCTGTGATGTCACACAGACATATCTGTGATGTTACACTGACATCAGAGTGATGTCAAACAGCTGTCTGTGATGTCACACTGACATTTCTGGGATGTCACACAGACATCTCTGTGATGTCACTTGGTCTCCATGAGGTAAAAAATCTTTTTTTGGTGTCACAAAATCATCTCTGTGATGTCACAGAGCTGTCTGTGATGTCACACAGCTCTCTGGCATGTCACAATAACAACACTTTGATGTCACACAGCTGTCTGTGATGACGTACTGACATTTCTGGGACATCACACAGCTCTCTCTGATGTCACAATGACATCTCTGTGACATCACACAACTCTCTGTGATGTGACACTGACATCTCTGTGATGTCACACAGCTCTCTTTGATGTCACAATGACATATGTCTGATGTCACACAGATTTTTGTGACATCACAATGACATCACTGTGATGTCACACAGCTGCATGTGATGTCACACCGGTATCGCTGTGATGTCATTTCCACCCCATGAGTCCACCCAGCTTTTTGTGGTGTCACATGGACATCTCTGTGATGTCACATAGCTATCTGTGATGTCACACTGACATCTGTCTGATGTCACACAGATTTTTGTGATGTCACAATGACATCACTGTGGCATCACACTGCTGTCTGTGAGGTCACACAGACATCTCCCTGATGTCACCCTTACATCTCTGTGATGTCACACAGACATCTCTGTGATGTCTCAGAGACATCTCTTTGATGTCACTTCGACCCCATGAGGTCACACAGCTTTTTGTGGTGTCACACAGACATCTCTGTGATGTCACGCTTACATTTCTCTGACGTCATAGAGCTCTCTGTGATGTCACAATAACATCTCTGTGATGTCACACAGCTCTCTGTGATGTCACAATGACATCTCTGTGATGTCACACAGCTGTCTGTGATGTCACCCTTGCATCTCTGTGATGTCACACAGCTCTCTGTGATGTCACACAGACATCTCTGGGATGTCACAATGACATCACTGTGATGTCACACAGCTGTCTGTGATGTCACACAGACATCTCTTTGAGGTCACACTGACATCTCTGAGATATCACACAGACATCTCTGTGATGTAACTTTGACCCAATGAGGTCACTCTACTTTTTGTGGTTTCACACTCACGTCTCTGTTGTGAGAACTTAAAATGTCTCTCAGACATTTTTAGAGGTTCAGGGCCTTGGTCAGAAGCATTCTAGACCCCAGAAGGCAGCTGGAAACAGCTGTGATTTCGAGTTTGAGCCATGGAATGAATTACCAGCTTTGAAGGTGGAACAAGCAGTCACAAAGGGTTAGATAGTATAGTAAAAGAAGTTACAAAACAGAGAGGAGAATGTTTTAGTATTGTACAGGGGGGTTTTAGCACCTGTACAGGGGGGTTTTTACTTTGTACATGGGGGTCAGAAGTTCTAAGATGGAGGAAAGTGGGCTGATCCTATTCTTCCTCATTCTTCTTCCTTGCCTCCATGTTCATGGTGATGTTGGCATTCACAGATTGGTTTAGAGTAGAAAAGCACTTGGTAATATTGGTAGTAGGTATTGGGGAATAATTGTAAACATGTTATATGTAATATATCTTATAAAAGATAGCAGCAGCCCTGGGTGGCGGGGGGAGAAGAAGAAGACACTGGACAGTGAGGGTGTCAGGAGTGTGTGTGTCTCTGCCGGGGCCGCTCATCAAACAGCCGCAGCCCGCGAACACAATCTGTTAGATAACTCGCAATAAACTGCCTTGAGACCAAACAACAAGAGGCTATGGAGTTTTTCTTTGGAAGCACGGGTTGGAGGAGAGACTTTACCACCACTCAAGACACCAAACCAAACCCAGGGTTCTCACAGGGGATCAGAAAATTCTTTTGGGGTTTGGCTCATTCTCTCTTATTTTCTGCATTACTCAGAATTCTCCCCATTTGGGTCTACTTCTGGATTAGGAGTCTCATCAGCTCCTCTGGACATCTTAGCCCTCAGTTTAGAGAAGCTGTAGACTGTATAGAGGAAGCTTACTAGATTAAATATGACGAAAGTGGTCTCTTTAACATTCAGAGGAAACTGACCATTTTCAAAAAGGGAAATAACAGATTCAGAGAAGAAGGAAAGGAAAGGCTGGAAAGCTTCATCCCTTGTTTCTCCTCTAATCAACTGGGTGTCATTTCTAATAAACCCCCAAAACATGCTACTGGAACTGGGACCTAGGCTAGGATGAAGAAACTATAAACCAAATATATCTTGGACAGACTTCAGTACTCTTGTTAACAATAGTCCAACTTCTTTATTGCTAAAGTTCAATACTAAATTCTGTAATCTTAGACTAACTAATCCTATGTTTTTAACAAATAATCATCTACTCAATCCTAACTTGAAGAATCCTAAAAACGTAATCTTCTTTTATAATAAAACAGCCTGAGTTCATAGATGATTCCTTGCTGAAGCAGACGACTGGTGCCAGGACTCCACTTGCTGCTTGCCAAATTCAGATACTCATTGCTAAATGCGGGACAGCTTTTTGTGGAGGTACTGGCATCTGCTCTTCATCTCAGAGTAGCTGGGGCTACCCTAGGAAGAAGAAATAAATAAAAAATAAAAAAAATCAGGCATGTCAGCATTTCTGCAGAGTTTAGGATTTCCTGACCTTTTCTTTAAAATAGCCTTGAGGCAGACTCAGAGGTTACCAAGCCAAGCCAGTCTGGTTTTATTCATGTAAAGCAGTAAAAATACTCTCAGATTGACTTTGGAGCTTTCTGGGAAGTTTGCAAACTGAGGCTGTTCTTTTACAACAAACTCTAGACAAGTCTGAAACCACAACAACAACCCAAAGCCCAGCCGCTGCTAAAGAGGGCAAAACTCATTCATGCTTAAAGCCACTGAAGGGACTCAAACCTTCTCCATCAAATCAACAGGTGTGAGGTTTATCAAGCTCATGATACAAATCCAAGATGAAGTGGCAATGAGAATAATACTGTCACACCAAAGCTTCTGCTCTTCTGGGCCTGAAGATCTGGTTCTCTTTGGAATGACAAAAACTCATTCCACATGGGAATGAACACTTCAAACCATCTTGAGATAAATATTTACAAGCAATAAATCTTTACCAAGTTAAAATTCAGTACAAGAAGAGACAACAACAAATGCCAGGGATGCATCCCAGGCCAGATGCACCTGACTGGTGTGCAGGACAAGTTAGAAGAGAAAACTACAGTTGCCTTTCAACATTTTGAGAGGTTCCTGAGAAGCAGTAGCTTGGACTACTGGCCTCTGCCCAGTGACATTAGCTAGCAAGAGCCCTAGCACGGGCCTCACTGCACTGCTCCCCTGCAGGGCCAGGCTTGCCCTCAGCCTTCCACAGAGCATCACTGGCTGCATCCAGTGCGAGCCAGAGCCCTGCCTGCACCAAAGGCCACAGCTGCCCCACAGCCCCAGAGCTGCAGGGGCCTGACTGCCCTTGCCAACATCACTGCTCTGAGACAAGCTGGGCGCAATTTCCAGTGTTTTATACCACACACACACACACACAAACACACACACACACACACACACACACACACACACAGTTCTCCCTCCCCTCCTGCACTGCAAATGCAATGAGGGGATGCAGCACCACTGCTGCAGCTGAGCCTGTGCAACTGCACTGCAGGAAGGGAGGGCCTATGCGGGCCTAACCCACCTCGGTGTTCATCTCAGCTTTTCTCCCTGCCTGGCCCTTCTCCTCCTTTAGCTTTCTATCCCTCTAGTTCACATTTACTATTAAATAATGTCTGTACTAGTGACTCTGGAATAGAGTCTTTCTTGCACCTTAATTCATGCAGAGGCTTCCCTTAATCATCAAATCTTTACTCCATCATTATCCACACTGGAGTTAGGAAAAGCTGTACACTGATACCTTCATTGAGATCCAAGGGACACTACTACTTCAGCCTCCCGAATTCTTTTCACATCTTTTTTCACATGGTAGTCTTCAGCACATGATTGCTGTCATTGTAGAACTCAGAAATTTGTGTCTTTCTTAAACCCAAAAGGTGCAGGGGAAATGGAGCCAACATTTGGAGACAGGTAGGAAGTAGAATGGGATGTCAAAGCCAGCAGCCAGGAAGAAGAGCGGCCACCAGGTGCTGGCTGGAGGTAACTGAGCTACTGCTCAATCCTCTGCTTCTTGCTCATCACAGGTCTGGTCAAGACAGAACCCCGTTTCTACAACAATAACAAAACAATTCATTACTCTCTGACCCAGATCAGGTTTTGCTCCATTCTAAAAAAGCAGGATTTGTGAACTAGCAATGGTTGAAAACACATGCTTTTTTTAAAAAAAAATACCTGTTAAATAATGGAAGACCTCCAGGAAAATATCTGCTCTATTGCATTCCTAGTTTCTCATCTTAGGACTTAGCAAGTCCTTCTCCATGTCTACTGTTAAAAGGCTTTGGGAGGTAGCTCCCACTCCCTTCAGCATCTCCAGCAAAGCCTCCCCCAAAGGGGATGTCCTGTAAGTTTTATCTAGGTCCCAATTTCTGCTTGTACACACCAGGAAAATACTCAGCTTTTGCTGTCAAACTCCCACATGACTTACTGAAGAGGCACCTGGCTGTTTTAGAGTTTTATGTGTTAAAAATGAGATTAGTGCTTCACTATTAGAATACAGGAGTACGGGGTGTTGGTTGATTGTGAATTCTCATCAGGATGAACAAAGACAGCAGCCACATGTCAGGAAACTCTTGTGCTTTTAGGTACAGTAGTCTAAGGTCCAGCAGGCTACCTGCTGTGCAGACTCAAAAGCTGTTGGCGGACAAAACCCTTAAATTTGCACAAGAGAGTTTCACAAGTGCTTACCAATAAGCCCTCAGTGCTGCTCAGTGCCCTTCAATCATCTCTCAGCTCCTCCCAAGGACCTTCTCAAAGCTGCTGACTCACAAGCCACAGCACATGGCCACAAGCTCCCCACACCCACTGCAAACTTCTGAACTGAGCATGGAGTAGAACAGGACAGCCGTGTGTGCCCAGGCAGAGTGAAGGAGGAGTGAAACAGAGACAGAGGAGGGACTGAGGGAATATCACCATTCTGTAGATCCTGTGTTGGTGCAGCCACGTGGATAGTGCAGAGCTGGAGTCAGCAATGAGGGTGACAGAGAGACAGAGGGACAAGAGGGCAAGAGGGCCCCATCTGCCCGGCCCTGGGACAGCCTCTTATGTACAGGAGATTTTTCCTGCAGAGCCAGCCTTTTGAGGCCTCCTCCAGGGAATGAGTTGAGGTGGGGATTGAGCTCAAGTCTTCAGGCAGAGGAGAAATTTGGCTCAGGACAGTGCTGCTCCACCCCTGCAGGATCCTCTCTTCTCACCACAGCCTTTCTGTCACAGCACTTGGAATGTCTGAGGCAAAACATGCTTAGGCCTGCTCCTGCACATTCACATCACAGCTTTTATACCACCAGCAAGTCTGCTGAAACTTTACACAGCGTACAGAATATTAAAAATGCACAAAATACCTGAGCAGGTCTTGCTGGAGCGTTTCTCTCCGAAGGCCCTGGAGATGTTGCTTGGCTGCTGCTGGTGGGGCTCTGAGATGGAGCTGTTTTTCTGTAAGGATGGTCCAATATTTCAAATTACAAGGCCTAAATATCAACTGTCATAGTCCTTTCCTTGCAGAGCTTCAGTGCCAGGACTCAAGGAAACAGCATGAAGATGAGTTGAAGGAGCTTTAGGCAGGATATCAGGAAAACATGCGTGTCCCAGAGGGTGCTTGAGCACTGCAGCAGGCTCCCCAGGCCAGTGGTCACTGCAGCAAGGCTTCAGGAAGTGTTTGGACAGCACTCTTGGGCACCTGGTGTGATTCTGTGCAGGGCTAGGATCCTGGCAGGTCCCTCTACCTCAGCATATTCTAAGAACCTAGGCTTCATTTCCCAGGGCTTTCTTCTAAAAAGGCTCTTTTCCTTCCCCAATAGACTGAACTTACCTAGAAAGTATTAACTTCAACTTCGCTCTATCGTTTTTACTGTAGCCAGGCCAATCAGTCTGAAGGGTTTGAAACAGATGCTCCTTCAGACTGAAGGAATTATCCTTTGCATTCAGGTCAGCAACCTACAGGCACACATTTCAGAAAACAAATGTTCATTACATCTATGTGCAAACTACAGAAATCTAAAAGGGCTACTTCAGTTGGGATGGCAAAACATGGCTCTCATGGTATTGTGAATGTCCTCAGGGTGAAAAATCCTGCCACTGCCCTGGGCAAACACAGCAACAAACGTCACAGCTTCAGGGAATCAGTTCCTTAAAGTCACTGTAGGATCAACTAAAAGTGTGTCCATGTTGAATTTGAGTCCTTTGACTAAGTTCCAAAATGCTTTTTCCTAGCTAAAGAGGAAATATTCCTATTTGATATATTATGCAGATGGGGAATATTTAAAAAGGAAGGAAGGAAGGATCTCCTGCATCTTTCAATGGGTGTGCATTTTATGAAAGCCTATGAGAAAGAAATCCCAGTGGAACTTAACTCGAAGGACTATTGGCAAAGTCTCTAATTTCAACCGGTGAGGAAGTAGTAAATTATGAATAGTAGAATAGCATGATGGAAGAAGCACTGGCACAAGTTTCACGATCTCACCTCCTGAAGGATTTTTCCAAGGGAATCCTTGTCCTTTTGCCTGACTCCATCTCTCTGCAGCCGAGCAAGTAACTCTGGCTCCTTGTAATCCCTCAGAGCAAGTAAATGAATCACCCTGTCCCTGTAGGGCCGGCCGTAAACAGCAGCACAACCGCTCCAGTCAATGTCTGCAAGTCTCACAGTCATCATCCTCCTCTTCTCAGGCACAGGACCTGAATTGCTTTGTTGAGCTCCTCTGACCTCTGCTTTTTCTCCTAAAGTGAGGGAAAACCAGAAACAAATAGTTCAAATTGGAGGTTTGGAGGAGGAAAGGAAGTTGATTCAAAAGGATGTACCAAGACTTTTGAGCCTCTGTTCAGTATTTACAGACCTCCAAGAATCTAAACAGTGAAGCATTAAACAGAAACAGTCATTAAAAGCTGGTAAAGGAGTGATACTGAATGGGAAGTTTTTATGAAAAATTTTTTATGCATGAAGCTTTTATGTGATTTCCCCTGTTCGTAAGCTCAAGCATTGAGCTATGTCTAGAATGACATGGACAGTGGGATTAAGTGCAACCTCAGCAAGTTTGCCAAAACCAGAGGCATGGGATGCCATCTGGAAGGACCAGGAAGTGGGGCCTTTGGAACCTCATCAGATTCAACAAAGCCAAGTGCAAAGTGCTGCATCTTTGGGTTTGGGACTTTCCCTGACACCAAGAGAGGCTTGGAGATGAAGGTGGGGAGGACTTGGAAGTGCTGGTAGATGGGAGGCTAAATATGACTAAAAAAACATACAGATATCCAGTAAAAAATGTAATGGAAGCATATCTAAAAGTGGTCCATCAGTTTAATACCCTTCATGCTGGGATCGTGTGGCTCCTTTTGTTCTTGGCTCCTGCACTCTCTGCTCATCTCTTTGGCTTTGCTCATGGCAAGCATTTTATCAAAATCAAAGGATGGGATTTTTCCACCCTGTCTAACTCTGTTTTCTCACCTTTGGAGCTAGAAATCTTCCCCTGCACCCTGACAGGCACTGGGATTCCAGATGGAGTCCGAAATTTATCTTTCTCTTGTAGCTCATGCGTGGAGGTGGAAATGGAGCTGACACTTGGAGAGAGGTTCAAAGTTGAGCAGGATGTGGAAGGCAGGTCCAAGGAAGAAGGACAGCGGCCACCAGCTGTTGGCTCAATATCACAGGGCTCTTGGTCAATCCTCTGCCTCTTGGTCCTCACAGGATTGATAAAGGCAGAAGCCAGAGGCCGTTTCTGCAAAGATGATCCCAATTAGTTTTGCTCTGAAAAAGCAGCATTTCTGACCTGGCCATGGTTGAACACACACCTTTCTTACCTAAAATGACCTGTCATACAAGGAGGTGCTGCAGCTAAATATGTTCTCTATTTCATTCCTACTTTCTCACCTGAGTATTCAGCAAGTCATCCTCCAACTCTGTAGCTAAATGGCTTTGGGAGAGACATTCCCTTCAGCACCTCTATCAATCTCGTTCCCTATTTCTGCTTAGACACCCCAGGAACACACTCAACTCCTGCTGTCACACACCCACATAATTCACAAAGCAACCCCAAGAAACCGCCAGTACCGTGCTGATCACAGCGTGTTCAGTGCAGAGATGATAACAACAGAGAGAAGCCCCAGTCTGACTGCAGGTCTCATTCCTGCTGTTCTCCAGAGGAAACCCTGGATCACAGCCTCTTCCCTACCGAGCACACGCTGCTCCCACCTGTGCACAGCAGCAGCTCAGAGCAGCATTGCCAGACACAGCTCTGTGCCCGCCTGTTGACAGAAATTCTGTAGGCATGGAGGTAGGACATAAGAGGATGCTGGGCCCTGCAGCATTTCCTGCTCTGGCTGGGAAAAGAGCTAGGGAAAACCAGAGCTGTTTAAAGACAATTCTTTAAGGTATAGAAAATATACCTTTCATGCAGTGTTTTCCAAGATTCTGAATTTTTTCCTTGCCCTCTTGTATTGATTTTAAGCCTGACAAGTCCAAGGTATTCCCTGATGATTCAGAGTCCCCTCCTCACACATGGGATAGCCTGAACCAAAATGGGAGCCTAAATGCTGCTTAGGACAGAAAAACAAGTTTCCTACAAATGCCTCAGTACTGGAATATGTCCTTATCATAGACTTCAATAAGATTTCTCTTCAAACAGTAGCACTGGCATTACCGTGCATGATTTAGGTACTAGAGCTGCCGTATCATCAAGAACCCTCCACAGACACAGCTAGGTACCAAAAAATATGTCCACATCTTGTCCTTAGCAGAGTTTCCCACCCACTTGTGACAAACAAGTCATGTGTGTGCAGCTTGTTGCAGGCTTTGACATTGTAACCATCAGGAAAAGTATACAGGAATCCCAGTAGAAGTATACACTTGCAAGTTTATATACTATAGAGACAGCACTACTGCTTGGACACCAAGAGCAAGCGGGAGAAAACATCATATATGTTAGAGAATGCTTAAAACTTCACAAAATACCTGAACAGTTCTAGGTGGAGTATTTCTTTCAGAAGGTCCCAGAGACAGTGACTGGCTGGTGCTGGTGACATTTGGAGCTGGAGCTGTTTTTCTGTAAGGATGGTCCAACATTTCAGGTTACAAGGCAAAAATAAGAGTCATCATTTTTACCTCACAGCGAAAACAGACCTTCATTTCCCAGAGGGTTTTTTTGAAATGGTTGTTGTCCTGACTGAACTTACTGAAAAAGAGTCACCTCCAATGTCTTTCTATCTCCTTTACTGTAGCCAGGCCAATCAACCTGAATGTCTTTGAAGAAACGTTCCTTCAGACTGAAAGAATTCTCATTTGCATCCAGGTTGGCTACCTACAGGCAGACATTTAAAACATCAATATTCATTACACCTGAAGGCAGACTACAGATGTAAAACTGGTAGTACAAAGCTAAAACAAAGCTGAAAAGAAAATCATGCACCAGTTTTCCAGGATTTTTGTTTGATGCAAAGAACAAAGCAGCTGTCATGTAAGAAGCAACAATATTAAACACGTGTGGTCCATTTGGGCTGTAGAAATTTGGATGTAATAAATGCCAAACTGCTGCAAGCATGGAGGAAATGGATGCTATGAAAACCTCTCCCTGCACCAGGGATCCAGGTTTTTTGGTTTTTACACAGCTTTGGGAACCAAGGTACACTATGCCAGAACTCTCAGTCTTCACCATTTGAAATACATGGAGAGACCAGGTTTTTCCTTTCTGTTTTCATTTTCTTTTTTTGAGTAGGTCCTGAAGAACACCATCTCCATGAGCAAGTCCATATTTTTCCACCCTCAGGAGGACACCTGCTGCCCTCTTGTTTCCCCCAGCTACATTGCCATGGCAGAACACAGCCTGGACCTGTAAGGGGCAGGATTTCATCATCCCATGAAGCACCACAGGATGTTGGCATTTGTCTCTGCAAACAGAACTGCTTTTCTTCCTCAAGTGTCTGCTCAGAGGAAACTACAGCTTCCTATGGAACGCTTATAGGAGATAACCTACCCTAGAGCTACACTTCAACAGCTTAACAGTAACAAAGATATCCAGAATCGGGAATTCACTTTTTAAAAGCAGAACTCAGGCTGTGTTGGAAGAGAAGGAAGACTGTGAGTATAAGAGCTCAGCAAGTTCTCCCTACTGGTTTTTCATGTATAGAAAAAAACAACACCACCTCCCTGTGAAGCTAAGAAAAACGTCAATAACAGCTTTTCAGGATGTAGTGCTGTTCACACAGCCCTTTTGGAATGCAAACCAGTATCTTCAGGCAGTTCACACTGCAAACAAGAAACTACTCCTTCAAAATCTCCTTCAACATGAACAAAAATAAACAGAAAGGAGAATTTTTTTCATTTCTTACCCTCTAAGGAGCTGAGCTTTGAAATCTTATCATCACTTTTTTCATAGCTAAAAAGGAAATATTGCTACTTGATATGTTAATGCTTGCATAATTCAGCAACAGCCTACATTGAGAATATTGAATAAGGGGAATATTGAAAAAGGAAGGAAACAGCCAGTGCATCCTTCAGTCCAAGTGAATCATATATGAATGGCTGTAATAAAGAAATACCAGAGGCACTAAAATGACAAATGGAATATTATGAGAAATAACAGGTGCCAAGGAAGCTGAAGACTCAATCCACACAACAGCAAAGAAACTCTGTGCTCAAAGTTAGGCCACCACCTTTATCATGTAGGATTTGCCTGGAACACCCTTCCCTGGAAGGCAATCCCCACAGATCCAAGTAGAAGGAAATACCATTGAGAGACCACCAAATCCGTTCAAATGATATACTGCCCTATACAGCTACCAAGATTCTCTCCTCTGAAACTTGCCCCAGGTATTTTAAGGACCTCAGCTAAGTGTTTTGCCTAGCTGAGAGTTTCACCTTGTGAAGTTACTTTATGAAGCAATTTAACAGTGCAAGGGAAAGAGGGAGGATTAAAATAAGGCATGAGAAGCAACAACATTACAAAGAATTTATCATTGCCAGCTATTCTAGAAAAACAACAACAAGGCCTCCAAAGTTTTGAAGATTTCTTTCTTTTTGTCACATGGACTTGCAGTTGGGTGGAAACTGGGTAAAGTTGATGGGAAAATGTAAACAAGGAGCATTTCCTAAGCCTGTCATTGGTTTCTAATTGAAACCCTAAAGTAAGGCTGCTAAGAGTTAGCATTTCTGGCAGCAGCTCCAGGATCTCACCTCCTGAAGGATCTTTCCAAGGGATTCCTTGTCCTTTTCCACAACTCCCTCTCTCTCTAAGCAGGCAAGTAGCTCTGACTTCTTGTAATTCTTCAGAGCCAGTAAATGAACCACCCTGTCTCTGATGGGTCGCTGAGAAACAGTACTGAAAAGACTCCGGATGTATTTTGCAGGGTTCATGGGCATCGTTCTCTTCCTCTCAGGCACAAGATCTGGAGAGCTGTGTGGTGCTCTCCTGAGCTCTGGTATTTTCACTTCAGTAAAGAAAAAACAGAAAACGAATTGTCAAATGGGGAGCGGGAGGAAGCAAGGCAGTTGATTCAAAAGGATGTACCGACACTGTTGAAACGCTCTTTGTTCAGAATTTATAGATCATTACAAATCAAGATAGTAAAGCATTGGGAAGAAACAGTCATTAAAAAGCCCACGTAAAGGAGTGATACTGGAAGGGAGGTATTTATGAAAAACTCTTTATATGCACAGTGGTTTTCATATGATTTCTGCAGTTTGTAAGCTCAAGCACTGAGCTATGTCAAGAGTTATATGGCCAGTGGGATTAAATGCACCTTTGGCAAGTTTGACAACACCAGAGGCATGGGGTGCCATCCAGAGGGACATGGAGAACCTTGGCAAGTAGGGCCCTGGGAACTTAACAAGGCCAAGTGCAAAGTGCTGCATCTTTGGAGTTGGGACATGGCCTATCCCAGCTGGGCATGGGTGCTGGGATGGGATGGGGAGCCTGGGATGAAGGTGGAGAGGACTTGGGGGTGCTGGTGGATGAGAGGCTGGACAGGAGGCAGCAACGTGTGCTGGCAGCCCAGAAAGGCAACCGTGTCCTGGGCTGCATCAGGTGAAGTGTGGCCAGCAGGTCAAGGAAGGGGATATGACACAGCAAGCACTGTTTTGAAACCAGGAATTTGTGCTTAGTGGCTGAGGGAGACTTCATGCGTATTGGTGAGAAATCCGGGAGATTTGTGTCTTCCATCACACACACACAGACTGACCTTTCTTTACACGCTCCTTCAGTCTTGCAATGTACGTCAAATTCTTAATGCCTTTCTCCACTTCCTGTTCCTTGGACCATGCCTCTCTGATATTTGTCCGCAAACCTAATTGCACAAACATCACACACTTCAATTATTTAGAACACTGTAAACATGCCAGTTGTCAAGGGAAGACACTACTAATGTTTTGAGTTCAATCCAATGTGGATAAAGAAACTTCCCACAGCATTCAAACAAAACACCTCCTAAAACCATACCCCTGAATGACTTCTAAAGAAAATTACCTGAAACCATAAGCAAGCATTAAGATGAAAATTAGGTAAGAGTTCTTCACCCAGAGGGTGGTCAGGAATTGGGACAGGCTCCCCACAAGACTGCGTATGGTACCAAGTCCACCAGAGCTCAGAAAACATTTGGACAAGTTCCACAGGCACCTGGTGGGATTCTTGGGGACAGAGCTGCACTTTCATCCAACTCTGATTCTGATTCTCTGATTCTGTGACAAGGCCCAGTCCCTAACTGGTACTGCATGGAGTATGTTGCAAAGGCACCCTGTACCCTACCAGCAACCAGACCTGTCTCACCTGAGTTTCTCTGTGCCAGCCTAAAGCCAAAGCAGCACCAAGTTCCACAATTGTCTCACTGCTGCCAGTCCTCACACCCCAGTTACTGAATGTTAAATATTCCCTTAAGATCTATGTAGACCACCACCAAGAATCACATGTGAAACAGAACGTTCCCAGTGAGAAATGTGAAGTTTTGTTTTGTCTCTCCAAAAAGCCACCCTGACACTAGTTTAAAATGCTCTGCACTAGGCTAAGGCAGAGCAAGAGCTGCACTTGCAGTGGCAGGGACGTCCCTGCAGGCAGGTGGCTGCAGCCACAGCCAGGTGAGAGCCTGATTTTCTCAGGGCAGCTGGCTGTACTTGGCTCAGTTCACTGCTGCAGGCAGCACCACTGAATGCCTGGAAGGGGAATATGCACCTTGAGTCTGCCTGGAACCAGGCTCCTTGGGGAAACAGCATTGAGAACAGATTAATAAGAAATGACATCACCTAAGCACGTGGTGCTTTGTGGGAAATGATGGGATTTGTGGGGAAGATGACATCAATATCTTCCTTTCAATTCCCTTGAAAAGAATCCAATGCAGCGTTGTGGCAACACTCACTTATTAACAACCAAGACAAAAAATTAAATCAAGCAAAGTTTCCCATGCTGGCTTTATTAAATGCTCTATGCAACTTCCTCAAAAACGCATAGGTTTTCTTCCAATTTCCCAATTAAATTTAAAGAATAATGACAGTGCCTAGATACTCCAGAATCAAAACCTTAGCTACCAAGGCAGTGAACTTAGGTGCATGAGGTAGTCCAAACCTTGACCTCAATGCTCCAAATTGCATCACATCAACCAGTATGTGAACAGGGAAGGACTGGCAGGCTTTCTCAGGGGAAAACAAACTAGTGGCTAAATGCAGTGACAAGAGACTGCAAGGTTGATCTGAGGCCATACCACCTCCAGTTGAGATCTTGGAACACAAGAGATCCCCCTGTCCCAGGAATATGCTGCAAAAATGAATTACCAAGTTGAAAATCTTACAAACATTGAGCAAAATGTGAAAGGCAACCATACCTCCAAGTGGGTTATACAATTTGACATTCTGTCCACTTCCACTGTGCGATGCCTCGCTGGCATTTGGCTAAAAGGAAAAAGATATTTTCTGTAAAAACTTCAGCCTACTCTCCATCACTGCTGATTAACTAGGCCTCTTGTTTTAAACAAGAGCTCTATTTGTGAAGGTTTGCTGTCACATCACTAGAAAGGGCTGCTTTGACACAGTTCTCCCTCTGCAAGCAACCGGCTACAAAACTGCCCTGAGAGAGCAACCCTCACTTAGCCTCTAATGCAGCCAAGCATTCAAGTAGCAAGTCATCCTTTCCCAGTTGCTGGAATTTATAGACACAGGCTTCCCTTGAAATCAAGTGCCTGAGTACAATTGAACTGACCAGTGTTCAGCTAAGAATGCAGGTGAGAATGGTTCACAAAAATATAAGAATTTTGGATGCAACCTGGTGCTGGGATTTATTTGGTACTAAGGAAGCACAATTTGGAGTCAACTCCAAGAAGAATTTCATCTGCATAAGGTGAACTTCTACTCTCAACAGGCATGAAAACCCTTTCTCTCGTCCTCAGCTCTAGATACAATTCTTTGCAGCTGTGAAATGGAAGCAGTTTATGCTTGGTTAATCATATAGAACAGAATTTGGGTTGCTTGGCTGATCTCATAATTTAAGGCATAATGTATCGCATTCTGCTGGAGGTTAAAACTCACTAAAATGTTCATCAGTCTAAGTACATTTTTAACAAAAACGACTACTGCCATCCAACTGCTTCATTCTGTAGGCAGAATTGTTTGAGATAAAATCTAAAAAGCTATGATAAATGGACTGAAAGATGCCCATCAATTTTCATGAGAAGGGAGACATCAATACCGAATAGACAATAGAATATTACTTAATTGAAGAAAATATGTAATTTAGAACCAATGAAGATTAATTTTTTTGTTAGCTAAAAATGCTAAAATTTCTTTGTTTGGAAAAGCTTTGAAAATGGTGTGCATGTGGCTGGAGTTCTCCACTATGCATCACAGCTGAGAATAAAGAAATGGCTACTCCTAAATCTAAAAAATATTGTTAGAGAGTTTCCTTTCTCCTGACATGTTCTGTGAGTACAGTGCAAACAAGGAACAATGAGAAATCCATGCATTTTGACCAAGAGCCATGCCCAGAGCATGAATTTCCTGAGTGTCCCAGCGTGGAGAACATCTGACTTTCCCTGGCACCTCCTCAGTGTCGTCCCTGAGAAACACATCCCTCAGAGAACTTCCCATTCCACTGGCACCTCTTCCGTGTGATCCCTGTGAGTTGCTTCCACCCGGGCCGCTGCCTCAAAGGAGCCCTTGGAGCACCAGTGGGGCCCCAGCCCTGCCCAACAGGTCCCGCGGGGTCAGCAGCACCCGACACCAACACCATGGCCAAGCCCCCACCCGCTGGCAGCCCGCAGCGCCCGACACCTGCCCCTCACCTCTTGGTCCTGGGGCCTCTGGGTCACCCTGACGGGTACGGCAGTGCTGTCGGGGGCCCTGTGGGACGCAGTGCAGAACGCTCTGGATTGTGCCCAGGCCCACGGCTCCGCCATCCCGCTCTGCCTCGGGTGCTCTGGCTCCCACACAGCCACTGAGCCTGCTGAGAAATCTGCAAAATGCAAAATATTTGTTAGGAAAATGTGTGTGAATTTGTCCCTGAGCCCCCCCATTTCTGCACAGAACTGTAAATAATTACCGCCACTCAGTGTGTGGATCGGCCTCTTGAACAACGTGCGCTAGAACCAACCAAGCTGGAACAACATTCGCTCTTGCTCTGACACCTCTGCTCTCAACGCTGCTGCTGAGGGGTCTGACCGGTCCTGCTGTGTGCTGGTGACAATGGCCACGTGTCCTTGGAAACGGGGAGTTCCATGTTCCAGGCTGGGTGGGATGTCACTGAGGAGCGGGACGCCACACAGCTGGGGCACAGGGAGTTCACAACGGGCACACATGGGGAATGCCCTATCTTATCCCATGACTGACTCAGCTCATTTCCAAGTGCAGAAAGGGGTGCTCTGGCCAAACCAGTTGCTGCAGTAGCTTTGCAAACCAGGGCTAATGAAGTGTTTCTGCACAAAAGTGCTGCACTTGGCTCTCTCTGAGGCAAAAGAGCAGCTTAACACCCCTATCCAGGGCAGCAAGGTGCAGCCCCCCCAGCACTGGGCAATCCTGTCATGGACCAATCAGTCTGTGAGGCTTCCAGCACATACACAGTCACTCAAATATTATCTCTTTGACAAAACCCCCTGACCTTTCCTCATCCCAGTCTCCTAAAAGGAAACAAGTCAGCAGCATGCCCAGGCTCCCATGTGCTGTGCAGGAGGAGCTGACATGGAAAGGCTCATGCTGGCCCTGAGCACAGTTACAGGTTGATAATTATGCTGACTGCAGCTGGCCATTGAAGTTACTGACACATGTAGATAACATTTTATACTCAGTTTATGATGGTTTTATTGTCATTTTCCCCCTACCCAAGATTATTCTTGATTTAAGTCAGCTGGCACCAAAAAAACGATGTCCAGTCATTACCAGGAGAGATAATAAGAGCATGTAGTTAAGAATGTGTTGAATATTACCATCCAAAGCACATTTTCAATGACATCTTGTATTTTTTTTCAAGACCATGTCTAGATCTCCCCATGTCTCATCTCCTGGCTGCCTCACTCACAAGGACAGTGCAGTCTGGGGAAAGAAAGGGAGGAAGCAATTTGTCAAACACCAGAGGCCACATCTGTGTCCCTTTTTGGGAATGACTGGATGGTGTTGATTATGGATCCTCAGTTACGAACTATTGGAAAGGCCTGTGTATGAGTCATGAAAGGATTCCATGGAGGTGTTACACTGGACTCCAGAATGTCCAACAACCTTTCTATATATTTTAAAGGTTATTGATGACAACTCCTGCTCTGGAGTTACCAGATGTGACCCCTTTGCACTGTTCATACATGAGTACCTTTGCCTTGCACAGTAATTCCATCTTTAGCTCAAAGAATGGGAATGAAGGAAGTAACCCTGTGGTATTTTGAGCCTATTTCTCAAAAGACAGCTAACCTATGTATAGAGGGATGGCCACTGCACCTCAGAGCAGGAGCCACCGTGGTCCTGATTGATAGAATATACTTGAAAATAAATGGGAAAAAATGTGACAGTTTATGTGCCACACATGGTTATGTCTCATGTAGAACAAAAAGGACATCACTGGTTATCCCTGAGCAGAATCTGAAAGTAACAGGTGGTAGTCCTGGAACAAAAGACCTTGAGACCCAGGCCCCTCAAAAACTTTCTTTGTCCGTGCTGCACATGTGCCTAGAGTGACATGTGGGTCACCTTCCTGCCAGTTCAGAATGTGCAGAACTGTACCTAAGTACGACTTCTCTTCAAAGTTTTCTAGAGGCAAAAAGGTTGCTGGGACAGGGGCACTGGGGGAATGTCAATAAGTAGTAGGTTGTCCTGAAGTCCCTTTTGCCGGGCAGATGCCATGGAGGTCTCTCGCCCAGAAGAAGAGCCAGGACCCGCAGGGCAGATCCCATGTCCTGGATCCAGCCAGAACGGGGGTAAATTTTTCACCAGCCAGGAGGAGCATGGCCAGAACCTTGGGGTAATTGGATATCACCTGCCACGTGGCAGGGGGAAGTGGAAGGGGTTTGTTCTTCCTCCGCCGGTGTGCCATTAGTCATGGGGTGTGCCAAGTTCTGTATGGTGAACAATCATGTGTGACTTGTTCACCTCTTGTACACTCTCCTTTTAGTGTTATTATTACCATAAGGCTGGGCAGTTATCCCAGCTGGGCAAAGAGTAGTCCCAGAATCACTCTTACATGACAAAGTGGATTTCAAACACAAAGCCATTAATTGGAGTACTGAAAAACTTTTGAAACATTGGAAAGATCTATATTTGGGTCTGAAATGGCTCAGATTGTACAATCAAGACTCCAAAAATGTATAGTTTGTAAAAGAGACAACCCTAACACAGCTTACAATGTAGTGCTGAGAGCCATAAAATCTGGGGATGTTCCAAGTGAATAGTGGCAGATGGATTTTACAGAATTTCCCAGAAAATAGGGGTCTAAATCTCTCCTAGTTATGGTGGGTACCTTTTCTGTGTGGCCAGAAGACTTCCCTTGTCACACCAATCAGTCTAGGGAAGTGGTTAAAATATTGTTGAATAAAATAATACTTAGATTTGAGGTGCCTTTAGGAATGTCATCAGATAGAGGTTCCCACTTTATTGCAGAAGGGGTACAAGAAGTTAGGAAAGCCTTGGGAATAGCTTGGGATCTTCATACTCCTTATAGGCCCCAAGCTAGTGGCAAAAGAGAGAGAATGAATTATACCATCAAATTGAACTTGGGTAAAATATGTTAGGAAACCTCCTTGATATAGGTCCAAGCTTTACATGTTGCTCTACTTTAAATTAGAATTCAATTAGCCCTGGGAAATGAAGCCTAGGTTCTTAGAATATGCTGAGGTAGAGGGACCTGCCAGGATCCTAGCCCTGCACAGAATCACACCAGGTGCCCAAGAGTGCTGTCCAAACACTTCCTGAAGCCTTGCTGCAGTGACCACTGGCCTGGGGAGCCTGCTGCAGTGCTCAAGCACCCTCTGGGACACGCATGTTTTCCTGATATCCTGCCTAAAACTCCTTCAACTCATCTTCATGCTGTTTCCTTGAGTCCTGGCACTGAAGCTCTGCAAGGAAAGGACTATGACAGTTGATATTTAGGCCTTGTAACTTGAAATATTGGACCATCCTTACAGAAAAACAGCTCCATCTCAGAGCCCCACCAGCAGCAGCCAAGCAACATCTCCAGGGCCTTCGGAGAGAAACGCTCCAGCAAGACCTGCTCAGGTATTTTGTGCATTTTTAATATTCTGTACGCTGTGTAAAGTTTCAGCAGACTTGCTGGTGGTATAAAAGCTGTGATGTGAATGTGCAGGAGCAGGCCTAAGCATGTTTTGCCTCAGACATTCCAAGTGCTGTGACAGAAAGGCTGTGGTGAGAAGAGAGGATCCTGCAGGGGTGGAGCAGCACTGTCCTGAGCCAAATTTCTCCTCTGCCTGAAGACTTGAGTTCAGTCCCCACCTCAACTCATTCCCTGGAGGAGGCCTCAAAAGGCTGGCTCTGCAGGAAAAATCTCCTGTACATAAGAGGCTGCCCCAGGGCCGGGCAGATGGGGCCCTCTCGCCCTCTTGTCCCTCTGTCTCTCTGTCACCCTCATTTGCTGACTCCAGCTCTGCACTATCCACGTGGCTGCACCAACACAGGATCTACAGAATGGTGATATTCCCTCAGTCCCTCCTCTGTCTCTGTTTCACTCCTCCCTCACTCTGCCTGGGCACACACGGCTGTCCTGTTCTACTCCATGCTCAGTTCAGAAGTTTGCAGTGGGTGTGGGGAGCTTGTGGCCATGTGCTGTGGCTTGTGAGTCAGCAGCTTTGAGAAGGTCCTTGGGAGGAGCTGAGAGATGATTGAAGGGCACTGAGCAGCACTGAGGGCTTATTGGGAAGCACTTGTGAAACTCTCTTGTGCAAATTTAAGGGTTTGTTCGCCAACAGCTTTTGAGTCTGCACAGCAGGTAGCCTGCTGGACCTTAGACTACTCTACCTAAAAGCACAAGAGTTTCCTGACATGTGGCTGCTGTCTTTGTTCATCCTGATGAGAATTCACAACCAGCCATCACACCCCGCACTCCTGTATTCTTATAGCGAAGCACTAATCTGATTTTTAACACATAAAACTCTAAAACAGCCAGGTGCCTCTTCAGTAAGTCATGTGGGAGTTTGACAGCAAAAGCTGAGTATTTTCCTGGTGTGTACAAGCAGAAATTGGGACCTAGATAAAACTTACAGGACATCCCCTTTGGGGGAGGCTTTGCTGGAGATGCTGAAGGGAGTGGGAGCTACCTCCCAAAGCCTTTTAACAGTAGACATGGAGAAGGACTTGCTAAGTCCTAAGATGAGAAACTAGGAATGCAATAGAGCAGATATTTTCCTGGAGGTCTTCCATTATTTAACAGGTATTTTTTAAAAAAAAAAAACATGTTTTTTCAACCATTGCTAGTTCACAAATCCTGCTTTTTTAGAATGGAGCAAAACCTGATCTGGGTCAGAGAGTAATGAATTGTTTTGTTATTGTTGTAGAAACGGGGTTCTGTCTTGACCAGACCTGTGATGAGCAAGAAGCAGAGGATTGAGCAGTAGCTCAGTTACCTCCAGCCAGCACCTGGTGGCCGCTCTTCTTCCTGGCTGCTGGCTTTGACATCCCATTCTACTTCCTACCTGTCTCCAAATGTTGGCTCCATTTCCCCTGCACCTTTTGGGTTTAAGAAAGACACAAATTTCTGAGTTCTACAATGACAGCAATCATGTGCTGAAGACTACCATGTGAAAAAAGATGTGAAAAGAATTCGGGAGGCTGAAGTAGTAGTGTCCCTTGGATCTCAATGAAGGTATCAGTGTACAGCTTTTCCTAACTCCAGTGTGGATAATGATGGAGTAAAGATTTGATGATTAAGGGAAGCCTCTGCATGAATTAAGGTGCAAGAAAGACTCTATTCCAGAGTCACTAGTACAGACATTATTTAATAGTAAATGTGAACTAGAGGGATAGAAAGCTAAAGGAGGAGAAGGGCCAGGCAGGGAGAAAAGCTGAGATGAACACCGAGGTGGGTTAGGCCCGCATAGGCCCTCCCTTCCTGCAGTGCAGTTGCACAGGCTCAGCTGCAGCAGTGGTGCTGCATCCCCTCATTGCATTTGCAGTGCAGGAGGGGAGGGAGAACTGTCTGTCTGTGTGTGTGTGTGTGTGGTATAAAACACTGGAAATTGCGCCCAGCTTGTCTCAGAGCAGTGATGTTGGCAAGGGCAGTCAGGCCCCTGCAGCTCTGGGGCTGTGGGGCAGCTGTGGCCTTTGGAGCAGGCAGGGCCCTGGCTCGCACTGGATGCAGCCAGGGATGCTCTGTGGAAGGCTGAGGGCAAGCCTGGCCCTGCAGGAGAGCAGTGCAGTGAGGCCCGTGCTAGGGCTCTTGCTAGCTAATGTCACTGGGCAGAGGCCAGTAGTCCAAGCTACTGCTTCTCAGGAACCTCTCAAAATGTTGAAAGGCAACTGTAGTTTTCTCTTCTAACTTGTCCTGCACACCAGTCAGGTGCATCTGGCCTGGGATGCATCCCTGGCATTTGTTGTTGTCTCTTCTTGTACTGAATTTTAACTTGGTAAAGATTTATTGCTTGTAAATATTTATCTCAAGATGATTTGAAGTGTTCATTCCCATGTGGAATGAGTTTTTGTCATTCCAAAGAGAACTGGATCTTCAGGCCCAGAAGAGCAGAAGCTTTGGTGTGACAGTATTATTCTCATTGCCACTTCATCTTGGATTTGTATCATGAGCTTGATAAACCTCACACCTGTTGATTTGATGAAGAAGGTTTGAGTCCCTTCAGTGGCTTTAAGCATGAATGAGTTTTGCCCTCTTTAGCAGCTGCTGGGCTTTGGGTTGTTGTTGTGGTTTCAGACTTGTCTAGAGTTTGTTGTAAAAGAACAGCCTCAGTTTGCAAACTTCCCAGAAGGCTCCAAAGTCAATCTGAGAGTATTTTTACTGCTTTACATGAATAAAACCAGACTGGCCTGGCTTGGTAACCTCTGAGTCTGCCTCAAGGCTATTTTAAAGAAAAGGTCAGGAAATCCTAAACTCTGCAGAAATGCTGACATGCCTGATTTTTTTTATTTTTTATTTATTTCTTCTTCCTAGGGTAGCCCCAGCTACTCTGAGATGAAGAGCAGATGCCAGTACCTCCACAAAAAGCTGTCCCACATTTAGCAATGAGTATCTGAATTTGGCAAGCAGCAAGTGGAGTCCTGGCACCAGTCGTCTGCTTCAGCAAGGAAACATCTATGAAATCAGGCTGTTTTATTTTAAAAGAAGATTAAGTTTTTAGGATTCTTCAAGTTAGGATTGAGTAGATGATTATTTGTTAAAAACATAGGATTAGTTAGTCTAAGATTACAGAATTTAGTATTGAACTTTAGCAATAAAGACGTTGCACTATTGTTAACAAGAGTACTGAAGTCTGTCCAAGATATATTTGGTTTATAGTTTCTTCATCCTAGCCTAGGTCCCAGTTCCAGTAGCATGTTTTGGGGGTTTGTTAGAAATGACACCCAGTTGATTAGAGGAAAAACAAGGGATGAAGCTTTCCAGCCTTTCCTTTCCTTCTTCTCTGAATCTGTTATTTCCCTTTTTGAAAATGGTCAGTTTCCTCTGAATGTTAAAGAGACCACTTTCGTCATATTTAATCTAGTAAGCTTCCTCTATACAGTCTACAGCTTCTCTAAACTGAGGGCTAAGATGTCCAGAGGAGCTGATGAGACTCCTAATCCAGAAGTAGACCCAAATGGGGAGAATTCTGAGTAATGCAGAAAATAAGAGAGAATGAGCCAAACCCCAAAAGAATTTTCTGATCCTCTGTGAGAACCCTGGGTTTGGTCTGGGGTCTTGAGTGGTGGTAAAGTCTCTCCTCCAACCCGTGCTTCCAAAGAAAAACTCCACAGCCTCTTGTTGTTTGGTCTCAAGGCAGTTTATTGCGAGTTATCTAACAGATTGTGTTCGCGGGCTGCGGCTGTTTGATCAGCGGCCCCGGCAGAGACACACACACTCCTGACACCCTCACTGTCCAGTGTCTTCTTCTTCTCTCCCCCCCACCCAGGGCTGCTGCTATCTTTCATAAGATATATTACATATAACATGTTTACAATTATTCCCCAATACCTACTACCAATATTACCAAGTGCTTTTCTACTCTAAACCAATCTGTGAATGCCAACATCACCAAGAACATGCAGGCAAGGAAGAAGAATGAGGAAGAATAGGATCAGCCCACTTTCCTCCATCTTAGAACTTCTGACCCCCATGTACAAAGTAAAAACCCCCCTGTACAGGTGCTAAAACCCCCCTGTACAATACTAAAACATTCTCCTCTCTGTTTTGTAACTACTTTTACTATACTATCTAACCCTTTGTGACTGCTCGTTCCGCCTTCAAAGCTGGTAATTCATTCCTTGGCTCAAACTCGAAATCACAGCTGTTTCCAGCTGCCTTCTGGGGTCTAGAATGCTTCTGACCAAGGCCTGGAACCTCTAAAAATGTCTGAGAGACATTTTAAGTTCTCACAACAGAGATGTGAGTGTGAAACCACAAAAAGTAGAGTGACCTCATAGGGTCAAAGTTACATCACAGAGATGTCTGTGTGATATCACAGAGATGTCAGTGTGACCTCAAAGAGATGTCTGTGTGACATCACAGACAGCTGTGTGACATCACAGTGATGTCATTGTGACATCCCAGAGATGTCTGTGTGACATCACAGAGAGCTGTGTGACGTCACAGAGATGCAAGGGTGACATCACAGACAGCTGTGTGACATCACAGAGATGTCATTGTGACATCACAGAGAGCTGTGTGATGTCAGAGAGATGTCTGTGTGACGTCAGAGAGATGTAAGCGTGACATCACAGAGATGTCCATGTGACACCACAAAAAGCTGTGTGACCTCATGGGGTCAAAGTGACATCAAAGAGATGTCTCTGAGACATCACAGAGATGGCTGTGTGACATCACAGAGATGTCAGTGTGACATCAGAGAGAGATGTGTGGCATCACACAGACATCTGTGTGACATCACAGGAGGTTGTGTGATGTCACAGAGATATCCAGGTGACATCATGGAGAGATATCAGTGTGAAATCACAGACAGCTGTATGCCATCACAGAGATGTAAGGGTGACATCAGGGAGATGTCTGTGTGATATCAGTGTGGCATCACACCAATGTCATTGTGGCATCACAAAAAATTTGTGTGACATCAGACAGATGTCACACTGACATCACAGAGAGCTGTGTGACATCACAGAGATGTTATTGTGACATCACAGAGAGCTCTATGACGTCAGAGAAATGTAAGCGTGACATCACAGAGATGTCTGTGTGACACCACAAAAAGCTGTGTGACCTCATGGGGTCGAAGTGACATCAAAGAGATGTCTCTGAGACATCACAGAGATGTCTGTGTGACATCACAGAGATGTAAGGGTGACATCAGGGAGATGTCAGTGTGACCTCACAGACAGCAGTGTGATGCCACAGTGATGTCATTGTGACATCACAAAAATCTGTGTGACATCAGACCGATGTCAGTGTGACATCACAGATAGCTATGTGACATCACAGCGATGTCCATGTGACACCACAAAAAGCTGGGTGGACTCATGGGGTGGAAATGACATCACAGCGATACCTGTGTGACATCACATGCAGCTGTGTGACATCACAGTGATGTCATTGTGATGTCACAAAAATCTGTGTTACATCAGAGCTATGTCATTGTGACATCAAAGAGAGCTGTGTGACATCACAGAGATGTCAGTGTCACATCACAGAGAGTTGTGTGATGTCACAGAGATGTCATTGTGACATCAGAGAGAGCTGTGTGATGTCCCAGAAATGTCAGTACGTCATCACAGACAGCTGTGTGACATCAAAGTGTTGTCATTGTGACATGCCAGAGAGCTGTGTGACATCACAGACAGCTCTGTGACATCACAGAGATGACTTTGTGACACCAAAAAAAGATTTTTTACCTCATGGAGTCCAAGTGACATCACAGAGATGTCTGTGTGACATCCCAGAAATGTCAGTGTGACATCACAGACAGCTGTTTGACATCACTCTGATGTCAGTGTAACATCACAGATATGTCTGTGTGACATCACAGAGAGCTGTGTGATGTCACAGAGATGTCAGGGTTACATCACAGACTGCTGTGTGACATCACAATGATGTCATTGTGACGTCAAAAAGGTCAGTGTGACATCACAGACAGCTGTGTGACATCACAGATATGTCATCCTGACATCACAGAAATGTGGATGTGACAGCGCTGAGAGCTGTGTGACATCACAGAGATGTCTGTGTGACACAACAGGAGGTTGTGTTATATCACAGTGATGTCCATGTCACATCACAGAGAGCTGTGTGACGTCACCAAGAGGTCAGTGTGACATCAGAGACAGCTGTGTGAAATCACAGAGAAGTCAGTATGACATCATAGGGATGTCCATGCGACATCGCAGGCAGCTCTGTGACATCACAGTGATGTCATTGTGACATCACAAAAAGCTGTGGGAGCTCATAGGACCAAAGTGACATCACAGAGATGTCTGTGGCTGCACCACTTCTGCTTTGGTTCCTGCCTGCATCTAGAAGTGCCACAGATGTGCCAAGTGGGGCCAGTGGCCCATATGCCAAGGGCAGTGTAGTCTGGAGGGCATGAATGAAGAAGAGCCATCCCCACTTTTAAACCTTACCAAAGGCACCAAGAAATGTCACTTTGTAGCTTTAAGAGACAGCTGACAACTCAGAAGGAAATGCTGAGTGTATTCACAGGCTGAAAAAAAGGGAATCTTCCAGGCAAGTTAAAGTTTCAGAAGCTTTATTTTCAATCCTAAACTATAATCCTACTCTACAATCCTACTCTACAAAACTACTCTTCAGTCCTGTTCTTAGCTGGTTATAGTGTAAATGGTCCTGATGTGATTATCGCAGTTGGTAGATAGTTCTTGTTGGTAAGTAATGGAGGGAGGGAACAGCTTTGTGTGTCCTTTTGAGGGATCGC
Organism: Lonchura striata; assembly: GCF_050655825.1. Lineage (NCBI taxonomy): Eukaryota > Metazoa > Chordata > Aves > Passeriformes > Estrildidae > Lonchura > Lonchura striata. The sequence goes on from NC_140740.1 coordinate 12,443,351, forward strand.
CCCAATTTTCTGGTGTCCTCCGTTCATTTTGGGATACCACACCTCCTCTTTGGGCATCTCCACCCAGCGATTTTGGCTTCCACTCCTTCCACTTTGGGGTCCCCCTTTAACTTTGTGCACCCCATCCCCATGTCCCACACATGCCCAGCGTCCCCAGTGTGCACTGAATGGCCAGCAAGGGACTGGGGAATGCTGGGACCCACACTGATGTCAGTCTTCTCTCCTGGTTACACATAGGACTCCTTGGCCCTTTCTGGGGTGCCCTGGAGTGCCAGAGCCATGGTGAGGAAGTGTCTTTGCTGCCATCCTGTGCAGGATCATGCCTGGCCCATTATGGCCTCATGTCCCCGTCTCTCATTGTCCTCTGACATTCCCTGTGTCCCTGCACCCCTCTCAAGAGCAGGACTTTGGTGCCAAGCCCAGCGCTCCAAATCCACGCGTTGCCTCTGTCCTTGTGGTATCCCCGCACGTACTTTATGGACAAGAATAGCCCTTAGTTAATCTAAGAATTGATACCTGGCTAACAAGATAATGACCCATCACTCTCACTGGTTTGCCCCCTCCTCCCTACCTTCTTTTAGGTGCCGAGGCAATGAGATAATGCTTGAGCTATGCTAAAAGCTGTGCAGAAAGAAGTAGTTACTTTGTACCCAGGGATGGGAATGAAGCACTTTCTAGAAATCAGCAAATTTAGCAGAACAAGCTAACTGCAAAAGACTCACCAGTGCCTATTTGAGCAGACAATCTTGTAGAGCATGTGCAGAAACAGAGGTAAAACAGCTGAAGCCCGAGGAAGCCTTCTGAGCCTTCACCCAAAACGACCACCAGAGGCTGATGACAACCTCTTGTAGAAATTGCACATGGTCTACAAGGGCTTACAGAATCATGTAATTAGAAAATATATTGCAATATGAAGGTTAGGAATGTATCATGGTCACATTAAGTTAAAAAGGTTTAGAAGATTGTTCTGTACAAAGAATGGACAAGTGGTGATTACGCGGGCGGAGGGAAGACAAGCACAGTCAGTATGATTGATAAGCAAGCTTCTTTTATTCAAAAATCCTGTCCGTTTATATAGGGTTTGCTACAAGCAAAGTCAGCAACAGCTCTCATGGGTCAAGTTTACAAAGGTCTTTGTTTTACTTCTCCTACGGGTGGTTACAGCTGTAGCTAAGTTCTCCAAGCCAAGTTCTCATTGCTAAGTCATGCCTTCCAAGGACAGAGCATATCTTCGAGGCTATGCCGGTCCTTATTATCTCATTCCGAACTTGCTCTATTTCCCAGGCCTAGAGAGACCTTGTACAGTTTCCCAGGCCTAGACACAGAGCCTGTTTCCCAAGCTTTGTTCCCAGGCCAGACACAGGCTGATTCTGATTCTGGGGTCTTAAACAGTGGTATCAATGAATAACTGTTCCATTGATCCATGACCCCTCTCCTGCAACCATTCTCCAGCAAAAATTGCTAAGTTTCTCTATCAGTCTATTTACAAAGTAACTGGTTATCCTAATAAATTTAGATACATTTCCCTTTTGATTACAAATTAAGCATTGCACCTTCAAGGCATATCCAGGGATGCACAGGTGACACTGCGCTCATTGTCTCAAACAAGGTGAGCGCAAACATAGAAATCCCCCCCGACACTTCAACATGTAAGCTGTTATCCAACTGCACAAACACCTTCTCTCCTAAACCAAATCAGTGCTTCTGTGTTTGCTTTCATGAACTTAGAATGCACTTTTCAGAACTTTGAAAACAAGCAGTGTCTTTGGATTTGAAAATGTCACCAATATTAAGAAAGTCTGTGTTGCAGCGAAGTTGCCTTCTGGCTGATGTAGGAAGCTAGCAGGAGCTGTCACAGAGGGTTTGGCAACCCTATGTATAGAAGCCTCTGCCCTGGGTTTTACTCTGCATGGTACAGTTTTTCCTTGAAAGATTGATAATTTGACATTGAATCAGAGTTTGTCAGTGAAAATAAAAGGGAAAGATCTAATTTACATGGGCTAATCAACAGGTCCAATTAATTTAAACATGGTTTTGGGATGATGATGGGTCTTCAGTGAATAGGTTTTCATTTGGGAAGGGTAGAAGGATATAACCTCAAGGCTGCAGGACAATCCATTTGTTATTAGATAGAAATTCCTGTTATTACCTTCCCATGCATAGTTTTTAACCTTTCTGTAATCTCAAATGACCTGAGTTCTGTGATTATTGCATCTGCACTCTTAGCTGCAAAAAACCCAACATTAAAAGCCCATGGTCATATTTTGATTCCGAAATAAGAAAACATGCAAATTGGTATTTCAGTCATAGCAGTGGCAGACTTTTAGGTTTAATCCAATTCCTGCTATATTCAGAAACCTGCTATTGGCTTCAAGAGGAGCCTTCTGCTAAGAAGAAGGTTCTCTTTTACTTTAATGACTTTGTCTCCATTTAATTGTACCTAAGAGTTTATCTCTAACACCTCTCTCCCAGCAGCTCCGAGCTGCGGTGTGGCACAGCGCTTGCTGTGTGCCAGGGAGCACAAAGCAGGCTGGCCTGCCGGCCCTGAATATTTCTGCAGAGCACTCTGCAGCTCCCAGCTTTGCTGTGGCTCAGTGCAGAGCTGCAGGATTGCAGGCGCTGCCTCCCAGAGCTGTGTGAGGCACTGGCTCCTGCAGCCGTGAGCTGACAAGCTGTCCCTGCCTCCCGCTGGCCTCGGCTCCCCTGGCACAAGTGCCGTGCCCGAAGGACGCTGCCCTGTGCTCCAGCCTGCCGAGCAGCCCAGCTCCCTGCCCCGGTGCCCAGGGTGCTGCACACACTGCTGACCTTTGCCAGGAGTCGCAGGGCAGCGGCACAAGAGTGGGAATGCTGAGCCAGGCCAGCGGGCCTCGGCTGCCCTTGGCCTTTCTCTCCTCGGGCAGACTCCAGAGGGCCAATGCCTCCGGGCTGGGCTGTGCCCAGCAGGGCTCCGCTTGCCCTCGGGAGCAGCCGGCTGCGCTTGGGCTCTGAGAGCGGAGGATGCGCCCGCTGCCAGCAAGAGGCACGCAGGGCCGGGCTGTGCCTCCTGCAGCTACCAGGGCCTCCTTGCAGCCTGGCCCTGCCGAGGCTCAGGCTGCTCCGGGCTCTGCCAGGGCTCTGCTGCGGCTCCACGCCGGGCAGGGCCGGGCCCGCTCTCAGCTCACACTCGCTGACAGCTCTGCACCGCAGGAGACCTTTCAGAGCACCTCTCTGATCTTTCTGCTTTCTCCGCTGAGCGAGGCTCTCCTCCAGCCAAAGACATTGCCCTTCACGATACAAATCCAAGTGGCAGGCACCCAAATGCTCTGGAGTCACAGCTGAAGGCCTGCATCTGCACAGGATGTTTTGGCTGCACCACTTGCCCTTTGCTTTTTCCTGCAAATGCCATTGCCCTTTCTGCCTCAACTAGAAATACTACAGCTGGCCAAAAGCTGCCTAGTTGGCCACATTCCCAAGACAGTGTGGTCTGGAAAGGATGAATGAAGAAGAGCCTTCCCCTACTTAAAAAACATACAAAAGAAGCCATAAGTGTGACTTAACACCCATAAAAAACAGCTGGTAATTCAGAAGGAAATGTTGAGTTTTCTGAAGGGGTCCGAAAGAGGGCAGTCTTCCAAGTGAGTTTATTTTTCAGAAATTTTATTTAATGAAAATCCTTGTTTACAATCTTATTCCAGAAAACTCTTCAACAATCCTACTCTACCAATCCTACGCCACAATCCTACTCCACAATCCTATTCTACAAAACTCTTCAACAATCCTACTCACCAATGCTCCTCTACAATCCTATTCCACAAAACTCTTCAACAATCCTACTCACCAATGCTCCTCTACAATCCTATTCCACAAAACTCTCCAAAAATCCTACTCTACAATCCTCCTCTAAAATCCTATTCTATAAAACCTTATCAACAATCCTCCTCCTATAATCCTCCAGTCCTCAAAATTCCTTGTGGTGATGACATCTCTACGTGGTTGCTACATTCTTCTCTGCTGCATCCTCTTCAGGACGGTGATAAGTGGTGCCAGGATGGATACTGGCTTGGCTGATGTTACAAATGGATGCTGTCCAAAGGGAAAAAAAAACAACAAAGAACAGTGAACCATGACCTTCCAAGCACAGTGCCTCACATACTCCATCAGGATTCCTCTAGGTCCTAGAAAGACCCAGAAAGGAAAACAATGGGACCATCTGCTCCTCAGTTGTCATGTGCAGGACCTTGCCATCACAGGCAAACCCGGCCCAGAATCCCACTCATCCATTTATTCTGGTTTCTTCACCTTGCTGGGGTTTTTGCCCTGCCAGTGCTCTAGAAAGGGTGCTTTCTGTCCCTGGGGTTTCTTCCTTTCAAGAAGCTCCAATGACTCCCATAGGTCCCTGTCTTGTGCTAATTTCCACAGGCACACAGAGCAGTGTCTGCCTTTCCATGCCCTGCCCCTCCTGTGCTGCATGGCACCTTCCTTCCCAGCAGGGTCAGCCGAGTGGCGCTGGGTCCTGCAGTTCCCTCTCTGCCACACAACCTGGCAGTCAGTCTGGGCCAGTTCCCCTCTGCCTGAGCGTGCCAGGCAGCAGATGGGGCTGGGACAAGTTCCTCTCAGCTCTCCCTGTTTGTGTGCCAGAAACCTCTAAGGGTGGGGTGGGGGGCACAAACCAGGGCCCCTCAGAGGCTCAGAGTGAGTCCCGCACAGCCCCTCCTGCCCACAGCCAAATCTCTCCAGAGTGCTCTGCCAGGACTGGCAGCCGTGGCTTCCTCCACCACCATTTCATGTCTCTCTACAATGCTCTACGTCAATTCTTTTGCTGTTAGATATAACAGAATACACCACCAAATTAAAAAACAGGGCAACAGAAAGAACAAGAAAATAGAACACCTGTCCTATCTTCTGCAGAGAGAGGTGGAAGTATTCAGTTTTGTGAAGAACGGGACTCAGGGAGACTTTATTGCCACTTTGCAAGACTTCAGAGTGGCTTTGAAGAAAGTGGGGGACACCGTTTTTAACAGGGCCAGTTACAATAGAATGTGGGCAAATAGTTTCAAACACAAAGGGGATCTAATCAGAGTAGGTCTAAGGAAGACCTTGTTTACTCAGAGCAGGGTGCCACCCTGGCACAGGCTGTCCCAAGAGCTGGTAGGTGCCCCATCCCCGGAACCATTCCAGGTCAGGTGGGAAAGGGCTCTGAGCAACCTGATCCCTCTAAAGATGTCCCTGCTCATTGCAGGACACTTGGACCAAAGGACATTACAGAGCCCTGCCAGCCCAGCCCAGTCTAGCACTCCTCAGCATTTTCATTTGAAGAGCACCATGAGTGGAGGTGAGGAGGAAGGGGGCTCATCTGAGGCCTCGGACCTTGGTGGAGGAGGAGCCCATCCCTCGCACACTGTTTCACCTCAGCCCCTTGGCATTTTACCTGCAGCAGCTCGTTGGCAGACCAGCGCCGCTCCTCGTCTCTCTGCAGGCAGCAGCTCAGGAAGTCACGCAGCCAAGCCGAGAGGAGCTTGGGCTGCCGCAGCTGTGGCGTCCCTGCTGTGGCTATCAGGAATTTAGTCTGGAGAAACAGGAAACACAAGGCTCCACCTGCTTCTTTCCCATCTGTAACTGCCCTCCCAGAAGCCATTGTTTAACGTCTCTTCTTCAGTGGCAGTTTCTGCCCTGGCAGAGACCCAGAGATGACTTTCCTTTACCAACAAAAAACCAAACTCTGATGCAGCCACAGATTTGCCATCATCCCACAGATCTTGCCTTGGCAGCCAATTTCATTGATTGACCTAGTTAGTTGGGAACTACATCAGCAAAAGCACATTTGCTTCTCTGAAGATTCACACCAACTTGGCAGCATTTTGGAAGGGGGACTTTGCTATGTTAACTCTTTCCAAGGATTAGGACATGAAAGGCATCTCTGCAGTGCTTGTGGGTCCCTTCAGCCCAGTTGCCATACAACAAGACTCATCAACTTTTTTGCCCTGTTCTTGAAAACAATGGTAATTGGAAGAAGAGAAAGGAAATCCATCAGTTAACCCCCAGCTAAGGAAACAAACATTTATAATCTCATATTCAACACAGACACATTAAGGTGCATGCACTAATGTATGGGGATGAAAATGCCTGCTTGGGCACACAGGAGCCACCTGCAGCTCTGTCTCTCAGCAGCCTGAAAATTTCAGCTTCCTTACGCAGCAACAGAAAAGCTTTTCCTGCGTGCCATCCCTGTGGACACCCTCTGCTCATTTAGCTACACAAGTCAATGCATGAATGGAAGGCCCATCCCAGAAAATGCCAGGAAACAAACAGGAGGTTTTGGCAGGCTCTCCCTCTCACCAGGCTCCAGCTTGGTGATGTGGAGAAGGTGGCTTGGGCTATGAGAGAAACACAGTCACTAAGTGTTTCAGCAACACTGCACAAGAAGCAGAAGAGACTCTGTGGCCCTTGCAGCCTCATGTTCAGGTTCCAGGCATGTTTCTCAGTGGGCAGAAACTGCACAGGGGATGCAGTTCCTCACTAAAACCACTCTTTTAGAAACTCTGTTAGGTTTGGCTTTCTTTCCTTCATTTCTGGAAGTATAGCACCAATTCTAAGATGCTTGTTTCCTTTTATTGTGGCCATCTACACAGACCAAAGAACTGGAACCACTTACAGCCCAAAGGAAAATGTTGCCTGAGCATGGGGTTTGTTTGCATGTGGTATAGCTTGAGTTCCACACTGATGCAACCAAAACTACAGCAGATGCTGATGTGTTGCAGGGACATTTTAAGGAGTGGACCTTGGTGGCAGTAGTTCCAGCAGATGGCAATGGGATTTTGTCCAATGGCATGCAGAACACAGGGCAGGTGAGAAAGACAAACGGGATCAGTGAGTATTTGCTCCTTACCGTGGCAGGACTTCGGCTCCAGTAGGGAACTTTCCGTTCTATCATTTCGATTCCCACAATTCCAAAAGACCATATGTCCACTTTGGGGCCATATGGTTGACGCATCACCACTTCAGGCGCCATCCACCAAGGAGTCCCGGCCACCGAGGACGGTCTATTCTTCCCAGGGCTGAGCTCAACAGAGATGCCAAAATCAGCTGAGGGGAAAGCAAAATACTGCTTTTATTTGAATTCTGTGCAATTAGGAAACCAAGCAAAAGAATTGCCCAGTAGAACTTTGAGAATGTGCTGTTGAATCTCCTGGACAACTGTCCCTGCTCTGTTTCCTCAGGATTTTAGCCAAATCCCCACATTTTGTATACTGCCTTCAGCAGTGGCTTTTGTTCTATGGAAGCTTTAGACTTGTTGCTCCCTCCCTCTGCAATGGACACACACAGAGCAACACCACTCTTGAGTGCTTGTGCATTGTCATACCTCTGTGCACCTTGCAACCATGTCATCAGCTCAGAGCGGGGGGTCCCTGCACTGCCACCAGCACCATTCCTGGGGAGCTGTCAGCCACTCAAAGCAGCCCCTCACCCCACATCCCTGAAAGCTGCACCTGACCAGGAATATACTGACCCAGCTTGACAGAGCCGTCGGTTCTGAGAAGGATGTTGTCGCTCTTCACGTCTCTGTGGATCACTTGGTTTGAGTGAAGAAAAGCCAATCCTTGCAAGCACTGAGAGAGTAAACAGAACCAGGAGGGACAAACCCAGTGATTTCATCACACCAGAAAAGAAACAGAGACTCTAAAAGGTTCCCATTCCCCAGGAGAATGGCAAGTAATGGCAGAACACAGTGCCATTGAGAGGAAGAGCTGCTGCTCCAACACTTGCAGAGCAGGACCTTTCTAAGGAAAGGCATGTCACCTTTTGAAAGAGCAACAGCACCTGCTGTTGTAGACTGTCCCCTGCAAACCAGCCAGGATGACTGCTGCTGCAGTGGATGTGCTCAGAAGCAAAGAGCATTTTAGCTGCACTAGTACCCTTTTTAGCTGAGGACTGAAAGTAAATAGTCTCTCTTTTTACCTTTGCTGTTCATTTCAAATCCTGCTACCAGCACCTTGCTTCTACAAGTGAGGAATGCAGTGAAGACAGGCAAAAATTTAGGGAGGCAAGATGGAGAACAGCAGATACAAGAGGCAGAGTGAGAATACAACAGCAGGAGATAAGAGTACAAGAACTGAGTAGAGTGAGTGCAGGGGCACTCCAGGCATTTTACTGGAGATGCTTTTACATGCCCATAGCATACCAGCAACGCAGAAGCAAAGTTTGGCACGTGAAACCTCTCCTGTTCTGAGCCCCTATTTCTCAGATAATCCTGCCCAAACCCTTGGAAGCACAGGTGGGCTTGCTGACCTCCCGACTGATGACTGCTATCTCGATTTCAGTCAGGAAGGTCTTCCTGATGACATCGCTCAGAGCGCCTCCATCCATGTACTCCATGACCAGCCAGAGTTCCTCACCCAGAAGGTGGCTGAAGGAAAGAAACAAGGGCGTGAAGATAAACATGCATGGCTAGGTTGATTTTTTGCTTCCGGGCTTCTTGTTTCCAAGGCCCTTTGTGACAAGGACAGAATAAAAGGAATAGACATTCCCTCTTGGCTGTGCTTTGTTTGCAATCTGTGCAGTCTCAGGGAGAAAGGCACAGCTGTGAAAAAGGAGATGTCTTAGATGGCCAGCAAGTGAAAAGTGTGGTTTAGTAAGAGCCCAGATCAAAAGCCTGTCACGCGTGGTGTTTCTGGAAATAAGCACCTAGTCTTCCTGGCATGCATAGCAAAGAAAAAGAGGGGCAACAATCCAAGGGAAATCCACTTTAGGATGGTTCATCATTCAGCATTGAAGAAACTTTAAAAAATCAATCCCAAAAGAATGTGGAGGCAGTGAACTTAGAATGTATTAACTTCGTACGATACAGCTGATCCAGGTTTTGAATAATTTTGGAATAATTTTCAAACTACGTGTGCCAGGGAAGACTCATGCAGACAAGATGCACTCTCTTCTCATCCATTGCAGATGAGTAGAGAAATATTAATACATTATAATTAACAGCTCTACTTTCTAGAAGTGACCAAAGTGGATTTTTAACCTCTCATGTTTGCAGTATGTACATGCATATTCACAGGATAAGACCATGACCACTCACCTGTCTAAATAATTCACAACACTGGGACTCCTATGCTTCTTCATGATTGTGATTTCATTAACAGTTAGTTGCTTCCTCTGCTGTCCCTTAAGGCTTATTTTCTTTATGGCCACCTAAAATGACACTGAAAATCAGTAACTTGAGAAGCTGGTGGCACAAGGCCACAAGGCACATGGAGCAAGTGATTTTGCAATGACACAGTTGAGCTGTGCCAAACTCCCTTGTGATTAGGCATTGCAGTAATTAGGAAATGACATTGCAATAGCCCATTTCTCCACTCCCTTGGGGGCTAGTTACAGGACATGTGGCCACTGAGGTTTTGCTGTGAACACTTGGTAACACTGGTGTCTCAACTATCACCCACAAACCTCTGAGCCCACTCCCTGCTGCTTTGTATGGGATTCAGAAGAAGTAATCCATGCCTTAATACTCTGTGGCTACATCTTGGGCTATGGGCAGGGCTTCGAGTTTCTAGGGACGCCTCTTAGATCTCTCCCTATGTGCAGTTCCCAAGTGCAGCACTGCAGGTGGCTAAAGAACTACCAGTAACTTTCAGATGTATTTGCTGGCAACCAGAAGTGAGAATTCAGGACTCTGAAGCTGTAGCCCCAAAGAGCAGTGAGATGCTCTAAGGCACCACCTTTGTTTTAGCAATTGAGAGCGAGTGAGCACATCCTTCTCTGAAATGAACTGCTGCCCTGCGTGACTTCCTTCTGGCAGCTGAAAAGGACAAAGACTGTCCCCAATGTATTTTGCAGGCTGGTACCAGTCTGTGTTTCTTGTGCCTCTTCAGCACAGCTCGACCCAAAGCTCCGGCCACAGCTGCTCACACCAGAGGGGAAAGGCCTTGAGTGCAGCAGAGTCTGTGGGGGATGTTGGCATTTACCTCTCCTCCTGTGGCTTGGTTGAGTGCTCTAACCACAGATCCAAAATGCCTAGAAACAAAACAGAAGCAGAGAAAGGAGAAGCTGTTTATTTCTTAGAGTGAAAGCTGGCCCACACAGGAGATCTCTGCTGTAAATGCCTAAAACCTGCAGGATGCAGGAGGGCTCTGCCAGAAGGCAGATGATGCATTTTCCTCTCAAGTGCATGGGCAGTGCCTGGGCTGGTTGCAGAAGCGCTGGGGTTTACTGCCTCAGCTCCTAAAGGGAATTTATTCTTTCATCTTAGGTTTGAGTTTCTAAACTCTGTGGTTCCTATTCTGAGCATGGAGCGTTTCCTTCCAAGAACCGTGGATTGAATGAAATTCTCCTGGGAACTGTTATCTCATAGCTTTGAGAGGGGCTAGGTTGCCCTTTCAGGCAAGCAAGATTCTTCTTTATTCATTAGTGTGGCAGTGTGGTTTTGAGACATACAAAAATACTGAAGAAATTAACACAGAGCTGTCCCACACTTGAGAGACAAGGAGATCTTCCAGGTCCTGCTCCTTGATGTAGGCAGGTTTTGGCAGCATGGAGATGTCTCTGACAATGCCTTCTGAGCACCCTCACAAGTTCTGAGCAGCACTGAAGAGATAGGACAATCTATCTCCTGTGTCTGAACATGTTTGCAGCTGACCTGACTTCACACTGGATAGATATTCCAGTGGAACACCTGATATACCAGTGATATAGCAGAAGAACCCCTGGCCCATGGTTGTGTAGAAGTAAGTGTGGCTGGACTCACCCCTTGCCAATATATTCCATTTCAGTGTATTTCATCTTGGGATTTTCCACGTTCACCATTTTCCCTGAGGGAAACAAAATGCAAGATGCTCACTTTAAAGCAGAGATCCCAGCTTCCAGGAGATACAAAAGGCAGCCCCAGTGTCTGGAGGCAGTCAGCTACTTGCAACAACAGCAACAACATCAACAGGACAGGCAGCCCTGCAGTGCAGATGGCTGGCACAGAGACTGATTGTGTAGAGCCCTTGGAAGAGTTCTCTTGACAGGAAACAAAGCACAGGGAGATGCATTCCCAGGAGAGGAGCACATCTTCTCCAGCTTTCAGCCAAAACATTGCCCAAACAATGCCTTTCCAATTGTAATCCAGAGCAGCTCATGCTATAACCAATGTCGACAGTGCTTTCAGCATCGGGACCCTCACCCTTCATGAGCAGGCTGAGCTCACAGACACCCATCTTGGAGCTAAGGAAGGTTCCAGCCCTGTCCCGCCAGCCCTCAGGGACAGGGCAGCGACCACAACAAGGCTGGCAAAGCCCAAGCATGAGTACTGACAAGCAATGGGAAGAAGCCACAGGCAGCCTGGGCCCCGTACAAAGTGTTGCCCCCATTCATGCCACAACAGGATGGGCTTTGAGATCAGACACACCGAGGTGCAGATCAATGCCATTTTTGTCCCAACAGGTGATGGTAGACACAGAATCCACTGGGCTCTGCTCTCAGCCCCACCAGGTCTTATCTGAGAGTTCAGCACTGGCAGCTGTTATGGGCAAGAAGCAGATTCATTGGGCTGTGCTGCAGAATCCCAGAGGACTTGATGTGTTTTCCTAGAGACGGATCTGAGCAGGGATCGGGCCAATGGGTAGGATTCTAAGAGTCATGGGAAAGAGTGGGGAAGGTACGAAAAAGTGCCATGGATCTGAGGAATATACCATGGATGGGCCGGAGGCTGTCTCCTGAGAAATGCCTGCAGTACAGATTTATCTGATCAAGCCACTTCGATGTGTTTCTCTTGGAAACATCTTTAGAAGCATAAAACTAGGATATGAAATACAGATTGTTATAAAAGTATCTGTTTTTTTCTTTGGGGGCACACGGGAAACACCTCCTGTTCTCTATTTCTCCTGTAACCTGATATTCTTTCACAGTATTTTTTATTGACAAAAATATAGCATTCTCACGAAAAGAAACTGTATATGTAGTAGTGGCAACATAAAAATGTCATAAAAATGACATCAATAAGACATGTGGGGCAGAAGGGCTCCTTCAGGATGGAGATAAACCAACTCCACCAAAAAATAACCCCTACAAAGGAACAAACAAAACCAAAAAACCCAGCAAAAAGAAAACCAAAAAAACAACCCCATAAAAAATAAACAGGGAAAAAGCAAAAAACCCCAAACCACCAGCCCCCTAAAAAAAAATCCCCAACCAAAAAGACAAAAGTCCAAAACCATAAAATTTCTGTGAAGATTTTTTGCTCTGATGACTGGTTGGAAGTCAGGAGTCTAAGGGGAAATTAGGAAGCTAAAAATTCTCTTTGGTTTGGCCACTAGCATGCAGGACTTGCCTAGCCTTCTGCTGATGCAAGAAAAATCCCTGCTTCAGCCTTTAGCCGAGAGGGAAGCTCAGGCAAACCCAGGCCAGTCCCAGCTGTCTTCAGAGGCAGCAGGAGCACCCAGAGCGCTCTCTCGCTGCCTCGGAGCACAGCACTTCCTCTCGGGAGTCCTAAATGGCCCTGTGACACCAAACTCAGGAGGAACATTTGGTACAGCTCTGCTGACACCTGCACACAATCCACTGACCCTCAGACAAGAAATACAGCAGACGTACGGAGCATACGCAGGTACTGCTCCTCAGTCTCCTGGTTCTCAGAAGCCACGTGGAGGTCGATGAAGGAGCTGAGAAGAAGGAGATCACCAAAGGCTGAGATTGAGTTCACAGGTTCCACATCATAGGTTCCTTTAAGTAATGCTGCTGCAGAGCGAGGATTGGGACCAGAGCCCGTGCAGATGTGCTGAAACTGCAGCACTTTTCGAGGAGGGGGAAGTTCCAGTTGTCTGGGACAAATTTGGTGATCTTCACGGCCAGTGTGTTCTTGGAGGTCTTTGGAGGCTGCCTGGTGAGATATCAACACATGCACCTCAAGTCAAACAGAATATAGCAGTCAGAGACAACAGCTTATCCCTCTCAGACAAGAGTGACTGACTGTGAGGAAAGGGAAAGAACAGATTAACAAGGAATACAGACAGCTTGGAAAAGAATGGGGCCTCACAGATTCCTGGAAAACACAATCATCTTCTTCCAGCTTAGCAAAAGCCAAAAGAGACTGTACAAGTGAAGAAGTGCTCCAGAAAACTGCAGAACACTTCCACAAACCAAACACACCTTTCCACAAAGGGAAAACAGACAAAAAAGCCCTGCCACCTGCAGCACTGCCACGTGTGCCCTTGGCCACGACGCTGCAGAAGCCCAGAGATCGACCTTCCCTGAGCCGAGCAGCCAGAAGCTCAGCCAGAGTCCCCAGACCTTCAGTGCTTCAAAGTGACAGGTCAAAGGCCAATTTCTAGCTGGAGGCCACTGCCTGCAGGAAATGGCTACGTCCCACAGGATTGCAGCACTCGGCATCCTCAGCAAGCAACATGCAAGTGCTGGCTGGTCAGAAACTTGCAGCTCTGCCTTGCACTAAAGACAGCACCACCCACAACTGGCACTTACTGTCTTGGATCGATCGGCCACAGCTGCAGGCTTGTGGTCATCTTGCTCCTTTTGCTCCTTTTTGGCTCCTTCTCCAGGAGCAGAGGGAGCCGGGGCAGAGACCGCTGTTCCTTCTGCCATCTGCGGCAAGAGAGAAGCATGAGGGACAGGCTGTTACCTCTCATTTATGACCTCGTTTCTCCTCAGATCCACAACCACCTTTTCAAAGGAGAAATCCTCAACTTTGTTAGCAATGGGATTCTAAGTCACTCCAACCAGATGAAAATGGGCCAACTCAACAGAACTCTATTTGATGCACTCTATGAATTTGATAGTCCTCCCCGGCTGCCATCAGCAAGCAATGGTGCCCCTGCACAACAAGGGAGCTTTGAGCTCTTTTATTTATTGGCCTGAAATGGAAAAGGAGGAAATAGCCAGCAAGGCCATTGCTATTGCTGCGGCAGATATGGAAAATTCAAACTGGATCAGAATGCCATCCAGTGCGTGAAAAGGGCAGGAACGTTTGTGCAGAAGCATCTGTGCTTGTTGTAAAAGAGAGAAAATGGGCAGGGCTTCACCTCCTAGCAAGCCAACAAGCCACAAGACAAAAGCGTTCCCTCCTCAGGTGGCTAAAGCACTTGGAGGCAGTGAGGGCATGTTTGGCAGGGAAACAGCACTGGTGGTGAGCACTGTCACGTATGGATCTATGGAAGTGTGCCTGAAGGTCCCTCAGGAGGCTCCCGTTGTCCAGGCTGAAACCCCTCCCTAGCTCTCGTGTCCTTCTCTGCACACGCTCCAGCCCCTCAAGGACTTTCAGCTTCAGAGGGGCCAACAAGTGGACACACACTCCCAGCTCTGGCCGCAGCGCTGCCCAGCCCAGGGGGACGGCCACTGCCCTGCTCCTGCTGCCCCACTGCTGCTGACACAGGCCAGGATGGCCTTGGCCTTCTTGGCTATGTGGCCAAGCGCTGGCCCACATTCAGCTGCTCTTGACTGGCACCACTGGGTCCTTTTAGCCTACTCAGGTCCCTCACCACAAAATTGCCCCTTTGACTTCAAATACAGCATCCCCGGTTCCAAGATGTCCTGCCTCTTCTCAGCCAAACAAGACAGCAGTCAAGGACTTGCAGCCTCACCCCCACCCTAGGCCCTAATGCCATTTCCAAAGCTGCAGGCTTCATCGCAAAGGGCGTCCACAGAAACTTGCCGCTTCTTCTTTCTGCCACACAAGAAGTCTTCCCAACGAGGCACTTGGTTTCTTTGGCCACACTCAACTAGAATGGCACCCACAGATTCCTAGACAACTCAATCATCTCCTTGCAGCTTAGCAAAAGCCAAAAGAGACTGTACAAGTGAAGAAGTGCTCCAGAAAACTGCAGAACACTTCCACAAACCAAACACACCTTTCCACAAAGGGAAAACAGACAAAAAAAGCCCTGCCACCTGCAGCACTGCCACGTGTGCCCTTGGCCACGACGCTGCAGAAGCCCAGAGATCGACCTTCCCTGAGCCGAGCAGCCAGAAGCTCAGCCAGAGTCCCCAGACCTTCAGTGCTTCAAAGTGACAGGTCAAAGGCCAATTTCTAGCTGGAGGCCACTGCCTGCAGGAAATGGCTACGTCCCACAGGATTGCAGCACTCGGCATCCTCAGCAAGCAACATGCAAGTGCTGGCTGGTCAGAAACTTGCAGCTCTGCCTTGCACTAAAGACAGCACCACCCACAACTGGCACTTACTGTCTTGGATCGATCGGCCACAGCTGCAGGCTTGTGGTCATCTTGCTCCTTTTGCTCCTTTTTGGCTCCTTCTCCAGGAGCAGAGGGAGCCGGGGCAGAGACCGCTGTTCCTTCTGCCATCTGCGGCAAGAGAGAAGCATGAGGGACAGGCCGTTACCTCTCATTTATGACCTCGTTTCTCCTCAGATCCACAACCACCTTTTCAAAGGAGAAATCCTCAACTTTGTTAGCAATGGGATTCTAAGTCACTCCAACCAGATGAAAATGGGCCAACTCAACAGAACTCTATTTGATGCACTCTATGAATTTGATAGTCCTCCCCGGCTGCCATCAGCAAGCAATGGTGCCCCTGCACAACAATGGAGCTTTGAGCTTTTTTATTTATTGCCCTGAAATGGAAAAGGAGGAAATAGCCAGCAAGGCCATTGCTATTGCTGCGGCAGATATGGAAAAGTCAAACTGGATCAGAATGCCATCCAGTGCGTGAAAAGGGCAGGAACGTTTGTGCAGAAGCATCTGTGCTTGTTGTAAAAGAGAGAAAATGGGCAGGGCTTCACCTCCTAGCAAGCCAACAAGCCACAAGACAAAAGTGTTCGCTCCTCAGGTGGCTAAAGCACTTGGAGGCAGTGAGGGCATGTTTGGCAGGGAAACAGCCCTGGTGGTGAGCACTGTCACATATGGATCTATGGAAGTGTGCCTGAAGGTCCCTCAGGAGGCTCCCGTTGTCCAGGCTGAAACCCCTCCCTAGCTCTCGTGTCCTTCTCTGCACACGCTCCAGCCCCTCAAGGACTTTCAGCTTCAGAGGGGCCAACAAGTGGACACACACTCCCAGCTCTGGCCACAGCGCTGCCCATCCCAGGGGGACGGCCACTGCCCTGCTCCTGCTGCCCCACTGCTGCTGACACAGGCCAGGATGGCCTTGGCCTTCTTGGCTATGTGGCCAAGCGCTTGCCCACATTCAGCTGCTCTTGACTGGTACCCACTGGGTCCTTTTAACCTACTCAGGTCCCTCACCACAAAATTGCCCCTTTGACTTCAAATACAGCATCCCCGGTTCCAAGATGTCCTGCCTCTTCTCAGCCAAACAAGACAGCAGTCAAGGACTTGCAGCCTCACCCCCACCCTAGGCCCTAATGCCATTTCCAAAGCTGCAGGCTTCATCGCAAAAGGCGTCCACAGAAACTTGCTGCTTCTTCTTTCTGCCACACAAGAAGTCTTCCCAACGAGGCGATTGGTTTCTTTGGCCACACTCAACAAGAATGGCACCCACAGATTCCTAGACAACTCAATCATCTCCTTGCAGCTTAGCAAAAGCCAAAAGAGACTGTACAAGTGAAGAAGTGCTCCAGAAAACTGCAGAACACTTCCACAAACCAAACACACCTTTCCACAAAGGGAAAACAGACAAAAAAGCCCTGCCACCTGCAGCACTGCCACGTGTGCCCTTGGCCACGACGCTGCAGAAGCCCAGAGATCGACCTTCCCTGAGCCGAGCAGCCAGAAGCTCAGCCAGAGTCCCCAGACCTTCAGGGCCTCAAAGTGACAGGTCAAAGGCCAATTTCTAGCTGGAGGCCACTGCCTGCAGGAAATGGCTACGTCCCACAGGATTGCAGCACTCGGCATCCTCAGCAAGCAACATGCAAGTGCTGGCTGGTCAGAAACTTGCAGCTCTGCCTTGCACTAAAGACAGCACCACCCACAACTGGCACTTACTGTCTTGGATCGATCGGCCACAGCTGCAGGCTTGTGGTCATCTTGCTCCTTTTGCTCCTTTTTGGCTCCTTCTCCAGGAGCAGAGGGAGCCGGGGCAGAGACCGCTGTTCCTTCTGCCATCTGCGGCAAGAGAGAAGCATGAGGGACAGGCCGTTACCTCTCATTTATGACCTCGTTTCTCCTCAGATCCACAACCACCTTTTCAAAGGAGAAATCCTCAACTTTGTTAGCAATGGGATTCTAAGTCACTCCAACCAGATGAAAATGGGCCAACTCAACAGAACTCTATTTGATGCACTCTATGAATTTGATAGTCCTCCCCGGCTGCCATCAGCAAGCAATGGTGCCCCTGCACAACAAGGGAGCTTTGAGCTCTTTTATTTATTGCCCTGAAATGGAAAAGGAGGAAATAGCCAGCAAGGCCATTGCTATTGCTGCGGCAGATATGGAAAAGTCAAACTGGATCAGAATGCCATCCAGTGCGTGAAAAGGGCAGGAACGTTTGTGCAGAAGCGTCTGTGCTTGTTGTAAAAGAGAGAAAATGGGCAGGGCTTCACCTCCTAGCAAGCCAACAAGCCAAAAGACAAAAGCGTCCCCTCCTCAGGTGGCTAAAGCACTTGGAGGCAGTGAGGGCATGTTTGGCAGGGAAACAGCCCTGGTGGTGAGCACTGTCACATATGGATCTAGGGAAGTGTGCTTGAAGGTCCCTCAGGAGGCTCCCGTTGTCCAGGCTGAAACCCCTCCCTAGCTCTCGTGTCCTTCTCTGCACACGCTCCAGCCCCTCAAGGACTTTCAGCTTCAGAGGGGCCAACAAGTGGACACACACTCCCAGCTCTGGCCGCAGCGCTGCCCAGCCCAGGGGGACGGCCACTGCCCTGCTCCTGCTGCCCCACTGCTGCTGACACAGGCCAGGATGGCCTTGGCCTTCTTGGCTATGTGGCCAAGCGCTAGCCCACATTCAGCTGCTCTTGACTGGCACCACTGGGTCCTTTTAGCCTACTCAGGTCCCTCACCACAAAATTGCCCCTTTGACTTCAAATACAGCATCCCCGGTTCCAAGATGTCCTGCCTCTTCTCAGCCAAACAAGACAGCAGTCAAGGACTTGCAGCTTCACCCCCACCCTAGGCCCTAATGCCATTTCCAAAGCTGCAGGCTTCATCGCAAAAGGCGTCCACAGAAACTTGCCGCTTCTTCTTTCTGCCACACAAGAAGTCTTCCCAACGAGGCACTTGGTTTCTTTGGCCACACTCAACAAGAATAGCACCCACAGATTCCTAGACAACTCAATCATCTCCTTGCAGCTTAGCAAAAGCCAAAAGAGACTGTACAAGTGAAGAAGTGCTCCAGAAAACTGCAGAACACTTCCACAAACCAAACACACCTTTCCACAAAGGGAAAACAGACAAAAAAAGCCCTGCCACCTGCAGCACTGCCACGTGTGCCCTTGGCCACGACGCTGCAGAAGCCCAGAGATCGACCTTCCCTGAGCCGAGCAGCCAGAAGCTCAGCCAGAGTCCCCAGACCTTCAGGGCCTCAAAGTGACAGGTCAAAGGCCAATTTCTAGCTGGAGGCCACTGCCTGCAGGAAATGGCTACGTCCCACAGGATTGCAGCACTCGGCATCCTCAGCAAGCAACATGCAAGTGCTGGCTGGTCAGAAACTTGCAGCTCTGCCTTGCACTAAAGACAGCACCACCCACAACTGGCACTTACTGTCTTGGATCGATCGGCCACAGCTGCAGGCTTGTGGTCATCTTGCTCCTTTTGCTCCTTTTTGGCTCCTTCTCCAGGAGCAGAGGGAGCCGGGGCAGAGACCGCTGTTCCTTCTGCCATCTGCGGCAAGAGAGAAGCATGAGGGACAGGCCGTTACCTCTCATTTATGACCTCGTTTCTCCTCAGATCCACAACCACCTTTTCAAAGGAGAAATCCTCAACTTTGTTAGCAATGGGATTCTAAGTCACTCCAACCAGATGAAAATGGGCCAACTCAACAGAACTCTATTTGATGCACTCTATGAATTTGATAGTCCTCCCCGGCTGCCATCAGCAAGCAATGGTGCCCCTGCACAACAATGGAGCTTTGAGCTCTTTTATTTATTGCCCTGAAATGGAAAAGGAGGAAATAGCCAGCAAGGCCATTGCTATTGTTGCGGCAGATATGGAAAAGTCAAACTGGATCAGAATGCCATCCAGTGCGTGAAAAGGGCAGGAACGTTTGTGCAGAAGCATCTGTGCTTGTTGTAAAAGAGAGAAAATGGGCAGGGCTTCACCTCCTAGCAAGCCAACAAGCCAAAAGACAAAAGCATCCCCTCCTCAGGTGGCTAAAGCACTTGGAGGCAGTGAGGGCATGTTTGGCAGGGAAACAGCCCTGGTGGTGAGCACTGTCACATATGGATCTATGGAAGTGTGCCTGAAGGTCCCTCAGGAGGCTCCCGTTGTCCAGGCTGAAACCCCTCCCTAGCTCTCGTGTCCTTCTCTGCACACGCTCCAGCCCCTCAAGGACTTTCAGCTTCAGAGGGGCCAACAAGTGGACACACACTCCCAGCTCTGGCCGCAGCGCTGCCCAGCCCAGGGGGACGGCCACTGCCCTGCTCCTGCTGCCCCACTGCTGCTGACACAGGCCAGGATGGCCTTGGCCTTCTTGGCTATGTGGCCAAGCGCTAGCCCACATTCAGCTGCTCTTGACTGGCACCACTGGGTCCTTTTAGCCTACTCAGGTCCCTCACCACAAAATTGCCCCTTTGACTTCAAATACAGCATCCCCGGTTCCAAGATGTCCTGCCTCTTCTCAGCCAAACAAGACAGCAGTCAAGGACTTGCAGCTTCACCCCCACCCTAGGCCCTAATGCCATTTCCAAAGCTGCAGGCTTCATCGCAAAAGGCGTCCACAGAAACTTGCCGCTTCTTCTTTCTGCCACACAAGAAGTCTTCCCAACGAGGCACTTGGTTTCTTTGGCCACACTCAACAAGAATAGCACCCACAGATTCCTAGACAACTCAATCATCTCCTTGCAGCTTAGCAAAAGCCAAAAGAGACTGTACAAGTGAAGAAGTGCTCCAGAAAACTGCAGAACACTTCCACAAACCAAACACACCTTTCCACAAAGGGAAAACAGACAAAAAAAGCCCTGCCACCTGCAGCACTGCCACGTGTGCCCTTGGCCACGACGCTGCAGAAGCCCAGAGATCGACCTTCCCTGAGCCGAGCAGCCAGAAGCTCAGCCAGAGTCCCCAGACCTTCAGGGCCTCAAAGTGACAGGTCAAAGGCCAATTTCTAGCTGGAGGCCACTGCCTGCAGGAAATGGCTACGTCCCACAGGATTGCAGCACTCGGCATCCTCAGCAAGCAACATGCAAGTGCTGGCTGGTCAGAAACTTGCAGCTCTGCCTTGCACTAAAGACAGCACCACCCACAACTGGCACTTACTGTCTTGGATCGATCGGCCACAGCTGCAGGCTTGTGGTCATCTTGCTCCTTTTGCTCCTTTTTGGCTCCTTCTCCAGGAGCAGAGGGAGCCGGGGCAGAGACCGCTGTTCCTTCTGCCATCTGCGGCAAGAGAGAAGCATGAGGGACAGGCCGTTACCTCTCATTTATGACCTCGTTTCTCCTCAGATCCACAACCACCTTTTCAAAGGAGAAATCCTCAACTTTGTTAGCAATGGGATTCTAAGTCACTCCAACCAGATGAAAATGGGCCAACTCAACAGAACTCTATTTGATGCACTCTATGAATTTGATAGTCCTCCCCGGCTGCCATCAGCAAGCAATGGTGCCCCTGCACAACAATGGAGCTTTGAGCTCTTTTATTTATTGCCCTGAAATGGAAAAGGAGGAAATAGCCAGCAAGGCCATTGCTATTGTTGCGGCAGATATGGAAAAGTCAAACTGGATCAGAATGCCATCCAGTGCGTGAAAAGGGCAGGAACGTTTGTGCAGAAGCATCTGTGCTTGTTGTAAAAGAGAGAAAATGGGCAGGGCTTCACCTCCTAGCAAGCCAACAAGCCAAAAGACAAAAGCATCCCCTCCTCAGGTGGCTAAAGCACTTGGAGGCAGTGAGGGCATGTTTGGCAGGGAAACAGCACTGGTGGTGAGCACTGTCACGTATGGATCTATGGAAGTGTGCCTGAAGGTCCCTCAGGAGGCTCCCGTTGTCCAGGCTGAAACCCCTCCCTAGCTCTCGTGTCCTTCTCTGCACACGCTCCAGCCCCTCAAGGACTTTCAGCTTCAGAGGGGCCAACAAGTGGACACACACTCCCAGCTCTGGCCGCAGCGCTGCCCAGCCCAGGGGGACGGCCACTGCCCTGCTCCTGCTGCCCCACTGCTGCTGACACAGGCCAGGATGGCCTTGGCCTTCTTGGCTATGTGGCCAAGCGCTAGCCCACATTCAGCTGCTCTTGACTGGCACCACTGGGTCCTTTTAGCCTACTCAGGTCCCTCACCACAAAATTGCCCCTTTGACTTCAAATACAGCATCCCCGGTTCCAAGATGTCCTGCCTCTTCTCAGCCAAACAAGACAGCAGTCAAGGACTTGCAGCTTCACCCCCACCCTAGGCCCTAATGCCATTTCCAAAGCTGCAGGCTTCATCGCAAAAGGCGTCCACAGAAACTTGCCGCTTCTTCTTTCTGCCACACAAGAAGTCTTCCCAACGAGGCACTTGGTTTCTTTGGCCACACTCAACAAGAATGGCACCCACAGATTCCTAGACAACTCAATCATCTCCTTGCAGCTTAGTAAAAGCCAAAAGAGACTGTACAAGTGAAGAAGTGCTCCAGAAAACTGCAGAACACTTCCACAAACCAAACACACCTTTCCACAAAGGGAAAACAGACAAAAAAAGCCCTGCCACCTGCAGCACTGCCACGTGTGCCCTTGGCCACGACGCTGCAGAAGCCCAGAGATCGACCTTCCCTGAGCCGAGCAGCCAGAAGCTCAGCCAGAGTCCCCAGACCTTCAGTGCTTCAAAGTGACAGGTCAAAGGCCAATTTCTAGCTGGAGGCCACTGCCTGCAGGAAATGGCTACGTCCCACAGGATTGCAGCACTCGGCATCCTCAGCAAGCAACATGCAAGTGCTGGCTGGTCAGAAACTTGCAGCTCTGCCTTGCACTAAAGACAGCACCACCCACAACTGGCACTTACTGTCTTGGATCGATCGGCCACAGCTGCAGGCTTGTGGTCATCTTGCTCCTTTTGCTCCTTTTTGGCTCCTTCTCCAGGAGCAGAGGGAGCCGGGGCAGAGACCGCTGTTCCTTCTGCCATCTGCGGCAAGAGAGAAGCATGAGGGACAGGCCGTTACCTCTCATTTATGACCTCGTTTCTCCTCAGATCCACAACCACCTTTTCAAAGGAGAAATCCTCAACTTTGTTAGCAATGGGATTCTAAGTCACTCCAACCAGATGAAAATGGGCCAACTCAACAGAACTCTATTTGATGCACTCTATGAATTTGATAGTCCTCCCCGGCTGCCATCAGCAAGCAATGGTGCCCCTGCACAACAATGGAGCTTTGAGCTCTTTTATTTATTGCCCTGAAATGGAAAAGGAGGAAATAGCCAGCAAGGCCATTGCTATTGCTGCGGCAGATATGGAAAAGTCAAACTGGATCAGAATGCCATCCAGTACGTGAAAAGGGCAGGAACGTTTGTGCAGAAGCATCTGTGCTTGTTGTAAAAGAGAGAAAATGGGCAGGGCTTCACCTCCTAGCAAGCCAACAAGCCAAAGTGTTCCCTCCTCAGGTGGCTAAAGCACTTGGAGGCAGTGAGGGCATGTTTGGCAGGGAAACAGCCCTGGTGGTGAGCACTGTCACGTATGGATCTATGGAAGTGTGCCTGAAGGTCCCTCAGGAGGCTCCCGTTGTCCAGGCTGAAACCCCTCCCTAGCTCTCGTGTCCTTCTCTGCACACGCTCCAGCCCCTCAAGGACTTTCAGCTTCAGAGGGGCCAACAAGTGGACACACACTCCCAGCTCTGGCCGCAGCGCTGCCCAGCCCAGGGGGACGGCCACTGCCCTGCTCCTGCTGCCCCACTGCTGCTGACACAGGCCAGGATGGCCTTGGCCTTCTTGGCTATGTGGCCACACCCTGGCTCTTGTTCCACTGCTCTTGACCGGCACGCCTTCATCCTTTGGGCCCACGCAGCTCCCCCACCACAAAATTGCCCCTTTGACTTCAAATACAGCATCCCCTGTTCCAAGATGTCCTGCCTCTTCTCAGCAACAAGACACCAGTCAAGGACTTGCAGCTTCACCCCCGCCTCCAGGCTCCAATGCCATTTCCAAAGCTGCACACTACCCCTAAAAATGCATCTACAGAACCTTGCTCCTTGAGCTTTTTGCCTCACGACAGGGCTTCACATCTACACACTTTGTTTCTGTGGCCACAGGTCTTGTTCCCCACAGATTCATGGACAACACACTCGTCTCCTTCCATCTTATTAAAAGTCACAAGAGAGCTGGGCCACACACTTTGTAGAACTGAATAAATTCTCAAGAAAGCTGAAGAGCAATTTCACTAGCCAAACACATGTTTCCACAAAGAGAAAGCAAACAAAGCAAACAAATGAAGCTCCAGCACCACCTCATGTGCACTTGGCAACAGCACTTCAAAAACCAAGAGACAGAGCTTCACTGAGCCGAGCAGACAGATGGTCACCCTGAGGCAAACAGGCTTTGGTGCCTCAACATGACAGGTCCAAGGCCAATTTCTGGCTGGTGGTCACTGCCTGCAGGAAATCGCCGGGTCCTGGCAGGACTCCAGCACTCAGCATCCTCAGCCAAGCAGCAGCAAGAGCTGGCTGGTCAGAAACTTGCAGCTCTGCCTTGCACTAAAGACAGCACCACCCACAACTGGCACTTACTGGCTCAGAAAATTCAGGCTCTGCTGTGACCACTGATGGAGCCTTGCAGTCATACTCCTCAATTTGCTCCTCTTTGGCTTCTTCTCCAGGAGGAGAGGGAGCTGGGGCAGACACTGCTCTTTCCTCTGTCATCTGTGACAAGAAAGAATTATTAGGGACGGGCCATTACCTATAATTTATAACCTTCTATATTCTCACATCTACCACCATTTCTTCCAAGGAAAATTGGGAAACTTTAATTGCAATGGGATTCCAATGCGCTCTTATGGCATTAAAATTGGCTAATCCACCTGTAATGAAAATTCCTCTGAAATAAATATTCCACCCTCCCTACTATCATGGAGCAATGATCTCTTTGTAACTGACTTTTTAATTCTTGAAAGCTCTGAAATGCAAAAGGAAATCTTGCTGCTCTGTGTTGCACGATAGACAGCACCACCCACAACTGGCACTTACAGAAGTGTCAGGCTCTGCTGTGACCACTGATAGAGCCTCGCGGTCATGCTGCTCAATTTTCTCCTCTTTGGCTTCTTCTCCAGGAGCAGAGGGAGCCGGGGCAGACACTGCTGTTGCCTCTCTCAGCTGTAGCAAGAGAGAACCATGAGGGATGAGCCATTACCTCTCATTTATAAGAATCTTTCTTCTCCCATATAACACTAAATCTTCCGAGGAATATTAAGAAACTTTTATTGCAATGGGATTCTATGGTGGTCTCATGGTATTAAAATTGGCAGATCCATCTGTAATGCAAATTGCTCTGATGTAAATATTCCACCCTGCCTACTATGAGGTAGCAATGATCTACTTGTTTTTCTGATCTTTTGAATCTTGAAAGCTCTGAAATGCAAAAGCGAAATTTGCAGCTCTGCCTTGCACTAAAGACAGCACCACCCACAACTGGCACTTACTGGCTCAGAAGATTCAGGCTCTGCTCTGACCACTGATGGAGACTCGCGGTCATTCTGCTCAATTTGCTCCTCTTCATCTTCTCCAGGAGCAGAGGGAGCTGGGGCAGACACCGATGCTGGTTTTGTGCTCTGGGACAAGAGAGAAGCGTGTGCGACAAGCTATTACCTATCACGTATAACCTCCTTCCTTCTCACATCTACGACCGTATCTTCCAAGGAGAAATCATAAAATTCCAGAGTAAAAGGATAGTAAAAGGATTCTAAGCCACACCGATCAAATTAAACCAGGCCAATTCAACAGAACTGCATATGGATATGAAGCTGATATTCCTCCCTGGCTGCCATCAGCAAGCAACATTGTCTCTGCAATGCAGAGTTTTAGCTTTTGAAAGCTCTGCAATGGAAAAGAAAGAAAGAGACAGCTACACCTTTGCTATTGCTGCTGCAGACATGGAAGCCTACAACTGGATCTGAATCTCATCCAGTGCTGGAAAAGGGCAGGAAACGTTGTGCAGAAGCATCTTTGCTTGTTGGAAAATGAGAAAATCAACAGGACTTTTCCTCTACTAAACCAGCAAAACAAAAATGCAACCAGCAACAAGCAGGGAGTGTCTCTGACACCAGTGTCTAAAGCACTGGGATGCAGTGAGGGCATGTTTGGCAGGGGAACAGCCCTGGTGGTGAGCACTGTCACCTATGGAACCATGGAAGTTTGCCTGATTGTCCCTCTAGAGGCTCCCGTTTTCCACCCTAAAGCTTCATCAGCACCTCCTCCTTGGCCTTGTGCTCCACAGCATTCCCCAGCTCTTGTGTCCTTCTCTGCACACGCTCCAGCCCCTCCAGGGCTTTCTGCTTCAGATGGGCTCACAAGTGTTTACGTTAATAAAAAGATAAAAATCTTTCTAAAGTGTAAGATGACTTTAGAATGTAGACATAATTTTGGGAAATGTTGGGAAATTTGAAATTAATAAGCACAATCAGGACCATAAAATCGGGATCTAAATCATTAAGGAAAATTAAAATTTATAAAGCTGAGACTGCGAGTTGCTATAGTAAGAATTTAGTAAGGAACCAAGCTGAGACTTCTTTCAGCAGAAAGCCCAGAACTGTGTCTAGAAACCAAGACAGATTTCTCTCAGAGCTCAGTTGCTACAACAATAATCTGCCTAGTTCAGAACCTGATGTAGCAACATCTGATTAGAAAAAAATAGGGTTATATCTTTTGGAAAAAAAAGAGGTTTTAAGTTTTTAAACGAACAAATTTTATCCATGCCAGTCTCTTATGGGAGGGATAATAGTAGGCCTATGTATTAATCACTCTCACATTATAACTCTTGTTTTTTGACATGGAAAAAGAATTTTCTCGGAAGGCAGAGGTCAATTTGGATATTGACCAATTGAAGGTGGACACGCCTCTGAGAACACAGAGGGGTTAAAATCAGAATTCCCAGGAGAACTGGCTCTCTTTGGTTCTGGTCAGCGTGCAGTGCAGGACTCTCCCCTGCCCGGCCGTGGCTGGGTGGGGAGGGGGAGGCCCATGGCCTGACTGAGGTGGGCCCAGGGGTGGAGGGACTGGAACTGGGCTGGCCACTGCAGGTAGAAGGGTGGAGAAATCTGGGATGTCTCCATTTCCCCCCAGAGTCGAGAGAGAGAGAGAGAGAGAGTGAAGAGACAGCGGTGGTTTTATGAGCATCAACAGTACGCCGCAGGAAAGGAGAAGAGCGAGGGGCCGCAAGGAAGGTGCCCAGCTGCCTGTGGGAGCCAGAGCCTGAGCATCGAGCCAGCCCTGGGAGTCAGGACTTTTAACCCTTCCTTGAGAAATGAAAGCTTGGTGAAATTTCATTCCTCCTCGGTTTGAAAGAGAGGAAGAGAGACAGCTTGGACCCTGGGATGTTAGAAGGAGGAATTCTAGGTGGGAGGAGATGAGGAGTGTTTTTTTTGGCTGGACTTTTCCTTGTTGGCCATAGACTGAACCGATTTTTCTCTTTCAAGAGAGACTGTATTTTAGGAGGATGCCAGTGAGCCAAGAGACCTGCTTCAGCTGGGAAAAGACAGAAGTGGAGCAAACAGAGAAGAGTTAGGGGGTTTGTGGTGGTGTCCCCTGACCTCAAAGAAGAAGAAGAGAAGAAGATCTCTGTTCTTGGACCCTCGGCCCCAGGGGAAAATGGGGGGAACTGTCGTCCCAAAAAATGAAAAAACTGAGCTGTTGTTTTCCCCCTCTTGGAAAGCATCCTTGAAAGAAAAAATCCTAAAAGCAGTCGGTCCATCCAGGCATTGGTGGTGAGAGCACTGTGCATGGAAAGGAGCAGGGTCACCATGGCAAACTTTTTCTCCGGGCAGTGCCATGTGTGACATGGAAACACAGGATGTGGCAGTGTGTTTCTTGGGGGGGTCTGTGGCACAGAGGAGGCTCCTGTTCTCCCTTGATGGACTGAGTATCGATTGTCTGCAGGGTGGAAACCTGATTGGGGTCCAGATTGTGTCTCACTGTGGTTTGTTGGAGTTGGTGGTGGGAGGAAGAATACTTTGCAAGGTTTTCATTTTGATCTTTGTGTGGTTTTTTTCTCTCTTTTTTTTTCCCTTTTATAGTAGTAGCTTAATAAAGTTTTTTCCTTGTTAAAAAGCTTTGGCTTGCTTTGCTCTGTCCTCGATTGCATTACAGCATTCAATTGAGAGATTGAATTTTCATGGGGGCACTGGCATTGTGCCAGTGTCAAACCATGACAAGAACATCAAAGAGTGAAATCAAACTTTGAAAGAAAGCAGAATTAACTCTCTTTATTTTTA
Source organism: Lonchura striata (assembly GCF_050655825.1). Taxonomy (NCBI): domain Eukaryota; kingdom Metazoa; phylum Chordata; class Aves; order Passeriformes; family Estrildidae; genus Lonchura; species Lonchura striata. Next base: position 12,470,756 of record NC_140740.1, read on the forward strand.
ATTATGTGTTAAAAAGTATTTTTTTTACTCTTATGAACTCATGCCAACTGATTATCGCATTGTGGCAAGACTGATTTTAACTAATTCACAATTTATGTTATTTATGAAAACTCCAGCAGAAAATACTTACTAAGGTTTTAAGGGAAAAATATGTTAGTAGTACATATGAAACATTTTCAGAAGCTAAATTGTCTAGCAAACTGCCATATGATAAACCAGACACAGAAACTTTTTTCCTAGGTCAGTGCTGAGAGATATTAAACAAGCTGCAAGAAAAACTTTCATTTCTGTCAAATCAACAGGTACTCCTCTTAAAGCATATTCGACCATGACACAAAGAACAAATGAATCATATCGTACATTTTTAATTAAGTTAACACAAGCTGTTGAATAACAACGCCCTGATAAAGCAGCTCATTCTTATATTCTCCAAAACCTAGCATTTGTAAATGCAAATGATGATTGCAAAAAAATTATTTCTACATTACCCAAACAGCCTCCAACTGTTACTCAAATGCTTTCAACTTACAGTAAAATTAGCACTCCAAGGTATCTTGCTACAGCACAAGCTAGTGCCTTTAGAGAGCAAATTACTAAATCTCATGATTCACTAAAAAACAAAGTTTAAAAAGCAATGGAAGAACAAATAAAACTTTTTGAAAAAACTCTTGCTGCTGTTCAATGAAATTCTACTAAAAAGTCGTGCTTCAGATGTGAGAAGACTAGTCATGTGATAAAGACTTACCTTGATCCAATAATAAAATCTGAAGAATACCTTCTCTTAGTCCTCAATATCAAAAAGGGAAACATTATGCAAAAAATTGTCATTCTAAATTTGATATAGATAGTAATCCCCTACCGTTAAACTCCAAGCAAAGCGCGACCCACCATGCAGTGAAACAAGCATTAGTAACCCAGAATCCAGGGAATTTTGCCCCCTTAGCCTTAACTAGGAGACCTCAAAGCCAAACACCTTTACCACCAGTACCACAAGATGTTCCTTCTTATTACCTCCAAGGACAAAACTGGACTTGGCCAACTCCAAATTAATACGGTTTTTAAAAAATTTCTGTTACGAATGTATACCTACAGGTGTGATTAAGAAATCACAACAAAGACAAGAATTTTAAATTCTTATAGGTTAAGACAACAATACAAGTCTTGGACTATTAATTTTTCCAGTTATCATTTCAGGAAACTACAATGAAGAGCTAATAGTTTTAGCTCTTCTCCTCAAAGCCCCAACAATAATTCAACCTAAGACGCCTCTTGCTTTTACAATTGCTTTACCTATAGACATACTCAAACAAAATGTATCTCAACAAGATGCTTTGTTAACCAATCAAACGGTGTACCAAGGTGTTCCAGATGTGATTTCTACTCCAATGCTAGGTGTCTTCTAAGTAGAACATACTTAGAAGTATGTTCTAAACCAACCAGAACTGACTTGTGCCCTAACTCATCGTGGTAGAACAATTGATGTTACAGGCATACCAGATACGGTGCAGATGTCTCTGTAATTTCTCTCCTGTTTTAGCCCAGTAGCTAACACTTAGTATCACCTATGAGAACACTCACAAGGATCAGAAGAACTACTGTTTGCTTACAAAGTGAATCCATAATTACTAGTACAAGTCCTGAAAGGAAGACAGCTGCTGCACGTCCCTCTCTATCAATAATTCCTAGAAACTGGCCTCTTGTCATTATCGCTATAAAAGACTGTTTCTTCAACATACCACCACTTCATCCTGAAGATGCCCCAAGATTTGCCTTCTCAGTTCCAGTCATCAATCAAAGAAAGCCAATGCAAAGATAGCACTAGAAATCTTTACCACAAGGGATGAAGACTTCTCTAACAATTTAACAATATTTTGTCACACAAGTACTGTGCCCAACTTGACAGAAGCATCCACAATCCACAATTCTACACTACATAGATGATCTCCTCATTGCAGCACTGACACAGACAAAGATGAAACAAACTCGTGACAGTGCTGTCACTGAAATCCAAAAGACTGAACTAGAACTTCTACATCTAAGATACAAGAAATCCCACTCTAAAAATATCTAAGATAGAAGATAGCAAAACAAACAATTTCACTACAAAAGATACACCTTCAAGTCAACATCAACACTTTGCAAGATTTACAGCAACTTTTAAGAGAAATGAACTAGATGAAACCTATTTTGAAAATTGCCAACGATGAACTTGCTCCACTTTTTGATCTACTGAGAGAAAACTGTGACATTAAATCTCCCAAGATTTTAACACCTGAAGCTCAACTCACCATAAAAAGTCACAAAAACTTTCCAAAGAAGACAAGCCCATCATTATGCTCCCAAGAAACCTTTCTTCCTGACTGCTTTGAGACAGAAGCTACAACTTTATAGCCTCATTTTTCCATGAGATCCATCTGAGAAAGATCCATTATTAATAGTAGAATAATAAGTTTTTCTTCCCTACAAGTCTCCAAAAACAATTTCTACAACCCTAGAGATAGTAGCACAAATTGTAATTAAGGCCAAAGCAAGAATATTAACCTTAATACGTAAAGATTTTACAGTTCTCTAATTACCTTTAAATAAAGATTATTTCGATTAGGCATTACAAAATTCAGATGATTTACAAAATGCATTCTTAAATTTTGCAAGTGTTTGTGCTATTCATTATCCAAGTCACAAATTATTACAAACAAAATTGAGTTTCAAAAAATAGCCCTTGCTAAGTGAAGGGCCTTTAAGTAATACAACGCTCTTCGCTAATAAGTCAAGAAAAACACATAAATCAGTAATTGTATAGTTAAATCAAACTACAAAAAATTAGAAATCAAATATCCAAATAGTTGAAAGTTCTCCTCAAGTAGTTAAAATAGCTGCTGTTGTTAAAGCTCTTCAGCTATTTTCAAAGCCTTTCAGTTTAATTACAGATTCTACCTCTGTTACTAATGTAGGTAAAAATATCGTTTTAAAAAATATTAGTAATAATAATTTATATTGCTAGCTCTCATGTCTTCATAAAAATTTACAACACAGAACTAACCTATATTTTATTTCTCATATTACAACTCATTCATCTTTACCAAGATGTTTAGCAAAAAGAAATACAAGAACAAAAAAACTGGCCATAGTTATCTCAAACACATTAGCAAACATTTTTCAGCATGCAAAATTGAGTCATACCTTTTTCCTCAATATACACAAGTACTTGTACAGACGTTTTGTATCTCTAAATCCCAAGCTAAAGCTATTATTAACAGTTACCCTGATTGTCACCTTGTGCAAACCCCTGTTTCTACAGGAACTGTTAATCCACAAAGTTTATAAAGAGTACAATTATAACAAACATCACTAAATACCCTTCTTTGGGGAGATTTAAAAATATTCATGTTTCAGTAGATTCACTATCAAGTACAGTTTTTACCTCTATCCACACAAGAGAACAAGTAATCGTACCTATCAACATTTTTTACAAACATTTACTTCATTAAGTGTACTCCAGGAAATGAAAACAAACAATAGCCCCACATATCTATCTCAAAAAGTAACAACATTCCTAATAAATTAAAATGTTCATCACACCTGTAGTATTCCCCACTCCCCCACAAATCAAACAACTGTTAAAAAGACATATCACATATTAAAACACATTTAGATCAACAGAAGAGGGGAGCAGAAGTAATACTACAGATAAAATTGAGTCAAGCTTTATATGTTTATAATTTTTTAAACAGTTCTTTTGCAGAACCAGATCCACCAATTCTTAAGCATTTTACAAATAACACACAAACAAAACTAAAAAAAAATTCTCTTGTTTTAATTAAAAGACCTGAAACCAGACAAATTAAAAGTCCTCGCCAATTAATAACTTAAAGCAAAGAGTATACTTGTATTTCTCCAAGTACTAGAAAAGCAAAGTGAATTCCAATAAAGAGCATCAAACCATACAACACACCAAAACACACTAACAAACCCAAAAGTAAAAAAGCAATCACACAAACGTAAGCTAAACAGAGACTACAAGTCACGCCCAGTGTTCCTATGTCACCTGTAGAATCTGCAAACTTCAATCTAATGATAATGATACATGTGTAGAGCTTGTTTCGTAGAGCTCTTTTAACAAAAACATGAAAAGAAAGATTTCTTATCATTAGATTCTAAAACATTAATATTCTAAACTCTCCAAAAAATGCAGTTTAAAAGTTAAAATATTATCGAAAATTCTTTTAACAAAGAGTAACTCAACAAAAAAGATATGAAAGAAAATCAGTTCACTCTGTATTTTCTAACTTTGCTTACTTTTTATCATGCAAATTTTCCTATACAACACCAAAACCAAATGTCTAAGTCACATTAACCAAAGCTACAAGATCAGATACCATATGTATGTCTCACTCAAATCCAAAAAAGGCTTTTTCAACCTGTTTAGTTAGTGTACCACTAAAAATTAGCCAATACCTATATAACATGATCTTTTAACAAAAAAGTGATTTAACAACAAGCTAAGTGAAATTACTAATAGAAACAATCGCACAAGGGATTAAAGCCTCTAGACCAAACAACTCCTCAAAACAAGTTCAGAACCCCAAGAATTAAAGATCCGTAGTTCCTTAGCAATAAATTTCCGTGTCACATTTTCAAGAAACAATTAGAAAAAAAATAATTCTCCAAAATACAGTGCTATTCACTCTTACTATGAATACAAAAATTTAAGGCTTTAGTGCAATTACTCATACACTGTAGATAAAAATCTAAAGTTAACAAATATCCACGGAAATTACCAAAATGTTATTAGTTCATTTGTAGAAATAAAACATAGCAAAACATTCTATCATACCCTAAAGACAAACCATGTAACATTAGCACACTCACTGTAATAACACCTAGTACTAAAACAGTTTCAAAAAAGACAAGAAAAGACAAAAGATCTATTCATATATACCCAAAAAATTACAGCAGTAATTTCAGTCTTTCAAAAAAAACCACAAAATATTTCAACAAGCTTCTTCTTACCTACAATTGCTTCAGAAAAAACATTAAGACAAATAGACAAGATTAAATATTAACTAAACAAACAAATACCACATCCAGTGCGCTCAGTAACACGCAGACTGACATCAGCAGTGTCCAACAAATTCCAAAATCAAACAACAGTTAATTTTCTTTTCTAACACATAAACAGAGTTGAAAAGAATTCAAAAGAATGTGCTACATAAATTTGTCTAATCATTCTAAATCCATTCACAAAAATATACAAAAATTTAAAAACTTTACAATCTACAATTAAAAATAAAGAAACATAGTTAAACAATTTATTCAGGAAGTAGAGCTTAACTCCTTAATCAAAAGAACTTTACAAGTTCAGTAAAATCTTGTTATTAGAATATTAATATTAATACCACATACACTTCATTATTCACAACAAATTACAAACTCATCAAAAAAGTTTTTATTTTCCAAAAGAAAAAAATTTTAAAAAATTATAGACAATTCACAAAACCTCAGCAAAAACAATTAAAGTCACTCACAAATTTAACCTTTACATTGAGGCCTTAAAAAAGTCAAAATTTATCAGAACCTAATACAGATACTAAACCTAACTTTACCCAACATTAAGAATGGTTTAACTTAGAATTATAGAGCTTAAAACAAACAAAAACAAAAGTACCTTCATGTAAAAAGTTTATAACTTTTTTACTACATGAATAAATATATGCAGTAGTAAAGCTATGGAACACAAAGTAATAAATAAGTGACAAGTCAAAAATAGTTTATTTAAAAAGAGAGGGGGAATTGTAGGAATATATAAAAGGTAAAAAACTTTAGAAAGTGCAAAAAGGCCCCAGAAAGTAGACATAAAGCTGAAAAAGGCTGGGAAATTTCAAAACCTTCTCATGGGAAGCTAGGAAAATAAGAACCAAGTGAATTCATTTATATTTATCATAAGGAGCAAGAAAGAACAAGAACTTAGTGATAGTTTGAGATGTCAAAAGTCCTAGATATATGCTTTGCAAAAATAGAAAAAGTTTCAGTCTTATATAATGAATTACTCTATATCGTTTGAGGTTCATAGAAGTCCTTCTGGTAATGTTAAACCCACATGGGTCCTTTTCTTATTGGTTAGGGTATAATGACTCTGCACCTTTTCTTTTATGTTATAGGTTCAAAGAATATGTAGAAAAAGGCTTTGCATCAACTGCCATCTTGCCTTTGATCTAGATTTGCATGGATGTTCATTTCTCTGTGTCTCTGGCTTTTTGCTTGGAGGATACAGACATAATAAATGCTAAGTCTGCAACCAGTCCGGGTCCCATCCTGTTTTGTGAGACGCAGACCGACCGGGCAGAAAGTGGACACACACTCCCAGCTCTGGCCGCAGCGCTGCCCAGCCCAGGGGGACGGTCACTGCCCTGCTCCTGCTGCCCCACTGCTGCTGACACAGGCCAGGATGCCCTTGGCCTTCTTGGCTACCTGGCCAGGCGCTGGCCACCTTCAGCTGCTCTTGACCAGCACCCTGGGCTCCTTTGGCCCACGCAGCTGTCCAGCCACAAAATTGCCCGTTTGACTGCAAATACCGCATTAAATTGTCCTTCTAATTCTACAACCACATCTTCTAAGGAAGTATCATGAAGTTTTAGAGGGATAGGAATCTAAGTTGCTGTGACTTCATTAAAATGGGCTTATTCAACTCTCTGCAAAACTGAGTTTGTAGGTCTTCGAGGCTCTGAGTTGGAAATTAGGAAATATCCAGCTATGCCTTTGTATTTGTTGTGGAATGCCTGAAAATGGATTTTCTTTCAGCCTGCATGCCTGGCCCTCTACAGCCTACTGGTTCTGGCTAAGCACACAGCTTACTCTGCAATTGCCAAACAGCACAAACATGAAATGTTCCTTTCTTACTCACCTTAGGACCAGCACCGCTGAATACATGCTTCAGGTGACCTGTAGTAGGCAAGGGAAAATGAACCAGATGCTGTGAGAAAATTGTCTGGGCTGGTGAAACCCACAGAACAAGCACCACGAACAGAGAGTTTTCCCTTTCACAACATCCCTTCAGCAGACACATTTCATTCATACAACCAGCAAGAGATCCAGATAATATTCTTGGGCATGCCTACCCTTTGGCCTGTTTAGCCATTAAATGAACACAAACATGATGAAGAAAATGCAAATTGTTCTCTAACACTCAATGCTCCTGTTCTACCAAACACATAACACCTCTTTTAAAAATCCTCTCCTTCTGGTACCTAGGGTTTTTTTTAATCAGATGCATGCACAACTTCTCATTAACTTGCTGGAAACAGTTGCCCAGAAAAGCTTTTCCAAAATTCCACTATGATGGGGCAGGCTCTATTGTGACACAACACAGCAGCAGCTCCAAGTTCCAGGAGCAGACACTCACTGCTTTGGAGTTTGCTCTTCCTTGCAAAGGGAATCACTATTTAACACTCAGTCAAGGCTCAAGTTAGACAGTCAAATCCTTTCATGACAAAATGTAGAAAGAAAGAAGCTTTCCCTGAATTCTGGGAAATACTGCACAGTTGTTAGAAGGCCTTCCAAGAAGGTCTCCAGTTTACATTTTCAAAGCTGTCTTGCATGTCCCAGCAAACTGAGGAAAAGACAGACTCTGCTGCCTCAGACTCTCCCGTGGAGGGAAAAGAACCCCTGCAGGTTCCCTTGCAAATGCTGCCCCTGTGGCTGCAGAAATCCCCTTGTACCTGGATGCCTTGACAGGAGCTTTACCAAACCAGTGGCACCCTAGTGTTCTTTCTGTTTTGAAATAACTCAGGCACTAACAAAGAGTAGGAAGACATACAGAAGCCAGGTTCGGGTACACCCAGGGAAAACCTCTACTTACGTGCCAGGTTAGTGAGGTAATAGCCAGAATAAACAACGCCATAAGCTGTGAAAGCTGCAGCAGCAAGTTGCTCAATCATTGTAGCACTGCTGTGCAGATTTGTCCAACACTAGAAAAAACAAGGCTCTTGTCAGTGGGCAGCTCTCACTGACAAGCGCCTCAACCAGGAGGATGCTCCTGCACTGAGCAAGCCCTAGGGTTGCTCTGACACTGAGGCCTTCCGTGCACCAAGACAACCTTCTGCTGTCACCATGACCACATGGCAACCATGCCCTGACATCACAGTGCAAGCACTCTATATTGGCCTGTGAATTTATGCAGAGCAATAACCACCCTTCCGTACAGCAAACGCAAAATAACCGGGGAAGTTCTTCTCTGTCACAAAGCAGCACAAATTCACTTTGTGGCCAAACCCTGTTGTTCAAGGGATCCAAGAGTAACTCCAGAAGTGCACCAAACAACTACAACCTGTACCCCAACTGAGCACTCGGGACCCAAGCAAAGGAAACCAGACCAAGAAAATGGCCCAAAGCATTGCACTTCTGAAAAACAACGCTTACTTTTAAAAAATTTAAATGTTTATTAAATCTTAACAAAGGACTGAATAAGGAAAATTTGCAGCACTGGGAGTCTCTGACCATTACAAGCAGCACATCTATAGAATGGATGCTCTGCCTTTTATACCCTTAACCCCTCCAAAGTTTTGTCAAAGTTTTGCCATCCACTGGTGGAGATTCCTTTCTTACATTCTTATTGGAGGTCAGATGTTGCTACGCCACCCACACCTCCTGGTCACAAGCCAGCCCTCCCCGAAACCCCTGACTACCAAAGCCATTGCAAGGGGCAGGGGAAATAGGACTCTGGGAGGATGTATTACAATAACATCACTATACATTTTTACATCCCCATAATATCTACCTCTTAACAGTGAGAGCCAACTGTTACATGACTCATCTATAACACACAGAACCAGGAGAGAAGGCACTGTTGGCATAACAGCTGAAACAATTCCTAATCTCCCACATATTTGCACATTTATTGGATATGCCCAGGGCTCCTGAGCATGTACATCTCTGCCTTTATTCCCCTTTGGAAGCAGTCAAACTGGCAGCATCTGCCTGCCAGCAGGAGCTGCTCCAAGCTTGGAAGACGACTGGTGGTGCTGATTTCCAGAGGCTTCTGTGTCCCAGGAGAAGATAAGGAAGGAGTGGATTGAAAGGTGCTGGCGCTGCTGCTGCTCTGTGCCAGACAGCCCTGGCTGAGCAGGGCACGGCGCTGCAGACTCTTGCTCCTGTCAGAGCTGGGCACACCTGGGAACAAGGCATGGCAACTTGTGGGGAAACCAAGGACTTCATGGGGACTGCACTGCTCAGCACACACCCAGGCCATCTGTGACCCAGAGTTCTGGCACCTAAAAAGATAAAGCAGACGGAAATAGCTGGGAAAGGTTTCATTTTGACCTTTCTTACCTGTTCACAGAAGTGGCCAAAATGAAAGTTACAGAGCAGGGCCTGATCCCTGCAGCCAGCTCAGGCTTGCAAAGGAGTCATTCATTGATTTCAGTATTCGGTGCCTAGGGAATCACTCCTCTGACACCTGTACACCCACCAATCTCACTTAATACTTTGTATCCATGGAACGAAGACATATTCGATACTTTGCTGAAATTCACAGGCTAAACACTACTCCAAATTATTTGACATATTTAAATAATTTCTCAGAATTTATTGGCATAGGGGTACGAGTATCCTGAAGGTCTCTGGTGGTCATTGCCACAGGTTCAGGAGGAGACTCATGAACAAAAGAATCAAAGACACAACTGGGCTTGCCAGGCAAATCTATTCCATTAGTTGCAGTAGCAAGTAATACATACTTGGATTCCCAAAAATCCACTGAGCAGGAGAAGGAGATGGAGTTATTATGGAGTCAAAATTATGTCTACACTCAAAAGACATCTTACAATTTAGAAAGATTTTTACCTTTCTATATACATAAACACTTGTTGGCCCATCTGAAGCTGAAAGTCCTTGAGGGGCTGGAGCGTGTGCAGAGAAGGACACGGGAGCTGGGGAAGGGCTGTGGAGGGCAAGGCCAAGGAGGAGGTGCGGAGGGAGTTTCAGCCTGGACAACGGGAGCCTCCTGAGGCACATTCAGGCAAACTTCCATGGTTCCATACGTGACAGTGCTCACCACCAGGGCTGTTCCCCTGCCAAACATGCCCTTACTGCATCCAAGTGCTTTAGACACTGGTGTCAGAGACACTCCCTGCTTGTTGTTTAGTTGCATTTTTGTTTTGCTGGTTTAGTAGATGAAAAGTCCTGTTGATTTTCTCATTTTCCAACAAGCAAATATGCTTCTGCACAACGTTTCCTGCCCTTTTCCAGCACTGGATGGGATTCAGATCCAGTTGTAGGCTTCCATATCTGCAGCAGCAATAGCAAAGGTGTAGCTGTCTCTTTCTTTCTTTTCCATTGCAGAGCTTTCAAAAGCTAAAACTCTGCATTGCAGAGACAATGTTGCTTGCTGATGGCAGCCAGGGAGGAATATCAGCTTCATATCCATATGCAGTTCTGTTGAATTGGCCTGGTTTAATTTGATCTGTGTGGCTTAGAATGCTTTTACTATCCTTTTACTCTGGAATTTTATGATTTCTCCTTGGAAGATATGGTCGTAGATGTGAGAAGGAAGGAGGTTATACGTGATAGGTAATAGCTTGTCCCACACGCTTCTGTCTTGTCCCAGAGCACAAAACCAGCATCGGTGTCTGCCCCAGCTCCCTCTGCTCCTGGAGAAGATGAAGGGGAGCAAATTGAGCAGAATGACCGCGAGTCTCCATCAGTGGTCAGAGCAGAGCCTGAATCTTCGGAGCCAGTAAGTGCCAGTTGTGGGTGGTGCTGTCTTTAGTGCAAGGCAGAGCTGCAAGTTTCTGACCAGCCAGCACTTGCATGTTGCTTGCTGAGGATGCCGAGTGCTGCAATCCTGTGGGACGTAGCCATTTCCTGCAGGCAGTGGCCTCCAGCTAGAAATTGGCCTTTGACCTGTCACTTTGAGGCTCTGAAGATATGGGGGCTCTGGCTGAGCTTCTGGCTGCTCGGCTCAGGGAAGGTTGATCTCTGGGCTTCTGCAGCGTCGTGGCCAAGGGCACACATGGCAGTGCTGCAGGTGGCAGGGCTTTTTATGTATGTTTTCCTATTGTGGACAAGTGTGTTTGGCTTGTGGAAGTGTTCTGCAGTTTTCCGGAGCACTTCTTCACTTGTACAGTCTCTTTTGGCTTTTGCTAAGCTGGAAGAAGGTGATTGTGTTTTCCAGGAATCTGTGAGGCCCCATTCTTTTCCAAGTTGTCTGTATTCCTTCTTAATCTGTTCTTTCCCTTTCCTCACAGTCAGTCACTCTTGTCTGAGAGGGATAAGCTGTTGTCTCTGACTGCTATATTCTGTTTGACTTGAGGTGCATGTGTTGATATCTCACCAGGCAGCCTCCAAAGACCTCCAAGAACACACTGGCCGTGAAGACCACCAAATTTGTCCTGGACCACTGGAAATTCCCCCTCCTCGAAAAGTGCTGCAGTTTCAGCACATCTGCACGGGCTCTGGTCCCAATCCTCGCTCTGCAGCAGCATTACTTAAAGGAACCTATGATGTGGAACCTGTGAACTCAATCTCAGCCTTTGGTGATCTCCTTCTTCTCAGCTCCTTCATCTCCCTCCACGTGGCTTCTGAGAACCAGGAGACTGAGGAGCAGTACCTGCGTATGCTCTGTACGTCTGGTGTATTTCTTGTCTGAGGGTCAGTGGATTGTGTGCAGGTGTCAGCAGAGCTGTACCAAATGTTCCTCCTGAGTTTGGTGTCACAGGGCCATTTAGGACTCCCCAGAGGAAGTGCTGTGCTCTGAGGCAGCGAGAGAGAGCTCTGGGTGCTCCTGCTGCCTCTGAAGACGGCTGGGACTGGCCTGGGTTTGCCTGAGCTTCCCTCTCGGCTAAAGGCTGAAGCAGGGATTTTTCTTGCATCAGCAGAAGGCTAGGCAAGTCCTGCATGCTAGTGGCCAAACCAAAGAGAATTTTTAGCTTCCTAATTTCCCCTTAGACTCCTGACTTCCAAGCAGTCATCAGAGCTAAAAATCTTCACAGAATTTTACTGGTTTTGGAGTTTTGTGTTTTTGGTTGGGGATTTTTTTTTAGGGGGCTGGTGGTTTGGAGCTTTTTGCTTTTTCCCTGTTTATTTTTTTTATGGGGTTGTTTTTTTGGTTTTCTTTTTGCTGGGTTTTTTGGTTTTGTTTGTTTCTTTGTAGGGTTTTTTTTGGTGGAGTTGGTTTATCTCCATCCTGAAGGAGCCCTTCTGCCCCACATGTCTTATTGATGTCATTTTTATGACAATTTTATGTTGCCACTACTACATATACAGTTTCTTTTCATGAGAATGCTATATTTTTGTCAATAAAAACTACTGTGAAAGAATATCAGGTTACAGGAGAAATAGAGAGCAGGAGGTGTTTCCCGTGTGCCCCCAAAGAAAAAAACAGATACTTTTATAACAATCTGTATTTCATATCCTAGTTTTATGCTTCTAAAGATGTGTCCAAGAGAGACACATCGAAGTGGTTTGATCAGATAAATCTGTACTGCAGGCATTTCTCAGGAGACAGCCTCCAGCCCATCCATGGTATATTCCTCAGATCCATGGCACTTTTTCGTACCTTCCCCACTCTTTCCCATGACTCTTAGAATCCTACCCATTGGCCCGAGCCCTGCTCAGATCCGTCTCTAGGAAAACACATCAAGTCCTCTGGGATTCTGCAGCACACCCCAAGGAATCTGCCTCTTGCCCGTAACAGCTGCCAGTGCTGAACTCTCAGATAAGACCTGGTGGGGCTGAGAGGAAAGCCCAGTGGAGAGCCCAGTGGATTCTGTGTCTACCATCACCTGTTGGGACAAAAAGGGCATTGATCTGCACCTCGGTGTGTCTGATCTCAAAGCCCATCCTGTTGTGGCATGAATGGGGGCAACACTTTGTACGGGGCCCAGGCTGCCTGTGGCTTCTTCCCATTGCTTGTCAGTACTCATGCTTGGGCTTTGCCAGCCTTGTTGTGGTCACTGCCCTGTCCCTGAGGGCTGGTGGGACAGGGCTGGAGCCTTCCTTAGCCGCAAGATGGGTGTCTGTGAGCTCAGCCTGCTCATGAAGGGTGAGGGTCCCGATGCTGAAAGCACTGTTGACATTGGTTATAGCATGAGCTGCTCTGGATTACAATTGGAAAGGCATTGTTTGGGCAATGTTTTGGCTGAAAGCTGGAGATGTGCTCCTCTCCTGGGAATGCATCTCCCTGTGCTTTGTTTCCTGTCAAGAGAACTCTTCCAAGGGCTCTACACAATCAGTCTCTGTGCCAGCCATCTGCACTGCAGGGCTGCCTGTCCTGTTGATGTTGTTGCTGTTGTTGCAAGTAGCTGACTGCCTCCAGACACTGGGGCTGCCTTTTGTATCTCCTGGAAGCTGGGATCTCTGCTTTAAAGTGAGCATCTTGCATTTTGTTTCCCTCAGGGAAAATGGTGAACGTGGAAAATCCCAAGATGAAATACACTGAAATGGAATATATTGGCAAGGGGTGAGTCCAGCCACACTTACTTCTACACAACCATGGGCCAGGGGTTCTTCTGCTATATCACTGGTATATCAGGAGTTCCACTGGAATATCTATCCAGTGTGAAGTCAGGTCAGCTGCAAACATGTTCAGACACTGGAGATAGATTGTCCTATCTCTTCAGTGCTGCTCAGAACTTGTGAGGGTGCTCAGAAGGCATTGTCAGAGACATCTCCATGCTGCCAAAGTCTGCCTACATCAAGGAGCAGGACCTGGAAGATCTCCTTGTCTCTCAAGTGTGGGACAGCTCTGTGTTAATTTCTTCAGTATTTTTGTATGTCTCAAAACCACACTGCCACACTAATGAATAAAGAAGAATCTTGCTTGCCTGAAAGGGCAACCTAGCCCCTCTCAAAGCTATGAGATAACAGTTCCCAGGAGAATTTCATTCAATCCACGGTTCTTGGAAGGAAATGCTCCATGCTCAGAATAGGAACCACAGAGTTTAGAAACTCAAACCTAAGATGAAAGAATAAATTCCCTTTAGGAGCTGAGGCAGTAAACCCCAGCGCTTCTGCAACCAGCCCAGGCACTGCCCATGCACTTGAGAGGAAAATGCATCATCTGCCTTCTGGCAGAGCCCTCCTGCATCCTGCAGGTTTTAGGCATTTACAGCAGAGATCTCCTGTGTGGGCCAGCTTTCACTCTAAGAAATAAACAGCTTCTCCTTTCTCTGCTTCTGTTTTGTTTCTAGGCATTTTGGATCTGTGGTTAGAGCACTCAACCAAGCCACAGGAGGAGAGGTAAATGTCAACATCCCCCACAGACTCTGCTGCACTCAAGGCCTTTCCCCTCTGGTGCGAGCAGCTGTGGCTGGAGCTTTGGGTCGAGCTGTGCTGAAGAGGCACAAGAAACACAGACTGGTACCAGCCTGCAAAATACATTGGGGACAGTCTTTGTCCTTTTCAGCTGCCAGAAGGAAGTCACGCAGGGCAGCAGTTCATTTCAGAGAAGGATGTGCTCACTCGCTCTCAATTGCTAAAACAAAGGTGGTGCCTTAGAGCATCTCACTGCTCTTTGGGGCTACAGCTTCAGAGTCCTGAATTCTCACTTCTGGTTGCCAGCAAATACATCTGAAAGTTACTGGTAGTTCTTTAGCCACCTGCAGTGCTGCACTTGGGAACTGCACATAGGGAGAGATCTAAGAGGCGTCCCTAGAAACTCGAAGCCCTGCCCATAGCCCAAGATGTAGCCACAGAGTATTAAGGCATGGATTACTTCTTCTGAATCCCATACAAAGCAGCAGGGAGTGGGCTCAGAGGTTTGTGGGTGATAGTTGAGACACCAGTGTTACCAAGTGTTCACAGCAAAACCTCAGTGGCCACATGTCCTGTAACTGGCCCCCAAGGGAGTGGAGAAATGGGCTATTGCAATGTCATTTCCTAATTACTGCAATGCCTAATCACAAGGCAGTTTGGCACAGCTCAACTGTGTCATTGCAAAATCACTTGCTCCATGTGCCTTGTGGCCTTGTGCCACCAGCTTCTCAAGTTACTGATTTTCAGTGTCATTTTAGGTGGCCATAAAGAAAATAAGCCTTAAGGGACAGCAGAGGAAGCAACTAACCGTTAATGAAATCACAATCATGAAGAAGCATAGGAGTCCCAGTGTTGTGAATTATTTAGACAGGTGAGTGGTCATGGTCTTATCCTGTGAATATGCATGTACATACTGCAAACATGAGAGGTTAAAAATCCACTTTGGTCACTTCTAGAAAGTAGAGCTGTTAATTATAATGTATTAATATTTCTCTACTCATCTGCAATGGATGAGAAGAGAGTGCATCTTGTCTGCATGAGTCTTCCCTGGCACACGTAGTTTGAAAATTATTCCAAAATTATTCAAAACCTGGATCAGCTGTATCGTACGAAGTTAATACATTCTAAGTTCACTGCCTCCACATTCTTTTGGGATTGATTTTTTAAAGTTTCTTCAATGCTGAATGATGAACCATCCTAAAGTGGATTTCCCTTGGATTGTTGCCCCTCTTTTTCTTTGCTATGCATGCCAGGAAGACTAGGTGCTTATTTCCAGAAACACCACGCGTGACAGGCTTTTGATCTGGGCTCTTACTAAACCACACTTTTCACTTGCTGGCCATCTAAGACATCTCCTTTTTCACAGCTCTGCCTTTCTCCCTGAGACTGCACAGATTGCAAACAAAGCACAGCCAAGAGGGAATGTCTATTCCTTTTATTCTGTCCTTGTCACAAAGGGCCTTGGAAACAAGAAGCCCGGAAGCAAAAAATCAACCTAGCCATGCATGTTTATCTTCACGCCCTTGTTTCTTTCCTTCAGCCACCTTCTGGGTGAGGAACTCTGGCTGGTCATGGAGTACATGGATGGAGGCGCTCTGAGCGATGTCATCAGGAAGACCTTCCTGACTGAAATCGAGATAGCAGTCATCAGTCGGGAGGTCAGCAAGCCCACCTGTGCTTCCAAGGGTTTGGGCAGGATTATCTGAGAAATAGGGGCTCAGAACAGGAGAGGTTTCACGTGCCAAACTTTGCTTCTGCGTTGCTGGTATGCTATGGGCACGTAAAAGCATCTCCAGTGAAATGCCTGGAGTGCCCCTGCACTCACTCTACTCAGTTCTTGTACTCTTATCTCCTGCTGTTGTATTCTCACTCTGCCTCTTGTATCTGCTGTTTTCCATCTTGCCTCCCTAAATTTTTGCCTGTCTTCACTGCATTCCTCACTTGTAGAAGCAAGGTGCTGGTAGCAGGATTTGAAATGTACAGAAAAGGAAAAAAGAGAGACTAATTACTTTCAGTCCTCAGCTAAAAAGGATACTAGTGCAGCCAAAATGCTCTTTGCTTCTGAGCACATCCACTGCAGCAGCAGTCATCCTGGCTGGTTTGCAGGGGGACAGTCTACAACAGCAGGTGCTGTTGCTCTTTCAAAAGGTGACATGCCTTTCCTTAGAAAGGTCCTGCTCTGCAAGTGTTGGAGCAGCAAATCTTCCTCTCAGTGGCACTGTGTTCTGCCATTACTCGCCATTCTCCTAGGGAATGGGAACCTTTTAGAGTCTCTGTTTCTTTTCTGGTGTGATGAAATCACTGGGTTTGTCCCTCCTGGTTCTGTTGACTCTCTCAATGCTTGCAAAGATTGGCTTTTCTTCACTCAAACCAAGTGATCCACAGAGACGTGAAGAGCAACAACATCCTTCTCAGAACCGACGGCTCTGTCAAGCTGGGTCAGTATATTCCTGGTCAGGTGCAGCGTTCAGGGATGTGGGGTGAGGGGCTGCTTTGAGTGGCTGCCAGCTCCCCAGGAATGGTGCTGGTGGCAGTGCAGGGACCCCCCGCTCTGAGCTGATGACATGGTTGCAAGGTGCACAGAGGTATGACAAGGAACAAGCAGTCAAGAGTGGTGTTGCTCTGTGTGTGTCCATTGCAGAGGGAGGGAGCAACAAGTCTAAAGCTTCCATAGAACAAAAGCCACTGCTGAAGGCAGTATACAAAATGTGGGGATTTGGCTAAAATCCTGAGGAAACAGAGCAGGGACAGTTGTCCAGGAGATTCAACAGCACATTCTCAAAGTTCTACTGGGCAATTCTTTTGCTTGGTTTCCTAATTGCACAGAATTCAAATAAAAGCAGTATTTTGCTTTCCCCTTAGCTGATTTTGGCATCTCTGTTGAGCTCAGCCCTGGGAAGAATAGACCGTCCTCGGTGGCTGGGACTCCTTGGTGGATGGCGCCTGAAGTGGTGATGCGTCAACCATATGGCCCCAAAGTGGACATATGGTCTTTTGGAATTGTGGGAATCGAAATGATAGAACGGAAAGTTCCCTACTGGAGCCGAAGTCCTGCCACGGTAAGGAGCAAATGCTCACTGATCCCGCTTGTCTTTCTCACCTGCCCTGTGTTCTGCATGCCATTGGACAAAATCCCATTGCCATCTGCTGGAACTACTGCCACCAAGGTCCCGTCCTTAAAATGTCCCTGCAACACATCAGCATCTGCTGTAGTTTTGGTTGCATCAGTGTGGAACTCAAGCTATACCACATGCAAACAAACCCCGTGCTCAGGCAATACTTTCCTTTGGGTTGTAAGTGGTTCCAGTTCTTTGGTCTGTGTAGGTGGCCACAATAACAGGAAACAAGCATTGTAGAATTGGTGCTATACTTCCAGAAATGAAGGAAAGAAAGCCAAACCTAACAGAGTTTCTAAAAGAGTGGTTTTAGTGAGGAACTGCATCCCCTGTGCAGTTTCTGCCCACTGAGAAACATGCCTGGAACCTGAACATGAGGCTGCAAGGGCCACAGAGTCTCTTCTGCTTCTTGTGCAGTGTTGCTGAAACACTTAGTGACTGTTTCTCTCATAACCCAAGCCATCTTCTCCACATCACCAAGCCAGGGCCTGGTGAGAGGGAGAGCCTGCCAAAACCTCCTGTTTGTTTCCTGGCATTTTCTGGGATGGGCCTTCCATTCATGCATTGACTTGTGTAGCTAAATGAGCAGAGGGTGTCCACAGGGATGGCACCTCTCCATCTTTGGAGCAGGAAAAGTTTTTCTGTTGCTGCATAAGGGAAGCTGAAATTTTCAGACTGCTGAGAGACAGAGCTGCAGGTGGCTCCTGTGTGCCCAAGCAGGCATTTTCATCCCCATACATTTGTGCATGCACCTTAATGTGTCTGTGTTGAATATGAGATTATAAATGTTTGTTTCCTTACCGGGGGATTAACTGATGGATTTCCTTTCTCTTCTTCCAATTACCATTGTTTTCAAGAACAGGACAAAAAACTTTGAAAGTTTCGTTTCATGGGAACTGGGCTGAAGGGACCCACAAGCACTGCAGAGATGCCTTTCATGTCCTAATCTTTGGAAAGAGTTAACATAGCAAAGTCCCCCTTCCAAAAAAGCTGCCAAGCTGGTGTGAATCCTCAGTGAAGCAAATGTGCTTTTTCTGATGTAGTTCCCAACTAACTAGGTCAGTCAATGAAATTGGCTGCCAAGGCAAGATCTGCGGGATGATGGAAAAGCTGTGGCTGCATCAGAATTTGTTTTTTTGTTGGTAAAGAAAAGTAATCTCTGGGTGTCTGCCAGGGCAGAAACTGCCACTGAAGAAGAGAGGTTAAACAATGGGTTCTGGGAGGGCAGTTAGAGATGGGAAAGAAGCAGGTGGAGCCTTGTGTTTCCTGTTTCTCCAGACTAAATTCCTGATAGCCACAGCAGGGACGCCACAGCTGCAGCAGCCCAAGCTCCTCTCGGCTTGGCTGCGTGACTTCCTGAGCTGCTGCCTGCAGAGAGACGAGGAGCGGCGCTGGTCTGCCAACGAGCTGCTGCAGGTAAAATGCCAAGGGGCTGAGGTGAAACAGTGTGCGAGGGATGGGCTCCTCCTCCACCAAGGTCCGAGGCCTCAGATGAGCCCCCTTCCTCCTCACCTCCACTCTTGGTGCTCTTCAAATGAAAATGCTGAGGAGTGCTAGACTGGGCTGGGCTGGCAGGGCTCTGTAATGTCCTTTGGTCCAAGTGTCCTGCAATGAGCAGGGACATCTTTAGAGGGATCAGGTTGCTCAGAGCCCTTTCCCACCTGACCTGGAATGGTTCCGGGGATGGGGCACCTACCAGCTCTTGGGACAGCCTGTGCCAGGGTGGCACCCTGCTCTGAGTAAACAAGGTCTTCCTTAGACCTACTCTGATTAGATCCCCTTTGTGTTTGAAACTATTTGCCCACATTCTATTGTAACTGGCCCTGTTAAAAACGGTGTCCCCCACTTTCTTCAAAGCCACTCTGAAGTCTTGCAAAGTGGCAATAAATTCTCCCTGAGTCCCGTTCTTCACAAAACTGAATACTTCCACCTCTCTCTGCAGAAGATAGGACAGGTGTTCTATTTTCTTGTTCTTTCTGTTGCCCTGTTTTTTAATTTGGTGGTGTATTCTGTTTTACCTAACAGCAAAAGAATTGACGTAGAGCATTGTAGAGAGACATGAAATGGTGGTGGAGGAAGCCACGGCTGCCAGTCCTGGCAGAGCACTCTGGAGAGATTTGGCTGTGGGCAGGAGGGGCTGTGAGGGACTCACTGTGAGCCTCTGAGGGGCCCTGGTTTGTGCCCCCCACCCCACCCTTAGAGGTTTCTGGCACACAAACAGGGACAGCTGAGAGGAACTTGTCCCAGCCCCATCTGCTGCCTGGCACGCTCAGGCAGAGGGGAACTGGCCCAGGCTGACTGCCAGGTTGTGTGGCAGAGAGGGAACTGCAGGACCCAGCGCCACTCGGCTGGCCCTGCTGGGAAGGAAGGTGCCATGCAGCACAGGAGGGGCAGGGCATGGAAAGGCAGACACTGCTCTGTGTGCCTGTGGAAATTAGCACAAGACAGGGACCTATGGGAGTCATTGGGGCTTCTTGAAAGGAAGAAACCCCAGGGACAGAAAGCACCATTTCTAGAGCACTGGCAGGGCAAAAACCCCAGCAAGGTGAAGAAACCAGAATAAATGGATGAGTGGGATTCTGGGCCGGGTTTGCCTGTGATGGCAAGATCCTGCACATGACAACTGAGGAGCAGATGGTCCCATTGTTTTCCTTTCTGGGTCTTTCTAGGACCTAGAGGAATCCTGATGGAGTATGTGAGGCACTGAGCTTGGAAGGTCATGGTTCACTGTTCTTTGTTGTTTTTTTTTCCCTTTGGACAGCATCCATTTGTAACATCAGCCAAGCCAGTATCCATCCTGGCACCACTTATCACCGTCCTGAAGAGGATGCAGCAGAGAAGAATGTAACAACCACGTAGAGATGTCATCACCACAAGGAATTTTGAGGACTGGAGGATTATAGGAGGAGGATTGTTGATAAGGTTTTATAGAATAGGATTTTAGAGGAGGATTGTAGAGTAGGATTTTTGGAGAGTTTTGTGGAATAGGATTGTAGAGTAAGATTGTTGAAGAGTTTTGTGGAATAGGATTGTAGAGGAGCATTGGTGAGTAGGATTGTTGAAGAGTTTTGTAGAATAGGATTGTGGAGTAGGATTGTGGCGTAGGATTGGTAGGGTAGGATTGTTGAAGAGTTTTCTGGAATAAGATTGTAAACAAGGATTTTCATTAAATAAAATTTCTGAAAAATAAACTCACTTGGAAGACTGCCCTCTTTCTGACCCCTTCAGAAAACTCAACATTTCCTTCTGAATTACCAGCTGTTTTTTATGGGTGTTAAGTCACACTTATGGCTTCTTTTGTATGTTTTTTAAGTAGGGGAAGGCTCTTCTTCATTCATCCTTTCCAGACCACACTGTCTTGGGAATGTGGCCAACTAGGCAGCTTTTGGCCAGCTGTAGTATTTCTAGTTGAGGCAGAAAGGGCAATGGCATTTGCAGGAAAAAGCAAAGGGCAAGTGGTGCAGCCAAAACATCCTGTGCAGATGCAGGCCTTCAGCTGTGACTCCAGAGCATTTGGGTGCCTGCCACTTGGATTTGTATCGTGAAGGGCAATGTCTTTGGCTGGAGGAGAGCCTCGCTCAGCGGAGAAAGCAGAAAGATCAGAGAGGTGCTCTGAAAGGTCTCCTGCGGTGCAGAGCTGTCAGCGAGTGTGAGCTGAGAGCGGGCCCGGCCCTGCCCGGCGTGGAGCCGCAGCAGAGCCCTGGCAGAGCCCGGAGCAGCCTGAGCCTCGGCAGGGCCAGGCTGCAAGGAGGCCCTGGTAGCTGCAGGAGGCACAGCCCGGCCCTGCGTGCCTCTTGCTGGCAGCGGGCGCATCCTCCGCTCTCAGAGCCCAAGCACAGCCGGCTGCTCCCGAGGGCAAGCGGAGCCCTGCTGGGCACAGCCCAGCCTGGAGGCATTGGCCCTCTGGAGTCTGCCCGAGGAGAGAAAGGCCAAGGGCAGCCGAGGCCCGCTGGCCTGGCTCAGCATTCCCACTCTTGTGCCGCTGCCCTGCGACTCCTGGCAAAGGTCAGCAGTGTGTGCAGCACCCTGGGCACCGGGGCAGGGAGCCGGGCTGCTCGGCAGGCTGGAGCACAGGGCAGCGTCCTTCGGGCACGGCACTTGTGCCAGGGGAGCCGAGGCCAGCGGGAGGCAGGGACAGCTTGTCAGCTCACGGCTGCAGGAGCCAGTGCCTCACACAGCTCTGGGAGGCAGCGCCTGCAATCCTGCAGCTCTGCACTGAGCCACAGCAAAGCTGGGAGCTGCAGAGTGCTCTGCAGAAATATTCAGGGCCGGCAGGCCAGCCTGCTTTGTGCTCCCTGGCACACAGCAAGCGCTGTGCCACACCGCAGCTCGGAGCTGCTGGGAGAGAGGTGTTAGAGATAAACTCTTAGGTACAATTAAATGGAGACAAAGTCATTAAAGGAAAAGAGAACCTTCTTCTTAGCAGAAGGCTCCTCTTGAAGCCAATAGCAGGTTTCTGAATAGAGCAGGAATTGGATTAAACCTAAAAGTCTGCCACTGCTATGACTGAAATACCAATTTGCATGTTTTCTTATTTCGGAATCAAAATATGACCATGGGCTTTTAATGTTGGGTTTTTTGCAGCTAAGAGTGCAGATGCAATAATCACAGAACTCAGGTCATTTGAGATTACAGAAAGGTTAAAAACTATGCATGGGAAGGTAATAACAGGAATTTCTATCTAATAACAAATGGATTGTCCTGCAGCCTTGAGGTCATATCCTTCTACCCTTCCCAAATGAAAACCTATTCACTGAAGACCCATCATCATCCCAAAACCATGTTTAAATTAATTGGACCTGTTGATTAGCCCATGTAAATTAGATCTTTCGCTTTTATTTTCACTGACAAACTCTGATTCAATGTCAAATTATCAATCTTTCAAGGAAAAACTGTACCATGCAGAGTAAAACCCAGGGCAGAGGCTTCTATACATAGGGTTGCCAAACCCTCTGTGACAGCTCCTGCTAGCTTCCTACATCAGCCAGAAGGCAACTTCGCTGCAACACAGACTTTCTTAATATTGGTGACATTTTCAAATCCATAGACACTGCTTGTTTTCAAAGTCCTGAAAAGTGCATTCTAAGTTCATGAAAGCAAACACAGAAGCACTGATTTGGTTTAGGAGAGAAGGTGTTTGTGCAGTTGGATAACAGCTTACATGTTGAAGTGTCGGGGGGGATTTCTATGTTTGCGCTCACCTTGTTTGAGACAATGAGCGCAGTGTCACCTGTGCATCCCTGGATATGCCTTGAAGGTGCAATGCTTAATTTGTAATCAAAGGGGAAATGTATCTAAATTTATTAGGATAACCAGTTACTTTGTAAATAGACTGATAGAGAATCTTAGCAATTTTTGCTGGAGAATGGTTGCAGGAGAGGGGTCATGGATCAATGGAACAGTTATTCATTGATACCACTGTTTAAGACCCCAGAATCAGAATCAGCCTGTGTCTGGCCTGGGAACAAAGCTTGGGAAACAGGCTCTGTGTCTAGGCCTGGGAAACTGTACAAGGTCTCTCTAGGCCTGGGAAATAGAGCAAGTTCGGAATGAGATAATAAGGACAGGCATAAGGACAGCCTCGAAGATATGCTCTGTCCTTGGAAGGCATGACTTAGCAATGAGAACTTGGCTTGGAGAACTTAGCTACAGCTGTAACCACCCGTAGGAGAAGTAAAACAAAGACCTTTGTAAACTTGACCCATGAGAGCTGTTGCTGACTTTGCTTGTAGCAAACCCTATATAAACGGACAGGATTTTTGAATAAAAGAAGCTTGCTTATCAATCATACTGACTGTGCTTGTCTTCCCTGCGCCCGCGTAATCACCACTTGTCCATTCTTTGTACAGAACAATCTTTTAAACGTTTTTAACTTAATGTGACCATGATACATTCCTAACCTTCATATTGCAATATATTTTCTAATTACATGATTCTGTAAGCCCTTGTAGACCATGTGCAATTTCTACCGGAGGTTGTCGTCAGCCTCTGGTGGTCGTTTTGGATGAAGGCTCAGAAGGCTTCCTCGGGCTTCAGCTGTTTTACCTCTGTTTCTGCACATGCTCTACAAGATTGTCTGCCCAAATAGGCACTGGTGAGTCTTTTGCAGTTAGCTTGTTCTGCTAAATTTGCTGATTTCTAGAAAGTGCTTCATTCCCATCCCTGGGTACAAAGTAACTACTTCTTTCTGCACAGCTTTTAGCATAGCTCAAGCATTATCTCATTGCCTCGGCACCTAAAAGAAGGTAGGGAGGAGGGGGCAAACCAGTGAGAGTGATGGGTCATTATCTTGTTAGCCAGGTATCAATTCTTAGATTAACTAAGGGCTATTCTTGTCCATAAAGTACGTGCGGGGATACCACAAGGACAGAGGCAACGCGTGGATTTGGAGCGCTGGGCTTGGCACCAAAGTCCTGCTCTTGAGAGGGGTGCAGGGACACAGGGAATGTCAGAGGACAATGAGAGACGGGGACATGAGGCCATAATGGGCCAGGCATGATCCTGCACAGGATGGCAGCAAAGACACTTCCTCACCATGGCTCTGGCACTCCAGGGCACCCCAGAAAGGGCCGAGGAGTCCTATGTGTAACCAGGAGAGAAGACTGACATCACTGTGGGTCCCAGCATTCCCCAGTCCCTTGCTGGCCATTCAGTGCACACTGGGGACGCTGGGCATGTGTGGGACATGGGGATGGGGTGCACAAAGTTAAAGGGGGACCCCAAAGTGGAAGGAGTGGAAGCCAAAATCGCTGGGTGGAGATGCCCAAAGAGGAGGTGTGGTATCCCAAAATGAACGGAGGACACCAGAAAATTGGGGCGATCCCTCAAAAGGACACACAAAGCTGTTCCCTCCCTCCATTACTTACCAACAAGAACTATCTACCAACTGCGATAATCACATCAGGACCATTTACACTATAACCAGCTAAGAACAGGACTGAAGAGTAGTTTTGTAGAGTAGGATTGTAGAGTAGGATTATAGTTTAGGATTGAAAATAAAGCTTCTGAAACTTTAACTTGCCTGGAAGATTCCCTTTTTTTCAGCCTGTGAATACACTCAGCATTTCCTTCTGAGTTGTCAGCTGTCTCTTAAAGCTACAAAGTGACATTTCTTGGTGCCTTTGGTAAGGTTTAAAAGTGGGGATGGCTCTTCTTCATTCATGCCCTCCAGACTACACTGCCCTTGGCATATGGGCCACTGGTCCCACTTGGCACATCTGTGGCACTTCTAGATGCAGGCAGAAACCAAAGCAGAAGTGGTGCAGCCACAGACATCTCTGTGATGTCACTTCGGTCCTGTGAGCTCCCACAGCTTTTTGTGATGTCACAATGACATCACTGTGATGTCACAGAGCTGCCTGCGATGTCGCATGGACATCCCTATGATGTCATACTGACTTCTCTGTGATTTCACACAGCTGTCTGTGAAGTCACACTGACCTCTTGGTGACGTCACACAGCTCTCTGTGATGTGACATGGACATCACTGTGATATCACACAACCTCCTGTTATGTCACACAGACATCTCTGTGATGTCACACAGCTCTCAGCGCTGTCACATCCACATTTCTGTGATGTCAGGATGACATATCTGTGATGTCACACAGCTGTCTGTGATGTCACACTGACATTTTTGATGTCACAATGACATCATTGTGATGTCACACAGCAGTCTGTGATGTAACCCTGACATCTCTGTGACATCACACAGCTCTCTGTGATGTCACACAGACATATCTGTGATGTTACACTGACATCAGAGTGATGTCAAACAGCTGTCTGTGATGTCACACTGACATTTCTGGGATGTCACACAGACATCTCTGTGATGTCACTTGGACTCCATGAGGTAAAAAATCTTTTTTTGGTGTCACAAAGTCATCTCTGTGATGTCACAGAGCTGTCTGTGATGTCACACAGCTCTCTGGCATGTCACAATGACAACACTTTGATGTCACACAGCTGTCTGTGATGACGTACTGACATTTCTGGGACATCACACAGCTCTCTCTGATGTCACAATGACATCTCTGTGACATCACACAGCTCTCTGTGATGTGACACTGACATCTCTGTGACGTCACACAGCTCTCTTTGATGTCACAATGACATATGTCTGATGTCACACAGATTTTTGTGACATCACAATGACATCAGAGTGATGTCACACAGCTGCATGTGATGTCACACAGGTATCGCTGTGATGTCATTTCCACCCCATGAGTCCACCCAGCTTTTTGTGGTGTCACATGGACATCTCTGTGATGTCACATAGCTATCTGTGATGTCACACTGACATCTGTCTGATGTCACACAGATTTTTGTGATGTCACAATGACATCACTGTGGCATCACACTGCTGTCTGTGAGGTCACACAGACATCTCCCTGATGTCACCCTTACATCTCTGTGATGGCATACAGCTGTCTGTGATTTCACACTGATATCTCTCCGTGATGTCACCTGGATATCTCTGTGACATCACACAACCTCCTGTGATGTCACACAGATGTCTGTGTGATGCCACACATCTCTCTCTGATGTCACACTGACATCTCTGTGATGTCACACAGCCATCTCTGTGATGTCTCAGAGACATCTCTTTGATGTCACTTTGACCCCATGAGGTCACACAGCTTTTTGTGGTGTCACATAGACATCTCTGTGATGTCACGCTTACATCTCTCTGACGTCACACAGACATCTCTCTGACATCACACAGCTCTCTGTGATGTCACAATGACATCTCTGTGATGTCACACAGCTGTCTGTGATGTCACCCTTGCATCTCTGTGACGTCACAATGACATCACTGTGATGTCACACAGCTGTCTGTGATGTCACCCTTACATCTCTGTGACGTCACACAGACATCTCTGTGATGTAACTTTGACCCTATGAGGTCACTCTACTTTTTGTGGTTTCACACTCACGTCTCTGTTGTGAGAACTTAAAATGTCTCTCAGACATTTTTAGAGGTTCAGGGCCTTGGTCAGAAGCATTCTAGACCCCAGAAGGCAGCTGGAAACAGCTGTGATTTCGAGTTTGAGCCATGGAATGAATTACCAGCTTTGAAGGTGGAACAAGCAGTCACAAAGGGTTAGATAGTATAGTAAAAGTAGTTACAAAACAGAGAGGAAAATGTTTTAGTATTGTACAGGGGGGTTTTAGCACCTATACAGGGGGGTTTTTGCTTTGTACATGGGGGTCAGAAGTTCAAAGATGGAGGAAAGTGGGCTGATCCTATTCTTCCTCATTCTTCTTCCTTGCCTCCATGTTCTTGGTGATGTTGGCATTCACAGATTGGTTTAGAGTAGAAAAGCACTTGGTAATATTGGTAGTAGGTATTGGGGAATAATTGCAAACATGTTATATGTAATATATCTTATGAAAGATAGCAGCAGCCCTGGGTGGGGGGGGGAGAAGAAGAAGACACTGGACAGTGAGGGTGTCAGGAGTGTGTGTGTCTCTGCCGGGGCCGCTGATCAAACAGCCGCAGCCCGCGAACACAATCTGTTAGATAACTCGCAATAAACTGCCTTGAGACCAAACAACAAGAGGCTATGGAGTTTTTCTTTGGAAGCACGGGTTGGAGGAGAGACTTTACCACCACTCGAGACCCCAAACCAAACCCAGGGTTCTCACAGGGGATCAGAAAATTCTTTTGGGGTTTGGCTCATTCTCTCTTATTTTCTGCATTACTCAGAATTCTCCCCATTTGGGTCTACTTCTGGATTAGGAGTCTCATCAGCTCCTCTGGACATCTTAGCCCTCAGTTTAGAGAAGCTGTAGACTGTATAGAGGAAGCTTACTAGATTAAATATGACGAAAGTGGTCTCTTTAACATTCAGAGGAAACTGACCATTTTCAAAAAGGGAAATAACAGATTCAGAGAAGAAGGAAAGGAAAGGCTGGAAAGCTTCATCCCTTGTTTTTCCTCTAATCAACTGGGTGTTATTTCTAATAAACCCCCAAAACATGCTACTGGAACTGGGACCTAGGCTAGGATGAAGAAACTATAAACCAAATATATCTTGGACAGACTTCAGTACTCTTGTTAACAATAGGGAAACTTCTTTATTGCTAAAGTTCAATACTAAATTCTGTAATCTTAGACTAACTAATCCTATGTTTTTAACAAATAATCATCTACTCAATCCTAACTTGAAGAATCCTAAAAACGTAATCTTTTTTTATAATAAAACAGCCTGATTTCATAGATGTTTCCTTGCTGAAGCAGACGACTGGTGCCAGGACTCCACTTGCTGCTTGCCAAATTCAGATACTCATTGCTAAATGCGGGAAAGCTTTTTGTGGAGGTACTGGCATCTGCTCTTCATCTCAGAGTAGCTGGGGCTACCCTAGGAAGAAGAAATTAAAAAAAAATAAAAAAAATCAGGCATGTCAGCATTTCTGCAGAGTTTAGGATTTCCTGACCTTTTCTTTAAAATAGCCTTGAGGCAGACTCAGAGGTTACCAAGCCAGGCCAGTCTGGTTTTATTCATGTAAAGCAGTAAAAATACTCTCAGATTGACTTTGGAGCTTTCTGGGAAGTTTGCAAACTGAGGCTGTTCTTTTACAACAAACTCTAGACAAGTCTGAAACCACAACAACAACCCAAAGCCCAGCAGCTGCTAAAGAGGGCAAAACTCATTCATGCTTAAAGCCACTGAAGGGACTCAAACCTTCTCCATCAAATCAACAGGTGTGAGGTTTATCAAGCTCATAATACAAATCCAAGATGAAGTGGCAATGAGAATAATACTGTCACACCAAAGCTTCTGCTCTTCTGGGCCTGAAGATCTGTTTCTCTTTGGAATGACAAAAACTCATTCCACATGGGAATGAACACTTCAAACCATCTTGAGATAAATATTTACAAGCAATAAATCTTTACCAAGTTAAAATTCAGTACAAGAAGAGACAACAACAAATGCCAGGGATGCATCCCAGGCCAGATGCACCTGACTGGTGTGCAGGACAAGTTAGAAGAGAAAACTACAGTTGCCTTTCAACATTTTGAGAGGTTCCTGAGAAGCAGTAGCTTGGACTACTGGCCTCTGCCCAGTGACATTAGCTAGCAAGAGCCCTAGCACGGGCCTCACTGCACTGCTCCCCTGCAGGGCCAGGCTTGCCCTCAGCCTTCCACAGAGCATCCCTGGCTGCATCCAGTGCGAGCCAGAGCCCTGCCTGCTCCAAAGGCCACAGCTGCCCCACAGCCCCAGAGCTGCAGGGGCCTGACTGCCCTTGCCAACATCACTGCTCTGAGACAAGCTGGGTGCAATTTCCAGTGTTTTATACCACACACACACACACACAGACAGACAGTTCTCCCTCCCCTCCTGCACTGCAAATGCAATGAGGGGATGCAGCACCACTGCTGCAGCTGAGCCTGTGCAACTGCACTGCAGGAAGGGAGGGCCTATGCGGGCCTAACCCACCTCGGTGTTCATCTCAGCTTTTCTCCCTGCCTGGCCCATCTCCTCCTTTAGCTTTCTATCCCTCTAGTTCACATTTACTATTAAATAATGTCTGTACTAGTGACTCTGGAATAGAGTCTTTCTTGCACCTTAATTCATGCAGAGGCTTCCCTTAATCATCAAATCTTTACTCCATCATTATCCACACTGGAGTTAGGAAAAGCTGTACACTGATACCTTCATTGAGATCCAAGGGACACTACTACTTCAGCCTCCCGAATTCTTTTCACATCTTTTTTCACATGGTAGTCTTCAGCACATGATTGCTGTCATTGTAGAACTCAGAAATTTGTGTCTTTCTTAAACCCAAAAGGTGCAGGGGAAATGGAGCCAACATTTGGAGACAGGTAGGAAGTAGAATGGGATGTCAAAGCCAGCAGCCAGGAAGAAGAGCGGCCACCAGGTGCTGGCTGGAGGTAACTGAGCTACTGCTCAATCCTCTGCTTCTTGCTCATCACAGGTCTGGTCAAGACAGAACCCCGTTTCTACAACAATAACAAAACAATTCATTACTCTCTGACCCAGATCAGGTTTTGCTCCATTCTAAAAAAGCAGGATTTGTGAACTAGCAATGGTTGAAAAAACATGTTTTTTTTTTTTTTTAAAATACCTGTTAAATAATGGAAGACCTCCAGGAAAATATCTGCTCTATTGCATTCCTAGTTTCTCATCTTAGGACTTAGCAAGTCCTTCTCCATGTCTACTGTTAAAAGGCTTTGGGAGGTAGCTCCCACTCCCTTCAGCATCTCCAGCAAAGCCTCCCCCAAAGGGGATGTCCTGTAAGTTTTATCTAGGTCCCAATTTCTGCTTGTACACACCAGGAAAATACTCAGCTTTTGCTGTCAAACTCCTACATGACTTACTGAAGAGGCACCTGGCTGTTTTAGAGTTTTATGTGTTAAAAATCAGATTAGTGCTTCGCTATAAGAATACAGGAGTGCGGGGTGTGATGGCTGGTTGTGAATTCTCATCGGGATGAACAAAGACAGCAGCCACATGTCAGGAAACTCTTGTGCTTTTAGGTACAGTAGTCTAAGGTCCAGCAGGCTACCTGCTGTGCAGACTCAAAAGCTGTTGGCGAACAAACCCTTAAATTTGCACAAGAGAGTTTCACAAGTGCTTCCCAATAAGCCCTCAGTGCTGCTCAGTGCCCTTCAATCATCTCTCAGCTCCTCCCAAGGACCTTCTCAAAGCTGCTGACTCACAAGCCACAGCACATGGCCACAAGCTCCCCACACCCACTGCAAACTTCTGAACTGAGCATGGAGTAGAACAGGACAGCCGTGTGTGCCCAGGCAGAGTGAGGGAGGAGTGAAACAGAGACAGAGGAGGGACTGAGGGAATATCACCATTCTGTAGATCCTGTGTTGGTGCAGCCACGTGGATAGTGCAGAGCTGGAGTCAGCAATGAGGGTGACAGAGAGACAGAGGGACAAGAGGGCGAGAGGGCCCCATCTGCCCGGCCCTGGGGCAGCCTCTTATGTACAGGAGATTTTTCCTGCAGAGCCAGCCTTTTGAGGCCTCCTCCAGGGAATGAGTTGAGGTGGTGACTGAACTCAAGTCTTCAGGCAGAGGAGAAATTTGGCTCAGGACAGTGCTGCTCCACCCCTGCA
Organism: Lonchura striata; assembly: GCF_050655825.1. Classification (NCBI taxonomy): domain Eukaryota; kingdom Metazoa; phylum Chordata; class Aves; order Passeriformes; family Estrildidae; genus Lonchura; species Lonchura striata. The sequence goes on from NC_140740.1 coordinate 12,501,210, forward strand.
GGATCCTCTCTTCTCACCACAGCCTTTCTGTCACAGCACTTGGAATGTCTGAGGCAAAACATGCTTAGGCCTGCTCCTGCACATTCACATCACAGCTTTTATACCACCAGCAAGTCTGCTGAAACTTTACACAGCGTACAGAATATTAAAAATGCACAAAATACCTGAGCAGGTCTTGCTGGAGCGTTTCTCTCCGAAGGCCCTGGAGATGTTGCTTGGCTGCTGCTGGTGGGGCTCTGAGATGGAGCTGTTTTTCTGTAAGGATGGTCCAATATTTCAAGTTACAAGGCCTAAATATCAACTGTCATAGTCCTTTCCTTGCAGAGCTTCAGTGCCAGGACTCAAGGAAACAGCATGAAGATGAGTTGAAGGAGTTTTAGGCAGGATATCAGGAAAACATGCGTGTCCCAGAGGGTGCTTGAGCACTGCAGCAGGCTCCCCAGGCCAGTGGTCACTGCAGCAAGGCTTCAGGAAGTGTTTGGACAGCACTCTTGGGCACCTGGTGTGATTCTGTGCAGGGCTAGGATCCTGGCAGGTCCCTGCTACCTGAGCATATTCTAAGAACCTAGGCTTCATTTCCCAGGGCTAATTGAATTCTAATTTAAAGTAGAGCAACATGTAAAGCTTGGACCTATATCAAGGAGGTTTCCTAACATATTTTACCCAAGTTCAATTTGATGGTATAATTCATTCTCTCTCTTTTGCCACTAGCTTGGGGCCTATAAGGAGTATGAAGATCCCAAGCTATTCCCAAGGCTTTCCTAACTTCTTGTACCCCTTCTGCAATAAAGTGGGAACCTCTATCTGATGACATTCCTAAAGGCACCTCAAATCTAAGTATTATTTTATTCAACAATATTTTAACCACTTCCCTAGACTGATTGGTGTGACAAGGGAAGTCTTCTGGCCACACAGAAAAGGTACCCACCATAACTAGGAGAGATTTAGACCCCTATTTTCTGGGAAATTCTGTAAAATCCATCTGCCACTATTCACTTGGAACATCCCCAGATTTTATGGCTCTCAGCACTACATTGTAAGCTGTGTTAGGGTTGTCTCTTTTACAAACTATACATTTTTGGAGTCTTGATTGTACAATCTGAGCCATTTCAGACCCAAATATAGATCTTTCCAATGTTTCAAAAGTTTTTCAGTACTCCAATTAATGGCTTTGTGTTTGAAATCCACTTTGTCATGTAAGAGTGATTCTGGGACTACTCTTTGCCCAGCTGGGATAACTGCCCAGCCTTATGGTAATAATAACACTAAAAGGAGAGTGTACAAGAGGTGAACAAGTCACACATGATTGTTCACCATACAGAACTTGGCACACCCCATGACTAATGGCACACCGGCGGAGGAAGAACAAACCCCTTCCACTTCCCCCTGCCACGTGGCAGGTGATATCCAATTACCCCAAGGTTCTGGCCATGCTCCTCCTGGCTGGTGAAAAATTTACCCCCGTTCTGGCTGGATCCAGGACATGGGATCTGCCCTGCGGGTCCTGGCTCTTCTTCTGGGCGAGAGACCTCCATGGCATCTGCCCGGCAAAAGGGACTTCAGGACAACCTACTACTTATTGACATTCCCCCAGTGCCCCTGTCCCAGCAACCTTTTTGCCTCTAGAAAACTTTGAAGAGAAGTCGTACTTAGGTACAGTTCTGCACATTCTGAACTGGCAGGAAGGTGACCCACATGTCACTCTAGGCACATATGCAGCACGGACAAAGAAAGTTTTTGAGGGGCCTGGGTCTCAAGGTCTTTTGTTCCAGGACTACCACCTGTTACTTTCAGATTCTGCTCAGGGATAACCAGTGATGTCCTTTTTGTTCTACATGAGACATAACCATGTGTGGCACATAAACTGTCACATTTTTTCCCATTTATTTTCAAGTATATTCTATCAATCAGGACCATGGTGGCTCCTGCTCTGAGGTGCAGTGGCCATGCCTCTATACATAGGTTAGCTGTCTTTTGAGAAATAGGCTCAAAATACCACAGGGTTACTTCCTTCATTCCCATTCTTTGAGCTAAAGATGGAATTACTGTGCAAGGCAAAGGTACTCATGTATGAACAGTGCAAAGGGGTCACATCTGGTAACTCCAGAGCAGGAGTTGTCATCAATAACCTTTAAAATATATAGAAAGGTTGTTGGACATTCTGGAGTCCAGTGTAACACCTCCATGGAATCCTTTCATGACTCATACACAGGCCTTTCCAATAGTTCGTAACTGAGGATCCATAATCAACACCATCCAGTCATTCCCAAAAAGGGACACAGATGTGGCCTCTGGTGTTTGACAAATTGCTTCCTCCCTTTCTTTCCCCAGACTGCACTGTCCTTGTGAGTGAGGCAGCCAGGAGATGAGACATGGGGAGATCTAGACATGGTCTTGAAAAAAAATACAAGATGTCATTGAAAATGTGCTTTGGATGGTAATATTCAACACATTCTTAACTACATGCTCTTATTATCTCTCCTGGTAATGACTGGACATCGTTTTTTTGGTGCCAGCTGACTTAAATCAAGAATAATCTTGGGTAGGGGGAAAATGACAATAAAACCATCATAAACTGAGTATAAAATGTTATCTACATGTGTCAGTAACTTCAATGGCCAGCTGCAGTCAGCATAATTATCAACCTGTAACTGTGCTCAGGGCCAGCATGAGCCTTTCCATGTCAGCTCCTCCTGCACAGCACATGGGAGCCTGGGCATGCTGCTGACTTGTTTCCTTTTAGGAGACTGGGATGAGGAAAGGTCAGGGGGTTTTGTCAAAGAGATAATATTTGAGTGACTGTGTATGTGCTGGAAGCCTCACAGACTGATTGGTCCATGACAGGATTGCCCAGTGCTGGGGGGGCTGCACCTTGCTGCCCTGGATAGGGGTGTTAAGCTGCTCTTTTGCCTCAGAGAGAGCCAAGTGCAGCACTTTTGTGCAGAAACACTTCATTAGCCCTGGTTTGCAAAGCTACTGCAGCAACTGGTTTGGCCAGAGCACCCCTTTCTGCACTTGGAAATGAGCTGAGTCAGTCATGGGATAAGACAGGGCATTCCCCATGTGTGCCCATTGTGAACTCCCTGTGCCCCAGCTGTGTGGCGTCCCGCTCCTCAGTGACATCCCACCCAGCCTGGAACATGGAACTCCCCGTTTCCAAGGACACGTGGCCATTGTCACCAGCACACAGCAGGACCGGTCAGACCCCTCAGCAGCAGCGTTGAGAGCAGAGGTGTCAGAGCAAGAGCGAGTGTTGTTCCAGCTTGGTTGGTTCTAGCGCACGTTGTTCAAGAGGCCGATCCACACACTGAGTGGCGGTAATTATTTACAGTTCTGTGCAGAAATGGGGGGGCTCAGGGACAAATTCACACACATTTTCCTAACAAATATTTTGCATTTTGCAGATTTCTCAGCAGGCTCAGTGGCTGTGTGGGAGCCGGAGCACCCGAGGCAGAGCGGGATGGCGGAGCCGTGGGCCTGGGCACAATCCAGAGCGTTCTGCACTGCGTCCCACAGGGCCTCCGACAGCACTGCCGTGCCCGTCAGGGTGACCCAGAGGCCCCAGGACCAAGGGGTGAGGGGCAGGTGTCGGGCGCTGCGGGCTGCCAGCGGGTGGGGGCTTGGCCATGGTGTTGGTGTCGGGTGCTGCTGACCCCGCGGGACCTGTTGGGCAGGGCTGGGGCCCCACTGGTGCTCCAAGGGCTCCTTTGAGGCAGCGGCCCGGGTGGAAGCAACTCACAGGGATCACACGGAAGAGGTGCCAGTGGAATGGGAAGTTCTCTGAGGGATGTGTTTCTCAGGGACGACACTGAGGAGGTGCCAGGGAAAGTCAGATGTTCTCCACGCTGGGACACTCAGGAAATTCATGCTCTGGGCATGGCTCTTGGTCAAAATGCATGGATTTCTCATTGTTCCTTGTTTGCACTGTACTCACAGAACATGTCAGGAGAAAGGAAACTCTCTAACAATATTTTTTAGATTTAGGAGTAGCCATTTCTTTATTCTCAGCTGTGATGCATAGTGGAGAACTCCAGCCACATGCACACCATTTTCAAAGCTTTTCCAAACAAAGAAATTTTAGCATTTTTAGCTAACAAAAAAATTAATCTTCATTGGTTCTAAATTACATATTTTCTTCAATTAAGTAATATTCTATTGTCTATTCGGTATTGATGTCTCCCTTCTCATGAAAATTGATGGGCATCTTTCAGTCCATTTATCATAGCTTTTTAGATTTTATCTCAAACAATTCTGCCTACAGAATGAAGCAGTTGGATGGCAGTAGTCGTTTTTGTTAAAAATGTACTTAGACTGATGAACATTTTAGTGAGTTTTAACCTCCAGCAGAATGCGATACATTATGCCTTAAATTATGAGATCAGCCAAGCAACCCAAATTCTGTTCTATATGATTAACCAAGCATAAACTGCTTCCATTTCACAGCTGCAAAGAATTGTATCTAGAGCTGAGGACGAGAGAAAGGGTTTTCATGCCTGTTGAGAGTAGAAGTTCACCTTATGCAGATGAAATTCTTCTTGGAGTTGACTCCAAATTGTGCTTCCTTAGTACCAAATAAATCCCAGCACCAGGTTGCATCCAAAATTCTTATATTTTTGTGAACCATTCTCACCTGCATTCTTAGCTGAACACTGGTCAGTTCAATTGTACTCAGGCACTTGATTTCAAGGGAAGCCTGTGTCTATAAATTCCAGCAACTGGGAAAGGATGACTTGCTACTTGAATGCTTGGCTGCATTAGAGGCTAAGTGAGGGTTGCTCTCTCAGGGCAGTTTTGTAGCCGGTTGCTTGCAGAGGGAGAACTGTGTCAAAGCAGCCCTTTCTAGTGATGTGACAGCAAACCTTCACAAATAGAGCTCTTGTTTAAAACAAGAGGCCTAGTTAATCAGCAGTGATGGAGAGTAGGCTGAAGTTTTTACAGAAAATATCTTTTTCCTTTTAGCCAAATGCCAGCGAGGCATCGCACAGTGGAAGTGGACAGAATGTCAAATTGTATAACCCACTTGGAGGTATGGTTGCCTTTCACATTTTGCTCAATGTTTGTAAGATTTTCAACTTGGTAATTCATTTTTGCAGCATATTCCTGGGACAGGGGGATCTCTTGTGTTCCAAGATCTCAACTGGAGGTGGTATGGCCTCAGATCAACCTTGCAGTCTCTTGTCACTGCATTTAGCCACTAGTTTGTTTTCCCCTGAGAAAGCCTGCCAGTCCTTCCCTGTTCACATACTGGTTGATGTGATGCAATTTGGAGCATTGAGGTCAAGGTTTGGACTACCTCATGCACCTAAGTTCACTGCCTTGGTAGCTAAGGTTTTGATTCTGGAGTATCTAGGCACTGTCATTATTCTTTAAATTTAATTGGGAAATGGGAAGAAAACCTATGCATTTTTGAGGAAGTTGCATAGAGCATTTAATAAAGTCAGCATGGGAAACTTTGCTTGATTTAATTTTTTGTCTTGGTTGTTAATAAGTGAGTGTTGCCACAACGCTGCATTGGATTCTTTTCAAGGGAATTGAAAGGAAGATATTGATGTCATCTTCCCCACAAATCCCATCATTTCCCACAAAGCACCACGTGCTTAGGTGATGTCATTTCTTATTAATCTGTTCTCAATGCTGTTTCCCCAAGGAGCCTGGTTCCAGGCAGACTCAAGGTGCATATTCCCCTTCCAGGCATTCAGTGGTGCTGCCTGCAGCAGTGAACTGAGCCAGGTACAGCCAGCTGCCCTGAGAAAATCAGGCTCTCACCTGGCTGTGGCTGCAGCCACCTGCCTGCAGGGACGTCCCTGCCACTGCAAGTGCAGCTCTTGCTCTGCCTTAGCCTAGTGCAGAGCATTTTAAACTAGTGTCAGGGTGGCTTTTTGGAGAGACAAAACAAAACTTCACATTTCTCACTGGGAACGTTCTGTTTCACATGTGATTCTTGGTGGTGGTCTACATAGATCTTAAGGGAATATTTAACATTCAGTAACTGGGGTGTGAGGACTGGCAGCAGTGAGACAATTGTGGAACTTGGTGCTGCTTTGGCTTTAGGCTGGCACAGAGAAACTCAGGCGAGACAGGTCTGGTTGCTGGTAGGGTACAGGGTGCCTTTGCAACATACTCCATGCAGTACCAGTTAGGGACTGGGCCTTGTCACAGAATCAGAGAATCAGAATCAGAGTTGGATGAAAGTGCAGCTCTGTCCCCAAGAATCCCACCAGGTGCCTGTGGAACTTGTCCAAATGTTTTCTGAGCTCTGGTGGACTTGGTACCATACGCAGTCTTGTGGGGAGCCTGTCCCAATTCCTGACCACCCTCTGGGTGAAGAACTCTTACCTAATTTTCATCTTAATGCTTGCTTATGGTTTCAGGTAATTTTCTTTAGAAGTCATTCAGGGGTATGGTTTTAGGAGGTGTTTTGTTTGAATGCTGTGGGAAGTTTCTTTATCCACATTGGATTGAACTCAAAACATTAGTAGTGTCTTCCCTTGACAACTGGCATGTTTACAGTGTTCTAAATAATTGAAGTGTGTGATGTTTGTGCAATTAGGTTTGCGGACAAATATCAGAGAGGCATGGTCCAAGGAACAGGAAGTGGAGAAAGGCATTAAGAATTTGACGTACATTGCAAGACTGAAGGAGCGTGTAAAGAAAGGTCAGTCTGTGTGTGTGTGATGGAAGACACAAATCTCCCGGATTTCTCACCAATACGCATGAAGTCTCCCTCAGCCACTAAGCACAAATTCCTGGTTTCAAAACAGTGCTTGCTGTGTCATATCCCCTTCCTTGACCTGCTGGCCACACTTCACCTGATGCAGCCCAGGACACGGTTGCCTTTCTGGGCTGCCAGCACACGTTGCTGCCTCCTGTCCAGCCTCTCATCCACCAGCACCCCCAAGTCCTCTCCACCTTCATCCCAGGCTCCCCATCCCATCCCAGCACCCATGCCCAGCTGGGATAGGCCATGTCCCAACTCCAAAGATGCAGCACTTTGCACTTGGCCTTGTTAAGTTCCCAGGGCCCTACTTGCCAAGGTTCTCCATGTCCCTCTGGATGGCACCCCATGCCTCTGGTGTTGTCAAACTTGCCAAAGGTGCATTTAATCCCACTGGCCATATAACTCTTGACATAGCTCAGTGCTTGAGCTTACAAACTGCAGAAATCATATGAAAACCACTGTGCATATAAAGAGTTTTTCATAAATACCTCCCTTCCAGTATCACTCCTTTACGTGGGCTTTTTAATGACTGTTTCTTCCCAATGCTTTACTATCTTGATTTGTAATGATCTATAAATTCTGAACAAAGAGCGTTTCAACAGTGTCGGTACATCCTTTTGAATCAACTGCCTTGCTTCCTCCCGCTCCCCATTTGACAATTCGTTTTCTGTTTTTTCTTTACTGAAGTGAAAATACCAGAGCTCAGGAGAGCACCACACAGCTCTCCAGATCTTGTGCCTGAGAGGAAGAGAACGATGCCCATGAACCCTGCAAAATACATCCGGAGTCTTTTCAGTACTGTTTCTCAGCGACCCATCAGAGACAGGGTGGTTCATTTACTGGCTCTGAAGAATTACAAGAAGTCAGAGCTACTTGTCTGCTTAGAGAGAGAGGGAGTTGTGGAAAAGGACAAGGAATCCCTTGGAAAGATCCTTCAGGAGGTGAGATCCTGGAGCTGCTGCCAGAAATGCTAACTCTTAGCAGCCTTACTTTAGGGTTTCAATTAGAAACCAATGACAGGCTTAGGAAATGCTCCTTGTTTACATTTTCCCATCAACTTTACCCAGTTTCCACCCAACTGCAAGTCCATGTGACAAAAAGAAAGAAATCTTCAAAACTTTGGAGGCCTTGTTGTTGTTTTTCTAGAATAGCTGGCAATGATAAATTCTTTGTAATGTTGTTGCTTCTCATGCCTTATTTTAATCCTCCCTCTTTCCCTTGCACTGTTAAATTGCTTCATAAAGTAACTTCACAAGGTGAAACTCTCAGCTAGGCAAAACACTTAGCTGAGGTCCTTAAAATACCTGGGGCAAGTTTCAGAGGAGAGAATCTTGGTAGCTGTATAGGGCAGTATATCATTTGAACGGATTTGGTGGTCTCTCAATGGTATTTCCTTCTACTTGGATCTGTGGGGATTGCCTTCCAGGGAAGGGTGTTCCAGGCAAATCCTACATGATAAAGGTGGTGGCCTAACTTTGAGCACAGAGTTTCTTTGCTGTTGTGTGGATTGAGTCTTCAGCTTCCTTGGCACCTGTTATTTCTCATAATATTCCATTTGTCATTTTAGTGCCTCTGGTATTTCTTTATTACAGCCATTCATATATGATTCACTTGGACTGAAGGATGCACTGGCTGTTTCCTTCCTTTTTCAATATTCCCCTTATTCAATATTCTCAATGTAGGCTGTTGCTGAATTATGCAAGCATTAACATATCAAGTAGCAATATTTCCTTTTTAGCTATGAAAAAAGTGATGATAAGATTTCAAAGCTCAGCTCCTTAGAGGGTAAGAAATGAAAAAAAATCTCCTTTCTGTTTATTTTTGTTCATGTTGAAGGAGATTTTGAAGGAGTAGTTTCTTGTTTGCAGTGTGAACTGCCTGAAGATACTGGTTTGCATTCCAAAAGGGCTGTGTGAACAGCACTACATCCTGAAAAGCTGTTATTGACGTTTTTCTTAGCTTCACAGGGAGGTGGTGTTGTTTTTTTCTATACATGAAAAACCAGTAGGGAGAACTTGCTGAGCTCTTATACTCACAGTCTTCCTTCTCTTCCAACACAGCCTGAGTTCTGCTTTTAAAAAGTGAATTCCCGATTCTGGATATCTTTGTTACTGTTAAGCTGTTGAAGTGTAGCTCTAGGGTAGGTTATCTCCTATAAGCGTTCCATAGGAAGCTGTAGTTTCCTCTGAGCAGACACTTGAGGAAGAAAAGCAGTTCTGTTTGCAGAGACAAATGCCAACATCCTGTGGTGCTTCATGGGATGATGAAATCCTGCCCCTTACAGGTCCAGGCTGTGTTCTGCCATGGCAATGTAGCTGGGGGAAACAAGAGGGCAGCAGGTGTCCTCCTGAGGGTGGAAAAATATGGACTTGCTCATGGAGATGGTGTTCTTCAGGACCTACTCAAAAAAAGAAAATGAAAACAGAAAGGAAAAACCTGGTCTCTCCATGTATTTCAAATGGTGAAGACTGAGAGTTCTGGCATAGTGTACCTTGGTTCCCAAAGCTGTGTAAAAACCAAAAAACCTGGATCCCTGGTGCAGGGAGAGGTTTTCATAGCATCCATTTCCTCCATGCTTGCAGCAGTTTGGCATTTATTACATCCAAATTTCTACAGCCCAAATGGACCACACGTGTTTAATATTGTTGCTTCTTACATGACAGCTGCTTTGTTCTTTGCATCAAACAAAAATCCTGGAAAACTGGTGCATGATTTTCTTTTCAGCTTTGCTTTAGCTTTGTACTACCAGTTTTACATCTGTAGTCTGCCTTCAGGTGTAATGAATATTGATGTTTTAAATGTCTGCCGGTAGGTAGCCAACCTGGATGCAAATGAGAATTCTTTCAGTCTGAAGGAACATTTCTTCAAAGACATTCAGGTTGATTGGCCTGGCTACAATGAAGGAGATAGAAAGACATTGGAGGTGACTCTTTTTCAGTAAGTTCAGTCAGGACAACAACCATTTCAAAAAAACCCTCTGGGAAATGAAGGTCTGTTTTCGCTGTGAGGTAAAAATGATGACTCTTATTTTTGCCTTGTAACCTGAAATGTTGGACCATCCTTACAGAAAAACAGCTCCAGCTCCAAATGTCACCAGCACCAGCCAGTCACTGTCTCTGGGACCTTCTGAAAGAAATACTCCACCTAGAACTGTTCAGGTATTTTGTGAAGTTTTAAGCATTCTCTAACATATATGATGTTTTCTCCCGCTTGCTCTTGGTGTCCAAGCAGTAGTGCTGTCTCTATAGTATATAAACTTGCAAGTGTATACTTCTACTGGGATTCCTGTATACTTTTCCTGATGGTTACAATGTCAAAGCCTGCAACAAGCTGCACACACATGACTTGTTTGTCACAAGTGGGTGGGAAACTCTGCTAAGGACAAGATGTGGACATATTTTTTGGTACCTAGCTGTGTCTGTGGAGGGTTCTTGATGATACGGCAGCTCTAGTACCTAAATCATGCACGGTAATGCCAGTGCTACTGTTTGAAGAGAAATCTTATTGAAGTCTATGATAAGGACATATTCCAGTACTGAGGCATTTGTAGGAAACTTGTTTTTCTGTCCTAAGCAGCATTTAGGCTCCCATTTTGGTTCAGGCTATCCCATGTGTGAGGAGGGGACTCTGAATCATCAGGGAATACCTTGGACTTGTCAGGCTTAAAATCAATACAAGAGGGCAAGGAAAAAATTCAGAATCTTGGAAAACACTGCATGAAAGGTATATTTTCTATACCTTAAAGAATTGTCTTTAAACAGCTCTGGTTTTCCCTAGCTCTTTTCCCAGCCAGAGCAGGAAATGCTGCAGGGCCCAGCATCCTCTTATGTCCTACCTCCATGCCTACAGAATTTCTGTCAACAGGCGGGCACAGAGCTGTGTCTGGCAATGCTGCTCTGAGCTGCTGCTGTGCACAGGTGGGAGCAGCGTGTGCTCGGTAGGGAAGAGGCTGTGATCCAGGGTTTCCTCTGGAGAACAGCAGGAATGAGACCTGCAGTCAGACTGGGGCTTCTCTCTGTTGTTATCATCTCTGCACTGAACACACTGTGATCAGCACGGTACTGGCGGTTTCTTGGGGTTGCTTTGTGAATTATGTGGGTGTGTGACAGCAGGAGTTGAGTGTGTTCCTGGGGTGTCTAAGCAGAAATAGGGAACGAGATTGATAGAGGTGCTGAAGGGAATGTCTCTCCCAAAGCCATTTAGCTACAGAGTTGGAGGATGACTTGCTGAATACTCAGGTGAGAAAGTAGGAATGAAATAGAGAACATATTTAGCTGCAGCACCTTCTTGTATGACAGGCCATTTTAGGTAAGAAAGGTGTGTGTTCAACCATGGCCAGGTCAGAAATGCTGCTTTTTCAGAGCAAAACTAATTGGGATCATCTTTGCAGAAACGGCCTCTGGCTTCTGCCTTTATCAATCCTGTGAGGACCAAGAGGCAGAGGATTGACCAAGAGCCCTGTGATATTGAGACAACAGCTGGTGGCCGCTGTCCTTCTTCCTTGGACCTGCCTTCCACATCCTGCTCAACTTTGAACCTCCCTCCAAGTGTCAGCTCCATTTCCACCTCCACGCATGAGCTACAAGAGAAAGATAAATTTCGGACTCCATCTGGAATCCCAGTGCCTGTCAGGGTGCAGGGGAAGATTTCTAGCTCCAAAGGTGAGAAAACAGAGTTAGACAGGGTGGAAAAATCCCATCCTTTGATTTTGATAAAATGCTTGCCATGAGCAAAGCCAAAGAGATGAGCAGAGAGTGCAGGAGCCAAGAACAAAAGGAGCCACACGATCCCAGCATGAAGGGTATTAAACTGATGGACCACTTTTAGATATGCTTCCATTACATTTTTTACTGGATATCTGTATGTTTTTTTAGTCATATTTAGCCTCCCATCTACCAGCACTTCCAAGTCCTCCCCACCTTCATCTCCAAGCCTGTCTTGGTGTCAGGGAAAGTCCCAAACCCAAAGATGCAGCACTTTGCACTTGGCTGTGTTGAATCTGATGAGGTTCCAAAGGCCCCACTTCCTGGTCCTTCCAGATGGCATCCCATGCCTCTGGTTTTGGCAAACTTGCTGAGGTTGCACTTAATCCCACTGTCCATGTCATTCTAGACATAGCTCAATGCTTGAGCTTACGAACAGGGGAAATCACATAAAAGCTTCATGCATAAAAAATTTTTCATAAAAACTTCCCATTCAGTATCACTCCTTTACCAGCTTTTAATGACTGTTTCTGTTTAATGCTTCACTGTTTAGATTCTTGGAGGTCTGTAAATACTGAACAGAGGCTCAAAAGTCTTGGTACATCCTTTTGAATCAACTTCCTTTCCTCCTCCAAACCTCCAATTTGAACTATTTGTTTCTGGTTTTCCCTCACTTTAGGAGAAAAAGCAGAGGTCAGAGGAGCTCAACAAAGCAATTCAGGTCCTGTGCCTGAGAAGAGGAGGATGATGACTGTGAGACTTGCAGACATTGACTGGAGTGGTTGTGCTGCTGTTTACGGCCGGCCCTACAGGGACAGGGTGATTCATTTACTTGCTCTGAGGGATTACAAGGAGCCACAGTTACTTGCTCGGCTGCAGAGAGATGGAGTCAGGCAAAAGGACAAGGATTCCCTTGGAAAAATCCTTCAGGAGGTGAGATCGTGAAACTTGTGCCAGTGCTTCTTCCATCATGCTATTCTACTATTCATAATTTACTACTTCCTCACCGGTTGAAATTAGAGACTTTGCCAATAGTCCTTCGAGTTAAGTTCCACTGGGATTTCTTTCTCATAGGCTTTCATAAAATGCACACCCATTGAAAGATGCAGGAGATCCTTCCTTCCTTCCTTTTTAAATATTCCCCATCTGCATAATATATCAAATAGGAATATTTCCACTTTAGCTAGGAAAAAGCATTTTGGAACCTAGTCAAAGGACTCAAATTCAACATGGACACACTTTTAGTTGATCCTACAGTGACTTTAAGGAACTGATTCCCTGAAGCTGTGACGTTTGTTGCTGTGTTTGCCCAGGGCAGTGGCAGGGATTTTTCACCCTGAGGACATTCACAATACCATGAGAGCCATGTTTTGCCATCCCAACTGAAGTAGCCCTTTTAGATTTCTGTAGTTTGCACATAGATGTAATGAACATTTGTTTTCTGAAATGTGTGCCTGTAGGTTGCTGACCTGAATGCAAAGGATAATTCCTTCAGTCTGAAGGAGCATCTGTTTCAAACCCTTCAGACTGATTGGCCTGGCTACAGTAAAAACGATAGAGCGAAGTTGAAGTTAATACTTTCTAGGTAAGTTCAGTCTATTGGGGAAGGAAAAGAGCCTTTTTAGAAGAAAGCCCTGGGAAATGAAGCCTAGGTTCTTAGAATATGCTGAGGTAGAGGGACCTGCCAGGATCCTAGCCCTGCACAGAATCACACCAGGTGCCCAAGAGTGCTGTCCAAACACTTCCTGAAGCCTTGCTGCAGTGACCACTGGCCTGGGGAGCCTGCTGCAGTGCTCAAGCACCCTCTGGGACACGCATGTTTTCCTGATATCCTGCCTAAAGCTCCTTCAACTCATCTTCATGCTGTTTCCTTGAGTCCTGGCACTGAAGCTCTGCAAGGAAAGGACTATGACAGTTGATATTTAGGCCTTGTAATTTGAAATATTGGACCATCCTTACAGAAAAACAGCTCCATCTCAGAGCCCCACCAGCAGCAGCCAAGCAACATCTCCAGGGCCTTCGGAGAGAAACGCTCCAGCAAGACCTGCTCAGGTATTTTGTGCATTTTTAATATTCTGTACGCTGTGTAAAGTTTCAGCAGACTTGCTGGTGGTATAAAAGCTGTGATGTGAATGTGCAGGAGCAGGCCTAAGCATGTTTTGCCTCAGACATTCCAAGTGCTGTGACAGAAAGGCTGTGGTGAGAAGAGAGGATCCTGCAGGGGTGGAGCAGCACTGTCCTGAGCCAAATTTCTCCTCTGCCTGAAGACTTGAGCTCAGTCCCCACCTCAACTCATTCCCTGGAGGAGGCCTCAAAAGGCTGGCTCTGCAGGAAAAATCTCCTGTACATAAGAGGCTGCCCCAGGGCCGGGCAGATGGGGCCCTCTCGCCCTCTTGTCCCTCTGTCTCTCTGTCACCCTCATTGCTGACTCCAGCTCTGCACTATCCACGTGGCTGCACCAACACAGGATCTACAGAATGGTGATATTCCCTCAGTCCCTCCTCTGTCTCTGTTTCACTCCTCCCTCACTCTGCCTGGGCACACACGGCTGTCCTGTTCTACTCCATGCTCAGTTCAGAAGTTTGCAGTGGGTGTGGGGAGCTTGTGGCCATGTGCTGTGGCTTGTGAGTCAGCAGCTTTGAGAAGGTCCTTGGGAGGAGCTGAGAGATGATTGAAGGGCACTGAGCAGCACTGAGGGCTTATTGGGAAGCACTTGTGAAACTCTCTTGTGCAAATTTAAGGGTTTTGTCCGCCAACAGCTTTTGAGTCTGCACAGCAGGTAGCCTGCTGGACCTTAGACTACTGTACCTAAAAGCACAAGAGTTTCCTGACATGTGGCTGCTGTCTTTGTTCATCCTGATGAGAATTCACAATCAACCATCACACCCCGTACTCCTGTATTCTAATAGTGAAGCACTAATCTCATTTTTAACACATAAAACTCTAAAACAGCCAGGTGCCTCTTCAGTAAGTCATGTGGGAGTTTGACAGCAAAAGCTGAGTATTTTCCTGGTGTGTACAAGCAGAAATTGGGACCTAGATAAAACTTACAGGACATCCCCTTTGGGGGAGGCTTTGCTGGAGATGCTGAAGGGAGTGGGAGCTACCTCCCAAAGCCTTTTAACAGTAGACATGGAGAAGGACTTGCTAAGTCCTAAGATGAGAAACTAGGAATGCAATAGAGCAGATATTTTCCTGGAGGTCTTCCATTATTTAACAGGTATTTTTTTTTAAAAAAAGCATGTGTTTTCAACCATTGCTAGTTCACAAATCCTGCTTTTTTAGAATGGAGCAAAACCTGATCTGGGTCAGAGAGTAATGAATTGTTTTGTTATTGTTGTAGAAACGGGGTTCTGTCTTGACCAGACCTGTGATGAGCAAGAAGCAGAGGATTGAGCAGTAGCTCAGTTACCTCCAGCCAGCACCTGGTGGCCGCTCTTCTTCCTGGCTGCTGGCTTTGACATCCCATTCTACTTCCTACCTGTCTCCAAATGTTGGCTCCATTTCCCCTGCACCTTTTGGGTTTAAGAAAGACACAAATTTCTGAGTTCTACAATGACAGCAATCATGTGCTGAAGACTACCATGTGAAAAAAGATGTGAAAAGAATTCGGGAGGCTGAAGTAGTAGTGTCCCTTGGATCTCAATGAAGGTATCAGTGTACAGCTTTTCCTAACTCCAGTGTGGATAATGATGGAGTAAAGATTTGATGATTAAGGGAAGCCTCTGCATGAATTAAGGTGCAAGAAAGACTCTATTCCAGAGTCACTAGTACAGACATTATTTAATAGTAAATGTGAACTAGAGGGATAGAAAGCTAAAGGAGGAGAAGGGCCAGGCAGGGAGAAAAGCTGAGATGAACACCGAGGTGGGTTAGGCCCGCATAGGCCCTCCCTTCCTGCAGTGCAGTTGCACAGGCTCAGCTGCAGCAGTGGTGCTGCATCCCCTCATTGCATTTGCAGTGCAGGAGGGGAGGGAGAACTGTCTGTCTGTGTGTGTGTGTGTGTGTGTGTGTGTGTGTGTGTGTGTGTGTGTGTGTGTTTGTGTGTGTGTGTGTGTGGTATAAAACACTGGAAATTGCGCCCAGCTTGTCTCAGAGCAGTGATGTTGGCAAGGGCAGTCAGGCCCCTGCAGCTCTGGGGCTGTGGGGCAGCTGTGGCCTTTGGAGCAGGCAGGGCCCTGGCTCGCACTGGATGCAGCCAGGGATGCTCTGTGGAAGGCTGAGGGCAAGCCTGGCCCTGCAGGGGAGCAGTGCAGTGAGGCCCGTGCTAGGGCTCTTGCTAGCTAATGTCACTGGGCAGAGGCCAGTAGTCCAAGCTACTGCTTCTCAGGAACCTCTCAAAATGTTGAAAGGCATCTGTAGTTTTCTCTTCTAACTTGTCCTGCACACCAGTCAGGTGCATCTGGCCTGGGATGCATCCCTGGCATTAGTTGTTGTCTCTTCTTGTACTGAATTTTAACTTGGTAAAGATTTATTGCTTGTAAATATTTATCTCAAGATGGTTTGAAGTGTTCATTCCCATGTGGAATGAGTTTTTGTCATTCCAAAGAGAACCAGATCTTCAGGCCCAGAAGAGCAGAAGCTTTGGTGTGACAGTATTATTCTCATTGCCACTTCATCTTGGATTTGTATCATGAGCTTGATAAACCTCACACCTGTTGATTTGATGGAGAAGGTTTGAGTCCCTTCAGTGGCTTTAAGCATGAATGAGTTTTGCCCTCTTTAGCAGCTGCTGGGCTTTGGGTTGTTGTTGTGGTTTCAGACTTGTCTAGAGTTTGTTGTAAAAGAACAGCCTCAGTTTGCAAACTTCCCAGAAAGCTCCAAAGTCAATCTGAGAGTATTTTTACTGCTTTACATGAATAAAACCAGACTGGCCTGGCTTGGTAACCTCTGAGTCTGCCTCAAGGCTATTTTAAAGAAAAGGTCAGGAAATCCTAAACTCTGCAGAAATGCTGACATGCCTGATTTTTTTTATTTTTTATTTATTTCTTCTTCCTAGGGTAGCCCCAGCTACTCTGAGATGAAGAGCAGATGCCAGTACCTCCACAAAAAGCTGTCCCGCATTTAGCAATGAGTATCTGAATTTGGCAAGCAGCAAGTGGAGTCCTGGCACCAGTCGTCTGCTTCAGCAAGGAATCATCTATGAACTCAGGCTGTTTTATTTTAAAAGAAGATTACGTTTTTAGGATTCTTCAAGTTAGGATTGAGTAGATGATTATTTGTTAAAAACATAGGATTAGTTAGTCTAAGATTACAGAATTTAGTATTGAACTTTAGCAATAAAGAAGTTGGACTATTGTTAACAAGAGTACTGAAGTCTGTCCAAGATATATTTGGTTTATAGTTTCTTCATCCTAGCCTAGGTCCCAGTTCCAGTAGCATGTTTTGGGGGTTTATTAGAAATGACACCCAGTTGATTAGAGGAGAAACAAGGGATGAAGCTTTCCAGCCTTTCCTTTCCTTCTTCTCTGAATCTGTTATTTCCCTTTTTGAAAATGGTCAGTTTCCTCTGAATGTTAAAGAGACCACTTTCGTCATATTTAATCTAGTAAGCTTCCTCTATACAGTCTACAGCTTCTCTAAACTGAGGGCTAAGATGTCCAGAGGAGCTGATGAGACTCCTAATCCAGAAGTAGACCCAAATGGGGAGAATTCTGAGTAATGCAGAAAATAAGAGAGAATGAGCCAAACCCCAAAAGAATTTTCTGATCCCCTGTGAGAACCCTGGGTTTGGTTTGGTGTCTTGAGTGGTGGTAAAGTCTCTCCTCCAACCCGTGCTTCCAAAGAAAAACTCCATAGCCTCTTGTTGTTTGGTCTCAAGGCAGTTTATTGCGAGTTATCTAACAGATTGTGTTCGCGGGCTGCGGCTGTTTGATCAGCGGCCCCGGCAGAGACACACACACTCCTGACACCCTCACTGTCCAGTGTCTTCTTCTTCTCCCCCCGCCACCCAGGGCTGCTGCTATCTTTTATAAGATATATTACATATAACATGTTTACAATTATTCCCCAATACCTACTACCAATATTACCAAGTGCTTTTCTACTCTAAACCAATCTGTGAATGCCAACATCACCATGAACATGGAGGCAAGGAAGAAGAATGAGGAAGAATAGGATCAGCCCACTTTCCTCCATCTTAGAACTTCTGACCCCCATGTACAAAGTAAAAACCCCCCTGTACAGGTGCTAAAACCCCCCTGTACAATACTAAAACATTTTCCTCTCTGTTTTGTAACTTCTTTTACTATACTATCTAACCCTTTGTGACTGCTTGTTCCACCTTCAAAGCTGGTAATTCATTCCATGGCTCAAACTCGAAATCACAGCTGTTTCCAGCTGCCTTCTGGGGTCTAGAATGCTTCTGACCAAGGCCCTGAACCTCTAAAAATGTCTGAGAGACATTTTAAGTTCTCACAACAGAGACGTGAGTGTGAAACCACAAAAAGTAGAGTGACCTCATTGGGTCAAAGTTACATCACAGAGATGTCTGTGTGATATCTCAGAGATGTCAGTGTGACCTCAAAGAGATGTCTGTGTGACATCACAGACAGCTGTGTGACATCACAGTGATGTCATTGTGACATCCCAGAGATGTCTGTGTGACATCACAGAGAGCTGTGTGACATCACAGAGATGCAAGGGTGACATCACAGACAGCTGTGTGACATCACAGAGATGTCATTGTGACATCACAGAGAGCTGTGTGATGTCAGAGAGATGTCTGTGTGACGTCAGAGAGATGTAAGCGTGACATCACAGATATGTCCATGTGACACCACAAAAAGCTGTGTGACCTCATGGGCTCAAAGTGACATCAAAGAGATGTCTCTGAGACATCACAGAGATGGCTGTGTGACATCACAGAGATGTCAGTGTGACATCAGAGAGAGATGTGTGGCATCACACAGAGGTCTGTGTGACATCACAGGAGGTTGTGTGATGTTACAGAGATATCCAGGTGACATCATGGAGAGATATCAGTGTGAAATCACAGACAGCTGTATGCCATCACAGAGATGTAAGGGTGACATCAGGGAGATGTCTGTGTGACATCAGTGTGGCATCACACCGATGTCATTGTGACATCACAAAAATCTGTGTGACATCAGACAGATGTCACACTGACATCACAGACAGCTGTGTGACATCACAGAGATGTTATTGTGACATCACAGAGAGCTCTATGACGTCAGAGAAATGTAAGCATGACATCACAGAGATGTCTGTGTGACACCACAAAAAGCTGTGTGACCTCATGGGGTCGAAGTGACATCAAAGAGATGTCTCTGAGACATCACAGAGATGTCTGTGTGACATCACAGAGATGTAAGGGTGACATCAGGGAGATGTCAGTGTGACCTCACAGACAGCAGTGTGATGCCACAGTGATGTCATTGTGACATCACAAAAATCTGGGTGACATCAGACAGATGTCAGTGTGACATCACAGATAGCTATGTGACATCACAGAGATGTCCATGTGACACCACAAAAAGCTGGGTGGACTCATGGGGTGGAAATGACATCACAGCGATACCTGTGTGACATCACATGCAGCTGTGTGACATCACAGAGATGTCATTGTGATGTCACAAAAATCTGTGTGACATCAGACATATGTCATTGTGACATCAAAGAGAGCTGTGTGACGTCACAGAGATGTCAGTGTCACATCACAGAGAGCTGTGTGATGTCACAGAGATGTCATTGTGACATCAGAGAGAGCTGTGTGACGTCCCAGAAATGTCAGTACGTCATCACAGACAGCTGTGTGACATCAAAGTGTTGTCATTGTGACATGCCAGAGAGCTGTGTGACATCACAGACAGCTCTGTGACATCACAGAGATGATTTTGTGACACCAAAAAAAGATTTTTACCTCATGGAGACCAAGTGACATCACAGAGATGTCTGTGTGACATCCCAGAAATGTCAGTGTGACATCACAGACAGCTGTTTGGCATCACTCTGATGTCAGTGTAACATCACAGATATGTCTGTGTGACATCACAGAGAGCTGTGTGATGTTACAGAGATGTCAGGATTACATCACAGACTGCTGTGTGACATCACAATGATGTCATTGTGACATCAAAAATGTCAGTTTGACATCACAGACAGCTGTGTGACATCACAGATATGTCATCCTGACATCACAGAAATGTGGATGTGACAGCGCTGAGAGCTGTGTGACATCACAGAGATGTCTGTGTGACATAACAGGAGGTTGTGTGATATCACAGTGATGTCCATGTCACATCACAGAGAGCTGTGTGACGTCACCAAGAGGTCAGTGTGACATCACAGACAGCTGTGTGAAATCACAGAGAAGTCAGTATGACATCATAGGGATGTCCATGCGACATCGCAGGCAGCTCTGTGACATCACAGTGATGTCATTGTGACATCACAAAAAGCTGTGGGAGCTCATAGGACCGAAGTGACATCACAGAGATGTCTGTGGCTGCACCACTTCTGCTTTGGTTCCTGCCTGCATCTAGAAGTGTCACAGATGTGCCAAGTGGGACCAGTGGCCCATATGCCAAGGGCAGTGTAGTCTGGAGGGCATGAATGAAGAAGAGCCATCCCCACTTTTAAACCTTACCAAAGGCACCAAGAAATGTCACTTTGTAGCTTTAAGAGACAGCTGACAACTCAGAAGGAAATGCTGAGTGTATTCACAGGCTGAAAAAAAGGGAATCTTCCAGGCAAGTTAAAGTTTCAGAAGCTTTATTTTCAATCCTAAACTATAATCCTACTCTACAATCCTACTCTACAAAACTACTCTTCAGTCCTGTTCTTAGCTGGTTATGGAGTAAATGGTCCTGATGTGATTATCACAGTTGGTAGATAGTTCTTGTTGGTAAGTAATGGAGGGAGGGAACAGCTTTGTGTGTCCTTTTGAGGGATCGCCCCAATTTTCTGGTGTCCTCCGTTCATTTTGGGATACCACACCTCCTCTTTGGGCATCTCCACCCAGCGATTTTGGCTTCCACTCCTTCCACTTTGGGGTCCCCCTTTAACTTCGTGCACCCCATCCCCATGTCCCACACATGCCCAGCGTCCCCAGTGTGCACTGAATGGCCAGCAAGGGACTGGGGAATGCTGGGACCCACAGTGATGTCAGTCTTCTCTCCTGGTTACACATAGGACTCCTCGGCCCTTTCTGGGGTGCCCTGGAGTGCCAGAGCCATGGTGAGGAAGTGTCTTTGCTGCCATCCTGTGCAGGATCATGCCTGGCCCATTATGGCCTCATGTCCCCGTCTCTCATTGTCCTCTGACATTCCCTGTGTCCCTGCACCCCTCTCAAGAGCAGGACTTTGGTGCCAAGCCCAGTGCTCCAAATCCACGCGTTGCCTCTGTCCTTGTGGTATCCCCGCACGTACTTTATGGACAAGAATAGCCCTTAGTTAATCTAAGAATTGATACCTGGCTAACAAGATAATGACCCATCACTCTCACTGGTTTGCCCCCTCCTCCCTACCTTCTTTTAGGTGCCGAGGCAATGAGATAATGCTTGAGCTATGCTAAAAGCTGTGCAGAAAGAAGTAGTTACTTTGTACCCAGGGATGGGAATGAAGCACTTTCTAGAAATCAGCAAATTTAGCAGAACAAGCTAACTGCAAAAGACTCACCAGTGCCTATTTGAGCAGACAATCTTGTAGAGCATGTGCAGAAACAGAGGTAAAACAGCTGAAGCCCGAGGAAGCCTTCTGAGCCTTCATCCAAAACGACCACCAGAGGCTGACGACAACCTCCGGTAGAAATTGCACATGGTCTACAAGGGCTTACAGAATCATGTAATTAGAAAATATATTGCAATATGAAGGTTAGGAATGTATCATGGTCACATTAAGTTAAAAAGGTTTAGAAGATTGTTCTGTACAAAGAATGGACAAGTGGTGATTACGCGGGTGCAGGGAAGACAAGCACAGTCAGTATGATTGATAAGCAAGCTTCTTTTATTCAAAAATCCTGTCCGTTTATATAGGGTTTGCTACAAGCAAAGTCAGCAACAGCTCTCATTGGTCAAGTTTACAAAGGTCTTTGTTTTACTTCTCCTACGGGCGGTTACAGATGTAGCTAAGTTCTCCAAGCCAAGTTCTCATTGCTAAGTCATGCCTTCCAAGGACAGAGCATATCTTCGAGGCTATGCCTGTCCTTATTATCTCATTCCGAACTTGCTCTATTTCCCAGGCCTAGAGAGACCTTGTACAATTTCCCAGGCCTAGACACAGAGCCTGTTTCCCAAGCTTTGTTCCCAGGCCAGACACAGGCTGATTCTGATTCTGGGGTCTTAAACAGTGGTATCAATGAATAACTGTTCCATTGATCCATGACCCCTCTCCTGCAACCATTCTCCAGCAAAAATTGCTAAGTTTCTCTATCAGTCTATTTACAAAGTAACTGGTTATCCTAATAAATTTAGATACATTTCCCCTTTGATTACAAATTAAGCATTGCACCTTCAAGGCATATCCAGGCATGCACAGGTGACACTGCGCTCATTGTCTCAAACAAGGTGAGCGCAAACATAGAAATCCCCCCCGACACTTCAACATGCAAGCTGTTATCCAACTGCACAAACACCTTCTCTCCTAAACCAAATCAGTGCTTCTGTGTTTGCTTTCATGAACTTAGAACGCACTTTTCAGGACTTTGAAAACAAGCAGTGTCTATGGATTTGAAAATGTCACCAATATTAAGAAAGTCTGTGTTGCAGCGAAGTTGCCTTCTGGCTGATGTAGGAAGCTAGCAGGAGCTGTCACAGAGGGTTTGGCAACCCTATGTATAGAAGCCTCTGCCCTGGGTTTTACTCTGCATGGTATAGTTTTTCCTTGAAAGATTGATAATTTGACATTGAATCAGAGTTTGTCAGTGAAAATAAAAGGGAAAGATCTAATTTACATGGGCTAATCAACAGGTCCAATTAATTTAAACATGGTTTTGGGATGATGATGGGTCTTCAGTGAATAGATTTTCATTTGGGAAGGGTAGAAGGATATGACCTCAAGGCTGCAGGACAATCCATTTGTTATTAGATAGAAATTCCTGTTATTACCTTCCCATGCATAGTTTTTAACCTTTCTGTAATCTCAAATGACCTGAGTTCTGTGATTATTGCATCTGCAATCTTAGCTGCAAAAAACCCAACATTAAAAGCCCATGGTCATATTTTGATTCCGAAATAAGAAAACATGCAAATTGGTATTTCAGTCATAGCAGTGGCAGACTTTTAGGTTTACTCCAATTCCTGCTATATTCAGAAACCTGCTATTGGCTTCAAGAGGAGCCTTCTGCTAAGAAGGTTCTCTTTTACTTTAATGACTTTGCCTCCATTTAATTGTACCTAAGAGTTTATCTCTAACACCTCTCTCCCAGCAGCTCCGAGCTGCGGTGTGGCACAGTGATTGCTGTGTGCCAGGGAGCACAAAGCAGGCTGGCCTGCCGGCCCTGAATATTTCTGCAGAGCACTCTGCAGCTCCCAGCTTTGCTGTGGCTCAGTGCAGAGCTGCAGGATTGCAGGCGCTGCCTCCCAGAGCTGTGTGAGGCACTGGCTCCTGCAGCCGTGAGCTGACAAGCTGTCCCTGCCTCCCGCTGGCCTCGGCTCCCCTGGCACAAGTGCCGTGCCCGAAGGACGCTGCCCTGTGCTCCAGCCTGCCGAGCAGCCCGGCTCCCTGCCCCGGTGCCCAGGGTGCTGCACACACTGCTGACCTTTGCCAGGAGTCGCAGGGCAGCGGCACAAGAGTGGGAATGCTGAGCCAGGCCAGCGGGCCTCGGCTGCCCTTGGCCTTTCTCTCCTCGGGCAGACTCCAGAGGGCCAATGCCTCCAGGCTGGGCTGTGCCCAGCAGGGCTCCGCTTGCCCTCGGGAGCAGCCGCCTGCGCTTGGGCTCTGAGAGCGGAGGATGCGCCCGCTGCCAGCAAGAGGCACGCAGGGCCGGGCTGTGCCTCCTGCAGCTACCAGGGCCTCCTTGCAGCCTGGCCCTGCCGAGGCTCAGGCTGCTCCGGGCTCTGCCAGGGCTCTGCTGCGGCTCCACGCCGGGCAGGGCCGGGCCCGCTCTCAGCTCACACTCGCTGACAGCTCTGCACCGCAGGAGACCTTTCAGAGCACCTCTCTGATCTTTCTGCTTTCTCCGCTGAGCGAGGCTCTCCTCCAGCCAAAGACATTGCCCTTCACGATACAAATCCAAGTGGCAGGCACCAAATGCTCTTGAGTCACAGCTGAAGGCCTGCATCTGCACAGGATATTTTGGCTGCACCACTTGCCCTTTGCTTTTTCCTGCAAATGCCATTGCCCTTTCTGCCTCAACTAGAAATACTACAGCTGGCCAAAAGCTGCCTAGTTGGCCACATTCCCAAGACAGTGTGGTCTGGAAAGGATGAATGAAGAAGAGCCTTCCCCTACTTAAAAAACATACAAAAGAAGCCATAAGTGTGACTTAACACCCATAAAAACCAGCTGGTAATTCAGAAGGAAATGTTGAGTTTTCTGAAGGGGTCAGAAAGAGGGCAGTCTTCCAAGTGAGTTTATTTTTCAGAAATTTTATTTAATGAAAATCCTTGTTTACAATCTTATTCCAGAAAACTCTTCAACAATCCTACTCTACCAATCCTACGCCACAATCCTACTCCAAAATCCTATTCTACAAAACTCTTCAACAATCCTACTCCACAATGCTCCTCTACAATCCTATTCCACAAAACTCTTCAACAATCTTACTCTACAATCCTATTCCACAAAACTCTCCAAAAATCCTACTCTACAATCCTCCTCTAAAATCCTATTCTATAAAACCTTATCAACAATCCTCCTCCTATAATCCTCCAGTCCTCAAAATTCCTTGTGGTGATGACATCTCTACGTGGTTGTTACATTCTTCTCTGCTGCATCCTCTTCAAGACGGTGATAAGTGGTGCCAGGATGGATACTGGCTTGGCTGATGTTACAAATGGATGCTGTCCAAAGGGAAAAAAAAACAACAAAGAACAGTGAACCATGACCTTCCAAGCTCAGTGCCTCACATACTCCATCAGGATTCCTCTAGGTCCTAGAAAGACCCAGAAAGGAAAACAATGGGACCATCTGCTCCTCAGTTGTCATGTGCAGGACCTTGCCATCACAGGCAAACCCGGCCCAGAATCCCACTCATCCATTTATTCTGGTTTCTTCACCTTGCTGGGGTTTTTGCCCTGCCAGTGCTCTAGAAATGGTGCTTTCTGTCCCTGGGGTTTCTTCCTTTCAAGAAGCTCCAATGACTCCCATAGGTCCCTGTCTTGTGCTAATTTCCACAGGCACACAGAGCAGTGTCTGCCTTTCCATGCCCTGCCCCTCCTGTGCTGCATGGCACCTTCCTTCCCAGCAGGGTCAGCCGAGTGGCGCTGGGTCCTGCAGTTCCCTCTCTGCCACACAACCTGGCAGTCAGCCTGGGCCAGTTCCCCTCTGCCTGAGCATGCCAGGCAGCAGATGGGGCTGGGACAAGTTCCTCTCAGCTGTCCCTGTTTGTGTGCCAGAAACCTCTAAGGGTGGGGTGGGGGGCACAAACCAGGGCCCCTCAGAGGCTCACAGTGAGTCCCTCACAGCCCCTCCTGCCCACAGCCAAATCTCTCCAGAGTGCTCTGCCAGGACTGGCAGCCGTGGCTTCCTCCACCACCATTTCATGTCTCTCTACAATGCTCTACGTCAATTCTTTTGCTGTTAGATAAAACAGAATACACCACCAAATTAAAAAACAGGGCAACAGAAAGAATAAGAAAATAGAACACCTGTCCTATCTTCTGCAGAGAGAGGTGGAAGTATTCAGTTTTGTGAAGAACGGGACTCAGGGAGAATTTATTGCCACTTTGCAAGACTTCAGAGTGGCTTTGAAGAAAGTGGGGGACACCGTTTTTAACAGGGCCAGTTACAATAGAATGTGGGCAAATAGTTTCAAACACAAAGGGGATCTAATCAGAGTAGGTCTAAGGAAGACCTTGTTTACTCAGAGCAGGGTGCCACCCTGGCACAGGCTGTCCCAAGAGCTGGTAGGTGCCCCATCCCCGGAACCATTCCAGGTCAGGTGGGAAAGGGCTCTGAGCAACCTGATCCCTCTAAAGATGTCCCTGCTCATTGCAGGACACTTGGACCAAAGGACATTACAGAGCCCTGCCAGCCCAGCCCAGTCTAGCACTCCTCAGCATTTTCATTTGAAGAGCACCATGAGTGGAGGTGAGGAGGAAGGGGGCTCATCTGAGGCCTCGGACCTTGGTGGAGGAGGAGCCCATCCCTCGCACACTGTTTCACCTCAGCCCCTTGGCATTTTACCTGCAGCAGCTCGTTGGCAGACCAGCGCCGCTCCTCGTCTCTCTGCAGGCAGCAGCTCAGGAAGTCACGCAGCCAAGCCGAGAGGAGCTTGGGCTGCCGCAGCTGTGGCGTCCCTGCTGTGGCTATCAGGAATTTAGTCTGGAGAAACAGGAAACACAAGGCTACACCTGCTTCTTTCCCATCTGTAACTGCCCTCCCAGAAGCCATTGTTTAACGTCTCTTCTTCAGTGGCAGTTTCTGCCCTGGCAGAGACCCAGAGATGACTTTCCTTTACCAACAAAAAACCAAACTCTGATGCAGCCACAGCTTTGCCATCATCCCACAGATCTTGCCTTGGCAGCCAATTTCATTGATTGACCTAGTTAGTTGGGAACTACATCAGCAAAAGCACATTTGCTTCTCTGAAGATTCACACCAACTTGGCAGCATTTTGGAAGGGGGACTTTGCTATGTTAACTCTTTCCAAGGATTAGGACATGAAAGGCATCTCTGCAGTGCTTGTGGGTCCCTTCAGCCCAGTTGCCATACAACAAGACTCATCAACTTTTTTGCCCTGTTCTTGAAAACAATGGTAATTGGAAGAAGAGAAAGGAAATCCATCAGTTAACCCCCAGCTAAGGAAACAAACATTTATAATCTCATATTCAACACAGACACATTAAGGTGCATGCACTAATGTATGGGGATGAAAATGCCCGCTTGGGCACACAGGAGCCACTGCAGCTCTGTCTCTCAGCAGCCTGAAAATTTCAGCTTCCTTACGCAGCAACAGAAAAGCTTTTCCTGCTCCGAAGATGGAGAGGTGCCATCCCTGTGGACACCCTCTGCTCATTTAGCTACACAAGTCAATGCATGAATGGAAGGCCCATCCCAGAAAATGCCAGGAAACAAACAGGAGGTTTTGGCAGGCTCTCCCTCTCACCAGGCTCCAGCTTGGTGATGTGGAGAAGGTGGCTTGGGCTATGAGAGAAACACAGTCACTAAGTGTTTCAGCAACACTGCACAAGAAGCAGAAGAGACTCTGTGGCCCTTGCAGCCTCATGTTCAGGTTCCAGGCATGTTTCTCAGTGTGCAGAAACTGCACAGGGGATGCAGTTCCTCACTAAAGCCACTCTTTTAGAAACTCTGTTAGGTTTGGCTTTCTTTCCTTCATTTCTGGAAGTATAGCACCAATTCTAAGATGCTTGTTTCCTGTTATTGTGGCCATCTACACAGACCAAAGAACTGGAACCACTTACAGCCCAAAGGAAAATGTTGCCTGAGCATGGGGTTTGTTTGCATGTGGTATAGCTTGAGTTCCACACTGATGCAACCAAAACTACAGCAGATGCTGATGTGTTGCAGGGACATTTTAAGGAGTGGACCTTGGTGGCAGTAGTTCCAGCAGATGGCAATGGGATTTTGTCCAATGGCATGCAGAACACAGGGCAGGTGAGAAAGACAAGCGGGATCAGTGAGTATTTGCTCCTTACCGTGGCAGGACTTCGGCTCCAGTAGGGAACTTTCCGTTCTATCATTTCGATTCCCACAATTCCAAAAGACCATATGTCCACTTTGGGGCCATATGGTTGACGCATCACCACTTCAGGCGCCATCCACCAAGGAGTCCCGGCCACCGAGGACGGTCTATTCTTCCCAGGGCTGAGCTCAACAGAGATGCCAAAATCAGCTGAGGGGAAAGCAAAATACTGCTTTTATTTGAATTCTGTGCAATTAGGAAACCCAACAAAAGAATTGCCCAGTAGAACTTTGAGAATGTGCTGTTGAATCTCCTGGACAACTGTCCCTGCTCTGTCTCCTCAGGATTTTAGCCAAATCCCCACATTTTGTATACTGCCTTCAGCAGTGGCTTTTGTTCTATGGAAGCTTTAGACTTGTTGCTCCCTCCCTCTGCAATGGACACACACAGAGCAACACCCCTTTTGACTGCTTGTTCCTTGTCATACCTCTGTGCACCTTGCAACCATGTCATCAGCTCAGAGCGGGGGGTCCCCGCACTGCCACCAGCACCATTCCTGGGGAGCTGGCAGCCACTCAAAGCAGCCCCTCACCCCACATCCCTGAACGCTGCACCTGACCAGGAATATACTGACCCAGCTTGACAGAGCCGTCGGTTCTGAGAAGGATGTTGTCGCTCTTCACGTCTCTGTGGATCACTTGGTTTGAGTGAAGAAAAGCCAATCCTTGCAAGCACTGAGAGAGTAAACAGAACCAGGAGGGACAAACCCAGTGATTTCATCACACCAGAAAAGAAACAGAGACTCTAAAAGGTTCCCATTCCCCATGAGAATGGCGAGTAATGGCAGAACACAGTGCCATTGAGAGGAAGATTTGCTGCTCCAACACTTGCAGAGCAGGACCTTTCTAAGGAAAGGCATGTCACCTTTTGAAAGAGCAACAGCACCTGCTGTTGTAGACTGTCCCCCTGCAAACCAGCCAGGATGACTGCTGCTGCAGTGGATGTGCTCAGAAGCAAAGAGCATTTTGGCTGCACTAGTATCCTTTTTAGCTGAGGACTGAAAGTAAATAGTCTCTCTTTTTACCTTTGCTGTTCATTTCAAATCCTGCTACCAGCACCTTGCTTCTACAAGTGAGGAATGCAGTGAAGACAGGCAAAAATTTAGGGAGGCAAGATGGAAAACAGCAGATACAAGAGGCAGAGTGAGAATACAACAGCAGGAGATAAGAGTACAAGAACTGAGTAGAGTGAGTGCAGGGGCACTCCAGGCATTTCACTGGAGATGCTTTTACGTGCCCATAGCATACCAGCAACGCAGAAGCAAAGTTTGGCACATGAAACCTCTCCTGTTCTGAGCCCCTATTTCTCAGATAATCCTGCCCAAACCCTTGGAAGCACAGGTGGGCTTGCTGACCTCCCGACTGATGACTGCTATCTCGATTTCAGTCAGGAAGGTCTTCCTGATGACATCGCTCAGAGCGCCTCCATCCATGTACTCCATGACCAGCCAGAGTTCCTCACCCAGAAGGTGGCTGAAGGAAAGAAACAAGGGCGTGAAGATAAACATGCATGGCTAGGTTGATTTTTTGCTTCCGGGCTTCTTGTTTCCAAGGCCCTTTGTGACAAGGACAGAATAAAAGGAATAGACATTCCCTCTTGGCTGTGCTTTGTTTGCAATCTGTGCAGTCTCAGGGAGAAAGGCAGAGCTGTGAAAAAGGAGATGTCTTAGATGGCCAGCAAGTGAAAAGTGTGGTTTAGTAAGAGCCCAGATCAAAAGCCTGTCACGCGTGGTGTTTCTGGAAATAAGCACCTAGTCTTCCTGGCATGCATAGCAAAGAAAAAGAGGGGCAACAATCCAAGGGAAATCCACTTTAGGATGGTTCATCATTCAGCATTGAAGAAACTTTAAAAAATCAATCCCAAAAGAATGTGGAGGCAGTGAACTTAGAATGTATTAACTTCGTACGATACAGCTGATCCAGGTTTTGAATAATTTTGGAATAATTTTCAAACTACGTGTGCCAGGGAAGACTCATGCAGACAAGATGCACTCTCTTCTCATCCATTGCAGATGAGTAGAGAAATATTAATACATTATAATTAACAGCTCTACTTTCTAGAAGTGACCAAAGTGGATTTTTAACCTCTCATGTTTGCAGTATGTACATGCATATTCACAGGATAAGACCATGACCACTCACCTGTCTAAATAATTCACAACACTGGGACTCCTATGCTTCTTCATGATTGTGATTTCATTAACAGTTAGTTGCTTCCTCTGCTGTCCCTTAAGGCTTATTTTCTTTATGGCCACCTAAAATGACACTGAAAATCAGTAACTTGAGAAGCTGGTGGCACAAGGCCACAAGGCACATGGAGCAAGTGATTTTGCAATGACACAGTTGAGCTGTGCCAAACTGCCTTGTGATTAGGCATTGCAGTAATTAGGAAATGACATTGCAATAGCCCATTTCTCCACTCCCTTGGGGGCTAGTTACAGGACATGTGGCCACTGAAGTTTTGCTGTGAACACTTGGTAACACTGGTGTCTCAACTATCACCCACAAACCTCTGAGCCCACTCCCTGCTGCTTTGTATGGGATTCAGAAGAAGTAATCCATGCCTTAATACTCTGTGGCTACATCTTGGGCTATGGGCAGGGCTTCGAGTTTCTAGGGACGCCTCTTAGATCTCTCCCTATGTGCAGTTCCCAAGTGCAGCACTGCAGGTGGCTAAAGAACTACCAGTAACTTTCAGATGTATTTGCTGGCAACCAGAAGTGAGAATTCAGGACTCTGAAGCTGTAGCCCCAAAGAGCAGTGAGATGCTCTAAGGCACCACCTTTGTTTTAGCAATTGAGAGCGAGTGAGCACATCCTTCTCTGAAATGAACTGCTGCCCTGCGTGACTTCCTTCTGGCAGCTGAAAAGGACAAAGACTGTCCCCAATGTATTTTGCAGGCTGGTACCAGTCTGTGTTTCTTGTGCCTCTTCAGCACAGCTCGACCCAAAGCTCCAGCCACAGCTGCTCGCACCAGAGGGGAAAGGCCTTGAGTGCAGCAGAGTCTGTGGGGGATGTTGACATTTACCTCTCCTCCTGTGGTTTGGTTGAGTGCTCTAACCACAGATCCAAAATGCCTAGAAACAAAACAGAAGCAGAGAAAGGAGAAGCTGTTTATTTCTTAGAGTGAAAGCTGGCCCACACAGGAGATCTCTGTTGTAAATGCCTAAAACCTGCAGGATGCAGGAGGGCTCTGCCAGAAGGCAGATGATGCATTTTCCTCTCAAGTGCATGGGCAGTGCCTGGGCTGGTTGCAGAAGCGCTGGGGTTTGCTGCCTCAGCTCCTAAAGGGAATTTATTCTTTCATCTTAGGTTTGAGTTTCTAAACTCTGTGGTTCCTATTCTGAGCATGGAGCATTTCCTTCCAAGAACCGTGGATTGAATGAAATTCTCCTGGGAACTGTTATCTCATAGCTTTGAGAGGGGCTAGGTTGCCCTTTCAGGCAAGCAAGATTCTTCTTTATTCATTAGTGTGGCAGTGTGGTTTTGAGACATACAAAAATACTGAAGAAATTAACACAGAGCTGTCCCACACTTGAGAGACAAGGAGATCTTCCAGGTCCTGCTCCTTGATGTAGGCAGACTTTGGCAGCATGGAGATGTCTCTGACAATGCCTTCTGAGCACCCTCACAAGTTCTGAGCAGCACTGAAGAGATAGGACAATCTATCTCCAGTGTCTGAACATGTTTGCAGCTGACCTGACTTCACACTGGATAGATATTCCAGTGGAACTCCTGATATACCAGTGATATACCAGAAGAACCCCTGGCCCATGGTTGTGTAGAAGTAAGTGTGGCTGGACTCACCCCTTGCCAATATATTCCATTTCAGTGTATTTCATCTTGGGATTTTCCACGTTCACCATTTTCCCTGAGGGAAACAAAATGCAAGATGCTCACTTTAAAGCATAGATCCCAGCTTCCAGGAGATACAAAAGGCAGCCCCAGTGTCTGGAGGCAGTCAGCTACTTGCAACAACAGCAACAACATCAACAGGACAGGCAGCCCTGCAGTGCAGATGGCTGGCACAGAGACTGATTGTGTAGAGCCCTTGGAAGAGTTCTCTTGACAGGAAACAAAGCACAGGGAGATGCATTCCCAGGAGAGGAGCACATCTTCTCCAGCTTTCAGCCAAAACATTGCCCAAACAATGCCTTTCCAATTGTAATCCAGAGCAGCTCATGCTATAACCAATGTCAACAGTGCTTTCAGCATCGGGACCCTCACCCTTCATGAGCAGGCTGAGCTCACAGACACCCATCTTGGAGCTAAGGAAGGTTCCAGCCCTGTCCCGCCAGCCCTCAGGGACAGGGCAGCGACCACAACAAGGCTGGCAAAGCCCAAGCATGAGTACTGACAAGCAATGGGAAGAAGCCACAGGCAGCCTGGGCCCCGTACAAAGTGTTGCCCCCATTCAGGACACAACAGGATGGGCTTTGAGATCAGACACACCAAGGTGCAGATCAATGCCATTTTTGTCCCAACAGGTGATGGTAGACACAGAATCCACTGGGCTCTGTTCTCAGCCCCACCAGGTCTTATCTGAGAGTTCAGCACTGGCAGCTGTTACGGGCAAGAGGCAGATTCCTTGGGCTGTGCTGCAGAATCCCAGAGGACTTGATGTGTTTTCCTAGAGACGGATCTGAGCAGGGCTCGGGCCAATGGGTAGGATTCTAAGAGTCATGGGAAAGAGTGGGGAAGGTACGAAAAAGTGCCATGGATCTGAGGAATATACCATGGATGGGCTGGAGGCTGTCTCCTGAGAAATGGCTGCAGTACAGATTTATCTGATCAAGCCACTTCGATGTGTCTCTCTTGGACACATCTTTAGAGGCATAAAACTAGGATATGAAATACAGATTGTTATAAAAGTATCTGTTTTTTTCTTTGGGGGCACACGGGAAACACCTCCTGCTCTCTATTTCTCCTGTAACCTGATATTCTTTCACAGTATTTTTTATTGACAAAAATATAGCATTCTCACGAAAAGAAACTGTATATGTAGTAGTGGCAACATAAAAATGTCATAAAAATGACATCAATAAGACATGTGGGGCAGAAGGGCTCCTTCAGGATGGAGATAAACCAACTCCACCAAAAAAAAACCCCTACAAAGAAACAAACAAAACCAAAAAACCCAGCAAAAAGAAAACCAAAAATCAACCCCATAAAAAATAAACAGGGAAAAAGCAAAAAACCCCAAACCACCAGCCCCCTAAAAAAAAATCCCCAACCAAAAAGACAAAAGTCCAAAACCATAAAATTTCTGTGAAGATTTTTTGCTCTGATGACTGGTTGGAAGTCAGGAGTCTAAGGGGAAATCAGGAAGCTAAAAATTCTCTTTGGTTTGGCCACTAGCATGCAGGACTTGCCTAGCCTTCTGCTGATGCAAGAAAAATCCCTGCTTCAGCCTTTAGCCGAGAGGGAAGCTCAGGCAAACCCAGGCCAGTCCCAGCTGTCTTCAGAGGCAGCAGGAGCACCCAGAGCGCTCTCTCGCTGCCTCGGAGCACAGCACTTCCTCTCGGGAGTCCTAAATGGCCCTGTGACACCAAACTCAGGAGGAACATTTGGTACAGCTCTGCTGACACCTGCACACAATCCACTGACCCTCAGACAAGAAATACAGCAGACGTACGGAGCATACGCAGGTACTGTTCCTCAGTCTCCTGGTTCTCAGAAGCCACGTGGAGGTCGATGAAGGAGCTGAGAAGAAGGAGATCACCAAAGGCTGAGATTGAGTTCACAGGTTCCACATCATAGGTTCCTTTAAGTAATGCTGCTGCAGAGCGAGGATTGGGACCAGAGCCTGTGCAGACGTGCTGAAACTGCATCACTTTTCGAGGAGGGGGAAGTTCCAGTGGTCCGGGACAAATTTGGTGATCTTCACGGCCAGTGTGTTCTTGGAGGTTTTTGGAGGCTGCCTGGTGAGATATCAACACATGCACCTCAAGTCAAACAGAATATAGCAGTCAGAGACAACAGCTTATCCCTCTCAGACAAGAGTGACTGACTGTGAGGAAAGGGAAAGAACAGGTTAACAAGGAATACAGACAGCTTGGAAAAGAATGGGGCCTCACAGATTCCTAGACAACTCAATCATCTCCTTGCAGCTTAGCAAAAGCCAAAAGAGACTGTACAAGTGAAGAAGTGCTCCAGAAAACTGCAGAACACTTCCACAAACCAAACACACCTTTCCACAAAGGGAAAACAGACAAAAAAGACCTGCCACCTGCAGCACTGCCACGTGTGCCCTTGGCCACGACGCTGCAGAAGCCCAGAGATCGACCTTCCCTGAGCCGAGCAGCCAGAAGCTCAGCCAGAGTCCCCAGACCTTCAGGGCCTCAAAGTGACAGGTCAAAGGCCAATTTCTAGCTGGAGGCCACTGCCTGCAGGAAATGGCTACGTCCCACAGGATTGCAGCACTCGGCATCCTCAGCAAGCAACATGCAAGTGCTGGCTGGTCAGAAACTTGCAGCTCTGCCTTGCACTAAAGACAGCACCACCCACAACTGGCACTTACTGTCTTGGATCGATCGGCCACAGCTGCAGGCTTGTGGTCATCTTGCTCCTTTTGCTCCTTTTTGGCTCCTTCTCCAGGAGCAGAGGGAGCCGGGGCAGAGACCGCTGTTCCTTCTGCCATCTGCGGCAAGAGAGAAGCATGAGGGACAGGCCGTTACCTCTCATTTATGACCTCGTTTCTCCTCAGATCCACAACCACCTTTTCAAAGGAGAAATCCTCAACTTTGTTAGCAATGGGATTCTAAGTCACTCCAACCAGATGAAAATGGGCCAGCTCAACAGAACTCTATTTGATGCACTCTATGAATTTGATAGTCCTCCCCGGCTGCCATCAGCAAGCAATGGTGCCCCTGCACAACAATGGAGCTTTGAGCTCTTTTATTTATTGCCCTGAAATGGAAAAAGACGAAATAGCCAGCAAGGCCATTGCTATTGCTGCGGCAGATATGGAAAAGTCAAACTGGATCAGAATGCCATCCAGTGCGTGAAAAGGGCAGGAACGTTTGTGCAGAAGCATCTGTGCTTGTTGTAAAAGAGAGAAAATGGGCAGGGCTTCACCTCCTAGCAAGCCAACAAGCCAAAGTGTTCCCTCCTCAGGTGGCTAAAGCACTTGGAGGCAGTGAGGGCATGTTTGGCAGGGAAACAGCCCTGGTGGTGAGCACTGTCACATATGGATCTATGGAAGTGTGCCTGAAGGTCCCTCAGGAGGCTCCCGTTGTCCAGGCTGAAACCCTTCCCTAGCTCTCGTGTCCTTCTCTGCACACGCTCCAGCCCCTCAAGGACTTTCAGCTTCAGAGGGGCCAACAAGTGGACACACACTCCCAGCTCTGGCCGCAGCGCTGCCCAGCCCAGGGGGACGGCCACTGCCCTGCTCCTGCTGCCCCACTACTGCTGACACAGGCCAGGATGGCCTTGGCCTTCTTGGCTATGTGGCCAAGCGCTAGCCCACATTCAGCTGCTCTTGACTGGCACCACTGGGTCCTTTTAACCTACTCAGGTCCCTCACCACAAAATTGCCCCTTTGACTTCAAATACAGCATCCCCGGTTCCAAGATGTCCTGCCTCTTCTCAGCTAAACAAGACAGAAGTCAAGGACTTGCAGCTTCACCCCCACCCTAGGCCCTAATGCCATTTCCAAAGCTGCAGGCTTCATCACAAAAGGCGTCCACAGAAACTTGCTGCTTCTTCTTTCTGCCACACAAGAAGTCTTCCCAACGAGGCACTTGGTTTCTTTGGCCACACTCAACAAGAATGGCACCCACAGATTCCTAGACAACTCAATCATCTCCTTGCAGCTTAGCAAAAGCCAAAAGAGAGTGTACAAGTGAAGAAGTGCTCCAGAAAACTGCAGAACACTTCCACAAACCAAACACACCTTTCCACAAAGGGAAAACAGACAAAAAAGCCCTGCCACCTGCAGCACTGCCACGTGTGCCCTTGGCCACGACGCTGCAGAAGCCCAGAGATCGACCTTCCCTGAGCCGAGCAGCCAGAAGCTCAGCCAGAGTCCCCAGACCTTCAGTGCCTCAAAGTGACAGGTCAAAGGCCAATTTCTAGCTGGAGGCCACTGCCTGCAGGAAATGGCTACGTCCCACAGGATTGCAGCACTCGGCATCCTCAACAAGCAACATGCAAGTGCTGGCTGGTCAGAAACTTGTAGCTCTGCCTTGCACTAAAGACAGCACCACCCACAACTGGCACTTACTGTCTTGGATCGATCGGCCACAGCTGCAGGCTTGTGGTCATCTTGCTCCTTTTGCTCCTTTTTGGCTCCTTCTCCAGGAGCAGAGGGAGCCGGGGCAGAGACCGCTGTTCCTTCTGCCATCTGCGGCAAGAGAGAAGCATGAGGGACAGGCTGTTACCTCTCATTTATGACCTCGTTTCTCCTCAGATCCACAACCACCTTTTCAAAGGAGAAATCCTCAACTTTGTTAGCAATGGGATTCTAAGTCACTCCAACCAGATGAAAATGGGCCAGCTCAACAGAACTCTATTTGATGCACTCTATGAATTTGATAGTCCTCCCCGGCTGCCATCAGCAAGCAATGGTGCCCCTGCACAACAATGGAGCTTTGAACTCTTTTATTTATTGCCCTGAAATGGAAAAAGAGGAAATAGCCAGCAAGGCCATTCCTATTGCTGCGGCAGATATGGAAAAGTCAAACTGGATCAGAATGCCATCCAGTGCGTGAAAAGGGCAGGAACGTTTGTGCAGAAGCATCTGTGCTTGTTGTAAAAGAGAGAAAATGGGCAGGGCTTCACCTCCTAGCAAGCCAACAAGCCAAAAGACAAAAGCGTCCCCTCCTCAGGTGGCTAAAGCACTTGGAGGCAGTGAGGGCATGTTTGGCAGGGAAACAGCCCTGGTGGTGAGCACTGTCACGTATGGATCTATGGAAGTGTGCCTGAAGGTCCTTAAGGAGGCTCCCGTTGTCCAGGCTGAAACCCTTCCCTAGCTCTCGTGTCCTTCTCTGCACACGCTCCAGCCCCTCAAGGACTTTCAGCTTCAGAGGGGCCAACAAGTGGACACACACTCCCAGCTCTGGCCGCAGCGCTGCCCATCCCAGGGGGATGGCCACTGCCCTGCTCCTGCTGCCCCACTACTGCTGACACAGGCCAGGATGGCCTTGGCCTTCTTGGCTATGTGGCCAAGCGCTGGCCCACATTCAGCTGCTCTTGACTGGCACCACTGGGTCCTTTTAGCCTACTCAGGTCCCTCACCACAAAATTGCCCCTTTGACTTCAAATACAGCATCCCCGGTTCCAAGATGTCCTGCCTCTTCTCAGCCAAACAAGACAGAAGTCAAGGACTTGCAGCTTCACCCCCACCCTAGGCCCTAATGCCATTTCCAAAGCTGCAGGCTTCATCGCAAAAGGCGTCCACAGAAACTTGCCGCTTCTTCTTTCTGCCACACAAGAAGTCTTCCCAACGAGGCACTTGGTTTCTTTGGCCACACTCAACAAGAATGGCACCCACAGATTCCTAGACAACTCAATCATCTCCTTGCAGCTTAGCAAAAGCCAAAAGAGACTGTACAAGTGAAGAAGTGCTCCAGAAAACTGCAGAACACTTCCACAAACCAAACACACCTTTCCACAAAGGGAAAACAGACAAAAAAGCCCTGCCACCTGCAGCACTGCCACGTGTGCCCTTGGCCACGACGCTGCAGAAGCCCAGAGATCGACCTTCCCTGAGCCGAGCAGCCAGAAGCTCAGCCAGAGTCCCCAGACCTTCAGGGCCTCAAAGTGACAGGTCAAAGGCCAATTTCTAGCTGGAGGCCACTGCCTGCAGGAAATGGCTACGTCCCACAGGATTGCAGCACTCGGCATCCTCAGCAAGCAACATGCAAGTGCTGGCTGGTCAGAAACTTGCAGCTCTGCCTTGCACTAAAGACAGCACCACCCACAACTGGCACTTACTGTCTTGGATCGATCGGCCACAGCTGCAGGCTTGTGGTCATCTTGCTCCTTTTGCTCCTTTTTGGCTCCTTCTCCAGGAGCAGAGGGAGCCGGGGCAGAGACCGCTGTTCCTTCTGCCATCTGCGGCAAGAGAGAAGCATGAGGGACAGGCCGTTACCTCTCATTTATGACCTCGTTTCTCCTCAGATCCACAACCACCTTTTCAAAGGAGAAATCCTCAACTTTGTTAGCAATGGGATTCTAAGTCACTCCAACCAGATGAAAATGGGCCAGCTCAACAGAACTCTATTTGATGCACTCTATGAATTTGATAGTCCTCCCCGGCTGCCATCAGCAAGCAATGGTGCCCCTGCACAACAATGGAGCTTTGAGCTCTTTTATTTATTGCCCTGAAATGGAAAAAGAGGAAATAGCCAGCAAGGCCATTGCTATTGCTGCGGCAGATATGGAAAAGTCAAACTGGATCAGAATGCCATCCAGTGCGTGAAAAGGGCAGGAACGTTTGTGCAGAAGCATCTGTGCTTGTTGTAAAAGAGAGAAAATGGGCAGGGCTTCACCTCCTAGCAAGCCAACAAGCCAAAGTGTTCCCTCCTCAGGTGGCTAAAGCACTTGGAGGCAGTGAGGGCATGTTTGGCAGGGAAACAGCCCTGGTGGTGAGCACTGTCACATATGGATCTATGGAAGTGTGCCTGAAGGTCCCTCAGGAGGCTCCCGTTGTCCAGGCTGAAACCCTTCCCTAGCTCTCGTGTCCTTCTCTGCACACGCTCCAGCCCCTCAAGGACTTTCAGCTTCAGAGGGGCCAACAAGTGGACACACACTCCCAGCTCTGGCCGCAGCGCTGCCCAGCCCAGGGGGACGGCCACTGCCCTGCTCCTGCTGCCCCACTACTGCTGACACAGGCCAGGATGGCCTTGGCCTTCTTGGCTATGTGGCCAAGCGCTGGCCCACATTCAGCTGCTCTTGACTGGCACCACTGGGTCCTTTTAACCTACTCAGGTCCCTCACCACAAAATTGCCCCTTTGACTTCAAATACAGCATCCCCGGTTCCAAGATGTCCTGCCTCTTCTCAGCTAAACAAGACAGAAGTCAAGGACTTGCAGCTTCACCCCCACCCTAGGCCCTAATGCCATTTCCAAAGCTGCAGGCTTCATCACAAAAGGCGTCCACAGAAACTTGCTGCTTCTTCTTTCTGCCACACAAGAAGTCTTCCCAACGAGGCACTTGGTTTCTTTGGCCACACTCAACAAGAATGGCACCCACAGATTCCTAGACAACTCAATCATCTCCTTGCAGCTTAGCAAAAGCCAAAAGAGACTGTACAAGTGAAGAAGTGCTCCAGAAAACTGCAGAACACTTCCACAAACCAAACACACCTTTCCACAAAGGGAAAACAGACAAAAAAGCCCTGCCACCTGCAGCACTGCCACGTGTGCCCTTGGCCACGACGCTGCAGAAGCCCAGAGATCGACCTTCCCTGAGCCGAGCAGCCAGAAGCTCAGCCAGAGTCCCCAGACCTTCAGGGCCTCAAAGTGACAGGTCAAAGGCCAATTTCTAGCTGGAGGCCACTGCCTGCAGGAAATGGCTACGTCCCACAGGATTGCAGCACTCGGCATCCTCAGCAAGCAACATGCAAGTGCTGGCTGGTCAGAAACTTGTAGCTCTGCCTTGCACTAAAGACAGCACCACCCACAACTGGCACTTACTGTCTTGGATCGATCGGCCACAGCTGCAGGCTTGTGGTCATCTTGCTCCTTTTGCTCCTTTTTGGCTCCTTCTCCAGGAGCAGAGGGAGCCGGGGCAGAGACCGCTGTTCCTTCTGCCATCTGCGGCAAGAGAGAAGCATGAGGGACAGGCCGTTACCTCTCATTTATGACCTCGTTTCTCCTCAGATCCACAACCACCTTTTCAAAGGAGAAATCCTCAACTTTGTTAGCAATGGGATTCTAAGTCACTCCAACCAGATGAAAATGGGCCAGCTCAACAGAACTCTATTTGATGCACTCTATGAATTTGATAGTCCTCCCCGGCTGCCATCAGCAAGCAATGGTGCCCCTGCACAACAATGGAGCTTTGAGCTCTTTTATTTATTGCCCTGAAATGGAAAAAGAGGAAATAGCCAGCAAGGCCATTGCTATTGCTGCGGCAGATATGGAAAAGTCAAACTGGATCAGAATGCCATCCAGTGCGTGAAAAGGGCAGGAACGTTTGTGCAGAAGCATCTGTGCTTGTTGTAAAAGAGAGAAAATGGGCAGGGCTTCACCTCCTAGCAAGCCAACAAGCCAAAGTGTTCCCTCCTCAGGTGGCTAAAGCACTTGGAGGCAGTGAGGGCATGTTTGGCAGGGAAACAGCCCTGGTGGTGAGCACTGTCACATATGGATCTATGGAAGTGTGCCTGAAGGTCCCTCAGGAGGCTCCCGTTGTCCAGGCTGAAACCCTTCCCTAGCTCTCGTGTCCTTCTCTGCACACGCTCCAGCCCCTCAAGGACTTTCAGCTTCAGAGGGGCCAACAAGTGGACACACACTCCCAGCTCTGGCCGCAGCGCTGCCCAGCCCAGGGGGACGGCCACTGCCCTGCTCCTGCTGCCCCACTACTGCTGACACAGGCCAGGATGGCCTTGGCCTTCTTGGCTATGTGGCCAAGCGCTGGCCCACATTCAGCTGCTCTTGACTGGCACCACTGGGTCCTTTTAACCTACTCAGGTCCCTCACCACAAAATTGCCCCTTTGACTTCAAATACAGCATCCCCGGTTCCAAGATGTCCTGCCTCTTCTCAGCTAAACAAGACAGAAGTCAAGGACTTGCAGCTTCACCCCCACCCTAGGCCCTAATGCCATTTCCAAAGCTGCAGGCTTCATCACAAAAGGCGTCCACAGAAACTTGCTGCTTCTTCTTTCTGCCACACAAGAAGTCTTCCCAACGAGGCACTTGGTTTCTTTGGCCACACTCAACAAGAATGGCACCCACAGATTCCTAGACAACTCAATCATCTCCTTGCAGCTTAGCAAAAGCCAAAAGAGACTGTACAAGTGAAGAAGTGCTCCAGAAAACTGCAGAACACTTCCACAAACCAAACACACCTTTCCACAAAGGGAAAACAGACAAAAAAGCCCTGCCACCTGCAGCACTGCCACGTGTGCCCTTGGCCACGACGCTGCAGAAGCCCAGAGATCGACCTTCCCTGAGCCGAGCAGCCAGAAGCTCAGCCAGAGTCCCCAGACCTTCAGGGCCTCAAAGTGACAGGTCAAAGGCCAATTTCTAGCTGGAGGCCACTGCCTGCAGGAAATGGCTACGTCCCACAGGATTGCAGCACTCGGCATCCTCAGCAAGCAACATGCAAGTGCTGGCTGGTCAGAAACTTGCAGCTCTGCCTTGCACTAAAGACAGCACCACCCACAACTGGCACTTACTGTCTTGGATCGATCGGCCACAGCTGCAGGCTTGTGGTCATCTTGCTCCTTTTGCTCCTTTTTGGCTCCTTCTCCAGGAGCAGAGGGAGCCGGGGCAGAGACCGCTGTTCCTTCTGCCATCTGCGGCAAGAGAGAAGCATGAGGGACAGGCCGTTACCTCTCATTTATGACCTCGTTTCTCCTCAGATCCACAACCACCTTTTCAAAGGAGAAATCCTCAACTTTGTTAGCAATGGGATTCTAAGTCACTCCAACCAGATGAAAATGGGCCAACTCAACAGAACTCTATTTGATGCACTCTATGAATTTGATAGTCCTCCCCGGCTGCCATCAGCAAGCAATGGTGCCCCTGCACAACAATGGAGCTTTGAGCTCTTTTATTTATTGCCCTGAAATGGAAAAAGAGGAAATAGCCAGCAAGGCCATTGCTATTGCTGCGGCAGATATGGAAAAGTCAAACTGGATCAGAATGCCATCCAGTGCGTGAAAAGGGCAGGAACGTTTGTGCAGAAGCATCTGTGCTTGTTGTAAAAGAGAGAAAATGGGCAGGGCTTCACCTCCTAGCAAGCCAACAAGCCAAAGTGTTCCCTCCTCAGGTGGCTAAAGCACTTGGAGGCAGTGAGGGCATGTTTGGCAGGGAAACAGCCCTGGTGGTGAGCACTGTCACATATGGATCTATGGAAGTGTGCCTGAAGGTCCTTAAGGAGGCTCCCGTTGTCCAGGCTGAAACCCCTCCCTAGCTCTCGTGTCCTTCTCTGCACACGCTCCAGCCCCTCAAGGACTTTCAGCTTCAGAGGGGCCAACAAGTGGACACACACTCCCAGCTCTGGCCGCAGCGCTGCCCAGCCCAGGGGGACGGCCACTGCCCTGCTCCTGCTGCCCCACTACTGCTGACACAGGCCAGGATGGCCTTGGCCTTCTTGGCTATGTGGCCAAGCGCTAGCCCACATTCAGCTGCTCTTGACTGGCACCACTGGGTCCTTTTAACCTACTCAGGTCCCTCACCACAAAATTGCCCCTTTGACTTCAAATACAGCATCCCCGGTTCCAAGATGTCCTGCCTCTTCTCAGCTAAACAAGACAGAAGTCAAGGACTTGCAGCTTCACCCCCACCCTAGGCCCTAATGCCATTTCCAAAGCTGCAGGCTTCATCGCAAAAGGCGTCCACAGAAACTTGCCGCTTCTTCTTTCTGCCACACAAGAAGTCTTCCCAACGAGGCACTTGGTTTCTTTGGCCACACTCAACAAGAATGGCACCCACAGATTCCTAGACAACTCAATCATCTCCTTGCAGCTTAGCAAAAGCCAAAAGAGACTGTACAAGTGAAGAAGTGCTCCAGAAAACTGCAGAACACTTCCACAAACCAAACACACCTTTCCACAAAGGGAAAACAGACAAAAAAGCCCTGCCACCTGCAGCACTGCCACGTGTGCCCTTGGCCACGACGCTGCAGAAGCCCAGAGATCGACCTTCCCTGAGCCGAGCAGCCAGAAGCTCAGCCAGAGTCCCCAGACCTTCAGTGCCTCAAAGTGACAGGTCAAAGGCCAATTTCTAGCTGGAGGCCACTGCCTGCAGGAAATGGCTACGTCCCACAGGATTGCAGCACTCGGCATCCTCAGCAAGCAACATGCAAGTGCTGGCTGGTCAGAAACTTGTAGCTCTGCCTTGCACTAAAGACAGCACCACCCACAACTGGCACTTACTGTCTTGGATCGATCGGCCACAGCTGCAGGCTTGTGGTCATCTTGCTCCTTTTGCTCCTTTTTGGCTCCTTCTCCAGGAGCAGAGGGAGCCGGGGCAGAGACCGCTGTTCCTTCTGCCATCTGCGGCAAGAGAGAAGCATGAGGGACAGGCCGTTACCTCTCATTTATGACCTCGTTTCTCCTCAGATCCACAACCACCTTTTCAAAGGAGAAATCCTCAACTTTGTTAGCAATGGGATTCTAAGTCACTCCAACCAGATGAAAATGGGCCAACTCAACAGAACTCTATTTGATGCACTCTATGAATTTGATAGTCCTCCCCGGCTGCCATCAGCAAGCAATGGTGCCCCTGCACAACAATGGAGCTTTGAACTCTTTTATTTATTGGCCTGAAATGGAAAAAGAGGAAATAGCCAGCAAGGCCATTGCTATTGCTGCGGCAGATATGGAAAAGTCAAACTGGATCAGAATGCCATCCAGTGCGTGAAAAGGGCAGGAACGTTTGTGCAGAAGCATCTGTGCTTGTTGTAAAAGAG
This sequence comes from Lonchura striata, assembly GCF_050655825.1. Lineage (NCBI taxonomy): Eukaryota > Metazoa > Chordata > Aves > Passeriformes > Estrildidae > Lonchura > Lonchura striata. Next base: position 12,544,039 of record NC_140740.1, read on the forward strand.
AGAAAATGGGCAGGGCTTCACCTCCTAGCAAGCCAACAAGCCAAAAGACAAAAGCGTCCCCTCCTCAGGTGGCTAAAGCACTTGGAGGCAGTGAGGGCATGTTTGGCAGGGAAACAGCCCTGGTGGTGAGCACTGTCACATATGGATCTATGGAAGTGTGCCTGAAGGTCCCTCAGGAGGCTCCCGTTGTCCAGGCTGAAACCCCTCCCTAGCTCTCGTGTCCTTCTCTGCACACGCTCCAGCCCCTCAAGGACTTTCAGCTTCAGAGGGGCCAACAAGTGGACACACACTCCCAGCTCTGGCCGCAGCGCTGCCCAGCCCAGGGGGACGGCCACTGCCCTGCTCCTGCTGCCCCACTGCTGCTGACACAGGCCAGGATGGCCTTGGCCTTCTTGGCTATGTGGCCACACCCTGGCTCTTGTTCCACTGCTCTTGACCGGCACGCCTTCATCCTTTGGGCCCACGCAGCTCCCCCACCACAAAGTTGCCCCTTTGACTTCAAATACAGCATCCCCGGTTCCAAGATGTCCTGCCTCTTCTCAGCAACAAGACACCAGTCAAGGACTTGCAGCTTCACCCCCGCCTCCAGGCTCCAATGCCATTTCCAAAGCTGCACTGTAACCCTAAAAATGCATCTACAGAACCTTGCTCCTTGAGCTTTTTGCCTCACAACAGGGCTTCACATCTACACACTTTGTTTCTGTGGCCACAGGTCTTGTTCCCCACAGATTCATGGACAACACACTCGTCTCCTTCCATCTTATTAAAAGTCACAAGACAGCTGGGCCACACACTTTGTAGAACTGAATAAATTCTCAAGAAAGCTGAAGAGCAATTTCACCAGTCAAACACGTGTTTCCACAAAGAGAAAGCAAACAAAGCAAACAAATGAAGCTCCAGCACCACCTCATGTGCACTTGGCAACAGCACTTCAAAAACCAAGAGACAGAGCTTCACTGAGCCGAGCAGACAGATGGTCACCCTGAGGCAAACAGGCTTTGGTGCCTCAACATGACAGGTCCAAGGCCAATTTCTGGCTGGTGGTCACTGCCTGCAGGAAATCGCCGGGTCCTGGCAGGACTCCAGCACTCAGCATCCTCAGCCAAGCAGCAGCAAGAGCTGGCTGGTCAGAAACTTGCAGCTCTGCCTTGCACTAAAGACAGCACCACCCACAACTGGCACTTACTGGCTCAGAAAATTCAGGCTCTGCTGTGACCACTGATGGAGCCTTGCAGTCATACTCCTCAATTTGCTCCTCTTTGGCTTCTTCTCCAGGAGGAGAGGGAGCTGGGGCAGACACTGCTCTTTCCTCTGTCATCTGTGACAAGAAAGAATTATTAGGGACGGGCCATTACCTATAATTTATAACCTTCTATATTCTCTCATCTACCACCATTTCTTCCAAGGAAAATTGGGAAACTTTAATTGCAATGGGATTCCAATGCGCTCTTATGGCATTAAAATTGGCTAATCCACCTGTAATGCAAATTCCTCTGAAATAAATATTCCACCCTCCCTACTATCATGGAGCAATGATCTCTTTGTAACTGACTTTTTAATTCTTGAAAGCTCTGAAAACAAAAGGAAATCTTGCTGCTCTGTGTTGCACGATAGACAGCACCACCCACAACTGGCACTTACAGAAGTGTCAGGCTCTGCTGTGACCACTGATAGAGCCTCGCGGTCATGCTGCTCAATTTGCTCCTCTTTGGCTTCTTCTCCAGGAGCAGAGGGAGCCGGGGCAGACACTGCTGTTGCCTCTCTCAGCTGTAGCAAGAGAGAACCATGAGGGATGAGCCATTACCTCTCATTTATAAGAATCTTTCTTCTCCCATATAACACTAAATCTTCCGAGGAATATTAAGAAACTTTGATTGCAATGGGATTCTATGGTGGTCTCATGGTATTAAAATTGGCAGATCCATCTGTAATGCAAATTGCTCTGATGTAAATATTCCACCCTGCCTACTATGAGGTAGCAATGATCTACTTGTTTTTCTGATCTTTTGAATCTTGAAAGCTCTGAAATGCAAAAGCGAAACTTGCAGCTCTGCCTTGCACTAAAGACAGCACCACCCACAACTGGCACTTACTGGCTCAGAAGATTCAGGCTCTGCTCTGACCACTGATGGAGACTCGCGGTCATTCTGCTCAATTTGCTCCTCTTCATCTTCTCCAGGAGCAGAGGGAGCTGGGGCAGACACCGATGCTGGTTTTGTGCTCTGGGACAAGAGAGAAGCGTGTGCGACAAGCTATTACCTATCACGTATAACCTCCTTCCTTATCACATCTACGACCGTATCTTCCAAGGAGAAATCATAAAATTCCAGAGTAAAAGGATAGTAAAAGGATTCTAAGCCACACAGATCAAATTAAACCAGGCCAATTCAACAGAACTGCATATGGATATGAAGCTGATATTCCTCCCTGGCTGCCATCAGCAAGCAACATTGTCTCTGCAATGCAGAGTTTTAGCTTTTGAAAGCTCTGCAATGGAAAAGAAAGAGACAGCTACACCTTTGCTATTGCTGCTGCAGACATGGAAACCTACAACTGGATCTGAATCTCATCCAGTGCTGGAAAAGGGCAGGAAACGTTGTGCAGAAGCATATTTGCTTGTTGGAAAATGAGAAAATCAACAGGACTTTTCCTCTACTAAACCAGCAAAACAAAAATGCAACCAGCAACAAGCAGGGAGTGTCTCTGACACCAGTGTCTAAAGCACTGGGATGCAGTGAGGGCATGTTTGGCAGGGGAACAGCCCTGGTGGTGAGCACTGTCACCTATGGAACCATGGAAGTTTGCCTGATTGTCCCTCAGGAGGCTCCCGTTTTCCACCCTAAAGCTTCCTCAGCACCTCCTCCTTGGCCTTGTGCTCCACAGCATTCCCCAGCTCTTGTGTCCTTCTCTGCACACGCTCCAGCCCCTCCAGGGCTTTCTGCTTCAGATGGGCTCACAAGTGTTTACGTTAATAAAAAGATAAAAATCTTTCTAAAGTGTAAGATGACTTTAGAATGTAGACATAATTTTGGGAAATGTTGGGAAATTTGAAATTAATAAGCACAATCAGGACCATAAAATCGGGATCTAAATCATTAAGGAAAATTAAAATTTATAAAGCTGAGACTGCGAGTTGCTATAGTAAGAATTTAGTAAGGAACCAAGCTGAGACTTCTTTCAGCAGAAAGCCCAGAACTGTGTCTAGAAACCAAGACAGATTTCTCTCAGAGCTCAGTTGCTACAACATTAATCTGCCTAGTTCAGAACATGATGTAGCAACATCTGATTAGAAAAAAATAGGGTTATATCTTTTGGAAAAAAAAGAGGTTTTAAGTTTTTAAACGAACAAATTTTATCCATGCCAGTCTCTTATGGGAGGGATAATAGTAGGCCTATGTATTAATCACTCTCACATTATAACTCTTGTTTTTTGACATGGAAAAAGAATTTTCTCGGAAGGCAGAGGTCAATTTGGATATTGACCAATTGAAGGTGGACACGCCTCTGAGAACACAGAGGGGTTAAAATCAGAATTCCCAGGAGAACTGGCTCTCTTTGGTTCCGGTCAGCGTGCAGTGCAGGACTCTCCCCTGCCCGGCCGTGGCTGGGTGGGGAGGGGGAGGCCCATGGCCTGACTGAGGTGGGCCCAGGGGTGGAGGGACTGGAACTGGGCTGGCCACTGCAGGTAGAAGGGTGGAGAAATCTGGGATGTCTCCATTTCCCCCCAGAGTCGAGAGAGAGAGAGAGAGTGAAGAGACAGCGGTGGTTTTATCAGCATCAGCAGTACGCCGCAGGAAAGGAGAAGAGCGAGGGGCCGCAAGGTGCCCAGCTGCCTGTGGGAGCCAGAGCCTGAGCATCGAGCCAGCCCTGGGAGTCAGGACTTTTAACCCTTCCTTGAGAAATGAAAGCTTGGTGAAATTTCACTCCTCCTCGGTTTGAAAGAGAGGAAGAGAGACAGCTTGGACCCTGGGATGTTAGAAGGAGGAATTCTAGGTGGGAGGAGATGAGGAGTGTTTTTTTTGGCTGGACTTTTCCTTGTTGGCCATAGACTGAACCGATTTTTCTCTTTCAAGAGAGACTGTATTTTAGGAGGATGCCAGTGAGCCAAGAGACCTGCTTCAGCTGGGAAAAGACAGAAGTGGAGCAAACAGAGAAGAGTTAGGGGGTTTGTGGTGGTGTCCCCTGACCTCAAAGAAGAAGAAGAGAAGAAGATCTCTGTTCTTGTACCCTCGGCCCCAGGGGAAAATGGGGGGAACTGTCGTCCCAAAAAATGAAAAAACTGAGCTGTTGTTTTCCCCCTCTTGGAAAGCATCCTTGAAAGAAAAAATCCTAAAAGCAGTCGGTCCATCCAGGCATTGGTGGTGAGAGCACTGTGCATGGAAAGGAGCAGGGTCACCATGGCAAACTTTTTCTCCGGGCGGTGCCATGTGTGACATGGAAACACAGGATGTGGCAGTGTGTTTCTTGGGGGGGTCAGTGGCACAGAGGAGACTCCTGTTCTCCCTTGATGGACTGAGTATCGATTGTCTGCAGGGTGGAAACCTGATTGGGGTCCAGATTGTGTCTCACTGTGGTTTGTTGGAGTTGGTGGTGGGAGGAAGAATACTTTGCAAGGTTTTCATTTTGATCTTTGTGTGGTTTTTTTCTCTCTTTTTTTTCCCTTTTATAGTAGTAGCTTGATAAAGTTTTTTCCTTGTTAAAAAGCTTTGGCTTGCTTTGCTCTGTCCTCGATTGCATTACAGCATTCAATTGAGAGATTGAATTTTCATGGGGGCACTGGCATTGTGCCAGTGTCAAACCATGACAAGAACATCAAAGAGTGAAATCAAACTTTGAAAGAAAGCAGAATTAACTCTCTTTATTTTTAATTATGTGTTAAAAAGTATTTTTTTTACTCTTATGAACTCATGCCAACTGATTATCGCATTGTGGCAAGACTGATTTTAACTAATTCACAATTTATGTTATTTATGAAAACTCCAGCAGAAAATACTTACTAAGGTTTTAAGGGAAAAATATGTTAGTAGTACATATGAAACATTTTCAGAAGCTAAATTGTCTAGCAAACTGCCATATGATAAACCAGACACAGAAACTTTTTTCCTAGGTCAGTGCTGAGAGATATTAAACAAGCTGCAAGAAAAACTTTCATTTCTGTCAAATCAACAGGTACTCCTCTTAAAGCATATTCGACCATGACACAAAGAACAAATGAATCATATCGTACATTTTTAATTAAGTTAACACAAGCTGTTGAATAACAACGCCCTGATAAAGCAGCTCATTCTTATATTCTCCAAAACCTAGCATTTGTAAATGCAAATGATGATTGCAAAAAAATTATTTCTACATTACCCAAACAGCCTCCAACTGTTACTCAAATGCTTTCAACTTACAGTAAAATTAGCACTCCAAGGTATCTTGCTACAGCACAAGCTAGTGCCTTTAGAGAGCAAATTACTAAATCTCATGATTCACTAAAAAACAAAGTTTAAAAAGCAATTGAAGAACAAATAAAACTTTTTGAAAAAACTCTTGCTGCTGTTCAATGAAATTCTACTAAAAAGTCGTGCTTCAGATGTGAGAAGACTAGTCATGTGATAAAGACTTACCTTGATCCAATAATAAAATCTGAAGAATACCTTCTCTTAGTCCTCAATATCAAAAAGGGAAACATTATGCAAAAAATTGTCATTCTAAATTTGATATAGATAGTAATCGCCTACCGTTAAACTCCAAGCAAAGCGCGACCCACCACGCAGTGAAACAAGCATTAGTAACCCAGAATTCAGGGAATTTTGCCCCCTTAGCCTTAACTAGGAGACCTCAAAGCCAAACACCTTTACCACCAGTACCACAAGATGTTCCTTCTTATTACCTCCAAGGACAAAACTGGACTTGGCCAACTCAAAATTAATACGGTTTTTAAAAAATTTCTGTTACGAATGTATACCTACAGGTGTGATTAAGAAATCACAACAAAGACAAGAATTTTAAATTCTTATAGGTTAAGACAACAATACAAGTCTTGGACTATAAATTTTTCCAGTTATCATTTCAGTAAACTACAATGAAGAGCTAATAGTTTTAGCTCTTCTCCTCAAAGCCCCAAGAATAATTCAACCTAAGACACCTCTTGCTTTTACAATTGCTTTACCTATAGACATACTCAAACAAAATGTATCTCAACAAGATGCTTTGTTAACCAATCAAACGGTGTACCAAGGTGTTCCAGATGTGATTTCTACTCCAATGCTAGGTGTCTTCTAAGTAGAACATACTTAGAAGTATGTTCTAAACCAACCAGAACTGACTTGTGCCCTAACTCATCGTGGTAGAACAATTGATGTTACAGGCATACCAGATACGGTGCAGATGTCTCTGTAATTTCTCTCCTGTTTTAGCCCAGTAGCTAACACTTAGTATCACCTATGAGAACACTCACAAGGATCAGAAGAACTACTGTTTGTTTACAAAGTGAATCCATAATTACTAGTACAAGTCCTGAAAGGAAGACAGCTGCTGCACGTCCCTCTCTATCAATAATTCCTAGAAACTGGCCTCTTGTCATTATCGCTATAAAAGACTGTTTCTTCAACATACCACCACTTCATCCTGAAGATGCCCCAAGATTTGCCTTCTCAGTTCCAGTCATCAATCAAAGAAAGCCAATGCAAAGATAGCACTAGAAATCTTTACCACAAGGGATGAAGACTTCTCTAACAATTTAACAATATTTTGTCACACAAGTACTGTGCCCAACTTGACAGAAGCATCCACAATCCACAATTCTACACTACATAGATGATCTCCTCATTGCAGCACTGACACAGACAAAGATGAAACAAACTCGTGACAGTGCTGTCACTGAAATCCAAAAGACTGAACTAGAATTTCTACATCTAAGATACAAGAAATCCCACTCTAAAAATATCTAAGATAGAAGATAGCAAAACAAACAATTTCACTACAAAAGATACACCTTCAAGTCAACATCAACACTTTGCAAGATTTACAGCAACTTTTAAGAGAAATGAACTAGATGAAACCTATTTTGAAAATTGCCAACGATGAACTTGCTCCACTTTTTGATCTACTGAGAGAAAACTGTGACATTAAATCTCCCAAGATTTTAACACCTGAAGCTCAACTCACCATAAAAAGTCACAAAAACTTTCCAAAGAAGACAAGCCCATCATTATGCTCCCAAGAAACCTTTCTTCCTGACTGCTTTGAGACAGAAGCTACAACTTTATAGCCTCATTTTTCCATGAGATCCATCTGAGAAAGATCCATTATTAATAGTAGAATAATAAGTTTTTCTTCCCTACAAGTCTCCAAAAACAATTTCTACAACCCTAGAGATAGTAGCACAAATTGTAATTAAGGCCAAAGCAAGAATATTAACCTTAATAGGTAAAGATTTTACAGTTCTCTAATTACCTTTAAATAAAGATTATTTCGATTAGGCATTACAAAATTCAGATGATTTACAAAATGCATTCTTAAATTTTGCAAGTGTTTGTGCTATTCATTATCCAAGTCACAAATTATTACAAACAAAATTGAGTTTCAAAAAATAGCCCTTGCTAAGTGAAGGGCCTTTAAGTAATACAACGCTCTTCGCTAATAAGTCAAGAAAAACACATAAATCAGTAATTGTATAGTTAAATCAAACTACAAAAAATTAGAAATCAAATATCCAAATAGTTGAAAGTTCTCCTCAAGTAGTTAAAATAGCTGCTGTTGTTAAAGCTCTTCAGCTATTTTCAAAGCCTTTCAGTTTAATTACAGATTCTACCTCTGTTACTAATGTAGGTAAAAATATCGTTTTAAAAAATATTAGTAATAATAATTTATATTGCTAGCTCTCATGTCTTCATAAAAATTTACAACACAGAACTAACCTATATTTTATTTCTCATATTACAACTCATTCATCTTTACCAAGATGTTTAGCAAAAAGAAATACAAGAACAAAAAAACTGGCCATAGTTATCTCAAACACATTAGCAAACATTTTTCAGCATGCAAAATTGAGTCATACCTTTTTCCTCAATATACACAAGTACTTGTACAGACGTTTTGTATCTCTAAATCCCAAGCTAAAGCTATTATTAACAGTTACCCTGATTGTCACCTTGTGCAAACCCCTGTTTCTACAGGAACTGTTAATCCACAAAGTTTATAAAGAGTACAATTATAACAAACATCACTAAATACCCTTCTTTGGGGAGATTTAAAAATATTCATGTTTCAGTAGATTCACTATCAAGTACAGTTTTTACCTCTATCCACACAAGAGAACAAGTAATCGTACCTATCAACATTTTTTACAAACATTTACTTCATTAAGTGTACTCCAGGAAATGAAAACAAACAATAGCCCCACATATCTATCTCAAAAAGTAACAACATTCCTAATAAATTAAAATGTTCATCACACCTGTAGTATTCCCCACTCCCCCACAAATCAAACAACTGTTAAAAAGACATATCACATATTAAAACACATTTAGATCAACAGAAGAGGGGAGCAGAAGTAATACTACAGATAAAATTGAGTCAAGCTTTATATGTTTATAATTTTTTAAACAGTTCTTTTGCAGAACCAGATCCACCAATTCTTAAGCATTTTACAAATAACACACAAACAAAACTAAAAAAAAATTCTCTTGTTTTAATTAAAAGACCTGAAACCAGACAAATTAAAAGTCCTCGCCAATTAATAACTTAAAGCAAAGAGTATACTTGTATTTCTTCAAGTACTAGAAAAGCAAAGTGAATTCCAATAAAGAGCATCAAACCATACAACACACCAAAACACACTAACAAACCCAAAAGTAAAAAAGCAATCACACAAACGTAAGCTAAACAGAGACTACAAGTCACGCCCAGTGTTCCTATGTCACCTGTAGAATCTGCAAACTTCAATCTAATGATAATGATACATGTGTAGAGCTTGTTTCGTAGAGCTCTTTTAACAAAAACATGAAAAGAAAGATTTCTTATCATTAGATTCTAAAACATTAATATTCTAAACTCTCAAAAAAATGCAGTTTAAAAGTTAAAATATTATCGAAAATTCTTTTAACAAAGAGTAACTCAACAAAAAAGATATGAAAGAAAATCAGTTCACTTTGTATTTTCTAACTTTGCTTACTTTTTATCATGCAAATTTTCCTATACAACACCAAAACCAAATGTCTAAGTCACATTAACCAAAGCTACAAGATCAGATACCATATGTATGTCTCACTCAAATCCAAAAAAGCCTTTTTCAACCTGTTTAGTTAGTGTACCACTAAAAATTAGCCAATACCTATATAACATGATCTTTTAACAAAAAAGTGATTTAACAACAAGCTAAGTGAAATTACTAATAGAAACAATCGCACATGGGATTAAAACCTCTAGACCAAACAACTCCTCAAAACAAGTTCAGAACCCCAAGAATTAAAGATCCATAGTTCCTTAGCAATAAATTTCCGTGTCACATTTTCAAGAAACAATTAGAAAAAAAATAATTCTCCAAAATACAGTGCTATTCACTCTTACTATGAATACAAAAATTTAAGGCTTTAGTGCAATTACTCATACACTGTAGATAAAAATCTAAAGTTAACAAATATCCACGGAAATTACCAAAATGTTATTAGTTCATTTGTAGAAATAAAACATAGCAAAACATTCTATCATACCCTAAAGACAAACCATGTAACATTAGCACACTCACTGTAATAACACCTAGTACTAAAACAGTTTCAAAAAAGACAAGAAAAGACAAAAGATCTATTCATATATACCCAAAAAATTACAGCAGTAATTTCAGTCTTTCAAAAAAAACCACAAAATATTTCAACAAGCTTCTTCTTACCTACAATTGCTTCAGAAAAAACATTAAGACAAATAGACAAGATTAAATATTAACTAAACAAACAAATACCACATCCAGTGCGCTCAGTAACACGCAGACTGACATCAGCAGTGTCCAACAAATTCCAAAATCAAACAACAGTTAATTTTCTTTTCTAACACATAAACAGAGTTGAAAAGAATTCAAAAGAATGTGCTACATAAATTTGTCTAATCATTCTAAATCCATTCACAAAAATATACAAAAACTTAAAAACTCTACAATCTACAATTAAAAATAAAGAAACATAGTTAAACAATTTATTCAGGAAGTAGAGCTTAACTCCTTAATCAAAAGAACTTTACAAGTTCAGTAAAATCTTGTTATTAGAATATTAATATTAATACCACATACACTTCATTATTCACAACAAATTACAAACTCATCAAAAAAGTTTTTATTTTCCAAAAGAAAAAAATTTTAAAAAATTATAGACAATTCACAAAACCTCAGCAAAAACAATTAAAGTCACTCACAAATTTAACCTTTACATTGAGGCCTTAAAAAAGTCAAAATTTATCAGAACCTAATACAGATACTAAACCTAACTTTACCCAACATTAAGAATGGTTTAACTTAGAATTATAGAGCTTAAAACAAACAAAAACAAAAGTACCTTCATGTAAAAAGTTTATAACTTTTTTCCTACATGAATAAATATATGCAGTAGTAAAGCTATGGAACACAAAGTAATAAATAAGTGACAAGTCAAAAATAGTTTATTTAAAAAGAGAGGGGGAATTGTAGGAATATATAAAAGGTAAAAAACTTTAGAAAGTGCAAAAAGGCCCCAGAAAGTAGACATAAAGCTGAAAAAGGCTGGGAAATTTCAAAACCTTCTCATGGGAAGCTAGGAAAATAAGAACCAAGTGAATTCATTTATATTTATCATAAGGAGCAAGAAAGAACAAGAACTTAGTGATAGTTTGAGATGTCAAAAGTCCTAGATATATGCTTTGCAAAAATAGAAAAAGTTTCAGTCTTATATAATGAATTACTCTATATCGTTTGAGGTTCATAGAAGTCCTTCTGGTAATGTTAAACCCACATGGGTCCTTTTCTTATTGGTTAGGGTATAATGACTCTGCACCTTTTCTTTTATGTTATAGGTTCAAAGAATATGTAGAAAAAGGCTTTGCATCAACTGCCATCTTGCCTTTGATCTAGATTTGCATGGATGTTCATTTCTCTGTGTCTCTGGCTTTTTGCTTGGAGGATACAGACATAATAAATGCTAAGTCTGCAACCAGTCCGGGTCCCATCCTGTTTTGTGAGACACAGACCGACCGGGCAGAAAGTGGACACACACTCCCAGCTCTGGCCGCAGCGCTGCCCAGCCCAGGGGGACGGTCACTGCCCTGCTCCTGCTGCCCCACTGCTGATGACACAGGCCAGGATGCCCTTGGCCTTCTTGGCTACCTGGCCAGGCGCTGGCCACCTTTAGCTGCTCTTGACCAGCACCCTGGGCTCCTTTGGCCCACGCAGCTGCCCAGCCACAAAATTGCCCGTTTGACTGCAAATACCGCATTAAATTGTCCTTCTAATTCTACAACCACATCTTCTAAGGAAGTATCATGAAGTTTTAGAGGGATAGGAATCTAAGTTGCTGTGACTTCATTAAAATGGGCTTATTCAACTCTCTGCAAAACTGAGTTTGTAGGTCTTCAAGGCTCTGAGTTGGAAATTAGGAAATATCCAGCTATGCCTTTGTATTTGTTGTGGAATGCCTGAAAATGGATTTTCTTTCAGCCTGCATGCCTGGCCCTCTACAGCCTACTGGTTCTGGCTAAGCACACAGCTTACTCTGCAATTGCCAAACAGCACAAACATGAAATGTTCCTTTCTTACTCACCTTAGGACCAGCACCGCTGAATACATGCTTCAGGTGACCTGTAGTAGGCAAGGGAAAATGAACCAGATGCTGTGAGAAAATTGTCTGGGCTGGTGAAACCCACAGAACAAGCACCACGAACAGAGAGTTTTCCCTTTCACAACATCCCTTCAGCAGACACATTTCATTCATACAACCAGCAAGAGATCCAGATAATATTCTTGGGCATGCCTACCCTTTGGCCTGTTTAGCCATTAAATGAACACAAACATGATGAAGAAAATGCAAATTGTTCTCTAACACTCAATGCTCCTGTTCTACCAAACACATAACACCTCTTTTAAAAATCCTCTCCTTCTGGTACCTAGGGTTTTTTTTAATCAGATGCATGCACAACTTCTCATTAACTTGCTGGAAACAGTTGCCCAGAAAAGCTTTTCCAAAATTCCACTATGATGGGGCAGGCTCTATTGTGACACAACACAGCAGCAGCTCCAAGTTCCAGGAGCAGACACTCACTGCTTTGGAATTTGCTCTTCCTTGCAAAGGGAATCACTATTTAACACTCAGTCAAGGCTCAAGTTAGACAGTCAAATCCTTTCATGACAAAATGTAGAAAGAAAGAAGCTTTCCCTGAATTCTGGGAAATACTGCACAGTTGTTAGAAGGCCTTCCAAGAAGGTCTCCAGTTTACATTTTCAAAGCTGTCTTGCATGTCCCAGCAAACTGAGGAAAAGACAGACTCTGCTGCCTCAGACTCTCCCGTGGAGGGAAAAGAACCCCTGCAGGTTCCCTTGCAAATGCTGCCCCTGTGGCTGCAGAAATCCCCTTGTACCTGGATGCCTTGACAGGAGCTTTACCAAACCAGTGGCACCCGAGTGTTCTTTCTGTTTTAAAATAACTCAGGCACTAACAAAGAGCAGGAAGACATACAGAAGCCAGGTTCGGGTACACCCAGGGAAAACCTCTACTTACGTGCCAGGTTAGTGAGGTAATAGCCAGAATAAACAACGCCATAAGCTGTGAAAGCTGCAGCAGCAAGTTGCTCAATCATTGTAGCACTGCTGTGCAGATTTGTCCAACACTAGAAAAAACAAGGCTCTTGTCAGTGGGCAGCTCTCACTGACAAGCGCCTCAACCAGGAGGATGCTCCTGCACTGAGCAAGCCCTAGGGTTGCTCTGACACTGAGGCCTTCCGTGCACCAAGACAACCTTCTGCTGTCACCATGACCACATGGCAACCATGCCCTGACATCACAGTGCAAGCACTCTATATTGGCCTGTGAATTTATGCAGAGCAATAACCACCCTTCCGTACAGCAAACGCAAAATAACCGGGGAAGTTCTTCTCTGTCACAAAGCAGCACAAATTCACTTTGTGGCCAAACCCTGTTGTTCAAGGAATCCAAGAGTAACTCCAGGAGTGCACCAAACACCTATACCTTGTACCCCAACTGAGCACTCAGATGGGACCCAAGCAAAGGAAACCAGACCAAGAAAACGGCCCAAAGCATTGCACTTCTGAGAAACAACGCTTACTTTTAAAAAATTTAAATGTTTATTAAATCTTAACAAAGGACTGAATAAGGAAAATTTGCAGCACTGGGAGTCTCTGACCATTACAAGCAGCACATCTATAGAATGGATGCTCTGCCTTTTATACCCTTAACCCCTCCAAAGTTTTGTCAAAGTTTTGCCATCCACTGGTGGAGATTCCTTTCTTACATTCTTATTGGAGGTCAGGTGTTGCTACGCCACCCACACCTCCTGGTCACAAGCCAGCCCTCCCCAAAACCCCTGACTACCAAGGCTATTGCAAGGGGCAGGGGAAATAGGACTCTGGGAGGATGTATTACAATAACATCACTATACATTTTTACATCCCCATAATATCTACCTCTTAACAGTGAGAGCCAACTGTTACATGACTCATCTATAACACACAGAACCAGGAGAGAAGGCACTGTTGGCATAACAGCTGAAACAATTCCTGACAAATCTCCCACATGTTTGCACATTTATTGGATATGCCCAGGGCTCCTGAGCATGTACATCTCTGCCTTTATTCCCCTTTGAAAGCAGTCAAACTGGCAGCATCTGCCTGCCAGTAGGAGCTGCTCCGAGCTGGGAAGAAGACTGTTGGTGCTGATTTCCAGAGGCTTCTGTGTCCCAGGAGAAGATAAGGAAGGAGTGGATTGAAAGGTGCTGGCGCTGCTGCTGCTCTGTGCCAGACAGCCCTGGCTGAGCAGGGCACGGCGCTGCAGACTCTTGCTCCTGTCAGAGCTGGGCACACCTGGGAACAAGGCATGGCAACTTGTGGGGAAACCAAGGACTTCATGGGTTCTGCACTGCTCAGCACACACCCAGGCCATCTGTGACCCAGAGTTCTGGCACCTAAAAAGATAAAGCAGACGGAAATAGCTGGGAAAAGTTTCATTTTGACCTTTCTTACCTGTTCACAGAAGTGGCCAAAATGAAAGTTACAGAGCAGGGCCTGATCCCTTCTCCTGCAGGAGGGGCCCTGTACTGGCTCCTGCCCAGGGCTGGTGCCCATGTGCTAACATTCAGCTGAGTGGGAGCAGAGCTCCTGGGGCTCTACAGCGATACACCAAGCCCAGCCCAGTTACCTGGTACACATGCAAAGCTTCAGAAAAAGATTAGAATGGAAAAATGTAACTGTCATGATCATTGTATTTTACTATGTTCACATGCTGTATAGGACTGCAATTTTATGTATTTGTGGTATTTTCACACATTTTAATCTCCGAAATACTGTCAGATACACTTTGATTCCTAATGGAAAGTCTTAAACTATTAATTTAGCTTATAAAATGAAGTTACTGACATTAAATAATATGTACTTTGTAGCATAGAAGAACACAGTAATAGTATGAGTAATTATGATTGCTTAAGCACAATTGGCTTGGGTCTGTACAGGAATGTGAAATTTTGCAAGAAAATAATATTTTCACTAGGTTTTGTAAAATATTTGAGAAACACTTCTTGTTTGAAAGAATACGTTTCAAACAACCTTTTACTTAGGAGTTTGAGGAAGGTTCTTACTTTTGAGAGCAGTACAATTTTACATTTTAAGAATAATGTAAGCAGCTGATGAACTTTAGAATTATTGCAGACCATATTTAGTCTTTCAGAAAGTATTAGTGATATATATCTGATTCAATGCATCTTTTAGCCAGGTTTTGTCAGTGTAGGAAAGCCTGGTTGTAAAGCTCCCATTGTTGCCATTACAGTATTTATGTGCTGTAAATCATGTAAAAGTCTCCATTTTCCTGATTTCTTTTTTATTACAAGGGGTATTCAAGGGGCCGAATGATTCTTCAATATGACCCACTTGCAATTGTTCTGTGACTAATTCTTGCAGGGCAGTAAGCGTTTCAGTAGTAAGGGGCCACTGATCAACCCAGACAGGTTTATCTGTTAACCATGTCAAGGCTACAACTGGACATTCACCACCCTGCATCACAGTGGCTCCTATTAAAAATCCATAGCAATTCTGTAATAATAGTAATTAAAAATCCCAGTAATTCTGAGGGTCTGATGTTAGCTTGTTGGCCATCGGGATGTTTCACATGAATTACAATGGCTGACAAGCCACCTGTTGTAGAACCACCCAACCCCATCAGTCCAAAACTTGCACGAGTGAGAGGTCACGATTGAGGCCAACGCAGTCACGAGAGTATTGTAGCATCTGCTCCAGTGTCAATCAAACCTGTTACCGATACGGTCCCTGGATGATATCCACTGGCTGTGAGGATGCATGTCTTTTCTGGATGGTTCTCCGTTACTTTCTCAGTCCGGAACACTTGAGGTACTTACCGTATTGGGAACAAAACTCACAGAGGCTACAAGCTGAGTGATGCAAGTTCCTTTCTGAATAGTAATAGGGCACTCATCAATTCATATCATAGCATGACTCTGTCCTAAATAATCAACATCAATAAGTCCTAAATGCACATGAATACCTTTAAGTGTAGTACTTGATATCCCTATCAGAAATGCACTCAATCCACGTCCTATTGGGCCATAGGTGTCATGGGGCACTTTGCAGATTTCTTTTGTCAAAATAGTTACTGTGTCGGTGGTGGGTACATCAATCCCTGTGGACCCACTTGTTGCTCCTGAATACTGTTTGCAAATGGGTAGCTTTACAGTGCTGGGAAGGCCCATAATTGCTGTTAATGGTCGTCAGGTTATTTGTGTCCCCACACACCCCTTCGTGTTCTTCTTCCCCTTTCCCTGCAACAGCTGACCATTTGCATGATACTTACTCGTGCACAGTGCCCAAATTTAGCACAATGATTGCACATAACATTGCTGCTTGCATTTGACTTAGATGTTATTTTCTGGGTATTACACTGTGCCCTTACATGCCCTTGCTGTCCACAATTACAGCATTTCGGTGGTGGTCTTAGAACTGCAGCAAGAGCTGTCATTTTATGCTCTACTGAACCATCTTTTGAGCAAGCAGTAACCATTTCAGGCAATGTGGGCTCCCCAGGTAAGGTGTCAATAATCGTTCTGCAGTCTGGGTCTGCACTTTCTTTCACCAATTCTATACACAATCTATGTCACAAAGGTTCATTATCTACCTGTTTTTCAATAGCTGCAGCAAGCTTTTCCACAAACTGCAAAAATGGTTCTCTCATCCCTTGTTGTATAGTAACATATCTCTGTTTTGGAGCTGCCATTTCCATTGTTTTAATTAAAGCACTCATGCCTATTTGCCGAGCTTGTGTCAAAATTGAAGGATCCCACCTTGCCTGCAAATCTGGGTTAGCAAAAGGCCCAGTGCCCAATAAGGCATCAACACCCACAGCATGACGAGTCGTGTTGAGGCAGCTGCATATTTGTTAAAGCTGTGAGCTCAGCCACTCACCTCCGAGTTTCTTGAAACACACCATACTGTACTGGTTGGAATAAAACTGTAGCAAGATGCATGATGTCATAAGGTACAAGCATACTGCATTAATTACATGTATTAATTGCATTACCTCTGAGGAATTAATACCAAACTGAGCCACTTTCAATTGGAGATCTTGCACAACCTTCCAGGCAAAGACATGATGACTGTCATCCTGCCCTATTCCAGGAACTGCATTAAAAACTGGAAAAGCCATAGGATTATCACAGGCAACATTTGCCTTAACACTCTCCTCCTGAGGTACTTTTGGGGCACCAAATCTTTCTATTAGGTCCCAATTTTTTTATTCAGATGCTTTCTTCCTAAGAAATTCCCAAAACTTCTGAGGCTGTCATGGAAGCACAGTTACTTGACACAGAGGCAAAGTCCATGGGGCAGTAGGGCTAGATCTCTTAGAAGCTGAACTGCCAACAGTTCCCTGCCCCACCTCAGGTGTTACTGCGGGTGACTCTTCACTTGATTTCCTGTCACTGTCCAGCAGTGGAGGATACGACCTTGCAAACTGTTCATGCAGCTCAGAGGGGGGCGGGGGGCAAATGGCTGGGCTAGAGTGGAGGGGTGTAGGTCTTAGATTCAAAGAAAAACCATAAATTTCTAACCAGGTAGAAGCTTGAGAAAGTGTTGAGAAAGAATGTAAGTTCTTTATCTCTCTTGTTCACATTGTTTATAATTAGGTTTTACTACTGTACGTCATCCACTGCACACCAATAGGGTGTGATGTTTTCACTTCAGGACCAATAGAGTTGGTCTGCACAAAGCTCTGTATAAAAGAGTGATGTATTTTGAAATAAATCAGTTATAGTCTCAGCCTTCTGAACAAAGTCTGTTCATTCCCATCCTGCCTCAACAGCGTCAGAGGGGAGCAGGGGGCAGACAGCTGGGTTTGTCTCTCTGCCAAAGACATTTCCGCTAACTGGCGCAGTGGTGCAGTGTATAGAGGCACCGCTGAAAGCTGCTGTGCAGGTGAGATAAAGAGGCTTAGGAGTCTGAGAAGGAGATACTCTGTCAGTCTGCCCAGAAGCCTTAGCAGCTTTCCCAAAAGCTTCAGCATCCAGCCCAGAAGCTCTGGCAACTTTCCTGGAAGCTTTGGTAGCCTGCCTGGTAACTTCCATGGGCACCTGCACTTTCTTCAAGGATGTATGCAACAAGTTCCCCATCAGAGGCCCCATCTGACTCATCCCTCCCATCAGACTCCTTTATCAACCCCAAATCTTCATCCACCTTGTACTCTGCTTGTTCCCGCTGTTTTCCATTCCTTTAATGCCTCAAAAGGCGATCTCCAAGTAACAACTAGATTGACAAGTTTTATCTCCCGCTCAGGTGACTTCCCACAGCTTGTTCCTGACTTTTTTTCCAACCTTTAACACTAAATGCTGTGTCAGGATCAGTAGCAAAATCCTATGATCTAGCCCACAGCAATATACTACAAAGGGCATAGTCTGAAGTAGTAATTCCCTTATTTCTTAACAAAGCTTTCTATGTAGCCAAAACAGTCTCTTCCTCTTTAGATTTATCTCCCATTATCACTAGTTGGTGCCCCCCCTGCTTCCAGGTGTGTTGATAGGAGAAAATCAGGTCAGGACTTGCCTGTGGCTTCCACCCGCCACTCTCAGCTGCACCAGCGCCGCCTCCCCCGCCACTCCCCAGCGGGTCAGGGCTGCCAGTCGCTGGGACCCCGCGTGGCTCCAGACCGACCACGCTGCTCAGGCTGCTGCTCCACGCGGTGGGCACCAGCTGTCACTGGTATATACACTGCATCGTGAGGCGGTCGCCACACAAAGCACAGACCACAGGCGGTCTCAGATGGCAACTCTTTATTATCGAACATGACCTTTTATAAACTTTCTAATTGTTTATACTTCTTCTACCCCAACTGTTGGCCACAAAAAATCAACATAACACCACTGGTGAACAGTAACAGTGACTTTAGTTAACTTTCTGAAAATGCTTTATCCAGCTGCAGTTCTCTCCTTATCTTTCTCCAGTTCTTCTCTCAGCCTCCTTGGTAGCAGCCTTGGAGAGAGCTCTTGATCAGCTTCTTGCCTCTCAGCTTCTTTTTGCTCCTTTAGCTAACAGGCCTGCTGTTAGCCCCTTCCACAGTAATTCATCCATGAGGGGCAGGAAACAAGTAGAGCAGAATAGGATTAAAAAGCCTAGTGATTAATTAGAATTGGTTAAAATCTGACAGACCTTGAGATGACACCAAAATTCATCATCCTAGAGTGTAGCCTACAGCACACTACTCGCATTTCTATATTCGGGAAACATGTTTTCTTCCTTTTACGCTGTCTTAATTTAAAAGCTGAAAGATTCAAGAGGAATTACTACATCCTCCAATGAGTCCATGAAGTTTCCTCTGAATGATCTCCTTCGTGTTACTGCAGTCTACTATTCAAGTATATAGGGACAACTGTCACAGTAATCTCATTAAAAATGTGTGCTTTGTTAAAATAACCATCACAAAAATCAGTCATAGTAAGGCAGGTAAGACAGAATCAGTATTGATACTGAAAATCTATTATGAATGCAGAAAAAGGCAGAATCCAAAAACTTCAGAAGTATGTATATAATATACTCATTTAGTTGAAAAAAACTTACACGTTTATTAGAACAAGTTTGGGATTTTTTTTAAATCTCATTTTTTCTACTTTGGATAGCTTTACCTCAGCAGTCCATAAATTATTTTTGCTGTATTAAACTAGTGAAACAAGGATATTTAGTCTAGATTTTTAAATTCCAGAAGGAAGTATTATGCAGTGTTACAAATGAAAAGCTACGTTAGATTCCTAATTTATCAGTAAAATACCTAACTGCAGAATGATATCAGCAAGAAATTCTATTATTTTGGAAGAGCAGGGTAGTATGTTAGAGAACTCTACCTTTCCAGACACTGGAGAAGAAGGAGTAGCACAGGGGCTGGAATAGCTACTGCTTTCTGCAGGTTTTACTGAGGACTGAGCTGATCTGTCATCTGAGGATTGTCCGGAGAGCAAAATGTCTTTTTCTTTGTACTTCTTTGGCTGGTGGAGTGCAGGAGAAGAAGATTTCACTGAAACCCTACAAAGGACATACCTTGAGTTTCACAAGCAGTCACTGAACAATTTACATCGACCTGTCCACCTACAGCATGACCCCATGTATTACAGCAACTACAACATCTATTAAACCTAACTAAAAACTCATACTGACCATTCATTGCTTTTTAATGCTACTGTTAAACTTCTTCTGCTACTTCTCAAACATCACAATTCATGGACAATATTCCTGACTGCTCTCTCAAACAGCAGCCCCAGGTATGAAATACTTCTCTTTGGGATTACAATGCAGCATACAACAGTATAACACCTTCCAAATGTACTTCCACTGTTTTCACCTATTACTAGCAGAAACTTAAGTGATACTTGTATACATAAACTGCAACCTACAGTAAGCAGAAGACCTCAGCATCTTACTTTTCAGCATGAGAGGAGTCAGACAATTCTGTTTCTGTTGAGCTTTTTCTGCTGCTGGTTGACTTCCATGTAGGTGCCAAAGGAAGTTCTTCACAAGTCACAGGCCTTGGTCTCTGGCCAATTCCTGAAGGCTGCTGCAGACCTGCAGACTGTTCTTCAGCACTCAGAACAGCTGTAATTGCTCTTACAGTTGTTTCATCAACCTGAGACCACAGCTTAGAAGGAGCTCGCATACGACGCAGAAACAAGCTGTGCCACTTCTGCCTGAGCTGCAGCAGCATACCAGCAGCCTGCAATGAATTCCAATTCTGTTAAATACTGATGAAAATTAGATCACACAGGTAAGAGAACCCTGTCTTTTCCCTATCAAGCAACACCTGGCATTCCAATATAAACAGAGCCCAGAATTGAAGGCAAGACTAAGGTCTTGGGGAAGGGGAATAATCCATATTTAAACTATGATGTTAATTTGCTTTCTTTTCCTTGGGTACAAGGTCATTTTGGAAACATTTCATTTAGCTCTGTACTAAACTTAGCTTTGTATTGTAATTCCACAGACTTTTTTTTTCCTTCTTATCTTTCAAGAAAACTCAATCCTTTCATGCTTTATGCCCTTCCTCTCAAATCAGTCTCTACTCATGCACTCTTCAGTATAGTTGATAGAAAAGAGCTCTAAGTGATATTTTTCTTACATCGACACCTGGTCAAGTGTGATGACTAAATTCAGAAGACTATTGTCTAATTCTGCTACCAGAAACGCTTCCATTACGATAAATTTTTAAAAATCACTCTTCTGGACATGACTAGGAGAGAGAGTATTATTATTAGAGTTGGTAAAGTTGTGTGTTTCATGACCCATAAACTGCAGCCACAGCTCCTCAATGACATAAAGACTTCTATTTCAAAGAGGATTTGAAATGTATCCTTCCAAAATCTGACAGCAACTTTCTCTCAGCAACTTCAGCTTCAAGTGCTCCTTTTTTGATCTGATTTTGGTTATCCTCTCAGAGAAAGAAGAACACAATATGCCAATGTGACTGTTCTCTCAGCTCCTGTCCAGATTTTAGCTTATCCCAGCTTGTGCTATGGCCTGATGGAGCACCATGCAGGCAGGACAGGAGGCCAGAAGGAGCAGAAGGGCCCTTATGCTGTCACTGTCACCTGCAGCTTGCTGTCCCTTGCAGTCATCATTTTTTGTCTGCCAGTCTCTTCAGAATCTGCTGACTTGTGGAAAGGGACAAAACTGCCAAGCTCAGATATAAAACATCATATTACCCAGAAAGTTTTTGAAACAGACCCAACAGCATCTGGATTGCTGAGGCTTTCCTGCTCCCTTTTGTGAGAGACAGGACACCCACACCAATATGGAGGAAGAGGGATGAGCACTCTCACTGTTGACTTAGGTGACTATTCTCTTTCTTTCTGCTGACAGGTAAAAGAAGAGAAAGGTATGGGTGACAGGTGATCAAACACTGCAACTTGGATTTTGAATACACAAATTCATGCAACAGACAACTCTGTGCCAAAGGGGATTGAAGCCGTTTAATTCTTAATGAGCTTGTGAAGTAAAGGTTAAATCACAGAGTACCTAGTTCGAGAGACCTAAATGGACCATGACATTCTTGGAGAAAATTCTTGGCTACTCAAATGTTACAAAAACCTTTTCACATCTTTTTACAATTCCTCTACATGAAGCAAACCCAGGAGTAATTTCTTACTTCAGGGTCCAGTTTAAGATGGAGCCATTCATCCAGCTTCAGCAGTGCCAGATCAGCAGACGTCCTGTCCTCCATCTCACTGTCGCTGCTATCATTAGATACCCCTCCCCCTGAATTAAAGACAAAAGGTTCATCAGAATTTCCATATTTTTTCTACTATTATTTCTATACAAAAACCCGCATACTACTATATTACCAGCAATATTTTTCCTTCTAAAATTGACTTTAAATGTAAACATTTGTAAAACTACCTCTTCTTTTCTGCAAATACACTGCAAAGTCTTTGCTCCAGATAGCAGCAATCAAGTAGCCAGACCTGCTGAAGGTCCTACTATGTAAAAACGTGGATTGATATGATGTGACCCAACTCATGTACCTTCACCAGTTTTCACAGGCCACTATACAACTTTTGCCTAAAGCTGTT
The DNA here is from genome assembly GCF_050655825.1 of Lonchura striata. Taxonomy (NCBI): domain Eukaryota; kingdom Metazoa; phylum Chordata; class Aves; order Passeriformes; family Estrildidae; genus Lonchura; species Lonchura striata. The sequence goes on from NC_140740.1 coordinate 12,566,322, forward strand.
GGCAAAATCACACATGCCTCTATTTCCTAGTAAAACAGCAGATTTAAAGACCCAGTAAGAAAAAAAAATATGTATGGCTATTAATTAGGATTCTTTCTTTTTCTTAAGTGCAATTCAGTCAGCATGAGTACTACTCTAAGGTTCACAGTTTAAAAGCAAGACAGGAAAGCTTTAGAAATAAGTTGGACTTTTAGTTTGATTCAAACTATGACAACTAGAAGCAGTTATTTTTGCTTCCATTCCAACAGGACTCAATTTAAATGAGAAAAAAAGAAGGAAATGTAAATATATTCTCTATTACTTACAGTTAATAGTACAGTTAACTGAAATTAAAAATTATCAGTAGAACATATCTTGAAAATGTATGTGTTAGCTAGAAGCAACATGACTTGTTTGCCATACTGATTGTTTCTAAATTATTCTGTTTGAATAATCTGGTTCAATGATTCAAATAAAGTAGTCTGCAGAAAGAGAACATGCATACTACACTTCTCAGTACCAATACTACAGTTCTCATTAGATATTGTGGCTGCATTCTTTCCTTACAAACTATACTGCAGTTTCTGAGACCCTACGACTGTGTAATTTATGGACTTGAATAGGTAAGGAATCCCAAAATGGAGAGATTTGTTACAGAACCAACAAACTCTTCCTGAATAGCTACAGGAATTATAACAGCGCTGTTTCCAGAATCAGCCAATATATGTATTAAATATTACTTAAAAATAAGCTCTGCATGTCACACGCTGATGTATACCAATGGAAACATCCCAAATCCAGACTCCAGTGTACCTTGAAAGGATGAAGATGCCTGCAAGGCATTACTTTGCAGTCTGGCTGGTCCACAGAAGAGGGCCACGGTGACAGGTGTCACAACAGAGCAGCACCTGATGTTTGCTGTCTTGTGAGCTCTCGTCATTTCATCATATATAAGCCAGTCTGTGGGGAGGGCCTGGATGGCTGCAGCTTGTCCATTTGCTGGGGCAATCTGTGGAAGAGCAGGTAAAACCAGGCTATTGTACCCTCTACCTGTAATTAATGTAAATTTGAACGTATTTCTCATTTTATCCGGAGACACTGTGGGTGCCTCAACCTGGCAGTGCCCAAGGCCAGGCTGGGTGGAGCTCTGAGCAACCTGGACTAGTGGAAGGTGTCCCTGCCCATGGCAGGGGCTGGAATGAGATAAGCTTTAAGGTCCCTTCCAACACAAACCATTCTATGATTCTGTATTTTGAGAATTAAATACATGTACAATTATATACATATAAAAATATACATGCATGTTGCTATCATGCTGGCATGGTAGTGTGGAGGAAGGTTTTAGAAAGGCCTTGGGAATGGTAAACAGAGGAAAAAGATACATTTATGTATGCCCCATTGTTTTAGGAAGGCCCTGGAAATGAGAAACTGAGGGAAAAGATACATTTATGTATGCTCCATTGTTTAAGGAAAGTCCTGCTTCAGCATTCCTCTCTAAACCCCCTTTCTCCCCACCCCTGAGCAGTTCCCATTGGACCTGGCCCCTGGGGCGGTTCTGATGTGCCTAAGATGAAAACTGTCTCTATTGTTTAGACCTTAACTCTTAATTCTGCTGTATAAAACTGTATCTGGGCAATAGCCCGGGGCTTTTGGTCCCTGCAACCGTTCAGGCAATACAACCTCTCTGGACAAGCATACCATTGGTCTCTCTTGGTCTCTTTATCTCAAATCCTAGCGGCGACTGAGGCAACGCTGCCGCTCGGACCGTGCTAACCCAGCCCTGCCTGGTGAGCCCAGGGCAGCGGGACCGCGGAAAACCCCGGCCCTGGAGGGGACAGCTAGCCGGAGGGTCCCGGGGGGCCGGGGAGGGACGGGGGACAGCAGCGAGAACCCCCCGAAAGCCGCACATGCACATAAAAAAGTGTGAGAATTCAACCAGATTCATCAATTATCCTACCATGGTAAAACAAAATATGTTGTTTTAAAAAGAAATGTTAAAAATGAGTTTCAGAGAAAAACTTGCTTTTAAGAATAGGGATCATTATATCTTTAAAACAATTTTATAGCAGGGCAGTTTTTTTGCCTTTTTGCCTTTTCCATCTAGAGAAAGGACTAACTGAAACGACAGAAAAATGAATCAACTCCAATTCTATCAGCTGGGTAGAACAGTATTTTCTAAAGCTGTAGTGTTAAATGCCTATACTGCTTTTGAAGTACTGACAAACAGGAAAAGACATTTCTAAAACACGTGAGAGATTTTAGTGCCCTTTTTTTTGAACTATGAATTCAAAGTGTCTTTACCTTTTTATATTGAGACTGACCAAGAACAGAGGTAGGATGAAATCGCACTTTCTTCTCCTTTGGTTCCGTCAACACCAGGCTGTCTCTGTCTACATGCACAAGATTGGGATACATCCCAGCCACTAAGGCACCTTTAATTACAGCCCAGTTCTCAGAGTTAGTATTAACATCTCTAATATCAGCTCCTCCTCTGGCTCTCACAAAACCTGACAAATGAAAGAGACAAAACAGTGCCATGTTACCTTGTGTTTGGCTCTCAAAAGGAGTCAGAAACAAAAGGTGAAATAAATGACTTCTTTGTTGCATTTTTCACCACTGCCAACCTTAACAGCACCAAGAAGAAACCATTACACTGAAATCCTTCCTGATAAGGGGTTTCATACTGACACAGAATACCACTATTTTCTACAATATAAAGACATTTCCTATGGGAATAATTCATTAAAACATGAAACGCAGTGGCATGTGGAGATGAAGGTGCTTTCAGTTTGATCAGCCACAATTCCTCATCTGCACCATACCCTGCATGAATGTGTGCATGACAGTGTATTTCAAATTAAGGAAAATTACACCAGTGAACATGATTTTTGTTACAATTTCTATATGCTTGACTTTAAAACAACGTTAAAATTGTTTCCAACTTCTCTACCTGAGGCTCTAAGCTGGCCAAGCACCTGTGTTCTCATTCCTGCAATGATTTCCACTGTGGCTCGGGACAGAAAGTTCTTTTCACAGAAGGCTCTCTCCCAGCCATCACTGCGTGCCTTCTGCCATGCCTGAAAATGTTTTTACATTTGCCTATTAATTTGAAGGACTTAAACTAAAAACTGCAGGTGTTTTTTTAAAGATTACATTTATGTCAATAAAATGAATGCAAAACCCACTCTAAAAGTTAATGTATCAAACCAGATTATTTTTTCTGTTCAACAATTAGATTCTCTTTATGTGCTCACTCTAGTGATGATTATGTCAAATTAAAACAATAAATAAAGATCATTACATTAAGATCATGATTCAAAGTTCAGTGTAGTAGGATGCAAAGAGGCACATTGTTGAAACATTCAAAATTTTCTAGGGTTTGAAACAAAACATACTACAAAAAGGGTTCCCTCACAAATTTATGAGTCCAATACACAGGAAAGGCACTAGGCAAAAAGAAAGTCTTCTCTGAGGACTTAATCACAGTCCGCCACTCTACATCCAACTGGTACATCTGCATTTTGCTTGGGTGATGTGCTGTGATTAGTACTCTCTGAAATGAAAGACTACCTGGAAAGCCCTGAGCAGGGCCATGTGGTCACTGAATGTCCCGGCAGCAAAACGCTTCCTGCACAGCACGGCTGCACGCTTTTGGGAGGCCAGCGTGGGCAGCACAAAAGGGTCTTGGCAGGCAAGAGCACAGGCAATGGTCAGAACAGGATCCAGGCACTTCAGAACTACAGCATACAACACCATTTTACCGAGGTGTGGCTCTACAGGTAATTCAGTCAGCTGATAACCAAGCTCAGTGAGATCTTCCCAAGGGTCCAGGGCATCTATGGTCTGTTCATAAACAAACAAACAAACAAATAAAGGAGAGGAGGATGGGTACAGTGGACAAAATCAATTTACAGTGAAAGCAAAAAGGATGTGAATAATGGACTTTAACTAGACTTGTTTCCAAACACTGAAGAAGCAAGTCAGACTATTAACAGAGACAAGACTTTGAAGCACTCTCTTCCCTTGACATGGAAAAACACATCCCCACACACAAAATGAAAACAGACAACAAGCAAAACTTCAAAACATCCTTAAGTAATTAAAAACAGCTTCAGTACAAACTGAAGTCAGTAAACTGCTACACCACAAATTTGGGATCAAACACAATTACCATCTAAACTTATTCCTTTTCTGACCTTAAGCATATGCACAGCATTTCTCACAGTTACAGCAGGCGGAGGATCAGGAGCTTTCATAAGAAAGTCTACAATTGGACAATTAATTGGAGCCAGAATTTTTGTGTACAAACAGATCTCCTGCAAGGTAAAAGGCAGTACAAAAAAAGATTACCAAGATTTGGAAGCAGCCGCCAAACACATGATTTGTTGCAATTAGTAGTATGGTTTGAGGACATTGTATTTTTTAAAGTTATAGTTTCTAACTGAACATGCACCTGAAGCGGCAGTCTTAGAAGTTCTGGAGATTGAAATTCCAACATATTCTGAAATCGGAGCCTGCTGAAGAGATGAAAGCAGACCCCAGGCTGACAGCGCCCAGCCCTTGAAAATAAAATATGGGAAGTTGTGAAAATGAGGATTTCTTTCTAAAAACAAAACCAAAAGCCAACAAACAGACACAGAAACTCAGAATGGAAAAGAAGAGGCACTACAATGAAGAAAGTGTTGTTAGGTCACATGCAACATGAGAATTTCCTAATCATTAATTATTTTTGAGAGTGTGGCAATTTTTTACTGTAATTTTAACCCAACACTGAGAAATCTGGAGAAAGAAAAACAAGGCTTTTCTAATGTAAAGTGCTGTGGGTTTTTTGCTAACCTAAGACCAGTCCAAATCTCAATCATCCTTTGTTGTAAGGAACCAGTTGCAAACTTTCTTGCTTCCCCTCACATCCCCTAAACAGAAGTTATCCTTGGAGTAAAAGGTAGAATAAAGATGAAGTAACTTGTGAGTGAATGAGGGAGGAATGAGCAAATTCTCTCAGTCATATACATCTATGTGCATACATGCAGCTTAATGCCAATATGATTGATTAAACAGGCATTTGTTGCTACATAAACTTCTGAGCCCTCCCCCACAGTGCTGGGAAGAATATAATCATGGCCTGTTAAGTCATGGATAGCTTGGAGAAAGTGAAATAGGCAGTCCTCTGCCCATACACATGATGTGAAAACATTGTGACTGCGGGTGCTACGTGGGAGAAAGAGGAAGGAGAACAAATTAATGGGGGGAAAACAACCCAGACCTTTGGGAAATGCCTGAGCATCACTTTTCTACAACTTGGGAGATTATTCCAAGGAAATACATGCTGACGCCTACTCGTCTGCAGAGAACCAGTGTTGGCCTCTATGCAACACAACACCGGAATAGGCCAGAAACAATTACTATGTTGTGTGGTTTATTCTAAACATAAAGGACTGTGCATATCTGCAAAATGGGAACCACTATGAGGCATTTATTACCTGCCTTTTCTCTGGATAGCACTGGCTTTTGAAATCCACCCCATTTTTAGCACTGTAGCACAACTCAGTGCATCAAAAGACTTCTAGAAAAACAAAGAAAGGAATACAAACTGAAAACTCAATAGGGTACATGAAATACAAGTTACTAGTTAGTTAGATTACCAACAGGAGTTTTCTAAAAAGTATGAAATAGTAATATATACAGCAGCTTCTGAGACAAAGGTACCTTCTCAATTTCAAGTGAATTAATGAGGGTATCTCCTTTCTAGTATCTTAATGCTCCACAAGTTTTGAAATTCAAGATTTTCAAGGTTTTTGAGACGGATAGCTTACAGTATTTGTCTTAAAACAAATTCATGTTGAAGCCTTTCAGAAAGGACTGTTGCCTGACAGGCACTAGCTCTCAGCTAGTAAAAGCTTTTTCTCACTTTACTGTAAAGTAATAAAAAAAAAAAAAAAGTTCTCCAAAATTTATACACTGTGTGTTTTAGAATCACACTAGGAAAATTTAAGGCAGTCCTACCTCTTTCACCTTTCCTGAGTCAATGACAAACACCACATCATTGACTGTTATGCTGGTTTCTGCAATATTAGTAGAAAGAATCTGCAAAGAAAAAACCCAAAACCACCAAAACTATAATAACTGCAAAAGCAATGGCAAAATAGGTCATTGTGGCATTGGAAAAAGTCCTCTAATACTTGCAATTTTGCGGATGCCAAAAGGTGGACTTTCAAGCACTTTCTTCTGGTCCAAAGTCTGCATACTTGAATGAAGCACGAAAACTTGGTATCTAATGCAAGACAAAAGGAACATTTTAAGGATCCTTAAAAGAAGCAATGAAAAGCCACAGTAACTAAAGGTTTTACCTGTGAGCATTATCAGAAAATCTCTTGTCATCCAAAACAATGCGGTCCCTCAGGCTCACTATCTCATCATACCCAGGAAGAAATATTAAAATTGCTCCTAAAAAAGGAAGTGGGTTTGCAAAGTTAAACAGAAAATTCAAATACATGTCGAATAGCACTCAGAAGGTTTTAACATCTGTGGATTGCTGAAAAAAGAGCATGATTATCAGAAGTCAAATCCACAACCACTGGTTAGGTATTTACCTACCTGCATCAGAACTATGACAGATGCTGTGAAGTAAGTGCATTATCAGATCCAGATCCACTTTTTCATCATCAAAACTGTGATGGTAAGCTGTCAGTAGCTCTCTGTCCTCTGCACTAAGGTCACTAGCACTTTTTTGGACCAGGGAACTGGAACTTTCATCCATGTTTCCAAATCCAAATGAAGCGCTGTAACAGGAAAATACACCAGAATCAAGGCTGCCCCTTCGGGTTTGCATTGAGCCATCAAATCAAACTTAGATTGAGACCAACTCAATTCAAGACTGTTGGTCTTGAATTCTGATGTTTAAGTGTTGCAGAAGGGAATCACCATACTATTACTGTTTACTGATTCCAATGTTAACCCAATGAAGGATGCCACTTTATTTATTAGTGTTAACTTTAGTTTTCTTCAACTTCATTGAAACACAACCATAAGCAAAGGAAAGTATAAAGATACTTCTCGTTTATCTGTTCAAGTAAAAATATTTGAGAGATATGTCTTCTCCAAAAATTTCCCACTAGCAGAAACTACACTAAGAGAAATTATAGTAGAGATAATCTTTACAAAACACTACCACAAGTATGACAACTGTAAGTTAATCAGAAAATCATTCTTGAATGGCCTAGTGTACACATTACTTCTGCAAATTTTCTTTAATATGCCTATTGCATATAAAAAATATAGATAAAAACACATTACAGATTTGTTTCCAAAATAAGCATGTGAAAAGAAAATGGTACATAGTATAGAATTAGCAAGTTGTGCAAGCATAAACAATATGCTATTGAGTACAAACTTTTTTGCTGTTTATTTTTTGAAATACTCCTATTCTTAAAAAAAGGTATTGCTATTAAGTCCAGATTTTAGAGCATGAAAAGCTAAAACCTGTTCTGATTAGAAGAACACAAATCTCAAATTTCCCATCACAACTCTATGTATATCATATACAACTCATTCTGCAAAACAGTTACAGCTTACCTGTAGGATTCCAACAGATGAACAACCTCTGTCTGTCCAAAGTGCCTAGCCCAGTCCACAGCCATCCTGAAATAGTTGCACAAGTATTTTTATTAGACTTTTCACTTCAAAAGATGCATATGAAGAGCACATCAGGAGAGGCAATTGACATCAGACTTTTGTACCCATTTCTGTATTGACATCAGTACTGTTATTGCTGGATCTGCAACTTCCCATTTGAAAGTGCTTGAATAGGTGTTAACAGCTGACTTTTAGGTGACTACAGTTCTTTACCACAACAGAATGTCAGTTTTACACAGGAGCAAACATGCTCAAGGAAGTGAGGAGGAAGAAGGTGCCATTCCTTTAAAAATGGTGCAGAGATCAGACCTGCCTGTTTGCAGTATCCTTGAAGTCATCTCAAAAAGTCACACCCCAGGCATAACATCTGGCTATTTCATGTCTTTCAGAAGCTGTCCTCACTATGCAGTTCACCCTTTTAACTTTAAATTGCATTTCTTCCCCAAGTTATTCAAATGTTAGTACCAAATATCAGACCCCTGGAATCCTAATTCTTATCATTCCATACTACAATTATTTACTGTACTTCCCTGTTTATATGAAGACATACTCCATGACCACAAAACCTGAGTTTCTACAGATCCACAAATATTTTTACATGCTACAATATATTTAGAAACATAACAGAAAGATCTTCTGATATGTGTAACTCCATGAAAATAGGAATTGCCAAATATTTTGGTTCAGTTCAGTAGATTACAGTTGTTCTACTAACCAGTATCCTAAACAAGACCTACTGAAACAAAATTTATAGCTCACAATCAAGACCATGTAATTAAGAATTCAATTTAGAATTTACAGAAAACAATGTGATTATCAGGAGTTAGAAATTGTTGAGGCTGTCAAAATCTATAGTTCTTACAGCAGTGTGATAAGCTAGCAAATTAATTTAGATGTTAAAGAATTTTCTTCCTCTCTCCTATATTGACAAATAAATCTATCTTTTGGTTTCTCTGTTTTTACCAGCCATTAGATGATTTGCAGTGGATACTTGCTCCCATGCTGATCAACTGTTCTACTTGACTCAAAAAGCCTCCCCCTGAAGAAATCATCAGAGCAGTCGCACCAGTTTCACTGTGCCTATAATCAACTGAGAAATAAAAAAAAAAAAAAAAGCCAGCAAACCCAGTAGAAATGTTATTTTTTCATCTAAATATAGTACAAATACTGCTTTCAAATTCCAGCCCAAAGAGAATTTGTTTCCTCACTTTATCTCTGAAGTTAGTTCATATGAATTCTACACTGTTTTAGAAACACACTTCTGTCAATACTTCAAAACAATAACTAACTAAACAACTCATTATTTCTGCTAGCCCTATCATTTTTCAGTCAGCATCAGAATGCAAAGGTAACACCATTTGAAACTGGAGATAAAAGTAGCCATAAAAATCTAAGTACATCTGAGGTTGCTCTTTTCTTATGCAATAACACATGAAACTTACCACTGACATTTTCAGTTAAAATAAGATTTAACAGCTGAGCAAACGAATCAATATCTTTATGCAACCAGATGTCAGAAAGACAGGAATCCATTTCTTTTACTATCCACGGTTCAAGGCAATTCACATCTTTTTCAGTCTGAAGATAAAAAACAATATTGAAAGCTTAATCTTTTCCAAGAGTTGTCTTTATTCTCATACATTACCCACAAAGAATTGGAATGGTTATTTTTCCCAGCAGCCACAGAAACCCAGCACTCAGGCATCGGTTCATGCATTGATTTTGTCATACGCAAGTACGAACACAATGGCAGTCGAGCCATTTGATCTGAGGAAAAGCTGTGTGCAACCACCCGAACTGAAGAGCACACTTCAGCTAGAGCCGTTCATCCTCATCAAGTAATCTTTAAAATACGTTAATGTCCTGAAAGATTCAACAGAACTTTAGAAAACAGATTTTAAATGGCTAGTAATACAACACAAATATAAACACCTGTAACATCTCTTCCGACTAAAGAAAAAACTTACCAGTTGATTAAATACTGTGTCACCGCCATCATCCAACCGTTTGTACTCCTCATTTGTCCTTGGAACCGATTTTTGTCTCCGAGATGTCCCTTTGTTAGTGTTATCTTGAGCTGAACACCACTCAGCAAGAGTGTTCTTCTGTTTCTCTTCTAGAATGCAAAGTATTCCCCAAGAAAGTTTTAGAGTCATATTTATTATCCATTGTTTTCTACTAAAAAAGTTAGTCACAGCAGGTTTTACCAAGTTTTACCCATTCAACATCTTTTTTTAGTCTAGAATGCTACTACCAGTCCAACAGAAATGACATGTTTAAGGGTACCCAAAGTGCACTGCACCAGGGCTATAAAAACGAGGTAAAACCCAACACTTTGGTGTTTAACCCCCCAAACCTCCATTATTCCAAACTACTGCATTCAAAGTATCTTCCTTAAGTAATCACCTTCCACACAATCTCAGGCCAGATCTTTTTCCACAAATGGAATTCTGAAGACAAGTGATACAGTCCCTGCATGTAACAACTTACTTTTCTACACCAGTGGAAGAAACATCAGAAAACACCAGTGTCCTAACTGAACTTTTCTGACCCCAGTGATCAGAGATGAGCACTGTGATCAATACCCAGTTAGGACTGGATATTGAATGTTATAGCTTTGGGGTTTGCATTTTTTACTTTTCCTTTAAATAATCACTGGGATCATTACTTTCAGTTGCCAGGAAAACTTCTGAAGCAGTATCTACTTAATCAACTTAAAACCAATGATGTTTAGCTCAAGAGTGTTAACACTTAAAAAAATACATCCATGCCTGAAGAAAGCAGTGAAAAATGTTACTGAAGGGAATACCTTGTCCATTTAGTGCAAGATGTACAAAATCATGCCTGCTTTAATAGCTGCACTTTAATTTGCACCCAAAGGTACAGAGCATCCTATGCTTCTTTAGCATTCATGTGGGCAGAGCCCCCAGTTATATATAACTCTACAGCATAATAATTAGAAAAAAGATGACATTCATCAACTGAGTGAAAACAGAATGCAACCACTGAATCAAAGTGATCTTTTTTCTTTAATTGCATAAACTATTTCCATAATGTAAATATTGACAGCTTAAAGATACTTGCTGTCATCTAAATCACACTCATTTAATCTCCTGACTCTGGAATTTCAACAGAAAATAATCCTGTTAATTGTTTGTTCAATCAATGATTCTCATTGCCAACCCTTAGAATTAACAAGTCCACTGACCTTGCTGCTTCTTTTCTTTGTACTTCACCATCTCTTTGTTTGTATACCCAGTGCTTCGTAAAATGTCCTCCAGAAACATCTCTTTAACTTCAAAAGGTCTCCCTTGGACTAAAATAGAAAAAATCCGTAAAAGATCATATATTCACCAGCTTCACTTACAGAATTAATTTTTTAAAAAACTACCTTCACTGGAGTTTATTTTTCTCGAAACTGTACAAAACAAAACATTTCCAAAATCAAATGCCACCTTGTTTCTCCTCAACCTCTTCAATTTTATGAAGTGTTCCAGCAGATGTTCGTAAGATTGACAATTATTAACTACAATTTTTTTTTAAACGAGAAAAAGAAAACAGCTGTTTTTGTTTAGGCTTACAAACAAGAACTTGCCATGTAAGTCTCCCATCTGGATTAAAAATGTAATTAAATAATAAGCAATTAATACAGCTTTTTGCAAGGTTCCACACAGAGACAGTAAATCTTTGTACTGAACTCCTTTCTTTTCATGAGAATCATGTGAGAAGGCAGCCTTATCTCCATGTCCTCTACTAATTCAGCAAAGCTGAGCTTTCTTTACTGAATACTTCTTGACAGATGAGACATCCCAGCGGCCTTTACCTTCTGATAATTTATCCTGATCTCTTTTTCAACAGGACTGTTTTCTAGACCTTATCTGTCGACATTGCAGGATGCTTTTTGCATGAAGATTAAAATCTCTACATTTTGATTTCTTGTTCCTTAACCTGACTCAGGAACACTCAGGATTTTCCTTCAGAAAGAACAATCCACAATTCACATACTTTTAGAAGCTGGTCACAGAGGAAGCCTTCCAACACTGATCACAAACTCTGTGTACTACAGCGATCCACAGCCACAAAATGTGGTTTCTGTGGTCAGGATTTTGTCAGCCGTATTGCTGAAGGAGACTCAAACCTTGTATATTAAATTAACAGACAAAGCCACTTCTTTTAATTCTTAAATTAACCAAAAAAAAAACAAAAAAAAAACCCCAAAACAACAACAACAACAAAAAACGGGAAAAAAATATCTTTTGAATTGTTATTGGCCTGTTACATAACCAGCACAAACACTGTGGTAAATTGGAGAGATTGGGAGAGATTGCCAGCAGATTTTCCAACACAAATTGACCGATCTGAAAGAACAGGAAGCTGCAAAAAGACTAAACTGGAAAGTCATACAACAATCATAACCGAGGCACTCCCTTGCAAAAAAAATTCAAAGAACATGAAATCACGTGTAATTTCCAGATTCCTGTCTCCAACAAGCTGCAAACCTTATTCAACTGGGCAGAAATTCAAAACTGAGAACTAAACAATTCCATCTGCAAAAAAAGGAAGGAAAAAAAGGTTTCCTCCTCACAAACATTTGCTAAAATAAACCAGTAAGCAATCCCATTTCCTAAAACCATTGAGATTTTTTTTAAAAAGGCTGACATGCAGAGAGTCTACCTGATTGTCAGATAAAGCATTTCTCTTAAAAGCTACTTTTCAAAACACATTAAAGTTGGACATTACTGTTGAAAAAGTAAGAGGATTGCAAGGTGCCAGAGGAGGTCACCCATGCAGAAAACCTGCAAGCCAGGAGGGTGGGGCAAAAACCGCAAACCCACAAAAACCCGCAATCTCCCACGCATTTACATTTTGGCTTTACTAAAGATCAGTCAAATGAAATTAAACCAGCAAATAATGGTAACTTTTCTTTGCATTTGAATGTAGTCTAACTGCAGGTAACTGAGTCTGCAAACAAACTAAGCAAAACTGGATGTCTTTTCTGAATATTTACCTAGATGAGCAACTACTAATTTTCCTTAAATCAGAGAATCATGTGATTCTTTTTTCATGTGAAACCCAATCTGCCTAAGCCTGTATTTCTGAACTGAACTGGTACAGTTATCTGTGTTTTATCCAGTAACCAGTGACAACCTTCACAAAGCCTGAAGAGTAAGATCCTACTGGAATGCACTGATATATATCACACTCATGTAGCTCCTAAGTCCTGTATCAGCATGAAGACAGAACTTCAATAACCTCTTCCTACTTCTTCAATTAAGAGTGGAGGGGGGCAGGATGTACCTGCATTTACAGAACTCCCAGTGACTCAAACACTTCACTTTGAATGAGGTGCAAACAGTCAAGAAACAAGAAACCTGCATACAGAAAGAACAAGGATTCCTGGAATTCTCAGTGTATTAATCATGTGCCTTTACTCAGAATAATTTGCTACAGTTTAGTAAGATCTGTGAGTCTCAGGGCAGGTATACTCAGACTTAAGAGTTAAGATCAAGACTTACTATGTATTACTGGGCAGCTTCCAAAATACCTAATAAAGAGATTTGCATCTAGAGGAGCACTAGAGAGAATTAGTTTTAAATTATTCTGGTTTTGCAGCACATCTCTCAGTTTTATTAGCAAGAAGTCACTGAACCTATCCCTCTCATGTACTTCATCCTGTAACAAAAAGGGAAAAAAAGAGATAAAAAACCATCACAGATTCACAACTTCTGACAAAAACAAACTTCTCTAAAAAAAAATACATGTTTTGGTGGCACATTACAGAGGCCTTAATATGTGTGAGTCTAGTTTAAGTAATAGGTTTTTTTTAAAAAAACTATCCATAAAGAAACAAAAATGCCTCAAAAAGTTTTTGTCAGCGCTGAGTGCATTGCAATGCTGAAGCTGTAAGCACCTTAACTTTAGAGGCTAAAGTGAGTATCTGAAACCTCTCTGGTTTTGTATTTGAAGCCAAATTTCAAGAAAACACCACAAAGTACAAATCTTATTTTAATAAATTCTCACTTCACCACTGATAAGCATTTAAAAAAATGTATGACACCACATAATCAGAAAAACAGACAAATTGCTTAGACAAGTCATACACAAAGCCTATAAGTTAAGGTACATAACTGATTAATCATCTTTTTCATTCTTCTGTTTTGATTTATATTATGAATGAAGGAAACAAGGAGTCAAAATACAAAGTTTGTAGGCTGACATCAAGAATGTATAAATCATTCTCATGCTTTTTTAACTCTGATAAACAGGCAGGCACCTAAACTTACCTTTTCATCTTCAGTACTTAAGTCTTGCCAAAAACATTCTAGTTCCCTTTACTTATTCAGTTCCATCATAGGAATATTGACATAATCACAAATGAACAATCTGAATAGTTTGCTAGCAATTAGACTCCACATTATCTAGAAAACTCTGGGCAAACAAATGGACTGAAAACCTGTATTGCTAAAACAAATGGTAAGAGAAAATCTGACACAATCACATTGAACCACATCAAGGTAAGCCTCCCTAAGGATTTTCTGCTGACCATGGAAGTTCAGAAATATTTACACTTCTGTCCCTCTCCACTCCTCCTGATTCCACACTTAACCATTGGCATGAAAATAAGATATTTTTACAGGAAAAACGCAAACACACAGAAAAACACCAAACTGCACGAAACATGCATTCTACTCTGAGGACTCAGAAAGTCTTTGAAGTTGATTCAGATTCTACCAAACAAAAACACCTAAAGTGCTCAGCAAATTTCAGTAAAACAAATGAGGACCTCATTTTCCAAAGCAATACATATTGCTCCACCCCACATGAAAGACCACAGGATGCTCACCACAATAACATGGGTCACGGTGGAGAGAGTGCTGTCTCCTGCCATCAGCGTGCCAAGGAGCATGTCATTAGTGCAGAATGTTACCAGCGTCTTTGGAGAAACCCTATGGATCACATCACAGAGACAACTCAGGGGTTTGCACCATTTAAAGCTTTCCATGGATCAAAAATTAAAGCAGCTGCTGACCAGAAGAGAAATTACAGTTCTCTCCTCAAAAGATTCATGCACACCACTTGTTTTTAAACTATGCCTTTTCCCAGACATTTCCTAACAATTTGTAGTGCTTGCGCCTCAAAACTCTGGACAACGTATTAATTGAAAGAATAAGATTCAATATTAATAACTAAGGAAATAAAAGAAAACTGTGAAGAAACCCTGCACGTCATTCATTTTACTAGAAAATTCCATGTGGAAAACCAGGTTCCAATTCCTCAGCCTGTGCTTGGTTATAGCCTTTGTACTTGTCTACACGTGGTGGGATGAGCCTGTCTGGACGCCAAGTGCCTACCCAAGCCACTCTATCTGTCCTCTCCACGGGCAAGGGAGAAGAAACATAACAAAAAGACTCCCAGGCCCCAGAGAAAGATAAGGAGAATGTGGGTCTCTCCCACGGGAAAGTGGGCTCTCCACGAGCTTCTCCAATATGGGTCCTTCCCATGGGCTGCAGTTCTCCAGGAACTGCTGCAGCACAGGTCCTTTTCCACAGGGTACAGTGCTTCAGGAACAGTTTGCTCCAGTGTGGGACCCCACAGGGTCACAATCCTGACAGCAAACCTGCTTCTGTGTGGCTCCCTCCCCGGGGCCGCAGCTTCTGCCAGGAGCCTGTTTCAGCACAGACTTCCCAGAGGATCACAGTCTCCTTCAAGCATCTACCTGCTCCAACACAGAATCCTTCACAGGAGGATCCCTGCTGCACCACGGACCTCCACAGCCTGCTGGGCCACAGCTGCCTCACCATGGGCTGCACCATGGGCTGCTCTGGCACCTGGAGAATCTCCTCCCCTTCTGCACTGACCTTCCTGTGTGCAGAGCTGCTTCTCTCACATGCTTTCACCACTCTTCATGAACTGCTGCCTCTGTTGTGCAGGTTTTCCTCCCCCATTCCCCACTGTCCCAGAGGCACTATCACCATCGCAGATAGGCTCAGCCTTGGCCAGAGGCAGGTCTGTCTTGGCTGGCACCGGCTCTGTCACACACGGGAGAGGCTTCTGGCACGTCCTCACAGAAGCCTCCCCACAGCTCCCAAAGCCTTGCCTTGAAGACACAACTCATTACAGCTGACTAAATCACAGAGGCATCTGCTTGATCCTCTGGTTTTTCAGGAGGTGAAAATACTGAAATGTTACAATTCCATACCTGGGGCACAGTTAGCTGTCCCAATAAAAACAGCAATTCTCACTACTCCCTCTGCTACTGCCATCCTAAAAGAGCTGAAAAGTTCCTCTGTACTGTACTCTACAGCTTTTCTCTGGAAGACAGTTGAGAAAACCTTAAAAATTATGTTTCTGTCTTACTAGAAACACCTCTCAACATCTCCACTCCAAATTTCTTTTGTCCACAGCTCAAAATATTGTTATCTCCCCCTTTCAGTGTTTCCCTGGAGTAATTGTATTGATTTTTCTCAAGCTGGATTTTCTGCACTGCTCCCAGTAATTCTACCATTTTCACCTGACTTTGCTCTTCTTCTGCCAGCATAGTACTTCCATATATTAATCATTCGGCTTATTTGTGACACATCTTCACCAGCTCTTCTAATCTCTTAATATCCTTGTGAGCTTTCATACACATATTTGAATTCTTATTGTGGCTTCATTGTTCAAGTGCATTCATTTTCACCAGCTATGTGTTATCTTTGTTCACTCAAGCAACACAACCTTTAGCCATCTTCTGGTCACTCATATCTCAACTGCTGGCCTTTCCCTGAAATGTCATTTCGCTACACGGTGCAAGATGTAAAAACCCCAAACAATCCATTCATGCTCTGCTTTACAGACAAATTCATCAAGTGATACTGAAACCTCTACTTTTACATCACTTCATGTTTTAAACACAGCAGCTGAAGAAGAATACATTTAATCCAGGCTAGACTGATAAATAATGCTCAGCTTCATCAGTCACATTCCAATTTTTCTGTTTTCCCTTTTATGGCTCCTATCAACTCTCACTACATAACATTTGTTACAGCATGCTGGTTTTCACACCTACCTTCAAAGCTTGCAGACCTTTTGAATCCACACATGTTAAAAGCAGAGAGGACGGGGAAAAAAAGAAGAAAGTGTAGACTTGATCTGAAAATCAGACAAGGATTTCCATGCAGAAGAAATCAACAGAAAATACCTGAGATTCAGTTCTGTAAGACAGCCTTCTACATGAAACTGCAAAACACAGGAAGAAAGCCATCCTTTTCACTCTTACGTATTCCTTACCTGCAGTAACGTATCCCATCTGTGAGGCTGCAACACAAACATACTGCAGTTTCAATGTACACAAGATTCACAAGACTAACACAAGATCAACCGACACTTAGAAATATCATTGGTACCTGCTCTCTAACCGGATCTGGTAACCAATTGTCTGGCCAATCTTCTCTCTTCTTTCTGCTGCCACTCTTTCAGCCACTGCAACAGCTGCTAAACGTCTTGGCTGAGTACAAAACACACGACAGGGAGTTCCATTCTTGTAGCAGTCATCAAGGATAAATTGAGGGATCTGTAAAGAAGTGGTTCAAATTTGCTTTTTGAGAAAGTCACAGCTTTGTTAGCACAGGGAAACCATTAACTGCATATCAATATTGCACATTGCAAAAGACTTTTCATTACAATTATCATAGCAAGCATATCTGAATCAGCAGAAAGTAAATTTCTAATTATAACCTATTTAGGTTTTTTTTAAAGAAAAACCTTACAGTGCCTCCCTCCTGCTTCAGAGAAATCTAAAAAAAAAAACCAAAGCCCTGCAGATAATCTCACATTTTAACACAAAAAATAGATTACTCTGGATACTAAGAACAGAACTAGCCTTAGAAGAAAAAGGGTTATACAAACATCACAGCTACTTTCCCTTCAATATTTTGTATTATTTTAATGAAAAAATGGTATCTACCAGAAAATTGTAAGGAATCATTTTTGCTTCTAGTACCTATCTAGAGGCTTAGTGTTTCAAAAGCAAGAAAATAAATTGGAACAACATTTTCAATCACACAGGAAAAGGAAAGCCTTGAAACAGCATCAAAGTACCCCATATCACAAATGTTACACAACTGGCATTAGTTTAGAATAAATACTGTTATAGTTTTTATTTCATTGAAGCAACATACCTGCGTCGTTTTTCCTGATCCAGTCTCTCCTATAATCAAAACAATTTTATTGTCCTTTATGGTTTGGACAATTTCTTCCTGTTTTTCAAGAACTGGTAGTGACTGCCTGAAGGAATCAAACTCTGATTCCCCTCTTTTCCCTGGGACCTGGGGGATACCATCATTAAGTCGACCACTTGTCTTGTTTACTTCTTTCTTTTCTGTGAAGACAAGTTAAAAGGTCATTTATGCAGACACAGAGGAAGGTCACAAAAACACTGCTCAAAAATTGTACTTAAAAATTAACATTGCTGGCTTTTTATGCATCCCTGTGGGTAAAGTGACAAACCCATCACACATTTAGATGTCATATTTATAGCATGTCCTGCAGTGCTTGCAATAGATATTTTTCAAAACAGTTATTACTTTCATAGGTATTTTGAAGAAAACCAGACTCTTCCAGAGCATTGCTCCAAGTCAAAAAAGCCTACAAAGAGCAAAAGGAGAAACAAACTAAACCAGAGAATATCAGCCTGGCGTATTTTGGTGGCCTTTGTATCTGCGCCCACATTTCACACCTGCAGTTCCCCCTAGAAATACACACTGACAGAGTTAAACCTTTAAGCTATTCCACACATTTGCCTGAAATCATACCAATGCAAGCATGCTGTATCAAGAGCCCTGGCCCCCACGCAGCAGTGCGATGTGTTAGAAAGCAGTGCATAAGTAGCCAAAAAACAGGCACATCTTCTGAGGGAGCTACTTCACATCCATCATTGCAAGTGCTACTCTGTAATTCCTTGAGAATTATTCTCTGGCAGAATGAAAAGTTTGCTGTAAACTCAGTTATACATATGTAATGCCATTAACAGATTCATATTCTAAATTTCAAGCTCTGTTGTACCAAGACAAACAGACTAAGAGATCAGGAGAACTAAAAATACATTCTTGAGATGCAGAGAAAGGCAAATATTAGACTGTTCATTAACTTATCCCTTACATTCCTAAGACATTGCATTTCAGTACTTTTATTACAGCTTCCCTCTGGTTCATATAACAATCCTATTAAACAACTAAAACAATTGGAAATAACAGCAAAGAAAGCACGTCAAGAAGAGACACCACGTATCAAAACCATGCAATTAAACAAGGCATACTGGTACAAATGTTTTCTGTTCACTACACCCATCTCTGCACACAGAAACACAGTGCAACTCTTCCACTTGTAGCTGCTAAAGCAATAATCTAGATTAAAACCTTGCTTTTAAAAAAAACCCCAACATTTAGACCGAAGTTTGTCTTTCCGTGAACTCTTCCATATTCAAGAAATCAAGAAGTCTGGACAGTAGTCTCTTAAGGACCAAATCTATTTTGTAGAGATGAAGAAGTAAAAACTGAAATTTTTGATTTATCAAGCACATTAATTTCTGTAAGCAGAACAGACAACCTCATTTTCTAATATAGGCATTCTTATGGCATCACAGTAACACTGACTCTTCAACCCCACCTCATAGTTACTTCTGTGAAGCCACATTTCAAAATGTGCTTCCAAAAAGATTTGGCTGGAACTGGCTCAAAGATTCTAAATTAACACAACACAAGGTGGACATCTCAATGTGCATGATACGACTTCCCAAATTCCTCACAGCACCAGTTATAAAAGACCTTAAAAGTAAGGAAAATTAATGCATTTGTTTGAAGGTGTCTGTTAGGACACCAGAGGGGACAGAGCAGGAAGAGGTTTGTTTTGTCACTGGGTTGCAGGTGGTTTCGAGTGGTGTCGATGGACAAGTCCAAATCAGAACACATGCTGAACGTACCAGATTCAACAGCACAGGCACTTCCTCGCTCTGTCCTTGGCAGGAGCTCCGCGCGTTCCTTATTTGTGACGGGAAAGCGCTGAATTAGGCTCCGAACGGCGTGTTTCGTACAGAGAGCCAAGTCACAAGTCATGACTGCGTGTGCCTCTGACACATCCTTCTTCCTTACAGTCAGGTATCGATTGGCTCCTTTTCTGTCAGGGGGAGGGAAAACTTATTTTAGGAAAAAGGAACCTACTCTAGGTTAACTTTTTTCTGTCAGGGTATGAGATGCTAAGCAAAATCTTTGGAAAAAAAACAGAAATCACAGTGAGAACCTTTTTTAATGGAGCCATTAAATCCACAGAGTATAAAATCATGCTGTCCCAAAATGCATGTCACAAGCTTTTCCAAGCATGCATACAGCAATGAACAAAGATGCTCATATCTGTAGCTACTTTTACACTTTTTTCTCTAATACTTTTCCTTGCAGCAAGTTGAGGATGTTGAAAACATCAATCAGGTTATCATTAGTCTTGAAATTCTATCATCTGCACCAAAGAACTGAAAACTGTACCCCGACTCACCCTTTGCTTTTAGATACCAGTCCAAGAGACTGACAGAGCCGGTGAACAAATGCTCTTTCAGTACTAGTGAAGCTAGAAGGAAATTCCATCTCTAGAATGATAAATAATAATGAAAAGACAGTAACAATGCAACAGGCAGTAATCTTGACAACTCAATGTTACAGAACACAGAATTGTTAGGATTGGAAGGGAGACCACCCAGTGCAACCCCCCTGCAGGGTCACCTGGAGCAGGTGACAGAGGAACACATCTAGGGTTTGGGATGTTTCCAGAGGGGGAAATTCAATGCTTTCCCTGGGCAGCAGTTTCAGTGCTCTGCCACTCAAAGGAAAGAAGCTCTCCCTCATGTTCAGGTGGAACTTCTTCTCTTTGAATTTATGGCCATTGCTCCTTGTCCTGTCACCAAAAAGCCTGCACCGCCTTCCTGGGACTCATCTTGGAGATATTCATATGCATTAGTGAGATCCCCTCTCAGTCTCCTCTGGGCCAAACAGGGCCAACTCCCACAGCTCTCCTGATGCGAGACCTCCATCTCAGTGGTCTCTGCCGGACCCGCTCTATCAGCTCCCTGTCTCCGTGCTGGGGAGCCCAGAGATGGACACAGCACCCCAGCCGTGCCTCACCAGGGCCGGGCAGAGGGGCAGGATCCCCTCCCTGACCCGCTGCCAGCGCCCTCCCCACACCCGCAGCTGCCCCCGGGCCGGGCCGTGCCGCGCACCCGCCTCGTCCCCGCTCCGGAACCGCTCCAGGGCCAGCTGCGCCGCTATTGCCACCACCTCGTCCACGCCGGCGGCCCCGAGGGGCTCGGCCCGGGCGCGCACCGCGGCGGCGGCAGCCCCGTCCCCCGCAGCCCCGCCGGGCTGCCGCCGCGGGACCCGCCCGTGTCGCGACATGGCCCCGACACGGCCCCGCGCGGCCCCGCACGGCCCCGACACCGCCCGGACCCGGGGCCGCAGCCGCTCGGCCCGAGGGCGCCGCCGGGGCGGGGCGGGGCCGGCTGGAGCCGCCCGCAGCCGAGCCGGCCCCGGCGGGAGGAAATTGGCGCTTGTGCCGCCGCTCGGGGGGCACGGCTGCCCGAGGAGCGCGCTGCGCGTGTGGCTGCGGGCAGAACGCGGCCCTGCTCCCTGTCCCGTCATGAATTACCTGCTTTCATGGCATGGCGTGAAACGGAGCTGTGGCGAGGGTCATCTCGGGCCTCAGCCTCCTCACTCGGTAAAGTGTTGCTTGCCCTGCTTTTCCTGCTGTCCTTGTGATACAGGGACCTGACCTGTTCAGAACTACTTAAGGGTTAAATGACTAGAAAAGAATTAAGTGAAGAAAACGTTATGTGCTATGTATATACACCAGTATCCTGTTATTCTAGACATTAGCAAACAGATGTAGAAACTTTGTCCTTGGCTATGTACTTTACTCTGATAAGCTTCCTTTACTCTGATAAGCTTCCTGATTATATGTAAAGAATGCATACTCAGCAGATGGACTGTGGTCAGTTGAATAGGCCATATATCATGAAAGGAGGAAAAGATGGGGCCCAGAGCACAGAAAAACTACCACGCATGCTCGAAATAAAAGTTCAACTAGCGGACAGAGTGATGAAGACTATGGACGACCACCAGAGGACCCCTGACGACCACCGAAGACCACCCAAAAATGCAACTACGCTTGCGCATCCTTATCTCGGAATAATCATGAATATGTAAATAATTGTCAAGACTTGTAATGAATATGCATGTTTTAGTAAGATAAATCACAGCTTTCTTAGCTGCACGATGCACATGTTAGGAGGAGAGATCCCCCATGTGCCCAGCGCTACAATAAAGAATATCTGTTGCCCGGATTGCTTCCGTCTTTGATTCACTTGGACTCCACGCTGAAGACACGAGCTAGAAACTTAACCAAATCCACTTGGGCCTGACACAGGCCTCGGTACTGAAGGCTGCTGCTTCAGAAACATCATTAGGTCAGAAGGAGAGTACTTGGAAGAAGAATAAGCTACTACTCCTCAGTTGAAATGGGCAATTAAATAAATAGAAAATAAACACTCACTGTCTGATGTAGCTAGCTGAAAAGTAGCTCTTAAGCGACCTCCAGCAAGGCTTTTACAAAGCTAACTTCAGCATAATTCTGCACTGAGAGATTACACTGGAGCGGAACAATTGATCTGTTCTAAGGTTACTTTAATTTTTTTTTCAGTTTTTCAGTTCAGGTATCTGACTATGTATCTTCAATCAAAGTACAAAATGCTAGTTCCTCATAGCTGTTCCTGTGACATTCAGTACTGCCACCTCAAAGCACATCACAGTTATAGAAAATTAAACACGCCAGCTGAATAAAATGAGCATTCCTCTTATCATCCTTGGTATCAACAAGGAAAAATGAGAGTTCATAACTAATTTGAAAGAGTCACATCTTTACTTAAGTGTTATAAATTGTGATACGGCAATTTGAAGTGTCTTAATTCAATAAAGCAATTTTATTTAAAACAGCAAGCGAGTAAGGCAGGCAAAGCACAGCGCTGGGCGGCCGGGGAGTCTCCTGCTCCACCAACGGCGCGCAAAAATGTTCTGTCCCAACCTTCCTTTTATCCCCCCCCTTCTCCTTGCAGGCGTGACTCTCCAGATGTAGTCTGAGTCTGGTCGTTGTGATAGCTTCTAAGTCTCTTCTTTTGAGATGCAGCAAGCAGACCAGATACACATACCCAGGACTCTAATCTAAACCTCCTTATCACCTTGTAAGCAAATAAGCATTTCAAAGACACACCAGTACATTCTTATGCAAACCAAGGTAATCGAGCATATCACAGTGAACAAATGATCTTCCACTTATCTTATTAAGCACCCAGATCTCTTAACAGTTTCTACCTCTTAACAGCATCAGCTTGCCTTCCTACAGACAAAAAGCCCCATGATTCTGAAAAAAGATTCCTCGACTCAATTCTGCTCTCAGTTTGCAATCCTGTAAATACAGCAGTGCACAGAGATAACTGTTGGGTTAGGGCTCATCTGTATGGCTAAATGGTGTGAAGCCTGAGTGCATCCTGCATAACAAATTCCTTAATACATGCCCTTCTCTTTTCATTGCTTTTTTGACTCTCCAATGCTATTAGAAGGGTGAAAAAATAGGAGAGTGTGGTCAGGCATGCACTGCCTGCTGCAGCCCTGCTGAATACTGAGTCACAGTCTGCACTCAGCATATGAATGAGCAAAGAATTGTGCTTGACCAAGCTCTTAGACATGGAGATTGTATTCTTTATACGTATTCTCCTAGTAAAAATTACTAGCTATGGATTTTCGTATTAGAAATAACAACCTGTAAGTATTTAAAAATTCTGCTTTCATGATTGGCCTCAGAGATACCTTCTGGCTAATGTTTACTCAAAACAAATAACCCCTGGAATAAGAATTATTTTCTTGTATTAACATACGTCAAATGCCCATGTATTTTTTATAAGAAGAATTAAGAGGCAGCACAGTTTTACGCAAAAAATACATCTGCATGTTTAAATACAATTAGGCATTCTTATTTTACCTTCCCTAGAGTCACTTTTGCTGACTTCTTTTCAGTTTGCAGAACATTTTCTCTCTTGTAAACACTCTTATGTTCCACAAAATATGCCAGTTCTAAGAGAAAAAGAACTGCAAAGGATGTTAGTGAAACAGTAGTATTATGCACTGTGTTAGACTGTGTCAGGTTTGACTGTAAAATAATTAGTCTTTCTGGTTTTTGTTTGTTTGGGATTTTTAAAATATTTTAAGTGGTGTAAGACTTGCTAGCTGTTGAAATATGATGCAAGGATCACTGGTAAGCCAATTCTTCAAGATCAAGTTAATGAAAGAGCACAAGATATATTTATCTTTTCAGTTCCTTGAATAATCATAAAAAAAAAACAAACAAAAAACAAAAAACAAAAAGAAGCAGAAAACCCATAAAAAACCCAAAACAAACAAACAAACAAAACCCCCAAACAACCCAAACAAAAAAGGAATTCCAGTATGCAGGGGTTTAAGCATTATGGAACATTTGTAACCAGACAGCTGTTTGCTGCTGTGATCATTAATGATCCCATGAAGTAAGTTATGTATTTATACAGATTTAGGGAAGTAAGGCTGATGTCAAATTATATTGAGAGATATTTGTTTAATAAATTAACTGCAGTGAAAATGGGCATTTCTTGCTTTACTGCACACTACTGGATACACTCCTACGTTGATAGTTCCCCAGACCTTTGGCTGCTGATCCGGGTGATTGCCACTGCCCCCTTTCTGTAACCTCTCCTATCATCCGCTGACGCATCATTTCTTACTTTTCTGTCTTTTCCACTTCCACTTCCCTTACTTCACTTCTATTTATTTTTGAGACATCAAAGAAAAGGCCTTTTGATCAGTTCTGTCTTTGTAAAACAATCTCTCTCAGGTCCTCACTTGCCATGGTCCAGAACTTGAGCTTTGTCTCTACAAATCCATTTCCCACATCACTGTTGAACTGAACTGAACTGCAGCCCTTCAGTGCCCTCAAGGCATCCATAGTATTCAGCAATTAATCCAGAATGAAGGCTGGGAAGAGCACGATTCCAACAGACATTGTGTCTCTCACTGCTTCCATTCAGGCATTCGCAGGGCCACTCTGGCTGCAGCCTGAACTCTACTGAGCGAGAGGCCACGGCCGAGAGGATCAAGCCAGGCCTCTCTGGTGCTGGGCACAGCCTGTTCCTGGCAGACCTCGGTGCCAGGCACGGAGAGGATGTGACTTGTGCACTGCTTTGTCACCACCGCTTCTGCCTGGGCTGCATCCAGCGGTGGGCACACAGGAATCCCTCGTGCCCACTCTGCAGGACACCCATAGAGACCGTCAGGCTTTCTGAGCACGCAGACGAGCATCAGGACACAGCCGGGACTGCCCCGGAGCAGCTGCCAGTGGCCACCGGCCGGGCAGGGAGAGCTCCCGGCTGCCTGGATGAGAACAGCCCCATGGCCCTGTGGTGTCCTGTGCAGCTGTGCCACAGGGGACACTGTCCCCAGCTGAGCAGGGCCCCTCAGGGCCGGAGTTCCCGGGTGGCCTCCTGCCCGAGGTGTGGGCCCGACTTTTCCGTGGACAGCCGCAGCTGCTGGAGCCCCTGCAGCGCTGGCTGTGCCGGAGGCTGGAGGGGATATTCCGGCTCTGGTGGTGGCTGGTTGAGGCCGCAGAGAGCTCCATCCTGCACGACCTGTGCCTCAAGGGGCTGAACGCCGAGGTGTTGGTGCAGGGGCTGCAGCCTGTCCTCGAGCAGCACACGGCTCCACTGGTGCATGGCACCATCAGCATCATGGTGGGCCAGTGCAGCGAGGAGGCCCAGAGGCTGCTGTGCTCTGGTGCCTTCAGGGACGACAACAACAGCCCTGTGGCCAGTGCCAGCTCCACCACCTCCAGCAGCTCCCAGAGCAGCAGCTCCTGGATGGGGGCTCCTGTCCATGGCCCCGAAGTCTGTCATGTGGAGGAGGAAGCTGGTACATCGGAGGC
The DNA here is from genome assembly GCF_050655825.1 of Lonchura striata. Taxonomy (NCBI): domain Eukaryota; kingdom Metazoa; phylum Chordata; class Aves; order Passeriformes; family Estrildidae; genus Lonchura; species Lonchura striata. The sequence goes on from NC_140740.1 coordinate 12,591,954, forward strand.
TGCTTTCCCTGGGGGTCCCAGCTGCCCCCCACCTGTGCCAGTCTCCGTGGAGTGGGACTGGCCCCAGGAGGAGCCATGGCAGGAGGTGGTGACAGTGGCAGATCCCTCTGCCCAGGGCAGCAGCTTCAGCCCCTCCACCCCTCTCCTGGGCTACAACCGATTGCCATGGGCACCCTTGCACCCCATTAAGAGAAGGGACTCAGCCCCTAGGACTCTCCCCAGCCCTGCAAGAGGCCAACCCACTGGCAACTCTAGCAGGGCTCTCACAAATCTTTACTGAAGGAAAAGGGAATAAATGGTTATTTCCCACACACGCTTTCTCCCTGTAGGGCAGGAGTGACAGGAGTGCTGGGTCAACTTCTAGCTAGCCCCTTCCCTGACCACGCCGAGAGTGGCCGCCCCTTGCCTGGATTGGCCTGGTGGCAGTATAGCAGGGCTGCTAGAAAGCTGCAGCAGTGAGGCTGCTCCCCCAGAGCACGAGCTGTATCTGCAAAAGGGTCGGGACAAAGAACAGGGAGGGGTCTTCCAATGGTTTCTCAGGGAGGTTTATTCCAGGAGAAGGGTCAGGGAAGGAAAGACACAGAACAAAGGTGTGCACCAATTTATATACAGGGGAGGGTACAAGGGGAGGTTACAGACTTTCTCAAATTTCAAGGAACCTGGGGAGGAGCAGAAGGTAGGGATTACAATGCTCAAACCCATAGGGAATAACAGGGGAAGAGTACAGTTTGAATGAACCAGTTAGGTCTTAGGGGGATACAAGATTGACAGGGAAGGATCTGGAAGTAAAGACGGGATTATACTGACAGACAAAGGAGGAGGGCAGAGTTACAGTGATGGACATGGAAGGTACTGGAACAAAGAGCATCTTTGGGGAGATGGACAAGGGAGGTGAGAGGATAGGCTTCAAGGACAAACCATCTGCACAGGGATAACAGAACCAACTTATGGAAGAAAAACACACTACCACCCCGGAGAAGCTAAAGGCAGAATGGACAGCTCAGGCAGCTGATCTTGATGCAGGACCACGCTCTCAGACCAGGGTGGGATTAAAGATAATTTTAATGACCATACAATGCTTGATGAGGGAGAATATGTGTTAAATGGAGTAGGCGAATTGGGAATCTGTACTTTCTCACTAACTCAGCGAATGAGGAAACAAAGAGGGCAAGATGAAATTGTGAGTTTAGGATAAAAGAGAGACTGCGACTTCCAAAAACTCAAGACACATCCCACAGAGTTATGGCCCAGTGGATTCTCTCCCCTTATTCATATCCTTATTTTTCTATTGACTTTGGCATTGCCATGTTGTTTTCCCTCACATGTCCTCACTTCTTCCTCTTCTCTGACTAGAAGAAAAACTGCTCCTATGGGGTACCATTGCCAAAAAGTTTGACTAATTCAAAGTTTCTTGCAGGATGTCACAGCACCAAAATGTTGATCTCATGTAGGCTCTGCTCCGGGGAACCGCTCATTACATTTCTGCTCCCAGCCACGTGGCCCTGCCACCACCATGGGGGCAGTGGTGGCCACTTCAGGGCTGGCACTATTGAACACCTCTCTTTATGTGGATGCTGGGAAGGAGAAGCTGCTGCCATCGCCCCCCTGCCCTTCTGTCCACAGTGCGGCTGGCCAGGAGCAGCCAGGCAGAGAAGGCTCACCACAGGTCGTGCCAGGATGGCAGCAGCCGTGGCAGCTCATCGCCACGTGCTGCACCTGGATGGCCCCTGGCAGCAGTGCCTCGCCACCCCTGGGAAAGAACCACACATGGGCTGTTTTGCTTTTGTTCTTCAATATGTCATCACAGAGATGTTACAACCTCTCTAATTTGCCCAGCAGCATGTCACTCTTCAGAGCCATCCCAGACCAGCTCTGTCGGACATGGTGGAAGCTTCTAGCAGCCTTCCAGAGAAGCTACCCACATGGCCCTCCCCTGCTACCAAAAACCAAGCTGTGCCAAATCCAACACACCCAGGCGCCTTTTTCCAGCTCTGTCTTGTTCCTTCTTTACTTCCTGGGATATTCCTAAAAAAAAAATCTTCAACAAAGTGATTACAGCCCATTGCTCAATCAAAAGCTTAGCAGATCTTGAGGGCTGAGGGCCCAGGTTGGACAGTCATGAGCCATCATAAACTGAAATGAAGAGTCATCACCATCTCAGCAGAAAATGCCTTCAGTAGCCAAAGCAGCTGCCAAAGGGCTGTTCTTTACTGATCTCCTTAGGATCCATTGTGGAAACAGCCTGAAAGATTGTTCAGCACATTTAGGATTCCTAGGAAAAGCAGGCAAAAGCTGTACACGCTGGGAGCAATAGAGTCCTTTTGAGAGGAGACACCAGGTCAAACACTGGGAAATAACGACCATGAGGAAGAAATGAGCAGCTGGATCTCAGGGGAGGCAGTGCCACAGCCTGGCTTCATTAGTGTGTGTGTAGATCAATTTTACAGCCCATACTTGAATGTATGTACATATCAATTAAAATAAATACTTTTTAAGAAGAAGAAATCCAAATTCCAAATCGCTTCAGAATTTGAATACATTTCTGGAATAGAGTTTTCTATGTGTTTCCTGTGATGTTTGAGCCAAGGCAGGATTAGAGCTCTGCATCCCAAAGCCCCATTCAGGAGCCTAACCAAAGTGTTTGGATTCTTGCAGGCACAGCAGACGCTTCAGCCCCCAGCACTCCACCCGGCAGTGCTGGTTGTGCAGCGCTGAGGGCATCCAGCTCAGCACAGAATGCACCTGGGGAAGGGGAATCACCACCAGTAGATCTGGGCCTTGCTGCTGAGAAAATGATTTGGGAGAGCAGGAGATCCCTGCCTGAGAAGTCTCCTTCTGTTCAGGAACCTGCATTGGACAGGGATGAAAGGGGCTGGACTGAGAGCGTTTGAATGTTGTTGCACGGCTGAGAAGCAAAGGCTTCTTCAGTTCAGCTGTGAATGGACAGGGCAGGATTTGCTTGGTAAAAGAAGATTTCCTAAAGAAGAGGGAATGAAAAGGGGGATAGCCCTTAAGTGAGGATGAGAGGTGTTGGCCAGGTTTGCGTGCTCATTTTCCTGGGGAGAATCCCTTCTGCAGGGGCATTTGTGGTAAGGAAGTGGAAGCTCTGTAGGTTCTAAGAGGCTTTGTTTGATGGGAAAGAAGAGAAGAGTGTCTGGAGAATTGCCACTGAAGGCAAAGTGTCCTGTGCAGGGAGGGGCATGTGAGAGGTGCCTCTGTTCCAGAAGCAGATGTGGAGATGTGGGCTCTGCCTCTTTTGGGTGGGAAGGCCAAGGCAAAGCAGGGCTGGGCTGCAGCTGCTGCTGCTGTGAGAGCTCTGCTGTACCTGTAGGTGCTCCCAGAGCCATGGGTGGGGCTGGGCTGGAGCTGCAGCTTTCCTGTCCTCTCAGTAACCTGGTGCCTGCAGTCCAGTTTCCATCTGGGAAATCCTCAGCTGGGCAAACTGGCCCGTCTTGCTGTCCATGTTGCAGAGCTCAGTCGCCTTGCTCTTGGGCATCTCTGTGGGAAGAGATGTGTGTTCCCACGCAGTCCCTGCCAAGCTGTAGCCTGGATGAGACTGCTGTGCTCAGGGCTGTGGAGGGAGGAGCACATCCCTGTGCCAGGAGCTGGCAGGACTCCTTCCTTAGAAGCCATCTGTTGCCTTCATGGGAGACAACGGCGACCTGGTTGCAAGGAACAGCACGGCAGCCCAGTCTCCCCTGGGCCACTCGGGCTAACGACACACGCAGGACACCAATGTGGTGGACGGTCGAAAAGCATTTATTATCTTATCTCATGGGTTTAAATAGTCTTGGGGGACTCTGCTACGTCAGGGGGGGTTGGCAGGGTCTCTAGGGTTAGTCAGGAGTGGAAAACTACTTGGTTAGGTGTGGTTACATTCTTTGGGGTAATGGATAACATGTTGCAGGGTGAGAGGGGGATGGGGGTCTTTCTTTCCGTCACATCCCGAAATCTTCCGTTCACCTGTCCCTATCTACTACACCATCCCATGTGTTCAGTGTCACACCCATGTCCAACACTGTCAGCTTTGACAGTTTTTGGACTGTGTTTGAGGAGTCAAATCTTTTTGACTATTGAAGGGCTTTGGTGCCCAGACTTCTTGTTAGGAGCAAGGGATTAAGAGTGTGAGCCACAGAGTTTTTGGACCAGGTGTTCTGTGTAACTGCTGAGAAGGGTTTCTTTCTTTCTGTTTCTGTTTCAAGGGGAGTGTTATTGTTGCCCCTGAGTGTTCAGGAGAGGAGCCTGTGGACAGAGCTGCAGCAGAGGGAGCTTTGCCTGGCACCCAGAGCTGCTGGAACAATTCCCACAAGCCTGGTGAGGACAGAGCCCCTGAAGGAGTCAGAAGGAGGGTAATCTTCGAAATGGGCTGATGTTTCAGAAACTTTGTTTATTGAAAATCCTCCTCTATAATCCATTCTAGGAAACTCATCAACAATCCTACTCCATAATCCTACTCTACAATGCTATTCTACAACTCTTCAACAACCCTACTCTACAATGCTATTCTACGAAACTCTTCAACAACTATACTTTACAATGCCACTCCACAACCCTCCTCTACAATCCTATTCTACAAAACTCAACATTCCTACTCCACAATCATACTCTACAATCGTAATCTACAAAACTCTTCAACAATCCTACTCTACAAGCTGTCTCTACAATTCTATTCAACAGAACTCTTAAATAATCCTATGTTACAATGCTACTCCACAATTCTCCCATACAATCCTATTCTACAAAACTCAATATTCCTACTCCACAATCCTACTCTTCAATCCTATTCTACAAAACTCTTCAACAATCCTACCCTACAATCCTATTCTACAAAACTCTTCAACAATCCTACTTTACAATGCTACTCCACAATCCGCCCATACAATCATATTCTACAAAACTCAATATTTCTACTCTACAATCCTACTCTACAATCCTATTCTACAAAACTCTTCAACAATCCTACTTTACAATGCTACTCCACAATCTGCCCATACAATCATATTCTACAAAACTCAAAATTCCTACTCCACAATCCTACTCTACAATGCTATTCTACAAAACTCTTCAACAACCCTACTCTACAATACTATTCTACAAAACTCTTCAACAATCCTATTTTACAATGCTACTCCACAGTCCGCCCATACAATCATATTATACAAAACTCTTTAACAATCCTACTCTAAAATCCTACTCTACAATACTATTCTACAAAACTCTTCAACAATCCTACTCTACAATACTACTCCAGAATCCTATTCTACAAAACTCTTTAACACCCCTACACCACAATCCTCTACAATCCTATTCTACAAGACTCTTCTACAATCCTATTCTACAATCCTACTCAAAACTGGTTGTGGAGATGACACCTTGTCTTCGTTATACATTCTTCCCTCCTGCATCCTCTTCAGGACAGTGATGAGTGGTGCCAGGATGGACACTGGCTTGGCTGATGTTACAAATGGATGCTGGCCAAAGGGAAAAAAAAAAAAAACAAACAAAGAACAGTGAACCATCTCCTTCCAAGTTTAGTGCTTCAAATACTCAATCACGATTCCTCTGGTTCCTAGAAAGACCTGAAAAGTAAAACAATGGGACCATCAGCTGCTCAATTGTCATGTGCAGGATCTTGCCATCACAGGCAAACCCGGCCCAGAATCCCACTCATCCATTTATTCTGGTTTCTCCATCTTGCTGGGGTTTTTGCCCTGCCAGTGCTCTAGAAATGGTGCTTTCTGTCCCTGGGGTTTCTTCCTTTCAAGAAGCTCCAATGACTCCCATAGGTCCCTGTCTTGTGCTAGTTTCCACAGGCACACAGAGCAGTGTCTGCCTTTCCATGCCCTGCCCCTCCTGTGCTGCATGGCACCTTCGTTCCCAGCAGGGCCAGCCGAGTGGCGCTGGGTCCTGCAGTTCCCTCTCTGCCACACAACCTGGCAGTCAGCCTGGGCCAGTTCCCCTCTGCCTGAGCGTGCCAGGCAGCAGATGGGGCTGGGACAAGTCCCTCTCAGCTGTCCCTGTTTGTGTGCCAGAAACCTCTAAGGGTGGGGTGGGGGGCACAAACCAGGGCCCCTCAGAGGCTCACAGTGAGTCCCCCACAGCCCTTCCTGCCCACAGCCAAATCTCTCCAGAGTGCTCTGCCAGGACTGGCAGCCGTGGCTTCCTCCACCACCATTTCATGTCTCTCTACAATGCTCTACATCAATTCTTTTGCTGTTAGGTAAAACAGGACATTACAGAGCCCTGCCAGCCCAGCCCAGTCTAGCACTCGTCAGCATTTTCATTTGAAGAGCACCAAGAGTGGAGGTGAGGAGGAAGGGGGCTCATCTGAGGCCTCGGACCTTGGTGGAGGAGGAGCCCATCCCTCGCACACTGTTTCACCTCAGCCCCTTGGCATTTTACCTGCAGCAGCTCGTTGGCAGACCAGCGCCGCTCCTCGTCTCTCTGCAGGCAGCAGCTCAGGAAGTCACGCAGCCAAGCCGAGAGGAGCTTGGGCTGCTGCAGCTGTGGCGTCCCTGCTGTGGCTATCAGGAATTTAGTCTGGAGAAACAGGAAACACAGGGCTACACCTGCTTCTTTCCCATCTGTAACTGCCCTCCCAGAAGCCATTGTTTAACCTCTCTTCTTCAGTGGCAGTTTCTGCCCTGGCAGAGACCCAGAGATTACTTTTCTTTACCAACAAAAAAACAAATTCTGATGCAGCCACAGCTTTTCCATCATCCCGCAGATCTTGCCTTGGCAGCCAATTTCATTGACTGACCTAGTTAGTTGGGAACTACATCAGCAAAAGCACATTTGCTTCTCTGAAGATTCACACCAGCTTGGCAGCTTTTTTGGAAGGGGGACTTTGCTATGTTAACTCTTTCCAAGGATTAGGACATGAAAGGCATCTCTGCAGTGCTTGTGGGTCCCTTCAGCCCAGTTGCCATGAAACAAAACTTTCAAAGTTTTTTGTCCTGTTCTTGAAAACAATGGTAATTGGAAGAAGAGAAAGGAAATCCATCAGTTAATCCCCCGGTAAGGAAACAAACATTTATAATCTCATATTCAACACAGACACATTAAGGTGCATGCACAAATGTATGGGGATGAAAATGCCTGCTTGGGCACACAGGAGCCACTGCAGCTCTGTCTCTCAGCAGCCTGAAAATTTCAGCTTCCTTACGCAGCAACAGAAAAGCTTTTCCTGCTCCGAAGATGGAGAGGTGCCATCCCTGTGGACACCCTCTGCTCATTTAGCTACACAAGTCAATGCATGAATGGAAGGCCCATCCCAGAAAATGCCAGGAAACAAACAGGAGGTTTTGGCAGGCTCTCCCTCTCACCAGGCCCTGGCTTGGTGATGTGGAGAAGATGGCTTGGGTTATGAGAGAAACAGTCACTAAGTGTTTCAGCAACACTGCACAAGAAGCAGAAGAGACTCTGTGGCCCTTGCAGCCTCATGTTCAGGTTCCAGGCATGTTTCTCAGTGTGCAGAAACTGCACAGGGGATGCAGTTCCTCACTAAAACCACTCTTTTAGAAACTCTGTTAGGTTTGGCTTTCTTTCCTTCATTTCTGGAAGTATAGCACCAATTCTAAGATGCTTGTTTCCTTTTATTGTGGCCATCTACACAGACCAAAGAACTGGAACAACTTACAACCCAAAGGAAAGTATTGCCTGAGCACGGGGTTTGTTTGCATGTGGTATAGCTTGAGTTCCACACTGATGCAACCAAAACTACAGCAGATGCTGATGTGTTGCAGGGACATTTTAAGAACAGGACCTTGGTGGCAGTAGTTCCAGCAGATGGCAATGGGATTTTGTCCAATGGCATGCAGAACACAGGGCAGGTGAGAAAGACAAGCGGGATCAGTGAGTATTTGCCCCTTACCGTGGCAGGACTTCGGCTCCAGTAGGGAACTTTCCGTTCTATCATTTCGATTCCCACAATTCCAAAAGACCATATGTCCACTTTGGGGCCATATGGTTGACGCATCACCACTTCAGGCGCCATCCACCAAGGAGTCCCGGCCACCGAGGACGGTCTATTCTTCCCAGGGCTGAGCTCAACAGAGATGCCAAAATCAGCTAAGGGGAAAGCAAAATACTGCTTTTATTTGAATTCTGTGCAATTAGGAAACCAAGCAAAAGAATTGCCCAGTAGAACTTTGAGAATGTGCTGTTGAATCTCCTGGACAACTGTCCCTGCTCTGTTTCCTCAGGATTTTAGCCAAATCCCCACATTTTGTATACTGCCTTCAGCAGTGGCTTTTGTTCTATGGAAGCTTTAGACTTGTTGCTCCCTCCCTCTGCAATGGACACACACAGAGCAACACCACTCTTGACTGCTTGTTCCTTGTCATACCTCTGTGCACCTTGCAACCATGTCATCAGCTCAGAGCGGGGGGTCCCCGCACTGCCACCAGCACCATTCCTGGGGAGCTGGCAGCCACTCAAAGCAGCCCCTCACCCCACATCCCTGAAAGCTGCACCTGACCAGGAATATACTGACCCAGCTTGACAGAGCCGTCGGTTCTGAGAAGGATGTTGTTGCTCTTCACGTCTCTGTGGATCACTTGGTTTGAGTGAAGAAAAGCCAATCCTTGCAAGCATTGAGAGAGTCAACAGAACCAGGAGGGACAAACCCAGTGATTTCATCACACCAGAAAAGAAACAGAGACTCTAAAAGGTTCCCATTCCCCAGGAGAATGGCGAGTAATGGCAGAACACAGTGCCATTGAGAGGAAGAGCTGCTGCTCCAACACTTGCAGAGCAGGACCTTTCTAAGGAAAGGCATGTCACCTTTTGAAAGAGCAACAGCACCTGCTGTTGTAGACTGTCCCCCTGCAAACCAGCCAGGATGACTGCTGCTGCAGTGGATGTGCTCAGAAGCAAAGAGCATTTTGGCTGCACTAGTATCCTTTTTAGCTGAGGACTGAAAGTAATTAGTCTCTCTTTTTTCTTTTTCTGTACATTTCAAATCCTGCTACCAGCACCCCGCTTCTACAAGTGAGGAATGCAGTGAAGACAGGCAAAAGTTTAGGGAGGCAAGATGGAGAACAGCAGATACAAGAGGCAGAGTGAGAATACAACAGCAGGAGATAAGAGTACAAGAACTGAGTAGAGTGAGTGCAGGGGCACTCCAGGCATTTCACTGGAGATGCTTTTACGTGCCAATAGCATACCAGCAATGCAGAAGCAAAGTTTGGCACATGAAACCTCTCCTGTTCTGAGCCCCTATTTCTCAGATAATCCTGCCCAAACCCTTGGAAGCACAGGTGGGCTTGCTGACCTCCCGACTGATGACTGCTATCTCGATTTCAGTCAGGAAGGTCTTCCTGATGACATCGCTCAGAGCGCCTCCATCCATGTACTCCATGACCAGCCAGAGTTCCTCACCCAGAAGGTGGCTGAAGGAAAGAAACAAGGGCCTGAAGATAAACATGCATGGCTAGGTTGATTTTTTGCTTCCAGGCTTCTTGTTTCCAAGGCCCTTTGTGACAAGGACAGAATAAAAGGAATAGACATTCCCTCCTGGCTGTGCATTGTTTGCAATCTGTGCAGTCTCAGGGAGAAAGGCACAGCTGTGAAAAAGGAGATGTCTTAGATGGCCAGCAAGTGAAAAGTGTGGTTTAGTAAGAGCCCAGATCAAAAGCCTGTCAAGTGTGGTGTTTCTGGAAATAAGCACCTAGTCTTCTTGGCATGCATAGCAAAGAAAAGGAGGGGCAACAATCCAAGGGAAATCCACTTTAGGATGGTTCATCATTCAGCATTGAAGAAACTTTAAAAAATCAATCCCAAAAGAATGTGGAGGCAGTGAACATAGAATGTATTAATTTCGTATGATACAGCTGATCCCGGTTTTGAATAATTTTGGAATAATTTTCAAACTATGTGTGCCAGGGAAGACTTATGCAGACAAGATGCACTCTCTTCTCATCCATTGCAGATGAGTAGAGAAATATTAATACATTATAATTAACAGCTCTACTTTCTAGAAGTGACCAAAGTGGATTTTTAACCTCTCGTGTTTGCAGTATGTACATGCATATTCACAGGATAAGACCATGGCCACTCACCTGTCTAAATAATTCACAACACTGGGACTCCTCTGCTTCTTCATGATTGTGATTTCATTAACGGTTAGTTGCTTCCTCTGCTGTCCCTTAAGGCTTATTTTCTTTATGGCCACCTAAAATGACACTGAAAATCAGTAACTTGAGAAGCTGGTGGCACAAGGCCACAAGGCACATGGAGCAACTGATTTTGCAATGACACAGTTGAGCTGTGCCAAACTGCCTTGTGATTAGGCATTGCAGTAATTAGGAAGTGACATTGCAATAGCCCATTTCTCCACTCCCTTGGGGGCCAGTTACAGGACATGTGGCCACTGAGGTTTTGCCGTGAACACTTGGTGACACTGGTGTCTCAACTATCACCCACAAACCTCTGAGCCCACTCCCTGCTGCTTTGTATGGGATTCAGAAGAAGTAATCCATGCCTTAATACTCTGTGGCTACATCTTGGGCTATGGGCAGGGCTTCGAGTTTCTAGGGACGCCTCTTAGATCTCTCCCTATGTGCAGTTCCCAAGTGCAGCACTGCAGGTGGCTAAAGAACTACCAGTAACTTTCAGATGTATTTGCTGGCAATCAGAAGTGAGAATTCAGGACTCTGAAGCTGTAGCCCCAAAGAGCAGTGAGATGCCCTGAGGCACCACCTTTGTTTTAGCAATTGAGAGCGAGTGAGCACATCCTTCTCTGAAATGAACTGCTGCCCTGCGTGACTTCCTTCTGGCAGCTGAAAAGGACAAAGACTGTCCCCAATGAATTTTGCAGGCTGGTACCAGTCTGTGTTTCTTTTGCCTCTTCAGCACAGCTCGACCCAAAGCTCCGGCCACCGCTACTCGCACCAGAGGGGAAAGGCCTTGAGTGCAGCAGAGTCTGTGGGGGATGTTGACATTTACCTCTCCTCCTGTGGCTTGGTTGAGTGCTCTAACCACAGATCCAAAATGCCTAGAAAGAAAACAGAAGCAGAGAAAGGAGAAGCTCTTTATTTCTTAGAGTGAAAGCTGGCCCACACAGGAGATCTCTGCTGTAAATGCCTAAAACCTGCAGGATGCAGGAGGGCTCTGCCAGAAGACAGATGATGCATTTTCCTCTCAAGTGCATGGGCAGCGCCTGGGCTGGTTGCAGAAGCGCTGGGGTTTACTGCCTCAGCTCCTAAAGGGAATTTATTCTTTCATCTTAGGTTTGAGTTTCTAAACTCTGTGGTTCCTATTATGAGCATGGAGCATTTCCTTCCAAGAACAATGGATTGAATGAAAAGCTCCTGGTAACTGTTATCTCACAGCTTTGAGAGGGGCTAGGTTGCCCTTTAAGGCAAGCAAGATTCTTCTTTATTCATTAGTGTGGCAGTGTGGTTTTGAGACATACAAAAATACTGAAGAAATTAACACAGAGCTGTCCCACACTTGAGAGACAAGGAGATCTTCCAGGTCCTGCTCCTTGATGTAGGCAGGCTTTGGCAGCATGGAGATGTCTCTGACAATGCCTTCTGAGCACCCTCACAAGTTCTGAGCAGCACTGAAGAGATAGGACAATCTATCTCCAGTGTCTGAACATGTTTGCAGCTGACCTGACTTCACACTGGATAGATATTCCAGTGGAACACCTGATATACCAGTGATATAGCAGAAGAACCCCTGGCCCATGGTTGTGTAGAAGTAAGTGTGGCTGGACTCACCCCTTGCCAATATATTCCATTTCAGTGTATTTCATCTTGGGATTTTCCACGTTCACCATTTTCCCTGAGGGAAACAAAATGCAAGATGCTCACTTTAAAGCAGAGATCCCAGCTTCCAGGAGATACAAAAGGAAGCCCCAGTGTCTGGAGGCAGTCAGCTAGTTGCAACAACAGCAACAACATCAACAGGACAGGCAGCCCTGCAGTGCAGATGGCTGGCACAGAGACTGATTGTGTAGAGCCCTTGGAAGAGTTCTCTTGACAGGAAACAAAGCACAGGGAGATGCATTCCCAGGAGAGGAGCACATCTTCTCCAGCTTTCAGCCAAAACATTGCCCAAACAATGCCTTTCCAACTGTAATCCAGAGCAGCTTATGCTATAACCAATGTCGACAGTGCTTTCAGCATCGGGACCCTCACCCTTCATGAGCAGGCTGAGCTCACAGACACCCATCTTGGGGCTAAGGAAGGCTCCAGCCCTGTCCCACCAGCCCTCAGGGACAGGGCAGCGACTACAACAAGGCTGGCAAAGCCCAAGCATGTGTACTGACAAGCAATGGGAAGAAGCCACAGGCAGCCTGGGCCCCGTACAAAGTGTTGCCCCCATTCATGCCACAACAGGATGGGCTTTGAGATCAGACACACCGAGGTGCAGATCAATGCCATTTTTGTCCCAACAGGTGATGGTAGACACAGAATCCACTGGGCTCTCCACTGGGCTCTGCTCTCAGCCCCACCAGGTCTTATCTGAGAGTTCAGCACTGGCAGCTGTTATGGGCAAGAGGCAGATTCCTTGGGCTGTGCTGCAGAATCCCAGAGGACTTGATGTGTTTTCCTAGAGACGGATCTGAGCAGGGCTCGGGCCAATGGGTAGGATTCTAAGAGTCATGGGAAAGAGTGGGGAAGGTACGAAAAAGTGCCATGGATCTGAGGAATATACCATGGATGGGCTGGAGGCTGTCTCCTGAGAAATGCCTGCAGTACAGATTTATCTGATCGCGCCACTTCGATGTGTCTCTCTTGGACACATCTTTAGAAGCATAAAACTAGGATATGAAATACAGATTGTTATAAAAGTATCTGTTTTCTTCTTTGGGGGCACACGGGAAACACCTCCTGCTCTCTATTTCTCCTGTAACCTGATATTCTTTCACAGTAGTTTTTATTGACAAAAATATAGCATTTTCATGAAAAGAAACTGTATATGTAGTAGTGGCAACATAAAATTGTCATAAAAATGACATCAATAAGACATGTGGGGCAGAAGGGCTCCTTCAGGATGGAGATAAACCAACTCCACCAAAAAAAACCCTACAAAGAAACAAACAAAACCAAAAAACCCAGCAAAAAGAAAACCAAAAAAACAACCCCATAAAAAAAATAAACAGGGAAAAAGCAAAAAGCTCCATACCACCAGCCCCCTAAAAAAAAATCCCCAACCAAAAAGACAAAACTCCAAAACCATTAAAATTCTGTGAAGATTTTTAGCTCTGATTGCGGTAGGGGACTTGGGAAAAGCCCCCCCGAATATGCCTTGGGAGGAGGCTGTTGTATAAATTCCCGCCTCCAAGCTGCCCATCGAATCTCCCACCCCCCTTATGTTATGTAACTGTCAGTTATGTCCATCTTTATGTCAATCATTTTTGTACTTGCCTTTAGTTCCAGAATGTTCCTAAGTTCTCTATCTGTAATTGGCTCTTCCCCGGTTATCGCCCCCTTCCCTCATCCCCATTTGCTGTACCCCAATTATTCCATCCCAACTCCTCCTCCGAACCCCATTCCTACTGGACCCTTTGTACCCTGTCCCTCCTATTTGCCACCTGTTATAAGCCCCACCCCGCCCCTTATTCGGGGCTCTCGGAGCCTGCTCCCTTGCCGAGCGGACGGGTCGCGGATCCTCCCTGACACCCAGCCCTCAGCGAATAAAGCAGCGTCTGAGAGACGACCTGCCGTGGTGTACGCATTGTTATTACCACCGTATCGGCGGAGCCTCCGTACCGGAGAGCCGCGCCCCGATACTCTGATGACTGGTTGTAAGTCAGGAGTCTAAGGGGAAATTAGGAAGCTAAAAATTCTCTTTGGTTTGGCCACTAGCATGCAGGACTTGCCTAGCCTTCTGCTGATGCAAGAAAAATCCCTGCTTCAGCCTTTAGCCGAGAGGGAAGCTCAGGCAAACCCAGGCCAGTCCCAGCTGTCTTCAGAGGCAGCAGGAACACCCAGAGCGCTCTCTCGCTGCCTCAGAGCACAGCACTTCCTCTGGGGAGTCCTAAATGGCCCTGTGACACCAAACTCAGGAGGAACATTTGGTACAGCTCTGCTGACACCTGCACACAATCCACTGACCCTCAGACAAGAAATACAGCAGACGTACAGAGCATACGCAGGTACTGCTCCTCAGTCTCCTGGTTCTCAGAAGCCACGTGGAGGGAGATGAAGGAGCTGAGAAGAAGGAGATCACCAAAGGCTGAGATTGAGTTCACAGGTTCCACATCATAGGTTCCTTTAAGTAATGCTGCTGCAGAGCGAGGATTGGGACCAGAGCCCGTGCAGACGTGCTGAAACTGCAGCACTTTTCGAGGAGGGGGAAGTTCCAGTTGTCTGGGACAAATTTGGTGATCTTCACGGCCAGTGTGTTCTTGGAGGTCTTTGGAGGCTGCCTGGTGAGATATCAACACATGCACCTCAAGTCAAACAGAATATAGCAGTCAGAGACAACAGCTTATCCCTCTCAGACAAGAGTGACTGACTGTGAGGAAAGGGAAAGAACAGATTAACAAGGAATACAGACAGCTTGGAAAAGAATGGGGCCTCACAGATTCCTGGAAAACACAATCACCTTCTTCCAGCTTAGCAAAAGCCCAAAAGAGACTGTACAAGTGAAGAAGTGCTCCGGAAAACTGCAGAACACTTCCACAAGCCAAACACACTTGTCCACAAAGGGAAAACATACATAAAAAGCCCTGCCACCTGCAGCACTGCCATGTGTGCCCTTGGCCACGACGCTGCAGAAGCCCAGAGATCAACCTTCCCTGAGCCGAGCAGCCAGAAGCTCAGCCAGAGCCTCCATATCTTCAGTACCTCAAAGTGACAGGTCAAAGGCCAATTTCTAGCTGGAGGCCACTGCCTGCAGGAAATGGCTACGTCCCACAGGATTGCAGCACTCGGCATCCTCAGCAAGCAACATGCAAGTGCTGGCTGGTCAGAAACTTGCAGCTCTACCTTGCACTAAAGACAGCACCACCCACAACTGGCACTTACTGGCTCAGAAGATTCAGGCTCTGCTCTGACCACTGATGGAGACTCGCGGTCATTCTGCTCAATTTGCTCCCCTTCATCTTCTCCAGGAGCAGAGGGAGCTGGGGCAGACACCGATGCTGGTTTTGTGCTCTGGCACAAGACAGAAGCGTGTGGGACAAGCTATTACCTATGACGTATAACCTCCTTCCTTCTCACATCTACGACCGTATCTTCCAAGGAGAAATCATAAAATTCCAGAGTAAAAGGATAGTAAAAGGATTCTAAGCCACACAGATCAAATTAAACCAGGTCAATTCAACAGAACTGCATATGGATATGAAACTGATATTCCTCCCTGGCTGCCATCAGCAAGCAACATTGTCTCTGCAATGCAGAGTTTTAGCTTTTGAAAGCTCTGCAATGGAAAAGAAAGAAAGAGACAGCTACACCTTTGCTATTGCTGCTGCAGACATGGAAGCCTACAACTGGATCTGAATCTCATCCAGTGCTGGAAAAGGGCAGGAAACGTTGTGCAGAAGCATCTTTGCTTGTTGGAAAATGAGAAAATCAACAGGACTTTTCATCTACTAAACCAGCAAAACAAAAATGCAACCAAACAACAAGCAGGGAGTGTCTCTGACACCAGTGTCTAAAGCACTTGGAGGCAGTGAGGGCATGTTTGGCAGGGGAACAGCCCTGGTGGTGAGCACTGTCACCTATGGAACCATGGAAGTTTGCCTGAATGTGCCTCAGGAGGCTCCCATTGTCCAGGCTGAAACTCCCTCCGCACCTCCTCCTTGGCCTTGCCCTCCACAGCCCTTCCCCAGCTCCCGTGTCCTTCTCTGCACACGCTCCAGCCCCTCAAGCACTTTCTGCTTCAGATGGGCCAACAAGTGTTTATGTATATAGAAAGGTAAAAATCTTTCTAAATTGTAAGATATCTTTAGAATGTAGACATAATTTTGAGAAATGTTGGGAAATTTGAAATTAATAAGCACAATCAGGATCATAAAATCGGGATCTAAATCATTAAGGAAAATTAAAATTTATAAAGCTGAGACTGCGAGTTGCTATAGTAAGAATTTAGTAAGGAACCAAGCTGAGACTTCTTTCAGCAGAAAGCCCAGAACTGTGTCTAGAAACCAAGACAGATTTCTCTCAGAGCTCAGTTGCTACAACAATAATCTGCCTAGTTCAGAACATGATGTAGCAACATCTGATTAGAAAAAAATAGGGTTATATCTTTTGGAAAAAAAAGAGGTTTTAAGTTTTTAAACGAACAAATTTTATCCATGCCAGTCTCTTATGGGAGGGATAATAGTAGGCCTATGTATTAATCACTCTCACATTATAACTCTTGTTTTTTGACATGGAAAAAGAATTTTCTCGGAAGGCAGAGGTCAATTTGGATATTGACCAATTGAAGGTGGACACGCCTCTGAGAACACAGAGGGGTTAAAATCAGAATTCCCAGGAGAACTGGCTCTCTTTGGTTCCGGTCAGCGTGCAGTGCAGGACTCTCCCCTGCCCGGCTGTGGCTGGGTGGGGAGGGGGAGGCCCATGGCCTGACTGAGGTGGGCCCAGGGGTGGAGGGACTGGAACTGGGCTGGCCACTGCAGGTAGAAGGGTGGAGAAATCTGGGATGTCTCCATTTCCCCCCAGAGTCGAGAGAGAGAGAGAGAGAGAGTGAAGAGACAGCGGTGGTTTTATCAGCATCAGCAGTACGCCGCAGGAAAGGAGAAGAGCGAGGGGCCGCAAGGTGCCCAGCTGCCTGTGGGAGCCAGAGCCTGAGCATCGAGCCAGCCCTGGGAGTCAGGACTTTTAACCCTTCCTTGAGAAATGAAAGCTTGGTGAAATTTCACTCCTCCTCGGTTTGAAAGAGAGCAAGAGAGACAGCTTGGACCCTGGGATGTTAGAAGGAGGAATTCTAGGTGGGAGGAGATGAGGAGTGTTTTTTTTGGCTGGACTTTTCCTTGTTGGCCATAGACTGAACCGATTTTTCTCTTTCAAGAGAGACTGTATTTTAGGAGGATGCCAGTGAGCCAAGAGACCTGCTTCAGCTGGGAAAAGACAGAAGTGGAGCAAACAGAGAAGAGTTAGGGGGTTTGTGGTGGTATCCCCTGACCTCAAAGAAGAAGAAGAGAAGAAGATCTCTGTTCTTGTACCCTCGGCCCCAGGGGGAAAATGGGGTAAGTGCCAGTTGTGGGTGGTGCTGTCTTTAGTGCAAGGCAGAGCTGCAAGTTTCTGACCAGCCAGCACTTGCATGTTGCTTGCTGAGGATGCCGAGTGCTGCAATCCTGTGGGACGTAGCCATTTCCTGCAGGCAGTGGCCTCCAGCTAGAAATTGGCCTTTGACCTGTCACTTTGAGGCACTGAAGGTCTGGGGACTCTGGCTGAGCTTCTGGCTGCTCGGCTCAGGGAAGGTCGATCTCTGGGCTTCTGCAGCGTCGTGGCCAAGGGCACACGTGGCAGTGCTGCAGGTGGCAGGGCTTTTTTTGTCTGTTTTCCCTTTGTGGAAAGGTGTGTTTGGTTTGTGGAAGTGTTCTGCAGTTTTCTGGAGCACTTCTTCACTTGTACAGTCTCTTTTGGCTTTTGCTAAGCTGGAAGAAGCAGATTGTGTTTTCCAGGAATCTGTGAGGCCCCATTCTTTTCCAAGCTGTCTGTATTCCTTGTTAATCTGTTCTTTCCCTTTCCTCACAGTCAGTCACTCTTGTCTGAGAGGGATAAGCTGTTGTCTCTGACTGCTATATTCTGTTTGACTTGAGGTGCATGTGTTGATATCTCACCAGGCAGCCTCCAAAGACCTCCAAGAACACACTGGCCGTGAAGATCACCAAATTTGTCCCGGACAACTGGAACTTCCCCCTCCTCGAAAAGTGCTGCAGTTTCAGCACATCTGCACGGGCTCTGGTCCCAATCCTCGCTCTGCAGCAGCATTACTTAAAGGAACCTATGATGTGGAACCTGTGAACTCAATCTCAGCCTTTGGTGATCTCCTTCTTCTCAGCTCCTTCATCTCCCTCCACGTGGCTTCTGAGAACCAGGAGACTGAGGAGCAGTACCTGCGTATGCTCCGTACGTCTGCTGTATTTCTTGTCTGAGGGTCAGTGGATTGTGTGCAGGTGTCAGCAGAGCTGTACCAAATGTTCCTCCTGAGTTTGGTGTCACAGGGCCATTTAGGACTCCCGAGAGGAAGTGCTGTGCTCCGAGGCAGCGAGAGAGCTCTGGGTGTTCCTGCTGCCTCTGAAGGTAGCTGGGACTGGCCTGGGTTTGCCTGAGTTTCCCTCTCGGCTAAAGGCTGAAGCAGGGATTTTTCTTGCATCAGCAGAAGGCTAGGCAAGTCCTGCATGCTAGTGGCCAAACCAAAGAGAATTTTTAGCTTCCTAATTTCCCCTTAGACTCCTGACTTCCAACCAGTCATCAGAGCAAAAAATCTTCACAGAAATTTTATGGTTTTGGACTTTTTCTTTTTGGTTGGGGATTTTTTTTTAGGGGGCTGGTGGTTTGGGGTTTTTTGCTTTTTCCCTGTTTATTTTTTATGGGGTTGTTTTTTTGGTTTTCTTTTTGCTGGGTTTTTTGGTTTTGTTTGTTTCTTTGTAGGGGTTTTTTCTTGGTGGAGTTGGTTTATCTCCATCCTGAAGGAGCCCTTCTGCCCCACATGTCTTATTGATGTCATTTTTATGACATTTTTGCGTTGCCACTACTACATATACAGTTTCTTTTCGTGAGAATGCTATATTTTTGTCAATAAAAAATATTGTGAAAGAATATCAGGTTACAGGAGAAATAGAGAGCAGGAGGTGTTTCCCGTGTGCCCCCAAAGAAGAAAACAGATACTTTTATAACAATCTGTATTTCATATCCTAGTTTTATGCTTCTAAAGATGTTTCCAAGAGAAACACATTGAAGTGGTTTGATCAGATAAATCTGTACTGCAGGCATTTCTCAGGAGACAGCCTCCAGCCCATCCATGGTATATTCCTCAGATCCATGGCACCTTTTCGTACCTTCCCCACTCTTTCCCATGACTCTTAGAATCCTACCCATTGGCCCGAGCCCTGCTCAGATCCGTCTCTAGGAAAACACATCAAGTCCTCTGGGATTCTGCAGCACAGCCCAAGGAATCTGCCTCTTGCCCATAACAGCTGCCAGTGCTGAACTCTCAGATAAGACCTGGTGGGGCTGAGAACAGAGCTCAGTGGAGAGCCCAGTGGATTCTGTGTCTACCATCACCTGTTGGGACAAAAATGGCATTGATCTGCACCTCGGTGTGTCTGATCTCAAAGCCCATCCTGTTGTGGCATGAATGGGGGCAACACTTTGTACGGGGCCCAGGCTGCCTGTGGCTTCTTCCCATTGCTTGTCAGTACTCATGCTTGGGCTTTGCCAGCCTTGTTGTGGTCGCTGCCCTGTCCCTGAGGGCTGGTGGGACAGGGCTGGAGCCTTCCTTAGCCCCAAGATGGGTGTCTGTGAGCTCAGCCTGCTCATGAAGGGTGAGGGTCCCGATGCTGAAAGCACTGTCGACATTGGTTATAGCATGAGCTGCTCTGGATTACAATTGGAAAGGCATTGTTTGGGCAATGTTTTGGCTGAAAGCTGGAGAAGATGTGCTCCTCTCCTGGGAATGCATCTCCCTGTGCTTTGTTTCCTGTCAAGAGAACTCTTCCAAGGGCTCTACACAATCAGTCTCTGTGCCAGCCATCTGCACTGCAGGGCTGCCTGTCCTGTTGATGTTGTTGCTGTTGTTGCAACTAGCTGACTGCCTCCAGACACTGGGGCTGCCTTTTGTATCTCCTGGAAGCTGGGATCTCTGCTTTAAAGTGAGCATCTTGCATTTTGTTTCCCTCAGGGAAAATGGTGAACGTGGAAAATCCCAAGATGAAATACACTGAAATGGAATATATTGGCAAGGGGTGAGTCCAGCCACACTTACTTCTACACAACCATGGGCCAGGGGTTCTTCTGCTATATCACTGGTATATCAGGTGTTCCACTGGAATATCTATCCAGTGTGAAGTCAGGTCAGCTGCAAACATGTTCAGACACTGGAGATAGATTGTCCTATCTCTTCAGTGCTGCTCAGAACTTGTGAGGGTGCTCAGAAGGCATTGTCAGAGACTTCTCCATGCTGCCAAAGCCTGCCTACATCAAGGAGCAGGACCTGGAAGATCTCCTTGTCTCTCAAGTGTGGGACAGCTCTGTGTTAATTTCTTCAGTATTTTTGTATGTCTCAAAACCACACTGCCACACTAATGAATAAAGAAGAATCTTGCTTGCCTGAAAGGGCAACCTAGCCCCTCTCAAAGCTATGAGATAACAGTTCCCAGGAGAATTTCATTCAATCCACGGTTCTTG
This sequence comes from Lonchura striata, assembly GCF_050655825.1. Taxonomy (NCBI): domain Eukaryota; kingdom Metazoa; phylum Chordata; class Aves; order Passeriformes; family Estrildidae; genus Lonchura; species Lonchura striata. Next base: position 12,612,272 of record NC_140740.1, read on the forward strand.
GAAGGAAATGCTCCATGCTCAGAATAGGAACCACAGAGTTTAGAAACTCAAACCTAAGATGAAAGAATAAATTCCCTTTAGGAGCTGAGGCAGTAAACCCCAGCGCTTCTGCAACCAGCCCAGGCACTGCCCATGCACTTGTGAGGAAAATGCATCATCTGCCTTCTGGCAGAGCCCTCCTGCATCCTGCAGGTTTTAGGCATTTACAGCAGAGATCTCCTGTGTGGGCCAGCTTTCACTCTAAGAAATAAACAGCTTCTCCTTTCTCTGCTTCTGTTTTGTTTCTAGGCATTTTGGATCTGTGGTTAGAGCACTCAACCAAGCCACAGGAGGAGAGGTAAATGTCAACATCCCCCACAGACTCTGCTGCACTCAAGGCCTTTCCCCTCTGGTGCGAGCAGCTGTGGCCGGAGCTTTGGGTCGAGCTGTGCTGAAGAGGCACAAGAAACACAGACTGGTACCAGCCTGCAAAATACATTGGGGACAGTCTTTGTCCTTTTCAGCTGCCAGAAGGAAGTCACGCAGGGCAGCAGTTCATTTCAGAGAAGGATGTGCTCACTCGCTCTCAATTGCTAAAACAAAGGTGGTGCCTTAGAGCATCTCACTGCTCTTTGGGGCTACAGCTTCAGAGTCCTGAATTCTCACTTCTGGTTGCCAGCAAATACATCTGAAAGTTACTGGTAGTTCTTTAGCCACCTGCAGTGCTGCACTTGGGAACTGCACATAGGGAGAGATCTAAGAGGCGTCCCTAGAAACTCGAAGCCCTGCCCATAGCCCAAGATGTAGCCACAGAGTATTAAGGCATGGATTACTTCTTCTGAATCCCATACAAAGCAGCAGGGAGTGGGCTCAGAGGTTTGTGGGTGATAGTTGAGACACCAGTGTTACCAAGTGTTCAGAGCAAAACCTCAGTGGCCACATGTCCTGTAACTAGCCCCCAAGGGAGTGGAGAAATGGGCTATTGCAATGTCATTTCCTAATTACTGCAATGCCTAATCACAAGGCAGTTTGGCACAGCTCAACTGTGTCATTGCAAAATCACTTGCTCCATGTGCCTTGTGGCCTTGTGCCACCAGCTTCTCAAGTTACTGATTTTCAGTGTCATTTTAGGTGGCCATAAAGAAAATAAGCCTTAAGGGACAGCAGAGGAATCAACTAACTGTTAATGAAATCACAATCATGAAGAAGCATAGGAGTCCCAGTGTTGTGAATTATTTAGACAGGTGAGTGGTCATGGTCTTATCCTGTGAATATGCATGTACATACTGCAAACATGAGAGGTTAAAAATCCACTTTGGTCACTTCTAGAAAGTAGAGCTGTTAATTATAATGTATTAATATTTCTCTACTCATCTGCAATGGATGAGAAGAGAGTGCATCTTGTCTGCATGAGTCTTCCCTGGCACACGTAGTTTGAAAATTATTCCAAAATTATTCAAAACCTGGATCAGCTGTATCGTACGAAGTTAATACATTCTAAGTTCACTGCCTCCACATTCTTTTGGGATTGATTTTTTAAAGTTTCTTCAATGCTGAATGATGAACCATCCTAAAGTGGATTTCCCTTGGATTGTTGCCCCTCTTTTTCTTTGCTATGCATGCCAGGAAGACTAGGTGCTTATTTCCAGAAACACCACGCGTGACAGGCTTTTGATCTGGGCTCTTACTAAACCACACTTTTCACTTGCTGGCCATCTAAGACATCTCCTTTTTCACAGCTGTGCCTTTCTCCCTGAGACTGCACAGATTGCAAACAAAGCACAGCCAAGAGGGAATGTCTATTCCTTTTATTCTGTCCTTGTCACAAAGGGCCTTGGAAACAAGAAGCCTGGAAGCAAAAAATCAACCTAGCCATGCATGTTTATCTTCAGGCCCTTGTTTCTTTCCTTCAGCCACCTTCTGGGTGAGGAACTCTGGCTGGTCATGGAGTACATGGATGGAGGCGCTCTGAGCGATGTCATCAGGAAGACCTTCCTGACTGAAATCGAGATAGCAGTCATCAGTCGGGAGGTCAGCAAGCCCACCTGTGCTTCCAAGGGTTTGGGCAGGATTATCTGAGAAATAGGGGCTCAGAACAGGAGAGGTTTCACGTGCCAAACTTTGCTTCTGCGTTGCTGGTATGCTATTGGCACGTAAAAGCATCTCCAGTGAAATGCCTGGAGTGCCCCTGCACTCACTCTACTCAGTTCTTGTACTCTTATCTCCTGCTGTTGTATTCTCACTCTGCCTCTTGTATCTGCTGTTCTCCATCTTGTCTCCCTAAACTTTTGCCTGTCTTCACTGCATTCCTCACTTGTAGAAGCAAGGTGCTGGTAGCAGGATTTGAAATGAACAGCAAAGGTAAAAAGAGAGACTATTTACTTTCAGTCCTCAGCTAAAAAGGATACTAGTGCAGCCAAAATGCTCTTTGCTTCTGAGCACATTCACTGCAGCAGCAGTCATCCTGGCTGGTTTGCAGGGGACAGTCTACAACAGCAGGTGCTGTTGCTCTTTCAAAAGGTGACATGCCTTTCCTTAGAAAGGTCCTGCTCTGCAAGTGTTGGAGCAGCAAATTTTCCTCTCAATGGCACTGTGTTCTGCCATTACTCGCCATTCTCCTGGGGAATGGGAACCTTTTAGAGTCTCTGTTTCTTTTCTGGTGTGATGAAATCACTGGGTTTTGCCCTCCTGGTTCTGTTTACTCTCTTAGTGCCTGCAAGGATTGGCTTTTCTTCACTCAAACCAAGTGATCCACAGAGACGTGAAGAGCGACAACATCCTTCTCAGAACCGACGGCTCTGTCAAGCTGGGTCAGTATATTCCTGGTCAGGTGCAGCTTTCAGGGATGTGGGGTGAGGGGCTGCTTTGAGTGGCTGCCAGCTCCCCAGGAATGGTGCTGGTGGCAGTGCGGGGACCCCCCGCTCTGAGCTGATGACATGGTTGCAAGGTGCACAGAGGTATGACAAGGAACAAGCAGTCAAGAGTGGTGTTGCTCTGTGTGTGTCCATTGCAGAGGGAGGGAGCAACAAGTCTAAAGCTTCCATAGAACAAAAGCCACTGCTGAAGGCAGTATACAAAATGTGGGGATTTGGCTAAAATCCTGAGGAAACAGAGCAGGGACAGTTGTCCAGGAGATTCAACAGCACATTCTCAAAGTTCTACTGGGCAATTCTTTTGTTTGGTTTCCTAATTGCAGAGAATTCAAATAAAAGCAGTATTTTGCTTTCCCCTCAGCTGATTTTGGCATCTCTGTTGAGCTCAGCCCTGGGAAGAATAGACCGTCCTCGGTGGCCGGGACTCCTTGGTGGATGGCGCCTGAAGTGGTGATGCGTCAACCATATGGCCCCAAAGTGGACATATGGTCTTTTGGAATTGTGGGAATCGAAATGATAGAACGGAAAGTTCCCTACTGGAGCCGAAGTCCTGCCACGGTAAGGAGCAAATACTCACTGATCCCGCTTGTCTTTCTCACCTGCCCTGTGTTCTGCATGCCATTGGACAAAATCCCATTGCCATCTGCTGGAACTACTGCCACCAAGGTCCCCTCCTTAAAATGTCCCTGCAACACATCAGCATCTGCTGTAGTTTTGGTTGCATCAGTGTGGAACTCAAGCTATACCACATGCAAACAAACCCCATGCTCAGGCAACATTTTCCTTTGGGCTGTAAGTGGTTCCAGTTCTTTGGTCTGTGTAGATGGCCACAATAAAAGGAAACAAGCATCTTAGAATTGGTGCTATACTTCCAGAAATGAAGGAAAGAAAGCCAAACCTAACAGAGTTTCTAAAAGAGTGGTTTTAGTGAGGAACTGCATCCCCTGTGCAGTTTCTGCACACTGAGAAACATGCCTGGAACCTGAACATGAGGCTGCAAGGGCCACAGAGTCTCTTCTGCTTCTTGTGCAGTGTTGCTGAAACACTTAGTGACTGTGTTTCTCTCATAGCCCAAGCCACCTTCTCCACATCACCAAGCTGGAGCCTGGTGAGAGGGAGAGCCTGCCAAAACCTCCTGTTTGTTTCCTGGCATTTTCTGGGATGGGCCTTCCATTCATGCATTGACTTGTGTAGCTAAATGAGCAGAGGGTGTCCACAGGGATGGCACCTCTCCATCTTCGGAGCAGGAAAAGCTTTTCTGTTGCTGCGTAAGGAAGCTGAAATTTTCAGGCTGCTGAGAGACAGAGCTGCAGTGGCTCCTGTGTGCCCAAGCAGGCATTTTCATCCCCATACATTTGTGCATGCACCTTAATGTGTCTGTGTTGAATATGAGATTATAAATGTTTGTTTCCTTACCTGGGGGTTAACTGATGGATTTCCTTTCTCTTCTTCCAATTACCATTGTTTTCAAGAACAGGGCAAAAAACTTGATGAGTCTTGTTGTATGGCAACTGGGCTGAAGGGACCCACAAGCACTGCAGAGATGCCTTTCATGTCCTAATCCTTGGAAAGAGTTAACATAGCAAAGTCCCCCTTCCAAAATGCTGCCAAGTTGGTGTGAATCTTCAGAGAAGCAAATGTGCTTTTGCTGATGTAGTTCCCAACTAACTAGGTCAATCAATGAAATTGGCTGCCAAGGCAAGATCTGTGGGATGATGGCAAAGCTGTGGCTGCATCAGAGTTTGGTTTTTTGTTGGTAAAGGAAAGTCATCTCTGGGTCTCTGCCAGGGCAGAAACTGCCACTGAAGAAGAGAGGTTAAACAATGGCTTCTGGGAGGGCAGTTACAGATGGGAAAGAAGCAGGTGGAGCCTTGTGTTTCCTGTTTCTCCAGACTAAATTCCTGATAGCCACAGCAGGGACGCCACAGCTGCGGCAGCCCAAGCTCCTCTCGGCTTGGCTGCGTGACTTCCTGAGCTGCTGCCTGCAGAGAGACGAGGAGCGGCGCTGGTCTGCCAACGAGCTGCTGCAGGTAAAATGCCAAGGGGCTGAGGTGAAACAGTGTGCGAGGGATGGGCTCCTCCTCCACCAAGGTCCGAGGCCTCAGATGAGCCCCCTTCCTCCTCACCTCCACTCTTGGTGCTCTTCAAATGAAAATGCTGAGGAGTGCTAGACTGGGCTGGGCTGGCAGGGCTCTGTAATGTCCTTTGGTCCAAGTGTCCTGCAATGAGCAGGGACATCTTTAGAGGGATCAGGTTGCTCAGAGCCCTTTCCCACCTGACCTGGAATGGTTCCGGGGATGGGGCACCTACCAGCTCTTGGGACAGCCTGTGCCAGGGTGGCACCCTGCTCTGAGTAAACAAGGTCTTCCTTAGACCTACTCTGATTAGATCCCCTTTGTGTTTGAAACTATTTGCCCACATTCTATTGTAACTGGCCCTGTTAAAAACGGTGTCCCCCACTTTCTTCAAAGCCACTCTGAAGTCTTGCAAAGTGGCAATAAATTCTCCCTGAGTCCCGTTCTTCACAAAACTGAATACTTCCACCTCTCTCTGCAGAAGATAGGACAGGTGTTCTATTTTCTTATTCTTTCTGTTGCCCTGTTTTTTAATTTGGTGGTGTATTCTGTTTTACCTAACAGCAAAAGAATTGACGTAGAGCATTGTAGAGAGACATGAAATGGTGGTGGAGGAAGCCACGGCTGCCAGTCCTGGCAGAGCACTCTGGAGAGATTTGGCTGTGGGCAGGAGGGGCTGTGCGGGACTCACTCTGAGCCTCTGAGGGGCCCTGGTTTGTGCCCCCCACCCCACCCTTAGAGGTTTCTGGCACACAAACAGGGAGAGCTGAGAGGAACTTGTCCCAGCCCCATCTGCTGCCTGGAACACTCAGGCAGAGGGGAACTGGCCCAGACTGACTGCCAGGTTGTGTGGCAGAGAGGGAACTGCAGGACCCAGCGCCACTCGGCTGACCCTGCTGGGAAGGAAGGTGCCATGCAGCACAGGAGGGGCAGGGCATGGAAAGGCAGACACTGCTCTGTGTGCCTGTGGAAATTAGCACAAGACAGGGACCTATGGGAGTCATTGGAGCTTCTTGAAAGGAAGAAACCCCAGGGACAGAAAGCACCATTTCTAGAGCACTGGCAGGGCAAAAACCCCAGCAAGGTGAAGAAACCAGAATAAATGGATGAGTGGGATTCTGGGCCGGGTTTGCCTGTGATGGCAAGATCCTGCACATGACAATTGAGGAGCAGATGGTCCCATTGTTTTCCTTTCTGGGTCTTTCTAGGACCTAGAGGAATCCTGATGGAGTATGTGAGGCACTGAGCTTGGAAGGTCATGGTTCACTGTTCTTTGTTGTTTTTTTTCCCTTTGGACAGCATCCATTTGTAACATCAGCCAAGCCAGTATCCATCCTGGCACCACTTATCACCGTCCTGAAGAGGATGCAGCAGAGAAGAATGTAACAACCACGTAGAGATGTCATCACCACAAGGAATTTTGAGGACTGGAGGATTATAGGAGGAGGATTGTTGATAAGGTTTTATAGAATAGGATTTTAGAGGAGGATTGTAGAGTAGGATTTTTGGAGAGTTTTGTGGAATAGGATTGTAGAGTAAGATTGTTGAAGAGTTTTGTGGAATAGGATTGTGGAGGAGCATTGGTGAGTAGGATTGTTGAAGAGTTTTGTAGAATAGGATTGTGGAGTAGGATTGTGGCATAGGATTGGTAGGGTAGGATTGTTGAAGAGTTTTCTGGAATAAGATTGTAAACAAGGATTTTCATTAAATAAAATTTCTGAAAAATAAACTCACTTGGAAGACTGCCCTCTTTCTGACCCCTTCAGAAAACTCAACATTTCCTTCTGAATTACCAGCTGGTTTTTATGGGTGTTAAGTCACACTTATGGCTTCTTTTGTATGTTTTTTAAGTAGGGGAAGGCTCTTCTTCATTCATCCTTTCCAGACCACACTGTCTTGGGAATGTGGCCAACTAGGCAGCTTTTGGCCAGCTGTAGTATTTCTAGTTGAGGCAGAAAGGGCAATGGCATTTGCAGGAAAAAGCAAAGGGCAAGTGGTGCAGCCAAAATATCCTGTGCAGATGCAGGCCTTCAGCTGTGACTCAAGAGCATTTGGTGCCTGCCACTTGGATTTGTATCGTGAAGGGCAATGTCTTTGGCTGGAGGAGAGCCTCGCTCAGCGGAGAAAGCAGAAAGATCAGAGAGGTGCTCTGAAAGGTCTCCTGCGGTGCAGAGCTGTCAGCGAGTGTGAGCTGAGAGCGGGCCCGGCCCTGCCCGGCGTGGAGCCGCAGCAGAGCCCTGGCAGAGCCCGGAGCAGCCTGAGCCTCGGCAGGGCCAGGCTGCAAGGAGGCCCTGGTAGCTGCAGGAGGCACAGCCCGGCCCTGCGTGCCTCTTGCTGGCAGCGGGCGCATCCTCCGCTCTCAGAGCCCAAGCGCAGCCGGCTGCTCCCGAGGGCAAGCGGAGCCCTGCTGGGCACAGCCCAGCCTGGAGGCATTGGCCCTCTGGAGTCTGCCCGAGGAGAGAAAGGCCAAGGGCAGCCGAGGCCCGCTGGCCTGGCTCAGCATTCCCACTCTTGTGCCGCTGCCCTGCGACTCCTGGCAAAGGTCAGCAGTGTGTGCAGCACCCTGGGCACCGGGGCAGGGAGCCGGGCTGCTCGGCAGGCTGGAGCACAGGGCAGCGTCCTTCGGGCACGGCACTTGTGCCAGGGGACCCAAGGCCAGCGGGAGGCAGGGACAGCTTGTCAGCTCACGGCTGCAGGAGCCAGTGCCTCACACAGCTCTGGGAGGCAGCGCCTGCAATCCTGCAGCTCTGCACTGAGCCACAGCAAAGCTGGGAGCTGCAGAGTGCTCTGCAGAAATATTCAGGGCCGGCAGGCCAGCCTGCTTTGTGCTCCCTGGCACACAGCAAGCGCTGTGCCACACCGCAGCTCGGAGCTGCTGGGTGAGAGGTGTTAGAGATAAACTCTTAGGTACAATTAAATGGAGACAAAGTCATTAAAGGAAAAGAGAACCTTCTTCTTAGCAGAAGGCTCCTCTTGAAGCCAATAGCAGGTTTCTGAATATAGCAGGAATTGGATTAAACCTAAAAGTCTGCCACTGCTATGACTGAAATACCAATTTGCATGTTTTCTTATTTCGGAATCAAAATATGACCATGGGCTTTTAATGTTGGGTTTTTTGCAGCTAAGAGTTCAGATGCAATAATCACAGAACTCAGGTCATTTGAGATTACAGAAAGGTTAAAAACTATGCATGGGAAGGTAATAACAGGAATTTCTATCTAATAACAAATGGATTGTCCTGCAGCCTTGAGGTCATATCCTTCTACCCTTCCCAAATGAAAACCTATTCACTGAAGACCCATCATCATCCCAAAACCATGTTTAAATTAATTGGACCTGTTGATTAGCCCATGTAAATTAGATCTTTCCCTTTTATTTTCACTGACAAACTCTGATTCAATGTCAAATTATCAATCTTTCAAGGAAAAACTGTACCATGCAGAGTAAAACCCAGGGCAGAGGCTTCTATACATAGGGTTGCCAAACCCTCTGTGACAGCTCCTGCTAGCTTCCTACATCAGCCAGAAGGCAACTTCGCTGCAACACAGACTTTCTTAATATTGGTGACATTTTCAAATCCATAGACACTGCTTGTTTTCAAAGTCCTGAAAAGTGCATTCTAAGTTCATGAAAGCAAACACAGAAGCACTGATTTGGTTTAGGAGAGAAGGTGTTTGTGCAGTTGGATAACAGCTTACATGTTGAAGTGTCGGGGGGGATTTCTATGTTTGCGCTCACCTTGTTTGAGACAATGAGCGCAGTGTCACCTGTGCATCCCTGGATATGCCTTGAAGGTGCAATGCTTAATTTGTAATCAAAGGGGAAATGTATCTAAATTTATTAGGATAACCAGTTACTTTGTAAATAGACTGATAGAGAAACTTAGCAATTTTTGCTGGAGAATGGTTGCAGGAGAGGGGTCATGGATCAATGGAACAGTTATTCATTGATACCACTGTTTAAGACCCCAGAATCAGAATCAGCCTGTGTCTGGCCTGGGAACAAAGCTTGGGAAACAGGCTCTGTGTCTAGGCCTGGGAAACTGTACAAGGTCTCTCTAGGCCTGGGAAATAGAGCAAGTTCGGAATGAGATAATAAGGACAGGCATAAGGACAGCCTCGAAGATATGCTCTGTCCTTGGAAGGCATGACTTAGCAATGAGAACTTGGCTTGGAGAACTTAGCTACAGCTGTAACCACCCGTAGGAGAAGTAAAACAAAGACCTTTGTAAACTTGACCCATGAGAGCTGTTGCTGACTTTGCTTGTAGCAAACCCTATATAAACGGACAGGATTTTTGAATAAAAGAAGCTTGCTTATCAATCATACTGACTGTGCTTGTCTTCCCTGCGCCCGCGTAATCACCACTTGTCCATTCTTTGTACAGAACAATCTTCTAAACCTTTTTAACTTAATGTGACCATGATACATTCCTAACCTTCATATTGCAATATATTTTCTAATTACATGATTCTGTAAGCCCTTGTAGACCATGTGCAATTTCTACCGGAGGTTGTCGTCAGCCTCTGGTGGTCGTTTTGGATGAAGGCTCAGAAGGCTTCCTCGGGCTTCAGCTGTTTTACCTCTGTTTCTGCACATGCTCTACAAGATTGTCTGCTCAAATAGGCACTGGTGAGTCTTTTGCAGTTAGCTTGTTCTGCTAAATTTGCTGATTTCTAGAAAGTGCTTCATTCCCATCCCTGGGTACAAAGTAACTACTTCTTTCTGCACAGCTTTTAGCATAGCTCAAGCATTATCTCATTGCCTCGGCACCTAAAAGAAGGTAGGGAGGAGGGGGCAAACCAGTGAGAGTGATGGGTCATTATCTTGTTAGCCAGGTATCAATTCTTAGATTAACTAAGGGCTATTCTTGTCCATAAAGTACGTGCGGGGATACCACAAGGACAGAGGCAACGCGTGGATTTGGAGCGCTGGGCTTGGCACCAAAGTCCTGCTCTTGAGAGGGGTGCAGGGACACAGGGAATGTCAGAGGACAATGAGAGACGGGGACATGAGGCCATAATGGGCCAGGCATGATCCTGCACAGGATGGCAGCAAAGACACTTCCTCACCATGGCTCTGGCACTCCAGGGCACCCCAGAAAGGGCCGAGGAGTCCTATGTGTAACCAGGAGAGAAGACTGACATCACTGTGGGTCCCAGCATTCCCCAGTCCCTTGCTGGCCATTCAGTGCACACTGGGGACGCTGGGCATGTGTGGGACATGGGGATGGGGTGCACAAAGTTAAAGGGGGACCCCAAAGTGGAAGGAGTGGAAGCCAAAATCGCTGGGTGGAGATGCCCAAAGAGGAGGTGTGGTATCCCAAAATGAACGGAGGACACCAGAAAATTGGGGCGATCCCTCAAAAGGACACACAAAGCTGTTCCCTCCCTCCATTACTTACCAACAAGAACTATCTACCAACTGCGATAATCACATCAGGACCATTTACACTATAACCAGCTAAGAACAGGACTGAAGAGTAGTTTTGTAGAGTAGGATTGTAGAGTAGGATTATAGTTTAGGATTGAAAATAAAGCTTCTGAAACTTTAACTTGCCTGGAAGATTCCCTTTTTTTCAGCCTGTGAATACACTCAGCATTTCCTTCTGAGTTGTCAGCTGTCTCTTAAAGCTACAAAGTGACATTTCTTGGTGCCTTTGGTAAGGTTTAAAAGTGGGGATGGCTCTTCTTCATTCATGCCCTCCAGACTACACTGCCCTTGGCATATGGGCCACTGGTCCCACTTGGCACATCTGTGGCACTTCTAGATGCAGGCAGAAACCAAAGCAGAAGTGGTGCAGCCACAGACATCTCTGTGATGTCACTTCAGTCCTATGAGCTCCCACAGCTTTTTGTGATGTCACAGAGCTGCCTGCGATGTCGCATGGACATCCCTATGATGTCATACTGACTTCTCTGTGATTTCACACAGCTGTCTGTGATGTCACACTGACCTCTTGGTGACGTCACACAGCTCTCTGTGATGTGACATGGACATCACTGTGATATCACACAACCTCCTGTTATGTCACACAGACATCTCTGTGATGTCACACAGCTCTCAGCGCTGTCACATCCACATTTCTGTGATGTCAGGATGACATATCTGTGATGTCACACAGCTGTCTGTGATGTCACACTGACATTTTTGATGTCACAATGACATCATTGTGATGTCACACAGCAGTCTGTGATGTAACCCTGACATCTCTGTGACATCACACAGCTCTCTGTGATGTCACACAGACATATCTGTGATGTTACACAGACATCAGAGTGATGTCAAACAGCTGCCTGTGATGTCACACTGACATTTCTGGGATGTCACACAGACATCTCTGTGATGTCACTTGGACTCCATGAGGTAAAAAATCTTTTTTTGGTGTCACAAAGTCATCTCTGTGATGTCACAGAGCTGTCTGTGATGTCACACAGCTCTCTGGCATGTCACAATGACAACACTTTGATGTCACACAGCTGTCTGTGATGACGTACTGACATTTCTGGGACATCACACAGCTCTCTCTGATGTCACAATGACATCTCTGTGACATCACACAGCTCTCTGTGATGTGACACTGACATCTCTGTGACGTCACACAGCTCTCTTTGATGTCACAATGACATATGTCTGATGTCACACAGATTTTTGTGACATCACAATGACATCAGAGTGATGTCAAACAGCTGTCTGTGATGTCACACTGACATTTCTAGGATGTCACACAGGTATCGCTGTGATGTCATTTCCACCCCATGAGTCCACCCAGCTTTTTATGGTGTCACATGGACATCTCTGTGATGTCACATAGCTATCTGTGATGTCACACTGACATCTGTCTGATGTCACACAGATTTTTTTGTGATGTCACAATGACATCACTGTGGCATCACACTGCTGTCTGTGAGGTCACACAGACATCTCCCTGATGTCACCCTTACATCTCTGTGATGTCACACAAACATCTCTGTGATGTCTCAGAGACATCTCTTTGATGTCACTTCGACCCCATGAGGTCACACAGCTTTTTGTGGTGTCACACAGACATCTCTGTGATGTCACGCTTACATTTCTCTGACGTCATACAGCTCTCTATGATGTCACAATAACATCTCTGTGATGTCACACAGCTGTCTGTGATGTCAGTGTGACATCTCTCTGATGTCACACAGATTTTTGTGATGTCACAATGACATCGGTGTGATGCCACACTGATGTCACACAGACATCTCCCTGATGTCACCCTTACATCTCTGTGATGGCATACAGCTGTCTGTGATTTCACACTGATATCTCTCCGTGATGTCACCTGGATATCTCTGTGACATCACACAACCTCCTGTGATGTCACACAGACCTCTGTGTGATGCCACACATCTCTCTCTGATGTCACACTGACATCTCTGTGATGTCACACAGCCATCTCTGTGATGTCTCAGAGACATCTCTTTGATGTCACTTTGACCCCATGAGGTCACACAGCTTTTTGTGGTGTCACATGGACATCTCTGTGATGTCACGCTTACATCTCTCTGACGTCACACAGACATCTCTCTGACATCACACAGCTCTCTGTGATGTCACAATGACATCTCTGTGATGTCACACAGCTGTCTGTGATGTCACACAGACATCTCTGGGATGTCACAATGACATCACTGTGATGTCACACAGCTGTCTGTGATGTCACACAGACATCTCTTTGAGGTCACACTGACATCTCTGTGATATCACACAGACATCTGTGTGATGTAACTTTGACCCTATGAGGTCACTCTACTTTTTGTGGTTTCACACTCACGTCTCTGTTGTGAGAACTTAAAATGTCTCTCAGACATTTTTAGAGGTTCAGGGCCTTGGTCAGAAGCATTCTAGACCCCAGAAGGCAGCTGGAAACAGCTGTGATTTCGAGTTTGAGCCATGGAATGAATTACCAGCTTTGAAGGTGGAACAAGCAGTCACAAAGGGTTAGATAGTATAGTAAAAGTAGTTACAAAACAGAGAGGAAAATGTTTTAGTATTGTACAGGGGGGTTTTAGCACCTATACAGGGGGGTTTTTACTTTGTACATGGGGGTCAGAAGTTCAAAGATGGAGGAAAGTGGGCTGATCCTATTCTTCCTCATTCTTCTTCCTTGCCTCCATGTTCTTGGTGATGTTGGCATTCACAGATTGGTTTAGAGTAGAAAAGCACTTGGTAATATTGGTAGTAGGTATTGGGGAATAATTGTAAACATGTTATATGTAATATATCTTATGAAAGATAGCAGCAGCCCTGGGTGGGGGGGGGAGAAGAAGAAGACACTGGACAGTGAGGGTGTCAGGAGTGTGTGTGTCTCTGCCGGGGCCGCTGATCAAACAGCCGCAGCCCGCGAACACAATCTGTTAGATAACTCGCAATAAACTGCCTTGAGACCAAACAACAAGAGGCTATGGAGTTTTTCTTTGGAAGCACGGGTTGGAGGAGAGACTTTACCACCACTCAAGACCCCAAACCAAACCCAGGGTTCTCACAGGGGATCAGAAAATTCTTTTGGGGTTTGGCTCATTCTCTCTTATTTTCTGCATTACTCAGAATTCTCCCCATTTGGGTCTACTTCTGGATTAGGAGTCTCATCAGCTCCTCTGGACATCTTAGCCCTCAGTTTAGAGAAGCTGTAGACTGTATAGAGGAAGCTTACTAGATTAAATATGACGAAAGTGGGCTCTTTAACATTCAGAGGAAACTGACCATTTTCAAAAAGGGAAATAACAGATTCAGAGAAGAAGGAAAGGAAAGGCTGGAAAGCTTCATCCCTTGTTTTTCCTCTAATCAACTGGGTGTCATTTCTAATAAACCCCCAAAACATGCTACTGGAACTGGGACCTAGGCTAGGATGAAGAAACTATAAACCAAATATATCTTGGACAGACTTCAGTACTCTTGTTAACAATAGGGAAACTTCTTTATTGCTAAAGTTCAATACTAAATTCTGTAATCTTAGACTAACTAATCCTATGTTTTTAACAAATAATCATCTACTCAATCCTAACTTGAAGAATCCTAAAAACGTAATCTTCTTTTATAATAAAACAGCCTGAGTTCATAGATGATTCCTTGCTGAAGCAGACGACTGGTGCCAGGACTCCACTTGCTGCTTGCCAAATTCAGATACTCATTGCTAAATGCGGGAAAGCTTTTTGTGGAGGTACTGGCATCTGCTCTTCATCTCAGAGTAGCTGGGGCTACCCTAGGAAGAAGAAATTAAAAAAAAAAAAAAAGATTCAGGCATGTCAGCATTACTGCAGAGTTTAGAATTTCCTGACCTTTTCTTTAAAATAGCCTTGAGGCAGACTCAGAGGTTACCAAGCCAGGCCAGTCTGGTTTTATTCATGTAAAGCAGTAAAAATACTCTCAGATTGACTTTGGAGCTTTCTGGGAAGTTTGCAAACTGAGGCTGTTCTTTTACAACAAACTCTAGACAAGTCTGAAACCACAACAACAACCCAAAGCCCAGCAGCTGCTAAAGAGGGCAAAACTCATTCATGCTTAAAGCCACTGAAGGGACTCAAACCTTCTCCATCAAATCAACAGGTGTGAGGTTTATCAAGCTCATGATACAAATCCAAGATGAAGTGGCAATGAGAATAATACTGTCACACCAAAGCTTCTGCTCTTCTGGGCCTGAAGATCTGGTTCTCTTTGGAATGACAAAAACTCATTCCACATGGGAATGAACACTACAAACCATCTTGAGATAAATATTTACAAGCAATAAATCTTTACCAAGTTAAAATTCAGTACAGGGAGAGACAACAACAAATACCAGGGATGCATCCCAGGCCAGATGCACCTGACTGGTGTGCAGGACAAGTTAGAAGAGAAAACTACAGTTGCCTTTCAACATTTTGAGAGGTTCCTGAGAAGCAGTAGCTTGGACTACTGGCCTCTGCCCAGTGACATTAGCTAGCAAGAGCCCTAGCACGGGCCTCACTGCACTGCTCCCCTGCAGGGCCAGGCTTGCCCTCAGCCTTCCACAGAGCATCCCTGGCTGCATCCAGTGCGAGCCAGGGCCCTGCCTGCTCCAAAGGCCACAGCTGCCCCACAGCCCCAGAGCTGCAGGGGCCTGACTGCCCTTGCCAACATCACTGCTCTGAGACAAGCTGGGCGCAATTTCCAGTGTTTTATACCACACACACACACACAGACACACACACACACACACACACACACCACACACACACACACACACACACACACACACACACACACACACACACACACACACACAGTTCTCCCTCCTCTCCTGCACTGCAAATGCAATGAGGGGATGCAGCACCACTGCTGCAGCTGAGCCTGTGCAACTGCACTGCAGGAAGGGAGGGCCTATGCGGGCCTAACCCACCTCGGTGTTCATCTCAGCTTTTCTCCCTGCCTGGCCCATCTCCTCCTTTAGCTTTCTATCCCTCTAGTTCACATTTACTATTAATTAATGTCTGTACTAGTGACTCTGGAATAGAGTCTTTCTTGCACCTTAATTCATGCAGAGGCTTCCCTTAATCATCAAATCTTTACTCCATCATTATCCACACTGGAGTTAGGAAAAGCTGTACACTGATACCTTCATTGAGATCCAAGGGACACTACTACTTCAGCCTCCCGAATTCTTTTCACATCTTTTTTCACATGGTAGTCTTCAGCACATGATTGCTGTCATTGTAGAACTCAGAAATTTGTGTCTTTCTTAAACCCAAAAGGTGCAGGGGAAATGGAGCCGACATTTGGAGACAGGTAGGAAGTAGAATGAGATGTCAAAGCCAGCAGCCAGGAAGAAGAGCGGCCACCAGGTGCTGGCTGGAGGTAACTGAGCTACTGCTCAATCCTCTGCTTCTTGCTCATCACAGGTCTGGTCAAGACAGAACCCCGTTTCTACAACAATAACAAAACAATTCATTACTCTCTGACCCAGATCAGGTTTTGCTCCATTCTAAAAAAGCAGGATTTGTGAACTAGCAATGGTTGAAAACACATGGTTTTTTTAAAAAAAATACCTGTTAAATAATGGAAGACCTCCAGGAAAATATCTGCTCTATTGCATTCCTAGTTTCTCATCTTAGGACTTAGCAAGTCCTTCTCCATGTCTACTGTTAAAAGGCTTTGGGAGGTAGCTCCCACTCCCTTCAGCATCTCCAGCAAAGCCTCCCCCAAAGGGGATGTCCTGTAAGTTTTATCTAGGTCCCAATTTCTGCTTGTACACACCAGGAAAATACTCAGCTTTTGCTGTCAAACTCCCACATGACTTACTGAAGAGGCACCTGGCTGTTTTAGAGTTTTATGTGTTAAAAATGAGATTAGTGCTTCACTATTAGAATACAGGAGTACGGGGTGTGATGGTTGATTGTGAATTCTCATCAGGATGAACAAAGACAGCAGCCACATGTCAGGAAACTCTTGTGCTTTTAGGTACAGTAGTCTAAGGTCCAGCAGGCTACCTGCTGTGCAGACTCAAAAGCTGTTGGCGGACAAAACCCTTAAATTTGCACAAGAGAGTTTCACAAGTGCTTACCAATAAGCCCTCAGTGCTGCTCAGTGCCCTTCAATCATCTCTCAGCTCCTCCCAAGGACCTTCTCAAAGCTGCTGACTCACAAGCCACAGCACATGGCCACAAGCTCCCCACACCCACTGCAAACTTCTGAACTGAGCATGGAGTAGAACAGGACAGCCGTGTGTGCCCAGGCAGAGTGAGGGAGGAGTGAAACAGAGACAGAGGAGGGACTGAGGGAATATCACCATTCTGTAGATCCTGTGTTGGTGCAGCCACGTGGATAGTGCAGAGCTGGAGTCAGCAATGAGGGTGACAGAGAGACAGAGGGACAAGAGGGCAAGAGGGCCCCATCTGCCCGGCCCTGGGACAGCCTCTTATGTACAGGAGATTTTTCCTGCAGAGCCAGCCTTTTGAGGCCTCCTCCAGGGAATGAGTTGAGGTGGGGACTGAGCTCAAGTCTTCAGGCAGAGGAGAAATTTGGCTCAGGACAGTGCTGCTCCACCCCTGCAGGATCCTCTCTTCTCACCACAGCCTTTCTGTCACAGCACTTGGAATGTCTGAGGCAAAACATGCTTAGGCCTGCTCCTGCACATTCACATCACAGCTTTTATACCACCAGCAAGTCTGCTGAAACTTTACACAGCGTACAGAATATTAAAAATGCACAAAATACCTGAGCAGGTCTTGCTGGAGCGTTTCTCTCCAAAGGCCCTGGAGATGTTGCTTGGCTGCTGCTGGTGGGGCTCTGAGATGGAGCTGTTTTTCTGTAAGGATGGTCCAATATTTCAAGTTACAAGGCCTAAATATCAACTGTCATAGTCCTTTCCTTGCAGAGCTTCAGTGCCAGGACTCAAGGAAACAGCATGAAGATGAGTTGAAGGAGCTTTAGGCAGGATATCAGGAAAACATGCGTGCCCCAGAGGGTGCTTGAGCACTGCAGCAGGCTCCCCAGGCCAGTGGTCACTGCAGCAAGGCTTCAGGAAGTGTTTGGACAGCACTCTTGGGCACCTGGTGTGATTCTGTGCAGGGCTAGGATCCTGGCAGGTCCCTCTACCTCAGCATATTCTAAGAACCTAGGCTTCATTTCCCAGGGCTTTCTTCTAAAAAGGCTCTTTTCCTTCCCCAATAGACTGAACTTACCTAGAAAGTATTAACTTCAACTTCGCTCTATCGTTTTTACTGTAGCCAGGCCAATCAGTCTGAAGGGTTTGAAACAGATGCTCCTTCAGACTGAAGGAATTATCCTTTGCATTCAGGTCAGCAACCTACAGGCACACATTTCAGAAAAGAAATGTTCATTACATCTATGTGCAAACTACAGAAATCTAAAAGGGCTACTTCAGTTGGGATGGCAAAACATGGCTCTCATGGTATTGTGAATGTCCTCAGGGTGAAAAATCCCTGCCACTGCCCTGGGCAAACACAGCAACAAACGTCACAGCTTCAGGGAATCAGTTCCTTAAAGTCACTGTAGGATCAACTAAAAGTGTGTCCATGTTGAATTTGAGTCCTTTGACTAAGTTCCAAAATGCTTTTTCCTAGCTAAAGAGGAAATATTCCTATTTGATATATTATGCAGATGGGGAATATTTAAAAAGGAAGGAAGGAAGGATCTCCTGCATCTTTCAATGGGTGTGCATTTTATGAAAGCCTATGAGAAAGAAATCCCAGTGGAACTTAACTCGAAGGACTATTGGCAAAGTCTCTAATTTCAACCGGTGAGGAAGTAGTAAATTATGAATAGTAGAATAGCATGATGGAAGAAGCACTGGCACAAGTTTCACGATCTCACCTCCTGAAGGATTTTTCCAAGGGAATCCTTGTCCTTTTGCCTGACTCCATCTCTCTGCAGCCGAGCAAGTAACTCTGGCTCCTTGTAATCCCTCAGAGCAAGTAAATGAATCACCCTGTCCCTGTAGGGCCGGCCGTAAACAGCAGCACAACCGCTCCAGTCAATGTCTGCAAGTCTCACAGTCATCATCCTCCTCTTCTCAGGCACAGGACCTGAATTGCTTTGTTGAGCTCCTCTGACCTCTGCTTTTTCTCCTAAAGTGAGGGAAAACCAGAAACAAATAGTTCAAATTGGAGGTTTGGAGGAGGAAAGGAAGTTGATTCAAAAGGATGTACCAAGACTTTTGAGCCTCTGTTCAGTATTTACAGACCTCCAAGAATCTAAACAGTGAAGCATTAAACAGAAACAGTCATTAAAAGCTGGTAAAGGAGTGATACTGAATGGGAAGTTTTTATGAAAAATTTTTTATGCATGAAGCTTTTATGTGATTTCCCCTGTTCGTAAGCTCAAGCATTGAGCTATGTCTAGAATGACATGGACAGTGGGATTAAGTGCAACCTCAGCAAGTTTGCCAAAACCAGAGGCATGGGATGCCATCTGGAAGGACCAGGAAGTGGGGCCTTTGGAACCTCATCAGATTCAACACAGCCAAGTGCAAAGTGCTGCATCTTTGGGTTTGGGACTTTCCCTGACACCAAGAGAGGCTTGGAGATGAAGGTGGGGAGGACTTGGAAGTGCTGGTAGATGGGAGGCTAAATATGACTAAAAAAACATACAGATATCCAGTAAAAAATGTAATGGAAGCATATCTAAAAGTGGTCCATCAGTTTAATACCCTTCATGCTGGGATCGTGTGGCTCCTTTTGTTCTTGGCTCCTGCACTCTCTGCTCATCTCTTTGGCTTTGCTCATGGCAAGCATTTTATCAAAATCAAAGGATGGGATTTTTCCACCCTGTCTAACTCTGTTTTCTCACCTTTGGAGCTAGAAATCTTCCCCTGCACCCTGACAGGCACTGGGATTCCAGATGGAGTCCGAAATTTATCTTTCTCTTGTAGCTCATGCGTGGAGGTGGAAATGGAGCTGACACTTGGAGAGAGGTTCAAAGTTGAGCAGGATGTGGAAGGCAGGTCCAAGGAAGAAGGACAGCGGCCACCAGCTGTTGGCTCAATATCACAGGGCTCTTGGTCAATCCTCTGCCTCTTGGTCCTCACAGGATTGATAAAGGCAGAAGCCAGAGGCCATTTCTGCAAAGATGATCCCAATTAGTTTTGCTCTGAAAAAGCAGCATTTCTGACCTGGCCATGGTTGAACACACACCTTTCTTACCTAAAATGGCCTGTCATACAAGGAGGTGCTGCAGCTAAATATGTTCTCTATTTCATTCCTACTTTCTCACCTGAGTATTCAGCAAGTCATCCTCCAACTCTGTAGCTAAATGGCTTTGGGAGAGACATTCCCTTCAGCACCTCTATCAATCTCGTTCCCTATTTCTGCTTAGACACCCCAGGAACACACTCAACTCCTGCTGTCACACACCCACATAATTCACAAAGCAACCCCAAGAAACCGCCAGTACCGTGCTGATCACAGCGTGTTCAGTGCAGAGATGATAACAACAGAGAGAAGCCCCAGTCTGACTGCAGGTCTCATTCCTGCTGTTCTCCAGAGGAAACCCTGGATCACAGCCTCTTCCCTACCGAGCACACGCTGCTCCCACCTGTGCACAGCAGCAGCTCAGAGCAGCATTGCCAGACACAGCTCTGTGCCCGCCTGTTGACAGAAATTCTGTAGGCATGGAGGTAGGACATAAGAGGATGCTGGGCCCTGCAGCATTTCCTGCTCTGGCTGGGAAAAGAGCTAGGGAAAACCAGAGCTGTTTAAAGACAATTCTTTAAGGTATAGAAAATATACCTTTCATGCAGTGTTTTCCAAGATTCTGAATTTTTTCCTTGCCCTCTTGTATTGATTTTAAGCCTGACAAGTCCAAGGTATTCCCTGATGATTCAGAGTCCCCTCCTCACACATGGGATAGCCTGAACCAAAATGGGAGCCTAAATGCTGCTTAGGACAGAAAAACAAGTTTCCTACAAATGCCTCAGTACTGGAATATGTCCTTATCATAGACTTCAATAAGATTTCTCTTCAAACACTAGCACTGGCATTACCGTGCATGATTTAGGTACTAGAGCTGCCGTATCATCAAGAACCCTCCACAGACACAGCTAGGTACCAAAAAATATGTCCACATCTTGTCCTTAGCAGAGTTTCCCACCCACTTGTGACAAACAAGTCATGTGTGTGCAGCTTGTTGCAGGCTTTGACATTGTAACCATCAGGAAAAGTATACAGGAATCCCAGTAGAAGTATACACTTGCAAGTTTATATACTATAGAGACAGCACTACTGCTTGGACACCAAGAGCAAGCGGGAGAAAACATCATATATGTTAGAGAATGCTTAAAACTTCACAAAATACCTGAACAGTTCTAGGTGGAGTATTTCTTTCAGAAGGTCCCAGAGACAGTGACTGGCTGGTGCTGGTGACATTTGGAGCTGGAGCTGTTTTTCTGTAAGGATGGTCCAACATTTCAGGTTACAAGGCAAAAATAAGAGTCATCATTTTTACCTCACAGCGAAAACAGACCTTCATTTCCCAGAGGGTTTTTTTGAAATGGTTGTTGTCCTGACTGAACTTACTGAAAAAGAGTCACCTCCAATGTCTTTCTATCTCCTTCACTGTAGCCAGGCCAATCAACCTGAATGTCTTTGAAGAAACGTTCCTTCAGACTGAAAGAATTCTCATTTGCATCCAGGTTGGCTACCTACCGGCAGACATTTAAAACATCAATATTCATTACACCTGAAGGCAGACTACAGATGTAAAACTGGTAGTACAAAGCTAAAGCAAAGCTGAAAAGAAAATCATGCACCAGTTTTCCAGGATTTTTGTTTGATGCAAAGAACAAAGCAGCTGTCATGTAAGAAGCAACAATATTAAACACGTGTGGTCCATTTGGGCTGTAGAAATTTGGATGTAATAAATGCCAAACTGCTGCAAGCATGGAGGAAATGGATGCTATGAAAACCTCTCCCTGCACCAGGGATCCAGGTTTTTTGGTTTTTACACAGCTTTGGGAACCAAGGTACACTATGCCAGAACTCTCAGTCTTCACCATTTGAAATACATGGAGAGACCAGGTTTTTCCTTTCTGTTTTCATTTTCTTTTTTTGAGTAGGTCCTGAAGAACACCATCTCCATGAGCAAGTCCATATTTTTCCACCCTCAGGAGGACACCTGCTGCCCTCTTGTTTCCCCCAGCTACATTGCCATGGCAGAACACAGCCTGGACCTGTAAGGGGCAGGATTTCATCATCCCATGAAGCACCACAGGATGTTGGCATTTGTCTCTGCAAACAGAACTGCTTTTCTTCCTCAAGTTCTGCTCAGAGGAAACTACAGCTTCCTATGGAGCGCTTATAGGAGATAACCTACCCTAGAGCTACACTTCAACAGCTTAACAGTAACAAAGATATCCAGAATCGGGAATTCACTTTTTAAAAGCAGAACTCAGGCTGTGTTGGAAGAGAAGGAAGACTGTGAGTATAAGAGCTCAGCAAGTTCTCCCTACTGGTTTTTCATGTATAGAAAAAAACAACACCACCTCCCTGTGAAGCTAAGAAAAACGTCAATAACAGCTTTTCAGGATGTAGTGCTGTTCACACAGCCCTTTCGGAATGCAAACCAGTATCTTCAGGCAGTTCACACTGCAAACAAGAAACTACTCCTTCAAAATCTCCTTCAACATGAACAAAAATAAACAGAAAGGAGAATTTTTTTTCATTTCTTACCCTCTAAGGAGCTGAGCTTTGAAATCTTATCATCACTTTTTTCATAGCTAAAAAGGAAATATTGCTACTTGATATGTTAATGCTTGCATAATTCAGCAACAGCCTACATTGAGAATATTGAATAAGGGGAATATTGAAAAAGGAAGGAAACAGCCAGTGCATCCTTCAGTCCAAGTGAATCATATATGAATGGCTGTAATAAAGAAATACCAGAGGCACTAAAATGACAAATGGAATATTATGAGAAATAACAGGTGCCAAGGAAGCTGAAGACTCAATCCACACAACAGCAAAGAAACTCTGTGCTCAAAGTTAGGCCACCACCTTGATCATGTAGGATTTGCCTGGAACACCCTTCCCTGGAAGGCAATCCCCACAGATCCAAGTAGAAGGAAATACCATTGAGAGACCACCAAATCCGTTCAAATGATATACTGCCCTATACAGCTACCAAGATTCTCTCCTCTGAAACTTGCCCCAGGTATTTTAAGGACCTCAGCTAAGTGTTTTGCCTAGCTGAGAGTTTCACCCTGTGAAGTTACTTTATGAAGCAATTTAACAGTGCAAGGGAAAGAGGGAGGATTAAAATAAGGCATGAGAAGCAACAACATTACAAAGAATTTATCATTGCCAGCTATTCTAGAAAAACAACAACAAGGCCTCCAAAGTTTTGAAGATTTCTTTCTTTTTGTCACATGGACTTGCAGTTGGGTGGAAACTGGGTAAAGTTGATGGGAAAATGTAAACAAGGAGCATTTCCTAAGCCTGTCATTGGTTTCTAATTGAAACCCTAAAGTAAGGCTGCTAAGAGTTAGCATTTCTGGCAGCAGCTCCAGGATCTCACCTCCTGAAGGATCTTTCCAAGGGATTCCTTGTCCTTTTCCACAACTCCCTCTCTCTCTAAGCAGGCAAGTAGCTCTGACTTCTTGTAATTCTTCAGAGCCAGTAAATGAACCACCCTGTCTCTGATGGGTCGCTGAGAAACAGTACTGAAAAGACTCCGGATGTATTTTGCAGGGTTCATGGGCATCGTTCTCTTCCTCTCAGGCACAAGATCTGGAGAGCTGTGTGGTGCTCTCCTGAGCTCTGGTATTTTCACTTCAGTAAAGAAAAAACAGAAAACGAATTGTCAAATGGGGAGCGGGAGGAAGCAAGGCAGTTGATTCAAAAGGATGTACCGACACTGTTGAAACGCTCTTTGTTCAGAATTTATAGATCATTACAAATCAAGATAGTAAAGCATTGGGAAGAAACAGTCATTAAAAAGCCCACGTAAAGGAGTGATACTGGAAGGGAGGTATTTATGAAAAACTCTTTATATGCACAGTGGTTTTCATATGATTTCTGCAGTTTGTAAGCTCAAGCACTGAGCTATGTCAAGAGTTATATGGCCAGTGGGATTAAATGCACCTTTGGCAAGTTTGACAACACCAGAGGCATGGGGTGCCATCCAGAGGGACATGGAGAACCTTGGCAAGTAGGGCCCTGGGAACTTAACAAGGCCAAGTGCAAAGTGCTGCATCTTTGGAGTTGGGACATGGCCTATCCCAGCTGGGCATGGGTGCTGGGATGGGATGGGGAGCCTGGGATGAAGGTGGAGAGGACTTGGGGGTGCTGGTGGATGAGAGGCTGGACAGGAGGCAGCAACGTGTGCTGGCAGCCCAGAAAGGCAACCGTGTCCTGGGCTGCATCAGGTGAAGTGTGGCCAGCAGGTCAAGGAAGGGGATATGACACAGCAAGCACTGTTTTGAAACCAGGAATTTGTGCTTAGTGGCTGAGGGAGACTTCATGCGTATTGGTGAGAAATCCGGGAGATTTGTGTCTTCCATCACACACACACAGACTGACCTTTCTTTACACGCTCCTTCAGTCTTGCAATGTACATCAAATTCTTAATGCCTTTCTCCACTTCCTGTTCCTTGGACCATGCCTCTCTGATATTTGTCCGCAAACCTAATTGCACAAACATCACACACTTTAATTATTTAGAACACTGTAAACATGCCAGTTGTCAAGGGAAGACACTACTAATGTTTTGAGTTCAATCCAATGTGGATAAAGAAACTTCCCACAGCATTCAAAGAAAACACCTCCTATAACCATACCCCTGAATGACTTCTAAAGAAAATTACCTGAAACCATAAGCAAGCATTAAGATGAAAATTAGGTAAGAGTTCTTCACCCAGAGGGTGGTCAGGAATTGGGACAGGCTCCCCACAAGACTGCGTACGGTACCAAGTCCACCAGAGCTCAGAAAACATTTGGACAAGTTCCACAGGCACCTGGTGGGATTCTTGGGGACAGAGCTGCACTTTCATCCAACTCTGATTCTGATTCTCTGATTCTGTGACAAGGCCCAGTCCCTAACTGGTACTGCATGGAGTATGTTGCAAAGGCACCCTGTACCCTACCAGCAACCAGACCTGTCTCACCTGAGTTTCTCTGTGCCAGCCTAAAGCCAAAGCGGCACCAAGTTCCACAATTGTCTCACTGCTGCCAGTCCTCACACCCCAGTTACTGAATGTTAAATATTCCCTTAAGATCTATGTAGACCACCACCAAGAATCACATGTGAAACAGAACGTTCCCAGTGAGAAATGTGAAGTTTTGTTTTGTCTCTCCAAAAAGCCACCCTGACACTAGTTTAAAATGCTCTGCACTAGGCTAAGGCAGAGCAAGAGCTGCACTTGCAGTGGCAGGGACGTCCCTGCAGGCAGGTGGCTGCAGCCACAGCCAGGTGAGAGCCTGATTTTCTCAGGGCAGCTGGCTGTACTTGGCTCAGTTCACTGCTGCAGGCAGCACCACTGAATGCCTGGAAGGGGAATATGCACCTTGAGTCTGCCTGGAACCAGGCTCCTTGGGGAAACAGCATTGAGAACAGATTAATAAGAAATGACATCACCTAAGCACGTGGTGCTTTGTGGGAAATGATGGGATTTGTGGGGAAGATGACATCAATATCTTCCTTTCAATTCCCTTGAAAAGAATCCAATGCAGCGTTGTGGCAACACTCACTTATTAACAACCAAGACAAAAAATTAAATCAAGCAAAGTTTCCCATGCTGGCTTTATTAAATGCTCTATGCAACTTCCTCAAAAACGCATAGGTTTTCTTCCAATTTCCCAATTAAATTTAAAGAATAATGACAGTGCCTAGATACTCCAGAATCAAAACCTTAGCTACCAAGGCAGTGAACTTAGGTGCATGAGGTAGTCCAAACCTTGACCTCAATGCTCCAAATTGCATCACATCAACCAGTATGTGAACAGGGAAGGACTGGCAGGCTTTCTCAGGGGAAAACAAACTAGTGGCTAAATGCAGTGACAAGAGACTGCAAGGTTGATCTGAGGCCATACCACCTCCAGTTGAGATCTTGGAACACAAGAGATCCCCCTGTCCCAGGAATATGCTGCAAAAATGAATTACCAAGTTGAAAATCTTACAAACATTGAGCAAAATGTGAAAGGCAACCATACCTCCAAGTGGGTTATACAATTTGACATTCTGTCCACTTCCATTGTGCAATGCCTCGCTGGCATTTGGCTAAAAGGAAAAAGATATTTTCTGTAAAAACTTCAGCCTACTCTCCATCACTGCTGATTAACTAGGCCTCTTGTTTTAAACAAGAGCTCTATTTGTGAAGGTTTGCTGTCACATCACTAGAAAGGGCTGCTTTGACACAGTTCTCCCTCTGCAAGCAACCGGCTACAAAACTGCCCTGAGAGAGCAACCCTCACTTAGCCTCTAATGCAGCCAAGCATTCAAGTAGCAAGTCATCCTTTCCCAGTTGCTGGAATTTATAGACACAGGCTTCCCTTGAAATCAAGTGCCTGAGTACAATTGAACTGACCAGTGTTCAGCTAAGAATGCAGGTGAGAATGGTTCACAAAAATATAAGAATTTTGGATGCAACCTGGTGCTGGAATTTATTTGGTACTAAGGAAGCACAATTTGGAGTCAACTCCAAGAAGAATTTCATCTGCATAAGGTGAACTTCTACTCTCAACAGGCATGAAAACCCTTTCTCTCGTCCTCAGCTCTAGATACAATTCTTTGCAGCTGTGAAATGGAAGCAGTTTATGCTTGGTTAATCATATAGAACAGAATTTGGGTTGCTTGGCTGATCTCATAATTTAAGGCATAATGTATCACATTCTGCTGGAGGTTAAAACTCACTAAAATGTTCATCAGTCTAAGTACATTTTTAACAAAAACGACTACTGCCATCCAACTGCTTCATTCTGTAGGCAGAATTGTTTGAGATAAAATCTAAAAAGCTATGATAAATGGACTGAAAGATGCCCATCAATTTTCATGAGAAGGGAGACATCAATACCGAATAGACAATAGAATATTACTTAATTGAAGAAAATATGTAATTTAGAACCAATGAAGATTAATTTTTTTGTTAGCTAAAAATGCTAAAATTTCTTTGTTTGGAAAAGCTTTGAAAATGGTGTGCATGTGGCTGGAGTTCTCCACTATGCATCACAGCTGAGAATAAAGAAATGGCTACTCCTAAATCTAAAAAATATTGTTAGAGAGTTTCCTTTCTCCTGACATGTTCTGTGAGTACAGTGCAAACAAGGAACAATGAGAAATCCATGCATTTTGACCAAGAGCCATGCCCAGAGCATGAATTTCCTGAGTGTCCCAGCGTGGAGAACATCTGACTTTGCCTGGCACCTCCTCAGTGTCATCCCTGAGAAACACATCCCTCAGAGAACTTCCCATTCCACTGGCACCTCTTCCGTGTGATCCCTGTGAGTTGCTTCCACCCGGGCCGCTGCCTCAAAGGAGCCCTTGGAGCACCAGTGGGGCCCCAGCCCTGCCCAACAGGTCCCGCGGGGTCAGCAGCACCCGACACCAACACCATGGCCAAGCCCCCACCCGCTGGCAGCCCGCAGCGCCCGACACCTGCCCCTCACCTCTTGGTCCTGGGGCCTCTGGGTCACCCTGACGGGCACGGCAGTGCTGTCGGGGGCCCTGTGGGACGCAGTGCAGAACGCTCTGGATTGTGCCCAGGCCCACGGCTCCGCCATCCCGCTCTGCCTCGGGTGCTCTGGCTCCCACACAGCCACTGAGCCTGCTGAGAAATCTGCAAAATGCAAAATATTTGTTAGGAAAATGTGTGTGAATTTGTCCCTGAGCCCCCCCATTTCTGCACAGAACTGTAAATAATTACCGCCACTCAGTGTGTGGATCGGCCTCTTGAACAACGTGCGCTAGAACCAACCAAGCTGGAACAACATTCGCTCTTGCTCTGACACCTCTGCTCTCAACGCTGCTGCTGAGGGGTCTGACCGGTCCTGCTGTGTGCTGGTGACAATGGCCACGTGTCCTTGGAAACGGGGAGTTCCATGTTCCAGGCTGGGTGGGATGTCACTGAGGAGCGGGACGCCACACAGCTGGGGCACAGGGAGTTCACAATGGGCACACATGGGGAATGCCCTGTCTTATCCCATGACTGACTCAGCTCATTTCCAAGTGCAGAAAGGGGTGCTCTGGCCACACCAGTTGCTGCAGTAGCTTTGCAAACCAGGGCTAATGAAGTGTTTCTGCACAAAAGTGCTGCACTTGGCTCTCTCTGAGGCAAAAGAGCAGCTTAACACCCCTATCCAGGGCAGCAAGGTGCAGCCCCCCCAGCACTGGGCAATCCTGTCATGGACCAATCAGTCTGTGAGGCTTCCAGCACATACACAGTCACTCAAATATTATCTCTTTGACAAAACCCCCTGACCTTTCCTCATCCCAGTCTCCTAAAAGGAAACAAGTCAGCAGCATGCCCAGGCTCCCATGTGCTGTGCAGGAGGAGCTGACATGGAAAGGCTCATGCTGGCCCTGAGCACAGTTACAGGTTGATAATTATGCTGACTGCAGCTGGCCATTGAAGTTACTGACACATGTAGATAACATTTTATACTCAGTTTATGATGGTTTTATTGTCATTTTCCCCCTACCCAAGATTATTCTTGATTTAAGTCAGCTGGCACCAAAAAAACGATGTCCAGTCATTACCAGGAGAGATAATAAGAGCATGTAGTTAAGAATGTGTTGAATATTACCATCCAAAGCACATTTTCAATGACATCTTGTATTTTTTTTCAAGACCATGTCTAGATCTCCCCATGTCTCATCTCCTGGCTGCCTCACTCACAAGGACAGTGCAGTCTGGGGAAAGAAAGAGAGGAAGCAATTTGTCAAACACCAGAGGCCACATCTGTGTCCCTTTTTGGGAATGACTGGATGGTGTTGATTATGGATCCTCAGTTATGAACTATTGGAAAGGCCTGTGTATGAGTCATGAAAGGATTCCATGGAGGTGTTACACTGGACTCCAGAATGTCCAACAACCTTTCTATATATTTTAAAGGTTATTGATGACAACTCCTGCTCTGGAGTTACCAGATGTGACTGACCCCTTTGCACTGTTCATACATGAGTACCTTTGCCTTGCACAGTAATTCCATCTTTAGCTCAAAGAATGGGAATGAAGGAAGTAACCCTGTGGTATTTTGAGCCTATTTCTCAAAAGACAGCTAACCTATGTATAGAGGGATGGCCACTGCATCTCAGAGCAGGAGCCACCATGGTCCTGATTGATAGAATATACTTGAAAATAAATGGGAAAAAATGTGACAGTTTATGTGCCACACATGGTTATGTCTCATGTAGAACAAAAAGGACATCACTGGTTATCCCTGAGCAGAATCTGAAAGTAACAGGTGGTAGTCCTGGAACAAAAGACCTTGAGACCCAGGCCCCTCAAAAACTTTCTTTGTCCGTGCTGCACATGTGCCTAGAGTGACATGTGGGTCACCTTCCTGCCAGTTCAGAATGTGCAGAACTGTACCTAAGTACTACTTCTGTTCAAAGTTTTCTAGAGGCAAAAAGGTTGCTGGGACAGGGGCACTGGGGGAATGTCAATAAGTAGTAGGTTGTCCTGAAGTCCCTTTTGCCGGGCAGATGCCATGGAGGTCTCTCACCCAGAAGAAGAGCCAGGACCCGCAGGGCAGATCCCATGTCCTGGATCCAGCCAGAACGGGGGTAAATTTTTCACCAGCCAGGAGGAGTATGGCCAGAACCTTGGGGTAATTGGATATCACCTGCCACGTGGCAGGGGGAAGTGGAAGGGGTTTGTTCTTCCTCCGCCGGTGTGCCATTAGTCATGGGGTGTGCCAAGTTCTGTATGGTGAACAATCATGTGTGACTTGTTCACCTCTTGTACACTCTCCTTTTAGTGTTATTATTACCATAAGGCTGGGCAGTTATCCCAGCTGGGCAAAGAGTAGTCCCAGAATCACTCTTACATGAAAAAGTGGATTGCAAACACAAAGCCATTAATTGGAGTACTGAAAAACTTTTGAAACATTGGAAAGATCTATATTTGGGTCTGAAATGGCTCAGATTGTACAATCAAGACTCCAAAAATGTATAGTTTGTAAAAGAGACAACCCTAACACAGCTTACAATGTAGTGCTGAGAGCCATAAAATCTGGGGATGTTCCAAGTGAATAGCGGCAGATGGATTTTACAGAATTTCCCAGAAAATAGGGGTCTAAATCTCTCCTAGTTATGGTGGGTACCTTTTCTGTGTGGCCAGAAGACTTCCCTTGTCACACCAATCAGTCTAGGGAAGTGGTTAAAATATTGTTGAATAAAATAATACTTAGATTTGAGGTACCTTTAGGAATGTCATCAGATAGAGGTTCCCACTTTATTGCAGAAGGGGTACAAGAAGTTAGGAAAGCCTTGGGAATAGCTTGGGATCTTCATACTCCTTATAGGCCCCAAGCTAGTGGCAAAAGAGAGAGAATGAATTATACCATCAAATTGAACTTGGGTAAAATATGTTAGGAAACCTCCTTGATATAGGTCCAAGCTTTACATGTTGCTCTACTTTAAATTAGAATTCAATTAGCCCTGGGAAATGAAGCCTAGGTTCTTAGAATATGCTGAGGTAGCAGGGACCTGCCAGGATCCTAGCCCTGCACAGAATCACACCAGGTGCCCAAGAGTGCTGTCCAAACACTTCCTGAAGCCTTGCTGCAGTGACCACTGGCCTGGGGAGCCTGCTGCAGTGCTCAAGCACCCTCTGGGGCACGCATGTTTTCCTGATATCCTGCCTAAAGCTCCTTCAACTCAGCTTCATGCTGTTTCCTTGAGTCCTGGCACTGAAGCTCTGCAAGGAAAGGACTATGACAGTTGATATTTAGGCCTTGTAACTTGAAATATTGGACCATCCTTACAGAAAAACAGCTCCATCTCAGAGCCCCACCAGCAGCAGCCAAGCAACATCTCCAGGGCCTTCGGAGAGAAACGCTCCAGCAAGACCTGCTCAGGTATTTTGTGCATTTTTAATATTCTGTACGCTGTGTAAAGTTTCAGCAGACTTGCTGGTGGTATAAAAGCTGTGATGTGAATGTGCAGGAGCAGGCCTAAGCATGTTTTGCCTTAGACATTCCAAGTGCTGTGACAGAAAGGCTGTGGTGAGAAGAGAGGATCCTGCAGGGGTGGAGCAGCACTGTCCTGAGCCAAATTTCTCCTCTGCCTGAAGACTTGAGCTCAGTCCCCACCTCAATTCATTCCCTGGAGGAGGCCTCAAAAGGCTGGCTCTGCAGGAAAAATCTCCTGTACATAAGAGGCTGCCCCAGGGCCGGGCAGATGGGGCCCTCTTGCCCTCTTGTCCCTCTGTCTCTCTGTCACCCTCATTGCTGACTCCAGCTCTGCACTATCCACGTGGCTGCACCAACACAGGATCTACAGAATGGTGATATTCCCTCAGTCCCTCCTCTGTCTCTGTTTCACTCCTCCCTCACTCTGCCTGGGCACACACGGCTGTCCTGTTCTACTCCATGCTCAGTTCAGAAGTTTGCAGTGGGTGTGGGGAGCTTGTGGCCATGTGCTGTGGCTTGTGAGTCAGCAGCTTTGAGAAGGTCCTTGGGAGGAGCTGAGAGATGATTGAAGGGCACTGAGCAGCACTGAGGGCTTATTGGTAAGCACTTGTGAAACTCTCTTGTGCAAATTTAAGGGTTTTGTCCACCAACAGCTTTTGAGTCTGCACAGCAGGTAGCCTGCTGGACCTTAGACTACTGTACCTAAAAGCACAAGAGTTTCCTGACATGTGGCTGCTGTCTTTGTTCATCCCGATGAGAATTCACAACCAGCCATCACACCCTGCACTCCTGTATTCTTATAGCGAAGCACTAATCTCATTTTTAACACATAAAACTCTAAAACAGCCAGGTGCCTCTTCAATAAGTCATGTGGGAGTTTGACAGCAAAAGCTGAGTATTTTCCTGGTGTGTACAAGCAGAAATTGGGACCTAGATAAAACTTACAGGACATCCCCTTTGGGGAAGGCTTTGCTGGAGATGCTGAAGGGAGTGGGAGCTACCTCCCAAAGCCTTTTAACAGTAGACATGGAGAAGGACTTGCTAAGTCCTAAGATGAGAAACTAGGAATGCAATAGAGCAGATATTTACCTGGAGGTCTTCCATTATTGGACTGCTATTTTTTTAAAAAAAAACATGTGTTTTCAACCATTGCTAGTTCACAAATCCTGCTTTTTTAGAATGGAGCAAAACCTGATCTGGGTCAGAGAGTAATGAATTGTTTTGTTATTGTTGTAGAAACGGGGTTCTGTCTTGACCAGACCTGTGATGAGCAAGAAGCAGAGGATTGAGCAGTAGCTCAGTTACCTCCAGCCAGCACCTGGTGGCCGCTCTTCTTCCTGGCTGCTGGCTTTGACATCCCATTCTACTTCCTACCTGTCTCCAAATGTCAGCTCCATTTCCCCTGCACCTTTTGGGTTTAAGAAAGACACAAATTTCTGAGTTCTACAATGACAGCAATCATGTGCTGAAGACTACCATGTGAAAAAAGATGTGAAAAGAATTCGGGAGGCTGAAGTAGTAGTGTCCCTTGGATCTCAATGAAGGTATCAGTGTACAGCTTTTCCTAACTCCAGTGTGGATAATGATGGAGTAAAGATTTGATGATTAAGGGAAGCCTCTGCATGAATTAAGGTGCAAGAAAGACTCTATTCCAGAGTCACTAGTACAGACATTATTTAATAGTAAATGTGAACTAGAGGGATAGAAAGCTAAAGGAGGAGATGGGCCAGGCAGGGAGAAAAGCTGAGATGAACACCGAGGTGGGTTAGGCCCGCATAGGCCCTCCCTTCCTGCAGTGCAGTTGCACAGGCTCAGCTGCAGCAGTGGTGCTGCATCCCCTCATTGCATTTGCAGTGCAGGAGGGGAGGGAGAACTGTCTGTGTGTGTGTGTGTGTGTGTGGTATAAAACACTGGAAATTGCGCCCAGCTTGTCTCAGAGCAGTGATGTTGGCAAGGGCAGTCAGGCCCCTGCAGCTCTGGGGCTGTGGGGCAGCTGTGGCCTTTGGAGCAGGCAGGGCCCTGGCTCGCACTGGATGCAGCCAGGGATGCTCTGTGGAAGGCTGAGGGCAAGCCTGGCCCTGCAGGGGAGCAGTGCAGTGAGGCCCGTGCTAGGGCTCTTGCTAGCTAATGTCACTGGGCAGAGGCCAGTAGTCCAAGCTACTGCTTCTCAGGAACCTCTCAAAATGTTGAAAGGCAACTGTAGTTTTCTCTTCTAACTTGTCCTGCACACCAGTCAGGTGCATCTGGCCTGGGATGCATCCCTGGCATTTGTTGTTGTCTCTCCCTGTACTGAATTTTAACTTGGTAAAGATTTATTGCTTGTAAATATTTATCTCAAGATGGTTTGTAGTGTTCATTCCCATGTGGAATGAGTTTTTGTCATTCCAAAGAGAACCAGATCTTCAGGCCCAGAAGAGCAGAAGCTTTGGTGTGACAGTATTATTCTCATTGCCACTTCATCTTGGATTTGTATCATGAGCTTGATAAACCTCACACCTGTTGATTTGATGGAGAAGGTTTGAGTCCCTTCAGTGGCTTTAAGCATGAATGAGTTTTGCCCTCTTTAGCAGCTGCTGGGCTTTGGGTTGTTGTGGTTTCAGACTTGTCTAGAGTTTGTTGTAAAAGAACAGCCTCAGTTTGCAAACTTCCCAGAAGACTCCAAAGTCAGTCTGAGAGTATTTTTACTGCTTTACATGAATAAAACCAGACTGGCTTGGCTTGGTAACCTCTGAGTCTGCCTCAAGGCTATTTTAAAGAAAAGGTCAGGAAATTCTAAACTCTGCAGAAATGCTGACATGCCTGAATCTTTTTTTTTTTTTTTAATTTCTTCTTCCTAGGGTAGCCCCAGCTACTCTGAGATGAAGAGCAGATGCCAGTACCTCCACAAAAAGCTGTCCCACATTTAGCAATGAGTATCTGAATTTGGCAAGCAGCAAGTGGAGTCCTGGCACCAGTCGTCTGCTTCAGCAAGGAATCATCTATGAACTCAGGCTGTTTTATTTTAAAAGAAGATTAAGTTTTTAGGATTCTTCAAGTTAGGATTGAGTAGATGATTATTTGTTAAAAACATAGGATTAGTTAGTCTAAGATTACAGAATTTAGTATTGAACTTTAGCAATAAAGAAGTTGGACTATTGTTAACAAGAGTACTGAAGTCTGTCCAAGATATATTTGGTTTATAGTTTCTTCATCCTAGCCTAGGTCCCAGTTCCAGTAGCATGTTTTGGGGGTTTATTAGAAATGACACCCAGTTGATTAGAGGAGAAACAAGGGATGAAGCTTTCCAGCCTTTCTTTTCCTTCTTCTCTGAATCTGTTATTTCCCTTTTTGAAAATGGTCAGTTTTCCCTGAATGTTAAAGAGACCACTTTCGTCATATTTAATCTAGTAAGCTTCCTCTATACAGTCTACAGCTTCTCTAAACTGAGGGCTAAGATGTCCAGAGGAGCTGATGAGACTCCTAATCCAGAAGTAGACCCAAATGGGGAGAATTCTGAGTAATGTAGAAAATAAGAGAGAATGAGCCAAACCCCAAAAGAATTTTCTGATCCCCTGTGAGAACCCTGGGTTTGGTTTGGGGTCTCGAGTGGTGGTAAAGCCTCTCCTCCAACCCGTGCTTCCAAAGAAAAACTCCACAGCCTCTTGTTGTTTGGTCTCAAGGCAGTTTATTGCGAGTTATCTAACAGATTGTGTTCGCGGGCTGCGGCTGTTTGATCAGCGGCCCCGGCAGAGACACACACACTCCTGACACCCTCACTGTCCAGTGTCTTCTTCTTCTCCCCCCCCCACCCAGGGCTGCTGCTATTTTTATAAGATATATTACATATAACATGTTTACAATTATTCCTCAATACCTACTACCAATATTACCAAGTGCTTTTCTACTCTAAACCAATCTGTGAATGCCAACATCACCAAGAACATGGAGGCAAGGAAGAAGAATGAGGAAGAATAGGATCAGCCCACTTTCCTCCATCTTAGAACTTCTGACCCCCATGTACAAAGTAAAAACCCCCCTGTACAGGTGCTAAAACCCCCCTGTACAATACTAAAACATTTTCCCCTCTGTTTTGTAACTTCTTTTACTATACTATCTAACCCTTTGTGACTGCTCGTTCCACCTTCAGAGCTGGTAATTCATTCCATGGCTCAAACTCGAAATCACAGCTGTTTCCAGCTGCTTGCTGGGGTCTAGAATGCTTCTGACCAAGGCCTGGAACCTCTAAAAATGTCTGAGAGACATTTTAAGTTCCCACAACAGAGATGTGAGTGTGAAACCACAAAAAGTTGTGTGACCTCATAGGGACAAAGTTACATCGCAGAGATGTCTGTGTGATATCACAGAGATGTCAGTGTGACATCACAGAGATGTCTGTGTGACATCACAGACAGCTGTGTGACATCACAGTGATGTCATTGTGACAGCCCAGACATGTCTGTGTGACATCACAGAGAGCTGTGTGACATCACAGAGATGTAAGGGTGACATCAAAGACAGCTGTGTGATATCACAGAGATGTTATTGTGACATCACAGAGCTGTGTGACGTCAGAGAAATGTAAGCGTGACATCACAGAGATGTCTGTGTGACCTCACAGACAGCAGTGTGATGCCACAGTGATGTCATTGTGACATCACAAAAATCTGTGTGACATCAGACAGATGTCAGTGTGACATCACAGACAGCTGTGTGACATGACAGAGATGTCCATGTGACACCACAAAAAGCTGGGTGGCCTCATGGGGTGGAAATGACATCACAGTGATGTCTGTGTGACATCAAATACAGCTGTGTGACATCACAGTGATGTCATTGTGATGTCACAAAAATCTGTGTGACATCAGAGATATGTCATTCTGACATCAAAGAGAGCTGTGTGACATCACAGAGATGACTTTGTGACACCTCATGGAGTCCAAGTGACATCACAGAGATGTCTGTGTGACATCCCAGAAATGTCAGTGTGACATCACAGACAGCTGTTTGACATCACTCTGATGTCAGTGTAACATCACAGATATGTCTGTGTGACATCACAGAGAGCTGTGTGATGTCACGGAGATGTCAGGGTTACATCACAGACTGCTGTGTGACATCACAATGATGTCATTGTGACATCAAAAATGTCAGTGTGACATCACAGACAGCTGTGTGACATCACAGATATGTCATCCTGACATCACAGAAATGTGGATGTGACAGCGCTGAGAGCTGTGTGACATCACAGAGATGTCTGTGTGACATAACAGGAGGTTGTGTGATATCACAGTGATGTCCATGTCACATCACAGAGAGCTGTGTGACGTCACCAAGAGGTCAGTGTGACATCACAGACAGCTGTGTGAAATCACAGAGAAGTCAGTATGACATCATAGGGATGTCCATGCGACATCGCAGGCAGCTCTGTGACATCACAGTGATGTCATTGTGACATCACAAAAAGCTGTGGGAGCTCATAGGACCGAAGTGACATCACAGAGATGTCTGTGGCTGCACCACTTCTGCTTTGGTTCCTGCCTGCATCTAGAAGTGCCACAGATGTGCCAAGTGGGACCAGTGGCCCATATGCCAAGGGCAGTGTAGTCTGGAGGGCATGAATGAAGAAGAGCCATCCCCACTTTTAAACCTTACCAAAGGCACCAAGAAATGTCACTTTGTAGCTTTAAGAGACAGCTGACAACTCAGAAGGAAATGCTGAGTGTATTCACAGGCTGAAAAAAAGGGAATCTTCCAGGCAAGTTAAAGTTTCAGAAGCTTTATTTTCAATCCTAAACTATAATCCTACTCTACAATCCTACTCTACAAAACTACTCTTCAGTCCTGTTCTTAGCTGGTTATGGAGTAAATGGTCCTGATGTGATTATCACAGTTGGTAGATAGTTCTTGTTGGTAAGTAATGGAGGGAGGGAACAGCTTTGTGTGTCCTTTTGGGGGATCGCCCCAATTTTCTGGTGTCCTCCGTTCATTTTGGGATACCACACCTCCTCTTTGGGCATCTCCACCCAGCGATTTTGGCTTCCACTCCTTCCACTTTGGGGTCCCCCTTTAACTTTGTGCACCCTATCCCCATGTCCCACACATGCCCAGTGTCCCCAGTGAGCACTGAATGGCCAGCAAGGGACTGGGGAATGCTGGGACCCACAGTGATGTCAGTCTTCTCTCCTGGTTACACATAGGACTCCTCGGCCCTTTCTGGGGTGCCCTGGAGTGCCAGAGCCATGGTGAGGAAGTGTCTTTGCTGCCATCCTGTGCAGGATCATGCTTGGCCCATTATGGCCTCATGTCCCCGTCTCTCATTGTCCTCTGACATTCCCTGTGTCCCTGCACCCCTCTCAAGAGCAGGACTTTGGTGCCAAGCCCAGCGCTCCAAATCCACGCGTTGCCTCTGTCCTTGTGGTATCCCCGCACGTACTTTATGGACAAGAATAGCCCTTAGTTAATCTAAGAATTGATACCTGGCTAACAAGATAATGACCCATCACTCTCACTGGTTTGCCCCCTCCTCCCTACCTTCTTTTAGGTGCCGAGGCAATGAGATAATGCTTGAGCTATGCTAAAAGCTGTGCAGAAAGAAGTAGTTACTTTGTACCCAGGGATGGGAATGAAGCACTTTCTAGAAATCAGCAAATTTAGCAGAACAAGCTAACTGCAAAAGACTCACCAGTGCCTATTTGAGCAGACAATCTTGTAGAGCATGTGCAGAAACAGAGGTAAAACAGCTGAAGCCCGAGGAAGCCTTCTGAGCCTTCATCCAAAACGACCACCAGAGGCTGATGACAACCTCTTGTAGAAATTGCACATGGTCTACAAGGGCTTACAGAATCATGTAATTAGAAAATATGTTGCAATATGAAGGTTAGGAATGTATCATGGTCACATTAAGTTAAAAAGGTTTAGAAGATTGTTCTGTAAAAAGAATGGACAAGTGGTGATTACGCGGGCGCAGGGAAGACAAGCACAGTCAGTATGATTGATAAGCAAGCTTCTTTTATTCAAAAATCCTGTCAGTTTATAGAGGGTTTGCTACAAGCAAAGTCAGCAACAGCTCTCATGGGTCAAGTTTACAAAGGTCTTTGTTTTACTTCTCCTACGGGTGGTTACAGATGTAGCTAAGTTCTCCAAGCCAAGTTCTCATTGCTAAGTCATGCCTTCCAAGGACAGAGCATATCTTTGAGGCTATGCCTGTCCTTATTATCTCATTCCGAACTTGCTCTATTTCCCAGGCCTAGAGAGACCTTGTACAGTTTCCCAGGCCTAGACACAGAGCCTGTTTCCCAAGCTTTGTTCCCAGGCCAGACACAGGCTGATTCTGATTCTGGGGTCTTAAACAGTGGTATCAATGAATAACTGTTCCATTGATCCATGACCCCTCTCCTGCAACCATTCTCCAGCAAAAATTGCTAAGTTTCTCTATCAGTCTATTTGCAAAGTAACTGGTTATCCTAATAAATTTAGATACATTTCCCCTTTGATTACAAATTAAGCATTGCACCTTCAAGGCATATCCAGGGATGCACAGGTGACACTGCGCTCATTGTCTCAAACAAGGTGAGCGCAAACATAGAAATCCCCCCCGACACTTCAACATGTAAGCTGTTATCCAACTGCACAAACACCTTCTCTCCTAAACCAAATCCGTGCTTCTGTGTTTGCTTTCATGAACTTTTTAGAACGCACTTTTCAGGACTTTGAAAACAAGCAGTGTCTTTGGATTTGAAAATGTCACCAATACAAAGAAAGTCTGTGTTGCAGCGAAGTTGCCTTCTGGCTGATGTAGGAAGCTAGCAGGAGCTGTCACACAGGGATTGGCAACACTATGTATAGAAGCCTCTGCCCTGGGTTTTACTCTGCATGGTATATTTTTTCCTTGAAAGATTGATAATTTGACATTGAATCAGATTTTCTCAGTGAAAATAAAAGGGAAAGATCTAATTTACATGGACTAATAAACAGGTCCAAATAATTTAAACATGGTTTTGGGATGATGATGGGTCTTCAGTGAATAGGTTTTCATTTGGGAAGGGTAGAAGGATATGACCTCAAGGCTGCAGGACAATCCATTTGTTATTAGATAGAAATTCCTGTTATTACCTTCCCATGTATAGTTTTTAACCTTTCTGTAATCTCAAATGACCTGAGTTCTGTGATTATTGCATCTGCACTCTTAGCTGCAAAAAACCCAACATTAAAAGCCATGGTCGTATTTTGATTCCGAAATAAGAAAACATGCAAATTGGTATTTCAGTCATAGCAGTGGCAGACTTTTAGGTTTAATCCAATTCCTGCTATATTCAGAAACCTGCTATTGGCTTCAAGAGGAGCCTTCTGCTAAGAAGAAGGTTCTCTTTTGCTTTAATGACTTTGTCTCCATTTAATTGTACCTAAGAGTTTATCTCTAACACCTCTCTCCCAGCAGCTCCGAGCTGCAGTGTGGCGCAGCGCTTGCTGTGTGCCAGAGAGCACAAAGCAGGCTGGCCTGCCGGCCCTGAATATTTCTGCAGAGCACTCTGCAGCTCCCAGCTTTGCTGTGGCTCAGTGCAGAGCTGCAGGATTGCAGGCGCTGCCTCCCAGAGCTGTGTGAGGCACTGGCTCCTGCAGCCGTGAGCTGACAAGCTGTCCCTGCCTCCCGCTGGCCTCGGCTCCCCTGGCACAAGTGCCGTGCCCGAAGGACGCTGCCCTGTGCTCCAGCCTGCCGAGCAGCCCGGCTCCCTGCCCCGGTGCCCAGGGTGCTGCACACACTGCTGACCTTTGCCAGGAGTCGCAGGGCAGCGGCACAAGAGTGGGAATGCTGAGCCAGGCCAGCGGGCCTCGGCTGCCCTTGGCCTTTCTCTCCTCGGGCAGACTCCAGAGGGCCAATGCCTCCAGGCTGGGCTGTGCCCAGCAGGGCTCCGCTTGCCCTCGGGAGCAGCCGGCTGCGCTTGGGCTCTGAGAGCGGAGGATGCGCCTGCTGCCAGCAAGAGGCACGCAGGGCCGGGCTGTGCCTCCTGCAGCTACCAGGGCCTCCTTGCAGCCTGGCCCTGCCGAGGCTCAGGCTGCTCCGGGCTCTGCCAGGGCTCTGCTGCGGCTCCACGCCGGGCCCGCTCTCAGCTCACACTCGCTGACAGCTCTGCACCGCAGGAGACCTTTCAGAGCACCTCTCTGATCTTTCTGCTTTCTCCGTTGAGCGAGGCTCTCCTCCAGCCAAAGACATTGCTCTTCACGATACAAATCCAAGTGGCAGGCACCCAAATGCTCTGGAGTCACAGCTGAAGGCCTGCATCTGCACAGGATGTTTTGATTGCACCACTTGCCCTTTGCTTTTTCCTGCAAATGCCATTGCCCTTTCTGCCTCAACTAGAAATACTACAGCTGTCCAAAAGCTGCCTAGTTGGCCATTTTCCCAAGACAGTGTGGTCTGGAAAGGATGAATGAAGAAGAGCCTTCCCCTACTTAAAAACCATACAAAAAAAGCCAGAAGTGCCATTTAACACCCATAAAAAACAACTGGTAATTCAGAAGGAAATGTTGAGTTTTCTGAAGGGGTCAGAAAGAGGGCAGTCTTCCAAGTGAGTTTATTTTTCAGAAACTTTATTTAATGAAAATCCTTGTTTACAATCTTATTCTACAAAACTCTTCAACAATCCTACTCTACAATCCTATGCCACAATCATATTCTACAATCCTATTCTACAAAACTCTTCAACAATCCTACTCCACAATGCTCCTCTACAATCCTATTCCACAAAACTCTTAAACAATCCTATCTACAGTCCTATTCCACAAAACTCTCCAACAATCCTGCTCTACAATCCTCCTCTAAAATCCTATTCTATAAAATCTTATCAACAATCCTCCTCCTATAATCATCCAATCCTCAAAATTGCTTGTGGTGATTACATCTTGAATTGGTTGTTACATTCTTCTCTCCTGCATCCTCTTCAGGACGGTGATGAGTGGTGCCAGGATGGACACTGGCTTGGCTGATGTTACAAATGGATGCTGTCCAAAGGGAAAAAAAAAACAACAAAGAACAGTGAACCATGACCTTCCAAGCTCAGTGCCTCACATACTCCATCAGGATTCCTCTAGGTCCTAGAAAGACCCAGAAAGGAAAACAATGCAACCATCTGCTCCTCAATTGTCAGGTGCAGGACCTTGCCATCACAGGCAAACCCGGCCCAGAATCCCACTCATCCATTTATTCTGGTTTCTTCACCTTGCTGGGATTTTTGCCCTGCCAGTGCTCTAGAAATGGTGCTTTCTGTCCCTGGGGTTTCTTCCTTTCAAGAAGCTCCAATGACTCCCATAGGTCCCTGTCTTGTGCTAATTTCCACAGGCACACAGAGCAGTGTCTGCCTTTCCATGCCCTGCCCCTCCTGTGCTGCATGGCACC
This sequence comes from Lonchura striata, assembly GCF_050655825.1. Taxonomy (NCBI): domain Eukaryota; kingdom Metazoa; phylum Chordata; class Aves; order Passeriformes; family Estrildidae; genus Lonchura; species Lonchura striata. The sequence goes on from NC_140740.1 coordinate 12,653,138, forward strand.
TTCCTTCCCAGCAGGGCCAGCCGAGTGGCGCTGGGTCCTGCAGTTCCCTCTCTGCCACACAACCTGGCAGTCAGCCTGGGCCAGTTCCCCTCTGCCTGAGCGTGCCAGGCAGCAGATGGGGCTGGGACAAGTTCCTCTCAGCTCTCCCTGTTTGTGTGCCAGAAACCTCTAAGGGTGGGGTGGGGGGCACAAACCAGGGCACCTCAGAGGCTCACAGTGAGTCCCTCACAGCCCCTCCTGCCCACAGCCAAATCTCTCCAGAGTGCTCTGCCAGGACTGGCAGCCGTGGCTTCCTCCACCACCGTTTCATGTCTCTCTACAATGCTCTACGTCAATTCTTTTGCTGTTAGGTAAAACAGAATACACCACCAAATTAAAAAACAGGGCAACAAAAAGAATAAGAAAATAGAACACCTGTCCTATCTTCTGCAGAGAGAGGTGGAAGTATTCAGTTTTGTGAAGAACGGGACTCAGGGAGACTTTATTGCCACTTTGCAAGACTTCAGAGTGGCTTTGAAGAAAGTGGGGGACACCGTTTTTAACAGGGCCAGTTACAATAGAATGTGGGCAAATAGTTTCAAACACAAAGGGGATCTAATCAGAGTAGGTCTAAGGAAGACCTTGTTTACTCAGAGCAGGGTGCCACCCTGGCACAGGCTGTCCCAAGAGCTTGTAGGTGCCCCATCCCTGGAACCATTCCAGGTCAGGTGGGACAGGGCTCTGAGCAACCTGATCCCTCTAAAGATGTCCCTGCTCATTGCAGGACACTTGGACCAAAGGACATTACAGAGCCCTGCCAGCCCAGCCCAGTCTAGCACTCCTCAGCATTTTCATTTGAAGAGCACCAAGAGTGGAGGTGAGGAGGAAGGGGGCTCATCTGAGGCCTCGGACCTTGGTGGAGGAGGAGCCCATCCCTCGCACACTGTTTCACCTCAGCCCCTTGGCATTTTACCTGCAGCAGCTCGTTGGCAGACCAGCGCCGCTCCTCGTCTCTCTGCAGGCAGCAGCTCAGGAAGTCACGCAGCCAAGCCGAGAGGAGCTTGGGCTGCCGCAGCTGTGGCGTCCCTGCTGTGGCTATCAGGAATTTAGTCTGGAGAAACAGGAAACACAAGGCTACACCTGCTTCTTTCCCATCTGTAACTGCCCTCCCAGAACCCATTGTTTAACCTCTCTTCTTCAGTGGCAGTTTCTGCCCTGGCAGAGACCCAGAGATGACTTTCCTTTACCAACAAAAAACCAAACTCTGATGCAGCCACAGCTTTGCCAACATCCCGCAGATCTTGCCTTGGCAGCCAATTTCATTGACTGACCTAGTTAGTTGGGAACTACATCAGCAAAAGCACATTTGCTTCTCTGAGGATTCACACCAGCTTGGCAGCCTTTCTGGAAGGGGGACTTTGCTATACTAAATAATTCCAAGGATTAGGACATGAAAGGCATCTCTGCAGTGCTTGTGGGTCACTTCAGCCCGGTTGCCATAGAACAAAACTTTCAAAGTTTTTTGTCCTGTTCTTGAAAACAATGGTAATTGAACGAAAAGAAATGAAATCCATCAGTTAATCCCCAGGTAAGGAAACAAACATTTATAATCTCATATTCAACACAGACATATTGTGGTAGTGCGTTTTCTTTATATATTTTATGTACGGTTTTATATAATTGTACCTCCCTAATGGTTTGTTCCTGTTTCCCCCTATTACCTAGTTGGTACATCCTTTTGTTCTGTTTTCCCGCCTGGTCCTCCCTTCCCGCCTTTCCAGTATCCATCCATCATCCTGGAAAGTGCTGAGTCACTCCCCTATCCCCTCCCAGGTGCCTTGTCCGTCACTCGGTGCTCCTTCCCCTCTATCCAGAAATTTCTCCTTAGGGCACCGGGTGATTGGACGAGGGCCTGGGGCCACTCCTATGCCCCTTCCCCATTGGACCAGGCTGGATCACCCCATCCCGGAGCCACTCCCTTCCCTGTTCCCCATTGGTTCTCCCCTCATGATCCACCCCGCCCACAACCCATAAAAGGTTCATGTTAAGCCCAGCCCAGGGTTCCAGTTGGCTGGCACCACTTCTGTGCTGTTGGCCCCGTTGGCCCTCAATAAAGAAGATTCAGCCCCCAACTGGATCCGCCTTTCCTTCCAACTGACGAGGCTTGCCAGCGCCTTCCCGTGAACCCACAAAGGCACCCTCCAAACCCTGTTAAGGAGCAGCGGGGGGTGCCTCCACTGCCCACTCTCGCCCCAAGGAGAGCTAGCCGGGGCTAGAGAGATCGAGGGTCTGGGGCGGGAGCGCGGCAGCTGGCGCCCAACGTGGGGCCCCGCTTTTAGGCGCTGGACCCCTCGTCAGAGGATTTTAGGGTCCTCGGGACCTGAAGATTTTATCCTCGTGGCCGTCAGCTACCCCCGGTGGGAGCAGACCCGCGTTTTAGTGGGCGGCGCTCCCGGGGGACGGATCCGGCAGCTCCAGACAGCACCGCTGGAGTCGGCTCCCCCTCGTCGGTGAGATACAGTGGGATTTTTCGTTTCTGTCCTTCCCTTGGGGATCCCTTGGTTTCTCTTTATTTGGGCTCCCCCGGCACTCCCCTATCCTTCCCGGTTGAGGGTTTATTCCCTCTTTGGTTGGGTTCTCTTTTTCCCCTGGGGTGGGGAAAGAATCCCTTTTCTTTGGTGCCTCCCTTCCCGGGCGGGAGGCTGAAGGCTTAGGGAGAGAGCGGGAGGGACAGTCTTCTCCTTTTAGTTGTTAATTTTCCCACTGTACGCTCCGAGGCACATTTTCCAACCGACAGTATGGGTGCAAAACTGTCTGTGCCTCAGAAAGGCTTGTATACCCAAGTTGTGGGCATCCTGTTAATGGGGGGGGTTAAAGTTAAGAAATCTGAGATAAAAAAGTTTGTCCGGTGGCTGTCGCAGGCTTTTCCCAACGTTTCGGCAGCTAAATTATATCAGATCCCCTTTTGGGATCAGGTAGGGAGAGAGATCTTGCGACAGCAGGATCTTTCTCTCTCCAAATTTACTCTATTGGCTTTACAAATTAGAGATATTATTAAGAATCATTATGAAAGCCTGCCACAGCCAGCCGATAACAAACTGGTCCCCAGTTCTGCGGCTAGCGCGAAAAATCCTACTCCTCTTCCCTCTCCCTCTTCCCTAAAGTCGGGCATTCTCAGACAGTCATCCCGGCGTCGTCCGCAGGCAGAATCTGGGCTCTCTGAGAATGTCCTAGACTCCCCGCGGGGCAGTGCAGGCACTGCCCGTGCTTCTACCCTTTCCCCTTCTTCCCCGCAATGTACAGCCCCGTCCCGTAGGAATTCTGTTCGTTTTAAGGTGCCCCAAAACCCTGAAAATCCCTCATCTCCCCCTTCACCCCGAGTCCCACAAAATGGCTCCCCTTCTCCCTTTCTCCCCAGGGCACAAGATGGCGGTGACCGCATGTCTTCTTTTCCCGCCACTTGTGCCTCCTCTTCTTCCCACAATCCCTTTCTTCCCGCCTCCCGAAGCTCCGCCCCTTCCCCGGACCTTCCCGCCCACGTCCCTCCTCCACCCTACCCTAACCACTCCCCCTGTGATGCGGGGTTCACCCCGCCCCTCAGCTCCACCCCCGGGGAGGTGACCTCCCACCGGGCCACTCCCTCTGCCCCTTGCCACGCCTCTTCCGCTCCGCCCCCTGGTTCCCACGACCTCACTTCCGGTTCCCACGCTATCGGTTCTGGAAGGAGGGAGCGTGGGAACCCTGATCCATCCCAACCCCTACCTGCCTTCTCAGCCGCGCCAGTCACCTATACCCCGCGGCGGGGGGGCAGGCCCCTAGCACAATGGTCCCCCATCTCTCAACAAACGATCAAGGAGCTCTGCAAGGCCCAGAAGGAGTTCGGCAGAGAGAGCGAGTATTTCAGGGGTTTGCTGAAAGCAACCCTCTCCTCTGCCGAACATGTCCCCGCTGACATTCGAACTCTCTTCTCCTGTTTGATAACCCATGGAGAGTTTCTCATCTGGGAGTCCGAATGGAAGCGGGAGATTCGGGAAGTTTTACCCGACCTCTGGGCCAGTGCAGACAGCTCCAGAGATGAGGATGGGGCAGTGATATCTTTGGACCATCTGTGCGGGGAGGGGGATTGGCAACAGGGGGGGAAGCAAGCGGAGAAAATCCCGCGGGAGGCGTTGCAAATTAGCACCAGGGCGGCAGAAAAGGCGTTGCTAAAATTAAGACCTAGTGGAACAGCGATTGACTTTTTATCTATTAAACAGGGACCGTGTGAGCCATTTGTCACCTTTGTCGATAGGCTCCACCGCGCAATGGAGGCTCAGGTCCCGGATGAGAGGCTGAGGGAAGGAATGCTCGCCACGGTGGCGAAGCAAAACGCCAATGAAGCATGCCGACAGGCGATCCTCAGCCTCCCCTTGGAACCTGAGCCGACCTTGCAGAATATGTTACAGGTCTGCGCCAAGAAGGTGACGGTTCCTGCCCCGGACACGCAAAGGGCCCCCCGAACACCAGCCAGGAGGGTAGCCTTTGCGGAAGCTGTGACGCCTCCAGCCACACCATCCTCGGACCGCCGCCCCCCAGGGGCACCCCCGAGGGGATTCCAACCGCAGCACGCCTGCAACCTATGCAGGCAGAGGGGTCATTGGGCTTCTCGATGCCCAATGAGAGAAGAATTCATCAAATTCCAGCAGCAGCAGCAGGGGAGGAGTGCCCCCAACCTTGGGGGGAAACAAAAAAACTAGGAAGTCAGCGCAGTCCCTCCCTGCGCCAAGACACAAATGTGGTGGGTTCCATAACAACTGAGGAGGGGAGGGACAATTGTGATCAAAGCCCACCTGAGGACTTTTCACCGGACGTGACACATCAGACTGCGGCGGACAAACCAGCCTATATGCGGGAGGATGTCGACTTCATCCCTACCGCTTGGCTTGGCCGGGACCCCGACCATCCCAAGCCAGTCCTTAACACCTCTTCCGGCTTCTCCCCATATAGGTTGGCCCTGACTGAGGCTCTGTATCTGAAGGACGACGACTGGCATTTCATCACAGTCGACACAAGGGACCCAGGAACCTGGAGGAACATCCGCAGTAAGTATATCGTTCTTGGGGACACAAAATTCACGCCACTCGACATTACCATCGCACCCTGTCTAACATCTAGAGACCCTGAACAACTGGTTTTGTGGCTGCATTGCTCCCATCCTCCGGTCTTCCTTCCCAAGGGCCAAATCATCGCCCAAGCCATTCCGATCTCTGGGCCTCCGGTACACCCTGAAGATTTATGGAAAAAATCAGCAAAGCAAGATTACCAGGTGTGCCAGGCCCAGGTCATTGGGAAGGAAAGACCAAAGTTATCCTGTTACATGAGGAAGGATGGGGAGTTCAAACATCTTAACGGACTCCTAGACACAGGGGCAGACGTGACAGTCATCCCTGAACGGGATTGGCCGTCACGATGGGAATTGCAAAATGTGGCGGGAAAAATTCAAGGTGTAGGGGGTTCTCAATTGGCCAAACAGTCTAAAAACATCGTAAAATTTGAGGGGCCGAACGGGCAATCGGCTTATTTACGCCCGTTCGTTTTAGATTATACGGAACCCTTGTGGGGGAGAGACCTGATGGCCCAATGGGGGGTCACAATTGACATCCCGACCCCTCAGGTTTTTCGGGCAGCGGTCACTGAGGAGCGTCCTACCCAAAAGCTCAATTGGCTCACAGATACACCAGTGTGGGTAGAGCAGTGGCCGCTCAATAAGCAGAAATTAAAAGCGCTCCGGGAGCTCGTGAAGGAGCAACTCGCCAAAGGGAACATCCAGGAAACAACATCTCCCTGGAATTCCCCCGTCTTTGTCTTAAAAAAACCGGGCAAAGACGAGTGGCGCCTCCTCCACGACCTCCGTGCAATAAATAATGTCATCGAAGATATGGGTCCTCTCCAACCAGGGATGCCGTCCCCTACGATGTTACCTGAAAATTGGGAATTGGCGGTAATCGATATAAAGAACTGTTTCTTCCAAATTCCCCTGCACCCTGATGACGCGCCACGGTTTGCCTTCTCGGTTCCCTCCATCAACCGAGAAGCCCCAATGGAGAGATACCACTGGAAAGTACTTCCTCAAGGCATGAAGAACAGCCCGAGTATCTGCCAGTGGTACGTCTCTTCATTGCTGTCCCCTGTGCGTGCAGCCACCGAGGGCGTGATCATCCAACATTATATGGATGATATTCTTATTTGTGCCCCCAACGGCGATTTACTTACACACGCGCTTGAACTGACAACCAATGCGTTGGTTGCTGTAGGGTTCGAGCTGCGAGAAGATAAGATCCAAAAGATGCCACCCTGGAAGTACCTGGGCTTGGAAATAAACAAGCGGACCATTGTGCCGCAAAAATTGGCTATCAAGAATTCAATTCGAAATCTAGCAGACGTGCAGCAGTTGTGTGGGTCTTTAAACTGGGTGAGACCCTGGTTAGGTATTAACAACGAAGACCTAGCCCCTCTTTTCGATTTATTGAAAGGGGGGGACGAGCCTAGTTCTCCCAGGGAGCTCACCCCAGAGGCCAAAGCAGCTCTGCAGAGGGTCCAGGAGGCGATGTCTGCCAGGCAGGCCCACAGGTGTAATCCGGGCCTGCCCTTCAAATTCATCATACTGGGCAGACTGCCGCACCTCCATGGAGTCATTTTCCAGTGGACAGACACCCTGGAGAAGGGCAAGGATCATGACAAAAGGGACCCACTCTCCATCATAGAGTGGGTATTCCTGAGTCACTCCAGATCCAAAAGAATGACACAGCCACAGGAGCTGGTGGCGGAGCTGATCCGCAAAGCTAGAATGCGGATTCGGGAGTTGGCAGGATGTGACTTCGAATGCATTCACATTCCTTTACAATTAGAATCGGGCCACTTTACAAAGGCAATGTTGGAACACCTGCTGCAATCAAACGAATCGTTGCAGTTTGCGCTAGACAGCTACACCGGGAAAATTTCCGTTTTGAGACCGGCCCACAAAATTTTTAATTCGGATGTTCAATTCGCACTATCAACAAAACAAATTCAGAGTAAAAAACCCTTAAAGGCCCTGACAGTTTTTACGGACGCGTCCGGAGGGTCCCACAAGTCAGTAGTGACTTGGAAAGACCCTCAAACTCAGCGGTGGGAGACAGATGTTGTTGAGGTGGAAGGATCCCCTCAGGTAGCTGAGTTGGCCGCAGTCGTCAGAGCTTTTGAGCGGTTCTCTGAACCTTTCAATTTGGTTACTGATTCGGCCTACGTAGCAGGTGTAGTGTCTAGGGCACAGGATGCCATCCTGCAGGGTGTTTCCAACGATGCCCTCAATAGGTTGCTCTCCAAGCTGATAAAGCTAGTCTCCCACCGGGAGCATCCATTCTATGTGATGCATATCAGGTCACACACCGACCTGCCGGGGTTCTTGGCCGAGGGCAATCGGCGTGCCGATTCCCTCGCTGCCGCCCCCGCTCAGCTGGCGCCACTCCCAGACAAATCCCAACAGGCTAAGATCAGCCACCAGCTCTACCATCAGAATGCGCCTGGTCTGGTCCGGCAGTTCCATCTAACCCGGGACCAGGCCAAGGCCATTGTGGCCACATGCCCGTCCTGTAAGTCGCTCCCCTTACCATCAGTGAGTGCAGGGGCTAATCCCAGGGGTCTGAAGTCCTGTGAGGTGTGGCAGATGGACGTTACTCACATCCCTTCCTTCGGGAAGATGAAGTACGTCCACGTCTCCGTTGATACCTTCTCCGGAGCGGTTTTCGCCTCTGCCCACACAGGGGAGAAGACCAAAGATGTAGAGAAACACCTAATACAGGCCTTCTCTATGCTGGGCGTCCCAAAACAAATCAAAACCGATAACGCCCCCGGGTACACTTCCAGGGAGCTCGCAGGCTTCCTACAGCAATGGGGAATAGAACATAAAACCGGCATCGCCTATTCCCCATCAGGTCAGGCCGTGGTGGAGAGGACTCATCAGAACATCAAAAAGATGCTAAAACAACAGCACTCAGCATCAAAAAATGAGTCCCCCCAGGTTCAACTGTCACGGGCCCTTTTTACCTTAAATTTCCTTAATTGTTCTTTTGAATGCCTCAACCCTCCCATCGTGAGGCATTTCAACTCCTCAGAACAGAGCCAGGTCAGGGAAAGGCCGCCAGTTCTCATCAAAGATCCTGAGACCTGGCGGCAGGAGGGACCCTATGACTTAGTCACCTGGGGACGGGGATACGCTTGCGTATCCACGCCCTCAGGCCTGAGATGGGTCCCTTCCAAGTTCGTCCGGCCGTATGTCCCCAAGGTCCAGAAGCGCGAGCCAGATAGTCCTCAGGTTGGGCACGCCGCCCTCCGGCGGCGGAGAAGGTCCTTTTCCCCCATTCCCGAGGTTCCCGAGCCCCTCTCATCCAGTCCCCCCTCACCTCTCCGTGGCTCCACAGAGTCCCTATTCCTTTACCGTATAGACCTCCCCAAATTTGATTATTAATTTATGTCTTAGTTATTCCCCAGACACGCACTCCGCCAAAAGATCACCCGGAACGATGTCATCCCTGAGCCTCATCCTTCTCGGCCTCACCATCGCCTTGAGACCCCTGCCAGCCTGGATTGTACCACAGCCGCCAGCAAATGTTTGGACCACCCTTGCCAAATCCCTTAATCAAGACCATTTATGTTTATCCACTACCTCTGCTGCCAACCCCTTTCTGTCCTGTCTCGTGGGGATCCCATACCCTATAGTTAAGTTTCCCTTCACCCTGCCTTTAAACACCTCCGCCCTCCGCGTAAAAAATGACACCAATCCCTTTATCTCCCAACCCCTAGACCCACCAGATGCCTGGAGGGCGTGGGTCAGAACCTTCCCAGTTATGGCGAAAGAGCCCGAGGAACTCGAACTACTTGGCTCTTCCCTTGCATATACCTGCTTCCGTTTCCTTGATTATAACCCATATGTCCATCCCAAAAGAATAATCAAACAAACAATCACAGAATACCAGGATAAAAATTGGTGCAAAAAAGTAATCTATATCTCAGACTTTTCAACCCCTGACAACAAGCCCCATTCCCTTCCTAAGGGTGTGTTTTTAATTTGTGGAAATCGGGCTTGGGCAGGCATCCCCCCTCACCTAGTCGGAGGGCCATGCGCATTCGGACAGTTGAGCTTGTTTACTCCCAATAAAACCCACATAGCTCATTGGAAACAGCTAAATCAAACAGGTCAATTGGCTCGCCAAAAAAGAGATACTGGGCTCACAGATTGGGACGAAAACTGTAATGATGAAGTCACCCATTGGGCAAAAGCAAAGAGCGTTGCTACCATTGCATTTTTACCATGGATAGGAATCGCTCAAGCATTCAATGAATTGGCCGGCCTTGAATGCTGGGTAGCTAAACAAGCCAACCTTACATCAACTGCCCTAAGCAACCTCCTAACAGATGAGGAAGTCACGAGACAGGCAACCCTTCAAAACCGAGCCGCAATCGATTTTCTTTTGTTATTACATAATCATAAATGTGAAGAATTTGCTGGCCTGTGTTGTATGAACTTGAGTTCCAGAGCCGAAGATGTCCGCACCTCCATCACTAAAATGCAGGACATGATCCATCATCTAAAGAAGGAAACTGCAGGATGGCTGGACTCTCTTCTAGAAGGATGGGGACTTTCCGGGTGGATCAAATCCATCATGCAAACTGGATTAATGCTGCTGTTAGGACTGGTCGCCCTTGTCATCGGCTTTAACGTAATCAAAAAACTATTATTAAAAGCCATCAACACCACAGTCAGTATTAATCACGCTGCACTGGCTGAACCACACGAACTCGAACCCCTCAACGCAGAAGAACCAAAAGAAGAAAATCTCTCCGACGGAGAAAGCGTATGGTTTGAAGACGAGACCATGAACTGTGAAACCCCCATTTAAAGACTCATTTTTCCTCTCCTCCCGTTCTTTTCTTTTTAAACAAAAAAGGGGGAGATGTGGTAGTGCGTTTTCTTTATATATTTTATGTACGGTTTTATATAATTGTACCTCCCTAATGGTTTGTTCCTGTTTCCCCCTATTACCTAGTTGGTACATCCTTTTGTTCTGTTTTCCCGCCTGGTCCTCCCTTCCCGCCTTTCCAGTATCCATCCATCATCCTGGAAAGTGCTGAGTCACTCCCCTATCCCCTCCCAGGTGCCTTGTCCGTCACTCGGTGCTCCTTCCCCTCTATCCAGAAATTTCTCCTTAGGGCACCGGGTGATTGGACGAGGGCCTGGGGCCACTCCTATGCCCCTTCCCCATTGGACCAGGCTGGATCACCCCATCCCGGAGCCACTCCCTTCCCTGTTCCCCATTGGTTCTCCCCTCATGATCCACCCCGCCCACAACCCATAAAAGGTTCATGTTAAGCCCAGCCCAGGGTTCCAGTTGGCTGGCACCACTTCTGTGCTGTTGGCCCCGTTGGCCCTCAATAAAGAAGATTCAGCCCCCAACTGGATCCGCCTTTCCTTCCAACTGACGAGGCTTGCCAGCGCCTTCCCGTGAACCCACAAAGGCACCCTCCAAACCCTGTTAAGGAGCAGCGGGGGGTGCCTCCACTGCCCACTCTCGCCCCAAGGAGAGCTAGCCGGGGCTAGAGAGATCGAGGGTCTGGGGCGGGAGCGCGGCAACATATTAAGGTGCATGCACAAATGTATGGGGATGAAAATGCCTGCTTGGGCACACAGGAGCCACCTGCAGCTCTGTCTCTCAGCAGTCTGAAAATTTCAGCTTCCCTTATGCAGCAACAGAAAAACTTTTCCTGCTCCAAAGATGAAGATTTGCCATCCCTGTGGACACCCTCTGCTCATTTAGCTACACAAGTCAATGCCTGAATGGTAGGCCCATCCCAGAAAATGCCAGGAAACAAACAGGAGGTTTTGGCAGGCTCTCCCTCTCACCAGGCTCCAGCTTGGTGATGTGGAGAAGATGGCTTGGGCTATGAGAGAAACACAGTCACTAAGTGTTTCAGCAACACTGCACAAGAAGCAGAAGAGACTCTGTGGCCCTTGCAGCCTCATGTTCAGGTTCCAGGCATGTTTCTCAGTGTGCAGAAACTGCACAGGGGATGCAGTTCCTCACTAAAACCACTCTTTTAGAAACTCTGTTAGGTTTGGCTTTCTTTCCTTCATTTCTGGAAGTACAGCACCAATTCTGAGATTCTTGTTTCCTGTTATTGTGGCCATCTACACAGACCAAAGAACTGGAACCACTTACAACCCAAAGAAAAGTGTTGCCTGAGCACGGGGTTTGTTTGCATGTGGTATAGCTTGAGTTCCACACTGATGCAACCAAAACTACAGCAGATGCTGATGTGTTGCAGGGACATTTTAAGGAGTGGACCTTGGTGGCAGTAGTTCCAGCAGATGGCAATGGGATTTTGTCCAATGGCATGCAGAACACAGGGCAGGTGAGAAAGACAAGCGGGATCAGTGAGTATTTGCTCCTTACCGTGGCAGGACTTCGGCTCCGGTAGGGAACTTTCCGTTCTATCATTTCGATTCCCACAATTCCAAAAGACCATATGTCCACTTTGGGGCCATATGGTTGACGCATCACCACTTCAGGCGCCATCCACCAAGGAGTCCCGTCTACCGAGGACGGTCTATTCTTCCCAGGGCTGAGCTCAACAGAGATGCCAAAATCAGCTGAGGGGAAAGCAAAATACTGCTTTTATTTGAATTCTGTGCAATTAGGAGACCAAGCAAAAGAATTGCCCAGTAGAACTTTGAGAATGTGCTGTTGAATCTCCTGGACAACTGTCCCTCCTCTGTTTCCTCAGGATTTTAGCCAAATCCCCACATTTTGTACACTGCCTTCAGCAGTGGCTTTTGTTCTGTGAAAGCTTTAGACCTGTAGCTCCCTCCCTCTGCAATGGACACACACAGAGCAACACCACTCTTGAGTGCTTGTGCATTGTCATACCTCTGTGCACCTTGCAACCATGTCATCAGCTCAGAGCGGGGGGTCCCTGCACTGCCACCAGCACCATTTATTAGGAGCTGGCAGCCACTCAAAGCAGTCCCTCACCCCACATCCCTGAACGCTGCACCTGACCAGGAATATACTGACCCAGCTTGACAGAGCCGTCAGTTCTGAGAAGGATGTTGTCGCTCTTCACGTCTCTGTGGATCACTTGGTTTGAGTGAAGAAAAGCCAATCCTTGCAGGCACTGAGAGAGTAAACAGAACCAGGAGGGACAAATCCAGTGATTTCATCACACCAGAAAGGAAACAGAGACTCTAAAAGGTTCCCATTCCCCAGGAGAATGGCGAGTAATGGCAGAACACAGTGCCACTGAGAGGAAGATTTGCTGCTCCAACACTTGCAGAGCAGGACCTTTCTAAGGAAAGGCATGTCACCTTTTGAAAGAGCAACAGCACCTGCTGTTGTAAACTGTCCCCCTGCAAACCAACCAGGATGACTGCTGCTGCAGTGAATGTGCTCAGAAGCAAAGAGCATTTTGGCTGCACTAGTATCCTTTTTTGCTGAGGACTGAGAGAAATGAGTCTCTTTTTTTTCCTTTGCTGTTCATTTCAAATCCTGCTACCAGCACCTTGCTTCTACAAGAGAGGAATGCAGTGAAGACAGGCAAAAGTTTAGGGAGGCAAGATGGAGAACAGCAAACACAAGAGGCAGAGTGAGAATACAACAGCAGGAGATAAGAGTACAAGAACTGAGTAGAGTGAGTGCAGGGGCACTCCAGGCATTTCACTGGAGATGCTTTTACATGCCCATAGCATACCAGCAACGCAGAAGCAAAGTTTGGCACATGAAACCTCTCCTGTTCTGAGCCCCTGTTTCCCAGATAATCCTACCCAAACCCTTGGAAGCACAGGTGGGCTTGCTGACCTCCCGACTGATGACTGCTATCTCGATTTCAGTCAGGAAGGTCTTCCTGATGACATCGCTCAGAGCGCCTCCATCCATGTACTGCATGACCAGCCAGAGTTCCTCACCCAGAAGGTGGCTGAAAGAAAGAAACAAGGGCGTGAAGATAAACATGTATGGCTAGGTTGATTTTTTGCTTCCGGGCTTCTTGTTTCCAAAGCCCTTTGTGACAAGGACAGAATAAAAGGAATAGACATTCCCTCCTGGCTGTGCTTTGTTTGCAATCTGTGCAGTCTCAGGGAGAAAGGCACAGCTGTGAAAAAGGAGATGTCTTAGATGGCCAGCAAGTGAAAAGTGTGGTTTAGTAAGAGCCCAGATCAAAAGCCTGTCACGCGTGGTGTTTCTGGAAATAAGCACCTAGTCTTCCTGGCATGCATAGCAAAGAAAAAGAGGGGCAACAATCCAAGGGAAATCCACTTTAGGATGGTTCATCATTCAGCATTGAAGAAACTTTAAAAAATCAATCCCAAAAAATGTGGAGGCAGTGAACTTAGAAAGTATTAACTTCGTACTCTACAGATGATCCAGGTTTTGAATAATTTTGGAATAATTTTCAAACTATGTGTGCCAGGGAAGACTCATGCAGAGAAGATGCACTCTCTTCTCATCCATTGGAGATGAGTAGAGAAATATTAATACATTATAATTAACAGCTCTACTTTCTAGAAGTGACCAAAGTGGATTTTTAACCTCTCATGTTTGCAGTATGTACATGCATATTCACAGGATAAGACCATGACCACTCACCTGTCTAAATAATTCACAACACTGGGACTCCTATGCTTCTTCATGATTGTGATTTCATTAACGGTTAGTTGCTTCCTCTGCCGTCCCTTAAGGCTTATTTTCTTTATGGCCACCTAAAATGACACTGAAAATCAGTAACTTGAGAAGTTGGTGTCATGAGACCACAAGGCACACGGAGCAAGTGATTTTGCAATGACACAGTTGAGCTGTGCCAAACTGCCTTGTGATTAGGCATTGCAGTAATTAGGAAGTGACATTGCAATAGCCCATTTCTCCACTCCCTTGGGGGTCAGTTACAGGGTACATGGCCACTGAGGTTTTGCTGTGAACACTTGGTGACACTGGTGTCTCAACTATCACCCACAAACCTCTGAGCCCACTCCCTGCTGCTTTGTATGGGATTCAGAAGAAGTAATCCATGCCTTAATACTCTGTGGCTACATCTTGGGCTATGGGCAGGGCTTCGAGTTTTTAGAGATACCTTGCAGATCTCTCCCTTTGTGCAGTTCCCAAGTGCAGCACTGCAGGTGGCTAAAGAACTACCAGTAACTTTCAGATGTATTTGCTGGCAACCAGAAGTGAGAATTCAGGACTATGAAGCTGTAGCCCCAAAGAGCAGTGAGATGCCCTGAGGCACCACCTTTGTTTTAGCAATTGAGAGCGAGTGAGCACATCCTTCTCTGAAATGAACTGCTGCCCTGCGTGACTTCCTTCTGGCAGCTGAAAAGGACAAAGACTGTCCCCAATGTATTTTGCAGGCTGGTACCAGTCTGTGTTTCTTGTGCCTCTTCAGCACAGCTCAACCCAAAGCTCCAGCCACAGCTGCTCGCACCAGAGGGGAAAGCCCTTGAGTGCAACAGAGTCTGCAGGGGATGTTGGCATTTACCTCTCCTCCTGTGGCTTGGTTGAGTGCTCTAACCACAGATCCAAAATGCCTAGAAACAAAACAGAAGCAGAGAAAGGAGAAGCTGTTTATTTCTTAGAGTGAAAGCTGGCCCACACAGGAGATCTCTGCTGTAAATGCCTAAAACCTGCAGGATGCAGGAGGGCTCTGCCAGAAGGCAGATGATGCATTTTCCTCTCAAGTGCATGGGCAGTGCCTGGGCTGGTTGCAGAAGCGCTGGGGTTTACTGCCTCAGCTCCTAAAGGGAATTTATTCTTTCATCTTAGGTTTGAGTTTCTAAACTCTGTGGTTCCTATTCTGAGCATGGAGCATTTCCTTCCAAGAACCGTGGATTGAATGAAATTCTCCTGGGAACTGTTATCTCACAGCTTTGAGAGGGGCTAGGTTGCCCTCTCAGGCAAGCAAGATTCTTCTTTATTCATTAGTGTGGCAGTGTGGTTTTGAGACATACAAAAATACTGAAGAAATTAACACAGAGCTGTCCCACACTTGAGAGACAAGGAAATCTTCCAGGTCCTGCTTCTTGATGTAGGCAGACTTTGGCAGCATGGAGATGTCTCTGACAATGCCTTCTGAGCACACTCACAAGTTCTGAGCAGCACTGAAGAGATAGGACAATCTATCTCCAGTGTCTGAACATGTTTGCAGCTGACCTGACTTCACACTGGATAGATATTCCAGTGGAACACCTGATATACCAGTGATATAGCAGAAGAACCCCTGGCCCATGGTTGTGTAGAAGTAAGTGTGGCTGGACTCACCCCTTGCCAATATATTCCATTTCAGTGTATTTCATCTTGGGATTTTCCACGTTCACCATTTTCCCTGAGGGAAACAAAATGCAAGATGCTCACTTTAAAGCAGAGATCCCAGCTTCCAGGAGATACAAAAGGCAGCCCCAGTGTCTGGAGGCAGTCAGCTAGTTGCAACAACAGCAACAACATCAACAGGACAGGCAGCCCTGCAGTGCAGATGGCTGGCACAGAGACTGATTGTGTAGAGCCCTTGGAAGAGTTCTCTTGACAGGAAACAAAGCACAGGGAGATGCATTCCCAGGAGAGGAGCACATCTTCTCCAGCTTTCAGCCAAAACATTGCCCAAACAATGCCTTTCCAATTGTAATCCAGAACAGCTCATGCTATAACCAATGTCGACAGTGCTTTCAGCATCGGGACCCTCACCCTTCATGAGCAGGCTGAGCTCACAGACACCCATCTTGGAGCTAAGGAAGGTTCCAGCCCTGTCCCGCCAGCCCTCAGGGACAGGGCAGCGACCACAACAAGTCTGGCAAAGCCCAAGCATGAGTACTGACAAGCAATGGGAAGAAGTCACAGGCAGCCTGGGCCCCGTACAAAGTGTTGCCCCCATTCATGCCACAACAGGATGGGCTTTGAGATCAGACACACCGAGGTGCAGATCAATGCCATTTTTGTCCCAACAGGTGATGGTAGACACAGAATCCACTGGGCTCTCCACTGGGCTCTGCTCTCAGCCCCACCAGGTCTTATCTGAGAGTTCAGCACTGGCAGCTGTTACGGGCAAGAAGCAGATTCCTTGGGGTGTGCTGCAGAATCCCAGAGGACTTGATGTGTTTTCCTAGAGACGGATCTGAGCAGGGCTCGGGCCAATGGGTAGGATTCTAAGAGTCATGGGAAAGAGTGGGGAAGGTACGAAAAAGTGCCATGGATCTGAGGAATATACCATGGATGGGCTGGAGGCTGTCTCCTGAGAAATGCCTGCAGTACAGATTTATCTGATCAAGCCACTTCAATGTGTCTCTCTTGGACACATCTTTAGAAGCATAAAACTAGGATATGAAATACAGATTGTTATAAAAGTATCTGTTTTTTTCTTTGGGGGCACACGGGAAACACCTCCTGCTCTCTATTTCTCCTGCAACCTGATATTCTTTCACAGTATTTTTTATTGACAAAAATATAGCATTCTCACGAAAAGAAACTGTATATGTAGTAGTGGCAACATAAAAATGTCATAAAAATGACATCAATAAGACATGTGGGGCAGAAGGGCTCCTTCAGGATGGAGATAAACCAACTCCACCAAAAAATAACCGCTACAAAGAAACAAACAAGACCAAAAAACCCAGCAAAAAGAAAACCAAAAAAACAACCCCATAAAAAAAATAAACAGGGAAAAAGCAAAAACTCCAAACCACCAGCCCCCTTAAAAAAAAATCCCCAACCAAAAAGACAAAACTATAAAACCAGTAAATTTTTCTGAAGATTTTTTGCTCTGATGACTGGTTGGAAGTCAGGAGTCTAAGGGGAAATTAGGAAGCTAAAAATTCTCTTTGGTTTGGCCACTAGCATGCAGGACTTGCCTAGCCTTCTGCTGATGCAAGAAAAATCCCTGCTTCAGCCTTTAGCCGAGAGGGAAGCTCAGGCAAACCCAGGCCAGTCCCAGCTACCTTCAGAGGCAGCAGGAACACCCAGAGCGCTCTCTCGCTGCCTCGGAGCACAGCACTTCCTCTGGGGAGTCCTAAATGGCCCTGTGACACCAAACTCAGGAGGAACATTTGGTACAGCTCTGCTGACACCTGCACACAATCCACTGACCCTCAGACAAGAAATACAGCAGACGTACAGAGCATACGCAGGTACTGCTCCTCAGTCTCCTGGTTCTCAGAAGCCACGTGGAGGGAGATGAAGGAGCTGAGAAGAAGGAGATCACCAAAGGCTGAGATTGAGTTCACAGGTTCCACATCATAGGTTCCTTTAAGTAATGCTGCTGCAGAGCGAGGATTGGGACCAGAGCCCGTGCAGACGTGCTGAAACTGCAACACTTTTCGAGGAGGGGGAAGTTCCAGTTGTCTGGGACAAATTTGGTGATCTTCACGGCCAGTGTGTTCTTGGAGGTCTTTGGAGGCTGCCTGGTGAGATATCAACACATGCACCTCAAGTCAAACAGAATATAGCAGTCAGAGACAACAGCTTATCCCTCTCAGACAAGAGTGACTGACTGTGAGGAAAGGGAAAGAACAGATTAACAAGGAATACAGACAGCTTGGAAAAGAATGGGGCCTCACAGATTCCTGGAAAACACAATCATCTTCTTGCAGCTTAGCAAAAGCCAAAAGAGACTGTACAAGTGAAGAAGTGCTCCAGAAAACTGCAGAACACTTCCACAAGCCAAAGACACTTGTCCACAATAGGAAAACAGACATAAAAAGCCCTTCCACCTGCAGCACTGCCATGTGTGCCCTTGGTCACGACGCTGCAGAAGCCCAGAGATCGACCTTCCCTGAGCCGAGCAGCCAGAAGCTCAGCCAGAGTCCCCAGACCTTCAGGGCCTCAAAGTGACAGGTCAAAGGCCAATTTCTAGCTGGAGGCCACTGCCTGCAGGAAATGGCTACGTCCCACAGGATTGCAGCACTCTGCATCCTCAGCAAGCAACATGCAAGTGCTGGCTGGTCAGAAACTTGCAGCTCTGCCTTGCACTGAAGACAGCACCACCCACAACTGGCACTTACTGGCTCAGAAGATTCAGGCTCTGCTCTGACCACTGATGGAGCCTCGCGGTCATGCTGCTCAATTTTCTCCTCTTTGGCTTCTTCTCCAGGAGCAGAGGGAGCCGGGGCAGACACTGCTGTTGCCTCTCTCAGCTGTAGCAAGAGAGAACCATGAGGGATGAGCCATTACCTCTCATTTATAAGAATCTTTCTTCTCCCATATAACACTAAATCTTCCGAGGAATATTAAGAAACTTTTATTGCAATGGGATTCTATGGTGGTCTCATGGTATTAAAATTGGCAGATCCATCTGTAATGCAAATTGCTCTGACGTAAATATTTCACCCTGCCTACTATGAGGTAGCAATGATCTACTTGTTTTTCTGATCTTTTGAATCTTGAAAGCTCTGAAATGCAAAAGCAAAACTTGCAGCTCTGCCTTGCACTAAAGACAGCACCACCCACAACTGGCACTTACTGGCTTCGAAGATTCAGGCTCTGCTCTGACCACTGATGGAGACTCGCGGTCATTCTGCTCAATTTGCTCCTCTTCATCTTCTCCAGGAGCAGAGGGAGCTGGGGCAGACACCGATGCTGGTTTTGTGCTCTGGGACAAGAGAGAAGCGTGTGGGACAAGCTATTACCTATCACGTATAACTTCCTTCCTTCTCACATCTACGACCGTATCTTCCAAGGAGAAATCATAAAATTCCAGAGTAAAAAGATAGTAAAAGGATTCTAAGCCACACAGATCAAATTAAACCAGGCCAATTCAACAGAACTGCATATGGATATGAAGCTGATATTCCTCCCTGGCTGCCATCAGCAAGCAACATTGTCTCTGCAATGCAGAGTTTTAGCTTTTGAAAGCTCTGCAATGGAAAAGAAAGAAAGAGACAGCTACACCTTTGCTATTGCTGCTGCAGACATGGAAGCCTACAACTGGATCTGAATCCCATCCAGTGCTGGAAAAGGGCAGGAAACGTTTTGCAGAAGCATATTTGCTTGTTGGAAAATGAGAAAATCAACAGGACTTTTCCTCTACTAAACCAGCAAAACAAAAAAGCAACCAAACAACAAGCAGGGAGTGTCTCTGACACCAGCGTCTAAAGCACTTGGAGGCAGTGAGGGCATGTTTGGCAGGGGAACAGCCCTGGTGGTGAGCACTGTCACGTATGGAACCATGGAAGTTTGCCTGAATGTGCCTCAGGAGGCTCCCGTTGTCCAGGCTGAAACTGCCTCCGCACCTCCTCCTTGGCCTTGCCCTCCACAGCCCTCCCTAGCTCTCGTGTCCTTCTCTGCACATGCTCCAGCCCCTCAAGGACTTTCTGCTTCAGAGGGGCCCACAAGTGTTAATGCATAGAGAAAGGTAAAAATCTTTCTAAATTGTAAGATGTCTTTAGAATGTAGACATAATTTTGACTCCATAATAACTCCATCTCCTTCTCCTGCTCAGTGGATTTTTGGGAATCCAGGGCTTGGTATGTATTACTTGCTACTGCAACTAATGGAATAGATTTGCTTGGCAAGCCCAGTTGTGTCTTAGATTCTTTTGTGCATGAGTCTCCTCCTGAACCTGTGGCAATGACCACCAGGGACCTACAGGATACTCGTACCCCTATGCCAATAAATTCTGAGAAATTATTTAAATATGTCAAATAATTTGGAGTAATGTTTAGCCTGTGAATTTCAGCAAAGTATCGAATATGTCTTCATTCCATGGATACAAAGTAGTAAGTGAGATTGCTGGGTGTACAGGTGTCAGAGGAGTGATTCCCTAGGCACCGAATACTGAAATCAATGAATGCCTCCTTTGCAAGCCTGAGCTGGCTGCAGGGATCAGGCCCTGCTCTGTAACTTTCATTTTGGCCACTTCTGTGAACAGGTAAGAAAGGTCAAAATGAAACCTTTCCCAGCTATTTCCGTCTGCTTTATCTTTTTAGGCGCCAGAACTCTGGGTCACAGATGGCCTGGGTGTGTGCTGAGCAATGCAGCCCCCACAAAGTCCTTGGTTTCCCCACAAGTTGCCATGCCTTGTTCCCTGGTGTGCCCAGCTCTGACAGGAGCAAGAGTCTGCAGCGCCGTGCCCTGCTCAGCCAGGGCTGTCTGGCACAGAGCAGGAGCAGCGCCAGCACCTTTCAATCCACTCCTTCCTTATCTTCTCCTGGGACACAGAAGCTTCTGGAAATCAGCACCACCAGTCGTCTTCCAAGCTTGGAGCAGCTCCTGCTGGCAGGCAGATGCTGCCAGTTTGACTGCTTCCAAAGGGGAATAAAGGCCGAGATGTACATGCTCAGGAGCCCTGGGCATATCCAATAAACATGCAAATATGTGGGAGATTTGTCAGGAATTGTTTCAGCTGTTATGCCAACAGTGCCTTCTCTCCTGGTTCTGTGTGTTATAGATGAGTCATGTAACAGTTGGCTCTCACTGTTAAGAGGTAGATATTATGGGGATGTAAAAATGTATAGTGATGTTATTGTAATACATCCTCCCAGAGTCCTATTTCCCCTGCCCCTTGCAATAGCCTTGGTAGTCAGGGCTTGTGACCAGGAGGTGTGAGTGGCGTAGCAACACCTGACCTCCAATAAGAATGTAAGAAAGGAATCTCCACCAGTGGATGGCAAAACTTTGACAAAACTTTGGAGGGGTTAAGGGTATAAAAGGCAGAGCATCCATTCTATAGATGTGCTGCTTGTAATGGTCAGAGACTCCCAGTGCTGCAAATTTTCCTTATTCAGTCCTTTGTTAAGATTTAATAAACATTTAAATTTTTTAAAAGTAAGCGTTGTTTCTCAGAAGTGCAATGCTTTGGGCCATTTTCTTGGTCTGGTTTCCTTTGCTTGGGTCCCATCTGAGTACTCAGTTGGGGTACAGGCTATAGGTGTTTGGTGCACTTCTGGAGTTACTCTTGGATTCCTTGAACAACAGGGTTTGGCCACAAAGTGAATTTGTGCTGCTTTGTGACAGAGAAGAACTTCCCCGGTTATTTTGCGTTTGCTGTACGGAAGGGTGGTTATTGCTCTGCATAAATTCACAGGCCAATATAGAGTGCTTGCACTGTGATGTCAGGGCATGGTTGCCATGTGGTCATGGTGACAGCAGAAGGTTGTCTTGGTGCACGGAAGGCCTCAGTGTCAGAGCAACCCTAGGGCTTGCTCAGTGCAGGAGCATCCTCCTGGTTGAGGCGCTTGTCAGTGAGAGCTGCCCACTGACAAGAGCCTTGTTTTTTCTAGTGTTGGACAAATCTGCACAGCAGTGCTACAATGATTGAGCAACTTGCTGCTGCAGCTTTCACAGCTTATGGCGTTGTTTATTCTGGCTATTACCTCACTAACCTGGCACGTAAGTAGAGGTTTTCCCTGGGTGTACCCGAACCTGGCTTCTGTATGTCTTCCTGCTCTTTGTTAGTGCCTGAGTTATTTTAAAACAGAAAGAACACTAGGGTGCCACTGCTTTGGTAAAGCTCCTGTCAAGGCATTCAGGTACAAGGGGATTTCTGCAGCCACAGGGGCAGCATTTGCAAGGGAACCTGCAGGGGTTCTTTTCCCTCCACGGGAGAGTCTGAGGCAGCAGAGTCTGTCTTTTCCTCAGTTTGCTGGGACATGCAAGACAGCTTTGAAAATGTAAACTGGAGACCTTCTTGGAAGGCCTTCTAACAACTGTGCAGTATTTCCCAGAATTCAGGGAAAGCTTCTTTCTTTCTACATTTTGTCATGAAAGGATTTGACTGTCTAACTTGAGCCTTGACTGAGTGTTAAATAGTGATTCCCTTTGCAAGGAAGAGCAAACTCCAAAGCAGTGAGTGTCTGCTCCTGGAACTTGGAGCTGCTGCTGTGTTGTGTCACAATAGAGCCTGCCCCATCAGAGTGGAATTTTGGAAAAGCTTTTCTGGGCAAATGTTTCCAGCAAGTTAATGAGAAGTTGTGCATGCATCTGATTAAAAAAAACCCTAGGTACCAGAAGGAGAGGATTTTTAAAAGAGGTGTTATGTGTTTGGTAGAACAGGAGCATTGAGTGTTAGAGAACAATTTGCATTTTCTTCATCATGTTTGTGTTCATTTAATGGCTAAACAGGCCAAAGGGTAGGCATGCCCAAGAATATTATCTGGATCTCTTGCTGGTTGTATGAATGAAATGTGTCTGCTGAAGGGATGTTGTGAAAGGGAAAACTCTCTGTTCGTGGTGCTTGTTCTGTGGGTTTCACCAGCCCAGACAATTTTCTCACAGCATCTGGTTCATTTTCCCTTGCCTACTACAGGTCACCTGAAGCATGTATTCAGCGGTGCTGGTCCTAAGGTGAGTAAGAAAGGAACATTTCATGTTTGTGCTGTTTGGCAATTGCAGAGTAAGCTGTGTGCTTAGCCAGAACCAGTAGGCTGTAGAGGGCCAGGCATGCAGGCTGAAAGAAAATCCATTTTCAGGCATTCCACAACAAATACAAAGGCATAGCTGGATATTTCCTAATTTCCAACTCAGAGCCTCGAAGACCTACAAACTCAGTTTTGCAGAGAGTTGAATAAGCCCATTTTAATGAAGTCACAGCAACTTAGATTCCTATCCTTATAAAACTTCATGATACTTCCTTAGAAGATGTGGTTGTAGAATTAGAAGGACAATTTAATGCGGTATTTGCAGTCAAACGGGCAATTTTGTGGCTGGGCAGCTGCGTGGGCCAAAGGAGCCCAGGGTGCTGGTCAAGAGCAGCTGAAGGTGGCCAGCGCCTGGCCAGGTAGCCAAGAAGGCCAAGGGCATCCTGGCCTGTGTCAGCAGCAGTGGGGCAGCAGGAGCAGGGCAGTGACCGTCCCCCTGGGCTGGGCAGCGCTGCGGCCAGAGCTGGGAGTGTGTGTCCACTTTCTGCCCGGTCGGTCTGCGTCTCACAAAACAGGATGGGACCCGGACTGGTTGCAGACTTAGCATTTATTATGTCTGTATCCTCCAAGCAAAAAGCCAGAGACACAGAGAAATGAACATCCATGCAAATCTAGATCAAAGGCAAGATGGCAGTTGATGCAAAGCCTTTTTCTACATATTCTTTGAACCTATAACATAAAAGAAAAGGTGCAGAGTCATTATACCCTAACCAATAAGAAAAGGACCCATGTGGGTTTAACATTACCAGAAGGACTTCTATGAACCTCAAACGATATAGAGTAATTCATTATATAAGACTGAAACTTTTTCTATTTTTGCAAAGCATATATCTAGGACTTTTGACATCTCAAACTATCACTAAGTTCTTGTTCTTTCTTGCTCCTTATGATAAATAGAAATGAATTCACTTGGTTCTTATTTTCCTAGCTTCCCATGAGAAGGTTTTGAAATTTCCCAGCCTTTTTCAGCTTTATGTCTACTTTCTGGGGCCTTTTTGCACTTTCTAAAGTTTTTTACCTTTTATATATTCCTACAATTCCCCCTCTCTTTTTAAATAAACTATTTTTGACTTGTCACTTATTTATTACTTTGTGTTCCATAGCTTTACTACTGCATATATTTATTCATGTAGGAAAAAAGTTATAAACTTTTTACATGAAGGTACTTTTGTTTTTGTTTGTTTTAAGCTCTATAATTCTAAGTTAAACCATTCTTAATGTTGGGTAAAGTTAGGTTTAGTATCTGTATTAGGTTCTGATAAATTTTGACTTTTTTAAGGCCTCAATGTAAAGGTTAAATTTGTGAGTGACTTTAATTGTTTTTGCTGAGGTTTTGTGAATTGTCTGTAATTTTTTAAAATTTTTTTCTTTTGGAAAATAAAAACTTTTTTGATGAGTTTGTAATTTGTTGTGAATAATGAAGTGTATGTGGTATTAATATTAATATTCTAATAACAAGATTTTACTGAACTTGTAAAGTTCTTTTGATTAAGGAGTTAAGCTCTACTTCCTGAATAAATTGTTTAACTATGTTTCTTTATTTTTAATTGTAGATTGTAGAGTTTTTAAGTTTTTGTATATTTTTGTGAATGGATTTAGAATGATTAGACAAATTTATGTAGCACATTCTTTTGAATTCTTTTCAACTCTGTTTATGTGTTAGAAAAGAAAATTAACTGTTGTTTGATTTTGGAATTTGTTGGACACTGCTGATGTCAGTCTGCGTGTTACTGAGCGCACTGGATGTGGTATTTGTTTGTTTAGTTAATATTTAATCTTGTCTATTTGTCTTAATGTTTTTTCTGAAGCAATTGTAGGTAAGAAGAAGCTTGTTGAAATATTTTGTGGTTTTTTTTGAAAGACTGAAATTACTGCTGTAATTTTTTGGGTATATATGAATAGATCTTTTGTCTTTTCTTGTCTTTTTTGAAACTGTTTTAGTACTAGGTGTTATTACAGTGAGTGTGCTAATGTTACATGGTTTGTCTTTAGGGTATGATAGAATGTTTTGCTATGTTTTATTTCTACAAATGAACTAATAACATTTTGGTAATTTCCGTGGATATTTGTTAACTTTAGATTTTTATCTACAGTGTATGAGTAATTGCACTAAAGCCTTAAATTTTTGTATTCATAGTAAGAGTGAATAGCACTGTATTTTGGAGAATTATTTTTTTTCTAATTGTTTCTTGAAAATGTGACACGGAAATTTATTGCTAAGGAACTACGGATCTTTAATTCTTGGGGTTCTGAACTTGTTTTGAGGAGTTGTTTGGTCTAGAGGCTTTAATCCCTTGTGCGATTGTTTCTATTAGTAATTTCACTTAGCTTGTTGTTAAATCACTTTTTTGTTAAAAGATCATGTTATATAGGTATTGGCTAATTTTTAGTGGTACACTAACTAAACAGGTTGAAAAAGGCTTTTTTGGATTTGAGTGAGACATACATATGGTATCTGATCTTGTAGCTTTGGTTAATGTGACTTAGACATTTGGTTTTGGTGTTGTATAGGAAAATTTGCATGATAAAAAGTAAGCAAAGTTAGAAAATACAAAGTGAACTGATTTTCTTTCATATCTTTTTTGTTGAGTTACTCTTTGTTAAAAGAATTTTCGATAATATTTTAACTTTTAAACTGCATTTTTTGGAGAGTTTAGAATATTAATTTTTTAGAATCTAATGATAAGAAATCTTTCTTTTCATGTTTTTGTTAAAAGAGCTCTACGAAACAAGCTCTACACATGTATCATTATCATTAGATTGAAGTTTGCAGATTCTACAGGTGACATAGGAACGCTGGGCGTGACTTGTAGTCTCTGTTTAGCTTACGTTTGTGTGATTGCTTTTTTACTTTTGGGTTTGTTAGTGTGTTTTGGTGTGTTGTATGGTTTGATGCTCTTTATTGGAATTCACTTTGCTTTTCTAGTACTTGGAGAAATACAAGTATACTCTTTGCTTTAAGTTATTAATTGGCGAGGACTTTTAATTTGTCTTCTTTCAGGTCTTTTAATTAAAACAAGAGAATTTTTTTTTAGTTTTGTTTGTGTGTTATTTGTAAAATGCTTAAGAATTGGTGGATCTGGTTCTGCAAAAGAACTGTTTAAAAAATTATAAACATATAAAGCTTGACTCAATTTTATCTGTAGTATTACTTCTGCTCCCCTCTTCTGTTGATCTAAATGTGTTTTAATATGTGATATGTCTTTTTAACAGTTGTTTGATTTGTGGGGGAGTGGGGAATACTACAGGTGTGATGAACATTTTAATTTATTAGGAATGTTGTTACTTTTTGAGATAGATATGTGGGGCTATTGTTTGTTTTCATTTCCTGGAGTACACTTAATGAAGTAAATGTTTGTAAAAAATGTTGATAGGTACGATTACTTGTTCTCTTGTGTGGATAGAGGTAAAAACTGTACTTGATAGTGAATCTACTGAAACATGAATATTTTTAAATCTCCCCAAAGAAGGGTATTTAGTGATGTTTGTTATAATTGTACTCTTTATAAACTTTGTGGATTAACAGTTCCTGTAGAAACAGGGGTTTGCACAAGGTGACAATCAGGGTAACTGTTAATAATAGCTTTAGCTTGGGATTTAGAGATACAAAACGTCTGTACAAGTACTTGTGTATATTGAGGAAAAAGGTATGACTCAATTTTGCATGCTGAAAAATGTTTGCTAATGTGTTTGAGATAACTATGGCCAGTTTTTTTGTTCTTGTATTTCTTTTTGCTAAACATCTTGGTAAAGATGAATGAGTTGTAATATGAGAAATAAAATATAGGTTAGTTCTGTGTTGTAAATTTTTATGAAGACATGAGAGCTAGCAATATAAATTATTATTACTAATATTTTTTAAAACGATATTTTTACCTACATTAGTAACAGAGGTAGAATCTGTAATTAAACTGAAAGGCTTTGAAAATAGCTGAAGAGCTTTAACAACAGCAGCTATTTTAACTACTTGAGGAGAACTTTCAACTATTTGGATATTTGATTTCTAATTTTTTGTAGTTTGATTTAACTATACAATTACTGATTTATGTGTTTTTCTTGACTTATTAGCGAAGAGCGTTGTATTACTTAAAGGCCCTTCACTTAGCAAGGGCTATTTTTTGAAACTCAATTTTGTTTGTAATAATTTGTGACTTGGATAATGAATAGCACAAACACTTGCAAAATTTAAGAATGCATTTTGTAAATCATCTGAATTTTGTAATGCCTAATCGAAATAATCTTTATTTAAAGGTAATTAAAGAACTGTAAAATCTTTACCTATTAAGGTTAATATTCTTGCTTTGGCCTTAATTACAATTTGTGCTACTATCTCTAGGGTTGTAGAAATTGTTTTTGGAGACTTGTAGGGAAGAAAAACTTATTATTCTACTATTAATAATGGATCTTTCTCAGATGGATCTCATGGAAAAATGAGGCTATAAAGTTGTAGCTTCTGTCTCAAAGCAGTCAGGAAGAAAGGTTTCTTGGGAGCATAATGATGGGCTTGTCTTCTTTGGAAAGTTTTTGTGACTTTTTATGGTGAGTTGAGCTTCAGGTGTTAAAATCTTGGGAGATTTAATGTCACAGTTTTCTCTCAGTAGATCAAAAAGTGGAGCAAGTTCATCGTTGGCAATTTTCAAAATAGGTTTCATCTAGTTCATTTCTCTTAAAAGTTGCTGTAAATCTTGCAAAGTGTTGATGTTGACTTGAAGGTGTATCTTTTGTAGTGAAATTGTTTGTTTTGCTATCTTCTATCTTAGATATTTTTAGAGTGGGATTTCTTGTATCTTAGATGTAGAAATTCTAGTTCAGTCTTTTGGATTTCAGTGACAGCACTGTCACGAGTTTGTTTCATCTTTGTCTGTGTCAGTGCTGCAATGAGGAGATCATCTATGTAGTGTAGAATCGTGGATTGTGGATGCTTCTGTCAAGTTGGGCACAGTACTTGTGTGACAAAATATTGTTAAATTGTTAGAGAAGTCTTCATCCCTTGTGGTAAAGATTTCTAGTGCTATCTTTGCATTGGCTTTCTTTGATTGATGACTGGAACTGAGAAGGCAAATCTTGGGGCGTCTTCAGGATGAAGTGGTGGTATGTTGAAGAAACAGTCCTTTATAGCGATAATGACAAGAGGCCAGTTTCTAGAAATTATTGATAGAGAGGGACGTGCAGCAGCTGTCTTCCTTTCAGGACTTGGAATAGTAATTATGGATTCACTTTGTAAGCAAACAGTAGTTCTTCTGATCCTTGTGAGTGTTCTCATAGGTGATACTAAGTGTTAGCTACTGGGCTAAAACAGGAGAGAAATTACAGAGACATCTGCACCGTATCTGGTATGCCTGTAACATAAATTGTTCTACCACGATGAGTTAGGGCACAAGTCAGTTCTGGTTGGTTTAGAACATACTTCTAAGTATGTTCTACTTAGAAGACACCTAGCATTGGAGTAGAAATCACATCTGGAACACCTTGGTACACCGTTTGATTGGTTAACAAAGCATCTTGTTGAGATACATTTTGTTTGAGTATGTCTATAGGTAAAGCAATTGTAAAAGCAAGAGGTGTCTTAGGTTGAATTATTGTTGGGGCTTTGAGGAGAAGAGCTAAAACTATTAGCTCTTCATTGTAGTTTACTGAAATGATAACTGGAAAAATTAATAGTCCAAGACTTGTATTGTTGTCTTAACCTATAAGAATTTAAAATTCTTGTCTTTGTTGTGATTTCTTAATCACACCTGTAGGTATACATTCGTAACAGAAATTTTTTAAAAACCGTATTAATTTTGAGTTGGCCAAGTCCAGTTTTGTCCTTGGAGGTAATAAGAAGGAACATCTTGTGGTACTGGTGGTAAAGGTGTTTGGCTTTGAGGTCTCCTAGTTAAGGCTAAGGGGGCAAAATTCCCTGGATTCTGGGTTACTAATGCTTGTTTCACTGCGTGGTGGGTCGCGCTTTGCTTGGAGTTTAACGGTAGGGGATTACTATCTATATCAAATTTAGAATGACAATTTTTTGCATAATGTTTCCCTTTTTGATATTGAGGACTAAGAGAAGGTATTCTTCAGATTTTATTATTGGATCAAGGTAAGTCTTTATCACATGACTAGTCTTCTCACATCTGAAGCACAACTTTTTAGTAGAATTTCATTGAACAGCAGCAAGAGTTTTTTCAAAAAGTTTTATTTGTTCTTCCATTGCTTTTTAAACTTTGTTTTTTAGTGAATCATGAGATTTAGTAATTTGCTCTCTAAAGGCACTAGCTTGTGCTGTAGCAAGATACCTTGGAGTGCTAATTTTACTGTAAGTTGAAAGCATTTGAGTAACAGTTGGAGGCTGTTTGGGTAATGTAGAAATAATTTTTTTGCAATCATCATTTGCATTTACAAATGCTAGGTTTTGGAGAATATAAGAATGAGCTGCTTTATCAGGGCGTTGTTATTCAACAGCTTGTGTTAACTTAATTAAAAATGTACGATATGATTCATTTGTTCTTTGTGTCATGGTCGAATATGCTTTAAGAGGAGTACCTGTTGATTTGACAGAAATGAAAGTTTTTCTTGCAGCTTGTTTAATATCTCTCAGCACTGACCTAGGAAAAAAGTTTCTGTGTCTGGTTTATCATATGGCAGTTTGCTAGACAATTTAGCTTCTGAAAATGTTTCATATGTACTACTAACATATTTTTCCCTTAAAACCTTAGTAAGTATTTTCTGCTGGAGTTTTCATAAATAACATAAATTGTGAATTAGTTAAAATCAGTCTTGCCACAATGCGATAATCAGTTGGCATGAGTTCATAAGAGTAAAAAAAATACTTTTTAACACATAATTAAAAATAAAGAGAGTTAATTCTGCTTTCTTTCAAAGTTTGATTTCACTCTTTGATGTTCTTGTCATGGTTTGACACTGGCACAATGCCAGTGCCCCCATGAAAATTCAATCTCTCAATTGAATGCTGTAATGCAATCGAGGACAGAGCAAAGCAAGCCAAAGCTTTTTAACAAGGAAAAAACTTTATCAAGCTACTACTATAAAAGGGAAAAAAAAGAGAGAAAAAAACCACACAAAGATCAAAATGAAAACCTTGCAAAGTATTCTTCCTCCCACCACCAACTCCAACAAACCACAGTGAGACACAATCTGGACCCCAATCAGGTTTCCACCCTGCAGACAATCGATACTCAGTCCATCAAGGGAGAACAGGAGTCTCCTCTGTGCCACAGACCCCCCCAAGAAACACGCTGCCACATCCTGTGTTTCCATGTCACACATGGCACCGCCCGGAGAAAAAGTTTGCCATGGTGACCCTGCTCCTTTCCATGCACAGTGCTCTCACCACCAATGCCTGGATGGACCGACTGCTTTTAGGATTTTTTCTTTCAAGGATGCTTTCCAAGAGGGGGAAAACAACAGCTCAGTTTTTTCATTTTTTGGGACGACAGTTCCCCCCATTTTCCCCTGGGGCCGAGGGTACAAGAACAGAGATCTTCTTCTCTTCTTCTTCTTTGAGGTCAGGGGACACCACCACAAACCCCCTAACTCTTCTCTGTTTGCTCCACTTCTGTCTTTTCCCAGCTGAAGCAGGTCTCTTGGCTCACTGGCATCCTCCTAAAATACAGTCTCTCTTGAAAGAGAAAAATCGGTTCAGTCTATGGCCAACAAGGAAAAGTCCAGCCATAAAAAACACTCCTCATCTCCTCCCACCTAGAATTCCTCCTTCTAACATCCCAGGGTCCAAGCTGTCTCTCTTCCTCTCTTTCAAACCGAGGAGGAGTGAAATTTCACCAAGCTTTCATTTCTCAAGGAAGGGTTAAAAGTCCTGACTCCCAGGGCTGGCTCGATGCTCAGGCTCTGGCTCCCACAGGCAGCTGGGCACCTTGCGGCCCCCTCGCTCTTCTCCTTTCCTGCGGCGTACTGCTGATGCTGATAAAACCACCGCTGTCTCTTCACTCTCTCTCTCTCTCTCTCGACTCTGGGGGGAAATGGAGACATCCCAGATTTCTCCACCCTTCTACCTGCAGTGGCCAGCCCAGTTCCAGTCCCTCCACCCCTGGGCCCACCTCAGTCAGGCCATGGGCCTCCCCCTCCCCACCCAGCCACGGCCGGGCAGGGGAGAGTCCTGCACTGCACGCTGACCGGAACCAAAGAGAGCCAGTTCTCCTGGGAATTCTGATTTTAACCCCTCTGTGTTCTCAGAGGCGTGTCCACCTTCAATTGGTCAATATCCAAATTGACCTCTGCCTTCCGAGAAAATTCTTTTTCCATGTCAAAAAACAAGAGTTATAATGTGAGAGTGATTAATACATAGGCCTACTATTATCCCTCCCATAAGAGACTGGCATGGATAAAATTTGTTCGTTTAAAAACTTAAAACCTCTTTTTTTTCCAAAAGATATAACCCTATTTTTTTCTAATCAGATGTTGCTACATCATGTTCTGAACTAGGCAGATTATTGTTGTAGCAACTGAGCTCTGAGAGAAATCTGTCTTGGTTTCTAGACACAGTTCTGGGCTTTCTGCTGAAAGAAGTCTCAGCTTGGTTCCTTACTAAATTCTTACTATAGCAACTCGCAGTCTCAGCTTTATAAATTTTAATTTTCCTTAATGATTTAGATCCCGATTTTATGGTCCTGATTGTGCTTATTAATTTCAAATTTCCCAACATTTCCCAAAATTATGTCTACATTCTAAAGTCATCTTACACTTTAGAAAGATTTTTATCTTTTTATTAACGTAAACACTTGTGAGCCCATCTGAAGCAGAAAGCCCTGGAGGGGCTGGAGCATGTGCAGAGAAGGACACAAGAGCTGGGGAATGCTGTGGAGCACAAGGCCAAGGAGGAGGTGCTGAGGAAGCTTTAGGGTGGAAAACGGGAGCCTCTAGAGGGACAATCAGGCAAACTTCCATGGTTCCATAGGTGACAGTGCTCACCACCAGGGCTGTTCCCCTGCCAAACATGCCCTCACTGCATCCCAGTGCTTTAGACACTGGTGTCAGAGACACTCCCTGCTTGTTGCTGGTTGCATTTTTGTTTTGCTGGTTTAGTAGAGGAAAAGTCCTGTTGATTTTCTCATTTTCCAACAAGCAAATATGCTTCTGCACAACGTTTCCTGCCCTTTTCCAGCACTGGATGAGATTCAGATCCAGTTGTAGGCTTCCATGTCTGCAGCAGCAATAGCAAAGGTGTAGCTGTCTCTTTCTTTCTTTTCCATTGCAGAGCTTTCAAAAGCTAAAACTCTGCATTGCAGAGACAATGTTGCTTGCTGATGGCAGCCAGGGAGGAATATCAGCTTCATATCCATATGCAGTTCTGTTGAATTGGCCTGGTTTAATTTGATCTGTGTGGCTTAGAATGCTTTTACTATCCTTTTACTCTGGAATTTTATGATTTCTCCTTGGAAGATACGGTCGTAGATGTGAGAAGGAAGGAGGTTATTCGTGATAGGTAATAGCTTGTCCCACACTCTTCTCTCTTGTCCCAGAGCACAAAACCAGCATCGGTGTCTGCCCCAGCTCCCTCTGCTCCTGGAGAAGATGAAGAGGAGCAAATTGAGCAGAATGACCGCGAGTCTCCATCAGTGGTCAGAGCAGAGCCTGAATCTTCTGAGCCAGTAAGTGCCAGTTGTGGGTGGTGCTGTCTTTAGTGCAAGGCAGAGCTGCAAGTTTTGCTTTTGCATTTCAGAGCTTTCAAGATTCAAAAGATCAGAAAAACAAGTAGATCATTGCTACCTCATAGTAGGCAGGGTGGAATATTTACGTCAGAGCAATTTGCATTACAGATGGATCTGCCAATTTTAATACCATGAGACCACCATAGAATCCCATTGCAATCAAAGTTTCTTAATATTCCTCGGAAGATTTAGTGTTATATGGGAGAAGAAAGATTCTTATAAATGAGAGGTAATGGCTCATCCCTCATGGTTCTCTCTTGCTACAGCTGAGAGAGGCAACAGCAGTGTCTGCCCCGGCTCCCTCTGCTCCTGGAGAAGAAGCCAAAGAGGAGCAAATTGAGCAGCATGACCGCGAGGCTCTATCAGTGGTCACAGCAGAGCCTGACACTTCTGTAAGTGCCAGTTGTGGGTGGTGCTGTCTATCGTGCAACACAGAGCAGCAAGATTTCCTTTTGTTTTCAGAGCTTTCAAGAATTAAAATGTCAGTTACAAAGAGATCATTGCTCCATGATAGTAGGGAGGGTGGAATATTTATTTCAGAGGAATTTGCATTACAGGTGGATTAGCCAATTTTAATGCCATAAGAGCGCATTGGAATCCCATTGCAATTAAAGTTTCCCAATTTTCCTTGGAAGAAATGGTGGTAGATGTGAGAATATAGAAGGTTATAAATTATAGGTAACGGCCCGTCCCTAATAATTCTTTCTTGTCACAGATGACAGAGGAAAGAGCAGTGTCTGCCACAGCTCCCTCTCCTCCTGGAGAAGAAGCCAAAGAGGAGCAAATTGAGGAGTATGACTGCAAGGCTCCATCAGTGGTCACAGCAGAGCCTGAATTTTCTGAGCCAGTAAGTGCCAGTTGTGGGTGGTGCTGTCTTTAGTGCAAGGCAGAGCTGCAAGTTTCTGACCAGCCAGCTCTTGCTGCTGCTTGGCTGAGGATGCTGAGTGCTGGAGTCCTGCCAGGACCCGGCAATTTCCTGCAGGCAGTGACCACCAGCCAGAAATTGGCCTTGGACCTGTCATGTTGAGGCACCAAAGCCTGTTTGCCTCAGGGTGAGCATCTGTCTGCTCGGCTCAGTGAAGCTCTGTCTCTTGGTTTTTGAAGTGCTGTTGCCAAGTGCACATGAGGTGGTGCTGGAGCTTCATTTGTTTGCTTTGTTTGCTTTCTCTTTGTGGAAACACGTGTTTGGCTGGTGAAATTGCTCTTCAGCTTTCTTGAGAATTTATTCAGTTCTACAAAGTGTGTGGCCCAGCTGTCTTGTGACTTTTAATAAGATGGAAGGAGACGAGTGTGTTGTCCATGAATCTGTGGGGAACAAGACCTGTGGCCACAGAAACAAAGTGTGTAGATGTGAAGCCCTGTTGTGAGGCAAAAAGCTCAAGGAGCAAGGTTCTGTAGATGCATTTTTAGGGTTACAGTGCAGCTTTGGAAATGGCATTGGAGCCTGGAGGCGGGGGTGAAGCTGCAAGTCCTTGACTGGTGTCTTGTTGCTGAGAAGAGGCAGGACATCTTGGAACAGGGGACGCTGTATTTGAAGTCAAAGGGGCAATTTTGTGGTGAGGGACCTGAGTAGGCTAAAAGGACCCAGTGGTGCCAGTCAAGAGCAGCTGAATGTGGGCCAGCGCTTGGCCACATAGCCAAGAAGGCCAAGGCCATCCTGGCCTGTGTCAGCAGCAGTGGGGCAGAAGGAGCAGGGCAGTGGCCGTCCCCCTGGGCTGGGCAGCGCTGCGGCCAGAGCTGGGAGTGTGTGTCCACTTGTTGGCCCCTCTGAAGCAGAAAGTCCTTGAGGGGCTGGAGCGTGTGCAGAGAAGGACACGAGAGCTAGGGAGGGGTTTCAGCCTGGACAACGGGAGCCTCCTGAGGGACCTTCAGGCACACTTCCATAGATCCATATGTGACAGTGCTCACCACCAGGGCCCTCACTGCCTCCAAGTGCTTTAGCCACCTGAGCAGGGGACGCTTTTGTCTTGTGGCTTGTTGGCTTGCTAGGAGGTGAAGCCCTGCCCATTTTCTCTCTTTTACAATTAAGCACAGATGCTTCTGCACAAACGTTCCTGCCCTTTTCACGCACTGGATGGCATTCTGATCCAGTTTGACTTTTCCATATCTGCCGCAGCAATAGCAATGGCCTTGCTGGCTATTTCCTCTTTTTCCATTTCAGGCCAATAAATAAAAGAGCTCAAAGCTCCATTGTTGTGCAGGGGCACCATTGCTTGCTGATGGCAGCCAGGGAGGACTATCAAATTCATAGAGTGCATCAAATAGAGTTCTCTTGAGTTGGCCCATTTTCATCTGGTTGGAGTGACTTAGAATCCCATTGCTAACAAAGTTGAGGATTTCTCCTTTGAAAAGGTGGTTGTGGATCTGAGGAGAAACGAGGTCATAAATGAGAGGTAACGGCCTGTCCCTCATGCTTCTCTCTTGCCGCAGATGGCAGAAGGAACAGCGGTCTCTGCCCCGGCTCCCTCTGCTCCTGGAGAAGGAGCCAAAAAGGAGCAAAAGGAGCAAGATGACCACAAGCCTGCAGCTGTGGCCGATCGATCCAAGACAGTAAGTGCCAGTTGTGGGTGGTGCTGTCTTTAGTGCAAGGCAGAGCTGCAAGTTTCTGACCAGCCAGCACTTGCATGTTGCTTGCTGAGGATGCCGAGTGCTGCAATCCTGTGGGACGTAGCCATTTCCTGCAGGCAGTGGCCCCCAGCTAGAAATTGGCCTTTGACCTGTCACTTTGAGGCCCTGAAGGTCTGGGGACTCTGGCTGAGCTTCTGGCTGCTCGGCTCAGGGAAGGTCGATCTCTGGGCTTCTGCAGCGTCGTGGCCAAGGGCACACGTGGCAGTGCTGCAGGTGGCAGGGCTTTTTTTGTCTGTTTTCCCTTTGTGGAAAGGTGTGTTTGGTTTGTGGAAGTGTTCTGCAGTTTTCTGGAGCACTTCTTCACTTGTACAGTCTCTTTTGGCTTTTGCTAAGCTGCAAGGAGATGATTGATTGTCTAGGAATCTGTGGGTGCCATTCTTGTTGAGTGTGGCCAAAGAAACCAAGTGCCTCGTTGGGAAGACTTCTTGTGTGGCAGAAAGAAGAAGCGGCAAGTTTCTGTGGACGCCTTTTGCGATGAAGCCTGCAGCTTTGGAAATGGCATTAGGGCCTAGGGTGGGGGTGAAGCTGCAAGTCCTTGACTGCTGTCTTGTTTGGCTGAGAAGAGGCAGGACATCTTGGAACCGGGGATGCTGTATTTGAAGTCAAAGGGGCAATTTTGTGGTGAGGGACCTGAGTAGGCTAAAAGGACCCAGTGGTGCCAGTCAAGAGCAGCTGAATGTGGGCCAGCACTTGGCCACATAGCCAAGAAGGCCAAGGCCATCCTGGCCTGTGTCAGCAGCAGTGGGGCAGCAGGAGCAGGGCAGTGGCCGTCCCCCTGGGCTGGGCAGCGCTGCGGCCAGAGCTGGGAGTGTGTGTCCACTTGTTGGCCCCTCTGAAGCTGAAAGTCCTTGAGGGGCTGGAGCGTGTGCAGAGAAGGACACGAGAGCTAGGGAGGGGTTTCAGCCTGGACAACGGGAGCCTCCTGAGGGACCTTCAGGCACACTTCCATAGATCCATATGTGACAGTGCTCACCACCAGGGCTGTTTCCCTGCCAAACATGCCCTCACTGCCTCCAAGAGCTTTAGCCACCTGAGGAGGGGACGCTTTTGTCTTGTGGCTTGTTGGCTTGCTAGGAGGTGAAGCCCTGCCCATTTTCTCTCTTTTACAACAAGCACAGATGCTTCTGCACAAACGTTCCTGCCCTTTTCACGCACTGGATGGCATTCTGATCCAGTTTGACTTTTCCATATCTGCCGCAGCAATAGCAATGGCCTTGCTGGCTATTTCCTCCTTTTCCATTTCAGGGCAATAAATAAAAGAGCTCAAAGCTCCATTGTTGTGCAGGGGCACCATTGCTTGCTGATGGCAGCCAGGGAGGACTATCAAATTCATAGAGTGCATCAAATAGAGTTCTCTTGAGTTGGCCCATTTTCATCTGGTTGGAGTGACTTAGAATCCCATTGCTAACAAAGTTGAGGATTTCTCCTTTGAAAAGGTGGTTGTGGATCTGAGGAGAAACGAGGTCATAAATAAGAGGTAACGGCCTGTCTCTCATGCTTCTCTCTTGCCGCAGATGGCAGAAGGAACAGCGGTCTCTGCCCCGGCTCCCTCTTCTCCTGGAGAAGGAGCCAAAAAGGAGCAAAAGGAGCAAGATGACCACAAGCCTGCAGCTGTGGCCGATCGATCCAAGACAGTAAGTGCCAGTTGTGGGTGGTGCTGTCTTTAGTGCAAGGCAGAGCTGCAAGTTTCTGACCAGCCAGCACTTGCATGTTGCTTGCTGAGGATGCCGAGTGCTGCAATCCTGTGGGACGTAGCCATTTCCTGCAGGCAGTGGCCTCCAGCTAGAAATTGGCCTTTGACCTGTCACTTTGAGGTACTGAAGATATGGAGGCTCTGGCTGAGCTTCTGGCTGCTCGGCTCAGGGAAGGTTGATCTCTGGGCTTCTGCAGCGTCGTGGCCAAGGGCACACATGGCAGTGCTGCAGGTGGCAGGGCTTTTTTTGTCTGTTTTCCCTTTGTGGAAAGGTGTGTTTGGTTTGTGGAAGTGTTCTGCAGTTTTCTGGAGCACTTCTTCACTTGTACAGTCTCTTTTGGCTTTTGCTAAGCTGCAAGGAGATGATTGAGTTGTCTAGGAATCTGTGGGTGCCATTCTTGTTGAGTGTGGCCAAAGAAACCAAGTGCCTCGTTGGGAAGACTTCTTGTGTGGCAGAAAGAAGAAGCGGCAAGTTTCTGTGGACGCCCTTTGCGATGAAGCCTGCAACTTTGGAAATGGCATTAGGGCCTAGGGTGGGGGTGAAGCTGCAAGTCCTTGACTGCTGTCTTGTTTGGCTGAGAAGAGGCAGGACATCTTGGAACCGGGGATGCTGTATTTGAAGTCAAAGGGGCAATTTTGTGGTGAGGGACCTGAGTAGGTTAAAAGGACCCAGTGGTGCCAGTCAAGAGCAGCTGAATATGGGCAGAGCTTGGCCACATAGCCAAGAAGGCCAAGGCCATCCTGGCCTGTGTCAGCAGCAGTGGGGCAGCAGGAGCAGGGCAGTGGCCGTCCCCCTGGGCTGGGCAGCGCTGCGGCCAGAGCTGGGAGTGTGTGTCCACTTGTTGGCCCCTCTGAAGCTGAAAGTCCTTGAGGGGCTGGAGCGTGTGCAGAGAAGGACACGAGAGCTAGGGAGGGGTTTCAGCCTGGACAACGGGAGCCTCCTGAGGGACCTTCAGGCACACTTCCATAGATCCATATGTGACAGTGCTCACCACCAGGGCTGTTTCCCTGCCAAACATGCCCTCACTGCCTCCAAGAGCTTTAGCCACCTGAGGAGGGGACGCTTTTGTCTTGTGGCTTGTTGGCTTGCTAGGAGGTGAAGCCCTGCCCATTTTCTCTCTTTTACAACAAGCACAGATGCTTCTGCACAAACGTTCCTGCCCTTTTCACGCACTGGATGGCATTCTGATCCAGTTTGACTTTTCCATATCTGCCGCAGCAATAGCAATGGCCTTGCTGGCTATTTCCTCTTTTTCCATTTCAGGGCAATAAATAAAAGAGCTCAAAGCTCCATTGTTGTGCAGGGGCACCATTGCTTGCTGATGGCAGCCAGGGAGGACTATCAAATTCATAGAGTGCATCAAATAGAGTTCTCTTGAGTTGGCCCATTTTCATCTGGTTGGAGTGACTTAGAATCCCATTGCTAACAAAGTTGAGGATTTCTCCTTTGAAAAGGTGGTTGTGGATCTGAGGAGAAACGAGGTCATAAATAAGAGGTAACGGCCTGTCTCTCATGCTTCTCTCTTGCCGCAGATGGCAGAAGGAACAGCGGTCTCTGCCCCGGCTCCCTCTTCTCCTGGAGAAGGAGCCAAAAAGGAGCAAAAGGAGCAAGATGACCACAAGCCTGCAGCTGTGGCCGATCGATCCAAGACAGTAAGTGCCAGTTGTGGGTGGTGCTGTCTTTAGTGCAAGGCAGAGCTGCAAGTTTCTGACCAGCCAGCACTTGCATGTTGCTTGCTGAGGATGCCGAGTGCTGCAATCCTGTGGGACGTAGCCATTTCCTGCAGGCAGTGGCCTCCAGCTAGAAATTGGCCTTTGACCTGTCACTTTGAGGTACTGAAGATATGGAGGCTCTGGCTGAGCTTCTGGCTGCTCGGCTCAGGGAAGGTTGATCTCTGGGCTTCTGCAGCGTCGTGGCCAAGGGCACACATGGCAGTGCTGCAGGTGGCAGGGCTTTTTTTGTCTGTTTTCCCTTTGTGGAAAGGTGTGTTTGGTTTGTGGAAGTGTTCTGCAGTTTTCTGGAGCACTTCTTCACTTGTACAGTCTCTTTTGGCTTTTGCTAAGCTGCAAGGAGATGATTGAGTTGTCTAGGAATCTGTGGGTGCCATTCTTGTTGAGTGTGGCCAAAGAAACCAAGTGCCTCGTTGGGAAGACTTCTTGTGTGGCAGAAAGAAGAAGCGGCAAGTTTCTGTGGACGCCCTTTGCGATGAAGCCTGCAACTTTGGAAATGGCATTAGGGCCTAGGGTGGGGGTGAAGCTGCAAGTCCTTGACTGCTGTCTTGTTTGGCTGAGAAGAGGCAGGACATCTTGGAACCGGGGATGCTGTATTTGAAGTCAAAGGGGCAATTTTGTGGTGAGGGACCTGAGTAGGTTAAAAGGACCCAGTGGTGCCAGTCAAGAGCAGCTGAATATGGGCAGAGCTTGGCCACATAGCCAAGAAGGCCAAGGCCATCCTGGCCTGTGTCAGCAGCAGTGGGGCAGCAGGAGCAGGGCAGTGGCCGTCCCCCTGGGCTGGGCAGCGCTGCGGCCAGAGCTGGGAGTGTGTGTCCACTTGTTGGCCCCTCTGAAGCTGAAAGTCCTTGAGGGGCTGGAGCGTGTGCAGAGAAGGACACGAGAGCTAGGGAGGGGTTTCAGCCTGGACAACGGGAGCCTCCTGAGGGACCTTCAGGCACACTTCCATAGATCCATATGTGACAGTGCTCACCACCAGGGCTGTTTCCCTGCCAAACATGCCCTCACTGCCTCCAAGTGCTTTAGCCACCTGAGGAGGGGACGCTTTTGTCTTGTGGCTTGTTGGCTTGCTAGGAGGTGAAGCCCTGCCCATTTTCTCTCTTTTACAACAAGCACAGATGCTTCTGCACAAACGTTCCTGCCCTTTTCACGCACTGGATGGCATTCTGATCCAGTTTGACTTTTCCATATCTGCCGCAGCAATAGCAATGGCCTTGCTGGCTATTTCCTCTTTTTCCATTTCAGGGCAATAAATAAAAGAGCTCAAAGCTCCATTGTTGTGCAGGGGCACCATTGCTTGCTGATGGCAGCCGGGGAGGACTATCAAATTCATAGAGTGCATCAAATAGAGTTCTGTTGAGTTGGCCCATTTTCATCTGGTTGGAGTGACTTAGAATCCCATTGCTAACAAAGTTGAGGATTTCTCCTTTGAAAAGGTGGTTGTGGATCTGAGGAGAAACGAGGTCATAAATGAGAGGTAACGGCCTGTCCCTCATGCTTCTCTCTTGCCGCAGATGGCAGAAGGAACAGCGGTCTCTGCCCCGGCTCCCTCTGCTCCTGGAGAAGGAGCCAAAAAGGAGCAAAAGGAGCAAGATGACCACAAGCCTGCAGCTGTGGCCGATCGATCCAAGACAGTAAGTGCCAGTTGTGGGTGGTGCTGTCTTTAGTGCAAGGCAGAGCTGCAAGTTTCTGACCAGCCAGCACTTGCATGTTGCTTGCTGAGGATGCCGAGTGCTGCAATCCTGTGGGACGTAGCCATTTCCTGCAGGCAGTGGCCTCCAGCTAGAAATTGGCCTTTGACCTGTCACTTTGAGGCCCTGAAGCTCTGGGGACTCTGGCTGAGCTTCTGGCTGCTCGGCTCAGGGAAGGTCGATCTCTGGGCTTCTGCAGCGTCGTGGCCAAGGGCACACGTGGCAGTGCTGCAGGTGGCAGGGCTTTTTTTGTCTGTTTTCCCTTTGTGGAAAGGTGTGTTTGGTTTGTGGAAGTGTTCTGCAGTTTTCTGGAGCACTTCTTCACTTGTACAGTCTCTTTTGGCTTTTGCTAAGCTGCAAGGAGATGATTGAGTTGTCTAGGAATCTGTGGGTGCCATTCTTGTTGAGTGTGGCCAAAGAAACCAAGTGCCTCGTTGGGAAGACTTCTTGTGTGGCAGAAAGAAGAAGCGGCAAGTTTCTGTGGACGCCCTTTGCGATGAAGCCTGCAGCTTTGGCAATGGCATTAGGGCCTAGGGTGGGGGTGAAGCTGCAAGTCCTTGACTGCTGTCTTGTTTGGCTGATAAGAGGCAGGACATCTTGGAACCGGGGATGCTGTATTTGAAGTCAAAGGGGCAATTTTGTGGTGAGGGACCTGAGTAGGTTAAAAGGACCCAGTGGTGCCAGTCAAGAGCAGCTGAATATGGGCAGAGCTTGGCCACATAGCCAAGAAGGCCAAGGCCATCCTGGCCTGTGTCAGCAGCAGTGGGGCAGCAGGAGCAGGGCAGTGGCCGTCCCCCTGGGCTGGGCAGCGCTGCGGCCAGAGCTGGGAGTGTGTGTCCACTTGTTGGCCCCTCTGAAGCTGAAAGTCCTTGAGGGGCTGGAGCGTGTGCAGAGAAGGACACGAGAGCTAGGGAGGGGTTTCAGCCTGGACAACGGGAGCCTCCTGAGGGACCTTCAGGCACACTTCCATAGATCCATATGTGACAGTGCTCACCACCAGGGCTCTTTCCCGGCCAAACATGCCCTCACTGCCTCCAAGTGCTTTAGCCACCTGAGGAGGGAACACTTTTGTCTTGTGGCTTGTTGGCTTGCTAGGAGGTGAAGCCCTGCCCATTTTCTCTCTTTTACAACAAGCACAGATGCTTCTGCACAAACGCTCCTGCCCTTTTCACGCACTGGATGGCATTCTGATCCAGTTTGACTTTTCCATATCTGCCGCAGCAATAGCAATGGCCTTGCTGGCTATTTCCTCTTTTTCCATTTCAGGGCAATAAATAAAATAGCTCAAAGCTCCATTGTTGTGCAGGGGCACCATTGCTTGCTGATGGCAGCCGGGGAGGACTATCAAATTCATAGAGTGCATCAAATAGAGTTCTGTTGAGCTGGCCCATTTTCATCTGGTTGGAGTGACTTAGAATCCCATTGCTAACAAAGTTGAGGATTTCTCCTTTGAAAAGGTGGTTGTGGATCTGAGGAGAAACGAGGTCATAAATGAGAGGTAACGGCCTGTCCCTCATGCTTCTCTCTTGCCGCAGATGGCAGAAGGAACAGCGGTCTCTGCCCCGGCTCCCTCTGCTCCTGGAGAAGGAGCCAAAAAGGAGCAAAAGGAGCAAGATGACCACAAGCCTGCAGCTGTGGCCGATCGATCCAAGACAGTAAGTGCCAGTTGTGGGTGGTGCTGTCTTTAGTGCAAGGCAGAGCTGCAAGTTTCTGACCAGCCAGCACTTGCATGTTGCTTGCTGAGGATGCCGAGTGCTGCAATCCTGTGGGACGTAGCCATTTCCTGCAGGCAGTGGCCTCCAGCTAGAAATTGGCCTTTGACCTGTCACTTTGAGGCCCTGAAGGTCTGGGGACTCTGGCTGAGCTTCTGGCTGCTCGGCTCAGGGAAGGTCGATCTCTGGGCTTCTGCAGCGTCGTGGCCAAGGGCACACGTGGCAGTGCTGCAGGTGGCAGGGCTTTTTTTGTCTGTTTTCCCTTTGTGGAAAGGTGTGTTTGGTTTGTGGAAGTGTTCTGCAGTTTTCTGGAGTACTTCTTCACTTGTACAGTCTCTTTTGGCTTTTGCTAAGCTGCAAGGAGATGATTGAGTTGTCTAGGAATCTGTGGGTGCCATTCTTGTTGAGTGTGGCCAAAGAAACCAAGTGCCTCATTGGGAAGACTTCTTGTGTGGCAGAAAGAAGAAGCGGCAAGTTTCTGTGGACGCCTTTTGCGATGAAGCCTGCAGCTTTGGAAATGGCATTAGGGCCTAGGGTGGGGGTGAGGCTGCAAGTCCTTGACTGCTGTCTTGTTTGGCTGAGAAGAGGCAGGACATCTTGGAACCGGGGATGCTGTATTTGAAGTCAAAGGGGCAATTTGGTGCCAGTCAAGAGCAGCTGAATGTGGGCTAGCGCTTGGCCACATAGCCAAGAAGGCCAAGGCCATCCTGGCCTGTGTCAGCAGTAGTGGGGCAGCAGGAGCAGGGCAGTGGCCGTCCCCCTGGGCTGGGCAGCGCTGCGGCCAGAGCTGGGAGTGTGTGTCCACTTGTTGGCCCCTCTGAAGCTGAAAGTCCTTGAGGGGCTGGAGCGTGTGCAGAGAAGGACACGAGAGCTAGGGAGGGGTTTCAGCCTGGACAACGGGAGCCTCCTGAGGGACCTTCAGGCACACTTCCATAGATCCATATGTGACAGTGCTCACCACCAGGGCTGTTTCCCTGCCAAACATGCCCTCACTGCCTCCAAGTGCTTTAGCCACCTGAGGAGGGAACACTTTGGTCTTGTGGCTTGTTGGCTTGCTAGGAGGTGAAGCCCTGCCCATTTTCTCTCTTTTACAACAAGCACAGATGCTTCTGCACAAACGCTCCTGCCCTTTTCACGCACTGGATGGCATTCTGATCCAGTTTGACTTTTCCATATCTGCCGCAGCAATAGCAATGGCCTTGCTGGCTATTTCCTCTTTTTCCATTTCAGGGCAATAAATAAAATA
The DNA here is from genome assembly GCF_050655825.1 of Lonchura striata. Lineage (NCBI taxonomy): Eukaryota > Metazoa > Chordata > Aves > Passeriformes > Estrildidae > Lonchura > Lonchura striata. Next base: position 12,695,888 of record NC_140740.1, read on the forward strand.
GCTCAAAGCTCCATTGTTGTGCAGGGGCACCATTGCTTGCTGATGGCAGCCGGGGAGGACTATCAAATTCATAGAGTGCATCAAATAGAGTTCTGTTGAGCTGGCCCATTTTCATCTGGTTGGAGTTGACTTAGAATCCCATTGCTAACAAAGTTGAGGATTTCTCCTTTGAAAAGGTGGTTGTGGATCTGAGGAGAAACGAGGTCATAAATGAGAGGTAACGGCCTGTCCCTCATGCTTCTCTCTTGCCGCAGATGGCAGAAGGAACAGCGGTCTCTGCCCCGGCTCCCTCTGCTCCTGGAGAAGGAGCCAAAAAGGAGCAAGATGACCACAAGCCTGCAGCTGTGGCCGATCGATCCAAGACAGTAAGTGCCAGTTGTGGGTGGTGCTGTCTTTAGTGCAAGGCAGAGCTGCAAGTTTCTGACCAGCCAGCACTTGCATGTTGCTTGCTGAGGATGCAGAGTGCTGCAATCCTGTGGGACGTAGCCATTTCCTGCAGGCAGTGGCCTCCAGCTAGAAATTGGCCTTTGACCTGTCACTTTGAGGCCCTGAAGGTCTGGGGACTCTGGCTGAGCTTCTGGCTGCTCGGCTCAGGGAAGGTCGATCTCTGGGCTTCTGCAGCGTCGTGGCCAAGGGCACACGTGGCAGTGCTGCAGGTGGCAGGGCTTTTTTTGTCTGTTTTCCCTTTGTGGAAAGGTGTGTTTGGTTTGTGGAAGTGTTCTGCAGTTTTCTGGAGCACTTCTTCACTTGTACAGTCTCTTTTGGCTTTTGCTAAGCTGCAAGGAGATGATTGAGTTGTCTAGGAATCTGTGAGGCCCCATTCTTTTCCAAGCTGTCTGTATTCCTTGTTAACCTGTTCTTTCCCTTTCCTCACAGTCAGTCACTCTTGTCTGAGAGGGATTAGCTGTTGTCTCTGACTGCTATATTCTGTTTGACTTGAGGTGCATGTGTTGATATCTCACCAGGCAGCCTCCAAAGACCTCCAAGAACACACTGGCCGTGAAGATCACCAAATTTGTCCCGGACCACTGGAACTTCCCCCTCCTCGAAAAGTGCTGCAGTTTCAGCACGTCTGCACGGGCTCTGGTCCCAATCCTCGCTCTGCAGCAGCATTACTTAAAGGAACCTATGATGTGGAACCTGTGAACTCAATCTCAGCCTTTGGTGATCTCCTTCTTCTCAGCTCCTTCATCTCCCTCCACGTGGCTTCTGAGAACCAGGAGACTGAGGAACAGTACCTGCGTATGCTCCGTACGTCTGCTGTATTTCTTGTCTGAGGGTCAGTGGATTGTGTGCAGGTGTCAGCAGAGCTGTACCAAATGTTCCTCCTGAGTTTGGTGTCACAGGGCCATTTAGGACTCCCGAGAGGAAGTGCTGTGCTCCGAGGCAGCGAGAGAGCGCTCTGGGTGTTCCTGCTGCCTCTGAAGGTAGCTGGGACTGGCCTGGGTTTGCCTGAGCTTCCCTCTCGGCTAAAGGCTGAAGCAGGGATTTTTCTTGCATCAGCAGAAGGCTAGGCAAGTCCTGCATGCTAGTGGCCAAACCAAAGAGAATTTTTAGCTTCCTAATTTCCCCTTAGACTCCTGAATTCCAACCAGTCATCAGAGCAAAAAATCTTCACAGAAATTTTATGGTTTTGGACTTTTGTCTTTTTGGTTGGGGATTTTTTTTTAGGGGGCTGGTGGTTTGGGGTTTTTTGCTTTTTCCCTGTTTATTTTTTATGGGGTTGTTTTTTTGGTTTTCTTTTTGCTGGGTTTTTTGGTTTTGTTTGTTTCTTTGTAGCGGTTATTTTTTGGTGGAGTTGGTTTATCTCCATCCTGAAGGAGCCCTTCTGCCCCACATGTCTTATTGATGTCATTTTTATGACATTTTTATGTTGCCACTACTACATATACAGTTTCTTTTCGTGAGAATGCTATATTTTTGTCAATAAAAAATACTGTGAAAGAATATCAGGTTACAGGAGAAATAGAGAGCAGGAGGTGTTTCCCGTGTGCCCCCAAAGAAAAAAACAGATACTTTTATAACAATCTGTATTTCATATCCTAGTTTTATGCCTCTAAAGATGTGTCCAAGAGAGACACATCGAAGTGGCTTGATCAGATAAATCTGTACTGCAGGCATTTCTCAGGAGACAGCCTCCAGCCCATCCATGGTATATTCCTCAGATCCATGGCACTTTTTCGTACCTTCCCCACTCTTTCCCATGACTCTTAGAATCCTACCCATTGGCCCGAGCCCTGCTCAGATCCGTCTCTAGGAAAACACATCAAGTCCTCTGGGATTCTGCAGCACAGCCCAATGAATCTGCTTCTTGCCCGTAACAGCTGCCAGTGCTGAACTCTCAGATAAGACCTGGTGGGGCTGAGAGCAGAGCCCAGTGGAGAGCCCAGTGGATTCTGTGTCTACCATCACCTGTTGGGACAAAAATGGCATTGATCTGCACCTCAGTGTGTCTGATCTCAAAGCCCATCCTGTTGTGGCATGAATGGGGGCAACACTTTGTACGGGGCCCAGGCTGCCTGTGACTTCTTCCCATTGCTTGTCAGTACTCATGCTTGGGCTTTGCCAGCCTTGTTGTGGTCGCTGCCCTGTCCCTGAGGGCTGGCGGGACAGGGCTGGAACCTTCCTTAGCTCCAAGATGGGTGTCTGTGAGCTCAGCCTGCTCATGAAGGGTGAGGGTCCCGATGCTGAAAGCACTGTCGACATTGGTTATAGCATGAGCTGCTCTGGATTACAATTGGAAAGGCATTGTTTGGGCAATGTTTTGGCTGAAAGCTGGAGAAGATGTGCTCCTCTCCTGGGAATGCATCTCCCTGTGCTTTGTTTCCTGTCAAGAGAACTCTTCCAAGGGCTCTACACAATCAGTCTCTGTGCCAGCCATCTGCACTGCAGGGCTGCCTGTCCTGTTGATGTTGTTGCTGTTGTTGCAACTAGCTGACTGCCTCCAGACACTGGGGCTGCCTTTTGTATCTCCTGGAAGCTGGGATCTATGCTTTAAAGTGAGCATCTTGCATTTTGTTTCCCTCAGGGAAAATGGTGAACGTGGAAAATCCCAAGATGAAATACACTGAAATGGAATATATTGGCAAGGGGTGAGTCCAGCCACACTTACTTCTACACAACCATGGGCCAGGGGTTCTTCTGCTATATCACTGGTATATCAGGTGTTCCACTGGAATATCTATCCAGTGTGAAGTCAGGTCAGCTGCAAACATGTTCAGACACTGGAGATAGATTGTCCTATCGCTTCAGTGCTGCTCAGAACTTGTGAGGGTGCTCAGAAGGCATTGTCAGAGACATCTCCATGCTGCCAAAGTCTGCCTACATCAAGGAGCAGGACCTGGAAGATCTCCTTGTCTCTCAAATGTGGGACAGCTCTGTGTTAATTTCTTCAGTATTTTTGTATGTCTCAAAACCACACTGCCACACTAATGAATAAAGAAGAATCTTGCTTGCCTGAAAGGGCAACCTAGCCCCTTTCAAAGCTATGAGATAACAGTTCCCAGGAGAATTTCATTCAATCCACGGTTCTTGGAAGGAAATGCTCCATGCTCAGAATAGGAACCACAGAGTTTAGAAACTCAAACCTAAGATGAAAGAATAAATTCCCTTTAGGAGCTGAGGCAGTAAACCCCAGCACTTCTGCAACCAGCCCAGGCACTGCCCATGCACTTGAGAGGAAAATGCATCATCTGCCTTCTGGCAGAGCCCTCCTGCATCCTGCAGGTTTTAGGCATTTACAGCAGAGATCTCCTGTGTGGGCCAGCTTTCACTCTAAGAAATAAACAGCTTCTCCTTTCTCTGCTTCTGTTTTGTTTCTAGGCATTTTGGATCTGTGGTTAGAGCACTCAACCAAGCCACAGGAGGAGAGGTAAATATCAACATCCCCCACAGACTCTGCTGCACTCAAGGCCTTTCCCCTCTGGTGCGAGTAGCGGTGGCCGGAGCTTTGGGTCGAGCTGTGCTGAAGAGGCACAAGAAACACAGACTGGTACCAGCCTGCAAAATACATTGGGGACAGTCTTTATCCTTTTCAGCTGCCAGAAGGAAGTCACGCAGGGCAGCAGTTCATTTCAGAGAAGGATGTGCTCACTCGCTCTCAATTGCTAAAACAAAGGTTGTGCCTTAGGGCATCTCACTGCTCTTTGGGGCTACAGCTTCATAGTCCTGAATTCTCACTTCTGGTTGCCAGCAAATACATCTGAAAGTTACTGGTAGTTCTTTAGCCACCTGCAGTGCTGCACTTGGGAACTGCACAAAGGGAGAGATCTGCAAGGTATCTCTAGAAACTCGAAGCCCTGCCCATAGCCCAAGATGTAGCCACAGAGTATTAAGGCATGGATTACTTCTTCTGAATCCCATACAAAGCAGCAGGGAGTGGGCTCAGAGGTTTGTGGGTGATATTTGAGACACCAGTGTTACCAAGTGTTCAGGGCAAAACCTCAGTGGCCACATGTCCTGTAACTAGCCCCCAAGGGAGTGGAGAAATGGGCTATTGCAATGTCATTTCCTAATTACTGCAATGCCTAATCACAAGGCAGTTTGGCACAGCTCAACTGTGTCATTGCAAAATCACTTGCTCCATGTGCCTTGTGGCCTTGTGCCACCAGCTTCTCAAGTTACTGATTTTCAGTGTCATTTTAGGTGGCCATAAAGAAAATAAGCCTTAAGGGACAGCAGAGGAAGCAACTAACTGTTAATGAAATCACAATCATGAAGAAGCATAGGAGTCCCAGTGTTGTGAATTATTTAGACAGGTGAGTGGTCATGGTCTTATCCTGTGAATATGCATGTACATACTGCAAACATGAGAGGTTAAAAATCCACTTTGGTCACTTCTAGAAAGTAGAGCTGTTAATTATAATGTATTAATATTTCTCTACTCATCTGCAATGGATGAGAAGAGAGTGCATCTTGTCTGCATGAGTCTTCCCTGGCACACGTAGTTTGAAAATTATTCCAAAATTATTCAAAACCTGGATCAGCTGTATCGTAGGAAGTTAATACATTCTAAGTTCACTGCCTCCACATTCTTTTGGGATTGATTTTTTAAAGTTTCTTCAATGCTGAATGATGAACCATCCTAAAGTGGATTTCCCTTGGATTGTTGCCCCTCTTTTTCTTTGCTATGCATGCCAGGAAGACTAGGTGCTTATTTCCAGAAACACCACGCGTGACAGGCTTTTGATCTGGGCTCTTACTAAACCACACTTTTCACTTGCTGGCCATCTAAGACATCTCCTTTTTCACAGCTGTGCCTTTCTCCCTGAGACTGCACAGATTGCAAACAAAGCACAGCCAAGAGGGAATGTCTATTCCTTTTATTCTGTCCTTGTCACAAAGGGCCTTGGAAACAAGAAACCCGGAAGCAAAAAATCAACCTAGCCATGCATGTTTATCTTCACGCCCTTGTTTCTTTCCTTCAGCCACCTTCTGGGTGAGGAACTCTGGCTGGTCATGGAGTACATGGATGGAGGCGCTCTGAGCGATGTCATCAGGAAGACCTTCCTGACTGAAATCGAGATAGCAGTCATCAGTCGGGAGGTCAGCAAGCCCACCTGTGCTTCCAAGGGTTTGGGTAGGATTATCTGGGAAACAGGGGCTCAGAACAGGAGAGGTTTCATGTGCCAAACTTTGCTTCTGCGTTGCTGGTATGCTATTGGCACGTAAAAGCATCTCCAGTGAAATGCCTGGAGTGCCCCTGCACTCACTCTACTCAGTTCTTGTACTCTTATCTCCTGCTGTTGTATTCTCACTCTGCCTCTTGTATCTGCTGTTCTCCATCTTGCCTCCCTAAATTTTTGCCTGTCTTCACTGCATTCCTCACTTGTAGAAGCAAGGTGCTGGTAGCAGGATTTGAAATGAACAGCAAAGGTAAAAAGAGAGACTATTTACTTTCAGTCCTCAGCTAAAAAGGATACTAGTGCAGCCAAAATGCTCTTTGCTTCTGAGCACATCCACTGCAGCAGCAGTCATCCTGGCTGGTTTGCAGGGGACAGTCTACAACAGCAGGTGCTGTTGCTCTTTCAAAAGGTGACATGCCTTTCCTTAGAAAGGTCCTGCTCTGCAAGTGTTGGAGCAGCAAATCTTCCTCTCAATGGCACTGTGTTCTGCCATTACTCGCCATTCTCCTGGGGAATGGGAACCTTTTAGAGTCTCTGTTTCTTTTCTGGTGTGATGAAATCACTGGGTTTGTCCCTCCTGGTTCTGTTTACTCTCTCAGTGCCTGCAAGGATTGGCTTTTCTTCACTCAAACCAAGTGATCCACAGAGACGTGAAGAGCGACAACATCCTTCTCAGAACCGACGGCTCTGTCAAGCTGGGTCAGTATATTCCTGGTCAGGTGCAGCGTTCAGGGATGTGGGGTGAGGGACTGCTTTGAGTGGCTGCCAGCTCCCCAGGAATGGTGCTGGTGGCAGTGTGGGGACCCCCCGCTCTGAGCTGATGACATGGTTGCAAGGTGCACAGAGGTATGACAAGGAACAAGCAGTCAAAAGGGGTGTTGCTCTGTGTGTGTCCATTGCAGAGGGAGGGAGCAACAAGTCTAAAGCTTCCATAGAACAAAAGCCACTGCTGAAGGCAGTATACAAAATGTGGGGATTTGGCTAAAATCCTGAGGAGACAGAGCAGGGACAGTTGTCCAGGAGATTCAACAGCACATTCTCAAAGTTCTACTGGGCAATTCTTTTGCTTGGTTTCCTAATTGCACAGAATTCAAATAAAAGCAGTATTTTGCTTTCCCCTCAGCTGATTTTGGCATCTCTGTTGAGCTCAGCCCTGGGAAGAATAGACCGTCCTCGGTGGCCGGGACTCCTTGGTGGATGGCGCCTGAAGTGGTGATGCGTCAACCATATGGCCCCAAAGTGGACATATGGTCTTTTGGAATTGTGGGAATCGAAATGATAGAACGGAAAGTTCCCTACTGGAGCCGAAGTCCTGCCACGGTAAGGAGCAAATACTCACTGATCCCGCTTGTCTTTCTCACCTGCCCTGTGTTCTGCATGCCATTGGACAAAATCCCATTGCCATCTGCTGCAACTACTGCCACCAAGGTCCCCTCCTTAAAATGTCCCTGCAACACATCAGCATCTGCTGTAGTTTTGGTTGCATCAGTGTGGAACTCAAGCTATACCACATGCAAACAAACCCCGTGCTCAGGCAATACTTTCCTTTGGGTTGTAAGTTGTTCCAGTTCTTTGGTCTGTGTAGATGGCCACAATAACAGGAAACAAGCATCTTAGAATTGGTGCTATACTTCCAGAAATGAAGGAAAGAAAGCCAAACCTAACAGAGTTTCTAAAAGAGTGGTTTTAGTGAGGAACTGCATCCCCTGTGCAGTTTCTGCACACTGAGAAACATGCCTGGAACCTGAACATGAGGCTGCAAGGGCCACAGAGTCTCTTCTGCTTCTTGTGCAGTGTTGCTGAAACACTTAGTGACTGTGTTTCTCTCATAGCCCAAGCCACCTTCTCCACATCACCAAGCTGGAGCCTGGTGAGAGGGAGAGCCTGCCAAAACCTCCTGTTTGTTTCCTGGCATTTTCTGGGATGGGCCTTCCATTCATGCATTGACTTGTGTAGCTAAGTGAGCAGAGGGTGTCCACAGGGATGGCACCTCTCCATCTTCGGAGCAGGAAAAGCTTTTCTGTTGCTGCGTAAGGAAGCTGAAATTTTCAGGCTGCTGAGAGACAGAGCTGCAGTGGCTCCTGTGTGCCCAAGCAGGCATTTTCATCCCCATACATTTGTGCATGCACCTTAATGTGTCTGTGTTGAATATGAGATTATAAATGTTTGTTTCCTTACCTGGGGGTTAACTGATGGATTTCCTTTCTCTTCTTCCAATTACCATTGTTTTCAAGAACAGGGCAAAAAACTTGATGAGTCTTGTTGTATGGCAACTGGGCTGAAGGGACCCACAAGCACTGCAGAGATGCCTTTCATGTCCTAATCCTTGGAAAGAGTTAACATAGCAAAGTCCCCCTTCCAAAATGCTGCCAAGTTGGTGTGAATCTTCAGAGAAGCAAATGTGCTTTTGCTGATGTAGTTCCCAACTAACTAGGTCAATCAATGAAATTGGCTGCCAAGGCAAGATCTGTGGGATGATGGCAAAGCTGTGGCTGCATCAGAGTTTGGTTTTTTGTTGGTAAAGGAAAGTCATCTCTGGGTCTCTGCCAGGGCAGAAACTGCCACTGAAGAAGAGAGGTTAAACAATGGCTTCTGGGAGGGCAGTTACAGATGGGAAAGAAGCAGGTGGAGCCTTGTGTTTCCTGTTTCTCCAGACTAAATTCCTGATAGCCACAGCAGGGACGCCACAGCTGCGGCAGCCCAAGCTCCTCTCGGCTTGGCTGCGTGACTTCCTGAGCTGCTGCCTGCAGAGAGACGAGGAGCGGCGCTGGTCTGCCAACGAGCTGCTGCAGGTAAAATGCCAAGGGGCTGAGGTGAAACAGTGTGCGAGGGATGGGCTCCTCCTCCACCAAGGTCCGAGGCCTCAGATGAGCCCCCTTCCTCCTCACCTCCACTCTTGGTGCTCTTCAAATGAAAATGCTGAGGAGTGCTAGACTGGGCTGGGCTGGCAGGGCTCTGTAATGTCCTTTGGTCCAAGTGTCCTGCAATGAGCAGGGACATCTTTAGAGGGATCAGGTTGCTCAGAGCCCTTTCCCACCTGACCTGGAATGGTTCCGGGGATGGGGCACCTACAAGCTCTTGGGACAGCCTGTGCCAGGGTGGCACCCTGCTCTGAGTAAACAAGGTCTTCCTTAGACCTACTCTGATTAGATCCCCTTTGTGTTTGAAACTATTTGCCCACATTCTATTGTAACTGGCCCTGTTAAAAACGGTGTCCCCCACTTTCTTCAAAGCCACTCTGAAGTCTTGCAAAGTGGCAATAAATTCTCCCTGAGTCCCGTTCTTCACAAAACTGAATACTTCCACCTCTCTCTGCAGAAGATAGGACAGGTGTTCTATTTTCTTATTCTTTCTGTTGCCCTGTTTTTTAATTTGGTGGTGTATTCTGTTTTACCTAACAGCAAAAGAATTGACGTAGAGCATTGTAGAGAGACATGAAATGGTGGTGGAGGAAGCCACGGCTGCCAGTCCTGGCAGAGCACTCTGGAGAGATTTGGCTGTGGGCAGGAGGGGCTGTGAGGGACTCACTGTGAGCCTCTGAGGGGCCCTGGTTTGTGCCCCCCACCCCACCCTTAGAGGTTTCTGGCACACAAACAGGGAGAGCTGAGAGGAACTTGTCCCAGCCCCATCTGCTGCCTGGCACGCTCAGGCAGAGGGGAACTGGCCCAGACTGACTGCCAGGTTGTGTGGCAGAGAGGGAACTGCAGGACCCAGCGCCACTCGGCTGGCCCTGCTGGGAACGAAGGTGCCATGCAGCACAGGAGGGGCAGGGCATGGAAAGGCAGACACTGCTCTGTGTGCCTGTGGAAATTAGCACAAGACAGGGACCTATGGGAGTCATTGAAGCTTCTTGAAAGGAAGAAACCCCAGGGACAGAAAGCACCATTTCTAGAGCACTGGCAGGGCAAAAACCCCAGCAAGATGGAGAAACCAGAATAAATGGATGAGTGGGATTCTGGGCCGGGTTTGCCTGTGATGGCAAGGTCCTGCACATGACAATTGAGGAGCAGATGGTTGCATTGTTTTCCTTTCTGGGTCTTTCTAGGGACTAGAGGAATCCTGATGGAGTATGTGAGGCACTGAGCTTGGAAGGTCATGGTTCACTGTTCTTTGTTGTTTTTTTTTCCCTTTGGACAGCATCCATTTGTAACATCAGCCAAGCCAGTATCCATCCTGGCACCACTTATCACCGTCCTGAAGAGGATGCAGCAGAGAAGAATGTAACAAACACGTAGAGATGTCATCACCACAAGGAATTTTGAGGACTGGAGGATTATAGGAGGAGGATTGTTGATAAGGTTTTATAGAATAGGATTTTAGAGGAGGATTGTAGAGTAGGATTTTTGGAGAGTTTTGTGGAATAGGATTGTAGAGTAGTATTTTTGGAGAGTTTTGTGGAATAGGATTGTAGAGGAGCATTGTGGAGTAGGATTGTTGAAGAGTTTTGTAGAATAGGATTGTGGAGTAGGATTGTGGCGTAGGATTGGTAGAGTAGGATTGTTGAAGAGTTTTCTGGAATAAGATTGTAAACAAGGATTTTCATTAAATAAAATTTCTGAAAAATAAACTCACTTGGAAGACTGCCCTCTTTCTGACCCCTTCAGAAAACTCAACATTTCCTTCTGAATTACCAGCTGGTTTTTATGGGTGTTAAGTCACACTTATGGCTTCTTTTGTATGTTTTTTAAGTAGGGGAAGGCTCTTCTTCATTCATCCTTTCCAGACCACACTGTCTTGGGAATGTGGCCAACTAGGCAGCTTTTGGCCAGCTGTAGTATTTCTAGTTGAGGCAGAAAGGGCAATGGCATTTGCAGGAAAAAGCAAAGAGCAAGTGGTGCAATCAAAACATCCTGTGCAGATGCAGGCCTTCAGCTGTGACTCAAGAGCATTTGGGTGCCTGCCATTTGGATTTGTATCGTGAAGAGCAATGTCTTTGGCTGGAGGAGAGCCTCGCTCAGCGGAGAAAGCAGAAAGATCAGAGAGGTGCTCTGAAAGGTCTCCTGCGGTGCAGAGCTGTCAGCGAGTGTGAGCTGAGAGCGGGCCCGGCCCTGCCCGGCGTGGAGCCGCAGCAGAGCCCGGGCAGAGCCCGGAGCAGCCTGAGCCTCGGCAGGGCCAGGCTGCAAGGAGGCCCTGGTAGCTGCAGGAGGCACAGCCCGGCCCTGCGTGCCTCTTGCTGGCAGCGGGCGCATCCTCCGCTCTCAGAGCCCAAGCGCAGCCGGCTGCTCCCGAGGGCAAGCGGAGCCCTGCTGGGCACAGCCCAGCCTGGAGGCATTGGCCCTCTGGAGTCTGCCCGAGGAGAGAAAGGCCAAGGGCAGCCGAGGCCCGCTGGCCTGGCTCAGCATTCCCACTCTTGTGCCGCTGCCCTGCGACTCCTGGCAAAGGTCAGCAGTGTGTGCAGCACCCTGGGCACCGGGGCAGGGAGCCGGGCTGCTCGGCAGGCTGGAGCACAGGGCAGCGTCCTTCGGGCACGGCACTTGTGCCAGGGGAGCCAAGGCCAGCGGGAGGCAGGGACAGCTTGTCAGCTCACGGCTGCAGGAGCCAGTGCCTCACACAGCTCTGGGAGGCAGCGCCTGCAATCCTGCAGCTCTGCACTGAGCCACAGCAAAGCTGGGAGCTGCAGAGTGCTCTGCAGAAATATTCAGGGCCGGCAGGCCAGCCTGCTTTGTGCTCCCTGGCACACAGCAAGCGCTGTGCCACACCGCAGCTTGGAGCTGCTGGGAGAGAGGTACTAGAGATAAACTCTTAGGTACAATTAAATGGAGGCAAAGTCATTAAAGTAAAAGAGAACCTTCTTCTTAGCAGAAGGCTCCTCTTGAAGCCAATAGCAGGTTTCTGAATATAGCAGGAATTGGATTAAACCTAAAAGTCTGCCACTGCTATGACTGAAATACCAATTTGCATGTTTTCTTATTTCGGAATCAAAATATGACCATGGGCTTTTAATGTTGGGTTTTTTGCAGCTAAGAGTGCAGATGCAATAATCACAGAACTCAGGTCATTTGAGATTACAGAAAGGTTAAAAACTATGCATGGGAAGGTAATAACAGGAATTTCTATCTAATAACAAATGGATTGTCCTGCAGCCTTGAGGTCATATCCTTCTACCCTTCCCAAATGAAAACCTATTCACTGAAGACCCATCATCATCCCAAAACCATGTTTAAATTAATTGGACCTGTTGATTAGCCCATGTAAATTAGATCTTTCCCTTTTATTTTCACTGACAAACTCTGATTCAATGTCAAATTATCAATCTTTCAAGGAAAAACTGTACCATGCAGAGTAAAACCCAGGGCAGAGGCTTCTATACATAGTGTTGCCAATCCCTGTGTGACAGCTCCTGCTAGCTTCCTACATCAGCCAGAAGGCAACTTCACTGCAACACAGACTTTCTTAATATTGGTGACATTTTCAAATCCATAGACACTGCTTGTTTTCAAAGTCCTGAAAAGTGCATTCTAAGTTCATGAAAGCAAACACAGAAGCACTGATTTGGTTTAGGAGAGAAGGTGTTTGTGCAGTTGGATAACAGCTTACATGTTGAAGTGTCGGGGGGGATTTCTATGTTTGCGCTCACCTTGTTTGAGACAATGAGCGCAGTGTCACCTGTGCATCCCTGGATATGCCTTGAAGGTGCAATGCTTAATTTGTAATCAAAGGGGAAATGTATCTAAATTTATTAGGATAACCAGTTACTTTGTAAATAGACTGATAGAGAATCTTAGCAATTTTTGCTGGAGAATGGTTGCAGGAGAGGGGTCATGGATCAATGGAACAGTTATTCATTGATACCACTGTTTAAGACCCCAGAATCAGAATCAGCCTGTGTCTGGCCTGGGAACAAAGCTTGGGAAACAGGCTCTGTGTCTAGGCCTGGGAAACTGTACAAGGTCTCTCTAGGCCTGGGAAATAGAGCAAGTTCGGAATGAGATAATAAGGACAGGCATAAGGACAGCCTCGAAGATATGCTCTGTCCTTGGAAGGCATGACTTAGCAATGAGAACTCGGCTTGGAGAACTTAGCTACAGCTGTAACCACCCGTAGGAGAAGTAAAACAAAGACCTTTGTAAACTTGACCAATGAGAGCTGTTGCTGACTTTGCTTGTAGCAAACCCTATATAAACGGACAGGATTTTAGAATAAAAGAAGCTTGCTTATCAATCATACTGACTGTGCTTGTCTTCCCTGCGCCCGCGTAATCACCACTTGTCCATTCTTTGTACAGAACAATCTTCTAAACCTTTTTAACTTAATGTGACCATGATACATTCCTAATCTTCATATTGCAATATATTTTCTAATTACATGATTCTGTAAGCCCTTGTAGACCATGTGCAATTTCTACCGGAGGTTGTCGTCAGCCTCTGGTGGTCGTTTTGGATGAAGGCTCAGAAGGCTTCCTCGGGCTTCAGCTGTTTTACCTCTGTTTCTGCACATGCTCTACAAGATTGTCTGCTCAAATAGGCACTGGTGAGTCTTTTGCAGTTAGCTTGTTCTGCTAAATTTGCTGATTTCTAGAAAGTGCTTCATTCCCATCCCTGGGTACAAAGTAACTACTTCTTTCTGCACAGCTTTTAGCATAGCTCAAGCATTATCTCATTGCCTCGGCACCTAAAAGAAGGTAGGGAGGAGGGGGCAAACCAGTGAGAGTGATGGGTCATTATCTTGTTAGCCAGGTATCAATTCTTAGATTAACTAAGGGCTATTCTTGTCCATAAAGTACGTGCGGGGATACCACAAGGACAGAGGCAACGCGTGGATTTGGAGCGCTGGGCTTGGCACCAAAGTCCTGCTCTTGAGAGGCGTGCAGGGACACAGGGAATGTCAGAGGACAATGAGAGACGGGGACATGAGGCCATAATGGGCCAGGCATGATCCTGCACAGGATGGCAGCAAAGACACTTCCTCACCATGGCTCTGGCACTCCAGGGCACCCCAGAAAGGGCCGAGGAGTCCTATGTGTAACCAGGAGAGAAGACTGACATCACTGTGGGTCCCAGCATTCCCCAGTCCCTTGCTGGCCATTCAGTGCACACTGGGGACGCTGGGCATGTGTGGGACATGGGGATGGGGTGCACAAAGTTAAAGGGGGACCCCAAAGTGGAAGGAGTGGAAGCCAAAATCGCTGGGTGGAGATGCCCAAAGAGGAGGTGTGGTATCCCAAAATGAATGGAGGACACCAGAAAATTGGGGCGATCCCCCAAAAGGACACACAAAGCTGTTCCCTCCCTCCATTACTTACCAACAAGAACTATCTACCAACTGTGATAATCACATCAGGACCATTTACTCCATAACCAGCTAAGAACAGGACTGAAGAGTAGTTTTGTAGAGTAGGATTGTAGAGTAGGATTATAGTTTAGGATTGAAAATAAAGCTTCTGAAACTTTAACTTGCCTGGAAGATTCCCTTTTTTTCAGCCTGTGAATACACTCAGCATTTCCTTCTGAGTTGTCAGCTGTCTCTTAAAGCTACAAAGTGACATTTCTTGGTGCCTTTGGTAAGGTTTAAAAGTGGGGATGGCTCTTCTTCATTCATGCCCTCCAGACTACACTGCCCTTGGCATATGGGCCACTGGCCCCACTTGGCACATCTGTGGCACTTCTAGATGCAGGCAGGAACCAAAGCAGAAGTGGTGCAGCCACAGACATCTCTGTGATGTCACTTCGGTCCTATGAGCTCCCACAGCTTTTTGTGATGTCACAATGACATCACTGTGATGTCACAGAGCTGCCTGCGATGTCGCATGGACATCCCTATGATGTCATACTGACTTCTCTGTGATTTCACACAGCTGTCTCTGATGTCACACTGACCTCTTGGTGACGTCACACAGCTCTCTGTGATGTGACATGGACATCACTGTGATATCACACAACCTCCTGTTATGTCACACAGACATCTCTGTGATGTCACACAGCTCTCAGCGCTGTCACATCCACATTTCTGTGATGTCAGGATGACATATCTGTGATGTCACACAGCTGTCTGTGATGTCACACTGACATTTTTGATGTCACAATGACATCATTGTGATGTCACACAGCAGTCTGTGATGTAACCCTGACATCTCTGTGACATCACACAGCTCTCTGTGATGTCACACAGACATATCTGTGATGTTACACTGACATCAGATTGATGTCAAACAGCTGTCTGTGATGTCACACTGACATTTCTGGGATGTCACAGAGACATCTCTGTGATGTCACTTGGACTCCATGAGGTAAAAAATCTTTTTTTGGTGTCACAAAGTCATCTCTGTGATGTCACAGAGCTGTCTGTGATGTCACACAGCTCTCTGGCATGTCACAATGACAACACTTTGATGTCACACAGCTGTCTGTGATGACGTACTGACATTTCTGGGACATCACACAGCTCTCTGTGATGTCACACAGCTCTCTTTGATGTCACAATTACATATGTCTGATGTCACACAGATTTTTGTGACATCACAATGACATCGCTGTGATGTCACACAGCTGCATGTGATGTCACACAGGTATCGCTGTGATGTCATTTCCACCCCATGAGTCCACCCAGCTTTTTGTGGTGTCACATGGACATCTTTGTGATGTCACATAGCTATCTGTGATGTCACACTGACATCTGTCTGATGTCACACAGATTTTTGTGATGTCACAATGACATCACTGTGGCATCACACTGCTGTCTGTGAGGTCACACAGACATCTCCCTGATGTCACCCTTACACCTCTGTGATGTCACACAGACATCTCTGTGATGTCTCAGAGACATCTCTTTGATGTCACTTCGACCCCATGAGGTCACACAGCTTTTTGTGGTGTCACACAGACATCTCTGTGATGTCACGCTTACATTTCTCTCACGTCATACAGCTCTCTGTGATGTCACAATAACATCTCTGTGGTGTCACACAGCTGTCTGTGATGTCACCCTTGCATCTCTGTGACGCCACACAGCTCTCTGTGATGTCACACAGACATGTCTGGGATGTCACAATGACATCACTGTGATGTCACCCAGCTGTCTGTGATGTCACACAGACATCTCTGTGATGTAATTTTGACCCTATGAGGTCACTCTACTTTTTGTGATTTCACACTCACGTCTCTGTTGTGAGAACTTAAAATGTCTCTCAGACATTTTTAAAGGTTCCAGGCCTTGGTCAGAAGCATTCTAGACCCCGTCAGGCAGCTGGAAACAGCTGTGATTTCGAGTTTGAGCCATGGAATGAATTACCAGCTTTGAAGGTGGAACGAGCAGTCACAAAGGGTTAGATACTATAGTAAAAGTAGTTACAAAACAGAGAGGAAAATGTTTTAGTATTGTACAGGGGGGTTTTAGCACCTGTACAGGGGGGGTTTTACTTTGTACATGGGGGTCAGAAGTTCTAAGATGGAGGAAAGTGGGCTGATCCTATTCTTCCTCATTCTTCTTCCTTGCCTCCATGTTCTTGGTGATGTTGGCATTCACAGATTGGTTTAGAGTAGAAAAGCACTTGGTAATATTGGTAGTAGGTATTGGGGAATAATTGTAAACATGTTATATGTAATATATCTTATAAAAGATAGCAGCAGCCCTGGGTGGGGGGGAGAGAAGAAGAAGACACTGGACAGTGAGGGTGTCAGGAGTGTGTGTGTCTCTGCCGGGGCCGCTGATCAAACAGCCGCAGCCCGCGAACACAATCTGCTAGATAACTCGCAATAAACTGCCTTGAGACCAAACAACAAGAGGCTGTGGAGTTTTTCTTTGGAAGCACGGGTTGGAGGAGAGACTTTACCACCACTCAAGACCCCAAACCAAACCCAGGGTTCTCACAGGGGATCAGAAAATTCTTTTGGGGTTTGGCTCATTCTCTCTTATTTTCTACATTACTCAGAATTCTCCCCATTTGGGTCTACTTCTGGATTAGGAGTCTCATCAGCTCCTCTGGACATCTTAGCCCTCAGTTTAGAGAAGCTGTAGACTGTATAGAGGAAGCTTACTAGATTAAATATGACAAAAGTGGTCTCTTTAACATTCAGAGGAAACTGACCATTTTCAAAAAGGGAAATAACAGATTCAGAGAAGAAGGAAAGGAAAGGCTGGAAAGCTTCATCCCTTGTTTCTCCTCTAATCAACTGGGTGTCATTTCTAATAAACCCCCAAAACATGCTACTGGAACTGGGACCTAGGTGAAGAGAGCCTGACAGAGGAATGGTTGAACAACAAGGGACATGATACTGTAAAATTAATCCGAATAGGGAGGGCTACGTGACTGCTGCAAAGTTTGCATGGCCCTGAAGAGTAGATGATGTGCAGAAAGCAGGATATTGAAATTGCTTAGTATGTAGAAGTAGATAGAGAAGAACAAAGGGGGTACTAAGCTGTTCTAACTGCAAGGCCAGCCGGACAGGCATGTATCGATCATAAAGATACTTTTAAGATAATAGTACAAGTCACATAGCAACCAATCATGAGCTTGGCTTTTGCAATATGTATGAGCTAATTAACGAACATATATAAACTATGTAATCTGTTACAATAAACTGAGACTTGATGATCATGATATCATGAGTCTTGTCTCCCGCGGCATTTTCCTCTAACAACTGGCGCCCGAAAGCAGGGACCTGATCCGAGCCTAAGGCGAGAGGGGTGCTGCGTTGGAGTGCGGGTCCTGCAGCTGGAAGGACGGCGAAAATAAAGAGAAGAGGCGAAACGCTCTTCTCCGCGCCCTGAGTGACCGTAGAAGCGGGCTCAGCCGATACGTGCTGCCGAAGCCTGAAGGAGCCAGCAACGGTACCGACGTAATCATGGAAAGGCAAGCAGCATATGATTTATTTAGTGCTTCTCTTAGAAAAAGGCAGATTAGGGGGATTGACTTAGATAAGGATCTCCCTTCGCTATTGCATCATGCTGAGTCTTACGGCTTTTTCATTAACCCCCATAGTGTTCATAAACTTTCAGAATGGAGAAGATATAGGGATAAGTTGTGGGAATTAGTGTTAGATGAGGATAAACCGGGCAAGAAAATGAGTAAACTTTGGAGAGTGGTTGATAACGAATTGTTAATGTGTCAGGCAGAAAAGAGGGCGGTGGAAGTGATACGGACAGCTCTGGAGAAAAATAAGGAATGTAAACCCTCGCTTCTCTCCAGTGAGCCAAACCCTCCGGTTCTCACAAATTTTCCCATTCCCATCTCTGCTTCTGAAATGCCTGTACCTCCCATAGACACTAGTAGCATTGAGGTGCTGGAAATTGAGATCCAAATTGCTTTATGGCAACGGGACTGGGATCCCAAATTCACTTTTTGTGAACGGGAATCAGGTAGAACGGAGCGGGCGCGGGGCCAGACAGAGCGGGGCCGGCCAGCACCGAGCCGGAGGCGAGCCCGGGGCGGAGCGGACATCAGCCGAGAGACGGAAGGCTCCTTGCTGCCGAGCAGCAGCGCAAGGGGGGAGAGGGGCGTTCCTGGGGCTCAGCCGCGCTGGAGCCGGAGCAGGCGGGGCGCGGCCGTGGCGGGGGTGTCTCTTCTCCCATCCACAAGGTGGCGCAACAAGGACGGGAGCGAGGCGGCGCCGCCCCTCATCTCCCCGCAGCGCCCAGCAATGGCGGCGGAGATGGCGGCACAGTCCTGGTTGCCATGGCAGCGACAACGCCGAGAGCAGCAGCGCCACCGGTGGCGGGATCGCGACACTACAGCAAAAATTTCAACAGCGTCTTTCCAATTTCTTACAAGAGTCAGAGACGTAATGAAAAAGTACAGCAGTACCGAGTGTTTTCCAAGATACCAAGAAGGATGAACATTATGTGAATCAATATTATTTCAAATATGATATAGATAAAAATCACTGTATAAAGATAGAAATGTTAGTAATGATTTAATTACCAAAAATGTCTCTGCAAACAAAGAGTTGAGAAAATGTCACCTGATGGAATTTTAGTATTGAGTTTGTAATCTCTGTCTTTGGGTTTTTATAGATAATAATATAAGTAATAGTGATTTTTAAGTTTTATAGATAATACGATAAATAGTGATTGTTAAGTTTTTGTAAGTAATGATAAGTAGTGATTGTTACTAATGTTATATGAGTGCTTTAAAAGGATTTGCTTAAACTATTTTAAACATTTCTTATTAATAAGTTAATCATAAAATGTGAGTTGTCTGATTTTTGTGATAAGAATTATTATTAAGGTATTAAGGTATTAAGGTGTTGTTATAGTATTTACAGTCAGTTTTCATATGTTTTATTGTCTCTTTAGGTGATTGATTACAAAATGTTTTTTCAGGATCCTGTGTTTTTGATTTTTTAACTACTCATGTGTTTTCTTTATCCAATCTTTTATGCAGCTGCAATTCATCTTCCTTTAAAAATTCATTATCCAAATTTTAGTTCAAGATTTCAGACTTCAAATTTTCAGATTTCTGAAGAAAGAGTTTGTTATATTTAGAGAATTTTTGTCTTGAAAGAGATTTTAAACAGGTTCAATTATTTAATAGTTTGATAAATTTTTAATAATAAGGTTTTTTACTTATAACTGTTATTTCTAAGACTTTTGTTTTATAATGTGTTCAAACATATCCTCCAATTAGAGTTTGAGCTCTGGCCAAGCTCTGGCTCTACGTGGATGGTGTGATTGACCCAGGTGTTTTCTGCATCAAAAAGTATTCAAGTCCTTTTGGCTTGACAATTTGACCATGTAGGGCAGCTGAGCCTCAAAGGGAGTTTTGGAGAGACATGATCCGGACATGTTTTATCCAAATCTCTGATGTTTAAAGGTTTATCAGCTGCTGCAGACTCTGGGATGACAATTTGATAGTGTAGCACTTGGTAACTGTGATTTTATATGTAATATTAATTGTGTATTATCTGATTGATTTTTATTTGTTATTAGTTTCTTTACTATATGCATTGTTTTATTCTTGATGTTTTTTCATGTTTATTATAAAGATGTTGATATTTCCATTTCTTCATGCAAATTTTAAGAAACAGAATTGAGAGAGGACCCTCCAGTCCCTGTGGGGAGTGTTGAGTTTGTTTGTGTTTTAGCAGGTACAGAATCTGGATAAATTTCAGTGAAGAATGTTAAACTTATCAATTTCAAGAAAACACTAATCTCTCCACAAGTAAATCAGAGGATGCACAGCAAAAGTGGATTGTGCAAAGATTTGTGTTTCACCCACAAAAGATTGTATATTTTTAATTATGTTACAGACTTTTTTACTAAGTTTTAATATGTTTTAGTAATGCCTGTGATTTTTGTGTTTATTTTGCCATTGCTTTTCAATGGCAAAAGAAAAAGAGGGACAATCAATTAGATAATCAAAAGCATAACATTAAGTTTATCATAAATATAGTTTGTATTTAGAATTAAATTTGTTCCTTTCATGTTAAACAGAACAATCAAGAACATGAGAAATATGAAGTGGGGTGCACTTCTGTAATACTAACCTCATTTTCACCCCACGAGTTACTTCAGTGCAAGCTCTCACACAATTAAAAATCCTAGCCTACTGGACAGAAAAATAAATTAATATTTCATCTAAAATATTAAGTGAGCTTGCCACAAATATAGGTAGTATCTGTCATGCAGTTCTGCAAAACAGAGCAGCTGCCACTAATTTACTTCTTCTAGCCCAAGGTCATAGTTGTGAAGAATTTGAAGGAATGTGCTGTATGAACTTATCTGATCACTCTACATCTATCCATAAGCAAATACGAAAATTGACCGAGCTAACTCAACAGTTAAAGGTAGAGGATGGATTAGGTTTAAAAAGATAGCTAAAAGGATTGGGGATCGGACCATAGTTAAGAGACATTATCAAATACGGCATAATAGTTCTAAGCATAATTGTGATACTTCTGTTTGTTTTGCCCTGTGTGTTTACTTGCTTGCAAGGCTTGATGCAGCAGCTTTTGCAGAAAATGCTGAATGCACACCTTCTTGTCCAAAAGGAAAACGGGGGAGATGAAGAGAGCCTGACAGAGGAATGGTTGAACAACAAGGGACATGATACTGTAAAATTAATCCGAATAGGGAGGGCTACGTGACTGCTGCAAAGTTCGCATGGCCCTGAAGAATAGATGATGTGCAGAAAGCAGGATATTGAAATTGCTTAGTATGTAGAAGTAGATAGAGAAGAACAAAGGGGGTACTAAGCTGTTCTAACTGCAAGGCCAGCCGGACAGGCATGTATCGATCATAAAGATACTTTTAAGATAATAGTACAAGTCACATAGCAACCAATCATGAGCTTGGCTTTTGCAATATGTATGAGCTAATTAACGAACATATATAAACTATGTAATCTGTTACAATAAACTGAGACTTGATGATCATGATATCATGAGTCTTGTCTCCCGCGGCATTTTCCTCTAACACCTAGGGTGGGATGAAGAAACTATAAACCAAATATATCTTGGACAGACTTCAGTACTCTTGTTAACAATAGTGCAACTTCTTTATTGCTAAAGTTCAATACTAAATTCTGTAATCTTAGACTAACTAATCCTATGTTTTTAACAAATAATCATCTACTCAATCCTAACTTGAAGAATCCTAAAAACGTAATCTTCTTTTAAAATAAAACAGCCTGAGTTCATAGATGATTCCTTGCTGAAGCAGACGACTGGTGCCAGGACTCCACTTGCTGCTTGCCAAATTCAGATACTCATTGCTAAATGTGGGACAGCTTTTTGTGGAGGTACTGGCATCTGCTCTTCATCTCAGAGTAGCTGGGGCTACCCTAGGAAGAAGAAATAAATAAAAAATAAAAAAAATCAGGCATGTCAGCATTTCTGCAGAGTTTAGGATTTCCTGACCTTTTCTTTAAAATAGCCTTGAGGCAGACTCAGAGGTTACCAAGCCAGGCCAGTCTGGTTTTATTCATGTAAAGCAGTAAAAATACTCTCAGATTGACTTTGGAGCCTTCTGGGAAGTTTGCAAACTGAGGCTGTTCTTTTACAACAAACTCTAGACAAGTCTGAAACCACAACAACAACCCAAAGCCCAGCAGCTGCTAAAGAGGGCAAAACTCATTCATGCTTAAAGCCACTGAAGGGACTCAAACCTTCTCCATCAAATCAACAGGTGTGAGGTTTATCAAGCTCATGATACAAATCCAAGATGAAGTGGCAATGAGAATAATACTGTCACACCAAAGCTTCTGCTCTTCTGGGCCTGAAGATCTGGTTCTCTTTGGAATGACAAAAACTCATTCCACATGGGAATGAACACTTCAAACCATCTTGAGATAAATATTTACAAGCAATAAATCTTTACCAAGTTAAAATTCAGTACAAGAAGAGACAACAACAAATGCCAGGGATGCATCCCAGGCCAGATGCACCTGACTGGTGTGCAGGACAAGTTAGAAGAGAAAACTACAGTTGCCTTTCAACATTTTGAGAGGTTCCTGAGAAGCAGTAGCTTGGACTACTGGCCTCTGCCCAGTGACATTAGCTAGCAAGAGCCCTAGCACGGGCCTCACTGCACTGCTCCCCTGCAGGGCCAGGCTTGCCCTCAGCCTTCCACAGAGCATCCCTGGCTGCATCCAGTGCGAGCCAGGGCCCTGCCTGCTCCAAAGGCCACAGCTGCCCCACAGCCCCAGAGCTGCAGGGGCCTGACTGCCCTTGCCAACATCACTGCTCTGAGACAAGCTGGGCGCAATTTCCAGTGTTTTATACCACACACACACACACACACACACACACACACAAACACACACACACACACACACACACACACACAGACAGTTCTCCCTCCCCTCCTGCACTGCAAATGCAATGAGGGGATGCAGCACCCCTGCTGCAGCTGAGCCTGTGCAACTGCACTGCAGGAAGGGAGGGCCTATGCGGGCCTAACCCACCTCGGTGTTCATCTCAGCTTTTCTCCCTGCCTGGCCCTTCTCCTCCTTTAGCTTTCTATCCCTCTAGTTCACATTTACTATTAAATAATGTCTGTACTAGTGACTCTGGAATAGAGTCTTTCTTGCACCTTAATTCATGCAGAGGCTTCCCTTAATCATCAAATCTTTACTCCATCATTATCCACACTGGAGTTAGGAAAAGCTGTACACTGATACCTTCATTGAGATCCAAGGGACACTACTGCTTCAGCCTCCCGAATTCTTTTCACATCTTTTTTCACATGGTAGTCTTCAGCACATGATTGCTGTCATTGTAGAACTCAGAAATTTGTGTCTTTCTTAAACCCAAAAGGTGCAGGGGAAATGGAGCCGACATTTGGAGACAGGTAGGAAGTAGAATGGGATGTCAAAGCCAGCAGCCAGGAAGAAGAGTGGCCACCAGGTGCTGGCTGGAGGTAACTGAGCTACTGCTCAATCCTCTGCTTCTTGCTCATCACAGGTCTGGTCAAGACAGAACCCCGTTTCTACAATAACAAAACAATTCATTACTCTCTGACCCAGATCAGGTTTTGCTCCATTCTAAAAAAGCAGGATTTGTGAACTAGCAATGGTTGAAAACACATGGTTTTTTTTAAAAAAATACCTGTTAAATAATGGAAGACCTCCAGGAAAATATCTGCTCTATTGCATTCCTAGTTTCTCATCTTAGGACTTAGCAAGTCCTTCTCCAGGTCTACTGTTAAAAGGCTTTGGGAGGTAGCTCCCACTCCCTTCAGCATCTCCAGCAAAGCCTCCCCCAAAGGGGATGTCCTGTAAGTTTTATCTAGGTCCCAATTTCTGCTTGTACACACCAGGAAAATACTCAGCTTTTGCTGTCAAACTCCCACATGACTTACTGAAGAGGCACCTGGCTGTTTTAGAGTTTTATGTGTTAAAAATGAGATTAGTGCTTCACTATTAGAATACAGGAGTACGGGGTGTGATGGTTGCTTGTGAATTCTCATCGGGATGAACAAAGACAGCAGCCACATGTCAGGAAACTCTTGTGCTTTTAGGTACAGTAGTCTAAGGTCCAGCAGGCTACCTGCTGTGCAGACTCAAAAGCTGTTGGCGGACAAAACCCTTAAATTTGCACAAGAGAGTTTCACAAGTGCTTACCAATAAGCCCTCAGTGCTGCTCAGTGCCCTTCAATCATCTCTCAGCTCCTCCCAAGGACCTTCTCAAAGCTGCTGACTCACAAGCCACAGCACATGGCCACAAGCTCCCCACACCCACTGCAAACTTCTGAACTGAGCATGGAGTAGAACAGGACAGCCGTGTGTGCCCAGGCAGAGTGAGGGAGGAGTGAAACAGAGACAGAGGAGGGACTGAGGGAATATCACCATTCTGTAGATCCTGTGTTGGTGCAGCCACGTGGATAGTGCAGAGCTGGAGTCAGCAATGAGGGTGACAGAGAGACAGAGGGACAAGAGGGCGAGAGGGCCCCATCTGCCCGGCCCTGGGGCAGCCTCTTATGTACAGGAGATTTTTCCTGCAGAGCCAGCCTTTTGAGGCCTCCTCCAGGGAATGAGTTGAGGTGGGGACTGAGCTCAAGTCTTCGGGCAGAGGAGAAATTTGGCTCAGGACAGTGCTGCTCCACCCCTGCAGGATCCTCTCTTCTCACCACAGCCTTTCTGTCACAGCACTTGGAATGTCTGAGGCAAAACATGCTTAGGCCTGCTCCTGCACATTCACATCACAGCTTTTATACCACCAGCAAGTCTGCTGAAACTTTACACAGCGTACAGAATATTAAAAATGCACAAAATACCTGAGCAGGTCTTGCTGGAGCGTTTCTCTCCGAAGGCCCTGGAGATGTTGCTTGGCTGCTGCTGGTGGGGCTCTGAGATGGAGCTGTTTTTCTGTAAGGATGGTCCAATATTTCAAGTTACAAGGCCTAAATATCAACTGTCATAGTCCTTTCCTTGCAGAGCTTCAGTGCCAGGACTCAAGGAAACAGCATGAAGCTGAGTTGAAGGAGCTTTAGGCAGGATATCAGGAAAACATGCGTGCCCCAGAGGGTGCTTGAGCACTGCAGCAGGCTCCCCAGGCCAGTGGTCACTGCAGCAAGGCTTCAGGAAGTGTTTGGACAGCACTCTTGGGCACCTGGTGTGATTCTGTGCAGGGCTAGGATCCTGGCAGGTCCCTCTACCTCAGCATATTCTAAGAACCTAGGCTTCATTTCCCAGGGCTTTCTTCTAAAAAGGCTCTTTTCCTTCCCCAATAGACTGAACTTACCTAGAAAGTATTAACTTCAACTTCGCTCTATCGTTTTTACTGTAGCCAGGCCAATCAGTCTGAAGGGTTTGAAACAGATGCTCCTTCAGACTGAAGGAATTATCCTTTGCATTCAGCTCAGCAACCTACAGGCACACATTTCAGAAAAGAAATGTTCATTACATCTATGTGCAAACTACAGAAATCTAAAAGGGCTACTTCAGTTGGGATGGCAAAACATGGCTCTCATGGTATTGTGAATGTCCTCAGGGTGAAAAATCCCTGCCACTGCCCTGGGCAAACACAGCAACAAACGTCACAGCTTCAGGGAATCAGTTCCTTAAAGTCACTGTAGGATCAACTAAAAGTGTGTCCATGTTGAACTTGAGTCCTTTGACTAAGTTCCAAAATGCTTTTTCCTAGCTAAAGAGGAAATATTCCTATTTGATATATTATGCAGATGGGGAATATTTAAAAAGGAAGGAAGGAAGGATCTCCTGCATCTTTCAATGGGTGTGCATTTTATGAAAGCCTATGAGAAAGAAATCCCAGTGGAACTTAACTCGAAGGACTATTGGCAAAGTCTCTAATTTCAACCGGTGAGGAAGTAGTAAATTATGAATAGTAGAATAGCATGATGGAAGGAGCACTGGCACAAGTTCCACGATCTCACCTCCTGAAGGATTTTTCCAAGGGAATCCTTGTCCTTTTGCCTGACTCCATCTCTCTGCAGCCGAGCAAGTAACTCTGGCTCCTTGTAATCCCTCAGAGCAAGTAAATGAATCACCCTGTCCCTGTAGGGCCGGCCATAAACAGCAGCACAAACACTCCAGTCAATGTCTGCAAGTGTCACAGTCATCATCCTCCTCTTCTCAGGCACAGGACCTGAATTGCTTTGTTGAGCTCCTCTGACCTCTGCTTTTTCTCCTAAAGTGAGGGAAAACCAGAAACAAATAGTTCAAATTGGAGGTTTGGAGAAGGAAAGGAAGTTGATTCAAAAGGATGTACCAAGACTTTTGAGCCTCTGTTCAGTATTTACAGACCTCCAAGAATCTAAACAGTGAAGCATTAAACAGAAACAGTCATTAAAAGCTGGTAAAGGAGTGATACTGAATGGGAAGTTTTTATGAAAAATTTTTTATGCATGAAGCTTTTATGTGATTTCCCCTGTTCGTAAGCTCAAGCATTGAGCTATGTCTAGAATGACATGGACAGTGGGATTAAGTGCACCCTCAGCAAGTTTGCCAAAACCAGAGGCATGGGATGCCATCTGGAAGGACCAGGAAGTGGGGCCTTTGGAACCTCATCAGATTCAACACAGCCAAGTGCAAAGTGCTGCATCTTTGGGTTTGGGACTTTCCCTGACACCAAGACAGGCTTGGAGATGAAGGTGGGGAGGACTTGGAAGTGCTGGTAGATGGGAGGCTAAATATGACTAAAAAAACATACAGATATCCAGTAAAAAAATGTAATGGAAGCATATCTAAAAGTGGTCCATCAGTTTAATACCCTTCATGCTGGGATCGTGTGGCTCCTTTTGTTCTTGGCTCCTGCACTCTCTGCTCATCTCTTTGGCTTTGCTCATGGCAAGCATTTTATCAAAATCAAAGGATGGGATTTTTCCACCCTGTCTAACTCTGTTTTCTCACCTTTGGAGCTAGAAATCTTCCCCTGCACCCTGACAGGCACTGGGATTCCAGATGGAGTCCGAAATTTATCTTTCTCTTGTAGCTCATGCGTGGAGGTGGAAATGGAGCTGACACTTGGAGAGAGGTTCAAAGTTGAGCAGGATGTGGAAGGCAGGTCCAAGGAAGAAGTACTGCGGCCACCAGCTGTTGGCTCAATATCACAGGGCTCTTGGTCAATCCTCTGCCTCTTGGTCCTCACAGGATTGATAAAGGCAGAAGCCAGAGGCCGTTTCTGCAAAGATGATCCCAATTAGTTTTGCTCTGAAAAAGCAGCATTTCTGACCTGGCCATGGTTGAACACACACCTTTCTTACCTAAAATGGCCTGTCATACAAGGAGGTGCTGCAGCTAAATATGTTCTCTATTTCATTCCTACTTTCTCACCTGAGTATTCAGCAAGTCATCCTCCAACTCTGTAGCTAAATGGCTTTGGGAGAGAGACATTCCCTTCAGCACCTCTATCAATCTCGTTCCCTATTTCTGCTTAGACACCCCAGGAACACACTCAACTGTCACACACCCACACAATTCACAAAGCAACCCTAAGAAACCGCCAGTACCGTGCTGATCACAGCGTGTTCAGTGCAGAGATGATAACAACAGAGAGAAGCCCCAGTCTGACTGCAGGTCCCATTCCTGCTGTTCTCCAGAGGAAACCCTGGATCACAGCCTCTTCCCTACTGAGAACACGCTGCTCCCACCTGTGCACAGCAGCAGCTCAGAGCAGCATTGCCAGACACAGCTCTGTGCCCGCCTGCTGACAGAAATTCTGTAGGCATGGAGGTAGGACATAAGAGGATGCTGGGCCCTGCAGCATTTCCTGCTCTGGCTGGGAAAAGAGCTAGGGAAAACCAGAGCTGTTTAAAGACAATTCTTTAAGGTATAGAAAATATACCTTTCATGCAGTGTTTTCCAAGATTCTTTCTGAATTTTTTACTTGCCCTCTTGTATTGATTTTAAGCCTGACAAGTCCAAGGTATTCCCTGATGATTCAGAGTCCCCTCCTCACACATGGGATAGCCTGAACCAAAATGGGAGCCTAAATGCTGCTTAGGACAGAAAAACAAGTTTCCTACAAATGCCTCAGTACTGGAATATGTCCTTATCATAGACTTCAATAAGATTTCTCTTCAAAAAGTAGCACTGGCATTACCGTGCATGATTTAGGTACTAGAGCTGCCGTATCATCAAGAACCCTCCACAGACACAGCTAGGTACCAAAAAATATGTCCACATCTTGTCCTTAGCAGAGTTTCCTACCCACTTGTGACAAACAAGTCATGTGTGTGCAGCTTGTTGCAGGCTTTGACATTGTAACCATCAGGAAAAGTATACAGGAATCCCAGTAGAAGTATACACTTGCAAGTTTATATACTATAGAGACAGCACTACTGCTTGGACACCAAGAGCAAGCGGGAGAAAACATCATATATGGTAGAGAATGCTTAAAACTTCACAAAATACCTGAGCAGTTCTAGGTGGAGTATTTCTTTCAGAAGGTCCCAGAGACAGTGACTGGCTGGTGCTGGTGACATTTGGAGCTGGAGCTGTTTTTCTGTAAGGATGGTCCAACATTTCAGGTTACAAGGCAAAAATAACAGTCATCATTTTTACCTCACAGCGAAAACAGACCTTCATTTCCCAGAGGGCTTTTTTGAAATGGTTTTTGTCCTGACTGAACTTACTGAAAAAGAGTCACCTCCAATGTCTTTCTATCTCCTTCACTGTAGCCAGGCCAATCAACCTGAATGTCTTTGAAGAAACGTTCCTTCAGACTGAAAGAATTCTCATTTGCATCCAGGTTGGCTACCTACCGGCAGACATTTAAAACATCAATATTCATTACACCTGAAGGCAGACTACAGATGTAAAACTGGTAGTACAAAGCTAAAGCAAAGCTGAAAAGAAAATCATGCACCAGTTTTCCAGGATTTTTGTTTGATGCAAAGAACAAAGCAGCTGTCATGTAAGAAGCAACAATATTAAACACGTGTGGTCCATTTGGGCTGTAGAAATTTGGATGTAATAAATGCCAAACTGCTGCAAGCATGGAGGAAATGGATGCTATGAAAACCTCTCCCTGCACCAGGGATCCAGGTTTTTTGGTTTTTACACAGCTTTGGGAACCAAGGTACACTATGCCAGAACTCTCAGTCTTCACCATTTGAAATACATGGAGAGACCAGGCTTTTCCTTTCTGTTTTCATTTTCTTTTTTTGAGTAGGTCCTGAAGAACGTCATCTCCATGAGCAAGTCCATATTTTTCCACCCTCAGGAGGACACCTGCTGCCCTCTTGTTTCACCCAGCTACATTGCCATGGCAGAACACAGCCTGGACCTGTAAGGGGCAGGATTTCATCATCCCATGAAGCACCACAGGATGTTGGCATTTGTCTCTGCAAACAGAACTGCTTTTCTTCCTCAAGTGTCTGCTCAGAGGAAACTACAGCTTCCTATGGAACGCTTATAGGAGATAACCTACCCTAGAGCTACACTTCAACAGCTTAACAGTAACAAAGATATCCAGAATCAGGAATTCACTTTTTAAAAGCAGAACTAAGGCTGTGTTGGAAGAGAAGGAAGACTGTGAGTATAAGAGCTCAGCAAGTTCTCCCTACTGGTTTTTCATGTATAGAAAAAAACAACACCACCTCCCTGTGAAGCTAAGAAAAACGTCAATAACAGCTTTTCAGGATGTAGTGCTGTTCACACAGCCCTTTCGGAGTGCAAACCAGTATCTTCAGGCAGTTCACACTGCAAACAAGAAACTACTCCTTCAAAATCTCCTTCAACATGAACAAAAATAAACAGAAAGGAGATTTTTTTTCATCTCTTACCCTCTAAGGAGCTGAGCTTTGAAATCTTATCATCACTTTTTTCATAGCTAAAAAGGAAATATTGCTACTTGATATGTTAATGCTTGCATAATTCAGCAACAGCCTACATTGAGAATATTGAATAAGGGGAATATTGAAAAAGGAAGGAAACAGCCAGTGCATCCTTCAGTCCAAGTGAATCATATGAATGGCTGTAATAAAGAAATACCAGAGGCACTAAAATGACAAATGGAATATTATGAGAAATAACAGGTGCCAAGGAAGCTGAAGACTCAATCCACACAACAGCAAAGAAACTCTGTGCTCAAAGTTAGGCCACCACCTTTATCATGTAGGATTTGCCTGGAACACCCTTCCCTGGAAGGCAATCCCCACAGATCCAAGTAGAAGGAAATACCATTGAGAGACCACCAAATCCGTTCAAATGATATACTGCCCTATACAGCTACCAAAATTCTCTCCTCTGAAACTTGCCCCAGGTATTTTAAGGACCTCAGCTAAGTGTTTTGCCTAGCTGAGAGTTTCACCCTGTGAAGTTACTTTATGAAGCAATTTAACAGTTCAAGGGAAAGAGGGAGGATTAAAATAAGGCATGAGAAGCAACAACATTACAAAGAATTTATCATTGCCAGCTATTCTAGAAAAACAACAACAAGGCCTCCAAAGTTTTGAAGATTTCTTTCTTTTTGTCACATGGACTTGCAGTTGTGTGGAAACTGGGTAAAGTTGATGGGCAAATGTAAACAAGGAGCATTTCCTAAGCCTGTCATTGGTTTCTAATTGAAACCCTAAAGTAAGGCTGCTAAGAGTTAGCATTGCTGGCAGCAGCTCCAGCATCTCACCTCCTGAAGGATCTTTCCAAGGGATTCCTTGTCCTTTTCCACAACTCCCTCTCTCTCTAAGCAGGCAAGTAGCTCTGACTTCTTGTAATTCTTCAGAGCCAGTAAATGAACCACCCTGTCTCTGATGGGTCGCTGAGAAACAGTACTGAAAAGACTCCGGATGTATTTTGCAGGGTTCATGGGCATCGTTCTCTTCCTCTCAGGCACAAGATCTGGAGAGCTGTGTGGTGCTCTCCTGAGCTCTGGTATTTTCACTTCAGTAAAGAAAAAACAGAAAACGAATTGTCAAATGGGGAGCGGGAGGAAGCAAGGCAGTTGATTCAAAAGGATGTACCGACACTGTTGAAACGCTCTTTGTTCAGAATTTATAGATCATTACAAATCAAGATAGTAAAGCATTGGGAAGAAACAGTCATTAAAAAGCCCATGTAAAGGAGTGATACTGGAAGGGAGGTATTTATGAAAAACTCTTTATATGCACAGTGGTTTTCATATGATTTCTGCAGTTTGTAAGCTCAAGCACTGAGCTATGTCAAGAGTTATATGGCCAGTGGGATTAAATGCACCTTTGGCAAGTTTGACAACACCAGAGGCATGGGGTGCCATCCAGAGGGACATGGAGAACCTTGGCAAGTAGGGCCCTGGGAACTTAACAAGGCCAAGTGCAAAGTGCTGCATCTTTGGAGTTGGGACATGGCCTATCCCAGCTGGGCATGGGTGCTGGGATGGGATGGGGAGCCTGGGATGAAGGTGGAAAGGACTTGGGGGTGCTGGTGGATGAGAGGCTGGACAGGAGGCAGCAACGTGTGCTGGCAGCCCAGAAAGGCAACCGTGTCCTGGGCTGCATCAGGTGAAGTGTGGCCAGCAGGTCAAGGAAGGGGATATGACACAGCAAGCACTGTTTTGAAACCAGGAATTTGTGCTTAGTGGCTGAGGGAGACTTCATGCGTATTGGTGAGAAATCCGGGAGATCTGTGTCTTCCATCACACACACACAGACTGACCTTTCTTTACACGCTCCTTCAGTCTTGCAATGTACGTCAAATTCTTAATGCCTTTCTCCACTTCCAGTTCCTTGGACCATGCCTCTCTGATATTTGTCCGCAAACCTAATTGCACAAACATCACACACTTTAATTATTTAGAACACTGTAAACATGCCAGTTGTCAAGGGAAGACACTACTAATGTTTTGAGTTCAATCCAATGTGGATAAAGAAACTTCCCACAGCATTCAAACAAAACACCTCCTAAAACCATACCCCTGAATGACTTCTAAAGAAAATTACCTGAAACCATAAGCAAGCATTGAGATGAAAATTAGGTAAGAGTTCTTCACCCAGAGGGTGATCAGGAATTGGGACAGGCTCCCCACAAGACTGCGTATGGTACCAAGTCCACCAGAGCTCAGAAAACATTTGGACAAGTTCCACAGGCACCTGGTGGGATTCTTGGGGACAGAGCTGCACTTTCATCCAACTCTGATTCTGATTCTCTGATTCTGTGACAAGGCCCAGTCCCTAACTGGTACTGCATGGAGTATGTTGCAAAGGCACCCTGTACCCTACCAGCAACCAGACCTGTCTCACCTGAGTTTCTCTGTGCCAGCCTAAAGCCAAAGCGGCACCAAGTTCCACAATTGTCTCACTGCTGCCAGTCCTCACACCCCAGTTACTGAATGTTAAATATTCCCTTAAGATCTATGTAGACCACCACCAAGAATCACATGTGAAACAGAACGTTCCCAGTGAGAAATGTGAAGTTTTGTTTTGTCTCTCCAAAAAGCCACCCTGACACTAGTTTAAAATGCTCTGCACTAGGCTAAGGCAGAGCAAGAGCTGCACTTGCAGTGGCAGGGACGTCCCTGCAGGCAGGTGGCTGCAGCCACAGCCAGGTGAGAGCCTGATTTTCTCAGGGCAGCTGGCTGTACCTGGCTCAGTTCACTGCTGCAGGCAGCACCACTGAATGCCTGTAAGGGGAATATGCACCTTGAGTCTGCCTGGAACCAGGCTCCTTGGGGAAACAGCATTGAGAACAGATTAATAAGAAATGACATCACCTAAGCACGTGGTGCTTTGTGGGAAATGATGGGATTTGTGGGGAAGATGACATCAATATCTTCCCTTCAATTCCCTTGAAAAGAATCCAACGCAGCATTGTGCCAACGCTCACTTATTAACAACCAAGACAAAAAATTAAATCAAGCAAAGTTTCCCATGCTGGCTTTATTAAATGCTCTATGCAACTTCCTCAAAAACGCATAGGTTTTCTTCCCATTTCCCAATTAAATTTAAAGAATAATGACAGTGCCTAGATACTCCAGAATCAAAACCTTAGCTACCAAGGCAGTGAACTTAGGTGCATGAGGTAGTCCAAACCTTGACCTCAATGCTCCAAATTGCATCACATCAACCAGTATGTGAACAGGGAAGGACTGGCAGGCTTTCTCAGGGGAAAACAAACTAGTGGCTAAATGCAGTGACAAGAGACTGCAAGGTTGATCTGAGGCCATACCACCTCCAGTTGAGATCTTGGAACACAAGAGATCCCCCTGTCCCAGGAATATGCTGCAAAAATGAATTACCAAGTTGAAAATCTTACAAACATTGAGCAAAATGTGAAAGGCAACCATACCTCCAAGTGGGTTATACAATTTGACATTCTGTCCACTTCCATTGTGCGATGCCTCGCTGGCATTTGGCTAAAAGGAAAAAGATATTTTCTGTAAAAACTTCAGCCTACTCTCCATCACTGCTGATTAACTAGGCCTCTTGTTTTAAACAAGAGCTCTATTTGTGAAGGTTTGCTGTCACATCACTAGAAAGGGCTGCTTTGACACAGTTCTCCCTCTGCAAGCAACCGGCTACAAAACTGCCCTGCGAGAGCAACCCTCACTTAGCCTCTAATGCAGCCAAGCATTCAAGTAGCAAGTCATCCTTTCCCAGTTGCCGGAATTTATAGACACAGGCTTCCCTTGAAATCAAGTGCCTGAGTACAATTGAACTGACCAGTGTTCAGCTAAGAATGCAGGTGAGAATGGTTCACAAAAATATAAGAATTTTGGATGCAACCTGGTGCTGGGATTTATTTGGTACTAAGGAAGCACAACTTGGAGTCAACTCCAAGAAGAATTTCATCTGCATAAGGTGAACTTCTACTCTCAACAGGCATGAAAACCCTTTCTCTCGTCCTCAGCTCTAGATACAATTCTTTGCAGCTGTGAAATGGAAGCAGTTTATGCTTGGTTAATCATATAGAACAGAATTTGGGTTGCTTGGCTGATCTCATAATTTAAGGCATAATGTATCGCATTCTGCTGGAGGTTAAAACTCACTAAAATGTTCATCAGTCTAAGTACATTTTTAACAAAAACGACTACTGCCATCCAACTGCTTCATTCTGTAGGCAGAATTGTTTGAGATAAAATCTAAAAAGCTATGATAAATGGACTGAAAGATGCCCATCAATTTTCATGAGAAGGGAGACATCAATACCAAATAGACAATAGAATATTATTTAATTGAAGAAAATATGTAATTTAGAACCAATGAAGATTAATTTTTTTGTTAGCTAAAAATGCTAAAATTTCTTTGTTTGGAAAAGCTTTGAAAATGGTGTGCATGTGGCTGGAGTTCTCCACTATGCATCACAGCTGAGAATAAAGAAATGGCTACTCCTAAATCTAAAAAATATTGTTAGAGAGTTTCCTTTCTCCTGCCATGTTCTGTGAGTACAGTGCAAACAAGGAACAATGAGAAATCCATGCATTTTGACCAAGAGCCATGCCCAGAGCATGAATTTCCTGAGTGTCCCAGCGTGGAGAACATCTGACTTTGCCTGGCACCTCCTCAGTGTCGTCCCTGAGAAACACATCCCTCAGAGAACTTCCCATTCCACTGGCACCTCTTCCGTGTGATCCCTGTGAGTTGCTTCCACCCGGGCCGCTGCCTCAAAGGAGCCCTTGGAGCACCAGTGGGGCCCCAGCCCTGCCCAACAGGTCCCGCGGGGTCAGCAGCACCCGACACCAACACCATGGCCAAGCCCCCACCCGCTGGCAGCCCGCAGCGCCCGACACCTGCCCCTCACCTCTTGGTCCTGGGGCCTCTGGGTCACCCTGACGGGCACGGCAGTGCTGTCGGGGGCCCTGTGGGACGCAGTGCAGAACGCTCTGGATTGTGCCCAGGCCCACGGCTCCGCCATCCCGCTCTGCCTCGGGTGCTCTGGCTCCCACACAGCCACTGAGCCTGCTGAGAAATCTGCAAAATGCAAAATATTTGTTAGGAAAATGTGTGTGAATTTGTCCCTGAGCCCCCCCATTTCTGCACAGAACTGTAAATAATTACCGCCACTCAGTGTGTGGATCGGCCTCTTGAACAACGTGCGCTAGAACCAACCAAGCTGGAACAACACTCGCTCTTGCTCTGACACCTCTGCTCTCAACGCTGCTGCTGAGGGGTCTGACCGGTCCTGGTGTGTGCTGGTGACAATGGCCACGTGTCCTTGGAAACGGGGAGTTCCATGTTCCAGGCTGGGTGGGATGTCACTGAGGAGCGGGACGCCACACAGCTGGGGCACAGGGAGTTCACAATGGGCACACATGGGGAATGCCCTGTCTTATCCCATGACTGACTCAGCTCATTTCCAAGTGCAGAAAGGGGTGCTCTGGCCAAACCAGTTGCTGCAGTAGCTTTGCAAACCAGGGCTAATGAAGTGTTTCTGCACAAAAGTGCTGCACTTGGCTCTCTCTGAGGCAAAGGAGCAGCTTAACACTCCTAAACCAGGGCAGCAAGGTGCAGCCCCCCCAGCACTGGGCAATCCTGTCATGGACCAATCAGTCTGTTAGGCTTCCAGCACATACACAGTCATTCAAATATTATCTCTTTGACAAAACCCCCTGACCTTTCCTCATCCCAGTCTCCTAAAAGGAAACAAGTCAGCAGCATGCCCAGGCCCCCATGTGCTGTGCAGGAGGAGATGACATGGAAAGGCTCATGCTGGCCCTGAGCACAGTTACAGGTTGATAATTATGCTGACTGCAGCTGGCCATTGAAGTTACTGACACATGTAGATAACATTTTATACTCAGTTTATGATGGTTTTATTGTCATTTTCCCCCTACCCAAGATTATTCCTGATTTAAGTCAGCTGGCACCAAAAAAAGCGATGTCCAGTCATTACCAGGAGAGATAATAAGAGCATGTAGTTAAGAATGTGTTGAATATTACCATCCAAAGCACATTTTCAATGACATCTTGTATTTTTTTTCAAGACCATGTCTAGGTCTCCCCATGTCTCATCTCCTGGCTGCCTCACTCACAAGGACAGTGCAGTCTGGGGAAAGAAATGGGGGAAGCAATTTGTCAAACACCAGAGGCCACATCTGTGTCCCTTTTTGGGAATGACTGGATGGTGTTGATTATGGATCCTCAGTTATGAACTATTGGAAAAGCCTGTGTATGAGTCATGAAAGGATTCCATGGAGGTGTTACACTGGACTCCAGAATGTCCAACAACCTTTCTATATATTTTAAAGGTTATTGATGACAACTCCTGCTCTGGAGTTACCAGATGTGACTGACCCCTTTGCACTGTTCATGCATGAGTACTTTTGCCTTGCACAGTAATTCCATCTTTAGCTCAAAGAATGGGAATGAAGGAAGTAACCCTGTGGTATTTTGAGCCTATTTCTCAAAAGACAGCTAACCTATGTATAGAGGGATGGCCACTGCACCTCAGAGCAGGAGCCACCATGGTCCTGATTGATAGAATATACTTGAAAATAAATGGGAAAAAATGTGACAGTTTATGTGCCACACATGGTTATGTCTCGTGTAGAACAAAAAGGACATCACTGGTTATCCCTGAGCAGAATCTGAAAGTAACAGGTGGTAGTCCTGGAACAAAAGACCTTGAGACCCAGGCCCCTCAAAAACTTTCTTTGTCCGTGCTGCACATGTGCCTAGAGTGACATGTGGGTCACCTTCCTGCCAGTTCAGAATGTGCAGAACTGTACCTAAGTACTACTTCTGTTCAAAGTTTTCTAGAGGCAAAAAGGTTGCTGGGACAGGGGCACTGGGGGAATGTCAATAAGTAGTAGGTTGTCCTGAAGTCCCTTTTGCCGGGCAGATGCCATGGAGGTCTCTCACCCAGAAGAAGAGCCAGGACCCGCAGGGCAGATCCCATGT
The DNA here is from genome assembly GCF_050655825.1 of Lonchura striata. Taxonomy (NCBI): domain Eukaryota; kingdom Metazoa; phylum Chordata; class Aves; order Passeriformes; family Estrildidae; genus Lonchura; species Lonchura striata. The sequence continues at coordinate 12,732,157 of NC_140740.1, forward strand.
CCTGGATCCAGCCAGAACGGGGGTAAATTTTTCACCAGCCAGGAGGAGTATGGCCAGAACCTTGGGGTAATTGGATATCACCTGCCACGTGGCAGGGGGAAGTGGAAGGGGTTTGTTCTTCCTCCGCCGGTGTGCCATTAGTCATGGGGTGTGCCAAGTTCTGTATGGTGAACAATCATGTGTGACTCGTTCACCTCTTGTACACTCTCCTTTTAGTGTTATTATTACCATAAGGCTGGGCAGTTATCCCAGCTGGGCAAAGAGTAGTCCCAGAATCACTCTTACATGAAAAAGTGGATTGCAAACACAAAGCCATTAATTGGAGTACTGAAAAACTTTTGAAACATTGGAAAGATCTATAATTGGGTCTGAAATGGCTCAGATTGTACAATCAAGACTCCAAAAATGTATAGTTTGTAAAAGAGACAACCCTAACACAGCTTACAATGTAGTGCTGAGAGCCATAAAATCTGGGGATGTTCCAAGTGAATAGTGGCAGATGGATTTTACAGAATTTCCCAGAAAATAAGGGTCTAAATCTCTCCTAGTTATGGTGGGTACCTTTTCTGTGTGGCCAGAAGACTTCCCTTGTCACACCAATCAGTCTAGGGAAGTGGTTAAAATATTGTTGAATAAAATAATACTTAGATTTGAGGTGCCTTTAGGAATGTCATCAGATAGAGGTTCCCACTTTATTGCAGAAGGGGTACAAGAAGTTAGGAAAGCCTTGGGAATAGCTTGGGATCTTCATACTCCTTATAGGCCCCAAGCTAGTGGCAAAAGAGAGAGAATGAATTATACCATCAAATTGAACTTGGGTAAAATATGTTAGGAAACCTCCTTGATATAGGTCCAAGCTTTACATGTTGCTCTACTTTAAATTAGAATTCAGCCATGGGGCACCAGCAAAATCTGCCCCTATAAGCTGCTGCAAGCTTGACTCTATCAAGTACCACACATTTCAGGAAATATACACATATAAGGAGAGGTTGATTTGAATAATAACTTCATTTCTCATAGCAAAACTTCACAGGATTTACAGCATGAGCAGTTCTGATCTCCAGACCAACAGGACTGCACATACCAGTGAACCAACTAAGAGCTTAGATGTACTTGAAAGACTGGGGAATCTGCTCTGTTATAGCCAAGAAAGGACTTTTCCAAGTTCTGTTGACAATTTTACTGCATTGAAATTGACAGAGTAAAATCATGGATACATTATTCCAGAATCAAAAGAGCCAAAGCCCCGTAGCTCATAACAACATCTCCTGGGGATTTGAAGAAAGCTGGAGCAAACTTACTTCATGGTTATCCAGTTGGACTTGCTTAAAACATTGGTCTATAGCTGTTGTAATGCCTTATGCTTTAAAATTAAATATAGGTATTAAGAAACTAGTTCCCATATGGAACTCTGTCTCAAGAAAAGGGGGGACTTGATAAGGACCATAGAACAGAGCAGCACAGCGGTGGTAGTCTGTTATTTTACAGTTTGTTCTTCTGTAGTATGTTTTTATATTCCTTGTTATAAGTTTGTAATAGTTCATTCTGTGTAGCCCATTTGGCTTCCCTAATGGCTCAGTCCTGAGTTGTTTACCACAATTTTCCCTGCCAAAATATATGTCAATCCACTTGTCAGTTTTCCTGTATGCCTCCCTTGTTCCCTTGTCTTACCCCTGTCTGTCAAAGACAGCACACTCCTTTGCTCCTGGAGTGTTCCCCGTCTTTCATCCCTTCCTCAAAGCAGAATTGGATTGTCAGGTTTGCTTCCTCCCCGTGTTGGCTTCTCTTGGGGAGCTCTTACCCTGCACCCCTCCCCTAATGCCTCCCTACTGGTCACAGGTTGTGTCCTCGCCGTGTTTCCCCTACCCTTTAAAAGCAGTTCTTGCATGTTCAGATTTGTCACTTGCTCTGCCCCCCTTTGGGAATGAAATCATTGGCGATTCAGACAAGTGTCCTTCCCTTATTCCTGTGCCTCGGTTTCCCCGTGCTCCGTGCCCTGCTGCGCTCCCCACGCCGCAGCGATCACCGCCCCCCGCACCAGGCTGGGCAGAGACTCGGGGGCGGCCGCTCGCGCCTGGCCCTGCGGCCACAGCGGGACAGCTGCCAGCAGTCCCCATCCCTGGCCACTGAGAGCCAGACTCACACAGCCTTGAAGTGGATGAAGGATGTAACTTAGGCAGACAGAAGTCATGCAAAACACAAGCAGGATGCCAGCTCAGTTCTGCAAGCAGAAGTTATTGTGCAAAAAATTATATTCTTCTTACTCCAAAGTGGGGGGCGACAAACAACCACCTGAAATAGACATGTTGAAGACAGAGCCCAAAGAATCATATGAGGACTTCCAATAAGGGGTGCAAATTTGTAAAATAAATCAATACATACATATCAAATAAGCAGAGATAGCTAATGAATGGGAATTCAGTGTGTAAGATAAAAACTGTTCACCTGACACTCAGGGCACCCGATTATAGGAGGGATCCTCTGAGTGACCAGCATGGTGTAATAAGGAATGCCTGCTTTCTAATACTCAAAGCTGTGTTAGAAAGTTTCTATTTGGCCAATTTTAATAATAACCTCTCCTGGCACAACTTTGAATTATTCCCGTGTGCCCTGTCACGGTATGCCAGGGAGAACTTTAAGAACATGATGAGACATATGACCACGGACACATGATGCAGGTGACCAAGGGAGAGCAACCATGGGAATGCAGAAGTAGGAAACAAGAAATTATATTTCTTTTTTTTCTCCAACACCATGTAAGTACAGGTAGGCCTGTGGTGACAACACCTAGTGGAGGAGGCTGATGTTGCCAGCCTGTGGACTGTGACATCCCTTAGCAATGGGTTGTGACCTTACTTCCCCCACTGCTTATCTTGGGGTGACCAGAAGGTGAAATGCCTGTTTTGCTGTCATTGGTGAGTGGAGGCTGATGTCATTGAGCAATGATCTGTGACATCACAGAAGGAACAGATGATGACATCGTGTCCCTTCACTGCTTATGTTCAGTTGGCAGAGCCTGGGCCAGTCTGGCTCCAGCCTGAACTCCATCCAAGCAACATTGTGAGGACTGGAGGATCAAGCCAGGATACTCTCGTGCTGGGAGATCTTGGTGCCAATCTCGGAGCCATCACTCCTGTTTCAGTGCCCTGCCTGCTTCAGGCAGCCAAGCACTGCAGATGCAGAACTGAGGGTGAGCTGTGCAGGAATATCTTCCTCCGGGGTGGCTGTGGAGTGCATGACGGGACTCAGGGAGCTGGGAGGGTGGCCTCCTCCAGGGGCCTGGCCACTTCTTCCTCCCTGCCCCAGGACAACCAGTGACCATGGCCTCTCCCTCCTGCAGGAAGTGACAGCAGTGAGGGCAAACGGTCCCCGATCCTCATTTCTCCACAGCGTGCTGCAGAGCACAAAAATGTCCACAGAGACCAACAGCAACTGCCCCATCTGCCAGGACACTTGTGAGGATGTGGCTTCTACTCTGCCCTGCCACCACCAGTTTTGCCTGGGCTGCATTCTGCGGTGGACACAGAGAAATCCAGTGTGCCCACTCTGCAGAAGAACAATAGTGACTGTCCGATTTTCTGATCATGGAGCAGACGACTATCTGGAGGCATCCATCACAGTCCCTGAGGAGCTGCTAGATGTCAGCAGCCAGGGAGAGAGAGCTCTCGGCAGCCTGGATGAGAACAACTCCCATCCTCCTGTGGCCTTTCCTTCATCTTCTCCACAGGGGATAGTGTCTCCAGCAGAGCAGGAAGGATCAGGGCTGGAGTTTGCAGGCAGCATCCTGCCTGAGGTCTGGGCAGAAAGTTTCCGTCAACAACAGCATCTCCTGGACTCCATGAGGCCCTGGCTACATGAGAGGCTGGAGGGAATATACCAGGGCTGCTGGTGGGTGGTAGATGCCATAGAGAGCAGCATCTTGCATGGCCTTTGCATCCACGGGCCAAATGCTGAGTTGCTGGTCGAGGTGCTGCAGCCTGTCCTCGAGGAACACACGGCACCACTGGTCCATGATGTCATCAGCATCATTATGAGCCAGTGCCGTGAGGAGGCCCAGAGGCTTCTGCACTCCAGTGCTGTCAGGGATGAGAACACTGGCCCTGTGGCCAGCTCCAGGTCTAGCTCCAGCTCCATCTCCAGCTTCAGTTCCAGCAATTCCAGGAGCTCCAGTTTCAGCAGCCAGAGCTGCAGCTGCAGTTGTAGTTGCAGTTGCAGCTCCAACAGCTGCAGCTCCAACAGCTGCAGCTCCAGCAGTTCCCAGCAAGGGACTCCTGACAGCAGCCCCACAGGCTCTGATGAGGAGGAGGAAGCTGGCACTTGAGGGCCTTCCCCCTGCCCAGGGCAGCAGTCACAGCCCCCCTGCTCCCAGGGCAGGGACTCATTGTCCACTGGGCCCCAGCATATCTGACTAAAGAGGGGGCCCTCCTCACCAGTCCTGTCAGAGGCTGCCCCACTGGCAGCTCCAGCAGGGCTCATGCAATCCTTTATTCAAGGAAAAATAAATAAATTGTTATTTCCCTCACAAAATCTCTTTGTGCTGCTTTTCCCTTCTAATGCCCTTCCCCTTAAGCCCCACTGTGGGTGACACTCAGGTGCTGGGAGGCACAGCCAGGGGCTCCCAGAGCCATTGGGCCATGGCAGCAGCAGCTTTTCCCACAGCTTCCTGCTGCAGCTGCCCGCCCGCAGAGCAGCAGATGCCATAGGCAGAGCGGGCATCAGGGGCAGCTGAGGACAGCACAGGACCGTGCCCTCAGACTACCTCCATATTTTCTCTCATCTGCCCCCTTGGGAGAGGGGAGTGATACAGAGGCTTTGTCCAGGGTCCATCCAGGGTCAATCCACGTCAATCCACAAGATTTTTCACATCTTGTCCTGTCCTGACTGCCCCAAGGGCTACTGCATGAACAGTTTAATTTGTTCAGGACTACACTTAAAGTTATTCCTCCATGTCACACCTGACTGTACTCTGGAATTCACATTCTTCAAAAACTCATGAGGCCTAGGAAAGTTTGTGGTTCCTTCTTGCTTGTGGTTGGTGGCGACAAATCTGCTATTTTGTTGACTGAATTCATTGGAATTGGATGACATCCAACTTGACATTTTACTCCTAAAAGATTAATTTCCTGGGAAGCCCTTGACCTTACTTCATTTTATGACAAAACCAGCTTTCAGGAGGATCCAGATTATCTTCTCTCCTTTCCAAGCACTTCCTCTGCTGTGCTATCTTATACAATGGTATGATGGATGTACTGCAGATATTCTGTAGCACAACCTTTTCCAGTGCCATGGTAAATAGCAGGGCTGTGTTTCCAGCCCTGGGCCTATGCTGGATTTCACTGCAGGTGTGCCTGCACTCTCCTGATCAAGGAATGGAGAAAAATGCATAATTTATATCTATGGTGGTACCACTTTGCTGCCATGGACTGCAGTTCACACTGAAGACTGAGCACGTCCAGCATGGCAGCACTCGGTGATGGTGTGACTTCATTCAGGCCATGACACTCCACTGCAAGTCCCCACTCTCCCTTAGAGATACGCACAGGCCATACGGGACTAGTAAAGGCTGAGCGAGTCTTGCTGAGCACTCCTGGGTTCTCCAGTTCACGAACCATCTCATGGATGGGGGTCACACAGTCCCCTGGGGCAGTATTTTTGACAATGCACTGTTGTGATTGCATTCAGTACCTGTTGTTCTTTGACCCTCAGCAGTCCTACAGCAGAAGGGTTCCCTGAGGCACCAGGGACCAGCTCTCTAATTTCCTCTGTCTCCATAGCCGCTATCCCAAGAGCCCAGTGATGCCATTTTGGGTCCTTGAAATACCCTCTGCTGAGGTAATCTATGCCAAGGATACACAGGGTGTCGTGGTTTGACACGGAAAGAGAATTTTTTTTGGAAAGAAGAGGTTAATTTAGATATTGACTAATTAAAGGTAGACATGCTTTTGAGAATACAGAGGGGTTAAAAGTAGAATTTTTAGGGGAATTTGCTCTTTTTGGTTTTGGTTAGTGTGCAGTGTAGCTTTTTTTGTTTGGCTCGTGGCTGGGTGGAGGAGGGGAAGGCCGATGGCTTGATGGAGGTAGGCCCAAGGGTGGTGAAGGGACTGGAACTGGGCTGGCCCCTGCAGATGGAAGGGTGGAAGAAATTTAGGATGTCTCTGTTCCCCCTCCCAGAGTTTTTCTCCTGAGAGAGAGAGAGAAAGAGACAGCAGCAGTTTTGTCAGCAATTCCACCACGAGGAAGGAGGAGTGGGGGGAGCTGTAAAGTGCTTAGTGTCTGAGAATTGTGGGAGTCTGGGCATTGAGCTATTCTTGGGGAATTTGGACTTTTAACCCTTTCTTGAGAAATGAAAGCTTTGTGAATTTTCCTTTCTCCTTCTGGGTTTGAAAGAGAGGAAGAGGGACACCTTGAACTTTGGGATGTTAGAAGGAGGAATTTTAGATGGGAGGGGGACAAGGAGTGGCTTTTGGCTGGACTTTTCTGTGTTAACCACAACTTGAACTGATCTTCTTTTCTAAGAGAGACTGTATTTTGGGAGGATGCCAGTGAGTTAATGGACAAAAGTGACTTCAGGGCAACCTACTACTTATTGTCATTCCCCCCACAGCCCCTGTTGCAGCTCCCTTTTTGCCTCTAGAAAACTTTGAACAGAAGTAGTACTTAGGTACAGTTCTGCACATTCTGAACTGGCAGGAAGGTGACCCACATGTCACTCTAGGCACATGTGCAGCACGGACAAAGAAAGTTTTTGAGGGGCCTGGGTCTCAAGGTCTTTTGTTCCAGGACTACCACCTGTTACTTTCAGATTCTGCTCAGGGAAAACCAGTGATGTCCTTTTTGTTCTACACGAGACATAACCATGTGTGGCACATAAACTGTCACATTTTTTCCCATTTATTTTCAAGTATATTCTATCAATCAGGACCATGGTGGCTCCTGCTCTGAGGTGTAGGGGCCATCCCTCTATACATAGGTTAGCTGTCTTTTGAGAAATAGGCTCAAAATACCACAGGGTTACTTCCTTCATTCCCATTCTTTGAGCTAAAGATGGAATTACTGTGCAAGGCAAAAGTACTCATGCATGAACAGTGCAAAGGGGTCAGTCACATCTGGTAACTCCAGAGCAGGAGTTGTCATCAATAACCTTTAAAATATATAGAAAGGTTGTTGGACATTCTGGAGTCCAGTGTAACACCTCCATGGAATCCTTTCATGACTCATACACAGGCTTTTCCAATAGTTCATAACTGAGGATCCATAATCAACACCATCCAGTCATTCCCAAAAAGGGACACAGATGTGGCCTCTGGTGTTTGACAAATTGCTTCCCCCATTTCTTTCCCCAGACTGCACTGTCCTTGTGAGTGAGGCAGCCAGGAGATGAGACATGGGGAGACCTAGACATGGTCTTGAAAAAAAATACAAGATGTCATTGAAAATGTGCTTTGGATGGTAATATTCAACACATTCTTAACTACATGCTCTTATTATCTCTCCTGGTAATGACTGGACATCGCTTTTTTTGGTGCCAGCTGACTTAAATCAGGAATAATCTTGGGTAGGGGGAAAATGACAATAAAACCATCATAAACTGAGTATAAAATGTTATCTACATGTGTCAGTAACTTCAATGGCCAGCTGCAGTCAGCATAATTATCAACCTGTAACTGTGCTCAGGGCCAGCATGAGCCTTTCCATGTCATCTCCTCCTGCACAGCACATGGGGGCCTGGGCATGCTGCTGACTTGTTTCCTTTTAGGAGACTGGGATGAGGAAAGGTCAGGGGGTTTTGTCAAAGAGATAATATTTGAATGACTGTGTATGTGCTGGAAGCCTAACAGACTGATTGGTCCATGACAGGATTGCCCAGTGCTGGGGGGGCTGCACCTTGCTGCCCTGGTTTAGGAGTGTTAAGCTGCTCCTTTGCCTCAGAGAGAGCCAAGTGCAGCACTTTTGTGCAGAAACACTTCATTAGCCCTGGTTTGCAAAGCTACTGCAGCAACTGGTTTGGCCAGAGCACCCCTTTCTGCACTTGGAAGTGAGCTGAGTCAGTCATGGGATAAGACAGGGCATTCCCCATGTGTGCCCATTGTGAACTCCCTGTGCCCCAGCTGTGTGGCGTCCCGCTCCTCAGTGACATCCCACCCAGCCTGGAACATGGAACTCCCCGTTTCCAAGGACACGTGGCCATTGTCACCAGCACACACCAGGACCGGTCAGACCCCTCAGCAGCAGCGTTGAGAGCAGAGGTGTCAGAGCAAGAGCGAGTGTTGTTCCAGCTTGGTTGGTTCTAGCGCACGTTGTTCAAGAGGCCGATCCACACACTGAGTGGCGGTAATTATTTACAGTTCTGTGCAGAAATGGGGGGGCTCAGGGACAAATTCACACACATTTTCCTAACAAATATTTTGCATTTTGCAGATTTCTCAGCAGGCTCAGTGGCTGTGTGGGAGCCAGAGCACCCGAGGCAGAGCGGGATGGCGGAGCCGTGGGCCTGGGCACAATCCAGAGCGTTCTGCACTGCGTCCCACAGGGCCCCCGACAGCACTGCCGTGCCCGTCAGGGTGACCCAGAGGCCCCAGGACCAAGAGGTGAGGGGCAGGTGTCGGGCGCTGCGGGCTGCCAGCGGGTGGGGGCTTGGCCATGGTGTTGGTGTCGGGTGCTGCTGACCCCGCGGGACCTGTTGGGCAGGGCTGGGGCTCCACTGGTGCTCCAAGGGCTCCTTTGAGGCAGCGGCCCGGGTGGAAGCAACTCACAGGGATCACACGGAAGAGGTGCCAGTGGAATGGGAAGTTCTCTGAGGGATGTGTTTCTCAGGGACGACACTGAGGAGGTGCCAGGCAAAGTCAGATGTTCTCCACGCTGGGACACTCAGGAAATTCATGCTCTGGGCATGGCTCTTGGTCAAAATGCATGGATTTCTCATTGTTCCTTGTTTGCACTGTACTCACAGAACATGTCAGGAGAAAGGAAACTCTCTAACAATATTTTTTAGATTTAGGAGTAGCCATTTCTTTATTCTCAGCTGTGATGCATAGTGGAGAACTCCAGCCACATGCACACCATTTTCAAAGCTTTTCCAAACAAAGAAATTTTAGCATTTTTAGCTAACAAAAAAATTAATCTTCATTGGTTCTAAATTACATATTTTCTTCAATTAAGTAATATTCTATTGTCTATTCGGTATTGATGTCTCCCTTCTCATGAAAATTGATGGGCATCTTTCAGTCCATTTATCATAGCTTTTTAGATTTTATCTCAAACAATTCTGCCTACAGAATGAAGCAGTTGGATGGCAGTAGTCGTTTTTGTTAAAAATGTACTTAGACTGATGAACATTTTAGTGAGTTTTAACCTCCAGCAGAATGTGATACATTATGCCTTAAATTATGAGATCAGCCAAGCAACCCAAATTCTGTTCTATATGATTAACCAAGCATAAACTGCTTCCATTTCACAGCTGCAAAGAATTGTATCTAGAGCTGAGGACGAGAGAAAGGGTTTTCATGCCTGTTGAGAGTAGAAGTTCACCTTATGCAGATGAAATTCTTCTTGGAGTTGACTCCAAATTGTGCTTCCTTAGTACCAAATAAATTCCAGCACCAGGTTGCATCCAAAATTCTTATATTTTTGTGAACCATTCTCACCTGCATTCTTAGCTGAACACTGGTCAGTTCAATTGTACTCAGGCACTTGATTTCAAGGGAAGCCTGTGTCTATAAATTCCAGCAACTGGGAAAGGATGACTTGCTACTTGAATGCTTGGCTGCATTAGAGGCTAAGTGAGGGTTGCTCTCTCAGGGCAGTTTTGTAGCCGGTTGCTTGCAGAGGGAGAACTGTGTCAAAGCAGCCCTTTCTAGTGATGTGACAGCAAACCTTCACAAATAGAGCTCTTGTTTAAAACAAGAGGCCTAGTTAATCAGCAGTGATGGAGAGTAGGCTGAAGTTTTTACAGAAAATATCTTTTTCCTTTTAGCCAAATGCCAGCGAGGCATTGCACAATGGAAGTGGACAGAATGTCAAATTGTATAACCCACTTGGAGGTATGGTTGCCTTTCACATTTTGCTCAATGTTTGTAAGATTTTCAACTTGGTAATTCATTTTTGCAGCATATTCCTGGGACAGGGGGATCTCTTGTGTTCCAAGATCTCAACTGGAGGTGGTATGGCCTCAGATCAACCTTGCAGTCTCTTGTCACTGCATTTAGCCACTAGTTTGTTTTCCCCTGAGAAAGCCTGCCAGTCCTTCCCTGTTCACATACTGGTTGATGTGATGCAATTTGGAGCATTGAGGTCAAGGTTTGGACTACCTCATGCACCTAAGTTCACTGCCTTGGTAGCTAAGGTTTTGATTCTGGAGTATCTAGGCACTGTCATTATTCTTTAAATTTAATTGGGAAATGGGAAGAAAACCTATGCGTTTTTGAGGAAGTTGCATAGAGCATTTAATAAAGCCAGCATGGGAAACTTTGCTTGATTTAATTTTTTGTCTTGGTTGTTAATAAGTGAGTGTTGCCACAACGCTGCATTGGATTCTTTTCAAGGGAATTGAAGGGAAGATATTGATGTCATCTTCCCCACAAATCCCATCATTTCCCACAAAGCACCACGTGCTTAGGTGATGTCATTTCTTATTAATCTGTTCTCAATGCTGTTTCCCCAAGGAGCCTGGTTCCAGGCAGACTCAAGGTGCATATTCCCCTTCCAGGCATTCAGTGGTGCTGCCTGCAGCAGTGAACTGAGCCAAGTACAGCCAGCTGCCCTGAGAAAATCAGGCTCTCACCTGGCTGTGGCTGCAGCCACCTGCCTGCAGGGACGTCCCTGCCACTGCAAGTGCAGCTCTTGCTCTGCCTTAGCCTAGTGCAGAGCATTTTAAACTAGTGTCAGGGTGGCTTTTTGGAGAGACAAAACAAAACTTCACATTTCTCACTGGGAACGTTCTGTTTCACATGTGATTCTTGGTGGTGGTCTACATAGATCTTAAGGGAATATTTAACATTCAGTAACTGGGGTGTGAGGACTGGCAGCAGTGAGACAATTGTGGAACTTGGTGCTGCTTTGGCTTTAGGCTGGCACAGAGAAACTCAGGTGAGACAGGTCTGGTTGCTGGTAGGGTACAGGGTGCCTTTGCAACATACTCCATGCAGTACCAGTTAGGGACTGGGCCTTGTCACAGAATCAGAGAATCAGAATCAGAGTTGGATGAAAGTGCAGCTCTGTCCCCAAGAATCCCACCAGGTGCCTGTGGAACTTGTCCAAATGTTTTCTGAGCTCTGGTGGACTTGGTACCATACGCAGTCTTGTGGGGAGCCTGTCCCAATTCCTGACCACCCTCTGGGTGAAGAACTCTTACCTAATTTTCATCTTAATGCTTGCTTATGGTTTCAGGTAATTTTCTTTAGAAGTCATTCAGGGGTATGGTTTTAGGAGGTGTTTTGTTTGAATGCTGTGGGAAGTTTCTTTATCCACATTGGATTGAACTCAAAACATTAGTAGTGTCTTCCCTTGACAACTGGCATGTTTACAGTGTTCTAAATAATTGAAGTGTGTGATGTTTGTGCAATTAGGTTTGCGGACAAATATCAGAGAGGCATGGTCCAAGGAACAGGAAGTGGAGAAAGGCATTAAGAATTTGACGTACATTGCAAGACTGAAGGAGCGTGTAAAGAAAGGTCAGTCTGTGTGTGTGTGATGGAAGACACAAATCTCCCGGATTTCTCACCAATACGCATGAAGTCTCCCTCAGCCACTAAGCACAAATTCCTGGTTTCAAAACAGTGCTTGCTTTGTCATATCCCCTTCCTTGACCTGCTGGCCACACTTCACCTGATGCAGCCCAGGACACGGTTGCCTTTCTGGGCTGCCAGCACACGTTGCTGCCTCCTGTCCAGCCTCTCATCCACCAGCACCCCCAAGTCCTCTCCACCTTCATCCCAGGCTCCCCATCCCATCCCAGCACCCATGCCCAGCTGGGATAGGCCATGTCCCAACTCCAAAGATGCAGCACTTTGCACTTGGCCTTGTTAAGTTCCCAGGGCCCTACTTGCCAAGGTTCTCCATGTCCCTCTGGATGGCACCCCATGCCTCTGGTGTTGTCAAACTTGCCAAAGGTGCATTTAATCCCACTGGCCATATAACTCTTGACATAGCTCAGTGCTTGAGCTTACAAACTGCAGAAATCATATGAAAACCACTGTGCATATAAAGAGTTTTTCATAAATACCTCCCTTCCAGTATCACTCCTTTACATGGGCTTTTTAATGACTGTTTCTTCCCAATGCTTTACTATCTTGATTTGTAATGATCTATAAATTCTGAACAAAGAGCGTTTCAACAGTGTCGGTACATCCTTTTGAATCAACTGCCTTGCTTCCTCCCGCTCCCCATTTGACAATTCGTTTTCTGTTTTTTCTTTACTGAAGTGAAAATACCAGAGCTCAGGAGAGCACCACACAGCTCTCCAGATCTTGTGCCTGAGAGGAAGAGAACGATGCCCATGAACCCTGCAAAATACATCCGGAGACTTTTCAGTACTGTTTCTCAGCGACCCATCAGAGACAGGGTGGTTCATTTACTGGCTCTGAAGAATTACAAGAAGTCAGAGCTACTTGCCTGCTTAGAGAGAGAGGGAGTTGTGGAAAAGGACAAGGAATCCCTTGGAAAGATCCTTCAGGAGGTGAGATCCTGGAGCTGCTGCCAGAAATGCGAACTCTTAGCAGCCTTACTTTAGGGTTTCAATTAGAAACCAATGACAGGCTTAGGAAATGCTCCTTGTTTACATTTGCCCATCAACTTTACCCAGTTTCCACCCAACTGCAAGTCCATGTGACAAAAAGAAAGAAATCTTCAAAACTTTGGAGGCCTTGTTGTTGTTTTTCTAGAATAGCTGGCAATGATAAATTCTTTGTAATGTTGTTGCTTCTCATGCCTTATTTTAATCCTCCCTCTTTCCCTTGCACTGTTAAATTGCTTCATAAAGTAACTTCACAAGGTGAAACTCTCAGCTAGGCAAAACACTTAGCTGAGGTCCTTAAAATACCTGGGGCAAGTTTCAGAGGAGAGAATCTTGGTAGCTGTATAGGGCAGTATATCATTTGAACGGATTTGGTGGTCTCTCAATGGTATTTCCTTCTACTTGGATCTGTGGGGATTGCCTTCCAGGGAAGGGTGTTCCAGGCAAATCCTACATGATAAAGGTGGTGGCCTAACTTTGAGCACAGAGTTTCTTTGCTGTTGTGTGGATTGAGTCTTCAGCTTCCTTGGCACCTGTTATTTCTCATAATATTCCATTTGTCATTTTAGTGCCTCTGGTATTTCTTTATTACAGCCATTCATATATGATTCACTTGGACTGAAGGATGCACTGGCTGTTTCCTTCCTTTTTCAATATTCCCCTTATTCAATATTCTCAATGTAGGCTGTTGCTGAATTATGCAAGCATTAACATATCAAGTAGCAATATTTCCTTTTTAGCTATGAAAAAAGTGATGATAAGATTTCAAAGCTCAGCTCCTTAGAGGGTAAGAAATGAAAAAAAATCTCCTTTCTGTTTATTTTTGTTCATGTTGAAGGAGATTTTGAAGAAGTAGTTTCTTGTTTGCAGTGTGAACTGCCTGAAGATACTGGTTTGCATTCCGAAAGGGCTGTGTGAACAGCACTACATCCTGAAAAGCTGTTATTGACGTTTTTCTTAGCTTCACAGGGAGGTGGTGTTGTTTTTTTCTATACATGAAAAACCAGTAGGGAGAACTTGCTGAGCTCTTATACTCACAGTCTTCCTTCTCTTCCAACACAGCCTGAGTTCTGCTTTTAAAAAGTGAATTCCCGATTCTGGATATCTTTGTTACTGTTAAGCTGTTGAAGTGTAGCTCTAGGGTAGGTTATCTCCTATAAGCGTTCCATAGGAAGCTGTAGTTTCCTCTGAGCAGACACTTGAGGAAGAAAAGCAGTTCTGTTTGCAGAGACAAATGCCAACATCCTGTGGTGCTTCATGGGATGATGAAATCCTGCCCCTTACAGGTCCAGGCTGTGTTCTGCCATGGCAATGTAGCTGGGGGAAACAAGAGGGCAGCAGGTGTCCTCCTGAGGGTGGAAAAATATGGACTTGCTCATGGAGATGGTGTTCTTCAGGACCTACTCAAAAAAAGAAAATGAAAACAGAAAGGAAAAACCTGGTCTCTCCATGTATTTCAAATGGTGAAGACTGAGAGTTCTGGCATAGTGTACCTTGGTTCCCAAAGCTGTGTAAAAACCAAAAAACCTGGATCCCTGGTGCAGGGAGAGGTTTTCATAGCATCCATTTCCTCCATGCTTGCAGCAGTTTGGCATTTGTTACATCCAAATTTCTACAGCCCAAATGGACCACACGTGTTTAATATTGTTGCTTCTTACATGACAGCTGCTTTGTTCTTTGCATCAAACAAAAATCCTGGAAAACTGGTGCATGATTTTCTTTTCAGCTTTGCTTTAGCTTTGTACTACCAGTTTTACATCTGTAGTCTGCCTTCAGGTGTAATGAATATTGATGTTTTAAATGTCTGCCGGTAGGTAGCCAACCTGGATGCAAATGAGAATTCTTTCAGTCTGAAGGAACATTTCTTCAAAGACATTCAGGTTGATTGGCCTGGCTACAATGAAGGAGATAGAAAGACATTGGAGGTGACTCTTTTTCAGTAAGTTCAGTCAGGACAACAACCATTTCAAAAAAACCCTCTGGGAAATGAAGGTCTGTTTTCGCTGTGAGGTAAATATGATGACTCTTATTTTTGCCTTGTAACCTGAAATGTTGGACCATCCTTACAGAAAAACAGCTCCAGCTCCAAATGTCACCAGCACCAGCCAGTCACTGTCTCTGGGACCTTCTGAAAGAAATACTCCACCTAGAACTGTTCAGGTATTTTGTGAAGTTTTAAGCATTCTCTAACATATATGATGTTTTCTCCCGCTTGCTCTTGGTGTCCAAGCAGTAGTGCTGTCTCTATAGTATATAAACTTGCAAGTGTATACTTCTACTGGGATTCCTGTATACTTTTCCTGATGGTTACAATGTCAAAGCCTGCAACAAGCTGCACACACATGACTTGTTTGTCACAAGTGGGTGGGAAACTCTGCTAAGGACAAGATGTGGACATATTTTTTGGTACCTAGCTGTGTCTGTGGAGGGTTCTTGATGATACGGCAGCTCTAGTACCTAAATCATGCACGGTAATGCCAGTGCTAGTGTTTGAAGAGAAATCTTATTGAAGTCTATGATAAGGACATATTCCAGTACTGAGGCATTTGTAGGAAACTTGTTTTTCTGTCCTAAGCAGCATTTAGGCTCCCATTTTGGTTCAGGCTATCCCATGTGTGAGGAGGGGACTCTGAATCATCAGGGAATACCTTGGACTTGTCAGGCTTAAAATCAATACAAGAGGGCAAGGAAAAAATTCAGAATCTTGGAAAACACTGCATGAAAGGTATATTTTCTATACCTTAAAGAATTGTCTTTAAACAGCTCTGGTTTTCCCTAGCTCTTTTCCCAGCCAGAGCAGGAAATGCTGCAGGGCCCAGCATCCTCTTATGTCCTACCTCCATGCCTACAGAATTTCTGTCAACAGGCGGGCACAGAGCTGTGTCTGGCAATGCTGCTCTGAGCTGCTGCTGTGCACAGGTGGGAGCAGCGTGTGCTCGGTAGGGAAGAGGCTGTGATCCAGGGTTTCCTCTGGAGAACAGCAGGAATGAGACCTGCAGTCAGACTGGGGCTTCTCTCTGTTGTTATCATCTCTGCACTGAACACGCTGTGATCAGCACGGTACTGGCGGTTTCTTGGGGTTGCTTTGTGAATTCTGTGGGTGTGTGACAGCAGGAGTTGAGTGTGTTCCTGGGGTGTCTAAGCAGAAATAGGGAACGAGATTGATAGAGGTGCTGAAGGGAATGTCTCTCCCAAAGCCATTTAGCTACAGAGTTGGAGGATGACTTGCTGAATACTCAGGTGAGAAAGTAGGAATGAAATAGAGAACATATTTAGCTGCAGCACCTCCTTGTATGACAGGCCATTTTAGGTAAGAAAGGTGTGTGTTCAACCATGGCCAGGTCAGAAATGCTGCTTTTTCAGAGCAAAACTAATTGGGATCATCTTTGCAGAAACGGCCTCTGGCTTCTGCCTTTATCAATCCTGTGAGGACCAAGAGGCAGAGGATTGACCAAGAGCCCTGTGATATTGAGCCAACAGCTGGTGGCCGCTGTCCTTCTTCCTTGGACCTGCCTTCCACATCCTGCTCAACTTTGAACCTCTCTCCAAGTGTCAGCTCCATTTCCACCTCCACGCATGAGCTACAAGAGAAAGATAAATTTCGGACTCCATCTGGAATCCCAGTGCCTGTCAGGGTGCAGGGGAAGATTTCTAGCTCCAAAGGTGAGAAAACAGAGTTAGACAGGGTGGAAAAATCCCATCCTTTGATTTTGATAAAATGCTTGCCATGAGCAAAGCCAAAGAGATGAGCAGAGAGTGCAGGAGCCAAGAACAAAAGGAGCCACACGATCCCAGCATGAAGGGTATTAAACTGATGGACCACTTTTAGATATGCTTCCATTACATTTTTTACTGGATATCTGTATGGTTTTTTAGTCATATTTAGCCTCCCATCTACCAGCACTTCCAAGTCCTCCCCACCTTCATCTCCAAGCCTGTCTTGGTGTCAGGGAAAGTCCCAAACCCAAAGATGCAGCACTTTGCACTTGGCTTTGTTGAATCTGATGAGGTTCCAAAGGCCCCACTTCCTGGTCCTTCCAGATGGCATCCCATGCCTCTGGTTTTGGCAAACTTGCTGAGGGTGCACTTAATCCCACTGTCCATGTCATTCTAGACATAGCTCAATGCTTGAGCTTACGAACAGGGGAAATCACATAAAAGCTTCATGCATAAAAAATTTTTCATAAAAACTTCCCATTCAGTATCACTCCTTTACCAGCTTTTAATGACTGTTTCTGTTTAATGCTTCACTGTTTAGATTCTTGGAGGTCTGTAAATACTGAACAGAGGCTCAAAAGTCTTGGTACATCCTTTTGAATCAACTTCCTTTCCTCCTCCAAACCTCCAATTTGAACTATTTGTTTCTGGTTTTCCCTCACTTTAGGAGAAAAAGCAGAGGTCAGAGGAGCTCAACAAAGCAATTCAGGTCCTGTGCCTGAGAAGAGGAGGATGATGACTGTGAGACTTGCAGACATTGACTGGAGCGGTTGTGCTGCTGTTTACGGCCGGCCCTACAGGGACAGGGTGATTCATTTACTTGCTCTGAGGGATTACAAGGAGCCAGAGTTACTTGCTCGGCTGCAGAGAGATGGAGTCAGGCAAAAGGACAAGGATTCCCTTGGAAAAATCCTTCAGGAGGTGAGATCGTGAAACTTGTGCCAGTGCTTCTTCCATCATGCTATTCTACTATTCATAATTTACTACTTCCTCACCGGTTGAAATTAGAGACTTTGCCAATAGTCCTTCGAGTTAAGTTCCACTGGGATTTCTTTCTCATAGGCTTTCATAAAATGCACACCCATTGAAAGATGCAGGAGATCCTTCCTTCCTTCCTTTTTAAATATTCCCCATCTGCATAATATATCAAATAGGAATATTTCCTCTTTAGCTAGGAAAAAGCATTTTGGAACTTAGTCAAAGGACTCAAATTCAACATGGACACACTTTTAGTTGATCCTACAGTGACTTTAAGGAACTGATTCCCTGAAGCTGTGACGTTTGTTGCTGTGTTTGCCCAGGGCAGTGGCAGGGATTTTTCACCCTGAGGACATTCACAACACCATGAGAGCCATGTTTTGCCATCCCAACTGAAGTAGCCCTTTTAGATTTCTGTAGTTTGCACATAGATGTAATGAACATTTCTTTTCTGAAATGTGTGCCTGTAGGTTGCTGAGCTGAATGCAAAGGATAATTCCTTCAGTCTGAAGGAGCATCTGTTTCAAACCCTTCAGACTGATTGGCCTGGCTACAGTAAAAACGATAGAGCGAAGTTGAAGTTAATACTTTCTAGGTAAGTTCAGTCTATTGGGGAAGGAAAAGAGCCTTTTTAGAAGAAAGCCCTGGGAAATGAAGCCTAGGTTCTTAGAATATGCTGAGGTAGAGGGACCTGCCAGGATCCTAGCCCTGCACAGAATCACACCAGGTGCCCAAGAGTGCTGTCCAAACACTTCCTGAAGCCTTGCTGCAGTGACCACTGGCCTGGGGAGCCTGCTGCAGTGCTCAAGCACCCTCTGGGGCACGCATGTTTTCCTGATATCCTGCCTAAAGCTCCTTCAACTCAGCTTCATGCTGTTTCCTTGAGTCCTGGCACTGAAGCTCTGCAAGGAAAGGACTATGACAGTTGATATTTAGGCCTTGTAATTTGAAATATTGGACCATCCTTACAGAAAAACAGCTCCATCTCAGAGCCCCACCAGCAGCAGCCAAGCAACATCTCCAGGGCCTTTGGAGAGAAACGCTCCAGCAAGACCTGCTCAGGTATTTTGTGCATTTTTAATATTCTGTACGCTGTGTAAAGTTTCAGCAGACTTGCTGGTGGTATAAAAGCTGTGATGTGAATGTGCAGGAGCAGGCCTAAGCATGTTTTGCCTCAGACATTCCAAGTGCTGTGACAGAAAGGCTGTGGTGAGAAGAGAGGATCCTGCAGGGGTGGAGCAGCACTGTCCTGAGCCAAATTTCTCCTCTGCCTGAAGACTTGAGCTCAGTCCCCACCTCAACTCATTCCCTGGAGGAGGCCTCAAAAGGCTGTCTCTGCAGGAAAAATCTCCTGTACATAAGAGGCTGCCCCAGGGCCGGGCAGATGGGGCCCTCTTGCCCTCTTGTCCCTCTGTCTCTCTGTCACCCTCATTGCTGACTCCAGCTCTGCACTATCCACGTGGCTGCACCAACACAGGATCTACAGAATGGTGATATTCCCTCAGTCCCTCCTCTGTCTCTGTTTCACTCCTCCCTCACTCTGCCTGGGCACACACGGCTGTCCTGTTCTACTCCATGCTCAGTTCAGAAGTTTGCAGTGGGTGTGGGGAGCTTGTGGCCATGTGCTGTGGCTTGTGAGTCAGCAGCTTTGAGAAGGTCCTTGGGAGGAGCTGAGAGATGATTGAAGGGCACTGAGCAGCACTGAGGGCTTATTGGTAAGCACTTGTGAAACTCTCTTGTGCAAATTTAAGGGTTTTGTCCGCCAACAGCTTTTGAGTCTGCACAGCAGGTAGCCTGCTGGACCTTAGACTACTGTACCTAAAAGCACAAGAGTTTCCTGACATGTGGCTGCTGTCTTTGTTCATCCTGATGAGAATTCACAATCAACCAACACCCCGTACTCCTGTATTCTAATAGTGAAGCACTAATCTCATTTTTAACACATAAAACTCTAAAACAGCCAGGTGCCTCTTCAGTAAGTCATGTGGGAGTTTGACAGCAAAAGCTGAGTATTTTCCTGGTGTGTACAAGCAGAAATTGGGACCTAGATAAAACTTACAGGACATCCCCTTTGGGGGAGGCTTTGCTGGAGATGCTGAAGGGAGTGGGAGCTACCTCCCAAAGCCTTTTAACAGTAGACCTGGAGAAGGACTTGCTAAGTCCTAAGATGAGAAACTAGGAATGCAATAGAGCAGATATTTTCCTGGAGGTCTTCCATTATTTAACAGGTATTTTTTTAAAAAAAAAACATGTGTTTTCAACCATTGCTAGTTCACAAATCCTGCTTTTTTAGAATGGAGCAAAACCTGATCTGGGTCAGAGAGTAATGAAATGTTTTGTTATTGTTGTAGAAACGGGGTTCTGTCTTGACCAGACCTGTGATGAGCAAGAAGCAGAGGATTGAGCAGTAGCTCAGTTACCTCCAGCCAGCACCTGGTGGCCGCTCTTCTTCCTGGCTGCTGGCTTTGACATCCCATTCTACTTCCTACCTGTCTCCAAATGTCGGCTCCATTTCCCCTGCACCTTTTGGGTTTAAGAAAGACACAAATTTCTGAGTTCTACAATGACAGCAATCATGTGCTGAAGACTACCATGTGAAAAAAGATGTGAAAAGAATTCGGGAGGCTGAAGTAGTAGTGTCCCTTGGATCTCAATGAAGGTATCAGTGTACAGCTTTTCCTAACTCCAGTGTGGATAATGATGGAGTAAAGATTTGATGATTAAGGGAAGCCTCTGCATGAATTAAGGTGCAAGAAAGACTCTATTCCAGAGTCACTAGTACAGACATTATTTAATAGTAAATGTGAACTAGAGGGATAGAAAGCTAAAGGAGGAGATGGGCCAGGCAGGGAGAAAAGCTGAGATGAACACCGAGGTGGGTTAGGCTCGCATAGGCCCTCCCTTCCTGCAGTGCAGTTGCACAGGCTCAGCTGCAGCAGTGGTGCTGCATCCCCTCATTGCATTTGCAGTGCAGGAGAGGAGGGAGAACTGTGTGTGTGTGTGTGTGTGTGTGTGTGTGTGTGTGTGTGTGTGGTGTGTGTGTGTGTGTGTGGTATAAAACACTGGAAATTGCGCCCAGCTTGTCTCAGAGCAGTGATGTTGGCAAGGGCAGTCAGGCCCCTGCAGCTCTGGGGCTGTGGGGCAGCTGTGGCCTTTGGAGCAGGCAGGGCTCTGGCTCGCACTGGATGCAGCCAGGGATGCTCTGTGGAAGGCTGAGGGCAAGCCTGGCCCTGCAGGGGAGCAGTGCAGTGAGGCCCGTGCTAGGGCTCCTTCTAGCTAATGTCACTGGGCAGAGGCCAGTAGTCCAAGCTACTGCTTCTCAGGAACCTCTCAAAATGTTGAAAGGCAACTGTAGTTTTCTCTTCTAACTTGTCCTGCACACCAGTCAGGTGCATCTGGCCTGGGATGCATCCCTGGCATTTGTTGTTGTCTCTTCTTGTACTGAATTTTAACTTGGTAAAGATTTATTGCTTGTAAATATTTATCTCAAGATGGTTTGAAGTGTTCATTCCCATGTGGAATGAGTTTTTGTCATTCCAAAGAGAACCAGATCTTCAGGCCCAGAAGAGCAGAAGCTTTGGTGTGACAGTATTATTCTCATTGCCACTTCATCTTGGATTTGTATCATGAGCTTGATAAACCTCACACCTGTTGATTTGATGGAGAAGGTTTGAGTCCCTTCAGTGGCTTTAAGCATGAATGAGTTTTGCCCTCTTTAGCAGCTGCTGGGCTTTGGGTTGTTGTTGTGGTTTCAGACTTGTCTAGAGTTTGTTGTAAAAGAACAGCCTCAGTTTGCAAACTTCCCAGAAAGCTACAAAGTCAATCTGAGAGTATTTTTACTGCTTTACATGAATAAAACCAGACTGGCCTGGCTTGGTAACCTCTGAGTCTGCCTCAAGGCTATTTTAAAGAAAAGGTCAGGAAATTCTAAACTCTGCAGTAATGCTGACATGCCTGAATCTTTTTTTTTTTTTTTAATTTCTTCTTCCTAGGGTAGCCCCAGCTACTCTGAGATGAAGAGCAGATGCCAGTACCTCCACAAAAAGCTTTCCCGCATTTAGCAATGAGTATCTGAATTTGGCAAGCAGCAAGTGGAGTCCTGGCACCAGTCGTCTGCTTCAGCAAGGAATCATCTATGAACTCAGGCTGTTTTATTATAAAAGAAGATTAAGTTTTTAGGATTCTTCAAGTTAGGATTGAGTAGATGATTATTTGTTAAAAACATAGGATTAGTTAGTCTAAGATTACATAATTTAGTATTGAACTTTAGCAATAAAGAAGTTTCCCTATTGTTAACAAGAGTACTGAAGTCTGTCCAAGATATATTTGGTTTATAGTTTCTTCATCCTAGCCTAGGTCCCAGTTCCAGTAGCATGTTTTGGGGGTTTATTAGAAATGACACCCAGTTGATTAGAGGAAAAACAAGGGATGAAGCTTTCCAGCCTTTCCTTTCCTTCTTCTCTGAATCTGTTATTTCCCTTTTTGAAAATGGTCAGTTTCCTCTGAATGTTAAAGAGCCCACTTTCGTCATATTTAATCTAGTAAGCTTCCTCTATACAGTCTACAGCTTCTCTAAACTGAGGGCTAAGATGTCCAGAGGAGCTGATGAGACTCCTAATCCAGAAGTAGACCCAAATGGGGAGAATTCTGAGTAATGCAGAAAATAAGAGAGAATGAGCCAAACCCCAAAAGAATTTTCTGATCCCCTGTGAGAAGCCCGGGTTTGGTCTGGGGTCTCGAGTGGTGGTAAAGTCTCTCCTCCAACCCGTGCTTCCAAAGAAAAACTCCACAGCCTCTTGTTGTTTGGTCTCAAGGCAGTTTATTGCGAGTTATCTAACAGATTGTGTTCGCAGGCTGCGGCTGTTTGATCAGCGGCCCCGGCAGAGACACACACACTCCTGACACCCTCACTGTCCAGTGTCTTCTTCTTCTCCCCCCCCCACCCAGGGCTGCTGCTATCTTTCATAAGATATATTACATATAACATGTTTACAATTATTCCCCAATACCTACTACCAATATTACCAAGTGCTTTTCTACTCTAAACCAATCTGTGAATGCCAACATCACCAAGAACATGGAGGCAAGGAAGAAGAATGAGGAAGAATAGGATCAGCCCACTTTCCTCCATCTTTGAACTTCTGACCCCCATGTACAAAGTAAAACCCCCCCTGTATAGGTGCTAAAACCCCCCTGTACAATACTAAAACATTTTCCTCTCTGTTTTGTAACTACTTTTACTATACTATCTAACCCTTTGTGACTGCTCGTTCCGCCTTCAAAGCTGGTAATTCATTCCATGGCTCAAACTCGAAATCACAGCTGTTTCCAGCTGCCTTCTGGGGTCTAGAATGCTTCTGACCAAGGCCCTGAACCTCTAAAAATGTCTGAGAGACATTTTAAGTTCTCACAACAGAGACGTGAGTGTGAAACCACAAAAAGTAGAGTGACCTCATAGGGTCAAAGTTACATCACAGAGATGTCTGTGTGATATCACAGAGATGTCAGTGTGACCTCAAAGAGATGTCTGTGTGACATCACAGACAGCTGTGTGACATCACAGTGATGTCATTGTGACATCCCAGAGATGTCTGTGTGACATCACAGAGAGCTGTGTGACATCACAGAGATGCAAGGGTGACATCACAGACAGCTGTGTGACATCACAGAGATGTCATTGTGACATCACAGAGAGCTGTGTGATGTCAGAGAGATGTCTGTGTGATGTCAGAGAGATGTAAGCGTGACATCACAGAGATGTCCATGTGACACCACAAAAAGCTGTATGACCTCATGGGGTCAAAGTGACATCAAAGAGATGTCTCTGAGACATCACAGAGATGGCTGTGTGACATCACAGAGATGTCAGTGTGACATCAGAGAGAGATGTGTGGCATCACACAGAGGTCTGTGTGACATCACAGGAGGTTGTGTGATGTCACAGAGATATCCAGGTGACATCACGGAGAGATATCAGTGTGAAATCACAGACAGCTGTATGCCATCACAGAGATGTAAGGGTGACATCAGGGAGATGTCTGTGTGACATCAGTGTGGCATCACACCGATGTCATTGTGACATCACAAAAATCTGTGTGACATCAGACAGATGTCACACTGACATCACAGACAGCTGTGTGACATCACAGAGATGTTATTGTGACATCACAGAGAGCTCTATGACGTCAGAGAAATGTAAGCATGACATCACAGAGATGTCTGTGTGACACCACAAAAAGCTGTGTGACCTCATGGGGTTGAAGTGACATCAAAGAGATGTCTCTGAGACATCACAGAGATGTCTGTGTGACATCACAGAGATGTAAGGGTGACATCAGGGAGATGTCTGTGTGACCTCACAGACAGCAGTGTGATGCCACAGTGATGTCATTGTGACATCACAAAAAAATCTGTGTGACATCAGACAGATGTCAGTGTGACATCACAGATAGCTATGTGACATCACAGAGATGTCCATGTGACACCACAAAAAGCTGGGTGGACTCATGGGGTGGAAATGACATCACAGCGATACCTGTGTGACATCCTAGAAATGTCAGTGTGACATCACAGACAGCTGTTTGACATCACTCTGATGTCATTGTGATGTCACAAAAATCTGTGTGACATCAGAAATATGTCATTGTGACATCAAAGAGAGCTGTGTGACGTCACAGAGATGTCAGTGTCACATCACAGAGAGCTGTGTGATGTCACAGAGATGTCATTGTGACATCAGAGAGAGCTGTGTGATGTCCCAGAAATGTCAGTACGTCATCACAGACAGCTGTGTGACATCAAAGTGTTGTCATTGTGACATGCCAGAGAGCTGTGTGACATCACAGACAGCTCTGTGACATCACAGAGATGACTTTGTGACACCAAAAAAAGATTTTTTACCTCATGGAGTCCAAGTGACATCACAGAGATGTCTGTGTGACATCCCAGAAATGTCAGTGTGACATCACAGACAGCTGTTTGACATCACTCTGATGTCTGTGTAACATCACAGATATGTCTGTGTGACATCACAGAGAGCTGTGTGATGTCACAGAGATGTCAGGGTTACATCACAGACTGCTGTGTGACATCACAATGATGTCATTGTGACATCAAAAATGTCAGTTTGACATCACAGACAGCTGTGTGACATCACAGATATGTCATCCTGACATCACAGAAATGTGGATGTGACAGCGCTGAGAGCTGTGTGACATCACAGAGATGTCTGTGTGACATAACAGGAGGTTGTGTGATATCACAGTGATGTCCATGTCACATCACAGAGAGCTGTGTGACGTCACCAAGAGGTCAGTGTGACATCACAGACAGCTGTGTGAAATCACAGAGAAGTCAGTATGACATCATAGGGATGTCCATGCGACATCGCAGGCAGCTCTGTGACATCACAGTGATGTCATTGTGACATCACAAAAAGCTGTGGGAGCTCATAGGACCGAAGTGACATCACAGAGATGTCTGTGGCTGCACCACTTCTGCTTTGGTTCCTGCCTGCATCTAGAAGTGCCACAGATGTGCCAAGTGGGACCAGTGGCCCATATGCCAAGGGCAGTGTAGTCTGGAGGGCATGAATGAAGAAGAGCCATCCCCACTTTTAAACCTTACCAAAGGCACCAAGAAATGTCACTTTGTAGCTTTAAGAGACAGCTGACAACTCAGAAGGAAATGCTGAGTGTATTCACAGGCTGAAAAAAAGGGAATCTTCCAGGCAAGTTAAAGTTTCAGAAGCTTTATTTTCAATCCTAAACTATAATCCTACTCTACAATCCTACTCTACAAAACTACTCTTCAGTCCTGTTCTTAGCTGGTTATAGTGTAAATGGTCCTGATGTGATTATCGCAGTTGGTAGATAGTTCTTGTTGGTAAGTAATGGAGGGAGGGAACAGCTTTGTGTGTCCTTTTGAGGGATCGCCCCAATTTTCTGGTGTCCTCCGTTCATTTTGGGATACCACACCTCCTCTTTGGGCATCTCCACCCAGCGATTTTGGCTTCCACTCCTTCCACTTTGGGGTCCCCCTTTAACTTCGTGCACCCCATCCCCATGTCCCACACATGCCCAGCGTCCCCAGTGTGCACTGAATGGCCAGCAAGGGACTGGGGAATGCTGGGACCCACAGTGATGTCAGTCTTCTCTCCTGGTTACACATAGGACTCCTCGGCCCTTTCTGGGGTGCCCTGGAGTGCCAGAGCCATGGTGAGGAAGTGTCTTTGCTGCCATCCTGTGCAGGATCATGCCTGGCCCATTATGGCCTCATGTCCCCGTCTCTCATTGTCCTCTGACATTCCCTGTGTCCCTGCACCCCTCTCAAGAGCAGGACTTTGGTGCCAAGCCCAGTGCTCCAAATCCACGCGTTGCCTCTGTCCTTGTGGTATCCCCGCACGTACTTTATGGACAAGAATAGCCCTTAGTTAATCTAAGAATTGATACCTGGCTAACAAGATAATGACCCATCACTCTCACTGGTTTGCCCCCTCCTCCCTACCTTCTTTTAGGTGCCGAGGCAATGAGATAATGCTTGAGCTATGCTAAAAGCTGTGCAGAAAGAAGTAGTTACTTTGTACCCAGGGATGGGAATGAAGCACTTTCTAGAAATCAGCAAATTTAGCAGAACAAGCTAACTGCAAAAGACTCACCAGTGCCTATTTGAGCAGACAATCTTGTAGAGCATGTGCAGAAACAGAGGTAAAACAGCTGAAGCCCGAGGAAGCCTTCTGAGCCTTCATCCAAAACGACCACCAGAGGCTGACGACAACCTCCGGTAGAAATTGCACATGGTCTACAAGGGCTTACAGAATCATGTAATTAGAAAATATATTGCAATATGAAGGTTAGGAATGTATCATGGTCACATTAAGTTAAAAAGGTTTAGAAGATTGTTCTGTACAAAGAATGGACAAGTGGTGATTACGCGGGTGCAGGGAAGACAAGCACAGTCAGTATGATTGATAAGCAAGCTTCTTTTATTCAAAAATCCTGTCCGTTTATATAGGGTTTGCTACAAGCAAAGTCAGCAACAGCTCTCATTGGTCAAGTTTACAAAGGTCTTTGTTTTACTTCTCCTACAGGCGGTTACAGATGTAGCTAAGTTCTCCAAGCCAAGTTCTCATTGCTAAGTCATGCCTTCCAAGGACAGAGCATATCTTCGAGGCTGTCCTTATGCCTGTCCTTATTATCTCATTCCGAACTTGCTCTATTTCCCAGGCCTAGAGAGACCTTGTACAATTTCCCAGGCCTAGACACAGAGCCTGTTTCCCAAGCTTTGTTCCCAGGCCAGACACAGGCTGATTCTGATTCTGGGGTCTTAAACAGTGGTATCAATGAATAACTGTTCCATTGATCCATGACCCCTCTCCTGCAACCATTCTCCAGCAAAAATTGCTAAGTTTCTCTATCAGTCTATTTACAAAGTAACTGGTTATCCTAATAAATTTAGATACATTTCCCCTTTGATTACAAATTAAGCATTGCACCTTCAAGGCATATCCAGGCATGCACAGGTGACACTGCGCTCATTGTCTCAAACAAGGTGAGCGCAAACATAGAAATCCCCCCTGACACTTCAACATGTAAGCTGTTATCCAACTGCACAAACACCTTCTCTCCTAAACCAAATCAGTGCTTCTGTGTTTGCTTTCATGAACTTAGAATGCACTTTTCAGGACTTTGAAAACAAGCAGTGTCTATGGATTTGAAAATGTCACCAATATTAAGAAAGTCTGTGTTGCAGCGAAGTTGCCTTCTGGCTGATGTAGGAAGCTAGCAGGAGCTGTCACAGAGGGTTTGGCAACCCTATGTATAGAAGCCTCTGCCCTGGGTTTTACTCTGCATGGTATAGTTTTTCCTTGAAAGATTGATAATTTGACATTGAATCAGAGTTTGTCAGTGAAAATAAAAGCGAAAGATCTAATTTACATGGGCTAATCAACAGGTCCAATTAATTTAAACATGGTTTTGGGATGATGATGGGTCTTCAGTGAATAGGTTTTCATTTGGGAAGGGTAGAAGGATATGACCTCAAGGCTGCAGGACAATCCATTTGTTATTAGATAGAAATTCCTGTTATTACCTTCCCATGCATAGTTTTTAACCTTTCTGTAATCTCAAATGACCTGAGTTCTGTGATTATTGCATCTGCACTCTTAGCTGCAAAAAACCCAACATTAAAAGCCCATGGTCATATTTTGATTCCGAAATAAGAAAACATGCAAATTGGTATTTCAGTCATAGCAGTGGCAGACTTTTAGGTTTACTCCAATTCCTGCTATATTCAGAAACCTGCTATTGGCTTCAAGAGGAGCCTTCTGCTAAGAAGAAGGTTCTCTTTTACTTTAATGACTTTGCCTCCATTTAATTGTACCTAAGAGTTTATCTCTAACACCTCTCTCCCAGCAGCTCCGAGCTGCGGTGTGGCACAGCGCTTGCTGTGTGCCAGGGAGCACAAAGCAGGCTGGCCTGCCGGCCCTGAATATTTCTGCAGAGCACTCTGCAGCTCCCAGCTTTGCTGTGGCTCAGTGCAGAGCTGCAGGATTGCAGGCGCTGCCTCCCAGAGCTGTGTGAGGCACTGGCTCCTGCAGCCGTGAGCTGACAAGCTGTCCCTGCCTCCCGCTGGCCTCGGCTCCCCTGGCACAAGTGCCGTGCCCGAAGGACGCTGCCCTGTGCTCCAGCCTGCCGAGCAGCCCGGCTCCCTGCCCCAGTGCCCAGGGTGCTGCACACACTGCTGACCTTTGCCAGGAGTCGCAGGGCAGCGGCACAAGAGTGGGAATGCTGAGCCAGGCCAGCGGGCCTCGGCTGCCCTTGGCCTTTCTCTCCTCGGGCAGACTTCAGAGGGCCAATGCCTCCAGGCTGGGCTGTGCCCAGCAGGGCTCCGCTTGCCCTCGGGAGCAGCCGGCTGCGCTTGGGCTCTGAGAGCGGAGGATGCGCCCGCTGCCAGCAAGAGGCACGCAGGGCCGGGCTGTGCCTCCTGCAGCTACCAGGGCCTCCTTGCAGCCTGGCCCTGCCGAGGCTCAGGCTGCTCCGGGCTCTGCCAGGGCTCTGCTGCGGCTCCACGCCGGGCAGGGCCGGGCCCGCTCTCAGCTCACACTCGCTGACAGCTCTGCACCGCAGGAGACCTTTCAGAGCACCTCTCTGATCTTTCTGCTTTCTCCGCTGAGCGAGGCTCTCCTCCAGCCAAAGACATTGCCCTTCACGATACAAATCCAAGTGGCAGGCACCAAATGCTCTTGAGTCACAGCTGAAGGCCTGCATCTGCACAGGATATTTTGGCTGCACCACTTGCCCTTTGCTTTTTCCTGCAAATGCCATTGCCCTTTCTGCCTCAACTAGAAATACTACAGCTGGCCAAAAGCTGCCTAGTTGGCCACATTCCCAAGACAGTGTGGTCTGGAAAGGATGAATGAAGAAGAGCCTTCCCCTACTTAAAAAACATACAAAAGAAGCCATAAGTGTGACTTAACACCCATAAAAAACAGCTGGTAATTCAGAAGGAAATGTTGAGTTTTCTGAAGGGGTCAGAAAGAGGGCAGTCTTCCAAGTGAGTTTATTTTTCAGAAATTTTATTTAATGAAAATCCTTGTTTACAATCTTATTCCAGAAAACTCTTCAACAATCCTACTCTACCAATCCTACGCCACAATCCTACTCCACAATCCTATTCTACAAAACTCTTCAACAATCCTACTCCACAATGCTCCTCTACAATCCTATTCCACAAAACTCTTCAACAATCTTACTCTACAATCCTATTCCACAAAACTCTCCAAAAATCCTACTCTACAATCCTCCTCTAAAATCCTATTCTATAAAACCTTATCAACAATCCTCCTCCTATAATCCTCCAGTCCTCAAAATTCCTTGTGGTGATGACATCTCTACGTGGTTGTTACATTCTTCTCTGCTGCATCCTCTTCAGGACGGTGATAAGTGGTGCCAGGATGGATACTGGCTTGGCTGATGTTACAAATGGATGCTGTCCAAAGGGAAAAAAAAACAACAAAGAACAGTGAACCATGACCTTCCAAGCTCAGTGCCTCACATACTCCATCAGGATTCCTCTAGGTCCTAGAAAGACCCAGAAAGGAAAACAATGGGACCATCTGCTCCTCAGTTGTCATGTGCAGGACCTTGCCATCACAGGCAAACCCGGCCCAGAATCCCACTCATCCATTTATTCTGGTTTCTTCACCTTGCTGGGGTTTTTGCCCTGCCAGTGCTCTAGAAATGGTGCTTTCTGTCCCTGGGGTTTCTTCCTTTCAAGAAGCTCCAATGACTCCCATAGGTCCCTGTCTTGTGCTAATTTCCACAGGCACACAGAGCAGTGTCTGCCTTTCCATGCCCTGCCCCTCCTGTGCTGCATGGCACCTTCCTTCCCAGCAGGGTCAGCCGAGTGGCGCTGGGTCCTGCAGTTCCCTCTCTGCCACACAACCTGGCAGTCAGCTGGGCCAGTTCCCCTCTGCCTGAGCATGCCAGGCAGCAGATGGGGCTGGGACAAGTTCCTCTCAGCTCTCCCTGTTTGTGTGCCAGAAACCTCTAAGGGTGGGGTGGGGGGCACAAACCAGGGCCCCTCAGAGGCTCACAGTGAGTCCCTCACAGCCCCTCCTGCCCACAGCCAAATCTCTCCAGAGTGCTCTGCCAGGACTGGCAGCCGTGGCTTCCTCCACCACCATTTCATGTCTCTCTACAATGCTCTACGTCAATTCTTTTGCTGTTAGATAAAACAGAATACACCACCAAATTAAAAAACAGGGCAACAGAAAGAATAAGAAAATAGAACACCTGTCCTATCTTCTGCAGAGAGAGGTAGAAGTATTCAGTTTTGTGAAGAACGGGACTCAGGGAGACTTTATTGCCACTTTGCAAGACTTCAGAGTGGCTTTGAAGAAAGTGGGGGACACCGTTTTTAACAGGGCCAGTTACAATAGAATGTGGGCAAATAGTTTCAAACACAAAGGGGATCTAATCAGAGTAGGTCTAAGGAAGACCTTGTTTACTCAGAGCAGGGTGCCACCCTGGCACAGGCTGTCCCAAGAGCTGGTAGGTGCCCCATCCCCGGAACCATTCCAGGTCAGGTGGGAAAGGGCTCTGAGCAACCTGATCCCTCTAAAGATGTCCCTGCTCATTGCAGGACACTTGGACCAAAGGACATTACAGAGCCCTGCCAGCCCAGCCCAGTCTAGCACTCCTCAGCATTTTCATTTGAAGAGCACCATGAGTGGAGGTGAGGAGGAAGGGGGCTCATCTGAGGCCTCGGACCTTGGTGGAGGAGGAGCCCATCCCTTGTACACTGTTTCACCTCAGCCCTTTGGCATTTTACCTGCAGCAGCTCGTTGGCAGACCAGCGCCGCTCCTCGTCTCTCTGCAGGCAGCAGCTCAGGAAGTCACGCAGCCAAGCCGAGAGGAGCTTGGGCTGCCGCAGCTGTGGCGTCCCTGCTGTGGCTATCAGGAATTTAGTCTGGAGAAACAGGAAACACAAGGCTACACCTGCTTCTTTCCCATCTGTAACTGCCCTCCCAGAAGCCATTGTTTAACCTCTCTTCTTCAGTGGCAGTTTCTGCCCTGGCAGAGACCCAGAGATGACTTTCCTTTACCAACAAAAAACCAAACTCTGATGCAGCCACAGCTTTGCCATCATCCCACAGATCTTGCCTTGGCAGCCAATTTCATTGATTGACCTAGTTAGTTGGGAACTACATCAGCAAAAGCACATTTGCTTCTCTGAAGATTCACACCAACTTGGCAGCATTTTGGAAGGGGGACTTTGCTATGTTAACTCTTTCCAAGGATTAGGACATGAAAGGCATCTCTGCAGTGCTTGTGGGTCCCTTCAGCCCAGTTGCCATACAACAAGACTCATCAAGTTTTTTGCCCTGTTCTTGAAAACAATGGTAATTGGAAGAAGAGAAAGAAAATCCATCAGTTAACCCCCAGCTAAGGAAACAAACATTTATAATCTCATATTCAACACAGACACATTAAGGTGCATGCACTAATGTATGGGGATGAAAATGCCCGCTTGGGCACACAGGAGCCACTGCAGCTCTGTCTCTCAGCAGCCTGAAAATTTCAGCTTCCTTACGCAGCAACAGAAAAGCTTTTCCTGCTCCGAAGATGGAGAGGTGCCATCCCTGTGGACACCCTCTGCTCATTTAGCTACACAAGTCAATGCATGAATGGAAGGCCCATCCCAGAAAATGCCAGGAAACAAACAGGAGGTTTTGGCAGGCTCTCCCTCTCACCAGGCTCCAGCTTGGTGATGTGGAGAAGGTGGCTTGGGCTATGAGAGAAACACAGTCACTAAGTGTTTCAGCAACACTGCACAAGAAGCAGAAGAGACTCTGTGGCCCTTGCAGCCTCATGTTCAGGTTCCAGGCATGTTTCTCAGTGTGCAGAAACTGCACAGGGGATGCAGTTCCTCACTAAAACCACTCTTTTAGAAACTCTGTTAGGTTTGGCTTTCTTTCCTTCATTTCTGGAAGTATAGCACCAATTCTAAGATGCTTGTTTCCTGTTATTGTGGCCATCTACACAGACCAAAGAACTGGAACCACTTACAGCCCAAAGGAAAATGTTGCCTGAGCATGGGGTTTGTTTGCATGTGGTATAGCTTGAGTTCCACACTGATGCAACCAAAACTACAGCAGATGCTGATGTGTTGCAGGGACATTTTAAGGACGGGACCTTGGTGGCAGTAGTTCCAGCAGATGGCAATGGGATTTTGTCCAATGGCATGCAGAACACAGGGCAGGTGAGAAAGACAAACGGGATCAGTGAGTATTTGCTCATTACCGTGGCAGGACTTCGGCTCCTGTAGGGAACTTTCCGTTCTATCATTTCGATTCCCACAATTCCAAAAGACCATATGTCCACTTTGGGGCCATATGGTTGACGCATCACCACTTCAGGCGCCATCCACCAAGGAGTCCCGGCCACCGAGGACGGTCTATTCTTCCCAGGGCTGAGCTCAACAGAGATGCCAAAATCAGCTGAGGGGAAAGCAAAATACTGCTTTTATTTGAATTCTCTGCAATTAGGAAACCAAACAAAAGAATTGCCCAGTAGAACTTTGAGAATGTGCTGTTGAATCTCCTGGACAACTGTCCCTGCTCTGTCTCCTCAGGATTTTAGCCAAATCCCCACATTTTGTACACTGCCTTCAGCAGTGGCTTTTGTTCTATGGAAGCTTTAGACTTGTTGCTCCCTCCCTCTGCAATGGACACACACAGAGCAACACCCCTTTTGACTGCTTGTTCCTTGTCATACCTCTGTGCACCTTGCAACCATGTCATCAGCTCAGAGCGGGGGGTCCCCGCACTGCCACCAGCACCATTCCTGGGGAGCTGGCAGCCACTCAAAGCAGTCCCTCACCCCACATCCCTGAACGCTGCACCTGACCAGGAATATACTGACCCAGCTTGACAGAGCCGTCGGTTCTGAGAAGGATGTTGTCGCTCTTCACGTCTCTGTGGATCACTTGGTTTGAGTGAAGAAAAGCCAATCCTTGCAAGCACTGAGAGAGTCAACAGAACCAGGAGGGACAAACCCAGTGATTTCATCACACCAGAAAAGAAACAGAGACTCTAAAAGGTTCCCATTCCCCAGGAGAATGGCGAGTAATGGCAGAACACAGTGCCATTGAGAGGAAGATTTGCTGCTCCAACACTTGCAGAGCAGGACCTTTCTAAGGAAAGGCATGTCACCTTTTGAAAGAGCAACAGCACCTGCTGTTGTAGACTGTCCCCTGCAAACCAGCCAGGATGACTGCTGCTGCAGTGAATGTGCTCAGAAGCAAAGAGCATTTTGGCTGCACTAGTATCCTTTTTAGCTGAGGACTGAAAGTAAATAGTCTCTCTTTTTACCTTTGCTGTTCATTTCAAATCCTGCTACCAGCACCTTGCTTCTACAAGTGAGGAATGCAGTGAAGACAGGCAAAAATTTAGGGAGGCAAGATGGAGAACAGCAGATACAAGAGGCAGAGTGAGAATACAACAGCAGGAGATAAGAGTACAAGAACTGAGTAGAGTGAGTGCAGGGGCACTCCAGGCATTTCACTGGAGATGCTTTTACGTGCCCATAGCATACCAGCAACGCAGAAGCAAAGTTTGGCACATGAAACCTCTCCTGTTCTGAGCCCATGTTTCCCAGATAATCCTGCCCAAACCCTTGGAAGCACAGGTGGGCTTGCTGACCTCCCGACTGATGACTGCTATCTCGATTTCAGTCAGGAAGGTCTTCCTGATGACATCGCTCAGAGCGCCTCCATCCATGTACTCCATGACCAGCCAGAGTTCCTCACCCAGAAGGTGGCTGAAGGAAAGAAACAAGGGCGTGAAGATAAACATGCATGGCTAGGTTGATTTTTTGCTTCCGGGCTTCTTGTTTCCAAGGCCCTTTGTGACAAGGACAGAATAAAAGGAATAGACATTCCCTCTTGGCTGTGCTTTGTTTGCAATCTGTGCAGTCTCAGGGAGAAAGGCACAGCTGTGAAAAAGGAGATGTCTTAGATGGCCAGCAAGTGAAAAGTGTGGTTTAGTAAGAGCCCAGATCAAAAGCCTGTCACGCGTGGTGTTTCTGGAAATAAGCACCTAGTCTTCCTGGCATGCATAGCAAAGAAAAAGAGGGGCAACAATCCAAGGGAAATCCACTTTAGGATGGTTCATCATTCAGCATTGAAGAAACTTTAAAAAATCAATCCCAAAAGAATGTGGAGGCAGTGAACTTAGAATGTATTAACTTCGTACGATACAGCTGATCCAGGTTTTGAATAATTTTGGAATAATTTTCAAACTACGTGTGCCAGGGAAGACTCATGCAGACAAGATGCACTCTCTTCTCATCCATTGCAGATGAGTAGAGAAATATTAATACATTATAATTAACAGCTCTACTTTCTAGAAGTGACCAAAGTGGATTTTTAACCTCTCATGTTTGCAGTATGTACATGCATATTCACAGGATAAGACCATGACCACTCACCTGTCTAAATAATTCACAACACTGGGACTCCTATGCTTCTTCATGATTGTGATTTCATTAACAGTTAGTTGCTTCCTCTGCTGTCCCTTAAGGCTTATTTTCTTTATGGCCACCTAAAATGACACTGAAAATCAGTAACTTGAGAAGCTGGTGGCACAAGGCCACAAGGCACATGGAGCAAGTGATTTTGCAATGACACAGTTGAGCTGTGCCAAACTGCCTTGTGATTAGGCATTGCAGTAATTAGGAAATGACATTGCAATAGCCCATTTCTCCACTCCCTCGGAGGCTAGTTACAGGACATGTGGCCACTGAAGTTTTGCTGTGAACACTTGGTAACACTGGTGTCTCAACTATCACCCACAAACCTCTGAGCCCACTCCCTGCTGCTTTGTATGGGATTCAGAAGAAGTAATCCATGCCTTAATACTCTGTGGCTACATCTTGGGCTATGGGCAGGGCTTCGAGTTTCTAGGGACGCCTCTTCGATCTCTCCCTATGTGCAGTTCCCAAGTGCAGCACTGCAGGTGGCTAAAGAACTACCAGTAACTTTCAGATGTATTTGCTGGCAACCAGAAGTGAGAATTCAGGACTCTGAAGCTGTAGCCCCAAAGAGCAGTGAGATGCTCTAAGGCACCACCTTTGTTTTAGCAATTGAGAGCGAGTGAGCACATCCTTCTCTGAAATGAACTGCTGCCCTGCGTGACTTCCTTCTGGCAGCTGAAAAGGACAAAGACTGTCCCCAATGTATTTTGCAGGCTGGTACCAGTCTGTGTTTCTTGTGCCTCTTCAGCACAGCTCGACCCAAAGCTCCAGCCACAGCTGCTCGCACCAGAGGGGAAAGGCCTTGAGTGCAGCAGAGTCTGTGGGGGATGTTGACATTTACCTCTCCTCCTGTGGCTTGGTTGAGTGCTCTAACCACAGATCCAAAATGCCTAGAAACAAAACAGAAGCAGAGAAAGGAGAAGCTGTTTATTTCTTAGAGTGAAAGCTGGCCCACACAGGAGATCTCTGCTGTAAATGCCTAAAACCTGCAGGATGCAGGAGGGCTCTGCCAGAAGGCAGATGATGCATTTTCCTCTCAAGTGCATGGGCAGTGCCTGGGCTGGTTGCAGAAGCGCTGGGGTTTACTGCCTCAGCTCCTAAAGGGAATTTATTCTTTCATCTTGCGTTTCAGTTTCTAAACTCTGTGGTTCCTATTCTGAGCATGGAGCATTTCCTTCCAAGAACCGTGGATTGAATGAAATGTTCCTGGGAACTGTTATCTCATAGCTTTGAGAGGGGCTAGGTTGCCCTTTCAGGCAAGCAAGATTCTTCTTTATTCATTAGTGTGGCAGTGTGGTTTTGAGACATACAAAAATACTGAAGAAATTAACACAGAGCTGTCCCACACTTGAGAGACAAGGAGATCTTCCAGGTCCTGCTCCTTGATGTAGGCAGACTTTGGCAGCATGGAGATGTCTCTGACAATGCCTTCTGAGCACCCTCACAAGTTCTGAGCAGCACTGAAGAGATAGGACAATCTATCTCCAGTGTCTGAACATGTTTGCAGCTGACCTGACTTCACACTGGATAGATATTCCAGTGGAACTCCTGATATACCAGTGATATACCAGAAGAACCCCTGGCCCATGGTTGTGTAGAAGTAAGTGTGGCTGGACTCACCCCTTGCCAATATATTCCATTTCAGTGTATTTCATCTTGGGATTTTCCACGTTCACCATTTTCCCTGAGGGAAACAAAATGCAAGATGCTCACTTTAAAGCATAGATCCCAGCTTCCAGGAGATACAAAAGGCAGCCCCAGTGTCTGGAGGCAGTCAGCTAGTTGCAACAACAGCAACAACATCAACAGGACAGGCAGCCCTGCAGTGCAGATGGCTGGCACAGAGACTGATTGTGTAGAGCCCTTGGAAGAGTTCTCTTGACAGGAAACAAAGCACAGGGAGATGCATTCCCAGGAGAGGAGCACATCTTCTCCAGCTTTCAGCCAAAACATTGCCCAAACAATGCCTTTCCAATTGTAATCCAGAGCAGCTCATGCTATAACCAATGTCAACAGTGCTTTCAGCATCGGGACCCTCACCCTTCATGAGCAGGC
Source organism: Lonchura striata (assembly GCF_050655825.1). Lineage (NCBI taxonomy): Eukaryota > Metazoa > Chordata > Aves > Passeriformes > Estrildidae > Lonchura > Lonchura striata. The sequence goes on from NC_140740.1 coordinate 12,768,673, forward strand.
TGAGCTCACAGACACCCATCTTGGGGCTAAGGAAGGTTCCAGCCCTGTCCCGCCAGCCCTCAGGGACAGGGCAGCGACCACAACAAGGCTGGCAAAGCCCAAGCATGAGTACTGACAAGCAATGGGAAGAAGCCACAGGCAGCCTGGGCCCCGTACAAAGTGTTGCCCCCATTCATGCCACAACAGGATGGGCTTTGAGATCAGACACACCAAGGTGCAGATCAATGCCATTTTTGTCCCAACAGGTGATGGTAGACACAGAATCCACTGGGCTCTGTTCTCAGCCCCACCAGGTCTTATCTGAGAGTTCAGCACTGGCAGCTGTTACGGGCAAGAGGCAGATTCCTTGGGCTGTGCTGCAGAATCCCAGAGGACTTGATGTGTTTTCCTAGAGACGGATCTGAGCAGGGCTCGGGCCAATGGGTAGGATTCTAAGAGTCATGGGAAAGAGTGGGGAAGGTACGAAAAAGTGCCATGGATATGAGGAATATACCATGGATGGGCTGGAGGCTGTCTCCTGAGAAATGCCTGCAGTACAGATTTATCTGATCGCGCCACTTCGATGTGTCTCTCTTGGACACATCTTTAGAGGCATAAAACTAGGATATGAAATACAGATTGTTATAAAAGTATCTGTTTTTTTCTTTGGGGGCACACGGGAAACACCTCCTGCTCTCTATTTCTCCTGTAACCTGATATTCTTTCACAGTATTTTTTATTGACAAAAATATAGCATTCTCACGAAAAGAAACTGTATATGTAGTAGTGGCAACATAAAAATGTCATAAAAATGACATCAATAAGACATGTGGGGCAGAAGGGCTCCTTCAGGATGGAGATAAACCAACTCCACCAAAAAAAAACCCCTACAAAGAAACAAACAAAACCAAAAAACCCAGCAAAAAGAAAACCAAAAAAACAACCCCATAAAAAATAAACAGGGAAAAAGCAAAAAACCTCAAACCACCAGCCCCCTAAAAAAAAATCCCCAACCAAAAAGACAAAAGTCCAAAACCATAAAATTTCTGTGAAGATTTTTTGCTCTGATGACTGGTTGGGAGTCAGGAGTCTAAGGGGAAATTAGGAAGCTAAAAATTCTCTTTGGTTTGCCCACTAGCATGCAGGACTTGCCTAGCCTTCTGCTGATGCAAGAAAAATCCCTGCTTCAGCCTTTAGCCGAGAGGGAAGCTCAGGCAAACCCAGGCCAGTCCCAGCTGTCTTCAGAGGCAGCAGGAGCACCCAGAGCTCTCTCTCGCTGCCTCGGAGCACAGCACTTCCTCTCGGGAGTCCTAAATGGCCCTGTGACACCAAACTCAGGAGGAACATTTGGTACAGCTCTGCTGACACCTGCACACAATCCACTGACCCTGAGACAAGAAATACACCAGACGTACGGAGCATACGCAGGTACTGTTCCTCAGTCTCCTGGTTCTCAGAAGCCACGTGGAGGTCGATGAAGGAGCTGAGAAGAAGGAGATCACCAAAGGCTGAGATTGAGTTCACAGGTTCCACATCATAGGTTCCTTTAAGTAATGCTGCTGCAGAGCGAGGATTGGGACCAGAGCCCGTGCAGACGTGCTGAAACTGCAGCACTTTTCGAGGAGGGGGAAGTTCCAGTGGTCCGGGACAAATTTGGTGATCTTCACGGCCAGTGTGTTCTTGGAGGTTTTTGGAGGCTGCCTGGTGAGATATCAACACATGCACCTCAAGTCAAACAGAATAGAGCAGTCAGAGACAACAGCTTATCCCTCTCAGACAAGAGTGACTGACTGTGAGGAAAGGGAAAGAACAGGTTAACAAGGAATACAGACAGCTTGGAAAAGAATGGGGCCTCACAGATTCCTAGACAACTCAATCATCTCCTTGCAGCTTAGCAAAAGCCAAAAGAGACTGTACAAGTGAAGAAGTGCTCCAGAAAACTGCAGAACACTTCCACAAACCAAACACACCTTTCCACAAAGGGAAAACAGACAAAAAAGCCCTGCCACCTGCAGCACTGCCACGTGTGCCCTTGGCCACGACGCTGCAGAAGCCCAGAGATCGACCTTCCCTGAGCCGAGCAGCCAGAAGCTCAGCCAGAGTCCCCAGACCTTCAGGGCCTCAAAGTGACAGGTCAAAGGCCAATTTCTAGCTGGAGGCCACTGCCTGCAGGAAATGGCTACGTCCCACAGGATTGCAGCACTCTGCATCCTCAGCAAGCAACATGCAAGTGCTGGCTGGTCAGAAACTTGCAGCTCTGCCTTGCACTAAAGACAGCACCACCCACAACTGGCACTTACTGTCTTGGATCGATCGGCCACAGCTGCAGGCTTGTGGTCATCTTGCTCCTTTTGCTCCTTTTTGGCTCCTTCTCCAGGAGCAGAGGGAGCCGGGGCAGAGACCGCTGTTCCTTCTGCCATCTGCGGCAAGAGAGAAGCATGAGGGACAGGCCGTTACCTCTCATTTATGACCTCGTTTCTCCTCAGATCCACAACCACCTTTTCAAAGGAGAAATCCTCAACTTTGTTAGCAATGGGATTCTAAGTCACTCCAACCAGATGAAAATGGGCCAGCTCAACAGAACTCTATTTGATGCACTCTATGAATTTGATAGTCCTCCCCGGCTGCCATCAGCAAGCAATGGTGCCCCTGCACAACAATGGAGCTTTGAGCTCTTTTATTTATTGGCCTGAAATGGAAAAAGAGGAAATAGCCAGCAAGGCCATTGCTATTGCTGCGGCAGATATGGAAAAGTCAAACTGGATCAGAATGCCATCCAGTGCGTGAAAAGGGCAGGAACGTTTGTGCAGAAGCATCTGTGCTTGTTGTAAAAGAGAGAAAATGGGCAGGGCTTCACCTCCTAGCAAGCCAACAAGCCAAAGTGTTCCCTCCTCAGGTGGCTAAAGCACTTGGAGGCAGTGAGGGCATGTTTGGCAGGGAAACAGCCCTGGTGGTGAGCACTGTCACATATGGATCTATGGAAGTGTGCCTGAAGGTCCCTCAGGAGGCTCCCGTTGTCCAGGCTGAAATCCCTCCCTAGCTCTCGTGTCCTTCTCTGCACACGCTCCAGCCCCTCAAGGACTTTCAGCTTCAGAGGGGCCAACAAGTGGACACACACTCCCAGCTCTGGCCGCAGCGCTGCCCAGCCCAGGGGGACGGCCACTGCCCTGCTCCTGCTGCACCACTGCTGCTGACACAGGCCAGGATGGCCTTGGCCTTCTTGGCTATGTGGCCAAGCGCTAGCCCACATTCAGCTGCTCTTGACTGGCACCACTGGGTCCTTTTAACCTACTCAGGTCCCTCACCACAAAATTGCCCCTTTGACTTCAAATACAGCATCCCCGGTTCCAAGATGTCCTGCCTCTTCTCAGCTAAACAAGACAGAAGTCAAGGACTTGCAGCTTCACCCCCACCCTAGGCCCTAATGCCATTTCCAAAGCTGCAGGCTTCATCACAAAAGGCGTCCACAGAAACTTGCTGCTTCTTCTTTCTGCCACACAAGAAGTCTTCCCAACGAGGCACTTGGTTTCTTTGGCCACACTCAACAAGAATGGCACCCACAGATTCCTAGACAACTCAATCATCTCCTTGCAGCTTAGCAAAAGCCAAAAGAGACTGTACAAGTGAAGAAGTGCTCCAGAAAACTGCAGAACACTTCCACAAACCAAACACACCTTTCCACAAAGGGAAAACAGACAAAAAAGCCCTGCCACCTGCAGCACTGCCACGTGTGCCCTTGGCCACGACGCTGCAGAAGCCCAGAGATCGACCTTCCCTGAGCCGAGCAGCCAGAAGCTCAGCCAGAGTCCCCAGACCTTCAGGGCCTCAAAGTGACAGGTCAAAGGCCAATTTCTAGCTGGAGGCCACTGCCTGCAGGAAATGGCTACGTCCCACAGGATTGCAGCACTCGGCATCCTCAGCAAGCAACATGCAAGTGCTGGCTGGTCAGAAACTTGCAGCTCTGCCTTGCACTAAAGACAGCACCACCCACAACTGGCACTTACTGTCTTGGATCGATCGGCCACAGCTGCAGGCTTGTGGTCATCTTGCTCCTTTTGCTCCTTTTTGGCTCCTTCTCCAGGAGCAGAGGGAGCCGGGGCAGAGACCGCTGTTCCTTCTGCCATCTGCGGCAAGAGAGAAGCATGAGGGACAGGCCGTTACCTCTCATTTATGACCTCGTTTCTCCTCAGATCCACAACCACCTTTTCAAAGGAGAAATCCTCAACTTTGTTAGCAATGGGATTCTAAGTCACTCCAACCAGATGAAAATGGGCCAACTCAACAGAACTCTATTTGATGCACTCTATGAATTTGATAGTCCTCCCTGGCTGCCATCAGCAAGCAATGGTGCCCCTGCACAACAATGGAGCTTTGAACTCTTTTATTTATTGCCCTGAAATGGAAAAAGAGGAAATAGCCAGCAAGGCCATTGCTATTGCTGCGGCAGATATGGAAAAGTCAAACTGGATCAGAATGCCATCCAGTGCGTGAAAAGGGCAGGAATGTTTGTGCAGAAGCATCTGTGCTTGTTGTAAAAGAGAGAAAATGGGCAGGGCTTCACCTCCTAGCAAGCCAACAAGCCAAAAGACAAAAGCGTCCCCTCCTCAGGTGGCTAAAGCACTTGGAGGCAGTGAGGGCATGTTTGGCAGGGAAACAGCCCTGGTGGTGAGCACTGTCACATATGGATCTATGGAAGTGTGCCTGAAGGTCCCTCAGGAGGCTCCCGTTGTCCAGGCTGAAACCCCTCCCTAGCTCTCGTGTCCTTCTCTGCACACGCTCCAGCACCTCAAGGACTTTCAGCTTCAGAGGGGCCAACAAGTGGACACACACTCCCAGCTCTGGCCGCAGCGCTGCCCAGCCCAGGGGGACGGCCACTGCCCTGCTCCTGCTGCCCCACTGCTGCTGACACAGGCCAGGATGGCCTTGGCCTTCTTGGCTATGTGGCCAAGCGCTGGCCCACATTCAGCTGCTCTTGACTGGCACCACTGGGTCCTTTTAACCTACTCAGGTCCCTCACCACAAAATTGCCCCTTTGACTTCAAATACAGCATCCCCGGTTCCAAGATGTCCTGCCTCTTCTCAGCCAAACAAGACAGCAGTCAAGGACTTGCAGCTTCACCCCCACCCTAGGCCCTAATGCCATTTCCAAAGCTGCAGGCTTCATCGCAAAGGGCGTCCACAGAAACTTGCCGCTTCTTCTTTCTGCCACACAAGAAGTCTTCCCAACGAGGCACTTGGTTTCTTTGGCCACACTCAACAAGAATGGCACCCACAGATTCCTAGACAACTCAATCATCTCCTTGCAGCTTAGCAAAAGCCAAAAGAGACTGTACAAGTGAAGAAGTGCTCCAGAAAACTGCAGAACACTTCCACAAACCAAACACACCTTTCCACAAAGGGAAAACAGACAAAAAAGCCCTGCCACCTGCAGCACTGCCACGTGTGCCCTTGGCCACAACGCTGCAGAAGCCCAGAGATCGACCTTCCCTGAGCCGAGCAGCCAGAAGCTCAGCCAGAGTCCCCAGACCTTCAGGGCCTCAAAGTGACAGGTCAAAGGCCAATTTCTAGCTGGAGGCCACTGCCTGCAGGAAATGGCTACGTCCCACAGGATTGCAGCACTCGGCATCCTCAGCAAGCAACATGCAAGTGCTGGCTGGTCAGAAACTTGCAGCTCTGCCTTGCACTAAAGACAGCACCACCCACAACTGGCACTTACTGTCTTGGATCGATCGGCCACAGCTGCAGGCTTGTGGTCATCTTGCTCCTTTTGCTCCTTTTTGGCTCCTTCTCCAGGAGCAGAGGGAGCCGGGGCAAAGACCGCTGTTCCTTCTGCCATCTGCGGCAAGAGAGAAGCATGAGGGACAGGCCGTTACCTCTCATTTATGACCTCGTTTCTCCTCAGATCCACAACCACCTTTTCAAAGGAGAAATCCTCAACTTTGTTAGCAATGGGATTCTAAGTCACTCCAACCAGATGAAAATGGGCCAGCTCAACAGAACTCTATTTGATGCACTCTATGAATTTGATAGTCCTCCCCGGCTGCCATCAGCAAGCAATGGTGCCCCTGCACAACAATGGAGCTTTGAGCTCTTTTATTTATTGCCCTGAAATGGAAAAAGAGGAAATAGCCAGCAAGGCCATTGCTATTGCTGCGGCAGATATGGAAAAGTCAAACTGGATCAGAATGCCATCCAGTGCGTGAAAAGGGCAGGAACGTTTGTGCAGAAGCATCTGTGCTTGTTGTAAAAGAGAGAAAATGGGCAGGGCTTCACCTCCTAGCAAGCCAACAAGCCACAAGACAAAAGTGTTCCCTCCTCAGGTGGCTAAAGCACTTGGAGGCAGTGAGGGCATGTTTGGCAGGGAAACAGCCCTGGTGGTGAGCACTGTCACATATGGGTCTATGGAAGTGTGCCTGAAGGTCCTTAAGGAGGCTCCCGTTGTCCAGGCTGAAACCCCTCCCTAGCTCTCGTGTCCTTCTCTGCACACGCTCCAGCCCCTCAAGGACTTTCAGCTTCAGAGGGGCCAACAAGTGGACACACACTCCCAGCTCTGGCCGCAGCGCTGCCCAGCCCAGGGGGACGGCCACTGCCCTGCTCCTGCTGCACCACTGCTGCTGACACAGGCCAGGATGGCCTTGGCCTTCTTGGCTATGTGGCCAAGCGCTGGCCCACATTCAGCTGCTCTTGACTGGCACCACTGGGTCCTTTTAGCCTACTCAGGTCCCTCACCACAAAATTGCCCCTTTGACTTCAAATACAGCATCCCCGGTTCCAAGATGTCCTGCCTCTTCTCAGCCAAACAAGACAGCAGTCAAGGACTTGCAGCTTCACCCCCACCCTAGGCCCTAATGCCATTTCCAAAGCTGCAGGCTTCATCACAAAAGGCGTCCACAGAAACTTGCCGCTTCTTCTTTCTGCCACACAAGAAGTCTTCCCAACGAGGCACTTGGTTTCTTTGGCCACACTCAACAAGAATGGCACCCACAGATTCCTAGACAACTCAATCATCTCCTTGCAGCTTAGCAAAAGCCAAAAGAGACTGTACAAGTGAAGAAGTGCTCCAGAAAACTGCAGAACACTTCCACAAACCAAACACACCTTTCCACAAAGGGAAAACAGACAAAAAAGCCCTGCCACCTGCAGCACTGCCACGTGTGCCCTTGGCCACGACGCTGCAGAAGCCCAGAGATCGACCTTCCCTGAGCCGAGCAGCCAGAAGATCAGCCAGAGTCCCCAGACCTTCAGTGCCTCAAAGTGACAGGTCAAAGGCCAATTTCTAGCTGGAGGCCACTGCCTGCAGGAAATGGCTACGTCCCACAGGATTGCAGCACTCGGCATCCTCAGCAAGCAACATGCAAGTGCTGGCTGGTCAGAAACTTGCAGCTCTGCCTTGCACTAAAGACAGCACCACCCACAACTGGCACTTACTGTCTTGGATCGATCGGCCACAGCTGCAGGCTTGTGGTCATCTTGCTCCTTTTGCTCCTTTTTGGCTCCTTCTCCAGGAGCAGAGGGAGCCGGGGCAGAGACCGCTGTTCCTTCTGCCATCTGCGGCAAGAGAGAAGCATGAGGGACAGGCCGTTACCTCTCATTTATGACCTCGTTTCTCCTCAGATCCACAACCACCTTTTCAAAGGAGAAATCCTCAACTTTGTTAGCAATGGGATTCTAAGTCACTCCAACCAGATGAAAATGGGCCAGCTCAACAGAACTCTATTTGATGCACTCTATGAATTTGATAGTCCTCCCCGGCTGCCATCAGCAAGCAATGGTGCCCCTGCACAACAATGGAGCTTTGAGCTCTTTTATTTATTGCCCTGAAATGGAAAAAGAGGAAATAGCCAGCAAGGCCATTGCTATTGCTGCGGCAGATATGGAAAAGTCAAACTGGATCAGAATGCCATCCAGTGCGTGAAAAGGGCAGGAACGTTTGTGCAGAAGCATCTGTGCTTGTTGTAAAAGAGAGAAAATGGGCAGGGCTTCACCTCCTAGCAAGCCAACAAGCCAAAGTGTTCCCTCCTCAGGTGGCTAAAGCACTTGGAGGCAGTGAGGGCATGTTTGGCAGGGAAACAGCCCTGGTGGTGAGCACTGTCACATATGGATCTATGGAAGTGTGCCTGAAGGTCCCTCAGGAGGCTCCCGTTGTCCAGGCTGAAACCCCTCCCTAGCTCTCGTGTCCTTCTCTGCACACGCTCCAGCCCCTCAAGGACTTTCAGCTTCAGAGGGGCCAACAAGTGGACACACACTCCCAGCTCTGGCCGCAGCGCTGCCCAGCCCAGGGGGACGGCCACTGCCCTGCTCCTGCTGCCCCACTACTGCTGACACAGGCCAGGATGGCCTTGGCCTTCTTGGCTATGTGGCCAAGCGCTGGCCCACATTCAGCTGCTCTTGACTGGCACCACTGGGTCCTTTTAACCTACTCAGGTCCCTCACCACAAAATTGCCCCTTTGACTTCAAATACAGCATCCCCGGTTCCAAGATGTCCTGCCTCTTCTCAGCCAAACAAGACAGCAGTCAAGGACTTGCAGCTTCACCCCCACCCTAGGCCCTAATGCCATTTCCAAAGCTGCAGGCTTCATCGCAAAAGGCGTCCACAGAAACTTGCTGCTTCTTCTTTCTGCCACACAAGAAGTCTTCCCAACGAGGCACTTGGTTTCTTTGGCCACACTCAACAAGAATGGCACCCACAGATTCCTAGACAACTCAATCATCTCCTTGCAGCTTAGCAAAAGCCAAAAGAGACTGTACAAGTGAAGAAGTGCTCCAGAAAACTGCAGAACACTTCCACAAACCAAACACACCTTTCCACAAAGGGAAAACAGACAAAAAAGCCCTGCCACCTGCAGCACTGCCACGTGTGCCCTTGGCCACGACGCTGCAGAAGCCCAGAGATCGACCTTCCCTGAGCCGAGCAGCCAGAAGCTCAGCCAGAGTCCCCAGACCTTCAGGGCCTCAAAGTGACAGGTCAAAGGCCAATTTCTAGCTGGAGGCCACTGCCTGCAGGAAATGGCTACGTCCCACAGGATTGCAGCACTCGGCATCCTCAGCAAGCAACATGCAAGTGCTGGCTGGTCAGAAACTTGCAGCTCTGCCTTGCACTAAAGACAGCACCACCCACAACTGGCACTTACTGTCTTGGATCGATCGGCCACAGCTGCAGGCTTGTGGTCATCTTGCTCCTTTTGCTCCTTTTTGGCTCCTTCTCCAGGAGCAGAGGGAGCCGGGGCAGAGACCGCTGTTCCTTCTGCCATCTGCGGCAAGAGAGAAGCATGAGGGACAGGCCATTACCTCTCATTTATGACCTCGTTTCTCCTCAGATCCACAACCACCTTTTCAAAGGAGAAATCCTCAACTTTGTTAGCAATGGGATTCTAAGTCACTCCAACCAGATGAAAATGGGCCAGCTCAACAGAACTCTATTTGATGCACTCTATGAATTTGATAGTCCTCCCCGGCTGCCATCAGCAAGCAATGGTGCCCCTGCACAACAATGGAGCTTTGAGCTCTTTTATTTATTGGCCTGAAATGGAAAAAGAGGAAATAGCCAGCAAGGCCATTGCTATTGCTGCGGCAGATATGGAAAAGTCAAACTGGATCAGAATGCCATCCAGTGCGTGAAAAGGGCAGGAACGTTTGTGCAGAAGCATCTGTGCTTGTTGTAAAAGAGAGAAAATGGGCAGGGCTTCACCTCCTAGCAAGCCAACAAGCCACAAGACAAAAGTGTTCCCTCCTCAGGTGGCTAAAGCACTTGGAGGCAGTGAGGGCATGTTTGGCAGGGAAACAGCCCTGGTGGTGAGCACTGTCACATATGGGTCTATGGAAGTGTGCCTGAAGGTCCTTAAGGAGGCTCCCGTTGTCCAGGCTGAAACCCCTCCCTAGCTCTCGTGTCCTTCTCTGCACACGCTCCAGCCCCTCAAGGACTTTCAGCTTCAGAGGGGCCAACAAGTGGACACACACTCCCAGCTCTGGCCGCAGCGCTGCCCAGCCCAGGGGGACGGCCACTGCCCTGCTCCTGCTGCACCACTGCTGCTGACACAGGCCAGGATGGCCTTGGCCTTCTTGGCTATGTGGCCAAGCGCTGGCCCACATTCAGCTGCTCTTGACTGGCACCACTGGGTCCTTTTAGCCTACTCAGGTCCCTCACCACAAAATTGCCCCTTTGACTTCAAATACAGCATCCCCGGTTCCAAGATGTCCTGCCTCTTCTCAGCCAAACAAGACAGCAGTCAAGGACTTGCAGCTTCACCCCCACCCTAGGCCCTAATGCCATTGCCAAAGCTGCAGGCTTCATCACAAAAGGCGTCCACAGAAACTTGCCGCTTCTTCTTTCTGCCACACAAGAAGTCTTCCCAACGAGGCACTTGGTTTCTTTGGCCACACTCAACAAGAATGGCACCCACAGATTCCTAGACAACTCAATCATCTCCTTGCAGCTTAGCAAAAGCCAAAAGAGACTGTACAAGTGAAGAAGTGCTCCAGAAAACTGCAGAACACTTCCACAAACCAAACACACCTTTCCACAAAGGGAAAACAGACAAAAAAGCCCTGCCACCTGCAGCACTGCCACGTGTGCCCTTGGCCACGACGCTGCAGAAGCCCAGAGATCGACCTTCCCTGAGCCGAGCAGCCAGAAGATCAGCCAGAGTCCCCAGACCTTCAGTGCCTCAAAGTGACAGGTCAAAGGCCAATTTCTAGCTGGAGGCCACTGCCTGCAGGAAATGGCTACGTCCCACAGGATTGCAGCACTCGGCATCCTCAGCAAGCAACATGCAAGTGCTGGCTGGTCAGAAACTTGCAGCTCTGCCTTGCACTAAAGACAGCACCACCCACAACTGGCACTTACTGTCTTGGATCGATCGGCCACAGCTGCAGGCTTGTGGTCATCTTGCTCCTTTTGCTCCTTTTTGGCTCCTTCTCCAGGAGCAGAGGGAGCCGGGGCAGAGACCGCTGTTCCTTCTGCCATCTGCGGCAAGAGAGAAGCATGAGGGACAGGCCGTTACCTCTCATTTATGACCTCGTTTCTCCTCAGATCCACAACCACCTTTTCAAAGGAGAAATCCTCAACTTTGTTAGCAATGGGATTCTAAGTCACTCCAACCAGATGAAAATGGGCCAGCTCAACAGAACTCTATTTGATGCACTCTATGAATTTGATAGTCCTCCCCGGCTGCCATCAGCAAGCAATGGTGCCCCTGCACAACAATGGAGCTTTGAGCTCTTTTATTTATTGCCCTGAAATGGAAAAAGAGGAAATAGCCAGCAAGGCCATTGCTATTGCTGCGGCAGATATGGAAAAGTCAAACTGGATCAGAATGCCATCCAGTGCGTGAAAAGGGCAGGAACGTTTGTGCAGAAGCATCTGTGCTTGTTGTAAAAGAGAGAAAATGGGCAGGGCTTCACCTCCTAGCAAGCCAACAAGCCAAAGTGTTCCCTCCTCAGGTGGCTAAAGCACTTGGAGGCAGTGAGGGCATGTTTGGCAGGGAAACAGCCCTGGTGGTGAGCACTGTCACATATGGATCTATGGAAGTGTGCCTGAAGGTCCCTCAGGAGGCTCCCGTTGTCCAGGCTGAAACCCCTCCCTAGCTCTCGTGTCCTTCTCTGCACACGCTCCAGCCCCTCAAGGACTTTCAGCTTCAGAGGGGCCAACAAGTGGACACACACTCCCAGCTCTGGCCGCAGCGCTGCCCAGCCCAGGGGGACGGCCACTGCCCTGCTCCTGCTGCCCCACTACTGCTGACACAGGCCAGGATGGCCTTGGCCTTCTTGGCTATGTGGCCAAGCGCTAGCCCACATTCAGCTGCTCTTGACTGGCACCACTGGGTCCTTTTAACCTACTCAGGTCCCTCACCACAAAATTGCCCCTTTGACTTCAAATACAGCATCCCCGGTTCCAAGATGTCCTGCCTCTTCTCAGCCAAACAAGACAGCAGTCAAGGACTTGCAGCTTCACCCCCACCCTAGGCCCTAATGCCATTTCCAAAGCTGCAGGCTTCATCGCAAAAGGCGTCCACAGAAACTTGCTGCTTCTTCTTTCTGCCACACAAGAAGTCTTCCCAACGAGGCACTTGGTTTCTTTGGCCACACTCAACAAGAATGGCACCCACAGATTCCTAGACAACTCAATCATCTCCTTGCAGCTTAGCAAAAGCCAAAAGAGACTGTACAAGTGAAGAAGTGCTCCAGAAAACTGCAGAACACTTCCACAAACCAAACACACCTTTCCACAAAGGGAAAACAGACAAAAAAGCCCTGCCACCTGCAGCACTGCCACGTGTGCCCTTGGCCACGACGCTGCAGAAGCCCAGAGATCGACCTTCCCTGAGCCGAGCAGCCAGAAGCTCAGCCAGAGTCCCCAGACCTTCAGTGCCTCAAAGTGACAGGTCAAAGGCTAATTTCTAGCTGGAGGCCACTGCCTGCAGGAAATGGCTACGTCCCACAGGATTGCAGCACTCGGCATCCTCAGCAAGCAACATGCAAGTGCTGGCTGGTCAGAAACTTGCAGCTCTGCCTTGCACTAAAGACAGCACCACCCACAACTGGCACTTACTGTCTTGGATCGATCGGCCACAGCTGCAGGCTTGTGGTCATCTTGCTCCTTTTGCTCCTTTTTGGCTCCTTCTCCAGGAGCAGAGGGAGCCGGGGCAGAGACCGCTGTTCCTTCTGCCATCTGCGGCAAGAGAGAAGCATGAGGGACAGGCCATTACCTCTCATTTATGACCTCGTTTCTCCTCAGATCCACAACCACCTTTTCAAAGGAGAAATCCTCAACTTTGTTAGCAATGGGATTCTAAGTCACTCCAACCAGATGAAAATGGGCCAGCTCAACAGAACTCTATTTGATGCACTCTATGAATTTGATAGTCCTCCCCGGCTGCCATCAGCAAGCAATGGTGCCCCTGCACAACAATGGAGCTTTGAGCTCTTTTATTTATTGCCCTGAAATGGAAAAAGAGGAAATAGCCAGCAAGGCCATTGCTATTGCTGCGGCAGATATGGAAAAGTCAAACTGGATCAGAATGCCATCCAGTGCGTGAAAAGGGCAGGAACGTTTGTGCAGAAGCATCTGTGCTTGTTGTAAAAGAGAGAAAATGGGCAGGGCTTCACCTCCTAGCAAGCCAACAAGCCAAAGTGTTCCCTCCTCAGGTGGCTAAAGCACTTGGAGGCAGTGAGGGCATGTTTGGCAGGGAAACAGCCCTGGTGGTGAGCACTGTCACATATGGATCTATGGAAGTGTGCCTGAAGGTCCCTCAGGAGGCTCCCGTTGTCCAGGCTGAAACCCCTCCCTAGCTCTCGTGTCCTTCTCTGCACACGCTCCAGCCCCTCAAGGACTTTCAGCTTCAGAGGGGCCAACAAGTGGACACACACTCCCAGCTCTGGCCGCAGCGCTGCCCAGCCCAGGGGGACGGCCACTGCCCTGCTCCTGCTGCCCCACTACTGCTGACACAGGCCAGGATGGCCTTGGCCTTCTTGGCTATGTGGCCAAGCGCTAGCCCACATTCAGCTGCTCTTGACTGGCACCACTGGGTCCTTTTAACCTACTCAGGTCCCTCACCACAAAATTGCCCCTTTGACTTCAAATACAGCATCCCCGGTTCCAAGATGTCCTGCCTCTTCTCAGCTAAACAAGACAGAAGTCAAGGACTTGCAGCTTCACCCCCACCCTAGGCCCTAATGCCATTTCCAAAGCTGCAGGCTTCATCGCAAAAGGCGTCCACAGAAACTTGCTGCTTCTTCTTTCTGCCACACAAGAAGTCTTCCCAACGAGGCACTTGGTTTCTTTGGCCACACTCAACAAGAATGGCACCCACAGATTCCTAGACAACTCAATCATCTCCTTGCAGCTTAGCAAAAGCCAAAAGAGACTGTACAAGTGAAGAAGTGCTCCAGAAAACTGCAGAACACTTCCACAAACCAAACACACCTTTCCACAAAGGGAAAACAGACAAAAAAAGCCCTGCCACCTGCAGCACTGCCACGTGTGCCCTTGGCCACAACGCTGCAGAAGCCCAGAGATCGACCTTCCCTGAGCCGAGCAGCCAGAAGATCAGCCAGAGTCCCCAGACCTTCAGTGCCTCAAAGTGACAGGTCAAAGGCCAATTTCTAGCTGGAGGCCACTGCCTGCAGGAAATGGCTACGTCCCACAGGATTGCAGCACTCGGCATCCTCAGCAAGCAACATGCAAGTGCTGGCTGGTCAGAAACTTGCAGCTCTGCCTTGCACTAAAGACAGCACCACCCACAACTGGCACTTACTGTCTTGGATCGATCGGCCACAGCTGCAGGCTTGTGGTCATCTTGCTCCTTTTGCTCCTTTTTGGCTCCTTCTCCAGGAGCAGAGGGAGCCGGGGCAGAGACCGCTGTTCCTTCTGCCATCTGCAGCAAGAGAGAAGCATGAGGGACAGGCCGTTACCTCTCATTTATGACCTCGTTTCTCCTCAGATCCACAACCACCTTTTCAAAGGAGAAATCCTCAGCTTTGTTAGCAATGGGATTCTAAGTCACTCCAACCAGATGAAAATGGGCCAGCTCAACAGAACTCTATTTGATGCACTCTATGAATTTGATAGTCCTCCCCGGCTGCCATCAGCAAGCAATGGTGCCCCTGCACAACAATGGAGCTTTGAGCTCTTTTATTTATTGCCCTGAAATGGAAAAAGAGGAAATAGCCAGCAAGGCCATTGCTATTGCTGCGGCAGATATGGAAAAGTCAAACTGGATCAGAATGCCATCCAGTGCGTGAAAAGGGCAGGAACGTTTGTGCAGAAGCATCTGTGCTTGTTGTAAAAGAGAGAAAATGGGCAGGGCTTCACCTCCTAGCAAGCCAACAAGCCAAAGTGTTCCCTCCTCAGGTGGCTAAAGCACTTGGAGGCAGTGAGGGCATGTTTGGCAGGGAAACAGCCCTGGTGGTGAGCACTGTCACATATGGATCTATGGAAGTGTGCCTGAAGGTCCCTCAGGAGGCTCCCGTTGTCCAGGCTGAAACCCCTCCCTAGCTCTCGTGTCCTTCTCTGCACACGCTCCAGCCCCTCAAGGACTTTCAGCTTCAGAGGGGCCAACAAGTGGACACACACTCCCAGCTCTGGCCGCAGCGCTGCCCAGCCCAGGGGGACGGCCACTGCCCTGCTCCTGCTGCCCCACTACTGCTGACACAGGCCAGGATGGCCTTGGCCTTCTTGGCTATGTGGCCACACCCTGGCTCTTGTTCCACTGCTCTTGACCGGCACGCCTTCATCCTTTGGGCCCACGCAGCTCCCCCACCACAAAGTTGCCCCTTTGACTTCAAATACAGCATCCCCGGTTCCAAGATGTCCTGCCTCTTCTCAGCAACAAGACACCAGTCAAGGACTTGCAGCTTCACCCCCGCCTCCAGGCTCCAATGCCATTTCCAAAGCTGCACTGTAACCCTTAAAATGCATCTACAGAACCTTGCTCCTTGAGCTTTTTGCCTCACAACAGGGCTTCACATCTACACACTTTGTTTCTGTGGCCACAGGTCTTGTTCCCCACAGATTCATGGACAACACACTCGTCTCCTTCCATCTTATTAAAAGTCACAAGACAGCTGGGCCACACACTTTGTAGAACTGAATAAATTCTCAAGAAATCTGAAGAGCAATTTCACCAGCCAAACACATGTTTCCACAAAGAGAAAGCAAACAAAGCAAACAAATGAAGCTCCAGCACCACCTCATGTGCACTTGGCAACAGCACTTCAAAAACCAAGAGACAGAGCTTCACTGAGCCGAGCAGACAGATGGTCACCCTGAGGCAAACAGGCTTTGGTGCCTCAACATGACAGGTCCAAGGCCAATTTCTGGCTGGTGGTCACTGCCTGCAGGAAATCGCCGGGTCCTGGCAGGACTCCAGCACTCAGCATCCTCAGCCAAGCAGCAGCAAGAGCTGGCTGGTCAGAAACTTGCAGCTCTGCCTTGCACTAAAGACAGCACCACCCACAACTGGCACTTACTGGCTCAGAAAATTCAGGCTCTGCTGTGACCACTGATGGAGCCTTGCAGTCATACTCCTCAATTTGCTCCTCTTTGGCTTCTTCTCCAGGAGGAGAGGGAGCTGGGGCAGACACTGCTCTTTCCTCTGTCATCTGTGACAAGAAAGAATTATTAGGGACGGGCCGTTACCTATAATTTATAACCTTCTATATTCTCACATCTACCACCATTTCTTCCAAGGAAAATTGGGAAACTTTAATTGCAATGGGATTCCAATGCGCTCTTATGGCATTAAAATTGGCTAATCCACCTGTAATGCAAATTCCTCTGAAATAAATATTCCACCCTCCCTACTATCATGGAGCAATGATCTCTTTGTAACTGACTTTTTAATTCTTGAAAGCTCTGAAAACAAAAGGAAATCTTGCTGCTCTGTGTTGCACGATAGACAGCACCACCCACAACTGGCACTTACAGAAGTGTCAGGCTCTGCTGTGACCACTGATAGAGCCTCGCGGTCATGCTGCTCAATTTGCTCCTCTTTGGCTTCTTCTCCAGGAGCAGAGGGAGCCGGGGCAGACACTGCTGTTGCCTCTCTCAGCTGTAGCAAGAGAGAACCATGAGGGATGAGCCATTACCTCTCATTTATAAGAATCTTTCTTCTCCCATATAACACTAAATCTTCCGAGGAATATTAAGAAACTTTGATTGCAATGGGATTCTATGGTGGTCTCATGGTATTAAAATTGGCAGATCCATCTGTAATGCAAATTGCTCTGATGTAAATATTCCACCCTGCCTACTATGAGGTAGCAATGATCTACTTGTTTTTCTGATCTTTTGAATCTTGAAATCTCTGAAATGCAAAAGCGAAACTTGCAGCTCTGCCTTGCACTAAAGACAGCACCACCCACAACTGGCACTTACTGGCTCAGAAGATTCAGGCTCTGCTCTGACCACTGATGGAGACTCGCGGTCATTCTGCTCAATTTGCTCCTCTTCATCTTCTCCAGGAGCAGAGGGAGCTGGGGCAGACACCGATGCTGGTTTTGTGCTCTGGGACAAGAGAGAAGCGTGTGCGACAAGCTATTACCTATCACGTATAACCTCCTTCCTTCTCACATCTACGACCGTATCTTCCAAGGAGAAATCATAAAATTCCAGAGTAAAAGGATAGTAAAAGGATTCTAAGCCACACAGATCAAATTAAACCAGGCCAATTCAACAGAACTGCATATGGATATGAAGCTGATATTCCTCCCTGGCTGCCATCAGCAAGCAACATTGTCTCTGCAATGCAGAGTTTTAGCTTTTGAAAGCTCTGCAATGGAAAAGAAAGAAAGAGACAGCTACACCTTTGCTATTGCTGCTGCAGACATGGAAGCCTACAACTGGATCTGAATCTCATCCAGTGCTGGAAAAGGGCAGGAAATGTTGTGCAGAAGCATATTTGCTTGTTGGAAAATGAGAAAATCAACAGGACTTTTCCTCTACTAAACCAGCAAAACAAAAATGCAACCAGCAACAAGCAGGGAGTGTCTCTGACACCAGTGTCTAAAGCACTGGGATGCAGTGAGGGCATGTTTGGCAGGGGAACAGCCCTGGTGGTGAGCACTGTCACCTATGGAACCATGGAAGTTTGCCTGATTGTCCCTCTAGAGGCTCCCGTTTTCCACCCTAAAGCTTCCTCAGCACCTCCTCCTTGGCCTTGTGCTCCACAGCATTCCCCAGCTCTTGTGTCCTTCTCTGCACACGCTCCAGCCCCTCCAGGGCTTTCTGCTTCAGATGGGCTCACAAGTGTTTACGTTAATAAAAAGATAAAAATCTTTCTAAAGTGTAAGATGACTTTAGAATGTAGACATAATTTTGGGAAATGTTGGGAAATTTGAAATTAATAAGCACAATCAGGACCATAAAATCGGGATCTAAATCATTAAGGAAAATTAAAATTTATAAAGCTGAGACTGCGAGTTGCTATAGTAAGAATTTAGTAAGGAACCAAGCTGAGACTTCTTTCAGCAGAAAGCCCAGAACTGTGTCTAGAAACCAAGACAGATTTCTCTCAGAGCTCAGTTGCTACAACATTAATCTGCCTAGTTCAGAACATGATGTAGCAACATCTGATTAGAAAAAAATAGGGTTATATCTTTTGGAAAAAAAAGAGGTTTTAAGTTTTTAAACGAACAAATTTTATCCATGCCAGTCTCTTATGGGAGGGATAATAGTAGGCCTATGTATTAATCACTCTCACATTATAACTCTTGTTTTTTGACATGGAAAAAGAATTTTCTCGGAAGGCAGAGGTCAATTTGGATATTGACCAATTGAAGGTGGACACGCCTCTGAGAACACAGAGGGGTTAAAATCAGAATTCCCAGGAGAACTGGCTCTCTTTGGTTCCGGTCAGCGTGCAGTGCAGGACTCTCCCCTGCCCGGCCGTGGCTGGGTGGGGAGGGGGAGGCCCATGGCCTGACTGAGGTGGGCCCAGGGGTGGAGGGACTGGAACTGGGCTGGCCACTGCAGGTAGAAGGGTGGAGAAATCTGGGATGTCTCCATTTCCCCCCAGAGTCGAGAGAGAGAGAGAGAGAGTGAAGAGACAGCGGTGGTTTTATCAGCATCAGCAGTACGCCGCAGGAAAGGAGAATAGCGAGGGGGCCGCAAGGTGCCCAGCTGCCTGTGGGAGCCAGAGCGTGAGCATCGAGCCAGCCCTGGGAGTCAGGACTTTTAACCCTTCCTTGAGAAATGAAAGCTTGGTGAAATTTCACTCCTCCTCGGTTTGAAAGAGAGGAAGAGAGACAGCTTGGACCCTGGGATGTTAGAAGGAGGAATTCTAGGTGGGAGGAGGTGAGGAGTGTTTTTTTTGGCTGGACTTTTCCTTGTTGGCCATAGACTGAACCGATTTTTCTCTTTCAAGAGAGACTGTATTTTAGGAGGATGCCAGTGAGCCAAGAGACCTGCTTCAGCTGGGAAAAGACAGAAGTAGAGCAAACAGAGAAGAGTTAGGGGGTTTGTGGTGGTGTCCCCTGACCTCAAAGAAGAAGAAGAGAAGAAGATCTCTGTTCTTGTACCCTCGGCCCCAGGGGAAAATGGGGGGAACTGTTGTCCCAAAAAATGAAAAAACTGAGCTGTTGTTTTCCCCCTCTTGGAAAGCATCCTTGAAAGAAAAAATCCTAAAAGCAGTCGGTCCATCCAGGCATTGGTGGTGAGAGCACTGTGCATGGAAAGGAGCAGGGTCACCATGGCAAACTTTTTCTCCGGGCGGTGCCATGTGTGACATGGAAACACAGGATGTGGCAGTGTGTTTCTTGGGGGGGTCTGTGGCACAGAGGAGACTCCTGTTCTCCCTTGATGGACTGAGTATCGATTGTCTGCAGGGTGGAAACCTGATTGGGGTCCAGATTGTGTCTCACTGTGGTTTGTTGGAGTTGGTGGTGGGAGGAAGAATACTTTGCAAGGTTTTAAATTTGATCTTTGTGTGGTTTTTTTCTCTCTTTTTTTTCCCTTTTATAGTAGTAGCTTGATAAAGTTTTTTCCTTGTTAAAAAGCTTTGGCTTGCTTTGCTCTGTCCTCGATTGCATTACAGCATTCAATTGAGAGATTGAATTTTCATGGGGGCACTGGCATTGTGCCAGTGTCAAACCATGACAAGAACATCAAAGAGTGAAATCAAACTTTGAAAGAAAGCAGAATTAACTCTCTTTATTTTTAATTATGTGTTAAAAAGTATTTTTTTTACTCTTATGAACTCATGCCAACTGATTATCGCATTGTGGCAAGACTGATTTTAACTAATTCACAATTTATGTTATTTATGAAAACTCCAGCAGAAAATACTTACTAAGGTTTTAAGGGAAAAATATGTTAGTAGTACATATGAAACATTTTCAGAAGCTAAATTGTCTAGCAAACTGCCATATGATAAACCAGACACAGAAACTTTTTTCCTAGGTCAGTGCTGAGAGATATTAAACAAGCTGCAAGAAAAACTTTCATTTCTGTCAAATCAACAGGTACTCCTCTTAAAGCATATTCGACCATGACACAAAGAACAAATGAATCATATCGTACATTTTTAATTAAGTTAACACAAGCTGTTGAATAACAACGCCCTGATAAAGCAGCTCATTCTTATATTCTCCAAAACCTAGCATTTGTAAATGCAAATGATGATTGCAAAAAATTTATTTCTACATTACCCAAACAGCCTCCAACTGTTACTCAAATGCTTTCAACTTACAGTAAAATTAGCACTCCAAGGTATCTTGCTACAGCACAAGCTAGTGCCTTTAGAGAGCAAATTACTAAATCTCATGATTCACTAAAAAACAAAGTTTAAAAAGCAATTGAAGAACAAATAAAACTTTTTGAAAAACTCTTGCTGCTGTTCAATGAAATTCTACTAAAAAGTCGTGCTTCAGATGTGAGAAGACTAGTCATGTGATAAAGACTTACCTTGATCCAATAATAAAATCTGAAGAATACCTTCTCTTAGTCCTCAATATCAAAAAGGGAAACATTATGCAAAAAATTGTCATTCTAAATTTGATATAGATAGTAATCCCCTACCGTTAAACTCCAAGCAAAGCGCGACCCACCACGCAGTGAAACAAGCATTAGTAACCCAGAATCCAGGGAATTTTGCCCCCTTAGCCTTAACTAGGAGACCTCAAAGCCAAACACCTTTACCACCAGTACCACAAGATGTTCCTTCTTATTACCTCCAAGGACAAAACTGGACTTGGCCAACTCAAAATTAATACGGTTTTTAAAAAATTTCTGTTACGAATGTATACCTACAGGTGTGATTAAGAAATCACAACAAAGACAAGAATTTTAAATTCTTATAGGTTAAGACAACAATACAAGTCTTGGACTATTAATTTTTCCAGTTATCATTTCAGTAAACTACAATGAAGAGCTAATAGTTTTAGCTCTTCTCCTCAAAGCCCCAACAATAATTCAACCTAAGACGCCTCTTGCTTTTACAATTGCTTTACCTATAGACATACTCAAACAAAATGTATCTCAACAAGATGCTTTGTTAACCAATCAAACGGTGTACCAAGGTGTTCCAGATGTGATTTCTACTCCAATGCTAGGTGTCTTCTAAGTAGAACATACTTAGAAGTATGTTCTAAACCAACCAGAACTGACTTGTGCCCTAACTCATCGTGGTAGAACAATTTATGTTACAGGCATACCAGATACGGTGCAGATGTCTCTGTAATTTCTCTCCTGTTTTAGCCCAGTAGCTAACACTTAGTATCACCTATGAGAACACTCACAAGGATCAGAAGAACTACTGTTTGCTTACAAAGTGAATCCATAATTACTAGTACAAGTCCTGAAAGGAAGACAGCTGCTGCACGTCCCTCTCTATCAATAATTTCTAGAAACTGGCCTCTTGTCATTATCGCTATAAAAGACTGTTTCTTCAACATACCACCACTTCATCCTGAAGATGCCCCAAGATTTGCCTTCTCAGTTCCAGTCATCAATCAAAGAAAGCCAATGCAAAGATAGCACTAGAAATCTTTACCACAAGGGATGAAGACTTCTCTAACAATTTAACAATATTTTGTCACACAAGTACTGTGCCCAACTTGACAGAAGCATCCACAATCCACAATTCTACACTACATAGATGATCTCCTCATTGCAGCACTGACACAGACAAAGATGAAACAAACTCGTGACAGTGCTGTCACTGAAATCCAAAAGACTGAACTAGAATTTCTACATCTAAGATACAAGAAATCCCACTCTAAAAATATCTAAGATAGAAGATAGCAAAACAAACAATTTCACTACAAAAGATACACCTTCAAGTCAACATCAACACTTTGCAAGATTTACAGCAACTTTTAAGAGAAATGAACTAGATGAAACCTATTCTGAAAATTGCCAACGATGAACTTGCTCCACTTTTTGATCTACTGAGAGAAAACTGTGACATTAAATCTCCCAAGATTTTAACACCTGAAGCTCAACTCACCATAAAAAGTCACAAAAACTTTCCAAAGAAGACAAGCCCATCATTATGCTCCCAAGAAACCTTTCTTCCTGACTGCTTTGAGACAGAAGCTACAACTTTATAGCCTCATTTTTCCATGAGATCCATCTGAGAAAGATCCATTATTAATAGTAGAATAATAAGTTTTTCTTCCCTACAAGTCTCCAAAAACAATTTCTACAACCCTAGAGATAGTAGCACAAATTGTAATTAAGGCCAAAGCAAGAATATTAACCTTAATAGGTAAAGATTTTACAGTTCTCTAATTACCTTTAAATAAAGATTATTTAGATTAGGCATTACAAAATTCAGATGATTTACAAAATGCATTCTTAAATTTTGCAAGTGTTTGTGCTATTCATTATCCAAGTCACAAATTATTACAAACAAAATTGAGTTTCAAAAAATAGCCCTTGCTAAGTGAAGGGCCTTTAAGTAATACAACGCTCTTCGCTAATAAGTCAAGAAAAACACATAAATCAGTAATTGTATAGTTAAATCAAACTACAAAAAATTAGAAATCAAATATCCAAATAGTTGAAAGTTCTCCTCAAGTAGTTAAAATAGCTGCTGTTGTTAAAGCTCTTCAGCTATTTTCAAAGCCTTTCAGTTTAATTACAGATTCTACCTCTGTTACTAATGTAGGTAAAAATATCGTTTTAAAAAATATTAGTAATAATAATTTATATTGCTAGCTCTCATGTCTTCATAAAAATTTACAACACAGAACTAACCTATATTTTATTTCTCATATTACAACTCATTCATCTTTACCAAGATGTTTAGCAAAAAGAAATACAAGAACAAAAAAACTGGCCATAGTTATCTCAAACACATTAGCAAACATTTTTCAGCATGCAAAATTGAGTCATACCTTTTTCCTCAATATACACAAGTACTTGTACAGACGTTTTGTATCTCTAAATCCCAAGCTAAAGCTATTATTAACAGTTACCCTGATTGTCACCTTGTGCAAACCCCTGTTTCTACAGGAACTGTTAATCCACAAAGTTTATAAAGAGTACAATTATAACAAACATCACTAAATACCCTTCTTTGGGGAGATTTAAAAATATTCATGTTTCAGTAGATTCACTATCAAGTACAGTTTTTACCTCTATCCACACAAGAGAACAAGTAATCGTACCTATCAACATTTTTTACAAACATTTACTTCATTAAGTGTACTCCAGGAAATGAAAACAAACAATAGCCCCACATATCTATCTCAAAAAGTAACAACATTCCTAATAAATTAAAATGTTCATCACACCTGTAGTATTCCCCACTCCCCCACAAATCAAACAACTGTTAAAAAGACATATCACACATTAAAACACATTTAGATCAACAGAAGAGGGGAGCAGAAGTAATACTACAGATAAAATTGAGTCAAGCTTTATATGTTTATAATTTTTTAAACAGTTCTTTTGCAGAACCAGATCCACCAATTCTTAAGCATTTTACAAATAACACACAAACAAAACTAAAAAAAAATTCTCTTGTTTTAATTAAAAGACCTGAAAGAAGACAAATTAAAAGTCCTCGCCAATTAATAACTTAAAGCAAAGAGTATACTTGTATTTCTCCAAGTACTAGAAAAGCAAAGTGAATTCCAATAAAGAGCATCAAACCATACAACACACCAAAACACACTAACAAACCCAAAAGTAAAAAAGCAATCACACAAACGTAAGCTAAACAGAGACTACAAGTCACGCCCAGTGTTCCTATGTCACCTGTAGAATCTGCAAACTTCAATCTAATGATAATGATACATGTGTAGAGCTTGTTTCGTAGAGCTCTTTTAACAAAAACATGAAAAGAAAGATTTCTTATCATTAGATTCTAAAAAATTAATATTCTAAACTCTCCAAAAAATGCAGTTTAAAAGTTAAAATATTATCGAAAATTCTTTTAACAAAGAGTAACTCAACAAAAAAGATATGAAAGAAAATCAGTTCACTTTGTATTTTCTAACTTTGCTTACTTTTTATCATGCAAATTTTCCTATACAACACCAAAACCAAATGTCTAAGTCACATTAACCAAAGCTACAAGATCAGATACCATATGTATGTCTCACTCAAATCCAAAAAAGCCTTTTTCAACCTGTTTAGTTAGTGTACCACTAAAAATTAGCCAATACCTATATAACATGATCTTTTAACAAAAAAGTGATTTAACAACAAGCTAAGTGAAATTACTAATAGAAACAATCGCACATGGGATTAAAGCCTCTAGACCAAACAACTCCTCAAAACAAGTTCAGAACCCCAAGAATTAAAGATCCATAGTTCCTTAGCAATAAATTTCCGTGTCACATTTTCAAGAAACAATTAGAAAAAAAATAATTCTCCAAAATACAGTGCTATTCACTCTTACTATGAATACAAAAATTTAAGGCTTTAGTGCAATTACTCATACACTGTAGATAAAAATCTAAAGTTAACAAATATCCACGGAAATTACCAAAATGTTATTAGTTCATTTGTAGAAATAAAACATAGCAAAACATTCTATCATACCCTAAAGACAAACCATGTAACATTAGCACACTCACTGTAATAACACCTAGTACTAAAACAGTTTCAAAAAAGACAAGAAAAGACAAAAGATCTATTCATATATACCCAAAAAATTACAGCAGTAATTTCAGTCTTTCAAAAAAAACCACAAAATATTTCAACAAGCTTCTTCTTACCTACAATTGCTTCAGAAAAAACATTAAGACAAATAGACAAGATTAAATATTAACTAAACAAACAAATACCACATCCAGTGCGCTCAGTAACACGCAGACTGACATCAGCAGTGTCCAACAAATTCCAAAATCAAACAACAGTTAATTTTCTTTTCTAACACATAAACAGAGTTGAAAAGAATTCAAAAGAATGTGCTACATAAATTTGTCTAATCATTCTAAATCCATTCACAAAAATATACAAAAACTTAAAAACTCTACAATCTACAATTAAAAATAAAGAAACATAGTTAAACAATTTATTCAGGAAGTAGAGCTTAACTCCTTAAGCAAAAGAACTTTACAAGTTCAGTAAAATCTTGTTATTAGAATATTAATATTAATACCACATACACTTCATTATTCACAACAAATTACAAACTCATCAAAAAAGTTTTTATTTTCCAAAAGAAAAAAATTTTAAAAAATTATAGACAATTCACAAAACCTCAGCAAAAACAATTAAAGTCACTCACAAATTTAACCTTTACATTGAGGCCTTAAAAAAGTCAAAATTTATCAGAACCTAATACAGATACTAAACCTAACTTTACCCAACATTAAGAATGGTTTAACTTAGAATTATAGAGCTTAAAACAAACAAAAACAAAAGTACCTTCATGTAAAAAGTTTATAACTTTTTTCCTACATGAATAAATATATGCAGTAGTAAAGCTATGGAACACAAAGTAATAAATAAGTGACAAGTCAAAAATAGTTTATTTAAAAAGAGAGGGGGAATTGTAGGAATATATAAAAGGTAAAAAACTTTAGAAAGTGCAAAAAGGCCCCAGAAAGTAGACATAAAGCTGAAAAAGGCTGGGAAATTTCAAAACCTTCTCATGGGAAGCTAGGAAAATAAGAACCAAGTGAATTCATTTCTATTTATCATAAGGAGCAAGAAAGAACAAGAACTTAGTGATAGTTTGAGATGTCAAAAGTCCTAGATATATGCTTTGCAAAAATAGAAAAAGTTTCAGTCTTATATAATGAATTACTCTATATCGTTTGAGGTTCATAGAAGTCCTTCTGGTAATGTTAAACCCACATGGGTCCTTTTCTTATTGGTTAGGGTATAATGACTCTGCACCTTTTCTTTTATGTTATAGGTTCAAAGAATATGTAGAAAAAGGCTTTGCATCAACTGCCATCTTGCCTTTGATCTAGATTTGCATGGATGTTCATTTCTCTGTGTCTCTGGCTTTTTGCTTGGAGGATACAGACATAATAAATGCTAAGTCTGCAACCAGTCCGGGTCCCATCCTGTTTTGTGAGACGCAGACCGACCGGGCAGAAAGTGGACACACACTCCCAGCTCTGGCCGCAGCGCTGCCCAGCCCAGGGGGACGGTCACTGCCCTGCTCCTGCTGCCCCACTGCTGCTGACACAGGCCAGGATGCCCTTGGCCTTCTTGGCTACCTGGCCAGGCGCTGGCCACCTTCAGCTGCTCTTGACCAGCACCCCGGGCTCCTTTGGCCCACGCAGCTGCCCAGCCACAAAATTGCCCGTTTGACTGCAAATACCGCATTAAATTGTCCTTCTAATTCTACAACCACATCTTCTAAGGAAGTATCATGAAGTTTTATAAGGATAGGAATCTAAGTTGCTGTGACTTCATTAAAATGGGCTTATTCAACTCTCTGCAAAACTGAGTTTGTAGGTCTTCAAGGCTCTGAGTTGGAAATTAGGAAATATCCAGCTATGCCTTTGTATTTGTTGTGGAATGCCTGAAAATGGATTTTCTTTCAGCCTGCATGCCTGGCCCTCTACAGCCTACTGGTTCTGGCTAAGCACACAGCTTACTCTGCAATTGCCAAACAGCACAAACATGAAATGTTCCTTTCTTACTCACCTTAGGACCAGCACCGCTGAATACATGCTTCAGGTGACCTGTAGTAGGCAAGGGAAAATGAACCAGATGCTGTGAGAAAATTGTCTGGGCTGGTGAAACCCACAGAACAAGCACCACGAACAGAGAGTTTTCCCTTTCACAACATCCCTTCAGCAGACACATTTCATTCATACAACCAGCAAGAGATCCAGATAATATTCTTGGGCATGCCTACCCTTTGGCCTGTTTAGCCATTAAATGAACACAAACATGATGAAGAAAATGCAAATTGTTCTCTAACACTCAATGCTCCTGTTCTACCAAACACATAACACCTCTTTTAAAAATCCTCTCCTTCTGGTACCTAGGGTTTTTTTTAATCAGATGCATGCACAACTTCTCATTAACTTGCTGGAAACAGTTGCCCAGAAAAGCTTTTCCAAAATTCCACTATGATGGGGCAGGCTCTATTGTGACACAACACAGCAGCAGCTCCAAGTTCCAGGAGCAGACACTCACTGCTTTGGAGTTTGCTCTTCCTTGCAAAGGGAATCACTATTTAACACTCAGTCAAGGCTCAAGTTAGACAGTCAAATCCTTTCATGACAAAATGTAGAAAGAAAGAAGCTTTCCCTGAATTCTGGGAAATACTGCACAGTTGTTAGAAGGCCTTCCAAGAAGGTCTCCAGTTTACATTTTCAAAGCTGTCTTGCATGTCCCAGCAAACTGAGGAAAAGACAGACTCTGCTGCCTCAGACTCTCCCGTGGAGGGAAAAGAACCCCTGCAGGTTCCCTTGCAAATGCTGCCCCTGTGGCTGCAGAAATCCCCTTGTACCTGGATGCCTTGACAGGAGCTTTACCAAACCAGTGGCACCCTAGTGTTCTTTCTGTTTTAAAATAACTCAGGCACTAACAAAGAGCAGGAAGACATACAGAAGCCAGGTTCGGGTACACCCAGGGAAAACCTCTACTTACGTGCCAGGTTAGTGAGGTAATAGCCAGAATAAACAACGCCATAAGCTGTGAAAGCTGCAGCAGCAAGTTGCTCAATCATTGTAGCACTGCTGTGCAGATTTGTCCAACACTAGAAAAAACAAGGCTCTTGTCAGTGGGCAGCTCTCACTGACAAGCACCTCAACCAGGAGGATGCTCCTGCACTGAGCAAGCCCTAGGGTTGCTCTGACACTGAGGCCTTCCGTGCACCAAGACAACCTTCTGCTGTCACCATGACCACATGGCAACCATGCCCTGACATCACAGTGCAAGCACTCTATATTGGCCTGTGAATTTATGCAGAGCAATAACCACCCTTCCGTACAGCAAACGCAAAATAACCGGGGAAGTTCTTCTCTGTCACAAAGCAGCACAAATTCACTTTGTGGGCAAACCCTGTTGTTCAAGGAATCCAAGAGTAACTCCAGGAGTGCACCAAACACCTATACCTTGTACCCCAACTGAGCACTCAGATGGGACCCAAGCAAAGGAAACCAGACCAAGAAAACGGCCCAAAGCATTGCACTTCTGAGAAACAACGCTTACTTTTAAAAAATTTAAATGTTTATTAAATCTTAACAAAGGACTGAATAAGGAAAATTTGCAGCACTGGGAGTCTCTGACCATTACAAGCAGCACATCTATAGAATGGATGCTCTGCCTTTTATACCCTTAACCCCTCCAAAGTTTTGTCAAAGTTTTGCCATCCACTGGTGGAGATTCCTTTCTTACATTCTTATTGGAGGTCAGGTGTTGCTACGCCACCCACACCTCCTGGTCACAAGCCAGCCCTCCCCAAAACCCCTGACTACCAAGGCTATTGCAAGGGGCAGGGGAAATAGGACTCTGGGAGGATGTATTACAATAACATCACTATACATTTTTACATCCCCATAATATCTACCTCTTAACAGTGAGAGCCAACTGTTACATGACTCATCTATAACACACAGAACCAGGAGAGAAGGCACTGTTGGCATAACAGCTGAAACAATTCCTGACAAATCTCCCACATGTTTGCACATTTATTGGATATGCCCAGGGCTCCTGAGCATGTACATCTCTGCCTTTATTCCCCTTTGAAAGCAGTCAAACTGGCAGCATCTGCCTGCCAGTAGGAGCTGCTCCGAGCTGGGAAGAAGACTGTTGGTGCTGATTTCCAGAGGCTTCTGTGTCCCAGGAGAAGATAAGGAAGGAGTGGATTGAAAGGTGCTGGCGCTGCTGCTGCTCTGTGCCAGACAGCCCTGGCTGAGCAGGGCACGGCGCTGCAGACTCTTGCTCCTGTCAGAGCTGGGCACACCTGGGAACAAGGCATGGCAACTTGTGGGGAAACCAAGGACTTCATGGGTTCTGCACTGCTCAGCACACACCCAGGCCATCTGTGACCCAGAGTTCTGGCACCTAAAAAGATAAAGCAGACGGAAATAGCTGGGAAAGGTTTCATTTTGACCTTTCTTACCTGTTCACAGAAGTGGCCAAAATGAAAGTTACAGAGCAGGGCCTGATCCTTTCTCCTGCAGGAGGGGCCCTGTACTGGCTCCTGCCCAGGGCTGGTGCCCATGTGCTAACATTCAGCTGAGTGGGAGCAGAGCTCCTGGGGCTCTACAGCGATACACCAAGCCCAGCCCAGTTACCTGGTACACATGCAAAGCTTCAGAAAAAGATTAGAATGGAAAAATGTAACTGTCATGATCATTGTATTTTACTATGTTCACATGCTGTATAGGACTGCAATTTTATGTATTTGTGGTATTTTCACACATTTTAATCTCCGAAATACTGTCAGATACACTTTGATTCCTAATGGAAAGTCTTAAACTATTAATTTAGCTTATAAAATGAAGTTACTGACATTAAATAATATGTACTTTGTAGCGTAGAAGAACACAGTAATAGTATGAGTAATTATGATTGCTTAAGCACAATTGGCTTGGGTCTGTACAGGAATGTGAAATTTTGCAAGAAAATAATATTTTCACTAGGTTTTGTAAAATATTTGAGAAACACTTCTTGTTTGAAAGAATACGTTTCAAACAACCTTTTACTTAGGAGTTTGAGGAAGGTTCTTACTTTTGAGAGCAGTACAATTTTACATTTTAAGAATAATGTAAGCAGCTGATGAACTTTAGAATTATTGCAGACCATATTTAGTCTTTCAGAAAGTATTAGTGATATATATCTGATTCAATGCATCTTTTAGCCAGGTTTTGTCAGTGTAGGAAAGCCTGGTTGTAAAGCTCCCATTGTTGCCATTACAGCATTTATGTGCTGTAAATCATGTAAAAGTCTCCATTTTCCTGATTTCTTTTTTATTACAAGGGGTATTCAAGGGGCCGAATGATTCTTTAATATGACCCACTTGCAATTGTTCTGTGACTAATTCTTGCAGGGCAGTAAGCGTTTCAGTAGTAAGGGGCCACTGATCAACCCAGACAGGTTTATCTGTTAACCATGTCAAGGCTACAACTGGACATTCACCACCCTGCATCACAGTGGCTCCTATTAAAAATCCATAGCAATTCTGTAATAATAGTAATTAAAAATCCCAGTAATTCTGAGGGTCTGATGTTAGCTTGTTGGCCATCGGGATGTTTCACATGAATTACAATGGCTGACAAGCCACCTGTTGTAGAACCACCCAACCCCATCAGTCCAAAACTTGCACGAGTGAGAGGTCACGATTGAGGCCAACGCAGTCACGAGAGTATTGTAGCATCTGCTCCAGTGTCAATCAAACCTGTTACCGATACGGTCCCTGGATGATATCCACTGGCTGTGAGGATGCATGTCTTTTCTGGATGGTTCTCCGTTACTTTCTCAGTCCGGAACACTTGAGGTACTTACCGTATTGGGAACAAAACTCACAGAGGCTACAAGCTGAGTGATGCAAGTTCCTTTCTGAATAGTAATAGGGCACTCATCAATTCATATCATAGCATGACTCTGTCCTAAATAATCAACATCAATAAGTCCTAAATGCACATGAATACCTTTAAGTGTAGTACTTGATATCCCTATCAGAAATGCACTCAATCCACGTCCTATTGGGCCATAGGTGTCATGGGGCACTTTGCAGATTTCTTTTGTCAAAATAGTTACTGTGTCGGTGGTGGGTACATCAATCCCTGTGGACCCACTTGTTGCTCCTGAATACTGTTTGCAAATGGGTAGCTTTACAGTGCTGGGAAGGCCCATAATTGCTGTTAATGGTCGTCAGGTTATTTGTGTCCCCACACACCCCTTCGTGTTCTTCTTCCCATTTCCCTGCAACAGCTGACCATTTGCATGATACTTACTCGTGCACAGTGCCCAAATTTAGCACAATGATTGCACATAACATTGCTGCTTGCATTTGACTTAGATGTTATTTTCTGGGTATTACACTGTGCCCTTACATGCCCTTGCTGTCCACAATTACAGCATTTCGGTGGTGGTCTTAGAACTGCAGCAAGAGCTGTCATTTTATGCTCTACTGAACCATCTTTTGAGCAAGCAGTAACCATTTCAGGCAATGTGGGCTCCCCAGGTAAGGTGTCAATAATCGTTCTGCAGTCTGGGTCTGCACTTTCTTTCACCAATTCTATACACAATCTATGTCACAAAGGTTCATTATCTACCTGTTTTTCAATAGCTGCAGCAAGCTTTTCCACAAACTGCAAAAATGGTTCTCTCATCCCTTGTTGTATAGTAACATATCTCTGTTTTGGAGCTGCCATTTCCATTGTTTTAATTAAAGCACTCATGCCTATTTGCCGAGCTTGTGTCAAAATTGAAGGATCCCACCTTGCCTGCAAATCTGGGTTAGCAAAAGGCCCAGTGCCCAATAAGGCATCAACACCCACAGCATGACGAGTCGTGTTGAGGCAGCTGCATATTTGTTAAAGCTGTGAGCTCAGCCACTCACCTCCGAGTTTCTTGAAACACACCATACTGTACTGGTTGGAATAAAACTGTAGCAAGATGCATGATGTCATAAGGTACAAGCATACTGCATTAATTACATGTATTAATTGCATTACCTCTGAGGAATTAATACCAAACTGAGCCACTTTCAATTGGAGATCTTGCACAACCTTCCAGGCAAAGACATGATGACTGTCATCCTGCCCTATTCCAGGAACTGCATTAAAAACTGGAAAAGCCATAGGATTATCACAGGCAACATTTGCCTTAACACTCTCCTCCTGAGGTACTTTTGGGGCACCAAATCTTTCTATTAGGTCCCAATTTTTTTATTCAGCTGCTTTCTTCCTAAGAAATTCCCAAAACTTCTGAGGCTGTCATGGAAGCACAGTTACTTGACACAGAGGCAAAGTCCATGGGGCAGTAGGGCTAGATCTCTTAGAAGCTGAACTGCCAACAGTTCCCTGCCCCACCTCAGGTGTTACTGCGGGTGACTCTTCACTTGATTTCCTGTCACTGTCCAGCAGTGGAGGATACGACCTTGCAACTGTTCATGCAGCTCAGAGGGGGGCGGGGGGCAAATGGCTGGGCTAGAGTGGAGGGGTGTAGGTCTTAGATTCAAAGAAAAACCATAAATTTCTAACCAGGTAGAAGCTTGAGAAAGTGTTGAGAAAGAATGTAAGTTCTTTATCTCTCTTGTTCACATTGTTTATAATTAGGTTTTACTACTGTACGTCATCCACTGCACACCAATAGGGTGACATGTTTTCACTTCAGGACCAATAGAGTTGGTCTGCACAAAGCTCTGTATAAAAGAGTGATGTATTTTGAAATAAATCAGTTATAGTCTCAGCCTTCTGAACAAAGTCTGTTCATTCCCATCCTGCCTCAACAGCGTCAGAGGGGAGCAGGGGGCAGACAGCTGGGTTTGTCTCTCTGCCAAAGACATTTCCGCTAACTGGCGCAGTGGTGCAGTGTATAGAGGCACCGCTGAAAGCTGCTGTGCAGGTGAGATAAAGAGGCTTAGGAGTCTGAGAAGGAGATACTCTGTCAGTCTGCCCAGAAGCCTTAGCAGCTTTCCCAAAAGCTTCAGCATCCAGCCCAGAAGCTCTGGCAACTTTCCTGGAAGCTTTGGTAGCCTGCCTGGTAACTTCCATGGGCACCTGCACTTTCTTCAAGGATGTATGCAACAAGTTCCCCATCAGAGGCCCCATCTGACTCATCCCTCCCATCAGACTACTTTATCAACCCCAAATCTTCATCCACCTTGTACTCTGCTTGTTCCCGCTGTTTTCCATTCCTTTAATGCCTCAAAAGGCGATCTCCAAGTAACAACTAGATTGACAATAGTTTTATCTCCCGCTCAGGTGACTTCCCACAGCTTGTTCCTGACTTTTTTTCCAACCTTTAACACTAAATGCTGTGTCAGGATCAGTAGCAAAATCCTATGATCTAGCCCACAGCAATATACTACAAAGGGCATAGTCTGAAGTAGTAATTCCCTTATTTCTTAACAAAGCTTTCTATGTAGCCAAAACAGTCTCTTCCTCTTTAGATTTATCTCCCATTATCACTAGTTGTTGCCTCACCTGCTTCCAGGTGTGTTGATAGGAGAAAATCAGGTCAGGACTTGCCTGTGGCTTCCACCCGCCACTCTCAGCTGCACCAGCGCCGCCTCCCCCGCCACTCCCCAGCGGGTCAGGGCTGCCAGTCGCTGGGACCCCGCGTGGCTCCAGACCGACCACGCTGCTCAGGCTGCTGCTCCACGCGGTGGGCACCAGCTGTCACTGGTATATACACTGCATCGTGAGGCGGTCGCCACACAAAGCACAGACCACAGGCGGTCTCAGATGGCAACTCTTTATTATCGAACATGACCTTTTATAAACTTTCTAATTGTTTATACTTCTTCTACCCCAACTGTTGGCCACAAAAAAATCAACATAACACCACTGGTGAACAGTAACAGTGACTTTAGTTAACTTTCTGAAAATGCTTTATCCAGCTGCAGTTCTCTCCTTATCTTTCTCCAGTTCTTCTCTCAGCCTCCTTGGTAGCAGCCTTGGAGAGAGCTCTTGATCAGCTTCTTGCCTCTCAGCTTCTTTTTGCTCCTTTAGCTAACAGGCCTGCTGTTAGCCCCTTCCACAGTAATTCATCCATGAGGGGCAGGAAACAAGAATAGGGGGCAGGAAGCAGAATAGGATTAAAAAGCCTAGTGATTAATTAGAATTGGTTAAAATCTGACAGACCTTGAGATGACACCAAAATTCATCATCCTAGAGTGTAGCCTACAGCACACTACTCGCATTTCTATATTCGGGAAACATGTTTTCTTCCTTTTACGCTGTCTTAATTTAAAAGCTGAAAGATTCAAGAGGAATTACTACATCCTCCAATGAGTCCATGAAGTTTCCTCTGAATGATCTCCTTTGTGTTACTGCAGTCTACTATTCAAGTATATAGGGACAACTGTCACAGTAATCTCATTAAAAATGTGTGCTTTGTTAAAATAACCATCACAAAAATCAGTCATAGTAAGGCAGGTAAGACAGAATCAGTATTGATACTGAAAATCTATTATGAATGCAGAAAAAGGCAGAATCCAAAAACTTCAGAAGTATGTATATAATATACTCATTTAGTTGAAAAAAACTTACACGTTTATTAGAACAAGTTTGGGATTTTTTTTAAATCTCATTTTTTCTACTTTGGATAGCTTTACCTCAGCAGTCCATAAATTATTTTTGCTGTATTAAACTAGTGAAACAAGGATATTTAGTCTAGATTTTTAAATTCCAGAAGGAAGTATTATGCAGTGTTACAAATGAAAAGCTACGTTAGATTCCTAATTTATCAGTAAAATACCTAACTGCAGAATGATATCAGCAAGAAATTCTATTATTTTGGAAGAGCAGGGTAGTATGTTAGAGAACTCTACCTTTCCAGACACTGGAGAAGAAGGAGTAGCACAGGGGCTGGAATAGCTACTGCTTTCTGCAGGTTTTACTGAGGACTGAGCTGATCTGTCATCTGAGGATTGTCCGGAGAGCAAAATGTCTTTTTCTTTGTACTTCTTTGGCTGGTGGAGTGCAGGAGAAGAAGATTTCACTGAAACCCTACAAAGGACATACCTTGAGTTTCACAAGCAGTCACTGAACAATTTACATCGACCTGTCCACCTACAGCATGACCCCATGTATTACAGCAACTACAACATCTATTAAACCTAACTAAAAACTCATACTGACCATTCATTGCTTTTTAATGCTACTGTTAAACTTCTTCTGCTACTTCTCAAACATCACAATTCATGGACAATATTCCTGACTGCTCTCTCAAACAGCAGCCCCAGGTATGAAATACTTCTCTTTGGGATTACAATGCAGCATACAACAGTATAACACCTTCCAAATGTACTTCCACTGTTTTCACCTATTACTAGCAGAAACTTAAGTGATACTTGTATACATAAACTGCAACCTACAGTAAGCAGAAGACCTCAGCATCTTACTTTTCAGCATGAGAGGAGTCAGACAATTCTGTTTCTGTTGAGCTTTTTCTGCTGCTGGTTGACTTCCATGTAGATGCCAAAGGAAGTTCTTCACAAGTCACAGGCCTTGGTCTCTGGCCAATTCCTGAAGGCTGCTGCAGACCTGCAGACTGTTCTTCAGCACTCAGAACAGCTGTAATTGCTCTTACAGTTGTTTCATCAACCTGAGACCACAGCTTAGAAGGAGCTCGCATACGACGCAGAAACAAGCTGTGCCACTTCTGCCTGAGCTGCAGCAGCATACCAGCAGCCTGCAATGAATTCCAATTCTGTTAAATACTGATGAAAATTAGATCACACAGGTAAGAGAACCCTGTCTTTTCCCTATCAAGCAACACCTGGCATTCCAATATAAACAGAGCCCAGAATTGAAGGCAAGACTAAGGTCTTGGGGAAGGGGAATAATCCATATTTAAACTATGATGTTAATTTGCTTTCTTTTCCTTGGGTACAAGGTCATTTTGGAAACATTTCATTTAGCTCTGTACTAAACTTAGCTTTGTATTGTAATTCCACAGACTTTTTTTTTCCTTCTTATCTTTCAAGAAAACTCAATCCTTTCATGCTTTATGCCCTTCCTCTCAAATCAGTCTCTACTCATGCACTCTTCAGTATAGTTGATGGAAAAGAGCTCTAAGTGATATTTTTCTTACATCGACACCTGGTCAAGTGTGATGACTAAATTCAGAAGACTATTGTCTAATTCTGCTACCAGAAACGCTTCCATTACGATAAATTTTTAAAAATCACTCTTCTGGACATGACTAGGAGAGAGAGTATTATTATTAGAGTTGGTAAAGTTGTGTGTTTCATGACCCATAAACTGCAGCCACAGCTCCTCAATGATATAAAGACTTCTATTTCAAAGAGGATTTGAAATGTATCCTTCCAAAATCTGACAGCAACTTTCTCTCAGCAACTTCAGCTTCAAGTGCTCCTTTTTTGATCTGATTTTGGTTATCCTCTCAGAGAAAGAAGAACACAATATGCCAATGTGACTGTTCTCTCAGCTCCTGTCCAGATTTTAGCTTATCCCAGCTTGTGCTATGGCCTGATGGAGCACCATGCAGGCAGGACAGGAGGCCAGAAGGAGCAGAAGGGCCCTTATGCTGTCACTGTCACCTGCAGCTTGCTGTCCCTTGCAGTCATCATTTTTTGTCTGCCAGTCTCTTCAGAATCTGCTGACTTGTGGAAAGGGACAAAACTGCCAAGCTCAGATATAAAACATCATATTACCCAGAAAGTTTTTGAAACAGACCCAACAGCATCTGGATTGCTGAGGCTTTCCTGCTCCCTTTTGTGAGAGACAGGACACCCACACCAATATGGAGGAAGAGGGATGAGCACTCTCACTGTTGACTTAGGTGACTATTCTCTTTCTTTCTGCTGACAGGTAAAAGAAGAGAAAGGTATGGGTGACAGGTGATCAAACACTGCAACTTGGATTTTGAATACACAAATTCATGCAACAGACAACTCTGTGCCAAAGGGGATTGAAGCCGTTTAATTCTTAATGAGCTTGTGAAGTAAAGGTTAAATCACAGAGTACCTAGTTCGAGAGACCTAAATGGACCATGACATTCTTGGAGAAAATTCTTGGCTACTCAAATGTTACAAAAACCTTTTCACATCTTTTTACAATTCCTCTACATGAAGCAAACCCAGGAGTAATTTCTTACTTCAGGGTCCAGTTTAAGATGGAGCCATTCATCCAGCTTCAGCAGTGCCAGATCAGCAGACGTCCTGTCCTCCATCTCACTGTCGCTGCTATCATTAGATACCCCTCCCCCTGAATTAAAGACAAAAGGTTCATCAGAATTTCCATATTTTTTCTACTATTATTTCTATACAAAAACCCGCATACTACTATATTACCAGCAATATTTTTCCTTCTAAAATTGACTTTAAATGTAAACATTTGTAAAACTACCTCTTCTTTTCTGCAAATACACTGCAAAGTCTTTGCTCCAGATAGCAGCAATCAAGTAGCCAGACCTGCTGAAGGTCCTACTATGTAAAAACGTGGATTGATATGATGTGACCCAACTCATGTACCTTCACCAGTTTTCACAGGCCACTATACAACTTTTGCCTAAAGCTGTTGGCAAAATCACACATGCCTCTATTTCCTAGTAAAACAGCAGATTTAAAGACCCAGTAAGAAAAAAAAATATGTATGGCTATTAATTAGGATTCTTTATTTTTCTTAAGTGCAATTCAGTCAGCATGAGTACTACTCTAAGGTTCACAGTTTAAAAGCAAGACAGGAAAGCTTTAGAAATAAGTTGGACTTTTAGTTTGATTCAAACTATGACAACTAGAAGCAGTTATTTTTGCTTCCATTCCAACAGGACTCAATTTAAATGAGAAAAAAAGAAGGAAATGTAAATATATTCTCTATTACTTACAGTTAATAGTACAGTTAACTGAAATTAAAAATTATCAGTAGAACATATCTTGAAAATGTATGTGTTAGCTAGAAGCAACATGACTTGTTTGCCATACTGATTGTTTCTAAATTATTCTGTTTGAATAATCTGGTTCAATGATTCAAATAAAGTAGTCTGCAGAAAGAGAACATGCATACTACACTTCTCAGTACCAATACTACAGTTCTCATTAGATATTGTGGCTGCATTCTTTCCTTACAAACTATACTGCAGTTTCTGAGACCCTACGACTGTGTAATTTATGGACTTGAATAGGTAAGGAATCCCAAAATGGAGAGATTTGTTACAGAACCAACAAACTCTTCCTGAATAGCTACAGGAATTATAACAGCGCTGTTTCCAGAATCAGCCAATATATGTATTAAATATTACTTAAAAATAAGCTCTGCATGTCACACGCTGATGTATACCAATGGAAACATCCCAAATCCAGACTCCAGTGTACCTTGAAAGGATGAAGATGCCTGCAAGGCATTACTTTGCAGTCTGGCTGGTCCACAGAAGAGGGCCACGGTGACAGGTGTCACAACAGAGCAGCACCTGATGTTTGCTGTCTTGTGAGCTCTCGTCATTTCATCATATATAAGCCAGTCTGTGGGGAGGGCCTGGATGGCTGCAGCTTGTCCATTTGCTGGGGCAATCTGTGGAAGAGCAGGTAAAACCAGGCTATTGTACCCTCTACCTGTAATTAATGTAAATTTGAACGTATTTCTCATTTTATCCGGAGACACTGTGGGTGCCTCAACCTGGCAGTGCCCAAGGCCAGGCTGGGTGGAGCTCTGAGCAACCTGGACTAGTGGAAGGTGTCCCTGCCCATGGCAGGGGCTGGAATGAGATAAGCTTTAAGGTCCCTTCCAACACAAACCATTCTATGATTCTGTATTTTGAGAATTAAATACATGTACAATTATATACATATAAAAATATACATGCATGTTGCTATCATGCTGGCATGGTAGTGTGGAGGAAGGTTTTAGAAAGGCCTTGGGAATGGTAAACAGAGGAAAAAGATACATTTATGTATGCCCCATTGTTTTAGGAAGGCCCTGGAAATGAGAAACTGAGGGAAAAGATACATTTATGTATGCTCCATTGTTTCAGGAAAGTCCTGCTTCAGCATTCCTCTCTAAACCCCCTTTCTCCCCACCCCTGAGCAGTTCCCATTGGACCTGGCCCCTGGGGCGGTTCTGATGTGTCTAAGATGAAAACTGTCTCTATTGTTTAGACCTTAACTCTTAATTCTGCTGTATAAAACTGTATCTGGGCAATAGCCCAGTGTCTTTGGTCCCTGCAACCGTTCAGGCAATACAACCTCTCTGGACAAGCATACCATTGGTCTCTCTTGGTCTCTTTATCTCGAATCCTAGCGGCGACTGAGGCAACGCTGCCGCTCGGACCGTGCTAACCCAGCCGCTGCCTGGTGAGCCCAGGGCAGCGGGACCGCGGAAAACCCCGGCCCCGAGAGGGGACAGCTAGCCGGAGGGTCCCGGGGGGCCGGGGAGGGACGGGGGACAGCAGCGAGAACCCCCCGAAAGCCGCACATGCACATAAAAAAGTGTGAGAATTCAACCAGATTCATCAATTATCCTACCATGGTAAAACAAAATATGTTGTTTTAAAAAGAAATGTTAAAAATGAGTTTCAGAGAAAAACTTGCTTTTAAGAATAGGGATCATTATATCTTTAAAACAATTTTATAGCAGGGCAGTTTTTTTGCCTTTTTGCCTTTTCCATCTAGAGAAAGGACTAACTGAAACGACAGAAAAATGAATCAACTCCAATTCTATCAGCTGGGTAGAACAGTATTTTCTAAAGCTGTAGTGTTAAATGCCTATACTGCTTTTGAAGTACTGACAAACAGGAAAAGACATTTCTAAAACACGTGACAGATTTTAGTGCCCTTTTTTTTGAACTATGAATTCAAAGTGTCTTTACCTTTTTATATTGAGACTGACCAAGAACAGAGGTAGGATGAAATCGCACTTTCTTCTCCTTTGGTTCCGTCAACACCAGGCTGTCTCTGTCTACATGCACAAGATTGGGATACATCCCAGCCACTAAGGCACCTTTAATTACAGCCCAGTTCTCAGAGTTAGTATTAACATCTCTAATATCAGCTCCTCCTCTGGCTCTCACAAAACCTGACAAATGAAAGAGACAAAACAGTGCCATGTTACCTTGTGTTTGGCTCTCAAAAGGAGTCAGAAACAAAAGGTGAAATAAATGACTTCTTTGTTGCATTTTTCACCACTGCCAACCTTAACAGCACCAAGAAGAAACCATTACACTGAAATCCTTCCTGATAAGGGGTTTCATACTGACACAGAATACCACTATTTTCTACAATATAAAGACATTTCCTATGGGAATAATTCATTAAAACATGAAACGCAGTGGCATGTGGAGATGAAGGTGCTTTCAGTTTGATCAGCCACAATTCCTCATCTGCACCATACCCTGCATGAATGTGTGCATGACAGTGTATTTCAAATTAAGGAAAATTACACCAGTGAACATGATTTTTGTTACAATTTCTATATGCTTGACTTTAAAACAACGTTAAAATTGTTTCCAACTTCTCTACCTGAGGCTCTAAGCTGGCCAAGCACCTGTGTTCTCATTCCTGCAATGATTTCCATTGTGGCTCGGGACAGGAAGTTCTTTTCACAGAAGGCTCTCTCCCAGCCATCACTGCGTGCCTTCTGCCATGCCTGAAAATGTTTTTACATTTGCCTATTAATTTGAAGGACTTAAACTAAAAACTGCAGGTGTTTTTTTAAAGATTACATTTATGTCAATAAAATGAATGCAAAACCCACTCTAAAAGTTAATGTATCAAACCAGATTATTTTTTCTGTTCAACAATTAGATTCTCTTTATGTGCTCACTCTAGTGATGATTATGTCAAATTAAAACAATAAATAAAGATCATTACATTAAGATCATGATTCAAAGTTCAGTGTAGTAGGATGCAAAGAGGCACATTGTTGAAACATTCAAAATTTTCTAGGGTTTGAAACAAAACATACTACAAAAAGGGTTCCCTCACAAATTTATGAGTCCAATACACAGGAAAGGCACTAGGCAAAAAGAAAGTCTTCTCTGAGGACTTAATCACAGTCCGCCACTCTACATCCAACTGGTACATCTGCATTTTGCTTGGGTGATGTGCTGTGATTAGTACTCTCTGAAATGAAATGAAAGACTACCTGGAAAGCCCTGAGCAGGGCCATGTGGTCACTGAATGTCCCGGCAGCAAAACGCTTCCTGCACAGCACGGCTGCACGCTTTTGGGAGGCCAGCGTGGGCAGCACAAAAGGGTCTTGGCAGGCAAGAGCACAGGCAATGGTCAGAACAGGATCCAGGCACTTCAGAACTACAGCATACAACACCATTTTACCGAGGTGTGGCTCTACAGGTAATTCAGTCAGCTGATAACCAAGCTCAGTGAGATCTTCCCAAGGGTCCAGGGCATCTATGGTCTGTTCATAAACAAACAAACAAACAAATAAAGGAGAGGAGGATGGGTACAGTGGACAAAATCAATTTACAGTGAAAGCAAAAAGGATGTGAATAATGGACTTTAACTAGACTTGTTTCCAAACACTGAAGAAGCAAGTCAGACTATTAACAGAGACTTTGAAGCACTCTCTTCCCTTGACATGGAAAAACACATCCCCACACACAAAATGAAAACAGACAACAAGCAAAACTTCAAAACATCCTTAAGTAATTAAAAACAGCTTCAGTACAAACTGAAGTCAGTAAACTGCTACACCACAAATTTGGGATCAAACACAATTACCATCTAAACTTATTCCTTTTCTGACCTTAAGCATATGCACAGCATTTCTCACAGTTACAGCAGGCAGAGGATCAGGAGCTTTCATAAGAAAGTCTACAATTGGACAATTAATTGGAGCCAGAATTTTTGTGTACAAACAGATCTCCTGCAAGGTAAAAGGCAGTACAAAAAAAGATTACCAAGATTTGGAAGCAGCCGCCAAACACATGATTTGTTGCAATTAGTAGTATGGTTTGAGGACATTGTATTTTTTAAAGTTATAGTTTCTAACTGAACATGCACCTGAAGCGGCAGTCTTAGAAGTTCTGGAGATTGAAATTCCAACATATTCTGAAATCGGAGCCTGCTGAAGAGATGAAAGCAGACCCCAGGCTGACAGCGCCCAGCCCTTGAAAATAAAATATGGGAAGTTGTGAAAATGAGGATTTCTTTCTAAAAACAAAACCAAAAGCCAACAAACAGACACAGAAACTCAGAATGGAAAAGAAGAGGCACTACCATGAAGAAAGTGTTGTTAGGTCACATGCAACATGAGAATTTCCTAATCATTAATTATTTTTGAGAGTGTGGCAATTTTTTACTGTAATTTTAACCCAACACTGAGAAATCTGGAGAAAGAAAAACAAGGCTTTTCTAATGTAAAGTGCTGTGGGTTTTTTGCTAACCTAAGACCAGTCCAAATCTCAATCATCCTTTGTTGTAAGGAACCAGTTGCAAACTTTCTTGCTTCCCCTCACATCCCCTAAACAGAAGTTATCCTTGGAGTAAAAGGTAGAATAAAGATGAAGTAACTTGTGAGTGAATGAGGGAGGAATGAGCAAATTCTCTCAGTCATATACATCTATGTGCATACATGCAGCTTAATGCCAATATGATTGATTAAACAGGCATTTGTTGCTACATAAACTTCTGAGCCCTCCCCCACAGTGCTGGGAAGAATATAATCATGGCCTGTTAAGTCATGGATAGCTTGGAGAAAGTGAAATAGGCAGTCCTCTGCCCATACACATGATGTGAAAACATTGTGACTGCGGGTGCTACGTGGGAGAAAGAGGAAGGAGAACAAATTAATGGGGGGAAAACAACCCAGACCTTTGGGAAATGCCTGAGCATCACTTTTCTACAACTTGGGAGATTATTCCAAGGAAATACATGCTGACGCCTACTCGTCTGCAGAGAACCAGTGTTGGCCTCTATGCAACACAACACCGGAATAGGCCAGAAACAATTACTATGTTGTGTGGTTTATTCTAAACATAAAGGACTGTGCATATCTGCAAAATGGGAACCACTATGAGGCATTTATTACCTGCCTTTTCTCTGGATAGCACTGGCTTTTGAAATCCACCCCATTTTTAGCACTGTAGCACAACTCAGTGCATCAAAAGACTTCTAGAAAAACAAAGAAAGGAATACAAACTGAAAACTCAATAGGGTACATGAAATACAAGTTACTAGTTAGTTAGATTACCAACAGGAGTTTTCTAAAAAGTATGAAATAGTAATATATACAGCAGCTTCTGAGACAAAGGTACCTTCTCAATTTCAAGTGAATTAATGAGGGTATCTCCTTTCTAGTATCTTAATGCTCCACAAGTTTTGAAATTCAAGATTTTCAAGGTTTTTGAGACGGATAGCTTACAGTATTTGTCTTAAAACAAATTCATGTTGAAGCCTTTCAGAAAGGACTGTTGCCTGACAGGCACTAGCTCTCAGCTAGTAAAAGCTTTTTCTCACTTTACTGTAAAGTAATAAAAAAAAAAAAAAAGTTCTCCAAAATTTATACACTGTGTGTTTTAGAATCACACTAGGAAAATTTAAGGCAGTCCTACCTCTTTCACCTTTCCTGAGTCAATGACAAACACCACATCATTGACTGTTATGCTGGTTTCTGCAATATTAGTAGAAAGAATCTGCAAAGAAAAAACCCAAAACCACCAAAACTATAATAACTGCAAAAGCAATGGCAAAATAGGTCATTGTGGCATTGGAAAAAGTCCTCTAATACTTGCAATTTTGCGGATGCCAAAAGGTGGACTTTCAAGCACTTTCTTCTGGTCCAAAGTCTGCATACTTGAATGAAGCACGAAAACTTGGTATCTAATGCAAGACAAAAGGAACATTTTAAGGATCCTTAAAAGAAGCAATGAAAAGCCACAGTAACTAAAGGTTTTACCTGTGAGCATTATCAGAAAATCTCTTGTCATCCAAAACAATGCGGTCCCTCAGGCTCACTATCTCATCATACCCAGGAAGAATTA
Organism: Lonchura striata; assembly: GCF_050655825.1. Taxonomy (NCBI): domain Eukaryota; kingdom Metazoa; phylum Chordata; class Aves; order Passeriformes; family Estrildidae; genus Lonchura; species Lonchura striata. Next base: position 12,812,148 of record NC_140740.1, read on the forward strand.
TTAAAATTGCTCCTAAAAAAGGAAGTGGGTTTGCAAAGTTAAACAGAAAATTCAAATACATGTCGAATAGCACTCAGAAGGTTTTAACATCTGTGGATTGCTGAAAAAAGAGCATGATTATCAGAAGTCAAATCCACAACCACTGGTTAGGTATTTACCTACCTGCATCAGAACTATGACAGATGCTGTGAAGTAAGTGCATTATCAGATCCAGATCCACTTTTTCATCATCAAAACTGTGATGGTAAGCTGTCAGTAGCTCTCTGTCCTCTGCACTAAGGTCACTAGCACTTTTTTGGACCAGGGAACTGGAACTTTCATCCATGTTTCCAAATCCAAATGAAGCGCTGTAACAGGAAAATACACCAGAATCAAGGCTGCCCCTTCGGGTTTGCATTGAGCCATCAAATCAAACTTAGATTGAGACCAACTCAATTCAAGACTGTTGGTCTTGAATTCTGATGTTTAAGTGTTGCAGAAGGGAATCACCATACTATTACTGTTTACTGATTCCAATGTTAACCCAATGAAGGATGCCACTTTATTTATTAGTGTTAACTTTAGTTTTCTTCAACTTCATTGAAACACAACCATAAGCAAAGGAAAGTATAAAGATACTTCTCGTTTATCTGTTCAAGTAAAAATATTTGAGAGATATGTCTTCTCCAAAAATTTCCCACTAGCAGAAACTACACTAAGAGAAATTATAGTAGAGATAATCTTTACAAAACACTACCACAAGTATGACAACTGTAAGTTAATCAGAAAATCATTCTTGAATGGCCTAGTGTACACATTACTTCTGCAAATTTTCTTTAATATGCCTATTGCATATAAAAAATATAGATAAAAACACATTACAGATTTGTTTCCAAAATAAGCATGTGAAAAGAAAATGGTACATAGTATAGAATTAGCAAGTTGTGCAAGCATAAACAATATGCTATTGAGTACAAACTTTTTTGCTGTTTATTTTTTGAAATACTCCTATTCTTAAAAAAAGGTATTGCTATTAAGTCCAGATTTTAGAGCATGAAAAGCTAAAACCTGTTCTGATTAGAAGAACACAAATCTCAAATTTCCCATCACAACTCTATGTATATCATATACAACTCATTCTGCAAAACAGTTACAGCTTACCTGTAGGATTCCAACAGATGAACAACCTCTGTCTGTCCAAAGTGCCTAGCCCAGTCCACAGCCATCCTGAAATAGTTGCACAAGTATTTTTATTAGACTTTTCACTTCAAAAGATGCATATGAAGAGCACATCAGGAGAGGCAATTGACATCAGACTTTTGTACCCATTTCTGTATTGACATCAGTACTGTTATTGCTGGATCTGCAACTTCCCATTTGAAAGTGCTTGAATAGGTGTTAACAGCTGACTTTTAGGTGACTACAGTTCTTTACCACAACAGAATGTCAGTTTTACACAGGAGCAAACATGCTCAAGGAAGTGAGGAGGAAGAAGGTGCCATTCCTTTAAAAATGGTGCAGAGATCAGACCTGCCTGTTTGCAGTATCCTTGAAGTCATCTCAAAAAGTCACACCCCAGGCATAACATCTGGCTATTTCATGTCTTTCAGAAGCTGTCCTCACTATGCAGTTCACCCTTTTAACTTTAAATTGCATTTCTTCCCCAAGTTATTCAAATGTTAGTACCAAATATCAGACCCCTGGAATCCTAATTCTTATCATTCCATACTACAATTATTTACTGTACTTCCCTGTTTATATGAAGACATACTCCATGACCACAAAACCTGAGTTTCTACAGATCCACAAATATTTTTACATGCTACAATATATTTAGAAACATAACAGAAAGATCTTCTGATATGTGTAACTCCATGAAAATAGGAATTGCCAAATATTTTGGTTCAGTTCAGTAGATTACAGTTGTTCTACTAACCAGTATCCTAAACAAGACCTACTGAAACAAAATTTATAGCTCACAATCAAGACCATGTAATTAAGAATTCAATTTAGAATTTACAGAAAACAATGTGATTATCAGGAGTTAGAAATTGTTGAGGCTGTCAAAATCTATAGTTCTTACAGCAGTGTGATAAGCTAGCAAATTAATTTAGATGTTAAAGAATTTTCTTCCTCTCTCCTATATTGACAAATAAATCTATCTTTTGGTTTCTCTGTTTTTACCAGCCATTAGATGATTTGCAGTGGATACTTGCTCCCATGCTGATCAACTGTTCTACTTGACTCAAAAAGCCTCCCCCTGAAGAAATCATCAGAGCAGTCGCACCAGTTTCACTGTGCCTATAATCAACTGAGAAATAAAAAAAAAAAAAAAATCCAGCAAACCCAGTAGAAATGTTATTTTTTCATCTAAATATAGTACAAATACTGCTTTCAAATTCCAGCCCAAAGAGAATTTGTTTCCTCACTTTATCTCTGAAGTTAGTTCATATGAATTCTACACTGTTTTAGAAACACACTTCTGTCAATACTTCAAAACAATAACTAACTAAACAACTCATTATTTCTGCTAGCCCTATCATTTTTCAGTCAGCATCAGAATGCAAAGGTAACACCATTTGAAACTGGAGATAAAAGTAGCCATAAAAATCTAAGTACATCTGAGGTTGCTCTTTTCTTATGCAATAACACATGAAACTTACCACTGACATTTTCAGTTAAAATAAGATTTAACAGCTGAGCAAACGAATCAATATCTTTATGCAACCAGATGTCAGAAAGACAGGAATCCATTTCTTTTACTATCCACGGTTCAAGGCAATTCACATCTTTTTCAGTCTGAAGATAAAAAACAATATTGAAAGCTTAATCTTTTCCAAGAGTTGTCTTTATTCTCATACATTACCCACAAAGAATTGCAATGGTTATTTTTCCCAGCAGCCACAGAAACCCAGCACTCAGGTATCAGTTCATGCATTGATTTTGTCATACGCAAGTACGAACACAATGGCAGTCGAGCCATTTGATCTGAGGAAAAGCTGTGTGCAACCACCCGAACTGAAGAGCACACTTCAGCTAGAGCCGTTCATCCTCATCAAGTAATCTTTAAAATACGTTAATGTCCTGAAAGATTCAACAGAACTTTAGAAAACAGATTTTAAATGGCTAGTAATACAACACAAATATAAACACCTGTAACATCTCTTCCGACTAAAGAAAAAACTTACCAGTTGATTAAATACTGTGTCACCGCCATCATCCAACTGTTTGTACTCCTCATTTGTCCTTGGAACCGATTTTTGTCTCCGAGATGTCCCTTTGTTAGTGTTATCTTGAGCTGAACACCACTCAGCAAGAGTGTTCTTCTGTTTCTCTTCTAGAATGCAAAGTATTCCCCAAGAAAGTTTTAGAGTCATATTTATTATCCATTGTTTTCTACTAAAAAAGTTAGTCACAGCAGGTTTTACCAAGTTTTACCCATTCAACATCTTTTTTTAGTCTAGAATGCTACTACCAGTCCAACAGAAATGACATGTTTAAGGGTACCCAAAGTGCACTGCACCAGGGCTATAAAAACGAGGTAAAACCCAACACTTTGGTGTTTAACCCCCCAAACCTCCATTATTCCAAACTACTGCATTCAAAGTATCTTCCTTAAGTAATCACCTTCCACACAATCTCAGGCCAGATCTTTTTCCACAAATGGAATTCTGAAGACAAGTGATACAGTCCCTGCATGTAACAACTTACTTTTCTACACCAGTGGAAGAAACATCAGAAAACACCAGTGTCCTAACTGAACTTTTCTGACCCCAGTGATCAGAGATGAGCACTGTGATCAATACCCAGTTAGGACTGGATATTGAATGTTATAGCTTTGGGGTTTGCATTTTTTACTTTTCCTTTAAATAATCACTGGGATCATTACTTTCAGTTGCCAGGAAAACCTCTGAAGCAGTATCTACTTAATCAACTTAAAACCAATGATGTTTAGCTCAAGAGTGTTAACACTTAAAAAAATACATCCATGCCTGAAGAAAGCAGTGAAAAATGTTACTGAAGGGAATACCTTGTCCATTTAGTGCAAGATGTACAAAATCATGCCTGCTTTAATAGCTGCACTTTAATTTGCACCCAAAGGTACAGAGCATCCTATGCTTCTTTAGCATTCATGTGGGCAGAGCCCCCAGTTATATATAACTCTACAGCATAATAATTAGAAAAAAGATGACATTCATCAACTGAGTGAAAACAGAATGCAACCACTGAATCAAAGTGATCTTTTTTCTTTAATTGCATAAACTATTTCCATAATGTAAATATTGACAGCTTAAAGATACTTGCTGTCATCTAAATCACACTCATTTAATCTCCTGACTCTGGAATTTCAACAGAAAATAATCCTGTTAATTGTTTGTTCAATCAATGATTCTCATTGCCAACCCTTAGAATTAACAAGTCCACTGACCTTGCTGCTTCTTTTCTTTGTACTTCACCATCTCTTTGTTTGTATACCCAGTGCTTCGTAAAATGTCCTCCAGAAACATCTCTTTAACTTCAAAAGGTCTCCCTTGGACTAAAATAGAAAAAATCCGTAAAAGATCATATATTCACCAGCTTCACTTACAGAATTAATTTTTTAAAAAACTACCTTCACTGGAGTTTATTTTTCTCGAAACTGTACAAAACAAAACATTTCCAAAATCAAATGCCACCTTGTTTCTCCTCAACCTCTTCAATTTTATGAAGTGTTCCAGCAGATGTTCGTAAGATTGACAATTATTAACTACAATTTTTTTTTAAACGAGAAAAAGAAAACAGCTGTTTTTGTTTAGGCTTACAAACAAGAACTTGCCATGTAAGTCTCCCATCTGGATTAAAAATGTAATTAAATAATAAGCAATTAATACAGCTTTTTGCAAGGTTCCACACAGAGACAGTAAATCTTTGTACTGAACTCCTTTCTTTTCATGAGAATCATGTGAGAAGGCAGCCTTATCTCCATGTCCTCTACTAATTCAGCAAAGCTGAGCTTTCTTTACTGAATACTTCTTGACAGATGAGACATCCCAGCGGCCTTTACCTTCTGATAATTTATCCTGATCTCTTTTTCAACAGGACTGTTTTCTAGACCTTATCTGTCGACATTGCAGGATGCTTTTTGCATGAAGATTAAAATCTCTACATTTTGATTTCTTGTTCCTTAACCTGACTCAGGAACACTCAGGATTTTCCTTCAGAAAGAACAATCCACAATTCACATACTTTTAGAAGCTGGTCACAGAGGAAGCCTTCCAACACTGATCACAAACTCTGTGTACTACAGCGATCCACAGCCACAAAATGTGGTTTCTGTGGTCAGGATTTTGTCAGCCGTATTGCTGAAGGAGACTCAAACCTTGTATATTAAATTAACAGACAAAGCCACTTCTTTTAATTCTTAAATTAACCAAAAAAAAAACCAAAAAAAAAAACCCCAAAACAACAACAACAACAAAAAACGGGAAAAAAATATCTTTTGAATTGTTATTGGCCTGTTACATAACCAGCACAAACACTGTGGTAAATTGGAGAGATTGGGAGAGATTGCCAGCAGATTTTCCAACACAAATTGACCGATCTGAAAGAACAGGAAGCTGCAAAAAGACTAAACTGGAAAGTCATACAACAATCATAACCGAGGCACTCCCTTGCAAAAAAAATTCAAAGAACATGAAATCACGTGTAATTTCCAGATTCCTGTCTCCAACAAGCTGCAAACCTTATTCAACTGGGCAGAAATTCAAAACTGAGAACTAAACAATTCCATCTGCAAAAAAAGGAAGGAAAAAAAAGGTTTCCTCCTCACAAACATTTGCTAAAATAAACCAGTAAGCAATCCCATTTCCTAAAACCATTGAGATTTTTTTTAAAAAGGCTGACATGCAGAGAGTCTACCTGATTGTCAGATAAAGCATTTCTCTTAAAAGCTACTTTTCAAAACACATTAAAGTTGGACATTACTGTTGAAAAAGTAAGAGGATTGCAAGGTGCCAGAGGAGGTCACCCATGCAGAAAACCTGCAAGCCAGGAGGGTGGGGCAAAAACCGCAAACCCACAAAAACCCGCAATCTCCCACGCATTTACATTTTGGCTTTACTAAAGATCAGTCAAATAAAATTAAACCAGCAAATAATGGTAACTTTTCTTTGCATTTGAATGTAGTCTAACTGCAGGTAACTGAGTCTGCAAACAAACTAAGCAAAACTGGATGTCTTTTCTGAATATTTACCTAGATGAACAACTACTAATTTTCCTTAAATCAGAGAATCATGTGATTCTTTTTTCATGTGAAACCCAATCTGCCTAAGCCTGTATTTCTGAACTGAACTGGTACAGTTATCTGTGTTTTATCCAGTAACCAGTGACAACCTTCACAAAGCCTGAAGAGTAAGATCCTACTGGAATGCACTGATATATATCACACTCATGTAGCTCCTAAGTCCTGTATCAGCATGAAGACAGAACTTCAATAACCTCTTCCTACTTCTTCAATTAAGAGTGGAGGGGGGCAGGATGTACCTGCATTTACAGAACTCCCAGTGACTCAAACACTTCACTTTGAATGAGGTGCAAACAGTCAAGAAACAAGAAACCTGCATACAGAAAGAACAAGGATTCCTGGAATTCTCAGTGTATTAATCATGTGCCTTTACTCAGAATAATTTGCTACAGTTTAGTAAGATCTGTGAGTCTCAGGGCAGGTATACTCAGACTTAAGAGTTAAGATCAAGACTTACTATGTATTACTGGGCAGCTTCCAAAATACCTAATAAAGAGATTTGCATCTAGAGGAGCACTAGAGAGAATTAGTTTTAAATTATTCTGGTTTTGCAGCACATCTCTCAGTTTTATTAGCAAGAAGTCACTGAACCTATCCCTCTCATGTACTTCATCCTGTAACAAAAAGGGAAAAAAAGAGATAAAAAACCATCACAGATTCACAACTTCTGACAAAAACAAACTTCTCTAAAAAAAAATACATGTTTTGGTGGCACATTACAGAGGCCTTAATATGTGTGAGTCTAGTTTAAGTAATAGGTTTTTTTTAAAAAAACTATCCATAAAGAAACAAAAATGCCTCAAAAAGTTTTTGTCAGCGCTGAGTGCATTGCAATGCTGAAGCTGTAAGCACCTTAACTTTAGAGGCTAAAGTGAGTATCTGAAACCTCTCTGGTTTTGTATTTGAAGCCAAATTTCAAGAAAACACCACAAAGTACAAATCTTATTTTAATAAATTCTCACTTCACCACTGATAAGCATTTAAAAAAATGTATGACACCACATAATCAGAAAAACAGACAAATTGCTTAGACAAGTCATACACAAAGCCTATAAGTTAAGGTACATAACTGATTAATCATCTTTTTCATTCTTCTGTTTTGATTTATATTATGAATGAAGGAAACAAGGAGTCAAAATACAAAGTTTGTAGGCTGACATCAAGAATGTATAAATCATTCTCATGCTTTTTTAACTCTGATAAACAGGCAGGCACCTAAACTTACCTTTTCATCTTCAGTACTTAAGTCTTGCCAAAAACATTCTAGTTCCCTTTACTTATTCAGTTCCATCATAGGAATATTGACATAATCACAAATGAACAATCTGAATAGTTTGCTAGCAATTAGACTCCACATTATCTAGAAAACTCTGGGCAAACAAATGGACTGAAAACCTGTATTGCTAAAACAAATGGTAAGAGAAAATCTGACACAATCACATTGAACCACATCAAGGTAAGCCTCCCTAAGGATTTTCTGCTGACCATGGAAGTTCAGAAATATTTACACTTCTGTCCCTCTCCACTCCTCCTGATTCCACACTTAACCATTGGCATGAAAATAAGATATTTTTACAGGAAAAACGCAAACACACAGAAAAACACCAAACTGCATGAAACATGCATTCTACTCTGAGGACTCAGAAAGTCTTTGAAGTTGATTCAGATTCTACCAAACAAAAACACCTAAAGTGCTCAGCAAATTTCAGTAAAACAAATGAGGACCTCATTTTCCAAAGCAATACATATTGCTCCACCCCACATGAAAGACCACAGGATGCTCACCACAATAACATGGGTCACGGTGGAGAGAGTGCTGTCTCCTGCCATCAGCGTGCCAAGGAGCATGTCATTAGTGCAGAATGTTACCAGCGTCTTTGGAGAAACCCTATGGATCACATCACAGAGACAACTCAGGGGTTTGCACCATTTAAAGCTTTCCATGGATCAAAAATTAAAGCAGCTGCTGACCAGAAGAGAAATTACAGTTCTCTCCTCAAAAGATTCATGCACACCACTTGTTTTTAAACTATGCCTTTTCCCAGACATTTCCTAACAATTTGTAGTGCTTGCGCCTCAAAACTCTGGACAACGTATTAATTGAAAGAATAAGATTCAATATTAATAACTAAGGAAATAAAAGAAAACTGTGAAGAAACCCTGCACGTCATTCATTTTACTAGAAAATTCCATGTGGAAAACCAGGTTCCAATTCCTCAGCCTGTGCTTGGATATAGCCTTTGTACTTGTCTACACGTGGTGGGATGAGCCTGTCTGGACGCCAAGTGCCTACCCAAGCCACTCTATCTGTCCTCTCCACGGGCAAGGGAGAGGAAACATAACAAAAAGACTACCAGGCCCCAGAGAAAGATAAGGAGAATGTGGTTCTCTCCCACGGGAAAGTGGGCTCTCCACGAGCTTCTCCAATATGGGTCCTTCCCATGGGCTGCAGTTCTCCAGGAACTGCTGCAGCACAGGTCCTTTTCCACAGGGTGCAGTGCTTCAGGAACAGTTTGCTCCAGTGTGGGACCCCACAGGGTCACAATCCTGACAGCAAACCTGCTTCTGTGCGGCTCCCTCCCCGGGGCTGCAGCTTCTGCCAGGAGCCTGTTTCAGCACAGACTTCCCAGAGGATCACAGTCTCCTTCAAGCATCTACCTGCTCCAACACAGAATCCTTCACAGGAGGATCCCTGCTGCACCACAGACCTCCACGGCCTGCTGGGCCACAGCTGCCTCACCATGGGCTGCACCATGGGCTGCTCTGGCACCTGGAGAATCTCCTCCCCTCCTGCACTGACCTTCCTGTGTGCAGAGCTGCTTCTCTCACATGCTTTCACCACTCTTCATGAACTGCTGCCTCTGTTGTGCAGGTTTTCCTCCCCCATTCCCCACTGTCCCAGAGGCACTATCACCATCACAGATAGGCTCAGCCTTGGCCAGAGGCAGGTCTGTCTTGGCTGGCACCGGCTCTGTCACACACGGGAGAGGCTTCTGGCACGTCCTCACAGAAGCCTCCCCACAGCTCCCAAAGCCTTGCCTTGAAGACACAACTCATTACAGCTGACTAAATCACAGAGGCATCTGCTTGATCCTCTGGTTTTTCAGGAGGTGAAAATACTGAAATGTTACAATTCCATACCTGGGGCACAGTTAGCTGTCCCAATAAAAACAGCAATTCTCACTACTCCCTCTGCTACTGCCATCCTAAAAGAGCTGAAAAGTTCCTCTGTACTGTACTCTACAGCTTTTCTCTGGAAGACAGTTGAGAAAACCTTAAAAATTATGTTTCTGTCTTACTAGAAACACCTCTCAACATCTCCACTCCAAATTTCTTTTGTCCACAGCTCAAAATATTGTTATCTCCCCCTTTCAGTGTTTCCCTGGAGTAATTGTATTGATTTTTCTCAAGCTGGATTTTCTGCACTGCTCCCAGTAATTCTACCATTTTCACCTGACTTTGCTCTTCTTCTGCCAGCATAGTACTTCCATATATTAATCATTCGGCTTATTTGTGACACATCTTCACCAGCTCTTCTAATCTCTTAATATCCTTGTGAGCTTTCATACACATATTTGAATTCTTATTGTGGCTTCATTGTTCAAGTGCATTCATTTTCACCAGCTATGTGTTATCTTTGTTCACTCAAGCAACACAACCTTTAGCCATCTTCTGGTCACTCATATCTCAACTGCTGGCCTTTCCCTGAAATGTCATTTCGCTACACGGTGCAAAGATGTAAAAACCCCAAACAATCCATTCATGCTCTGCTTTACAGACAAATTCATCAAGTGATACTGAAACCTCTACTTTTACATCACTTCATGTTTTAAACACAGCAGCTGAAGAAGAATACATTTAATCCAGGCTAGACTGATAAATAATGCTCAGCTTCATCAGTCACATTCCAATTTTTCTGTTTTCCCTTTTATGGCTCCTATCAACTCTCACTACATAACATTTGTTACAGCATGCTGGTTTTCACACCTACCTTCAAAGCTTGCAGACCTTTTGAATCCACACATGTTAAAAGCAGAGAGGACGGGGAAAAAAAGAAGAAAGTGTAGACTTGATCTGAAAATCAGACAAGGATTTCCATGCAGAAGAAATCAACAGAAAATACCTGAGATTCAGTTCTGTAAGACAGCCTTCTACATGAAACTGCAAAACACAGGAAGAAAGCCATCCTTTTCACTCTTACGTATTCCTTACCTGCAGTAACGTATCCCATCTGTGAGGCTGCAGCACAAACATACTGCAGTTTCAATGTACACAAGATTCACAAGACCAACACAAGATCAACCGACACTTAGAAGTACCATTGGTACCTGCTCTCTAACCGGATCTGGTAACCAATTGTCTGGCCAATCTTCTCTCTTCTTTCTGCTGCCACTCTTTCAACAGCTGCTAAACGTCTTGGCTGAGTACAAAACACACGACAGGGAGTTCCATTCTTGTAGCAGTCATCAAGGATAAATTGAGGGATCTGTAAAGAAGTGGTTCAAATTTGCTATTTGAGAAAGTCACAGCTTTGTTAGCACAGGGAAACCATTAACTGCATATCAATATTGCACACTGCAAAAGACTTTTCATTACAATTATCATAGCAAGCATATCTGAATCAGCAGAAAGTAAATTTCTAATTATAACCTATTTAGGTTTTTTTTAAAGAAAAACCTTACAGTGCCTCCCTCCTGCTTCAGAGAAATCTAAAAAAAAAAACCAAAGCCCTGCAGATAATCTCACATTTTAACACAAAAAATAGATTACTCTGGATACTAAGAACAGAACTAGCCTTAGAAGAAAAAGGGTTATACAAACATCACAGCTACTTTCCCTTCAATATTTTGTATTATTTTAATGAAAAAATGGTATCTACCAGAAAATTGTAAGGAATCATTTTTGCTTCTAGTACCTATCTAGAGGCTTAGTGTTTCAAAAGCAACAAAATAAATTGGAACAACATTTTCAATCACACAGGAAAAGGAAAGCCTTGAAACAGCATCAAAGTACCCCATATCACAAATGTTACACAACTGGCATTAGTTTAGAATAAATACTGTTATAGTTTTTATTTCATTGAAGCAACATACCTGCGTCGTTTTTCCTGATCCAGTCTCTCCTATAATCAAAACAATTTTATTGTCCTTTATGGTTTGGACAATTTCTTCCTGTTTTTCAAGAACTGGTAGTGACTGCCTGAAGGAATCAAACTCTGATTCCCCTCTTTTCCCTGGGACCTGGGGGATACCATCAATGAGTCGACCACTTGTCTTGTTTACTTCTTTCTTTTCTGTGAAGACAAGTTAAAAGGTCTTTTATGCAGACACAGAGGAAGGTCACAAAAACACTGCTCAAAAATTGTACTTAAAAATTAACATTGCTGGCTTTTTATGCATCCCTGTGGGTAAAGTGACAAACCCATCACACATTTAGATGTCATATTTATAGCATGTCCTGCAGTGCTTGCAATAGATATTTTTCAAAACAGTTATTACTTTCATAGGTATTTTGAAGAAAACCAGACTCTTCCAGAGCATTGCTCCAAGTCAAAAAAGCCTACAAAGAGCAAAAGGAGAAACAAACTAAACCAGAGAATATCAGCCTGGCGTATTTTGGTGGCCTTTGTACCTGCGCCCACATTTCACACCTGCAGTTCCCTCTAGAAATACACACTGACAGAGTTAAACCTTTAAGCTATTCCACACGTTTGCCTGAAATCATACCAATGCAAGCATGCTGTATCAAGAGCCCTGGCCCCCACGCAGCAGTGCGATGTGTTAGAAAGCAGTGCATAAGTAGCCAAAAAACAGGCACATCTTCTGAGGGAGCTACTTCACATCCATCATTGCAAGTGCTACTCTGTAATTCCTTGAGAATTATTCTCTGGCAGAATGAAAAGTTTGCTGTAAACTCAGTTATACATATGTAATGCCATTAACAGATTCATATTCTAAATTTCAAGCTCTGTTGTACCAAGACAAACAGACTAAGAGATCAGGAGAACTAAAAATACATTCTTGAGATGCAGAGAAAGGCAAATATTAGACTGTTCATTAACTTATCCCTTACATTCCTAAGACATTGCATTTCAGCACTTTTATTACAGCTTCCCTCTGGTTCATATAACAATCCTATTAAACAACTAAAACAATTGGAAATAACAGCAAAGAAAGCACGTCAAGAAGAGACACCACGTATCAAAACCATGCAATTAAACAAGGCATACTGGTACAAATGTTTTCTGTTCACTACACCCATCTCTGCACACAGAAACACAGTGCAACTCTTCCACTTGTAGCTGCTAAAGCAATAATCTAGATGAAAACCTTGCTTTTAAAAAAAAACCCAACATTTCGACCAAAGTTTGTCTTTCCGTGAACTCTTCCATATTCAAGAAATCAAGAAGTCTGGACAGTAGTCTCTTAAGGACCAAATCTATTTTGTAGAGATGAAGAAGTAAAAACTGAAATTTTTGATTTATCAAGCACATTAATTTCTATAAGCAGAACAGACAACCTCATTTTCTAATATAGGCATTCTTATGGCATCACAGTAACACTGACTCTTCAACCCCACCTCATAGTTACTTCTGTGAAGCCACATTTCAAAATGTGCTTCCAAAAAGATTTGGCTGGAACTGGCTCAAAGATTCTAAATTAACACAACACAAGGTGGACATCTCAATGTGCATGATATGACTTCCCAAATTCCTCACAGCACCAGTTATAAAAGACCTTAAAAGTAAGGAAAATTAATGCATTTGTTTGAAGGTGTCTGTTAGGACACCAGAGGGGACAGAGCAGGAAGAGGTTTGTTTTGTCACTGGGTTGCAGGTGGTTTCGAGTGGTGTCGATGGACAAGTCCAAATCAGAACACATGCTGAACGTACCAGATTCAACAGCACAGGCACTTCCTCGCTCTGTCCTTGGCAGGAGCTCCGCACGTTCCTTATTTGTGACGGGAAAGCGCTGAATTAGGCTCCGAACGGCGTGTTTCGTACAGAGAGCCAAGTCACAAGTCATGACTGCGTGTGCCTCTGACACATCCTTCTTCCTTACAGTCAGGTATCGATTGGCTCCTTTTCTGTCAGGGGGAGGGAAAACTTATTTTAGGAAAAAGGAACCTACTCTAGGTTAACTTTTTTCTGTCAGGGTATGAGATGCTAAGCAAAATCTTTGGAAAAAAAACAGAAATCACAGTGAGAACCTTTTTTAATGGAGCCATTAAATCCACAGAGTATAAAATCATGCTGTCCCAAAATGCATGTCACAAGCTTTTCCAAGCATGCATACAGCAATGAACAAAGATGCTCATATCTGTAGCTACTTTTACACTTTTTTCTCTAATACTTTTCCTTGCAGCAAGTTGAGGATGTTGAAAACATCAATCAGGTTATCATTAGTCTTGAAATTCTATCATCTGCACCAAAGAACTGAAAACTGTACCCCGACTCACCCTTTGCTTTTAGATACCAGTCCAAGAGACTGACAGAGCCGGTGAACAAATGCTCTTTCAGTACTAGTGAAGCTAGAAGGAAATTCCATCTCTAGAATGATAAATAATAATGAAAAGACAGTAACAATGCAACAGGCAGTAATCTTGACAACTCAATGTTACAGAACCACAGAATTGTTAGGATTGGAAGGGAGACCACCCAGTGCAACCCCCCTGCAGGGTCACCTGGAGCAGGTGACAGAGGAACACATCTAGGGTTTGGGATGTTTCCAGAGGGGGAAATTCAATGCTTTCCCTGGGCAGCAGTTTCAGTGCTCTGCCACTCTCAAAGGAAAGAAGCTCTCCCTCATGTTCAGGTGGAACTTCTTCTCTTTGAATTTATGGCCATTGCTCCTTGTCCTGTCACCAAAAAGCCTGCACCGCCTTCCTGGGACTCATCTCGGAGATATTAATATGCATTAGTGAGATCCCCTCTCAGTCTCCTCTGGGCCAAACAGGACCAACTCCCACAGCTCTCCTGATGAGAGACCTCCATCTCAGTGGTCTCTGCCGGACCCGCTCTATCAGCTCCCTGTCTCCGTGCTGGGGAGCCCAGAGATGGACACAGCACCCCAGCCGTGCCTCACCAGGGCCGGGCAGAGGGGCAGGATCCCCTCCCTGACCCGCTGCCAGCGCCCTCCCCACACCCGCAGCTGCCCCCGGGCCGGGCCGTGCCGCGCACCCGCCTCGTCCCCGCTCCGGAACCGCTCCAGGGCCAGCTGCGCCGCTATTGCCACCACCTCGTCCACGCCGGCGGCCCCGAGGGGCTCGGCCCGGGCGCGCACCGCGGCGGCGGCAGCCCCGTCCCCCGCAGCCCCGCCGGGCTGCCGCCGCGGGACCCGCCCGTGTCGCGACATGGCCCCGACACGGCCCCGCGCGGCCCCGCACGGCCCCGACACCGCCCGGACCCGGGGCCGCAGCCGCTCGGCCCGAGGGCGCCGCCGGGGCGGGGCGGGGCCGGCTGGAGCCGCCCGCAGCCGAGCCGGCCCCGGCGGGAGGAAATTGGCGCTTGTGCCGCCGCTCGGGGGGCACGGCTGCCCGAGGAGCGCGCTGCGCGTGTGGCTGCGGGCAGAACGCGGCCCTGCTCCCTGTCCCGTCATGAATTACCTGCTTTCATGGCATGGTGTGAAACGGAGCTGTGGCGAGGGTCATCTCGGGCCTCAGCCTCCTCACTCGGTAAAGTGTTGCTTGCCCTGCTTTTCCTGCTGTCCTTGGACTCCACGCTGAAGACACGAGCTAGAAACTTAACCAAATCCACTTGGGCCTGACACAGGCCTCGGTACTGAAGGCTGCTGCTTCGGAAACATCATTAGGTCAGAAGGAGAGTACTTGGAAGAAGAATAAGCTACTACTCCTCAGTTGAAATGGGCAATTAAATAAATAGAAAATAAACACTCACTGTCTGATGTAGCTAGCTGAAAAGTAGCTCTTAAGCGACCTCCAGCAAGGCTTTTACAAAGCTAACTTCAGCATAATTCTGCACTGAGAGATTACACTGGAGCGGAACAATTGATCTGTTCTAAGGTTACTTTAATTTTTTTTTCAGTTTTTCAGTTCAGGTATCTGACTATGTATCTTCAATCAAAGTACAAAATGCTAGTTCCTCATAGCTGTTCCTGTGACGTTCAGTACTGCCACCTCAAAGCACATCACAGTTATGGAAAATTAAACACGCCAGCTGAATAAGATGAGCATTCCTCTTATCATCCTTGGTATCAACAAGGAAAAATGAGAGTTCATAACTAATTTGAAAGAGTCACATCTTTACTTAAGCACCCAGATCTCTTAACAGTTTCTACCTCTTAACAGCATCAGCTTGCCTTCCTACAGACAAAAAGCCCCATGATTCTGAAAAAAGATTCCTCGGCTCAATTCTGCTCTCAGTTTGCAATCCTGTAAATACAGCAGTGCACAGAGGTAACTGTTGGGTTAGGGCTCATCTGTATGGCTAAATGGTGTGAAGCCTGAGTGCATCCTGCATAACAAATTCCTTAATACATGCCCTTCTCTTTTCATTGCTTTTTTGACTCTCCAATGCTATTAGAAGGGTGAAAAAATAGGAGAGTGTGGTCAGGCATGCACTGCCTGCTGCAGCCCTGCTGAATACTGAGTCACAGTCTGCACTCAGCATATGAATGAGCAAAGAATTGTGCTTGACCAAGCTCTTAGACATGGAGATTGTATTCTTTATAGGTATTCTCCTAGTAAAAATTACTAGCTGTGGATTTTCGTATTTGAAATAACAACCTGTAAGTATTTAAAAATTCTGCTTTCATGATTGGCCTCAGAGATACCTTCTGGCTAATGTTTACTCAAAACAAATAACCCCTGGAATAAGAATTATTTTCTTGTATTAACATACGTCAAATGCCCATGTATTTTTTATAAGAAGAATTAAGAGGCAGCACAGTTTTACGCAAAAAATACATCTGCATGTTTAAATACAATTAGGCATTCTTATTTTACCTTCCCTAGAGTCACTTTTGCTGACTTCTTTTCAGTTTGCAGAACATTTTCTCTCTTGTAAACACTCTTATGTTCCACAAAATATGCCAGTTCTAAGAGAAAAAGAACTGCAAAGGATGTTAGTGAAACAGTAGTATTATGCACTGTGTTAGACTGTGTCAGGCTTGACTGTAAAATAATTAGTCTTTCTGGTTTTTGTTTGTTTGGGATTTTTAAAATATTTTAAGTGGTGTAAGACTTGCTAGCTGTTGAAATATGATGCAAGGATCACTGGTAAGCCAATTCTTCAAGATCAAGTTAATGAAAGAGCACAAGATATATTTATCTTTTCAGTTCCTTGAATAATAATAAAAAAAAAAAACAAAAAACAAAAAAACAAAAAGAAGCAGAAAACCCATAAAAAACCCAAAACAAACAAACAAACAAAACCCCCAAACAACCCAAACAAAAAAGGAATTCCAGTATGCAGGGGTTTAAGCATTATGGTACATTTGTAACCAGACAGCTGTTTGCTGCTGTGATCATTAATGATCCCATGAAGTAAGTTATGTATTTATACAGATTTAGGGAAGTAAGGCTGATGTCAAATTATATTGAGAGATATTTGTTTAATAAATTAACTGCAGTGAAAATGGGCATTTCTTGCTTTACTGCACACTACTGGATACACTCCTACGTTGATAGTTCCCCAGACCTTTGGCTGCTGATCCGGGTGATTGCCACTGCCCCCTTTCTGTAACCTCTCCTATCATCCGCTGACGCATCATTTCTTACTTTTCTGTCTTTTCCACTTCCACTTCCCTTACTTCACTTCTATTTATTTTTGAGACATCAAAGAAAAGGCCTTTTGATCAGTTCTGTCTTGTTCTGTCTTTGTAAAACAATCTCTCTCAGGTCCTCACTTGCCATGGTCCAGAACTTGAGCTTTGTCTCTACAAATCCATTTCCCACATCACTGTTGAACTGAACTGAACTGCAGCCCTTCAGTGCCCTCAAGGCATCCATAGTATTCAGCAATTAATCCAGAATGAAGGCTGGGAAGAGCACGATTCCAACAGACATTGTGTCTCTCACTGCTTCCATTCAGGCATTCGCAGGGCCACTCTGGCTGCAGCCTGAACTCTACTGAGCGAGAGGCCACGGCCGAGAGGATCAAGCCAGGCCTCTCTGGTGCTGGGCACAGCCTGTTCCTGGCAGACCTTGGTGCCAGGCACGGAGAGGATGTGACTTGTGCACTGCTTTGTCACCACCGCTTCTGCCTGGGCTGCATCCAGCGGTGGGCACACAGGAATCCCTCGTGCCCACTCTGCAGGACACCCATAGAGACCGTCAGGCTTTCTGAGCACGCAGACGAGCATCAGGACACAGCCGGGACTGCCCCGGAGCAGCTGCCAGTGGCCACCGGCCGGGCAGGGAGAGCTCCCGGCTGCCTGGATGAGAACAGCCCCATGGCCCTGTGGTGTCCTGTGCAGCTGTGCCACAGGGGACACTGTCCCCAGCTGAGCAGGGCCCCTCAGGGCCGGAGTTCCCGGGTGGCCTCCTGCCCGAGGTGTGGGCCCGACTTTTCCGTGGACAGCCGCAGCTGCTGGAGCCCCTGCAGCGCTGGCTGCGCCGGAGGCTGGAGGGGATATTCCGGCTCTGGTGGTGGCTGGTTGAGGCCGCAGAGAGCTCCATCCTGCACGACCTGTGCCTCAAGGGGCTGAACGCCGAGGTGTTGGTGCAGGGGCTGCAGCCTGTCCTCGAGCAGCACACGGCTCCACTGGTGCATGGCACCATCAGCATCATGGTGGGCCAGTGCAGCGAGGAGGCCCAGAGGCTGCTGTGCTCTGGTGCCTTCAGGGATGACAACAACAGCCCTGTGGCCAGTGCCAGCTCCACCACCTCCAGCAGCTCCCAGAGCAGCAGCTCCTGGATGGGGGCTCCTGTCCATGGCCCCGAAGTCTGTCATGTGGAGGAGGAAGCTGGTACATCGGAGGCTGCTTTCCCTGGGGGTCCCAGCTGCCCCCCACCTGTGCCAGTCTCCGTGGAGTGGGACTGGCCCCAGGAGGAGCCATGGCAGGAGGTGGTGACAGTGGCAGATCCCTCTGCCCAGGGCAGCAGCTTCAGCCCCTCCACCCCTCTCCTGGGCTACAACCGATTGCCATGGGCACCCTTGCACCCCATTAAGAGAAGGGACTCAGCCCCTAGGACTCTCCCCAGCCCTGCAAGAGGCCAACCCACTGGCAACTCTAGCAGGGCTCTCACAAATCTTTACTGAAGGAAAAGGGAATAAATGGTTATTTCCCACACACGCTTTCTCCCTGTAGGGCAGGAGTGACAGGAGTGCTGGGTCAACTTCTAGCTAGCCCCTTCCCTGACCATGCCGAGAGTGGCCGCCCCTTGCCTGGATTGGCCTGGTGGCAGTATAGCAGGGCTGCTAGAAAGCTGCAGCAGTGAGGCTGCTCCCCCAGAGCACGAGCTGTATCTGCAAAAGGGTCGGGACAAAGAACAGGGAGGGGTCTTCCAATGGTTTCTCAGGGAGGTTTATTCCAGGAGAAGGGTCAGGGAAGGAAAGACACAGAACAAAGGTGTGCACCAATTTATATACAGGGGAGGGTACAAGGGGAGGTTACAGACTTTCTCAAATTTCAAGGAACCTGGGGAGGAGCAGAAGGTAGGGATTACAATGCTCAAACCCATAGGGAATAACAGGGGAAGAGTACAGTTTGAATGAACCAGTTAGGTCTTAGGGGGATACAAGATTGACAGGGAAGGATCTGGAAGTAAAGACGGGATTATACTGACAGACAAAGGAGGAGGGCAGAGTTACAGTGATGGACATGGAAGGTACTGGAACAAAGAGCATCTTTGGGGAGATGGACAAGGGAGGTGAGAGGATAGGCTTCAAGGACAAACCATCTGCACAGGGATAACAGAACCAACTTATGGAAGAAAAACACACTACCACCCCGGAGAAGCTAAAGGCAGAATGGACAGCTCAGGCAGCTGATCTTGATGCAGGACCACGCTCTCAGACCAGGGTGGGATTAAAGATAATTTTAATGACCATACAATGCTTGATGAGGGAGAATATGTGTTAAATGGAGTAGGCGAATTGGGAATCTGTACTTTCTCACTAACTCAGCGAATGAGGAAACAAAGAGGGCAAGATGAAATTGTGAGTTTAGGATAAAAGAGAGACTGCGACTTCCAAAAACTCAAGACACATCCCACAGAGTTATGGCCCAGTGGATTCTCTCCCCTTATTCATATCCTTATTTTTCTATTGACTTTGGCATTGCCATGTTGTTTTCCCTCACATGTCCTCACTTCTTCCTCTTCTCTGACTAGAAGAAAAACTGCTCCTATGGGGTACCATTGCCAAAAAGTTTGACTAATTCAAAGTTTCTTGCAGGATGTCACAGCACCAAAATGTTGATCTCATGTAGGCTCTGCTCCAGGGAACCGCTCATTACATTTCTGCTCCCAGCCACGTGGCCCTGCCACCACCATGGGGGCAGTGGTGGCCACTTCAGGGCTGGCACTATTGAACACCTCTCTTTATGTGGATGCTGGGAAGGAGAAGCTGCTGCCATCGCCCCCCTGCCCTTCTGTCCACAGTGCGGCTGGCCAGGAGCAGCCAGGCAGAGAAGGCTCACCACAGGTCGTGCCAGGATGGCAGCAGCCGTGGCAGCTCATCGCCACGTGCTGCACCTGGATGGCCCCTGGCAGCAGTGCCTCGCCACCCCTGGGAAAGAACCACACATGGGCTGTTTTGCTTTTGTTCTTCAACATGTCATCACAGAGATGTTACAACCTCTCTAATTTGCCCAGCAGCATGTCCCTCTTCAGAGCCATCCCAGACCAGCTCGGTCGGACATGGTGGAAGCTTCTAGCAGCCTTCCAGAGAAGCTACCCACATGGCCCTCCCCTGCTACCAAAAACCAAGCTGTGCCAAATCCAACACACCCAGGTGCCTTTTTCCAGCTCTGTCTTGTTCCTTCTTTACTTCCTGGGATATTCCTAAAAACAAAATCTTCAACAAAGTGATTACAGCCCATTGCTCAATCAAAAGCTTAGCAGATCTTGAGGGCTGAGGGCCCAGGTTGGACAGTCATGAGCCATCATAAACTGAAATGAAGAGTCATCACCATCTCAGCAGAAAATGCCTTCAGTAGCCAAAGCAGCTGCCAAAGGGCTGTTCTTTACTGATCTCCTTAGGATCCATTGTGGAAACAGCCTGAAAGATTGTTCAGCACATTTAGGATTCCTAGGAAAAGCAGGCAAAAGCTGTACACGCTGGGAGCAATAGAGTCCTTTTGAGAGGAGACACCAGGTCAAACACTGGGAAATAACGACCATGAGGAAGAAATGAGCAGCTGGATCTCAGGGGAGGCAGTGCCACAGCCTGGCTTCATTAGTGTGTGTGTAGATCAATTTTACAGCCCATACTTGAATGTATGTACATATCAATTAAAATAAATACTTTTTAAGAAGAAGAAATCCAAATTCCAAATCGCTTCAGAATTTGAATACATTTCTGGAATAGAGTTTTCTATGTGTTTCCTGTGATGTTTGAGCCAAGGCAGGATTAGAGCTCTGCATCCCAAAGCCCCATTCAGGAGCCTAACCAAAGTGTTTGGATTCTTGCAGGCACAGCAGACGCTTCAGCCCCCAGCGCTCCACCCGGCAGTGCTGGTTGTGCAGCGCTGAGGGCATCCAGCTCAGCACAGAATGCACCTGGGGAAGGGGAATCACCACCAGTAGATCTGGGCCTTGCTGCTGAGAAAATGATTTGGGAGAGCAGAAGATCCCTGCCTGAGAAGTCTCCTTCTGTTCAGGAACCTGCATTGGACAGGGATGAAAGAGGCTGGACTGAGAGCGTTTGAATGCTGTTGCACGGCTGAGAAGCAAAGGCTTCTTCAGTTCAGCTGTGAATGGACAGGGCAGGATTTGCTTGGTAAAAGAAGATTTCCTAAAGAAGAGGGAATGAAAAGGGGGATAGCCCTTAAGTGAGGATGAGAGGTGTTGGCCAGGTTTGCGTGCTCATTTTCCTGGGGAGAATCCCTTCTGCAGGGGCCTTTGTGGTAAGGAAGTGGAAGCTCTGTAGGTTCTAAGAGGCTTTGTTTGATGGGAAAGAAGAGAAGAGTGCCTGGAGAATTGCCACTGAAGGCAAAGTGTCCTGTGCAGGGAGGGGCATGCGAGAGGTGCCTCTGTTCCAGAAGCAGATGTGGAGATGTGGGGTCTGCCTCTTTTGGGTGGGAAGGCCAAGGCAAAGCAGGGATGGGCTGCAGCTGCTGCTGCTGTGAGAGCTCTGCTGTACCTGTAGGTGCTCCCAGAGCCATGGGTGGGGCTGGGCTGGAGCTGCAGCTTTCCTGTCCTCTCAGTAACCTGGTGCCTGCAGTCCAGTTTCCATCTGGGAAATCCTCAGCTGGGCAAACTGGCCCGTCTTGCTGTCCATGTTGCAGAGCTCAGTCGCCTTGCTCTTGGGCATCTCTGTGGGAAGAGATGTATGTTCCCATGCAGTCCCTGCCAAGCTGTAGCCTGGATGAGACTGCTGTGCTCAGGGCTGTGGAGGGAGGAGCACATCCCTGTGCCAGGAGCTGGCAGGACTCCTTCCTTAGAAGCCATCTGTTGCCTTCATGGGAGACAACGGCGACCTGGTTGCAAGGAACAGCACGGCAGCCCAGTCTCCCCTGGGCCACTCGGGCTAACGACATACGCAGGACACCAATGTGGTGGACGGTCGAAAAGCATTTATTATCTTATCTCATGGGTTTAAATAGTCTTGGGGGACTCTGCTACGTCAGGGGGGGTTGGCAGGGTCTCTAGGGTTAGTCAGGAGTGGAAAACTACTTGGTTAGGTGTGGTTACATTCTTTGGGGTAATGGATAACATGTTGCAGGGTGAGAGGGGGATGGGGGTCTTTCTTTCCGTCACATCCCGAAATCTTCCGTTCGCCTGTCCCTATCTACTACACCATCCCATGTGTTCAGTGTCACACCCATGTCCAACACTGTCAGTTTTTGGACTGTGTTTGAGGAGTCAAATCTTTTTGACTATTGAAGGGCTTTGGTGCCCAGACTTCTTGTTAGGAGCAAGGGATTAAGAGTGTGAGCCACAGAGTTTTTGGACCAGGTGTTCTGTGTAACTGCTGAGAAGGGTTTCTTTCTTTCTGTTTCTGTTTCAAGGGGAGTGTTATTGTTGCCCCTGAGTGTTCAGGAGAGGAGCCTGTGGACAGAGCTGCAGCAGAGGGAGCTTTGCCTGGCACCCAGAGCTGCTGGAACAATTCCCACAAGCCTGGTGAGGACAGAGCCCCTGAAGGAGTCAGAAGGAGGGTAATCTTCAAAATGGGCTGATGTTTCAGAAACTTTGTTTATTGAAAATCCTCCTCTATAATCCATTCTAGGAAACTCATCAACAATCCTACTCCATAATCCTACTCTACAATGCTATTCTACAACTCTTCAACAACCCTACTCTACAATGCTATTCTACGAAACTCTTCAACAACTGTACTTTACAATGCCACTCCTCAACCCTCCTCTACAATCCTATTCTACAAAACTCAACATTCCTACTCCACAATCATACTCTACAATCGTAATCTACAAAACTCTTCAACAATCCTACTCTACAAGCTGTCTCTACAATTCTATTCAACAGAACTCTTAAATAATCCTATGTTACAAAGCTACTCCACAATTCTCCCATACAATCCTATTCTACAAAACTCAAAATTCCTACTCCACAATCCTACTCTTCAATCCTATTCTACAAAACTCTTCAACAATCCTACCCTACAATCCTATTCTACAAAACTCTTCAACAATCCTACTTTACAATGCTACTCCACAATCCGCCCATACAATCATATTCTACAAAACTCAATATTTCTACTCTACAATCCTACTCTACAATCCTATTCTACAAAACTCTTCAACAATCCTACTTTACAATGCTACTCCACAATCTGCCCATACAATCATATTCTACAAAACTCAAAATTCCTACTCCACAATCCTACTCTACAATCCTATTCTACAAAACTCTTCAACAACCCTACTCTACAATACTATTCTACAAAACTCTTCAACAATCCTACTTTACAATGCTACTCCACAGTCCGCCCATACAATCATATTATACAAAACTCTTTAACAATCCTACTCTAAAATCCTACTCTACAATACTATTCTACAAAACTCTTCAACAATCCTACTTTACAATGC
This sequence comes from Lonchura striata, assembly GCF_050655825.1. Lineage (NCBI taxonomy): Eukaryota > Metazoa > Chordata > Aves > Passeriformes > Estrildidae > Lonchura > Lonchura striata. Next base: position 12,835,584 of record NC_140740.1, read on the forward strand.
TACTCCACAATCTGCCCATACAATCATATTCTACAAAACTCAAAATTCCTACTCCACAATCCTACTCTACAATCCTATTCTACAAAACTTTTCAACAACCCTACTCTACAATACTATTCTACAAAACTCTTCAACAATCCTACTTTACAATGCTACTCCACAGTCTGCCCATACAATCATATTCTACAAAACTCAAAATTCCTACTCCACAATCCTACTCTACAATCCTATTCTACAAAACTTTTCAACAACCCTACTCTACAATACTATTCTACAAAACTCTTCAACAATCCTACTTTACAATGCTACTCCACAGTCTGCCCATACAATCATATTATACAAAACTCTTTAACAATCCTACTCTAAAATCCTACTCTACAATACTATTCTACAAAACTCTTCAACAATCCTACTCTACAATACTACTCCAGAATCCTATTCTACAAAACTCTTTAACACCCCTACACCACAATCCTCTACAATCCTATTCTACAAGACTCTTCTACAAAACTATTCTACAATCCTACTCAAAACTGGTTGTGGAGATGACACCTTGTCTTGGTTATACATTCTTCCCTCCTGCATCCTCTTCAGGACAGTGATGAGTGGTGCCAGGATGGACACTGGCTTGGCTGATGTTACAAATGGATGCTGGCCAAGGGGAAAAAAAAAAACAAAAACAAACAAAGAACAGTGAACCATCTCCTTCCAAGTTTAGTGCTTCAAATACTCAATCACGATTCCTCTGGTTCCTAGAAAGACCTGAAAAGTAAAACAATGGGACCATCAGCTGCTCAATTCTCATGTGCAGGATCTTGCCATCACAGGCAAACCCGGCCCAGAATCCCACTCATCCATTTATTCTGGTTTCTCCATCTTGCTGGGGTTTTTGCCCTGCCAGTGCTCTAGAAATGGTGCTTTCTGTCCCTGGAGTTTCTTCCTTTCAAGAAGCTCCAATGACTCCCATAGGTCCCTGTCTTGTGCTAGTTTCCACAGGCACACAGAGCAGTGTCTGCCTTTCCATGCCCTGCCCCTCCTGTGCTGCATGGCACCTTCCTTCCCAGCAGGGTCAGCCGAGTGGCGCTGGGTCCTGCAGTTCCCTCTCTGCCACACAACCTGGCAGTCAGCCTGGGCCAGTTCCCCTCTGCCTGAGCGTGCCAGGCAGCAGATGGGGCTGGGACAAGTCCCTCTCAGCTCTCCCTGTTTGTGTGCCAGAAACCTCTAAGGGTGGGGTGGGGGGCACAAACCAGGACCCCTCAGAGGCTCACAGTGAATCCCCCACAGCCCCTCCTGCCCACAGCCAAATCTCTCCAGAGTGCTCTGCCAGGACTGGCAGCCGTGGCTTCCTCCACCACCATTTCATGTCTCTCTACAATGCTCTACGTCAATTCTTTTGCTGTTAGGTAAAACAGGACATTACAGAGCCCTGCCAGCCCAGCCCAGTCTAGCACTCCTCAGCATTTTCATTTGAAGAGCACCAAGAGTGGAGGTGAGGAGGAAGGGGGCTCATCTGAGGCCTCGGACCTTGGTGGAGGAGGAGCCCATCCCTCGCACACTGTTTCACCTCAGCCCCTTGGCATTTTACCTGCAGCAGCTCGTTGGCAGACCAGCGCCGCTCCTCGTCTCTCTGCAGGCAGCAGCTCAGGAAGTCACGCAGCCAAGCCAAGAGGAGCTTGGGCTGCCGCAGCTGTGGCGTCCCTGCTGTTGCTATCAGGAATTTAGTCTGGAGAAACAGGAAACACAAGGCTACACCTGCTTCTTTCCCATCTGTAACTGCCCTCCCAGAAGCCATTGTTTAACCTCTCTTCTTCAGTGGCAGTTTCTGCCCTGGCAGAGACCCAGAGATGACTGTCCTTTACCAATAAAAAACCAAACTCTGATGCAGCCACAGCTTTGCCATCATCCCGCAGATCTTGCCTTGGCAGCCAATTTCATTGATTGACCTAGTTAGTTGGGAACTACATCAGCAAAAGCACATTTGCTTCTCTGAGGATTCACACCAGTTTGGCAGCCTTTTTGGAAGGGTGACTTTGTAATACTAACTAATTCCAAGGATTAGGACATGAAAGGCATCTCTGCAGTGCTTGTGGGTCCCTTCAGCCCGGTTGCCATACAACAAGACTCATCAGGTTTTTTGTCTGTTATTGAAAACAATGGTAATTGAACAAAAAGAAAGGAAATCCATCAGTTAATCCCCAGGTAAGGAAACAAATATTTATAATCTCATATTCCACACAGACACATTAAGGTGCATGCACAAATGTATGGGGATGAAAATGCCTGCTTGGACACACAGGAGCCACCTGCATCTCTTTCTGTCAGCAGTCTGAAAATTTCAGCTTCCCTTATGCAGCAACAGAAAAACTTTTCCTGCTCCGAAGATGGAGAGGTGCCATCCCTGTGGACACCCTCTGCTCATTTAGCTACACAAGTCAATGCATGAATGGAAGGCCTATCCCAGAAAATGCCAGGAAACAAACAGGAGGTTTTTGCAGGCTCTCCCTCTCACCAGGCTCCGGCTTGGTGATGTGGAGAAGGTGGCTTGGGCTATGAGAGAAACACAGTCACTAAGTGTTTCAGCAACACTGCACAAGAAGGAGAAGAGACTCTGTGGCCCTTGCAGCCTCATGTCCATGTTCCAGGCATGTTTCTCAGTGGGCAGAAACTGCACAGGGGATGAAGTTCCTCACTAAAACCACTCTTTTAGAAGCTCTGTTAGGTTTGGCTTTCTTTCCTTAATTTCTGGAAGGACAGCACCAATTCTAAGATGCTTGTTTCCTTTTATTGTGGCCATCTACACAGACCAAAGAACTGGAACCACTTACAACCCAAAGGAAAATATTGCCTGAGCACGGGGTTTGTTTGCATGTGGTATAGCTTGAGTTCCACACTGATGCAACCACAACTACAGCAGATGCTGATGTGTTGCAGGGACATTTTAAGGACGGGACCTTGGTGGCAGTAGTTCCAGCAGATGGCAATGGGATTTTGTCCAATGGCATGCAGAACACAGGGCAGGTGAGAAAGACAAGCGGGATCAGTGAGTATTTGCTCCTTACCGTGGCAGGACTTCGGCTCCAGTAGGGAACTTTCCGTTCTATCATTTCGATTCCCACAATTCCAAAAGACCATATGTCCACTTTGGGGCCATATGGTTGACCCATCACCACTTCAGGTGCCATCCACCAAGGAGTCCCGGCTACCGAGGACGGTCTATTCTTCTCAGGGCTGAGCTCAACAGAGATGCCAAAATCAGCTGAGGGGAAAGCAAAATACTGCTTTTATTTGAATTCTGTGCAATTAGGAAACCAAGCAAAAGAATTGCCCAGTAGAACTTTGAGAATGTGCTGTTGAATCTCCTGGACAACTGTCCCTGCTCTGTTTCCTCAGGATTTTAGCCAAATCCCCACATTTTGTACACTGCCTTCAGCAGTGGCTTTTGTTCTATGGAAGCTTTAGACTTGTTGCTCCCTCCCTCTGCAATGGACACACACAGAGCAACACCCCTTTTGACTGCTTGTTCCTTGTCATACCTCTGTGCACCTTGCAACCATGTCATCAGCTCAGAGCGGGGGGTCCCCGCACTGCCACCAGCACCATTCCTGGGGAGCTGGCAGCCACTCAAAGCAGCCCCTCACCCCACATCCCTGAACGCTGCACCTGACCAGGAATATACTGACCCAGCTTGACAGAGCCGTCAGTTCTGAGAAGGATGTTGTCGCTCTTCACGTCTCTGTGGATCACTTGGTTTGAGTGAAGAAAAGCCAATCCTTGCAGGCACTGAGAGAGTCAACAGAACCAGGAGGGACAAAACCAGTGATTTCATCACACCAGAAAAGAAACAGAGACTCTAAAAGGTTCCCATTCCCCAGGAGAATGGCGAGTAATGGCAGAACACAGTGCCATTGAGAGGAAGAGCTGCTGCTCCAACACTTGCAGAGCAGGACCTTTCTAAGGAAAGGCATGTCACCTTTTGAAAGAGCAACAGCACCTGCTGTTGTAGACTGTCCCCCTGCAAACCAGCCAGGATGACTGCTGCTGCAGTGGATGTGCTCAGAAGCAAAGAGCATTTTAGCTGCACTAGTACCCTTTTTAGCTGAGGACTGAGAGAAATGAGTCTCTCTTTTTTCCTTTGCTGTTCATTTCAAATCCTGCTATCAGCACCTTGCTTCTACAAGTGAGGAATGCAGTGAAGACAGGCAAAAATTTAGGGAGGCAAGATGGAGAACAGCAGATACAAGAGGCAGAGTGAGAATACAACAGCAGGAGATAAGAGTACAAGAACTGAGTAGAGTGAGTGCAGGGGCACTCCAGGCATTTCACTGGAGATGCTTTTACATGCCCATAGCATACCAGCAACGCAGAAGCAAAGTTTGGCACATGAAACCTCTCCTGTTCTGAGCCCCTGTTTCCCAGCTAATCCTACCCAAACCCTTGGAAGCACAGGTGGGCTTGCTGACCTCCCGACTGATGACTGCTATCTCGATTTCAGTCAGGAAGGTCTTCCTGATGACATCGTTCAGAGCGCCTCCATCCATGTACTCCATGACCAGCCAGAGTTCCTCACCCAGAAGGTGGCTGAAGGAAAGAAACAAGGGCGTGAAGATAAACATGCATGGCTAGGTTGATTTTTTGCTTCCGGGCTTCTTGTTTCCAAGGCCCTTTGTGACAAGGACAGAATAAAAGGAATAGACATTCCCTCTTGGCTGTGCTTTGTTTGCAATCTGTGCAGTCTCAGGGAGAAAGGCACAGCTGTGAAAAAGGAGATGTCTTAGATGGCCAGCAAGTGAAAAGTGTGGTTTAGTAAGAGCCCAGATCAAAAGCCTGTCACGCGTGGTGTTTCTGGAAATAAGCACCTAGTCTTCCTGGCATGCATAGCAAAGAAAAAGAGGGGCAACAATCCAAGGGAAATCCACTTTAGGATGGTTCATCATTCAGCATTGAAGAAACTTTAAAAAATCAATCCCAAAAGAATGTGGAGGCAGTGAACTTAGAATGTATTAACTTCGTACGATACAGCTGATCCAGGTTTTGAATAATTTTGGAATAATTTTCAAACTACGTGTGCCAGGGAAGACTCATGCAGACAAGATGCACTCTCTTCTCATCCATTGCAGATGAGTAGAGAAATATTAATACATTATAATTAACAGCTCTACTTTCTAGAAGTGTCCAAAGTGGATTTTTAACCTCTCATGTTTGCAGTATGTACATGCATATTCACAGGATAGGACCATGACCACTCACCTGTCTAAATAATTCACAACACTGGGACTCCTATGCTTCTTCATGATTGTGATTTCATTAACAGTTAGTTGCTTCCTCTGCCGTCCCTTAAGGCTTATTTTCTTTATGGTCACCTAAAATGACACTGAAAATCAGTAACTTGAGAAGTTGGTGTCATGAGACCACAAAGCACATGGAGCAAGTGATTTTGCAATGACACAGTTGAGCTGTGCCAAATTGCCTTGTGATTAGGCATTGCAGTAATTAGGAAATGACATTGCAATAGCCCATTTCTCCACTCCCTTGGGGGCCAGTTACAGGACATGTGGCCACTGAGGTTTTGCTGTGAACACTTGGTGACACTGGTGTCTCAACTATCACCCACAAACCTCTGAGCCCACTCCCTGCTGCTTTGTATGGGATTCAGAAGAAGTAATCCATGCCTTAATACTCTGTGGCTACATCTTGGGCTATGGGCAGGGCTTCGAGTTTCTAGGGATGCCTTGCAGATCTCTCCCTATGTGCAGTTCCCAAGTGCAGCACTGCAGGTGGCTAAAGAACTACCAGTAACTTTCAGATGTATTTGCTGGCAACCAGAAGTGAGAATTCAGGACTCTGAAGCTGTAGCCCCAAAGAGCAGTGAGATGCTCTAAGGCACCACCTTTGTTTTAGCAATTGAGAGAAAGTGAGCACATCCTTCTCTGAAATGAACTGCTGCCCTGCGTGATTTCCTTCTGGCAGCTGAAAAGGACAAAGACTGTCTCCAATGTATTTTGCAGGCTGGTACCAGTCTGTGTTTCTTGTGCCTCTTCAGCACAGCTCGACCCAAAGCTCCAGCCACAGCTGCTCGCACCAGAGGGGAAAGGCCTTGAGTGCAGCAGAGTCTGTGGGGGATGTTGACATTTACCTCTCCTCCTGTGGCTTGGTTGAGTGCTCTAACCACAGATCCAAAATGCCTAGAAACAAAACAGAAGCAGAGAAAGGAGAAGCTGTTTATTTCTTAGAGTGAAAGCCGGCCCACACAGGAGATCTCTGCTGTAAATGCCTAAAACCTGCAGGATGCAGGAGGGCTCTGCCAGAAGACAGATGATGCATTTTCCTTTCAAGTGCATGGGCAGTGCCTGGGCTGGTTGCAGAAGCACTGGGGTTTACTGACTCAGCTCCTAAAGGGAATTTATTCTTTCATCTTAGGTTTGAGTTTCTAAACTCTGTGGTTCCTATTCTGAGCATGGAGTATTTCCTTCCACAGACCATGTGAAAGAAATGTTCCTGGGAACTGTTATCTCACAGCTTTGAGAGGGGCTAGGTTGCCCTTTCAGGCAAGCAAGATTCTTCTTTATTCATTAGTGTGGCAGTGTGGTTTTGAGACATACAAAAATACTGAAGAAATTAACACAGAGCTGTCCCACACTTGAGAGACAAGGAGATCTTCCAGGTCCTGCTCCTTGATGTAGGCAGACTTTGGCAGCATGGAGATGTCTCTGACAATGCCTTCTGAGCACCCTCACAAGTTCTGAGGAGCACTGAAGAGATGGGACAATCTCCAGTGTCTGAACATGTTTGCAGCTGACCTGACTTCACACTGGATAGATATTCCAGTGGAACTCCTGATATACCAGTGATATAGCAGAAGAACCCCTGGCCCATGGTTGTGTAGAAGTAAGTGTGGCTGGACTCACCCCTTGCCAATATATTCCATTTCAGTGTATTTCATCTTGGGATTTTCCACGTTCACCATTTTCCCTGAGGGAAACAAAATGCAAGATGCTCACTTTAAAGCAGAGATCCCAGCTTCCAGGAGATACAAAAGGCAGCCCCAGTGTCTGGAGGCAGTCAGCTAGTTGCAACAACAGCAACAACATCAACAGGACAGGCAGCCCTGCAGTGCAGATGGCTGGCACAGAGACTGATTGTGTAGAGCCCTTGGAAGAGTTCTCTTGACAGGAAACAAAGCACAGGGAGATGCATTCCCAGGAGAGGAGCACATCTTCTCCAGCTTTCAGCCAAAACATTGCCCAAACAATGCCTTTCCAACTGTAATCCAGAGCAGCTCATGCTATAACCAATGTCGACAGTGCTTTCAGCATCGGGACCCTCACCCTTCATGAGCAGGCTGAGCTCACAGACACCCATCTTGGGGCTAAGGAAGGTTCCAGCCCTGTCCCACCAGCCCTCAGGGACATGGCAGCGACCACAACAAATGAGTGCCTTTACCTCCTGGCTTTCTGGATCCACACTGGAATAAAGTTGAAAATTTCTTTTTAACCAGGCTAAACACGCCCTTAGAGCTTCATCCTTTTCCTGATGGCTATCAAATGCTAGCTTTACATTGTTTGCTCTCAGAACTGCGTTCCTGATTCCTTTTATGTTCAAAGATCTATACTCTCTCATACTTTTCCTCCCTGCTTCATTATTTGGGTCCCAATCCGCTGGTGTTAGGGGCATTTTAACCTCCCCTGGGGGAACATCTGCAGGGTTGCCCGTTCTATTTTCTTTCTCCCACACTTTTATTCCTGCAATTTGTATTAGCTGCATCTCCTCAGGAGAAAATAAAATCCCAATTATTGCATTTAATTCTTCACAGGTATAGATATTAGGGCCTAGAATTGATCTAGCTGGTCTGCAATTCCAAGGGGATCCTCTACCAAGGTCTTTATTTCTTTCTTAAAATTTCTGACCTCTGAAGCTGTCAATGGGGCATTCACAAATCCTATTCCCTCATTGGCTCCTCCCATGGGAACTTCCCTTAGGGGAACACAGACTTTCTGCCCTTTTGGCTCCTGAGCAACACTCTTTCATTTTAAACCAAGTTCTAATGGTGGGCTATTGGACTTGCTGTTTCAGCTTTACCACAATTACAACCTTGAACTCTATTTCCTTGCACACTATTCTGCCAATCACTATTCACTACTGATCCCTCTCTCCCTTCAATCTTTGTTTCATTTATGTGTCTTGGAGGTGTTAAGACAACACTGTGTAAAGGAGGTTGATTAGCACTGGATCTGAGGGGGTTTGGAGGGTGTGACGAAACATTAATCCTGGAGTCAGGGGTTATAGCCACCTGACTTGGGGTTGTTAATGTACTTCCTATTGATGGTGTGGAGAGAATATGGGGAGGAGTCTGAGAGGCTGAAGGGGTAGGTTGGACAGGAGGAGGTATTGAAAGAGCAGGTTGGACGGGAGGAGGTATTGAAAGAGCAGGTTGGACGGGAGGAGGTATTGAAGGAGCAGGTTGGACGGGAGGAGGTATTGAAGGAGCAGGTTGGACGGGAGGAGGTATTGAAGGAGCAGGTTGGACGGGAGGAGGTATTGGAGGAACAGGAGGTGAAGAGGGTGGAAGATAATCCAAAGGATCCCACTTTCTTGTGGGTTCTTCCCTTGCGTCTTTAACGCCCTTAATGTCCTTTGACACTTTGTACACTTTAGCTTTTTCCTCCAGGCTATTACTTTCTAACCAGCAACTTGCATACTTATTTTCTTCCTCACTCACACTCTCCCTCCAATTCACACATTTGTTTGAAGCTAAACACAGCCACCTGTCCTTTGAACCATACCAAGGCCAGTAAACTGATCCTTCTTGGAGAGCTTCTTTTGGCCATATTTCCATGCAATATTGTATCATCTTTATTTTATCTAATCCTTTAAACTATATATTTGAAATAAAACAATTAGAATATATAATTTTTTTATTTATAAACAATCAAATTATAATTAATGAATTGAAACAAAACAATTAAAAAAATAGTCAGAAAAAAACAATTAAAATAAAATTTTTGGAATACTTTTTACTTTTATTTTTTTAAATATATGAACAATTGAATAAAATAATTAATCAATTTAAATAAAACAATTGAAATAAACCATTCAGAATAAAACAAATAAAATAAAACAACTGGAATTGAAATAGCAACTTTAACCTAGTTTAGATTTAAATGAGAATAGTTAAAAATCAGATAATTGAAATAGGATAAAATAATTAGTAGAATAGAAACTGAATAATTGAATTAGAATAACTGAAGTCACAACTGTCAAATTTAAATAAAATAATTAAATGGAATTATTGGAATTAAATAATTAAGATGGACAAATTTTGTCTAGTAAAACAATTGAATAAAAGAACTCATAAACGGAAAGAAAACAATTAAAATGTAAAATCAAAATAAAACTATACTATTAAAGTACAAAATGAATCTAACAGAAACAACAAAATAAAACAATGTGAATAGATTACAATAAAAAGATCAATCTAAATATTACTAGTAATGATCCAAAATACCAAATTACAATTCTCATAATTGAAATGAACACAATGAACAAAAGTAATGGAATAATCCAATAAAACAATCTATAGAAACAAAAAGAATAAAAGAACTCACTATAACTGACCACAAGATTCCAATCACAAGTAAGTCACACATAGAAATAGATTATGTTTCTTATAGCTTGGTGATCAGGATCACAAACTTGAGCACAACTAACAAGAAGGCCCCCAAGCCCTCTGTCCACCTTAGGCCCCCTCGGCCGCCTCCTTCTGCATCAATCAATGCCTGCCTGTCACCACTGCCCCTTCCAGGAGGGCCCAGCCCCGCCACAAAGTGGCTCCTCTGAGCCACCACTGCCTCGCCCCCAAATGGCACCTCGGAGCCCGCAGCACCACTCACTCCAAAATGAAGACTGAACTTTCTACTTATGCCAAAAATTGGAAATTTGTACCAATTAAATGCGTTCAAGTAGTCTTGAACTCAAACATAAAAATTTAGCAACTTATAATTTTTAATGCTTCTACCTTCAAACTAACAGTACACTAAACAGAAATACTCTCTCTCTAACTAAATGCTTTTAAGTTCATTCTCCCTGTCCGGTAAGTGGTCTGGGGACTCTTGGCTACCACCTCTCCCCAGAACCTCACTATACCGGTGCTCCGACCTTCTACACACACACAATGAACTCAGTGGGAAACAGTTAAACAATAACCATTTGTATCCCCAAATAATCAGCACCTAGAAAGCAATTATACCAACAATTAGGTGTACTAGGTAGTCCTGGACTCAAAAGTAAAAACTATGTAACTGAAGTACCATGCCAAAGGAAACAATAAATTCCCTATGGGAGGCAGGTTCTACTCTCCCTGACCCTGGCTCGCCGCGCTGGGACGAGATCCCAGCTCCGTCTCCAGCTCCCGATGAGCTGAACGGCCGCCCCGAGCCGGCCACTCTCACCTCGAGTCACCAGGCCAGGAGGATCCCCCTAACTCCCCTCGCCAGCCGAAACCAGGTGCGTCCACCTGCCCAGCCCACCCCGTGCAGGACCAGGTGCGTTCCCCGCCCCGAGCGCCCGGCCCTGCCGAGAATTGGGGTCCTACCCCCCTCAGCCGGGACTCCGATCCCCCCCACCAAAAAGGAGGACACTCCTCTCAACGGTGGCTCCCTGTCGTCGGTCTCCAGGTAGGAGTATTTACTACCACCGACGCTGAGGTCCTCCTTCCACGTAGGAAGGACCTTTCCAGGCACTGGGTTTCTGGGAACCCACGGGAGTCACCTTTAATGCCTTTGGACGGTCTTCCCAGACCCACCCCTGGGAAGCTCTGGGCACTCAGCCCTCCGTGGCCCTGTTAGGGGTATCCCCTCACTCCGAGGCGTTCCCTGGGTGCTCTTGGGACCGAATCCCTCAGTCCAGCCCAGCCCGGTGGTCTTGGGGATGGCTGAGCCCTGAGGGTACCACACTCAGTCCTCTGCCCTCTCGCTTCCTTCCACTATCGCTCCGGGGGTCTGGCCTGCCGGCCCCGTCTCACTCACACACACTCCCTCCATTCGGGCCGTACCCTTCCGTACCCTCCGTCCCCCTCGCACACTCACCCAAGTGCCGCTCACCCAAGTGCTGCGAGGACCTCTCCTGCTGCCTGGAAGGCGATTCTAAGTTGTTGAGGCTTCCAGCCGTTCCTCGGGATCAAGCCAGCAGCCCCTCTGTGCATCCGACCTAGTCCTCAGTAATCCGGGCAGCTGAAATCAGCTGGGTGCACCTCCCAAATCCAAGTCCTACGCCGGACCCGCCTCTGGGTGTGGCTTTCCCGGGCGAGGCCCCAGTTGTTATGGACAGCCTTAAAACTTTAACAAAAAAAGAAGGCCATTTAATTAAAAAAAAGTAAGCCTGTTTGTTGCAGACAGAACAACTGGAAGCCAAAGCTTCCAGCTAGTCCAGAGACTGTTTCAACTACTTAGTAACTGTATTCCTAGGAACATTTCCAAGCACACCTGCTCCCATGAAAGACCCGGGCGTCACACCCCCCAGGCCTTTTAAAGTCTCTCTCCTCTCCTGATTGGCCGCTCAGGATCCGTGCTGTGATAGGTCTCTTTTCCTGTTGCTGATTGGCCCATAAGTTGGTGCAGTCTTGGCCAATCATTTTGAGATTCTCGCCTCCTATTGGTTGGCCTCTCCTCCAGTCCTGATCCGAGCTGTGGCCGTGTTCCACGGTGCAATACTTCTGGAAGCTTCTCTGCCCCCCTCCACAAAGATTGGCATCTCCTCCCTGGGTCCAGTCCCCTTTTAGCTATACACAGCAGTATTGATACAACTAATCACCTTGCTTTGCGCCCACAACACCCAACCCTGCACCTCGCCCTGTTAACTACAGATCCAATTATAACTTGTTACTTGTATCAACAACATCCCTTTTATACATACTTTGTTAACAACATTCCCCAAAAGTTTAAACTTTATTTTTTTTGTTCATAACACCAGGGACAGCACCTTTCTCCTTAGGCCCTGCTCTGCTCCGGAAGGTGAACAGAGCAGAAGGAGCAGAATCAGTATTCACTTTTCCTTCTAGCCACTCTGCCACGGGACCTGTGTTCAGAAGGAAGGGCTGTGGCTCCTGAGAGCAGCAGGGAACCCATCTCAGCCCTGCCAGGTTCAGGGCTGCTCCTCCGCCCCTGGTCCCGTTGGGTGCTCTGGGCTGTGGGGAGAATGGTGGGAATTGATCCAGGGCTCTGGAGAGCACAAGGATATGTTCAACTCCTGCTCTGCATGAGGAAGCTCATTTCTTACAAAAGTTTCTCTGTTATTACAATTCATCCTTTTGGGTATTTGACAACATGCTGGGTGTTGAAGAATGGGTAGGGATGACTTTTCCATTTTTTGAAAAATCCAAAAGGAGATTTAATACTTTATATAAAAATGCAAAGACACTAAAGCAATTCCAAATATACATTTAATAGACGAATATTTAAGCACCTTGTATTTATCTGAAAGCACCGATTATGAGAAATGAACAATGCAAATATGCTGTCTTTCTGGTCTGGCCTTCAAAGCTCAAAAAGCCCCACTTCTCCTATGCCTACAGACCAATGATGAAATGAGCTGAAAATGTGCTTTTCCTTATGCTGACAGCTATGCACCACAACTGAAACCAATGCTTTAACTCTTCAGTTACTTTTTGCTAATCAGTGCTTCCCTAGATCAATACTTTCTAAAAAATTATATATATATATATATATACACACAGAGAATGCTTTAATTCCTAACCCTATACCAACATTTTTAAAGAAAATTGCCTCAGCCGATAGTGTTGAACCATACTAACATCTGTTTAAACCTATTATAATATCAGCTGAGTGCCATTTCATTACTTAAATTTACTTGACCATAAATCATTTCCTTAAGTGCTCCTTTTAATGAGAATACGTGGCATTGCATGTCACCTAGGAATATAGCTTTTAGAAAGACATTTAGATAATTTAGTAAGACATTTCTACGTACTGTCATTGCATCCACCAAGTAGCTAAAAGTCTACCAAAAAATGAGAAACAAAAAACATCGGTCTAAAATTTATGGCCATCTTGTAATTAAATAATTTTATTTGTGTCTGTTGAAAAATTACCTTTGAGTTTAATTTTGACAACTCAAGTAGTCTTCTTGACAACTCAAGTAGTCTTCATTAAAAACAAAAATCAAAAAGTCACTTTATCAGGCTAATACTAATGTTTTCATTTTTTTTATTAAGACCAAGCCACATAAAAATTAGAGGGTACATTGAACCTTGTCTATTACTACCTCTACCTAAATATGGCAATATTAGGACATCTTGAAATATGACTGAGGAAGCAGATAAATAATACGATAAAGACAAAAATGAAAAACCAAAACTAAGGATTCATGTCCACACAGACAACCAACTTTTAACACACAGAGGACCTCAGTTCAGTTTGGTCATCTGAGTTTTCTGTTTCATGGCACAATGAATTTACTCTCCCACTGTTTACCTGAGATCTGCCTGTGCCTCTTTATTACTTGTGTATAACAGAAGTAATTGTCTTTCCTCTCTTATGTCCACTTTTTAAATCTCTGGACAGTTGCATTTCTCTTCAGTGTAACATAGGATTATACTGCTGTGATTGAAGGAAGCTACAACACAGTTGTACTGCCAACAGCTCAAAGGTGGTAACCAACTGCAGACATTCAAAAACACATTCCTTCAGAAGCCTCCAGATTCTAATTCTAATGAAACCTTACAGCACTAAATGCAGCAGTTTGTTAATATACCAGTCATTGTCAAAGAACATTGCTTTCTTTGGCTGCGTGCACAACCTGCTACTCTTTCCATCTTCTGAGCAATGAAGTCATAACATTTTCACCACAGCATCCACCAGAGTCTGGCCTGAGAAATTGAATCCCTCTCACCCCAAGCAGGCTGTGCTTCTTTTTCCCTGTACAACACACACCGGCCACAAGAACTACAATCAGTACAGTCCAGCACAGAAGAGCAGACAGGCTATATTTAAATCAATCAAAACTTTATTTATAATTGAATTCAGCAGAAATGAAAGTTTATACAGGAAGAACTATATACATAAAGAAACAAGTCTCTACACTGTCTATTGGCCAAGATCCATCTCAGTCTGTCCTCAGAAGCACTCATAAATAAATGGGAAAATATACTGCTGCATTGAGTTTCACCTCGCAGGTTGGGCATATGTGAGCAACCCCAAGGGCAATAGGGAGGCATCTGCTGCAGAAGACATGGCCACATAGGGTTGCCACAAGCTGTCGTCCGTGCTGCACAATCTGGAGGAAAGAAAACCACAACATGTATTGGGAGGAAAGAATTTGATTTTGCTGCTGAACTGGCACCAGGCTCTATTTAGAGCACCTAGAATTAGGATTATGAGGGACCCACACATCTGCCAGTGCCATCTTGGCAAGGGCTTCTGCCTCTACATTCACCAAGAAGTGACTTGTGGAGCTTCACAGCAAGGGCTGTGCTTCCAGCCAGCTGCCCACAGCATCCCACATCATCCAAGTGACTTGTGCAGCTCCCCCATTCTGGCTTTCACCTCCCACAAAGCAGAAAGGACAACAACAGGTGGATCCTTACCTCTGAGTAAAATTCCATGCAAAGCGGACACCTGATAACAACTCCTTGCTCAGCACTAGAGGAAACAGAACTAGAAAGAACACGCAGCTGTTAATATAACCACGCTTCAGTGGTTATTGATATATAAAATCTCACATATTCATACAACTGCGCTGACTAGCCATGACACATTTCCTTTGAAGAACCCTGCTGTCTTTAAGACTCTGTTTGCTGTGCATTTAATGAGGATTTGGGGTTTCCCCTGCCCTGAGGGAAAGGGTGTCCTGGCTTTCCCTAGGAGAAAGGTGCAGTCAGTCACCCTGCTCTGGGCTTTGAAGTAGCAGCAGTCTCTAGCACAGGCCAGTTTGTGTATGGCAACTTTGACTTCCAGCAGGTCATCAGTAACAGCTTTGTAACTAAAGCATCAGCTGTCCTCTGGGAATTATTCACCCCAGAATATTCATTCCAGGACCCAATTTTAAACTGCAGAGTAACACAGTTCTGGCAAGATCTAGCCCTGGGAAGGAGCCTTTGGTCAATTTTAAATGCTGCAGCACTGAGCTATTTCAGCCTTAACTAAACAGAGCAGCTACATTCAGTAACTGAGAAGCTTGAGACTGGAGGGAAAAAGTATTCCTGTTTTATATTAACCAGGGGTTGGGATTTCGTCACCTACAGACTTAACAACCAAAACTTAAGCATCTACAAATTCATTGGTAAAATGCATTATGGTTTAGAATCGTAGAAGCCCTTTAGGTGGCATAGTTAAGGCCTGACACCTAAAAGTTCCATACTCAGGTAGTCTCCTACATTGCCTTTCCAAAAGGCTCAAAGCACACCAGCTTTATTAAAACCTGTGTCTTTCCCCCACCCCAAAAAGACACTTTGAAAACCTTATATCATAATTCTAATGTTCTTTGTTGTCCCTAGTGACAAAGACACTTGGTTAAAATTAATCAGTCTGATGAACTGTGTCTTTCTTATCCTGATGGAGTGCTCCTACAGCAGGACTTTCCTGTTCCTCTGCAGAATGGGAATTTTACTGCACAGGCACCCAACTTGAACTGCAAGATTTCCATCACAGAAGCAAGCAAATCAGGGCTTGTGACATCCAGCACTGGCCATAAAAGCAGGACCTCCACAAGTGCCTGTGTGCAAGTCTACCTTGGGAAGAAGGGATCCAGCTCCAGGAGAAAGGCAACCACCTAGCACCTTTCCAGCAGGGAATTTTTGTTGGAATTCGCCCAGCTGCTGCCTGCTGGCCCCGTGATGCCGAGCCCCAGTAATTACAATGGAAGCATTTCCATACCGAACATCACTAATACAGCTTGTCAGAAAAAGCAAATGCAATACTGAGCTATGGCCTGTGACAAATCCCCATTCCTTGCCATACTCCCACACTCTTCTCTAAGGCTCTACGCAAAGATGTACATCTGCTTTGGGCTGCTTTTTTCTCCCAAAATTCAAATGGTATCATGTGATCATCCTGCAACATGGGAGAAGGAGGGAAATAAGTAGAGTAGGGAAGGCATCAAAGATAAATCAGGCATAGCAGTATTACTAAGTCCTGCACAGAAAAGACAGAAAGGCACAGAATTCTGTGTGTGGTGGGGCATGAGGCATACATACTCTGAACTTTGAGAGTCCTCCTCCTCTGCTCCCTGTTCTGCAGGGCCTGAGTCAGCCACAGGTGCATCATCAGCTCCTGTTCCATTACCAGAGCCATCCACCTGTTCCTGGCTGCTCAGTGTAACATTTCTCCTTTCCTCTCCATGCACTGTAATTTAATTTTCAGAAGTTAGATCTATTATTCTCTCTCTCCCCAGAGCTACCTTTGAAACAAATGATATAAGTAGTCAGCAATGGTTCCTATTTTAAATGGACACTATTCAGCTAGGTTAAAAACAATTTCAAACAACTTTCCCAAATACTAGGACTGGACCCTTCCATACATTGTGACTACTCTGCTACAAAACAACATAAAATATTTGCTCTGTTCAGCCTCCACACAGCTAAAAAAGATGACCCAAGAGATTCTCAAGGAAAGTCCCTGGATACTATAAAATTACTCGGAGCAGTATCCCCTTTAAAAATTGCCATCATCATCCTCCTGAATTAAGATAATTTGAAAATGGAGTTATATGTTATGCAAAATGTAGACTATGTGAAAGATTTCTTAAGGAAGGATGCACTTTGTATTGCTATATTTGATCATTCTATACTTTCAAACCAAATCACCTGGAAGGGAGATTTATTCCATTAAATAGACAGCAACTAACAAACATGCTTCTAAGTGGGGAAGAAAAACAAATTCCTTCTTGGTAGAATTGCCTTGTAAAGGTTCCAGGATTGACATGCTTGAAGGATCTCAGATTTGGGGAAGGGTTAACAAAGCTTGGGGAGAAGGATGCCCACTGAGAGTGGACACAAAAAATGCAGAATTGAGGAGCCAAAAGAACATCTGGCATAACTCCCAAGACCAGGAAGAGACTAAGAAACCCAGCACTCCTGAAAGCAGCTCTGACTGGTAGACAATAATTCCTGCAGGGGGAGATTGCAACCCACAACTCATGGAGCAGCAACTCAAGAAACTCCCCAGCCCAAAAGAAGAGGGAAACTGAGCAATGGACCAAGTGGACTAATTAAAGTGAGAAATAAGCAATCATTACCCAAAAGAAGACAGAATACGAGCTAAGGAGATAACCATGTCACTTGTAATGCTAATTTCTTTGTTTGATAAAATCTATAAATAACAGAAATTATTTTGAGAGTGCGTGTGTCCGATTTGTGAAATACCACTGAGCACCCAGACTGGTGAAACACTGAAATAAATAACCAATGTCTCTCTCAAGTGTAGGATTATTTACCTGTCACACCCCAGTAACAAATCAAATTTTTGTGGACAACATATTGACCAAGTCACAGGGAGAGCCATTTTTAAAGGGCCTGCTCTGTAACAGCAAAAGGGTCAAGAAATGTTTTTTAACTCTCAGAAACCGCAGGCAGAGATGACCTCTGCAACTCCAGGGTCCATGTAACACTAATCAATCACTAATCAATCAAAACTGCAGAAAGTGTTACCAAATTAAAGCTCCTTCTGCGTAAGTATTCTGCTACTTTTATTGCAGGCATTTCCCACTGTGACTGACAGAGGCCACCACACACACATTGCATCCGTTCTCTAAGACACTGGCCAGAGGCTTTAGCCCTGCCCCTTGCTTTTTGCTAAAAGCAGTTTCAATCCCTGCTGCTTGACTTTTTTGGGAAAGTACAACAAAACTAATGATCACATTTTAGATAAAAGTCCATTACCTACTGGAAAACATCAACTCACCTTCAAGAAGCTTGCATTGGTGCACATGGGAAGGGAGAGAAAAGAAGATACAATTAGATTTGGTGAGCCCCCTGGTGCTGCACGCAAACCCCAGCTCAGAAAGCAGTTACAGCAGAAGAGGGGAGCAAGGGTAGGGTATCACCCTCTCAGTTTGCCTAAGAGCATTCAAAGCAGTAGCACAAAGAGCTGCTGCCCTGAAAAGCAAAGAAGTGGGTGCTGCTGATTGTGCTCTCATTGCTGCAACAGGGTACAGGGGCAGCTTAGGAACCCCCTAAACACCCTTCTCCCCTGTTCCTGTTCCCTATTTGGATTTGACCTGGCGCTGTTTATTTTCCTCATTCTCCCAAAACTGGCAAATTCTGCTATGATAACCTTAACACTTCACGTTAGATGAACAGCTACTGAAGAAAAGAAGCCACAACAGAAATCTGGAAGTAAAGAATTCCAGTTTGCTGTTCTATTGGCACCAGGCAAAGTGGACTTGGACTATGTGCAGTCTTTCAGGCAATGCTATAAAACTATAAGGAGCACACAGAGCTGCCAGTGCCATCCTGGCAAGGGCTTCTCCCTCTATGGACACCACCAAGAAAGGACTTGGAGGGATGGGCAAGTTGGAGCTTCCCAGCAAGGGCTGTGCTTCCAGCCAGCTGCATGTGGCATCCCACCGAGGACAACTGAGGAGACAGAGTGGCAGCTGAGACAGAGACAGAGCTCCCACTCTGTCTCCTCCCCTCCCACAAAGCAGAAAGGACAAGAACATGTGATAAGATCATCATGCTTACATCTGTAATGTCATCCTGCCATGTCAGAGGACTCTCAAAATGATCTGGCCATTCATCAGAGTTAATAGAACTAGAAGAATATGCAGCTGTCCATTTCACAGTGCAAAGAGAGCTACCAAGACATAAAATTGCAAAAACAGAAATAACCACTCATTCTCATTTAGCAACATCCCAGCCCAGAAACACACCAGTGCAAGAGCTTTTATGTACTGCAAGCATTACAGTGTATTGCAATCCATCATTTAAGAAACATTCAATAATGCCTTCCTGAATGGAGAAGAAAGGTTTCTCTGGGATTTTGCTCTGTTGTTGGGGGTTTTTTCCCATTAGTTCCCTTCCACACAGGCCACTATGTTTCAAATCAGATTCCAACACACAGAATCAAGCAGTTTGGCAAAAAAATCTGTCTACTGAATATCAGAAATTACACTTTGGAGAGACACTTCATCAGTCACATACTCATCGTTATCTCTTGGCTCCTCTTCTTGGTTACTCGCCCATAGCTCCGCTGAATTCTCTGTGTCACTGGAGCCATGTGGCTGCTGCTGGCTCTGCTCCTTGTCCTGCACCTGTGAGTTGACACCCTCCCGCTTTGCAGGACTAGCAAGACCTGCTGGCCATGCACTAGAGGGAACCAGAGAGAACATGCAGCCATTGAACGTGAAGCCAATAATCTCACTGCAGACAGAGTTACCAGCATGTAATACCTACTCTGATTAAACAAAATCCCAGCCCAGCACCACAACTGTTCCCCAAGCCGCTATGTGCTGCAAGCATTTCAACATCTATCAAGCCACACTGTAACAAATATTCAGCCATGACATCACGAAAAGAAAAGAAAGGTTTCAGCTGGATCTTGCTATGTGGTTTTTTGGATTCTTTTGCTTACTTCTCTGCCAGACAGGTCACTACATTCCAGGCCTGAAGTTTCTGCACAGACTTCAGCAGAACCCAGAAGCCTGGAAAAACCTGTTCCCACTATATATCAGAAATTAGATTTTAGAGAGATATTTTACTCTCACATACCCACTATCTCCTGGTTCCTCTTCATCACTACTTGCCAGTGGCTCGGATGAATTCTCTGATGCTCTGGAAAGATGTGGCTGCTGCTGGCTCTGCTGCATGTCCTGAAATGGGGTAGAAATGGAACCACCACTTAGGAACCACCTGAACACTGTACTTCCTGTGCCCCTATTTCAGTTCCCTAATTGGATTTGGGATGGAGCTGTGTCTCTCTTTTTCCCCCAGACTGGCAATTTCAGCTGTGATAGCCTGAACACTACTTATTATATGAACAGCTACTGAAGAGGAAAAAACCCAGTACCCAACCCTGCTCTTGCATTTGGTGCATGTGGAGCTGGGTCATGCAAATTCTGCTGTAAAATTTGAGGCCTTTTCTTTGCAAAGGTTCAGGAACAACCCTGTCAGGATATAACTCCTGTGCTATGTTTGCTGCATGTTTCTGTTTTGCACAGCAGCAGTGGCAACCCAAATTTGAGCAGATACACTGCACTGTGGGCTGGATCCAAGCATATTCTTACCAAATATTAAGGGAAAATGAAAAAATACCAAATGTGACCCTTTTAAAGACTTCTTGGAATAAGAAACCAGATCATTGTGTACCCCAGTCAGCCCCACTTGCATTTTACACCTCAATGACAGAGGTACCTGAAACTGATGTTGCAGGTAAAACACTTCTTCCTTGGGAAGTCAAAAACCTCCTGTGCTTTCCTTTAAATCACAGAAGCAACAACCTTTTAGGTTGCTCACCTGCTCTCTGCAAGCAGTTCTCAGGCATGCTGATATGTTCATGAGTGTGTTTGTGGTTGACTGGGAACTGCTGACTAAACTGTGGCAAATCAGAGCCATCATTCAACCTTTGAGGCCAGGGTACTCAGTAAGATTTCAGAAGACAGACAAGAAAACTAATTTGAATGCAAGATGGAGAGGAGTGTGCCAGTCATCACTTACCACAGGAGACTCATCATCACTGATAGTGATGACTTCAGGCTCAGAAGAGTCACCTGTGAGATCTATGACTTCAGGCTCAGAAGAGTCACCTGTGAGATCTATGACTTCAGGCTCAGAAGAGGCACCTGTGAGATCTATGACTTCTACACCAGCTGAAAAGAGAGAACATTAGAACCATGGTCAGAGATTGCAGAGGAATGCAATGGGTTACCACTGTAGAACAGGCTGTGGCTGGATTCACCGTGCCCTCAAGTTCAGGAATGTGTCCAACATTTCACTCAAGCTTTGCCCTCAACAGTGCACAGGGAGCAGGGCAGACCCTGTGCAAAACAAGCTGAAGGGCAGCTGAGCTCCTCACAGGTTCTGTTGGATGACAACAGATTACAGGAGGTTCACACCAACAGATGATTCATTTCACACAGGGGAGTGTTTAGCACACAGGAAAAAAACCAACCAAACAAACCACAGCAATTACTAATTTTATGGCACCATGCTGTAGATTGGTTCCTTGAAGGATGGGGCAGAGCTAATGACAGGTTTTCCTCATCTCCGTCAAGCTTGGGAGATCTCAAACTCAGCTTGCCACCCTCCACTGTGGCAGCTGCAGTGACTGCCAGCTCATCAGAACACACGTTCAGGTGTTTGAGCAGCACTTGAGGACCTTTCCTACACAGCTCATCTCCCACTTGCAGCCACTAAGAGCAGCAATAACAAGCAGCAGCAATAATGATCTCAGTCACAAACCAAAACCGTTGTCAGAAGGCTTGCTGTTTAGGGAAGCCATACCAGGAGCTTCCTCAATCCCAAGGTTTCCCTTCCTCCCCAGTAAAGGGCCTAGAAACTGGCAAAAGCACATGGCCAGATGGTCTTCAACCCTCCAGAAGCCGCTTCTGTTCTTACCAGGCTCAAAAGCACTTTCCTCAAGGTCTGTTGGCTCCGTCTGCAAAGTTCCACCTGCGCTGGAGGGCAGCAGCCTGCTCCGTTTCCAAGCTGGTCCGGAATCAACTGCTCCTCCAGGGCGCTTTCGCTGATGCTGACAGGGAACAAAGCCTCAGCATTTTCTCTGCCACTAATAGTAACATGGCCCTTGGGTTTTGCAACACCAATGACAGCACACAAGGATACAGAAAGCACTCCTGCAAAGGCTGGAATACACACCAAATGCTGCTGTGGGCCATTCCCACCCAAGCACATCACATCTGGGAAAAGACAGCACCCCTGATCTCTGACAAGCCGCCTCCCCGAGAAAGAGCCTGTCCCAATGGCTGAAAATGAGGAGACCAGCTCCCAATTCCAGCAGGTTGCTGCTCACACCGTAAGCATTTCTGCACTACTGCTAACAAGCACAGACATTCAAAATCTTCCCAATTCCAGAACATCAAGTTACATGAAGTTTTCAAAGGTTTCTGTTCCTCTGCATTTGCTACAAACTCTTGAAATGCTTTCTAGACGTACCCTGGAAAACGTTTCAAGAATCAGATTTGCATTGAGTTGCAAAGTACTTACTGAGCTCATGGTGTTTCGTGATCAAAAACAACCACCAAAATAAGTGGGACAAACTGCAAAAAAGGAATGTCAGGGATGTGATCAATCCCTTTGGTTCCTTTAGGCAGCCCACTGCAGGTTTTTTGGCGTGACAGAAAACTGCTCTTCCAAACCTATCAGAAAAGTAGAGGTGAGATTATCCATTTGGATTGCCAGTTTTCTTGAACACTCCCATGCCTTAAGACTCCCATTCCCAAGTCTCTAGTTCCTGTCCAAAGCAAGAGGCGAAGTCCATGACTCCGGTACTTGAGCCCACCCGCAGCCCATCCTGCAGCCCAGCCCAGCCCCTCAGCATCAGAAGCCTTTCCAGGAATCTTCTGCACTCACCTGTACGATCAGTCCAGAGTTTGGCTGGCAAATGTCAGCAAATTGCTCTCTATTCCCTTGTGGGATGGAGAAGACGGATGCTCTGCGTCTGCTGCGCAGCAGAGAATCCCTCAACTGGCTCAACAGACTCCGTGCCAACAGAACCTTGGAACCAGGAGTGCCCCTGGCAACCGGTGGCAACATTCCATGCCCAGGTAACTGATGGCCGCAGTGCTCACCCATGGAGCTCCAGAAGGCCATGGAGGCAGCTCAGCCATCACCTGCTGCTGCTGCCGCCCCCCAGGTCGGGGCGCTCAGGGCCCTGCCCAGCCCGGCCTGGAGCGGTCCATGGACAGGGCAGCCACAGCTTCTCTGGGCAGCCCGTTCCAATGTCTCACTGCCCCTCAGCTCTCCCGAACACCCAATCCCAATCTCCCCTTCTCGTCTAAAACCCTTCCCCTTCGCCATGGCTCTCTGCCCCCTCCGGGCACCGCAAGGCCGCGGTGAGGCCTCCCCGCTCCCTGCTCCTCCCCAGGCTGGACAGCCCCGGCTCTCCCAGCCTGGCCAGGGGACAGGTGCTCCAGGCCCCCACACATCCCCACGACTCCTCCGGCCCTGCTCCACAGGCACATCCTGCTGGGCTGGGCACAGCTGGGCACAGCTGGGCACAGCTCCACACGTGGGGCAGGGCAGGGGCAGAGCAGGGGCAGAGCTGCACTTCCCGCACCCTCAGCCTGAGCAACCCGAGCATCACTGGAGCCTTTCTGTGGCTAAAGAAACCCCACCACACCACACCTCCCCAAGTCAGAAAGAAGTTTAAACCCTTCCTTAACCCTCCTCCTCCTGGTTTATTAGTCTGCTGCTGTTTTAACTGTTATCCGAATGTTTGAACTTTAACCCTAGTAAACAGCCATTAAAACAAAATCGAAGTTTGTTGTTTTTTTTTTTTCCAGACTGTTGAAAGTCTAACAATTCAGTACATTATTTCAAGTCTCTGAAGTCTTGACATTTTCAGGGGTCCTATGCTACTCTACCAGAGTTTCCCAAAAGGGCTGAGGAGTTTTCTTTGCTCCCGGTGTTATGGACAGGCTTACAACGAAAACTTCAAAGTAGCAAAAAAAAAGGAGGCCAGTTACTTAAAAACAAGCAAGCCTGTTTATTACAGACAGAACAACTGGAAGCCAAAGCCTGCAGCTAGTCCAGAGACTGTTTCAACTACTTAGTAACTGTATACCTAGGAGCATTTCCAAGCACACCTGCTCCCATGAAAGACCCGGGCGTCACACCCCCCAGGCCTTTTAAAGTCTCTCTCCTCTCCTGATTGGCCGCTCAGGATCCGTGCTGTGATAGGTCTCTTTTCCTGTTGCTGATTGGCCCATAAGTTGGTGCAGTCTTGGCCAATCATTTTGAGATTCTCGCCTCCTATTGGTTGGCCTCTCCTCCAGTCCTGATCCGAGCTGTGGCCGTGTTCCACGGTGCAATACTTCTGGAAGCTTCTCTGCCCCCCTCCACAAAGATTGGCATCTCCTCCCTGGGTCCAGTCCCCTTTTAGCTATACACAGCAGTATTGAGTTTTAATACAACTAATCACCTTGCTTTGCGCCCACAACACCCAACCCTGCACCTCGCCCTGTTAACTACAGATCTTGTTACTTGTATCAGCAACATCCCTTTCATAAATACATTGTTAACAACATTCCCCAAAAGTTTAAATTTTATTATTTTGTTCATAACAATCCCCCCTCTAATTCTTTGATCGGGCTTTAGCCTGCATCAACCTTAACTCATCAAAGTGAACTTTCATAGTTTTGGTAAAACTCTTAACTTCTGGTATTTCTCATACATCTCCTTTTGCACTTTCTATTCCTTTTCCTTCTTGGTTTTCTTTCATCATCTGTGAGAACCCCGGCCTTATTCTGGGGTCCCATGTGGTGGTGAAATTCCTCCTCCAACCCGTGCTTCCAAAGAAAACCTGCGCAGGCTCTTGCTCTTTGGACTCAAGGCAGTTTATTGTTAGTTATCTAAAAGATTGTCTTCTCGGGCTGCGGCTGCTTGATCAGCAGCCCAGGCAGAGGCACACACACACACTGACATCCTCTCTATCTACTGTCTTCTTCTTCTCTCTCCCCACCCAGGGCTGCTGCTATCTTTTATATTATATATTACGTATTACGTGTTTATAGTTTTCCCCCCAATACCTAATACCTATATTGCAAAGTGCTTTTTTACTCTAAACCAATCTGTGAGTACCAACATCACCAAGAACATGGAGGTAAGGAAGAAGAAGGAGGAAGGACAGGATCAGCTCACTTTCCTCCATCTTAGAACTTCTGACCCCCATGTACAAAGTAAAAACCCCCCTGTACAGGTGCTAAAACCCCCCTGTACAATACTAAAAAAATTTCCCCTCTACTTTGTAACTACTTTTACTATACGATCTAGCCCTTTGTGACTGCTTGTTCTACCTCCAAAGTTGGTAACTCATTCCATGGCTCAAACTCGAAATCACAGCTGTTTCCAGCTGCCTTCTGGGGTCTAGAATACTTCTGACCAAAGCCTGGAACCTCTAAAAATGTCTGAGAGACATTTTGAGTTCCAACAATCATCATAATTTTTCCATCATTTTTTAGATTCCTCTGCTTGTGTAGCCTCTGACTGTTGCCGTGTGTCATGTTTGCAGAGGATGTGAGGGGCCTTCGTGGTGAGCTGCTGGCTGTAAGATCTTTCAGCAATCAGCAGTGTGAGGCCACGGCTCAACAGCTGCGCTGGGCAGAAGAGCAGTGCAGCAAGGCTCTGGGACCCTGGCAAGCTGCAGAGGGAGCGGAGAAAAGGAAGATGGTGCAAAAACTGGTAAGAAACAATACATGGCTGAAGTTTTCAGATGAGTTTGGGGGGCTGGCTTAGCAGAAGAGCAGCCTGAGTATGGGACATGGTCACAGGTATCTGCTGTAGGCTACACGTTGCTGAGCCAGGCAGCAGAGAGGGTCAAGAGCTCACACTTGAAGGCCTGTGAAGAGCCAGAGGACAGTGCTGGGACAGTATATGCAGCCACAGGTTCAGCATGGGCAGAAGCCAAGTTCCCCAGGAGGCTGGGTGTTCACCACCCAAAGCATGGCAGTGAAGGGGCAGCATCGTCCCCACAGCCTCGTGCCATGCAGCAGACTGCTGCTAACATTGCTGCCAACTGCAGTCCCAGCAACTGGGTTCCTTGCTTTCTGTCCTCCCACGGTGGACACAGGTCTTCCCTTGGAGCCTGAAGCAGTTGCAACAGGCCCCGTGGTGCTGGCACTTCAGCTGGTGGCCTGTCTTGTGACTGGGTCATTGAGGTGCTGGCCCCGTCCTCGTCCTGCAGTCCATCTGCAGCTTTTCCTTGATCAAAGGGCAGGGGAATTTGAGAACAGAGCCTCTGAGAACAGACAGAAATCCTGAAGAGAGGGGGGCCAGAAAACAGGCAGCCATCAGAGCAGGGAAGGAAGGTGACCTCTCCTTTCCTTACACATGCTGGCCCTTCTCCTACGTGCTGGAGGGCACAAAGCCACTACTGTGCACTCTTCAGGTGTGGGGCTTGTTGGAGGGGTGAAGCTTCTATTTTTTTTCTTTGGGGAGCATTGATGGGACTTGATCTGGATGTGTCTCTTCCCCTAATCAGGAGAGACAGCTGGAACAACAGAGTTGGGAGGCACAGGAGCAGCTGGAGGAATGGGCAAACTTCATGGCAGAGGTACAGAGGGGACAGGAGAAAAGGCTGCTGGAGATGAAGCAGTAAATAGCCATCATGCAACCTGGATGAGAAAAGATAAGAGCCAGAGCGAGTCAAGAGGCACAGAGTGTGAAAAGAGTTTGTGAGTTGTTTTGGACTCCTCTGGCTCCTTATGGGCACTGCTTCTCTGGATATTGTCTGTCTGCATTGTCTCTTATCTGGCCCTTGGTAAATACAGGAAGGAGAACAAACTGCTTTTCGAAAGCATGAGCACATCAATCTTGGTTGCCACACAAGTGCTGTGTGGGACATTTAAAGCCGTCTTCTCTTTGTTTCTGTGCAGCAACAGTGCACGAAGACTGCTCTACTTGATGAGATGTGCCAGCTGCTGGGAGATCTAAGCAAAGGCCAGCAGCAGCTACAGCAGCTGAGGCAGGAGCTGAATAAGGAGCGGGAGAATGGAAAGGTGAGCCTGACTAGCCAGGGAGCAGAGCTTGGAGGGGCAGTGATGGGATTGTGAACTGGAGATGTGAGGAAAGGGGAGGCAAGGACCATTGTAGGCCCTGGAAGCACAGAGCCTGGCAGGCTCCAGCACTGAGCAACAGGAAGAATAGCTAGGATGGAAGGGTTAGAGCTGGGTAGAGAAGCAGAAGGAAGTGGCTGAACACAAATGCTTTTGAGACTGCAACAGCAGAAACCTGAGCGAGATTGCAGATGCCAGTAAGATTCCTCTTGATAGAATACCAAGGACAAGCTGCAGGCAGTGTTGCGGGAAGCTCGGAGCAAGATGAAGGCAATGGAGAAGAGGCACAATGAAGAAATGGAAAGGATGCACAAGGTCCTGCTGCAGTACAGGCTGTCTGAAGGAAAGCAGGTGAGTGGAAGAGGAGGAAGCACTGCAGTCATGCAACAAGTGGTCTCTGCCCTTGCTGCCTTTCCCCTGCAGAGCTGCAGGTGCATGGGGCCAATGTCTCTGACCACCATGCTCTGTGGTCTCCATGGCAGCTGCTCAGAAGGACACTTGCTGGCTTGCTTAATCTCAGCTGCTGCCCTGGGCAGCAGGGCTAGTGCTTGGGCCCAGCAATCCTGGAATGTATTTCTACTGGCCTCTTAGTGCTCCCTTTGTTTTCTGAGGGGTTTGTTCAGGCGAGCATGGTGACCCATGCAGATTCTGAACAAGTTGTCCCTGTCCATGGTGAATGCAATCCTCAGAACAGGGTGAAGGGTAAAGTTGCCCTTTCCCTTTCACAGTCTCTACTACGGCTGACTGTGACAAGCTGCAGTCACTGACTGCTTGTTTGGGTTTGACTGGAGGGGGAAGAGTTGACAGCTCCGCTTGCAGCCAAACACCAGCGCTGCTCCTAAGGGCTTGCCTTTGAAATGCTCTGTCTGGTGCATCTCTGCCAGGCACCTTTCTGACACAAACAAATTTCTTGTCTCAGATGGGTGCAGGATATGCCATCAAAGCTGTTGCTGCAGCAGCATCCTCCGAAGAATCCTCCTCTCTGCAGCCTGAAAACCCGAGCATGAGCAATTTTCTCCGCTCAAGCCAGGAGAGAAGCAGTTCCTGAAGCTGCTGAGTATGTCCTGTGCATTCTTTGTCCAATCCAGCAGTGTATTCTAGTGTGTGTGCCTCAGCAAGGGCTCTAGCACATGTTCCTCCTTGCTTTGGTGCTGGGAGAGGAATTTTGGACTCCCTACAGAAGCCACTGTGGTGCTTGGATGCAGGCAGAGATTGCTTGGGGAGTTCCTTTTGCCTTTGAGGGCAGCTGGGCATGGGTGGGCTTTGCCTGAGCTTCCCTCTACAGTGAAGACAAAAGCAGGGATTGTTTTGGGAGAAGCAGAAGGCTGCCACCTAGCAAATGACTTGGAGAAGGTGTGTGCACTAGTCTGGCCAAACTGAGCAGAGCAGTTGGTTTGTTAGATTCCCTTTAGACTCCTGACTTGTCACCAGTCATTGGAGACAAAATACTGAGTGAATTGATCCTGGTTTTCCTGATCTTAGTCTTTTCTTTTCTGGGCTGTATAGCTCAGTGAACCACAAACTCCACCTCTGCTGCTGACAGTTGCAAGCAGCAAATAGGCAAAGATCCAAAGTGCAGGTTCTGTGGAATTCTTTTCATTCTAAACCTCCTCAGAATGTGCCACAGGAAGAAGCAAACAGGTCCCAGTCTCACAGGTACTAGGAGAAGGCCGCAGGTCAACAACAGGAGTTCAGCCAATGGCTACAGGAAGAGGAGGAATTGGCAAGGCAGGTGAGTGCTGGAGATGATGGAGGCCTGCCAAGCTGCCTGCTCTTGTCTTGTCCTGCTGAAATCCTGAATTTCATTGTGGTAAACAGGCAAAATGAAATTAAAAGGAGGCTGATGACTTCTGAAAAACATGTGCCTATTTATTAAAAACTAGAACAACAGAGGATGAGGCCTCAGGGTAAGCCTAGGGTCTGTGGGAAAAGCCAGAGGTAACTGTAGCAGTGCCGTGTAACAAGGTGTTTCTCCAGACACGAGGTACCCTCGAAAGACCCCGGGTGCGTCCCACCCAGGGATTTTTAAAGTCTCTAGGGGTTTTCTGCTTGGTGCACTTTGGATCCTCTTGCAGATGGGTCCTTTTCTTGGTCACTGACAGGTCTGCATGTGTGGGGTAGAGAGTTATATCTTACTGACCGCCTTAAGATAAGAGATACTGCAACACTACAAAATCAGATCAACCAAAGCACTCCTAATCTATCAGTAATAATTAACAAAGTCTGAACTTGTATTTTCTATCCCAAGGCTTTGTACATCCATCCATCCATCCATCCACACAATGCCACTGTGATTAACTACACTGACACACAGGTTTGCATAACCATTATTTTCCCAAATACACTGGAGTATGGTAGAGCAAAAGCAAACATAGTTTGCAGTGTCTAAAGACACTGCATGTGCTTAAATGTTCCCTTTGTGTTCACAGCTTTCAATTATAATTTACCTTTATAAAGAAAAGTACTAAGCGTACTATAAATAAAGGTGCTAGAGGTTCCCATGAGCTCCACAGATCTGAGAGAGGTCTTTGAAGGCTAGGTCTGTAAAAGGAGAGGTGTTTCATTTGGAGGTTTTGGTTGCAGAATTTCCTGACTCTGAGTATTTGCTACCTGTCACTTCCCTTTACAATGTCTATAAAAACATTTTCATGCTGAAAATCACTGACAACTACCTTCCAGATTTATTCCTGGTTAAGCACCCATGCCGGCTCCTGTTGAAGCCAATAGCAGGTTTCTGAATATAGCAGGAATTGGATTAAAGCTAAAAGATCTGCCACTGCTATCACTGAAATACTAATTTGCATGTTTTCTTAGTTTAAAACCAAATTATGACCATGGCTTTTAATATAATCACAGAACTGAGGTCATTTGAGGCTACAGAAAGGTAAAAGCTATGCATGGGAAGGTAATAACAGGAATTTCTATGTTTGTGCTCACCTTGTTTGAGACAATGAGCGCAGTGTCACCTGTGCATCCCTGGATATGCCTTGAAGGTGCAATGCTTAATTTGTAATCAAAGTGGAAATGTATCTAAATTTATTAGGATAACCAGTTATTTTGCAAATAGACTGATAGAGAAACTTAGCAACTTTTAAGGAGTAAAATCCCAAGGCTATTAGGAAAGTGTACATATGCTTTTTGTTAAGAACGGGCAAGGAGACCAGCTCCTTTTTAATGCCTTTATTGAAGTGACCAGCTCTGGGTGGGGGCCCGAGGGGTCGCGCACACCGCCGCTGTTCCCTTTGGCGACGCAGAGGAGGAGGTAGTCAGTTTTGGTGTGCAGCAGAACTGGGGCTTCCGTCCTCACGGGCGTGCCTGGGAAGACGCCTTTGGACTCGTCGACTAAGGTTTTTGCTCTCGGCTGGCTCTACTTAGGTATGGCGACGCTTTGGAGATGATTTGTAGTGCTGGTAAGGTAGAGGGACTCCTTCCCGATGGCCAAAGTCAGTTTGTTGTTCAGGTTTTAAGTTGGCTTGTTGTCTTCAGGGGTTTTTCGGAGTTTCTGGTTACTGTCCTTAATTTGGATATCCCCAGAAGTGCTCTGGTCGCCATTTTCGGGAGTAGCAGAGGCAATACCCGGCGGTCGCAACATGGATGACAGGTACAGTGAAGGGGCACAACATGGAGAGAGGTAAGGTGTTAGAGGGATGCCGCGGGAGACAAGACTCATGCTATCATGATCATCAAGTCTCAGTTTATTGTGACAGATTACACAGTTTATATATGTTTGTTAATTAGCTCATACATATTGCAAAAGCCAAGCTCATGATTGGTTGCTATGTGACTTGTACTATTATCTTAAAAATATCTTTGTGATCGATACATGCCTGTCCAGCTGGCCTTGCAGTTAGAACAGCTTAGTACTCCTTTGTTCTTCTCTACTTCTACATACCAAGCAGTTTCAATATCCTGCTTTCTGCACACCATCTACTCTTCAGGGCCATGCGAACTTTGCAGCAGCCACGTAGCCCTCCCTATTTGGGTTAATTTTACAGTATCATGTCCCTTGTCGTTCAACCATTCCTCTGTCAGGCTCTCTTCATCTCCCCCGTTTTCCTTTTGTACAAGAAGGTGTGCATTCAGCATTTTCTGCAAAAGCTGCTGCATCAAGCCTTGCAAGCAAGTAAACACACAGGGCAAAACAAGCAAAAGTATCACAATTATGCTTAGAACTATTATGCCGTATTTGATAATGTCTCTTAACTATGTTCTGATCTCTAATCCTTTTAGCTATCTTTTTAAACCTAATCTATCCTCTACCTTTAACTGTTAAGTTAGCTCGGTCAATTTTCGTATTTGGTTATGGATAGATGTAGAGTGATCAGATAAGTTCATACAGCACATTCCTTCAAATTCTTCACAACTATGACCTTGGGCTAGAAGAAGTAAATTAGTGGTAGCTGCTCTGTTTTGCAGAACTGCATGACAGATACTACTTATATTTGTGGCAAGCTCACTCAACATTTTAGATGGAATACTAATTTACTTTTTTGTCCAGTAGGCTAGGATTTTCAATTGTGTGAGAGCTTGCACTGAAGCAACTTGTGGGGTGAAAAATGAGGTTATATTACAGAAGTGCACCCCACTTCATATTTCTCATGTTTTTGATTGTTCTGTTTAACATGAAAGGAACAAACTTAATTCTAAATACAAACTATATTTATGATAAACTTAATGTTATGCTTTTGATTATCTAATTGATTGTCCCTCTTTTTCTTTTGCCATTGAAAAGCAATGGCAAAATGAACAGAAAAATCACAGGCATTACTAAAACTCATTAAAACTTAGCAAAAAAGTCTATAACATAATTAAAAACACACTTATGAAAAAACTTAAAAGCCTACAATCTTCTGCGGGTGAAACACAAATCTTTGCACAATTCACTTTTGCTGTGCATCCTCTGATTTACTTGTGGAGAGATTAGTGTTCTCTTGAAATTGATAAGTTTAACATTCTTCACTGAAATCTATCCAGATTCTGCACCTGCTAAAACACAAACAAATTCAACACTCCCCACAGGGACTGGAGGGTCCTCTCTCAATTCTGTTTCTTAAAATTTGCATGAAGAAATGGAAATATCAACATCTTTGTTATAAACATGAAAAAACATCAAGAACAAAACAATGCATACACAATTAATATTACATATAAAATCACAGTTACCAAGTGCTACACTATCAAATTGTCATCCCAGAGTCTGCAGCAGCTGATAAACCTTAAAACAACAGAGATTTGGATAAAACATGTCCGGATCATGTCTCTCCAAAACTCCCTTTGAGGCTCAGCTGCCCTATATGGTCAAATTGTCAAGCCAAAAGGACTTGAATACTTTTTGATGCAGAAAACACCTGGGTCAGTCACACCATCCATGTAGAGCCAGAGCTTGGCCAGAGCTCAAACTCTAATTGGAGGATATGTTTTAACACATTATAAAACAAAAGTCCTAGAAATAACAGTTATAAGTAAAAAACCTTATTATTAAAAATTTATCAAACTATCAAATAATTGAACCTGTCTAAAATCTCTTTCAAGACAAAAATTCTCTAAATACAACAAACCCTTTCTTCAGAAATCTGAAAATTTGAAGTCTGAAATTTTGAATTAAAATTTGGACAATGAATTTTTAAAGGAAGATGAATTGCAGCTGCATAAAAGATTGGATAAAGAAAACACATGAGTAGTTAAAAAATCAAAAAGACAGGATCCTGAAAAAACATCTTGTAATCAATCACCTAAAGAGACAATAAAACATATGAAAACTGACTGTAAATACTATAACAACACCTTAATACCTTAATACCTTAATAATAATTCTTATCACAAAAATCAGACAACTCACATTTTATGATCAACCTATTAACAAGAAATGTTTAAAATGGTTTAAGACAATCCTTTTAAAGCACTCATATAACATTAGTAACAATCACTACTTATCATTACAAAAACTTAACAATCACTATTTATCGTATTATCTATAAAACTTAAAAATCACTATTACTTATATTATTATCTATAAAAACCCAAAGACAGAGATTACAAACTCAATACTAAAATTCCATCAGATGAAATTTTCTCAACTCTTTGTTTGCAGAGACATTTTTGGTAATGAAATCATTACTAACATTTCTATCTTTATACAGTGATTTTTATCTATATCATATTTGAAATAACATTGATTCACATAATGTTCATCCTTCTTGGTATCTTGGAAAACACTCGGTACTGCTG
Source organism: Lonchura striata (assembly GCF_050655825.1). Classification (NCBI taxonomy): domain Eukaryota; kingdom Metazoa; phylum Chordata; class Aves; order Passeriformes; family Estrildidae; genus Lonchura; species Lonchura striata. The sequence continues at coordinate 12,868,548 of NC_140740.1, forward strand.
TACTTTTTCATTACGTCTCTGACTCTTGTAAGAAATTGGGAAGATGCTGTTGAAATTTTTGCTGTAGTGTCGCGATGCCGCCATCGGCGGCGCTGCTGCTCTCGGCGTTGTCGCTGCCATGGCAACCAGGACTGTGCCGCCATCTCCGCCGCCATTGCTGGGCGCTGCGGGGCGATGAGGGGCGGCGCCACCTCGCTCCCGTCCTTGTTGCGCCACCTTGTGGATGGGAGAAGAGACACCCCCGCCACGGCCGCGCCCCGCCTGCTCCGGCTCCAGCGCGGCTGAGCCCCAGGAACGCCCCTCTCCCCCCTTGCGCTGCTGCTCGGCAGCAAGGAGCCTTCCGTCTCTCGGCTGATGTCCGCTCCGCCCCGGGCTCGCCTCCGGCTCGGTGCTGGCCGGCCCCGCTCTGTCCGGCCCCGCGCCCGCCGCTCCGCGCTGCCGCTCCTGCGCTCCGCCCGGGCGGCTGGCCGGTGCTCACCGCCGCAGCCCGCTGCCTTAGTTCTGCCAACCTCCGACCTCCGCGGGTTGCTGCGCTCGCTTTTCTTCGGCAAGGCAGCGCTCCCGCTCCAGCTCCCGGCCCCGGCCACGTCCACACCCGCCGTTCGGGTTCCTCGTGAACGCTGAGGTCTTCACTGCTCCAGCGGACTCTCGCAAACAAACAACGATGCGAAAAGTCTTTTTCCTCCCGTCGGGAACGGCCCAATTTGGAGTCTGGAGACTTTTGCTCCGTTCCACCTGATTCTCGTTCACAAAAAGGGAATTTGGGATCCCAGTCCCGTTGCCATAAAGCAATTTGGATCTCAATTTCCAGCACCTCAATGCTACTAGTGTCTATGGGAGGTACAGGCATTTCAGAAGCAGAGATGGGAATGGGAAAATTTGTGAGAACCAGAGGGTTTGGCTCACTGGAGAGAAGCGAGGGTTTACATTCCTTATTTTTCTCCCGAGCTGTCCGTATCTCTTCCACCGCCCTCTTTTCTGCCTGACACATTAACAATTCATTATGAACCACTCTCCAAAGTTTACTCATTTTCTTGCCCGGTTTATCCTCATCTAACACTAATTCCCACCATTTATCCCTATATCTTCTCCATTCTGAAAGTTCATGAACACTATGGGGGTTAAGGAAAAAGCCGTAAGACTCAGCATGATGCAATAGCGAGGCGAGATCCTTATCTAAGTCAATCTTCCTAATCTGCCTTTTTCTAAGAGAAGCACTAAATAAATCATATGCTGCTTGCCTTTCCATGGTTACGTCGGTACCGTTGCTGGCTCCTTCAGGCTTCGGCAGCACGTATCGGCTGAGCCCGCTTCTACGGTCACTCAGGGCGCGGAGCAGAGCGTTTCGCCTCTTCTCTTTACTTTTGCCGTCCTTCCAGCTGCAGGACCCGAACTCCAACGCAGCACCCCTCTCGCCTTAGGCTTGGATCAGGTCCCTGTTTTCGGGCGCCAGTTGTTGGACAGAGCCACGGGAGACAAGACTCATGCTATCATGATCATCAAGTCTCAGTTTATTGTGACAGATTACACAGTTTATATATGTTCATTAATTAGCTCATACATATTGCAAAAGCCGAGCTCATGATTGGTTGCTATGTGACTTGTACTATTATCTTAAAAGTATCTTTATGATCGATACATGCCTGTCCAGCTGGCCTTGCAGTTAGAACAGCTTAGTAGTTCTTTGTTCTTCTCTATCTATTTCTACATACCAAGCAGTTTCAATATCCTGCTTTCTGCACACCATCTACTCTTCAGGGTCATGCGAACTTTGCAGCACCTCTCTGATCTTTCTGCTTTCTACGCTGAGCGAGGCTCTCCTCCAGCCAAAGACATTGCCCTTCACGATACAAATCCAAGTGGGAGGCACCAAATGCTCTGGAGTCACAGCTGAAGGCCTGCATCTGCACAGGATGTTTTGGCTGCACCACTTGCCCTTTGCTTTTTCCTGCAAATGCCATTGCCCTTTCTGCCTCAACTAGAAATACTACAGCTGGCCAAAAGCTGCCTAGTTGGCCATATTCCCAAGACAGTGTGGTCTGGAGAGGATGAATGAAGAAGAGCCTTCCCCTACTTAAAAACAATACAAAAGAAGCCATAAGTGTGACTTAACACCCATAAAAACTACTGGTAATTCAGAAGGAAATGTTGAATTTTCTGGAGGGGTCAGAAAGAGGGCAGTCTTCCAAGTGAGTTTATTTTTCAGAAATTTTATTTAATGAAAATCCTTGTTTACAATCTTATTCTATAAAATTCTTCAACAATCCTACTCTACAATCCTACCCCACAATCCTACTCTACAGTCCTATTCTACAAAACTCTTCAACAATCCTACTCCACAATGCTCCTCTACAATCCTATTCCACAAAACTCTTCAACAATCCTACTCTACAGTCCTATTCCACAAAACTCTTCAACAATCCTACTCCACAATGCTCCTCTACAATCCTATTCTATAAAACCTTATCAACAATCCTCCTCCTATAATCATCCAATCCTCAAAATTGCTTGTGGTGATGACATCTCTACTTGGTTGTTACATTCTTCTCTGCTGCATCCTCTTCAGGACGGTGATGAGTGGTGCCAGGATGGACACTGGCTTGGCTGATGTTACAAATGGATGCTGTCCAAAGGGAAAAAAAAAACAACAAAGAACAGTGAACCATGACCTTCCAAGCTCAGTGCCTCACATACTCCATCAGGATTCCTCTAGTTCCTAGAAAGACCCAGAAAGGAAAACAATGCAACCATCTGCTCCTCAGTTGTCATGTGCAGGACCTTGCCATCACAGGCAAACCCAGCCCAGAATCCCACTCATCCATTTATTCTGGTTTCTCCATCTTGCTGGGGTTTTTGCCCTGCCAGTGCTCTAGAAATGGTGCTTTCTGTCCCTGGGGTTTCTTCCTTTCAAGAAGCCCCAATGACTCCCATAGGTCCCTGTCTTGTGCTAATTTCCACAGGCACACAGAGCAGTGTCTGCCTTTCCATGCCCTGCCCCTCCTGTGCTGCATGGCACCTTCCTTCCCAGCAGGGCCAGCCGAGTGGTGCTGGGTCCTGCAGTTCCCTCTCTGCCACACAACCTGGCAGTCAGCTGGGCCAGTTCCCCTCTGCCTGAGCGTGCCAGGCAGCAGATGGGGCTGGGACAAGTTCCTCTCAGCTCTCCCTGTTTGTGTGCCAGAAACCTCTAAGGGTGGGGTGGGGGGCACAAACCAGGGCCCCTCAGAGGCTCACAGTGAGTCCCTCACAGCCCCTCCTGCCCACAGCCAAATCTCTCCAGAGTGCTCTGCCAGGACTGGCAGCCGTGGCTTCCTCCACCACCATTTCATGTCTCTCTACAATGCTCTACGTCAATTCTTTTGCTGTTAGGTAAAACAGAATACACCACCAAATTAAAAAACAGGGCAACAGAAAGAATCAGAAAATAGAACACCTGTCCTGTCTTCTGCAGAGAGAGGTGGAAGTATTCAGTTTTGTGAAGAATGGGCCTCAGGGAGACTTTATCGCCACTTTGCAAGACTTCAGAGTGGCTTTGAAGAAAGTGGGGGACACCGTTTTTAACAGGGCCAGTTACAATAGAATGTGGGCAAATAGTTTCAAACACAAAGGGGATCTAATCAGAGTAGGTCTAAGGAAGACCTTGTTTACTCAGAGCAGGGTGCCACCCTGGCACAGGCTGTCCCAAGAGCTTGTAGGTGCCCCATCCCTGGAACCATTCCAGGTCAGGTGGGACAGGGCTCTGAGCAACCTGATCTCTCTAAAGATGTCCCTGCTCATTGCAGGACACTTGGACCAAAGGACATTACAGAGCCCTGCCAGCCCAGCCCAGTCTAGCACTCGTCAGCATTTTCATTTGAAGAGCACCAAGAGTGGAGGTGAGGAGGAAGGGGGCTCATCTGAGGCCTCGGACCTTGGTGGAGGAGGAGCCCATCCCTCGCACACTGTTTCACCTCAGCCCCTTGGCATTTTACCTGCAGCAGCTCGTTGGCAGACCAGCGCCGCTCCTCGTCTCTCTGCAGGCAGCAGCTCAGGAAGTCACGCAGCCAAGCCGAGAGGAGCTTGGGCTGCCGCAGCTGTGGCGTCCCTGCTGTTGCTATCAGGAATTTAGTCTGGAGAAACAGGAAACACAAGGCTACACCTGCTTCTTTCCCATCTGTAACTGCCCTCCCAGAAGCCATTGTTTAACCTCTCTTCTTCAGTGGCAGTTTCTGCCCTGGCAGAGACCCAGAGATTACTTTTCTTTACCAACAAAAAAACAAATTCTGATGCAGCCACAGCTTTTCCATCATCCCGCAGATCTTGCCTTGGCAGCCAATTTCATTGACTGACCTAGTTAGTTGGGAACTACATCAGAAAAAGCACATTTGCTTCTCTGAGGATTCACACCAGCTTGGCAGCATTTTGGAAGGGGGACTTTGCTATGTTAACTCTTTCCAAGGATTAGGACATGAAAGGCATCTCTGCAGTGCTTGTGGGTCCCTTCAGCCCAGTTGCCATAGAACAAAACTTTCAAAGTTTTTTGTCCTGTTCTTGAAAACAATGGTAATTGGAAGAAGAGAAAGGAAATCCATCAGTTAATCCCCTGGTAAGGAAACAAACATTTATAATCTCATATTCAACACAGACACATTAAGGTGCATGCACTAATGTATGGGGATGAAAATGCCTGCTTGGGCACACAGGAGCCACCTGCAGCTCTGTCTCTCAGCAGCCTGAAAATTTCAGCTTCCCTTATGCAGCAACAGAAAAACTTTTCCTGCTCCAAAGATGGAGAGGTGCCATCCCTGTGGACACCCTCTGCTCATTTAGCTACACAAGTCAATGCATGAATGGAAGGCCCATCCCAGAAAATGCCAGGAAACAAACAGGAGGTTTTGGCAGGCTCTCCCTCTCACCAGGCCCTGGCTTGGTGATGTGGAGAAGATGGCTTGGGTTATGAGAGAAACAGTCACTAAGTGTTTCAGCAACACTGCACAAGAAGCAGAAGAGACTCTGTGGCCCTTGCAGCCTCATGTTCAGGTTCCAGGCATGTTTCTCAGTGTGCAGAAACTGCACAGGGGATGCAGTTCCTCACTAAAACCACTCTTTTAGAAACTCTGTTAGGTTTGGCTTTCTTTCCTTCATTTCTGGAAGTATAGCACCAATTCTAAGATGCTTGTTTCCTGTTATTGTGGCCATCTACACAGACCAAAGAACTGGAACAACTTACAGCCCAAAGGAAAGTATTGCCTGAGCACGCGGTTTGTTTGCATGTGGTATAGCTTGAGTTCCACACTGATGCAACCACAACTACAGCAGATGCTGATGTGTTGCAGGGACATTTTAAGGACGGGACCTTGGTGGCAGTAGTTCCAGCAGATGGCAATGGGATTTTGTCCAATGGCATGCAGAACACAGGGCAGGTGAGAAAGACAAGCGGGATCAGTGAGTATTTGCTCCTTACCGTGGCAGGATTTCGGCTCCTGTAGGGAACTTTCCGTTCTATCATTTCGATTCCCACAATTCCAAAAGACCATATGTCCACTTTGGGGCCATATGGTTGACGCATCACCACTTCAGGCGCCATCCACCAAGGAGTCCCGGCCACCGAGGACGGTCTATTCTTCCCAGGGCTGAGCTCAACAGAGATGCCAAAATCAGCTGAGGGGAAAGCAAAATACTGCTTTTATTTGAATTCTGTGCAATTAGGAAACCAAGCAAAAGAATTGCCCAGTAGAACTTTGAGAATGTGCTGTTGAATCTCCTGGACAACTGTCCCTGCTCTGTCTCCTCAGGATTTTAGCCAAATCCCCACATTTTGTACACTGCCTTCAGCAGTGGCTTTTGTTCTATGGAAGCTTTAGACTTGTTGCTCCCTCCCTCTGCAATGGACACACACAGAGCAACACCCCTTTTGACTGCTTGTTCCTTGTCATACCTCTGTGCACCTTGCAACCATGTCATCAGCTCAGAGCAGGGGGTCCCCGCACTGCCACCAGCACCATTCCTGGGGAGCTGGCAGCCACTCAAAGCAGCCCCTCACCCCACATCCCTGAACGCTGCACCTGACCAGGAATATACTGACCCAGCTTGACAGAGCCGTCAGTTCTGAGAAGGATGTTGTTGCTCTTCACGTCTCTGTGGATCACTTGGTTTGAGTGAAGAAAAGCCAATCCTTGCAAGCACTGAGAGAGTAAACAGAACCAGGAGGGACAAAACCAGTGATTTCATCACACCAGAAAGGAAACAGAGACTCTAAAAGGTTCCCATTCCCCAGGAGAATGGTGAGTAATGGCAGAACACAGTGCCATTGAGAGGAAGAGCTGCTGCTCCAACACTTGCAGAGCAGGACCTTTCTAAGGAAAGGCATGTCACCTTTTGAAAGAGCAACAGCACCTGCTGTTGTAGACTGTCCCCCTGCAAACCAGCCAGGATGACTGCTGCTGCAGTGGATGTGCTCAGAAGCAAAGAGCATTTTGGCTGCACTAGTATCCTTTTTAGCTGAGGACTGAAAGTAATTAGTCTCTCTTTTTTCCTTTTCTGTACATTTCAACTCCCGCTACCAGCACCTTGCTTCTACAAGTGAGGAATGCAGTGAAGACAGGCAAAAGTTTAGGGAGGCAAGATGGAGAACAGCAGATACAAGAGGCAGAATGAGAATACAACAGCAGGAGATAAGAGTACAAGAACTGAGTAGAGTGAGTGCAGGGGCACTCCAGGCATTTCACTGGAGATGCTTTTACGTGCCCATAGCATACCAGCAACGCAGAAGCAAAGTTTGGCACATGAAACCTCTCCTGTTCTGAGCCCCTATTTCTCAGATAATCCTGCCCAAACCCTTGGAAGCACAGGTGGGCTTGCTGACCTCCCGACTGATGACTGCTATCTCGATTTCAGTCAGGAAGGTCTTCCTGATGACATCGCTCAGAGCGCCTCCATCCATGTACTCCATGACCAGCCAGAGTTCCTCACCCAGAAGGTGGCTGAAGGAAAGAAACAAGGGCGTGAAGATAAACATGCATGGCTAGGTTGTTTTTTTGCTTCCAGACTTCTTGTTTCCAAGGCCCTTTGTGACAAGGACAGAATAAAAGGAATAGACATTCCCTCCTGGCTGTGCTTTGTTTGCAATCTGTACAGTCTCAGGGAGAAAGGCACAGCTGTGAAAAAGGAGATGTCTTAGATGGCCAGCAAGTGAAAAGTGTGGTTTAGTAAGAGCCCAGATCAAAAGCCTGTCACGCGTGGTGTTTCTGGAAATAAGCTCCTAGTCTTCTTGGCATGCATAGCAAAGAAAAGGAGGGGCAACAATCCAAGGGAAATCCACTTTAGGATGGTTCATCATTCAGCATTGAAGAAACTTTAAAAAATCAATCCCAAAAGAATGTGGAGATAGTGAACATAGAATGTATTAACTTCGTATGATACAGCTGATCCCGGTTTTGAATAATTTTGGAATAATTTTCAAACTATGTGTGCCAGGGAAGACTCATGCAGACAAGATGCACTCTCTTCTCATCCATTGCAGATGAGTAGAGAAATATTAATACATTATAATTAACAGCTCTACTTTCTAGAAGTGACCAAAGTGGATTTTTAACCTCTCATGTTTGCAGTATGTACATGCATATTCACAGGATAAGACCATGGCCACTCACCTGTCTAAATAATTCACAACACTGGGACGACTCTGCTTCTTCATGATTGTGATTTCATTAATGGTTAGTTGCTTCCTCTGCCGTCCCTTAAGGCTTATTTTCTTTATGGCCACCTAAAATGACACTGAAAATCAGTAACTTGAGAAGCTGGTGGCACAAGGCCAAAAGGCACATGGAGCAAGTGATTTTGCAATGACACAGTTGAGCTGTGCCAAACTGCCTTGTGATTAGGCATTGCAGTAATTAGGAAATGACATTGCAATAGCCCATTTCTCCACTCCCTTGGGGGCTAGTTACAGGACATGTGGCCACTGAGGTTTTGCCGTGAACACTTGGTGACACTGGTGTCTCAACTATCACCCACAAACCTCTGAGCCCACTCCCTGCTGCTTTGTATGGGATTCAGAAGAAGTAATCCATGCCTTAATACTCTGTGGCTACATCTTGGGCTATGGGCAGGGCTTCGAGTTTCTAGGGACGCCTCTTCGATCTCTCCCTATGTGCAGTTCCCAAGTGCAGCACTGCAGGTGGCTAAAGAACTACCAGTAACTTTCAGATGTATTTGCTGGCAACCAGAAGTGAGAATTCAGGACTCTGAAGCTGTAGCCCCAAAGAGCAGTGAGATGCTCTAAGGCACCACCTTTGTTTTAGCAATTGAGAGCGAGTGAGCACATCCTTCTCTGAAATGAACTGCTGCCCTGCGTGACTTCCTTCTGGCAGCTGAAAAGGACAAAGACTGTCCCCAATGTATTTTGCAGGCTGGTACCAGTCTGTGTTTCTTGTGCCTCTTCAGCACAGCTCGACCCAAAGCTCCGGCCACCGCTACTCGCACCAGAGGGGAAAGGCCTTGAGTGCAGCAGAGTCTGTGGGGGATGTTGACATTTACCTCTCCTCCTGTGGCTTGGTTGAGTGCTCTAACCACAGATCCAAAATGCCTAGAAACAAAACAGAAGCAGAGAAAGGAGAAGCTGTTTATTTCTTAGAGTGAAAGCTGGCCCACACAGGAGATCTCTGCTGTAAATGCCTAAAACCTGCAGGATGCAGGAGGGCTCTGCCAGAAGGCAGATGATGCATTTTCCTCTCAAGTGCATGGGCAGTGCCCGGGCTGGTTGCAGAAGCGCTGGGGTTTACTGACTCAGCTCCTAAAGGGAATTTATTCTTTCATCTTGCGTTTCAGTTTCTAAACTCTGTGGTTCCTATTATGAGCATGGAGCATTTCCTTCCAAGAACAATGGATTGAATTAAAAGCTCCTGGTACCTGTTATCTCACAGCTTTGAGAGGGGCTAGGTTGCCCTTTAAGGCAAGCAAGATTCTTCTTTATTCATTAGTGTGGCAGTGTGGTTTTGAGACATACAAAAATACTGAAGAAATTAACACAGAGCTGTCCCACACTTGAGAGACAAGGAGATCTTCCAGGTCCTGCTCCTTGATGTAGGCAGGCTTTGGCAGCATGGAGATGTCTCTGACAATGCCTCCTGAGCACACTCACAAGTTCTGAGCAGCACTGAAGAGATAGGACAATCTATCTCCAGTGTCTGAACATGTTTGCAGCTGACCTGACTTCACACTGGATAGATATTCCAGTGGAACTCCTGATATACCAGTGATATAGCAGAAGAACCCCTGGCCCATGGTTGTGTAGAAGTAAGTGTGGCTGGACTCACCCCTTGCCAATATATTCCATTTCAGTGTATTTCATCTTGGGATTTTCCACGTTCACCATTTTCCCTGAGGGAAACAAAATGCAAGATGCTCACTTTAAAGCAGAGATCCCAGCTTCCAGGAGATACAAAAGGCAGCCCCAGTGTCTGGAGGCAGTCAGCTACTTGCAACAACAGCAACAACATCAACAGGACAGGCAGCCCTGCAGTGCAGATGGCTGGCACAGAGACTGATTGTGTCAACTTGGAAGAGTTCTCTTGACAGGAAACAAAGCACAGGGAGATGCATTCCCAGGAGAGGAGCACATCTTCTCCAGCTTTCAGCCAAAACATTGCCCAAACAATGCCTTTCCAGTTGTAATCCAGAGCAGCTCATGCTATAACCAATGTCGACAGTGCTTTCAGCATCGGGACCCTCACCCTTCATGAGCAGGCTGAGCTCACAGACACCCATCTTGCGGCTAAGGAAGGCTCCAGCCCTGTCCCGCCAGCCCTCAGGGACAGGGCAGCGACCACAACAAGGCTGGCAAAGCCCAAGCATGTGTACTGACAAGCAATGGGAAGAAGCCACAGGCAGCCTGGGCCCCGTACAAAGTGTTGCCCCCATTCATGCCACAACAGGATGGGCTTTGAGATCAGACACACCAAGGTGCAGATCAATGCCATTTTTGTCCCAACAGGTGATGGTAGACACAGAATCCACTGGGCTCTCCACTGGGCTCTGCTCTCAGCCCCACCAGGTCTTATCTGAGAGTTCAGCACTGGCAGCTGTTATGGGCAAGAAGCAGATTCCTTGGGCTGTGCTGCAGAATCCCAGAGGACTTGATGTGTTTTCCTAGAGACGGATCTGAGCAGGGCTCGGGCCAATGGGTAGGATTCTAAGAGTCATGGGAAAGAGTGGGGAAGGTACGAAAAAGTGCCATGGATCTGAGGAATATACCATGGATGGGCTGGAGGCTGTCTCCTGAGAAATGCCTGCAGTACAGATTTATCTGATCAAACCACTTCGATGTGTCTCTCTTGGACACATCTTTAGAAGCATAAAACTAGGATATGAAATACAGATTGTTATAAAAGTATCTGTTTTTTTCTTTGGGGGCACACGGGAAACACCTCCTGCTCTCTATTTCTCCTGTAACCTGATATTCTTTCACAGTAGTTTTTATTGACAAAAATATAGCATTCTCACGAAAAGAAACTGTATATGTAGTAGTGGCAACATAAAAATGTCATAAAAATGACATCAATAAGACATGTGGGGTAGAAGGGCTCCTTCAGGATGGAGATAAACCAACTCCACCAAAAAAAACCCTACAAAGAAACAAACAAAACCAAAAAACCCAGCAAAAAGAAAACCAAAAAAACAACCCCATAAAAAAAATAAACAGGGAAAAAGCAAAAAGCTCCAAACCACCAGCCCCCTAAAAAAAAATCCCCAACCAAAAAGACAAAACTCCAAAACCAGTAAAATTCTGTGAAGATTTTTAGCTCTGATGACTGGTTGGAAGTCAGGAGTCTAAGGGGAAATTAGGAAGCTAAAAATTCTCTTTGGTTTGGCCACTATCATGCAGGACTTGCCTAGCCTTCTGCTGATGCAAGAAAAATCCCTGCTTCAGCCTTTAGCCGAGAGGGAAGCTCAGGCAAACCCAGGCCAGTCCCAGCTGTCTTCAGAGGCAGCAGGAGCACCCAGAGCTCTCTCTCGCTGCTTCGGAGCACAGCACTTCCTCTGGGGAAACCTAAATGGCCCTGTGACACCAAACTCAGGAGGAACATTTGGTACAGCTCTGCTGACACCTGCACACAATCCACTGACCCTGAGACAAGAAATACAGCAGACGTACAGAGCATACGCAGGTACTGCTCCTCAGTCTCCTGGTTCTCAGAAGCCATGTGGAGGGAGATGAAGGAGCTGAGAAGAAGGAGATCACCAAAGGCTGAGATTGAGTTCACAGGTTCCACATCATAGGTTCCTTTAAGTAATGCTGCTGCAGAGCGAGGATTGGGACCAGAGCCCGTGCAGACGTGCTGAAACTGCAGCACTTTTCGAGGAGGGGGAAGTTCCAGTGGTCCAGGACAAATTTGGTGATCTTCACGGCCAGTGTGTTCTTGGAGGTCTTTGGAGGCTGCCTGGTGAGATATCAACACATGCACCTCAAGTCAAACAGAATATAGCAGTCAGAGACAACAGCTTATCCCTCTCAGACAAGAGTGACTGACTGTGAGGAAAGGGAAAGAACAGATTAAGAAGGAATACAGACAGCTTGGAAAAGAATGGGGCCTCACAGATTCCTGGAAAACACAATCATCTTCTTCCAGCTTAGCAAAAGCCAAAAGAGACTGTACAAGTGAAGAAGTGCTCCAGAAAACTGCAGAACACTTCCACAAACCAAACACACCTTTCCACAATAGGAAAACAGACAAAAAAAGCCCTGCCACCTGCAGCACTGCCATGTGTGCCCTTGGCCACGACGCTGCAGAAGCCCAGAAATCAACCTTCCCTGAGCCGAGCAGCCAGAAGCTCAGCCAGAGTCCCCATATCTTCAGTGCCTCAAAGTGACAGGTCAAAGGCCAATTTCTAGCTGGAGGCCACTGCCTGCAGGAAATGGCTACGTCCCACAGGATTGCAGCACTCGGCATCCTCAGCAAGCAACATGCAAGTGCTGCCTGGTCAGAAACTTGCAGCTCTACCTTGCACTAAAGACAGCACCACCCACAACTGGCACTTACTGGCTCCGAAGATTCAGGCTCTGCTCTGACCACTGATGGAGACTCGCGGTCATTCTGCTCAATTTGCTCCCCTTTATCTTATCCAGGAGCAGAGGGAGCTGGGGCAGACACCGATGCTGGTTTTGTGCTCTGGGACAAGACAGAAGCGTGTGGGACAAGCTATTACCTATCACGTATAACCTCCTTCCTTCTCACATCTACGACCGTATCTTCCAAGCAGAAATCATAAAATTCCAGAGTAAAAGGATATGAAAAGGATTCTAAGCCACACAGATCAAATTAAACCAGGCCAATTCAACAGAACTGCATATGGATATGAAGCTGATATTCCTCCCTGGCTGCTATCAGCAAGCAACATTGTCTCTGCAATGCAGAGTTTTAGCTTTTGAAAGCTCTGAAATGGAAAAGAAAGAAAGAGACAGCTGCACCTTTGCTATTACTGCTGCAGACATGGAAGCCTACAACTGGATCTGAATCCCATCCAGTGCTGGAAAAGGGCAGGAAACGTTGTGCAGAAGCATATTTGCTTGTTGGAAAATGAGAAAATCAACAGGACTTTTCATCTACTAAACCAGCAAAACAAAAATGCAACTAAACAACAAGCAGGGAGTGTCTCTGACACCAGCGTCTAAAGCACTTGGAGGCAGTGAGGGCATGTTTGGCAGGGGAACAGCCCTGGTGGTGAGCACTGTCACGTATGGAACCATGGAAGTTTGCCTGAATGTCCCTCAGGAGGCTCCCATTGTCCAGGCTGAAACTCCCTCCGCACCTCCTCCTTGGCCTTGCCCTCCACAGCCCTTCCCCAGCTCCCGTGTCCTTCTCTGCACACGCTCCAGCCCCTCAAGGACTTTCAGCTTCAGATGGGCCAACAAGTGTTTATGTATATAGAAAGGTAAAAATCTTTCTAAATTGTAAGATGTCTTTAGAATGTAGACATAATTTTGACTCCATAATAACTCCATCTCCTTCTCCTGCTCAGTGGATTTTTGGGAATCCAAGTATGTATTACTTGCTACTGCAACTAATGGAATAGATTTGCCTGGCAAGCCCAGTTGTGTCTTTGATTCTTTTGTTCATGAGTCTCCTCCTGAACCTGTTGCAATGACCACCAGGGACCTTCAGGATACTCCTACCCCTATGCCAATAAATTCTGAGAAATTATTTAAATATGTCAAATAATTTGGAGTAGTGTTTAGCCTGTGAATTTCAGCAAAGTATCGAATATGTCTTCATTCCATGGATACAAAGTAGTAAGTTAGATTGGTGGGTGTACAGGTGTCAGAGGAGTGATTCCCTAGGCACCGAATACTGAAATCAATGAATGCCTCCTTTGCAAGCCTGAGCTGGCTGCAGGGATCAGGCCCTGCTCTGTAACTTTCATTTTGGCCACTTCTGTGAACAGGTAAGAAAGGTCAAAATGAAACCTTTCCCAGCTATTTCCGTCTGCTTTATCTTTTTAGGCACCAGAACTCTGGGTCACAGATGGCCTGGGTGTGTGCTGAGCAGTGCAGTCCCCATGAAGTCCTTGGTTTCCCCACAAGTTGCCATGCCTTGTTCCCAGGTGTGCCCAGCTCTGACAGGAGCAAGAGTCTGCAGCGCCGTGCCCTGCTCAGCCAGGGCTGTCTGGCACAGAGCAGCAGCAGCGCCAGCACCTTTCAATCCACTCCTTCCTTATCTTCTCCTGGGACACAGAATCCTCTGGGAATCAGCACCACCAGTCGTCTTCCAAGCTTGGAGCAGCTCCTGCTGGCAGATGCTGCCAGTTTGACTGCTTCCAAAGGGGAATAAAGGCAGAGATGTACATGCTCAGGAGCCCTGGGCATATCCAATAAATGTGCAAATATGTGGGAGATTAGGAATTGTTTCAGCTGTTATGCCAACAGTGCCTTCTCTCCTGGTTCTGTGTGTTATAGATGAGTCATGTAACAGTTGGCTCTCACTGTTAAGAGGTAGATATTATGGGGATGTAAAAATGTATAGTGATGTTATTGTAATACATCCTCCCAGAGTCCTATTTCCCCTGCCCCTTGCAATGGCTTTGGTAGTCAGGGGTTTTGGGGAGGGCTGGCTTGTGACCAGGAGGTGTGGGTGGTGTAGCAACATCTGACCTCCAATAAGAATGTAAGAAAGGAATCTCCACCAGTGGATGGCAAAACTTTGACAAAACTTTGGAGGGGTTAAGGGTATAAAAGGCAGAGCATCCATTCTATAGATGTGCTGCTTGTAATGGTCAGAGACTCCCAGTGCTGCAAATTTTCCTTATTCAGTCCTTTGTTAAGATTTAATAAACATTTAAATTTTTTAAAAGTAAGCGTTGTTTCTCAGAAGTGCAATGCTTTGGGCCATTTTCTTGGTCCGGTTTCCTTTGCTTGGGTCCCGAGTGCTCAGTTGGGGTACAGGTTGTAGTTGTTTTGTGCACTTCTGGAGTTACTCTTGGATCCCTTGAACAACAGGGTTTGGCCACAAAGTGAATTTGTGCTGCTTTGTGACAGAGAAGAACTTCCCCGGTTATTTTGCGTTTGCTGTACGGAAGGGTGGTTATTGCTCTGCATAAATTCACAGGCCAATATAGAGTGCTTGCACTGTGATGTCAGGGCATGGTTGCCATGTGGTCATGGTGACAGCAGAAGGTTGTCTTGGTGCACGGAAGGCCTCAGTGTCAGAGCAACCCTAGGGCTTGCTCAGTGCAGGAGCATCCTCCTGGTTGAGGCGCTTGTCAGTGAGAGCTGCCCACTGACAAGAGCCTTGTTTTTTCTAGTGTTGGACAAATCTGCACAGCAGTGCTACAATGATTGAGCAACTTGCTGCTGCAGCTTTCACAGCTTATGGCGTTGTTTATTCTGGCTATTACCTCACTAACCTGGCACGTAAGTAGAGGTTTTCCCTGGGTGTACCCGAACCTGGCTTCTGTATGTCTTCCTGCTCTTTGTTAGTGCCTGAGTTATTTTAAAACAGAAAGAACACTAGGGTGCCACTGCTTTGGTAAAGCTCCTGTCAAGGCATCCAGGTACAAGGGGATTTCTGCAGCCACAGGGGCAGCATTTGCAAGGGAACCTGCAGGGGTTCTTTTCCCTCCACGGGAGAGTCTGAGGCAGCAGAGTCTGTCTTTTCCTCAGTTTGCTGGGACATGCAAGACAGCTTTGAAAATGTAAACTGGAGACCTTCTTGGAAGGCCTTCTAACAACTGTGCAGTATTTCCCAGAATTCAGGGAAAGCTTCTTTCTTTCTACATTTTGTCATGAAAGGATTTAACTGTCTAACTTGAGCCTTGACTGAGTGTTAAATAGTGATTCCCTTTGCAAGGAAGAGCAAACTCCAAAGCAGTGAGTGTCTGCTCCTGGAACTTGGAGCTGCTGCTGTGTTGTGTCACAATAGAGCCTGCCCCATCAGAGTGGAATTTTGGAAAAGCTTTTCTGGGCAACTGTTTCCAGCAAGTTAATGAGAAGTTGTGCATGCATCTGATTAAAAAAAACCCTAGGTACCAGAAGGAGAGGATTTTTAAAAGAGGTGTTATGTGTTTGGTAGAACAGGAGCATTGAGTGTTAGAGAACAATTTGCATTTTCTTCATCATGTTTGTGTTCATTTAATGGCTAAACAGGCCAAAGGGTAGGCATGCCCAAGAATATTATCTGGATCTCTTGCTGGTTGTATGAATGAAATGTGTCTGCTGAAGGGATGTTGTGAAAGGGAAAACTCTCTGTTTGTGGTGCTTGTTCTGTGGGTTTCACCAGCCCAGACAATTTTCTCACAGCATCTGGTTCATTTTCCCTTGCCTACTACAGGTCACCTGAAGCATGTATTCAGCGGTGCTGGTCCTAAGGTGAGTAAGAAAGGAACATTTCATGTTTGTGCTGTTTGGCAATTGCAGAGTAAGCTGTGTGCTTAGCCAGAACCAGTAGGCTGTAGAGGGCCAGGCATGCAGGCTGAAAGAAAATCCATTTTCAGGCATTCCACAACAAATACAAAGGCATAGCTGGATATTTCCTAATTTCCAACTCAGAGCCTTGAAGACCTACAAACTCAGTTTTGCAGAGAGTTGAATAAGCCCATTTTAATGAAGTCACAGCAACTTAGATTCCTATCCCTCTAAAACTTCATGATACTTCCTTAGAAGATGTGGTTGTAGAATTAGAAGGACAATTTAATGTGGTATTTGCAGTCAAACGGGCAATTTTGTGGCTGGACAGCTGCGTGGGCCAAAGGAGCCCAGGGTGCTGGTCAAGAGCAGCTGAAGGTGGCCAGCGCCTGGCCAGGTAGCCAAGAAGGCCAAGGGCATCCTGGCCTGTGTCAGCAGCAGTGGGGCAGCAGGAGCAGGGCAGTGACCGTCCCCCTGGGCTGGGCAGCGCTGCGGCCAGAGCTGGGAGTGTGTGTCCACTTTCTGCCCGGTCGGTCTGCGTCTCACAAAACAGGATGGGACCCGGACTGGTTGCAGACTTAGCATTTATTATGTCTGTATCCTCCAAGCAAAAAGCCAGAGACACAGAGAAATGAACATCCATGCAAATCTAGATCAAAGGCAAGATGGCAGTTGATGCAAAGCCTTTTTCTACATATTCTTTGAACCTATAACATAAAAGAAAAGGTGCAGAGTCATTATACCCTAACCAATAAGAAAAGGACCCATGTGGGTTTAACATTACCAGAAGGACTTCTATGAACCTCAAACGATATAGAGTAATTCATTATATAAGACTGAAACTTTTTCTATTTTTGCAAAGCATATATCTAGGACTTTTGACATCTCAAACTATCACTAAGTTCTTGTTCTTTCTTGCTCCTTATGATAAATATAAATGAATTCACTTGGTTCTTATTTTCCTAGCTTCCCATGAGAAGGTTTTGAAATTTCCCAGCCTTTTTCAGCTTTATGTCTACTTTCTGGGGCCTTTTTGCACTTTCTAAAGTTTTTTACCTTTTATATATTCCTACAATTCCCCCTCTCTTTTTAAATAAACTATTTTTGACTTGTCACTTATTTATTACTTTGTGTTCCATAGCTTTACTACTGCATATATTTATTCATGTAGGAAAAAAGTTATAAACTTTTTACATGAAGGTACTTTTGTTTTTGTTTGTTTTAAGCTCTATAATTCTAAGTTAAACCATTCTTAATGTTGGGTAAAGTTAGGTTTAGTATCTGTATTAGGTTCTGATAAATTTTGACTTTTTTAAGGCCTCAATGTAAAGGTTAAATTTGTGAGTGACTTTAATTGTTTTTGCTGAGGTTTTGTGAATTGTCTATAATTTTTTAAAATTTTTTTCTTTTGGAAAATAAAAACTTTTTTGATGAGTTTGTAATTTGTTGTGAATAATGAAGTGTATGTGGTATTAATATTAATATTCTAATAACAAGATTTTACTGAACTTGTAAAGTTCTTTTGCTTAAGGAGTTAAGCTCTACTTCCTGAATAAATTGTTTAACTATGTTTCTTTATTTTTAATTGTAGATTGTAGAGTTTTTAAGTTTTTGTATATTTTTGTGAATGGATTTAGAATGATTAGACAAATTTATGTAGCACATTCTTTTGAATTCTTTTCAACTCTGTTTATGTGTTAGAAAAGAAAATTAACTGTTGTTTGATTTTGGAATTTGTTGGACACTGCTGATGTCAGTCTGCGTGTTACTGAGCGCACTGGATGTGGTATTTGTTTGTTTAGTTAATATTTAATCTTGTCTATTTGTCTTAATGTTTTTTCTGAAGCAATTGTAGGTAAGAAGAAGCTTGTTGAAATATTTTGTGGTTTTTTTTGAAAGACTGAAATTACTGCTGTAATTTTTTGGGTATATATGAATAGATCTTTTGTCTTTTCTTGTCTTTTTTGAAACTGTTTAAGTACTAGGTGTTATTACAGTGAGTGTGCTAATGTTACATGGTTTGTCTTTAGGGTATGATAGAATGTTTTGCTATGTTTTATTTCTACAAATGAACTAATAACATTTTGGTAATTTCCGTGGATATTTGTTAACTTTAGATTTTTATCTACAGTGTATGAGTAATTGCACTAAAGCCTTAAATTTTTGTATTCATAGTAAGAGTGAATAGCACTGTATTTTGGAGAATTATTTTTTTTCTAATTGTTTCTTGAAAATGTGACACGGAAATTTATTGCTAAGGAACTATGGATCTTTAATTTTTGGGGTTCTGAACTTGTTTTGAGGAGTTGTTTGGTCTAGAGGCTTTAATCCCATGTGCGATTGTTTCTATTAGTAATTTCACTTAGCTTGTTGTTAAATCACTTTTTTGTTAAAAGATCATGTTATATAGGTATTGGCTAATTTTTAGTGGTACACTAACTAAACAGGTTGAAAAAGGCTTTTTTGGATTTGAGTGAGACATACATATGGTATCTGATCTTGTAGCTTTGGTTAATGTGACTTAGACATTTGGTTTTGGTGTTGTATAGGAAAATTTGCATGATAAAAAGTAAGCAAAGTTAGAAAATACAAAGTGAACTGATTTTCTTTCATATCTTTTTTGTTGAGTTACTCTTTGTTAAAAGAATTTTCGATAATATTTTAACTTTTAAACTGCATTTTTTGGAGAGTTTAGAATATTAATTTTTTAGAATCTAATGATAAGAAATCTTTCTTTTCATGTTTTTGTTAAAAGAGCTCTACGAAACAAGCTCTACACATGTATCATTATCATTAGATTGAAGTTTGCAGATTCTACAGGTGACATAGGAACACTGGGCGTGACTTGTAGTCTCTGTTTAGCTTACGTTTGTGTGATTGCTTTTTTACTTTTGGGTTTGTTAGTGTGTTTTGGTGTGTTGTATGGTTTGATGCTCTTTATTGGAATTCACTTTGCTTTTCTAGTACTTGGAGAAATACAAGTATACTCTTTGCTTTAAGTTATTAATTGGCGAGGACTTTTAATTTGTCTTCTTTCAGGTCTTTTAATTAAAACAAGAGAATTTTTTTTTAGTTTTGTTTGTGTGTTATTTGTAAAATGCTTAAGAATTGGTGGATCTGGTTCTGCAAAAGAACTGTTTAAAAAATTATAAACATATAAAGCTTGACTCAATTTTATCTGTAGTATTACTTCTGCTCCCCTCTTCTGTTGATCTAAATGTGTTTTAATATGTGATATGTCTTTTTAACAGTTGTTTGATTTGTGGGGGAGTGGGGAATACTACAGGTGTGATGAACATTTTAATTTATTAGGAATGTTGTTACTTTTTGAGATAGATATGTGGGGCTATTGTTTGTTTTCATTTCCTGGAGTACACTTAATGAAGTAAATGTTTGTAAAAAATGTTGATAGGTACGATTACTTGTTCTCTTGTGTGGATAGAGGTAAAAACTGTACTTGATAGTGAATCTACTGAAACATGAATATTTTTAAATCTCCCCAAAGAAGGGTATTTAGTGATGTTTGTTATAATTGTACTCTTTATAAACTTTGTGGATTAACAGTTCCTGTAGAAACAGGGGTTTGCACAAGGTGACAATCAGGGTAACTGTTAATAATAGCTTTAGCTTGGGATTTAGAGATACAAAACGTCTGTACAAGTACTTGTGTATATTGAGGAAAAAGGTATGACTCAATTTTGCATGCTGAAAAATGTTTGCTAATGTGTTTGAGATAACTATGGCCAGTTTTTTTGTTCTTGTATTTCTTTTTGCTAAACATCTTGGAAAAGATGAATGAGTTGTAATATGAGAAATAAAATATAGGTTAGTTCTGTGTTGTAAATTTTTATGAAGACATGAGAGCTAGCAATATAAATTATTATTACTAATATTTTTTAAAACAATATTTTTACCTACATTAGTAACAGAGGTAGAATCTGTAATTAAACTGAAAGGCTTTGAAAATAGCTGAAGAGCTTTAACAACAGCAGCTATTTTAACTACTTGAGGAGAACTTTCAACTATTTGGATATTTGATTTCTAATTTTTTGTAGTTTGATTTAACTATACAATTACTGATTTATGTGTTTTTCTTGACTTATTAGCGAAGAGCGTTGTATTACTTAAAGGCCCTTCACTTAGCAAGGGCTATTTTTTGAAACTCAATTTTGTTTGTAATAATTTGTGACTTGGATAATGAATAGCACAAACACTTGCAAAATTTAAGAATGCATTTTGTAAATCATCTGAATTTTGTAATGCCTAATCGAAATAATCTTTATTTAAAGGTAATTAGAGAACTGTAAAATCTTTACCTATTAAGGTTAATATTCTTACTTTGGCCTTAATTACAATTTGTGCTACTATCTCTAGGGTTGTAGAAATTGTTTTTGGAGACTTGTAGGGAAGAAAAACTTATTATTCTACTATTAATAATGGATCTTTCTCAGATGGATCTCATGGAAAAATGAGGCTATAAAGTTGTAGCTTCTGTCTCAAAGCAGTCAGGAAGAAAGGTTTCTTGGGAGCATAATGATGGGCTTGTCTTCTTTGGAAAGTTTTTGTGACTTTTTATGGTGAGTTGAGCTTCAGGTGTTAAAATCTTGGGAGATTTAATGTCACAGTTTTCTCTCAGTAGATCAAAAAGTGGAGCAAGTTCATCGTTGGCAATTTTCAGAATAGGTTTCATCTAGTTCATTTCTCTTAAAAGTTGCTGTAAATCTTGCAAAGTGTTGATGTTGACTTGAAGGTGTATCTTTTGTAGTGAAATTGTTTGTTTTGCTATCTTCTATCTTAGATATTTTTAGAGTGGGATTTCTTGTATCTTAGATGTAGAAATTCTAGTTCAGTCTTTTGGATTTCAGTGACAGCACTGTCACGAGTTTGTTTCATCTTTGTCTGTGTCAGTGCTGCAATGAGGAGATCATCTATGTAGTGTAGAATTGTGGATTGTGGATGCTTCTGTCAAGTTGGGCACAGTACTTGTGTGACAAAATATTGTTAAATTGTTAGAGAAGTCTTCATCCCTTGTGGTAAAGATTTCTAGTGCTATCTTTGCATTGGCTTTCTTTGATTGATGACTGGAACTGAGAAGGCAAATCTTGGGGCATCTTCAGGATGAAGTGGTGGTATGTTGAAGAAACAGTCTTTTATAGCGATAATGACAAGAGGCCAGTTTCTAGAAATTATTGATAGAGAGGGACGTGCAGCAGCTGTCTTCCTTTCAGGACTTGTACTAGTAATTATGGATTCACTTTGTAAGCAAACAGTAGTTCTTCTGATCCTTGTGAGTGTTCTCATAGGTGATACTAAGTGTTAGCTACTGGGCTAAAACAGGAGAGAAATTACAGAGACATCTGCA
The DNA here is from genome assembly GCF_050655825.1 of Lonchura striata. Classification (NCBI taxonomy): domain Eukaryota; kingdom Metazoa; phylum Chordata; class Aves; order Passeriformes; family Estrildidae; genus Lonchura; species Lonchura striata. The sequence continues at coordinate 12,889,784 of NC_140740.1, forward strand.
CCGTATCTGGTATGCCTGTAACATCAATTGTTCTACCACGATGAGTTAGGGCACAAGTCAGTTCTGGTTGGTTTAGAACATACTTCTAAGTATGTTCTACTTAGAAGACACCTAGCATTGGAGTAGAAATCACATCTGGAACACCTTGGTACACCGTTTGATTGGTTAACAAAGCATCTTGTTGAGATACATTTTGTTTGAGTATGTCTATAGGTAAAGCAATTGTAAAAGCAAGAGGCGTCTTAGGTTGAATTATTGTTGGGGCTTTGAGGAGAAGAGCTAAAACTATTAGCTCTTCATTGTAGTTTACTGAAATGATAACTGGAAAAATTAATAGTCCAAGACTTGTATTGTTGTCTTAACCTATAAGAATTTAAAATTCTTGTCTTTGTTGTGATTTCTTAATCACACCTGTAGGTATACATTCGTAACAGAAATTTTTTAAAAACCGTATTAATTTTGAGTTGGCCAAGTCCAGTTTTGTCCTTGGAGGTAATAAGAAGGAACATCTTGTGGTACTGGTGGTAAAGGTGTTTGGCTTTGAGGTCTCCTAGTTAAGGCTAAGGGGGCAAAATTCCCTGGATTCTGGGTTACTAATGCTTGTTTCACTGCGTGGTGGGTCGCGCTTTGCTTGGAGTTTAACGGTAGGGGATTACTATCTATATCAAATTTAGAATGACAGTTTTTTGCATAATGTTTCCCTTTTTGATATTGAGGACTAAGAGAAGGTATTCTTCAGATTTTATTATTGGATCAAGGTAAGTCTTTATCACATGACTAGTCTTCTCACATCTGAAGCACGACTTTTTAGTAGAATTTCATTGAACAGCAGCAAGAGTTTTTTCAAAAAGTTTTATTTGTTCTTCCATTGCTTTTTAAACTTTGTTTTTTAGTGAATCATGAGATTTAGTAATTTGCTCTCTAAAGGCACTAGCTTGTGCTGTAGCAAGATACCTTGGAATGCTAATTTTACTGTAAGTTGAAAGCATTTGAGTAACAGTTGGAGGCTGTTTGGGTAATGTAGAAATAATTTTTTTGCAATCATCATTTGCATTTACAAATGCTAGGTTTTGGAGAATATAAGAATGAGCTGCTTTATCAGGGCGTTGTTATTCAACAGCTTGTGTTAACTTAATTAAAAATGTACGATATGATTCATTTGTTCTTTGTGTCATGGTCGAATATGCTTTAAGAGGAGTACCTGTTGATTTGACAGAAATGAAAGTTTTTCTTGCAGCTTGTTTAATATCTCTCAGCACTGACCTAGGAAAAAAGTTTCTGTGTCTGGTTTATCATATGGCAGTTTGCTAGACAATTTAGCTTCTGAAAATGTTTCATATGTACTACTAACATATTTTTCCCTTAAAACCTTAGTAAGTATTTTCTGCTGGAGTTTTCATAAATAACATAAATTGTGAATTAGTTAAAATCAGTCTTGCCACAATGCGATAATCAGTTGGCATGAGTTCATAAGAGTAAAAAAATACTTTTTAACACATAATTAAAAATAAAGAGAGTTAATTCTGCTTTCTTTCAAAGTTTGATTTCACTCTTTGATGTTCTTGTCATGGTTTGACACTGGCACAATGCCAGTGCCCCCATGAAAATTCAATCTCTCAATTGAATGCTGTAATGCAATCGAGGACAGAGCAAAGCAAGCCAAAGCTTTTTAACAAGGAAAAAACTTTATCAAGCTACTACTATAAAAGGGAAAAAAAAGAGAGTAAAAAACCACACAAAGATCAAAATGAAAACCTTGCAAAGTATTCTTCCTCCCACCACCAACTCCAACAAACCACAGTGAGACACAATCTGGACCCCAATCAGGTTTCCACCCTGCAGACAATCGATACTCAGTCCATCAAGGGAGAACAGGAGTCTCCTCTGTGCCACAGACCCCCCCAAGAAACACACTGCCACATCCTGTGTTTCCATGTCACACATGGCACCGCCCGGAGAAAAAGTTTGCCATGGTGACCCTGCTCCTTTCCATGCACAGTGCTCTCACCACCAATGCCTGGATGGACCGACTGCTTTTAGGATTTTTTCTTTCAAGGATGCTTTCCAAGAGGGGGAAAACAACAGCTCAGTTTTTTCATTTTTTGGGACGACAGTTCCCCCCATTTTCCCCTGGGGCCGAGGGTCCAAGAACAGAGATCTTCTTCTCTTCTTCTTCTTTGAGGTCAGGGGACACCACCACAAACCCCCTAACTCTTCTCTGTTTGCTCCACTTCTGTCTTTTCCCAGCTGAAGCAGGTCTCTTGGCTCACTGGCATCCTCCTAAAATACAGTCTCTCTTGAAAGAGAAAAATCGGTTCAGTCTATGGCCAACAAGGAAAAGTCCAGCCATAAAAAACACTCCTCACCTCCTCCCACCTAGAATTCCTCCTTCTAACATCCCAGGGTCCAAGCTGTCTCTCTTCCTCTCTTTCAAACCGAGGAGGAGTGAAATTTCACCAAGCTTTCATTTCTCAAGGAAGGGTTAAAAGTCCTGACTCCCAGGGCTGGCTCGATGCTCAGGCTCTGGCTCCCACAGGCAGCTGGGCACCTTGCGGCCCCCTCGCTCTTCTCCTTTCCTGCGGCGTACTGCTGATGCTGATAAAACCACCGCTGTCTCTTCACTCTCTCTCTCTCTCTCTCTCGACTCGGGGGGGAAATGGAGACATCCCAGATTTCTCCACCCTTCTACCTGCAGTGGCCAGCCCAGTTCCAGTCCCTCCACCCCTGGGCCCACCTCAGTCAGGCCATGGGCCTCCCCCTCCCCACCCAGCCACGGCCGGGCAGGGGAGAGTCCTGCACTGCACGCTGACCGGAACCAAAGAGAGCCAGTTCTCCTGGGAATTCTGATTTTACCCCCTCTGTGTTCTCAGAGGCGTGTCCACCTTCAATTGGTCAATATCCAAATTGACCTCTGCCTTCCGAGAAAATTCTTTTTCCATGTCAAAAAACAAGAGTTATAATGTGAGAGTGATTAATACATAGGCCTACTATTATCCCTCCCATAAGAGACTGGCATGGATAAAATTTGTTCGTTTAAAAACTTAAAACCTCTTTTTTTTCCAAAAGATATAACCCTATTTTTTTCTAATCAGATGTTGCTACATCATGTTCTGAACTAGGCAGATTATTGTTGTAGCAACTGAGCTCTGAGAGAAATCTGTCTTGGTTTCTAGACACAGTTCTGGGCTTTCTGCTGAAAGAAGTCTCAGCTTGGTTCCTTACTAAATTCTTACTATAGCAACTCGCAGTCTCAGCTTTATAAATTTTAATTTTCCTTAATGATTTAGATCCCGATTTTATGGTCCTGATTGTGCTTATTAATTTCAAATTTCCCAACATTTCCCAAAATTATGTCTACATTCTAAAGTCATCTTACACTTTAGAAAGATTTTTATCTTTTTATTAACGTAAACACTTGTAAGCCCATCTGAAGCAGAAAGCCCTGGAGGGGCTGGAGCGTGTGCAGAGAAGGACACAAGAGCTGGGGAATGCTGTGGAGCACAAGGCCAAGGAGGAGGTGCTGAGGAAGCTTTAGGGTGGAAAACGGGAGCCTCTAGAGGGACAATCAGGCAAACTTCCATGGTTCCATAGGTGACAGTGCTCACCACCAGGGCTGTTCCCCTGCCAAACATGCCCTCACTGCATCCCAGTGCTTTAGACGCTGGTGTCAGAGACACTCCCTGCTTGTTGCTGGTTGCATTTTTGTTTTGCTGGTTTAGTAGAGGAAAAGTCCTGTTGATTTTCTCATTTTCCAACAAGCAAAGATGCTTCTGCACAACGTTTCCTGCCCTTTTCCAGCACTGGATGAGATTCAGATCCAGTTGTAGGCTTCCATGTCTGCAGCAGCAATAGCAAAGGTGTAGCTGTCTCTTTCTTTCTTTTCCATTGCAGAGCTTTCAAAAGCTAAAACTCTGCATTGCAGAGACAATGTTGCTTGCTGATGGCAGCCAGGGAGGAATATCAGCTTCATATCCATATGCAGTTCTGTTGAATTGGCCTGGTTTAATTTGATCTGTGTGGCTTAGAATCCTTTTACTATCCTTTTACTCTGGAATTTTATGATTTCTCCTTGGAAGATATGGTCGTAGATGTGAGAAGGAAGGAGGTTATACGTGATAGGTAATAGCTTGTCGCACACGCTTCTCTCTTGTCCCAGAGCACAAAACCAGCATCGGTGTCTGCCCCAGCTCCCTCTGCTGCTGGAGAAGATGAAGAGGAGCAAATTGAGCAGAATGACCGCGAGTCTCCATCAGTGGTCAGAGCAGAGCCTGAATCTTCTGAGCCAGTAAGTGCCAGTTGTGGGTGGTGCTGTCTTTAGTGCAAGGCAGAGCTGCAAATTTCGCTTTTGCATTTCAGAGCTTTCAAGATTCAAAAGATCAGAAAAACAAGTAGATCATTGCTTCCTCGTAGTAGGCAGGGTGGAATATTTACGTCAGAGCAATTTGCATTACAGATGGATCTGCCAATTTTAATACCATGAGACCACCATAGAATCCCATTGCAATCAAAGTTTCTTAATATTCCTCGGAAGATTTAGTGTTATATGGGAGAAGAAAGATTCTTATAAATGAGAGGTAATGGCTCATCCCTCATGGTTCTCTCTTGCTACAGCTGAGAGAGGCAACAGCAGTGTCTGCCCCGGCTCCCTCTGCTCCTGGAGAAGAAGCCAAAGAGGAGCAAATTGAGCAGCATGACCGCGAGGCTCTATCAGTGGTCACAGCAGAGCCTGACACTTCTGTAAGTGCCAGTTGTGGGTGGTGCTGTCTATCGTGCAACACAGAGCAGCAAGATTTCCTTTTGTTTTCAGAGCTTTCAAGAATTAAAAAGTCAGTTACAAAGAGATCATTGCTCCATGATAGTAGGGAGGGTGGAATATTTATTTCAGAGGAATTTGCATTACAGGTGGATTAGCCAATTTTAATGCCATAAGAGCGCATTGGAATCCCATTGCAATTAAAGTTTCCCAATTTTCCTTGGAAGAAATGGTGGTAGATGTGAGAATATAGAAGGTTGTAAATTATAGGTAACGGCCCGTCCCTAATAATTCTTTCTTGTCACAGATGACAGAGGAAAGAGCAGTGTCTGCCCCAGCTCCCTCTCCTCCTGGAGAAGAAGCCAAAGAGGAGCAAATTGAGGAGTATGACTGCAAGGCTCCATCAGTGGTCACAGCAGAGCCTGAATTTTCTGAGCCAGTAAGTGCCAGTTGTGGGTGGTGCTGTCTTTAGTGCAAGGCAGAGCTGCAAGTTTCTGACCAGCCAGCTCTTGCTGCTGCTTGGCTGAGGATGCTGAGTGCTGGAGTCCTGCCAGGACCCGGCAATTTCCTGCAGGCAGTGACCACCAGCCAGAAATTGGCCTTGGACCTGTCATGTTGAGGCACCAAAGCCTGTTTGCCTCAGGGTGACCATCTGTCTGCTCGGCTCAGTGAAGCTCTGTCTCTTGGTTTTTGAAGTGCTGTTGCCAAGTGCACATGAGGTGGTGCTGGAGCTTCATTTGTTTGCTTTGTTTGCTTTCTCTTTGTGGAAACGTGTTTGGCTGGTGAAATTGCTCTTCAGCTTTCTTGAGAATTTATTCAGTTCTACAAAGTGTGTGGCCCAGCTGTTTGTGACTTTTAATAAGATGGAAGGAGACGAGTGTGTTGTCCATGAATCTGTGGGGAACAAGACCTGTGGCCACGGAAACAAAGTGTGTAGATGTGAAGCCCTGTTGTGAGGCAAAAAGCTCAAGGAGCAAGGTTCTGTAGATGCATTTTTAGGGTTACAGTGCAGCTTTGGAAATGGCATTGGAGCCTGGAGGCGGGGGTGAAGCTGCAAGTCCTTGACTGGTGTCTTGTTGCTGAGAAGAGGCAGGACATCTTGGAACAGGGGATGCTGTATTTGAAGTCAAAGGGGCAACTTTGTGGTGGGGGAGCTGCGTGGGCCCAAAGGATGAAGGCGTGCCGGTCAAGAACAGTGGAACAAGAGCCAGGGTGTGGCCACATAGCCAAGAAGGCCAAGGGCATCCCGGCCTGTGTCAGCAGCAGTTGTGCAGCAGGAGCAGGGCAGTGGCCGTCCCCCTGGGCTGGGCAGCGCTGCGGCCAGAGCTGGGAGTGTGTGTCCACTTGTTGGCCCCTCTGAAGCTGAAAGTCCTTGAGGGGCTGGAGCGTGTGCAGAGAAGGACACGAGAGCTAGGGAGGGGTTTCAGCCTGGACAACGGGAGCCTCCTGAGGGACCTTCAGGCACACTTCCATAGATCCATATGTGACAGTGCTCACCACCAGGGCTGTTTCCCTGCCAAATATGCCCTCACTGCCTCCAAGTGCTTTAGCCACCTGAGGAGGGAACACTATTGTCTTGTGGCTTGTTGGCTTGCTAGGAGGTGTAGCCCTGCCCATTTTCTCTCTTTTACAACAAGCACAGATGCTTCTGCACAAACGTTCCTGCCCTTTTCACGCACTGGATGGCATTCTGATCCAGTTTGACTTTTCCATATCTGCCGCAGCAATAGCAATGGCCTTGCTGGCTATTTCCTCTTTTTCCATTTCAGGGCAATAAATAAAAGAGCTCAGAGCTCCATTGTTGTGCAGGGGCACCATTGCTTGCTGATGGCAGCCGGGGAGGACTATCAAATTCATAGAGTGCATCAAATAGAGTTCTGTTGAGTTGGCCCATTTTCATCTGGTTGGAGTGACTTAGAATCCCATTGCTAACAAAGTTGAGGATTTCTCCTTTGAAAAGGTGGTTGTGGATCTGAGGAGAAACGAGGTCATAAATGAGAGGTAACGGCCTGTCCCTCATGCTTCTCTCTTGCCGCAGATGGCAGAAGGAACAGCGGTCTCTGCCCCGGCTCCCTCTGCTCCTGGAGAAGGAGCCAAAAAGGAGCAAAAGGAGCAAGATGACCACAAGCCTGCAGCTGTGGCCGATCGATCCAAGACAGTAAGTGCCAGTTGTGGGTGCTGCTGTCTTTAGTGCAAGGCAGAGCTGCAAGTTTCTGACCAGCCAGCACTTGCATGTTGCTTGCTGAGGATGCAGAGTGCTGCAATCCTGTGGGACGTAGCCATTTCCTGCAGGCAGTGGCCTCCAGCTAGACATTGGCCTTTGACCTGTCACTTTGAGGCCCTGAAGGTCTGGGGACTCTGGCTGAGCTTCTGGCTGCTCGGCTCAGGGAAGGTCGATCTCTGGGCTTCTGCAGCGTCGTGGCCAAGGGCACACGTGGCAGTGCTGCAGGTGGCAGGGCTTTTTTTGTCTGTTTTCCCTTTGTGGAAAGGTGTGTTTGGTTTGTGGAAGTGTTCTGCAGTTTTCTGGAGCACTTCTTCACTTGTACAGTCTCTTTTGGCTTTTGCTAAGCTGCAAGGAGATGATTGAGTTGTCTAGGTATCTGTGGGTGCCATTCTTGTTGAGTGTGGCCAAAGAAACCAATCGCCTCGTTGGGAAGACTTCTTGTGTGGCAGAAAGAAGAAGCAGCAAGTTTCTGTGGACGCCTTTTGCGATGAAGCCTGCAGCTTTGGAAATGGCATTAGGGCCTAGGGTGGGGGTGAAGCTGCAAGTCCTTGACTGCTGTCTTGTTTGGCTGAGAAGAGGCAGGACATCTTGGAACCGGGGATGCTGTATTTGAAGTCAAAGGGGCAATTTTGTGGTGAGGGACCTGAGTAGGTTAAAAGGACCCAGTGGTGCCAGTCAAGAGCAGCTGAATGTGGGCCAGCGCTTGGCCACATAGCCAAGAAGGCCAAGGGCATCCTGGCCTGTGTCAGCAGCAGTGGGGCAGCAGGAGCAGGGCAGTGGCCGTCCCCCTGGGCTGGGCAGCGCTGCGGCCAGAGCTGGGAGTGTGTGTCCACTTGTTGGCCCCTCTGAAGCTGAAAGTCCTTGAGGGGCTGGAGCGTGTGCAGAGAAGGACACGAGAGCTAGGGAGGGGTTTCAGCCTGGACAACGGGAGCCTCCTGAGGGACCTTCAGGCACACTTCCATAGATCCATATGTGACAGTGCTCACCACCAGGGCTGTTTCCCTGCCAAACATGCCCTCACTGCCTCCAAGTGCTTTAGCCACCTGAGGAGGGAACACTTTTGTCTTGTGGCTTGTTGGCTTGCTAGGAGGTGAAGCCCTGCCCATTTTCTCTCTTTTACAACAAGCACAGATGCTTCTGCACAAACGTTCCTGCCCTTTTCACGCACTGGATGGCATTCTGATCCAGTTTGACTTTTCCATATCTGCCGCAGCAATAGCAATGGCCTTGCTGGCTATTTCCTCTTTTTCCATTTCAGGCCAATAAATAAAAGAGCTCAAAGCTCCATTGTTGTGCAGGGGCACCATTGCTTGCTGATGGCAGCCGGGGAGGACTATCAAATTCATAGAGTGCATCAAATAGAGTTCTGTTGAGTTGGCCCATTTTCATCTGGTTGGAGTGACTTAGAATCCCATTGCTAACAAAGTTGAGGATTTCTCCTTTGAAAAGGTGGTTGTGGATCTGAGGAGAAACGAGGTCATAAATGAGAGGTAACGGCCTGTCCCTCATGCTTCTCTCTTGCCGCAGATGGCAGAAGGAACAGCGGTCTCTGCCCCGGCTCCCTCTGCTCCTGGAGAAGGAGCCAAAAAGGAGCAAAAGGAGCAAGATGACCACAAGCCTGCAGCTGTGGCCGATCGATCCAAGACAGTAAGTGCCAGTTGTGGGTGCTGCTGTCTTTAGTGCAAGGCAGAGCTGCAAGTTTCTGACCAGCCAGCACTTGCATGTTGCTTGCTGAGGATGCAGAGTGCTGCAATCCTGTGGGACGTAGCCATTTCCTGCAGGCAGTGGCCTCCAGCTACAAATTGGCCTTTGACCTGTCACTTTGAGGCCCTGAAGGTCTGGGGACTCTGGCTGAGCTTCTGGCTGCTCGGCTCAGGGAAGGTCGATCTCTGGGCTTCTGCAGCGTCGTGGCCAAGGGCACACGTGGCAGTGCTGCAGGTGGCAGGGCTTTTTTTGTCTGTATTCCTTTGTGGAAAGGTGTGTTTGGTTTGTGGAAGTGTTCTGCAGTTTTCTGGAGCACTTCTTCACTTGTACAGTCTCTTTTGGCTTTTGCTAAGCTGGAAGAAGATGATTGTGTTTTCCAGGAATCTGTGAGGCCCCATTCTTTTCCAAGCTGTCTGTATTCCTTGTTAATCTGTTCTTTCCCTTTCCTCACAGTCAGTCACTCTTGTCTGAGAGGGATAAGCTGTTGTCTCTGACTGCTATATTCTGTTTGACTTGAGGTGCATGTGTTGATATCTCACCAGGCAGCCTCCAAAGACCTCCAAGAACACACTGGCCGTGAAGATCACCAAATTTGTCCCAGACAACTGGAACTTCCCATCCTCGAAAAGTGCTGCAGTTTCAGCACGTCTGCACGGGCTCTGGTCCCAGTCCTCGCTCTGCAGCAGCATTACTTAAAGGAACCTATGATGTGGAACCTGTGAACTCAATCTCAGCCTTTGGTGATCTCCTTCTTCTCAGCTCCTTCATCTCCCTCCACGTGGCTTCTGAGAACCAGGAGACTGAGGAACAGTACCTGCGTATGCTCCGTACGTCTGGTGTATTTCTTGTCTGAGGGTCAGTGGATTGTGTGCAGGTGTCAGCAGAGCTGTACCAAATGTTCCTCCTGAGTTTGGTGTCACAGGGCCATTTAGGTTTCCCCAGAGGAAGTGCTGTGCTCCGAGGCAGCGAGAGAGCGCTCTGGGTGTTCCTGCTGCCTCTGAAGACAGCTGGGACTGGCCTGGGTTTGCCTGAGCTTCCCTCTCGGCTAAAGGCTGAAGCAGGGATTTTTCTTGCATCAGCAGAAGGCTAGGCAAGTCCTGCATGCTAGTGGCCAAACCAAAGAGAATTTTTAGCTTCCTAATTTCCCCTTAGACTCCTGACTTCCAACCAGTCATCAGAGCAAAAAATCTTCACAGAAATTTTATGGTTTTGGACTTTTGTCTTTTTGGTTGGGGATTTTTTTTTAGGGGGCTGGTGGTTTGGGGTTTTTTGCTTTTTCCCTGTTTATTTTTTTGGGGTTGATTTTTGGTTTTCTTTTTGCTGGGTTTTTTGGTTTTGTTTGTTTCTTTGTAGGGTTTTTTTTTTGGTGGAGTTGGTTTATCTCCATCCTGAAGGAGCCCTTCTGCCCCACATGTCTTATTGATGTCATTTTTATGACATTTTTATGTTGCCACTACTACATATACAGTTTCTTTTCGTGAGAATGCTATATTTTTGTCAATAAAAAATACTGTGAAAGAATATCAGGTTACAGGAGAAATAGAGAGCAGGAGGTGTTTCCCGTGTGCCCCCAAAGAATAAAACAGATACTTTTATAACAATCTGTATTTCATATCCTAGTTTTATGCCTCTAAAGATGTGTCCAAGAGAGACACATCGAAGTGGCTTGATCAGATAAATCTGTACTGCAGGCATTTCTCAGGAGACAGCCTCCAGCCCATCCATGGTATATTCCTCAGATCCATGGCACTTTTTCGTACCTTCCCCACTCTTTCCCATGACTCTTAGAATCCTACCCATTGGCCCGAGCCCTGCTCAGATCCGTCTCTAGGAAAACACATCAAGTCCTCTGGGATTCTGCAGCACAGCCCAAGGAATCTGCTTCTTGCCCATAACAGCTGCCAGTGCTGAACTCTCAGATAAGACCTGGTGGGGCTGAGAACAGAGCCCAGTGGATTCTGTGTCTACCATCACCTGTTGGGACAAAAATGGCATTGATCTGCACCTCGGTGTGTCTGATCTCAAAGCCCATCCTGTTGTGGCATGAATGGGGGCAACAGTTTGTACGGGGCCCAGGCTGCCTGTGGCTTCTTCCCATTGCTTGTCAGTACTCATGCTTGGGCTTTGCCAGCCTTGTTGTGGTCACTGCCCTGTCCCTGAGGGCTGGTGGGACAGGGCTGGAGCCTTCCTTAGCCCCAAGATGGGTGTCTGTGAGCTCAGCCTGCTCATGAAGGGTGAGGGTCCCGATGCTGAAAGCACTGTCAACATTGGTTATAGCATGAGCTGCTCTGGATTACAGTTGGAAAGGCATTGTTTGGGCAATGTTTTGGCTGAAAGCTGGAGAAGATGTGCTCCTCTCCTGGGAATGCATCTCCCTGTGCTTTGTTTCCTGTCAAGAGAACTCTTCCAAGGGCTCTACACAATCAGTCTCTGTGCCAGCCATCTGCACTGCAGGGCTGCCTGTCCTGTTGATGTTGTTGCTGTTGTTGCAAGTAGCTGACTGCCTCCAGACACTGGGGCTGCCTTTTGTATCTCCTGGAAGCTGGGATCTCTGCTTTAAAGTGAGCATCTTGCATTTTGTTTCCCTCAGGGAAAATGGTGAACGTGGAAAATCCCAAGATGAAATACACTGAAATGGAATATATTGGCAAGGGGTGAGTCCAGCCACACTTACTTCTACACAACCATGGGCCAGGGGTTCTTCTGGTATATCACTGGTATATCAGGTGTTCCACTGGAATATCTATCCAGTGTGAAGTCAGGTCAGCTGCAAACATGTTCAGACACTGGAGATAGATTGTCCTATCTCTTCAGTGCTGCTCAGAACTTGTGAGGGTGCTCAGAAGGCATTGTCAGAGACTTCTCCATGCTGCCAAAGCCTGCCTACATCAAGGAGCAGGACCTGGAAGATCTCCTTGTCTCTCAAGTGTGGGACAGCTCTGTGTTAATTTCTTCAGTATTTTTGTATGTCTCAAAACCACACTGCCACACTAATGAATAAAGAAGAATCTTGCTTGCCTGAAAGGGCAACCTAGCCCCTCTCAAAGCTATGAGATAACAGTTCCCAGGAGAATTTCATTCAATCCACGGTTCTTGGAAGGAAATGCTCCATGCTCAGAATAGGAACCACAGAGTTTAGAAACTCAAACCTAAGATGAAAGAATAAATTCCCTTTAGGAGCTGAGGCAGTAAACCCCAGCGCTTCTGCAACCAGCCCAGGCACTGCCCATGCACTTGAGAGGAAAATGCATCATCTGCCTTCTGGCAGAGCCCTCCTGCATCCTGCAGGTTTTAGGCATTTACAGCAGAGATCTCCTGTGTGGGCCAGCTTTCACTCTAAGAAATAAACAGCTTCTCCTTTCTCTGCTTCTGTTTTGTTTCTAGGCATTTTGGATCTGTGGTTAGAGCACTCAACCAAGCCACAGGAGGAGAGGTAAATGTCAACATCCCCCACAGACTCTGCTGCACTCAAGGCCTTTCCCCTCTGGTGCGAGCAGCTGTGGCTGGAGCTTTGGGTCGAGCTGTGCTGAAGAGGCACAAGAAACACAGACTGGTACCAGCCTGCAAAATACATTGGGGACAGTCTTTGTCCTTTTCAGCTGCCAGAAGGAAGTCACGCAGGGCAGCAGTTCATTTCAGAGAAGGATGTGCTCACTCGCTCTCAATTGCTAAAACAAAGGTGGTGCCTTAGAGCATCTCACTGCTCTTTGGGGCTACAGCTTCAGAGTCCTGAATTCTCACTTCTGGTTGCCAGCAAATACATCTGAAAGTTACTGGTAGTTCTTTAGCCACCTGCAGTGCTGCACTTGGGAACTGCACATAGGGAGAGATCGAAGAGGCGTCCCTAGAAACTCGAAGCCCTGCCCATAGCCCAAGATGTAGCCACAGAGTATTAAGGCATGGATTACTTCTTCTGAATCCCATACAAAGCAGCAGGGAGTGGGCTCAGAGGTTTGTGGGTGATAGTTGAGACACCAGTGTTACCAAGTGTTCACAGCAAAACTTCAGTGGCCACATGTCCTGTAACTAGCCCCCAAGGGAGTGGAGAAATGGGCTATTGCAATGTCATTTCCTAATTACTGCAATGCCTAATCACAAGGCAGTTTGGCACAGCTCAACTGTGTCATTGCAAAATCACTTGCTCCATGTGCCTTGTGGCCTTGTGCCACCAGCTTCTCAAGTTACTGATTTTCAGTGTCATTTTAGGTGGCCATAAAGAAAATAAGCCTTAAGGGACAGCAGAGGAAGCAACTAACTGTTAATGAAATCAGAATCATGAAGAAGCATAGGAGTCCCAGTGTTGTGAATTATTTAGACAGGTGAGTGGTCATGGTCTTATCCTGTGAATATGCATGTACATACTGCAAACATGAGAGGTTAAAAATCCACTTTGGTCACTTCTAGAAAGTAGAGCTGTTAATTATAATGTATTAATATTTCTCTACTCATCTGCAATGGATGAGAAGAGAGTGCATCTTGTCTGCATGAGTCTTCCCTGGCACACGTAGTTTGAAAATTATTCCAAAATTATTCAAAACCTGGATCAGCTGTATCGTACGAAGTTAATACATTCTAAGTTCACTGCCTCCACATTCTTTTGGGATTGATTTTTTAAAGTTTCTTCAATGCTGAATGATGAACCATCCTAAAGTGGATTTCCCTTGGATTGTTGCCCCTCTTTTTCTTTGCTATGCATGCCAAGAAGACTAGGTGCTTATTTCCAGAAACACCACGCGTGACAGGCTTTTGATCTGGGCTCTTACTAAACCACACTTTTCACTTGCTGGCCATCTAAGACATCTCCTTTTTCACAGCTGTGCCTTTCTCCCTGAGACTGCACAGATTGCAAACAAAGCACAGCCAAGAGGGAATGTCTATTCCTTTTATTCTGTCCTTGTCACAAAGGGCCTTGGAAACAAGAAGCCTGGAAGCAAAAAATCAACCTAGCCATGCATGTTTATCTTCACGCCCTTGTTTCTTTCCTTCAGCCACCTTCTGGGTGAGGAACTCTGGCTGGTCATGGAGTACATGGACGGAGGCGCTCTGAGCGATGTCATCAGGAAGACCTTCCTGACTGAAATCGAGATAGCAGTCATCAGTCGGGAGGTCAGCAAGCCCACCTGTGCTTCCAAGGGTTTGGGCAGGATTATCTGAGAAATAGGGGCTCAGAACATGAGAGGTTTCACGTGCCAAACTTTGCTTCTGCGTTGCTGGTATGCTATTGGCACGTAAAAGCATCTCCAGTGAAATGCCTGGAGTGCCCCTGCACTCACTCTACTCAGTTCTTGTACTCTTATCTCCTGCTGTTGTATTCTCACTCTGCCTCTTGTATCTGCTGTTCTCCATCTTGTCTCCCTAAATTTTTGCCTGTCTTCACTGCATTCCTCACTTGTAGAAGCAAGGTGCTGGTAGCAGGATTTGAAATGAACAGCAAAGGTAAAAAGAGAGACTATTTACTTTCAGTCCTCAGCTAAAAAGGATACTAGTGCAGCCAAAATGCTCTTTGCTTCTGAGCACATCCACTGCAGCAGCAGTCATCCTGGCTGGTTTGCAGGGGACAGTCTACAACAGCAGGTGCTGTTGCTCTTTCAAAAGATGACATGCCTTTCCTTAGAAAGGTCCTGCTCTGCAAGTGTTGGAGCAGCAAATCTTCCTCTCAATGGCACTGTGTTCTGCCATTACTCGCCATTCTCCTGGGGAATGGGAACCTTTTAGAGTCTCTGTTTCTTTTCTGGTGTGATGAAATCACTGGGTTTGTCCCTCCTGGTTCTGTTTACTCTCTCAGTGCCTGCAAGGATTGGCTTTTCTTCACTCAAACCAAGTGATCCACAGAGACGTGAAGAGCGACAACATCCTTCTCAGAACCGACGGCTCTGTCAAGCTGGGTCAGTATATTCCTGGTCAGGTGCAGCGTTCAGGGATGTGGGGTGAGGGGCTGCTTTGAGTGGCTGCCAGCTCCCCAGGAATGGTGCTGGTGGCAGTGCGGGGACCCCCCGCTCTGAGCTGATGACATGGTTGCAAGGTGCACAGTGGTATGACAAGGAACAAGCAGTCAAAAGGGGTGTTGCTCTGTGTGTGTCCATTGCAGAGGGAGGGAGCAACAAGTCTAAAGCTTCCATAGAACAAAAGCCACTGCTGAAGGCAGTATACAAAATGTGGGGATTTGGCTAAAATCCTGAGGAGACAGAGCAGGGACAGTTGTCCAGGAGATTCAACAGCACATTCTCAAAGTTCTACTGGGCAATTCTTTTGTTTGGTTTCCTAATTGCACAGAATTCAAATAAAAGCAGTATTTTGCTTTCCCCTCAGCTGATTTTGGCATCTCTGTTGAGCTCAGCCCTGGGAAGAATAGACCGTCCTCGGTGGCCGGGACTCCTTGGTGGATGGCGCCTGAAGTGGTGATGCGTCAACCATATGGCCCCAAAGTGGACATATGGTCTTTTGGAATTGTGGGAATCGAAATGATAGAACGGAAAGTTCCCTACTGGAGCCGAAGTCCTGCCACGGTAAGGAGCAAATACTCACTGATCCCGCTTGTCTTTCTCACCTGCCCTGTGTTCTGCATGCCATTGGACAAAATCCCATTGCCATCTGCTGGAACTACTGCCACCAAGGTCCCGTCCTTAAAATGTCCCTGCAACACATCAGCATCTGCTGTAGTTTTGGTTGCATCAGTGTGGAACTCAAGCTATACCACATGCAAACAAACCCCATGCTCAGGCAATATTTTCCTTTGGGCTGTAAGTGGTTCCAGTTCTTTGGTCTGTGTAGATGGCCACAATAAAAGGAAACAAGCATCTTAGAATTGGTGCTATACTTCCAGAAATGAAGGAAAGAAAGCCAAACCTAACAGAGTTTCTAAAAGAGTGGTTTTAGTGAGGAACTGCATCCCCTGTGCAGTTTCTGCACACTGAGAAACATGCTTGGAACCTGAACATGAGGCTGCAAGGGCCACAGAGTCTCTTCTGCTTCTTGTGCAGTGTTGCTGAAACACTTAGTGACTGTGTTTCTCTCATAGCCCAAGCCACCTTCTCCACATCACCAAGCTGGAGCCTGGTGAGAGGGAGAGCCTGCCAAAACCTCCTGTTTGTTTCCTGGCATTTTCTGGGATGGGCCTTCCATTCATGCATTGACTTGTGTAGCTAAATGAGCAGAGGGTGTCCACAGGGATGGCACCTCTCCATCTTCGGAGCAGGAAAAGCTTTTCTGTTGCTGCGTAAGGAAGCTGAAATTTTCAGGCTGCTGAGAGACAGAGCTGCAGTGGCTCCTGTGTGCCCAAGCAGGCATTTTCATCCCCATACATTTGTGCATGCACCTTAATGTGTCTGTGTTGAATATGAGATTATA
Organism: Lonchura striata; assembly: GCF_050655825.1. Classification (NCBI taxonomy): domain Eukaryota; kingdom Metazoa; phylum Chordata; class Aves; order Passeriformes; family Estrildidae; genus Lonchura; species Lonchura striata. The sequence continues at coordinate 12,905,812 of NC_140740.1, forward strand.
AATGTTTGTTTCCTTACCTGGGGGTTAACTGATGGATTTCCTTTCTCTTCTTCCAATTACCATTGTTTTCAAGAACAGGGCAAAAAACTTGATGAGTCTTGTTGTATGGCAACTGGGCTGAAGGGACCCACAAGCACTGCAGAGATGCCTTTCATGTCCTAATCCTTGGAAAGAGTTAACATAGCAAAGTCCCCCTTCCAAAATGCTGCCAAGTTGGTGTGAATCTTCAGAGAAGCAAATGTGCTTTTGCTGATGTAGTTCCCAACTAACTAGGTCAATCAATGAAATTGGCTGCCAAGGCAAGATCTGTGGGATGATGGCAAAGCTGTGGCTGCATCAGAGTTTGGTTTTTTGTTGGTAAAGGAAAGTCATCTCTGGGTCTCTGCCAGGGCAGAAACTGCCACTGAAGAAGAGAGGTTAAACAATGGCTTCTGGGAGGGCAGTTACAGATGGGAAAGAAGCAGGTGGAGCCTTGTGTTTCCTGTTTCTCCAGACTAAATTCCTGATAGCAACAGCAGGGACGCCACAGCTGCAGCAGCCCAAGCTCCTCTCGGCTTGGCTGCGTGACCTCCTGAGCTGCTGCCTGCAGAGAGACGAGGAGCGGCGCTGGTCTGCCAACGAGCTGCTGCAGGTAAAATGCCAAGGGGCTGAGGTGAAACAGTGTGCGAGGGATGGGCTCCTCCTCCACCAAGGTCCGAGGCCTCAGATGAGCCCCCTTCCTCCTCACCTCCACTCTTGGTGCTCTTCAAATGAAAATGCTGAGGAGTGCTAGACTGGGCTGGGCTGGCAGGGCTCTGTAATGTCCTTTGGTCCAAGTGTCCTGCAATGAGCAGGGACATCTTTAGAGAGATCAGGTTGCTCAGAGCCCTGTCCCACCTGACCTGGAATGGTTCCGGGGATGGGGCACCTACCAGCTCTTGGGACAGCCTGTGCCAGGGTGGCACCCTGCTCTGAGTAAACAAGGTCTTCCTTAGACCTACTCTGATTAGATCCCCTTTGTGTTTGAAACTATTTGCCCACATTCTATTGTAACTGGCCCTGTTAAAAACGGTGTCCCCCACTTTCTTCAAAGCCACTCTGAAGTCTTGCAAAGTGGCAATAAATTCTCCCTGAGTCCCGTTCTTCACAAAACTGAATACTTCCACCTCTCTCTGCAGAAGATAGGACAGGTGTTCTATTTTCTTATTCTTTCTGTTGCCCTGTTTTTTAATTTGGTGGTGTATTCTGTTTTATCTAACAGCAAAAGAATTGACGTAGAGCATTGTAGAGAGACATGAAATGGTGGTGGAGGAAGCCACGGCTGCCAGTCCTGGCAGAGCACTCTGGAGAGATTTGGCTGTGGGCAGGAGGGGCTGTGCGGGACTCACTCTGAGCCTCTGAGGGGCCCTGGTTTGTGCCCCCCACCCCACCCTTAGAGGTTTCTGGCACACAAACAGGGAGAGCTGAGAGGGACTTGTCCCAGCCCCATCTGCTGCCTGGAACACTCAGGCAGAGGGGAACTGGCCCAGACTGACTGCCAGGTTGTGTGGCAGAGAGGGAACTGCAGGACCCAGCGCCACTCGGCTGGCCCTGCTGGGAAGGAAGGTGCCATGCAGCACAGGAGGGGCAGGGCATGGAAAGGCAGACACTGCTCTGTGTGCCTGTGGAAATTAGCACAAGACAGGGACCTATGGGAGTCATTGGGGCTTCTTGAAAGGAAGAAACCCCAGGGACAGAAAGCACCATTTCTAGAGCACTGGCAGGGCAAAAACCCCAGCAAGGTGAAGAAACCAGAATAAATGGATGAGTGGGATTCTGGGCCGGGTTTGCCTGTGATGGCAAGGTCCTGCACATGACAACTGAGGAGCAGATGGTCCCATTGTTTTCCTTTCTGGGTCTTTCTAGGACCTAGAGGAATCCTGATGGAGTATGTGAGGCACTGAGCTTGGAAGGTCATGGTTCACTGTTCTTTGTTGTTTTTTTTTCCCTTTGGACAGCATCCATTTGTAACATCAGCCAAGCCAGTATCCATCCTGGCACCACTTATCACCGTCTTGAAGAGGATGCAGCAGAGAAGAATGTAACAACCACATAGAGATGTCATCACCACAAGGAATTTTGAGGACTGGAGGATTATAGGAGGAGGATTGTTGATAAGGTTTTATAGAATAGGATTTTAGAGGAGGATTGTAGAGTAGGATTTTTGGAGAGTTTTGTGGAATAGGATTGTAGAGTAAGATTGTTGAAGAGTTTTGTGGAATAGGATTGTAGAGGAGCATTGGTGAGTAGGATTGTTGAAGAGTTTTGTAGAATAGGATTGTGGAGTAGGATTGTGGCGTAGGATTGGTAGGGTAGGATTGTTGAAGAGTTTTCTGGAATAAGATTGTAAACAAGGATTTTCATTAAATAAAATTTCTGAAAAATAAACTCACTTGGAAGACTGCCCTCTTTCTGACCCCTTCAGAAAACTCAACATTTCCTTCTGAATTACCAGCTGGTTTTTATGGGTGTTAAGTCACACTTATGGCTTCTTTTGTATGTTTTTTAAGTAGGGGAAGGCTCTTCTTCATTCATCCTTTCCAGACCACACTGTCTTGGGAATGTGGCCAACTAGGCAGCTTTTGGCCAGCTGTAGTATTTCTAGTTGAGGCAGAAAGGGCAATGGCATTTGCAGGAAAAAGCAAAGGGCAAGTGGTGCAGCCAAAATATCCTGTGCAGATGCAGGCCTTCAGCTGTGACTCAAGAGCATTTGGTGCCTGCCACTTGGATTTGTATCGTGAAGGGCAATGTCTTTGGCTGGAGGAGAGCCTCGCTCAGCGGAGAAAGCAGAAAGATCAGAGAGGTGCTCTGAAAGGTCTCCTGCGGTGCAGAGCTGTCAGCGAGTGTGAGCTGAGAGCGGGCCCAGCCCTGCCCGGCGTGGAGCCGCAGCAGAGCCCTGGCAGAGCCCGGAGCAGCCTGAGCCTCGGCAGGGCCAGGCTGCAAGGAGGCCCTGGTAGCTGCAGGAGGCACAGCCCGGCCCTGCGTGCCTCTTGCTGGCAGCGGGCGCATCCTCCGCTCCCAGAGCCCAAGCGCAGCCGGCTGCTCCCGAGGGCAAGCGGAGCCCTGCTGGGCACAGCCCAGCCTGGAGGCATTGGCCCTCTGGAGTCTGCCCGAGGAGAGAAAGGCCAAGGGCAGCCGAGGCCCGCTGGCCTGGCTCAGCATTCCCACTCTTGTGCCGCTGCCCTGCGACTCCTGGCAAAGGTCAGCAGTGTGTGCAGCACCCTGGGCACCGGGGCAGGGAGCCGGGCTGCTCGGCAGGCTGGAGCACAGGGCAGCGTCCTTCGGGCACGGCACTTGTGCCAGGGGAGCCGAGGCCAGCGGGAGGCAGGGACAGCTTGTCAGCTCACGGCTGCAGGAGCCAGTGCCTCACACAGCTCTGGGAGGCAGCGCCTGCAATCCTGCAGCTCTGCACTGAGCCACAGCAAAGCTGGGAGCTGCAGAGTGCTCTGCAGAAATATTCAGGGCCGGCAGGCCAGCCTGCTTTGTGCTCCCTGGCACACAGCAAGCGCTGTGCCACACCGCAGCTCGGAGCTGCTGGGAGAGAGGTGTTAGAGATAAACTCTTAGGTACAATTAAATGGAGACAAAGTCATTAAAGGAAAAGAGAACCTTCTTCTTAGCAGAAGGCTCCTCTTGAAGCCAATAGCAGGTTTCTGAATAGAGCAGGAATTGGATTAAACCTAAAAGTCTGCCACTGCTATGACTGAAATACCAATTTGCATGTTTTCTTATTTCGGAATCAAAATATGACCATGGGCTTTTAATGTTGGGTTTTTTGCAGCTAAGAGTTCAGATGCAATAATCACAGAACTCAGGTCATTTGAGATTACAGAAAGGTTAAAAACTATGCATGGGAAGGTAATAACAGGAATTTCTATCTAATATCAAATGGATTGTCCTGCAGCCTTGAGGTCATATCCTTCTACCCTTCCCAAATGAAAACCTATTCACTGAAGACCCATCATCATCCCAAAACCATGTTTAAATTAATTGGACCTGTTGATTAGCCCATGTAAATTAGATCTTTCGCTTTTATTTTCACTGACAAACTCTGATTCAATGTCAAATTATCAATCTTTCAAGGAAAAACTGTACCATGCAGAGTAAAACCCAGGGCAGAGGCTTCTATACATAGGGTTGCCAAACCCTCTGTGACAGCTCCTGCTAGCTTCCTACATCAGCCAGAAGGCAACTTCGCTGCAACACAGACTTTCTTAATATTGGTGACATTTTCAAATCCATAGACACTGCTTGTTTTCAAAGTCCTGAAAAGTGCATTCTAAGTTCATGAAAGCAAACACAGAAGCACTGATTTGGTTTAGGAGAGAAGGTGTTTGTGCAGTTGGATAACAGCTTACATGTTGAAGTGTCGGGGGGGATTTCTATGTTTGCGCTCACCTTGTTTGAGACAATGAGCGCAGTGTCACCTGTGCATCCCTGGATATGCCTTGAAGGTGCAATGCTTAATTTGTAATCAAAGGGGAAATGTATCTAAATTTATTAGGATAACCAGTTACTTTGTAAATAGACTGATAGAGAATCTTAGCAATTTTTGCTGGAGAATGGTTGCAGGAGAGGGGTCATGGATCAATGGAACAGTTATTCATTGATACCACTGTTTAAGACCCCAGAATCAGAATCAGCCTGTGTCTGGCCTGGGAACAAAGCTTGGGAAACAGGCCCTGTGTCTAGGCCTGGGAAACTGTACAAGGTCTCTCTAGGCCTGGGAAATAGAGCAAGTTCGGAATGAGATAATAAGGACAGGCATAAGGACAGCCTCGAAGATATGCTCTGTCCTTGGAAGGCATGACTTAGCAATGAGAACTTGGCTTGGAGAACTTAGCTACAGCTGTAACCACCCGTAGGAGAAGTAAAACAAAGACCTTTGTAAACTTGACCCATGAGAGCTGTTGCTGACTTTGCTTGTAGCAAACCCTATATAAACGGACAGGATTTTTGAATAAAAGAAGCTTGCTTATCAATCATACTGACTGTGCTTGTCTTCCCTCCGCCCGCGTAATCACCACTTGTCCATTCTTTGTACAGAACAATCTTCTAAACCTTTTTAACTTAATGTGACCATGATACATTCCTAACCTTCATATTGCAATATATTTTCTAATTACATGATTCTGTAAGCCCTTGTAGACCATGTGCAATTTCTACAAGAGGTTGTCATCAGCCTCTGGTGGTCGTTTTGGATGAAGGCTCAGAAGGCTTCCTCGGGCTTCAGCTGTTTTACCTCTGTTTCTGCACATGCTCTACAAGATTGTCTGCTCAAATAGGCACTGGTGAGTCTTTTGCAGTTAGCTTGTTCTGCTAAATTTGCTGATTTCTAGAAAGTGCTTCATTCCCATCCCTGGGTACAAAGTAACTACTTCTTTCTGCACAGCTTTTAGCATAGCTCAAGCATTATCTCATTGCCTCGGCACCTAAAAGAAGGTAGGGAGGAGGGGGCAAACCAGTGAGAGTGATGGGTCATTATCTTGTTAGCCAGGTATCAATTCTTAGATTAACTAAGGGCTATTCTTGTCCATAAAGTACGTGCGGGGATACCACAAGGACAGAGGCAACGCGTGGATTTGGAGCACTGGGCTTGGCACCAAAGTCCTGCTCTTGAGAGGGGTGCAGGGACACAGGGAATGTCAGAGGACAATGAGAGACGGGGACATGAGGCCATAATGGGCCAGGCATGATCCTGCACAGGATGGCAGCAAAGACACTTCCTCACCATGGCTCTGGCACTCCAGGGCACCCCAGAAAGGGCCGAGGAGTCCTATGTGTAACCAGGAGAGAAGACTGACATCACTGTGGGTCCCAGCATTCCCCAGTCCCTTGCTGGCCATTCAGTGCACACTGGGGACGCTGGGCATGTGTGGGACATGGGGATGGGGTGCACAAAGTTAAAGGGGGGACCCCAAAGTGGAAGGAGTGGAAGCCAAAATCGCTGGGTGGAGATGCCCAAAGAGGAGGTGTGGTATCCCAAAATGAACGGAAGACACCAGAAAATTGGGGCGATCCCTCAAAAGGACACACAAAGCTGTTCCCTCCCTCCATTACTTACCAACAAGAACTATCTACCAACTGCGATAATCACATCAGGACCATTTACACTATAACCAGCTAAGAACAGGACTGAAGAGTAGTTTTGTAGAGTAGGATTGTAGAGTAGGATTATAGTTTAGGATTGAAAATAAAGCTTCTGAAACTTTAACTTGCCTGGAAGATTCCCTTTTTTTCAGCCTGTGAATACACTCAGCATTTCCTTCTGAGTTGTCAGCTGTCTCTTAAAGCTACAAAGTGACATTTCTTGGTGCCTTTGGTAAGGTTTAAAAGTGGGGATGGCTCTTCTTCATTCATGCCCTCCAGACTACACTGCCCTTGGCATATGGGCCACTGGTCCCACTTGGCACATCTGTGGCACTTCTAGATGCAGGCAGGAACCAAAGCAGAAGTGGTGCAGCCACAGACATCTCTGTGATGTCACTTCGGTCCTATGAGCTCCCACAGCTTTTTGTGATGTCACAATGACATCACTGTGATGTCACAGAGCTGCCTGCGATGTCGCATGGACATCCCTATGATGTCATACTGACTTCTCTGTGATTTCACACAGCTGTCTGTGATGTCACACTGACCTCTTGGTGACGTCACACAGCTCTCTGTGATGTGACATGGACATCACTGTGATATCACACAACCTCCTGTTATGTCACACAGACATCTCTGTGATGTCACACAGCTCTCAGCGCTGTCACATCCACATTTCTGTGATGTCAGGATGACATATCTGTGATGTCACACAGCTGTCTGTGATGTCAAACTGACATTTTTGATGTCACAATGACATCATTGTGATGTCACACAGCAGTCTGTGATGTAACCCTGACATCTCTGTGACATCACACAGCTCTCTGTGATGTCACACAGACATATCTGTGATGTTACACAGACATCAGAGTGATGTCAAACAGCTGTCTGTGATGTCACACTGACATTTCTGGGATGTCACACAGACATCTCTGTGATGTCACTTGGACTCCATGAGGTAAAAAATCTTTTTTTGGTGTCACAAAGTCATCTCTGTGATGTCACAGAGCTGTCTGTGATGTCACACAGCTCTCTGGCATGTCACAATGACAACACTTTGATGTCACACAGCTGTCTGTGATGACGTACTGACATTTCTGGGACATCACACAGCTCTCTCTGATGTCACAATGACATCTCTGTGACATCACACAGCTCTCTGTGATGTGACACTGACATCTCTGTGACGTCACACAGCTCTCTTTGATGTCACAATGACATATGTCTGATGTCACACAGATTTTTGTGACATCACAATGACATCAGAGTGATGTCAAACAGCTGTCTGTGATGTCACACTGACATTTCTAGGATGTCACACAGGTATCGCTGTGATGTCATTTCCACCCCATGAGTCCACCCAGCTTTTTGTGGTGTCACATGGACATCTCTGTGATGTCACATAGCTATCTGTGATGTCACACTGACATCTGTCTGATGTCACACAGATTTTTTTGTGATGTCACAATGACATCACTGTGGCATCACACTGCTGTCTGTGAGGTCACACAGACATCTCCCTGATGTCACCCTTACATCTCTGTGATGTCACACAGACATCTCTGTGATGTCTCAGAGACATCTCTTTGATGTCACTTCAACCCCATGAGGTCACACAGCTTTTTGTGGTGTCACACAGACATCTCTGTGATGTCATGCTTACATTTCTCTGACGTCATAGAGCTCTCTGTGATGTCACAATAACATATCTGTGATGTCACACAGCTGTCTGTGATGTCAGTGTGACATCTGTCTGATGTCACACAGATTTTTGTGATGTCACAATGACATCGGTGTGATGCCACACTGATGTCACACAGACATCTCCCTGATGTCACCCTTACATCTCTGTGATGGCATACAGCTGTCTGTGATTTCACACTGATATCTCTCCGTGATGTCACCTGGATATCTCTGTGACATCACACAACCTCCTGTGATGTCACACAGACCTCTGTGTGATGCCACACATCTCTCTCTGATGTCACACTGACATCTCTGTGATGTCACACAGCCATCTCTGTGATGTCTCAGAGACATCTCTTTGATGTCACTTTGACCCCATGAGGTCACACAGCTTTTTGTGGTGTCACATGGACATCTCTGTGATGTCACGCTTACATCTCTCTGACATCACACAGACATCTCTCTGACATCACACAGCTCTCTGTGATGTCACAATGACATCTCTGTGATGTCACACAGCTGTCTGTGATGTCACCCTTGCATCTCTGTGATGTCACACAGCTCTCTGTGATGTCACACAGACATGTCTGGGCTGTCACAATGACATCACTGTGATGTCACACAGCTGTCTGTGATGTCACACAGACATCTCTTTGAGGTCACACTGACATCTCTGTGATATCACACAGACATCTCTGTGATGTAACTTTGACCCTATGAGGTCACTCTACTTTTTGTGGTTTCACACTCACGTCTCTGTTGTGAGAACTTAAAATGTCTCTCAGACATTTTTAGAGGTTCAGGGCCTTGGTCAGAAGCATTCTAGACCCCAGAAGGCAGCTGGAAACAGCTGTGATTTCGAGTTTGAGCCATGGAATGAATTACCAGCTTTGAAGGCGGAACGAGCAGTCACAAAGGGTTAGATAGTATAGTAAAAGTAGTTACAAAACAGAGAGGAAAATGTTTTAGTATTGTACAGGGGGGTTTTAGCACCTATACAGGGGGGGTTTTACTTTGTACATGGGGGTCAGAAGTTCAAAGATGGAGGAAAGTGGGCTGATCCTATTCTTCCTCATTCTTCTTCCTTGCCTCCATGTTCTTGGTGATGTTGGCATTCACAGATTGGTTTAGAGTAGAAAAGCACTTGGTAATATTGGTAGTAGGTATTGGGGAATAATTGTAAACATGTTATATGTAATATATCTTATGAAAGATAGCAGCAGCCCTGGGTGGGGGGGAGAAGAAGAAGACACTGGACAGTGAGGGTGTCAGGAGTGTGTGTGTCTCTGCCGGGGCCGCTGATCAAACAGCCGCAGCCTGCGAACACAATCTGTTAGATAACTCGCAATAAACTGCCTTGAGACCAAACAACAAGAGGCTATGGAGTTTTTCTTTGGAAGCACGGGTTGGAGGAGAGACTTTACCACCACTCGAGACCCCAGACCAAACCCGGGCTTCTCACAGGGGATCAGAAAATTCTTTTGGGGTTTGGCTCATTCTCTCTTATTTTCTGCATTACTCAGAATTCTCCCCATTTGGGTCTACTTCTGGATTAGGAGTCTCATCAGCTCCTCTGGACATCTTAGCCCTCAGTTTAGAGAAGCTGTAGACTGTATAGAGGAAGCTTACTAGATTAAATATGACGAAAGTGGGCTCTTTAACATTCAGAGGAAACTGACCATTTTCAAAAAGGGAAATAACAGATTCAGAGAAGAAGGAAAGGAAAGGCTGGAAAGCTTCATCCCTTGTTTTTCCTCTAATCAACTGGGTGTCATTTCTAATAAACCCCCAAAACATGCTACTGGAACTGGGACCTAGGCTAGGATGAAGAAACTATAAACCAAATATATCTTGGACAGACTTCAGTACTCTTGTTAACAATAGGGAAACTTCTTTATTGCTAAAGTTCAATACTAAATTATGTAATCTTAGACTAACTAATCCTATGTTTTTAACAAATAATCATCTACTCAATCCTAACTTGAAGAATCCTAAAAACTTAATCTTCTTTTATAATAAAACAGCCTGAGTTCATAGATGATTCCTTGCTGAAGCAGACGACTGGTGCCAGGACTCCACTTGCTGCTTGCCAAATTCAGATACTCATTGCTAAATGCGGGAAAGCTTTTTGTGGAGGTACTGGCATCTGCTCTTCATCTCAGAGTAGCTGGGGCTACCCTAGGAAGAAGAAATTAAAAAAAAAAAAAAAGATTCAGGCATGTCAGCATTACTGCAGAGTTTAGAATTTCCTGACCTTTTCTTTAAAATAGCCTTGAGGCAGACTCAGAGGTTACCAAGCCAGGCCAGTCTGGTTTTATTCATGTAAAGCAGTAAAAATACTCTCAGATTGACTTTGTAGCTTTCTGGGAAGTTTGCAAACTGAGGCTGTTCTTTTACAACAAACTCTAGACAAGTCTGAAACCACAACAACAACCCAAAGCCCAGCAGCTGCTAAAGAGGGCAAAACTCATTCATGCTTAAAGCCACTGAAGGGACTCAAACCTTCTCCATCAAATCAACAGGTGTGAGGTTTATCAAGCTCATGATACAAATCCAAGATGAAGTGGCAATGAGAATAATACTGTCACACCAAAGCTTCTGCTCTTCTGGGCCTGAAGATCTGTTTCTCTTTGGAATGACAAAAACTCATTCCACATGGGAATGAACACTTCAAACCATCTTGAGATAAATATTTACAAGCAATAAATCTTTACCAAGTTAAAATTCAGTACAAGAAGAGACAACAACAAATGCCAGGGATGCATCCCAGGCCAGATGCACCTGACTGGTGTGCTGGACAAGTTAGAAGAGAAAACTACAGTTGCCTTTCAACATTTTGAGAGGTTCCTGAGAAGCAGTAGCTTGGACTACTGGCCTCTGCCCAGTGACATTAGCTAGAAGGAGCCCTAGCACGGGCCTCACTGCACTGCTCCCCTGCAGGGCCAGGCTTGCCCTCAGCCTTCCACAGAGCATCCCTGGCTGCATCCAGTGCGAGCCAGAGCCCTGCCTGCTCCAAAGGCCACAGCTGCCCCACAGCCCCAGAGCTGCAGGGGCCTGACTGCCCTTGCCAACATCACTGCTCTGAGACAAGCTGGGCGCAATTTCCAGTGTTTTATACCACACACACACACACACACCACACACACACACACACACACACACACACACACACACACAGTTCTCCCTCCTCTCCTGCACTGCAAATGCAATGAGGGGATGCAGCACCACTGCTGCAGCTGAGCCTGTGCAACTGCACTGCAGGAAGGGAGGGCCTATGAGGGCCTAACCCACCTCGGTGTTCATCTCAGCTTTTCTCCCTGCCTGGCCCATCTCCTCCTTTAGCTTTCTATCCCTCTAGTTCACATTTACTATTAAATAATGTCTGTACTAGTGACTCTGGAATAGAGTCTTTCTTGCACCTTAATTCATGCAGAGGCTTCCCTTAATCATCAAATCTTTACTCCATCATTATCCACACTGGAGTTAGGAAAAGCTGTACACTGATACCTTCATTGAGATCCAAGGGACACTACTACTTCAGCCTCCCGAATTCTTTTCACATCTTTTTTCACATGGTAGTCTTCAGCACATGATTGCTGTCATTGTAGAACTCAGAAATTTGTGTCTTTCTTAAACCCAAAAGGTGCAGGGGAAATGGAGCCGACATTTGGAGACAGGTAGGAAGTAGAATGAGATGTCAAAGCCAGCAGCCAGGAAGAAGAGCGGCCACCAGGTGCTGGCTGGAGGTAACTGAGCTACTGCTCAATCCTCTGCTTCTTGCTCATCACAGGTCTGGTCAAGACAGAACCCCGTTTCTACAACAATAACAAAACAATTCATTACTCTCTGACCCAGATCAGGTTTTGCTCCATTCTAAAAAAGCAGGATTTGTGAACTAGCAATGGTTGAAAACACATGGTTTTTTTTAAAAAAATACCTGTTAAATAATGGAAGACCTCCAGGAAAATATCTGCTCTATTGCATTCCTAGTTTCTCATCTTAGGACTTAGCAAGTCCTTCTCCATGTCTACTGTTAAAAGGCTTTGGGAGGTAGCTCCCACTCCCTTCAGCATCTCCAGCAAAGCCTCCCCCAAAGGGGATGTCCTGTAAGTTTTATCTAGGTCCCAATTTCTGCTTGTACACACCAGGAAAATACTCAGCTTTTGCTGTCAAACTCCCACATGACTTACTGAAGAGGCACCTGGCTGTTTTAGAGTTTTATGTGTTAAAAATGAGATTAGTGCTTCACTATTAGAATACAGGAGTACGGGGTGTGATGGTTGATTGTGAATTCTCATCAGGATGAACAAAGACAGCAGCCACATGTCAGGAAACTCTTGTGCTTTTAGGTACAGTAGTCTAAGGTCCAGCAGGCTACCTGCTGTGCAGACTCAAAAGCTGTTGGCGGACAAAACCCTTAAATTTGCACAAGAGAGTTTCACAAGTGCTTACCAATAAGCCCTCAGTGCTGCTCAGTGCCCTTCAATCATCTCTCAGCTCCTCCCAAGGACCTTCTCAAAGCTGCTGACTCACAAGCCACAGCACATGGCCACAAGCTCCCCACACCCACTGCAAACTTCTGAACTGAGCATGGAGTAGAACAGGACAGCCGTGTGTGCCCAGGCAGAGTGAGGGAGGAGTGAAACAGAGACAGAGGAGGGACTGAGGGAATATCACCATTCTGTAGATCCTGTGTTGGTGCAGCCACGTGGATAGTGCAGAGCTGGAGTCAGCAATGAGGGTGACAGAGAGACAGAGGGACAAGAGGGCAAGAGGGCCCCATCTGCCCGGCCCTGGGACAGCCTCTTATGTACAGGAGATTTTTCCTGCAGAGCCAGCCTTTTGAGGCCTCCTCCAGGGAATGAGTTGAGGTGGGGACTGAGCTCAAGTCTTCAGGCAGAGGAGAAATTTGGCTCAGGACAGTGCTGCTCCACCCCTGCAGTATCCTCTCTTCTCACCACAGCCTTTCTGTCACAGCACTTGGAATGTCTGAGGCAAAACATGCTTAGGCCTGCTCCTGCACATTCACATCACAGCTTTTATACCACCAGCAAGTCTGCTGAAACTTTACACAGCGTACAGAATATTAAAAATGCACAAAATACCTGAGCAGGTCTTGCTGGAGCGTTTCTCTCCGAAGGCCCTGGAGATGTTGCTTGGCTGCTGCTGGTGGGGCTCTGAGATGGAGCTGTTTTTCTGTAAGGATGGTCCAATATTTCAAGTTACAAGGCCTAAATATCAACTGTCATAGTCCTTTCCTTGCAGAGCTTCAGTGCCAGGACTCAAGGAAACAGCATGAAGATGAGTTGAAGGAGCTTTAGGCAGGATATCAGGAAAACATGCGTGTCCCAGAGGGTGCTTGAGCACTGCAGCAGGCTCCCCAGGCCAGTGGTCACTGCAGCAAGGCTTCAGGAAGTGTTTGGACAGCACTCTTGGGCACCTGGTGTGATTCTGTGCAGGGCTAGGATCCTGGCAGGTCCCTCTACCTCAGCATATTCTAAGAACCTAGGCTTCATTTCCCAGGGCTTTCTTCTAAAAAGGCTCTTTTCCTTCCCCAATAGACTGAACTTACCTAGAAAGTATTAACTTCAACTTCGCTCTATCGTTTTTACTGTAGCCAGGCCAATCAGTCTGAAGGGTTTGAAACAGATGCTCCTTCAGACTGAAGGAATTATCCTTTGTATTCAGGTCAGCAACCTACAGGCACACATTTCAGAAAACAAATGTTCATTACATCTATGTGCAAACTACAGAAATCTAAAAGGGCTACTTCAGTTGGGATGGCAAAACATGGCTCTCATGGTATTGTGAATGTCCTCAGGGTGAAAAATCCCTGCCACTGCCCTGGGCAAACACAGCAACAAACGTCACAGCTTCAGGGAATCAGTTCCTTAAAGTCACTGTAGGATCAACTAAAAGTGTGTCCATGTTGAATTTGAGTCCTTTGACTAAGTTCCAAAATGCTTTTTCCTAGCTAAAGAGGAAATATTCCTATTTGATATATTATGCAGATGGGGAATATTTAAAAAGGAAGGAAGGAAGGATCTCCTGCATCTTTCAATGGGTGTGCATTTTATGAAAGCCTATGAGAAAGAAATCCCAGTGGAACTTAACTCGAAGGACTATTGGCAAAGTCTCTAATTTCAACCGGTGAGGAAGTAGTAAATTATGAATAGTAGAATAGCATGATGGAAGAAGCACTGGCACAAGTTTCACGATCTCACCTCCTGAAGGATTTTTCCAAGGGAATCCTTGTCCTTTTGCCTGACTCCATCTCTCTGCAGCCGAGCAAGTAACTCTGGCTCCTTGTAATCCCTCAGAGCAAGTAAATGAATCACCCTGTCCCTGTAGGGCCGGCCGTAAACAGCAGCACAACCGCTCCAGTCAATGTCTGCAAGTCTCACAGTCATCATCCTCCTCTTCTCAGGCACAGGACCTGAATTGCTTTGTTGAGCTCCTCTGACCTCTGCTTTTTCTCCTAAAGTGAGGGAAAACCAGAAACAAATAGTTCAAATTGGAGGTTTGGAGGAGGAAAGGAAGTTGATTCAAAAGGATGTACCAAGACTTTTGAGCCTCTGTTCAGTATTTACAGACCTCCAAGAATCTAAACAGTGAAGCATTAAACAGAAACAGTCATTAAAAGCTGGTAAAGGAGTGATACTGAATGGGAAGTTTTTATGAAAAATTTTTTATGCATGAAGCTTTTATGTGATTTCCCCTGTTCGTAAGCTCAAGCATTGAGCTATGTCTAGAATGACATGGACAGTGGGATTAAGTGCAACCTCAGCAAGTTTGCCACAACCAGAGGCATGGGATGCCATCTGGAAGGACCAGGAAGTGGGGCCTTTGGAACCTAATCAGATTCAACATAGCCAAGTGCAAAGTGCTGCATCTTTGGGTTTGGGACTTTCCCTGACACCAAGAGAGGCTTGGAGATGAAGGTGGGGAGGACTTGGAAGTGCTGGTAGATGGGAGGCTAAATATGACTAAAAAAACATACAGATATCCAGTAAAAAATGTAATGGAAGCATATCTAAAAGTGGTCCATCAGTTTAATACCCTTCATGCTGGGATCGTGTGGCTCCTTTTGTTCTTGGCTCCTGCACTCTCTGCTCATCTCTTTGGCTTTGCTCATGGCAAGCATTTTATCAAAATCAAAGGATGGGATTTTTCCACCCTGTCTAACTCTGTTTTCTCACCTTTGGAGCTAGAAATCTTCCCCTGCACCCTGACAGGCACTGGGATTCCAGATGGAGTCCGAAATTTATCTTTCTCTTGTAGCTCATGCGTGGAGGTGGAAATGGAGCTGACACTTGGAGAGAGGTTCAAAGTTGAGCAGGATGTGGAAGGCAGGTCCAAGGAAGAAGGACAGCGGCCACCAGCTGTTGGCTCAATATCACAGGGCTCTTGGTCAATCCTCTGCCTCTTGGTCCTCACAGGATTGATAAAGGCAGAAGCCAGAGGCCGTTTCTGCAAAGATGATCCCAATTAGTTTTGCTCTGAAAAAGCAGCATTTCTGACCTGGCCATGGTTGAACACACACCTTTCTTACCTAAAATGGCCTGTCATACAAGGAGGTGCTGCAGCTAAATATGTTCTCTATTTCATTCCTACTTTCTCACCTGAGTATTCAGCAAGTCATCCTCCAACTCTGTAGCTAAATGGCTTTGGGAGAGAGACATTCCCTTCAGCACCTCTATCAATCTCGTTCCCTATTTCTGCTTAGACACCCCAGGAACACACTCAACTCCTGCTGTCACACACCCACATAATTCACAAAGCAACCCCAAGAAACCACCAGTACCGTGCTGATCACAGCGTGTTCAGTGCAGAGATGATAACAACAGAGAGAAGCCCCAGTCTGACTGCAGGTCCCATTCCTGCTGTTCTCCAGAGGAAACCCTGGATCACAGCCTCTTCCCTACCGAGCACACGCTGCTCCCACCTGTGCACAGCAGCAGCTCAGAGCAGCATTGCCAGACACAGCTCTGTGCCCGCCTGTTGACAGAAATTCTGTAGGCATGGAGGTAGGACATAAGAGGATGCTGGGCCCTGCAGCATTTCCTGCTCTGGCTGGGAAAAGAGCTAGGGAAAACCAGAGCTGTTTAAAGACAATTCTTTAAGGTATAGAAAATATACCTTTCATGCAGTGTTTTCCAAGATTCTGAATTTTTTCCTTGCCCTCTTGTATTGATTTTAAGCCTGACAAGTCCAAGGTATTCCCTGATGATTCAGAGTCCCCTCCTCACACATGGGATAGCCTGAACCAAAATGGGAGCCTAAATTCTGCTTAGGACAGAAAAACAAGTTTCCTACAAATGCCTCAGTACTGGAATATGTCCTTATCATAGACTTCAATAAGATTTCTCTTCAAACAGTAGCACTGGCATTACCGTGCATGATTTAGGTACTAGAGCTGCCGTATCATCAAGAACCCTCCACAGACACAGCTAGGTACCAAAAAATATGTCCACATCTTGTCCTTAGCAGAGTTTCCCACCCACTTGTGACAAACAAGTCATGTGTGTGCAGCTTGTTGCAGGCTTTGACATTGTAACCATCAGGAAAAGTATACAGGAATCCCAGTAGAAGTATACACTTGCAAGTTTATATACTATAGAGACAGCACTACTGCTTGGACACCAAGAGCAAGCGGGAGAAAACATCATATATGTTAGAGAATGCTTAAAACTTCACAAAATACCTGAACAGTTCTAGGTGGAGTATTTCTTTCAGAAGGTCCCAGAGACAGTGACTGGCTGGTGCTGGTGACATTTGGAGCTGGAGCTGTTTTTCTGTAAGGATGGTCCAACATTTCAGGTTACAAGGCAAAAATAAGAGTCATCATTTTTACCTCACAGCGAAAACAGACCTTAATTTCCCAGAGGGTTTTTTTGAAATGGTTGTTGTCCTGACTGAACTTACTGAAAAAGAGTCACCTCCAATGTCTTTCTATCTCCTTCACTGTAGCCAGGCCAATCAACCTGAATGTCTTTGAAGAAACGTTCCTTCAGACTGAAAGAATTCTCATTTGCATCCAGGTTGGCTACCTACAGGCAGACATTTAAAACATCAATATTCATTACACCTGAAGGCAGACTACAGATGTAAAACTGGTAGTACAAAGCTAAAGCAAAGCTGAAAAGAAAATCATGCACCAGTTTTCCAGGATTTTTGTTTGATGCAAAGAACAAAGCAGCTGTCATGTAAGAAGCAACAATATTAAACACGTGTGGTCCATTTGGGCTGTAGAAATTTGGATGTAATAAATGCCAAACTGCTGCAAGCATGGAGGAAATGGATGCTATGAAAACCTCTCCCTGCACCAGGGATCCAGGTTTTTTGGTTTTTACACAGCTTTGGGAACCAAGGTACACTATGCCAGAACTCTCAGTCTTCACCATTTGAAATACATGGAGAGACCAGGTTTTTCCTTTCTGTTTTCATTTTCTTTTTTTGAGTAGGTCCTGAAGAACACCATCTCCATGAGCAAGTCCATATTTTTCCACCCTCAGGAGGACACCTGCTGCCCTCTTGTTTCCCCCAGCTACATTGCCATGGCAGAACACAGCCTGGACCTGTAAGGGGCAGGATTTCATCATCCCATGAAGCACCACAGGATGTTGGCATTTGTCTCTGCAAACAGAACTGCTTTTCTTCCTCAAGTGTCTGCTCAGAGGAAACTACAGCTTCCTATGGAACGCTTATAGGAGATAACCTACCCTAGAGCTACACTTCAACAGCTTAACAGTAACAAAGATATCCAGAATCGGGAATTCACTTTTTAAAAGCAGAACTCAGGCTGTGTTGGAAGAGAAGGAAGACTGTGAGTATAAGAGCTCAGCAAGTTCTCCCTACTGGTTTTTCATGTATAGAAAAAAACAACACCACCTCCCTGTGAAGCTAAGAAAAACGTCAATAACAGCTTTTCAGGATGTAGTGCTGTTCACACAGCCCTTTTGGAATGCAAACCAGTATCTTCAGGCAGTTCACACTGCAAACAAGAAACTACTCCTTCAAAATCTCCTTCAACATGAACAAAAATAAACAGAAAGGAGAATTTTTTTCATTTCTTACCCTCTAAGGAGCTGAGCTTTGAAATCTTATCATCACTTTTTTCATAGCTAAAAAGGAAATATTGCTACTTGATATGTTAATGCTTGCATAATTCAGCAACAGCCTACATTGAGAATATTGAATAAGGGGAATATTGAAAAAGGAAGGAAACAGCCAGTGCATCCTTCAGTCCAAGTGAATCATATATGAATGGCTGTAATAAAGAAATACCAGAGGCACTAAAATGACAAATGGAATATTATGAGAAATAACAGGTGCCAAGGAAGCTGAAGACTCAATCCACACAACAGCAAAGAAACTCTGTGCTCAAAGTTAGGCCACCACCTTTATCATGTAGGATTTGCCTGGAACACCCTTCCCTGGAAGGCAATCCCCACAGATCCAAGTAGAAGGAAATACCATTGAGAGACCACCAAATCCGTTCAAATGATATACTGCCCTATACAGCTACCAAGATTCTCTCCTCTGAAACTTGCCCCAGGTATTTTAAGGACCTCAGCTAAGTGTTTTGCCTAGCTGAGAGTTTCACCCTGTGAAGTTACTTTATGAAGCAATTTAACAGTGCAAGGGAAAGAGGGAGGATTAAAATAAGGCATGAGAAGCAACAACATTACAAAGAATTTATCATTGCCAGCTATTCTAGAAAAACAACAACAAGGCCTCCAAAGTTTTGAAGATTTCTTTCTTTTTGTCACATGGACTTGCAGTTGGGTGGAAACTGGGTAAAGTTGATGGGAAAATGTAAACAAGGAGCATTTCCTAAGCCTGTCATTGGTTTCTAATTGAAACCCTAAAGTAAGGCTGCTAAGAGTTAGCATTTCTGGCAGCAGCTCCAGGATCTCACCTCCTGAAGGATCTTTCCAAGGGATTCCTTGTCCTTTTCCACAACTCCCTCTCTCTCTAAGCAGGCAAGTAGCTCTGACTTCTTGTAATTCTTCAGAGCCAGTAAATGAACCACCCTGTCTCTGATGGGTCGCTGAGAAAGAGTACTGAAAAGTCTCCGGATGTATTTTGCAGGGTTCATGGGTATCGTTCTCTTCCTCTCAGGCACAAGATCTGGAGAGCTGTGTGGTGCTCTCCTGAGCTCTGGTATTTTCACTTCAGTAAAGAAAAAACAGAAAACGAATTGTCAAATGGGGAGCGGGAGGAAGCAAGGCAGTTGATTCAAAAGGATGTACCGACACTGTTGAAACGCTCTTTGTTCAGAATTTATAGATCATTACAAATCAAGATAGTAAAGCATTGGGAAGAAACAGTCATTAAAAAGCCCACGTAAAGGAGTGATACTGGAAGGGAGGTATTTATGAAAAACTCTTTATATGCACAGTGGTTTTCATATGATTTCTGCAGTTTGTAAGCTCAAGCACTGAGCTATGTCAAGAGTTATATGGCCAGTGGGATTAAATGCACCTTTGGCAAGTTTGACAACACCAGAGGCATGGGGTGCCATCCAGAGGGACATGGAGAACCTTGGCAAGTAGGGCCCTGGGAACTTAACAAGGCCAAGTGCAAAGTGCTGCATCTTTGGAGTTGGGACATGGCCTATCCCAGCTGGGCATGGGTGCTGGGATGGGATGGGGAGCCTGGGATGAAGGTGGAGAGGACTTGGGGGTGCTGGTGGATGAGAGGCTGGACAGGAGGCAGCAACGTGTGCTGGCAGCCCAGAAAGGCAACCGTGTCCTGGGCTGCATCAGGTGAAGTGTGGCCAGCAGGTCAAGGAAGGGGATATGACACAGCAAGCACTGTTTTGAAACCAGGAATTTGTGCTTAGTGGCTGAGGGAGACTTCATGCGTATTGGTGAGAAATCCGGGAGATTTGTGTCTTCCATCACACACACACAGACTGACCTTTCTTTACACGCTCCTTCAGTCTTGCAATGTACGTCAAATTCTTAATGCCTTTCTCCACTTCCTGTTCCTTGGACCATGCCTCTCTGATATTTGTCCGCAAACCTAATTGCACAAACATCACACACTTCAATTATTTAGAACACTGTAAACATGCCAGTTGTCAAGGGAAGACACTACTAATGTTTTGAGTTCAATCCAATGTGGATAAAGAAACTTCCCACAGCATTCAAACAAAACACCTCCTAAAACCATACCCCTGAATGACTTCTAAAGAAAATTACCTGAAACCATAAGCAAGCATTAAGATGAAAATTAGGTAAGAGTTCTTCACCCAGAGGGTGGTCAGGAATTGGGACAGGCTCCCCACAAGACTGCGTATGGTACCAAGTCCACCAGAGCTCAGAAAACATTTGGACAAGTTCCACAGGCACCTGGTGGGATTCTTGGGGACAGAGCTGCACTTTCATCCAACTCTGATTCTGATTCTCTGATTCTGTGACAAGGCCCAGTCCCTAACTGGTACTGCATGGAGTATGTTGCAAAGGCACCCTGTACCCTACCAGCAACCAGACCTGTCTCACCTGAGTTTCTCTGTGCCAGCCTAAAGCCAAAGCAGCACCAAGTTCCACAATTGTCTCACTGCTGCCAGTCCTCACACCCCAGTTACTGAATGTTAAATATTCCCTTAAGATCTATGTAGACCACCACCAAGAATCACATGTGAAACAGAACGTTCCCAGTGAGAAATGTGAAGTTTTGTTTTGTCTCTCCAAAAAGCCACCCTGACACTAGTTTAAAATGCTCTGCGCTAGGCTAAGGCAGAGCAAGAGCTGCACTTGCAGTGGCAGGGACGTCCCTGCAGGCAGGTGGCTGCAGCCACAGCCAGGTGAGAGCCTGATTTTCTCAGGGCAGCTGGCTGTACTTGGCTCAGTTCACTGCTGCAGGCAGCACCACTGAATGCCTGGAAGGGGAATATGCACCTTGAGTCTGCCTGGAACCAGGCTCCTTGGGGAAACAGCATTGAGAACAGATTAATAAGAAATGACATCACCTAAGCACGTGGTGCTTTGTGGGAAATGATGGGATTTGTGGGGAAGATGACATCAATATCTTCCTTTCAATTCCCTTGAAAAGAATCCAATGCAGCGTTGTGGCAACACTCACTTATTAACAACCAAGACAAAAAATTAAATCAAGCAAAGTTTCCCATGCTGACTTTATTAAATGCTCTATGCAACTTCCTCAAAAATGCATAGGTTTTCTTCCCATTTCCCAATTAAATTTAAAGAATAATGACAGTGCCTAGATACTCCAGAATCAAAACCTTAGCTACCAAGGCAGTGAACTTAGGTGCATGAGGTAGTCCAAACCTTGACCTCAATGCTCCAAATTGCATCACATCAACCAGTATGTGAACAGGGAAGGACTGGCAGGCTTTCTCAGGGGAAAACAAACTAGTGGCTAAATGCAGTGACAAGAGACTGCAAGGTTGATCTGAGGCCATACCACCTCCAGTTGAGATCTTGGAACACAAGAGATCCCCCTGTCCCAGGAATATGCTGCAAAAATGAATTACCAAGTTGAAAATCTTACAAACATTGAGCAAAATGTGAAAGGCAACCATACCTCCAAGTGGGTTATACAATTTGACATTCTGTCCACTTCCATTGTGCGATGCCTCACTGGCATTTGGCTAAAAGGAAAAAGATATTTTCTGTAAAAACTTCAGCCTACTCTCCATCACTGCTGATTAACTAGGCCTCTTGTTTTAA
The DNA here is from genome assembly GCF_050655825.1 of Lonchura striata. NCBI lineage: Eukaryota > Metazoa > Chordata > Aves > Passeriformes > Estrildidae > Lonchura > Lonchura striata. Next base: position 12,927,305 of record NC_140740.1, read on the forward strand.
ACAAGAGCTCTATTTGTGAAGGTTTGCTGTCACATCACTAGAAAGGGCTGCTTTGACACAGTTCTCCCTCTGCAAGCAACCGGCTACAAAACTGCCCTGAGAGAGCAACCCTCACTTAGCCTCTAATGCAGCCAAGCATTCAAGTAGCAAGTCATCCTTTCCCAGTTGCCGGAATTTATAGACACAGGCTTCCCTTGAAATCAAGTGCCTGAGTACAAGTGAACTAACCAGTGTTCAGCTAAGAATGCAGGTGAGAATGGTTCACAAAAATATAAGAATTTTGGATGCAACCTGGTGCTGGGATTTATTTGGTACTAAGGAAGCACATCTTGGCGTCACCTCCAAGAAGAATTTCATCTGCATAAGGTGATTGTCTACTCTCAACAGGCATGAAAACCCTTTCTCTCGTCCTCAGCTCTAGATACAATTCTTTGCAGCTGTGAAATGGAAGCAGTTTATCCTTGGTTGATCATATAGAACAGAATTTGGGTTGCTTGGCTGATCTCATAATTTAGGGCATAATGTATCGCATTCTGCTGGAGGTTAAAACTCACTAAAATGTTCATCAGTCTAAGTACATTTTTAACAAAAACAAGTACTGCCATCCAACTGCTTCATTCTGTAGGCAGAATTGTCTGAGATAAAATCTAAAAAGCTATGATAAATGGACTGAAAGATGCACATTAATTTTCATGAGAAGGGAGACATCAATACCGAATAGACAGTAGAATATTACTTAATTGAAGAAAATATGTAATTTAGAACCAATGAAGATTAATTTTTTTGTTAGCTAAAAATGCTAAAATTTCTTTGTTTGGAAAAGCTTTGAAAATGGTGTGCATGTGGCTGGAGTTCTCCACTATGCATCACAGCTGAGAATAAAGAAATGGCTACTCCTAAATCTAAAAAATATTGTTAGAGAGTTTCCTTTCTCCTGCCATGTTCTGTGAGTACAGTGCAAACAAGGAACAATGAGAAATCCATGCATTTTGACCAAGAGCCATGCCCAGAGCATGAATTTCCTGAGTGTCCCAGCGTGGAGAACATCTGACTTTGCCTGGCACCTCCTCAGTGTCATCCCTGAGAAACACATCCCTCAGAGAACTTCCCATTCCACTGGCACCTCTTCCGTGTGATCCCTGTGAGTTGCTTCCACCCGGGCCGCTGCCTCAAAGGAGCCCTTGGAGCACCAGTGGGGCCCCAGCCCTGCCCAACAGGTCCCGCGGGGTCAGCAGCACCCGACACCAACACCATGGCCAAGCCCCCACCCGCTGGCAGCCCGCAGCGCCCGACACCTGCCCCTCACCTCTTGGTCCTGGGGCCTCTGGGTCACCCTGACGGGCACGGCAGTGCTGTCGGGGGCCCTGTGGGACGCAGTGCAGAACGCTCTGGATTGTGCCCAGGCCCACGGCTCCGCCATCCCGCTCTGCCTCGGGTGCTCCGGCTCCCACACAGCCACTGAGCCTGCTGAGAAATCTGCAAAATGCAAAATATTTGTTAGGAAAATGTGTGTGAATTTGTCCCTGAGCCCCCCCATTTCTGCACAGAACTGTAAATAATTACCGCCACTCAGTGTGTGGATCGGCCTCTTGAACAACGTGCGCTAGAACCAACCAAGCTGGAACAACACTCGCTCTTGCTCTGACACCTCTGCTCTCAACGCTGCTGCTGAGGGGTCTGACCGGTCCTGCTGTGTGCTGGTGACAATGGCCACGTGTCCTTGGAAACGGGGAGTTCCATGTTCCAGGCTGGGTGGGATGTCACTGAGGAGCGGGACGCCACACAGCTGGGGCACAGGGAGTTCACAATGGGCACACATGGGGAATGCCCTGTCTTATCCCATGACTGACTCAGCTCATTTCCAAGTGCAGAAAGGGGTGCTCTGGCCAAACCAGTTGCTGCAGTAGCTTTGCAAACCAGGGCTAATGAAGTGTTTCTGCACAAAAGTGCTGCACTTGGCTCTCTCTGAGGCAAAAGAGCAGCTTAACACCCCTATCCAGGGCAGCAAGGTGCAGCCCCCCCAGCACTGGGCAATCCTGTCATGGACCAATCAGTCTGTGAGGCTTCCAGCACATACACAGTCACTCAAATATTATCTCTTTGACAAAACCTGACCTTTCCTCATCCCAGTCTCCTAAAAGGAAACAAGTCAGCAGCATGCCCAGGCCCCCATGTGCTGTGCAGGAGGAGCTGACATGGAAAGGCTCATGCTGGCCCTGAGCACAGTTACAGGTTGATAATTATGCTGACTGCAGCTGGCCATTGAAGTTACTGACACATGTAGATAACATTTTATACTCAGTTTATGATGGTTTTATTGTCATTTTCCCCCTACCCAAGATTATTCCTGATTTAAGTCAGCTGGCACCAAAAAAACGATGTCCAGTCATTACCAGGAGAGATAATAAGAGCATGTAGTTAAGAATGTGTTGAATATTACCATCCAAAGCACATTTTCAATGACATCTTATATTTTTTTTCAAGACCATGTCTAGATCTCCCCATGTCTCATCTCCTGGCTGCCTCACTCACAAGGACAGTGCAGTCTGGGGAAAGAAAGGGAGGAAGCAATTTGTCAAACACCAGAGGCCACATCTGTGTCCCTTTTTGGGAATGACTGGATGGTGTTGATTATCGATCCTCAGTTATGAACTATTGGAAAGGCCTGTGTATGAGTCATGAAAGGATTCCATGGAGGTGTTACACTGGACTCCAGAATGTCCAACAACCTTTCTATATATTTTAAAGGTTATTGATGACAACTCCTGCTCTGGAGTTACCAGATGTGACTGACCCCTTTGCACTGTTCATACATGAGTACCTTTGCCTTGCACAGTAATTCCATCTTTAGCTCAAAGAATGGGAATGAAGGAAGTAACCCTGTGGTATTTTGAGCCTATTTCTCAAAAGACAGCTAACCTATGTATAGAGGGATGGCCACTGCACCTCAGAGCAGGAGCCACCATGGTCCTGATTGATAGAATATACTTGAAAATAAATGGGAAAAAATGTGACAGTTTATGTGCCACACATGGTTATGTCTCATGTAGAACAAAAAGGACATCACTGGTTATCCCTGAGCAGAATCTGAAAGTAACAGGTGGTAGTCCTGGAACAAAAGACCTTGAGACCCAGGCCCCTCAAAAACTTTCTTTGTCCGTGCTGCACATGTGCCTAGAGTGACATGTGGGTCACCTTCCTGCCAGTTCAGAATGTGCAGAACTGTACCTAAGTACTACTTCTGTTCAAAGTTTTCTAGAGGCAAAAAGGTTGCTGGGACAGGGGCACTGGGGGAATGTCAATAAGTAGTAGGTTGTCCTGAAGTCCCTTTTGCCGGGCAGATGCCATGGAGGTCTCTCACCCAGAAGAAGAGCCAGGACCCGCAGGGCAGATCCCATGTCCTGGATCCAGCCAGAACGGGGGTAAATTTTTCACCAGCCAGGAGGAGTATGGCCAGAACCTTGGGGTAATTGGATATCACCTGCCACGTGGCAGGGGGAAGTGGAAGGGGTTTGTTCTTCCTCCGCCGGTGTGCCATTAGTCATGGGGTGTGCCAAGTTCTGTATGGTGAACAATCATGTGTGACTTGTTCACCTCTTGTACACTCTCCTTTTAGTGTTATTATTACCATAAGGCTGGGCAGTTATCCCAGCTGGGCAAAGAGTAGTCCCAGAATCACTCTTACATGAAAAAGTGGATTGCAAACACAAAGCCATTAATTGGAGTACTGAAAAACTTTTGAAACATTGGAAAGATCTATAATTGGGTCTGAAATGGCTCAGATTGTACAATCAAGACTCCAAAAATGTATAGTTTGTAAAAGAGACAACCCTAACACAGCTTACAATGTAGTGCTGAGAGCCATAAAATCTGGGGATGTTCCAAGTGAATAGTGGCAGATGGATTTTACAGAATTTCCCAGAAAATAGGGGTCTAAATCTCTCCTAGTTATGGTGGGTACCTTTTCTGTGTGGCCAGAAGACTTCCCTTGTCACACCAATCAGTCTAGGGAAGTGGTTAAAATATTGTTGAATAAAATAATACTTAGATTTGAGGTGCCTTTAGGAATGTCATCAGATAGAGGTTCCCACTTTATTGCAGAAGGGGTACAAGAAGTTAGGAAAGCCTTGGGAATAGCTTGGGATCTTCATACTCCTTATAGGCCCCAAGCTAGGGGCAAAAGAGAGAGAATGAATTATACCATCAAATTGAACTTGGGTAAAATATGTTAGGAAACCTCCTTGATATAGGTCCAAGCTTTACATGTTGCTCTACTTTAAATTAGAATTCAATTAGCCCTGGGAAATGAAGCCTAGGTTCTTAGAATATGCTGAGGTAGCAGGGACCTGCCAGGATCTTAGCCCTTCACAGAATCACACCAGGTGCCCAAGAGTGCTGTCCAAACACTTCCTGAAGCCTTGCTGCAGTGACCACTGGCCTGGGGAGCCTGCTGCAGTGCTCAAGCACCCTCTGGGACACGCATGTTTTCCTGACATCCTGCCTAAAGCTCCTTCAACTCATCTTCATGCTGTTTCCTTGAGTCCTGGCACTGAAGCTCTGCAAGGAAAGGACTATGACAGTTGATATTTAGGCCTTGTAACTTGAAATATTGGACCATCCTTACAGAAAAACAGCTCCATCTCAGAGCCCCACCAGCAGCAGCCAAGCAACATCTCCAGGGTCTTCGGAGAGAAACGCTCCAGCAAGACCTGCTCAGGTATTTTGTGCATTTTTAATATTCTGTACGCTGTGTAAAGTTTCAGCAGACTTGCTGGTGGTATAAAAGCTGTGATGTGAATGTGCAGGAGCAGGCCTAAGCATGTTTTGCCTTAGACATTCCAAGTGCTGTGACAGAAAGGCTGTGGTGAGAAGAGAGGATCCTGCAGGGGTGGAGCAGCACTGTCCTGAGCCAAATTTCTCCTCTGCCTGAAGACTTGAGCTCAGTCCCCACCTCAACTCATTCCCTGGAGGAGGCCTCAAAAGGCTGGCTCTGCAGGAAAAATCTCCTGTACATAAGAGGCTGCCCCAGGGCCGGGCAGACGGGGCCCTCTCGCCCTCTTGTCCCTCTGTCTCTCTGTCACCCTCATTGCTGACTCCAGCTCTGCACTATCCACGTGGCTGCACCAACACAGGATCTACAGAATGGTGATATTCCCTCAGTCCCTCCTCTGTCTCTGTTTCACTCCTCCCTCACTCTGCCTGGGCACACACGGCTGTCCTGTTCTACTCCATGCTCAGTTCAGAAGTTTGCAGTGGGTGTGGGGAGCTTGTGGCCATGTGCTGTGGCTTGTGAGTCAGCAGCTTTGAGAAGGTCCTTGGGAGGAGCTGAGAGATGATTGAAGGGCACTGAGCAGCACTGAGGGCTTATTGGTAAGCACTTGTGAAACTCTCTTGTGCAAATTTAAGGGTTTTTGTCCGCCAACAGCTTTTGAGTCTGCACAGCAGGTAGCCTGCTGGACCTTAGACTACTGTACCTAAAAGCACAAGAGTTTCCTGACATGTGGCTGCTGTCTTTGTTCATCCCGATGAGAATTCACAACCAGCCATCACACCCTGCACTCCTGTATTCTTATAGCGAAGCACGAATCTCATTTTTAACACATAAAACTCTAAAACAGCCAGGTGCCTCTTCAATAAGTCATGTGGGAGTTTGACAGCAAAAGCTGAGTATTTTCCTGGTGTGTACAAGCAGAAATTGGGACCTAGATAAAACTTACAGGACATCCCCTTTGGGGGAGGCTTTGCTGGAGATGCTGAAGGGAGTGGGAGCTACCTCCCAGAGCGCCTTTTAACAGTAGACCTGGAGAAGGACTTGCTAAGTCCTAAGATGAGAAACTAGGAATGCAATAGAGCAGATATTTACCTGGAGGTCTTCCATTATTGGACTGCTATTTTTTTAAAAAAAAACATGTGTTTTCAACCATTGCTAGTTCACAAATCCTGCTTTTTTAGAATGGAGCAAAACCTGATCTGGGTCAGAGAGTAATGAAATGTTTTGTTATTGTTGTAGAAACGGGGTTCTGTCTTGACCAGACCTGTGATGAGCAAGAAGCAGAGGATTGAGCAGTAGCTCAGTTACCTCCAGCCAGCACCTGGTGGCCGCTCTTCTTCCTGGCTGCTGGCTTTGACATCCCATTCTACTTCCTACCTGTCTCCAAATGTCGGCTCCATTTCCCCTGCACCTTTTGGGTTTAAGAAAGACACAAATTTCTGAGTTCTACAATGACAGCAATCATGTGCTGAAGACTACCATGTGAAAAAAGATGTGAAAAAAATTCGGGAGGCTGAAGCAGTAGTGTCCCTTGGATCTCAATGAAGGTATCAGTGTACAGCTTTTCCTAACTCCAGTGTGGATAATGATGGAGTAAAGATTTGATGATTAAGGGAAGCCTCTGCATGAATTAAGGTGCAAGAAAGACTCTATTCCAGAGTCACTAGTACAGACATTATTTAATAGTAAATGTGAGCTAGAGGGATAGAAAGCTAAAGGAGGAGATGGGCCAGGCAGGGAGAAAAGCTGAGATGAACACCGAGGTGGGTTAGGCCCGCATAGGCCCTCCCTTCCTGCAGTGCAGTTGCACAGGCTCAGCTGCAGCAGTGGTGCTGCATCCCCTCATTGCATTTGCAGTGCAGGAGGGGAGGGAGAACTGTCTGTCTGTGTGTGTGTGTGTGTGGTATAAAACACTGGAAATTGCGCCCAGCTTGTCTCAGAGCAGTGATGTTGGCAAGGGCAGTCAGGCCCCTGCAGCTCTGGGGCTGTGGGGCAGCTGTGGCCTTTGGAGCAGGCAGGGCCCTGGCTCGCACTGGATGCAGCCAGGGATGCTCTGTGGAAGGCTGAGGGCAAGCCTGGCCCTGCAGGGGAGCAGTGCAGTGAGGCCCGTGCTAGGGCTCTTGCTAGCTAATGTCACTGGGCAGAGGCCAGTAGTCCAAGCTACTGCTTCTTAGGAACCTCTCAAAATGTTGAAAGGCATCTGTAGTTTTCTCTTTTAACTTGTCCTGCACACCAGTCAGGTGCATCTGGCCTGGGATGCATCCCTGGCATTTGTTGTTGTCTCTCCCTGTACTGAATTTTAACTTGGTAAAGATTTATTGCTTGTAAATATTTATCTCAAGATGGTTTGAAGTGTTCATTCCCATGTGGAATGAGTTTTTGTCATTCCAAAGAGAACCAGATCTTCAGGCCCAGAAGAGCAGAAGCTTTGGTGTGACAGTATTATTCTCATTGCCACTTCATCTTGGATTTGTATCATGAGCTTGATAAACCTCACACCTGTTGATTTGATGGAGAAGGTTTGAGTCCCTTCAGTGGCTTTAAGCATGAATGAGTTTTGCCCTCTTTAGCCACTGCTGGGCTTTGGGTTGTTATTGTGGTTTCAGACTTGTCTAGAGTTTGTTGTAAAAAACAGCCTCAGTTTGCAAACTTCCCAGAAGACTCCAAAGTCAGTCTGAGAGTATTTTTACTGCTTTACATGAATAAAACCAGACTGGCCTGGCTTGGTAACCTCTGAGTCTGCCTCAAGGCTATTTTAAAGAAAAGGTCAGGAAATTCTAAACTCTGCAGTAATGCTGACATGCCTGAATCTTTTTTTTTTTTTTTTAATTTCTTCTTCCTAGGGTAGCCCCAGCTACTCTGAGATGAAGAGCAGATGCCAGTACCTCCACAAAAAGCTGTCCCACATTTAGCAATGAGTATCTGAATTTGGCAAGCAGCAAGTGGAGTCCTGGCACCAGTCGTCTGCTTCAGCAAGGAATCATCTATGAACTCAGGCTGTTTTATTATAAAAGAAGATTAAGTTTTTAGGATTCTTCAAGTTAGGATTGAGTAGATGATTATTTGTTAAAAACATAGGATTAGTTAGTCTAAGATTACAGAATTTAGTATTGAACTTTAGCAATAAAGAAGTTGCACTATTGTTAACAAAAGTACTGAAGTCTGTCCAAGATATATTTGGTTTATAGTTTCTTCATCCTAGCCTAGGTCCCAGTTCCAGTAGCATGTTTTGGGGGTTTATTAGAAATGACACCCAGTTGATTAGAGGAGAAACAAGGGATGAAGCTTTCCAGCCTTTCCTTTCCTTCTTCTCTGAATCTGTTATTTCCCTTTTTGAAAATGGTCAGTTTTCCCTGAATGTTAAAGAGACCACTTTCGTCATATTTAATCTAGTAAGCTTCCTCTATACAGTCTACAGCTTCTCTAAACTGAGGGCTAAGATGTCCAGAGGAGCTGATGAGACTCTGTCCTGGGTTGTAAGATAAGCTTGTATTCTATTTGCCATCTGTCGAAGGCGAACCGGTTGGACAGGTTTTTTGTTATCTCTCTCAGAGACAATGGTTTGTGTATACACCTTCGACTGATTCAATGAAGGGGGTCCCACCCAGAGGGGAGAAGCAGCTCTCTCCCTCTTCTTCGCGGGACTCCGAGAGAAGCAGCTCTCTCCCTCTTCTTCGCGGGACTCCGAGAGAAGCGGCTCTCTCCCTCTTCTTCGCGGGACTCCGAGAGAAGCAGCTCTCTCTCTCTCTCTGCGCGGGATTCCCGGGGAAAGCAGCTCTCTCTCTCTCTCTTCGCGGGATTCCTGGGGAAGCAGCTCTCTCTCGCTCTCTCTTCGGCGGCACTCGCAGCGAAGCAGCCGGCGCGCAGAGGCGACGGCAGCGGAGCTCAGAGGCAACCCCGGCGCAGAGGAAGACCGGCCCCACTGCCACCAGATCTTCAGAGGGAAACTATACCCTTCTAGAGATCACCACTGCAGCTACAATTCACCAGCCACTGCAAGGGAAGCAAATTGTCCCAGTAGAACTGATACTGGCACCCCGCAGGTTCTGGACTTTTTTTTCCTTTCACTGGTTTTGTTTGTACCGATTGCATTTGCCTTTTTAAATTGTTGTCTAGTTTTCTCCTAGTAAAGAATTGTTACTCCCACTCCCATATCTTTGCCTGAGAGCCTTTTAATTTAAAGATCCTCGTAATTCAGAGGGAGGGGGGTTTGCCGTTCTCCATTGCACAGGAGGCTTTGCCCTCTTTCACAGACTCCTGTCTTGTCGAACCAAGACAGAATTTGGCGCATCAACGTGAGGCCCGAGGGCATTGAGAGGGAAAAAGGATTAACAGTTCTTAAGTAATTTGGTTTTGTTGTGTGTAAAAACATCTTCAGCATCACCATGTGGTCTAGTTTACCTTGGTTTGGGTGGCATGTGATCGTAGCTATACTTTTCCCATTTGCAGACCCTTATCTAAAAATGGGTCCTATAACTAAGGCTACGGTGTCTGTTATCAAGTTTGGCTTCTGGGTTAATTGGGTGAGGAATTCATGGATCTTTAATTTCCTCTGGAAGGCAGGTACATGGATTCATAGCTATCACACGTTAACTGTATGTTTTTGGGGTTACTTTAATAACGGTACCTACTGCGAGGAAATAGCACCTGGGCAAACTTTCTCTCAACCTTTTAACCATCTTTTTGGGTCTGCTCCACCAGTTCTCAAAGGGTTAAGATCCTTTATAAGTGCTAATGATACCATACAATGGGTGGTGTTGCTGATAGTCCTGTTATATTTAGCATTCAGAGATAAGGGAAGATTAACCTGGATAACTACCCTCACACCTACACCACAGACTCGAGATGCTGCTGCTCCAGAGCCTGACCCTGCCCCACAGCCCACCTCAGAAATGAACCACCCAGATTGGGTGAGGGTTCTGGTTAAGGAGATACGAGAGATGCTGAAGGAGTGCATTTCCCCAGCTGGTGAGAAACCGGCCCTTTGCCTTGAGGAGGGACAGTCTAATAGTACAGCTGTGGAACCCACAGATGTTACAACTGTCCAGGTTCCAGCTGAACCACAAAGGCAGTCACGGTCAGCAGCAGTGGCCCCGGTAGAAACAAGGAAGTCTAAGGTGAAAGCAGAGCACCCTGCAGATAGGGACAGGAATGGAGGAACCTCACAACCCACAGGGGAGCCAGAGATTGCTATCATCACCGAGTCCCTGACGTACGAAAGTCTTCGCAATCTGCATAAAGACATTGTGCGACGAGGGCGTGAGGCTTATGCTACCTGGCTACTCCGGGTTTGGGATCTTATGGGTACAGGCGTGCAGCTGGACGGTGGTGAGGCAAGGAACTTGGGACCCTTGACCCAGGACTCAGGTATAAATCAGGTTTTTGTAAGGGAACCAGGGTCCCTTTCTCTCTGGGAGCGGCTCTTAATGAGTGTCAGGGAGAGGTTTATCCACAGAGAGAGAATGCAAGAGCACCATCATAGAATGCGCTGGAAGACCCTCGAGGAAGGGATCCAACAGCTGAGAGAAGTGGCAGTATTGGAGGTACTCTTTGGGAGGGATGGACGACACAATAATGACCCTGACAAGGTCAGGTGTACGGGACAAATGCTGTGGAGTCTGGCAAATCTTGGGCCATCTCAATACGCCACCTTCATTGCAACGATCAATGCTGACACCCACCGGGAGACAATAGGTTCTGTTGCCAACAAACTTAGGAATTATGAGAGTATGATTAATGGCCCAATGCAGGCTCATATCTCAGCTGTGATTAAGGAGTTTAAAGAGGAGATGAGGGAGGAGATAAGGAAGGTTAATACAGCACCCGTGAGAGTCACAGGCCCCAGAATCAGCACCCAACAATCCCCAGCTAGAGAGAGAGGGTACACCCCAAGGGCTAATCTGTGGTTCTTCCTGCGTGACCATGGGGAAGACATGGGGAGGTGGGATGGGAAACCCACTTCTGTCCTGGCAGCACGGGTCCGTCAACTCAAGGAGGGAAACTCTAACCGGGGGAGTTCCACCAAAGTGAAGGTAGCCTCAACCTCCCGTGACCAAGCTTGTGGGTACGATCTGTCAGACCCCCTTGAAGGGACCTCTAGTATGTATGCCCAGGGAAGGAATGATAACCAGTGTTAGAGGGGCCCTGTCTCTAGCCAGGGAGAGGCACGGGAAAACCGGATCTTCTGGACAGTGTGGATCCGATGGCCTGGCACATCAGAGCCACAAAAATATGATGCTTTAGTTGATACTGGTGCACAGTGTACTCTGATACCATCGGGACATGTGGGGGCAGAGCCTGTTTCCATTGCTGGTGTGACAGGGGGATCACAACAATTGACTCTGGTGGAAGCTGAGGTGAGCCTGACTGGGAAGGAGTGGAAGAAACACCCTATAGTGACTGGCCCAGATGCTCCGTGTATCCTAGGCATAGACTTCCTCCGGAACGGATATTACAAAGACCCAAAGGGACTCAGGTGGGCTTTTGGAATAGCCGCTGTAGAGGCAGAAGACATTAAGCAATTGAACACCTTGCCTGGACTGTCAGAAAACCCCTCTGCAGTAGGACTCCTAAGGGTGGAAGAACAACGCGTGCCAATTGCGACCTCGACAGTGCACCGCCGGCAGTATCGGACGGATCGAGATGCCGTGATCCCCATCCACAAAATGATTCGGGAGCTGGAGAGCCAAGGGGTGGTCAGCAAAACCCACTCACCCTTCAACAGCCCCATCTGGCCTGTGCGCAAATCTGACAAAGAATGGAGATTGACTGTGGACTATCGTGGCTTAAATGAAGTGACTCCACCGCTGAGCGCTGCTGTGCCGGACATGCTGGAACTCCAGTACGAGCTGGAGACCAAGGCAGCAAAGTGGTATGCCACCATTGATATTGCTAATGCGTTTTTCTCCATTCCTCTGGCAGCAGAATGCAGGCCTCAGTTTGCTTTCACCTGGAGGGGCGTGCAGTACACCTGGAACCGACTGCCCCAGGGGTGGAAACACAGCCCCACCATCTGCCATGGACTGATCCAGGCTGCACTGGAAAAGGGTGAGGCTCCAGAACACCTGCAATACATTGATGACATCATTGTGTGGGGGAGCACAGCGGCAGAAGTGTTTGAGAAAGGTGAGAGGATCATCCAGATACTACTAGAAGCTGGCTTTGCCATCAAGAAGAGCAAAGTCAAGGGACCTGCCCGAGAGATCCAGTTCCTGGGAGTGAAATGGCAAGATGGACGGCGCCAGATTCCCACTGAGGTCATCAACAAGATCACAGCTATGTCCCCACCAACCAGCAAAAAGGAAACACAAGCTTTCCTGGGTGCCATAGGTTTCTGGAGAATGCACATTCCTGAGTATAGCCAGATTGTGAGCCCTCTTTATCTGGTTACCCGAAAGAAGAATGATTTCCACTGGGGCCCTGAGCAGCAACAAGCCTTCACCCAGATCAAGCAGGAGATCGCTCATGCTGTAGCCCTTGGCCCAGTCAGAACGGGACCAGAGGTCAAGAATGTGCTCTACTCTGCAGCCGGGAACCATGGGTTGTCCTGGAGCCTTTGGCAGAAAGTGCCTGGGGAGACTCGAGGCCGACCACTGGGATTCTGGAGCCGAAGTTACAGAGGGTCTGAAGCCAACTACACTCCCACAGAGAAGGAAATCTTGGCTGCCTTTGAAGGAGTTCAAGCCGCCTCGGAGGTAATTGGCACAGAAACACAACTCCTCCTGGCACCCCGACTACCGGTGCTGGGGTGGATGTTTAAAGGAAAGGTTCCTACTACCCACCATGCCACTGACGCAACATGGAGCAAATGGATTGCCCTCATCACCCAACGCGCCCGTATTGGAAACCTGAATCGCCCTGGGATTTTGGAGATAATTACGAACTGGCCAGAAGGTGAAAACTTTGGTCTCACTGATGATGAGGAGCAGGTACAAGTGACAAGGGCTGAAGAGGCTCCACCATACAACCAACTACCAGCAGAAGAGACCTGCTACGCTCTTTTCACTGATGGTTCCTGTCGCATTGTAGGGATGAACCGGAAGTGGAAAGCAGCCGTATGGAGCCCCACACGCCAAGTTGCACAAGCTACCGAAGGAGAAGGTGGATCGAGCCAACTCGCCGAACTCAAGGCCGTTCAGCTGGCTCTGGACATTGCTGAAAGGGAGAAGTGGCCAAAGCTCTACCTTTATACTGATTCATGGATGGTAGCCAATGCTCTGTGGGGCTGGCTGGGAAGGTGGAGGAAGGCCAACTGGCAACGTAGAGGAAAGCCAATCTGGGCTGCTGATATATGGAAAGACATTGCCTCTCGGGTGGAAAAGCTGACGGTGAAAGTCCGTCATGTAGATGCCCATGTCCCCAAAAGTCGGGCTAATGAGGAGCACCGAAACAACGAGCAGGTAGATCAGGCAGCAAAAATAGAGGTGTCAAAGATAGACTTAGATTGGCACCATAAGGGGGAGTTGTTCCTGGCTCGATGGGCTCATGATGCCTCAGGTCATCAGGGCAGAGATGCCACCTACAAGTGGGCACGAGACCGAGGGGTGGATCTAACCATGGACAGTGTTTCCCAGGTTATCCATGACTGTGAGACGTGTGCTGCCATCAAACAGGCCAAGAGAGTGAAGCCCCTATGGTATGGTGGGCGGTGGTCCAAGTACAAGTATGGGGAGGCCTGGCAGATTGACTATATCACACTGCCCCAGACACGCCAAGGCAAGCGCTACGTGCTGACCATGGTGGAAGCCACCACTGGATGGCTGGAGACTTTCCCTGTACCTCATGCCACTGCCCGGAACACCATCTTAGGCTTGGAAAAGCAAGTCCTGTGGAGACACGGCACCCCTGAGAGAATTGAGTCTGACAACGGCACCCATTTCAAGAACAGCCTTATCAACACCTGGGCCAGAGAACATGGTATCGAATGGATATATCATATTCCCTATCATGCTCCAGCTGCCGGCAAAGTTGAACGGTGCAACGGACTCCTTAAGACTACCCTGAAGGCACTTGGTGGGGGAACATTTAGAAACTGGGAAATTAACCTGGCAAAAGCAACCTGGATGGTCAACACCCGGGGGTCTGTCAGTCGAGCTGGCCCTGCTCAGTCAGAACCCTTACACGCAGTAGATGGAGATAAGGTCCCTGTAGTACATATGAAAGGTATTTTAGGGAAAACTGTTTGGATTAATCCCACCTCAGGCAAAGACCAACCCATTCGTGGGATTGTCTTTGCTCAAGGACCTGGTTACACTTGGTGGGTAATGCAGGAAGATGGGGAGACCCGCTGTGTACCACAGGGAAACTTGGTCTTAAGAGAGAACTGGGTGTAAGATTTCATGGTGTGCAGATGGAAATAGAATAAGGGGTGGATAATGTCCTGGGTTGTAAGATAAGCTTGTATTCTATTTGCCATCTGTCGAAGGCGAACCGGTTGGACAGGTTTTTTGTTATCTCTCTCAGAGACAATGGTTTGTGTATACACCTTCGACTGATTCAATGAAGGGGGTCCCACCCAGAGGGGAGAAGCAGCTCTCTCCCTCTTCTTCGCGGGACTCCGAGAGAAGCAGCTCTCTCCCTCTTCTTCGCGGGACTCCGAGAGAAGCGGCTCTCTCCCTCTTCTTCGCGGGACTCCGAGAGAAGCAGCTCTCTCTCTCTCTCTGCGCGGGATTCCCGGGGAAAGCAGCTCTCTCTCTCTCTCTTCGCGGGATTCCTGGGGAAGCAGCTCTCTCTCGCTCTCTCTTCGGCGGCACTCGCAGCGAAGCAGCCGGCGCGCAGAGGCGACGGCAGCGGAGCTCAGAGGCAACCCCGGCGCAGAGGAAGACCGGCCCCACTGCCACCAGATCTTCAGAGGGAAACTATACCCTTCTAGAGATCACCACTGCAGCTACAATTCACCAGCCACTGCAAGGGAAGCAAATTGTCCCAGTAGAACTGATACTGGCACCCCGCAGGTTCTGGACTTTTTTTTCCTTTCACTGGTTTTGTTTGTACCGATTGCATTTGCCTTTTTAAATTGTTGTCTAGTTTTCTCCTAGTAAAGAATTGTTACTCCCACTCCCATATCTTTGCCTGAGAGCCTTTTAATTTAAAGATCCTCGTAATTCAGAGGGAGGGGGGTTTGCCGTTCTCCATTGCACAGGAGGCTTTGCCCTCTTTCACAGACTCCTGTCTTGTCGAACCAAGACAGACTCCTAATCCAGAAGTAGACCCAAATGGGGAGAATTCTGAGTAATGTAGAAAATAAGAGAGAATGAGCCAAACCCCAAAAGAATTTTCTGATCCCCTGTGAGAAGCCCGGGTTTGGTTTGGGGTCTCGAGTGGTGGTAAAGTCTCTCCTCCAACCCGTGCTTCCAAAGAAAAACTCCACAGCCTCTTACTGTTTGGTCTCAAGGCAGTTTATTGCGAGTTATCTAACAGATTGTGTTCGCGGGCTGCGGCTGTTTGATCAGCGGCCCCGGCAGAGACACACACACTCCTGACACCCTCACTGTCCAGTGTCTTCTTCTTCTCCCCCCCCCACCCAGGGCTGCTGCTATCTTTTATAAGATATATTACATATAACATGTTTACAATTATTCCCCAATACCTACTACCAATATTACCAAGTGCTTTTCTACTCTAAACCAATCTGTGAATGCCAACATCACCAAGAACATGGAGGCAAGGAAGAAGAATGAGGAAGAATACGATCAGCCCACTTTCCTCCATCTTAGAACTTCTGACCCCTATGTACAAAGTAAAAAACCCCCTGAACAGGTGCTAAAACCCCCCTGTACAATACTAAAACATTTTCCCCTCTGTTTTGTAACTTCTTTTACTATACTATCTAACCCTTTGTGACTGCTCGTTCCACCTTCAGAGCTGGTAATTCATTCCATGGCTCAAACTCGAAATCACAGCTGTTTCCAGCTGCTTGCTGGGGTCTAGAATGCTTCTGACCAAGGCCTGGAACCTCTAAAAATGTCTGAGAGACATTTTAAGTTCCCACAACAGAGATGTGAGTGTGAAACCACAAAAAGTTGTGTGACCTCATAGGGACAAAGTTACATCACAGATATGTCTGTGTGATATCACAGAGATGTCAGTGTGACCTCAAAGAGATGTCTGTGTGACATCACAGAGAGCTGTGTGACATCACAGTGATGTCATTGTGACAGCCCAGACATGTCTGTGTGACATCACAGAGAGCTGTGTGACATCACAGAGATGTAAGGGTGACATCAAAGTCAGCTGTGTGATATCACAGAGATGTCATTGTGACATCACAGAGCTGTGTGACGTCAGAGAAATGTAAGAGTGACATCACAGAGATGTCTGTGTGACCTCACAGACAGCGGTGTGATGCCACAGTGATGTCATTGTGACATCACAAAAATCTGTGTGACATCAGACAGATGTCAGTGTGACATCACAGACAGCTGTGTGACATGACAGAGATGTCCATGTGACACCACAAAAAGCTGGGTGGCCTCATGGGGTGGAAATGACATCACAGTGATGTCTGTGTGACATCAAATACAGCTGTGTGACATCACAGTGATGTCATTGGGATGTCACAAAATCTGTGAGACATCAGAGATATGTCATTCTGACATCAAAGAGAGCTGTGTGACATCACAGAGATGACTTTGTGACACCTCATGGAGTCCAAGTGACATCACAGAGATGTCTGTGTGATATCCCAGAAATGTCAGTGTGACATCACAGACAGCTGTTTGACATCACTCTGATGTCAGTGTAACATCACAGATATGTCTGTGTGACATCACAGAGAGCTGTGTGATGTTACAGAGATGTCAGGGTTACATCACAGACTGCTGTGTGACATCACAATGATGTCATTGTGACATCAAAAATGTCAGTGTGACATCACAGACAGCTGTGTGACATCACAGATATGTCATCCTGACATCACAGAAATGTGGATGTGACAGCGCTGAGAGCTGTGTGACATCACAGAGATGTCTGTGTGACATAACAGGAGGTTGTGTGATATCACAGTGATGTCCATGTCACATCACAGAGAGCTGTGTGACGTCACCAAGAGGTCAGTGTGACATCACAGACAGCTGTGTGAAATCACAGAGAAGTCAGTATGACATCATAGGGATGTCCATGCGACATCGCAGGCAGCTCTGTGACATCACAGTG
Organism: Lonchura striata; assembly: GCF_050655825.1. Taxonomy (NCBI): domain Eukaryota; kingdom Metazoa; phylum Chordata; class Aves; order Passeriformes; family Estrildidae; genus Lonchura; species Lonchura striata. The sequence continues at coordinate 12,944,229 of NC_140740.1, forward strand.
ATGTCATTGTGACATCACAAAAAGCTGTGGGAGCTCATAGGACCGAAGTGACATCACAGAGATGTCTGTGGCTGCACCACTTCTGCTTTGGTTTCTGCCTGCATCTAGAAGTGCCACAGATGTGCCAAGTGGGGCCAGTGGCCCATATGCCAAGGGCAGTGTAGTCTGGAGGGCATGAATGAAGAAGAGCCATCCCCACTTTTAAACCTTACCAAAGGCACCAAGAAATGTCACTTTGTAGCTTTAAGAGACAGCTGACAACTCAGAAGGAAATGCTGAGTGTATTCACAGGCTGAAAAAAAGGGAATCTTCCAGGCAAGTTAAAGTTTCAGAAGCTTTATTTTCAATCCTAAACTATAATCCTACTCTACAATCCTACTCTACAAAACTACTCTTCAGTCCTGTTCTTAGCTGGTTATAGTGTAAATGGTCCTGATGTGATTATCGCAGTTGGTAGATAGTTCTTTTTGGTAAGTAATGGAGGGAGGGAACAGCTTTGTGTGTCCTTTTGGGGGATCGCCCCAATTTTCTGGTGTCCTCCGTTCATTTTGGGATACCACACCTCCTCTTTGGGCATCTCCACCCAGCGATTTTGGCTTCCACTCCTTCCACTTTGGGGTCCCCCTTTAACTTTGTGCACCCCATCCCCATGTCCCACACATGCCCAGTGTCCCCAGTGTGCACTGAATGGCCAGCAAGGGACTGGGGAATGCTGGGACCCACAGTGATGTCAGTCTTCTCTCCTGGTTACACATAGGACTCCTCGGCCCTTTCTGGGGTGCCCTGGAGTGCCAGAGCCATGGTGAGGAAGTGTCTTTGCTGCCATCCTGTGCAGGATCATGCCTGGCCCATTATGGCCTCATGTCCCCGTCTCTCATTGTCCTCTGACATTCCCTGTGTCCCTGCACCCCTCTCAAGAGCAGGACTTTGGTGCCAAGCCCAGCGCTCCAAATCCACGCGTTGCCTCTGTCCTTGTGGTATCCCCGCACGTACTTTATGGACAAGAATAGCCCTTAGTTAATCTAAGAATTGATACCTGGCTAACAAGATAATGACCCATCACTCTCACTGGTTTGCCCCCTCCTCCCTACCTTCTTTTAGGTGCCGAGGCAATGAGATAATGCTTGAGCTATGCTAAAAGCTGTGCAGAAAGAAGTAGTTACTTTGTACCCAGGGATGGGAATGAAGCACTTTCTAGAAATCAGCAAATTTAGCAGAACAAGCTAACTGCAAAAGACTCACCAGTGCCTATTTGAGCAGACAATCTTGTAGAGCATGTGCAGAAACAGAGGTAAAACAGCTGAAGCCCGAGGAAGCCTTCTGAGCCTTCACCCAAAACGACCACCAGAGGCTGATGACAACCTCTTGTAGAAATTGCACAATGGGTACAAGGGCTTACAGAATCATGTAATTAGAAAATATATTGCAATATGAAGGTTAGGAATGTATCATGGTCACATTAAGTTAAAAAGGTTTAGAAGATTGTTCTGTAAAAAGAATGGACAAGTGGTGATTACGCGGGCGCAGGGAAGACAAGCACAGTCAGTATGATTGATAAGCAAGCTTCTTTTATTCAAAAATCCTGTCAGTTTATAGAGGGTTTGCTACAAGCAAAGTCAGCAACAGCTCTCATGGGTCAAGTTTACAAAGGTCTTTGTTTTACTTCTCCTACGGGTGGTTACAGATGTAGCTAAGTTCTCCAAGCCAAGTTCTCATTGCTAAGTCATGCCTTCCAAGGACAGAGCATATCTTTGAGGCTATGCCTGTCCTTATTATCTCATTCCGAACTTGCTCTATTTCCCAGGCCTAGAGAAACCTTGTACAGTTTCCCAGGCCTAGACACAGAGCCTGTTTCCCAAGCTTTGTTCCCAGGCCAGACACAGGCTGATTCTGATTCTAGGGTCTTAAACAGTGGTATCAATGAATAACTGTTCCATTGATCCATGACCCCTCTCCTGCAACCATTCTCCAGCAAAAATTGCTAAGTTTCTCTATCAGTCTATTTGCAAAGTAACTGGTTATCCTAATAAATTTAGATACATTTCCCCTTTGATTACAAATTAAGCATTGCACCTTCAAGGCATATCCAGGGATGCACAGGTGACACTGCGCTCATTGTCTCAAACAAGGTGAGCGCAAACATAGAAATCCCCCCCGACACTTCAACATGTAAGCTGTTATCCAACTGCACAAACACCTTCTCTCCTAAACCAAATCCGTGCTTCTGTGTTTGCTTTCATGAACTTAGAACGCACTTTTCAGGACTTTGAAAACAAGCAGTGTCTTTGGATTTGAAAATGTCACCAATACAAAGAAAGTCTGTGTTGCAGCGAAGTTGCCTTCTGGCTGATGTAGGAAGCTAGCAGGAGCTGTCACAGAGGGTTTGGCAACCCTATGTATAGAAGCCTCTGCCCTGGGTTTTACTCTGCATGGTATATTTTTTCCTTGAAAGATTGATAATTTGACATTGAATCAGAGTTTGTCAGTGAAAATAAAAGGGAAAGTGCTAATTTACATGGACTAATAAACAGGTCCAAATAATTTAAACATGGTTTTGGGATGATGATGGGTCTTCAGTGAATAGGTTTTCATTTGGGAAGGGTAGAAGGATATAACCTCAAGGCTGCAGGACAATCCATTTGTTATTAGATAGAAATTCCTGTTATTACCTTCCCATGTATAGTTTTTAACCTTTCTGTAATCTCAAATGACCTGAGTTCTGTGATTATTGCATCTGAACTCTTAGCTGCAAAAAACCCAACATTAAAAGCCATGGTCATATTTTGATTCCGAAATAAGAAAACATGCAAATTGGTATTTCAGTCATAGCAGTGGCAGACTTTTAGGTTTAATCCAATTCCTGCTATATTCAGAAACCTGCTATTGGCTTCAAGAGGAGCCTTCTGCTAAGAAGAAGGTTCTCTTTTGCTTTAATGACTTTGCCTCCATTTAATTGTACCTAAGAGTTTATCTCTAACACCTCTCTCCCAGCAGCTCCGAGCTGCGGTGTGGCACAGCGCTTGCTGTGTGCCAGAGAGCACAAAGCAGGCTGGCCTGCCGGCCCTGAATATTTCTGCAGAGCACTCTGCAGCTCCCAGCTTTGCTGTGGCTCAGTGCAGAGCTGCAGGATTGCAGGCGCTGCCTCCCAGAGCTGTGTGAGGCACTGGCTCCTGCAGCCGTGAGCTGACAAGCTGTCCCTGCCTCCCGCTGGCCTCGGCTCCCCTGGCACAAGTGCCGTGCCCGAAGGACGCTGCCCTGTGCTCCAGCCTGCCGAGCAGCCCGGCTCCCTGCCCCGGTGCCCAGGGTGCTGCACACACTGCTGACCTTTGCCAGGAGTCGCAGGGCAGCGGCACAAGAGTGGGAATGCTGAGCCAGGCCAGCGGGCCTCGGCTGCCCTTGGCCTTTCTCTCCTCGGGCAGACTCCAGAGGGCCAATGCCTCCAGGCTGGGCTGTGCCCAGCAGGGCTCCGCTTGCCCTCGGGAGCAGCCGGCTGCGCTTGGGCTCTGGGAGCGGAGGATGCGCCCGCTGCCAGCAAGAGGCACGCAGGGCCGGGCTGTGCCTCCTGCAGCTACCAGGGCCTCCTTGCAGCCTGGCCCTGCCGAGGCTCAGGCTGCTCCGGGCTCTGCCAGGGCTCTGCTGCGGCTCCACGCCGGGCAGGGCCGGGCCCGCTCTCAGCTCACACTCGCTGACAGCTCTGCACCGCAGGAGACCTTTCAGAGCACCTCTCTGATCTTTCTGCTTTCTCCGCTGAGCAAGGCTCTCCTCCAGCCAAAGACATTGCCCTTCACGATACAAATCCAAGTGGCAGGCACCCAAATGCTCTGGAGTCACAGCTGAAGGCCTGCATCTGCACAGGATGTTTTGGCTGCACCACTTGCCCTTTGCTTTTTCCTGCAAATGCCATTGCCCTTTCTGCCTCAACTAGAAATACTACAGCTGGCCAAAAGCTGCCTAGTTGGCCATTTTCCCAAGACAGTGTGGTCTGGAAAGGATGAATGAAGAAGAGCCTTCCCCTACTTAAAAACCATACAAAAAAAGCCAGAAGTGCCATTTAACACCCATAAAAAACAACTGGTAATTCAGAAGGAAACGTTGAGTTTTCTGAAGGGGTCAGAAAGAGGGCAGTCTTCCAAGTGAGTTTATTTTTCAGAAATTTTATTTAATGAAAATCCTTGTTTACAATCTTATTCTACAAAACTCTTCAACAATCCTACTCTACAATCCTATGCCACAATCATATTCTACAATCCTATTCTACAAAACTCTTCAACAATCCTACTCCACAATGCTCCTCTACAATCCTATTCCACAAAACTCTTAAACAATCCTATCTACAGTCCTATTCCACAAAACTCTCCAACAATCCTGCTCTACAATCCTCCTCTAAAATCCTATTCTATAAAACCTTATCAACAATCCTCCTCCTATAATCATCCAATCCTCAAAATTGCTTGTGGTGATTACATCTTGAATTGGTTGTTACATTCTTCTCTGCTGCATCCTCTTCAGGACGGTGATGAGTGGTGCCAGGATGGACACTGGCTTGGCTGATGTTACAAATGGATGCTGTCCAAAGGGAAAAAAAAAACAACAAAGAACAGTGAACCATGACCTTCCAAGCTCAGTGCCTCACATACTCCATCAGGATTCCTCTAGGTCCTAGAAAGACCCAGAAAGGAAAACAATGCAACCATCTGCTCCTCAATTGTCAGGTGCAGGACCTTGCCATCACAGGCAAACCCGGCCCAGAATCCCACTCATCCATTTATTCTGGTTTCTTCACCTTGCTGGGATTTTTGCCCTGCCAGTGCTCTAGAAATGGTGCTTTCTGTCCCTGGGGTTTCTTCCTTTCAAGAAGCTCCAATGACTCCCATAGGTCCCTGTCTTGTGCTAATTTCCACAGGCACACAGAGCAGTGTCTGCCTTTCCATGCCCTGCCCCTCCTGTGCTGCATGGCACCTTCCTTCCCAGCAGGGCCAGCCGAGTGGCGCTGGGTCCTGCAGTTCCCTCTCTGCCACACAACCTGGCAGTCAGCCTGGGCCAGTTCCCCTCTGCCTGAGCGTGCGAGGCAGCAGATGGGGCTGGGACAAGTCCCTCTCAGCTCTCCCTGTTTGTGTGCCAGAAACCTCTAAGGGTGGGGTGGGGGGCACAAACCAGGGCCCCTCAGAGGCTCACAGTGAGTCCCTCACAGCCCCTCCTGCCCACAGCCAAATCTCTCCAGAGTGCTCTGCCAGGACTGGCAGCCGTGGCTTCCTCCACCACCATTTCATGTCTCTCTACAATGCTCTACGTCAATTCTTTTGCTGTTAGATAAAACAGAATACACCACCAAATTAAAAAACAGGGCAACAGAAAGAATAAGAAAATAGAACACCTGTCCTATCTTCTGCAGAGAGAGGTGGAAGTATTCAGTTTTGTGAAGAACGGGACTCAGGGAGAATTTATTGCCACTTTGCAAGACTTCAGAGTGGCTTTGAAGAAAGTGGGGGACACCGTTTTTAACAGGGCCAGTTACAATAGAATGTGGGCAAATAGTTTCAAACACAAAGGGGATCTAATCAGAGTAGGTCTAAGGAAGACCTTGTTTACTCAGAGCAGGGTGCCACCCTGGCACAGGCTGTCCCAAGAGCTTGTAGGTGCCCCATCCCTGGAACCATTCCAGGTCAAGTGGGAAAGGGCTCTGAGCAACCTGATCCCTCTAAAGATGTCCCTGCTCATTGCAGGACACTTGGACCAAAGGACATTACAGAGCCCTGCCAGCCCAGCCCAGTCTAGCACTCGTCAGCATTTTCATTTGAAGAGCACCAAGAGTGGAGGTGAGGAGGAAGGGGGCTCATCTGAGGCCTCGGACCTTGGTGGAGGAGGAGCCCATCCCTTGTACACTGTTTCACCTCAGCCCCTTGGCATTTTACCTGCAGCAGCTCGTTGGCAGACCAGCGCCGCTCCTCGTCTCTCTGCAGGCAGCAGCTCAGGAAGTCACGCAGCCAAGCCGAGAGGAGCTTGGGCTGCCGCAGCTGTGGCGTCCCTGCTCTTGCTATCAGGAATTTAGTCTGGAGAAACAGGAAACACAAGGCTCCACCTGCTTCTTTCCCATCCGTAACTGCCCTCCCAGAAGCCATTGTTTAACCTCTCTTCTTCAGTGGCAGTTTCTGCCCTGGCAGAGACCCAGAGATGACTTTCCTTTACCAACAAAAAACCAAACTCTGATGCAGCCACAGCTTTGCCAACATCCCGCAGATCTTGCCTTGGCAGCCAATTTCATTGATTGACCTAGTTAGTTGGGAACTACATCAGCAAAAGCACATTTGCTTCTCTGAAGATTCACACCAACTTGGCAGCATTTCTGGAAGGGGACTTTGCTATACTAAATAATTCCAAGGATTAGGACATGAAAGGCATCTCTGCAGTGCTTGTGGGTCACTTCAGCCCGGTTGCCATAAAACAAAACTTTAAAAGTTTTTTGTCCTGTTCTTGAAAACAATGGTAATTGAACGAAAAGAAATGAAATCCATCAGTTAATCCCCAGGTAAGGAAACAAACATTTATAATCTCATATTCAACACAGACATATTAAGGTGCATGCACAAATGTATGGGGATGAAAATGCCTGCTTGGGCACACAGGAGCCACCTGCAGCTCTGTCTCTCAGCAGCCTGAAAATTTCAGCTTCCCTTATGCAGCAACAGAAAAACTTTTCCTGCTCCGAAGATGGAGAGGTGCCATCCCTGTGGACACCCTCTGCTCATTTAGCTACACAAGTCAATGCATGAATGGAAGGCCCATCCCAGAAAATGCCAGGAAACAAACAGGAGGTTTTGGCAGGCTCTCCCTCTCACCAGGCTCCGGCTTGGTGATGTGGAGAAGATGGCTTGGGCTATGAGAGAAACACAGTCACTAAGTGTTTCAGCAACACTGCACAAGAAGCAGAAGAGACTCTGTGGCCCTTGCAGCCTCATGTTCAGGTTCCAGGCATGTTTCTCAGTGGGCAGAAACTGCACAGGGGATGCAGTTCCTCACTAAAACCACTCTTTTAGAAACTCTGTTAGGTTTGGCTTTCTTTCCTTCATTTCTGGAAGGACAGCACCAATTCTAAGATGCTTGTTTCCTTTTATTGTGGCCATCTACACAGACCAAAGAACTGGAACCACTTACAACCCAAAGGAAAGTGTTGCCTGAGCACGGGGTTTGTTTGCATGTGGTATAGCTTGAGTTCCACACTGATGCAACCAAAACTACAGCAGGTGCTGATGTGTTGCAGGGACATTTTAAGGAGTGGACCTTGGTGGCAGTAGTTCCAGCAGATGGCAATGGGATTTTGTCCAATGGCATGCAGAACACAGGGCAGGTGAGAAAGACAAGCGGGATCAGTGAGTATTTGCTCCTTACCGTGGCAGGACTTCGGCTCCTGTAGGGAACTTTCTGTTCTATCATTTTGATTCCCACAATTCCAAAAGACCATATGTCCACTTTGGGGCCATATGGTTGACGCATCACCACTTCAGGCGCCATCCACCAAGGAGTCCTGGCTACCGAGGACGGTCTATTCTTCCCAGGGCTGAGCTCAACAGAGATGCCAAAATCAGCTGAGGGGAAAGCAAAATACTGCTTTTATTTGAATTCTGTGCAATTAGGAGACCAAGCAAAAGAATTGCCCAGTAGAACTTTGAGAATGTGCTGTTGAATCTCCTGGACAACTGTCCCTGCTCTGTCTCCTCAGGATTTTAGCCAAATCCCCACATTTTGTACACTGCCTTCAGCAGTGGCTTTTGTTCTGTGGAAGCTTTAGACCTGTAGCTCCCTCCCTCTGCAATGGACACACACAGAGCAACACCACTCTTGAGTGCTTGTGCATTGTCATACCTCTGTGCACCTTGCAACCATGTCATCAGCTCAGAGCGGGGGGTCCCTGCACTGCCACCAGCACCATTTATTAGGAGCTGGCAGCCACTCAAAGCAGTCCCTCACCCCACATCCCTGAACGCTGCACCTGACCAGGAATATACTGACCCAGCTTGACAGAGCCGTCAGTTCTGAGAAGGATGTTGTTGCTCTTCACATCTCTGTGGATCACTTGGTTTGAGTGAAGAAAAGCCAATCCTTGCAAGCACTGAGAGAGTAAACAGAACCAGGAGGGACAAACCCAGTGATTTCATCACACCAGAAAGGAAACAGAGACTCTAAAAGGTTCCCATTCCCCAGGGGAATGGCGAGTAATGGCAGAACACAGTGCCACTGAGAGGAAGAGTTGCTGCTCCCACACTTGCAGAGCAGGACCTTTCTAAGGAAAGGCATGTCACCTTTTGAAAGAGCAACAGCACCTGCTGTTGTGGACTGTCCCCCTGCAAACCAGCCAGGATGACTGCTGCTGCAGTGGATGTGCTCAGAAGCAAAGAGCATTTTGGCTGCACTAGTATCCTTTTAAGCTGAGGACTGAGAGAAATGAGTCTCTTTTTTTTCCCTTGCTGTTCATTTCAAATCCTGCTACCAGCACCTTGCTTCTACAAGTGAGGAATGCAGTGAAGACAGGCAAAAGTTTAGGGAGGCAAGATGGAGAACAGCAAACAAAAGAGGCAGAGTGAGAATACAACAGCAGGAGATAAGAGTACAAGAACTGAGTAGAGTGGGTGCAGGGGCACTCCAGGCATTTCACTGGAGATGCTTTTACATGCCCATAGCATACCAGCAACGCAGAAGCAAAGTTTGGCACATGAAACCTCTCCTGTTCTGAGCCCCTGTTTCCCAGATAATCCTACCCAAACCCTTGGAAGCACAGGTGGGCTTGCTGACCTCCCGACTGATGACTGCTATCTCGATTTCAGTCAGGAAGGTCTTCCTGATGACATCGCTCAGAGCGCCTCCGTCCATGTACTCCATGACCAGCCAGAGTTCCTCACCCAGAAGGTGGCTGAAAGAAAGAAACAAGGGCGTGAAGATAAACATGTATGGCTAGGTTGATTTTTTGCTTCCGGGCTTCTTGTTTCCAAAGCCCTTTGTGACAAGGACAGAATAAAAGGAATAGACATTCCCTCCTGGCTGTGCTTTGTTTGCAATCTGTGCAGTCTCAGGGAGAAAGGCACAGCTGTGAAAAAGGAGATGTCTTAGATGGCCAGCAAGTGAAAAGTGTGGTTTAGTAAGAGCCCAGATCAAAAGCCTGTCACGCGTGGTGTTTCTGGAAATAAGCACCTAGTCTTCCTGGCATGCATAGCAAAGAAAAAGAGGGGCAACAATCCAAGGGAAATCCACTTTAGGATGGTTCATCATTCAGCATTGAAGAAACTTTAAAAAATCAATCCCAAAAGAATGTGGAGGCAGTGAACTTAGAATGTATTAACTTTGTATGATACAGCTGATCCAGGTTTTGAATAATTTTGGAATAATTTTCAAACTATGTGTGCCAGGGAAGACTCATGCAGAGAAGATGCACTCTCTTCTCATCCATTGCAGATGAGTAGAGAAATATTAATACATTATAATTAACAGCTCTACTTTCTAGAAGTGACCAAAGTGGATTTTTAACCTCTCATGTTTGCAGTATGTACATGCATATTCACAGGATAAGACCATGACCACTCACCTGTCTAAATAATTCACAACACTGGGACTCCTATGCTTCTTCATGATTGTGATTTCATTAACGGTTAGTTGCTTCCTCTGCCGTCCCTTAAGGCTTATTTTCTTTATGGCCACCTAAAATGACACTGAAAATCAGTAACTTGAGAAGTTGGTGTCATGAGACCACAAGGCACATGGAGCAAGTGATTTTGCAATGACACAGTTGAGCTGTGCCAAACTGCCTTGTGATTAGGCATTGCAGTAATTAGGAAGTGACATTGCAATAGCCCATTTCTCCACTCCCTTGGGGGCCAGTTACAGGGTACGTGGCCACTGAGGTTTTGCTGTGAACACTTGGTGACACTGGTGTCTCAACTATCACCCACAAACCTCTGAGCCCACTCCCTGCTGCTTTGTATGGGATTCAAAAGAAGTAATCCATGCCTTAACACTCTGTGGCTACATCTTGGGCTATGGGCAGGGCTTCGAGTTTCTAGAGATACCTTGCAGATCTCTCCCTTTGTGCAGTTCCCAAGTGCAGCACTGCAGGTGGCTAAAGAACTACCAGTAACTTTCAGATGTATTTGCTGGCAACCGAAAGTGAGAATTCAGGACTATGAAGCTGTAGCCCCAAAGAGCAGTGAGATGCCCTAAGGCACCACCTTTGTTTTAGCAATTGAGAGCGAGTGAGCACATCCTTCTCTGAAATGAACTGCTGCCCTGCGTGACTTCCTTCTGGCAGCTGAAAAGGACAAAGACTGTCCCCAATGTATTTTGCAGGCTGGTACCAGTCTGTGTTTCTTGTGCCTCTTCAGCATAGCTCGACCCAAAGCTCCAGCCACAGCTGCTCGCACCAGAGGGGAAAGGCCTTGAGTGCAGCAGAGTCTGTGGGGGATGTTGGCATTTACCTCTCCTCCTGTGGCTTGGTTGAGTGCTCTAACCACAGATCCAAAATGCCTAGAAACAAAACAGAAGCAGAGAAAGGAGAAGCTGTTTATTTCTTAGAGTGAAAGCTGGCCCACACAGGAGATCTCTGTTGTAAATGCCTAAAACCTGCAGGATGCAGGAGGGCTCTGCCAGAAGGCAGATGATGCATTTTCCTCTCAAGTGCATGGGCAGTGCCTGGGCTGGTTGCAGAAGCGCTGGGGTTTACTGCCTCAGCTCCTAAAGGGAATTTATTCTTTCATCTTAGGTTTGAGTTTCTAAACTCTGTGGTTCCTATTCTGAGCATGGAGCATTTCCTTCCAAGAACAATGGATTGAATGAAATTCTCCTGGGAACTGTTATCTCACAGCTTTGAGAGGGGCTAGGTTGCCCTCTCAGGCAAGCAAGATTCTTCTTTATTCATTAGTGTGGCAGTGTGGTTTTGAGACATACAAAAATACTGAAGAAATTAACACAGAGCTGTCCCACACTTGAGAGACAAGGAAATCTTCCAGGTCCTGCTTCTTGATGTAGGCAGACTTTGGCAGCATGGAGATGTCTCTGACAATGCCTTCTGAGCACCCTCACAAGTTCTGAGCAGCACTGAAGAGATAGGACAATCTATCTCCAGTGTCTGAACATGTTTGCAGCTGACCTGACTTCACACTGGATAGATATTCCAGTGGAAGACCTGATATACCAGTGATATAGCAGAAGAACCCCTGGCCCATGGTTGTGTAGAAGTAAGTCTGGCTGGACTCACCCCTTGCCAATATATTCCATTTCAGTGTATTTCATCTTGGGATTTTCCACGTTCACCATTTTCCCTGAGGGAAACAAAATGCAAGATGCTCACTTTAAAGCAGAGATCCCAGCTTCCAGGAGATACAAAAGGCAGCCCCAGTGTCTGGAGGCAGTCAGCTACTTGCAACAACAGCAACAACATCAACAGGACAGGCAGCCCTGCAGTGCAGATGGCTGGCACAGAGACTGATTGTGTAGAGCCCTTGGAAGAGTTCTCTTGACAGGAAACAAAGCACAGGGAGATGCATTCCCAGGAGAGGAGCACATCTTCTCCAGCTTTCAGCCAAAACATTGCCCAAACAATGCCTTTCCAATTGTAATCCAGAGCAGCTCATGCTATAACCAATGTCAACAGTGCTTTCAGCATTGGGACCCTCACCCTTCATGAGCAGGCTGAGCTCACAGACACCCATCTTGCGGCTAAGGAAGGCTCCAGCCCTGTCCCACCAGCCCTCAGGGACAGGGCAGTGACCACAACAAGGCTGGCAAAGCCCAAGCATGAGTACTGACAAGCAATGGGAAGAAGCCACAGGCAGCCTGGGCCCCGTACAAAGTGTTGCCCCCATTCATGCCACAACAGGATGGGCTTTGAGATCAGACACACCGAGGTGCAGATCAATGCCATTTTTGTCCCAACAGATGATGGTAGACACAGAATCCACTGGGCTCTCCACTGGGCTCTGCTCTCAGCCCCACCAGGTCTTATCTGAGAGTTCAGCACTGGCAGCTGTTACGGGCAAGAAGCAGATTCCTTGGGGTGTGCTGCAGAATCCCAGAGGACTTGATGTGTTTTCCTAGAGACGGATCTGAGCAGGGCTCGGGCCAATGGGTAGGATTCTAAGAGTCATGGGAAAGAGTGGGGAAGGTACGAAAAAGTGCCATGGATCTGAGGAATATACCATGGATGGGCTGGAGGCTGTCTCCTGAGAAATGCCTGCAGTACAGATTTATCTGATCAAGCCACTTCGATGTGTCTCTCTTGGACACATCTTTAGAAGCATAAAACTAGGATATGAAATACAGATTGTTATAAAAGTATCTGTTTTTTTCTTTGGGGGCACACGGGAAACACCTCCTGCTCTCTATTTCTCCTGCAACCTGATATTCTTTCACAGTAGTTTTTATTGACAAAAATATAGCATTCTCATGGAAAGAAACTGTATATGTAGTAGTGGCAACATAAAATTGTCATAAAAATGACATCAATAAGACATGTGGGGCAGAAGGGCTCCTTCAGGATGGAGATAAACCAACTCCACCAAAAAATAACCGCTACAAAGAAACAAACAAGACTAAAAAACCCAGCAAAAAGAAAACCAAAAAAACAACCCCATAAAAAAAATAAACAGGGAAAAAGCAAAAAGCTCCAAACCACCAGCCCCCTAAAAAAAAAAATCCCCAACCAAAAAGACAAAACTATAAAACCAGTAAATTTTTCTGAAGGTTTTTTGCTCTGATGACTGGTTGGAAGTCAGGAGTCTAAGGGGAAATTAGGAAGCTAAAAATTCTCTTTGGTTTGGCCACTAGCATGCAGGACTTGCCTAGCCTTCTGCTGATGCAAGAAAAATCCCTGCTTCAGCCTTTAGCCGAGAGGGAAGCTCAGGCAAACCCAGGCCAGTCCCAGCTGTCTTCAGAGGCAGCAGGAGCACCCAGAGCGCTCTCTCGCTACCTCGGAGCACAGCACTTCCTCTGGGGAGTCCTAAATGGCCCTGTGACACCAAACTCAGGAGGAACATTTGGTACAGCTCTGCTGACACCTGCACACAATCCACTGACCCTCAGACAAGAAATACAGCAGACGTACAGAGCATACGCAGGTACTGCTCCTCAGTCTCCTGGTTCTCAGAAGCCACGTGGAGGGAGATGAAGGAGCTGAGAAGGAGGAGATCACCAAAGGCTGAGATTGAGTTCACAGGTTCCACATCATAGGTTCCTTTAAGTAATGCTGCTGCAGAGCGAGGATTGGGACCAGAGCCCGTGCAGACATGCTGAAACTGCAGCACTTTTCGAGGAGGGGGAAGTTCCAGTTGTCTGGGACAAATTTGGTGATCTTCACGGCCAGTGTGTTCTTGCAGGTCTTTGGAGGCTGCCTGGTGAGATATCAACACATGCACCTCAAGTCAAACAGAATATAGCAGTCAGAGACAACAGCTTATCCCTCTCAGACAAGAGTGACTGACTGTGAGGAAAGGGAAAGAACAGATTAACAAGGAATACAGACAGCTTGGAAAAGAATGGGGCCTCACAGATTCCTGGAAAACACAATCATCTTCTTCCAGCTTAGCAAAAGCCAAAAGAGACTGTACAAGTGAAGAAGTGCTCCAGAAAACTGCAGAACACTTCCACAAACCAAACACACCTTTCCACAAAGGGAAAACAGACATAAAAAGCCCTTCCACCTGCAGCACTGCCATGTGTGCCCTTGGCCACGATGCTGCAGAAGCCCAGAGATCGACCTTCCCTGAGCCGAGCAGCCAGAAGCTCAGCCAGAGCCCCCATATCTTCAGTGCCTCAAAGTGACAGGTCAAAGGCAAATTTCTAGCTGGAGGCCACTGCCTGCAGGAAATGGCTACGTCCCACAGGATTGCAGCACTCGGCATCCTCAGCAAGCAACATGCAAGTGCTGGCTGGTCAGAAACTTGCAGCTCTGCCTTGCACTAAAGACAGCACCACCCACAACTGGCACTTACTGGCTCAGAAGATTCAGGCTCTGCTCTGACCACTGATGGAGCCTCGCGGTCATGCTGCTCAATTTGCTCCTCTTTGGCTTCTTCTCCAGGAGCAGAGGGAGCCGGGGCAGACACTGCTGTTGCCTCTCTCAGCTGTAGCAAGAGAGAACCATGAGGGATGAGCCATTACCTCTCATTTATAAGAATCTTTCTTCTCCCATATAACACTAAATCTTCCGAGGAATATTAAGAAACTTTGATTGCAATGGGATTCTATGGTGGTCTCATGGTATTAAAATTGGCAGATCCATCTGTAATGCAAATTGCTCTGACGTAAATATTCCACCCTGCCTACTACGAGGAAGCAATGATCTACTTGTTTTTCTGATCTTTTGAATCTTGAAAGCTCTGAAATGCAAAAGCAAAACTTGCAGCTCTGCCTTGCACTAAAGACAGCACCACCCACAACTGGCACTTACTGGCTTCGAAGATTCAGGCTCTGCTCTGACCACTGATGGAGACTCGCGGTCATTCTGCTCAATTTGCTCCTCTTCATCTTCTCCAGGAGCAGAGGGAGCTGGGGCAGACACCGATGCTGGTTTTGTGCTCTGGGACAAGAGAGAAGCGTGTGCGACAAGCTATTACCTATCACGTATAACTTCCTTCCTTCTCACATCTACGACCGTATCTTCCAAGGAGAAATCATAAAATTCCAGAGTAAAAAGATAGTAAAAGCATTCTAAGCCACACAGATCAAATTAAACCAGGCCAATTCAACAGAACTGCATATGGATATGAAGCTGATATTCCTCCCTGGCTGCCATCAGCAAGCAACATTGTCTCTGCAATGCAGAGTTTTAGCTTTTGAAAGCTCTGCAATGGAAAAGAAAGAAAGAGACAGCTACACCTTTGCTATTGCTGCTGCAGACATGGAAGCCTACAACTGGATCTGAATCCCATCCAGTGCTGGAAAAGGGCAGGAAACGTTGTGCAGAAGAATATTTGCTTGTTGGAAAATGAGAAAATCAACAGGACTTTTCCTCTACTAAACCAGCAAAACAAAAAAGCAACCAAACAACAAGCAGGGAGTGTCTCTGACACCAGCGTCTAAAGCACTTGGAGGCAGTGAGGGCATGTTTGGCAGGGGAACAGCCCTGGTGGTGAGCACTGTCACCTATGGAACCATGGAAGTTTGCCTGAATGTGCCTCAGGAGGCTCCCGTTGTCCAGGCTGAAACTGCCTCCGCACCTCCTCCTTGGCCTTGCCCTCCACAGCCCTCCCTAGCTCTCGTGTCCTTCTCTGCACATGCTCCAGCCCCTCAAGGACTTTCTGCTTCAGAGGGGCCCACAAGTGTTAATGCATAGAGAAAGGTAAAAATCTTTCTAAATTGTAAGATGTCTTTAGAATGTAGACATAATTTTGACTCCATAATAACTCCATCTCCTTCTCCTGCTCAGTGGATTTTTGGGAATCCAGGGCTTGGTATGTATTACTTGCTACTGCAACTAATGGAATAGATTTGCTTGGCAAGCCCAGTTGTGTCTTAGATTCTTTTGTGCATGAGTCTCCTCCTGAACCTGTGGCAATGACCACCAGGGACCTACAGGATACTCGTACCCCTATGCCAATAAATTCTGAGAAATTATTTAAATATGTCAAATAATTTGGAGTAATGTTTAGCCTGTGAATTTCAGCAAAGTATCAAATATGTCTTCATTCCATGGATACAAAGTAGTAAGTGAGATTGGTGGGTGTACAGGTGTCAGAGGAGTGATTCCCTAGGCACTGAATACTGAAATCAATGAATGCCTCCTTTGCAAGCCTGAGCTGGCTGCAGGGATCAGGCCCTGCTCTGTAACTTTCATTTTGGCCACTTCTGTGAACAGGTAAGAAAGGTCAAAATGAAACCTTTCCCAGCTATTTCCGTCTGCTTTATCTTTTTAGGCACCAGAACTCTGGGTCACAGATGGCCTGGGTGTGTGCTGAGCAATGCAGCCCCCACAAAGTCCTTGGTTTCCCCACAAGTTGCCATGCCTTGTTCCCAGGTGTGCCTAGCTCTGACAGGAGCAAGAGTCTGCAGCGCCGTGCCCTGCTCAGCCAGGGCTGTCTGGCACAGAGCAGCAGCAGCGCCAGCACCTTTCAATCCACTCCTTCCTTATCTTCTCCTGGGACACAGAAGCCTCTGGAAATCAGCACCACCAGTCGTCTTCCAAGCTTGGAGCAGCTCCTGCTGGCAGGCAGATGCTGCCAGTTTGACTGCTTCCAAAGGGGAATAAAGGCAGAGATGTACATGCTCAGGAGCCCTGGGCATATCCAATAAACATGCAAATATGTGGGAGATTAGGAATTGTTTCAGCTGTTATGCCAACAGTGCCTTCTCTCCTGGTTCTGTGTGTTATAGATGAGTCATGTAACAGTTGGCTCTCACTGTTAAGAGGTAGATATTATGGGGATGTAAAAATGTATAGTGATGTTATTGTAATACATCCTCCCAGAGTCCTATTTCCCCTGCCCCTTGCAATAGCCTTGGTAGTCAGGGCTTGTGACCAGGAGGTGTGAGTGGCGTAGCAACACCTGACCTCCAATAAGAATGTAAGAAAGGAATCTCCACCAGTGGATGGCAAAACTTTGACAAAACTTTGGAGGGGTTAAGGGTATAAAAGGCAGAGCATCCATTCTATAGATGTGCTGCTTGTAATGGTCAGAGACTCCCAGTGCTGCAAATTTTCCTTATTCAGTCCTTTGTTAAGATTTAATAAACATTTAAATTTTTTAAAAGTAAGGGTTGTTTCTCAGAAGTGCAATGCTTTGGGCCATTTTCTTGGTCTGGTTTCCTTTGCTTGGGTCCCATCTGAGTACTCAGTTGGGGTACAGGCTATAGGTGTTTGGTGCACTTCTGGAGTTACTCTTGGATTCCTTGAACAACAGGGTTTGGCCACAAAGTGAATTTGTGCTGCTTTGTGACAGAGAAGAACTTCCCCGGTTATTTTGCGTTTGCTGTACGGAAGGGTGGTTATTGCTCTGCATAAATTCACAGGCCAATATAGAGTGCTTGCACTGTGATGTCAGGGCATGGTTGCCATGTGGTCATGGTGACAGCAGAAGGTTGTCTTGGTGCACGGAAGGCCTCAGTGTCAGAGCAACCCTAGGGCTTGCTCAGTGCAGGAGCATCCTCCTGGTTGAGGCGCTTGTCAGTGAGAGCTGCCCACTGACAAGAGCCTTGTTTTTTCTAGTGTTGGACAAATCTGCACAGCAGTGCTACAATGATTGAGCAACTTGCTGCTGCAGCTTTCACAGCTTATGGCGTTGTTTATTCTGGCTATTACCTCACTAACCTGGCACGTAAGTAGAGGTTTTCCCTGGGTGTACCCGAACCTGGCTTCTGTATGTCTTCCTGCTCTTTGTTAGTGCCTGAGTTATTTCAAAACAGAAAGAACACTAGAGTGCCACTGGTTTGGTAAAGCTCCTGTCAAGGCATCCAGGTACAAGGGGATTTCTGCAGCCACAGGGGCAGCATTTGCAAGGGAACCTGCAGGGGTTCTTTTCCCTCCACGGGAGAGTCTGAGGCAGCAGAGTCTGTCTTTTCCTCAGTTTGCTGGGACATGCAAGACAGCTTTGAAAATGTAAACTGGAGACCTTCTTGGAAGGCCTTCTAACAACTGTGCAGTATTTCCCAGAATTCAGGGAAAGCTTCTTTCTTTCTACATTTTGTCATGAAAGGATTTGACTGTTTAACTTGAGCCTTGACTGAGTGTTAAATAGTGATTCCCTTTGCAAGGAAGAGCAAACTCCAAAGCAGTGAGTGTCTGCTCCTGGAACTTGGAGCTGCTGCTGTGTTGTGTCACAATAGAGCCTGCCCCATCAGAGTGGAATTTTGGAAAAGCTTTTCTGGGCAACTGTTTCCAGCAAGTTAATGAGAAGTTGTGCATGCATCTGATTAAAAAAACCCCTAGGTACCAGAAGGAGAGGATTTTTAAAAGAGGTGTTATGTGTTTGGTAGAACAGGAGCATTGAGTGTTAGAGAACAATTTGCATTTTCTTTATCATGTTTGTGTTCATTTAATGGCTAAACAGGCCAAAGGGTAGGCATGCCCAAGAATATTATCTGGATCTCTTGCTGGTTGTATGAATGAAATGTGTCTGCTGAAGGGATGTTGTGAAAGGGAAAACTCTCTGTTCGTGGTGCTTGTTCTGTGGGTTTCACCAGCCCAGACAATTTTCTCACAGCATCTGGTTCATTTTCCCTTGCCTACTACAGGTCACCTGAAGCATGTATTCAGCGGTGCTGGTCCTAAGGTGAGTAAGAAAGGAACATTTCATGTTTGTGCTGTTTGGCAATTGCAGAGTAAGCTGTGTGCTTAGCCAGAACCAGTAGGCTGTAGAGGGCCAGGCATGCAGGCTGAAAGAAAATCCATTTTCAGGCATTCCACAACAAATACAAAGGCATAGCTGGATATTTCCTAATTTCCAACTCAGAGCCTTGAAGACCTACAAACTCAGTTTTGCAGAGAGTTGAATAAGCCCATTTTAATGAAGTCACAGCAACTTAGATTCCTATCCCTATAAAAGTTCATGATACTTCCTTAGAAGATGTGGTTGTAGAATTAGAAGGACAATTTAATGCGGTATTTGCAGTCAAACGGGCAATTTTGTGGCTGGGCAGCTGCGTGGGCCAAAGGAGCCCAGGGTGCTGGTCAAGAGCAGCTAAAGGTGGCCAGCGCCTGGCCAGGTAGCCAAGAAGGCCAAGGGCATCCTGGCCTGTGTCAGCAGCAGTGGGGCAGCAGGAGCAGGGCAGTGACCGTCCCCCTGGGCTGGGCAGCGCTGCGGCCAGAGCTGGGAGTGTGTGTCCACTTTCTGCCCGGTCGGTCTGTGTCTCACAAAACAGGATGGGACCCGGACTGGTTGCAGACTTAGCATATATTATGTCTGTATCCTCCAAGCAAAAAGCCAGAGACACAGAGAAATGAACATCCATGCAAATCTAGATCAAAGGCAAGATGGCAGTTGATGCAAAGCCTTTTTCTACATATTCTTTGAACCTATAACATAAAAGAAAAGGTGCAGAGTCATTATAACCTAACCAATAAGAAAAGGACCCATGTGGGTTTAACATTACCAGAAGGACTTCTATGAACCTCAAACGATATAGAGTAATTCATTATATAAGACTGAAACTTTTTCTATTTTTGCAAAGCATATATCTAGGACTTTTGACATCTCAAACTATCACTAAGTTCTTGTTCTTTCTTGCTCCTTATGATAAATAGAAATGAATTCACTTGGTTCTTATTTTCCTAGCTTCCCATGAGAAGGTTTTGAAATTTCCCAGCCTTTTTCAGCTTTATGTCTACTTTCTGGGGCCTTTTTGCACTTTCTAAAGTTTTTTACCTTTTATATATTCCTACAATTCCCCCTCTCTTTTTAAATAAACTATTTTTGACTTGTCACTTATTTATTACTTTGTGTTCCATAGCTTTACTACTGCATATATTTATTCATGTAGGAAAAAAGTTATAAACTTTTTACATGAAGGTACTTTTTTGTTTGTTTTAAGCTCTATAATTCTAAGTTAAACCATTCTTAATGTTGGGTAAAGTTAGGTTTAGTATCTGTATTAGGTTCTGATAAATTTTGACTTTTTTAAGGCCTCAATGTAAAGGTTAAATTTGTGAGTGACTTTAATTGTTTTTGCTGAGGTTTTGTGAATTGTCTATAATTTTTTAAAATTTTTTTCTTTTGGAAAATAAAAACTTTTTTGATGAGTTTGTAATTTGTTGTGAATAATGAAGTGTATGTGGTATTAATATTAATATTCTAATAACAAGATTTTACTGAACTTGTAAAGTTCTTTTGATTAAGGAGTTAAGCTCTACTTCCTGAATAAATTGTTTAACTATGTTTCTTTATTTTTAATTGTAGATTGTAAAGTTTTTAAGTTTTTGTATATTTTTGTGAATGGATTTAGAATGATTAGACAAATTTATGTAGCACATTCTTTTGAATTCTTTTCAACTCTGTTTATGTGTTAGAAAAGAAAATTAATTGTTGTTTGATTTTGGAATTTGTTGGACACTGCTGACATCAATCTGCGTGTTACTGAGCGCACTGGATGTGGTATTTGTTTGTTTAGTTAATATTTAATCTTGTCTATTTGTCTTAATGTTTTTTCTGAAGCAATTGTAGGTAAGAAGAAGCTTGTTGAAATATTTTGTGGGTTTTTTTTGAAAGACTGAAATTACTGCTGTAATTTTTTGGGTATATATGAATAGATCTTTTGTCTTTTCTTGTCTTTTTTGAAACTGTTTTAGTACTAGGTGTTATTACAGTGAGTGTGCTAATGTTACATGGTTTGTCTTTAGGGTATGATAGAATGTTTTGCTATGTTTTATTTCTACAAATGAACTAATAACATTTTGGTAATTTCCGTGGATATTTGTTAACTTTAGATTTTTATCTACAGTGTATGAGTAATTGCACTAAAGCCTTAAATTTTTGTATTCATAGTAAGAGTGAATAGCACTGTATTTTGGAGAATTATTTTTTTTCTAATTGTTTCTTGAAAATGTGACACGGAAATTTATTGCCAAGGAACTACGGATCTTTAATTCTTGGGGTTCTGAACTTGTTTTGAGGAGTTGTTTGGTCTAGAGGCTTTAATCCCTTGTGCAATTGTTTCTATTAGTAATTTCACTTAGCTTGTTGTTAAATCACTTTTTTGTTAAAAGATCATGTTATATAGGTATTGGCTAATTTTTAGTGGTACACTAACTAAACAGGTTGAAAAAGGCTTTTTTTGGATTTGAGTGAGACATACATATGGTATCTGATCTTGTAGCTTTGGTTAATGTGACTTAGACATTTGGTTTTGGTGTTGTATAGGAAAATTTGCATGATAAAAAGTAAGCAAAGTTAGAAAATACAAAGTGAACTGATTTTCTTTCATATCTTTTTTGTTGAGTTACTCTTTGTTAAAAGAATTTTCGATAATATTTTAACTTTTAAACTGCATTTTTTGGAGAGTTTAGAATATTAATTTTTTAGAATCTAATGATAAGAAATCTTTCTTTTCATGTTTTTGTTAAAAGAGCTCTACGAAACAAGCTCTACACCTGTATCATTATCATTAGATTGAAGTTTGCAGATTCTACAGGTGACATAGGAACACTGGGCGTGACTTGTAGTCTCTGTTTAGCTTACGTTTGTGTGATTGCTTTTTTACTTTTGGGTTTGTTAGTGTGTTTTGGTGTGTTGTATGGTTTGACGCTCTTTATTGGAATTCACTTTGCTTTTCTAGTACTTGGAGAAATACAAGTATACTCTTTGCTTTAAGTTATTAATTGGCGAGTACTTTTAATTTGTCTTCTTTCAGGTCTTTTAATTAAAACAAGAGAATTTTTTTTTAGTTTTGTTTGTGTGTTATTTGTAAAATGCTTAAGAATTGGTGGATCTGGTTCTGCAAAAGAACTGTTTAAAAAATTATAAACATATAAAGCTTGACTCAATTTTATCTGTAGTATTACTTCTGCTCCCCTCTTCTGTTGATCTAAATGTGTTTTAATATGTGATATGTCTTTTTAACAGTTGTTTGATTTGTGGGGGAGTGGGGAATACTACAGGTGTGATGAACATTTTAATTTATTAGGAATGTTGTTACTTTTTGAGATAGATATGTGGGGCTATTGTTTGTTTTCATTTCCTGGAGTACACTTAATGAAGTAAATGTTTGTAAAAAATGTTGATAGGTACGATTACTTGTTCTCTTGTGTGGATAGAGGTAAAAACTGTACTTGATAGTGAATCTACTGAAACATGAATATTTTTAAATCTCCCCAAAGAAGGGTATTTAGTGATGTTTGTTATAATTGTACTCTTTATAAACTTTGTGGATTAACAGTTCCTGTAGAAACAGGGGTTTACACAAGGTGACAATCAGGGTAACTGTTAATAATAGCTTCAGCTTGGGATTTAGAGATACAAAACGTCTGTACAAGTACTTGTGTATATTGAGGGAAAAGGTATGACTCAATTTTGCATGCTGAAAAATGTTTGCTAATGTGTTTGAGATAACTATGGCCAGTTTTTTTGTTCTTGTATTTCTTTTTGCTAAACATCTTGGTAAAGATGAATGAGTTGTAATATGAGAAATAAAATATAGGTTAGTTCTGTGTTGTAAATTTTTATGAAGACATGAGAGCTAGCAATATAAATTATTATTACTAATATTTTTTAAAACGATATTTTTACCTACATTAGTAACAGAGGTAGAATCTGTAATTAAACTGAAAGGCTTTGAAAATAGCTGAAGAGCTTTAACAACAGCAGCTATTTTAACTACTTGAGGAGAACTTTCAACTATTTGGATATTTGATTTCTAATTTTTTGTAGTTTGATTTAACTATACAATTACTGATTTATGTGTTTTTCTTGACTTATTAGCGAAGAGCGTTGTATTACTTAAAGGCCCTTCACTTAGCAAGGGCTATTTTTTGAAACTCAATTTTGTTTGTAATAATTTGTGACTTGGATAATGAATAGCACAAACACTTGCAAAATTTAAGAATGCATTTTGTAAATCATCTGAATTTTGTAATGCCTAATCTAAATAATCTTTATTTAAAGGTAATTAGAGAACTGTAAAATCTTTACCTATTAAGGTTAATATTCTTGCTTTGGCCTTAATTACAATTTGTGCTACTATCTCTAGGGTTGTAGAAATAGTTTTTGGAGACTTGTAGGGAAGAAAAACTTATTATTCTACTATTAATAATGGATCTTTCTCAGATGGATCTAATGGAAAAATGAGGCTATAAAGTTGTAGCTTCTGTCTCAAAGCAGTCAGGAAGAAAGGTTTCTTGGGAGCATAATGATGGGCTTGTCTTCTTTGGAAAGTTTTTGTGACTTTTTATGGTGAGTTGAGCTTCAGGTGTTAAAATCTTGGGAGATTTAATGTCACAGTTTTCTCTCAGTAGATCAAAAAGTGGAGCAAGTTCATCGTTGGCAATTTTCAGAATAGGTTTCATCTAGTTCATTTCTCTTAAAAGTTGCTGTAAATCTTGCAAAGTGTTGATGTTGACTTGAAGGTGTATCTTTTGTAGTGAAATTGTTTGTTTTGCTATCTTCTATCTTAGATATTTTTAGAGTGGGATTTCTTGTATCTTAGATGTAGAAGTTCTAGTTCAGTCTTTTGGATTTCAGTGACAGCACTGTCACGAGTTTGTTTCATCTTTGTGTCAGTGCTGCAATGAGGAGATCATCTATGTAGTGTAGAATTGTGGATTATGGATGCTTCTGTCAAGTTGGGCACAGTACTTGTGTGACAAAATATTGTTAAATTGTTAGAGAAGTCTTCATCCCTTGTGGTAAAGATTTCTAGTGCTATCTTTGCATTGGCTTTCTTTGATTGATGACTGGAACTGAGAAGGCAAATCTTGGGGCATCTTCAGGATGAAGTGGTGGTATGTTGAAGAAACAGTCTTTTATAGCGATAATGACAAGAGGCCAGTTTCTAGAAATTATTGATAGAGAGGGACGTGCAGCAGCGGTCTTCCTTTCAGGACTTGTACTAGTAATTATGGATTCACTTTGTAAGCAAACAGTAGTTCTTCTGATCCTTGTGAGTGTTCTCATAGGTGATACTAAGTGTTAGCTACTGGGCTAAAACAGGAGAGAAATTACAGAGACATCTGCACCGTATCTGGTATGCCTGTAACATAAATTGTTCTACCACGATGAGTTAGGGCACAAGTCAGTTCTGGTTGGTTTAGAACATACTTCTAAGTATGTTCTACTTAGAAGACACCTAGCATTGGAGTAGAAATCACATCTGGAACACCTTGGTACACCGTTTGATTGGTTAACAAAGCATCTTGTTGAGATACATTTTGTTTGAGTATGTCTATAGGTAAAGCAATTGTAAAAGCAAGAGGCGTCTTAGGTTGAATTATTGTTGGGGCTTTGAGGAGAAGAGCTAAAACTATTAGCTCTTCATTGTAGTTTACTGAAATGATAACTGGAAAAATTAATAGTCCAAGACTTGTATTGTTGTCTTAACCTATAAGAATTTAAAATTCTTGTCTTTGTTGTGATTTCTTAATCACACCTGTAGGTATACATTCGTAACAGAAATTTTTTAAAAACCGTATTAATTTTGAGTTGGCCAAGTCCAGTTTTGTCCTTGGAGGTAATAAGAAGGAACATCTTGTGGTACTGGTGGTAAAGGTGTTTGGCTTTGAGGTCTCCTAGTTAAGGCTAAGGGGGCAAAATTCCCTGGATTCTGGGTTACTAATGCTTGTTTCACTGCGTGGTGGGTCGCGCTTTGCTTGGAGTTTAACGGTAGGGGATTACTATCTATATCAAATTTAGAATGACAATTTTTTGCATAATGTTTCCCTTTTTGATATTGAGGACTAAGAGAAGGTGTTCTTCAGATTTTATTATTGGATCAAGGTAAGTCTTTATCACATGACTAGTCTTCTCACATCTGAAGCACGACTTTTTAGTAGAATTTCATTGAACAGCAGCAAGAGTTTTTTCAAAAAGTTTTATTTGTTCTTCAATTGCTTTTTAAACTTTGTTTTTTAGTGAATCATGAGATTTAGTAATTTGCTCTCTAAAGGCACTAGCTTGTGCTGTAGCAAGATACCTTGGAGTGCTAATTTTACTGTAAGTTGAAAGCATTTGAGTAACAGTTGGAGGCTGTTTGGGTAATGTAGAAATAATTTTTTTGCAATCATCATTTGCATTTACAAATGCTAGGTTTTGGAGAATATAAGAATGAGCTGCTTTATCAGGGCGTTGTTATTCAACAGCTTGTGTTAACTTAATTAAAAATGTACGATATGATTCATTTGTTCTTTGTGTCATGGTCGAATATGCTTTAAGAGGAGTACCTGTTGATTTGACAGAAATGAAAGTTTTTCTTGCAGCTTGTTTAATATCTCTCAGCACTGACCTAGGAAAAAAGTTTCTGTGTCTGGTTTATCATATGGCAGTTTGCTAGACAATTTAGCTTCTGAAAATGTTTCATATGTACTACTAACATATTTTTCCCTTAAAACCTTAGTAAGTATTTTCTGCTGGAGTTTTCATAAATAACATAAATTGTGAATTAGTTAAAATCAGTCTTGCCACAATGCGATAATCAGTTGGCATGAGTTCATAAGAGTAAAAAAAATACTTTTTAACACATAATTAAAAATAAAGAGAGTTAATTCTGCTTTCTTTCAAAGTTTGATTTCACTCTTTGATGTTCTTGTCATGGTTTGACACTGGCACAATGCCAGTGCCCCCATGAAAATTCAATCTCTCAATTGAATGCTGTAATGCAATCGAGGACAGAGCAAAGCAAGCCAAAGCTTTTTAACAAGGAAAAAACTTTATTAAGCTACTACTATAAAAGGGAAAAAAAAGAGAGAAAAAAACCACACAAAGATCAAAATGAAAACCTTGCAAAGTATTCTTCCTCCCACCACCAACTCCAACAAACCACAGTGAGACACAATCTGGACCCCAATCAGGTTTCCACCCTGCAGACAATCGATACTCAGTCCATCAAGGGAGAACAGGAGTCTCCTCTGTGCCACAGACCCCCCCAAGAAACACACTGCCACATCCTGTGTTTCCATGTCACACATGGCACCGCCCGGAGAAAAAGTTTGCCATGGTGACCCTGCTCCTTTCCATGCACAGTGCTCTCACCACCAATGCCTGGATGGACCGACTGCTTTTAGGATTTTTTCTTTCAAGGATGCTTTCCAAGAGGGGGAAAACAACAGCTCAGTTTTTTCATTTTTTGGGACGACAGTTCCCCCCATTTTCCCCTGGGGCCGAGGGTCCAAGAACAGAGATCTTCTTCTCTTCTTCTTCTTTGAGGTCAGGGGACACCACCACAAACCCCCTAACTCTTCTCTGTTTGCTCCACTTCTGTCTTTTCCCAGCTGAAGCAGGTCTCTTGGCTCACTGGCATCCTCCTAAAATACAGTCTCTCTTGAAAGAGAAAAATCGGTTCAGTCTATGGCCAACAAGGAAAAGTCCAGCCAAAAAAAACACTCCTCATCTCCTCCCACCTAGAATTCCTCCTTCTAACATCCCAGGGTCCAAGCTGTCTCTCTTCCTCTCTTTCAAACCGAGGAGGAGTGAAATTTCACCAAGCTTTCATTTCTCAAGGAAGGGTTAAAAGTCCTGACTCCCAGGGCTGGCTCGATGCTCAGGCTCTGGCTCCTACAGGCAGCTGGGCACCTTGCGGCCCCCTCGCTCTTCTCCTTTCCTGCGGCGTACTGCTGATGCTGATAAAACCACCGCTGTCTCTTCACTCTCTCTCTCTCTCTCTCGACTCTGGGGGGAAATGGAGACATCCCAGATTTCTCCACCCTTCTACCTGCAGTGGCCAGCCCAGTTCCAGTCCCTCCACCCCTGGGCCCACCTCAGTCAGGCCATGGGCCTCCCCCTCCCCACCCAGCCACGGCCGGGCAGGGGAGAGTCCTGCACTGCACGCTGACCGGAACCAAAGAGAGCCAGTTCTCCTGGGAATTCTGATTTTACCCCCTCTGTGTTCTCAGAGGCGTGTCCACCTTCAATTGGTCAATATCCAAATTGACCTCTGCCTTCCGAGAAAATTCTTTTTCCATGTCAAAAAACAAGAGTTATAATGTGAGAGTGATTAATACATAGGCCTACTATTATCCCTCCCATAAGAGACTGGCATGGATAAAATTTGTTCGTTTAAAAACTTAAAACCTCTTTTTTTTCCAAAAGATATAACCCTATTTTTTTCTAATCAGATGTTGCTACATCATGTTCTGAACTAGGCAGATTATTGTTGTAGCAACTGAGCTCTGAGAGAAATCTGTCTTGGTTTCTAGACACAGTTCTGGGCTTTCTGCTGAAAGAAGTCTCAGCTTGGTTCATTACTAAATTCTTACTATAGCTACTCGCAGTCTCAGCTTTATAAATTTTAATTTTCCTTAATGATTTAGATCCCGATTTTATGGTCCTGATTGTGCTTATTAATTTCAAATTTCCCAACATTTCCCAAAATTATGTCTACATTCTAAAGTCATCTTACACTTTAGAAAGATTTTTATCTTTTTATTAACGTAAACACTTGTGAGCCCATCTGAAGCAGAAAGCCCTGGAGGGGCTGGAGCATGTGCAGAGAAGGACACAAGAGCTGGGGAATGCTGTGGAGCACAAGGCCAAGGAGGAGATGCTGAGGAAGCTTTAGGGTGGAAAACGGGAGCCTCTAGAGGGACAATCAGGCAAACTTCCATGGTTCCATAGGTGACAGTGCTCACCACCAGGGCTGTTCCCCTGCCAAACATGCCCTCACTGCATCCCAGTGCTTTAGACACTGGTGTCAGAGACACTCCCTGCTTGTTGCTGGTTGCATTTTTGTTTTGCTGGTTTAGTAGAGGAAAAGTCCTGTTGATTTTCTCATTTTCCAACAAGCAAATATGCTTCTGCACAACGTTTCCTGCCCTTTTCCAGCACTGGATGAGATTCAGATCCAGTTGTAGGCTTCCATGTCTGCAGCAGCAATAGCAAAGGTGTAGCTGTCTCTTTCTTTCTTTTCCATTGCAGAGCTTTCAAAAGCTAAAACTCTGCATTGCAGAGACAATGTTGCTTGCTGATGGCAGCCAGGGAGGAATATCAGCTTCATATCCATATGCAGTTCTGTTGAATTGGCCTGGTTTAATTTGATCGGTGTGGCTTAGAATCCTTTTACTATCCTTTTACTCTGGAATTTTATGATTTCTCCTTGGAAGATACGGTCGTAGATGTGAGAAGGAAGGAGGTTATACGTGATAGGTAATAGCTTGTCGCACACGCTTCTCTCTTGTCCCAGAGCACAAAACCAGCATCGGTGTCTGCCCCAGCTCCCTCTGCTCCTGGAGAAGATGAAGAGGAGCAAATTGAGCAGCATGACCGCGAGTCTCCATCAGTGGTCAGAGCAGAGCCTGAATCTTCTGAGCCAGTAAGTGCCAGTTGTGGGTGGTGCTGTCTTTAGTGCAAGGCAGAGCTGCAAGTTTCGCTTTTGCATTTCAGAGCTTTCAAGATTCAAAAGATCAGAAAAACAAGTAGATCATTGCTACCTCATAGTAGGCAGGGTGGAATATTTACGTCAGAGCAATTTGCATTACAGATGGATCTGCCAATTTTAATACCATGAGACCACCATAGAATCCCATTGCAATAAAAGTTTCTTAATATTCCTCGGAAGATTTAGTGTTATATGGGAGAAGAAAGATTCTTATAAATGAGAGGTAATGGCTCATCCCTCATGGTTCTCTCTTGCTACAGCTGAGAGAGGCAACAGCAGTGTCTGCCCCGGCTCCCTCTGCTCCTGGAGAAGAAGCCAAAGAGGAGAAAATTGAGCAGCATGACCGCGAGGCTCTATCAGTGGTCACAGCAGAGCCTGACACTTCTGTAAGTGCCAGTTGTGGGTGGTGCTGTCTATCCTGCAACACAGAGCAGCAAGATTTCCTTTTGCATTTCAGAGCTTTCAAGAATTAAAAAGTCAGTTACAAAGAGATCATTGCTCCATGATAGTAGGGAGGGTGGAATATTTATTTCAGAGGAATTTGCATTACAGGTGGATTAGCCAATTTTAATGCCATAAGAGCGCATTGGAATCCCATTGCAATTAAAGTTTCCCAATTTTCCTTGGAAGAAATGGTGGTAGATGTGAGAATATAGAAGGTTATAAATTATAGGTAACGGCCCGTCCCTAATAATTCTTTCTTGTCACAGATGACAGAGGAAAGAGCAGTGTCTGCCCCAGCTCCCTCTCCTCCTGGAGAAGAAGCCAAAGAGGAGCAAATTGAGGAGTATGACTGCAAGGCTCCATCAGTGGTCACAGCAGAGCCTGAATTTTCTGAGCCAGTAAGTGCCAGTTGTGGGTGGTGCTGTCTTTAGTGCAAGGCAGAGCTGCAAGTTTCTGACCAGCCAGCTCTTGCTGCTGCTTGGCTGAGGATGCTGAGTGCTGGAGTCCTGCCAGGACCCGGCGATTTCCTGCAGGCAGTGACCACCAGCCAGAAATTGGCCTTGGACCTGTCATGTTGAGGCACCAAAGCCTGTTTGCCTCAGGGTGACCATCTGTCTGCTCGGCTCAGTGAAGCTCTGTCTCTTGGTTTTTGAAGTGCTGTTGCCAAGTGCACATGAGGTGGTGCTGGAGCTTCATTTGTTTGCTTTGTTTGCTTTCTCTTTGTGGAAACACGTGTTTGGCTGGTGAAATTGCTCTTCAGCCTTCTTGAGAATTTATTCAGTTCTACAAAGTGTGTGGCCCAGCTGTCTTGTGACTTTTAATAAGATGGAAGGAGACGAGTGTGTTGTCCATGAATCTGTGGGGAACAAGACCTGTGGCCACAGAAACAAAGTGTGTAGATGTGAAGCCCTGTTGTGAGGCAAAAAGCTCAAGGAGCAAGGTTCTGTAGATGCATTTTTAGGGTTACAGTGCAGCTTTGGAAATGGCATTGGAGCCTGGAGGCGGGGGTGAAGCTGCAAGTCCTTGACTGGTGTCTTGTTTGGCTGAGAAGAGGCAGGACATCTTGGAACCGGGGATGCTGTATTTGAAGTCAAAGGGGCAATTTTGTGGTGAGGGACCTGAGTAGGCTAAAAGGACCCAGTGGTGCCAGTCAAGAGCAGCTGAATGTGGGCCAGCGCTTGGCCACATAGCCAAGAAGGCCAAGGCCATCCTGGCCTGTGTCAGCAGCAGTGGGGCAGCAGGAGCAGGGCAGTGGCCGTCCCCCTGGGCTGGGCAGCGCTGCGGCCAGAGCTGGGAGTGTGTGTCCACTTGTTGGCCCCTCTGAAGCTGAAAGTCCTTGAGGGGCTGGAGCGTGTGCAGAGAAGGACACGAGAGCTAGGGAGGGGTTTCAGCCTGGACAACGGGAGCCTCCTGAGGGACCTTCAGGCACACTTCCATAGACTCATATGTGACAGTGCTCACCACCAGGGCTCTTTCCCTGCCAAACATGCCCTCACTGCCTCCAAGTGCTTTAGCCACCTGAGGAGGGAACACTTTTGTCTTGTTGGCTTGCTAGGAGGTGAAGCCCTGCCCATTTTCTCTCTTTTACAACAAGCACAGATGCTTCTGCACAAACGTTCCTGCCCTTTTCACGCACTGGATGGCATTCTGATCCAGTTTGACTTTTCCATATCTGCCGCAGCAATAGCAATGGCCTTGCTGGCTATTTCCTCCTTTTCCATTTCAGGCCAATAAATAAAAGAGCTCAAAGCTCCATTGTTGTGCAGGGGCACCATTGCTTGCTGATGGCAGCCGGGGAGGACTATCAAATTCATAGAGTGCATCAAATAGAGTTCTGTTGAGTTGGCCCATTTTCATCTGGTTGGAGTGACTTAGAATCCCATTGCTAACAAAGTTGAGGATTTCTCCTTTGAAAAGGTGGTTGTGGATCTGAGGAGAAACGAGGTCATAAATGAGAGGTAACGGCCTGTCCCTCATGCTTCTCTCTTGCCGCAGATGGCAGAAGGAACAGCGGTCTCTGCCCCGGCTCCCTCTGCTCCTGGAGAAGGAGCCAAAAAGGAGCAAAAGGAGCAAGATGACCACAAGCCTGCAGCTGTGGCCGATCGATCCAAGACAGTAAGTGCCAGTTGTGGGTGTTGCTGTCTTTAGTGCAAGGCAGAGCTGCAAGTTTCTGACCAGCCAGCACTTGCATGTTGCTTGCTGAGGATGCCGAGTGCTGCAATCCTGTGGGACGTAGCCATTTCCTGCAGGCAGTGGCCTCCAGCTAGAAATTGGCCTTTGACCTGTCACTTTGAGGCCCTGAAGGTCTGGGGACTCTGGCTGAGCTTCTGGCTGCTCGGCTCAGGGAAGGTCGATCTCTGGGCTTCTGCAGCGTCGTGGCCAAGGGCACACGTGGCAGTGCTGCAGGTGGCAGGGCTTTTTTTGTCTGTTTTCCCTTTGTGGAAAGGTGTGTTTGGTTTGTGGAATTGTTCTGCAGTTTTCTGGAGCACTTCTTCACTTGTACAGTCTCTTTTGGCTTTTGCTAAGCTGCAAGGAGATGATTGAGTTGTCTAGGAATCTGTGGGTGCCATTCTTGTTGAGTGTGGCCAAAGAAACCAAGTGCCTCGTTGGGAAGACTTCTTGTGTGGCAGAAAGAAGAAGCAGCAAGTTTCTGTGGACGCCTTTTGCAATGAAGCCTGCAGCTTTGGAAATGGCATTAGAGCCTAGGCTGGGGGTGAGGCTGCAAGTCCTTGACTGCTGTCTTGTTTGGCTGAGAAGAGGCAGGACATCTTGGAACCGGGGATGCTGTATTTGAAGTCAACGGGGCAATTTTGTGGTGAGGGACCTGAGTAGGTTAAAAGGACCCAGTGGTGCCAGTCAAGAGCAGCTGAATGTGGGCTAGCGCTTGGCCACATAGCCAAGAAGGCCAAGGCCATCCTGGCCTGTGTCAGCAGCAGTGGAGCAGCAGGAGCAGGGCAGTGGCCGTCCCCCTGGGCTGGGCAGCGCTGCGGCCAGAGCTGGGAGTGTGTGTCCACTTGTTGGCCCCTCTGAAGCTGAAAGTCCTTGAGGGGCTGGAGCGTGTGCAGAGAAGGACACGAGAGCTAGGGAGGGGTTTCAGCCTGGACAACGGGAGCCTCCTGAGGGACCTTCAGGCACACTTCCATAGATCCATATGTGACAGTGCTCACCACCAGGGCTCTTTCCCTGCCAAACATGCCCTCACTGCCTCCAAGTGCTTTAGCCACCTGAGGAGGGAACACTTTTGTCTTGTGGCTTGTTGGCTTGCTAGGAGGTGAAGCCCTGCCCATTTTCTCTCTTTTACAACAAGCACAGATGCTTCTGCACAAACGTTCCTGCCCTTTTCACGCACTGGATGGCATTCTGATCCAGTTTGACTTTTCCATATCTGCCGCAGCAATAGCAATGGCCTTGCTGGCTATTTCCTCTTTTTCCATTTCAGGCCAATAAATAAAAGAGCTCAAAGCTCCATTGTTGTGCAGGGGCACCATTGCTTGCTGATGGCAGCCGGGGAGGACTATCAAATTCATAGAGTGCATCAAATAGAGTTCTGTTGAGTTGGCCCATTTTCATCTGGTTGGAGTGACTTAGAATCCCATTGCTAACAAACTTGAGGATTTCTCCTTTGAAAAGGTGGTTGTGGATCTGAGGAGAAACGAGGTCATAAATGAGAGGTAACGGCCTGTCCCTCATGCTTCTCTCTTGCCGCAGATGGCAGAAGGAACAGCGGTCTCTGCCCCGGCTCCCTCTGCTCCTGGAGAAGGAGCCAAAAAGGAGCAAAAGGAGCAAGATGACCACAAGCCTGCAGCTGTGGCCGATCGATCCAAGACAGTAAGTGCCAGTTGTGGGTGGTGCTGTCTTTAGTGCAAGGCAGAGCTGCAAGTTTCTGACCAGCCAGCACTTGCATGTTGCTTGCTGAGGATGCCGAGTGCTGCAATCCTGTGGGACGTAGCCATTTCCTGCAGGCAGTGGCCTCCAGCTAGAAATTGGCCTTTGACCTGTCACTTTGAAGCACTGAAGGTCTGGGGACTCTGGCTGAGCTTCTGGCTGCTCGGCTCAGGGAAGGTCGATCTCTGGGCTTCTGCAGCGTCGTGGCCAAGGGCACACGTGGCAGTGCTGCAGGTGGCAGGGCTTTTTTGTCTGTTTTCCCTTTGTGGAAAGGTGTGTTTGGTTTGTGGAAGTGTTCTGCAGTTTTCTGGAGCACTTCTTCACTTGTACAGTCTCTTTTGGCTTTTGCTAAGCTGCAAGGAGATGATTGAGTTGTCTAGGAATCTGTGGGTGCCATTCTTGTTGAGTGTGGCCAAAGAAACCAAGTGCCTCGTTGGGAAGACTTCTTGTGTGGCAGAAAGAAGAAGCGGCAAGTTTCTGTGGACGCCTTTTGCGATGAAGCCTGCAGCTTTGGAAATGGCATTAGGGCCTAGGGTGGGGGTGAAGCTGCAAGTCCTTGACTGCTGTCTTGTTTGGCTGAGAAGAGGCAGGACATCTTGGAACCGGGGATGCTGTATTTGAAGTCAAAGGGGCAATTTTGTGGTGAGGGACCCGAGTAGGTTAAAAGGACCCAGTGGTGCCAGTCAAGAGCAGCTGAATGTGGGCCAGTGCTTGGCCACATAGCCAAGAAGGCCACGGCCATCCTGGCCTGTGTCAGCAGCAGTGGGGCAGCAGGAGCAGGGCAGTGGCCGTCCCCCTGGGCTGGGCAGCGGTGCGGCCAGATTGGGAGTGTGTGTCCAGTTGTTGGCCCCTCTGAATCTGAAAGTCCTTGAGGGGCTGGAGCGTGTGCAGAGAAGGACACGAGAGCTAGGGAGGGGTTTCAGCCTGGACAACGGGAGCCTCCTGAGGGACCTTCAGGCACACTTCCATAGATCCATATGTGACAGTGCTCACCACCAGGGCTGTTTCCTTGCCAAACATGCCCTCACTGCCTCCAAGTGCTTTAGTCACCTGAGGAGGGAACACTTTTGTCTTGTGGCTTGTTGGCTTGCTAGGAGGTGAAGCCCTGCCCATTTTCTCTCTTTTACAAGAAGCACAGATGCTTCTGCACAAACGTTCCTGCCCTTTTCACGCACTGGATGGCATTCTGATCCAGTTTGACTTTTCCATATCTGCCGCAGCAATAGCAATGGCCTTGCTGGCTATTTCCTCTTTTTCCATTTCAGGCCAATAAATAAAAGAGCTCAAAGCTCCATTGTTGTGCAGGGGCACCATTGCTTGCTGATGGCAGCCGGGGAGGACTATCAAATTCATAGAGTGCATCAAATAGAGTTCTGTTGAGTTGGCCCATTTTCATCTGGTTGGAGTGACTTAGAATCCCATTGCTAACAAAGTTGAGGATTTCTCCTTTGAAAAGGTGGTTGTGGATCTGAGGAGAAACGAGGTCATAAATGAGAGGTAACGGCCTGTCCCTCATGCTTCTCTCTTGCCGCAGATGGCAGAAGGAACAGCGGTCTCTGCCCCGGCTCCCTCTTCTCCTGGAGAAGGAGCCAAAAAGGAGCAAAAGGAGCAAGATGACCACAAGCCTGCAGCTGTGGCCGATCGATCCAAGACAGTAAGTGCCAGTGAGGGTGGTGCTGTCTTTAGTGCAAGGCAGAGCTGCAAGTTTCTGAGCAGCCAGCACTTGCATGTTGCTTGCTGAGGATGCAGAGTGCTGCAATCCTGTGGGACGTAGCCATTTCCTGCAGGCAGTGGCCTCCAGCTAGAAATTGGCCTTTGACCTGTCACTTTGAAGCACTGAAGGTCTGGGGACTCTGGCTGAGCTTCTGGCTGCTCGGCTCAGGGAAGGTCGATCTCTGGGCTTCTGCAGCGTCGTGGCCAAGGGCACACGTGGCAGTGCTGCAGGTGGCAGGGCTTTTTTGTCTGTTTTCCCTTTGTGGAAAGGTGTGTTTGGTTTGTGGAAGTGTTCTGCAGTTTTCTGGAGCACTTCTTCACTTGTACAGTCTCTTTTGGCTTTTGCTAAGCTGCAAGGAGATGATTGAGTTGTCTAGGAATCTGTGGGTGCCATTCTTGTTGAGTGTGGCCAAAGAAACCAAGTGCCTCGTTGGGAAGACTTCTTGTGTGGCAGAAAGAAGAAGCGGCAAGTTTCTGTGGACGCCTTTTGCGATGAAGCCTGCAGCTTTGGAAATGGCATTAGGGCCTAGGGTGGGGGTGAAGCTGCAAGTCCTTGACTGCTGTCTTGTTTGGCTGAGAAGAGGCAGGACATCTTGGAACCGGGGATGCTGTATTTGAAGTCAAAGGGGCAATTTTGTGGTGAGGGACCTGAGTAGGCTAAAAGGACCCAGTGGTGCCAGTCAAGAGCAGCTGAATGTGGGCCAGCGCTTGGCCACATAGCCAAGAAGGCCACGGCCATCCTGGCCTGTGTCAGCAGCAGTGGGGCAGCAGGAGCAGGGCAGTGGCCGTCCCCCTGGGCTGGGCAGCGCTGCGGCCAGAGCTGGGAATGTGTGTCCACTTGTTGGCCCCTCTGAAGCTGAAAGTCCTTGAGGGGCTGGAGCGTGTGCAGAGAAGGACACGAGAGCTAGGGAGGGGTTTCA
Source organism: Lonchura striata (assembly GCF_050655825.1). NCBI lineage: Eukaryota > Metazoa > Chordata > Aves > Passeriformes > Estrildidae > Lonchura > Lonchura striata. Next base: position 12,979,178 of record NC_140740.1, read on the forward strand.
GCCTGGACAACGGGAGCCTCCTGAGGGACCTTCAGGCACACTTCCACAGATCCATATGTGACAGTGCTCACCACCAGGGCTGTTTCCCTGCCAAACATGCCCTCACTGCCTCCAAGTGCTTTAGCCACCTGAGGAGGGAACACTTTTGTCTTGTGGCTTGTTGGCTTGCTAGGAGGTGAAGCCCTGCCCATTTTCTCTCTTTTACAACAAGCACAGATGCTTCTGCACAAACGTTCCTGCCCTTTTCACGCACTGGATGGCATTCTGATCCAGTTTGACTTTTCCATATCTGCCGCAGCAATAGCAATGGCCTTGCTGGCTATTTCCTCCTTTTCCATTTCAGGCCAATAAATAAAAGAGCTCAAAGCTCCATTGTTGTGCAGGGGCACCATTGCTTGCTGATGGCAGCCGGGGAGGATTATCAAATTCATAGAGTGCATCAAATAGAGTTCTGTTGAGTTGGCCCATTTTCATCTGGTTGGAGTGACTTAGAATCCCATTGCTAACAAAGTTGAGGATTTCTCCTTTGAAAAGGTGGTTGTGGATCTGAGGAGAAACGAGGTCATAAATGAGTGGTAACGGCCTGTCCCTCATGCTTCTCTCTTGCCGCAGATGGCAGAAGGAACAGCGGTCTCTGCCCCGGCTCCCTCTGCTCCTGGAGAAGGAGCCAAAAAGGAGCAAAAGGAGCAAGATGACCACAAGCCTGCAGCTGTGGCCGATCGATCCAAGACAGTAAGTGCCAGTTGTGGGTGGTGCTGTCTTTAGTGCAAGGCAGAGCTGCAAGTTTCTGACCAGCCAGCACTTGCATGTTGCTTGCTGAGGATGCCGAGTGCTGCAATCCTGTGGGACGTAGCCATTTCCTGCAGGCAGTGGCCTCCAGCTAGAAATTGGCCTTTGACCTGTCACTTTGAAGCACTGAAGGTCTGGGGACTCTGGCTGAGCTTCTGGCTGCTCGGCTCAGGGAAGGTCGATCTCTGGGCTTCTGCAGCGTCGTGGCCAAGGGCACACGTGGCAGTGCTGCAGGTGGCAGGGCTTTTTTGTCTGTTTTCCCTTTGTGGAAAGGTGTGTTTGGTTTGTGGAATTGTTCTGCAGTTTTCTGGAGCACTTCTTCACTTGTACAGTCTCTTTTGGCTTTTGCTAAGCTGCAAGGAGATGATTGAGTTGTCTAGGAATCTGTGGGTGCCATTCTTGTTGAGTGTGGCCAAAGAAACCAAGTGCCTCGTTGGGAAGACTTCTTGTGTGGCAGAAAGAAGAAGCGGCAAGTTTCTGTGGACGCCTTTTGCGATGAAGCCTGCAGCTTTGGAAATGGCATTAGGGCCTAGGGTGGGGGTGAAGCTGCAAGTCCTTGACTGCTGTCTTGTTTGGCTGATAAGAGGCAGGACATCTTGGAACTGGGGATGCTGTATTTGAAGTCAAAGGGGCAATTTTGTGGTGAGGGACCTGAGTAGGCTAAAAGGACCCAGTGGTGCCAGTCAAGAGCAGCTGAATGTGGGCCAGCGCTTGGCCACATAGCCAAGAAGGCCACGGCCATCCTGGCCTGTGTCAGCAGCAGTGGGGCAGCAGGAGCAGGGCAGTGGCCGTCCCCCTGGGCTGGGCAGCGCTGCGGCCAGAGCTGGGAATGTGTGTCCACTTGTTGGCCCCTCTGAAGCTGAAAGTCCTTGAGGGGCTGGAGCGTGTGCAGAGAAGGACACGAGAGCTAGGGAGGGGTTTCAGCCTGGACAACGGGAGCCTCCTGAGGGACCTTCAGGCACACTTCCATAGATCCATATGTGACAGTGCTCACCACCAGGGCTCTTTCCCTGCCAAACATGCCCTCACTGCCTCCAAGTGCTTTAGCCACCTGAGGAGGGAACACTTTTGTCTTGTGGCTTGTTGGCTTGCTAGGAGGTGAAGCCCTGCCCATTTTCTCTCTTTTACAACAAGCACAGATGCTTCTGCACAAACGTTCCTGCCCTTTTCACGCACTGGATGGCATTCTGATCCAGTTTGACTTTTCCATATCTGCCGCAGCAATAGCAATGGCCTTGCTGGCTATTTCCTCCTTTTCCATTTCAGGCCAATAAATAAAAGAGCTCAAAGCTCCATTGTTGTGCAGGGGCACCATTGCTTGCTGATGGCAGCCGGGGAGGATTATCAAATTCATAGAGTGCATCAAATAGAGTTCTGTTGAGTTGGCCCATTTTCATCTGGTTGGAGTGACTTAGAATCCCATTGCTAACAAAGTTGAGGATTTCTCCTTTGAAAAGGTGGTTGTGGATCTGAGGAGAAATGAGGTCATAAATGAGTGGTAACGGCCTGTCCCTCATGCTTCTCTCTTGCCGCAGATGGCAGAAGGAACAGCGGTCTCTGCCCCGGCTCCCTCTGCTCCTGGAGAAGGAGCCAAAAAGGAGCAAAAGGAGCAAGATGACCACAAGCCTGCAGCTGTGGCCGATCGATCCAAGACAGTAAGTGCCAGTTGTGGGTGGTGCTGTCTTTAGTGCAAGGCAGAGCTGCAAGTTTCTGACCAGCCAGCACTTGCATGTTGCTTGCTGAGGATGCCGAGTGCTGCAATCCTGTGGGACGTAGCCATTTCCTGCAGGCAGTGGCCTCCAGCTAGAAATTGGCCTTTGACCTGTCACTTTGAAGCACTGAAGGTCTGGGGACTCTGGCTGAGCTTCTGGCTGCTCGGCTCAGGGAAGGTCGATCTCTGGGCTTCTGCAGCGTCGTGGCCAAGGGCACACGTGGCAGTGCTGCAGGTGGCAGGGCTTTTTTGTCTGTTTTCCCTTTGTGGAAAGGTGTGTTTGGTTTGTGGAATTGTTCTGCAGTTTTCTGGAGCACTTCTTCACTTGTACAGTCTCTTTTGGCTTTTGCTAAGCTGCAAGGAGATGATTGAGTTGTCTAGGAATCTGTGGGTGCCATTCTTGTTGAGTGTGGCCAAAGAAACCAATCGCCTCGTTGGGAAGACTTCTTGTGTGGCAGAAAGAAGAAGCGGCAAGTTTCTGTGGACGCCTTTTGCGATGAAGCCTGCAGCTTTGGAAATGGCATTAGGGCCTAGGGTGGGGGTGAAGCTGCAAGTCCTTGACTGCTGTCTTGTTTGGCTGAGAAGAGGCAGGACATCTTGGAACCGGGGATGCTGTATTTGAAGTCAAAGGGGCAATTTTGTGGTGAGGGACCTGAGTAGGTTAAAAGGACCCAGTGGTGCCAGTCAAGAGCAGCTGAATGTGGGCCAGCGCTTGGCCACATAGCCAAGAAGGCCAAGGCCATCCTGGCCTGTGTCAGCAGCAGTGGGGCAGCAGGAGCAGGGCAGTGGCCGTCCCCCTGGGCTGGGCAGCGCTGCGGCCAGAGCTGGGAATGTGTGTCCACTTGTTGGCCCCTCTGAAGCTGAAAGTCCTTGAGAGGCTGGAGCGTGTGCAGAGAAGGACACGAGAGCTAGGGAGGGGTTTCAGCCTGGACAACGGGAGCCTCCTGAGGGACCTTCAGGCACACTTCCATAGATCCATATGTGACAGTGCTCACCACCAGGGCTGTTTCCCTGCCAAACATGCCCTCACTGCCTCCAAGTGCTTTAGCCACCTGAGGAGGGAACACTTTTGTCTTGTGGCTTGTTGGCTTGCTAGGAGGTGAAGCCCTGCCCATTTTCTCTCTTTTACAACAAGCACAGATGCTTCTGCACAAACGTTCCTGCCCTTTTCACGCACTGGATGGCATTCTGATCCAGTTTGACTTTTCCATATCTGCCGCAGCAATAGCAATGGCCTTGCTGGCTATTTCCTCCTTTTCCATTTCAGGCCAATAAATAAAAGAGCTCAAAGCTCCATTGTTGTGCAGGGGCACCATTGCTTGCTGATGGCAGCCGGGGAGGACTATCAAATTCATAGAGTGCATCAAATAGAGTTCTGTTGAGTTGGCCCATTTTCATCTGGTTGGAGTGACTTAGAATCCCATTGCTAACAAAGTTGAGGATTTCTCCTTTGAAAAGGTGGTTGTGGATCTGAGGAGAAACGAGGTCATAAATGAGAGGTAACGGCCTGTCCCTCATGCTTCTCTCTTGCCGCAGATGGCAGAAGGAACAGCGGTCTCTGCCCCGGCTCCCTCTGCTCCTGGAGAAGGAGCCAAAAAGGAGCAAAAGGAGCAAGATGACCACAAGCCTGCAGCTGTGGCCGATCGATCCAAGACAGTAAGTGCCAGTTGTGGGTGGTGCTGTCTTTAGTGCAAGGCAGAGCTGCAAGTTTCTGAGCAGCCAGCACTTGCATGTTGCTTGCTGAGGATGCCGAGTGCTGCAATCCTGTGGGACGTAGCCATTTCCTGCAGGCAGTGGCCTCCAGCTAGAAATTGGCCTTTGACCTGTCACTTTGAGGCCCTGAAGGTCTGGGGACTCTGGCTGAGCTTCTGGCTGCTCGGCTCAGGGAAGGTCGATCTCTGGGCTTCTGCAGCGTCGTGGCCAAGGGCACACGTGGCAGTGCTGCAGGTGGCAGGGCTTTTTTTGTCTGTTTTCCCTTTGTGGAAAGGTGTGTTTGGTTTGTGGAAGTGTTCTGCAGTTTTCTGGAGCACTTCTTCACTTGTACAGTCTCTTTTGGCTTTTGCTAAGCTGCAAGGAGATGATTGAGTTGTCTAGGAATCTGTGGGTGCCATTCTTGTTGAGTGTGGCCAAAGAAACCAAGTGCCTCGTTGGGAAGACTTCTTGTGTGGCAGAAAGAAGAAGCGGCAAGTTTCTGTGGACGCCTTTTGCGATGAAGCCTGCAGCTTTGGAAATGGCATTAGGGCCTAGGGTGGGGGTGAAGCTGCAAGTCCTTGACTGCTGTCTTGTTTGGCTGAGAAGAGGCAGGACATCTTGGAACCGGGGATGCTGTATTTGAAGTCAAAGGGGCAATTTTGTGGTGAGGGACCTGAGTAGGTTAAAAGGACCCAGTGGTGCCAGTCAAGAGCAGCTGAATGTGGGCCAGTACTTGGCCACATAGCCAAGAAGGCCACAGCCATCCTGGCCTGTGTCAGCAGCAGTGGGGCAGCAGGAGCAGGGCAGTGGCCGTCCCCCTGGGCTGGGCAGCGCTGCGGCCAGAGCTGGGAGTGTGTGTCCACTTGTTGGCCCCTCTGAAGCTGAAAGTCCTTGAGGGGCTGGAGCGTGTGCAGAGAAGGACACGAGAGCTAGGGAGGGGTTTCAGCCTGGACAACGGGAGCCTCCTGAGGGACCTTCAGGCACACTTCCATAGATCCATATGTGACAGTGCTCACCACCAGGGCTGTTTCCCTGCCAAACATGCCCTCACAGCCTCCAAGTGCTTTAGCCACCTGAGGAGGGGACGCTTTTGTCTTTTGGCTTGTTGGCTTGCTAGGAGGTGAAGCCCTGCCCATTTTCTCTCTTTTACAACAAGCACAGATGCTTCTGCACAAACGTTCCTGCCCTTTTCACGCACTAGATGGCATTCTGATCCAGTTTGACTTTTCCATATCTGCCGCAGCAATAGCAATGGCCTTGCTGGCTATTTCCTCTTTTTCCATTTCAGGCCAATAAATAAAAGAGCTCAAAGCTCCATTGTTGTGCAGGGGCACCACTGCTTGCTGATGGCAGCCGGGGAGGACTATCAAATTCATAGAGTGCATCAAATAGAGTTCTGTTGAGTTGGCCCATTTTCATCTGGTTGGAGTGACTTAGAATCCCATTGCTAACAAAGTTGAGGATTTCTCCTTTGAAAAGGTGGTTGTGGATCTGAGGAGAAACGAGGTCATAAATGAGAGGTAACGGCCTGTCCCTCATGCTTCTCTCTTGCCGCAGATGGCAGAAGGAACAGCGGTCTCTGCCCCGGCTCCCTCTGCTCCTGGAGAAGGAGCCAAAAAGGAGCAAAAGGAGCAAGATGACCACAAGCCTGCAGCTGTGGCCGATCGATCCAAGACAGTAAGTGCCAGTTGTGGGTGGTGCTGTCTTTAGTGCAAGGCAGAGCTGCAAGTTTCTGACCAGCCAGCACTTGCATGTTGCTTGCTGAGGATGCCGAGTGCTGCAATCCTGTGGGACGTAGCCATTTCCTGCAGGCAGTGGCCTCCAGCTAGAAATTGGCCTTTGACCTGTCACTTTGAGGCCCTGAAGGTCTGGGGACTCTGGCTGAGCTTCTGGCTGCTCGGTTCAGGGAAGGTCGATCTCTGGGCTTCTGCAGCGTCGTGGCCAAGGGCACACGTGGCAGTGCTGCAGGTGGCAGGGCTTTTTTGTCTGTTTTCCCTTTGTGGAAAGGTGTGTTTGGTTTGTGGAATTGTTCTGCAGTTTTCTGGAGCACTTCTTCACTTGTACAGTCTCTTTTGGCTTTTGCTAAGCTGCAAGGAGATGATTGAGTTGTCTAGGAATCTGTGGGTGCCATTCTTGTTGAGTGTGGCCAAAGAAACCAATCGCCTCGTTGGGAAGACTTCTTGTGTGGCAGAAAGAAGAAGCGGCAAGTTTCTGTGGACGCCTTTTGCGATGAAGCCTGCAGCTTTGGAAATGGCATTAGGGCCTAGGGTGGGGGTGAAGCTGCAAGTCCTTGACTGCTGTCTTGTTTGGCTGAGAAGAGGCAGGACATCTTGGAACCGGGGATGCTGTATTTGAAGTCAAAGGGGCAATTTTGTGGTGAGGGACCTGAGTAGGCTAAAAGGACCCAGTGGTGCCAGTCAAGAGCAGCTGAATGTGGGCCAGCGCTTGGCCACATAGCCAAGAAGGCCACGGCCATCCTGGCCTGTGTCAGCAGCAGTGGGGCAGCAGGAGCAGGGCAGTGGCCGTCCCCCTGGGCTGGGCAGCGCTGCGGCCAGAGCTGGGAGTGTGCGTCCACTTGTTGGCCCCTCTGAAGCTGAAAGTCCTTGAGGGGCTGGAGCGTGTGCAGAGAAGGACACGAGAGCTAGGGAGGGGTTTCAGCCTGGACAACGGGAGCCTCCTGAGGGACCTTCAGGCACACTTCCACAGATCCATATGTGACAGTGCTCACCACCAGGGCTGTTTCCCTGCCAAACATGCCCTCACTGCCTCCAAGTGCTTTAGCCACCTGAGGAGGGGACGCTTTTGTCTTGTGGCTTGTTGGCTTGCTAGGAGGTGAAGCCCTGCCCATTTTCTCTCTTTTACAACAAGCACAGATGCTTCTGCACAAACGTTCCTGCCCTTTTCACGCACTGGATGGCATTCTGATCCAGTTTGACTTTTCCATATCTGCCGCAGCAATAGCAATGGCCTTGCTGGCTATTTCCTCTTTTTCCATTTCAGGCCAATAAATAAAAGAGCTCAAAGCTCCATTGTTGTGCAGGGGCACCATTGCTTGCTGATGGCAGCCGGGGAGGACTATCAAATTCATAGAGTGCATCAAATAGAGTTCTGTTGAGTTGGCCCATTTTCATCTGGTTGGAGTGACTTAGAATCCCATTGCTAACAAAGTTGAGGATTTCTCCTTTGAAAAGGTGGTTGTGGATCTGAGGAGAAACGAGGTCATAAATGAGAGGTAACGGCCTGTCCCTCATGCTTCTCTCTTGCCGCAGATGGCAGAAGGAACAGCGGTCTCTGCCCCGGCTCCCTCTTCTCCTGGAGAAGGAGCCAAAAAGGAGCAAAAGGAGCAAGATGACCACAAGCCTGCAGCTGTGGCCGATCGATCCAAGACAGTAAGTGCCAGTTGTGGGTGGTGCTGTCTTTAGTGCAAGGCAGAGCTGCAAGTTTCTGACCAGCCAGCACTTGCATGTTGCTTGCTGAGGATGCAGAGTGCTGCAATCCTGTGGGACGTAGCCATTTCCTGCAGGCAGTGGCCTCCAGCTAGAAATTGGCCTTTGACCTGTCACTTTGAAGCACTGAAGGTCTGGGGACTCTGGCTGAGCTTCTGGCTGCTCGGCTCAGGGAAGGTCGATCTCTGGGCTTCTGCAGCGTCGTGGCCAAGGGCACACGTGGCAGTGCTGCAGGTGGCAGGGCTTTTTTGTCTGTTTTCCCTTTGTGGAAAGGTGTGTTTGGTTTGTGGAAGTGTTCTGCAGTTTTCTGGAGCACTTCTTCACTTGTACAGTCTCTTTTGGCTTTTGCTAAGCTGCAAGGAGATGATTGAGTTGTCTAGGAATCTGTGGGTGCCATTCTTGTTGAGTGTGGCCAAAGAAACCAAGTGCCTCGTTGGGAAGACTTCTTGTGTGGCAGAAAGAAGAAGCGGCAAGTTTCTGTGGACGCCTTTTGCGATGAAGCCTGCAGCTTTGGAAATGGCATTAGGGCCTAGGGTGGGGGTGAAGCTGCAAGTCCTTGACTGCTGTCTTGTTTGGCTGAGAAGAGGCAGGACATCTTGGAACCGGGGATGCTGTATTTGAAGTCAAAGGGGCAATTTTGTGGTGAGGGACCTGAGTAGGCTAAAAGGACCCAGTGGTGCCAGTCAAGAGCAGCTGAATGTGGGCCAGCGCTTGGCCACATAGCCAAGAAGGCCACGGCCATCCTGGCCTGTGTCAGCAGCAGTGGGGCAGCAGGAGCAGGGCAGTGGCCGTCCCCCTGGGCTGGGCAGCGCTGCGGCCAGAGCTGGGAGTGTGCGTCCACTTGTTGGCCCCTCTGAAGCTGAAAGTCCTTGAGGGGCTGGAGCGTGTGCAGAGAAGGACACGAGAGCTAGGGAGGGGTTTCAGCCTGGACAACGGGAGCCTCCTGAGGGACCTTCAGGCACACTTCCATAGATCCATATGTGACAGTGCTCACCACCAGGGCTGTTTCCCTGCCAAACATGCCCTCACTGCCTCCAAGTGCTTTAGCCACCTGAGGAGGGGACGCTTTTGTCTTTTGGCTTGTTGGCTTGCTAGGAGGTGAAGCCCTGCCCATTTTCTCTCTTTTACAACAAGCACAGATGCTTCTGCACAAACGTTCCTGCCCTTTTCACGCACTGGATGGCATTCTGATCCAGTTTGACTTTTCCATATCTGCCGCAGCAATAGCAATGGCCTTGCTGGCTATTTCCTCTTTTTCCATTTCAGGCCAATAAATAAAAGAGCTCAAAGCTCCATTGTTGTGCAGGGGCACCATTGCTTGCTGATGGCAGCCGGGGAGGACTATCAAATTCATAGAGTGCATCAAATAGAGTTCTGTTGAGTTGGCCCATTTTCATCTGGTTGGAGTGACTTAGAATCCCATTGCTAACAAAGTTGAGGATTTCTCCTTTGAAAAGGTGGTTGTGGATCTGAGGAGAAACGAGGTCATAAATGAGAGGTAACGGCCTGTCCCTCATGCTTCTCTCTTGCCGCAGATGGCAGAAGGAACAGCGGTCTCTGCCCCGGCTCCCTCTTCTCCTGGAGAAGGAGCCAAAAAGGAGCAAAAGGAGCAAGATGACCACAAGCCTGCAGCTGTGGCCGATCGATCCAAGACAGTAAGTGCCAGTTGTGGGTGGTGCTGTCTTTAGTGCAAGGCAGAGCTGCAAGTTTCTGACCAGCCAGCACTTGCATGTTGCTTGCTGAGGATGCCGAGTGCTGCAATCCTGTGGGACGTAGCCATTTCCTGCAGGCAGTGGCCTCCAGCTAGAAATTGGCCTTTGACCTGTCACTTTGAGGCCCTGAAGGTCTGGGGACTCTGGCTGAGCTTCTGGCTGCTCGGCTCAGGGAAGGTCGATCTCTGGGCTTCTGCAGCGTCGTGGCCAAGGGCACACGTGGCAGTGCTGCAGGTGGCAGGGCTTTTTTTGTCTGTTTTCCCTTTGTGGAAAGGTGTGTTTGGTTTGTGGAAGTGTTCTGCAGTTTTCTGGAGCACTTCTTCACTTGTACAGTCTCTTTTGGCTTTTGCTAAGCTGCAAGGAGATGATTGAGTTGTCTAGGAATCTGTGGGTGCCATTCTTGTTGAGTGTGGCCAAAGAAACCAATCGCCTCGTTGGGAAGACTTCTTGTGTGGCAGAAAGAAGAAGCGGCAAGTTTCTGTGGACGCCTTTTGCGATGAAGCCTGCAGCTTTGGAAATGGCATTAGGGCCTAGGGTGGGGGTGAAGCTGCAAGTCCTTGACTGCTGTCTTGTTTGGCTGAGAAGAGGCAGGACATCTTGGAACCGGGGATGCTGTATTTGAAGTCAAAGGGGCAATTTTGTGGTGAGGGACCTGAGTAGGCTAAAAGGACCCAGTGGTGCCAGTCAAGAGCAGCTGAATGTGGGCCAGCGCTTGGCCACATAGCCAAGAAGGCCACGGCCATCCTGGCCTGTGTCAGCAGCAGTGGGGCAGCAGGAGCAGGGCAGTGGCCGTCCCCCTGGGCTGGGCAGCGCTGCGGCCAGAGCTGGGAGTGTGCGTCCACTTGTTGGCCCCTCTGAAGCTGAAAGTCCTTGAGGGGCTGGAGCGTGTGCAGAGAAGGACACGAGAGCTAGGGAGGGGTTTCAGCCTGGACAACGGGAGCCTCCTGAGGGACCTTCAGGCACACTTCCATAGATCCATATGTGACAGTGCTCACCACCAGGGCTGTTTCCCTGCCAAACATGCCCTCACTGCCTCCAAGTGCTTTAGCCACCTGAGGAGGGGACGCTTTTGTCTTTTGGCTTGTTGGCTTGCTAGGAGGTGAAGCCCTGCCCATTTTCTCTCTTTTACAACAAGCACAGATGCTTCTGCACAAACGTTCCTGCCCTTTTCACGCACTGGATGGCATTCTGATCCAGTTTGACTTTTCCATATCTGCCGCAGCAATAGCAATGGCCTTGCTGGCTATTTCCTCTTTTTCCATTTCAGGCCAATAAATAAAAGAGCTCAAAGCTCCATTGTTGTGCAGGGGCACCATTGCTTGCTGATGGCAGCCGGGGAGGACTATCAAATTCATAGAGTGCATCAAATAGAGTTCTGTTGAGTTGGCCCATTTTCATCTGGTTGGAGTGACTTAGAATCCCATTGCTAACAAAGTTGAGGATTTCTCCTTTGAAAAGGTGGTTGTGGATCTGAGGAGAAACGAGGTCATAAATGAGAGGTAACGGCCTGTCCCTCATGCTTCTCTCTTGCCGCAGATGGCAGAAGGAACAGCGGTCTCTGCCCCGGCTCCCTCTTCTCCTGGAGAAGGAGCCAAAAAGGAGCAAAAGGAGCAAGATGACCACAAGCCTGCAGCTGTGGCCGATCGATCCAAGACAGTAAGTGCCAGTTGTGGGTGGTGCTGTCTTTAGTGCAAGGCAGAGCTGCAAGTTTCTGACCAGCCAGCACTTGCATGTTGCTTGCTGAGGATGCCGAGTGCTGCAATCCTGTGGGACGTAGCCATTTCCTGCAGGCAGTGGCCTCCAGCTAGAAATTGGCCTTTGACCTGTCACTTTGAGGCCCTGAAGGTCTGGGGACTCTGGCTGAGCTTCTGGCTGCTCGGCTCAGGGAAGGTCGATCTCTGGGCTTCTGCAGCGTCGTGGCCAAGGGCACACGTGGCAGTGCTGCAGGTGGCAGGGCTTTTTTTGTCTGTTTTCCCTTTGTGGAAAGGTGTGTTTGGTTTGTGGAAGTGTTCTGCAGTTTTCTGGAGCACTTCTTCACTTGTACAGTCTCTTTTGGCTTTTGCTAAGCTGCAAGGAGATGATTGAGTTGTCTAGGAATCTGTGGGTGCCATTCTTGTTGAGTGTGGCCAAAGAAACCAATCGCCTCGTTGGGAAGACTTCTTGTGTGGCAGAAAGAAGAAGCGGCAAGTTTCTGTGGACGCCTTTTGCGATGAAGCCTGCAGCTTTGGAAATGGCATTAGGGCCTAGGGTGGGGGTGAAGCTGCAAGTCCTTGACTGCTGTCTTGTTTGGCTGAGAAGAGGCAGGACATCTTGGAACCGGGGATGCTGTATTTGAAGTCAAAGGGGCAATTTTGTGGTGAGGGACCTGAGTAGGCTAAAAGGACCCAGTGGTGCCAGTCAAGAGCAGCTGAATGTGGGCCAGCGCTTGGCCACATAGCCAAGAAGGCCAAGGCCATCCTGGCCTGTGTCAGCAGCAGTGGGGCAGCAGGAGCAGGGCAGTGGCCGTCCCCCTGGGCTGGGCAGCGCTGCGGCCTGAGCTGGGAATGTGTGTCCACTTGTTGGCCCCTCTGAAGCTGAAAGTCCTTGAGGGGCTGGAGGGTGTGCAGAGAAGGACACGAGAGCTAGGGAGGGGTTTCAGCCTGGACAACGGGAGCCTCCTGAGGGACCTTCAGGCACACTTCCATAGATCCATATGTGACAGTGCTCACCACCAGGGCTGTTTCCCTGCCAAACATGCCCTCACTGCCTCCAAGTGCTTTAGCCACCTGAGGAGGGAACACTTTTGTCTTGTGGCTTGTTGGCTTGCTAGGAGGTGAAGCCCTGCCCATTTTCTCTCTTTTACAACAAGCACAGATGCTTCTGCACAAACGTTCCTGCCCTTTTCACGCACTGGATGGCATTCTGATCCAGTTTGACTTTTCCATATCTGCCGCAGCAATAGCAATGGCCTTGCTGGCTATTTCCTCTTTTTCCATTTCAGGCCAATAAATAAAAGAGCTCAAAGCTCCATTGTTGTGCAGGGGCACCATTGCTTGCTGATGGCAGCCGGGGAGGACTATCAAATTCATAGAGTGCATCAAATAGAGTTCTGTTGAGTTGGCCCATTTTCATCTGGTTGGAGTGACTTAGAATCCCATTGCTAACAAAGTTGAGGATTTCTCCTTTGAAAAGGTGGTTGTGGATCTGAGGAGAAACGAGGTCATAAATGAGAGGTAATGGCCTGTCCCTCATGCTTCTCTCTTGCCGCAGATGGCAGAAGGAACAGCGGTCTCTGCCCCGGCTCCCTCTTCTCCTGGAGAAGGAGCCAAAAAGGAGCAAAAGGAGCAAGATGACCACAAGCCTGCAGCTGTGGCCGATCGATCCAAGACAGTAAGTGCCAGTTGTGGGTGGTGCTGTCTTTAGTGCAAGGCAGAGCTGCAAGTTTCTGAGCAGCCAGCACTTGCATGTTGCTTGCTGAGGATGCCGAGTGCTGCAATCCTGTGGGACGTAGCCATTTCCTGCAGGCAGTGGCCTCCAGCTAGAAATTGGCCTTTGACCTGTCACTTTGAGGCCCTGAAGGTCTGGGGACTCTGGCTGAGCTTCTGGCTGCTCGGCTCAGGGAAGGTCGATCTCTGGGCTTCTGCAGCGTCGTGGCCAAGGGCACACGTGGCAGTGCTGCAGGTGGCAGGGCTTTTTTGTCTGTTTTCCCTTTGTGGAAAGGTGTGTTTGGTTTGTGGAAGTGTTCTGCAGTTTTCTGGAGCACTTCTTCACTTGTACAGTCTTATTTGGCTTTTGCTAAGCTGCAAGGAGATGATTGAGTTGTCTAGGAATCTGTGGGTGCCATTCTTGTTGAGTGTGGCCAAAGAAACCAAGTGCCTCGTTGGGAAGACTTCTTGTGTGGCAGAAAGAAGAAGCGGCAAGTTTCTGTGGACGCCTTTTGCGATGAAGCCTGCAGCTTTGGAAATGGCATTAGGGCCTAGGGTGGGGGTGAAGCTGCAAGTCCTTGACTGCTGTCTTGTTTGGCTGAGAAGAGGCAGGACATCTTGGAACCGGGGATGCTGTATTTGAAGTCAAAGGGGCAATTTTGTGGTGAGGGACCTGAGTAGGTTAAAAGGACCCAGTGGTGCCAGTCAAGAGCAGCTGAATGTGGGCTAGCGCTTGGCCACATAGCCAAGAAGGCCAAGGCCATCCTGGCCTGTGTCAGCAGTAGTGGGGCAGCAGGAGCAGGGCAGTGGCCGTCCCCCTGGGCTGGGCAGCGCTGCGGCCAGAGCTGGGAGTGTGTGTCCACTTGTTGGCCCCTCTGAAGCTGAAAGTCCTTGAGGGGCTGGAGGGTGTGCAGAGAAGGACACGAGAGCTAGGGAGGGGTTTCAGCCTGGACAACGGGAGCCTCCTGAGGGACCTTCAGGCACACTTCCATAGATCCATATGTGACAGTGCTCACCACCAGGGCTGTTTCCCTGCCAAACATGCCCTCACTGCCTCCAAGTGCTTTAGCCACCTGAGGAGGGGACGCTTTTGTCTTTTGGCTTGTTGGCTTGCTAGGAGGTGAAGCCCTGCCCATTTTCTCTCTTTTACAACAAGCACAGATGCTTCTGCACAAACGTTCCTGCCCTTTTCACGCACTGGATGGCATTCTGATCCAGTTTGACTTTTCCATATCTGCCGCAGCAATAGCAATGGCCTTGCTGGCTATTTCCTCTTTTTCCATTTCAGGCCAATAAATAAAAGAGCTCAAAGCTCCATTGTTGTGCAGGGGCACCATTGCTTGCTGATGGCAGCCGGGGAGGACTATCAAATTCATAGAGTGCATCAAATAGAGTTCTGTTGAGCTGGCCCATTTTCATCTGGTTGGAGTGACTTAGAATCCCATTGCTAACAAAGTTGAGGATTTCTCCTTTGAAAAGGTGGTTGTGGATCTGAGGAGAAACGAGGTCATAAATGAGAGGTAACGGCCTGTCCCTCATGCTTCTCTCTTGCCGCAGATGGCAGAAGGAACAGCGGTCTCTGCCCCGGCTCCCTCTGCTCCTGGAGAAGGAGCCAAAAAGGAGCAAAAGGAGCAAGATGACCACAAGCCTGCAGCTGTGGCCGATCGATCCAAGACAGTAAGTGCCAGTTGTGGGTGGTGCTGTCTTTAGTGCAAGGCAGAGCTGCAAGTTTCTGAGCAGCCAGCACTTGCATGTTGCTTGCTGAGGATGCCGAGTGCTGCAATCCTGTGGGACGTAGCCATTTCCTGCAGGCAGTGGCCTCCAGCTAGAAATTGGCCTTTGACCTGTCACTTTGAGGCCCTGAAGGTCTGGGGACTCTGGCTGAGCTTCTGGCTGCTCGGCTCAGGGAAGGTCGATCTCTGGGCTTCTGCAGCGTCGTGGCCAAGGGCACACGTGGCAGTGCTGCAGGTGGCAGGGCTTTTTTTGTCTGTTTTCCCTTTGTGGAAAGGTGTGTTTGGTTTGTGGAAGTGTTCTGCAGTTTTCTGGAGCACTTCTTCACTTGTACAGTCTCTTTTGGCTTTTGCTAAGCTGCAAGGAGATGATTGAGTTGTCTAGGAATCTGTGAGGCCCCATTCTTTTCCAAGCTGTCTGTATTCCTTGTTAACCTGTTCTTTCCCTTTCCTCACAGTCAGTCACTCTTGTCTGAGAGGGATAAGCTGTTGTCTCTGACTGCTATATTCTGTTTGACTTGAGGTGCATGTGTTGATATCTCACCAGGCAGCCTCCAAAAACCTCCAAGAACACACTGGCCGTGAAGATCACCAAATTTGTCCCGGACCACTGGAACTTCCCCCTCCTCGAAAAGTGATGCAGTTTCAGCACGTCTGCACGGGCTCTGGTCCCAATCCTCGCTCTGCAGCAGCATTACTTAAAGGAACCTATGATGTGGAACCTGTGAACTCAATCTCAGCCTTTGGTGATCTCCTTCTTCTCAGCTCCTTCATCGACCTCCACGTGGCTTCTGAGAACCAGGAGACTGAGGAACAGTACCTGCGTATGCTCCGTACGTCTGGTGTATTTCTTGTCTCAGGGTCAGTGGATTGTGTGCAGGTGTCAGCAGAGCTGTACCAAATGTTCCTCCTGAGTTTGGTGTCACAGGGCCATTTAGGACTCCCGAGAGGAAGTGCTGTGCTCCGAGGCAGCGAGAGAGCGCTCTGGGTGTTCCTGCTGCCTCTGAAGTTAGCTGGGACTGGCCTGGGTTTGCCTGAGCTTCCCTCTCGGCTAAAGGCTGAAGCAGGGATTTTTCTTGCATCAGCAGAAGGCTAGGCAAGTCCTGCATGCTAGTGGCCAAACCAAAGAGAATTTTTAGCTTCCTAATTTCCCCTTAGACTCCTGACTTCCAACCAGTCATCAGAGCAAAAAATCTTCACAGAAATTTTATGGTTTTGGACTTTTGTCTTTTTGGTTGGGGATTTTTTTTTAGGGGGCTGGTGGTTTGGGGTTTTTTGCTTTTTCCCTGTTTATTTTTTATGGGGTTGTTTTTTTGGTTTTCTTTTTGCTGGGTTTTTTGGTTTTGTTTGTTTCTTTGTAGGGGTTTTTTTTTGGTGGAGTTGGTTTATCTCCATCCTGAAGGAGCCCTTCTGCCCCACATGTCTTATTGATGTCATTTTTATGACATTTTTATGTTGCCACTACTACATATACAGTTTCTTTTCGTGAGAATGCTATATTTTTGTCAATAAAAAATACTGTGAAAGAATATCAGGTTACAGGAGAAATAGAGAGCAGGAGGTGTTTCCCGTGTGCCCCCAAAGAAAAAAACAGATACTTTTATAACAATCTGTATTTCATATCCTAGTTTTATGCCTCTAAAGATGTGTCCAAGAGAGACACATCGAAGTGGCGCGATCAGATAAATCTGTACTGCAGGCATTTCTCAGGAGACAGCCTCCAGCCCATCCATGGTATATTCCTCAGATCCATGGCACTTTTTCGTACCTTCCCCACTCTTTCCCATGACTCTTAGAATCCTACCCATTGGCCCGAGCCCTGCTCAGATCCGTCTCTAGGAAAACACATCAAGTCCTCTGGGATTCTGCAGCACAGCCCAAGGAATCTGCCTCTTGCCCGTAACAGCTGCCAGTGCTGAACTCTCAGATAAGACCTGGTGGGGCTGAGAACAGAGCCCAGTGGATTCTGTGTCTACCATCACCTGTTGGGACAAAAATGGCATTGATCTGCACCTTGGTGTGTCTGATCTCAAAGCCCATCCTGTTGTGGCATGAATGGGGGCAACAGTTTGTACGGGGCCCAGGCTGCCTGTGGCTTCTTCCCATTGCTTGTCAGTACTCATGCTTGGGCTTTGCCAGCCTTGTTGTGGTCGCTGCCCTGTCCCTGAGGGCTGGCGGGACAGGGCTGGAACCTTCCTTAGCTCCAAGATGGGTGTCTGTGAGCTCAGCCTGCTCATGAAGGGTGAGGGTCCCGATGCTGAAAGCACTGTTGACATTGGTTATAGCATGAGCTGCTCTGGATTACAATTGGAAAGGCATTGTTTGGGCAATGTTTTGGCTGAAAGCTGGAGAAGATGTGCTCCTCTCCTGGGAATGCATCTCCCTGTGCTTTGTTTCCTGTCAAGAGAACTCTTCCAAGGGCTCTACACAATCAGTCTCTGTGCCAGCCATCTGCACTGCAGGGCTGCCTGTCCTGTTGATGTTGTTGCTGTTGTTGCAAGTAGCTGACTGCCTCCAGACACTGGGGCTGCCTTTTGTATCTCCTGGAAGCTGGGATCTCTGCTTTAAAGTGAGCATCTTGCATTTTGTTTCCCTCAGGGAAAATGGTGAACGTGGAAAATCCCAAGATGAAATACACTGAAATGGAATATATTGGCAAGGGGTGAGTCCAGCCACACTTACTTCTACACAACCATGGGCCAGGGGTTCTTCTGGTATATCACTGGTATATCAGGAGTTCCAATGGAATATCTATCCAGTGTGAAGTCAGGTCAGCTGCAAACATGTTCAGACACTGGAGATAGATTGTCCTATCTCTTCAGTGCTGCTCAGAACTTGTGAGGGTGCTCAGAAGGCATTGTCAGAGACATCTCCATGCTGCCAAAGTCTGCCTACATAAAGGAGCAGGACCTGGAAGATCTCCTTGTCTCTCAAGTGTGGGACAGCTCTGTGTTAATTTCTTCAGTATTTTTGTATGTCTCAAAACCACACTGCCACACTAATGAATAAAGAAGAATCTTGCTTGCCTGAAAGGGCAACCTAGCCCCTCTCAAAGCTATGAGATAACAGTTCCCAGGAGAATTTCATTCAATCCACGGTTCTTGGAAGGAAATGCTCCATGCTCAGAATAGGAACCACAGAGTTTAGAAACTCAAACCTAAGATGAAAGAATAAATTCCCTTTAGGAGCTGAGGCAGTAAACCCCAGCGCTTCTGCAACCAGCCCAGGCACTGCCCATGCACTTGAGAGGAAAATGCATCATCTGCCTTCTGGCAGAGCCCTCCTGCATCCTGCAGGTTTTAGGCATTTACAGCAGAGATCTCCTGTGTGGGCCAGCTTTCACTCTAAGAAATAAACAGCTTCTCCTTTCTCTGCTTCTGTTTTGTTTCTAGGCATTTTGGATCTGTGGTTAGAGCACTCAACCAAGCCACAGGAGGAGAGGTAAATGCCAACATTCCCCACAGACTCTGCTGCACTCAAGGCCTTTCCCCTCTGGTGCGAGCAGCTGTGGCCGGAGCTTTGGTTCGAGCTGTGCTGAAGAGGCACAAGAAACACAGACTGGTACCAGCCTGCAAAATACATTGGGGACAGTCTTTGTCCTTTTCAGCTGCCAGAAGGAAGTCACGCAGGGCAGCAGTTCATTTCAGAGAAGGATGTGCTCACTCGCTCTCAATTGCTAAAACAAAGGTGGTGCCTTAGAGCATCTCACTGCTCTTTGGGGCTACAGCTTCAGAGTCCTGAATTCTCACTTCTGGTTGCCAGCAAATACATCTGAAAGTTACTGGTAGTTCTTTAGCCACCTGCAGTGCTGCACTTGGGAACTGCACATAGGGAGAGATCTAAGAGGCGTCCCTAGAAACTCGAAGCCCTGCCCATAGCCCAAGATGTAGCCACAGAGTATTAAGGCATGGATTACTTCTTCTGAATCCCATACAAAGCAGCAGGGAGTGGGCTCAGAGGTTTGTGGGTGATAGTTGAGACACCAGTGTTACCAAGTGTTCAGGGCAAAACCTCAGTGGCCACATGTCCTGTAACTAGCCCCCAAGGGAGTGGAGAAATGGGCTATTGCAATGTCATTTCCTAATTACTGCAATGCCTAATCACAAGGCAGTTTGGCACAGCTCAACTGTGTCATTGCAAAATCACTTGCTCCATGTGCCTTGTGGCCTTGTGCCACCAGCTTCTCAAGTTACTGATTTTCAGTGTCATTTTAGGTGGCCATAAAGAAAATAAGCCTTAAGGGACAGCAGAGGAAGCAACTAACTGTTAATGAAATCACAATCATGAAGAAGCATAGGAGTCCCAGTGTTGTGAATTATTTAGACAGGTGAGTGGTCATGGTCTTATCCTGTGAATATGCATGTACATACTGCAAACATGAGAGGTTAAAAATCCACTTTGGTCACTTCTAGAAAGTAGAGCTGTTAATTATAATGTATTAATATTTCTCTACTCATCTGCAATGGATGAGAAGAGAGTGCATCTTGTCTGCATGAGTCTTCCCTGGCACACGTAGTTTGAAAATTATTCCAAAATTATTCAAAACCTGGATCAGCTGTATCATACGAAGTTAATACATTCTAAGTTCACTGCCTCCACATTCTTTTGGGATTGATTTTTTAAAGTTTCTTCAATGCTGAATGATGAACCATCCTAAAGTGGATTTCCCTTGGATTGTTGCCCCTCTTTTTCTTTGCTATGCATGCCAGGAAGACTAGGTGCTTATTTCCAGAAACACCACGCGTGACAGGCTTTTGATCTGGGCTCTTACTAAACCACACTTTTCACTTGCTGGCCATCTAAGACATCTCCTTTTTCACAGCTGTGCCTTTCTCCCTGAGACTGCACAGATTGCAAACAAAGCACAGCCAAGAGGGAATGTCTATTCCTTTTATTCTGTCCTTGTCACAAAGGGCCTTGGAAACAAGAAGCCCGGAAGCAAAAAATCAACCTAGC
Source organism: Lonchura striata (assembly GCF_050655825.1). NCBI lineage: Eukaryota > Metazoa > Chordata > Aves > Passeriformes > Estrildidae > Lonchura > Lonchura striata. Next base: position 12,998,618 of record NC_140740.1, read on the forward strand.
CATGCATGTTTATCTTCACGCCCTTGTTTCTTTCCTTCAGCCACCTTCTGGGTGAGGAACTCTGGCTGGTCATGGAGTACATGGATGGAGGCGCTCTGAGCGATGTCATCAGGAAGACCTTCCTGACTGAAATCGAGATAGCAGTCATCAGTCGGGAGGTCAGCAAGCCCACCTGTGCTTCCAAGGGTTTGGGCAGGATTATCTGAGAAATAGGGGCTCAGAACAGGAGAGGTTTCACGTGCCAAACTTTGCTTCTGCGTTGCTGGTATGCTATGGGCACGTAAAAGCATCTCCAGTGAAATGCCTGGAGTGCCCCTGCACTCACTCTACTCAGTTCTTGTACTCTTATCTCCTGCTGTTGTATTCTCACTCTGCCTCTTGTATCTGCTGTTCTCCATCTTGCCTCCCTAAATTTTTGCCTGTCTTCACTGCATTCCTCACTTGTAGAAGCAAGGTGCTGGTAGCAGGATTTGAAATGAACAGCAAAGGTAAAAAGTGAGACTATTTACTTTCAGTCCTCAGCTAAAAAGGATACTAGTGCAGCCAAAATGCTCTTTGCTTCTGAGCACATCCACTGCAGCAGCAGTCATCCTGGCTGGTTTGCAGGGGGACAGTCCACAACAGCAGGTGCTGTTGCTCTTTCAAAAGGTGACATGCCTTTCCTTAGAAAGGTCCTGCTCTGGAAGTGTTGGAGCAGCAAATCTTCCTCTCAATGGCACTGTGTTCTGCCATTACTCGCCATTCTCCTGGGGAATGGGAACCTTTTAGAGTCTCTGTTTCTTTTCTGGTGTGATGAAATCACTGGGTTTGTCCCTCCTGGTTCTGTTGACTCTCTCAGTGCTTGCAAGGATTGGCTTTTCTTCACTCAAACCAAGTGATCCACAGAGACGTGAAGAGCGACAACATCCTTCTCAGAACTGACGGCTCTGTCAAGCTGGGTCAGTATATTCCTGGTCAGGTGCAGCTTTCAGGGATGTGGGGTGAGGGGCTGCTTTGAGTGGCTGCCAGCTCCCCAGGAATGGTGCTGGTGGCAGTGCGGGGACCCCCCGCTCTGAGCTGATGACATGGTTGCAAGGTGCACAGAGGTATGACAAGGAACAAGCAGTCAAAAGGGGTGTTGCTCTGTGTGTGTCCATTGCAGAGGGAGGGAGCAACAAGTCTAAAGCTTCCATAGAACAAAAGCCACTGCTGAAGGCAGTATACAAAATGTGGGGATTTGGCTAAAATCCTGAGGAGACAGAGCAGGGACAGTTGTCCAGGAGATTCAACAGCACATTCTCAAAGTTCTACTGGGCAATTCTTTTGTTTGGTTTCCTAATTGCAGAGAATTCAAATAAAAGCAGTATTTTGCTTTCCCCTCAGCTGATTTTGGCATCTCTGTTGAGCTCAGCCCTGGGAAGAATAGACCGTCCTCGGTGGCCGGGACTCCTTGGTGGATGGCGCCTGAAGTGGTGATGCGTCAACCATATGGCCCCAAAGTGGACATATGGTCTTTTGGAATTGTGGGAATCGAAATGATAGAACGGAAAGTTCCCTACTGGAGCCGAAGTCCTGCCACGGTAAGGAGCAAATGCTCACTGATCCCGCTTGTCTTTCTCACCTGCCCTGTGTTCTGCATGCCATTGGACAAAATCCCATTGCCATCTGCTGGAACTACTGCCACCAAGGTCCACTCCTTAAAATGTCCCTGCAACACATCAGCATCTGCTGTAGTTTTGGTTGCATCAGTGTGGAACTCAAGCTATACCACATGCAAACAAACCCCATGCTCAGGCAACATTTTCCTTTGGGCTGTAAGTGGTTCCAGTTCTTTGGTCTGTGTAGATGGCCACAATAAAAGGAAACAAGCATCTTAGAATTGGTGCTATACTTCCAGAAATGAAGGAAAGAAAGCCAAACCTAACAGAGTTTCTAAAAGAGTGGTTTTAGTGAGGAACTGCATCCCCTGTGCAGTTTCTGCACACTGAGAAACATGCCTGGAACCTGAACATGAGGCTGCAAGGGCCACAGAGTCTCTTCTGCTTCTTGTGCAGTGTTGCTGAAACACTTAGTGACTGTGTTTCTCTCATAGCCCAAGCCACCTTCTCCACATCACCAAGCTGGAGCCTGGTGAGAGGGAGAGCCTGCCAAAACCCCCTGTTTGTTTCCTGGCATTTTCTGGGATGGGCCTTCCATTCATGCATTGACTTGTGTAGCTAAATGAGCAGAGGGTGTCCACAGGGATGGCACCTCTCCATCTTCGGAGCAGGAAAAGCTTTTCTGTTGCTGCGTAAGGAAGCTGAAATTTTCAGGCTGCTGAGAGACAGAGCTGCAGTGGCTCCTGTGTGCCCAAGCAGGCATTTTCATCCCCATACATTAGTGCATGCACCTTAATGTGTCTGTGTTGAATATGAGATTATAAATGTTTGTTTCCTTACCTGGGGGTTAACTGATGGATTTCCTTTCTCTTCTTCCAATTACCATTGTTTTCAAGAACAGGGCAAAAAACTTGATGAGTCTTGTTGTATGGCAACTGGGCTGAAGGGACCCACAAGCACTGCAGAGATGCCTTTCATGTCCTAATCCTTGGAAAGAGTTAACATAGCAAAGTCCCCCTTCCAAAATGCTGCCAAGTTGGTGTGAATCTTCAGAGAAGCAAATGTGCTTTTGCTGATGTAGTTCCCAACTAATTGGTCAATCAATGAAATTGGCTGCCAAGGCAAGATCTGTGGGATGATGGCAAAGCTGTGGCTGCATCAGAGTTTGGTTTTTTGTTGGTAAAGGAAAGTCATCTCTGGGTCTCTGCCAGGGCAGAAACTGCCACTGAAGAAGAGAGGTTAAACAATGGCTTCTGGGAGGGCAGTTACAGATGGGAAAGAAGCAGGTGGAGCCTTGTGTTTCCTGTTTCTCCAGACTAAATTCCTGATAGCCACAGCAGGGACGCCACAGCTGCGGCAGCCCAAGCTCCTCTCGGCTTGGCTGCGTGACTTCCTGAGCTGCTGCCTGCAGAGAGACGAGGAGCGGCGCTGGTCTGCCAACGAGCTGCTGCAGGTAAAATGCCAAGGGGCTGAGGTGAAACAGTGTGCGAGGGATGGGCTCCTCCTCCACCAAGGTCCGAGGCCTCAGATGAGCCCCCTTCCTCCTCACCTCCACTCATGGTGCTCTTCAAATGAAAATGCTGAGGAGTGCTAGACTGGGCTGGGCTGGCAGGGCTCTGTAATGTCCTTTGGTCCAAGTGTCCTGCAATGAGCAGGGACATCTTTAGAGGGATCAGGTTGCTCAGAGCCCTTTCCCACCTGACCTGGAATGGTTCCAGGGATGGGGCACCTACAAGCTCTTGGGACAGCCTGTGCCAGGGTGGCACCCTGCTCTGAGTAAACAAGCTCTTCCTTAGACCTACTCTGATTAGATCCCCTTTGTGTTTGAAACTATTTGCCCACATTCTATTGTAACTGGCCCTGTTAAAAACGGTGTCCCCCACTTTCTTCAAAGCCACTCTGAAGTCTTGCAAAGTGGCAATAAAGTCTCCCTGAGTCCCGTTCTTCACAAAACTGAATACTTCCACCTCTCTCTGCAGAAGATAGGACAGGTGTTCTATTTTCTTATTCTTTCTGTTGCCCTGTTTTTTAATTTGGTGGTGTATTCTGTTTTACCTAACAGCAAAAGAATTGACGTAGAGCATTGTAGAGAGACATGAAATGGTGGTGGAGGAAGCCATGGCTGCCAGTCCTGGCAGAGCACTCTGGAGAGATTTGTCTGTGGGCAGGAGGGGCTGTGAGGGACTCACTGTGAGCCTCTGAGGGGCCCTGGTTTGTGCCCCCCACCCCACCCTTAGAGGTTTCTGGCACACAGACAGGGAGAGCTGAGAGGAACTTGTCCCAGCCCCATCTGCTGCCTGGCACGCTCAGGCAGAGGGGAACTGGCCCAGACTGACTGCCAGGTTGTGTGGCAGAGAGGGAACTGCAGGACCCAGCGCCACTCGGCTGGCCCTGCTGGGAAGGAAGGTGCCATGCAGCACAGGAGGGGCAGGGCATGGAAAGGCAGACACTGCTCTGTGTGCCTGTGGAAATTAGCACAAGACAGGGACCTATGGGAGTCATTGGAGCTTCTTGAAAGGAAGAAACCCCAGGGGCAGAAAGCACCCTTTCTAGAGCACTGGCAGGGCAAAAACCCCAGCAAGGTGAAGAAACCAGAATAAATGGATGAGTGGGATTCTGGGCCGGGTTTGCCTGTGATGGCAAGGTCCTGCACATGACAACTGAGGAGGAGATGGTCCCATTGTTTTCCTTTCTGGGTCTTTCTAGGACCTAGAGGAATCCTGATGGAGTATGTGAGGCACTGAGCTTGGAAGGTCATGGTTCACTGTTCTTTGTTGTTTTTTTTTCCCTTTGGACAGCATCCATTTGTAACATCAGCCAAGCCAGTATCCATCCTGGCACCACTTATCACCGTCCTGAAGAGGATGCAGCAGAGAAGAATGTAACAACCACGTAGAGATGTCATCACCACAAGGAATTTTGAGGACTGGAGGATTATAGGAGGAGGATTGTTGATAAGGTTTTATAGAATAGGATTTTAGAGGACGATTGTAGAGTAGGATTTTTGGAGAGTTTTGTGGAATAGGATTGTAGAGTAAGATTGTTGAAGAGTTTTGTGGAATAGGATTGTAGAGGAGCATTGGTGAGTAGGATTGTTGAAGAGTTTTGTAGAATAGGATTGTGGAGTAGGATTGTGGCGTAGGATTGGTAGAGTAGGATTGTTGAAGAGTTTTCTGGAATAAGATTGTAAACAAGGATTTTCATTAAATAAAATTTCTGAAAAATAAACTCACTTGGAAGACTGCCCTCTTTCTGACCCCTTCAGAAAACTCAACATTTCCTTCTGAATTACCAGCTGGTTTTTATGGGTGTTAAGTCACACTTATGGCTTCTTTTGTATGTTTTTTAAGTAGGGGAAGGCTCTTCTTCATTCATCCTTTCCAGACCACACTGTCTTGGGAATATGGCCAACTAGGCAGCTTTTGGCCAGCTGTAGTATTTCTAGTTGAGGCAGAAAGGGCAATGGCATTTGCAGGAAAAAGCAAAGGGCAAGTGGTGCAGCCAAAACATCCTGTGCAGATGCAGGCCTTCAGCTGTGACTCCAGAGCATTTGGGTGCCTGCCACTTGGATTTGTATCGTGAAGGGCAATGTCTTTGGCTGGAGGAGAGCCTCGCTCAGCGGAGAAAGCAGAAAGATCAGAGAGGTGCTCTGAAAGGTCTCCTGCGGTGCAGAGCTGTCAGCGAGTGTGAGCTGAGAGCGGGCCCGGCCCTGCCCGGCGTGGAGCCGCAGCAGAGCCCTGGCAGAGCCCGGAGCAGCCTGAGCCTCGGCAGGGCCAGGCTGCAAGGAGGCCCTGGTAGCTGCAGGAGGCACAGCCCGGCCCTGCGTGCCTCTTGCTGGCAGCGGGCGCATCCTCCGCTCTCGGAGCCCAAGCGCAGCCGGCTGCTCCCGAGGGCAAGCGGAGCCCTGCTGGGCACAGCCCAGCCTGGAGGCATTGGCCCTCTGGAGTCTGCCCAAGGAGAGAAAGGCCAAGGGCAGCCGAGGCCCGCTGGCCTGGCTCAGCATTCCCACTCTTGTGCCGCTGCCCTGCGACTCCTGGCAAAGGTCAGCAGTGTGTGCAGCACCCTGGGCACCGGGGCAGGGAGCCGGGCTGCTCGGCAGGCTGGAGCACAGGGCAGCGTCCTTCGGGCACGGCACTTGTGCCAGGGGAGCCGAGGCCAGCGGGAGGCAGGGACAGCTTGTCAGCTCACGGCTGCAGGAGCCAGTGCCTCACACAGCTCTGGGAGGCAGCGCCTGCAATCCTGCAGCTCTGCACTGAGCCACAGCAAAGCTGGGAGCTGCAGAGTGCTCTGCAGAAATATTCAGGGCCGGCAGGCCAGCCTGCTTTGTGCTCTCTGGCACACAGCAAGCGCTGTGCCACACCGCAGCTCGGAGCTGCTGGGAGAGAGGTGTTAGAGATAAACTCTTAGGTACAATTAAATGGAGACAAAGTCATTAAAGTAAAAGAGAACCTTCTTCTTAGCAGAAGGCTCCTCTTGAAGCCAATAGCAGGTTTCTGAATATAGCAGGAATTGGATTAAACCTAAAAGTCTGCCACTGCTATGACTGAAATACCAATTTGCATGTTTTCTTATTTCGGAATCAAAATATGACCATGGGCTTTTAATGTTGGGTTTTTTGCAGCTAAGAGTGCAGATGCAATAATCACAGAACTCAGGTCATTTGAGATTACAGAAAGGTTAAAAACTATGCATGGGAAGGTAATAACAGGAATTTCTATCTAATAACAAATGGATTGTCCTGCAGCCTTGAGGTCATATCCTTCTACCCTTCCCAAATGAAAACCTATTCACTGAAGACCCATCATCATCCCAAAACCATGTTTAAATTATTTGGACCTGTTGATTAGCCCATGTAAATTAGATCTTTCCCTTTTATTTTCACTGACAAACTCTGATTCAATGTCAAATTATCAATCTTTCAAGGAAAAACTGTACCATGCAGAGTAAAACCCAGGGCAGAGGCTTCTATACATAGGGTTGCCAAACCCTCTGTGACAGCTCCTGCTAGCTTCCTACATCAGCCAGAAGGCAACTTCGCTGCAACACAGACTTTCTTTGTATTGGTGACATTTTCAAATCCATAGACACTGCTTGTTTTCAAAGTCCTGAAAAGTGCATTCTAAGTTCATGAAAGCAAACACAGAAGCACGGATTTGGTTTAGGAGAGAAGGTGTTTGTGCAGTTGGATAACAGCTTACATGTTGAAGTGTCGGGGGGGATTTCTATGTTTGCGCTCACCTTGTTTGAGACAATGAGCGCAGTGTCACCTGTGCATCCCTGGATATGCCTTGAAGGTGCAATGCTTAATTTGTAATCAAAGGGGAAATGTATCTAAATTTATTAGGATAACCAGTTACTTTGTAAATAGACTGATAGAGAATCTTAGCAATTTTTGCTGGAGAATGGTTGCAGGAGAGGGGTCATGGATCAATGGAACAGTTATTCATTGATACCACTGTTTAAGACCCCAGAATCAGAATCAGCCTGTGTCTGGCCTGGGAACAAAGCTTGGGAAACAGGCTCTGTGTCTAGGCCTGGGAAACTGTACAAGGTCTCTCTAGGCCTGGGAAATAGAGCAAGTTCGGAATGAGATAATAAGGACAGGCATAGCCTCAAAGATATGCTCTGTCCTTGGAAGGCATGACTTAGCAATGAGAACTTGGCTTGGAGAACTTAGCTACAGCTGTAACCACCCGTAGGAGAAGTAAAACAAAGACCTTTGTAAACTTGACCAATGAGAGCTGTTGCTGACTTTGCTTGTAGCAAACCCTATATAAACGGACAGGATTTTTGAATAAAAGAAGCTTGCTTATCAATCATACTGACTGTGCTTGTCTTCCCTGCGCCCGCGTAATCACCACTTGTCCATTCTTTGTACAGAACAATCTTCTAAACCTTTTTAACTTAATGTGACCATGATACATTCCTAACCTTCATATTGCAATATATTTTCTAATTACATGATTCTGTAAGCCCTTGTAGACCATGTGCAATTTCTACCGGAGGTTGTCGTCAGCCTCTGGTGGTCGTTTTGGATGAAGGCTCAGAAGGCTTCCTCGGGCTTCAGCTGTTTTACCTCTGTTTCTGCACATGCTCTACAAGATTGTCTGCTCAAATAGGCACTGGTGAGTCTTTTGCAGTTAGCTTGTTCTGCTAAATTTGCTGATTTCTAGAAAGTGCTTCATTCCCATCCCTGGGTACAAAGTAACTACTTCTTTCTGCACAGCTTTTAGCATAGCTCAAGCATTATCTCATTGCCTCGGCACCTAAAAGAAGGTAGGGAGGAGGGGGCAAACCAGTGAGAGTGATGGGTCATTATCTTGTTAGCCAGGTATCAATTCTTAGATTAACTAAGGGCTATTCTTGTCCATAAAGTACGTGCGGGGATACCACAAGGACAGAGGCAACGCGTGGATTTGGAGCGCTGGGCTTGGCACCAAAGTCCTGCTCTTGAGAGGGGTGCAGGGACACAGGGAATGTCAGAGGACAATGAGAGACGGGGACATGAGGCCATAATGGGCCAAGCATGATCCTGCACAGGATGGCAGCAAAGACACTTCCTCACCATGGCTCTGGCACTCCAGGGCACCCCAGAAAGGGCCGAGGAGTCCTATGTGTAACCAGGAGAGAAGACTGACATCACTGTGGGTCCCAGCATTCCCCAGTCCCTTGCTGGCCATTCAGTGCACACTGGGGACACTGGGCATGTGTGGGACATGGGGATGGGGTGCACAAAGTTAAAGGGGGACCCCAAAGTGGAAGGAGTGGAAGCCAAAATCGCTGGGTGGAGATGCCCAAAGAGGAGGTGTGGTATCCTAAAATGAACGGAGGACACCAGAAAATTGGGGCGATCCCCCAAAAGGACACACAAAGCTGTTCCCTCCCTCCATTACTTACCAACAAGAACTATCTACCAACTGTGATAATCACATCAGGACCATTTACTCCATAACCAGCTAAGAACAGGACTGAAGAGTAGTTTTGTAGAGTAGGATTGTAGAGTAGGATTATAGTTTAGGATTGAAAATAAAGCTTCTGAAACTTTAACTTGCCTGGAAGATTCCCTTTTTTTCAGCCTGTGAATACACTCAGCATTTCCTTCTGAGTTGTCAGCTGTCTCTTAAAGCTACAAAGTGACATTTCTTGGTGCCTTTGGTAAGGTTTAAAAGTGGGGATGGCTCTTCTTCATTCATGCCCTCCAGACTACACTGCCCTTGGCATATGGGCCACTGGTCCCACTTGGCACATCTGTGGCACTTCTAGATGCAGGCAGGAACCAAAGCAGAAGTGGTGCAGCCACAGACATCTCTGTGATGTCACTTGGTCTCCATGAGGTAAAAAATCTTTTTTTGGTGTCACAAAGTCATCTCTGTGATGTCACAGAGCTGTCTGTGATGTCACACAGCTCTCTGGCATGTCACAATGACAACACTTTGATGTCACACAGCTGTCTGTGATGACGTACTGACATTTCTGGGACGTCACACAGCTCTCTCTGATGTCACAATGACATCTCTGTGACATCACACAGCTCTCTGTGATGTGACACTGACATCTCTGTGACGTCACACAGCTCTCTTTGATGTCACAATGACATATGTCTGATGTCACACAGATTTTTGTGACATCACAATGACATCGCTGTGATGTCACACAGCTGCATGTGATGTCACACAGGTATCGCTGTGATGTCATTTCCACCCCATGAGTCCACCCAGCTTTTGTGGTGTCACATGGACATCTCTGTGATGTCACATAGCTATCTGTGATGTCACACTGACATCTGTCTGATGTCACACAGATTTTTGTGATGTCACAATGACATCACTGTGGTATCACACTGCTGTCTGTGAGGTCACACAGACATCTCCCTGATGTCACCCTTACATCTCTGTGATGTCACACGGACATCTCTGTGATGTCTCAGAGACATCTCTTTGATGTCACTTCGACCCCATGAGGTCACACAGCTTTTTGTGGTGTCACACAGACATCTCTGTGATGTCACGCTTACATTTCTCTGACGTCATACAGCTCTCTGTGATGTCACACAGCTGTCTGTGATGTCAGTGTGACATCTGTCTGATGTCACACAGATTTTTGTGATGTCACAATGACATCGGTGTGATGCCACACTGATGTCACACAGACATCTCCCTGATGTCACCCTTACATCTCTGTGATGGCATACAGCTGTCTGTGATTTCACACTGATATCTCTCCATGATGTCACCTGGATATCTCTGTGATATCACACAACGTCCTGTGATGTCACACAGACCTCTGTGTGATGCCACACATCTCTCTCTGATGTCACACTGACATCTCTGTGATGTCACACAGCCATCTCTGTGATGTCTCAGAGACATCTCTTTGATGTCACTTTGAGCCCATGAGGTCACACAGCTTTTTGTGGTGTCACATGGACATATCTGTGATGTCACGCTTACATCTCTCTGACGTCACACAGACATCTCTCTGACATCACACAGCTCTCTGTGATGTCACAATGACATCTCTGTGATGTCACACAGCTGTCTGTGATGTCACACAGACATCTCTTTGAGGTCACACTGACATCTCTGTGATATCACACAGACATCTCTGTGATGTAACTTTGACCCTATGAGGTCACTCTACTTTTTGTGGTTTCACACTCACGTCTCTGTTGTGAGAACTTAAAATGTCTCTCAGACATTTTTAGAGGTTCAGGGCCTTGGTCAGAAGCATTCTAGACCCCAGAAGGCAGCTGGAAACAGCTGTGATTTCGAGTTTGAGCCAAGGAATGAATTACCAGCTTTGAAGGTGGAACGAGCAGTCACAAAGGGTTAGATAGTATAGTAAAAGTAGTTACAAAACAGAGAGGAGAATGTTTTAGTATTGTACAGGGGGGTTTTAGCACCTGTACAGGGGGGTTTTTACTTTGTACATGGGGGTCAGAAGTTCTAAGATGGAGGAAAGTGGGCTGATCCTATTCTTCCTCATTCTTCTTCCTTGCCTCCATGTTCTTGGTGATGTTGGCATTCACAGATTGGTTTAGAGTAGAAAAGCACTTGGTAATATTGGTAGTAGGTATTGGGGAATAATTGTAAACATGTTATATGTAATATATCTTATGAAAGATAGCAGCAGCCCTGGGTGGGGGGGAGAGAAGAAGAAGACACTGGACAGTGAGGGTGTCAGGAGTGTGTGTGTCTCTGCCGGGGCCGCTGATCAAACAGCCGCAGCCCGCGAACACAATCTGTTAGATAACTCGCAACAAACTGCCTAGAGACCAAACAACAAGAGGCTGTGGAGTTTTTCTTTGGAAGCACGGGTTGGAGGAGAGACTTTACCACCACTCAAGACCCCAGACCAAACCCAGGGTTCTCACAGAGGATCAGAAAATTCTTTTGGGGTTTGGCTCATTCTCTCTTATTTTCTGCATTACTCAGAATTCTCCCCATTTGGGTCTACTTCTGGATTAGGAGTCTCATCAGCTCCTCTGGACATCTTAGCCCTCAGTTTAGAGAAGCTGTAGACTGTATAGAGGAAGCTTACTAGATTAAATATGACGAAAGTGGGCTCTTTAACATTCAGAGGAAACTGACCATTTTCAAAAAGGGAAATAACAGATTCAGAGAAGAAGGAAAGGAAAGGCTGGAAAGCTTCATCCCTTGTTTTTCCTCTAATCAACTGGGTGTCATTTCTAATAAACCCCCAAAACATGCTACTGGAACTGGGACCTAGGGTAGGATGAAGAAACTATAAACCAAATATATCTTGGACAGACTTCAGTACTCTTGTTAACAATAGTGCAACTTCTTTATTGCTAAAGTTCAATACTAAATTCTGTAATCTTAGACTAACTAATCCTATGTTTTTAACAAATAATCATCTACTCAATCCTAACTTGAAGAATCCTAAAAACGTAATCTTCTTTTATAATAAAACAGCCTGAGTTCATAGATGATTCCTTGCTGAAGGAGACGACTGGTGCCAGGACTCCACTTGCTGCTTGCCAAATTCAGATACTCATTGCTAAATGCGGGACAGCTTTTTGTGGAGGTACTGGCATCTGCTCTTCATCTCAGAGTAGCTGGGGCTACCCTAGGAAGAAGAAATAAATAAAAAATAAAAATAAATCAGGCATGTCAGCATTTCTGCAGAGTTTAGGATTTCCTGACCTTTTCTTTAAAATAGCCTTGAGGCAGACTCAGAGGTTACCAAGCCAGGCCAGTCTGGTTTTATTCATGTAAAGCAGTAAAAATACTCTCAGATTGACTTTGGAGCCTTCTGGGAAGTTTGCAAACTGAGGCTGTTCTTTTACAACAAACTCTAGACAAGTCTGAAACCACAACAACAACCCAAAGCCCAGCAGCTGCTAAAGAGGGCAAAACTCATTCATGCTTAAAGCCACTGAAGGGACTCAAACTTTCTCCATCAAATCAACAGGTGTGAGGTTTATCAAGCTCATGATACAAATCCAAGATGAAGTGGCAATGAGAATAATACTGTCACACCAAAGCTTCTGCTCTTCTGGGCCTGAAGATCTGGTTCTCTTTGGAATGACAAAAACTCATTCCACATGGGAATGAACACTTCAAACCATCTTGAGATAAATATTTACAAGCAATAAATCTTTACCAAGTTAAAATTCAGTACAAGAAGAGACAACAACAAATGCCAGGGATGCATCCCAGGCCAGATGCACCTGACTGGTGTGCAGGACAAGTTAGAAGAGAAAACTACAGTTGCCTTTCAACATTTTGAGAGGTTCCTGAGAAGCAGTAGCTTGGACTACTGGCCTCTGCCCAGTGACATTAGCTAGCAAGAGCCCTAGCACGGGCCTCACTGCACTGCTCCCCTGCAGGGCCAGGCTTGCCCTCAGCCTTCCACAGAGCATCCCTGGCTGCATCCAGTGCGAGCCAGAGCCCTGCCTGCTCCAAAGGCCACAGCTGCCCCACAGCCCCAGAGCTGCAGGGGCCTGACTGCCCTTGCCAACATCACTGCTCTGAGACAAGCTGGGCGCAATTTCCAGTGTTTTATACCACACACACACACACACAAACACACACACACACACACACACACACACACACACACACACACACAGACAGTTCTCCCTCCCCTCCTGCACTGCAAATGCAATGAGGGGATGCAGCACCACTGCTGCAGCTGAGCCTGTGCAACTGCACTGCAGGAAGGGAGGGCCTATGCGGGCCTAACCCACCTCGGTGTTCATCTCAGCTTTTCTCCCTGCCTGGCCCATCTCCTCCTTTAGCTTTCTATCCCTCTAGTTCACATTTACTATGAAATAATGTCTGTACTAGTGACTCTGGAATAGAGTCTTTCTTGCACCTTAATTCATGCAGAGGCTTCCCTTAATCATCAAATCTTTACTCCATCATTATCCACACTGGAGTTAGGAAAAGCTGTACACTGATACCTTCATTGAGATCCAAGGGACACTACTACTTCAGCCTCCCGAATTCTTTTCACATCTTTTTTCACATGGTAGTCTTCAGCACATGATTGCTGTCATTGTAGAACTCAGAAATTTGTGTCTTTCTTAAACCCAAAAGGTGCAGGGGAAATGGAGCCGACATTTGGAGACAGGTAGGAAGTAGAATGGGATGTCAAAGCCAGCAGCCAGGAAGAAGAGCGGCCACCAGGTGCTGGCTGGAGGTAACTGAGCTACTGCTCAATCCTCTGCTTCTTGCTCATCACAGGTCTGGTCAAGACAGAACCCCGTTTCTACAACAATAACAAAACAATTCATTACTCTCTGACCCAGATCAGGTTTTGCTCCATTCTAAAAAAGCAGGATTTGTGAACTAGCAATGGTTGAAAACACATGGTTTTTTTTAAAAAAATACCTGTTAAATAATGGAAGACCTCCAGGAAAATATCTGCTCTATTGCATTCCTAGTTTCTCATCTTAGGACTTAGCAAGTCCTTCTCCATGTCTACTGTTAAAAGGCTTTGGGAGGTAGCTCCCACTCCCTTCAGCATCTCCAGCAAAGCCTCCCCCAAAGGGGATGTCCTGTAAGTTTTATCTAGGTCCCAATTTCTGCTTGTACACACCAGGAAAATACTCAGCTTTTGCTGTCAAACTCCCACATGACTTACTGAAGAGGCACCTGGCTGTTTTAGAGTTTTATGTGTTAAAAATGAGATTAGTGCTTCACTATTAGAATACAGGAGTACGGGGTGTGATGGTTGATTGTGAATTCTCATCAGGATGAACAAAGACAGCAGCCACATGTCAGGAAACTCTTGTGCTTTTAGGTACGGTAGTCTAAGGTCCAGCAGGCTACCTGCTGTGCAGACTCAAAAGCTGTTGGCGGACAAAACCCTTAAATTTGCACAGGAGAGTTTCACAAGTGCTTACCAATAAGCCCTCAGTGCTGCTCATTGCCCTTCAATCATCTCTCAGCTCCTCCCAAGGACCTTCTCAAAGCTGCTGACTCACAAGCCACAGCACATGGCCACAAGCTCCCCACACCCACTGCAAACTTCTGAACTGAGCATGGAGTAGAACAGGACAGCCGTGTGTGCCCAGGCAGAGTGAGGGAGGAGTGAAACAGAGACAGAGGAGGGACTGAGGGAATATCACCATTCTGTAGATCCTGTGTTGGTGCAGCCACGTGGATAGTGCAGAGCTGGAGTCAGCAATGAGGGTGACAGAGAGACAGAGGGACAAGAGGGCAAGAGGGCCCCATCTGCCCGGCCCTGGGGCAGCCTCTTATGTACAGGAGATTTTTCCTGCAGAGCCAGCCTTTTGAGGCCTCCTCCAGGGAATGAGTTGAGGTGGGGACTGAGCTCAAGTCTTCAGGCAGAGGAGAAATTTGGCTCAGGACAGTGCTGCTCCACCCCTGCAGGATCCTCTCTTCTCACCACAGCCTTTCTGTCACAGCACTTGGAATGTCTGAGGCAAAACATGCTTAGGCCTGCTCCTGCACATTCACATCACAGCTTTTATACCACCAGCAAGTCTGCTGAAACTTTACACAGCGTACAGAATATTAAAAATGCACAAAATACCTGAGCAGGTCTTGCTGGAGCGTTTCTCTCCGAAGGCCCTGGAGATGTTGCTTGGCTGCTGCTGGTGGGGCTCTGAGATGGAGCTGTTTTTCTGTAAGGATGGTCCAATATTTCAAGTTACAAGGCCTAAATATCAACTGTCATAGTCCTTTCCTTGCAGAGCTTCAGTGCCAGGACTCAAGGAAACAGCATGAAGCTGAGTTGAAGGAGCTTTAGGCAGGATATCAGGAAAACATGCGTGCCCCAGAGGGTGCTTGAGCACTGCAGCAGGCTCCCCAGGCCAGTGGTCACTGCAGCAAGGCTTCAGGAAGTGTTTGGACAGCACTCTTGGGCACCTGGTGTGATTCTGTGCAGGGCTAGGATCCTGGCAGGTCCCTCTACCTCAGCATATTCTAAGAACCTAGGCTTCATTTCCCAGGGCTTTCTTCTAAAAAGGCTCTTTTCCTTCCCCAATAGACTGAACTTACCTAGAAAGTATTAACTTCAACTTCGCTCTATCGTTTTTACTGTAGCCAGGCCAATCAGTCTGAAGGGTTTGAAACAGATGCTCCTTCAGACTGAAGGAATTATCCTTTGCATTCAGGTCAGCAACCTACAGGCACACATTTCAGAAAACAAATGTTCATTACATCTATGTGCAAACTACAGAAATCTAAAAGGGCTACTTCAGTTGGGATGGCAAAACATGGCTCTCATGGTATTGTGAATGTCCTCAGGGTGAAAAATCCCTGCCACTGCCCTGGGCAAACACAGCAACAAACGTCACAGCTTCAGGGAATCAGTTCCTTAAAGTCACTGTAGGATCAACTAAAAGTGTGTCCATGTTGAATTTGAGTCCTTTGACTAAGTTCCAAAATGCTTTTTCCTAGCTAAAGAGGAAATATTCCTATTTGATATATTATGCAGATGGGGAATATTTAAAAAGGAAGGAAGGAAGGATCTCCTGCATCTTTCAATGGGTGTGCATTTTATGAAAGCCTATGAGAAAGAAATCCCAGTGGAACTTAACTCGAAGGACTATTGGCAAAGTCTCTAATTTCAACCGGTGAGGAAGTAGTAAATTATGAATAGTAGAATAGCATGATGGAAGAAGCACTGGCACAAGTTTCACGATCTCACCTCCTGAAGGATTTTTCCAAGGGAATCCTTGTCCTTTTGCCTGACTCCATCTCTCTGCAGCCGAGCAAGTAACTCTGGCTCCTTGTAATCCCTCAGAGCAAGTAAATGAATCACCCTGTCCCTGTAGGGCCGGCCGTAAACAGCAGCACAACCGCTCCAGTCAATGTCTGCAAGTCTCACAGTCATCATCCTCCTCTTCTCAGGCACAGGACCTGAATTGCTTTGTTGAGCTCCTCTGACCTCTGCTTTTTCTCCTAAAGTGAGGGAAAACCAGAAACAAATAGTTCAAATTGGAGGTTTGGAGGAGGAAAGGAAGTTGATTCAAAAGGATGTACCAAGACTTTTGAGCCTCTGTTCAGTATTTACAGCTCTCCAAGAATCTAAACAGTGAAGCATTAAACAGAAACAGTCATTAAAAGCTGGTAAAGGAGTGATACTGAATGGGAAGTTTTTATGAAAAATTTTTTATGCATGAAGCTTTTATGTGATTTCCCATGTTCGTAAGCTCAAGCATTGAGCTATGTCTAGAATGACATGGACAGTGGGATTAAGTGCACCCTCAGCAAGTTTGCCACAACCAGAGGCATGGGATGCCATCTGGAAGGACCAGGAAGTGGGGCCTTTGGAACCTCATCCGATTCAACAAAGCCAAGTGCAAAGTGCTGCATCTTTGGGTTTGGGACTTTCCCTGACACCAAGAGAGGCTTGGAGATGAAGGTGGGGAGGACTTGGAAGTGCTGGTAGATGGGAGGCTAAATATGACTAAAAAAACATACAGATATCCAGTAAAAAATGTAATGGAAGCATATCTTAAAGTGGTCCATCAGTTTAATACCCTTCATGCTGGGATCGTGTGGCTCCTTTTGTTCTTGGCTCCTGCACTCTCTGCTCATCTCTTTGGCTTTGCTCATGGCAAGCATTTTATCAAAATCAAAGGATGGGATTTTTCCACCCTGTCTAACTCTGTTTTCTCACCTTTGGAGCTAGAAATCTTCCCCTGCACCCTGACAGGCACTGGGATTCCAGATGGAGTCCGAAATTTATCTTTCTCTTGTAGCTCATGCGTGGAGGTGGAAATGGAGCTGACACTTGGAGGGAGGTTCAAAGTTGAGCAGGATGTGGAAGGCAGGTCCAAGGAAGAAGGACAGCGGCCACCAGCTGTTGGCTCAATATCACAGGGCTCTTGGTCAATCCTCTGCCTCTTGGTCCTCACAGGATTGATAAAGGCAGAAGCCAGAGGCCGTTCCTGCAAAGATGATCCCAATTAGTTTTGCTCTGAAAAAGCAGCATTTCTGACCTGGCCATGGTTGAACACACACCTTTCTTACCTAAAATGGCCTGTCATACAAGGAGGTGCTGCAGCTAAATATGTTCTCTATTTCATTCCTACTTTCTCACCTGAGTATTCAGCAAGTCATCCTCCAACTCTGTAGCTAAATGGCTTTGGGAGAGAGACATCCCCTTCAGCACCTCTATCAATCTCGTTCCCTATTTCTGCTTAGACACCCCAGGAACACACTCAACTCCTGCTGTCACACACCCACATAATTCACAAAGCAACCCCAAGAAACCGCCAGTACCGTGCTGATCACAGCGTGTTCAGTGCAGAGATGATAACAACAGAGAGAAGCCCCAGTCTGACTGCAGGTCCCATTCCTGCTGTTCTCCAGAGGAAACCCTGGATCACAGCCTCTTCCCTACCGAGCACACGCTACTCCCACCTGTGCACAGCAGCAGCTCAGAGCAGCATTGCCAGACACAGCTCTGTGCCCGCCTGTTGACAGAAATTCTGTAGGCATGGAGGTAGGACATAAGAGGATGCTGGGCCCTGCAGCATTTCCTGCTCTGGCTGGGAAAAGAGCTAGGGAAAACCAGAGCTGTTTAAAGACAATTCTTTAAGGTATAGAAAATATACCTTTCATGCAGTGTTTTCCAAGATTCTGAATTTTTTCCTTGCCCTCTTGTATTGATTTTAAGCCTGACAAGTCCAAGGTATTCCCTGATGATTCAGAGTCCCCTCCTCACACATGGGATAGCCTGAACCAAAATGGGAGCCTAAATGCTGCTTAGGACAGAAAAACAAGTTTCCTACAAATGCCTCAGTACTGGAATATGTCCTTATCATAGACTTCAATAAGATTTCTCTTCAAACAGTAGCACTGGCATTACCGTGCATGATTTAGGTACTAGAGCTGCCGTATCATCAAGAACCCTCCACAGACACAGCTAGGTACCAAAAAATATGTCCACATCTTGTCCTTAGCAGAGTTTCCCACCCACTTGTGACAAACAAGTCATGTGTGTGCAGCTTGTTGCAGGCTTTGACATTGTAACCATCAGGAAAAGTATACAGGAATCCCAGTAGAAGTATACACTTGCAAGTTTATATACTATAGAGACAGCACTACTGCTTGGACACCAAGAGCAAGCGGGAGAAAACATCATATATGTTAGAGAATGCTTAAAACTTCACAAAATACCTGAACAGTTCTAGGTGGAGTATTTCTTTCAGAAGGTCCCAGAGACAGTGACTGGCTGGTGCTGGTGACATTTGGAGCTGGAGCTGTTTTTCTGTAAGGATGGTCCAACATTTCAGGTTACAAGGCAAAAATAAGAGTCATCATTTTTACCTCACAGCGAAAACAGACCTTAATTTCCCAGAGGGTTTTTTTGAAATGGTTGTTGTCCTGACTGAACTTACTGAAAAAGAGTCACCTCCAATGTCTTTCTATCTCCTTCACTGTAGCCAGGCCAATCAACCTGAATGTCTTTGAAGAAACGTTCCTTCAGACTGAAAGAATTCTCATTTGCATCCAGGTTGGCTACCTACAGGCAGACATTTAAAACATCAATATTCATTACACCTGAAGGCAGACTACAGATGTAAAACTGGTAGTACAAAGCTAAAGCAAAGCTGAAAAGAAAATCATGCACCAGTTTTCCAGGATTTTTGTTTGATGCAAAGAACAAAGCAGCTGTCATGTAAGAAGCAACAATATTAAACACGTGTGGTCCATTTGGGCTGTAGAAATTTGGATGTAATAAATGCCAAACTGCTGCAAGCATGGAGGAAATGGATGCTATGAAAACCTCTCCCTGCACCAGGGATCCAGGTTTTTTGGTTTTTACACAGCTTTGGGAACCAAGGTACACTATGCCAGAACTCTCAGTCTTCACCATTTGAAATACATGGAGAGACCAGGTTTTTCCTTTCTGTTTTCATTTTCTTTTTTTGAGTAGGTCCTGAAGAACACCATCTCCATGAGCAAGTCCATATTTTTCCACCCTCAGGAGGACACCTGCTGCCCTCTTGTTTCCCCCAGCTACATTGCCATGGCAGAACACAGCCTGGACCTGTAAGGGGCAGGATTTCATCATCCCATGAAGCACCACAGGATGTTGGCATTTGTCTCTGCAAACAGAACTGCTTTTCTTCCTCAAGTGTCTGCTCAGAGGAAACTACAGCTTCCTATGGAACGCTTATAGGAGATAACCTACCCTAGAGCTACACTTCAACAGCTTAACAGTAACAAAGATATCCAGAATCGGGAATTCACTTTTTAAAAGCAGAACTCAGGCTGTGTTGGAAGAGAAGGAAGACTGTGAGTATAAGAGCTCAGCAAGTTCTCCCTACTGGTTTTTCATGTATAGAAAAAAACAACACCACCTCCCTGTGAAGCTAAGAAAAACGTCAATAACAGCTTTTCAGGATGTAGTGCTGTTCACACAGCCCTTTCGGAATGCAAACCAGTATCTTCAGGCAGTTCACACTGCAAACAAGAAACTACTCCTTCAAAATCTCCTTCAACATGAACAAAAATAAACAGAAATGAGAATTTTTTTCATTTCTTACCCTCTAAGGAGCTGAGCTTTGAAATCTTATCATCACTTTTTTCATAGCTAAAAAGGAAATATTGCTACTTGATATGTTAATGCTTGCATAATTCAGCAACAGCCTACATTGAGAATATTGAATAAGGGGAATATTGAAAAAGGAAGGAAACAGCCAGTGCATCCTTCAGTCCAAGTGAATCATATGAATGGCTGTAATAAAGAAATACCAGAGGTACTAAAATGACAAATGGAATATTATGAGAAATAACAGGTGCCAAGGAAGCTGAAGACTCAATCCACACAACAGCAAAGAAACTCTGTGCTCAAAGTTAGGCCACCACCTTTATCATGTAGGATTTGCCTGGAACACCCTTCCCTGGAAGGCAATCCCCACAGATCCAAGTAGAAGGAAATACCATTGAGAGACCACCAAATCCGTTCAAATGATATACTGCCCTGTACAGCTACCAAGATTCTCTCCTCTGAAATTTGCCCCAGGTATTTTAAGGACCTCAGCTAAGTGTTTTGCCTAGCTGAGAGTTTCACCCTGTGAAGTTACTTTATGAAGCAATTTAACAGTGCAAGGGAAAGAGGGAGGATTAAAATAAGGCATGAGAAGCAACAACATTACAAAGAATTTATCATTGCCAGCTATTCTAGAAAAACAACAACAAGGCCTCCAAAGTTTTGAAGATTTCTTTCTTTTTGTCACATGGACTTGCAGTTGGGTGGAAACTGGGTAAAGTTGATGGGAAAATGTAAACAAGGAGCATTTCCTAAGCCTGTCATTGGTTTCTGATTGAAACCCTAAAGTAAGGCTGCTAAGAGTTAGCATTTCTGGCAGCAGCTCCAGGATCTCACCTCCTGAAGGATCTTTCCAAGGGATTCCTTGTCCTTTTCCACAACTCCCTCTCTCTCTAAGCAGGCAAGTAGCTCTGACTTCTTGTAATTCTTCAGAGCCAGTAAATGAACCACCCTGTCTCTGATGGGTCGCTGAGAAACAGTACTGAAAAGTCTCCGGATGTATTTTGCAGGGTTCATGGGCATCGTTCTCTTCTTCTCAGGCACAAGATCTGGAGAGCTGTGTGGTGCTCTCCTGAGCTCTGGTATTTTCACTTCAGTAAAGAAAAACCAGAAAACGAATTGTCAAATGGGGAGCGGGAGGAAGCAAGGCAGTTGATTCAAAAGGATGTACCGACACTGTTGAAACGCTCTTTGTTCAGAATTTATAGATCATTACAAATCAAGATAGTAAAGCATTGGGAAGAAACAGTCATTAAAAAGCCCATGTAAAGGAGTGATACTGGAAGGGAGGTATTTATGAAAAACTCTTTATATGCACAGTGGTTTTCGTATGATTTCTGCAGTTTGTAAGCTCAAGCACTGAGCTATGTCAAGAGTTATATGGCCAGTGGGATTAAATGCACCTTTGGCAAGTTTGACAACACCAGAGGCATGGGGTGCCATCCAGAGGGACATGGAGAACCTTGGCAAGTAGGGCCCTGGGAACTTAACAAGGCCAAGTGCAAAGTGCTGCATCTTTGGAGTTGGGACATGGCCTATCCCAGCTGGGCATGGGTGCTGGGATGGGATGGGGAGCCTGGGATGAAGGTGGAGAGGACTTGGGGGTGCTGGTGGATGAGAGGCTGGACAGGAGGCAGCAACGTGTGCTGGCAGCCCAGAAAGGCAACCGTGTCCTGGGCTGCATCAGGTGAAGTGTGGCCAGCAGGTCAAGGAAGGGGATATGACACAGCAAGCACTGTTTTGAAACCAGGAATTTGTGCTTAGTGGCTGAGGGAGACTTCATGCGTATTGGTGAGAAATCCGGGAGATTTGTGTCTTCCATCACACACACACAGACTGACCTTTCTTTACACGCTCCTTCAGTCTTGCAATGTACGTCAAATTCTTAATGCCTTTCTCCACTTCCTGTTCCTTGGACCATGCCTCTCTGATATTTGTCCGCAAACCTAATTGCACAAACATCACACACTTCAATTATTTAGAACACTGTAAACATGCCAGTTGTCAAGGGAAGACACTACTAATGTTTTGAGTTCAATCCAATGTGGATAAAGAAACTTCCCACAGCATTCAAACAAAACACCTCCTAAAACCATACCCCTGAATGACTTCTAAAGAAAATTACCTGAAACCATAAGCAAGCATTAAGATGAAAATTAGGTAAGAGTTCTTCACCCAGAGGGTGGTCAGGAATTGGGACAGGCTCCCCACAAGACTGCGTATGGTACCAAGTCCACCAGAGCTCAGAAAACATTTGGACAAGTTCCACAGGCACCTGGTGGGATTCTTGGGGACAGAGCTGCACTTTCATCCAACTCTGATTCTGATTCTCTGATTCTGTGACAAGGCCCAGTCCCTAACTGGTACTGCATGGAGTATGTTGCAAAGGCACCCTGTACCCTACCAGCAACCAGACCTGTCTCACCTGAGTTTCTCTGTGCCAGCCTAAAGCCAAAGCAGCACCAAGTTCCACAATTGTCTCACTGCTGCCAGTCCTCACACCCCAGTTACTGAATGTTAAATATTCCCTTAAGATCTATGTAGACCACCACCAAGAATCACATGTGAAACAGAACGTTCCCAGTGAGAAATGTGAAGTTTTGTTTTGTCTCTCCAAAAAGCCACCCTGACACTAGTTTAAAATGCTCTGCACTAGGCTAAGGCAGAGCAAGAGCTGCACTTGCAGTGGCAGGGACGTCCCTGCAGGCAGGTGGCTGCAGCCACAGCCAGGTGAGAGCCTGATTTTCTCAGGGCAGCTGGCTGTACTTGGCTCAGTTCACTGCTGCAGGCAGCACCACTGAATGCCTGGAAGGGGAATATGCACCTTGAGTCTGCCTGGAACCAGGCTCCTTGGGGAAACAGCATTGAGAACAGATTAATAAGAAATGACATCACCTAAGCATGTGGTGCTTTGTGGGAAATGATGGGATTTGTGGGGAAGATGACATCAATATCTTCCTTTCAATTCCCTTGAAAAGAATCCAATGCAGCGTTGTGGCAACGCTCACTTATTAACAACCAAGACAAAAAATTAAATCAAGCAAAGTTTCCCATGCTGACTTTATTAAATGCTCTATGCAACTTCCTCAAAAATGCATAGGTTTTCTTCCCATTTCCCAATTAAATTTAAAGAATAATGACAGTGCCTAGATACTCCAGAATCAAAACCTTAGCTACCAAGGCAGTGAACTTAGGTGCATGAGGTAGTCCAAACCTTGACCTCAATGCTCCAAATTGCATCACATCAACCAGTATGTGAACAGGGAAGGACTGGCAGGCTTTCTCAGGGGAAAACAAACTAGTGGCTAAATGCAGTGACAAGAGACTGCAAGGTTGATCTGAGGCCATACCACCTCCAGTTGAGATCTTGGAACACATGAGATCCCCCTGTCCCAGGAATATGCTGCAAAAATGAATTACCAAGTTGAAAATCTTACAAACATTGAGCAAAATGTGAAAGGCAACCATACCTCCAAGTGGGGTATACAATTTGACATTCTGTCCACTTCCATTGTGCGATGCCTCACTGGCATTTGGCTAAAAGGAAAAAGATATTTTCTGTAAAAACTTCAGCCTACTCTCCATCACTGCTGATTAACTAGGCCTCTTGTTTTAAACAAGAGCTCTATTTGTGAAGGTTTGCTGTCACATCACTAGAAAGGGCTGCTTTGACACAGTTCTCCCTCTGCAAGCAACCGGCTACAAAACTGCCCTGAGAGAGCAACCCTCACTTAGCCTCTAATGCAGCCAAGCATTCAAGTAGCAAGTCATCCTTTCCCAGTTGCCGGAATTTATAGACACAGGCTTCCCTTGAAATCAAATGCCTGAGTACAATTGAACTAACCATGTTCAGCTAAGAATGCAGGTGAGAATGGTTCACAAAAATATAAGAATTTTGGATGCAACCTGGTGCTGGGATTTATTTGGTACTAAGGAAGCACATCTTGGCGTCACCTCCAAGAAGAATTTCATCTGCATAAGGTGATTGTCTACTCTCAACAGGCATGAAAACCCTTTCTCTCGTCCTCAGCTCTAGATACAATTCTTTGCAGCTGTGAAATGGAAGCAGTTTATCCTTGGTTGATCATATAGAACAGAATTTGGGTTGCTTGGCTGATCTCATAATTTAGGGCATAATGTATCGCATTCTGCTGGAGGTTAAAACTCACTAAAATGTTCATCAGTCTAAGTACATTTTTAACAAAAACAACTACTGCCATCCAACTGCTTCATTCTGTAGGCAGAATTGTCTGAGATAAAATCTAAAAAGCTATGATAAATGGACTGAAAGATGCCCATCAATTTTCATGAGAAGGGAGACATCAATACTGAATAGACAGTAGAATATTACTTAATTGAAGAAAATATGTCATTTAGAACCAATGAAGATTAATTTTTTTGTTAGCTAAAAATGCTAAAATTTCTTTGTTTGGAAAAGCTTTGAAAATGGTGTGCATGTGGCTGGAGTTCTCCACTATGCATCACAGCTGAGAATAAAGAAATGGCTACTCCTAAATCTAAAAAATATTGTTAGAGAGTTTCCTTTCTCCTGCCATGTTCTGTGAGTACAGTGCAAACAAGGAACAATGAGAAATCCATGCATTTTGACCAAGAGCCATGCCCAGAGCATGAATTTCCTGAGTGTCCCAGCGTGGAGAACATCTGACTTTCCCTGGCACCTCCTCAGTGTCGTCCCTGAGAAACACATCCCTCAGAGAACTTCCCATTCCACTGGCACCTCTTCCGTGTGATCCCTGTGAGTTGCTTCCACCCGGGCCGCTGCCTCAAAGGAGCCCTTGGAGCACCAGTGGGGCCCCAGCCCTGCCCAACAGGTCCCGCGGGGTCAGCAGCACCCGACACCAACACCATGGCCAAGCCCCCACCCGCTGGCAGCCCGCAGCGCCCGACACCTGCCCCTCACCTCTTGGTCCTGGGGCCTCTGGGTCACCCTGACGGGCACGGCAGTGCTGTCGGGGGCCCTGTGGGACGCAGTACAGAACGCTCTGGATTGTGCCCAGGCCCACGGCTCCGCCATCCCGCTCTGCCTCGGGTGCTCTGGCTCCCACACAGCCACTGAGCCTGCTGAGAAATCTGCAAAATGCAAAATATTTGTTAGGAAAATGTGTGTGAATTTGTCCCTGAGCCCCCCCATTTCTGCACAGAACTGTAAATAATTACCGCCACTCAGTGTGTGGATCGGCCTCTTGAACAACATGCGCTAGAACCAACCAAGCTGGAACAACACTCGCTCTTGCTCTGACACCTCTGCTCTCAACGCTGCTGCTGAGGGGTCTGACCGGTCCTGCTGTGTGCTGGTGACAATGGCCACGTGTCCTTGGAAACGGGGAGTTCCATGTTCCAGGCTGGGTGGGATGTCACTGAGGAGCGGGACGCCACACAGCTGGGGCACAGGGAGTTCACAATGGGCACACATGGGGAATGCCCTATCTTATCCCATGACTGACTCAGCTCATTTCCAAGTGCAGAAAGGGGTGCTCTGGCCAAACCAGTTGCTGCAGTAGCTTTGCAAACCAGGGCTAATGAAGTGTTTCTGCACAAAAGTGCTGCACTTGGCTCTCTCTGAGGCAAAAGAGCAGCTTAACACCCCTATCCAGGGCAGCAAGGTGCAGCCCCCCCAGCACTGGGCAATCCTGTCATGGACCAATCAGTCTGTGAGGCTTCCAGCACATACACAGTCACTCAAATATTATCTCTTTGACAAAACCCCCTGACCTTTCCTCAGCCCAGTCTCCTAAAAGGAAACAAGTCAGCAGCATGCCCAGGCCCCCATGTGCTGTGCAGGAGGAGCTGACATGGAAAGGCTCATGCTGGCCCTGAGCACAGTTACAGGTTGATAATTATGCTGACTGCAGCTGGCCATTGAAGTTACTGACACATGTAGATAACATTTTATACTCAGTTTATGATGGTTTTATTGTCATTTTCCCCCTACCCAAGATTATTCCAGATTTAAGTCAGCTGGCACCAAAAAAACGATGTCCAGTCATTACCAGGAGAGATAATAAGAGCATGTAGTTAAGAATGTGTTGAATATTACCATCCAAAGCACATTTTCAATGACATCTTGTATTTTTTTTCAAGACCATGTCTAGATCTCCCCATGTCTCATCTCCTGGCTGCCTCACTCACAAGGACAGTGCAGTCTGGGGAAAGAAAGGGAGGAAGCAATTTGTCCAACACCAGAGGCCACATCTGTGTCCCTTTTTGGGAATGACTGGATGGTGTTGATTATCGATCCTCAGTTATGAACTATTGGAAAGGCCTGTGTATGAGTCATGAAAGGATTCCATGGAGGTGTTACACTGGACTCCAGAATGTCCAACAACCTTTCTATATATTTTAAAGGTTATAGATGACAACTCCTGCTCTGGAGTTACCAGATGTGACTGACCCCTTTGCACTGTTCATACATGAGTACCTTTGCCTTGCACAGTAATTCCATCTTTAGCTCAAAGAATGGGAATGAAGGAAGTAACCCTGTGGTATTTTGAGCCTATTTCTCAAAAGACAGCTAACCTATGTATAGAGGGATGGCCACTGCACCTCAGAGCAGGAGCCACCATGGTCCTGATTGATAGAATATACTTGAAAATAAATGGGAAAAAATGTGACAGTTTATGTGCCACACATGGTTATGTCTCATGTAGAACAAAAAGGACATCACTGGTTATCCCTGAGCAGAATCTGAAAGTAACAGGTGGTAGTCCTGGAACAAAAGACCTTGAGACCCAGGCCCCTCAAAAACTTTCTTTGTCCGTGCTGCACATGTGCCTAGAGTGACATGTGGGTCACCTTCCTGCCAGTTCAGAATGTGCAGAACTGTACCTAAGTACTACTTCTGTTCAAAGTTTTCTAGAGGCAAAAAGGTTGCTGGGACAGGGGCACTGGGGGAATGTCAATAAGTAGTAGGTTGTCCTGAAGTCCCTTTTGCCGGGCAGATGCCATGGAGGTCTCTCACCCAGAAGAAGAGCCAGGACCCGCAGGGCAGATCCCATGTCCTGGATGCAGCCAGAACGGGGGTAAATTTTTCACCAGCCAGGAGGAGTATGGCCAGAACCTTGGGGTAATTGGATATCACCTGCCACGTGGCAGGGGGAAGTGGAAGGGGTTTGTTCTTCCTCCGCCGGTGTGCCATTAGTCATGGGGTGTGCCAAGTTCTGTATGGTGAACAATCATGTGTGACTTGTTCACCTCTTGTACACTCTCCTTTTAGTGTTATTATTACCATAAGGCTGGGCAGTTATCCCAGCTGGGCAAAGAGTAGTCCCAGAATCACTCTTACATGAAAAAGTGGATTGCAAACACAAAGCCATTAATTGGAGTACTGAAAAACTTTTGAAACATTGGAAAGATCTATATTTGGGTCTGAAATGGCTCAGATTGTACAATCAAGACTCCAAAAATGTATAGTTTGTAAAAGAGACAACCCTAACACAGCTTACAATGTAGTGCTGAGAGCCATAAAATCTGGGGATGTTCCAAGTGAATAGTGGCAGATGGATTTTACAGAATTTCCCAGAAAATAGGGGTCTAAATCTCTCCTAGTTATGGTGGGTACCTTTTCTGTGTGGCCAGAAGACTTCCCTTGTCACACCAATCAGTCTAGGGAAGTGGTTAAAATATTGTTGAATAAAATAATACTTAGATTTGAGGTGCCTTTAGGAATGTCATCAGATAGAGGTTCCCACTTTATTGCAGAAGGGGTACAAGAATTTAGGAAAGCCTTGGGAATAGCTTGGGATCTTCATACTCCTTATAGGCCCCAAGCTAGTGGCAAAAGAGAGAGAATGAATTATACCATCAAATTGAACTTGGGTAAAATATGTTAGGAAATCTCCTTGATATAGGTCCAAGCTTTACATGTTGCTCTACTTTAAATTAGAATTCAATTAGCCCTGGGAAGTGAAGCCTAGGTTCTTAGAATATGCTGAGGTAGCAGGGACCTGCCAGGATCCTAGCCCTGCACAGAATCACACTAGTGCCCAAGAGTGCTGTCCAAACACTTCCTGAAGCCTTGCTGCAGTGACCACTGGCCTGGGGAGCCTGCTGCAGTGCTCAAGCACCCTCTGGGGCACGCATGTTTTCCTGATATCCTGCCTAAAGCTCCTTCAACTCATCTTCATGCTGTTTCCTTGAGTCCTGGCACTGAAGCTCTGCAAGGAAAGGACTATGACAGTTGATATTTAGGCCTTGTAACTTGAAATATTGGACGATCCTTACAGAAAAACAGCTCCATCTCAGAGTCCCACCAGCAGCAGCCAAGCAACATCTCCAGGGCCTTCAGAGAGAAACGCTCCAGCAAGACCTGCTCAGGTATTTTGTGCATTTTTAATATTCTGTACGCTGTGTAAAGTTTCAGCAGACTTGCTGGTGGTATAAAAGCTGTGATGTGAATGTGCAGGAGCAGGCCTAAGCATGTTTTGCCTTAGACATTCCAAGTGCTGTGACAGAAAGGCTGTGGTGAGAAGAGAGGATCCTGCAGGGGTGGAGCAGCACTGTCCTGAGCCAAATTTCTCCTCTGCCTGAAGACTTGAGCTCAGTCCCCACCTCAATTCATTCCCTGGAGGAGGCCTCAAAAGGCTGGCTCTGCAGGAAAAATCTCCTGTACATAAGAGGCTGCCCCAGGGCCGGGCAGATGGGGCCCTCTCGCCCTCTTGTCCCTCTGTCTCTCTGTCACCCTCATTGCTGACTCCAGCTCTGCACTATCCACGTGGCTGCACCAACACAGGATCTACAGAATGGTGATATTCCCTCAGTCCCTCCTCTGTCTCTGTTTCACTCCTCCCTCACTCTGCCTGGGCACACACGGCTGTCCTGTTCTACTCCATGCTCAGTTCAGAAGTTTGCAGTGGGTGTGGGGAGCTTGTGGCCATGTGCTGTGGCTTGTGAGTCAGCAGCATTGAGAAGGTCCTTGGGAGGAGCTGAGAGATGATTGAAGGGCACTGAGCAGCACTGAGGGCTTATTGGTAAGCACTTGTGAAACTCTCTTGTACAAATTTAAGGGTTTTGTCCGCCAACAGCTTTTGAGTCTGCACAGCAGGTAGCCTGCTGGACCTTAGACTACTGTACCTAAAAGCACAAGAGTTTCCTGACATGTGGCTGCTGTCTTTGTTCATCCTGATGAGAATTCACAAGCAACCATCACACCCCGCACTCCTGTATTCTTATAGCGAAGCACTAATCTCATTTTTAACACATAAAACTCTAAAACAGCCAGGTGCCTCTTCAGTAAGTCATGTGGGAGTTTGACAGCAAAAGCTGAGTATTTTCCTGGTGTGTACAAGCAGAAATTGGGACCTAGATAAAACTTACAGGACATCCCCTTTGGTGGAGGCTTTGCTGGAGATGCTGAAGGGAGTGGGAGCTACCTCCCAAAGCCTTTTAACAGTAGACCTGGAGAAGGACTTGCTAAGTCCTAATATAAGAAACTAGGAATGCAATAGAACAGATATTTTCCTGGAGGTCTTCCATTATTTTACAGCTATTTTTATTTAAAAAAAAACATGTGTTTTCAACCATTGCTAGTTCACAAATCCTACTTTTTTAGAATGGAGCAAAACCTGATCTGGGTCAGAGAGTAATGAAATGTTTTGTTATTGTTGTAGAAACGGGGTTCTGTCTTGACCAGACCTGTGATGAGCAAGAAGCAGAGGATTGAGCAGTAGCTCAGTTACCTCCAGCCAGCACCTGGTGGCCGCTCTTCTTCCTGGCTGCTGGCTTTGACATCCCATTCTACTTCCTACCTGTCTCCAAATGTCGGCTCCATTTCCCCTGCACCTTTTGGGTTTAAGAAAGACACAAATTTCTGAGTTCTACAATGACAGCAATCATGTGCTGAAGACTACCATGTGAAAAAAGATGTGAAAAGAATTCAGGAGGCTGAAGTAGTAGTGTCCCTTGGATCTCAATGAAGGTATCAGTGTACAGCTTTTCCTAACTCCAGTGTGGATAATGATGGAGTAAAGATTTGATGATTAAGGGAAGCCTCTGCATGAATTAAGGTGCAAGAAAGACCCTATTCCAGAGTCACTAGTACAGACATTATTTAATAGTAAATGTGAACTAGAGGGATAGAAAGCTAAAGGAAGAGATGGGCCAGGCAGGGAGAAAAGCTGAGATGAACACCGAGGTGGGTTAGGCCCACATTGGCCCTCCCTTCCTGCAGTGCAGTTGCACAGGCTCAGCTGCAGCAGTGGTGCTGCATCCCCTCATTGCATTTGCAGTGCAGGAGGGGAGGGAGAACTGTCTGTGTGTGTGTGTGTGTGTGTGTGTGTGTGTGTGTGTGTGTGTGTGTGGTATAAAACACTGGAAATTGCGCCCAGCTTGTCTCAGAGCAGTGATGTTGGCAAGGGCAGTCAGGCCCCTGCAGCTCTGGGGCTGTGGGGCAGCTGTGGCCTTTGGAGCAGGCAGGGCCCTGGCTCGCACTGGATGCAGCCAGGGATGCTCTGTGGAAGGCTGAGGGCAAGCCTGGCCCTGCAGGGGAGCAGTGCAGTGAGGCCCGTGCTAGGGCTCTTGCTAGCTAATGTCACTGGGCAGAGGCCAGTAGTCCAAGCTACTGCTTCTCAGGAACCTCTCAAAATGTTGAAAGGCATCTGTAGTTTTCTCTTCTAACTTGTCCTGCACACCAGTCAGGTGCATCTGGCCTGGGATGCATCCCTGGCATTAGATGTTGTCTCTTCTTGTACTGAATTTTAACTTGGTAAAGATTTATTGCTTGTAAATATTTATCTCAAGATGGTTTGAAGTGTTCATTCCCATGTGGAATGAGTTTTTGTCATTCCAAAGAGAACCAGATCTTCAGGCCCAGAAGAGCAGAAGCTTTGGTGTGACAGTATTATTCTCATTGCCACTTCATCTTGGATTTGTATCATGAGCTTGATAAACCTCACACCTGTTGATTTGAGGGAGAAGGTTTGAGTCCCTTCAGTGGCTTTAAGCATGAATGAGTTTTGCCCTCTTTAGCAGCTGCTGGGCTTTGGGTTGTTGTTGTGGTTTCAGACTTGTCTAGAGTTTGTTGTAATAGAACAGCTTCAGTTTGCAAACTTCCCAGAAAGCTCCAAAGTCAATCTGAGAGTATTTTTACTGCTTTACATGAATAAAACCAGACTGGCTTGGCTTGGTAACCTCTGAGTCTGCCTCAAGGCTATTTTAAAGAAAAGGTCAGGAAATCCTAAACTCTGCAGAAATGCTGACATGCCTGATTTTTTTTATTTTTTATTTATTTCTTCTTCCTAGGGTAGCCCCAGCTACTCTGAGATGAAGAGCAGATGCCAGTACCTCCACAAAAAGCTGTCCCGCATTTAGCAATGAGTATCTGAATTTGGCAAGCAGCAAGTGGAGTCCTGGCACCAGTCGTCTGCTTCAGCAAGGAATCATCTATGAACTCAGGCTGTTTTATTATAAAAGAAGATTACGTTTTTAGGATTCTTCAAGTTAGGATTGAGTAGATGATTATTTGTTAAAAACATAGGATTAGTTAGTCTAAGATTACAGAATTTAGTATTGAACTTTAGCAATAAAGAAGTTGGACTATTGTTAACAAGAGTACTGAAGTCTGTCCAAGATATATTTGGTTTATAGTTTCTTCATCCTAGCCTAGGTCCCAGTTCCAGTAGCATGTTTTGGGGGTTTATTAGAAATGACACCCAGTTGATTAGAGGAAAAACAAGGGATGAAGCTTTCCAGCCTTTCCTTTCCTTCTTCTCTGAATCTGTTATTTCCCTTTTTGAAAATGGTCAGTTTCCTCTGAATGTTAAAGAGCCCACTTTCGTCATATTTAATCTAGTAAGCTTCCTCTATACAGTCTACAGCTTCTCTAAACTGAGGGCTAAGATGTCCAGAGGAGCTGATGAGACTCCTAATCCAGAAGTAGACCCAAATGGGGAGAATTCTGAGTAATGTAGAAAATAAGAGAGAATGAGCCAAACCCCAAAAGAATTTTCTGATCCCCTGTGAGAACCCTGGGTTTGGTTTGGGGTCTTGAGTGGTGGTAAAGTCTCTCCTCCAACCCGTGCTTCCAAAGAAAAACTCCACAGCCTCTTGTTGTTTGGTCTCAAGGCAGTTTATTGCGAGTTATCTAACAGATTGTGTTCGCGGGCTGCGGCTGTTTGATCAGCGGCCCCGGCAGAGACACACACACTCCTGACACCCTCACTGTCCAGTGTCTTCTTCTTCTCCCCCCGCCACCCAGGGCTGCTGCTATCTTTTATAAGATATATTACATATAACATGCTTACAATTATTCCCCAATACCTACTACCTATATTACCAAGTGTTTTTCTACTCTTAACCAATCTGTGAATGCCAACATCACCATGAACATGGAGGCAAGGAATAAGAATGAGGAAGAATAGGATCAGCCCACTTTCCTCCATCTTAGAACTTCTGACCCCTATGTACAAAGTAAAAACCCCCCTGTACAGGTGCTAAACCCCCCCTGTACAATACTAAAACATTTTCCTCTCTGTTTTGTAACTACTTTTACTATGCTATCTAACCCTTTGTGACTGCTCGTTCCACCTTCAAAGGTGGTAATTCATTCCATGGCTCAAACTCGAAATCACAGCTATTTCCAGCTGCCTGCTGGGGTCTAGAATGCTTCTGACCAAGGCCTGGAACCTCTAAAAATGTCTGAGAGAAATTTTAAGTTCCCACAACAGAGACGTGAGTGTGAAACCACAAAAAGTTGTGTGACCTCATAGGGACAAAGTTACATCACAGAGATGTCTGTGTGATATCACAGAGATGTCAGTGTGACATCACAGAGATGACTGTGTGACATCACAGAGAGCTGTGTGACATCACAGTGATGTCATTGTGACATCCCAGAGATGTCTGTGTGACATCACAGAGAGCTGTGTGACGTCACAGAGATGCAAGGGTGACGTCACAGACAGCTGTGTGACATCACAGAGATGTCATTGTGACATCACAGAGAGCTGTGTGATGTCAGAGAGATGTCTGTGTGACGTCAGAGAGATGTAAGCGTGACATCACAGAGATGTCCATGTGACACCACAAAAAGCTGTGTGACCTCATGGGGTCAAAGTGACATCAAAGAGATGTCTCTGAGACATCACAGAGATGGCTGTGTGACATCACAGAGATGTCAGTGTGACATCAGAGAGAGATGTGTGGCATCACACAGACATCTGTGTGACATCACAGGAGGTTGTGTGATGTCACAGAGATATCCAGGTGACATCATGGAGAGATATCAGTGTGAAATCACAGACAGCTGTGTACCATCACAGAGATGTAAGGGTGACATCAGGGAGATGTCTGGGTGACATCAGTGTGGCATCACACCGATGTCATTGTGACATCACAAAAATCTCTGTGACATCAGACAGATGTCACACTGACATCACAGACAGCTGTGTGACATCACAGAGATGTTATTGTGACATCACAGAGAGCTCTATGACGTCAGAGAAATGTAAGCGTGACATCACAGAGATGTCTGTGTGACACCACAAAAAGCTGTGTGACCTCATGGGGTCGAAGTGACATCAAAGAGATGTCTCTGAGACATCACAGAGATGTCCGTTTGACATCACAGAGATGTAAGGGTGACATCAGGGAGATGTCAGTGTGACCTCACAGACAGCAGTGTGATGCCACAGTGATGTCATTGTGACATCACAAAAATCTGGGTGACATCAGACAGATGTCAGTGTGACATCACAGATAGCTATGTGACATCACAGAGATGTCCATGTGACACCACAAAAAGCTGGGTGGACTCATGGGGTGGAAATGACATCACAGCGACATCTGTGTGACATCACATGCAGGTTTGTGACATTACAGTGATGTCATTGTGATGTCACAAAAATCTGTGTGACATCAGACATATGTCATTGTGACATCAAAGAGAGCTGTGTGACATCACAGAGATGTCAGTGTCACATCACAGAGAGCTGTGTGACATCAAAGTGTTGTCATTGTGACATGCCAGAGAGCTGTGTGACATCACAGACAGCTCTGTGACATCACAGAGATGACTTTGTGACACCAAAAAAAGATTTTTTACCTCATGGAGTCAAAGTGACATCACAGAGATGTCTGTGTGACATCCCAGAAATGTCAGTGTGACATCACAGACAGCTGTTCAACATCACTCTGATGTCAGTGTAACATCACAGATATGTCTGTGTGACATCACAGAGAGCTGTGTGATGTCACGGAGATGTCAGGGTTACATCACAGACTGCTGTGTGACATCACAATGATGTCATTGTGACATCAAAAATGTCAGTGTGACATCACAGACAGCTGTGTGACATCACAGATATGTCATCCTGACATCACAGAAATGTGGATGTGACAGCGCTGAGAGCTGTGGGACATCACAGAGATGTCTGTGTGACATAACAGGAGGTTGTGTGATATCACAGTGATGTCCATGTCACATCACAGAGAGCTGTGTGACGTCACCAAGAGGTCAGTGTGACTTCACAGACAGCTGTGTGAAATCACAGAGAAGTCAGTATGACATCATAGGGATGTCCATGCGACATCGCAGGCAGCTCTGTGACATCACAGTGATGTCATTGTGACATCACAAAAAGCTGTGGGAGCTCATAGGACTGAAGTGACATCACAGAGATGTCTGTGGCTGCACCACTTCTGCTTTGGTTTCTGCCTGCATCTAGAAGTGCCACAGATGTGCCAAGTGGGGCCAGTGGTCCATATGCCAAGGGCAGTGTAGTCTGGAGGGCATGAATGAAGAAGAGCCATCCCCACTTTTAAACCTTACCAAAGGCACCAAGAAATGTCACTTTGTAGCTTTAAGAGACAGCTGACAACTCAGAAGGAAATGCTGAGTGTATTCACAGGCTGAAAAAAAGGGAATCTTCCAGGCAAGTTAAAGTTTCAGAAGCTTTATTTTCAATCCTAAACTATAATCCTACTCTACAATCCTACTCTACAAAACTACTCTTCAGTCCTGTTCTTAGCTGGTTATGGAGTAAATGGTCCTG
The DNA here is from genome assembly GCF_050655825.1 of Lonchura striata. Classification (NCBI taxonomy): domain Eukaryota; kingdom Metazoa; phylum Chordata; class Aves; order Passeriformes; family Estrildidae; genus Lonchura; species Lonchura striata. Next base: position 13,033,203 of record NC_140740.1, read on the forward strand.
ATGTGATTATCGCAGTTGGTAGATAGTTCTTTTTGGTAAGTAATGGAGGGAGGGAACAGCTTTGTGTGTCCTTTTGGGGGATTGCCCCAATTTTCTGGTGTCCTCCGTTCATTTTGGGATACCACACCTCCTTTTTGGGCATCTCCACCCAGCGATTTTGGCTTCCACTCCTTCCACTTTGGGGTCCCCCTTTAACTTTGTGCACCCCATCCCCATGTCCCACACATGCCCAGCGTCCCCAGTGTGCACTGAATGGCCAGCAAGGGACTGGGGAATGCTGGGACCCACAGTGATGTCAGTCTTCTCTCCTGGTTACACATAGGACTCCTCGGCCCTTTCTGGGGTGCCCTGGAGTGCCAGAGCCATGGTGAGGAAGTGTCTTTGCTGCCATCCTGTGCAGGATCATGCCTGGCCCATTATGGCCTCATGTCCCCGTCTCTCATTGTCCTCTGACATTCCCTGTGTCCCTGCACCCCTCTCAAGAGCAGGACTTTGGTGCCAAGCCCAGTGCTCCAAATCCACGCGTTGCCTCTGTCCTTGTGGTATCCCCACACGTACTTTATGGACAAGAATAGCCCTTAGTTAATCTAAGAATTGATACCTGGCTAACAAGATAATGACCCATCACTCTCACTGGTTTGCCCCCTCCTCCCTACCTTCTTTTAGGTGCCGAGGCAATGAGATAATGCTTGAGCTATGCTAAAAGCTGTGCAGAAAGAAGTAGTTACTTTGTACCCAGGGATGGGAATGAAGCACTTTCTAGAAATCAGCAAATTTAGCAGAACAAGCTAACTGCAAAAGACTCACCAGTGCCTATTTGAGCAGACAATCTTGTAGAGCATGTGCAGAAACAGAGGTAAAACAGCTGAAGCCCGAGGAAGCCTTCTGAGCCTTCATCCAAAACGACCACCAGAGGCTGACGACAACCTCCGGTAGAAATTGCACATGGTCTACAAGGGCTTACAGAATCATGTAATTAGAAAATATGTTGCAATATGAAGGTTAGGAATGTATCATGGTCACATTAAGTTAAAAAGGTTTAGAAGATTGTTCTGTACAAAGAATGACAAGTGGTGATTACGCGGGCGGAGGGAAGACAAGCACAGTCAGTATGATTGATAAGCAAGCTTCTTTTATTCAAAAATCCTGTCCGTTTATATAGGGTTTGCTACAAGCAAAGTCAGCAACAGCTGTCATTGGTCAAGTTTACAAAGGTCTTTGCTTTACTTCTCCTGTGGGTGGTTACAGCTGTAGCTAAGTTCTCCAAGCCAAGTACTCATTGCTAAGTCATGCCTTCCAAGGACAGAGCATATCTTCGAGGCTATGCCTGTCCGTATTATCTCATTCCGAACTTGCTCTATTTCCCAGGCCTAGAGAGACCTTGTACAGTTTCCAAGGCCTAGACACAGAGCCTGTTTCCCAAGCTTTGTTCCCAGGCCAGACACAGGCTGATTCTGATTCTAGGGTCTTAAACAGTGGTATCAATGAATAACTGTTCCATTGATCCATGACCCCTCTCCTGCAACCATTCTCCAGCAAAAATTGCTAAGTTTCTCTATCAGTCTATTTACAAAGTAACTGGTTATCCTAATAAATTTAGATACATTTCCCCTTTGATTGCAAATTAATCATTGCACCTTCAAGGCATATCCAGGGATGCACAGGTGACACTGCGCTCATTGTCTCAAACAAGGTGAGCGCAAACATAGAAATCCCCCCCGACACTTCAACATGTAAGCTGTTATCCAACTGCACAAACACCTTCTCTCCTAAACCAAATCAGTGCTTCTGTGTTTGCTTTCATGAACTTAGAATGCACTTTTCAGGACTTTGAAAACAAGCAGTGTCTATGGATTTGAAAATGTCACCAATATTAAGAAAGTCTGTGTTGCAGCGAAGTTGCCTTCTGGCTGATGTAGGAAGCTAGCAGGAGCTGTCACAGAGGGTTTGGCAACCCTATGTATAGAAGCCTCTGCCCTGGGTTTTACTCTGCATGGTACAGTTTTTCCTTGAAAGATTGATAATTTGACATTGAATCAGAGTTTGTCAGTGAAAATAAAAGGGAAAGATCTAATTTACATGGGCTAATCAACAGGTCCAATTAATTTAAACATGGTTTTGGGATGATGATGGGTCTTCAGTGAATAGGTTTTCATTTGGGAAGGGTAGAAGGATATGACCTCAAGGCTGCAGGACAATCCATTTGTTATTAGATAGAAATTCCTGTTATTACCTTCCCATGCATAGTTTTTAACCTTTCTGTAATCTCAAATGACCTGAGTTCTGTGATTATTGCATCTGCACTCTTAGCTGCAAAAAACCCAACATTAAAAGCCCATGGTCATATTTTGATTCCGAAATAAGAAAACATGCAAATTGGTATTTCAGTCATAGCAGTGGCAGACTTTTAGTTTTAATCCAATTCCTGCTATATTCAGAAACCTGCTATTGGCTTCAAGAGGAGCCTTCTGCTAAGAAGAAGGTTCTCTTTTACTTTAATGACTTTGTCTCCATTTAATTGTACCTAAGAGTTTATCTCTAACACCTCTCTCCCAGCAGCTCCGAGCTGCGGTGTGGCACATCGCTTGCTGTGTGCCAGAGAGCACAAAGCAGGCTGGCCTGCCGGCCCTGAATATTTCTGCAGAGCACTCTGCAGCTCCCAGCTTTGCTGTGGCTCAGTGCAGAGCTGCAGGATTGCAGGCGCTGCCTCCCAGAGCTGTGTGAGGCACTGGCTCCTGCAGCCGTGAGCTGACAAGCTGTCCCTGCCTCCCGCTGGCCTCGGCTCCCCTGGCACAAGTGCCGTGCCCGAAGGACGCTGCCCTGTGCTCCAGCCTGCCGAGCAGCCCGGCTCCCTGCCCCGGTGCCCAGGGTGCTGCACACACTGCTGACCTTTGCCAGGAGTCGCAGGGCAGCGGCACAAGAGTGGGAATGCTGAGCCAGGCCAGCGGGCCTCGGCTGCCCTTGGCCTTTCTCTCCTCGGGCAGACTCCAGAGGGCCAATGCCTCCAGGCTGGGCTGTGCCCAGCAGGGCTCCGCTTGCCCTCGGGAGCAGCCGGCTGCGCTTGGGCTCTGAGAGCGGAGGATGCGCCCGCTGCCAGCAAGAGGCACGCAGGGCCGGGCTGTGCCTCCTGCAGCTACCAGGGCCTCCTTGCAGCCTGGCCCTGCCGAGGCTCAGGCTGCTCCGGGCTCTGCCAGGGCTCTGCTGCGGCTCCACGCCGGGCAGGGCCGGGCCCGCTCTCAGCTCACACTCGCTGACAGCTCTGCACCGCAGGAGACCTTTCAGAGCACCTCTCTGATCTTTCTGCTTTCTCCGCTGAGCGAGGCTCTCCTCCAGCCAAAGACATTGCCCTTCACGATACAAATCCAAATGGCAGGCACCCAAATGCTCTCGAGTCACAGCTGAAGGCCTGCATCTGCACAGGATGTTTTGGCTGCACCACTTGCCCTTTGCTTTTTCCTGCAAATGCCATTGCCCTTTCTTCCTCAACTAGAAATACTACAGCTGGCCAAAAGCTGCCTAGTTGGCCACATTCCCAAGACAGTGTGGTCTGGAAAGGATGAATGAAGAAGAGCCTTCCCCTACTTAAAAAACATACAAAAGAAGCCATAAGTGTGACTTAACACCCATAAAAACCAGCTGGTAATTCAGAAGGAAATGTTGAGTTTTCTGAAGGGGTCAGAAAGAGGGCAGTCTTCCAAGTGAGTTTGTTTTTCAGAAATTTTATTTAATGAAAATCCTTGTTTACAATCTTATTCCAGAAAACTCTTCAACAATCCTACTCTACCAATCCTACGCCACAATCCTACTCCACAATCCTATTCTACAAAACTCTTCAACAATCCTACTCCACAATGCTCCTCTACAATCCTATTCCACAAAACTCTTCAACAATCTTACTCTACAATCCTATTCCACAAAACTCTCCAAAAATCCTACTCTACAATCCTCCTCTAAAATCCTATTCTCTAAAACCTTATCAACAATCCTCCTCCTATAATCCTCCAGTCCTCAAAATTCCTTGTGGTGATGACATCTCTACTTGGTTGTTACATTCTTCTCTGCTGCATCCTCTTCAGGACGGTGATAAGTGGTGCCAGGATGGATACTGGCTTGGCTGATGTTACAAATGGATGCTGTCCAAAGGGAAAAAAAAACAACAAAGAACAGTGAACCATGACCTTCCAAGCTCAGTGCCTCACATACTCCATGAGGATTCCTCTAGGTCCTAGAAAGACCCAGAAAGGAAAACAATGGGACCATCTGGTCCTCAATTGTCATGTGCAGGACCTTGCCATCACAGGCAAACCCGGCCCAGAATCCCACTCATCCATTTATTCTGGTTTCTCCATCTTGCTGGGGTTTTTGCCCTGCCAGTGCTCTAGAAATGGTGCTTTCTGTCCCTGGGGTTTCTTCCTTTCAAGAAGCTCCAATGACTCCCATAGGTCCCTGTCTTGTGCTAATTTCCACAGGCACAAAGAGCAGTGTCTGCCTTTCCATGCCCTGCCTCTCCTGTGCTGCATGGCACCTTCCTTCCCAGCAGGGCCAGCCAAGTGGCGCTGGGTCCTGCAGTTCCCTCTCTGCCACACAACCTGGCAGTCAGTCTGGGCCAGTTCCCCTCTGCCTGAGCGTGCCAGGCAGCAGATGGGGCTGGGACAAGTCCCTCTCAGCTCTCCCTGTTTGTGTGCCAGAAACCTCTAAGGGTGGGGTGGGGGGCACAAACCAGGGCCCCTCAGAGGCTCACAGTGAGTCCCTCACAGCCCCTCCTGCCCACAGCCAAATCTCTCCAGAGTGCTCTGCCAGGACTGGCAGCCGTGGCTTCCTCCACCACCATTTCATGTCTCTCTACAATGCTCTACGTCAATTCTTTTGCTGTTAGGTAAAACAGAATACACCACCAAATTAAAAAACAGGGCAACAGAAAGAATAAGAAAATAGAACACCTGTCCTATCTTCTGCAGAGAGAGGTGGAAGTATTCAGTTTTGTGAAGAACAGGACTCAGGGAGACTTTATTGCCACTTTGCAAGACTTCAGAGTGGCTTTGAAGAAAGTGGGGGACACCGTTTTTAACAGGGCCAGTTACAATAGAATGTGGGCAAATAGTTTCAAACACAAAGGGGATCTAATCAGAGTAGGTCTAAGGAAGACCTTGTTTACTCAGAGCAGGGTGCCACCCTGGCACAGGCTGTCCCAAGAGCTGGTAGGTGCCCCATCCCTGGAACCATTCCAGGTCAGGTGGGAAAGGGCTCTGAGCAACCTGATCCCTCTAAAGATGTCCCTGCTCATTGCAGGACACTTGGACCAAAGGACATTACAGAGCCCTGCCAGCCCAGCCCAGTCTAGCACTCCTCAGCATTTTCATTTGAAGAGCACCAAGAGTGGAGGTGAGGAGGAAGGGGGCTCATCTGAGGCCTCGGACCTTGGTGGAGGAGGAGCCCATCCCTTGCACACTGTTTCACCTCAGCCCCTTGGCATTTTACCTGCAGCAGCTCGTTGGCAGACCAGCGCCGCTCCTCGTCTCTCTGCAGGCAGCAGCTCAGGAAGTCACGCAGCCAAGCCGAGAGGAGCTTGGGCTGCTGCAGCTGTGGCGTCCCTGCTGTTGCTATCAGGAATTTAGTCTGGAGAAACAGGAAACACAAGGCTCCACCTGCTTCTTTCCCATCTGTAACTGCCCTCCCAGAACCCATTGTTTAACCTCTCTTCTTCAGTGGCAGTTTCTGCCCTGGCAGAGACCCAGAGATGACTTTCCTTTACCAACAAAAAACCAAACTCTGATGCAGCCACAGCTTTGCCATCATCCCGCAGATCTTGCCTTGGCAGCCAATTTCATTGACTGACCTAGTTAGTTGGGAACTACATCAGCAAAAGCACATTTGCTTCTCTGAAGATTCACACCAACTTGGCAGCATTTTGGAAGGGGGACTTTGCTATATTAACTCTTTCCAAGGATTAGGACATGAAAGGCATCTCTGCAGTGCTTGTGGGTCCCTTCAGCCCAGTTGCCATACAACAAGACTCATCAAGTTTTTTACCCTGTTCTTGAAAACAATGGTAATTGGAAGAAGAGAAAGGAAATCCATCAGTTAACCCCCAGGTAAGGAAACAAACATTTATAATCTCATATTCAACACAGACACATTAAGGTGCATGCACTAATGTATGGGGATGAAAATGCCTGCTTGGGCACACAGGAGCCACTGCAGCTCTGTCTCTCAGCAGCCTGAAAATTTCAGCTTCCTTATGCAGCAACAGAAAAGCTTTTCCTGCTCCGAAGATGGAGAGGTGCCATCCCTGTGGACACCCTCTGCTCATTTAGCTACACAAGTCAATGCATGAATGGAAGGCCCATCCCAGAAAATGCCAGGAAACAAACAGGAGGTTTTGGCAGGCTCTCCGTCTCACCAGGCTCCAGCTTGGTGATGTGGAGAAGGTGGCTTGGGCTATGAGAGAAACACAGTCACTAAGTGTTTCAGCAACACTGCACAAGAAGCAGAAGAGACTCTGTGGCCCTTGCAGCCTCATGTTCAGGTTCCAGGCATGTTTCTCAGTGTGCAGAAACTGCACAGGGGATGCAGTTCCTCACTAAAACCACTCTTTTAGAAACTCTGTTAGGTTTGGCTTTCTTTCCTTCATTTCTGGAAGTATAGCACCAATTCTAAGATGCTTGTTTCCTGTTATTGTGGCCATCTACACAGACCAAAGAACTGGAACCACTTACAGCCCAAAGGAAAATGTTGCCTGAGCATGGGGTTTGTTTGCATGTGGTATAGCTTGAGTTCCACACTGATGCAACCAAAACTACAGCAGATGCTGATGTGTTGCAGGGACATTTTAAGAACGGGACCTTGGTGGCAGTAGTTCCAGCAGATGGCAATGGGATTTTGTCCAATGGCATGCAGAACACAGGGCAGGTGAGAAAGACAAGCGGGATCAGTGAGTATTTGCTCCTTACCGTGGCAGGACTTCGGCTCCTGTAGGGAACTTTCCGTTCTATCATTTCGATTCCCACAATTCCAAAAGACCATATGTCCACTTTGGGGCCATATGGTTGACGCATCACCACTTCAGGCGCCATCCACCAAGGAGTCCCGGCCACCGAGGACGGTCTATTCTTCCCAGGGCTGAGCTCAACAGAGATGCCAAAATCAGCTAAGGGGAAAGCAAAATACTGCTTTTATTTGAATTCTGTGCAATTAGGAAACCAAGCAAAAGAATTGCCCAGTAGAACTTTGAGAATGTGCTGTTGAATCTCCTGGACAACTGTCCCTGCTCTGTTTCCTCAGGATTTTAGCCAAATCCCCACATTTTGTATACTGCCTTCAGCAGTGGCTTTTGTTCTATGGAAGCTTTAGACTTGTTGCTCCCTCCCTCTGCAATGGACACACACAGAGCAACACCCCTTTTGACTGCTTGTTCCTTGTCATACCTCTGTGCACCTTGCAACCATGTCATCAGCTCAGAGCGGGGGGTCCCCGCACTGCCACCAGCACCATTCCTGGGGAGCTGTCAGCCACTCAAAGCAGCCCCTCACCCCACATCCCTGAAAGCTGCACCTGACCAGGAATATACTGACCCAGCTTGACAGAGCCGTCGGTTCTGAGAAGGATGTTGTCACTCTTCACGTCTCTGTGGATCACTTGGTTTGAGTGAAGAAAAGCCAATCCTTGCAGGCACTGAGAGAGTCAACAGAACCAGGAGGGCAAAACCCAGTGATTTCATCACACCAGAAAAGAAACAGAGACTCTAAAAGGTTCCCATTCCCCAGGAGAATGGCGAGTAATGGCAGAACACAGTGCCATTGAGAGGAAGATTTGCTGCTCCAACACTTGCAGAGCAGGACCTTTCTAAGGAAAGGCATGTCACCTTTTGAAAGAGCAACAGCACCTGCTGTTGTAGACTGTCCCCTGCAAACCAGCCAGGATGACTGCTGCTGCAGTGAATGTGCTCAGAAGCAAAGAGCATTTTGGCTGCACTAGTATCCTTTTTAGCTGAGGACTGAAAGTAAATAGTCTCTCTTTTTACCTTTGCTGTTCATTTCAAATCCTGCTACCAGCACCTTGCTTCTACAAGTGAGGAATGCAGTGAAGACAGGCAAAAATTTAGGGAGGCAAGATGGAGAACAGCAGATACAAGAGGCAGAGTGAGAATACAACAGCAGGAGATAAGAGTACAAGAACTGAGTAGAGTGAGTGCAGGGGCACTCCAGGCATTTCACTGGAGATGCTTTTACGTGCCCATAGCATACCAGCAACACAGAAGCAAAGTTTGGCACATGAAACCTCTCCTGTTCTGAGCCCCTATTTCTCAGATAATCCAGCCCAAACCCTTGGAAGCACAGGTGGGCTTGCTGACCTCCCGACTGATGACTGCTATCTCGATTTCAGTCAGGAAGGTCTTCCTGATGACATCGTTCAGAGCGCCTCCATCCATGTACTCCATGACAAGCCAGAGTTCCTCACCCAGAAGGTGGCTGAAGGAAAGAAACAAGGGTGTGAAGATAAACATGCATGGCTAGGTTGATTTTTTGCTTCCGGGCTTCTTGTTTCCAAGGCCCTTTGTGACAAGGACAGAATAAAAGGAATAGACATTCCCTCCTGGCTGTGCTTTGTTTGCAATCTGTGCAGTCTCAGGGAGAAAGGCACAGCTGTGAAAAAGGAGATGTCTTAGATGGCCAGCAAGTGAAAAGTGTGGTTTAGTAAGAGCCCAGATCAAAAGCCTGTCACGCGTGGTGTTTCTGGAAATAAGCACCTAGTCTTCCTGGCATGCATAGCAAAGAAAAAGAGGGGCAACAATCCAAGGGAAATCCACTTTAGGATGGTTCATCATTCAGCATTGAAGAAACTTTAAAAAATCAATCCCAAAAGAATGTGGAGGCAGTGAACTTAGAATGTATTAACTTTGTACGATACAGCTGATCCAGGTTTTGAATAATTTTGGAATAATTTTCAAACTACGTGTGCCAGGGAAGACTCATGCAGACAAGATGCACTCTCTTCTCATCCATTGCAGATGAGTAGAGAAATATTAATACATTATAATTAACAGCTCTACTTTCTAGAAGTGACCAAAGTGGATTTTTAACCTCTCATGTTTGCAGTATGTACATGCATATTCACAGGATAAGACCATGACCACTCACCTGTCTAAATAATTCACAACACTGGGACTCCTATGCTTCTTCATGATTGTGATTTCATTAACGGTTAGTTGCTTCCTCTGCTGTCCCTTAAGGCTTATTTTCTTTATGGCCACCTAAAATGACACTGAAAATCAGTAACTTGAGAAGCTGGTGGCACAAGGCCACAAGGCACATGGAGCAAGTGATTTTGCAATGACACAGTTGAGCTGTGCCAAACTGCCTTGTGATTAGGCATTGCAGTAATTAGGAAATGACATTGCAATAGCCCATTTCTCCACTCCCTTGGGGGCCAGTTACAGGACATGTGGCCACTGAGGTTTTGCCCTGAACACTTGGTGACACTGGTGTCTCAACTATCACCCACAAACCTCTGAGCCCACTTCCTGCTGCTTTGTATGGGATTCAGAAGAAGTAATCCATGCCTTAATACTCTGTGGCTACATCTTGGGCTATGGGCAGGGCTTCGAGTTTCTAGGGATGCCTTGCAGATCTCTCCCTTTGTGCAGTTCCCAAGTGCAGCACTGCAGGTGGCTAAAGAACTACCAGTAACTTTCAGATGTATTTGCTGGCAACCAGAAGTGAGAATTCAGGACTCTGAAGCTGTAGCCCCAAAGAGCAGTGAGATGCTCTAAGGCACCACCTTTGTTTTAGCAATTGAGAGCGAGTGAGCACATCCTTCTCTGAAATGAACTGCTGCCCTGCGTGACTTCCTTCTGGCAGCTGAAAAGGACAAAGACTGTCCCCAATGTATTTTGCAGGCTGGTACCAGTCTGTGTTTCTTGTGCCTCTTCAGCACAGCTCGACCCAAAGCTCCAGCCACAGCTGCTCACACCAGAGGGGAAAGCCCTTGAGTGCAGCAGAGTCTGTGGGGGATGTTGACATTTACCTCTCCTCCTGTGGCTTGGTTGAGTGCTCTAACCACAGATCCAAAATGCCTAGAAACAAAACAGAAGCAGAGAAAGGAGAAGCTGTTTATTTCTTAGAGTGAAAGCTGGCCCACACAGGAGATCTCTGCTGTAAATGCCTAAAACCTGCAGGATGCAGGAGGGCTCTGCCAGAAGGCAGATGATGCATTTTCCTCTCAAGTGCATGGGCAGTGCCTGGACTGGTTGCAGAAGCGCTGGGGTTTACTGCCTCAGCTCCTAAAGGGAATTTATTCTTTCATCTTAGGTTTGAGTTTCTAAACTCTGTGGTTCCTATTCTGAGCATGGAGCATTTCCTTCCAAGAACCGTGGATTGAATGAAATTCTCCTGGGAACTGTTATCTCATAGCTTTGAGAGGGGCTAGGTTGCCCTTTCAGGCAAGCAAGATTCTTCTTTATTCATTAGTGTGGCAGTGTGGTTTTGAGACATACAAAAATACTGAAGAAATTAACACAGAGCTGTCCCACACTTGAGAGACAAGGAGATCTTCCAGGTCCTGCTCCTTGATGTAGGCAGACTTTGGCAGCATGGAGATGTCTCTGACAATGCCTTCTGAGCACCCTCACAAGTTCTGAGCAGCACTGAAGAGATAGGACAATCTATCTCCAGTGTCTGAACATGTTTGCAGCTGACCTGACTTCACACTGGATAGATATTCCAGTGGAACTCCTGATATACCAGTGATATAGCAGAAGAACCCCTGGCCCATGGTTGTGTAGAAGTAAGTGTGGCTGGACTCACCCCTTGCCAATATATTCCATTTCAGTGTATTTCATCTTGGGATTTTCCACGTTCACCATTTTCCCTGAGGGAAACAAAATGCAAGATGCTCACTTTAAAGCAGAGATCCCAGCTTCCAGGAGATACAAAAGGCAGCCCCAGTGTCTGGAGGCAGTCAGCTACTTGCAACAACAGCAACAACATCAACAGGACAGGCAGCCCTGCAGTGCAGATGGCTGGCACAGAGACTGATTGTGTAGAGCCCTTGGAAGAGTTCTCTTGACAGGAAACAAAGCACAGGGAGATGCATTCCCAGGAGAGGAGCACATCTTCTCCAGCTTTCAGCCAAAACATTGCCCAAACAATGCCTTTCCAATTGTAATCCAGAGCAGCTCATGCTATAACCAATGTGGACAGTGCTTTCAGCATCGGGACCCTCACCCTTCATGAGCAGGCTGAGCTCACAGACACCCATCTTGGGGCTAAGGAAGGTTCCAGCCCTGTCCCACCAGCCCTCAGGGACAGGGCAGCGACCAAAACAAGGCTGGCAAAGCCCAAGCATGAGTACGGACAAGCAATGGGAAGAAGCCACAGGCAGCCTGGGCCCCGTACAAACTGTTGCCCCCATTCATGCCACAACAGGATGGGCTTTGAGATCAGACACACCGAGGTGCAGATCAATGCCCTTTTTGTCCCAACAGGTGATGGTAGACACAGAATCCACTGGGCTCTGCTCTCAGCCCCACCGGGTCTTATCTGAGAGTTCAGCACTGGCAGCTGTTATGGGCAAGAAGCAGATTCATTGGGCTGTGCTGCAGAATCCCAGAGGACTTGATGTGTTTTCCTAGAGACGGATCTGAGCAGGGCTCGGGCCAATGGGTAGGATTCTAAGAGTCATGGGAAAGAGTGGGGAAGGTACGAAAAAGTGCCATGGATCTGAGGAATATACCATGGATGGGCTGGAGGCTGTCTCCTGAGAAATGCCTGCAGTACAGATTTATCTGATCAAACCACTTTGATGTGTTTCTGTTGGAAACATCTTTAGAAGCATAAAACTAGGATATGAAATACAGATTGTTATAAAAGTATCTGTTTTTTTCTTTGGGGGCACACGGGAAACACCTCCTGCTCTCTATTTCTCCTGTAACCTGATATTCTTTCACAGTAGTTCTTATTGACAAAAATATAGCATTCTCACGAAAAGAAACTGTATATGTAGTAGTGGCAACATAAAAATGTCATAAAAATGACATCAATAAGACATGTGGGGCAGAAGGGCTCCTTCAGGATGGAGATAAACCAACTCCACCAAAAAAAAACCCCTACAAAGGAACAAACAAAACCAAAAAACCCAGCAAAAAGAAAACCAAAAAAACAACCCCATAATAAAAAAACAGGGAAAAAGCAAAAAACCCCAAACCACCAGCCCCCTAAAAAAAAATCCCCAACCAAAAAGACAAAAGTCCAAAACCAGTAAATTTTTGTGAAGATTTTTTGCTCTGATGACTGGTTGGAAGTCAGGAGTCTAAGGGAAAATTAGGAAGCTAAAAATTCTCTTTGGTTTGGCCACTAGCATGCAGGACTTGCCTAGCCTTCTGCTGATGCAAGAAAAATCCCTGCTTCAGCCTTTAGCCGAGAGGGAAGCTCAGGCAAACCCAGGCCAGTCCCAGCTGTCTTCAGAGGCAGCAGGAGCAACCAGAGCGCTCTCTCGCTGCCTCGGAGCACAGCACTTCCTCTCGGGAGTCCTAAATGGCCCTGTGACACCAAACTCAGGAGGAACATTTGGTACAGCTCTGCTGACACCTGCACACAATCCACTGACCCTCAGACAAGAAATACAGCAGACGTACAGAGCATACACAGGTACTGCTCCTCAGTCTCCTGGTTCTCAGAAGCCACGTGGAGGGAGATGAAGGAGCTGAGAAGAAGGAGATCACCAAAGGCTGAGATTGAGTTCACAGGTTCCACATCATAGGTTCCTTTAAGTAATGCTGCTGCAGAGCGAGGATTGGGACCAGAGCCCGTGCAGATGTGCTGAAACTGCAGCACTTTTCGAGGAGGGGGAAGTTCCAGTTGTCTGGGACAAATTTGGTGATCTTCACGGCCAGTGTGTTCTTGGAGGTCTTTGGAGGCTGCCTGGTGAGATATCAACACAAGCACCTCAAGTCAAACAGAATATAGCAGTCAGAGACAACAGCTTATCCCTCTCAGACAAGAGTGACTGACTGTGAGGAAAGGGAAAGAACAAATTAACAAGGAATTCAGACAGCTTGGAAAAGAATGGGGCCTCACAGATTCCTGGAAAACACAGTCATCTTCTTCCAGCTTAGCAAAAGCCAAAAGAGACTGTACAAGTGAAGAAGTGCTCCAGAAAACTGCAGAACACTTCCACAAACCAAACACACCTTTCCACAAAGGGAAAACAGACAAAAAAAGCCCTGCCACCTGCAGCACTGCCACGTGTGCCCTTGGCCACGACGCTGCAGAAGCCCAGAGATCGACCTTCCCTGAGCCGAGCAGCCAGAAGCTCAGCCAGAGTCCCCAGACCTTCAGTGCTTCAAAGTGACAGGTCAAAGGCCAATTTCTAGCTGGAGGCCACTGCCTGCAGGAAATGGCTACGTCCCACAGGATTGCAGCACTCGGCATCCTCAGCAAGCAACATGCAAGTGCTGGATGGTCAGAAACTTGCAGCTCTGCCTTGCACTAAAGACAGCACCACCCACAACTGGCACTTACTGTCTTGGATCGATCGGCCACAGCTGCAGGCTTGTGGTCATCTTGCTCCTTTTGCTCCTTTTTGGCTCCTTCTCCAGGAGCAGAGGGAGCCGGGGCAGAGACCGCTGTTCCTTCTGCCATCTGCGGCAAGAGAGAAGCATGAGGGACAGGCCATTACCACTCATTTATGACCTCGTTTCCCTCCAGATCCACAACCACCTTTTCAAAGGAGAAATCCTCAACTTTGTTAGCAATGGGATTCTAAGTCACTCCAACCAGATGAAAATGGGCCAACTCAACAGAACTCTATTTGATGCACTCTATGAATTTGATAGTCCTCCCTGGCTGCCATCAGCAAGCAATGGTGCCCCTGCACAACAATGGAGCTTTGAGCTCTTTTATTTATTGCCCTGAAATGGAAAAGGAGGAAATAGCCAGCAAGGCCATTGCTATTGCTGCGGCAGATATGGAAAAGTCAAACTGGATCAGAATGCCATCCAGTGCGTGAAAAGGGCAGGAACGTTTGTGCAGAAGCATCTGTGCTTGTTGTGAAAGAGAGAAAATGGGCAGGTCTTCACCTCCTAGCAAGCCAACAAGCCACAAGACAAAAGCGTTCCCTCCTCAGGTGGCTAAAGCACTTGGAGGCAGTGAGGGCATGTTTGGCAGGGAAACAGCCCTGGTGGTGAGCACTGTCACATATGGATCTATGGAAGTGTGCCTGAAGGTCCCTCAGGAGGCTCCCGTTGTCCAGGCTGAAACCCCTCCCTAGCTCTCGTGTCCTTCTCTGCACACGCTCCAGCCCCTCAAGGACTTTCAGCTTCAGAGGGGCCAACAAGTGGACACACACTCCCAGCTCTGGCCGCAGCGCTGCCCAGCCCAGGGGGACGGCCACTGCCCTGCTCCTGCTGCCCCACTGCTGCTGACACAGGCCAGGATGGCCTTGGCCTTCTTGGCTATGTGGCCAAGCGCTAGCCCACATTCAGCTGCTCTTGACTGGCACCACTGGGTCCTTTTAGCCTACTCAGGTCCCTCACCACAAAATTGCCCCTTTGACTTCAAATACAGCATCCCCGGTTCCAAGATGTCCTGCCTCTTCTCAGCCAAACAAGACAGCAGTCAAGGACTTGCAGCTTCACCCCCACCCTAGGCCCTAATGCCATTTCCAAAGCTGCAGGCTTCATCGCAAAAGGCGTCCACAGAAACTTGCCGCTTCTTCTTTCTGCCACACAAGAAGTCTTCCCAACGAGGCACTTGGTTTCTTTGGCCACACTCAACAAGAATGGCACCCACAGATTCCTAGACAACTCAATCATCTCCTTGCAGCTTAGCAAAAGCCAAAAGAGACTGTACAAGTGAAGAAGTGCTCCAGAAAACTGCAGAACACTTCCACAAACCAAACACACCTTTCCACAAAGGGAAAACAGACAAAAAAAGCCCTGCCACCTGCAGCACTGCCACGTGTGCCCTTGGCCACGACGCTGCAGAAGCCCAGAGATCGACCTTCCCTGAGCCGAGCAGCCAGAAGCTCAGCCAGAGTCCCCAGAACGTCAGGGCCTCAAAGTGACAGGTCAAAGGCCAATTTCTAGCTGGAGGCCACTGCCTGCAGGAAATGGCTACGTCCCACAGGATTGCAGCACTCGGCATCCTCAGCAAGCAACATGCAAGTGCTGGCTGGTCAGAAACTTGCAGCTCTGCCTTGCACTAAAGACAGCACCACCCACAACTGGCACTTACTGTCTTGGATCGATCGGCCACAGCTGCAGGCTTGTGGTCATCTTGCTCCTTTTGCTCCTTTTTGGCTCCTTCTCCAGGAGCAGAGGGAGCCGGGGCAGAGACCGCTGTTCCTTCTGCCATCTGCGGCAAGAGAGAAGCATGAGGGACAGGCCGTTACCACTCATTTATGACCTCGTTTCCCTCCAGATCCACAACCACCTTTTCAAAGGAGAAATCCTCAACTTTGTTAGCAATGGGATTCTAAGTCACTCCAACCAGATGAAAATGGGCCAACTCAACAGAACTCTATTTTATGCACTCTATGAATTTGATAGTCCTCCCCGGCTGCCATCAGCAAGCAATGGTGCCCCTGCACAACAATGGAGCTTTGAGCTCTTTTATTTATTGCCCTGAAATGGAAAAGGAGGAAATAGCCAGCAAGGCCATTGCTATTGCTTCGGCAGATATGGAAAAGTCAAACTGGATCAGAATGCCATCCAGTGCGTGAAAAGGGCAGGAATGTTTGTGCAGAAGCATCTGTGCTTGTTGTAAAAGAGAGAAAATGGGCAGGGCTTCACCTCCTAGGAAACCAACAAGCAACAAGACAAAAGTGTCCCCTCCTCAGGTGGCTAAAGCACTTGGAGGCAGTGAGGGCATGTTTGGCAGGGAAACAGCCCTGGTGGTGAGCACTGTCACATATGGATCTATGGAAGTGTGCCTGAAGGTCCCTCAGGAGGCTCCCGTTGTCCAGGCTGAAACCCCTCCCTAGCTCTCGTGTCCTTCTCTGCACACGCTCCAGCCCCTCAAGGACTTTCAGCTTCAGAGGGGCCAACAAGTGGACACACACTCCCAGCTCTGGCCGCAGCGCTGCCCAGCCCAGGGGGACGGCCACTGCCCTGCTCCTGCTGCCCCACTGCTGCTGACACAGGCCAGGATGGCCTTGGCCTTCTTGGCTATGTGGCCAAGCGCTAGCCCACATTCAGCTGCTCTTGACTGGCACCACTGGGTCCTTTTAGCCTACTCAGGTCCCTCACCACAAAATTGCCCCTTTGACTTCAAATACAGCATCCCCGGTTCCAAGATGTCCTGCCTCTTCTCAGCCAAACAAGACAGCAGTCAAGGACTTGCAGCTTCACCCCCACCCTAGGCCCTAATGCCATTTCCAAAGCTGCAGGCTTCATCGCAAAAGGCGTCCACAGAAACTTGCCGCTTCTTCTTTCTGCCACACAAGAAGTCTTCCCAACGAGGCACTTGGTTTCTTTGGCCACACTCAACAAGAATGGCACCCACAGATTCCTAGACAACTCAATCATCTCCTTGCAGCTTAGCAAAAGCCAAAAGAGACTGTACAAGTGAAGAAGTGCTCCAGAAAACTGCAGAACACTTCCACAAACCAAACACACCTTTCCACAAAGGGAAAACAGACAAAAAAAGCCCTGCCACCTGCAGCACTGCCACGTGTGCCCTTGGCCACGACGCTGCAGAAGCCCAGAGATCGACCTTCCCTGAGCCGAGCAGCCAGAAGCTCAGCCAGAGTCCCCAGACCTTCAGGGCCTCAAAGTGACAGGTCAAAGGCCAATTTCTAGCTGGAGGCCACTGCCTGCAGGAAATGGCTACGTCCCACAGGATTGCAGCACTCGGCATCCTCAGCAAGCAACATGCAAGTGCTGGCTGGTCAGAAACTTGCAGCTCTGCCTTGCACTAAAGACAGCACCACCCACAACTGGCACTTACTGTCTTGGATCGATCGGCCACAGCTGCAGGCTTGTGGTCATCTTGCTCCTTTTGCTCCTTTTTGGCTCCTTCTCCAGGAGCAGAGGGAGCCGGGGCAGAGACCGCTGTTCCTTCTGCCATCTGCGGCAAGAGAGAAGCATGAGGGACAGGCCGTTACCACTCATTTATGACCTCGTTTCCCTCCAGATCCACAACCACCTTTTCAAAGGAGAAATCCTCAACTTTGTTAGCAATGGGATTCTAAGTCACTCCAACCAGATGAAAATGGGCCAACTCAACAGAACTCTATTTGATGCACTCTATGAATTTGATAGTCCTCCCCGGCTGCCATCAGCAAGCAATGGTGCCCCTGCACAACAATGGAGCTTTGAGCTCTTTTATTTATTGCCCTGAAATGGAAAAGGAGGAAATAGCCAGCAAGGCCATTGCTATTGCTGCGGCAGATATGGAAAAGTCAAACTGGATCAGAATGCCATCCAGTGCGTGAAAAGGGCAGGAACGTTTGTGCAGAAGCATCTGTGCTTAATTGTAAAAGAGAGAAAATGGGCAGTGCTTCACCTCCTAGGAAACCAACAAGCAACAAGACAAAAGCGTCCCCTCCTCAGGTGGCTAAAGCACTTGGAGGCAGTGAGGGCATGTTTGGCAGGGAAACAGCCCTGGTGGTGAGCACTGTCACATATGGATCTATGGAAGTGTGCCTGAAGGTCCCTCAGGAGGCTCCCGTTGTCCAGGCTGAAACCCCTCCCTAGCTCTCGTGTCCTTCTCTGCACACGCTCCAGCCCCTCAAGGACTTTCAGCTTCAGAGGGGCCAACAAGTGGACACACACTCCCAGCTCTGGCCGCAGCGCTGCCCAGCCCAGGGGGACGGCCACTGCCCTGCTCCTGCTGCCCCACTGCTGCTGACACAGGCCAGGATGGCCTTGGCCTTCTTGGCTATGTGGCCACACCCTGGCTCTTGTTCCACTGCTCTTGACCATTACGCCTTCATCCTTTGGGCCCACGCAGCTCCCCCACCACAAAGTTGCCCCTTTGACTTCAAATACAGCATCCCCTGTTCCAAGATGTCCTGCCTCTTCTCAGCAACAAGACACCAGTCAAGGACTTGCAGCTTCACCCCCGCCTCCAGGCTCCAATGACATTTCCAAAGCTGCACTGTAACCCTAAAAATGCATCTACAGAACCTTGCTCCTTGAGCTTTTTGCCTCACAACAGGGCTTCACATCTACACACTTTGTTTCTGTGGCCACAGGTCTTGTTCCCCACAGATTCATGGAGAACACACTCGTCTCCTTCCATTTTATTAAAAGTCACAAGACAGCTGTGCCACACACTTTGTAGAACTGAATAAATTCTCAAGAACGCTGAAGAGCAATTTCACCAGCCAAACACGTGTTTCCACAAAGAGAAAGCAAACAAAGCAAACAAATGAAGCTCCAGCACCACCTCATGTGCACTTGGCAACAGCACTTCAAAAACCAAGAGACAGAGCTTCACTGAGCCGAGCAGACAGATGCTCACCCTGAGGCAAACAGGCTTTGGTGCCTCAACATGACAGGTCCAAGGCCAATTTCTGGCTGGTGGTCACTGCCTGCAGGAAATCGCCGGGTCCTGGCAGGACTCCAGCACTCAGCATCCTCAGCCAAGCAGCAGCAAGAGCTGGCTGGTCAGAAACTTGCAGC
Organism: Lonchura striata; assembly: GCF_050655825.1. NCBI lineage: Eukaryota > Metazoa > Chordata > Aves > Passeriformes > Estrildidae > Lonchura > Lonchura striata. The sequence continues at coordinate 13,051,825 of NC_140740.1, forward strand.
TCTGCCTTGCACTAAAGACAGCACCACCCACAACTGGCACTTACTGGCTCAGAAAATTCAGGCTCTGCTGTGACCACTGATGGAGCCTTGCAGTCATACTCCTCAATTTGCTCCTCTTTGGCTTCTTCTCCAGGAGGAGAGGGAGCTGGGGCAGACACTGCTGTTTCCTCTGTCATCTGTGACAAGAAAGAATTATTAGGGACGGGCCGTTACCTATAATTTATAACCTTCTATATTCTCACATCTACCACCATTTCTTCCAAGGAAAATTGGGAAACTTTAATTGCAATGGGATTCCAATGCGCTCTTATGGCATTAAAATTGGCTAATCCATCTGTAATGCAAATTCCTCTGAAATAAATATTCCACCCTCCCTACTATCATGGAGCAATGATCTCTTTGTAACTGACATTTTAATTCTTGAAAGCTCTGAAAACAAAAGGAAATCTTGCTGCTCTGTGTTGCACGATAGACAGCACCACCCACAACTGGCACTTACAGAAGTGTCAGGCTCTGCTGTGACCACTGATAGAGCCTCGCGGTCATGCTGCTCAATTTGCTCCTCTTTGGCTTCTTCTCCAGGAGCAGAGGGAGCCGGGGCAGACACTGCTGTTGCCTCTCTCAGCTGTAGCAAGAGAGAACCATGAGGGATGAGCCATTACCTCTCATTTATAAGAATCTTTCTTCTCCCATATAACACTAAATCATCCGAGGAATATTAAGAAACTTTTGTTGCAATGGGATTCTATGGTGGTCTCATGGTATTAAAATTGGCAGATCCATCTGTAATGCAAATTGCTCTGACGTAAATATTCCACCCTGCCTACTATGAGGTAGCAATGATCTACTTGTTTTTCTGATCTTTTGAATCTTGAAAGCTCTGAAATGCAAAAGCGAAACTTGCAGCTCTGCCTTGCACTAAAGACAGCACCACCCACAACTGGCACTTACTGGCTCAGAAGATTCAGGCTCTGCTCTGACCACTGATGGAGACTCGCGGTCATTCTGCTCAATTTGCTCCTCTTCATCTTCTCCAGGAGCAGAGGGAGCTGGGGCAGACACCGATGCTGGTTTTGTGCTCTGGGACAAGAGAGAAGCGTGTGCGACAAGCTATTACCTATCACGTATAACCTCCTTCCTTCTCACATCTACGACCGTATCTTCCAAGGAGAAATCATAAAATTCCAGAGTAAAAGGATAGTAAAAGGATTCTAAGCCACACAGATCAAATTAAACCAGGCCAATTCAACAGAACTGCATATGGATATGAAGCTGATATTCCTCCCTGGCTGCCATCAGCAAGCAACATTGTCTCTGCAATGCAGAGTTTTAGCTTTTGAAAGCTCTGCAATGGAAAAGAAAGAAAGAGACAGCTACACCTTTGCTGTTTGTGCTGCAGACATGGAAGCCTACAACTGGATCTGAATCTCATCCAGTGCTGGAAAAGGGCAGGAAACGTTGTGCAGAAGCATCTTTGCTTGTTGGAAAATGAGAAAATCAACAGGACTTTTCCTCTACTAAACCAGCAAAACAAAAATGCAACCAGCAACAAGCAGGGAGTGTCTCTGACACCAGTGTCTATAGCACTGGGATGCAGTGAGGGCATGTTTGCCAGGGGAACAGCCCTGGTGGTGAGCACTGTCACCTATGGAACCATGGAAGTTTGCCTGATTGTCCCTCTAGAGGCTCCCGTTTTCCACCCTAAAGCTTCCTCAGCACCTCCTCCTTGGCCTTGTGCTCCACAGCATTCCCCAGCTCTTGTGTCCTTCTCTGCACACGCTCCAGCCCCTCCAGGGCTTTCTGCTTCAGATGGGCTCACAAGTGTTTACGTTAATAAAAAGATAAAAATCTTTCTAAAGTGTAAGATGACTTTAGAATGTAGACATAATTTTGAGAAATGTTAGGAAATTTGAAATTAATAAGCACAATCAGGATCATAAAATCGGGATCTAAATCATTAAGGAAAATTAAAATTTATAAAGCTGAGACTGCGAGTTGCTATAGTAAGAATTTAGTAAGGAACCAAGCTGAGACTTCTTTCAGCAGAAAGCCCAGAACTGTGTCTAGAAACCAAGACAGATTTCTCTCAGAGCTCAGTTGCTACAACAATAATCTGCCTAGTTCAGAACATGATGTAGCAACATCTGATTAGAAAAAAATAGGGTTATATCTTTTGGAAAAAAAAGAGGTTTTAAGTTTTTAAACGAACAAATTTTATCCATGCCAGTCTCTTATGGGAGGGATAATAGTAGGCCTATGTATTAATCACTCTCACATTATAACTCTTGTTTTTTGACATGGAAAAAGAATTTTCTCGGAAGGCAGAGGTCAATTTGGATATTGACCAATTGAAGGTGGACACGCCTCTGAGAACACAGAGGGGGTAAAATCAGAATTCCCAGGAGAACTGGCTCTCTTTGGTTCCGGTCAGCATGCAGTGCAGGACTCTCCCCTGCCCGGCCGTGGCTGGGTGGGGAGGGGGAGGCCCATGGCCTGACTGAGGTGGGCCCAGGGGTGGAGGGACTGGAGCTGGGCTGGCCCCTGCAGATGGAAGGGTGGAGAAATCTGGGATGTCTCCATTTCCCCCCAGAGTCGAGAGAGAGAGAGAGAGAGAGTGAAGAGACAGCGGTGGTTTTATCAGCATCAGCAGTACGCCGCAGGAAAGGAGAAGAGCGAGGGGGCCGCAAGGTGCCCAGCTGCCTGTGGGAGCCAGAGCCTGAGCATCGAGCCAGCCCTGGGAGTCAGGACTTTTAACCCTTCCTTGAGAAATGAAAGCTTGGTGAAATTTCACTCCTCCTTGGTTTGAAAGAGAGGAAGAGAGACAGCTTGGACCGTGGGATGTTAGAAGGAGGAATTCTAGGTGGGAGGAGATGAGGAGTGTTTTTTTTGGCTGGACTTTTCCTTGTTGGCCATAGACTGAACCGATTTTTCTCTTTCAAGAGAGACTGTACTTTAGGAGGATGCCAGTGAGCCAAGAGACCTGCTTCAGCTGGGAAAAGACAGAAGTGGAGCAAACAGAGAAGAGTTAGGGGGTTTGTGGTGGTATCCCCTGACCTCAAAGAAGAAGAAGAGAAGAAGATCTCTGTTCTTGTACCCTCGGCCCCAGGGGAAAATGGGGGGAACTGTCGTCCCAAAAAATGAAAAAACTGAGCTGTTGTTTTCCCCCTCTTGGAAAGCATCCTTGAAAGAAAAAATCCTAAAAGCAGTCGGTTCATCCAGGCATTGGTGGTGAGAGCACTGTGCATGGAAAGGAGCAGGGTCACCATGGCAAACTTTTTCTCCGGGCGGTGCCATGTGTGACATGGAAACACAGGATGTGGCAGTGTGTTTCTTGGGGGGGTCTGTGGCACAGAGGAGACTCCTGTTCTCCCTTGATGGACTGAGTATCGATTGTCTGCAGGGTGGAAACCTGATTGGGGTCCAGATTGTGTCTCACTGTGGTTTGTTGGAGTTGGTGGTGGGAGGAAGAATACTTTGCAAGGTTTTCATTTTGATCTTTGTGTGTTTTTTTTCTCTCTTTTTTTTCCCTTTTATAGTAGTAGCTTGATAAAGTTTTTTCCTTGTTAAAAAGCTTTGGCTTGCTTTGCTCTGTCCTCGATTGCATTACAGCATTCAATTGAGAGATTGAATTTTCATGGGGGCACTGGCATTGTGCCAGTGTCAAACCATGACAAGAACATCAAAGAGTGAAATCAAACTTTGAAAGAAAGCAGAATTAACTCTCTTTATTTTTAATTATGTGTTAAAAAGTATTTTTTTACTCTTATGACCTCATGCCAACTGATTATCGCATTGTGGCAAGACTGATTTTAACTAATTCACAATTTATGTTATTTATGAAAACTCCAGCAGAAAATACTTACTAAGGTTTTAAGGGAAAAATATGTTAGTAGTACATATGAAACATTTTCAGAAGCTAAATTGTCTAGCAAACTGCCATATGATAAACCAGACACAGAAACTTTTTTCCTAGGTCAGTGCTGAGAGATATTAAACAAGCTGCAAGAAAAACTTTCATTTCTGTCAAATCAACAGGTACTCCTCTTAAAGGATATTCGACCATGACACAAAGAACAAATGAATCATATCGTACATTTTTAATTAAGTTAACACAAGCTGTTGAATAACAACGCCCTGATAAAGCAGCTCATTCTTATATTCTCCAAAACCTAGCATTTGTAAATGCAAATGATGATTGCAAAAAAATTATTTCTACATTACCCAAACAGCCTCCAACTGTTACTCAAATGCTTTCAACTTACAGTAAAATTAGCACTCCAAGGTATCTTGCTACAGCACAAGCTAGTGCCTTTAGAGAGCAAATTACTAAATCTCATGATTCACTAAAAAACAAAGTTTAAAAAGCAATGGAAGAACAAATAAAACTTTTTGAAAAAACTCTTGCTGCTGTTCAATGAAATTCTACTAAAAAGTCGTGCTTCAGATGTGAGAAGACTAGTCATGTGATAAAGACTTACCTTGATCCAATAATAAAATCTGAAGAATACCTTCTCTTAGTCCTCAATATCAAAAAGGGAAACATTATGCAAAAAATTGTCATTCTAAATTTGATATAGATAGTAATCCCCTACCGTTAAACTCCAAGCAAAGCGCGACCCACCACGCAGTGAAACAAGCATTAGTAACCCAGAATCCAGGGAATTTTGCCCCCTTAGCCTTAACTAGGAGACCTCAAAGCCAAACACCTTTACCACCAGTACCACAAGATGTTCCTTCTTATTACCTCCAAGGACAAAACTGGACTTGGCCAACTCAAAATTAATACGGTTTTTAAAAAATTTCTGTTACGAATGTATACCTACAGGTGTGATTAAGAAATCACAACAAAGACAAGAATTTTAAATTCTTATAGGTTAAGACAACAATACAAGTCTTGGACTATTAATTTTTCCAGTTATCATTTCAGTAAACTACAATGAAGAGCTAATAGTTTTAGCTCTTCTCCTCAAAGCCCCAACAATAATTCAACCTAAGACGCCTCTTGCTTTTACAATTGCTTTACCTATAGACATACTCAAACAAAATGTATCTCAACAAGATGCTTTGTTAACCAATCAAACGGTGTACCAAGGTGTTCCAGATGTGATTTCTACTCCAATGCTAGATGTCTTCTAAGTAGAACATACTTAGAAGTATGTTCTAAACCAACCAGAACTGACTTGTGCCCTAACTCATCGTGGTAGAACAATTTATGTTACAGGCATACCAGATACGGTGCAGATGTCTCTGTAATTTCTCTCCTGTTTTAGCCCAGTAGCTAACACTTAGTATCACCTATGAGAACACTCACAAGGATCAGAACTACTGTTTGTCTACAAAGTGAATCCATAGTTACTATTCCAAGTCCTGAAAGGAAGACAGCTGCTGCACGTCCCTCTCTATCAATAATTTCTAGAAACTGGCCTCTTGTCATTATCGCTATAAAAGACTGTTTCTTCAACATACCACCACTTCATCCTGAAGATGCCCCAAGATTTGCCTTCTCAGTTCCAGTCATCAATCAAAGAAAGCCAATGCAAAGATAGCACTAGAAATCTTTACCACAAGGGATGAAGACTTCTCTAACAATTTAACAATATTTTGTCACACAAGTACTGTGCCCAACTTGACACAAGCATCCACAATCCACGATTCTACACTACATAGATGATCTCCTCATTGCAGCACTGACACAGACAAAGATGAAACAAACTCGTGACAGTGCTGTCACTGAAATCCAAAAGACTGAACGAGAATTTCTACATCTAAGATACAAGAAATCCCACTCTAAAAATATCTAAGATAGAAGATAGCAAAACAAACAATTTCACTACAAAAGATACACCTTCAAGTCAACATCAACACTTTGCAAGATTTACAGCAACTTTTAAGAGAAATGAACTAGATGAAACCTATTTTGAAAATTACCAACGATGAACTTGCTCCATTTTTTGATCTACTGAGAGAAAACTGTGACATTAAATCTCCCAAGATTTTAACACCTGAAGCTCAACTCACCATAAAAAGTCACAAAAACTTTCCAAAGAAGACAAGCCCATCATTATGCTCCCAAGAAACCTTTCTTCCTGACTGCTTTGGGACAGAAGCTACAACTTTATAGCCTCATTTTTCCATGAGATCCATCTGAGAAAGATCCATTATTAATAGTAGAATAATAAGTTTTTCTTTCCTACAAGTCTCCAAAAACAATTTCTACAACCCTAGAGATAATAGCACAAATTGTAATTAAGGCCAAAGCAAGAATATTAACCTTAATAGGTAAAGATTTTACAGTTCTCTAATTACCTTTAAATAAAGATTATTTCGATTAGGCATTACAAAATTCAGATGATTTACAAAATGCATTCTTAAATTTTGCAAGTGTTTGTGCTATTCATTATCCAAGTCACAAATTATTACAAACAAAACTGAGTTTCAAAAAAAAACCCCTTGCTAAGTGAAGGGCCTTTAAGTAATACAACGCTCTTTGCTAATAAGTCAAGAAAAACACATAAATCAGTAATTGTATAGTTAAATCAAACTACAAAAAATTAGAAATCAAATATCCAAATAGTTGAAAGTTCTCCTCAAGTAGTTAAAGTAGCTGCTGTTGTTAAAGCTCTTCAGCTATTTTCAAAGCCTTTCAGTTTAATTACAGATTCTACCTCTGTTACTAATGTAGGTAAAAATATTGTTTTAAAAAATATTAGTAATAATAATGTATATTGCTAGCTCTCGTGTCTTCATAAAAATTTACAACACAGAACTAACCTATATTTTATTTCTCATATTAAAACTCATTCATCTTTACCAAGATGTTTAGCAAAAAGAAATACAAGAACAAAAAAACTGGCCATAGTTATCTCAAACACATTAGCAAACATATTTCAGCATGCAAAATTCAGTCATACCTTTTTCATCAATATACACAAGTACTTGTACAGACGTTTTGTATCTCTAAATCCCAAGCTAAAGCTATTATTAACAGTTACCCTGATTGTCACCTTGTGCAAACCCCTGTTTCTACAGGAACTGTTAATCCACAAAGTTTATAAAGAGTACAATTATAACAAACATCACTAAATACCCTTCTTTGGGGAGATTTAAAAATATTCATGTTTCAGTAGATTCACTATCAAGTACAGTTTTTACCTCTATCCACACAAGAGAACAAGTAATCGTACCTATCAACATTTTTTACAAACATTTACTTCATTAAGTGTACTCCAGGAAATGAAAACAAACAATAGCCCCACATATCTATCTCAAAAAGTAACAACATTCCTAATAAATTAAAATGTTCATCACACCTGTAGTATTCCCCACTCCCCCACAAATCAAACAACTGTTAAAAAGACATATCACACATTAAAACACATTTAGATCAACAGAAGAGGGGAGCAGAAGTAATACTACAGATAAAATTGAGTAAAGCTTTATATGTTCATAATTTTTTAAACAGTTCTTTTGCAGAACCAGATCCACCAATTCTTAAGCATTTTACAAATAACACACAAAGAAAACTAAAAAAAAATTCTCTTGTTTTAATTAAAAGACCTGAAAGAAGACAAATTAAAAGTCCTCGCCAATTAATAACTTAAAGCAAAGAGTATACTTGTATTTCTCCAAGTACTAGAAAAGCAAAGTGAATTCCAATAAAGAGCGTCAAACCATACAACACACCAAAACACACTAACAAACCCAAAAGTAAAAAAGCAATCACACAAACGTAAGCTAAACAGAGACTACAAGTCACGCCCAGTGTTCCTATGTCACCTGTAGAATCTGCAAACTTCAATCTAATGATAATGATACATGTGTAGAGCTTGTTTCGTAGAGCTCTTTTAACAAAAACATGAAAAGAAAGATTTCTTATCATTAGATTCTAAAAAATTAATATTCTAAACTCTCCAAAAAATGCAGTTTAAAAGTTAAAATATTATCGAAAATTCTTTTAACAAAGAGTAACTCAACAAAAAAGATATGAAAGAAAATCAGTTCACTTTGTATTTTCTAACTTTGCTTACTTTTTATCATGCAAATTTTCCTATACAACACCAAAACCAAATGTCTAAGTCACATTAACCAAAGCTACAAGATCAGATACCATATGTATGTCTCACTCAAATCCAAAAAAGCCTTTTTCAACCTGTTTAGTTAGTGTACCACTAAAAATTAGCCAATACCTATATAACATGATCTTTTAACAAAAAAGTGATTTAACAACAAGCTAAGTGAAATTACTAATAGAAACAATCGCACAAGGGATTAAAGCCTCTAGACCAAACAACTCCTCAAAACAAGTTCAGAACCCCAAGAATTAAAGATCCGTAGTTCCTTGGCAATAAATTTCCGTGTCACATTTTCAAGAAACAATTAGAAAAAAAATAATTCTCCAAAATACAGTGCTATTCACTCTTACTATGAGTACAAAAATTTAAGGCTTTAGTGCAATTACTCATACACTGTAGATAAAAATCTAAAGTTAACAAATATCCACGGAAATTACCAAAATGTTATTAGTTCATTTGTAGAAATAAAACATAGCAAAACATTCTATCATACCCTAAAGACAAACCATGTAACATTAGCACACTCACTGTAATAACACCTAGTACTAAAACAGTTTCAAAAAAGACAAGAAAAGACAAAAGATCTATTCATATATACCCAAAAAATTACAGCAGTAATTTCAGTCTTTCAAAAAAAACCACAAAATATTTCAACAAGCTTCTTCTTACCTACAATTGCTTCAGAAAAAACATTAAGACAAATAGACAAGATTAAATATTAACTAAACAAACAAATACCACATCCAGTGCGCTCAGTAACACGCAAATTGATGTCAGCAGTGTCCAACAAATTCCAAAATCAAACAACAATTAATTTTCTTTTCTAACACATAAACAGAGTTGAAAAGAATTCAAAAGAATGTGCTACATAAATTTGTCTAATCATTCTAAATCCATTCACAAAAATATACACAAACTTAAAAACTTTACAATCTACAATTAAAAATAAAGAAACATAGTTAAACAATTTATTCAGGAAGTAGAGCTTAACTCCTTAATCCAAACAACTTTACAAGTTCAGTAAAATCTTGTTATTAGAATATTAATATTAATACCACATACACTTCATTATTCACAACAAATTACAAACTCATCAAAAAAGTTTTTATTTTCCAAAAGAAAAAAATTTAAAAAAATTACAGACAATTCACAAAACCTCAGCAAAAACAATTAAAGTCACTCACAAATTTAACCTTTACATTGAGACCTTAAAAAAGTCAAAATTTATCAGAACCTAATACAGATATTAAACCTAACTTTACCCAACATTAAGAATGGTTTAACTTAGAATTATAGAGCTTAAAACAAACAAAAAAGTACCTTCATGTAAAAAGTTTATAACTTTTTTCCTACATGAATAAATATATGCAGTAGTAAAGCTATGGAACACAAAGTAATAAATAAGTGACAAGTCAAAAATAGTTTATTTAAAAAGAGAGGGGGAATTGTAGGAATATATAAAAGGTAAAAAACTTTAGAAAGTGCAAAAAGGCCCCAGAAAGTAGACATAAAGCTGAAAAAGGCTGGGAAATTTCAAAACCTTCTCATGGGAAGCTAGGAAAATAAGAACCAAGTGAATTCATTTATATTTATCATAAGGAGCAAGAAAGAACAAGAACTTAGTGATAGTTTGAGATGTCAAAAGTCCTAGATATATGCTTTGCAAAAATAGAAAAAGTTTCAGTCTTATATAATGAATTACTCTATATCGTTTGAGGTTCATAGAAGTCCTTCTGTTAATGTTAAACCCACATGGGTCCTTTTCTTATTGGTTAGGTTATAATGACTCTGCACCTTTTCTTTTATGTTATAGGTTCAAAGAATATGTAGAAAAAGGCTTTGCATCAACTGCCATCTTGCCTTTGATCTAGATTTGCATGGATGTTCATTTCTCTGTGTCTCTGGCTTTTTGCTTGGAGGATACAGACATAATAAATGCTAAGTCTGCAACCAGTCCGGGTCCCATCCTGTTTTGTGAGACACAGACCGACCGGGCAGAAAGTGGACACACACTCCCAGCTCTGGCCGCAGCGCTACCCAGCCCAGGGGGACGGTCACTGCCCTGCTCCTGCTGCCCCACTGCTGCTGACACAGGCCAGGATGCCCTTGGCCTTCTTGGCTACCTGGCCAGGCGCTGGCCACCTTCAGCTGCTCTTGACCAGCACCCTGGGCTCCTTTGGCCCACGCAGCTGCCCAGCCACAAAATTGCCCGTTTGACTGCAAATACCGCATTAAATTGTCCTTCTAATTCTACAACCACATCTTCTAAGGAAGTATCATGAAGTTTTATAAGGATAGGAATCTAAGTTGCTGTGACTTCATTAAAATGGGCTTATTCAACTCTCTGCAAAACTGAGTTTGTAGGTCTTCAAGGCTCTGAGTTGGAAATTAGGAAATATCCAGCTATGCCTTTGTATTTGTTGTGGAATGTCTGAAAATGGATTTTCTTTCAGCCTGCATGCCTGGCCCTCTACAGCCTACTGGTTCTGGCTAAACACACAGCTTGCTCTGCAATTGCCAAACAGCACAAACATGAAATGTTCCTTTCTTACTCACCTTAGGACCAGCACCGCTGAATACATGCTTCAGGTGACCTGTAGTAGGCAAGGGAAAATGAACCAGATGCTGTGAGAAAATTGTCTGGGCTGGTGAAACCCACAGAACAAGCACCACAAACAGAGAGTTTTCCCTTTCACAACATCCCTTCAGCAGACACATTTCATTCATACAACCAGCAAGAGATCCAGATAATATTCTTGGGCATGCCTACCCTTTGGCCTGTTTAGCCATTAAATGAACACAAACATGATGAAGAAAATGCAAATTGTTCTCTAACACTCAATGCTCCTGTTCTACCAAACACATCACACCTCTTTTAAAAATCCTCTCCTTCTGGTACCTAGGGTTTTTTTTAATCAGATGCATGCACAACTTCTCATTAACTTGCTGGAAACAGTTGCCCAGAAAAGCTTTTCCAAAATTCCACTCTGATGGGGCAGGCTCTATTGTGACACAACACAGCAGCAGCTCCAAGTTCCAGGAGCAGACACTCACTGCTTTGGAGTTTGCTCTTCCTTGCAAAGGGAATCACTATTTAACACTCAGTCAAGGCTCAAGTTAGACAGTCAAATCCTTTCATGACAAAATGTAGAAAGAAAGAAGCTTTCCCTGAATTCTGGGAAATACTGCACAGTTGTTAGAAGGCCTTCCAAGAAGGTCTCCAGTTTACATTTTCAAAGCTGTCTTGCATGTCCCAGCAAACTGAGGAAAAGACAGACTCTGCTGCCTCAGACTCTCCCGTGGAGGGAAAAGAACCCCTGCAGGTTCCCTTGCAAATGCTGCCCCTGTGGCTGCAGAAATCCCCTTGTACCTGAATGCCTTGACAGGAGCTTTACCAAACCAGTGGCACCCTAGTGTTCTTTCTGTTTTAAAATAACTCAGGCACTAACAAAGAGCAGGAAGACATACAGAAGCCAGGTTCGGGTACACCCAGGGAAAACCTCTACTTACGTGCCAGGTTAGTGAGGTAATAGCCAGAATAAACAACGCCATAAGCTGTGAAAGCTGCAGCAGCAAGTTGCTCAATCATTGTAGCACTGCTGTGCAGATTTGTCCAACACTAGAAAAAACAAGGCTCTTGTCAGTAGGCAGCTCTCACTGACAAGCGCCTCAACCAGGAGGATGCTCCTGCACTGAGCAAGCCCTAGGGTTGCTCTGACACTGAGGCCTTCCGTGCACCAAGACAACCTTCTGCTGTCACCATGACCACATGGCAACCATGCCCTGACATCACAGTGCAAGCACTCTATATTGGCCTGTGAATTTATGCAGAGCAATAACCACCCTTCCGTACAGCAAACGCAAAATAACCGGGGAAGTTCTTCTCTGTCACAAAGCAGCACAAATTCACTTTGTGGCCAAACCCTGTTGTTCAAGGGATCCAAGAGTAACTCCAGAAGTGCACCAAACAAGTACAACCTGTACCCCAACTGAGCACTCGGGACCCAAGCAAAGGAAACCAGACCAAGAAAATGGCCCAAAGCATTGCACTTCTGAGAAACAACGCTTACTTTTAAAAAATTTAAATGTTTATTAAATCTTAACAAAGGACTGAATAAGGAAAATTTGCAGCACTGGGAGTCTCTGACCATTACAAGCAGCACATCTATAGAATGGATGCTCTGCCTTTTATACCCTTAACCCCTCCAAAGTTTTGTCAAAGTTTTGCCATCCACTGGTGGAGATTCCTTTCGTACATTCTTATTGGAGGTCAGATGTTGCTACGCCACCCACACCTCCTGGTCACAAGCCAGCCCTCCCCAAAACCCCTGACTACCAAAGCCATTGCAAGGGGCAGGGGAAATAGGACTCTGGGAGGATGTATTACAATAACATCACTATACATTTTTACATCCGCATAATATCTACCTCTTAACAGTGAGAGCCAACTATTACATGACTCATCTATAACACACAGAACCAGGAGAGAAGGCACTGTTGGCATAACAGCTGAAACAATTCCTAATCTCCCACATATTTGCACATTTATTGGATATGCCCAGGGCTCCTGAGCATGTACATCTCTGCCTTTATTCCCCTTTGGAAGCAGTCAAACTGGCAGCATCTGCCTGCCAGCAGGAGCTGCTCCAAGCTTGGAAGACGACTGGTGGTGCTGATTTCCAGAGGATTCTGTGTCCCAGGAGAAGATAAGGAAGGAGTGGATTGAAAGGTGCTGGCACTGCTGCTGCTCTGTGCCAGACAGCCCTGGTTGAGCAGGGCACGGCACTGCAGACTCTTGCTCCTGTCAGAGCTGGGCACACCTGGGAACAAGGCATGGCAACTTGTGGGGAAACCAAGGACTTCATGGGGACTGCACTGCTCAGCACACACCCAGGCCATCTGTGACCCAGAGTTCTGGTGCCTAAAAAGATAAAGCAGACGGAAATAGCTGGGAAAGGTTTCATTTTGACCTTTCTTACCTGTTCACAGAAGTGGCCAAAATGAAAGTTACAGAGCAGGACCTGATTCCTGCTGCCAGCTCAGGCTTGCAAAGGAGGCATTCATGGATTTCAGTATTCGGTGCCTAGGGAATCACTCCTCTGACACCTGTACACCCACCAATCTCACTTACTACTTTGTATCCATGGAATGAAGACATATTCGATACTTTGCTGAAATTCACAGGCTAAACACTACTCCAAATTATTTGACATATTTAAATAATTTCTCAGAATTTATTGGCATAGGGGTAGGAGTATCCTGAAGGTCCCTGGTGGTCATTGCCACAGGTTCAGGAGGAGACTCATGAACAAAAGAATCAAAGACACAACTGGGCTTGCCAGGCAAATCTATTCCATTAGTTGCAGTAGCAAGTAATACATACTTGGATTCCCAAAAATCCACTGAGCAGGAGAAGGAGATGGAGTTATTATGGAGTCAAAATTATGTCTACATTCTAAAGACATCTTACAATTTAGAAAGATTTTTACCTTTCTATATACATAAACACTTGTTGGCCCATCTGAAGCAGAAAGTGCTTGAGGGGCTGGAGCATGTGCAGAGAAGGACACGGGAGCTGGGGAAGTGCTGTGGAGGGCAAGGCCAAGGAGGAGGTGTGGAGGCAGTTTCAGCCTGGACAACGGGAGCCTCCTGAGGCACATTCAGGCAAACTTCCATGGTTCCATAGGTGACAGTGCTCACCACCAGGGCTGTTCCCCTGCCAAACATGCCCTCACTGCCTCCAAGTGCTTTAGACGCTGGTGTCAGAGACACTCCCTGCTTGTTGTTTAGTTGCATTTTTGTTTTGCTGGTTTAGTAGATGAAAAGTCCTGTTGATTTTCTCATTTTCCAACAAGCAAATATGCTTCTGCACAACGTTTCCTGCCATTTTCCAGCACTGGATGGGATTCAGATCCAGTTGTAGGCTTCCATGTCTGCAGCAGTAATAGCAAAGGTGTAGCTGTCTCTTTCTTTCTTTTCCATTGCAGAGCTTTCAAAAGCTAAAACTCTGCATTGCAGAGACAATGTTGCTTGCTGATGGCAGCCAGGGAGGAATATCAGCTTCATATCCATATGCAGTTCTGTTGAATTGGCCTGGTTTAATTTGATCGGTGTGGCTTAGAATCCTTTTACTATCCTTTTACTCTGGAATTTTATGATTTCTGCTTGGAAGATACGGTCGTAGATGTGAGAAGGAAGGAGGTTATACGTGATAGGTAATAGCTTGTCCCACACGCTTCTCTCTTGTCCCAGAGCACAAAACCAGCATCGGTGTCTGCCCCAACTCCCTCTGCTCCTGGAGAAGATGAAGGGGAGCAAATTGAGCAGTATGACCGTGAGTCTCCATCAGTGGTCAGAGCAGAGCCTGAATCTTCTGAGCCAGTAAGTGCCAGTTGTGGGTGGTGCTGTCTTTAGTGCAAGGTAGAGCTGCAAGTTTCTGACCAGCCAGCACTTGCATGTTGCTTGCTGAGGATGCAGAGTGCTGCAATCCTGTGGGACGTAGCCATTTCCTGCAGGCAGTGGCCTCCAGCTAGAAATTGGCCTTTGACCTGTCACTTTGAGGCACTGAAGATATAGGGGCTCTGGCTGAGCTTCTGGCTGCTCGGCTCAGGGAAGGTCGATCTCTGGGCTTCTGCAGCGTCGTGGCCAAGGGCACACATGGCAGTGCTGCAGGTGGCAGGGCTTTTTATGTATGTTTTCCTATTGTGGACAAGTGTGTTTGGCTTGTGGAAGTGTTCTGCAGTTTTCCGGAGCACTTCTTCACTTGTACAGTCTCTTTTGGCTTTTGCTAAGCTGGAAGAAGGTGATTGTGTTTTCCAGGAATCTGTGAGGCCCCATTCTTTTCCAAGCTGTCTGTATTCCTTGTTAATCTGTTCTTTCCCTTTCCTCACAGTCAGTCACTCTTGTCTGAGAGGGATAAGCTGTTGTCTCTGACTGCTATATTCTGTTTGACATGAGGTGCATGTGTTGATATCTCACCAGGCAGCCTCCAAAGACCTCCAAGAACACACTGGCCGTGAAGATCACCAAATTTGTCCCAGACCACTGGAACTTCCCCCTTTTCGAAAAGTGCTGCAGTTTCAGCACATCTGCACGGGCTCTGGTCCCAATCCTCGCTCTGCAGCAGCATTACTTAAAGGAACCTATGATGTGGAACCTGTGAACTCAATCTCAGCCTTTGGTGATCTCCTTCTTCTCAGCTCCTTCATCTCCCTCCACGTGGCTTCTGAGAACCAGGAGACTGAGGAGCAGTACCTGCGTATGCTCTGTACGTCTGCTGTATTTCTTGTCTGAGGGTCAGTGGATTGTGTGCAGGTGTCAGCAGAGCTGTACCAAATGTTCCTCCTGAGTTTGGTGTCACAGGGCCATTTAGGACTCCCGAGAGGAAGTGTTGTGCTCTGAGGCAGCGAGAGAGAGCTCTGGGTGCTCCTGCTGCCTCTGAAGACAGCTGGGACTGGCCTGGGTTTGCCTGAGCTTCCCTCTCGGCTAAAGGCTGAAGCAGGGATTTTTCTTGCATCAGCAGAAGGCTAGGCAAGTCCTGCATGCTAGTGGCCAAACCAAAGAGAATTTTTAGCTTCCTAATTTCCCCTTAGACTCCTGACTTCCAACCAGTCATCAGAGCTAAAAATCTTCACAGAATTTTACTGGTTTTGGAGTTTTGTCTTTTTGGTTGGGGATTTTTTTTTAGGGGGCTGGTGGTTTGGAGCTTTTTGCTTTTTCCCTCTTTATTTTTTTTATGGGGTTGTTTTTTTGGTTTTCTTTTTGCTGGGTTTTTTGGTTTTGTTTGTTTCTTTGTAGGGTTTTTTTTGGTGGAGTTGGTTTATCTCCATCCTGAAGGAGCCCTTCTGCCCCACATGTCTTATTGATGTCATTTTTATGACAATTTTATGTTGCCACTACTACATATACAGTTTCTTTTCATGAAAATGCTATATTTTTGTCAATAAAAACTACTGTGAAAGAATATCAGGTTGCAGGAGAAATAGAGAGCAGGAGGTGTTTCCCGTGTGCCCCCAAAGAAGAAAACAGATACTTTTATAACAATCTGTATTTCATATCCTAGTTTTATGCTTCTAAAGATGTGTCCAAGAGAGACACATCGAAGTGGCGCGATCAGATAAATCTGTACTGCAGGCATTTCTCAGGAGACAGCCTCCAGCCCATCCATAGTATATTCCTCAGATCCATGGCACTTTTTCGTACCTTCCCCACTCTTTCCCATGACTCTTAGAATCCTACCCATTGGCCCGAGCCCTGCTCAGATCCGTCTCTAGGAAAACACATCAAGTCCTCTGGGATTCTGCAGCACAGCCCAAGGAATCTGCCTCTTGCCCGTAACAGCTGCCAGTGCTGAACTCTCAGATAAGACCTGGTGGGGCTGAGAGGAAAGCCCAGTGGAGACCCCAGTGGATTCTGTGTCTACCATCATCTGTTGGGACAAAAATGGCATTGATCTGCACCTCGGTGTGTCTGATCTCAAAGCCCATCCTGTTGTGTACTGAATGGGGGCAACACTTTTTACGGGGCCCAGGCTGCCTGTGGCTTCTTCCCATTGCTTGTCAGTACTCATGCTTGGGCTTTGCCAGCCTTGTTGTGGTCACTGCCCTGTCCCTGAGGGCTGGTGGGACAGGGCTGGAGCCTTCCTTAGCCCCAAGATGGGTGTCTGTGAGCTCAGCCTGCTCATGAAGGGTGAGGGTCCCGATGCTGAAAGCACTGTTGACATTGGTTATAGCATGAGCTGCTCTGGATTACAGTTGGAAAGGCATTGTTTGGGCAATGTTTTGGCTGAAAGCTGGAGAAGATGTGCTCCTCTCCTGGGAATGCATCTCCCTGTGCTTTGTTTCCTGTCAAGAGAACTCTTCCAAGGGCTCTACACAATCAGTCTCTGTGCCAGCCATCTGCACTGCAGGGCTGCCTGTCCTGTTGATGTTGTTGCTGTTGTTGCAAGTAGCTGACTGCCTCCAGACACTGGGGCTGCCTTTTGTATCTCCTGGAAGCTGGGATCTCTGCTTTAAAGTGAGCATCTTGCATTTTGTTTCCCTCAGGGAAAATGGTGAACGTGGAAAATCCCAAGATGAAATACACTGAAATGGAATATATTGGCAAGGGGTGAGTCCAGCCACACTTACTTCTACACAACCATGGGCCAGGGGTTCTTCTGGTATATCACTGGTATATCAGGTGTTCCACTGGAATATCTATCCAGTGTGAAGTCAGGTCAGCTGCAAACATGTTCAGACACTGGAGATAGATTGTCCCATCTCTTCAGTGCTGCTCAGAACTTGTGAGGGTGCTCAGAAGGCATTGTCAGAGACTTCTCCATGCTGCCAAAGCCTGCCTACATCAAGAAGCAGGACCTGGAAGATCTCCTTGTCTCTCAAGTGTGGGACAGCTCTGTGTTAATTTCTTCAGTATTTTTGTATGTCTCAAAACCACACTGCCACACTAATGAATAAAGAAGAATCTTGCTTGCCTGAAAGGGCAACCTAGCCCCTCTCAAAGCTGTGAGATAACAGTTACCAGGAGCTTTTCATTCAATCCATTGTTCTTGGAAGGAAATGCTCCATGCTCATAACAGGAACCACAGAGTTTAGAAACTCAAACCTAAGATGAAAGAATAAATTCCCTTTAGGAGCTGAGTCAGTAAACCCCAGCGCTTCTGCAACCAGCCCAGGCACTGCCCATGCACTTGAGAGGAAAATGCATCATCTGTCTTCTGGCAGAGCCCTCCTGCATCCTGCAGGTTTTAGGCATTTACAGCAGAGATCTCCTGTGTGGGCCAGCTTTCACTCTAAGAAATAAACAGCTTCTCCTTTCTCTGCTTTTGTTTTCTTTCTAGGCATTTTGGATCTGTGGTTAGAGCACTCAACCAAGCCACAGGAGGAGAGGTAAATGTCAACATCCCCCACAGACTCTGCTGCACTCAAGGCCTTTCCCCTCTGGTGCGAGTAGCGGTGGCCGGAGCTTTGGGTCGAGCTGTGCTGAAGAGGCAAAAGAAACACAGACTGGTACCAGCCTGCAAAATACATTGGGGACAGTCTTTGTCCTTTTCAGCTGCCAGAAGGAAGTCACGCAGGGCAGCAGTTCATTTCAGAGAAGGATGTGCTCACTCGCTCTCAATTGCTAAAACAAAGGTGGTGCCTTAGAGCATCTCACTGCTCTTTGGGGCTACAGCTTCAGAGTCCTGAATTCTCACTTCTGGTTGCCAGCAAATACATCTGAAAGTTACTGGTAGTTCTTTAGCCACCTGCAGTGCTGCACTTGGGAACTGCACATAGGGAGAGATCTGCAAGGCATCCCTAGAAACTCGAAGCCCTGCCCATAGCCCAAGATGTAGCCACAGAGTATTAAGGCATGGATTACTTCTTCTGAATCCCATACAAAGCAGCAGGGAGTGGGCTCAGAGGTTTGTGGGTGATAGTTGAGACACCAGTGTCACCAAGTGTTCACGGCAAAACCTCAGTGGCCACGTGTCCTGTAACTGGCCCCCAAGGGAGTGGGGAAATGGGCTATTGCAATGTCATTTCCTAATTACTGCAATGCCTAATCACAAGGCAGTTTGGCACAGCTCAACTGTGTCATTGCAAAATCACTTGCTCCATGTGCCTTGTGGCCTTGTGCCACCAGCTTCTCAAGTTACTGATTTTCAGTGTCATTTTAGGTGGCCATAAAGAAAATAAGCCTTAAGGGACGGCAGAGGAAGCAACTAACCGTTAATGAAATCACAATCATGAAGAAGCAGAGGAGTCCCAGTGTTGTGAATTATTTAGACAGGTGAGTGGCCATGGTCTTATCCTGTGAATATGCATGTACATACTGCAAACACGAGAGGTTAAAAATCCACTTTGGTCACTTCTAGAAAGTAGAGCTGTTAATTATAATGTATTAATATTTCTCTACTCATCTGCAATGGATGAGAAGAGAGTGCATCTTGTCTGCATGAGTCTTCCCTGGCACATATAGTTTGAAAATTATTCCAAAATTATTCAAAACCGGGATCAGCTGTATCATACAAAGTTAATACATTCTAAGTTCACTGCCTCCACATTCTTTTGGGATTGATTTTTTAAAGTTTCTTCAATGCTGAATGATGAACCATCCTAAAGTGTATTTCCCTTGGATTGTTGCCCCTCCTTTTCTTTGCTATGCATGCCAAGAAGACTAGGTGCTTATTTCCAGAAACACCACACGTGACAGGCTTTTGATCTGGGCTCTTACTAAACCACACTTTTCACTTGCTGGCCATCTAAGACATCTCCTTTTTCACAGCTGTGCCTTTCTCCCTGAGACTGCACAGATTGCAAACAAAGCACAGCCAAGAGGGAATGTCTATTCCTTTTATTCTGTCCTTGTCACAAAAGGCCTTGGAAACAAGAAGCCCGGAAGCAAAAAATCAACCTAGCCATGCATGTTTATCTTCACGCCCTTGTTTCTTTCCTTCAGCCACCTTCTGGGTGAGGAACTCTGGCTGGTCATGGAGTACATGGATGGAGGCGCTCTGAGCGATGTCATCAGGAAGACCTTCCTGACTGAAATCGAGATAGCAGTCATCAGTCGGGAGGTCAGCAAGCCCACCTGTGCTTCCAAGGGTTTGGGCTGGATTATCTGAGAAATAGGGGCTCAGAACAGGAGAGGTTTCATGTGCCAAACTTTGCTTCTGCGTTGCTGGTATGCTATGGGCACGTAAAAGCATCTCCAGTGAAATGCCTGGAGTGCCCCTGCACTCACTCTACTCAGTTCTTGTACTCTTATCTCCTGCTGTTGTATTCTCACTCTGCCTCTTGTATCTGCTGTTCTCCATCTTGCCCCCCTAAACTTTTGCCTGTCTTCACTGCATTCCTCACTTGTAGAAGCAAGGTGCTGGTAGCAGGATTTGAAATGTACAGAAAAGGAAAAAAGAGAGACTAATTACTTTCAGTCCTCAGCAAAAAAGGATACTAGTGCAGCCAAAATGCTCTTTGCTTCTGAGCACATTCACTGCAGCAGCAGTCATCCTGGCTGGTTTGCAGGGGGACAGTCTACAACAGCAGGTGCTGTTGCTCTTTCAAAAGGTGACATGCCTTTCCTTAGAAAGGTCCTGCTCTGCAAGTGTTGGAGCAGCAACTCTTCCTCTCAATGGCACTGTGTTCTGCCATTACTCGCCATTCTCCTGGGGAATGGGAACCTTTTAGAGTCTCTGTTTCTTTTCTGGTGTGATGAAATCACTGGGTTTGTCCCTCCTGGTTCTGTTTACTCTCTCAGTGCTTGCAAGGATTGGCTTTTCTTCACTCAAACCAAGTGATCCACAGAGACGTGAAGAGCGACAACATCCTTCTCAGAACCGACGGCTCTGTCAAGCTGGGTCAGTATATTCCTGGTCAGGTGCAGCTTTCAGGGATGTGGGGTGAGGGGCTGCTTTGAGTGGCTGCCAGCTCCCCAGGAATGGTGCTGGTGGCAGTGCGGGGACCCCCCGCTCTGAGCTGATGACATGGTTGCAAGGTGCACAGAGGTATGACAAGGAACAAGCAGTCAAAAGGGGTGTTGCTCTGTGTGTGTCCATTGCAGAGGGAGGGAGCAACAAGTCTAAAGCTTCCATAGAACAAAAGCCACTGCTGAAGGCAGTATACAAAATGTGGGGATTTGGCTAAAATCCTGAGGAGACAGAGCAGGGACAGTTGTCCAGGAGATTCAACAGCACATTCTCAAAGTTCTACTGGGCAATTCTTTTGTTTGGTTTCCTAATTGCACAGAATTCAAATAAAAGCAGTATTTTGCTTTCCCCTCAGCTGATTTTGGCATCTCTGTTGAGCTCAGCCCTGGGAAGAATAGACCGTCCTCGGTGGCCGGGACTCCTTGGTGGATGGCGCCTGAAGTGGTGATGCGTCAACCATATGGCCCCAAAGTGGACATATGGTCTTTTGGAATTGTGGGAATCGAAATGATAGAACGGAAAGTTCCCTACCGGAGCCGAAGTCCTGCCACGGTAAGGAGCAAATACTCACTGATCCCACTTGTCTTTCTCACCTGCCCTGTGTTCTGCATGCCATTGGACAAAATCCCATTGCCATCTGCTGGAACTACTGCCACCAAGGTCCACTCCTTAAAATGTCCCTGCAACACATCAGCATCTGCTGTAGTTTTGGTTGCATCAGTGTGGAACTCAAGCTATACCACATGCAAACAAACCCCATGCTCAGGCAACATTTTCCTTTGGGCTGTAAGTGGTTCCAGTTCTTTGGTCTGTGTAGATGGCCACAATAAAAGGAAACAAGCATCTTAGAATTGGTGCTGTCCTTCCAGAAATGAAGGAAAGAAAGCCAAACCTAACAGAGTTTCTAAAAGAGTGGTTTTAGTGAGGAACTGCATCCCCTGTGCAGTTTCTGCACACTGAGAAACATGCCTGGAACCTGAACATGAGGCTGCAAGGGCCACAGAGTCTCTTCTGCTTTTTGTGCAGTGTTGCTGAAACACTTAGTGACTGTGTTTCTCTCATAGCCCAAGCCACCTTCTCCACATCACCAAGCCGGAGCCTGGTGAGAGGGAGAGCCTGCCAAAACCTCCTGTTTGTTTCCTGGCATTTTCTGGGATGGGCCTACCATTCATGCATTGACTTGTGTAGCTAAATGAGCAGAGGGTGTCCACAGGGATGGCACCTCTCCATCTTCGGAGCAGGAAAAGCTTTTCTGTTGCTGCATAAGGGAAGCTGAAATTTTCAGGCTGCTGAGAGACAGAGCTGCAGTGGCTCCTGTGTGCCCAAGCAGGCATTTTCATCCCCATACATTAGTGCATGCACC
Source organism: Lonchura striata (assembly GCF_050655825.1). Lineage (NCBI taxonomy): Eukaryota > Metazoa > Chordata > Aves > Passeriformes > Estrildidae > Lonchura > Lonchura striata. The sequence continues at coordinate 13,073,669 of NC_140740.1, forward strand.
TTAATGTGTCTGTGTTGAATATGAGATTATAAATGTTTGTTTCCTTAGCTGGGGGTTAACTGATGGATTTCCTTTCTCTTCTTCCAATTACCATTGTTTTCAAGAACAGGGCAAAAAACTTGATGAGTCTTGTTGTATGGCAACTGGGCTGAAGGGACCCACAAGCACTGCAGAGATGCCTTTCATGTCCTAATCCTTGGAAAGAGTTAACATAGCAAAGTCCCCCTTCCAAAATGCTGCCAAGTTGGTGTGAATCTTCAGAGAAGCAAATGTGCTTTTGCTGATGTAGTTCCCAACTAACTAGGTCAATCAATGAAATTGGCTGCCAAGGCAAGATCTGTGGGATGATGGCAAAGCTGTGGCTGCATCAGAGTTTGGTTTTTTGTTGGTAAAGGAAAGTCATCTCTGGGTCTCTGCCAGGGCAGAAACTGCCACTGAAGAAGAGAGGTTAAACAATGGGTTCTGGGAGGGCAGTTAGAGATGGGAAAGAAGCAGGTGGAGCCTTGTGTTTCCTGTTTCTCCAGACTAAATTCCTGATAGCAACAGCAGGGACGCCACAGCTGCGGCAGCCCAAGCTCCTCTCGGCTTGGCTGCGTGACTTCCTGAGCTGCTGCCTGCAGAGAGACGAGGAGCGGCGCTGGTCTGCCAACGAGCTGCTGCAGGTAAAATGCCAAGGGGCTGAGGTGAAACAGTGTGCAAGGGATGGGCTCCTCCTCCACCAAGGTCCGAGGCCTCAGATGAGCCCCCTTCCTCCTCACCTCCACTCATGGTGCTCTTCAAATGAAAATGCTGACGAGTGCTAGACTGGGCTGGGCTGGCAGGGCTCTGTAATGTCCTTTGGTCCAAGTGTCCTGCAATGAGCAGGGACATCTTTAGAGGGATCAGGTTGCTCAGAGCCCTTTCCCACCTGACCTGGAATGGTTCCGGGGATGGGGCACCTACCAGCTCTTGGGACAGCCTGTGCCAGGGTGGCACCCTGCTCTGAGTAAACAAGGTCTTCCTTAGACCTACTCTGATTAGATCCCCTTTGTGTTTGAAACTATTTGCCCACATTCTATTGTAACTGGCCCTGTTAAAAACGGTGTCCCCCACTTTCTTCAAAGCCACTCTGAAGTCTTGCAAAGTGGCAATAAAGTCTCCCTGAGTCCCGTTCTTCACAAAACTGAATACTTCCACCTCTCTCTGCAGAAGATAGGACAGGTGTTCTATTTTCTTATTCTTTCTGTTGCCCTGTTTTTTAATTTGGTGGTGTATTCTGTTTTACCTAACAGCAAAAGAATTGACGTAGAGCATTGTAGAGAGACATGAAATGGTGGTGGAGGAAGCCACGGCTGCCAGTCCTGGCAGAGCACTCTGGAGAGATTTGGCTGTGGGCAGGAGGGGCTGTGGGGGACTCACTGTGAGCCTCTGAGGGGCCCTGGTTTGTGCCCCCCACCCCACCCTTAGAGGTTTCTGGCACACAAACAGGGAGAGCTGAGAGGGACTTGTCCCAGCCCCATCTGCTGCCTGGAACGCTCAGGCAGAGGGGAACTGGCCCAGCTGACTGCCAGGTTGTGTGGCAGAGAGGGAACTGCAGGACCCAGTGCCACTCGGCTGGCCCTGCTGGGAAGGAAGGTGCCATGCAGCACAGGAGGGGCAGGGCATGGAAAGGCAGACACTGCTCTGTGTGCCTGTGGAAATTAGCACAAGACAGGGACCTATGGGAGTCATTGGAGCTTCTTGAAAGGAAGAAACCCCAGGGACAGAAAGCACCCTTTCTAGAGCACTGGCAGGGCAAAAACCCCAGCAAGGTGAAGAAACCAGAATAAATGGATGAGTGGGATTCTGGGCCGGGTTTGCCTGTGATGGCAAGGTCCTGCACATGACAACTGAGGAGCAGATGGTCCCATTGTTTTCCTTTCTGGGTCTTTCTAGGACCTAGAGGAATCCTGAGGCACTGAGCTTGGAAGGTCATGGTTCACTGTTCTTTGTTGTTTTTTTTTCCCTTTGGACAGCATCCATTTGTAACATCAGCCAAGCCAGTATCCATCCTGGCACCACTTATCACCGTCCTGAAGAGGATGCAGCAGAGAAGAATGTAACAACCAAGTAGAGATGTCATCACCACAAGGAATTTTGAGGACTGGAGGATTATAGGAGGAGGATTGTTGATAAGGTTTTATAGAATAGGATTTTAGAGGAGGATTGTAGAGTAGGATTTTTGGAGAGTTTTGTGGAATAGGATTGTAGAGTAAGATTGTTGAAGAGTTTTGTGGAATAGGATTGTAGAGGAGCATTGTGAAGTAGGATTGTTGAAGAGTTTTGTAGAATAGGATTGTGGAGTAGGATTGTGGCGTAGGATTGGTAGAGTAGGATTGTTGAGGAGTTTTCTGGAATAAGATTGTAAACAAGGATTTTCATTAAATAAAATTTCTGAAAAACAAACTCACTTGGAAGACTGCCCTCTTTCTGACCCCTTCAGAAAACTCAACATTTCCTTCTGAATTACCAGCTGGTTTTTATGGGTGTTAAGTCACACTTATGGCTTCTTTTGTATGTTTTTTAAGTAGGGGAAGGCTCTTCTTCATTCATCCTTTCCAGACCACACTGTCTTGGGAATGTGGCCAACTAGGCAGCTTTTGGCCAGCTGTAGTATTTCTAGTTGAGGCAGAAAGGGCAATGGCATTTGCAGGAAAAAGCAAAGGGCAAGTGGTGCAGCCAAAACATCCTGTGCAGATGCAGGCCTTCAGCTGTGACTCGAGAGCATTTGGGTGCCTGCCACTTGGATTTGTATCGTGAAGGGCAATGTCTTTGGCTGGAGGAGAGCCTCGCTCAGCGGAGAAAGCAGAAAGATCAGAGAGGTGCTCTGAAAGGTCTCCTGCGGTGCAGAGCTGTCAGCGAGTGTGAGCTGAGAGCGGGCCCGGCCCTGCCCGGCGTGGAGCCGCAGCAGAGCCCTGGCAGAGCCCGGAGCAGCCTGAGCCTCGGCAGGGCCAGGCTGCAAGGAGGCCCTGGTAGCTGCAGGAGGCACAGCCCGGCCCTGCGTGCCTCTTGCTGGCAGCGGGCGCATCCTCCGCTCTCAGAGCCCAAGCGCAGCCGGCTGCTCCCGAGGGCAAGCGGAGCCCTGCTGGGCACAGCCCAGCCTGGAGGCATTGGCCCTCTGGAGTCTGCCCGAGGAGAGAAAGGCCAAGGGCAGCCGAGGCCCGCTGGCCTGGCTCAGCATTCCCACTCTTGTGCCGCTGCCCTGCGACTCCTGGCAAAGGTCAGCAGTGTGTGCAGCACCCTGGGCACCGGGGCAGGGAGCCGGGCTGCTCGGCAGGCTGGAGCACAGGGCAGCGTCCTTCGGGCACGGCACTTGTGCCAGGGGAGCCGAGGCCAGCGGGAGGCAGGGACAGCTTGTCAGCTCACGGCTGCAGGAGCCAGTGCCTCACACAGCTCTGGGAGGCAGCGCCTGCAATCCTGCAGCTCTGCACTGAGCCACAGCAAAGCTGGGAGCTGCAGAGTGCTCTGCAGAAATATTCAGGGCCGGCAGGCCAGCCTGCTTTGTGCTCCCTGGCACACAGCAAGCGCTGTGCCACACCGCAGCTCGGAGCTGCTGGGAGAGAGGTGTTAGAGATAAACTCTTAGGTACAATTAAATGGAGGCAAAGTCATTAAAGTAAAAGAGAACCTTCTTCTTAGCAGAAGGCTCCTCTTGAAGCCAATAGCAGGTTTCTGAATATAACAGGAATTGGATTAAACCTAAAAGTCTGCCACTGCTGTGACTGAAATACCAATTTGCATGTTTTCTAATTTCGGAATCAAAATATGACCATGGGCTTTTAATGTTGGGTTTTTGCAGCTAAGAGTGCAGATGCAATAATCACAGAACTCAGGTCATTTGAGATTACAGAAAGGTTAAAAACTATGCATAGGAAGGTAATAACAGGAATTTCTATCTAATAACAAATGGATTGTCCTGCAGCCTTGAGGTCATATCCTTCTACCCTTCCCAAATGAAAACCTATTCACTGAAGACCCATCATCATCCCAAAACCATGTTTAAATTAATTGGACCTGTTGATTAGCCCATGTAAATTAGATCTTTCCCTTTTATTTTCACTGACAAACTCTGATTCAATGTCAAATTATCAATCTTTCAAGGAAAAACTGTACCATGCAGAGTAAAACCCAGGGCAGAGGCTTCTATACATAGGGTTGCCAAACCCTCTGTGACAGCTCCTGCTAGCTTCCTACATCAGCCAGAAGGCAACTTCGCTGCAACACAGACTTTCTTAATATTGGTGACATTTTCAAATCCAAAGACACTGCTTGTTTTCAAAGTCCTGAAAAGTGCATTCTAAGTTCATGAAAGCAAACACAGAAGCACTGATTTGGTTTAGGAGAGAAGGTGTTTGTGCAGTTGGATAACAGCTTACATGTTGAAGTGTCGGGGGGGATTTCTATGTTTGCGCTCACCTTGTTTGAGACAATGAGCGCAGTGTCACCTGTGCATCCCTGGATATGCCTTGAAGGTGCAATGCTTAATTTGTAATCAAAGGGGAAATGTATCTAAATTTATTAGGATAACCAGTTACTTTGTAAATAGACTGATAGAGAATCTTAGCAATTTTTGCTGGAGAATGGTTGCAGGAGAGGGGTCATGGATCAATGGAACAGTTATTCATTGATACCACTGTTTAAGACCCCAGAATCAGAATCAGCCTGTGTCTGGCCTGGGAACAAAGCTTGGGAAACAGGCTCTGTGTCTAGGCCTGGGAAACTGTACAAGGTCTCTCTAGGCCTGGGAAATAGAGCAAGTTCGGAATGAGATAATAAGGACAGGCATAAGGACAGCCTCGAAGATATGCTCTGTCCTTGGAAGGCATGACTTAGCAATGAGAACTCGGCTTGGAGAACTTAGCTACAGCTGTAACCACCCATAGGAGAAGTAAAACAAAGACCTTTGTAAACTTGACCCATGAGAGCTGTTGCTGACTTTGCTTGTAGCAAACCCTATATAAACGGACAGGATTTTTGAATAAAAGAAGCTTGCTTATCAATCATACTGACTGTGCTTGTCTTCCCTGCGCCCGCGTAATCACCACTTGTCCATTCTTTATACAGAACAATCTTCTAAACCTTTTTAACTTAATGTGACCATGATACATTCCTAACCTTCATATTGCAATATATTTTCTAATTACATGATTCTGTAAGCCCTTGTAGACCATGTGCAATTTCTACCGGAGGTTGTCGTCAGCCTCTGGTGGTCGTTTTGGATGAAGGCTCAGAAGGCTTCCTCGGGCTTCAGCTGTTTTACCTCTGTTTCTGCACATGCTCTACAAGATTGTCTGCTCAAATAGGCACTGGTGAGTCTTTTGCAGTTAGCTTGTTCTGCTAAATTTGCTGATTTCTAGAAAGTGCTTCATTCCCATCCCTGGGTACAAAGTAACTACTTCTTTCTGCACAGCTTTTAGCATAGCTCAAGCATTATCTCATTGCCTCGGCACCTAAAAGAAGGTAGGGAGGAGGGGGCAAACCAGTGAGAGTGATGGGTCATTATCTTGTTAGCCAGGTATCAATTCTTAGATTAACTAAGGGCTATTCTTGTCCATAAAGTACGTGCGGGGATACCACAAGGACAGAGGCAACGCGTGGATTTGGAGCGCTGGGCTTGGCACCAAAGTCCTGCTCTTGAGAGGGGTGCAGGGACACAGGGAATGTCAGAGGACAATGAGAGACGGGGACATGAGGCCATAATGGGCCAGGCATGATCCTGCACAGGATGGCAGCAAAGACACTTCCTCACCATGGCTCTGGCACTCCAGGGCACCCCAGAAAGGGCCGAGGAGTCCTATGTGTAACCAGGAGAGAAGACTGACATCACTGTGGGTCCCAGCATTCCCCAGTCCCTTGCTGGCCATTCAGTGCACACTGGGGACGCTGGGCATGTGTGGGACATGGGGATGGGGTGCACAAAGTTAAAGGGGGACCCCAAAGTGGAAGGAGTGAAAGCCAAAATTGCTGGGTGGAGATGCCCAAAGAGGAGGTGTGGTATCCCAAAATGAACGGAGGACACCAGAAAATTGGGGCAATCCCTCAAAAGGACACACAAAGCTGTTCCCTCCCTCCATTACTTACCAACAAGAACTATCTACCAACTGCGATAATCACATCAGGACCATTTACTCCATAACCAGCTAAGAACAGGACTGAAGAGTAGCTTTGTAGAGTAGGATTGTAGAGTAGGATTATAGTTTAGGATTGAAAATAAAGCTTCTGAAACTTTAACTTGCCTGGAAGATTCCCTTTTTTTCAGCCTGTGAATACACTCAGCATTTCCTTCTGAGTTGTCAGCTGTCTCTTAAAGCTACAAAGTGACATTTCTTGGTGCCTTTGGTAAGGTTTAAAAGTGGGGATGGCTCTTCTTCATTCATGCCCTCCAGACTACACTGCCCTTGGCATATGGGCCACTGGTCCCACTTGGCACATCTGTGGCACTTCTAGATGCAGGCAGGAACCAAAGCAGAAGTGGTGCAGCCACAGACATCTCTGTGATGTCACTTCGGTCCTATGAGCTCCCACAGCTTTTTGTGATGTCACAATGACATCACTGTGATGTCACAGAGCTGCCTGCGATGTCGCATGGACATCCCTATGATGTCATACTGACTTCTCTGTGATTTCACACAGCTGTCTCTGATGTCACACTGACCTCTTGGTGACGTCACACAGCTCTCTGTGATGTGACATGGACATCACTGTGATATCACACAACCTCCTGTTATGTCACACAGACATCTCTGTGATGTCACACAGCTCTCAGCGCTGTCACATCCACATTTCTGTGACGTCAGGATGACATATCTGTGATGTCACACAGCTGTCTGTGATGTCACAGTGACATTTTTGATGTCACAATGACATCATTGTGATGTCACACAGCAGTCTGTGATGTAACCCTGACATCTCTGTGACATCACACAGCTCTCTGTGATGTCACACAGACATATCTGTGATGTTACACTGACATCAGAGTGATGTCAAACAGCTGTCTGTGATGTCACACTGACATTTCTGGGATGTCACACAGACATCTCTGTGATGTCACTTGGTCTCCATGAGGTAAAAAATCTTTTTTTGGTGTCACAAAGTCATCTCTGTGATGTCACAGAGCTGTCTGTGATGTCACACAGCTCTCTGGCATGTCACAATGACAACGCTTTGATGTCACACAGCTGTCTGTGATGACGTACTGACATTTCTGGGACATCACACAGCTCTCTCTGATGTCACAATGACATCTCTGTGACATCACACAGCTCTCTGTGATGTGACACTGACATCTCTGTGACATCACACAGCTCTCTTTGATGTCACAATGACATATGTCTGATGTCACACAGATTTTTGTGACATCACAATGACATCGCTGTGATGTCACACAGCTGCATGTGATGTCACACAGGTATCGCTGTGATGTCATTTCCACCCCATGAGTCCACCCAGCTTTTTGTGGTGTCACATGGACATCTCTGTGATGTCACATAGCTATCTGTGATGTCACACTGACATCTGTCTGATGTCACCCAGATTTTTGTGATGTCACAATGACATCACTGTGGCATCACACTGCTGTCTGTGAGGTCACACTGACATCTCCCTGATGTCACCCTTACATCTCTGTGATGTCACACGGACATCTCTGTGATGTCTCAGAGACATCTCTTTGATGTCACTTCGACCCCATGAGTTCACACAGCTTTTTGTGGTGTCACACAGACATCTCTGTGATGTCACACTTACATTTCTCTCACGTCATACAGCTCTCTGTGATGTCACAATAACATCTCTGTGATGTCACACAGCTGTCTGTGATGTCAGTGTGACATCTGTCTGATGTCACACAGATTTTTGTGATGTCACAATGACATCTCTGTGATGTCACACAGCTCTCTGTGATGTCACAATGACATCTCTGTGATGTCACACAGCTGTCTGTGATGTCACCCTTGCATCTCTGTGATGTCACACAGCTCTCTGTGATGGCACACAGACATCTCTGGGATGTCACAATGACATCTCTGTGATGTCACACAGCTCTCTGTGATGTCACACAGACATCTCTTTGAGGTCACACAGACATCTCTGTGATGTAACTTTGACCCTATGAGGTCACTCTACTTCTTGTGGTTTCACACTCACGTCTCTGTTGTGAGAACTTAAAATGTCTCTCAGACATTTTTAGAGGTTCAGGGCCTTGGTCAGAAGCATTCTAGACCCCAGAAGGCAGCTGGAAACAGCTGTGATTTCGAGTTTGAGCCATGGAATGAATTACCAGCTTTGAAGGTGGAACGAGCAGTCACAAAGGGTTAGATAGTATAGTAAAAGTAGTTACAAAACAGAGAGGAAAATGTTTTAGTATTGTACAGGGGGGTTTTAGCACCTGTTCAGGGGGGTTTTTACTTTGTACATAGGGGTCAGAAGTTCTAAGATGGAGGAAAGTGGGCTGATCGTATTCTTCCTCATTCTTCTTCCTTGCCTCCATGTTCTTGGTGATGTTGGCACTCACAGATTGGTTTAGAGTAGAAAAGCACTTGGTAATATTGGTAGTAGGTATTGGGGAATAATTGTAAACATGTTATATGTAATATATCTTATAAAAGATAGCAGCAGCCCTGGGTGGGGGGGGGAGAAGAAGAAGACACTGGACAGTGAGGGTGTCAGGAGTGTGTGTGTCTCTGCCGGGGCCGCTGATCAAACAGCCGCAGCCCGCGAACACAATCTGTTAGATAACTCGCAATAAACTGCCTTGAGACCAAACAACAAGAGGCTATGGAGTTTTTCTTTGGAAGCACGGGTTGGAGGAGAGACTTTACCACCACTCAAGACACCAAACCAAACCCAGGGTTCTCACAGGGGATCAGAAAATTCTTTTGGGGTTTGGCTCATTCTCTCTTATTTTCTGCATTACTCAGAATTCTCCCCATTTGGGTCTACTTCTGGATTAGGAGTCTCATCAGCTCCTCTGGACATCTTAGCCCTCAGTTTAGAGAAGCTGTAGACTGTATAGAGGAAGCTTACTAGATTAAATATGACGAAAGTGGTCTCTTTAACATTCAGAGGAAACTGACCATTTTCAAAAAGGGAAATAACAGATTCAGAGAAGAAGGAAAGGAAAGGCTGGAAAGCTTCATCCCTTGTTTTTCCTCTAATCAACTGGGTGTCATTTCTAATAAACCCCCAAAACATGCTACTGGAACTGGGACCTAGGCTAGGATGAAGAAACTATAAACCAAATATATCTTGGACAGACTTCAGTACTCTTGTTAACAATAGTCCAACTTCTTTATTGCTAAAGTTCAATACTAAATTCTGTAATCTTAGACTAACTAATCCTATGTTTTTAACAAATAATCATCTACTCAATCCTAACTTGAAGAATCCTAAAAACGTAATCTTCTTTTATAATAAAACAGCCTGAGTTCATAGATGATTCCTTGCTGAAGCAGACGACTGGTGCCAGGACTCCACTTGCTGCTTGCCAAATTCAGATACTCATTGCTAAATGCGGGACAGCTTTTTGTGGAGGTACTGGCATCTGCTCTTCATCTCAGAGTAGCTGGGGCTACCCTAGGAAGAAGAAATAAATAAAAAATAAAAAAAATCAGGCATGTCAGCATTTCTGCAGAGTTTAGGATTTCCTGACCTTTTCTTTAAAATAGCCTTGAGGCAGACTCAGAGGTTACCAAGCCAGGCCAGTCTGGTTTTATTCATGTAAAGCAGTAAAAATACTCTCAGATTGACTTTGGAGCTTTCTGGGAAGTTTGCAAACTGAGGCTGTTCTTTTACAACAAACTCTAGACAAGTCTGAAACCACAACAACAACCCAAAGCCCAGCAGCTGCTAAAGAGGGCAAAACTCATTCATGCTTAAAGCCACTGAAGGGACTCAAACCTTCTCCATCAAATCAACAGGTGTGAGGTTTATCAAGCTCATGATACAAATCCAAGATGAAGTGGCAATGAGAATAATACTGTCACACCAAAGCTTCTGCTCTTCTGGGCCTGAAGATCTGGTTCTCTTTGAAAGACAAAAACTCATTCCACATGGGAATGAACACTTCAAACCATCTTGAGATAAATATTTACAAGCAATAAATCTTTACCAAGTTAAAATTCAGTACAAGAAGAGACAACAACAAATGCCAGGGATGCATCCCAGGCCAGATGCACCTGACTGGTGTGCAGGACAAGTTAGAAGAGAAAAACTACAGTTGCCTTTCAACATTTTGAGAGGTTCCTAAGAAGCAGTAGCTTGGACTACTGGCCTCTGCCCAGTGACATTAGCTAGCAAGAGCCCTAGCACGGGCCTCACTGCACTGCTCCCCTGCAGGGCCAGGCTTGCCCTCAGCCTTCCACAGAGCATCCCTGGCTGCATCCAGTGCGAGCCAGGGCCCTGCCTGCTCCAAAGGCCACAGCTGCCCCACAGCCCCAGAGCTGCAGGGGCTTGACTGCCCTTGCCAACATCACTGCTCTGAGACAAGCTGGGCGCAATTTCCAGTGTTTTATACCACACACACACACACACACACAGACAGTTCTCCCTCCCCTCCTGCACTGCAAATGCAATGAGGGGATGCAGCACCACTGCTGCAGCTGAGCCTGTGCAACTGCACTGCAGGAAGGGAGGGCCTATGCGGGCCTAACCCACCTCGGTGTTCATCTCAGCTTTTTTCCCTGCCTGGCCCATCTCTTCCTTTAGCTTTCTATCCCTCTAGTTCACATTTACTATTAAATAATGTCTGTACTAGTGACTCTGGAATAGAGTCTTTCTTGCACCTTAATTCATGCAGAGGCTTCCCTTAATCATCAAATCTTTACTCCATCATTATCTACACTGGAGTTAGGAAAAGCTGTACACTGATACCTTCATTGAGATCCAAGGGACACTACTACTTCAGCCTCCCGAATTCTTTTCACATCTTTTTTCACATGGTAGTCTTCAGCACATGATCGCTGTCATTGTAGAACTCAGAAATTTGTGTCTTTCTTAAACCCAAAAGGTGCAGGGGAAATGGAGCCGACATTTGGAGACAGGTAGGAAGTAGAATGGGATGTCAAAGCCAGCAGCCAGGAAGAAGAGCGGCCACCAGGTGCTGGCTGGAGGTAACTGAGCTACTGCTCAATCCTCTGCTTCTTGCTCATCACAGGTCTGGTCAAGACAGAACCCCGTTTCTACAACAATAACAAAACAATTCATTACTCTCTGACCCAGATCAGGTTTTGCTCCATTCTAAAAAAGCAGGATTTGTGAACTAGCAATGGTTGAAAAAACATGTTTTTTTTTTTTTTTTTAAAAATACCTGTTAAATAATGGAAGACCTCCAGGAAAATATCTGCTCTATTGCATTCCTAGTTTCTCATCTTAGGACTTAGCAAGTCCTTCTCCAGGTCTACTGTTAAAAGGCTTTGGGAGGTAGCTCCCACTCCCTTCAGCATCTCCAGCAAAGCCTCCCCCAAAGGGGATGTCCTGTAAGTTTTATCTAGGTCCCAATTTCTGCTTGTACACACCAGGAAAATACTCAGCTTTTGCTGTCAAACTCCCACATGACTTACTGAAGAGGCACCTGGCTGTTTTAGAGTTTTATGTGTTAAAAATGAGATTAGTGCTTCACTATTAGAATACAGGAGTACGGGGTGTGATGGTTGATTGTGAATTCTCATCAGGATGAACAAAGACAGCAGCCACATGTCAGGAAACTCTTGTGCTTTTAGGTACAGTAGTCTAAGGTCCAGCAGGCTACCTGCTGTGCAGACTCAAAAGCTGTTGGCGGACAAAACCCTTAAATTTGCACAAGAGAGTTTCACAAGTGCTTCCCAATAAGCCCTCAGTGCTGCTCAGTGCCCTTCAATCATCTCTCAGCTCCTCCCAAGGACCTTCTCAAAGCTGCTGACTCACAAGCCACAGCACATGGCCACAAGCTCCCCACACCCACTGCAAACTTCTGAACTGAGCATGGAGTAGAACAGGACAGCCGTGTGTGCCCAGGCAGAGTGAGGGAGGAGTGAAACAGAGACAGAGGAGGGACTGAGGGAATATCACCATTCTGTAGATCCTGTGTTGGTGCAGCCACGTGGATAGTGCAGAGCTGGAGTCAGCAATGAGGGTGACAGAGAGACAGAGGGACAAGAGGGCAAGAGGGCCCCATCTGCCCGGCCCTGGGACAGCCTCTTATGTACAGGAGATTTTTCCTGCAGAGCCAGCCTTTTGAGGCCTCCTCCAGGGAATGAGTTGAGGTGGGGACTGAGCTCAAGTCTTCAGGCAGAGGAGAAATTTGGCTCAGGACAGTGCTGCTCCACCCCTGCAGGATCCTCTCTTCTCACCACAGCCTTTCTGTCACAGCACTTGGAATGTCTGAGGCAAAACATGCTTAGGCCTGCTCCTGCACATTCACATCACAGCTTTTATACCACCAGCAAGTCTGCTGAAACTTTACACAGCGTACAGAATATTAAAAATGCACAAAATACCTGAGCAGGTCTTGCTGGAGCGTTTCTCTCCGAAGGCCCTGGAGATGTTGCTTGGCTGCTGCTGGTGGGGCTCTGAGATGGAGCTGTTTTTCTGTAAGGATGGTCCAATATTTCAAGTTACAAGGCCTAAATATCAACTGTCATAGTCCTTTCCTTGCAGAGCTTCAGTGCCAGGACTCAAGGAAACAGCATGAAGATGAGTTGAAGGAGCTTTAGGCAGGATATCAGGAAAACATGCGTGCCCCAGAGGGTGCTTGAGCACTGCAGCAGGCTCCCCAGGCCAGTGGTCACTGCAGCAAGGCTTCAGGAAGTGTTTGGACAGCACTCTTGGGCACCTGGTGTGATTCTGTGCAGGGCTAGGATCCTGGCAGGTCCCTCTACCTCAGCATATTCTAAGAACCTAGGCTTCATTTCCCAGGGCTTTCTTCTAAAAAGGCTCTTTTCCTTCCCCAATAGACTGAACTTACCTAGAAAGTATTAACTTCAACTTCGCTCTATCGTTTTTACTGTAGCCAGGCCAATCAGTCTGAAGGGTTTGAAACAGATGCTCCTTCAGACTGAAGGAATTATCCTTTGCATTCAGGTCAGCAACCTACAGGCACACATTTCAGAAAACAAATGTTCATTACATCTATGTGCAAACTACAGAAATCTAAAAGGGCTACTTCAGTTGGGATGGCAAAACATGGCTCTCTTGGTATTGTGAATGTCCTCAGGGTGAAAAATCCCTGCCACTGCCCTGGGCAAACACAGCAACAAACGTCACAGCTTCAGGGAATCAGTTCCTTAAAGTCACTGTAGGATCAACTAAAAGTGTGTCCATGTTGAATTTGAGTCCTTTGACTAAGTTCCAAAATGCTTTTTCCTAGCTAAAGAGGAAATATTCCTATTTGATATATTATGCAGATGGGGAATATTTAAAAAGGAAGGAAGGAAGGATCTCCTGCATCTTTCAATGGGTGTGCATTTTATGAAAGCCTATGAGAAAGAAATCCCAGTGGAACTTAACTCGAAGGACTATTGGCAAAGTCTCTAATTTCAACCGGTGAGGAAGTAGTAAATTATGAATAGTAGAATAGCATGATGGAAGGAGCACTGGCACAAGTTCCACGATCTCACCTCCTGAAGGATTTTTCCAAGGGAATCCTTGTCCTTTTGCCTGACTCCATCTCTCTGCAGCCGAGCAAGTAACTCTGGCTCCTTGTAATCCCTCAGAGCAAGTAAATGAATCACCCTGTCCCTGTAGGGCCGGCCGTAAACAGCAGCACAACCACTCCAGTCAATGTCTGCAAGTCTCACAGTCATCATCCTCCTCTTCTCAGGCACAGGACCTGAATTGCTTTGTTGAGCTCCTCTGACCTCTGCTTTTTCTCCTAAAGTGAGGGAAAACCAGAAACAAATAGTTCAAATTGGAGGTTTGGAGGAGGAAAGGAAGTTGATTCAAAAGGATGTACCAAGACTTTTGAGCCTCTGTTCAGTATTTACAGACCTCCAAGAATCTAAACAGTGAAGCATTAAACAGAAACAGTCATTAAAAGCTGGTAAAGGAGTGATACTGAATGGGAAGTTTTTATGAAAAATTTTTTATGCATGAAGCTTTTATGTGATTTCCCCTGTTCGTAAGCTCAAGCATTGAGCTATGTCTAGAATGACATGGACAGTGGGATTAAGTGCAACCTCAGCAAGTTTGCCAAAACCAGAGGCATGGGATGCCATCTGGAAGGACCAGGAAGTGGGGCCTTTGGAACCTCATCAGATTCAACAAAGCCAAGTGCAAAGTGCTGCATCTTTGGGTTTGGGACTTTCCCTGACACCAAGAGAGGCTTGGAGATGAAGGTGGGGAGGACTTGGAAGTGCTGGTAGATGGGAGGCTAAATATGACTAAAAAAACATACAGATATCCAGTAAAAAATGTAATGGAAGCATATCTAAAAGTGGTCCATCAGTTTAATACCCTTCATGCTGAGATCGTGTGGCTCCTTTTGTTCTTGGCTCCTGCACTCTCTGTTCATCTCTTTGGCTTTGCTCATGGCAAGCATTTTATCAAAATCAAAGGATGGGATTTTTCCACCCTGTCCAACTCTGTTTTCTCACCTTTGGAGCTAGAAATCTTCCCCTGCACCCTGACAGGCACTGGGATTCCAGATGGAGTCCGAAATTTATCTTTCTCTTGTAGCTCATGCGTGGAGGTGGAAATGGAGCTGACACTTGGAGAGAGGTTCAAAGTTGAGCAGGATGTGGAAGGCAGGTCCAAGGAAGAAGGACAGCGGCCACCAGCTGTTGGCTCAATATCACAGGGCTCTTGGTCAATCCTCTGCCTCTTGGTCCTCACAGGATTGATAAAGGCAGAAGCCAGAGGCTGTTTCTGCAAAGATGATCCCAATTAGTTTTGCTCTGAAAAAGCAGCATTTCTGACCTGGCCATGGTTGAACACACACCTTTCTTACCTAAAATGGCCTGTCATACAAGGAGGTGCTGCAGCTAAATATGTTCTCTATTTCATTCCTACTTTCTCACCTGAGTATTCAGCAAGTCATCCTCCAACTCGGAAGCTAAATGGCTTTGGGAGAAAGACATTCCCTTCAGCACCTCTATCAATCTCGTTCCCTATTTCTGCTTAGACACCCCAGGAACACACTCAACTGTCACACACCCACATAATTCACAAAGCAACCCCAAGAAACTGCCAGTACCGTGCTGATCACAGCGTGTTCAGTGCAGAGATGATAACAACAGAGAGAAGCCCCAGTCTGACTGCAGGTCTCATTCCTGCTGTTCTCCAGAGGAAACCCTGGATCACAGCCTCTTCCCTACCGAGCACACGCTGCTCCCACCTGTGCACAGCAGGAGCTCAGAGCAGCATTGCCAGACACAGCTCTGTGCCCGCCTGTTGACAGAAATTCTGTAGGCATGGAGGTAGGACATAAGAGGATGCTGGGCCCTGCAGCATTTCCTGCTCTGGCTGGGAAAAGAGCTAGGGAAAACCAGAGCTGTTTAAAGACAATTCTTTAAGGTATAGAAAATATACCTTTCATGCAGTGTTTTCCAAGATTCTGAATTTTTTCCTTGCCCTCTTGTATTGATTTTAAGCCTGACAAGTCCAAGGTATTCCCTGATGATTCAGAGTCCCCTCCTCACACATGGGATAGCCTGAACCAAAATGGGAGCCTAAATGCTGCTTAGGACAGAAAAACAAGTTTCCTACAAATGCCTCAGTACTGGAATATGTCCTTATCATAGACTTCAATAAGATTTCTCTTCAAACAGTAGCACTGGCATTACCGTGCATGATTTAGGTACTAGAGCTGCCGTATCATCAAGAACCCTCCACAGACACAGCTAGGTACCAAAAAATATGTCCACATCTTGTCCTTAGCAGAGTTTCCCACCCACTTGTGACAAACAAGTCATGTGTGTGCAGCTTGTTGCAGGCTTTGACATTGTAACCATCAGGAAAAGTATACAGGAATCCCAGTAGAAGTATACACTTGCAAGTTTATATACTATAGAGACAGCACTACTGCTTGGACACCAAGAGCAAGCGGGAGAAAACATCATATATGTTAGAGAATGCTTAAAACTTCACAAAATACCTGAACAGTTCTAGGTGGAGTATTTCTTTCAGAAGGTCCCAGAGACAGTGACTGGCTGGTGCTGGTGACATTTGGAGCTGGAGCTGTTTTTCTGTAAGGATGGTCCAACATTTCAGGTTACAAGGCAAAAATAAGAGTCATCATTTTTACCTCACAGCGAAAACAGACCTTCATTTCCCAGAGGGTTTTTTTGAAATGGTTGTTGTCCTGACTGAACTTACTGAAAAAGAGTCACCTCCAATGTCTTTCTATCTCCTTCACTGTAGCCAGGCCAATCAACCTGAATGTCTTTGAAGAAACGTTCCTTCAGACTGAAAGAATTCTCATTTGCATCCAGGTTGGCTACCTACCGGCAGACATTTAAAACATCAATATTCATTACACCTGAAGGCAGACTACAGATGTAAAACTGGTAGTACAAAGCTAAAGCAAAGCTGAAAAGAAAATCATGCACCAGTTTTCCAGGATTTTTGTTTGATGCAAAGAACAAAGCAGCTGTCATGTAAGAAGCAACAATATTAAACACGTGTGGTCCATTTGGGCTGTAGAAATTTGGATGTAATAAATGCCAAACTGCTGCAAGCATGGAGGAAATGGATGCTATGAAAACCTCTCCCTGCACCAGGGATCCAGGTTTTTTGGTTTTTACACAGCTTTGGGAACCAAGGTACACTATGCCAGAACTCTCAGTCTTCACCATTTGAAATACATGGAGAGACCAGGTTTTTCCTTTCTGTTTTCATTTTCTTTTTTTGAGTAGGTCCTGAAGAACACCATCTCCATGAGCAAGTCCATATTTTTCCACCCTCAGGAGGACACCTGCTGCCCTCTTGTTTCCCCCAGCTACATTGCCATGGCAGAACACAGCCTGGACCTGTAAGGGGCATGATTTCATCATCCCGTGAAGCACCACAGGATGTTGGCATTTGTCTCTGCAAACAGAACTGCTTTTCTTCCTCAAGTGTCTGCTCAGAGGAAACTACAGCTTCCTATGGAACGCTTATAGGAGATAACCTACCCTAGAGCTACACTTCAACAGCTTAACAGTAACAAAGATATCCAGAATCGGGAATTCACTTTTTAAAAGCAGAACTCAGGCTGTGTTGGAAGAGAAGGAAGACTGTGAATATAAGAGCTCAGCAAGTTCTCCCTACTGGTTTTTCATGTATAGAAAAAAACAACACCACCTCCCTGTGAAGCTAAGAAAAACGTCAATAACAGCTTTTCAGGATGTAGTGCTGTTCACACAGCCCTTTCGGAGTGCAAACCAGTATCTTCAGGCAGTTCACACTGCAAACAAGAAACTACTCCTTCAAAATCTCCTTCAACATGAACAAAAATAAACAGAAAGGAGAATTTTTTTCATTTCTTACCCTCTAAGGAGCTGAGCTTTGAAATCTTATCATCACTTTTTTCATAGCTAAAAAGGAAATATTGCTACTTGATATGTTAATGCTTGCATAATTCAGCAACAGCCTACATTGAGAATATTGAAAAAGGGGAATATTGAAAAAGGAAGGAAACAGCCCGTGCATCCTTCAGTCCAAGTGAATCATATGAATGGCTGTAATAAAGAAATACCAGAGGCACTAAAATGACAAATGGAATATTATGAGAAATAACAGGTGCCAAGGAAGCTGAAGACTCAATCCACACAACAGCAAAGAAACTCTGTGCTCAAAGTTAGGCCACCACCTTGATCATGTAGGATTTGCCTGGAACACCCTTCCCTGGAAGGCAATCCCCACAGATCCAAGTAGAAGGAAATACCATTGAGAGACCACCAAATCCGTTCAAATGATATACTGCCCTATACAGCTACCAAGATTCTCTCCTCTGAAACTTGCCCCAGGTATTTTAAGGACCTCAGCTAAGTGTTTTGCCTAGCTGAGAGTTTCACCCTGTGAAGTTACTTTATGAAGCAATTTAACAGTGCAAGGGAAAGAGGGAGGATTAAAATAAGGCATGAGAAGCAACAACATTACAAAGAATTTATCATTGCCAGCTATTCTAGAAAAACAACAACAAGGCCTCCAAAGTTTTGAAGATTTCTTTCTTTTTGTCACATGGACTTGCAGTTGGGTGGAAACTGGGTAAAGTTGATGGGAAAATGTAAACAAGGAGCATTTCCTAAGCCTGTCATTGGTTTCTAATTGAAACCCTAAAGTAAGGCTGCTAAGAGTTAGCATTGCTGGCAGCAGCTCCAGGATCTCACCTCCTGAAGGATCTTTCCAAGGGATTCCTTGTCCTTTTCCACAACTCCCTCTCTCTCTAAGCAGGCAAGTAGCTCTGACTTCTTGTAATTCTTCAGAGCCAGTAAATGAACCACCCTGTCTCTGATGGGTCGCTGAGAAACAGTACTGAAAAGTCTCCGGATGTATTTTGCAGGGTTCATGGGCATCGTTCTCTTCCTCTCAGGCACAAGATCTGGAGAGCTGTGTGGTGCTCTCCTGAGCTCTGGTATTTTCACTTCAGTAAAGAAAAAACAGAAAACGAATTGTCAAATGGGGAGCGGGAGGAAGCAAGGCAGTTGATTCAAAAGGATGTACCGACACTGTTGAAACGCTCTTTGTTCAGAATTTATAGATCATTACAAATCAAGATAGTAAAGCATTGGGAAGAAACAGTCATTAAAAAGCCCACGTAAAGGAGTGATACTGGAAGGGAGGTATTTATGAAAAACTCTTTATATGCACAGTGGTTTTCATATGATTTCTGCAGTTTGTAAGCTCAAGCACTGAGCTATGTCAAGAGTTATATGGCCAGTGGGATTAAATGCACCTTTGGCAAGTTTGACAACACCAGAGGCATGGGGTGCCATCCAGAGGGACATGGAGAACCTTGGCAAGTAGGGCCCTGGGAACTTAACAAGGCCAAGTGCAAAGTGCTGCATCTTTGGAGTTGGGACATGGCCTATCCCAGCTGGGCATGGGTGCTGGGATGGGATGGGGAGCCTGGGATGAAGGTGGAGAGGACTTGGGGGTGCTGGTGGATGAGAGGCTGGACAGGAGGCAGCAACGTGTGCTGGCAGCCCAGAAAGGCAACCGTGTCCTGGGCTGCATCAGGTGAAGTGTGGCCAGCAGGTCAAGGAAGGGGATATGACACAGCAAGCACTGTTTTGAAACCAGGAATTTGTGCTTAGTGGCTGAGGGAGACTTCATGCGTATTGGTGAGAAATCCGGGAGATTTGTGTCTTCCATCACACACACACAGACTGACCTTTCTTTACACGCTCCTTCAGTCTTGCAATGTACGTCAAATTCTTAATGCCTTTCTCCACTTCCTGTTCCTTGGACCATGCCTCTCTGATATTTGTCCGCAAACCTAATTGCACAAACATCACACACTTTAATTATTTAGAACACTGTAAACATGCCAGTTGTCAAGGGAAGACACTACTAATGTTTTGAGTTCAATCCAATGTGGATAAAGAAACTTCCCACAGCATTCAAACAAAACACCTCCTAAAACCATACCCCTGAATGACTTCTAAAGAAAATTACCTGAAACCATAAGCAAGCATTAAGATGAAAATTAGGTAAGAGTTCTTCACCCAGAGGGTGGTCAGGAATTGGGACAGGCTCCCCACAAGACTGCGTACGGTACCAAGTCCACCAGAGCTCAGAAAACATTTGGACAAGTTCCACAGGCACCTGGTGGGATTCTTGGGGACAGAGCTGCACTTTCATCCAACTCTGATTCTGATTCTCTGATTCTGTGACAAGGCCCAGTCCCTAACTGGTACTGCATGGAGTATGTTGCAAAGGCACCCTGTACCCTACCAGCAACCAGACCTGTCTCACCTGAGTTTCTCTGTGCCAGCCTAAAGCCAAAGCAGCACCAAGTTCCACAATTGTCTCCCTGCTGCCAGTCCTCACACCCCAGTTACTGAATGTTAAATATTCCCTTAAGATCTATGTAGACCACCACCAAGAATCACATGTGAAACAGAACGTTCCCAGTGAGAAATGTGAAGTTTTGTTTTGTCTCTCCAAAAAGCCACCCTGACACTAGTTTAAAATGCTCTGCACTAGCCTAAGGCAGAGCAAGAGCTGCACTTGCAGTGGCAGGGACGTCCCTGCAGGCAGGTGGCTGCAGCCACAGCCAGGTGAGAGCCTGATTTTCTCAGGGCAGCTGGCTGTACTTGGCTCAGTTCACTGCTGCAGGCAGCACCACTGAATGCCTGGAAGGGGAATATGCACCTTGAGTCTGCCTGGAACCAGGCTCCTTGGGGAAACAGCATTGAGAACAGATTAATAAGAAATGACATCACCTAAGCACGTGGTGCTTTGTGGGAAATGATGGGATTTGTGGGGAAGATGACATCAATATCTTCCTTTCAATTCCCTTGAAAAGAATCCAATGCAGCGTTGTGGCAACACTCACTTATTAACAACCAAGACAAAAAATTAAATCAAGCAAAGTTTCCCATGCTGACTTTATTAAATGCTCTATGCAACTTCCTCAAAAATGCATAGGTTTTCTTCCCATTTCCCAATTAAATTTAAAGAATAATGACAGTGCCTAGATACTCCAGAATCAAAACCTTAGCTACCAAGGCAGTGAACTTAGGTGCATGAGGTAGTCCAAACCTTGACCTCAATGCTCCAAATTGCATCACATCAACCAGTATGTGAACAGGGAAGGACTGGCAGGCTTTCTCAGGGGAAAACAAACTAGTGGCTAAATGCAGTGACAAGAGACTGCAAGGTTGATCTGAGGCCATACCACCTCCAGTTGAGATCTTGGAACACAAGAGATCCCCCTGTCCCAGGAATATGCTGCAAAAATGAATTACCAAGTTGAAAATCTTACAAACATTGAGCAAAATGTGAAAGGCAACCATACCTCCAAGTGGGTTATACAATTTGACATTCTGTCCACTTTCATTGTGCGATGCCTCACTGGCATTTGGCTAAAAGGAAAAAGATATTTTCTGTAAAAACTTCAGCCTACTCTCCATCACTGCTGATTAACTAGGCCTCTTGTTTTAAACAAGAGCTCTATTTGTGAAGGTTTGCTGTCACATCACTAGAAAGGGCTGCTTTGACACAGTTCTCCCTCTGCAAGCAACCGGCTACAAAACTGCCCTGAGAGAGCAACCCTCACTTAGCCTCTAATGCAGCCAAGCATTCAAGTAGCAAGTCATCCTTTCCCAGTTGCCGGAATTTATAGACACAGGCTTCCCTTGAAATCAAGTGCCTGAGTACAATTGAACTAACCAGTGTTCAGCTAAGAATGCAGGTGAGAATGGTTCACAAAAATATAAGAATTTTGGATGCAACCTGGTGCTGGGATTTATTTGGTACTAAGGAAGCACATCTTGGCGTCACCTCCAAGAAGAATTTCATCTGCATAAGGTGATTGTCTACTCTCAACAGGCATGAAAACCCTTTCTCTCGTCCTCAGCTCTAGATACAATTCTTTGCAGCTGTGAAATGGAAGCAGTTTATCCTTGGTTGATCATATAGAACAGAATTTGTGTTGCTTGGCTGATCTCATAATTTAGGGCATAATGTATCGCATTCTGCTGGAGGTTAAAACTCACTAAAATGTTCATCAGTCTAAGTACATTTTTAACAAAAACAAGTACTGCCATCCAACTGCTTCATTCTGTAGGCAGAATTGTCTGAGATAAAATCTAAAAAGCTATGATAAATGGACTGAAAGATGCCCATCAATTTTCATGAGAAGGGAGACATCAATACCGAATAGACAATAGAATATTACTTAATTGAAGAAAATATGTAATTTAGAACCAATGAAAATTAATTTTTTTGTTAGCTAAAAATGCTAAAATTTCTTTGTTTGGAAAAGCTTTGAAAATGGTGTGCATGTGGCTGGAGTTCTCCACTATGCATCACAGCTGAGAATAAAGAAATGGCTACTCCTAAATCTAAAAAATATTGTTAGAGAGTTTCCTTTCTCCTGACATGTTCTGTGAGTACAGTGCAAACAAGGAACAATGAGAAATCCATGCATTTTGACCAAGAGCCATGCCCAGAGCATGAATTTCCTGAGTGTCCCAGCGTGGAGAACATCTGACTTTGCCTGGCACCTCCTCAGTGTCGTCCCTGAGAAACACATCCCTCAGAGAACTTCCCATTCCACTGGCACCTCTTCCGTGTGATCCCTGTGAGTTGCTTCCACCCGGGCCGCTGCCTCAAAGGAGCCCTTGGAGCACCAGTGGGGCCCCAGCCCTGCCCAACAGGTCCCGCGGGGTCAGCAGCACCCGACACCAACACCATGGCCAAGCCCCCACCCGCTGGCAGCCCGCAGCGCCCGACACCTGCCCCTCACCTCTTGGTCCTGGGGCCTCTGGGTCACCCTGACGGGCACGGCAGTGCTGTCGGGGGCCCTGTGGGACGCAGTGCAGAACGCTCTGGATTGTGCCCAGGCCCACGGCTCCGCCATCCCGCTCTGCCTCGGGTGCTCTGGCTCCCACACAGCCACTGAGCCTGCTGAGAAATCTGCAAAATGCAAAATATTTGTTAGGAAAATGTGTGTGAATTTGTCCCTGAGCCCCCCCATTTCTGCACAGAACTGTAAATAATTACCGCCACTCAGTGTGTGGATCGGCCTCTTGAACAACGTGCGCTAGAACCAACCAAGCTGGAACAACATTCGCTCTTGCTCTGACACCTCTGCTCTCAACGCTGCTGCTGAGGGGTCTGACCGGTCCTGCTGTGTGCTGGTGACAATGGCCACGTGTCCTTGGAAACGGGGAGTTCCATGTTCCAGGCTGGGTGGGATGTCACTGAGGAGCGGGACGCCACACAGCTGGGGCACAGGGAGTTCACAATGGGCACACATGGGGAATGCCCTATCTTATCCCATGACTGACTCAGCTCATTTCCAAGTGCAGAAAGGGGTGCTCTGGCCAAACCAGTTGCTGCAGTAGCTTTGCAAACCAGGGCTAATGAAGTGTTTCTGCACAAAAGTGCTGCACTTGGCTCTCTCTGAGGCAAAAGAGCAGCTTAACACCCCTATCCAGGGCAGCAAGGTGCAGCCCCCCCAGGACTGGGCAATCCTGTCATGGACCAATCAGTCTGTGAGGCTTCCAGCACATACACAGTCACTCAAATATTATCTCTTTGACAAAACCCCCTGACCTTTCCTCATCCCAGTCTCCTAAAAGGAAACAAGTCAGCAGCATGCCCAGGCTCCCATGTGCTGTGCAGGAGGAGCTGACATGGAAAGGCTCATGCTGGCCCTGAGCACAGTTACAGGTTGATAATTATGCTGACTGCAGCTGGCCATTGAAGTTACTGACACATGTAGATAACATTTTATACTCAGTTTATGATGGTTTTATTATCATTTTCCCCCTACCCAAGATTATTCTTGATTTAAGTCAGCTGGCACCAAAAAAACGATGTCCAGTCATTACCAGGAGAGATAATAAGAGCATGTAGTTAAGAATGTGTTGAATATTACCATCCAAAGCACATTTTCAATGACATCTTGTATTTTTTTTCAAGACCATGTCTAGATCTCCCCATGTCTCATCTCCTGGCTGCCTCACTCACAAGGACAGTGCAGTCTGGGGAAAGAAAGGGAGGAAGCAATTTGTCAAACACCAGAGGCCACATCTGTGTCCCTTTTTGGGAATGACTGGATGGTGTTGATTATGGATCCTCAGTTATGAACTATTGGAAAGGCCTGTGTATGAGTCATGAAAGGATTCCATGGAGGTGTTACACTGGACTCCAGAATGTCCAACAACCTTTCTATATATTTTAAAGGTTATTGATGACAACTCCTGCTCTGGAGTTACCAGATGTGACTGACCCCTTTGCACTGTTCATACATGAGTACCTTTGCCTTGCACAGTAATTCCATCTTTAGCTCAAAGAATGGGAATGAAGGAAGTAACCCTGTGGTATTTTGAGCCTATTTCTCAAAAGACAGCTAACCTATGTATAGAGGGATGGCCACTGCACCTCAGAGCAGGAGCCACCATGGTCCTGATTGATAGAATATACTTGAAAATAAATGGGAAAAAATGTGACAGTTTATGTGCCACACATGGTTATGTCTCATGTAGAACAAAAAGGACATCACTGGTTATCCCTGAGCAGAATCTGAAAGTAACAGGTGGTAGTCCTGGAACAAAAGACCTTGAGACCCAGGCCCCTCAAAAACTTTCTTTGTCCGTGCTGCACATGTGCCTAGAGTGACATGTGGGTCACCTTCCTGCCAGTTCAGAATGTGCAGAACTGTACCTAAGTACTACTTCTGTTCAAAGTTTTCTAGAGGCAAAAAGGTTGCTGGGACAGGGGCACTGGGGGAATGTCAATAAGTAGTAGGTTGTCCTGAAGTCCCTTTTGCCGGGCAGATGCCATGGAGGTCTCTCACCCAGAAGAAGAGCCAGGACCCGCAGGGCAGATCCCATGTCCTGGATCCAGCCAGAACGGGGGTAAATTTTTCACCAGCCAGGAGGAGTATGGCCAGAACCTTGGGGTAATTGGATATCACCTGCCACGTGGCAGGGGGAAGTGGAAGGGGTTTGTTCTTCCTCCGCCGGTGTGCCATTAGTCATGGGGTGTGCCAAGTTCTGTATGGTGAACAATCATGTGTGACTTGTTCACCTCTTGTACACTCTCCTTTTAGTGTTATTATTACCATAAGGCTGGGCAGTTATCCCAGCTGGGCAAAGAGTAGTCCCAGAATCACTCTTACATGAAAAAGTGGATTGCAAACACAAAGCCATTAATTGGAGTACTGAAAAACTTTTGAAACATTGGAAAGATCTATATTTGGGTCTGAAATGGCTCAGATTGTACAATCAAGACTCCAAAAATGTATAGTTTGTAAAAGAGACAACCCTAACACAGCTTACAATGTAGTGCTGAGAGCCATAAAATCTGGGGATGTTCCAAGTGAATAGTGGCAGATGGATTTTACAGAATTTCCCAGAAAATAGGGGTCTAAATCTCTCCTAGTTATGGTGGGTACCTTTTCTGTGTGGCCAGAAGACTTCCCTTGTCACACCAATCAGTCTAGGGAAGTGGTTAAAATATTGTTGAATAAAATAATACTTAGATTTGAGGTGCCTTTAGGAATGTCATCAGATAGAGGTTCCCACTTTATTGCAGAAGGGGTACAAGAATTTAGGAAAGCCTTGGGAATAGCTTGGGATCTTCATACTCCTTATAGGCCCCAAGCTAGTGGCAAAAGAGAGAGAATGAATTATACCATCAAATTGAACTTGGGTAAAATATGTTAGGAAATCTCCTTGATATAGGTCCAAGCTTTACATGTTGCTCTACTTTAAATTAGAATTCAATTAGCCCTGGGAAGTGAAGCCTAGGTTCTTAGAATATGCTGAGGTAGCAGGGACCTGCCAGGATCCTAGCCCTGCACAGAATCACACCAGGTGCCCAAGAGTGCTGTCCAAACACTTCCTGAAGCCTTGCTGCAGTGACCACTGGCCTGGGGAGCCTGCTGCAGTGCTCAAGCACCCTCTGGGGCACGCATGTTTTCCTGATATCCTGCCTAAAGCTCCTTCAACTCATCTTCATGCTGTTTCCTTGAGTCCTGGCACTGAAGCTCTGCAAGGAAAGGACTATGACAGTTGATATTTAGGCCTTGTAACTTGAAATATTGGACGATCCTTACAGAAAAACAGCTCCATCTCAGAGTCCCACCAGCAGCAGCCAAGCAACATCTCCAGGGCCTTCAGAGAGAAACGCTCCAGCAAGACCTGCTCAGGTATTTTGTGCATTTTTAATATTCTGTACGCTGTGTAAAGTTTCAGCAGACTTGCTGGTGGTATAAAAGCTGTGATGTGAATGTGCAGGAGCAGGCCTAAGCATGTTTTGCCTTAGACATTCCAAGTGCTGTGACAGAAAGGCTGTGGTGAGAAGAGAGGATCCTGCAGGGGTGGAGCAGCACTGTCCTGAGCCAAATTTCTCCTCTGCCTGAAGACTTGAGCTCAGTCCCCACCTCAATTCATTCCCTGGAGGAGGCCTCAAAAGGCTGGCTCTGCAGGAAAAATCTCCTGTACATAAGAGGCTGCCCCAGGGCCAGGCAGATGGGGCCCTCTCGCCCTCTTGTCCCTCTGTCTCTCTGTCACCCTCATTGCTGACTCCAGCCCTGCACTATCCACGTGGCTGCACCAACACAGGATCTACAGAATGGTGATATTCCCTCAGTCCCTCCTCTGTCTCTGTTTCACTCCTCCCTCACTCTGCCTGGGCACACACGGCTGTCCTGTTCTACTCCATGCTCAGTTCAGAAGTTTGCAGTGGGTGTGGGGAGCTTGTGGCCATGTGCTGTGGCTTGTGAGTCAGCAGCATTGAGAAGGTCCTTGGGAGGAGCTGAGAGATGATTGAAGGGCACTGAGCAGCACTGAGGGCTTATTGGGAAGCACTTGTGAAACTCTCTTGTGCAAATTTAAGGGTTTTGTCCGCCAACAGCTTTTGAGTCTGCACAGCAGGTAGCCTGCTGGACCTTAGACTACTGTACCTAAAAGCACAAGAGTTTCCTGACATGTGGCTGCTGTCTTTGTTCATCCCGATGAGAATTCACAACCAGCCATCACACCCTGCACTCCTGTATTCTTATAGCGAAGCACTAATCTCATTTTTAACACATAAAACTCTAAAACAGCCAGGTGCCTCTTCAGTAAGTCATGTGGGAGTTTGACAGCAAAAGCTGAGTATTTTCCTGGTGTGTACAAGCAGAAATTGGGACCTAGATAAAACTTACAGGACATCCCCTTTGGGGGAGGCTTTGCTGGAGATGCTGAAGGGAGTGGGAGCTACCTCCCAAAGCCTTTTAACAGTAGACCTGGAGAAGGACTTGCTAAGTCCTAAGATGAGAAACTAGGAATGCAATAGAGCAGATATTTACCTGGAGGTCTTCCATTATTGGACTGCTATTTTTTTAAAAAAAACCATGTGTTTTCAACCATTGCTAGTTCACAAATCCTGCTTTTTTAGAATGGAGCAAAACCTGATCTGGGTCAGAGAGTAATGAAATGTTTTGTTATTGTTGTAGAAACGGGGTTCTGTCTTGACCAGACCTGTGATGAGCAAGAAGCAGAGGATTGAGCAGTAGCTCAGTTACCTCCAGCCAGCACCTGGTGGCCGCTCTTCTTCCTGGCTGCTGGCTTTGACATCCCATTCTACTTCCTACCTGTCTCCAAATGTCGGCTCCATTTCCCCTGCACCTTTTGGGTTTAAGAAAGACACAAATTTCTGAGTTCTACAATGACAGCAATCATGTGCTGAAGACTACCATGTGAAAAAAGATGTGAAAAGAATTCGGGAGGCTGAAGTAGTAGTGTCCCTTGGATCTCAATGAAGGTATCAGTGTACAGCTTTTCCTAACTCCAGTGTGGATAATGATGGAGTAAAGATTTGATGATTAAGGGAAGCCTCTGCATGAATTAAGGTGCAAGAAAGACTCTATTCCAGAGTCACTAGTACAGACATTATTTAATAGTAAATGTGAACTAGAGGGATAGAAAGCTAAAGGAGGAGATGGGCCAGGCAGGGAGAAAAGCTGAGATGAACACCGAGGTGGGTTAGGCCCGCATAGGCCCTCCCTTCCTGCAGTGCAGTTGCACAGGCTCAGCTGCAGCAGTGGTGCTGCATCCCCTCATTGCATTTGCAGTGCAGGAGGGGAGGGAGAACTGTCTGTGTGTGTGTGTGTGTGTGTGGTATAAAACACTGGAAATTGTGCCCAGCTTGTCTCAGAGCAGTGATGTTGACAAGGGCAGTCAGGCCCCTGCAGCTCTGGGGCTGTGGGGCAGCTGTGGCCTTTGGAGCAGGCAGGGCCCTGGCTCGCACTGGATGCAGCCAGGGATGCTCTGTGGAAGGCTGAGGGCAAGCCTGGCCCTGCAGGGGAGCAGTGCAGTGAGGCCCGTGCTAGGGCTCTTGCTAGCTAATGTCACTGGGCAGAGGCCAGTAGTCCAAGCTACTGCTTCTCAGGAACCTCTCAAAATGTTGAAAGGCAACTGTAGTTTTCTCTTCTAACTTGTCCTGCACACCAGTCAGGTGCATCTGGCCTGGGATGCATCCCTGGCATTTGTTGTTGTCTCTCCCTGTACTGAATTTTAACTTGGTAAATATTTATTGCTTGTAAATATTTATCTCAAGATGGTTTGAAGTGTTCATTCCCATGTGGAATGAGTTTTTGTCATTCCAAAGAGAACCAGATCTTCAGGCCCAGAAGAGCAGAAGCTTTGGTGTGACAGTATTATTCTCATTGCCACTTCATCTTGGATTTGTATCATGAGCTTGATAAACCTCACACCTGTTGATTTGATGGAGAAGGTTTGAGTCCCTTCAGTGGCTTTAAGCATGAATGAGTTTTGCCCTCTTTAGCCACTGCTGGGCTTTGGGTTGTTATTGTGGTTTCAGACTTGTCTAGAGTTTGTTGTAAAAGAACAGCCTCAGTTTGCAAACTTCCCAGAAGACTCCAAAGTCAGTCTGAGAGTATTTTTACTGCTTTACATGAATAAAACCAGACTGGCTTGGCTTGGTAACCTCTGAGTCTGCCTCAAGGCTATTTTAAAGAAAAGGTCAGGAAATTCTAAACTCTGCAGAAATGCTGACATGCCTGAATCTTTTTTTTTTTTTTTTTAATTTCTTCTTCCTAGGGTAGCCCCAGCTACTCTGAGATGAAAAGCAGATGCCAGTACCTCCACAAAAAGCTGTCCCACATTTAGCAATGAGTATCTGAATTTGGCAAGCAGCAAGTGGAGTCCTGGCACCAGTCGTCTGCTTCAGCAAGGAATCATCTATGAACTCAGGCTGTTTTATTATAAAAGAAGATTACATTTTTAGGATTCTTCAAGTTAGGATTGAGTAGATGATTATTTGTTAAAAACATAGGATTAGTTAGTCTAAGATTACAGAATTTAGTATTGAACTTTAGCAATAAAGAAGTTGCACTATTGTTAACAAAAGTACTGAAGTCTGTCCAAGATATATTTGGTTTATAGTTTCTTCATCCTAGCCTAGGTCCCAGTTCCAGTAGCATGTTTTGGGGGTTTATTAGAAATGACACTCAGTTGATTAGAGGAGAAACAGGGGATGAAGCTTTCCAGCCTTTCCTTTCCTTCTTCTCTGAATCTGTTATTTCCCTTTTTGAAAATGGTCAGTTTTCCCTGAATGTTAAAGAGACCACTTTCGTCATATTTAATCTAGTAAGCTTCCTCTATACAGTCTACAGCTTCTCTAAACTGAGGGCTAAGATGTCCAGAGGAGCTGATGAGACTCCTAATCCAGAAGTAGACCCAAATGGGGAGAATTCTGAGTAATGTAGAAAATAAGACAGAATGAGCCAAACCCCAAAAGAATTTTCTGATCCCCTGTGAGAACCCTGGGTTTGGTTTGGGGTCTCGAGTGGTGGTAAAGTCTCTCCTCCAACCCGTGCTTCCAAAGAAAAACTCCACAGCCTCTTGTTGTTTGGTCTCTAGGCAGTTTATTGCGAGTTATCTAACAGATTGTGTTCGCGGGCTGCGGCTGTTTGATCAGCGGCCCCGGCAGAGACACACACACTCCTGACACCCTCACTGTCCAGTGTCTTCTTCTTCTCTCCCCCCCACCCAGGGCTGCTGCTATCTTTCATAAGATATATTACATATAACATGTTTACAATTATTCCCCAATACCTACTACCAATATTACCAAGTGCTTTTCTACTCTAAACCAATCTGTGAATGCCAACATCACCAAGAACATGGAGGCAAGGAAGAAGAATGAGGAAGAATACGATCAGCCCACTTTCCTCCATCTTAGAACTTCTTACCCCTATGTACAAAGTAAAAACCCCCCTGAACAGGTGCTAAAACCCCCCTGTACAATACTAAAACATTTTCCCCTCTGTTTTTTAACTTCTTTTACTATACTATCTAACCCTTTGTGACTGCTCGTTCCACCTTCAGAGCTGGTAATTCATTCCATGGCTCAAACTCGAAATCACAGCTGTTTCCAGCTGCTTGCTGGGGTCTAGAATGCTTCTGACCAAGGCCTGGAACCTCTAAAAATGTCTGAGAGACATTTTAAGTTCCCACAACAGAGATGTGAGTGTGAAACCACAAAAAGTTGTGTGACCTCATAGGGACAAAGTTACATCGCAGAGATGTCTGTGTGATATCACAGAGATGTCAGTGTGACATCACAGAGATGTCTGTGTGACATCACAGACAGCTGTGTGACATCACAGTGATGTCATTGTGACAGCCCAGACATGTCTGTGTGACATCACAGAGAGCTGTGTGACATCACAGAGATGTAAGGGTGACATCAAAGACAGCTGTGTGATATCACAGAGATGTTATTGTGACATCACAGAGCTGTGTGACGTCAGAGAAATGTAAGCGTGACGTCACAGAGATGTCTGTGTGACCTCACAGACAGCAGTGTGATGCCACAGTGATGTCATTGTGACATCACAAAAATCTGGGTGACATCAGACAGATGTCAGTGTGACATCACAGATAGCTATGTGACATCACAGAGATGTCCATGTGACACCACAAAAAGCTGGGTGGCCTCATGGGGTGGAAATGACATCACAGTGATGTCTGTGTGACATCAAATACAGCTGTGTGACATCACAGTGATGTCATTGTGATGTCACAAAAATCTGTGTGACATCAGAGATATGTCATTCTGACATCAAAGAGAGCTGTGTGACATCACAGAGATGACTTTGTGACACCTCATGCAGTCCAAGTGACATCACAGAGATGTCTGTGTGACATCCCAGAAATGTCAGTGTGACATCACAGACAGCTGTTTGACATCACTCTGATGTCTGTGTAACATCACAGATATGTCTGTGTGACATCACAGAGAGCTGTGTGATGTCACAGAGATGTCAGGGTTACATCACAGACTGCTGTGTGACATCACAATGATGTCATTGTGACATCAAAAATGTCACTGTGACATCACAGACAGCTGTGTGACATCACAGATATGTCATCCTGACATCACAGAAATGTGGATGTGACAGCGCTGAGAGCTGTGTGACATCACAGAGATGTCTGTGTGACATAACAGGAGGTTGTGTGATATCACAGTGATGTCCATGTCACATCACAGAGAGCTGTGTGACGTCACCAAGAGGTCAGTGTGACATCACAGACAGCTGTGTGAAATCACAGAGAAGTCAGTATGACATCATAGGGATGTCCATGCGACATCGCAGGCAGCTCTGTGACATCACAGTGATGTCATTGTGACATCACAAAAAGCTGTGGGAGCTCATAGGACCGAAGTGACATCACAGAGATGTCTGTGGCTGCACCACTTCTGCTTTGGTTCCTGCCTGCATCTAGAAGTGCCACAGATGTGCCAAGTGGGGCCAGTGGCCCATATGCCAAGGGCAGTGTAGTCTGGAGGGCATGAATGAAGAAGAGCCATCCCCACTTTTAAACCTTACCAAAGGCACCAAGAAATGTCACTTTGTAGCTTTAAGAGACAGCTGACAACTCAGAAGGAAATGCTGAGTGTATTCACAGGCTGAAAAAAAGGGAATCTTCCAGGCAAGTTAAAGTTTCAGAAGCTTTATTTTCAATCCTAAACTATAATCCTACTCTACAATCCTACTCTACAAAACTACTCTTCAGTCCTGTTCTTAGCTGGTTATGGAGTAAATGGTCCTGATGTGATTATCACAGTTGGTAGATAGTTCTTGTTGGTAAGTAATGGAGGGAGGGAACAGCTTTGTGTGTCCTTTTGGGGGATCGCCCCAATTTTCTGGTGTCCTCCGTTCATTTTGGGATACCACACCTCCTCTTTGGGCATCTCCACCCAGCGATTTTGGCTTCCACTCCTTCCACTTTGGGGTCCCCCTTTAACTTTGTGCACCCCATCCCCATGTCCCACACATGCCCAGCGTCCCCAGTGTGCACTGAATGGCCAGCAAGGGACTGGGGAATGCTGGGACCCACAGTGATGTCAGTCTTCTCTCCTGGTTACACATAGGACTCCTCGGCCCTTTCTGGGGTGCCCCGGAGTGCCAGAGCCATGGTGAGGAAGTGTCTTTGCTGCCATCCTGTGCAGGATCATGCTTGGCCCATTATGGCCTCATGTCCCCGTCTCTCATTGTCCTCTGACATTCCCTGTGTCCCTGCACCCCTCTCAAGAGCAGGACTTTGGTGCCAAGCCCAGCGCTCCAAATCCACGCGTTGCCTCTGTCCTTGTGGTATCCCCGCACGTACTTTATGGACAAGAATAGCCCTTAGTTAATCTAAGAATTGATACCTGGCTAACAAGATAATGACCCATCACTCTCACTGGTTTGCCCCCTCCTCCCTACCTTCTTTTAGGTGCCGAGGCAATGAGATAATGCTTGAGCTATGCTAAAAGCTGTGCAGAAAGAAGTAGTTACTTTGTACCCAGGGATGGGAATGAAGCACTTTCTAGAAATCAGCAAATTTAGCAGAACAAGCTAACTGCAAAAGACTCACCAGTGCCTATTTGAGCAGACAATCTTGTAGAGCATGTGCAGAAACAGAGGTAAAACAGCTGAAGCCCGAGGAAGCCTTCTGAGCCTTCATCCAAAACGACCACCAGAGGCTGACGACAACCTCTTGCAGAAATTGCACATGGTCTACAAGGGCTTACAGAATCATGTAATTAGAAAATATATTGCAATATGAAGGTTAGGAATGTATCATGGTCACATTAAGTTAAAAAGGTTTAGAAGATTGTTCTGTAAAAAGAATGGACAAGTGGTGATTACGCGGGCGCAGGGAAGACAAGCACAGTCAGTATGATTGATAAGCAAGCTTCTTTTATTCAAAAATCCTGTCAGTTTATAGAGGGTTTGCTACAAGCAAAGTCAGCAACAGCTCTCATGGGTCAAGTTTACAAAGGTCTTTGTTTTACTTCTCCTACGGGTGGTTACAGATGTAGCTAAGTTCTCCAAGCCAAGTTCTCATTGCTAAGTCATGCCTTCCAAGGACAGAGCATATCTTTGAGGCTATGCCTGTCCTTATTATCTCATTCTGAACTTGCTCTATTTCCCAGGCCTAGAGAAACCTTGTACAGTTTCCCAGACCTAGACACAGAGCCTGTTTCCCAAGCTTTGTTCCCAGGCCAGACACAGGCTGATTCTGATTCTAGGGTCTTAAACAGTGGTATCAATGAATAACTGTTCCATTGATCCATGACCCCTCTCCTGCAACCATTCTCCAGCAAAAATTGCTAAGTTTCTCTATCAGTCTATTTGCAAAGTAACTGGTTATCCTAATAAATTTAGATACATTTCCCCTTTGATTACAAATTAAGCATTGCACCTTCAAGGCATATCCAGGGATGCACAGGTGACACTGCGCTCATTGTCTCAAACAAGGTGAGCGCAAACATAGAAATCCCCCCCGACACTTCAACATGTAAGCTGTTATCCAACTGCACAAACACCTTCTCTCCTAAACCAAATCCGTGCTTCTGTGTTTGCTTTCATGAACTTTTTAGAACGCACTTTTCAGGACTTTGAAAACAAGCAGTGTCTTTGGATTTGAAAATGTCACCAATACAAAGAAAGTCTGTGTTGCAGCGAAGTTGCCTTCTGGCTGGTGTAGGAAGCTAGCAGGAGCTGTCACACAGGGATTGGCAACACTATGTATAGAAGCCTCTGCCCTGGGTTTTACTCTGCATGGTATAGTTTTTCCTTGAAAGATTGATAATTTGACATTGAATCAGAGTTTGTCAGTGAAAATAAAAGGGAAAGTGCTAATTTACATGGACTAATCAACAGGTCCAAATAATTTAAACATGGTTTTGGGATGATGATGGGTCTTCAGTGAATAGGTTTTCATTTGGGAAGGGTAGAAGGATATGACCTCAAGGCTGCAGGACAATCCATTTGTTATTAGATAGAAATTCCTGTTATTACCTTCCCATGTATAGTTTTTAACCTTTCTGTAATCTCAAATGACCTGAGTTCTGTGATTATTGCATCTGAACTCTTAGCTGCAAAAAACCCAACATTAAAAGCCATGGTCGTATTTTGATTCCGAAATAAGAAAACATGCAAATTGGTATTTCAGTCATAGCAGTGGCAGACTTTTAGGTTTAATCCAATTCCTGTTATATTCAGAAACCTGCTATTGGCTTCAAGAGGAGCCTTCTGCTAAGAAGAAGGTTCTCTTTTGCTTTAATGACTTTGTCTCCATTTAATTGTACCTAAGAGTTTATCTCTAACACCTCTCTCCCAGCAGCTCCGAGCTGCGGTGTGGCACAGCGCTTGCTGTGTGCCAGGGAGCACAAAGCAGGCTGGCCTGCCGGCCCTGAATATTTCTGCAGAGCACTCTGCAGCTCCCAGCTTTGCTGTGGCTCAGTGCAGAGCTGCAGGATTGCAGGCGCTGCCTCCCAGAGCTGTGTGAGGCACTGGCTCCTGCAGCCGTGAGCTGACAAGCTGTCCCTGCCTCCCGCTGGCCTCGGGTCCCCTGGCACAAGTGCCGTGCCCGAAGGACGCTGCCCTGTGCTCCAGCCTGCCGAGCAGCCCGGCTCCCTGCCCCGGTGCCCAGGGTGCTGCACACACTGCTGACCTTTGCCAGGAGTCGCAGGGCAGCGGCACAAGAGTGGGAATGCTGAGCCAGGCCAGCGGGCCTCGGCTGCCCTTGGCCTTTCTCTCCTCGGGCAGACTCCAGAGGGCCAATGCCTCCAGGCTGGGCTGTGCCCAGCAGGGCTCCGCTTGCCCTCGGGAGCAGCCGGCTGCGCTTGGGCTCTGAGAGCGGAGGATGCGCCCGCTGCCAGCAAGAGGCACGCAGGGCCGGGCTGTGCCTCCTGCAGCTACCAGGGCCTCCTTGCAGCCTGGCCCTGCCGAGGCTCAGGCTGCTCCGGGCTCTGCCAGGGCTCTGCTGCGGCTCCACGCCGGGCAGGGCCGGGCCCGCTCTCAGCTCACACTCGCTGACAGCTCTGCACCACAGGAGACCTTTCAGAGCACCTCTCTGATCTTTCTGCTTTCTCCGCTGAGCGAGGCTCTCCTCCAGCCAAAGACATTGCCCTTCACGATACAAATCCAAGTGGCAGGCACCCAAATGCTCTTGAGTCACAGCTGAAGGCCTGCATCTGCACAGGATGTTTTGGCTGCACCACTTGCCCTTTGCTTTTTCCTGCAAATGCCATTGCCCTTTCTGCCTCAACTAGAAATACTACAGCTGGCCAAAAGCTGCCTAGTTGGCCACATTCCCAAGACAGTGTGGTCTGGAAAGGATGAATGAAGAAGAGCCTTCCCCTACTTAAAAACCATACAAAAAAAGCCAGAAGTGCCATTTAACACCCATAAAAAACAACTGGTAATTCAGAAGGAAACGCTGAGTTTTCTGAAGGGGTCAGAAAGAGGGCAGTCTTCCAAGTGAGTTTATTTTTCAGGAACTTTATTTAATGAAAATCCTTGTTTACAATCTTATTCTACAAAACTCTTCAACAATCCTACTCTACAATCCTATGCCACAATCATATTCTACAATCCTATTCTACAAAACTCTTCAACAATCCTACTCCACAATGCTCCTCTACAATCCTATTCCACTAAACTGTTAAACAATCCTATCTACAGTCCTATTCCACAAAACTCTCCAACAATCCTGCTCTACAATCCTCCTCTAAAATCCTATTCTATAAAACCTTATCAACAATCCTCCTCCTATAATCATCCAATCCTCAAAATTCCTTTTGGTGATTACATCTTGAATTGGTTGTTACATTCTTCACTCCTGCATCCTCTTCAGGACGGTGATGAGTGGTGCCAGGATGGATACTGGCTTGGCTGATGTTACAAATGGATGCTGTCCAAAGGGAAAAAAAAAACAACAAAGAACAGTGAACCATGACCTTCCAAGCTCAGTGCCTCACATACTCCATCCGGATTCCTCTAGTCCCTAGAAAGACCCAGAAAGGAAAACAATGCAACCATCTGCTCCTCAATTGTCAGGTGCAGGACCTTGCCATCACAGGCAAACCCGGCCCAGAATCCCACTCATCCATTTATTCTGGTTTCTTCACCTTGCTGGGATTTTTGCCCTGCCAGTGCTCTAGAAATGCTGCTTTCTGTCCCTGGGGTTTCTTCCTTTCAAGAAGCTCCAATGACTCCCATAGGTCCCTGTCTTGTGCTAATTTCCACAGGCACACAGAGCAGTGCCTGCCTTTCCATGCCCTGCCCCTCCTGTGCTGCATGGCACCTTCCTTCCCAGCAGGGCCAGCCGAGTGGCGCTGGGTCCTGCAGTTCCCTCTCTGCCACACAACCTGGCAGTCAGCCTGGGCCAGTTCCCCTCTGCCTGAGCGTGCCAGGCAGCAGATGGGGCTGGGACAAGTCCCTCTCAGCTCTCCCTGTTTGTGTGCCAGAAACCTCTAAGGGTGGGGTGGGGGGCACAAACCAGGGCCCCTCAGAGGCTCACAGTGAGTCCCTCACAGCCCCTCCTGCCCACAGCCAAATCTCTCCAGAGTGCTCTGCCAGGACTGGCAGCCGTGGCTTCCTCCACCACCATTTCATGTCTCTCTACAATGCTCTACGTCAATTCTTTTGCTGTTAGGTAAAACAGAATACACCACCAAATTAAAAAACAGGGCAACAAAAAGAATAAGAAAATAGAACACCTGTCCTATCTTCTGCAGAGAGAGGTGGAAGTATTCAGTTTTGTGAAGAACGGGACTCAGGGAGACTTTATTGCCACTTTGCAAGACTTCAGAGTGGCTTTGAAGAAAGTGGGGTGTCGCGGCGCGGCATGCGCCCCCCCTCGCCGCGATACCCCGAGCGGTGGCGTGCTGGGCGGCGAGAGGGAAGAGAACGGGCAGCCGCTCCCCCTGGGGTGCTCTGCTGTCCCAGTCGGTGGCGCGGGAACAGAGGGAGGCGACACGGGACTTGGGGGTGAACAAGATGGATTTATTCAGTGAGCCCCAAGACCTTATGGAGAGGGTGAACAAAGGTTTTATACAGAACTCAAGAGGAGGGGAGTAGAAACAACAACCACTGAGGGTAGGGCTGGGGAGGAGTTTAAGGCAGGACTAACATATGACAAACCTATCAGGGGAAACAGGGGAGTGGAGTAACACAAAGTAACCAATAGGGTGTTGAGCCTCACTAAATAGACAGGGAATGGTCTGGAAGCAGGGGAGG
Source organism: Lonchura striata (assembly GCF_050655825.1). Lineage (NCBI taxonomy): Eukaryota > Metazoa > Chordata > Aves > Passeriformes > Estrildidae > Lonchura > Lonchura striata. The sequence continues at coordinate 13,110,842 of NC_140740.1, forward strand.
AGGCTGAGAGGAATGACAGGGAATGTTCTGGGGAAAGGGGCAGGGAAAGGGAGGATTGACAACTTGGAGAGGAGTGGGTTAGGGAAGAGCTTGGGGAGATTGACAGCTGGGGAGAGGAGGAGATTGAGGGGTTGGGGGGTGAACAGACACTGAACAATTATTAAATGAAATAAAAACACACCACCGCAGTGGGGGACACCGTTTTTAACAGGGCCAGTTACAATAGAATGTGGGCAAATAGTTTCAAACACAAAGGGGATCTAATCAGAGTAGGTCTAAGGAAGACCTTGTTTACTCAGAGCAGGGTGCCACCCTGGCACAGGCTGTCACAAGAGCTTGTAGGTGCCCCATCCCCGGAACCATTCCAGGTCAGGTGGGAAAGGGCTCTGAGCAATCTGATCCCTCTAAAGATGTCCCTGCTCATTGCAGGACACTTGGACCAAAGGACATTACAGAGCCCTGCCAGCCCAGCCCAGTCTAGCACTCATCAGCATTTTCATTTGAAGAGCACCAAGAGTGGAGGTGAGGAGGAAGGGGGCTCATCTGAGGCCTCGGACCTTGGTGGAGGAGGAGCCCATCCCTCGCACACTGTTTCACCTCAGCCCCTTGGCATTTTACCTGCAGCAGCTCGTTGGCAGACCAGCGCCGCTCCTCGTCTCTCTGCAGGCAGCAGCTCAGGAAGTCACGCAGCCAAGCCGAGAGGAGCTTGGGCTGCCGCAGCTGTGGCGTCCCTGCTGTGGCTATCAGGAATTTAGTCTGGATAAACAGGAAACACAAGGCTCCACCTGCTTCTTTCCCATCTGTAACTGCCCTCCCAGAACCCATTGTTTAACCTCTCTTCTTCAGTGGCAGTTTCTGCCCTGGCAGAGACCCAGAGATGACTTTCCTTTACCAACAAAAAAACAAACTCTGATGCAGCCACAGCTTTGCCAACATCCCGCAGATCTTGCCTTGGCAGCCAATTTCATTGATTGACCTAGTTAGTTGGGAACTACATCAGCAAAAGCACATTTGCTTCTCTGAGGATTCACACCAGCTTGGCAGCCTTTCTGGAAGGGGGACTTTGCTATACTAAATAATTCCAAGGATTAGGACATGAAAGGCATCTCTGCAGTGCTTGTGGGTCACTTCAGCCCGGTTGCCATAGAACAAAACTTTCAAAGTTTTTTGTCCTGTTCTTGAAAACAATGGTAATTGAACGAAAAGAAATGAAATCCATCAGTTAATCCCCAGGTAAGGAAACAAACATTTATAATCTCATATTCAACACAGACATATTAAGGTGCATGCACAAATGTATGGGGATGAAAATGCCTGCTTGGGCACACAGGAGCCACCTGCAGCTCTGTCTCTCAGCAGTCTGAAAATTTCAGCTTCCCTTATGCAGCAACAGAAAAACTTTTCCTGCTTCAAAGATGAAGATGTGCCATCCCTGTGGACACCCTCTGCTCATTTAGCTACACAAGTCAATGCATGAATGGAAGGCCCATCCCAGAAAATGCCAGGAAACAAACAGGAGGTTTTGGCAGGCTCTCCCTCTCACCAGGCTCCGGCTTGGTGATGTGGAGAAGATGGCTTGGGCTATGAGAGAAACACAGTCACTAAGTGTTTCAGCAACACTGCACAAGAAGCAGAAGAGACTCTGTGGCCCTTGCAGCCTCATGTTCAGGTTCCAGGCATGTTTCTCAGTGTGCAGAAACTGCACAGGGGATGCAGTTCCTCACTAAAACCACTCTTTTAGAAACTCTGTTAGGTTTGGCTTTCTTTCCTTCATTTCTGGAAGTACAGCACCAATTCTGAGATTCTTGTTTCCTGTTATTGTGGCCATCTACACAGACCAAAGAACTGGAACCACTTACAACCCAAAGGAAAGTGTTGCCTGAGCACGGGGTTTGTTTGCATGTGGTATAGCTTGAGTTCCACACTGATGCAACCACAACTACAGCAGATGCTGATGTGTTGCAGGGACATTTTAAGGAGTGGACCTTGGTGGCAGTAGTTCCAGCAGATGGCAATGGGATTTTGTCCAATGGCATGCAGAACACAGGGCAGGTGAGAAAGACAAGCGGGATCAGTGAGCATTTGCTCCTTACCGTGGCAGGACTTCGGCTCCGGTAGGGAACTTTCCGTTCTATCATTTCGATTCCCACAATTCCAAAAGACCATATGTCCACTTTGGGGCCATATGGTTGACGCATCACCACTTCAGGCGCCATCCACCAAGGAGTCCCGGCCACCGAGGACGGTCTATTCTTCCCAGGGCTGAGCTCAACAGAGATGCCAAAATCAGCTGAGGGGAAAGCAAAATACTGCTTTTATTTGAATTCTGTGCAATTAGGAAACCAAACAAAAGAATTGCCCAGTAGAACTTTGAGAATGTGCTGTTGAATCTCCTGGACAACTGTCCCTGCTCTGTTTCCTCAGGATTTTAGCCAAATCCCCACATTTTGTATACTGCCTTCAGCAGTGGCTTTTGTTCTATGGAAGCTTTAGACTTGTTGCTCCCTCCCTCTGCAATGGACACACACAGAGCAACACCACTCTTGAGTGCTTGTGCATTGTCATACCTCTGTGCACCTTGCAACCGTGTCATCAGCTCAGAGCGGGGGGTCCCTGCACTGCCACCAGCACCATTTATTAGGAGCTGGCAGCCACTCAAAGCAGTCCCTCACCCCACATCCCTGAACGCTGCACCTGACCAGGAATATACTGACCCAGCTTGACAGAGCCGTCAGTTCTGAGAAGGATGTTGTCGCTCTTCACATCTCTGTGGATCACTTGGTTTGAGTGAAGAAAAGCCAATCCTTGCAGGCACTGAGAGAGTAAACAGAACCAGGAGGGACAAACCCAGTGATTTCATCACACCAGAAAGGAAACAGAGACTCTAAAAGGTTCCCATTCCCCAGGGGAATGGCGAGTAATGGCAGAACACAGTGCCACTGAGAGGAAGAGTTGCTGCTCCAACACTTGCAGAGCAGGACCTTTCTAAGGAAAGGCATGTCACCTTTTGAAAGAGCAACAACACCTGCTGTTGTAAACTGTCCCCCTGCAAACCAACCAGGATGACTGCTGCTGCAGTGAATGTGCTCAGAAGCAAAGAGCATTTTGGCTGCACTAGTATCCTTTTTTGCTGAGGACTGAGAGAAATGAGTCTCTTTTTTTTCCTTTGCTGTTCATTTCAAATCCTGCTACCAGCACCTTGCTTCTACAAGAGAGGAATGCAGTGAAGACAGGCAAAAGTTTAGGGAGGCAAGATGGAGAACAGCAAACACAAGAGGCAGAGTGAGAATACAACAGCAGGAGATAAGAGTACAAGAACTGAGTAGAGTGGGTGCAGGGGCACTCCAGGCATTTCACTGGAGATGCTTTTACATGCCCATAGCATACCAGCAACGCAGAAGCAAAGTTTGGCACATGAAACCTCTCCTGTTCTGAGCCCCTGTTTCCCAGATAATCCTACCCAAACCCTTGGAAGCACAGGTGGGCTTGCTGACCTCCCGACTGATGACTGCTATCTCGATTTCAGTCAGGAAGGTCTTCCTGATGACATCGCTCAGAGCGCCTCCATCCATGTACTCCATGACCAGCCAGAGTTCCTCACCCAGAAGGTGGCTGAAGGAAAGAAACAAGGGCGTGAAGATAAACATGTATGGCTAGGTTGATTTTTTGCTTCCGGGCTTCTTGTTTCCAAAGCCCTTTGTGACAAGGACAGAATAAAAGGAATAGACATTCCCTCCTGGCTGTGCTTTGTTTGCAATCTGTGCAGTCTCAGGGAGAAAGGCACAGCTGTGAAAAAGGAGATGTCTTAGATGGCCAGCAAGTGAAAAGTGTGGTTTAGTAAGAGCCCAGATCAAAAGCCTGTCACGCGTGGTGTTTCTGGAAATAAGCACCTAGTCTTCCTGGCATGCATAGCAAAGAAAAAGAGGGGCAACAATCCAAGGGAAATCCACTTTAGGATGGTTCATCATTCAGCATTGAAGAAACTTTAAAAAATCAATCCCAAAAGAATGTGGAGGCAGTGAACTTAGAATGTATTAACTTCGTATGATACAGCTGATCCCGGTTTTGAATAATTTTGGAATAATTTTCAAACTATGTGTGCCAGGGAAGACTCATGCAGAGAAGATGCACTCTCTTCTCATCCATTGCAGATGAGTAGAGAAATATTAATACAAATTAATTAACAGCTCTACTTTCTAGAAGTGACCAAAGTGGATTTTTAACCTCTCATGTTTGCAGTATGTACATGCATATTCACAGGATAAGACCATGACCACTCACCTGTCTAAATAATTCACAACACTGGGACTCCTATGCTTCTTCATGATTGTGATTTCATTAACGGTTAGTTGCTTCCTCTGCCGTCCCTTAAGGCTTATTTTCTTTATGGCCACCTAAAATGACACTGAAAATCAGTAACTTGAGAAGTTGGTGTCATGAGACCACAAGGCACATGGAGCAAGTGATTTTGCAATGACACAGTTGAGCTGTGCCAAACTGCCTTGTGATTAGGCATTGCAGTAATTAGGAAGTGACATTGCAATAGCCCATTTCTCCACTCCCTTGGGGGCCAGTTACAGGGTACGTGGCCACTGAGGTTTTGCTGTGAACACTTGGTGACACTGGTGTCTCAACTATCACCCACAAACCTCTGAGCCCACTCCCTGCTGCTTTGTATGGGATTCAGAAGAAGTAATCCATGCCTTAATACTCTGTGGCTACATCTTGGGCTATGGGCAGGGCTTCGAGTTTCTAGAGATACCTTGCAGATCTCTCCCTTTGTGCAGTTCCCAAGTGCAGCACTGCAGGTGGCTAAAGAACTACCAGTAACTTTCAGATGTATTTGCTGGCAACCAGAAGTGAGAATTCAGGACTATGAAGCTGTAGCCCCAAAGAGCAGTGAGATGCCCTAAGGCACCACCTTTGTTTTAGCAATTGAGAGCGAGTGAGCACATCCTTCTCTGAAATGAACTGCTGCCCTGCGTGACTTCCTTCTGGCAGCTGAAAAGGACAAAGACTGTCCCCAATGTATTTTGCAGGCTGGTACCAGTCTGTGTTTCTTGTGCCTCTTCAGCACAGCTCAACCCAAAGCTCCAGCCACAGCTGCTCGCACCAGAGGGGAAAGCCCTTGAGTGCAGCAGAGTCTGTGGGGGATGTTGGCATTTACCTCTCCTCCTGTGGCTTGGTTGAGTGCTCTAACCACAGATCCAAAATGCCTAGAAACAAAACAGAAGCAGAGAAAGGAGAAGCTGTTTATTTCTTAGAGTGAAAGCTGGCCCACACAGGAGATCTCTGCTGTAAATGCCTAAAACCTGCAGGATGCAGGAGGGCTCTGCCAGAAGGCAGATGATGCATTTTCCTCTCAAGTGCATCGGCAGTACCTGGGCTGGATGCAGAAGCGCTGGGGTTTACTGCCTCAGCTCCTAAAGGGAATTTATTCTTTCATCTTAGGTTTGAGTTTCTAAACTCTGTGGTTCCTATTCTGAGCATGGAGCATTTCCTTCCAAGAACCGTGGATTGAATGAAATTCTCCTGGGAACTGTTATCTCACAGCTTTGAGAGGGGCTAGGTTGCCCTTTCAGGCAAGCAAGATTCTTCTTTATTCATTAGTGTGGCAGTGTGGTTTTGAGACATACAAAAATACTGAAGAAATTAACACAGAGCTGTCCCACACTTGAGAGACAAGGAAATCTTCCAGGTCCTGCTTCTTGATGTAGGCAGACTTTGGCAGCATGGAGATGTCTCTGACAATGCCTTCTGAGCACACTCACAAGTTCTGAGCAGCACTGAAGAGATAGGACAATCTATCTCCAGTGTCTGAACATGTTTGCAGCTGACCTGACTTCACACTGGATAGATATTCCAGTGGAACACCTGATATACCAGTGATATAGCAGAAGAACCCCTGGCCCATGGTTGTGTAGAAGTAAGTGTGGCTGGACTCACCCCTTGCCAATATATTCCATTTCAGTGTATTTCATCTTGGGATTTTCCACGTTCACCATTTTCCCTGAGGGAAACAAAATGCAAGATGCTCACTTTAAAGCAGAGATCCCAGCTTCCAGGAGATACAAAAGGCAGCCCCAGTGTCTGGAGGCAGTCAGCTAGTTGCAACAACAGCTACAACATCAACAGGACAGGCAGCCCTGCAGTGCAGATGGCTGGCACAGAGACTGATTGTGTAGAGCCCTTGGAAGAGTTCTCTTGACAGGAAACAAAGCACAGGGAGATGCATTCCCAGGAGAGGAGCACATCTTCTCCAGCTTTCAGCCAAAACATTGCCCAAACAATGCCTTTCCAATTGTAATCCAGAGCAGCTCATGCTATAACCAATGTCGACAGTGCTTTCAGCATCGGGACCCTCACCCTTCATGAGCAGGCTGAGCTCACAGACACCCATCTTGCGGCTAAGGAAGGCTCCAGCCCTGTCCCACCAGCCCTCAGGGACAGGGCAGTGACCACAACAAGGCTGGCAAAGCCCAAGCATGAGTACTGACAAGCAATGGGAAGAAGCCACAGACAGCCTGGGCCCCGTACAAAGTGTTGCCCCCATTCATGCCACAACAGGATGGGCTTTGAGATCAGACACACCGAGGTGCAGATCAATGCCCTTTTTGTCCCAACAGATGATGGTAGACACAGAATCCACTGGGCTCTCCACTGGGCTCTGCTCTCAGCCCCACCAGGTCTTATCTGAGAGTTCAGCACTGGCAGCTGTTACGGGCAAGAAGCAGATTCCTTGGGGTGTGCTGCAGAATCCCAGAGGACTTGATGTGTTTTCCTAGAGACGGATCTGAGCAGGGCTCGGGCCAATGGGTAGGATTCTAAGAGTCATGGGAAAGAGTGGGGAAGGTACGAAAAAGTGCCATGGATCTGAGGAATATACCATGGATGGGCTGGAGGCTGTCTCCTGAGAAATGCCTGCAGTACAGATTTATCTGATCAAGCCACTTCGATGTGTTTCTCTTGGAAACATCTTTAGAAGCATAAAACTAGGATATGAAATACAGATTGTTATAAAAGTATCTGTTTTTTTCTTTGGGGGCACACGGGAAACACCTCCTGCTCTCTATTTCTCCTGCAACCTGATATTCTTTCACAGTAGTTTTTATTGACAAAAATATAGCATTCTCATGAAAAGAAACTGTATATGTAGTAGTGGCAACATAAAATTGTCATAAAAATGACATCAATAAGACATGTGGGGCAGAAGGGCTCCTTCAGGATGGAGATAAACCAACTCCACCAAAAAATAACCGCTACAAAGAAACAAACAAGACCAAAAAACCCAGCAAAAAGAAAACCAAAAAAACAACCCCATAAAAAAAATAAACAGGGAAAAAGCAAAAAGCTCCAAACTACCAGCCCCCTAAAAAAAAAAATCCCCAACCAAAAAGACAAAACTATAAAACCAGTAAATTTTTCTGAAGATTTTTTGCTCTGATGACTGGTTGGAAGTCAGGAGTCTAAGGGGAAATTAGGAAGCTAAAAATTCTCTTTGGTTTGGCCACTAGCATGCAGGACTTGCCTAGCCTTCTGCTGATGCAAGAAAAATCCCTGCTTCAGCCTTTAGCCGAGAGGGAAGCTCAGGCAAACCCAGGCCAGTCCCAGCTGTCTTCAGAGGCAGCAGGAGCACCCAGAGCTCTCTCTCGCTGCCTCAGAGCACAGCACTTCCTCTGGGGAGTCCTAAATGGCCCTGTGACACCAAACTCAGGAGGAACATTTGGTACAGCTCTGCTGACACCTGCACACAATCCACTGACCCTCAGACAAGAAATACAGCAGACGTACAGAGCATACGCAGGTACTGCTCCTCAGTCTCCTGGTTCTCAGAAGCCACGTGGAGGGAGATGAAGGAGCTGAGAAGGAGGAGATCACCAAAGGCTGAGATTGAGTTCACAGGTTCCACATCATAGGTTCCTTTAAGTAATGCTGCTGCAGAGCGAGGATTGGGACCAGAGCCCGTGCAGACGTGCTGAAACTGCAGCACTTTTCGAGGAGGGGGAAGTTCCAGTTGTCTGGGACAAATTTGGTGATCTTCACGGCCAGTGTGTTCTTGGAGGTCTTTGGAGGCTGCCTGGTGAGATATCAACACATGCACCTCAAGTCAAACAGAATATAGCAGTCAGAGACAACAGCTTATCCCTCTCAGACAAGAGTGACTGACTGTGAGGAAAGGGAAAGAATAGATTAACAAGGAATACAGACAGCTTGGAAAAGAATGGGGCCTCACAGATTCCTGGAAAACACAATCATCTTCTTCCAGCTTAGCAAAAGCCAAAAGAGACTGTACAAGTGAAGAAGTGCTCCAGAAAACTGCAGAACACTTCCACAAGCCAAAGACACTTGTCCACAATAGGAAAACAGACATAAAAAGCCCTTCCACCTGCAGCACTGCCATGTGTGCCCTTGGCCACGACGCTGCAGAAGCCCAGAGATCGACCTTCCCTGAGCCGAGCAGCCAGAAGCTCAGCCAGAGCCCCCATATCTTCAGTGCCTCAAAGTGACAGGTCAAAGGCCAATGTCTAGCTGGAGGCCACTGCCTGCAGGAAATGGCTACGTCCCACAGGATTGCAGCACTCGGCATCCTCAGCAAGCAACATGCAAGTGCTGGCTGGTCAGAAACTTGCAGCTCTGCCTTGCACTAAAGACAGCACCACCCACAACTGGCACTTACTGGCTCAGAAGATTCAGGCTCTGCTCTGACCACTGATGGAGCCTCGCGGTCATGCTGCTCAATTTGCTCCTCTTTGGCTTCTTCTCCAGGAGCAGAGGGAGCCGGGGCAGACACTGCTGTTGCCTCTCTCAGCTGTAGCAAGAGAGAACCATGAGGGATGAGCCATTACCTCTCATTTATAAGAATCTTTCTTCTCCCATATAACACTAAATCTTCCGAGGAATATTAAGAAACTTTTATTGCAATGGGATTCTATGGTGGTCTCATGGTATTAAAATTGGCAGATCCATCTGTAATGCAAATTGCTCTGACGTAAATATTTCACCCTGCCTACTATGAGGTAGCAATGATCTACTTGTTTTTCTGATCTTTTGAATCTTGAAAGCTCTGAAATGCAAAAGCAAAACTTGCAGCTCTGCCTTGCACTAAAGACAGCACCACCCACAACTGGCACTTACTGGCTCAGAAGATTCAGGCTCTGCTCTGACCACTGATGGAGACTCGCGGTCATTCTGCTCAATTTGCTCCTCTTCATCTTCTCCAGGAGCAGAGGGAGCTGGGGCAGACACCGATGCTGGTTTTGTGCTCTGGGACAAGAGAGAAGCGTGTGCGACAAGCTATTACCTATCACGTATAACTTCCTTCCTTCTCACATCTACGACCGTATCTTCCAAGGAGAAATCATAAAATTCCAGAGTAAAAAGATAGTAAAAGGATTCTAAGCCACACAGATCAAATTAAACCAGGCCAATTCAACAGAACTGCATATGGATATGAAGCTGATATTCCTCCCTGGCTGCCATCAGCAAGCAACATTGTCTCTGCAATGCAGAGTTTTAGCTTTTGAAAGCTCTGCAATGGAAAAGAAAGAAAGAGACAGCTACACCTTTGCTATTGCTGCTGCAGACATGGAAGCCTACAACTGGATCTGAATCCCATCCAGTGCTGGAAAAGGGCAGGAAACGTTGTGCAGAAGCATATTTGCTTGTTGGAAAATGAGAAAATCAACAGGACTTTTCCTCTACTAAACCAGCAAAACAAAAAAGCAACCAAACAACAAGCAGGGAGTGTCTCTGACACCAGCGTCTAAAGCACTTGGAGGCAGTAAGGGCATGTTTGGCAGGGGAACAGCCCTGGTGGTGAGCACTGTCACGTATGGAACCATGGAAGTTTGCCTGAATGTGCCTCAGGAGGCTCCCATTGTCCAGGCTGAAACTCCCTCCACACCTCCTCCTTGGCCTTGCCCTCCACAGCCCTCCCTAGCTCTCGTGTCCTTCTCTGCACATGCTCCAGCCCCTCAAGGACTTTCTGCTTCAGAGGGGCCCACAAGTGTTAATGCATAGAGAAAGGTAAAAATCTTTCTAAATTGTAAGATGTCTTTAGAATGTAGACATAATTTTGACTCCATAATAACTCCATCTCCTTCTCCTGCTCAGTGGATTTTTGGGAATCCAGGGCTTGGTATGTATTACTTGCTACTGCAACTAATGGAATAGATTTGCTTGGCAAGCCCAGTTGTGTCTTAGATTCTTTTGTGCATGAGTCTCCTCCTGAACCTGTGGCAATGACCACCAGGGACCTACAGGATACTCGTACCCCTATGCCAATAAATTCTGAGAAATTATTTAAATATGTCAAATAATTTGGAGTAATGTTTAGCCTGTGAATTTCAGCAAAGTATCGAATATGTCTTCATTCCATGGATACAAAGTAGTAAGTGAGATTGGTGGGTGTACAGGTGTCAGAGGAGTGATTCCCTAGGCACCGAATACTGAAATCAATGAATGCCTCCTTTGCAAGCCTGAGCTGGCTGCAGGGATCAGGCCCTGCTCTGTAACTTTCATTTTGGCCACTTCTGTGAACAGGTAAGAAAGGTCAAAATGAAACCTTTCCCAGCTATTTCCGTCTGCTTTATCTTTTTAGGCACCAGAACTCTGGGTCACAGATGGCCTGGGTGTGTGCTGAGCAATGCAGCCCCCACAAAGTCCTTGGTTTCCCCACAAGTTGCCATGCCTTGTTCCCAGGTGTGCCCAGCTCTGACAGGAGCAAGAGTCTGCAGCGCCGTGCCCTGCTCAGCCAGGGCTGTCTGGCACAGAGCAGCAGCAGCGCCAGCACCTTTCAATCCACTCCTTCCTTATCTTCTCCTGGGACACAGAAGCCTCTGGAAATCAGCACCACCAGTCGTCTTCCAAGCTTGGAGCAGCTCCTGCTGGCAGGCAGATGCTGCCAGTTTGACTGCTTCCAAAGGGGAATAAAGGCCGAGATGTACATGCTCAGGAGCCCTGGGCATATCCAATAAACATGCAAATATGTGGGAGATTTGTCAGGAATTGTTTCAGCTGTTATGCCAACAGTGCCTTCTCTCCTGGTTCTGTGTGTTATAGATGAGTCATGTAACAGTTGGCTCTCACTGTTAAGAGGTAGATATTATGGGGATGTAAAAATGTATAGTGATGTTATTGTAATACATCCTCCCAGAGTCCTATTTCCCCTGCCCCTTGCAATAGCCTTGGTAGTCAGGGCTTGTGACCAGGAGGTGTGAGTGGCGTAGCAACACCTGACCTCCAATAAGAATGTAAGAAAGGAATCTCCACCAGTGGATGGCAAAACTTTGACAAAACTTTGGAGGGGTTAAGGGTATAAAAGGCAGAGCATCCATTCTATAGATGTGCTGCTTGTAATGGTCAGAGACTCCCAGTGCTGCAAATTTTCCTTATTCAGTCCTTTGTTAAGATTTAATAAACATTTAAATTTTTTAAAAGTAAGCGTTGTTTCTCAGAAGTGCAATGCTTTGGGCCATTTTCTTGGTCTGGTTTCCTTTGCTTGGGTCCCATCTGAGTGCTCAGTTGGGGTACAGGCTATAGGTGTTTGGTGCACTCCTGGAGTTACTCTTGGATTCCTTGAACAACAGGGTTTGGCCACAAAGTGAATTTGTGCTGCTTTGTGACAGAGAAGAACTTCCCCGGTTATTTTGCGTTTGCTGTACGGAAGGGTGGTTATTGCTCTGCATAAATTCACAGGCCAATATAGAGTGCTTGCACTGTGATGTCAGGGCATGGTTGCCATGTGGTCATGGTGACAGCAGAAGGTTGTCTTGGTGCACGGAAGGCCTCAGTGTCAGAGCAACCCTAGGGCTTGCTCAGTGCAGGAGCATCCTCCTGGTTGAGGCGCTTGTCAGTGAGAGCTGCCCACTGACAAGAGCCTTGTTTTTTCTAGTGTTGGACAAATCTGCACAGCAGTGCTACAATGATTGAGCAACTTGCTGCTGCAGCTTTCACAGCTTATGGCGTTGTTTATTCTGGCTATTACCTCACTAACCTGGCACGTAAGTAGAGGTTTTCCCTGGGTGTACCCGAACCTGGCTTCTGTATGTCTTCCTGCTCTTTGTTAGTGCCTGAGTTATTTTAAAACAGAAAGAACACTAGAGTGCCACTGCTTTGGTAAAGCTCCTGTCAAGGCATCCAGGTACAAGGGGATTTCTGCAGCCACAGGGGCAGCATTTGCAAGGGAACCTGCAGGGGTTCTTTTCCCTCCACGGGAGAGTCTGAGGCAGCAGAGTCTGTCTTTTCCTCAGTTTGCTGGGACATGCAAGACAGCTTTGAAAATGTAAACTGGAGACCTTCTTGGAAGGCCTTCTAACAACTGTGCAGTATTTCCCAGAATTCAGGGAAAGCTTCTTTCTTTCTACATTTTGTCATGAAAGGATTTGACTGTCTAACTTGAGCCTTGACTGAGTGTTAAATAGTGATTCCCTTTGCAAGGAAGAGCAAACTCCAAAGCAGTGAGTGTCTGCTCCTGGAACTTGGAGCTGCTGCCGTGTTGTGTCACAATAGAGCCTGCCCCATCATAGTGGAATTTTGGAAAAGCTTTTCTGGGCAAATGTTTCCAGCAAGTTAATGAGAAGTTGTGCATGCATCTGATTAAAAAAAACCCTAGGTACCAGAAGGAGAGGATTTTTAAAAGAGGTGTTATGTGTTTGGTAGAACAGGAGCATTGAGTGTTAGAGAACAATTTGCATTTTCTTCATCATGTTTGTGTTCATTTAATGGCTAAACAGGCCAAAGGGTAGGCATGCCCAAGAATATTATCTGGATCTCTTGCTGGTTGTATGAATGAAATGTGTCTGCTGAAGGGATGTTGTGAAAGGGAAAACTCTCTGTTCGTGGTGCTTGTTCTGTGGGTTTCACCAGCCCAGACAATTTTCTCACAGCATCTGGTTCATTTTCCCTTGCCTACTACAGGTCACCTGAAGCATGTATTCAGCGGTGCTGGTCCTAAGGTGAGTAAGAAAGGAACATTTCATGTTTGTGCTGTTTGGCAATTGCAGAGTAAGCTGTGTGCTTAGCCAGAACCAGTAGGCTGTAGAGGGCCAGGCATGCAGGCTGAAAGAAAATCCATTTTCAGGCATTCCACAACAAATACAAAGGCATAGCTGGATATTTCCTAATTTCCAACTCAGAGCCTCGAAGACCTACAAACTCAGTTTTGCAGAGAGTTGAATAAGCCCATTTTAATGAAGTCACAGCAACTTAGATTCCTATCCCTATAAAACTTCATGATACTTCCTTAGAAGATGTGGTTGTAGAATTAGAAGGACAATTTAATGCGGTATTTGCAGTCAAACGGGCAATTTTGTGGCTGGGCAGCTGCGTGGGCCAAAGGAGCCCAGGGTGCTGGTCAAGAGCAGCTAAAGGTGGCCAGCGCCTGGCCAGGTAGCCAAGAAGGCCAAGGGCATCCTGGCCTGTGTCAGCAGCAGTGGGGCAGCAGGAGCAGGGCAGTGACCGTCCCCCTGGGCTGGGCAGCGCTGCGGCCAGAGCTGGGAGTGTGTGTCCACTTTCTGCCCGGTCGGTCTGTGTCTCACAAAACAGGATGGGACCCGGACTGGTTGCAAACTTAGCATTTATTATGTCTGTATCATCCAAGCAAAAAGCCAGAGACACAGAGAAATGAACATCCATGCAAATCTAGATCAAAGGCAAGATGGCAGTTGATGCAAAGCCTTTTTCTACATATTCTTTGAAAGTATAACATAAAAGAAAAGGTGCAGAGTCATTATACCCTAACCAATAAGAAAAGGACCCATGTGGGTTTAACATTACCAGAAGGACTTCTATGAACCTCAAACGATATAGAGTAATTCATTATATAGGACTGAAACTTTTTCTATTTTTGCAAAGCATATATCTAGGACTTTTGACATCTCAAACTATCACTAAGTTCTTGTTCTTTCTTGCTCCTTATGATAAATATAAATGAATTCACTTGGTTCTTATTTTCCTAGCTTCCCATGAGAAGGTTTTGAAATTTCCCAGCCTTTTTCAGCTTTATGTCTACTTTCTGGGGCCTTTTTGCACTTTCTAAAGTTTTTTACCTTTTATATATTCCTACAATTCCCCCTCTCTTTTTAAATAAACTATTTTTGACTTGTCACTTATTTATTACTTTGTGTTCCATAGCTTTACTACTGCATATATTTATTCATGTAGGAAAAAAGTTATAAACTTTTTACATGAAGGTACTTTTGTTTTTGTTTGTTTTAAGCTCTATAATTCTAAGTTAAACCATTCTTAATGTTGGGTAAAGTTAGGTTTAGTATCTGTATTAGGTTCTGATAAATTTTGACTTTTTTAAGGCCTCAATGTAAAGGTTAAATTTGTGAGTGACTTTAATTGTTTTTGCTGAGGTTTTGTGAATTCTCTATAATTTTTTAAAATTTATTTCTTTTGGAAAATAAAAACTTTTTTGATGAGTTTGTAATTTGTTGTGAATAATGAAGTGTATGTGGTATTAATATTAATATTCTAATAACAAGATTTTACTGAACTTGTAAAGTTCTTTTGATTAAGGAGTTAAGCTCTACTTCCTGAATAAATTGTTTAACTATGTTTCTTTATTTTTAATTGTAGATTGTAGAGTTTTTAAGTTTTTGTATATTTTTGTGAATGGATTTAGAATGATTAGACAAATTTATGTAGCACATTCTTTTGAATTCTTTTCAACTCTGTTTATGTGTTAGAAAAGAAAATTAACTGTTGTTTGATTTTGGAATTTGTTGGACACTGCTGATGTCAGTCTGCGTGTTACTGAGCGCACTGGATGTGGTATTTGTTTGTTTAGTTAATATTTAATCTTGTCTATTTGTCTTAATGTTTTTTCTGAAGCAATTGTAGGTAAGAAGAAGCTTGTTGAAATATTTTGTGGTTTTTTTTGAAAGACTGAAATTACTGCTGTAATTTTTTGGGTATATATGAATAGATCTTTTGTCTTTTCTTGTCTTTTTTGAAACTGTTTTAGTACTAGGTGTTATTACAGTGAGTGTGCTAATGTTACATGGTTTGTCTTTAGGGTATGATAGAATGTTTTGCTATGTTTTATTTCTACAAATGAACTAATAACATTTTGGTAATTTCCGTGGATATTTGTTCACTTTAGATTTTTATCTACAGTGTATGAGTAATTGCACTAAAGCCTTAAATTTTTGTATTCATAGTAAGAGTGAATAGCACTGTATTTTGGAGAATTATTTTTTTTCTAATTGTTTCTTGAAAATGTGACACGGAAATTTATTGCTAAGGAACTATGGATCTTTAATTCTTGGGGTTCTGAACTTGTTTTGAGGAGTTGTTTGGTCTAGAGGCTTTAATCCCATGTGCGATTGTTTCTATTAGTAATTTCACTTAGCTTGTTGTTAAATCACTTTTTTGTTAAAAGATCATGTTATATAGGTATTGACTAATTTTTAGTGGTACACTAACTAAACAGGTTGAAAAAGGCTTTTTTGGATTTGAGTGAGACATACATATGGTATCTGATCTTGTAGCTTTGGTTAATGTGACTTAGACATTTGGTTTTGGTGTTGTATAGGAAAATTTGCATGATAAAAAGTAAGCAAAGTTAGAAAATACAAAATGAACTGATTTTCTTTCATATCTTTTTTGTTGAGTTACTCTTTGTTAAAAGAATTTTCGATAATATTTTAACTTTTAAACTGCATTTTTTGGAGAGTTTAGAATATTAATTTTTTAGAATCTAATGATAAGAAATCTTTCTTTTCATGTTTTTGTTAAAAGAGCTCTACGAAACAAGCTCTACACATGTATCATTATCATTAGATTGAAGTTTGCAGATTCTACAGGTGACATAGGAACACTGGGCGTGACTTGTAGTCTCTGTTTAGCTTACGTTTGTGTGATTGCTTTTTTACTTTTGGGTTTGTTAGTGTGTTTTGGTGTGTTGTATGGTTTGATGCTCTTTATGGGAATTCACTTTGCTTTTCTAGTACTTGGAGAAATACAAGTATACTCTTTGCTTTAAGTTATTAATTGGCGAGGACTTTTAATTTGTCTTCTTTCAGGTCTTTTAATTAAAACAAGAGAATTTTTTTTAGTTTTGTTTGTGTGTTATTTGTAAAATGCTTAAGAATTGGTGGATCTGGTTCTGCAAAAGAACTGTTTAAAAAATTATAAACATATAAAGCTTGACTCAATTTTATCTGTAGTATTACTTCTGCTCCCCTCTTCTGTTGATCTAAATGTGTTTTAATATGTGATATGTCTTTTTAACAGTTGTTTGATTTGTGGGGGAGTGGGGAATACTACAGGTGTGATGAACATTTTAATTTATTAGGAATGTTGTTACTTTTTGAGATAGATATGTGGGGCTATTGTTTGTTTTCATTTCCTGGAGTACACTTAATGAAGTAAATGTTTGTAAAAAATGTTGATAGGTACGATTACTTGTTCTCTTGTGTGGATAGAGGTAAAAACTGTACTTGATAGTGAATCTACTGAAACATGAATATTTTTAAATCTCCCCAAAGAAGGGTATTTAGTGATGTTTGTTATAATTGTACTCTTTATAAACTTTGTGGATTAACAGTTCCTGTAGAAACAGGGGTTTGCACAAGGTGACAATCAGGGTAACTGTTAATAATAGCTTTAGCTTGGGATTTAGAGATACAAAACGTCTGTACAAGTACTTGTGTATATTGAGGAAAAAGGTATGACTCAATTTTGCATGCTGAAAAATGTTTGCTAATGTGTTTGAGATAACTATGGCCAGTTTTTTTGTTCTTGTATTTCTTTTTGCTAAACATCTTGGTAAAGATGAATGAGTTGTAATATGAGAAATAAAATATAGGTTAGTTCTGTGTTGTAAATTTTTATGAAGACATGAGAGCTAGCAATATACATTATTATTACTAATATTTTTTAAAACAATATTTTTACCTACATTAGTAACAGAGGTAGAATCTGTAATTAAACTGAAAGGCTTTGAAAATAGCTGAAGAGCTTTAACAACAGCAGCTATTTTAACTACTTGAGGAGAACTTTCAACTATTTGGATATTTGATTTCTAATTTTTTGTAGTTTGATTTAACTATACAATTACTGATTTATGTGTTTTTCTTGACTTATTAGCGAAGAGCGTTGTATTACTTAAAGGCCCTTCACTTAGCAAGGGCTATTTTTTGAAACTCAATTTTGTTTGTAATAATTTGTGACTTGGATAATGAATAGCACAAACACTTGCAAAATTTAAGAATGCATTTTGTAAATCATCTGAATTTTGTAATGCCTAATCTAAATAATCTTTATTTAAAGGTAATTAGAGAACTGTAAAATCTTTACCTATAAGGGTTAATATTCTTGCTTTGGCCTTAATTACAATTTGTGCTACTATCTCTAGGGTTGTAGAAATTGTTTTTGGAGACTTGTAGGGAAGAAAAACTTATTATTCTACTATTAATAATGGATCTTTCTCAGATGGATCTCATGGAAAAATGAGGCTATAAAGTTGTAGCTTCTGTCTCAAAGCAGTCAGGAAGAAAGGTTTCTTGGGAGCATAATGATGGGCTTGTCTTCTTTGGAAAGTTTTTGTGACTTTTTATGGTGAGCTGAGCTTCAGGTGTTAAAATCTTGGGAGATTTAATGTCACAGTTTTCTCTCAGTAGATCAAAAAGTGGAGCAAGTTCATCGTTGGCAATTTTCAAAATAGGTTTCATCTAGTTCATTTCTCTTAAAAGTTGCTGTAAATCTTGCAAAGTGTTGATGTTGACTTGAAGGTGTATCTTTTGTAGTGAAATTGTTTGTTTTGCTATCTTCTATCTTAGATATTTTTAGAGTGGGATTTCTTGTATCTTAGATGTAGAAATTCTAGTTCAGTCTTTTGGATTTCAGTGACAGCACTGTCACGAGTTTGTTTCATTTTTGTCTGTGTCAGTGCTGCAATGAGGAGATCATCTATGTAGTGTAGAATTGTGGATTGTGGATGCTTCTGTCAAGTTGGGCACAGTACTTGTGTGACAAAATATTGTTAAATTGTTAGAGAAGTCTTCATCCCTTGTGGTAAAGATTTCTAGTGATATCTTTGCATTGGCTTTCTTTGATTGATGACTGTAACTGAGAAGGCAAATCTTGGGGCGTCTTCAGGATGAAGTGGTGGTATGTTGAAGAAACAGTCTTTTATAGCGATAATGACAAGAGGCCAGTTTCTAGAAATTATTGATAGAGAGGGACGTGCAGCAGCTGTCTTCCTTTCAGGACTTGGAATAGTAACTATGGATTCACTTTGTAAACAAACAGTAGTTCTGATCCTTGTGAGTGTTCTCATAGGTGATACTAAGTGTTAGCTACTGGGCTAAAACAGGAGAGAAATTACAGAGACATCTGCACCGCATCTGGTATGCCTGTAACATCAATTGTTCTACCACGATGAGTTAGGGCACAAGTCAGTTCTGGTTGGTTTAGAACATACTTCTAAGTATGTTCTACTTAGAAGACACCTAGCATTGGAGTAGAAATCACATCTGGAACACCTTGGTACACCGTTTGATTGGTTAACAAAGCATCTTGTTGAGATACATTTTGTTTGAGTATGTCTATAGGTAAAGCAATTGTAAAAGCAAGAGGCGTCTTAGGTTGAATTATTGTTGGGGCTTTGAGGAGAAGAGCTAAAACTATTAGCTCTTCATTGTAGTTTGCTGAAATGATAACTGGAAAGATTAATAGTCCAAGACTTGTATTGTTGTCTTAACCTATAAGAATTTAAAATTCTTGTCTTTGTTGTGATTTCTTAATCACACCTGTAGGTATACATTCGTAACAGAAATTTTTTAAAAACCGTATTAATTTTGAGTTGGCCAAGTCCAGTTTTGTCCTTGGAGGTAATAAGAAGGAACATCTTGTGGTACTGGTGGTAAAGGTGTTTGGCTTTGAGGTCTCCTAGTTAAGGCTAAGGGGGCAAAATTCCCTGGATTCTGGGTTACTAATGCTTGTTTCACTGCATGGTGCGTCGCGCTTTGCTTGGAGTTTAACGGTAGGGGATTACTATCTATATCAAATTTAGAATGACAATTTTTTGCATAATGTTTCCCTTTTTGATATTGAGGACTAAGAGAAGGTATTCTTCAGATTTTATTATTGGATCAAGGTAAGTCTTTATCACATGACTAGTCTTCTCACATCTGAAGCACGACTTTTTAGTAGAATTTCATTGAACAGCAGCAAGAGTTTTTTCAAAAAGTTTTATTTGTTCTTCCATTGCTTTTTAAACTTTGTTTTTTAGTGAATCATGAGATTTAGTAATTTGCTCTCTAAAGGCACTAGCTTGTGCTGTAGCAAGATACCTTGGAGTGCTAATTTTACTGTAAGTTGAAAGCATTTGAGTAACAGTTGGAGGCTGTTTGGGTAATGTAGAAATAATTTTTTTGCAATCATCATTTGCATTTACAAATGCTAGGTTTTGGAGAATATAAGAATGAGCTGCTTTATCAGGGCGTTGTTATTCAACAGCTTGTGTTAACTTAATTAAAAATGTACGATATGATTCATTTGTTCTTTGTGTCATGGTCGAATATGCTTTAAGAGGAGTACCTGTTGATTTGACAGAAATGAAAGTTTTTCTTGCAGCTTGTTTAATATCTCTCAGCACTGACCTAGGAAAAAAGTTTCTGTGTCTGGTTTATCATATGGCAGTTTGCTAGACAATTTAGCTTCTGAAAATGTTTCATATGTACTACTAACATATTTTTCCCTTAAAACCTTAGTAAGTATTTTCTGCTGGAGTTTTCATAAATAACATAAATTGTGAATTAGTTAAAATCAGTCTTGCCACAATGCGATAATCAGTTGGCATGAGTTCATAAGAGTAAAAAAAATACTTTTTAACACATAATTAAAAATAAAGAGAGTTAATTCTGCTTTCTTTCAAAGTTTGATTTCACTCTTTGATGTTCTTGTCATGGTTTGACACTGGCACAATGCCAGTGCCCCCATGAAAATTCAATCTCTCAATTGAATGCTGTAATGCAATCGAGGACAGAGCAAAGCAAGCCAAAGCTTTTTAACAAGGAAAAAACTTTATTAAGCTACTACTATAAAAGGGAAAAAAAAGAGAGAAAAAAACCACACAAAGATCAAAATGAAAACCTTGCAAAGTATTCTTCCTCCCACCACCAACTCCAACAAACCACAGTGAGACACAATCTGGACCCCAATCAGGTTTCCACCCTGCAGACAATCGATACTCAGTCCATCAAGGGAGAACAGGAGTCTCCTCTGTGCCACAGACCCCCCCAAGAAACACACTGCCACATCCTGTGTTTCCATGTCACACATGGCACCGCCCGGAGAAAAAGTTTGCCATGGTGACCCTGCTCCTTTCCATGCACAGTGCTCTCACCACCAATGCCTGGATGGACCGACTGCTTTTAGGATTTTTTCTTTCAAGGATGCTTTCCAAGAGGGGGAAAACAACAGCTCAGTTTTTTCATTTTTTGGGACGACAGTTCCCCCCATTTTCCCCTGGGGCCGAGGGTCCAAGAACAGAGATCTTCTTCTCTTCTTCTTCTTTGAGGTCAGGGGACACCACCACAAACCCCCTAACTCTTCTCTGTTTGCTCCACTTCTGTCTTTTCCCAGCTGAAGCAGGTCTCTTGGCTCACTGGCATCCTCCTAAAATACAGTCTCTCTTGAAAGAGAAAAATCGGTTCAGTCTATGGCCAACAAGGAAAAGTCCAGCCAAAAAAAACACTCCTCATCTCCTCCCACCTAGAATTCCTCCTTCTAACATCCCAGGGTCCAAGCTGTCTCTCTTCCTCTCTTTCAAACCGAGGAGGAGTGAAATTTCACCAAGCTTTCATTTCTCAAGGAAGGGTTAAAATTCCTGACTCCCAGGGCTGGCTCGATGCCCAGGCTCTGGCTCCCACAGGCAGCTGGGCACCTTGCGGCCCCCTCGCTCTTCTCCTTCCCTGCGGCGTACTGCTGATGCTGATAAAACCACCGCTGTCTCTTCACTCTCTCTCTCTCTCTCTCTCGACTCTGGGGGGAAATGGAGACATCCCAGATTTCTCCACCCTTCTACCTGCAGTGGCCAGCCCAGTTCCAGTCCCTCCACCCCTGGGCCCACCTCAGTCAGGCCATGGGCCTCCCCCTCCCCATCCAGCCACGGCCGGGCAGGGGAGAGTCCTGCACTGAGAGAGCCAGTTCTCCTGGGAATTCTGATTTTAACCCCTCTGTGTTCTCAGAGGCGTGTCCACCTTCAATTGGTCAATATCCAAATTGACCTCTGCCTTCCGAGAAAATTCTTTTTCCATGTCAAAAAACAAGAGTTATAATGTGAGAGTGATTAATACATAGGCCTACTATTATCCCTCCCATAAGAGACTGGCATGGATAAAATTTGTTCGTTTAAAAACTTAAAACCTCTTTTTTTTCCAAAAGATATAACCCTATTTTTTTCTAATCAGATGTTGCTACATCATGTTCTGAACTAGGCAGATTATTGTTGTAGCAACTGAGCTCTGAGAGAAATCTGTCTTGGTTTCTAGACACAGTTCTGGGCTTTCTGCTGAAAGAAGTCTCAGCTTGGTTCCTTACTAAATTCTTACTATAGCAACTCGCAGTCTCAGCTTTATAAATTTTAATTTTCCTTAATGATTTAAATCCCGATTTTAAGGTCCTGATTGTGCTTATTAATTTCAAATTTCCCAACATTTCCCAAAATTATGTCTACATTCTAAAGTCATCTTACACTTTAGAAAGATTTTTATCTTTTTATTAACGTAAACACTTGTGAGCCCATCTGAAGCAGAAAGCCCTGGAGGGGCTGGAGCATGTGCAGAGAAGGACACAAGAGCTGGGGAATGCTGTGGAGCACAAGGCCAAGGAGGAGGTGCTGAGGAAGCTTTAGGGTGGAAAACGGGAGCCTCTAGAGGGACAATCAGGCAAACTTCCATGGTTCCATAGGTGACAGTGCTCACCACCAGGGCTGTTCCCCTGCCAAACATGCCCTCACTGCATCCCAGTGCTTTAGACACTGGTGTCAGAGACACTCCCTGCTTGTTGCTGGTTGCATTTTTGTTTTGCTGGTTTAGTAGAGGAAAAGTCCTGTTGATTTTCTCATTTTCCAACAAGCAAATATGCTTCTGCACAACGTTTCCTGCCCTTTTCCAGCACTGGATGAGATTCAGATGCAGTTGTAGGCTTCCATGTCTGCAGCAGCAATAGCAAAGGTGTAGCTGTCTCTTTCTTTCTTTTCCATTGCAGAGCTTTCAAAAGCTAAAACTCTGCATTGAAGAGACAATGTTGCTTGCTGATGGCAGCCAGGGAGGAATATCAGCTTCATATCCATATGCAGTTCTGTTGAATTGGCCTGGTTTAATTTGATCGGTGTGGCTTAGAATCCTTTTACTATCCTTTTACTCTGGAATTTTATGATTTCTCCTTGGAAGATACGGTCGTAGATGTGAGAAGGAAGGAGGTTATACGTGATAGGTAATAGCTTGTCGCACACGCTTCTCTCTTGTCCCAGAGCACAAAACCAGCATCGGTGTCTGCCCCAGCTCCCTCTGCTCCTGGAGAAGATGAAGGGGAGCAAATTGAGCAGAATGACCGCGAGTCTCCATCAGTGGTCAGAGCAGAGCCTGAATCTTCGGAGCCAGTAAGTGCCAGTTGTGGGTGGTGCTGTCTTTAGTGCAAGGCAGAGCTGCAAGTTTTGCTTTTGCATTTCAGAGCTTTCAAGATTCAAAAGATCAGAAAAACAAGTAGATCATTGCTACCTCATAGTAGGCAGGGTGGAATATTTACATCAGAGCAATTTGCATTACAGATGGATCTGCCAATTTTAATACCATGAGACCACCATAGAATCCCATTGCAATAAAAGTTTCTTAATATTCCTCGGAAGATTTAGTGTTATATGGGAGAAGAAAGATTCTTATAAATGAGAGGTAATGGCTCATCCCTCATGGTTCTCTCTTGCTACAGCTGAGAGAGGCAACAGCAGTGTCTGCCCCGGCTCCCTCTGCTCCTGGAGAAGAAGCCAAAGAGGAGCAAATTGAGCAGCATGACTGCGAGGCTCTATCAGTGGTCACAGCAGAGCCTGACACTTCTGTAAGTGCCAGTTGTGGGTGGTGCTGTCTATCGTGCAACACAGAGCAGCAAGATTTCCTTTGGCATTTCAGAGCTTTCAAGAATTAAAAAGTCAGTTACAAAGAGATCATTGCTCCATGATAGTAGGGAGGGTGGAATATTTATTTCAGAGGAATTTGCATTACAGGTGGATTAGCCAATTTTAATGCCATAAGAGCGCATTGGAATCCCATTGCAATTAAAGTTTCCCAATTTTCCTTGGAAGAAATGGTGGTAGATGTGAGAATATAGAAGGTTATAAATTATAGGTAACGGCCCGTCCCTAATAATTCTTTCTTGTCACAGATGACAGAGGAAAGAGCAGTGTCTGCCCCAGCTCCCTCTCCTCCTGGAGAAGAAGCCAAAGAGGAGCAAATTGAGGAGTATGACTGCAAGGCTCCATCAGTGGTCACAGCAGAGCCTGAATTTTCTGAGCCAGTAAGTGCCAGTTGTGGGTGGTGCTGTCTTTAGTGCAAGGCAGAGCTGCAAGTTTCTGACCAGCCAGCTCTTGCTGCTGCTTGGCTGAGGATGCTGAGTGCTGGAGTCCTGCCAGGACCCGGCGATTTCCTGCAGGCAGTGACCACCAGCCAGAAATTGGCCTTGGACCTGTCATGTTGAGGCACCAAAGCCTGTTTGCCTCAGGGTGAGCATCTGTCTGCTCGGCTCAGTGAAGCTCTGTCTCTTGGTTTTTGAAGTGCTGTTGCCAAGTGCACATGAGGTGGTGCTGGAGCTTCATTTGTTTGCTTTGTTTGCTTTCTCTTTGTGGAAACATGTGTTTGGCTGGTGAAATTGCTCTTCAGCTTTCTTGAGAATTTATTCAGTTCTACAAAGTGTGTGGCCCAGCTGTCTTGTGACTTTGAATAAGATGGAAGGAGACGAGTGTGTTGTCCATGAATCTGTGGGGAACAAGACCTGTGGCCACAGAAACAAAGTGTGTAGATGTGAAGCCCTGTTGTGAGGCAAAAAGCTCAAGGAGCAAGGTTCTGTAGATGCATTTTTAGGGTTACAGTGCAGCTTTGGAAATGGCATTGGAGCCTAGAGGCGGGGGTGAAGCTGCAAGTCCTTGACTGGTGTCTTGTTGCTGAGAAGAGGCAGGACATCTTGGAACAGGGGATGCTGTATTTGAAGTCAAATGGGCAACTTTGTGGTGGGGGAGCTGCGTGGGCCCAAAGGATGAAGGCGTGCCGGTCAAGAGCAGTGGAACAAGAGCCAGGGTGTGGCCACATAGCCAAGAAGGCCAAGGCCATCCTGGCCTGTGTCAGCAGCAGTGGGGCAGCAGGAGCAGGGCAGTGGCCGTCCCCCTGGGCTGGGCAGCGCTGCGGCCAGAGCTGGGAGTGTGTGTCCACTTGTTGGCCCCTCTGAAGCTGAAAGTCCTTGAGGGGCTGGAGCGTGTGCAGAGAAGGACACGAGAGCTAGGGAGGGGTTTCAGCCTGGACAACGGGAGCCTCCTGAGGGACCTTCAGGCACACTTCCATAGATCCATATGTGACAGTGCTCACCACCAGGGCTGTTTCCCTGCCAAACATGCCCTCACTGCCTCCAAGTGCTTTAGCCACCTGAGGAGGGAACACTTTTGTCTTGTGGCTTGTTGGCTTGCTAGGAGGTGAAGCCCTGCCCATTTTCTCTCTTTTACAACAAGCACAGATGCTTCTGCACAAACGTTCCTGCCCTTTTCACGCACTGGATGGCATTCTGATCCAGTTTGACTTTTCCATATCTGCCGCAGCAATAGCAATGGCCTTGCTGGCTATTTCCTCTTTTTCCATTTCAGGGCAATAAATAAAAGAGCTCAAAGCTCCATTGTTGTGCAGGGGCACCATTGCTTGCTGATGGCAGCCGGGGAGGACTATCAAATTCATAGAGTGCATCAAATAGAGTTCTGTTGAGTTGGCCCATTTTCATCTGGTTGGAGTGACTTAGAATCCCATTGCTAACAAAGTTGAGGATTTCTCCTTTGAAAAGGTGGTTGTGGATCTGGAGGGAAACGAGGTTATAAATGAGTGGTAACGGCCTGTCCCTCATGCTTCTCTCTTGCCGCAGATGGCAGAAGGAACAGCGGTCTCTGCCCCGGCTCCCTCTGCTCCTGGAGAAGGAGCCAAAAAGGAGCAAAAGGAGCAAGATGACCACAAGCCTGCAGCTGTGGCCGATCGATCCAAGACAGTAAGTGCCAGTTGTGGGTGGTGCTGTCTTTAGTGCAAGGCAGAGCTGCAAGTTTCTGACCAGCCAGCACTTGCATGTTGCTTGCTGAGGATGCCGAGTGCTGCAATCCTGTGGGACGTAGCCATTTCCTGCAGGCAGTGGCCTCCAGCTAGAAATTGGCCTTTGACCTGTCACTTTGAAACACTGAAGGTCTGGGGACTCTGGCTGAGTTTCTGGCTGCACGGCTCAGGGAAGGTCGATCTCTGGGCTTCTGCAGCGTCGTGGCCAAGGGCACACGTGGCAGTGCTGCAGGTGGCAGGGCTTTTTTGTCTGTTTTCCCTTTGTGGAAAGGTGTGTTTGGTTTGTGGAAGTGTTCTGCAGTTTTCTGGAGCACTTCTTCACTTGTACAGTCTCTTTTGGCTTTTGCTAAGCTGCAAGGAGATGATTGAGTTGTCTAGGAATCTGTGGGTGCCATTCTTGTTGAGTGTGGCCAAAGAAACCAAGTGCCTCGTTGGGAAGACTTCTTGTGTGGCAGAAAGAAGAAGCAGCAAGTTTCTGTGGACGCCTTTTGCGATGAAGCCTGCAGCTTTGGAAATGGCATTAGGGCCTAGGGTGGGGGTGAGGCTGCAAGTCCTTGACTGCTGTCTTGTTTGGCTGAGAAGAGGCAGGACATCTTGGAACCGGGGATGCTGTATTTGAAGTCAAAGGGGCAATTTTGTGGTGAGGGACCTGAGTAGGCTAAAAGGACCCAGTGGTGCCAGTCAAGAGCAGCTGAATGTGGGCTAGCGCTTGGCCACATAGCCAAGAAGGCCAAGGGCATCCTGGCCTGTGTCAGCAGCAGTGGGGCAGCAGGAGCAGGGCAGTGGCCGTCCCCCTGGGCTGGGCAGCGCTGCGGCCAGAGCTGGGAGTGTGTGTCCACTTGTTGGCCCCTCTGAAGCTGAAAGTCCTTGAGGGGCTGGAGCGTGTGCAGAGAAGGACACGAGAGCTAGGGAGGGGTTTCAGCCTGGACAACGGGAGCCTCCTGAGGGACCTTCAGGCACACTTCCATAGATCCATATGTGACAGTGCTCACCACCAGGGCTGTTTCCCTGCCAAACATGCCCTCACTGCCTCCAAGTGCTTTAGCCACCTGAGGAGGGAACACTTTGGCTTGTGGCTTGTTGGCTTGCTAGGAGGTGAAGCCCTGCCCATTTTCTCTCTTTTACAACAAGCACAGATGCTTCTGCACAAACGTTCCTGCCCTTTTCACGCACTGGATGGCATTCTGATCCAGTTTGACTTTTCCATATCTGCCGCAGCAATAGCAATGGCCTTGCTGGCTATTTCCTCTTTTTCCATTTCAGGGCAATAAATAAAAGAGCTCAAAGCTCCATTGTTGTGCAGGGGCACCATTGCTTGCTGATGGCAGCCAGGGAGGACTATCAAATTCATAGAGTGCATCAAATAGAGTTCTGTTGAGTTGGCCCATTTTCATCTGGTTGGAGTGACTTAGAATCCCATTGCTAACAAAGTTGAGGATTTCTCCTTTGAAAAGGTGGTTGTGGATCTGAGGAGAAACGAGGTCATAAATGAGAGGTAACGGCCTGTCCCTCATGCTTCTCTCTTGCCGCAGATGGCAGAAGGAACAGCGGTCTCTGCCCCGGCTCCCTCTGCTCCTGGAGAAGGAGCCAAAAAGGAGCAAAAGGAGCAAGATGACCACAAGCCTGCAGCTGTGGCCGATCGATCCAAGACAGTAAGTGCCAGTTGTGGGTGGTGCTGTCTTTAGTGCAAGGCAGAGCTGCAAGTTTCTGACCAGCCAGCACTTGCATGTTGCTTGCTGAGGATGCCGAGTGCTGCAATCCTGTGGGACGTAGCCATTTCCTGCAGGCAGTGGCCTCCAGCTAGAAATTGGCCTTTGACCTGTCACTTTGAAGCACTGAAGGTCTGGGGACTCTGGCTGAGCTTCTGGCTGCTCGGCTCAGGGAAGGTCGATCTCTGGGCTTCTGCAGCGTCATGGCCAAGGGCACACGTGGCAGTGCTGCAGGTGGCAGGGCTTTTTTGTCTGTTTTCCCTTTGTGGAAAGGTGTGTTTGGTTTGTGGAAGTGTTCTGCAGTTTTCTGGAGCACTTCTTCACTTGTACAGTCTCTTTTGGCTTTTGCTAAGCTGCAAGGAGATGATTGAGTTGTCTAGGAATCTGTGGGTGCCATTCTTGTTGAGTGTGGCCAAAGAAACCAAGTGCTTCGTTGGGAAGACTTCTTGTGTGGCAGAAAGAAGAAGCAGCAAGTTTCTGTGGACGCCTTTTGCGATGAAGCCTGCAGCTTTGGAAATGGCATTAGGGCCTAGGGTGGGGGTGAAGCGGCAAGTCCTTGACTGCTGTCTTGTTTGGCTGAGAAGAGGCACGACATCTTGGAACCGGGGATGCTGTATTTGAAGTCAAAGGGGCAATTTTGTGGTGAGGGACCTGAGTAGGCTAAAAGGACCCAGTGGTGCCAGTCAAGAGCAGCTGAATGTGGGCTAGCGCTTGGCCACATAGCCAAGAAGGCCAAGGCCATCCTGGCCTGTGTCAGCAGCAGTGGTGCAGCAGGAGCAGGGCAGTGGCCGTCCCCCTGGGCTGGGCATCGCTGCGGCCAGAGCTGGGAGTGTGTGTCCACTTGTTGGCCCCTCTGAAGCTGAAAGTCCTTGAGGGGCTGGAGCGTGTGCAGAGAAGGACACGAGAGCTAGGGAGGGGTTTCAGCCTGGACAACGGGAGCCTCCTGAGGGACCTTCAGGCACACTTCCATAGATCCATATGTGACAGTGCTCACCACCAGGGCTGTTTCCCTGCCAAACATGCCCTCACTGCCTCCAAGTGCTTTAGCCACCTGAGGAGGGAACACTTTTGTCTTGTGGCTTGTTGGCTTGCTAGGAGGTGAAGCCCTGCCCATTTTCTCTCTTTTACAACAAGCACAGATGCTTCTGCACAAACGTTCCTGCCCTTTTCACGCACTGGATGGCATTCTGATCCAGTTTGACTTTTCCATATCTGCCGCAGCAATAGCAATGGCCTTGCTGGCTATTTCCTCTTTTTCCATTTCAGGGCAATAAATAAAAGAGCTCAAAGCTCCATTGTTGTGCAGGGGCACCATTGCTTGCTGATGGCAGCCAGGGAGGACTATCAAATTCATAGAGTGCATCAAATAGAGTTCTGTTGAGTTGGCCCATTTTCATCTGGTTGGAGTGACTTAGAATCCCATTGCTAACAAAGTTGAGGATTTCTCCTTTGAAAAGGTGGTTGTGGATCTGAGGAGAAACGAGGTCATAAATGAGAGGTAACGGCCTGTCCCTCATGCTTCTCTCTTGCCGCAGATGGCAGAAGGAACAGCGGTCTCTGCCCCGGCTCCCTCTGCTCCTGGAGAAGGAGCCAAAAAGGAGCAAAAGGAGCAAGATGACCACAAGCCTGCAGCTGTGGCCGATCGATCCAAGACAGTAAGTGCCAGTTGTGGGTGGTGCTGTCTTTAGTGCAAGGCAGAGCTGCAAGTTTCTGACCAGCCAGCACTTGCATGTTGCTTGCTGAGGATGCCGAGTGCTGCAATCCTGTGGGACGTAGCCATTTCCTGCAGGCAGTGGCCTCCAGCTAGAAATTGGCCTTTGACCTGTCACTTTGAAGCACTGAAGGTCTGGGGACTCTGGCTGAGTTTCTGGCTGCTCGGCTCAGGGAAGGTCGATCTCTGGGCTTCTGCAGCGTCATGGCCAAGGGCACACGTGGCAGTGCTGCAGGTGGCAGGGCTTTTTTTGTCTGTTTTCCCTTTGTGGAAAGGTGTGTTTGGTTTGTGGAAGTGTTCTGCAGTTTTCTGGAGCACTTCTTCACTTGTACAGTCTCTTTTGGCTTTTGCTAAGCTGCAAGGAGATGATTGAGTTGTCTAGGAATCTGTGGGTGCCATTCTTGTTGAGTGTGGCCAAAGAAACCAAGTGCCTCGTTGGGAAGACTTCTTGTGTGGCAGAAAGAAGAAGCAGCAAGTTTCTGTGGACGCCTTTTGCGATGAAGCCTGCAGCTTTGGAAATGGCATTAGGGCCTAGAGTGGGGGTGAAGCTGCAAGTCCTTGACTGCTGTCTTGTTTGGCTGAGAAGAGGCAGGACATCTTGGAACCGGGGATGCTGTATTTGAAGTCAAAGGGGCAATTTTGTGGTGAGGGACCTGAGTAGGCTAAAAGGACCCAGTGGTGCCAGTCAAGAGCAGCTGAATGTGGGCTAGCGCTTGGCCACATAGCCAAGAAGGCCAAAGCCATCCTGGCCTGTGTCAGCAGTAGTGGGGCAGCAGGAGCAGGGCAGTGGCCGTCCCCCTGGGCTGGGCAGCGCTGCGGCCAGAGCTGGGAGTGTGTGTCCACTTGTTGGCCCCTCTGAAGCTGAAAGTCCTTGAGGGGCTGGAGCGTGTGCAGAGAAGGACACGAGAGCTAGGGAGGGGTTTCAGCCTGGACAACGGGAGCCTCCTGAGGGACCTTCAGGCACACTTCCATAGATCCATATGTGACAGTGCTCACCACCAGGGCTGTTTCCCTGCCAAACATGCCCTCACTGCCTCCAAGTGCTTTAGCCACCTGAGGAGGGAACACTTTGGCTTGTGGCTTGTTGGCTTGCTAGGAGGTGAAGCCCTGCCCATTTTCTCTCTTTTACAACAAGCACAGATGCTTCTGCACAAACGTTCCTGCCCTTTTCACGCACTGGATGGCATTCTGATCCAGTTTGACTTTTCCATATCTGCCGCAGCAATAGCAATGGCCTTGCTGGCTATTTCCTCTTTTTCCATTTCAGGGCAATAAATAAAAGAGCTCAAAGCTCCATTGTTGTGCAGGGGCACCATTGCTTGCTGATGGCAGCCAGGGAGGACTATCAAATTCATAGAGTGCATCAAATAGAGTTCTGTTGAGTTGGCCCATTTTCATCTGGTTGGAGTGACTTAGAATCCCATTGCTAACAAAGTTGAGGATTTCTCCTTTGAAAAGGTGGTTGTGGATCTGAGGAGAAACGAGGTCATAAATGAGAGGTAACGGCCTGTCCCTCATGCTTCTCTCTTGCCGCAGATGGCAGAAGGAACAGCGGTCTCTGCCCCGGCTCCCTCTGCTCCTGGAGAAGGAGCCAAAAAGGAGCAAAAGGAGCAAGATGACCACAAGCCTGCAGCTGTGGCCGATCGATCCAAGACAGTAAGTGCCAGTTGTGGGTGGTGCTGTCTTTAGTGCAAGGCAGAGCTGCAAGTTTCTGACCAGCCAGCACTTGCATGTTGCTTGCTGAGGATGCCGAGTGCTGCAATCCTGTGGGACGTAGCCATTTCCTGCAGGCAGTGGCCTCCAGCTAGAAATTGGCCTTTGACCTGTCACTTTGAAGCACTGAAGGTCTGGGGACTCTGGCTGAGCTTCTGGCTGCTCGGCTCAGGGAAGGTCGATCTCTGGGCTTCTGCAGCGTCATGGCCAAGGGCACACGTGGCAGTGCTGCAGGTGGCAGGGCTTTTTTGTCTGTTTTCCCTTTGTGGAAAGGTGTGTTTGGTTTGTGGAAGTGTTCTGCAGTTTTCTGGAGCACTTCTTCACTTGTACAGTCTCTTTTGGCTTTTGCTAAGCTGCAAGGAGATGATTGAGTTGTCTAGGAATCTGTGGGTGCCATTCTTGTTGAGTGTGGCCAAAGAAACCAAGTGCTTCGTTGGGAAGACTTCTTGTGTGGCAGAAAGAAGAAGCAGCAAGTTTCTGTGGACGCCTTTTGCGATGAAGCCTGCAGCTTTGGAAATGGCATTAGGGCCTAGGGTGGGGGTGAAGCGGCAAGTCCTTGACTGCTGTCTTGTTTGGCTGAGAAGAGGCACGACATCTTGGAACCGGGGATGCTGTATTTGAAGTCAAAGGGGCAATTTTGTGGTGAGGGACCTGAGTAGGCTAAAAGGACCCAGTGGTGCCAGTCAAGAGCAGCTGAATGTGGGCTAGCGCTTGGCCACATAGCCAAGAAGGCCAAGGCCATCCTGGCCTGTGTCAGCAGCAGTGGTGCAGCAGGAGCAGGGCAGTGGCCGTCCCCCTGGGCTGGGCATCGCTGCGGCCAGAGCTGGGAGTGTGTGTCCACTTGTTGGCCCCTCTGAAGCTGAAAGTCCTTGAGGGGCTGGAGCGTGTGCAGAGAAGGACACGAGAGCTAGGGAGGGGTTTCAGCCTGGACAACGGGAGCCTCCTGAGGGACCTTCAGGCACACTTCCATAGATCCATATGTGACAGTGCTCACCGCCAGGGCTGTTTCCCTGCCAAACATGCCCTCACTGCCTCCAAGTGCTTTAGCCACCTGAGGAGGGAACACTTTTGTCTTGTGGCTTGTTGGCTTGCTAGGAGGTGAAGCCCTGCCCATTTTCTCTCTTTTACAACAAGCACAGATGCTTCTGCACAAACGTTCCTGCCCTTTTCACGCACTGGATGGCATTCTGATCCAGTTTGACTTTTCCATATCTGCCGCAGCAATAGCAATGGCCTTGCTGGCTATTTCCTCCTTTTCCATTTCAGGGCAATAAATAAAAGAGCTCAGAGCTCCATTGTTGTGCAGGGGCACCATTGCTTGCTGATGGCAGCCAGGGAGGACTATCAAATTCATAGAGTGCATCAAATAGAGTTCTGTTGAGTTGGCCCATTTTCATCTGGTTGGAGTGACTTAGAATCCCATTGCTAACAAAGTTGAGGATTTCTCCTTTGAAAAGGTGGTTGTGGATCTGAGGAGAAACGAGGTCATAAATGAGAGGTAACGGCCTGTCCCTCATGCTTCTCTCTTGCCGCAGATGGCAGAAGGAACAGCGGTCTCTGCCCCGGCTCCCTCTGCTCCTGGAGAAGGAGCCAAAAAGGAGCAAAAGGAGCAAGATGACCACAAGCCTGCAGCTGTGGCCGATCGATCCAAGACAGTAAGTGCCAGTTGTGGGTGGTGCTGTCTTTAGTGCAAGGCAGAGCTGCAAGTTTCTGACCAGCCAGCACTTGCATGTTGCTTGCTGAGGATGCCGAGTGCTGCAATCCTGTGGGACGTAGCCATTTCCTGCAGGCAGTGGCCTCCAGCTAGAAATTGGCCTTTGACCTGTCACTTTGAAGCACTGAAGGTCTGGGGACTCTGGCTGAGTTTCTGGCTGCTCGGCTCAGGGAAGGTCGATCTCTGGGCTTCTGCAGTGTCATGGCCAAGGGCACACGTGGCAGTGCTGCAGGTGGCAGGGCTTTTTTTGTCTGTTTTCCCTTTGTGGAAAGGTGTGTTTGGTTTGTGGAAGTGTTCTGCAGTTTTCTGGAGCACTTCTTCACTTGTACAGTCTCTTTTGGCTTTTGCTAAGCTGCAAGGAGATGATTGTGTTTTCCAGGAATCTGTGAGGCCCCATTCTTTTCCATGCTGTCTTTATTCCTTGTTAATCTGTTCTTTCCCTTTCCTCACAGTCAGTCACTCTTGTCTGAGAGGGATAAGCTGTTGTCTCTGACTGCTATATTCTGTTTGACTTGAGGTGCATGTGTTGATATCTCACCAGGCAGCCTCCAAAGACCTCCAAGGACACACTGGCCATGAAGATCACCAAATTTGTCCCAGACAACTGGAACTTCCCCCTCTTCGAAAAGTGATGCAGTTTCAGCACATCTGCACGGGCTCTGGTCCCAATCCTCGCTCTGCAGCAGCATTACTTAAAGGAACCTATGATGTGGAACCTGTGAACTCAATCTCAGCCTTTGGTGATCTCCTTCTTCTCAGCTCCTTCATCTCCCTCCACGTGGCTTCTGAGAACCAGGAGACTGAGGAGCAGTACCTGCGTATGCTCCGTACGTCTGCTGTATTTCTTGTCTGAGGGTCAGTGGATTGTGTGCAGGTGTCAGCAGAGCTGTACCAAATGTTCCTCCTGAGTTTGGTGTCACAGGGCCATTTAGGACTCCCCAGAGGAAGTGCTGTGCTCCGAGGCAGCGAGAGAGAGCTCTGGGTGCTCCTGCTGCCTCTGAAGACAGCTGGGACTGGCCTGGGTTTGCCTGAGCTTCCCTCTCGGCTAAAGGCTGAAGCAGGGATTTTTCTTGCATCAGCAGAAGGCTAGGCAAGTTCTGCATGCTAGTGGCCAAACCAAAGAGAATTTTTAGCTTCCTAATTTCCCCTTAGACTCCTGACTTCCAACCAGTCATCAGAGCAAAAAATATTCACAGAAATTTTATGGTTTTGGACTTTTGTCTTTTTGGTTGGGGATTTTTTTTTAGGGGGCTGGTGGTTTGGGGTTTTTTGCTTTTTCCCTGTTTATTTTTTATGGGGTTGTTTTTTTGGTTTTCTTTTTGCTGGGTTTTTTGGTTTTGTTTGTTTCTTTGTAGGGGTTTTTTTTTGGTGGAGTTGGTTTATCTCCATCCTGAAGGAGCCCTTCTGCCCCACATGTCTTATTGATGTCATTTTTATGACATTTTTATGTTGCCACTACTACATATACAGTTTCTTTTCGTGAGAATGCTATATTTTTGTCAATAAAAACTACTGTGAAAGAATATCAGGTTGCAGGAGAAATAGAGAGTAGGAGGTGTTTCCCATGTGCCCCCAAAGGAAAAAACAGATACTTTTATAACAATCTGTATTTCATATCCTAGTTTTATGCCTCTAAAGATGTGTCCAAGAGAGACACATCGAAGTGGCTTGATCAGATAAATCTGTACTGCAGGCATTTCTCAGGAGACAGCCTCCAGCCCATCCATGGTATATTCCTCAGATCCATGGCACTTTTTCGTACCTTCCCCACTCTTTCCCATGACTCTTAGAATCCTACCCATTGGCCCGATCCCTGCTCAGATCCGTCTCTAGGAAAACACATCAAGTCCTCTGGGATTCTGCAGCACAGCCCAATGAATCTGCTTCTTGCCCGTAACAGCTGCCAGTGCTGAACTCTCAGATAAGACCTGGTGGGGCTGAGAGCAGAGCCCAGTGGATTCTGTGTCTACCATCACCTGTTGGGACAAAAAGGGCATTGATCTGCACCTCGGTGTGTCTGATCTCAAAGCCCATCCTGTTGTGGCATGAATGGGGGCAACAGTTTGTACGGGGCCCAGGCTGCCTGTGGCTTCTTCCCATTGCTTGTCAGTACTCATGCTTGGGCTTTGCCAGCCTTGTTGTGGTCGCTGCCCTGTCCCTGAGGGCTGGCGGGACAGGGCTGGAACCTTCCTTAGCTCCAAGATGGGTGTCTGTGAGCTCAGCCTGCTCATGAAGGGTGAGGGTCCCGATGCTGAAAGCACTGTCGACATTGGTTATAGCATGAGCTGCTCTGGATTACAATTGGAAAGGCATTGTTTGGGCAATGTTTTGGCTGAAAGCTGGAGAAGATGTGCTCCTCTCCTGGGAATGCATCTCCCTGTGCTTTGTTTCCTGTCAAGAGAACTCTTCCAAGGGCTCTACACAATCAGTCTCTGTGCCAGCCATCTGCACTGCAGGGCTGCCTGTCCTGTTGATGTTGTTGCTGTTGTTGCAAGTAGCTGACTGCCTCCAGACACTGGGGCTGCCTTTTGTATCTCCTGGAAGCTGGGATCTCTGCTTTAAAGTGAGCATCTTGCATTTTGTTTCCCTCAGGGAAAATGGTGAACGTGGAAAATCCCAAGATGAAATACACTGAAATGGAATATATTGGCAAGGGGTGAGTCCAGCCACACTTACTTCTACACAACCATGGGCCAGGGGTTCTTCTGGTATATCACTGGTATATCAGGTGTTCCACTGGAATATCTATCCAGTGTGAAGTCAGGTCAGCTGCAAACATGTTCAGACACTGGAGATAGATTGTCCTATCTCTTCAGTGCTGCTCAGAACTTGTGAGTGTGCTCAGAAGGCATTGTCAGAGACATCTCCATGCTGCCAAAGTCTGCCTACATCAAGGAGCAGGACCTGGAAGATCTCCTTGTCTCTCAAGTGTGGGACAGCTCTGTGTTAATTTCTTCAGTATTTTTGTATGTCTCAAAACCACACTGCCACACTAATGAATAAAGAAGAATCTTGCTTGCCTGAAAGGGCAACCTAGCCCCTCTCAAAGCTATGAGATAACAGTTCCCAGGAGAATTTCATTCAATCCACGGTTCTTGGAAGGAAATGCTCCATGCTCAGAATAGGAACCACAGAGTTTAGAAA
The DNA here is from genome assembly GCF_050655825.1 of Lonchura striata. Lineage (NCBI taxonomy): Eukaryota > Metazoa > Chordata > Aves > Passeriformes > Estrildidae > Lonchura > Lonchura striata. The sequence goes on from NC_140740.1 coordinate 13,146,140, forward strand.
CTCAAACCTAAGATGAAAGAATAAATTCCCTTTAGGAGCTGAGGCAGTAAACCCCAGCGCTTCTGCAACCAGCCCAGGCACTGCCCATGCACTTGAGAGGAAAATGCATCATCTGCCTTCTGGCAGAGCCCTCCTGCATCCTGCAGGTTTTAGGCATTTACAGCAGAGATCTCCTGTGTGGGCCAGCTTTCACTCTAAGAAATAAACAGCTTCTCCTTTCTCTGCTTCTGTTTTGTTTCTAGGCATTTTGGATCTGTGGTTAGAGCACTCAACCAAGCCACAGGAGGAGAGGTAAATGTCAACATCCCCCACAGACTCTGCTGCACTCAAGGCCTTTCCCCTCTGGTGCGAGCAGCTGTGGCTGGAGCTTTGGGTCGAGCTGTGCTGAAGAGGCACAAGAAACACAGACTGGTACCAGCCTGCAAAATACATTGGGGACAGTCTTTGTCCTTTTCAGCTGCCAGAAGGAAGTCACGCAGGGCAGCAGTTCATTTCAGAGAAGGATGTGCTCACTCGCTCTCAATTGCTAAAACAAAGGTGGTGCCTCAGGGCATCTCACTGCTCTTTGGGGCTACAGCTTCAGAGTCCTGAATTCTCACTTCTGGTTGCCAGCAAATACATCTGAAAGTTACTGGTAGTTCTTTAGCCACCTGCAGTGCTGCACTTGGGAACTGCACATAGGGAGAGATCTAAGAGGCGTCCCTAGAAACTCGAAGCCCTGCCCATAGCCCAAGATGTAGCCACAGAGTATTAAGGCATGGATTACTTCTTCTGAATCCCATACAAAGCAGCAGGGAGTGGGCTCAGAGGCTTGTGGGTGATAGTTGAGACACCAGTGTCACCAAGTGTTCAGGGCAAAACCTCAGTGGCCACATGTCCTGTAACTGGCCCCCAAGGGAGTGGAGAAATGGGCTATTGCAATGTCATTTCCTAATTACTGCAATGCCTAATCACAAGGCAGTTTGGCACAGCTCAACTGTGTCATTGCAAAATCACTTGCTCCATGTGCCTTGTGGCCTTGTGCCACCAGCTTCTCAAGTTACTGATTTTCAGTGTCATTTTAGGTGGCCATAAAGAAAATAAGCCTTAAGGGACAGCAGAGGAAGCAACTAACCGTTAATGAAATCACAATCATGAAGAAGCATAGGAGTCCCAGTGTTGTGAATTATTTAGACAGGTGAGTGGTCATGGTCTTATCCTGTGAATATGCATGTACATCCTGCAAACATGAGAGGTTAAAAATCCACTTTGGTCACTTCTAGAAAGTAGAGCTGTTAATTATAATGTATTAATATTTCTCTACTCATCTGCAATGGATGAGAAGAGAGTGCATCTTGTCTGCATGAGTCTTCCCTGGCACACGTAGTTTGAAAATTATTCCAAAATTATTCAAAACCTGGATCAGCTGTATCGTACGAAGTTAATACATTCTAAGTTCACTGCCTCCACATTCTTTTGGGATTGATTTTTTAAAGTTTCTTCAATGCTGAATGATGAACCATCCTAAAGTGGATTTCCCTTGGATTGTTGCCCCTCTTTTTCTTTGCTATGCATGCCAGGAAGACTAGGTGCTTATTTCCAGAAACACCACGCGTGACAGGCTTTTGATCTGGGCTCTTACTAAACCACACTTTTCACTTGCTGGCCATCTAAGACATCTCCTTTTTCACAGCTGTGCCTTTCTCCCTGAGACTGCACAGATTGCAAACAAAGCACAGCCAAGAGGGAATGTCTATTCCTTTTATTCTGTCCTTGTCACAAAGGGCCTTGGAAACAAGAAGCCCGGAAGCAAAAAATCAACCTAGCCATGCATGTTTATCTTCACGCCCTTGTTTCTTTCCTTCAGCCACCTTCTGGGTGAGGAACTCTGGCTGGTCATGGAGTACATGGATGGAGGCGCTCTGAGCGATGTCATCAGGAAGACCTTCCTGACTGAAATCGAGATAGCAGTCATCAGTCGGGAGGTCAGCAAGCCCACCTGTGCTTCCAAGGGTTTGGGCAGGATTATCTGAGAAATAGGGGCTCAGAACAGGAGAGGTTTCACGTGCCAAACTTTGCTTCTGCGTTGCTGGTATGCTATGGGCACGTAAAAGCATCTCCAGTGAAATGCCTGGAGTGCCCCTGCACTCACTCTACTCAGTTCTTGTACTCTTATCTCCTGCTGTTGTATTCTCACTCTGCCTCTTGTATCTGCTGTTCTCCATCTTGCCTCCCTAAATTTTTGCCTGTCTTCACTGCATTCCTCACTTGTAGAAGCAAGGTGCTGGTAGCAGGATTTGAAATGAACAGCAAAGGTAAAAAGAGAGACTATTTACTTTCAGTCCTCAGCTAAAAAGTATTCTAGTGCAGCCAAAATGCTCTTTGCTTCTGAGCACATTCACTGCAGCAGCAGTCATCCTGGCTGGTTTGCAGGGGACAGTCTACAACAGCAGGTGCTGTTGCTCTTTCAAAAGGTGACATGCCTTTCCTTAGAAAGGTCCTGCTCTGCGAGTGTTGGAGCAGCAAATCTTCCTCTCAATGGCACTGTGTTCTGCCATTACTCGCCATTCTCCTGGGGAATGGGAACCTTTTAGAGTCTCTGTTTCTTTTCTGGTGTGATGAAATCACTGGGTTTGTCCCTCCTGGTTCTGTTGACTCTCTCAGTGCTTGCAAGGATTGGCTTTTCTTCACTCAAACCAAGTGATCCACAGAGACGTGAAGAGCGACAACATCCTTCTCAGAACCGACGGCTCTGTCAAGCTGGGTCAGTATATTCCTGGTCAGGTGCAGCTTTCAGGGATGTGGGGTGAGGGGCTGCTTTGAGTGGCTGCCAGCTCCCCAGGAATGGTGCTGGTGGCAGTGCGGGGACCCCCCGCTCTGAGCTGATGACATGGTTGCAAGATGCACAGAGGTATACAGAGGTATACTGAAGGCAGTATACAAAATGTGGGGATTTGGCTAAAATCCTGAGGAAACAGAGCAGGGACAGTTGTCCAGGAGATTCAACAGCACATTCTCAAAGTTCTACTGGGCAATTCATTTGCTTGGTTTCCTAATTGCACAGAATTCAAATAAAAGCAGTATTTTGCTTTCCCCTTAGCTGATTTTGGCATCTCTGTTGAGCTCAGCCCTGGGAAGAATAGACCGTCCTCGGTGGCCGGGACTCCTTGGTGGATGGCGCCTGAAGTGGTGATGCGTCAACCATATGGCCCCAAAGTGGACATATGGTCTTTTGGAATTGTGGGAATCGAAATGATAGAACGGAAAGTTCCCTACTGGAGCCGAAGTCCTGCCACGGTAAGGAGCAAATACTCACTGATCCCGCTTGTCTTTCTCACCTGCCCTGTGTTCTGCATGCCATTGGACAAAATCCCATTGCCATCTGCTGGAACTACTGCCACCAAGGTCCACTCCTTAAAATGTCCCTGCAACACATCAGCATCTGCTGTAGTTTTGGTTGCATCAGTGTGGAACTCAAGCTATACCACATGCAAACAAACCCCATGCTCAGGCAACATTTTCCTTTGGGCTGTAAGTGGTTCCAGTTCTTTGGTCTGTGTAGATGGCCACAATAAAAGGAAACAAGCATCTTAGAATTGGTGCTATACTTCCAGAAATGAAGGAAAGAAAGCCAAACCTAACAGAGTTTCTAAAAGAGTGGTTTTAGTGAGGAACTGCATCCCCTGTGCAGTTTCTGCACACTGAGAAACATGCCTGGAACCTGAACATGAGGCTGCAAGGGCCACAGAGTCTCTTCTGCTTTTTGTGCAGTGTTGCTGAAACACTTAGTGACTGTGTTTCTCTCATAGCCCAAGCCACCTTCTCTACATCACCAAGCCGGAGCCTGGTGAGAGGGAGAGCCTGCCAAAACCTCCTGTTTGTTTCCTGGCATTTTCTGGGATGGGCCTTCCATTCATGCATTGACTTGTGTAGCTAAATGAGCAGAGGGTGTCCACAGGGATGGCACCTCTCCATCTTCGGAGCAGGAAAAGCTTTTCTGTTGCTGCGTAAGGAAGCTGAAATTTTCAGGCTGCTGAGAGACAGAGCTGCAGTGGCTCCTGTGTGCCCAAGCAGGCATTTTCATCCCCATACATTAGTGCATGCACCTTAATGTGTCTGTGTTGAATATGAGATTATAAATGTTTGTTTCCTTACCTGGGGGTTAACTGATGGATTTCCTTTCTCTTCTTCCAATTACCATTGTTTTCAAGAACAGGGCAAAAAACTTGATGAGTCTTGTTGTATGGCAACTGGGCTGAAGGGACCCACAAGCACTGCAGAGATGCCTTTCATGTCCTAATCCTTGGAAAGAGTTAATATAGCAAAGTCCCCCTTCCAAAATGCTGCCAAGTTGGTGTGAATCTTCAGAGAAGCAAATGTGCTTTTGCTGATGTAGTTCCCAACTAACTAGGTCAATCAATGAAATTGGCTGCCAAGGCAAGATCTGCGGGATGATGGCAAAGCTGTGGCTGCATCAGAGTTTGGTTTTTTGTTGGTAAAGGAAAGTCATCTCTGGGTCTCTGCCAGGGCAGAAACTGCCACTGAAGAAGAGAGGTTAAACAATGGCTTCTGGGAGGGCAGTTAGAGATGGGAAAGAAGCAGGTGGAGCCTTGTGTTTCCTGTTTCTCCAGACTAAATTCCTGATAGCCACAGCAGGGACGCCACAGCTGCGGCAGCCCAAGCTCCTCTCGGCTTGGCTGCGTGACTTCCTGAGCTGCTGCCTGCAGAGAGACGAGGAGCGGCGCTGGTCTGCCAACGAGCTGCTGCAGGTAAAATGCCAAGGGGCTGAGGTGAAACAGTGTGCGAGGGATGGGCTCCTCCTCCACCAAGGTCCGAGGCCTCAGATGAGCCCCCTTCCTCCTCACCTCCACTCTTGGTGCTCTTCAAATGAAAATGCTGAGGAGTGCTAGACTGGGCTGGGCTGGCAGGGCTCTGTAATGTCCTTTGGTCCAAGTGTCCTGCAATGAGCAGGGACATCTTTAGAGGGATCAGGTTGCTCAGAGCCCTTTCCCACCTGACCTGGAATAGTTCCATGGATGGGGCACCTACAAGCTCTTGGGACAGCCTGTGCCAGGGTGGCACCCTGCTCTGAGTAAACAAGGTCTTCCTTAGACCTACTCTGATTAGATCCCCTTTGTGTTTGAAACTATTTGCCCACATTCTATTGTAACTGGCCCTGTTAAAAACGGTGTCCCCCACTTTCTTCAAAGCCACTCTGAAGTCTTGCAAAGTGGCAATAAAGTCTCCCTGAGTCCCGTTCTTCACAAAACTGAATACTTCCACCTCTCTCTGCAGAAGATAGGACAGGTGTTCTATTTTCTTATTCTTTCTGTTGCCCTGTTTTTTAATTTGGTGGTGTATTCTGTTTTACCTAACAGCAAAAGAATTGACGTAGAGCATTGTAGAGAGACATGAAATGGTGGTGGAGGAAGCCACGGCTCCAGTCCTGGCAGAGCACTCTGGAGAGATTTGGCTGTGGGCAGGAGGGGCTGTGAGGGACTCACTGTGAGCCTCTGAGGGGCCCTGGTTTGTGCCCCCCACCCCACCCTTAGAGGTTTCTGGCACACAAACAGGGAGAGCTGAGAGGAACTTGTCCCAGCCCCATCTGCTGCCTGGCACGCTCAGGCAGAGGGGAACTGGCCCAGACTGACTGCCAGGTTGTGTGGCAGAGAGGGAACTGCAGGACCCAGCGCCACTCGGCTGGCCCTGCTGGGAAGGAAGGTGCCATGCAGCACAGGAGGGGCAGGGCATGGAAAGGCAGACACTGCTCTGTGTGCCTGTGGAAATTAGCACAAGACAGGGACCTATGGGAGTCATTGGAGCTTCTTGAAAGGAAGAAACCCCAGGGACAGAAAGCACCATTTCTAGAGCACTGGCAGGGCAAAAACTCCAGCAAGGTGAAGAAACCAGAATAAATGGATGAGTGGGATTCTGGGCCGGGTTTGCCTGTGATGGCAAGGTCCTGCACCTGACAATTGAGGAGCAGATGGTCCCATTGTTTTCCTTTCTGGGTCTTTCTAGGACCTAGAGGAATCCTGATGGAGTATGTGAGGCACTGAGCTTGGAAGGTCATGGTTCACTGTTCTTTGTTGTTTTTTTTTCCCTTTGGACAGCATCCATTTGTAACATCAGCCAAGCCAGTATCCATCCTGGCACCACTTATCACCGTCCTGAAGAGGATGCAGCAGAGAAGAATGTAACAACCAAGTAGAGATGTCATCACCACAAGGAATTTTGAGGACTGGAGGATTATAGGAGGAGGATTGTTGATAAGGTTTTAGAGAATAGGATTTTAGAGGAGGATTGTAGAGTAGGATTTTTGGAGAGTTTTGTGGAATAGGATTGTAGAGTAAGATTGTTGAAGAGTTTTGTGGAATAGGATTGTAGAGGAGCATTGTGGAGTAGGATTGTTGAAGAGTTTTGTAGAATAGGATTGTGGAGTAGGATTGTGGCGTAGGATTGGTAGAGTAGGATTGTTGAAGAGTTTTCTGGGATAAGATTGTAAACAAGGATTTTCATTAAATAAAATTTCTGAAAAATAAACTCACTTGGAAGACTGCCCTCTTTCTGACCCCTTCAGAAAACTCAACATTTCCTTCTGAATTACCAGCTGGTTTTTATGGGTGTTAAGTCACACTTATGGCTTCTTTTGTATGTTTTTTAAGTAGGGGAAAGCTCTTCTTCATTCATCCTTTCCAGACCACACTGTCTTGGGAATGTGGCCAACTAGGCAGCTTTTGGCCAGCTGTAGTATTTCTAGTTGAGGCAGAAAGGGCAATGGCATTTGCAGGAAAAAGCAAAGGGCAAGTGGTGCAGCCAAAACATCCTGTGCAGATGCAGGCCTTCAGCTGTGACTCCAGAGCATTTGGGTGCCTTCCACTTGGATTTGTATCGTGAAGGGCAATGTCTTTGGCTGGAGGAGAGCCTCGCTCAGCGGAGAAAGCAGAAAGATCAGAGAGGTGCTCTGAAAGGTCTCCTGCGGTGCAGAGCTGTCAGCGAGTGTGAGCTGAGAGCGGGCCCGGCCCTGCCCGGCGTGGAGCCGCAGCAGAGCCCTGGCAGAGCCCGGAGCAGCCTGAGCCTCGGCAGGGCCAGGCTGCAAGGAGGCCCTGGTAGCTGCAGGAGGCACAGCCCGGCCCTGCGTGCCTCTTGCTGGCAGCGGGCGCATCCTCCGCTCTCAGAGCCCAAGCGCAGCCGGCTGCTCCCGAGGGCAAGTGGAGCCCTGCTGGGCACAGCCCAGCCTGGAGGCATTGGCCCTCTGGAGTCTGCCCGAGGAGAGAAAGGCCAAGGGCAGCCGAGGCCCGCTGGCCTGGCTCAGCATTCCCACTCTTGTGCCGCTGCCCTGCGACTCCTGGCAAAGGTCAGCAGTGTGTGCAGCACCCTGGGCACCGGGGCAGGGAGCCGGGCTGCTCGGCAGGCTGGAGCACAGGGCAGCGTCCTTCGGGCACGGCACTTGTGCCAGGGAAGCCGAGGCCAGCGGGAGGCAGGGACAGCTTGTCAGCTCACGGCTGCAGGAGCCAGTGCCTCACACAGCTCTGGGAGGCAGCGCCTGCAATCCTGCAGCTCTGCACTGAGCCACAGCAAAGCTGGGAGCTGCAGAGTGCTCTGCAGAAATATTCAGGGCCGGCAGGCCAGCCTGCTTTGTGCTCCCTGGCACACAGCAAGCGCTGTGCCACACCGCAGCTCGGAGCTGCTGGGAGAGAGGTGTTACAGATAAACTCTTAGGTACAATTAAATGGAGACAAAGTCATTAAAGCAAAAGAGAACCTTCTTCTTAGCAGAAGGCTCCTCTTGAAGCCAATAGCAGGTTTCTGAATATAGCAGGAATTGGATTAAAACTAAAAGTCTGCCACTGCTATGACTGAAATACCAATTTGCATGTTTTCTTATTTTGGAATCAAAATATGACCATGGGCTTTTAATGTTGGGTTTTTTGCAGCTAAGAGTGCAGATGCAATAATCACAGAACTCAGGTCATTTGAGATTACAGAAAGGTTAAAAACTATGCATGGGAAGGTAATAACAGGAATTTCTATCTAATAACAAATGGATTGTCCTGCAGCCTTGAGGTCATATCCTTCTACCCTTCCCAAATGAAAACCTACTCACTGAAGACCCATCATCATCCCAAAACCATGTTTAAATTAATTGGACCTGTTGATTAGCCCATGAAAATTAGATCTTTCGCTTTTATTTTCACTGACAAACTCTGATTCAATGTCAAATTATCAATCTTTCAAGGAAAAACTATACTATGCAGAGTAAAACCCAGGGCAGAGGCTTCTATACATAGGGTTGCCAAACCCTCTGTGACAGCTCCTGCTAGCTTCCTACATCAGCCAGAAGGCAACTTCGCTGCGACACAGACTTTCTTAATATTGGTGACATTTTCAAATCCATAGACACTGCTTGTTTTCAAAGTCCTGAAAAGTGCATTCTAAGTTCATGAAAGCAAACACAGAAGCACTGATTTGGTTTAGGAGAGAAGGTGTTTGTGCAGTTGGATAACAGCTTACATGTTGAAGTGTCAGGGGGGATTTCTATGTTTGCGCTCACCTTGTTTGAGACAATGAGCGCAGTGTCACCTGTGCATCCCTGGATATGCCTTGAAGGTGCAATGATTAATTTGCAATCAAAGGGGAAATGTATCTAAATTTATTAGGATAACCAGTTACTTTGTAAATAGACTGATAGAGAAACTTAGCAATTTTTGCTGGAGAATGGTTGCAGGAGAGGGGTCATGGATCAATGGAACAGTTATTCATTGATACCACTGTTTAAGACCCCAGAATCAGAATCAGCCTGTGTCTGGCCTGGGAACAAAGCTTGGGAAACAGGCTCTGTGTCTAGGCCTGGGAAACTGTACAAGGTCTCTCTAGGCCTGGGAAATAGAGCAAGTTCGGAATGAGATAATAAGGACAGGCATAAGGACAGCCTCGAAGATATGCTCTGTCCTTGGAAGGCATGACTTAGCAATGAGAACTTGGCTTGGAGAACTTAGCTACAGCTGTAACCACCCGTAGGAGAAGCAAAACAAAGACCTTTGTAAACTTGACCCATGAGAGCTGTTGCTGACTTTGCTTGTAGCAAACCCTCTATAAACTGACAGGATTTTTGAATAAAAGAAGCTTGCTTATCAGTCATACTGACTGTGCTTGTCTTCCCTGCGCCCACGTAATCACCACTTGTCATTCTTTGTACAGAACAATCTTCTAAACCTTTTTAACTTAATGTGACCATGATACATTCCTAACCTTCATATTGCAACATATTTTCTAATTACATGATTCTGTAAGCCCTTGTAGACCATGTGCAATTTCTACAAGAGGTTGTCATCAGCCTCTGGTGGTCGTTTTGGCTGAAGGCTCAGAAGGCTTCCTCGGGCTTCAGCTGTTTTACCTCTGTTTCTGCACATGCTCTACAAGATTGTCTGCTCAAATAGGCACTGGTGAGTCTTTTGCAGTTAGCTTGTTCTGCTAAATTTGCTGATTTCTAGAAAGTGCTTCATTCCCATCCCTGGGTACAAAGTAACTACTTCTTTCTGCACAGCTTTTAGCATAGCTCAAGCATTATCTCATTGCCTCGGCACCTAAAAGAAGGTAGGGAGGAGGGGGCAAACCAGTGAGAGTGATGGGTCATTATCTTGTTAGCCAGGTATCAATTCTTAGATTAACTAAGGGCTATTCTTGTCCATAAAGTACGTGCGGGGATACCACAAGGACAGAGGCAACGCGTGGATTTGGAGCGCTGGGCTTGGCACCAAAGTCCTGCTCTTGAGAGGGGTGCAGGGACACAGGGAATGTCAGAGGACAATGAGAGACGGGGACATGAGGCCATAATGGGCCAGGCATGATCCTGCACAGGATGGCAGCAAAGACACTTCCTCACCATGGCTCTGGCACTCCAGGGCACCCCAGAAAGGGCCGAGGAGTCCTATGTGTAACCAGGAGAGAAGACTGACATCACTGTGGGTCCCAGCATTCCCCAGTCCCTTGCTGGCCATTCAGTGCACACTGGGGATGCTGGACATGTGTGGGACATGGGGATGGGGTGCACAAAGTTAAAGGGGGACCCCAAAGTGGAAGGAGTGGAAGCCAAAATCGCTGTGTGGAGATGCCCAAAGAGGAGGTGTGGTATCCCAAAATGAACGGAGGACACCAGAAAATTGGGGCGATCCCTCAAAAGGACACACAAAGCTGTTCCCTCCCTCCATTACTTACCAACAAGAACTATCTACCAACTGTGATAATCACATCAGGACCATTTACTCCATAACCAGCTAAGAACAGGACTGAAGAGTAGTTTTGTAGAGTAGGATTGTAGAGTAGGATTATAGTTTAGGATTGAAAATAAAGCTTCTGAAACTTTAACTTGCCTGGAAGATTCCCTTTTTTTCAGCCTGTGAATACACTCAGCATTTCCTTCTGAGTTGTCAGCTGTCTCTTAAAGCTACAAAGTGACATTTCTTGGTGCCTTTGGTAAGGTTTAAAAGTGGGGATGGCTCTTCTTCATTCATGCCCTCCAGACTACACTGCCCTTGGCATATGGGCCACTGGTCCCACTTGGCACATCTGTGGCACTTCTAGATGCAGGCAGGAACCAAAGCAGAAGTGGTGCAGCCACAGACATCTCTGTGATGTCACTTCGGCCCTATGAGCTCCCACAGCTTTTTGTGATGTCACAATGACATCACTGTGATGTCACAGAGCTGCCTGCGATGTCGCATGGACATCCCTATGATGTCATACTGACTTCTCTGTGATTTCACACAGCTGTCTCTGATGTCACACTGACCTCTTGGTGATGTCACACAGCTCTCAGCGCTGTCACATCCACATTTCTGTGATGTCAGGATGACATATCTGTGATGTCACACAGCTGTCTGTGATGTCACACTGACATTTTTGATGTCACAATGACATCATTGTGATGTCACACAGCAGTCTGTGATGTAACCCTGACATCTCTGTGACATCACACAGCTCTCTGTGATGTCACACAGACATATCTGTGATGTTACACTGACATCAGAGTGATGTCAAAGAGCTGTCTGTGATGTCACACTGACATGTCTGGGATGTCACACAGACATCTCTGTGATGTCACTTGGACTCCATGAGGTGTCACAAAGTCATCTCTGTGATGTCACACAGCTCTCTTTGATGTCACAATGACATATGTCTGATGTCACACAGATTTTTGTGACATCACAATGACATCACTGTGATGTCACACAGCTGTATTTGATGTCACACAGACAGCACTGTGATGTCATTTCCACCCCATGAGGCCACCCAGCTTTTTGTGGTGTCACATGGACATCTCTGTCATGTCACACAGCTGTCTGTGATGTCACACTGACATCTGTCTGATGTCACACAGATTTTTGTGATGTCACAATGACATCACTGTGGCATCACACTGCTGTCTGTGAGGTCACACAGACATCTCTGTGATGTCACGCTTACATTTCTCTGACGTCACACAGCTCTCTGATGTCACAATAACATCTCTGTGATATCACACAGCTGTCTTTGATGTCACCCTTACATCTCTGTGATGTCACACAGCTCTCTGTGATGTCACACAGACATCTCTGGGCTGTCACAATGACATCACTGTGATGTCACACAGCTGTCTGTGATGTCACACAGACATCTCTTTGAGGTCACACTGACATCTCTGTGATATCACACAGACATCTCTGTGATGTAACTTTGTCCCTATGAGGTCACTCTACTTTTTGTGGTTTCACACTCACGTCTCTGTTGTGAGAACTTAAAATGTCTCTCAGACATTTTTAGAGGTTCCAGGCCTTGGTCAGAAGCATTCTAGACCCCAGAAGGCAGCTGGAAAGAGCTGTGATTTTGAGTTTGAGCCATGGAATGAATTACCAGCTTTGAAGGTGGAACGAGCAGTCACAAAGGGTTAGATAGTATAGTAAAAGTAGTTACAAAACAGAGAGGAAAATGTTTTAGTATTGTACAGGGGGGTTTTAGCACTTGTACAGGGGGGTTTTTACTTTGTACATGGGGGTCAGAAGTTCTAAGATGGAGGAAAGTGGGCTGATCCTATTCTTCCTCATTCTTCTTCCTTGCCTCCATGTTCTTGGTGATGTTGGCATTCACAGATTTGTTTAGAGTAGAAAACCACTTGGTAATATTGGTAGTAGGTATTGGGGAATAATTGTAAACATGTTATATGTAATATATCTTATGAAAGATAGCAGCAGCCCTGGGTGGGGGGGAGAGAAGAAGAAGACACTGGACAGTGAGGGTGTCAGGAGTGTGTGTGTCTCTGCCGGGGCCGCTGATCAAACAGCCGCAGCCCGCGAACACAATCTGTTAGATAACTCGCAATAAACTGCCTTGAGACCAAACAACAAGAGGCTGTGGAGTTTTTCTTTGGAAGCACGGGTTGGAGGAGAGACTTTACCACCACTCAAGACCCCAGACCAAACCCAGGGTTCTCACAGAGGATCAGAAAATTCTTTTGGGGTTTGGCTCATTCTCTCTTATTTTCTGCATTACTCAGAATTCTCCCCATTTGGGTCTACTTCTGGATTAGGAGTCTCATCAGCTCCTCTGGACATCTTAGCCCTCAGTTTAGAGAAGCTGTAGACTGTATAGAGGAAGCTTACTAGATTAAATATGACGAAAGTGGTCTCTTTAACATTCAGGGAAAACTGACCATTTTCAAAAAGGGAAATAACAGATTCAGAGAAGAAGGAAAGGAAAGGCTGGAAAGCTTCATCCCTTGTTTTTCCTCTAATCAACTGGGTGTCATTTCTAACAAACCCCCAAAACATGCTACTGGAACTGGGACCTAGGCTAGGATGAAGAAACTATAAACCAAATATATCTTGGACAGACTTCAGTACTGTTGTTAACAATAATGCAACTTCTTTATTGCTAAAGTTCAATACTAAATTCTGTAATCTTAGACTAACTAATCCTATGTTTTTAACAAATAATCATCTACTCAATCCTAACTTGAAGAATCCTAAAAACTTAATCTTCTTTTAAAATAAAACAGCCTGATTTCATAGATGTTTCCTTGCTGAAGCAGACGACTGGTGCCAGGACTCCACTTGCTGCTTGCCAAATTCAGATACTCATTGCTAAATGCGGGACAGCTTTTTGTGGAGGTACTGGCATCTGCTCTTCATCTCAGAGTAGCTGGGGCTACCCTAGGAAGAAGAAATAAATAAAAAATAAAAAAAATCAGGCATGTAGGCATTTCTGCAGAGTTTAGGATTTCCTGACCTTTTCTTTAAAATAGCCTTGAGGCAGACTCAGAGGTTACCAAGCCAGGCCAGTCTGGTTTTATTCATGTAAAGCAGTAAAAATACTCTCAGATTGACTTTGGAGCCTTCTGGGAAGTTTGCAAACTGAGGCTGTTCTTTTACAACAATCTCTAGACAAGTCTGAAACCACAACAACAACCCAAAGCCCAGCAGCTGCTAAAGAGGGCAAAACTCATTCATGCTTAAAGCCACTGAAGGGACTCAAACCTTCTCCATCAAATCAACAGGTGTGAGGTTTATCAAGCTCATGATACAAATCCAAGATGAAGTGGCAATGAGAATAATACTGTCACACCAAAGCTTCTGCTCTTCTGGGCCTGAAGATCTGGTTCTCTTTGGAATGACAAAAACTCATTCCACATGGGAATGAACACTTCAAACCATCTTGAGATAAATATTTACAAGCAATAAATCTTTACCAAGTTAAAATTCAGTACAGGGAGAGACAACAACAAATGCCAGGGATGCATCCCAGGCCAGATGCACCTGACTGGTGTGCAGGACAAGTTAGAAGAGAAAACTACAGTTGCCTTTCAACATTTTGAGAGGTTCCTGAGAAGCAGTAGCTTGGACTACTGGCCTCTGCCCAGTGACATTAGCTAGCAAGAGCCCTAGCACGGGCCTCACTGCACTGCTCCCCTGCAGGGCCAGGCTTGCCCTCAGCCTTCCACAGAGCATCCCTGGCTGCATCCAGTGCGAGCCAGGGCCCTGCCTGCTCCAAAGGCCACAGCTGCCCCACAGCCCCAGAGCTGCAGGGGCCTGACTGCCCTTGCCAACATCACTGCTCTGAGACAAGCTGGGCGCAATTTCCAGTGTTTTATACCACACACACACACACACACACACACACACACACACACACACAGACAGACAGTTCTCCCTCCCCTCCTGCACTGCAAATGCAATGAGGGGATGCAGCACCACTGCTGCAGCTGAGCCTGTGCAACTGCACTGCAGGAAGGGAGGGCCTATGCGGGCCTAACCCACCTCGGTGTTCATCTCAGCACTTCTCCCCGCCTGGCCCATCTCCTCCTTTAGCTTTCTATCCCTCTAGTTTACATTTACTATGAAATAATGTCTGTACTAGTGACTCTGGAATAGAGTCTTTCTTGCACCTTAATTCATGCAGAGGCTTCCCTTAATCATCAAATCTTTACTCCATCATTATCCACACTGGAGTTAGGAAAAGCTGTACACTGATACCTTCATTGAGATCCAAGGGACACTACTACTTCAGCCTCCCGAATTCTTCTCACATCTTTTTTCACATGGTAGTCTTCAGCACATGATTGCTGTCATTGTAGAACTCAGAAATTTGTGTCTTTCTTAAACCCAAAAGGTGCAGGGGAAATGGAGCCGACATTTGGAGACAGGTAGGAAGTAGAATGGGATGTCAAAGCCAGCAGCCAGGAAGAAGAGCGGCCACCAGGTGCTGGCTGGAGGTAACTGAGCTACTGCTCAATCCTCTGCTTCTTGCTCATCACAGGTCTGGTCAAGACAGAACCCCGTTTCTACAACAATAACAAAACAATTCATTACTCTCTGACCCAGATCAGGTTTTGCTCCATTCTAAAAAAGCAGGATTTGTGAACTAGCAATGGTTGAAAAAACATGGTTTTTTTTAAAAAATTATCTCTTAAATAATGGAAGACCTCCAGGAAAATATCTGCTCTATTGCATTCCTAGTTTCTCATCCTAGGACTTAGCAAGTCCTTCTCCATGTCTACTGTTAAAAGGCTTTGGGAGGTAGCTCCCACTCCCTTCAGTGTTGCTTCTCTTTCGACCGCCACTTTGCTCTCGGGGGTTTCTCGCCGCTGTCCCCCGTCCCTCCCCGGCCCCCCGGGACCCTCCGGCTAGCTGTCCCCTCCGGGGCCGGGGTTTTCCGCGGTCCCGCTGCCCTGGGCTCACCAGGCAGCGGCTGGGTTAGCACGGTCCGAGCGGCAGCGCTGCCTCAGTCGCCGCAAGGGTTCGAGATAAAGAGACCAAGAGAGACCAATGGTATGCTTGTCCAGAGAGATTGTATTGCCTGAAGCATTGCAGTGACCAAAGGCCCTGGGCTATTGCCCAGATACAGTTTTATACAGCAAAATTAAGAGATAAGGTCTTAAACAATAGAGACAGTGTTCAGCTAAGGCACATCAGAACCACCCCAGGGGCCAGGTCCAATGGGAACTGCTCAGGGGTGGGGAGAAGGGGGTCTACAGAGGAATGCTGAAGCGGGACTTTCCCGAAACAGTGGAGCATACATAAATGTATCTTTTCCCTCAGTTTCTCATTCCCAAAGCCTTTCTAAAACAATGGGGCATACATGAATGTATCCTTTTCCTCAGTTTACCATTCCCAAGGCCTTTCTAAAATCTTCCTCCACGCTACCATGCCAGCATGACTGCAACAATTCCCCGCTTTTCAATTACTAAGATGAACGATGCCTTGGGAGAAGGTAAACTGTGGCTCTTAAACTGCAGTGTCTTTCTGCTTGTCGTCTTCCCACCAATCGCTTTCCGTGGCGGCAGCAGCGATCAAAACCGGCGCGGAAGCCTTCGGCTTCGAGGTGATGACCTTGGAGACGATCCGCTTCAGAATTCCAAATGCTAACAGAACTAAAAACAATGCAACTAGAAAGTAAAAGATGTCTTTTAAAAGAGACACTGCCCACCCAGAAAGGTCCCAGTCTTTGAACAGATTTTTAAACCAATCCTCATTTTCTTGCTTCACATTCCCAATGAGGCTTCTCATTTCCTGAATGGACGAGTGGACACTCTGTCCTTTAGATGACAGATCAAAACAACACAACCCATCAAATTCTTTACATCCATGACCATGTGCCAACAGCAGGAAATCAATAGCTGCCCTATTTTGGAGGGTAGCCTTCCTGGTTATTTCCTCGTCTTCTAGGAGGTCACTCAGGGCTGCTGATGTTAAATTTGCCTGCTTTGTCACCCAGCATTCTAGATTGCCTAATTCACTCAATGCTTTGGCTGCTGCAACCCATGGTAAAAACACAGAGACAGCAACTCTTTTGGATTTTGCCCAATGATAAATTTCTGCATCACAATGTTCATCAAATTGACTTGCACTCCGCTTAGTAATTTTTTTCCCACTTTTTGCTTGCCCAATTGGAATTTGGGTCATGTTGGGGGAAGCAAGGGTCAGATGCCCAAAAGTACATGGACCTCCAATAAGACGAGATGGGATTCCTGGGTACGCTCTGTCCCCACAGATAAGAAACATTCCCTTGTCCAGCTTGCGTGGACGGAAATCAGTGGTGGATGCAAATTTCAGCTTGTAGACAGCTGTGCACCATTGACCTGCTCTGAATTCTACTTTGTACTGTTTGACATGCTCATATAATTTTACTTCTTTGGTTGGGGAAAAATCAAATTGAATGCAAAATTCAGCTTTTGCAGAGCCTAGGAGTTCTAATTCCTGGGGCTCCCCCTCAGCAGTGGGCAAATGTGAAACCCACCCTTGCCACAAAATGAGGGGATTTCGCACTTGTGCTTCAACTTGTCCTGCACCTTTAGGTATTTTATTTTCGTTCACCTGCTTTTGCAAACGGACCAGACCAATTGGAAACTCATCCCCCTTACTTGGAACCCCTATTAAACATGTGGACATCGGATTTTCTGCTGAGGCAGTGGACAAACACATATGATCCTGTTGCAAGGCTTGGGCTAGCGTGACCCACACATTTTTCTTGGGCTGTGGAACAATCCATGCATCCACCGTGGAAGGGTAGATGACCATTCCCTGGAACCAAACGATGAGCAGGAATGTGGAAATTGACATTCTGCTAGTCTGAAAGAAAGATAAAATCATACAACAAAGTGAACTAACTCTGAAAAAGATACAATTTGCTCTGCCAGTATAAAGGAAAATGATTCTCCCCCCTCCCGCCTTCCCCCCTTGTCGAGGAGGCCCTTCAGATCCTGGAGTCCTGGGGGTTGCTGCTCCTGAAGCAACCACCCTTTCCCGTGGTTTTATCACTGAGTCCTCTGTCATCAGCATAGCTTTCCTGGTGCACTCCTCGATGAGCTGATCGAGTGTGGGGGGAGGCGATGATGGAAGGGATAGGATGATTCGCTGACAGACTTCATTTGCATTTGTGGTGACCAGTTCTAATATAAGTTGGTCTTGGAGCTCTGGATTTTGCACCCTCTTTTCCACAGAGGCTCGCACACGATCCACAAAATCCATGAATGGTTCTGAAACAGACTGCTTTAAAGCGGTATATGAGACAATAGGGTCTTTAGAAGGCATATTAAAAAATGCACGTTCTGCTGCATCCCTGGACAGGTCTAACACTGCTCTGGGAATGCCTGCTGCTTGCTTTTCAGCTTGGCTCCAATCACCCTCACCCACTAGATGTTCTAAAGTGATTTCCTCATCCTCTATATCTGTGGAAAGGCTTGGACTTTGCAGAATCTCTGGGAGGAGATCTGCTGCAAGTCTTTTCCACGTTCTTTCCCACAATCTAAACTCAGACTGAGGGAGCAAGCAACTGAAAAGACGTTTCAAATCAGCGGGGACAAATGTCTTGGAGCATAGCGTAGCTTTCAAAATGCTCTTAAAAAATTCACTTCTTTCCCCAAACTCACGCTTCATTTTGCAAAGTTCCCTAATACTATCATACGAAAGGGGCTCCCATTTGGCGTTCTGTCCCCTGGCATTATAAATCACAGGGGCTAAGAACGCAGGCTCGGTCTCTCTGAGCACTTCCCGGCTGACAGCCTGGGCGCTGCCGTTGCCAGGGAAACCGGGAGAGGGAGGGGGAGGAGGAGGAGGGCCGGCTTGTGAGGGAGTGGCCGCAGCCGGCGGGGCTGCGTGGAGCGGGGCTGGGACAGGGACAGGGGGTGGTGATGGAACTGCGAGAGGAGGAGCTGAGGGCTGGACCGGGGGCTGGAATGTGGGCTGAACCGCCGCAAGGGAGGAGGGGTTGGGGTCAGGGACAGGCGGAGGGGGGAATGCGAGGGCTGGGGGCATGTTCTGGGCTGGCACAGGGAGCAGGGAATGCGGGGATAGAGAAGGGAAAACCGCGTGGCCACCTCCATCTTGTGGAGGCTGCACGGGAGGGGGAATGGGGGGTGCAAAGCATGGATTTTCAGCTGCGGGAGCAAAAGCAGGAGGAGGAGAAGGGTTAGAAACTAAATCTACATCTGCACAGTTAGTTTTCTCACCGCAGGGGGTGCGGGGGGGCACCGGGGACGCGACAGGGCGCTTTTCTGCTCCCTGGGCGCCCTGAGTGTCCGCACTCTCTTTCACAACATCGTAAATGACCAAAAACATTCTCATAAAACCTTCTTTCACTGAGGGATCTCCTGCCTTTGTCCTTTCACTCAGCACTGCACCAACACGCTTCCAAAATCGTCTTTCTCTCACTACTTGCTCTGTTATCTCTGGAAAACTTACTGATAACCATCTGACAAACTCTTTTACAAGGCTCTCAGGAAATTTGACACCTGCACTCAGCAGGGGCTCCTGAACTTGTTTATAAATCTCTTTCTGCTGTGTAGTCAGCCTAACACCCATGGCTGGCTTCACAGCAAATCTCAACCAATTACTGCAGCAAACCCAAAGTTCTAAAGCTACGACGGAGACTCCCGTCACGCCTGCGCGCTGGCGTGTCCCCCCACGGGCACACAGGAGCCGATGTCTCCTGGCCGGGCCCCTGCCCCCCAGTACGAGACTCACCCACCGCCGTCCTTTAGACACCACTGCAGCAACGGTTCCCGAACCCCGGGCGGTCTCCCGGGTGTGGAGAGGTGCCGTCCGACCCGTGGCGACCTCGCCGGACAGAAATCGGCGTCTGTCTCCACGGCAACAGTCCCGCTGGGCTGTGTGGAGAGGCAAATGCCTCACACCACCAGCGTGATCCCAGAGCTTCTCCCCGCGGAGCCGACAGCCTGCGTAGCGATTTATTCACACCGCTCTCCGCTCTGCAGCTCGCGGTGACACTGCAAAGTGTCTGGAAAAGCTCCTAGCCAGTGCACTGTCCACGACGGCTGCGGCAGGCTTGCTCAGACCAGTGCAAAGCCCAACGTTGGTGCGCCACTTGTTGCTTCTCTTTCGACCGCCACTTTGCTCTCGGGGGTTTCTCGCCGCTGTCCCCCGTCCCTCCCCGGCCCCCCGGGACCCTCCGGCTAGCTGTCCCCTCCGGGGCCGGGGTTTTCCGCGGTCCCGCTGCCCTGGGCTTACCAGGCAGCGGCTGGGTTAGCACGGTCCGAGCTGCGGCGCTGCCTCAGTCGCCGCAAGGGTTCGAGATAAAGAGACCAAGAGAGACCAATGGTATGCTTGTCCAGAGAGATTGTATTGCCTGAAGCATTGCAGTGACCAAAGGCCCTGGGCTATTGCCCAGATACAGTTTTATACAGCAAAATTAAGAGATAAGGTCTTAAACAATAGAGACAGTGTTCAGCTAAGGCACACCAGAACCACCCCAGGGGCCAGGTCCAATGGGAACTGCTCAGGGGTGGGGAGAAGGGGGTCTACAGAGGAATGCTGAAGCGGGACTTTCCCGAAACAGTGGAGCATACATAAATGTATCTTTTCCCTCAGTTTCTCATTCCCAAAGCCTTTCTAAAACAATGGGGCATACATGAATGTATCCTTTTCCTCAGTTTACCATTCCCAAGGCCTTTCTAAAATCTTCCTCCACGCTACCATGCCAGCATGACTGCAACACTTCAGCATCTCCAGCAAAGCCTCCCCCAAAGGGGATGTCCTGTAAGTTTTATCTAGGTCCCAATTTCTGCTTGTACACACCAGGAAAATACTCAGCTTTTGCTGTCAAACTCCCACATGACTTACTGAAGAGGCACCTGGCTGTTTTAGAGTTTTATGTGTTAAAAATCAGATTAGTGCTTCACTATTAGAATACAGGAGTACGGGGTGTGATGGTTGATTGTGAATTCTCATCGGGATGAACAAAGACAGCAGCCACATGTCAGGAAACTCTTGTGCTTTTAGGTACAGTAGTCTAAGGTCCAGCAGGCTACCTGCTGTGCAGACTCAAAAGCTGTTGGCGGACAAAACCCTTAAATTTGCACAAGAGAGTTTCACAAGTGCTTCCCAATAAGCCCTCAGTGCTGCTCAGTGCCCTTCAATCATCTCTCAGCTCCTCCCAAGGACCTTCTCAAAGCTGCTGACTCACAAGCCACAGCACATGGCCACAAGCTCCCCACACCCACTGCAAACTTCTGAACTGAGCATGGAGTAGAACAGGACAGCCGTGTGTGCCCAGGCAGAGTGAGGGAGGAGTGAAACAGAGACAGAGGAGGGACTGAGGGAATATCACCATTCTGTAGATCCTGTGTTGGTGCAGCCACGTGGATAGTGCAGAGCTGGAGTCAGCAATGAGGGTGACAGAGAGACAGAGGGACAAGAGGGCGAGAGGGCCCCATCTGCCCGGCCCTGGGGCAGCCTCTTATGTACAGGAGATTTTTCCTGCAGAGCCAGCCTTTTGAGGCCTCCTCCAGGGAATGAATTGAGGTGGGGACTGAGCTCAAGTCTTCAGGCAGAGGAGAAATTTGGCTCAGGACAGTGCTGCTCCACCCCTGCAGGATCCTCTCTTCTCACCACAGCCTTTCTGTCACAGCACTTGGAATGTCTGAGGCAAAACATGCTTAGGCCTGCTCCTGCACATTCACATCACAGCTTTTATACCACCAGCAAGTCTGCTGAAACTTTACAGAGAGTACAGAATATTAAAAATGCACAAAATACCTGAGCAGGTCTTGCTGGAGCGTTTCTCTCTGAAGGCCCTGGAGATGTTGCTTGGCTGCTGCTGGTGAGGCTCTGAGATGGAGCTGTTTTTCTGTAAGGATGGTCCAATATTTCAAGTTACAAGGCCTAAATATCAACTGTCATAGTCCTTTCCTTGCAGAGCTTCAGTGCCAGGACTCAAGGAAACAGCATGAAGATGAGTTGAAGGAGCTTTAGGCAGGATATCAGGAAAACATGCGTGTCCCAGAGGGTGCTTGAGCACTGCAGCAGGCTCCCCAGGCCAGTGGTCACTGCAGCAAGGCTTCAGGAAGTGTTTGGACAGCACTCTTGGGCACCTGGTGTGATTCTGTGCAGGGCTAGGATCCTGGCAGGTCCCTCTACCTCAGCATATTCTAAGAACCTAGGCTTCATTTCCCAGGGCTTTCTTCTAAAAAGGCTCTTTTCCTTCCCCAATAGACTGAACTTTCCTAGAAAGTATTAACTTCAACTTCGCTCTATCGTTTTTACTGTAGCCAGGCCAATCAGTCTGAAGGGTTTGAAACAGATGCTCCTTCAGACTGAAGGAATTATCCTTTGCATTCAGGTCAGCAACCTACAGGCACACATTTCAGAAAACAAATGTTCATTACATCTATGTGCAAACTACAGAAATCTAAAAGGGCTACTTCAGTTGGGATGGCAAAACATGGCTCTCATGGTGTTGTGAATGTCCTCAGGGTGAAAAATCCCTGCCACTGCCCTGGGCAAACACAGCAACAAACGTCACAGCTTCAGGGAATCAGTTCCTTAAAGTCACTGTAGGATCAACTAAAAGTGTGTCCATGTTGAATTTGAGTCCTTTGACTAAGTTCCAAAATGCTTTTTCCTAGCTAAAGAGGAAATATTCCTATTTGATATATTATGCAGAAGGGGAATATTTAAAAAGGAAGGAAAGAAGGATCTCCTGCATCTTTCAATGGGTGTGCATTTTATGAAAGCCTATGAGAAAGAAATCCCAGTGGAACTTAACTCGAAGGACTATTGGCAAAGTCTCTAATTTCAACCGGTGAGGAAGTAGTAAATTATGAATAGTAGAATAGCATGATGGAAGGAGCACTGGCACAAGTTCCACGATCTCACCTCCTGAAGGATTTTTCCAAGGGAATCCTTGTCCTTTTGCCTGACTCCATCTCTCTGCAGCCGAGCAAGTAACTCTGGCTCCTTGTAATCCCTCAGAGCAAGTAAATGAATCACCCTGTCCCTGTAGGGCCGGCCGTAAACAGCAGCACAACCGCTCCAGTCAATGTCTGCAAGTCTCACAGTCATCATCCTCCTCTTCTCAGGCACAGGACCTGAATTGCTTTGTTGAGCTCCTCTGACCTCTGCTTTTTCTCCTAAAGTGAGGGAAAACCAGAAACAAATAGTTCAAATTGGAGGTTTGGAGAAGGAAAGGAAGTTGATTCAAAAGGATGTACCAAGACTTTTGAGCCTCTGTTCAGTATTTACAGATCTCCAAGAATCTAAACAGTGAAGCATTAAACAGAAACAGTCATTAAAAGCTGGTAAAGGAGTGATACTGAATGGGAAGTTTTTATGAAAAATTTTTTATGCATGAAGCTTTTATGTGATTTCCCCTGTTCGTAAGCTCAAGCATTGAGCTATGTCTAGAATGACATGGACAGTGGGATTAAGTGCAACCTCAGCAAGTTTGCCAAAACCAGAGGCATGGGATGCCATCTGGAAGGACCAGGAAGTGGGGCCTTTGGAACCTCATCAGATTCAACAAAGCCAAGTGCAAAGTGCTGCATCTTTGGGTTTGGGACTTTCCCTGACACCAAGACAGGCTTGGAGATGAAGGTGGGGAGGACTTGGAGGTGCTGGTAGATGGGAGGCTAGATATGACTAAAAAACCATACAGATATCCAGTAAAAAATGTAATGGAAGCATATCTAAAAGTGGTCCATCAGTTTAATACCCTTCATGCTGGGATCGTGTGGCTCCTTTTGTTCTTGGCTCCTGCACTCTCTGCTCATCTCTTTGGCTTTGCTCATGGCAAGCATTTTATCAAAATCAAAGGATGGGATTTTTTCACCCTGTCTAACTCTGTTTTCTCACCTTTGGAGCTAGAAATCTTCCCCTGCACCCTGACAGGCACTGGGATTCCAGATGGAGTCCAAAATTTATCTTTCTCTTGTAGCTCATGCGTGGAGGTGGAAATGGAGCTGACACTTGGAGGGAGGTTCAAAGTTGAGCAGGATGTGGAAGGCAGGTCCAAGGAAGAAGGACAGCGGCCACCAGCTGCTGGCTCGATATCACAGGGCTCTTGGCCAATCCTCTGCTTCTTGGTCCTCACAGGATTGATAAAGGCAGAAGCCAGAGGCCGTTTCTGCAAAGATGATCCCAATTAGTTTTGCTCTGAAAAAGCAGCATTTCTGACCTGGCCATGGTTGAACACACACCTTTCTTACCTAAAATGGCCTGTCATACAAGGAGGTGCTGCAGCTAAATATGTTCTCTATTTCATTCCTACTTTCTCACCTGAGTATTCAGCAAGTCATCCTCCAACTCGGAAGCTAAATGGCTTTGGGAGAAAGACATTCCCTTCAGCACCTCTATCAATCTCGTTCCCTATTTCTGCTTAGACACCCCAGGAACACACTCAACTGTCACACACCCACACAATTCACAAAGCAACCCCAAGAAACCGCCAGTACCGTGCTGATCACAGCGTGTTCAGTGCAGAGATGATAACAACAGAGAGAAGCCCCAGTCTGACTGCAGGTCCCATTCCTGCTGTTCTCCAGAGGAAACCCTGGATCACAGCCTCTTCCCTACCGAGCACACGCTGCTCCCACCTGTGCACAGCAGGAGCTCAGAGCAGCATTGCCAGACACAGCTCTGTGCCCGCCTGCTGACAGAAATTCTGTAGGCATGGAGGTAGGACATAAGAGGATGCTGGGCCCTGCAGCATTTCCTGCTCTGGCTGGGAAAAGAGCTAGGGAAAACCAGAGCTGTTTAAAGACAATTCTTTAAGGTATAGAAAATATACCTTTCATGCAGTGTTTTCCAAGATTCTTTCTGAATTTTTCCTTGCCCTCTTGTATTGATTTTAAGCCTGACAAGTCCAAGGTATTCCCTGATGATTCAGAGTCCCCTCCTCACACATGGGATAGCCTGAACCAAAATGGGAGCCTAAATGCTGCTTAGGACAGAAAAACAAGTTTCCTACAAATGCCTCAGTACTGGAATATGTCCTTATCATAGACTTCAATAAGATTTCTCTTCAAACAGTAGCACTGGCATTACCGTGCATGATTTAGGTACTAGAGCTGCCGTATCATCAAGAACCCTCCACAGACACAGCTAGGTACCAAAAAATATGTCCACATCTTGTCCTTAGCAGAGTTTCCCACCCACTTGTGACAAACAAGTCATGTGTGTGCAGCTTGTTGCAGGCTTTGACATTGTAACCATCAGGAAAAGTATACAGGAATCCCAGTAGAAGTATACACTTGCAAGTTTATATACTATAGAGACAGCACTACTGCTTGGACACCAAGAGCAAGCGGGAGAAAACATCATATATGGTAGAGAATGCTTAAAACTTCACAAAATACCTGAGCAGTTCTAGGTGGAGTATTTCTTTCAGAAGGTCCCAGAGACAGTGACTGGCTGGTGCTGGTGACATTTGGAGCTGGAGCTGTTTTTCTGTAAGGATGGTCCAACATTTCAGGTTACAAGGCAAAAATAACAGTCATCATTTTTACCTCAGAGCGAAAACAGACCTTCATTTCCCAGAGGGCTTTTTTGAAATGGTTTTTGTCCTGACTGAACTTACTGAAAAAGAGTCACCTCCAATGTCTTTCTATCTCCTTCATTGTAGCCAGGCCAATCAACCTGAATGTCTTTGAAGAAATGTTCCTTCAGACTGAAAGAATTCTCATTTGCATCCAGGTTGGCTACCTACCGGCAGACATTTAAAACATCAATATTCATTACACCTGAAGGCAGACTACAGATGTAAAACTGGTAGTACAAAGCTAAAGCAAAGCTGAAAAGAAAATCATGCACCAGTTTTCCAGGATTTTTGTTTGATGCAAAGAACAAAGCAGCTGTCATGTAAGAAGCAACAATATTAAACACGTGTGGTCCATTTGGGCTGTAGAAATTTGGATGTAATAAATGCCAAACTGCTGCAAGCATGGAGGAAATGGATGCTATGAAAACCTCTCCCTGCACCAGGGATCCAGGTTTTTTGGTTTTTACACAGCTTTGGGAACCAAGGTACACTATGCCAGAACTCTCAGTCTTCACCATTTGAAATACATGGAGAGACCAGGTTTTTCCTTTCTGTTTTCATTTTCTTTTTTTGAGTAGGTCCTGAAGAACACCATCTCCATGAGCAAGTCCATATTTTTCCACCCTCAGGAGGACACCTGCTGCCCTCTTGTTTCACCCAGCTACATTGCCATGGCAGAACACAGCCTGGACCTGTAAGGGGCAGGATTTCATCATCCCATGAAGCACCACAGGATGTTGGCATTTGTCTCTGCAAACAGAACTGCTTTTCTTCCTCAAGTGTCTGCTCAGAGGAAACTACAGCTTCCTATGGAACGCTTATAGGAGATAACCTACCCTAGAGCTACACTTCAACAGCTTAACAGTAACAAAGATATCCAGAATCGGGAATTCACTTTTTAAAAGCAGAACTCAGGCTGTGTTGGAAGAGAAGGAAGACTGTGAGTATAAGAGCTCAGCAAGTTCTCCCTACTGGTTTTTCATGTATAGAAAAAAACAACACCACCTCCCTGTGAAGCTAAGAAAAACGTCAATAACAGCTTTTCAGGATGTAGTGCTGTTCACACAGCCCTTTCGGAGTGCAAACCAGTATCTTCAGGCAGTTCACACTGCAAACAAGAAACTACTTCTTCAAAATCTCCTTAAACATGAACAAAAATAAACAGAAAGGAGAATTTTTTTCATCTCTTACCCTCTAAGGAGCTGAGCTTTGAAATCTTATCATCACTTTTTTCATAGCTAAAAAGGAAATATTGCTACTTGATATGTTAATGCTTGCATAATTCAGCAACAGCCTACATTGAGAATATTGAATAAGGGGAATATTGAAAAAGGAAGGAAACAGCCAGTGCATCCTTCAGTCCAAGTGAATCATATGAATGGCTGTAATAAAGAAATACCAGAGGCACTAAAATGACAAATGGAATATTATGAGAAATAACAGGTGCCAAGGAAGCTGAAGACTCAATCCACACAACAGCAAAGAAACTCTGTGCTCAAAGTTAGGCCACCACCTTTATCATGTAGGATTTGCCTGGAACACCCTTCCCTGGAAGGCAATCCGCACAGATCCAAGTAGAAGGAAATACCATTGAGAGACCATCAAATCCGTTCAAATTATATACTGCCCTATACAGCTACCAAAATTCCCTCCTCTGAAACTTGCCCCAGGTATTTTAAGGACCTCAGCTAAGTGTTTTGCCTAGCTGAGAGTTTCACCCTGTGAAGTTACTTTATGAAGCAATTTAACAGTGCAAGGGAAAGAGGGAGGATTAAAAAAAGGCATGAGAAGCAACAACATTACAAAGAATTTATCATTGCCAGCTATTCTAGAAAAACAACAACAAGGCCTCCAAAGTTTTGAAGATTTCTTTCTTTTTGTCACATGGACTTGCAGTTGTGTGGAAACTGGGTAAAGTTGATGGGAAAATGTAAACAAGGAGCATTTCCTAAGCCTGTCATTGGTTTCTAATTGAAACCCTAAAGTAAGGCTGCTAAGAGTTAGCATTGCTGGCAGCAGCTCCAGCATCTCACGTCCTGAAGGATCTTTCCAAGGGATTCCTTGTCCTTTTCCACAACTCCCTCTCTCTCTAAGCAGGAAAGTAGCTCTGACTTCTTGTAATTCTTCAGAGCCAGTAAATGAACCACCCTGTCTCTGATGGGTCGCTGAGAAACAGTACTGAAAAGTCTCCGGATGTATTTTGCAGGGTTCATGGGCATCGTTCTCTTCCTCTCAGGCACAAGATCTGGAGAGCTGTGTGGTGCTCTCCTGAGCTCTGGTATTTTCACTTCAGTAAAGAAAAAACAGAAAACGAATTGTCAAATGGGGAGCGGGAGGAAGCAAGGCAGTTGATTCAAAAGGATGTACCGACACTGTTGAAACGCTCTTTGTTCAGAATTTATAGATCATTACAAATCAAGATAGTAAAGCATTGGGAAGAAACAGTCATTAAAAAGCCCACGTAAAGGAGTGATACTGGAAGGGAGGTATTTATGAAAAACTCTTTATATGCACAGTGGTTTTCATATGATTTCTGCAGTTTGTAAGCTCAAGCACTGAGCTATGTCAAGAGTTATATGGCCAGTGGGATTAAATGCACCTTTGGCAAGTTTGACAACACCAGAGGCATGGGGTGCCATCCAGAGGGACATGGAGAACCTTGGCAAGTAGGGCCCTGGGAACTTAACAAGGCCAAGTGCAAAGTGCTGCATCTTTGGAGTTGGGACATGGCCTATCCCAGCTGGGCATGGGTGCTGGGATGGGATGGGGAGCCTGGGATGAAGGTGGAGAGGACTTGGGGGTGCTGGTGGATGAGAGGCTGGACAGGAGGCAGCAACGTGTGCTGGCAGCCCAGAAAGGCAACCGTGTCCTGGGCTGCATCAGGTGAAGTGTGGCCAGCAGGTCAAGGAAGGGGATATGACACAGCAAGCACTGTTTTGAAACCAGGAATTTGTGCTTAGTGGCTGAGGGAGACTTCATGCGTATTGGTGAGAAATCCGGGAGATTTGTGTCTTCCATCACACACACACAGACTGACCTTTCTTTACACGCTCCTTCAGTCTTGCAATGTACGTCAAATTCTTAATGCCTTTCTCCACTTCCAGTTCCTTGGACCATGCCTCTCTGATGTTTGTCCGCAAACCTAATTGCACAAACATCACACACTTCAATTATTTAGAACACTGTAAACATGCCAGTTGTCAAGGGAAGACACTACTAATGTTTTGAGTTCAATCCAATGTGGATAAAGAAACTTCCCACAGCATTCAAACAAAACACCTCCTAAAACCATACCCCTGAATGACTTCTAAAGAAAATTACCTGAAACCATAAGCAAGCATTAAGATGAAAATTAGGTAAGAGTTCTTCACCCAGAGGGTGATCAGGAATTGGGACAGGCTCCCCACAAGACTGCGTATGGTACCAAGTCCACCAGAGCTCAGAAAACATTTGGACAAGTTCCACAGGCACCTGGTGGGATTCTTGGGGACAGAGCTGCACTTTCATCCAACTCTGATTCTGATTCTCTGATTCTGTGACAAGACCCAGTCCCTAACTGGTACTGCATGGAGTATGTTGCAAAGGCACCCTGTACCCTACCAGCAACCAGACCTGTCTCACCTGAGTTTCTCTGTGCCAGCCTAAAGCCAAAGCAGCACCAAGTTCCACAATTGTCTCACTGCTGCCAGTCCTCACACCCCAGTTACTGAATGTTAAATATTCCCTTAAGATCTATGTAGACCACCACCAAGAATCACATGTGAAACAGAACGTTCCCAGTGAGAAATGTGAAGTTTTGTTTTGTCTCTCCAAAAAGCCACCCTGACACAAGTTTAAAATGCTCTGCACTAGGCTAAGGCAGAGCAAGAGCTGCACTTGCAGTGGCAGGGACGTCCCTGCAGGCAGGTGGCTGCAGCCACAGCCAGGTGAGAGCCTGATTTTCTCAGGGCAGCTGGCTGTACCTGGCTCAGTTCACTGCTGCAGGCAGCACCACTGAATGCCTGGAAGGGGAATATGCACCTTGAGTCTGCCTGGAACCAGGCTCCTTGGGGAAACAGCATTGAGAACAGATTAATAAGAAATGACATCACCTAAGCACGTGGTGCTTTGTGGGAAATGATGGGATTTGTGGGGAAGATGACATCAATATCTTCCCTTCAATTCCCTTGAAAAGAATCCAACGCAGCGTTGTGGCAACGCTCACTTATTAACAACCAAGACAAAAAATTAAATCAAGCAAAGTTTCCCATGCTGGCTTTATTAAATGCTCTATGCAACTTCCTCAAAAATGCATAGGTTTTCTTCCAATTTCCCAATTAAATTTAAAGAATAATGACAGTGCCTAGATACTCCAGAATCAAAACCTTAGCTACCAAGGCAGTGAACTTAGGTGCATGAGGTAGTCCAAACCTTGACCTCAATGCTCCAAATTGCATCACATCAACCAGTATGTGAACAGGGAAGGACTGGCAGGCTTTCTCAGGGGAAAACAAACTAGTGGCTAAATGCAGTGACAAGAGACTGCAAGGTTGATCTGAGGCTATACCACCTCCAGTTGAGATCTTGGAACACAAGAGATCCCCCTGTCCCAGGAATATGCTGCAAAAATGAATTACCAAGTTGAAAATCTTACAAACATTGAGCAAAATGTGAAAGGCAACCATACCTCCAAGTGGGTTACACAATTTGACATTCTGTCCACTTTCATTGTGCGATGCCTCACTGGTATTTGGCTAAAAGGAAAAAGATATTTTCTGTAAAAACTTCAGCCTACTCTCCATCACTGCTGATTAACTAGGCCTCTTGTTTTAAACAAGAGCTCTATTTGTGAAGGTTTGCTGTCACATCACTAGAAAGGGCTGCTTTGACACAGTTCTCCCTCTGCAAGCAACCGGCTACAAAACTGCCCTGAGAGAGCAACCCTCACTTAGCCTCTAATGCAGCCAAGCATTCAAGTAGCAAGTCATCCTTTCCCAGTTGCCGGAATTTATAGACACAGGCTTCCCTTGAAATCAAGTGCCTGAGTACAATTGAACTGACCAGTGTTCAGCTAAGAATGCAGGTGAGAATGGTTCACAAAAATATAAGAATTTTGGATGCAACCTGGTGCTGGGATTTATTTGGTACTAAGGAAGCACAACTTGGAGTCAACTCCAAGAAGAATTTCATCTGCATAAGGTGAACTTCTACTCTCAACAGGCATGAAAACCCTTTCTCTCGTCCTCAGCTCTAGATACAATTCTTTGCAGCTGTGAAATGGAAGCAGTTTATCCTTGGTTGATCATATAGAACAGAATTTGGGTTGCTTGGCTGATCTCATAATTTAGGGCATAATGTATCGCATTCTGCTGGAGGTTAAAACTCACTAAAATGTTCATCAGTCTAAGTACATTTTTAACAAAAACAACTACTGCCATCCAACTGCTTCATTCTGTAGGCAGAATTGTCTGAGATAAAATCTAAAAAGCTATGATAAATGGACTGAAAGATGCACATTAATTTTCATGAGAAGGGAGACATCAATACCGAATAGACAGTAGAATATTACTTAATTGAAGAAAATATGTCATTTAGAACCAATGAAGATTAATTTTTTTGTTAGCTAAAAATGCTAAAATTTCTTTGTTTGGAAAAGCTTTGAAAATGGTGTGCATGTGGCTGGAGTTCTCCACTGTGCATCACAGCTGAGAATAAAGAAATGGCTACTCCTAAATCTAAAAAATATTGTTAGAGAGTTTCCTTTCTCCTGCCATGTTCTGTGAGTACAGTGCAAACAAGGAACAATGAGAAATCCATGCATTTTGACCAAGAGCCATGCCCAGAGCATGAATTTCCTGAGTGTCCCAGCGTGGAGAACATCTGACTTTGCCTGGCACCTCCTCAGTGTCGTCCCTGAGAAACACATCCCTCAGAGAACTTCCCATTCCACTGGCACCTCTTCCGTGTGATCCCTGTGAGTTGCTTCCACCCGGGCCGCTGCCTCAAAGGAGCCCTTGGAGCACCAGTGGGGCCCCAGCCCTGCCCAACAGGTCCCGCGGGGTCAGCAGCACCCGACACCAACACCATGGCCAAGCCCCCACCCGCTGGCAGCCTGCAGCGCCCGACACCTGCCCCTCACCTCTTGGTCCTGGGGCCTCTGGGTCACCCTGACGGGCACGGCAGTGCTGTCGGGGGCCCTGTGGGACGCAGTGCAGAACGCTCTGGATTGTGCCCAGGCCCACGGCTCCGCCATCCCGCTCTGCCTCGGGTGCTCTGGCTCCCACACAGCCACTGAGCCTGCTGAGAAATCTGCAAAATGCAAAATATTTGTTAGGAAAATGTGTGTGAATTTGTCCCTGAGCCCCCCCATTTCTGCACAGAACTGTAAATAATTACCGCCACTCAGTGTGTGGATCGGCCTCTTGAACAACGTGCGCTAGAACCAACCAAGCTGGAACAACACTCGCTCTTGCTCTGACACCTCTGCTCTCAACGCTGCTGCTGAGGGGTCTGACCGGTCCTGCTGTGTGCTGGTGACAATGGCCACGTGTCCTTGGAAACGGGGAGTTCCATGTTCCAGGCTGGGTGGGATGTCACTGAGGAGCGGGACGCCACACAGCTGGGGCACAGGGAGTTCACAATGGGCACACATGGGGAATGCCCTGTCTTATCCCATGACTGACTCAGCTCATTTCCAAGTGCAGAAAGGGGTGCTCTGGCCACACCAGTTGCTGCAGTAGCTTTGCAAACCAGGGCTAATGAAGTGTTTCTGCACAAAAGTGCTGCACTTGGCTCTCTCTGAGGCAAAAGAGCAGCTTAACACCCCTATCCAGGGCAGCAAGGTGCAGCCCCCCCAGCACTGGGCAATCCTGTCATGGACCAATCAGTCTGTGAGGCTTCCAGCACATACACAGTCACTCAAATATTATCTCTTTGACAAAACCTGACCTTTCCTCATCCCAGTCTCCTAAAAGGAAACAAGTCAGCAGCATGCCCAGGCCCCCATGTGCTGTGCAGGAGGAGCTGACATGGAAAGGCTCATGCTGGCCCTGAGCACAGTTACAGGTTGATAATTATGCTGACTGCAGCTGGCCATTGAAGTTACTGACACATGTAGATAACATTTTATACTCAGTTTATGATGGTTTTATTGTCATTTTCCCCCTACCCAAGATTATTCCAGATTTAAGTCAGCTGGCACCAAAAAAACGATGTCCAGTCATTACCAGGAGAGATAATAAGAGCATGTAGTTAAGAATGTGTTGAATATTACCATCCAAAGCACATTTTCAATGACATCTTGTATTTTTTTTCAAGACCATGTCTAGATCTCCCCATGTCTCATCTCCTGGCTGCCTCACTCACAAGGACAGTGCAGTCTGGGGAAAGAAAGGGAGGAAGCAATTTGTCAAACACCAGAGGCCACATCTGTGTCCCTTTTTGGGAATGACTGGATGGTGTTGATTATGGATCCTCAGTTATGAACTATTGGAAAGGCCTGTGTATGAGTCATGAAAGGATTCCATGGAGGTGTTACACTGGACTCCAGAATGTCCAACAACCTTTCTATATATTTTAAAGGTTATTGATGACAACTCCTGCTCTGGAGTTACCAGATGTGACTGACCCCTTTGCACTGTTCATACATGAGTACCTTTGCCTTGCACAGTAATTCCATCTTTAGCTCAAAGAATGGGAATGAAGGAAGTAACCCGGTGGTATTTTGAGCCTATTTCTCAAAAGACAGCTAACCTATGTATAGAGGGATGGCCACTGCACCTCAGAGCAGGAGCCACCATGGTCCTGATTGATAGAATATACTTGAAAATAAATGGGAAAAAATGTGACAGTTTATGTGCCACACATGGTTATGTCTCATGTAGAACAAAAAGGACATCACTGGTTATCCCTGAGCAGAATCTGAAAGTAACAGGTGGTAGTCCTGGAACAAAAGACCTTGAGACCCAGGCCCCTCAAAAACTTTCTTTGTCCGTGCTGCACATGTGCCTAGAGTGACATGTGGGTCACCTTCCTGCCAGTTCAGAATGTGCAGAACTGTACCTAAGTACTACTTCTGTTCAAAGTTTTCTAGAGGCAAAAAGGTTGCTGGGACAGGGGCACTGGGGGAATGTCAATAAGTAGTAGGTTGTCCTGAAGTCCCTTTTGCCGGGCAGATGCCATGGAGGTCTCTCACCCAGAAGAAGAGCCAGGACCCGCAGGGCAGATCCCATGTCCTGGATCCAGCCAGAACGGGGGTAAATTTTTCACCAGCCAGGAGGAGTATGGCCAGAACCTTGGGGTAATTGGATATCACCTGCCACGTGGCAGGGGGAAGTGGAAGGGGTTTGTTCTTCCTCCGCCAGTGTGCCATTAGTCATGGGGTGTGCCAAGTTCTGTATGGTGAACAATCATGTGTGACTTGTTCACCTCTTGTACACTCTCCTTTTAGTGTTATTATTACCATAAGGCTGGGCAGTTATCCCAGCTGGGCAAAGAGTAGTCCCAGAATCACTCTTACATGAAAAAGTGGATTGCAAACACAAAGCCATTAATTGGAGTACTGAAAAACTTTTGAAACATTGGAAAGATCTATATTTGGGTCTGAAATGGCTCAGATTGTACAATCAAGACTCCAAAAATGTATAGTTTGTAAAAGAGACAACCCTAACACAGCTTACAATGTAGTGCTGAGAGCCATAAAATCTGGGGATGTTCCAAGTGAATAGTGGCAGATGGATTTTACAGAATTTCCCAGAAAATAGGGGTCTAAATCTCTCCTAGTTATGGTGGGTACCTTTTCTGTGTGGCCAGAAGACTTCCCTTGTCACACCAATCAGTCTAGGGAAGTGGTTAAAATATTGTTGAATAAAATAATACTTAGATTTGAGGTGCCTTTAGGAATGTCATCAGATAGAGGTTCCCACTTTATTGCAGAAGGGGTACAAGAAGTTAGGAAAGCCTTGGGAATAGCTTGGGATCTTCATACTCCTTATAGGCCCCAAGCTAGTGGCAAAAGAGAGAGAATGAATTATACCATCAAATTGAACTTGGGTAAAATATGTTAGGAAACCTCCTTGATATAGGTCCAAGCTTTACATGTTGCTCTACTTTAAATTAGAATTCAATTAGCCCTGGGAAATGAAGCCTAGGTTCTTAGAATATGCTGAGGTAGAGGGACCTGCCAGGATCCTAGCCCTGCACAGAATCACACCAGGTGCCCAAGAGTGCTGTCCAAACACTTCCTGAAGCCTTGCTGCAGTGACCACTGGCCTGGGGAGCCTGCTGCAGTGCTCAAGCACCCTCTGGGACACGCATGTTTTCCTGATATCCTGCCTAAAGCTCCTTCAACTCATCTTCATGCTGTTTCCTTGAGTCCTGGCACTGAAGCTCTGCAAGGAAAGGACTATGACAGTTGATATTTAGGCCTTGTAACTTGAAATATTGGACCATCCTTACAGAAAAACAGCTCCATCTCAGAGCCTCACCAGCAGCAGCCAAGCAACATCTCCAGGGCCTTCAGAGAGAAACGCTCCAGCAAGACCTGCTCAGGTATTTTGTGCATTTTTAATATTCTGTACACTGTGTAAAGTTTCAGCAGACTTGCTGGTGGTATAAAAGCTGTGATGTGAATGTGCAGGAGCAGGCCTAAGCATGTTTTGCCTCAGACATTCCAAGTGCTGTGACAGAAAGGCTGTGGTGAGAAGAGAGGATCCTGCAGGGGTGGAGCAGCACTGTCCTGAGCCAAATTTCTCCTCTGCCTGAAGACTTGAGCTCAGTCCCCACCTCAACTCATTCCCTGGAGGAGGCCTCAAAAGGCTGGCTCTGCAGGAAAAATCTCCTGTACATAAGAGGCTGCCCCAGGGCCGGGCAGATGGGGCCCTCTTGCCCTCTTGTCCCTCTGTCTCTCTGTCACCCTCATTGCTGACTCCAGCTCTGCACTATCCACGTGGCTGCACCAACACAGGATCTACAGAATGGTGATATTCCCTCAGTCCCTCCTGTGTCTCTGTTTCACTCCTCCCTCACTCTGCCTGGGCACACACGGCTGTCCTGTTCTACTCCATGCTCAGTTCAGAAGTTTGCAGTGGGTGTGGGGAGCTTGTGGCCATGTGCTGTGGCTTGTGAGTCAGCAGCTTTGAGAAGGTCCTTGGGAGGAGCTGAGAGATGATTGAAGGGCACTGAGCAGCACTGAGGGCTTATTGGGAAGCACTTGTGAAACTCTCTTGTGCAAATTTAAGGGTTTTGTCCGCCAACAGCTTTTGAGTCTGCACAGCAGGTAGCCTGCTGGACCTTAGACAACTGTACCTAAAAGCACAAGAGTTTCCTGACATGTGGCTGCTGTCTTTGTTCATCCTGATGAGAATTCACAACCAGCCATCACACCCTGCACTCCTGTATTCTTATAGCGAAGCACTAATCTCATTTTTAACACATAAAACTCTAAAACAGCCAGGTGCCTCTTCAATAAGTCATGTGGGAGTTTGACAGCAAAAGCTGAGTATTTTCCTGGTGTGTACAAGCAGAAATTGGGACCTAGATAAAACTTACAGGACATCCCCTTTGGGGGAGGCTTTGCTGGAGATGCTGAAGGGAGTGGGAGCTACCTCCCAAAGCCCTTTAACAGTAGACATGGAGAAGGACTTGCTAAGTCCTAAGATGAGAAACTAGGAATGCAATAGAGCACATATTTACTTGGAGGTCTTCCATTATTGGACTGCTATTTTTAAAAAAAAAACCATGTGTTTTCAACCATTGCTAGTTCACAAATCCTGCTTTTTTAGAATGGAGCAAAACCTGATCTGGGTCAGAGAGTAATGAATTGTTTTGTTATTGTTGTAGAAACGGGGTTCTGTCTTGACCAGACCTGTGATGAGCAAGAAGCAGAGGATTGAGCAGTAGCCCAGTTACCTCCAGCCAGCACCTGGTGGCCGCTCTTCTTCCTGGCTGCTGGCTTTGACATCCCATTCTACTTCCTACCTGTCTCCAAATGTCGGCTCCATTTCCCCTGCACCTTTTGGGTTTAAGAAAGACACAAATTTCTGAGTTCTACAATGACAGCAATCATGTGCTGAAGACTACCATGTGAAAAAAGATGTGAAAAGAATTCGGGAGGCTGAAGCAGTAGTGTCCCTTGGATCTCAATGAAGGTATCAGTGTACAGCTTTTCCTAACTCCAGTGTGGATAATGATGGAGTAAAGATTTGATGATTAAGGGATGCCTCTGCATGAATTAAGGTGCAAGAAAGACTCTATTCCAGAGTCACTAGTACAGACATTATTTCATAGTAAATGTGAACTAGAGGGATAGAAAGCTAAAGGAGGAGATGGGCCAGGCAGGGAGAAAAGCTGAGATGAACACCGAGGTGGGTTAGGCCCGCATAGGCCCTCCCTTCCTGCAGTGCAATTGCACAGGCTCAGCTGCAGCAGTGGTGCTGCATCCCCTCATTGCATTTGCAGTGCAGGAGGGGAGGGAGAACTGTCTGTCTGTGTGTGTGTGTGTGTGGTATAAAACACTGGAAATTGTGCCCAGCTTGTCTCAGAGCAGTGATGTTGGCAAGGGCAGTCAGGCCCCTGCAGCTCTGGGGCTGTGGGGCAGCTGTGGCCTTTGGAGCAGGCAGGGCTCTGGCTCGCACTGGATGCAGCCAGGGATGCTCTGTGGAAGGCTGAGGGCAAGCCTGGCCCTGCAGGGGAGCAGTGCAGTGAGGCCCGTGCTAGGGCTCTTGCTAGCTAATGTCACTGGGCAGAGGCCAGTAGTCCAAGCTACTGCTTCTCAGGAACCTCTCAAAATGTTGAAAGGCAACTGTAGTTTTCTCTTCTAACTTGTCCTGCACACCAGTCAGGTGCATCTGGCCTGGGATGCATCCCTGGCATTTGTTGTTGTCTCTTCTTGTACTGAATTTTAACTTGGTAAAGATTTATTGCTTGTAAATATTTATCTCAAGATGGTTTGAAGTGTTCATTCCCATGTGGAATGAGTTTTTGTCATTCCAAAGAGAAACAGATCTTCAGGCCCAGAAGAGCAGAAGCTTTGGTGTGACAGTATTATTCTCATTGCCACTTCATCTTGGATTTGTATCATGAGCTTGATAAACCTCACACCTGTTGATTTGATGGAGAAGGTTTGAGTCCCTTCAGTGGCTTTAAGCATGAATGAGTTTTGCCCTCTTTAGCAGCTGCTGGGCTTTGGGTTGTTGTTGTGGTTTCAGACTTGTCTAGAGTTTGTTGTAAAAGAACAGCCTCAGTTTGCAAACTTCCCAGAAAGCTCCAAAGTCAATCTGAGAGTATTTTTACTGCTTTACATGAATAAAACCAGACTGGCCTGGCTTGGTAACCTCTGAGTCTGCCTCAAGGCTATTTTAAAGAAAAGGTCAGGAAATCCTAAACTCTGCAGAAATGCCTACATGCCTGATTTTTTTTATTTTTTATTTATTTCTTCTTCCTAGGGTAGCCCCAGCTACTCTGAGATGAAGAGCAGATGCCAGTACCTCCACAAAAAGCTGTCCCGCATTTAGCAATGAGTATCTGAATTTGGCAAGCAGCAAGTGGAGTCCTGGCACCAGTCGTCTGCTTCAGCAAGGAATAATCTATGAACTCAGGCTGTTTTATTATAAAAGAAGATTACGTTTTTAGGATTCTTCAAGTTAGGATTGAGTAGATGATTATTTGTTAAAAACATAGGATTAGTTAGTCTAAGATTACAGAATTTAGTATTGAACTTTAGCAATAAAGAAGTTGGACTATTGTTAACAAGAGTACTGAAGTCTGTCCAAGATATATTTGGTTTATAGTTTCTTCATCCTAGCCTAGGTCCCAGTTCCAGTAGCATGTTTTGGGGGTTTATTAGAAATGACACCCAGTTGATTAGAGGAAAAACAAGGGATGAAGCTTTCCAGCCTTTCCTTTCCTTCTTCTCTGAATCTGTTATTTCCCTTTTTGAAAATGGTCAGTTTCCTCTGAATATTAAAGAGACCACTTTCGTCATATTTAATCTAGTAAGCTTCCTCTATACAGTCTACAGCTTCTCTAAACTGAGGGCTAAGATGTCCAGAGGAGCTGATGAGACTCCTAATCCAGAAGTAGACCCAAATGGGGAGAATTCTGAGTAATGCAGAAAATAAGACAGAATGAGCCAAACCCCAAAAGAATTTTCTGATCCCCTGTGAGAACCCTGGGTTTGGTTTGGGGTCTTGAGTGGTGGTAAAGTCTCTCCTCCAACCCGTGCTTCCAAAGAAAAACTCCATAGCCTCTTGTTGTTTGGTCTCAAGGCAGTTTATTGCGAGTTATCTAACAGATTGTGTTCGCGGGCTGCGGCTGTTTGATCAGCGGCCCCGGCAGAGACACACACACTCCTGACACCCTCACTGTCCAGTGTCTTCTTCTTCTCTCCCCCCCACCCAGGGCTGCTGCTATCTTTCATAAGATATATTACATATAACATGTTTACAATTATTCCCCAATACCTACTACCAATATTACCAAGTGCTTTTCTACTCTAAACCAATCTGTGAATGCCAACATCACCAAGAACATGGAGGCAAGGAAGAAGAATGAGGAAGAATAGGATCAGCCCACTTTCCTCCATCTTAGAACTTCTGACCCCCATGTACAAAGTAAAAACCCCCCTGAACAGGTGCTAAAACCCCCCTGTACAATACTAAAACATTTTCCTCTCTGTTTTGTAACTACTTTTACTATACTATCTAACCTTTTGTGACTGCTTGTTCCACCTTCAAAGCTGGTAATTCATTCCATGGCTCAAACTCGAAATCACAGCTGTTTCCAGCTGCCTTCTGGGGTCTAGAATGCTTCTGACCAAGGCCCTGAACCTCTAAAAATGTCTGAGAGACATTTTAAGTTCTCACAACAGAGATGTGAGTGTGAAACCACAAAAAGTAGAGTGACCTCATAGGGTCAAAGTTACATCACAGAGATGTCTGTGTGACATCCCAGAAATGTCAGTGTGACATCAGAGAGAGATGTGTGGCATCACACAGAGGTCTGTGTGACATCACAGGACGTTGTGTGACGTCACAGAGATATCCAGGTGACATCATGGAGAGATATCAGTGTGAAATCACAGACAGCTGTGTGCCATCACAGAGATGTAAGGGTGACATCAGGGAGATGTCTGTGTGACATCAGTGTGGCATCACACCGATGTCATTGTGACATCACAAAAATCTGTGTGACATCAGACAGATGTCACACTGACATCACAGACAGCTGTGTGACATCACAGAGATGTTCTTGTGACATCACAGAGAGCTGTATGACGTCAGAGAAATGTAAGCGTGACATCACAGAGATGTCTGTGTGACACCACAAAAAGCTGTGTGACCTCATGGGGTCGAAGTGAGACATCACAGAGATGTCTGTGTGACATCACAGAGATGTAAGTGTGACATCAGGGAGATGTCAGTGTGACCTCACAGACAGCAGTGTGATGCCACAGTGATGTCATTGTGACATCACAAAAATCTGTGTGACATCAGACAGATGTCAGTGTGACATCACAGATAGCTATGTGACATCACAGAGATGTCC
The DNA here is from genome assembly GCF_050655825.1 of Lonchura striata. NCBI lineage: Eukaryota > Metazoa > Chordata > Aves > Passeriformes > Estrildidae > Lonchura > Lonchura striata. Next base: position 13,185,445 of record NC_140740.1, read on the forward strand.
ATGTTACACCACAAAAAGCTGGGTGGACTCATGGGGTGGAAATGACATCACAGCGATACCTGTGTGACATCACATGCAGCTGTGTGACATCACAGCGATGTCATTCTGATGTCACAAAAATATGTGTGACATCAGACATATGTCATTGTGACATCAAAGAGAGCTGTGTGACGTCACAGAGATGTCAGTGTCACATCACAGAGAGCTGTGTGATGTCACAGAAATGTCAGTACGTCATCACAGACAGCTGTGTGACATCAAAGCGTTGTCATTGTGACATGCCAGAGAGCTGTGTGACATCACAGACAGCTCTGTGACATCACAGAGATGACTTTGTGACACCAAAAAAAGATTTTTTACCTCATGGAGACCAAGTGACATCACAGAGATGTCTGTGTGACATCCCAGAAATGTCAGTGTGACATCACAGACAGCTGTTTGACATCACTCTGATGTCTGTGTAACATCACAGATATGTCTGTGTGACATCACAGAGAGCTGTGTGATGTTACAGAGATGTCAGGGTTACATCACAGACTGCTGTGTGACATCACAATGATGTCATTGTGACATCAAAAATGTCACTGTGACATCACAGACAGCTGTGTGACATCACAGATATGTCATCCTGACATCACAGAAATGTGGATGTGACAGCGCTGAGAGCTGTGTGACATCACAGAGATGTCTGTGTGACATAACAGGAGGTTGTGTGATATCACAGTGATGTCCATGTCACATCACAGAGAGCTGTGTGACGTCACCAAGAGGTCAGTGTGACATCAGAGACAGCTGTGTGAAATCACAGAGAAGTCAGTATGACATCATAGGGATGTCCATGCGACATCCCAGGCAGCTCTGTGACATCACAGTGATGTCATTGTGACATCACAAAAAGCTGTGGGAGCTCATAGGGCCGAAGTGACATCACAGAGATGTCTGTGGCTGCACCACTTCTGCTTTGGTTCCTGCCTGCATCTAGAAGTGCCACAGATGTGCCAAGTGGGACCAGTGGCCCATATGCCAAGGGCAGTGTAGTCTGGAGGGCATGAATGAAGAAGAGCCATCCCCACTTTTAAACCTTACCAAAGGCACCAAGAAATGTCACTTTGTAGCTTTAAGAGACAGCTGACAACTCAGAAGGAAATGCTGAGTGTATTCACAGGCTGAAAAAAAGGGAATCTTCCAGGCAAGTTAAAGTTTCAGAAGCTTTATTTTCAATCCTAAACTATAATCCTACTCTACAATCCTACTCTACAAAACTACTCTTCAGTCCTGTTCTTAGCTGGTTATGGAGTAAATGGTCCTGATGTGATTATCACAGTTGGTAGATAGTTCTTGTTGGTAAGTAATGGAGGGAGGGAACAGCTTTGTGTGTCCTTTTGGGGGATCGCCCCAATTTTCTGGTGTCCTCCGTTCATTTTGGGATACCACACCTCCTCTTTGGGCATCTCCACCCAGCGATTTTGGCTTCCACTCCTTCCACTTTGGGGTCCCCCTTTAACTTTGTGCACCCCATCCCCATGTCCCACACATGCCCAGCGTCCCCAGTGTGCACTGAATGGCCAGCAAGGGACTGGGGAATGCTGGGACCCACAGTGATGTCAGTCTTCTCTCCTGGTTACACATAGGACTCCTCGGCCCTTTCTGGGGTGCCCTGGAGTGCCAGAGCCATGGTGAGGAAGTGTCTTTGCTGCCATCCTGTGCAGGATCATGCCTGGCCCATTATGGCCTCATGTCCCCGTCTCTCATTGTCCTCTGACATTCCCTGTGTCCCTGCACCCCTCTCAAGAGCAGGACTTTGGTGCCAAGCCCAGCGCTCCAAATCCACGCGTTGCCTCTGTCCTTGTGGTATCCCCGCACGTACTTTATGGACAAGAATAGCCCTTAGTTAATCTAAGAATTGATACCTGGCTAACAAGATAATGACCCATCACTCTCACTGGTTTGCCCCCTCCTCCCTACCTTCTTTTAGGTGCCGAGGCAATGAGATAATGCTTGAGCTATGCTAAAAGCTGTGCAGAAAGAAGTAGTTACTTTGTACCCAGGGATGGGAATGAAGCACTTTCTAGAAATCAGCAAATTTAGCAGAACAAGCTAACTGCAAAAGACTCACCAGTGCCTATTTGAGCAGACAATCTTGTAGAGCATGTGCAGAAACAGAGGTAAAACAGCTGAAGCCCGAGGAAGCCTTCTGAGCCTTCAGCCAAAACGACCACCAGAGGCTGATGACAACCTCTTGTAGAAATTGCACATGGTCTACAAGGGCTTACAGAATCATGTAATTAGAAAATATGTTGCAATATGAAGGTTAGGAATGTATCATGGTCACATTAAGTTAAAAAGGTTTAGAAGATTGTTCTGTATAAAGAATGGACAAGTGGTGATTACGTGGGCGCAGGGAAGACAAGCACAGTCAGTATGATTGATAAGCAAGCTTCTTTTATTCAAAAATCCTGTCAGTTTATAGAGGGTTTGCTACAAGCAAAGTCAGCAACAGCTCTCATGGGTCAAGTTTACAAAGGTCTTTGTTTTGCTTCTCCTACGGGTGGTTACAGCTGTAGCTAAGTTCTCCAAGCCAAGTTCTCATTGCTAAGTCATGCCTTCCAAGGACAGAGCATATCTTCGAGGCTGTCCTTATGCCTGTCCTTATTATCTCATTCCGAACTTGCTCTATTTCCCAGGCCTAGAGAGACCTTGTACAGTTTCCCAGGCCTAGACACAGAGCCTGTTTCCCAAGCTTTGTTCCCAGGCCAGACACAGGCTGATTCTGATTCTGGGGTCTTAAACAGTGGTATCAATGAATAACTGTTCCATTGATCCATGACCCCTCTCCTGCAACCATTCTCCAGCAAAAATTGCTAAGTTTCTCTATCAGTCTATTTACAAAGTAACTGGTTATCCTAATAAATTTAGATACATTTCCCCTTTGATTGCAAATTAATCATTGCACCTTCAAGGCATATCCAGGGATGCACAGGTGACACTGCGCTCATTGTCTCAAACAAGGTGAGCGCAAACATAGAAATCCCCCCTGACACTTCAACATGTAAGCTGTTATCCAACTGCACAAACACCTTCTCTCCTAAACCAAATCAGTGCTTCTGTGTTTGCTTTCATGAACTTAGAATGCACTTTTCAGGACTTTGAAAACAAGCAGTGTCTATGGATTTGAAAATGTCACCAATATTAAGAAAGTCTGTGTCGCAGCGAAGTTGCCTTCTGGCTGATGTAGGAAGCTAGCAGGAGCTGTCACAGAGGGTTTGGCAACCCTATGTATAGAAGCCTCTGCCCTGGGTTTTACTCTGCATAGTATAGTTTTTCCTTGAAAGATTGATAATTTGACATTGAATCAGAGTTTGTCAGTGAAAATAAAAGCGAAAGATCTAATTTTCATGGGCTAATCAACAGGTCCAATTAATTTAAACATGGTTTTGGGATGATGATGGGTCTTCAGTGAGTAGGTTTTCATTTGGGAAGGGTAGAAGGATATGACCTCAAGGCTGCAGGACAATCCATTTGTTATTAGATAGAAATTCCTGTTATTACCTTCCCATGCATAGTTTTTAACCTTTCTGTAATCTCAAATGACCTGAGTTCTGTGATTATTGCATCTGCACTCTTAGCTGCAAAAAACCCAACATTAAAAGCCCATGGTCATATTTTGATTCCAAAATAAGAAAACATGCAAATTGGTATTTCAGTCATAGCAGTGGCAGACTTTTAGTTTTAATCCAATTCCTGCTATATTCAGAAACCTGCTATTGGCTTCAAGAGGAGCCTTCTGCTAAGAAGAAGGTTCTCTTTTACTTTAATGACTTTGTCTCCATTTAATTGTACCTAAGAGTTTATCTGTAACACCTCTCTCCTAGCAGCTCCGAGCTGCGGTGTGGCACAGCGCTTGCTGTGTGCCAGGGAGCACAAAGCAGGCTGGCCTGCCGGCCCTGAATATTTCTGCAGAGCACTCTGCAGCTCCCAGCTTTGCTGTGGCTCAGTGCAGAGCTGCAGGATTGCAGGCGCTGCCTCCCAGAGCTGTGTGAGGCACTGGCTCCTGCAGCCGTGAGCTGACAAGCTGTCCCTGCCTCCCACTGGCCTCGGCTCCCCTGGCACAAGTGCCGTGCCCGAAGGACGCTGCCCTGTGCTCCAGCCTGCCGAGCAGCCCGGCTCCCTGCCCCGGTGCCCAGGGTGCTGCACACACTGCTGACCTTTGCCAGGAGTCGCAGGGCAGCGGCACAAGAGTGGGAATGCTGAGCCAGGCCAGCGGGCCTCGGCTGCCCTTGGCCTTTCTCTCCTCGGGCAGACTCCAGAGGGCCAATGCCTCCAGGCTGGGCTGTGCCCAGCAGGGCTCCGCTTGCCCTCGGGAGCAGCCGGCTGCGCTTGGGCTCTGAGAGCGGAGGATGCGCCCGCTGCCAGCAAGAGGCACGCAGGGCCGGGCTGTGCCTCCTGCAGCTACCAGGGCCTCCTTGCAGCCTGGCCCTGCCGAGGCTCAGGCTGCTCCGGGCTCTGCCAGGGCTCTGCTGCGGCTCCACGCCGGGCAGGGCCGGGCCCGCTCTCAGCTCACACTCGCTGACAGCTCTGCACCGCAGGAGACCTTTCAGAGCACCTCTCTGATCTTTCTGCTTTCTCCGCTGAGCGAGGCTCTCCTCCAGCCAAAGACATTGCCCTTCACGATACAAATCCAAGTGGCAGGCACCCAAATGCTCTGGAGTCACAGCTGAAGGCCTGCATCTGCACAGGATGTTTTGGCTGCACCACTTGCCCTTTGCTTTTTCCTGCAAATGCCATTGCCCTTTCTGCCTCAACTAGAAATACTACAGCTGGCCAAAAGCTGCCTAGTGGCCACATTCCCAAGACAGTGTGGTCTGGAAAGGATGAATGAAGAAGAGCCTTCCCCTACTTAAAAAACATACAAAAGAAGCCATAAGTGTGACTTAACACCCATAAAAACCAGCTGGTAATTCAGAAGGAAATGTTGAGTTTTCTGAAGGGGTCAGAAAGAGGGCAGTCTTCCAAGTGAGTTTATTTTTCAGAAATTTTATTTAATGAAAATCCTTGTTTACAATCTTATTCCAGAAAACTCTTCAACAATCCTACTCTACCAATCCTACGCCACAATCCTACTCCACAATCCTATTCTACAAAACTCTTCAACAATCCTACTCCACAATGCTCCTCTACAATCCTATTCCACAAAACTCTTCAACAATCTTACTCTACAATCCTATTCCACAAAACTCTCCAAAAATCCTACTCTACAATCCTCCTCTAAAATCCCATTCTCTAAAACCTTATCAACAATCCTCCTCCTATAATCCTCCAGTCCTCAAAATTCCTTGTGGTGATGACATCTCTACGTGGTTGTTACATTCTTCTCTGCTGCATCCTCTTCAGGACGGTGATAAGTGGTGCCAGGATGGATACTGGCTTGGCTGATGTTACAAATGGATGCTGTCCAAAGGGAAAAAAAAACAACAAAGAACAGTGAACCATGACCTTCCAAGCTCAGTGCCTCACATACTCCATCAGGATTCCTCTAGGTCCTAGAAAGACCCAGAAAGGAAAACAATGGGACCATCTGCTCCTCAGTTGTCATGTGCAGGACCTTGCCATCACAGGCAAACCCGGCCCAGAATCCCACTCATCCATTTATTCTGGTTTCTTCACCTTGCTGGGGTTTTTGCCCTGCCAGTGCTCTAGAAAGGGTGCTTTCTGTCCCTGGGGTTTCTTCCTTTCAAGAAGCTCCAATGACTCCCATAGGTCCCTGTCTTGTGCTAATTTCCACAGGCACACAGAGCAGTGTCTGCCTTTCCATGCCCTGCCCCTCCTGTGCTGCATGGCACCTTCCTTCCCAGCAGGGCCAGCCAAGTGGCGCTGGGTCCTGCAGTTCCCTCTCTGCCACACAACCTGGCAGTCAGTCTGGGCCAGTTCCCCTCTTCCTGAGTGTTCCAGGCAGCAGATGGGGCTGGGACAAGTCCCTCTCAGCTCTCCCTGTTTGTGTGCCAGAAACCTCTAAGGGTGGGGTGGGGGGCACAAACCAGGGCACCTCAGAGGCTCACAGTGAGTCCCTCACAGCCCCTCCTGCCCACAGCCAAATCTCTCCAGAGTGCTCTGCCAGGACTGGCAGCCGTGGCTTCCTCCACCACCATTTCATGTCTCTCTACAATGCTCTACGTCAATTCTTTTGCTGTTAGATAAAACAGAATACACCACCAAATTAAAAAACAGGGCAACAGAAAGAATAAGAAAATAGAACACCTGTCCTATCTTCTGCAGAGAGAGGTGGAAGTATTCAGTTTTGTGAAGAACGGGACTCAGGGAGACTTTATTGCCACTTTGCAAGACTTCAGAGTGGCTTTGAAGAAAGTGGGGGACACCGTTTTTAACAGGGCCAGTTACAATAGAATGTGGGCAAATAGTTTCAAACACAAAGGGGATCTAATCAGAGTAGGTCTAAGGAAGACCTTGTTTACTCAGAGCAGGGTGCCACCCTGGCACAGGCTGTCCCAAGAGCTTGTAGGTGCCCCATCCCTGGAACCATTCCAGGTCAGGTGGGAAAGGGCTCTGAGCAACCTGATCCCTCTAAAGATGTCCCTGCTCATTGCAGGACACTTGGACCAAAGGACATTACAGAGCCCTGCCAGCCCAGCCCAGTCTAGCACTCGTCAGCATTTTCATTTGAAGAGCACCAAGAGTGGAGGTGAGGAGGAAGGGGGCTCATCTGAGGCCTCGGACCTTGGTGGAGGAGGAGCCCATCCCTTGCACACTGTTTCACCTCAGCCCCTTGGCATTTTACCTGCAGCAGCTCGTTGGCAGACCAGCGCCGCTCCTCGTCTCTCTGCAGGCAGCAGCTCAGGAAGTCACGCAGCCAAGCCGAGAGGAGCTTGGGCTGCCGCAGCTGTGGCGTCCCTGCTGTGGCTATCAGGAATTTAGTCTGGAGAAACAGGAAACACAAGGCTCCACCTGCTTCTTTCCCATCTCTAACTGCCCTCCCAGAACCCATTGTTTAACCTCTCTTCTTCAGTGGCAGTTTCTGCCCTGGCAGAGACCCAGAGATGACTTTCCTTTACCAACAAAAAACCAAACTCTGATGCAGCCACAGCTTTGCCATCATCCCACAGATCTTGCCTTGGCAGCCAATTTCATTGATTGACCTAGTTAGTTGGGAACTACATCAGCAAAAGCACATTTGCTTCTCTGAGGATTCACACCAGCTTGGCAGCCTTTCTGGAAGGGGGACTTTGCTATACTAAATAATTCCAAGGATTAGGACATGAAAGGCATCTCTGCAGTGCTTGTGGGTCACTTCAGCCCGGTTGCCATAGAACAAAACTTTCAAAGTTTTTTGTCCTGTTCTTGAAAACAATGGTAATTGAACGAAAAGAAATGAAATCCATCAGTTAATCCCCAGGTAAGGAAACAAACATTTATAATCTCATATTCAACACAGACATATTAAGGTGCATGCACAAATGTATGGGGATGAAAATGCCTGCTTGGGCACACAGGAGCCACCTGCAGCTCTGTCTCTCAGCAGTCTGAAAATTTCAGCTTCCCTTATGCAGCAACAGAAAAACTTTTCCTGCTCCAAAGATGAAGATGTGCCATCCCTGTGGACACCCTCTGCTCATTTAGCTACACAAGTCAATGCATGAATGGAAGGCCCATCCCAGAAAATGCCAGGAAACAAACAGGAGGTTTTGGCAGGCTCTCCCTCTCACCAGGCTCCGGCTTGGTGATGTGGAGAAGATGGCTTGGGCTATGAGAGAAACACAGTCACTAAGTGTTTCAGCAACACTGCACAAGAAGCAGAAGAGACTCTGTGGCCCTTGCAGCCTCATGTTCAGGTTCCAGGCATGTTTCTCAGTGTGCAGAAACTGCACAGGGGATGCAGTTCCTCACTAAAACCACTCTTTTAGAAACTCTGTTAGGTTTGGCTTTCTTTCCTTCATTTCTGGAAGTACAGCACCAATTCTGAGATTCTTGTTTCCTGTTATTGTGGCCATCTACACAGACCAAAGAACTGGAACCACTTACAACCCAAAGGAAAGTGTTGCCTGAGCACGGGGTTTGTTTGCATGTGGTATAGCTTGAGTTCCACACTGATGCAACCACAACTACAGCAGATGCTGATGTGTTGCAGGGACATTTTAAGGAGTGGACCTTGGTGGCAGTAGTTCCAGCAGATGGCAATGGGATTTTGTCCAATGGCATGCAGAACACAGGGCAGGTGAGAAAGACAAGCGGGATCAGTGAGCATTTGCTCCTTACCGTGGCAGGACTTCGGCTCCGGTAGGGAACTTTCCGTTCTATCATTTCGATTCCCACAATTCCAAAAGACCATATGTCCACTTTGGGGCCATATGGTTGACGCATCACCACTTCAGGCGCCATCCACCAAGGAGTCCCGGCTACCGAGGACGGTCTATTCTTCCCAGGGCTGAGCTCAACAGAGATGCCAAAATCAGCTGAGGGGAAAGCAAAATACTGCTTTTATTTGAATTCTGTGCAATTAGGAGACCAAGCAAAAGAATTGCCCAGTAGAACTTTGAGAATGTGCTGTTGAATCTCCTGGACAACTGTCCCTGCTCTGTTTCCTCAGGATTTTAGCCAAATCCCCACATTTTGTACACTGCCTTCAGCAGTGGCTTTTGTTCTGTGGAAGCTTTAGACCTGTAGCTCCCTCCCTCTGCAATGGACACACACAGAGCAACACCACTCTTGAGTGCTTGTTCCTTGTCATACCTCTGTGCACCTTGCAACCATGTCATCAGCTCAGAGCGGGGGGTCCCTGCACTGCCACCAGCACCATTTATTAGGAGCTGGCAGCCACTCAAAGCAGTCCCTCACCCCACATCCCTGAACGCTGCACCTGACCAGGAATATACTGACCCAGCTTGACAGAGCCGTCAGTTCTGAGAAGGATGTTGTCGCTCTTCACATCTCTGTGGATCACTTGGTTTGAGTGAAGAAAAGCCAATCCTTGCAGGCACTGAGAGAGTAAACAGAACCAGGAGGGACAAATCCAGTGATTTCGTCACACCAGAAAGGAAACAGAGACTCTAAAAGGTTCCCATTCCCCAGGGGAATGGCGAGTAATGGCAGAACACAGTGCCACTGAGAGGAAGATTTGCTGCTCCAACACTTGCAGAGCAGGACCTTTCTAAGGAAAGGCATGTCACCTTTTGAAAGAGCAACAGCACCTGCTGTTGTAAACTGTCCCCCTGCAAACCAACCAGGATGACTGCTGCTGCAGTGGATGTGCTCAGAAGCAAAGAGCATTTTGGCTGCACTAGTATCCTTTTTTGCTGAGGACTGAGAGAAATGAGTCTCTTTTTTTTCCTTTGCTGTTCATTTCAAATCCTGCTACCAGCACCTTGCTTCTACAAGAGAGGAATGCAGTGAAGACAGGCAAAAGTTTAGGGAGGCAAGATGGAGAACAGCAAACACAAGAGGCAGAGTGAGAATACAACAGCAGGAGATAAGAGTACAAGAACTGAGTAGAGTGGGTGCAGGGGCACTCCAGGCATTTCACTGGAGATGCTTTTACGTGCCCATAGCATACCAGCAACGCAGAAGCAAAGTTTGGCACATGAAACCTCTCCTGTTCTGAGCCCCTGTTTCCCAGATAATCCTACCCAAACCCTTGGAAGCACAGGTGGGCTTGCTGACCTCCCGACTGATGACTGCTATCTCGATTTCAGTCAGGAAGGTCTTCCTGATGACATCGCTCAGAGCGCCTCCATCCATGTACTCCATGACCAGCCAGAGTTCCTCACCCAGAAGGTGGCTGAAGGAAAGAAACAAGGGCGTGAAGATAAACATGTATGGCTAGGTTGATTTTTTGCTTCCGGGCTTCTTGTTTCCAAAGCCCTTTGTGACAAGGACAGAATAAAAGGAATAGACATTCCCTCCTGGCTGTGCTTTGTTTGCAATCTGTGCAGTCTCAGGGAGAAAGGCACAGCTGTGAAAAAGGAGATGTCTTAGATGGCCAGCAAGTGAAAAGTGTGGTTTAGTAAGAGCCCAGATCAAAAGCCTGTCACGCGTGGTGTTTCTGGAAATAAGCACCTAGTCTTCCTGGCATGCATAGCAAAGAAAAAGAGGGGCAACAATCCAAGGGAAATCCACTTTAGGATGGTTCATCATTCAGCATTGAAGAAACTTTAAAAAATCAATCCCAAAAAATGTGGAGGCAGTGAACTTAGAAAGTATTAACTTCGTACTCTACAGATGATCCAGGTTTTGAATAATTTTGGAATAATTTTCAAACTATGTGTGCCAGGGAAGACTCATGCAGAGAAGATGCACTCTCTTCTCATCCATTGGAGATGAGTAGAGAAATATTAATACATTATAATTAACAGCTCTACTTTCTAGAAGTGACCAAAGTGGATTTTTAACCTCTCATGTTTGCAGTATGTACATGCATATTCACAGGATAAGACCATGACCACTCACCTGTCTAAATAATTCACAACACTGGGACTCCTATGCTTCTTCATGATTGTGATTTCATTAACGGTTAGTTGCTTCCTCTGCCGTCCCTTAAGGCTTATTTTCTTTATGGCCACCTAAAATGACACTGAAAATCAGTAACTTGAGAAGTTGGTGTCATGAGACCACAAGGCACATGGAGCAAGTGATTTTGCAATGACACAGTTGAGCTGTGCTAAACTGCCTTGTGATTAGGCATTGCAGTAATTAGGAAGTGACATTGCAATAGCCCATTTCTCCACTCCCTTGGGGGCCAGTTACAGGGTATGTGGCCACTGAGGTTTTGCCCTGAACACTTGGTGACACTGGTGTCTCAACTATCACCCACAAACCTCTGAGCCCACTCCCTGCTGCTTTGTATGGGATTCAGAAGAAGTAATCCATGCCTTAATACTCTGTGGCTACATCTTGGGCTATGGGCAGGGCTTCGAGTTTTTAGAGATACCTTGCAGATCTCTCCCTTTGTGCAGTTCCCAAGTGCAGCACTGCAGGTGGCTAAAGAACTACCAGTAACTTTCAGATGTTTTGCTGGCAACCAGAAGTGAGAATTCAGGACTCTGAAGCTGTAGCCCCAAAGAGCAGTGAGATGCCCTAAGGCACCACCTTTGTTTTAGCAATTGAGAGCGAGTGAGCACATCCTTCTCTGAAATGAACTGCTGCCCTGCGTGACTTTCTTCTGGCAGCTGAAAAGGACAAAGACTGTCCCCAATGTATTTTGCAGGCTGGTACCAGTCTGTGTTTCTTGTGCCTCTTCAGCACAGCTCAACCCAAAGCTCCAGCCACAGCTGCTTGCACCAGAGGGGAAAGGCCTTGAGTGCAACAGAGTCTGCAGGGGATGTTGGCATTTACCTCTCCTCCTGTGGCTTGGTTGAGTGCTCTAACCACATATCCAAAATGCCTAGAAACAAAACAGAAGCAGAGAAAGGAGAAGCTGTTTATTTCTTAGAGTGAAAGCTGGCCCACACAGGAGATCTCTGCTGTAAATGCCTAAAACCTGCAGGATGCAGGAGGGCTCTGCCAGAAGGCAGATGATGCATTTTCCTCTCAAGTGCATGGGCAGTGCCTGGGCTGGTTGCAGAAGCGCTGGGGTTTACTGCCTCAGCTCCTAAAGGGAATTTATTCTTTCATCTTAGGTTTGAGTTTCTAAACTCTGTGGTTCCTATTCTGAGCATGGAGCATTTCCTTCCAAGAACCGTGGATTGAATGAAATTCTCCTGGGAACTGTTATCTCACAGCTTTGAGAGGGGCTAGGTTGCCCTCTCAGGCAAGCAAGATTCTTCTTTATTCATTAGTGTGGCAGTGTGGTTTTGAGACATACAAAAATACTGAAGAAATTAACACAGAGCTGTCCCACACTTGAGAGACAAGGAGATCTTCCAGGTCCTGCTCCTTGATGTAGGCAGACTTTGGCAGCATGGAGATGTCTCTGACAATGCCTTCTGAGCACACTCACAAGTTCTGAGCAGCACTGAAGAGATAGGACAATCTATCTCCAGTGTCTGAACATGTTTGCAGCTGACCTGACTTCACACTGGATAGATATTCCAGTGGAACACCTGATATACCAGTGATATACCAGAAGAACCCCTGGCCCATGGTTGTGTAGAAGTAAGTGTGGCTGGACTCACCCCTTGCCAATATATTCCATTTCAGTGTATTTCATCTTGGGATTTTCCACGTTCACCATTTTCCCTGAGGGAAACAAAATGCAAGATGCTCACTTTAAAGCAGAGATCCCAGCTTCCAGGAGATACAAAAGGCAGCCCCAGTGTCTGGAGGCAGTCAGCTAGTTACAACAACAGCAACAACATCAACAGGACAGGCAGCCCTGCAGTGCAGATGGCTGGCACAGAGACTGATTGTGTAGAGCCCTTGGAAGAGTTCTCTTGACAGGAAACAAAGCACAGGGAGATGCATTCCCAGGAGAGGAGCACATCTTCTCCAGCTTTCAGCCAAAACATTGCCCAAACAATGCCTTTCCAATTGTAATCCAGAGCAGCTCATGCTATAACCAATGTCGACAGTGCTTTCAGCATCGGGACCCTCACCCTTCATGAGCAGGCTGAGCTCACAGACACCCATCTTGTGGCTAAGGAAGGCTCCAGCCCTGTCCCACCAGCCCTCAGGGACAGGGCAGTGACCACAACAAGGCTGGCAAAGCCCAAGCATGAGTACTGACAAGCAATGGGAAGAAGCCACAGGCAGCCTGGGCCCCGTACAAAGTGTTGCCCCCATTCATGCCACAACAGGATGGGCTTTGAGATCAGACACACCGAGTTGCAGATCAATGCCATTTTTGTCCCAACAGGTGATGGTAGACACAGAATCCACTGGGCTCTCCACTGGGCTCTGCTCTCAGCCCCACCAGGTCTTATCTGAGAGTTCAGCACTGGCAGCTGTTACGGGCAAGAAGCAGATTCCTTGGGGTGTGCTGCAGAATCCCAGAGGACTTGATGTGTTTTCCTAGAGACGGATCTGAGCAGGGATCGGGCCAGTGGGTAGGATTCTAAGAGTCATGGGAAAGAGTGGGGAAGGTACGAAAAAGTGCCATGGATCTGAGGAATATACCATGGATGGGCTGGAGGCTGTCTCCTGAGAAATGCCTGCAGTACAGATTTATCTGATCAAGCCACTTCGATGTGTCTCTCTTGGACACATCTTTAGAAGCATAAAACTAGGATATGAAATACAGACTGTTATAAAAGTATCTGTTTTTTTCTTTGGGGGCACACGGGAAACACCTCCTGCTCTCTATTTCTCCTGCAACCTGATATTCTTTCACAGTAGTTTTTATTGACAAAAATATAGCATTCTCATGAAAAGAAACTGTATATGTAGTAGTGGCAACATAAAATTGTCATAAAAATGACATCAATAAGACATGTGGGGCAGAAGGGCTCCTTCAGGATGGAGATAAACCAACTCCACCAAAAAATAACCGCTACAAAGAAACAAACAAGACCAAAAAACCCAGCAAAAAGAAAACCAAAAAAACAACCCCATAAAAAAAATAAACAGGGAAAAAGCAAAAAGCTCCAAACCACCAGCCCCCTAAAAAAAAAAATCCCCAACCAAAAAGACAAAACTATAAAACCAGTAAATTTTTCTGAAGATTTTTTGCTCTGATGACTGGTTGGAAGTCAGGAGTCTAAGGGGAAATTAGGAAGCTAAAAATTCTCTTTGGTTTGGCCACTAGCATGCAGGACTTGCCTAGCCTTCTGCTGATGCAAGAAAAATCCCTGCTTCAGCCTTTAGCCGAGAGGGAAGCTCAGGCAAACCCAGGCCAGTCCCAGCTGTCTTCAGAGGCAGCAGGAGCACCCAGAGCTCTCTCTCGCTGCCTCAGAGCACAGCACTTCCTCTGGGGAGTCCTAAATGGCCCTGTGACACCAAACTCAGGAGGAACATTTGGTACAGCTCTGCTGACACCTGCACACAATCCACTGACCCTCAGACAAGAAATACAGCAGACGTACAGAGCATACGCAGGTACTGCTCCTCAGTCTCCTGGTTCTCAGAAGCCACGTGGAGGGAGATGAAGGAGCTGAGAAGGAGGAGATCACCAAAGGCTGAGATTGAGTTCACAGGTTCCACATCATAGGTTCCTTTAAGTAATGCTGCTGCAGAGCGAGGATTGGGACCAGAGCCCGTGCAGACGTGCTGAAACTGCAGCACTTTTCGAGGAGGGGGAAGTTCCAGTTGTCTGGGACAAATTTGGTGATCTTCACGGCCAGTGTGTTCTTGGAGGTCTTTGGAGGCTGCCTGGTGAGATATCAACACATGCACCTCAAGTCAAACAGAATATAGCAGTCAGAGACAACAGCTTATCCCTCTCAGACAAGAGTGACTGACTGTGAGGAAAGGGAAAGAACAGATTAACAAGGAATACAGACAGCTTGGAAAAGAATGGGGCCTCACAGATTCCTGGAAAACACAATCATCTTCTTCCAGCTTAGCAAAAGCCAAAAGAGACTGTACAAGTGAAGAAGTGCTCCAGAAAACTGCAGAACACTTCCACAAGCCAAAGACACTTGTCCACAATAGGAAAACAGACAAAAAAGCCCTGCCACCTGCAGCACTGCCACGTGTGCCCTTGGCCACGACGCTGCAGAAGCCCAGAGATCGACCTTCCCTGAGCCGAGCAGCCAGAAGCTCAGCCAGAGTCCCCAGACCTTCAGTGCCTCAAAGTGACAGGTCAAAGGCCAATTTCTAGCTGGAGGCCACTGCCTGCAGGAAATGGCTACGTCCCACAGGATTGCAGCACTCGGCATCCTCAGCAAGCAACATGCAAGTGCTGGCTGGTCAGAAACTTGCAGCTCTGCCTTGCACTAAAGACAGCACCACCCACAACTGGCACTTACTGGCTCAGAAGATTCAGGCTCTGCTCTGACCACTGATGGAGCCTCGCGGTCATGCTGCTCAATTTTCTCCTCTTTGGCTTCTTCTCCAGGAGCAGTTGGAGCCGGGGCAGACACTGCTGTTGCCTCTCTCAGCTGTAGCAAGAGAGAACCATGAGGGATGAGCCATTACCTCTCATTTATAAGAATCTTTCTTCTCCCATATAACACTAAATCTTCCGAGGAATATTAAGAAACTTTTATTGCAATGGGATTCTATGGTGGTCTCATGGTATTAAAATTGGCAGATCCATCTGTAATGCAAATTGCTCTGACGTAAATATTTCACCCTGCCTACTATGAGGTAGCAATGATCTACTTGTTTTTCTGATCTTTTGAATCTTGAAAGCTCTGAAATGCAAAAGCGAAACTTGCAGCTCTGCCTTGCACTAAAGACAGCACCACCCACAACTGGCACTTACTGGCTTCGAAGATTCAGGCTCTGCTCTGACCACTGATGGAGACTCGCGGTCATTCTGCTCAATTTGCTCCTCTTCATCTTCTCCAGGAGCAGAGGGAGCTGGGGCAGACACCGATGCTGGTTTTGTGCTCTGGGACAAGACAGAAGCGTGTGCGACAAGCTATTACCTATCACGTATAACCTCCTTCCTTATCACATCTACGACCGTATCTTCCAAGGAGAAATCATAAAATTCCAGAGTAAAAAGATAGTAAAAGGATTCTAAGCCACACCGATCAAATTAAACCAGGCCAATTCAACAGAACTGCATATGGATATGAAGCTGATATTCCTCCCTGGCTGCCATCAGCAAGCAACATTGTCTCTGCAATGCAGAGTTTTAGCTTTTGAAAGCTCTGCAATGGAAAAGAAAGAAAGAGACAGCTACACCTTTGCTGTTGCTGCTGCAGACATGGAAGCCTACAACTGGATCTGAATCCCATCCAGTGCTGGAAAAGGGCAGAGGAAACGTTGTGCAGAAGCATATTTGCTTGTTGGAAAATGAGAAAATCAACAGGACTTTTCCTCTACTAAACCAGCAAAACAAAAAAGCAACCAAACAACAAGCAGGGAGTGTCTCTGACACCAGCGTCTAAAGCACTTGGAGGCAGTGAGGGCATGTTTGGCAGGGGAACAGCCCTGGTGGTGAGCACTGTCACGTATGGAACCATGGAAGTTTGCCTGAATGTGCCTCAGTAGGCTCCCGTTGTCCAGGCTGAAACTGCCTCCGCACCTCCTCCTTGGCCTTGCCCTCCACAGCCCTCCCTAGCTCTCGTGTCCTTCTCTGCACACGCTCCAGCCCCTCAAGGACTTTCTGCTTCAGAGGGGCCCACAAGTGTTAATTCATAGAGAAAGGTAAAAATCTTTCTAAATTGTAAGATGTCTTTAGAATGTAGACATAATTTTGACTCCATAATAACTCCATCTCCTTCTCCTGCTCAGTGGATTTTTGGGAATCCAGGGCTTGGTATGTATTACTTGCTACTGCAACTAATGGAATAGATTTGCTTGGCAAGCCCAGTTGTGTCTTAGATTCTTTTGTGCATGAGTCTCCTCCTGAACCTGTGGCAATGACCACCAGGGACCTACAGGATACTCGTACCCCTATGCCAATAAATTCTGAGAAATTATTTAAATATGTCAAATAATTTGGAGTAATGTTTAGCCTGTGAATTTCAGCAAAGTATCAAATATGTCTTCATTCCATGGATACAAAGTAGTAAGTGAGATTGGTGGGTGTACAGGTGTCAGAGGAGTGATTCCCTAGGCACCGAATACTGAAATCAATGAATGCCTCCTTTGCAAGCCTGAGCTGGCTGCAGGGATCAGGCCCTGCTCTGTAACTTTCATTTTGGCCACTTCTGTGAACAGGTAAGAAAGGTCAAAATGAAACCTTTCCCAGCTATTTCCGTCTGCTTTATCTTTTTAGGCACCAGAACTCTGGGTCACAGATGGCCTGGGTGTGTGCTGAGCAATGCAGCCCCCACAAAGTCCTTGGTTTCCCCACAAGTTGCCATGCCTTGTTCCCAGGTGTGCCCAGCTCTGACAGGAGCAAGAGTCTGCAGCGCCGTGCCCTGCTCAGCCAGGGCTGTCTGGCACAGAGCAGCAGCAGCGCCAGCACCTTTCAATCCACTCCTTCCTTATCTTCTCCTGGGACACAGAAGCCTCTGGAAATCAGCACCACCAGTCGTCTTCCAAGCTTGGAGCAGCTCCTGCTGGCAGGCAGATGCTGCCAGTTTGACTGCTTCCAAAGGGGAATAAAGGCCGAGATGTACATGCTCAGGAGCCCTGGGCATATCCAATAAACATGCAAATATGTGGGAGATTTGTCAGGAATTGTTTCAGCTGTTATGCCAACAGTGCCTTCTCTCCTGGTTCTGTGTGTTATAGATGAGTCATGTAACAGTTGGCTCTCACTGTTAAGAGGTAGATATTATGGGGATGTAAAAATGTATAGTGATGTTATTGTAATACATCCTCCCAGAGTCCTATTTCCCCTGCCCCTTGCAATAGCCTTGGTAGTCAGGGCTTGTGACCAGGAGGTGTGAGTGGCGTAGCAACACCTGACCTCCAATAAGAATGTAAGAAAGGAATCTCCACCAGTGGATGGCAAAACTTTGACAAAACTTTGGAGGGGTTAAGGGTATAAAAGGCAGAGCATCCATTCTATAGATGTGCTGCTTGTAATGGTCAGAGACTCCCAGTGCTGCAAATTTTCCTTATTCAGTCCTTTGTTAAGATTTAATAAACATTTAAATTTTTTAAAAGTAAGCGTTGTTTCTCAGAAGTGCAATGCTTTGGGCCATTTTCTTGGTCTGGTTTCCTTTGCTTGGGTCCCATCTGAGTACTCAGTTGGGGTACAGGCTATAGGTGTTTGGTGCACTTCTGGAGTTACTCTTGGATTCCTTGAACAACAGGGTTTGGCCACAAAGTGAATTTGTGCTGCTTTGTGACAGAGAAGAACTTCCCCGGTTATTTTGCGTTTGCTGTACGGAAGGGTGGTTATTGCTCTGCATAAATTCACAGGCCAATATAGAGTGCTTGCACTGTGATGTCAGGGCATGGTTGCCATGTGGTCATGGTGACAGCAGAAGGTTGTCTTGGTGCACGGAAGGCCTCAGTGTCAGAGCAACCCTAGGGCTTGCTCAGTGCAGGAGCATCCTCCTGGTTGAGGCGCTTGTCAGTGAGAGCTGCCCACTGACAAGAGCCTTGTTTTTTCTAGTGTTGGACAAATCTGCACAGCAGTGCTACAATGATTGAGCAACTTGCTGCTGCAGCTTTCACAGCTTATGGTGTTGTTTATTCTGGCTATTACCTCACTAACCTGGCACGTAAGTAGAGGTTTTCCCTGGGTGTACCCGAACCTGGCTTCTGTATGTCTTCCTACTCTTTGTTAGTGCCTGAGTTATTTCAAAACAGAAAGAACACTAGAGTGCCACTGGTTTGGTAAAGCTCCTGTCAAGGCATCCAGGTACAAGGGGATTTCTGCAGCCACAGGGGCAGCATTTGCAAGGGAACCTGCAGGGGTTCTTTTCCCTCCACGGGAGAGTCTGAGGCAGCAGAGTCTGTCTTTTCCTCAGTTTGCTGGGACATGCAAGACAGCTTTGAAAATGTAAACTGGAGACCTTCTTGGAAGGCCTTCTAACAACTGTGCAGTATTTCCCAGAATTCAGGGAAAGCTTCTTTCTTTCTACATTTTGTCATGAAAGGATTTGACTGTCTAACTTGAGCCTTGACTGAGTGTTAAATAGTGATTCCCTTTGCAAGGAAGAGCAAACTCCAAAGCAGTGAGTGTCTGCTCCTGGAACTTGGAGCTGCTGCTGTGTTGTGTCACAATAGAGCCTGCCCCATCATAGTGGAATTTTGGAAAAGCTTTTCTGGGCAAATGTTTCCAGCAAGTTAATGAGAAGTTGTGCATGCATCTGATTAAAAAAAACCCTAGGTACCAGAAGGAGAGGATTTTTAAAAGAGGTGTTATGTGTTTGGTAGAACAGGAGCATTGAGTGTTAGAGAACAATTTGCATTTTCTTCATCATGTTTGTGTTCATTTAATGGCTAAACAGGCCAAAGGGTAGGCATGCCCAAGAATATTATCTGGATCTCTTGCTGGTTGTATGAATGAAATGTGTCTGCTGAAGGGATGTTGTGAAAGGGAAAACTCTCTGTTCGTGGTGCTTGTTCTGTGGGTTTCACCAGCCCAGACAATTTTCTCACAGCATCTGGCTCATTTTCCCTTGCCTACTACAGGTCACCTGAAGCATGTATTCAGCGGTGCTGGTCCTAAGGTGAGTAAGAAAGGAACATTTCATGTTTGTGCTGTTTGGCAATTGCAGAGCAAGCTGTGTGCTTAGCCAGAACCAGTAGGCTGTAGAGGGCCAGGCATGCAGGCTGAAAGAAAATCCATTTTCAGGCATTCCACAACAAATACAAAGGCATAGCTGGATATTTCCTAATTTCCAACTCAGAGCCTTGAAGACCTACAAACTCAGTTTTGCAGAGAGTTGAATAAGCCCATTTTAATGAAGTCACAGCAACTTAGATTCCTATCCTTATAAAACTTCATGATACTTCCTTAGAAGATGTGGTTGTAGAATTAGAAGGACAATTTAATGCGGTATTTGCAGTCAAACGGGCAATTTTGTGGCTGGACAGCTGCGTGGGCCAAAGGAGCCCAGGGTGCTGGTCAAGAGCAGCTGAAGGTGGCCAGCGCCTGGCCAGGTAGCCAAGAAGGCCAAGGGCATCCTGGCCTGTGTCAGCAGCAGTGGGGCAGCAGGAGCAGGGCAGTGACCGTCCCCCTGGGCTGGGCAGCGCTGCGGCCAGAGCTGGGAGTGTGTGTCCACTTTCTGCCCGGTCGGTCTGCATCTCACAAAACAGGATAGGACCCGGACTGGTTGCAGACTTAGCATTTATTATGTCTGTATCCTCCAAGCAAAAAGCCAGAGACACAGAGAAATGAACATCCATGCAAATCTAGATCAAAGGCAAGATGGCAGTTGATGCAAAGCCTTTTTCTACATATTCTTTGAACCTATAACATAAAAGAAAAGGTGCAGAGTCATTATACCCTAACCAATAAGAAAAGGACCCATGTGGGTTTAACATTACCAGAAGGACTTCTATGAACCTCAAATGATATAGAGTAATTCATTATATAAGACTGAAACTTTTTCTATTTTTGCAAAGCATATATCTAGGACTTTTGACATCTCAAACTATCACTAAGTTCTTGTTCTTTCTTGCTCCTTATGATAAATATAAATGAATTCACTTGGTTCTTATTTTCCTAGCTTCCCATGAGAAGGTTTTGAAATTTCCCAGCCTTTTTCAGCTTTATGTCTACTTTCTGGGGCCTTTTTGCACTTTCTAAAGTTTTTTACCTTTTATATATTCCTACAATTCCCCCTCTCTTTTTAAATAAACTATTTTTGACTTGTCACTTATTTATTACTTTGTGTTCCATAGCTTTACTACTGCATATATTTATTCATGTAGGAAAAAAGTTATAAACTTTTTACATGAAGGTACTTTTGTTTTTGTTTGTTTTAAGCTCTATAATTCTAAGTTAAACCATTCTTAATGTTGGGTAAAGTTAGGTTTAGTATCTGTATTAGGTTCTGATAAATTTTGACTTTTTTAAGGCCTCAATGTAAAGGTTAAATTTAATTGTTTTTGCTGAGGTTTTGTGAATTGTCTGTAATTTTTTTAAATTTTTTTCTTTTGGAAAATAAAAACTTTTTTGATGAGTTTGTAATTTCTTGTGAATAATGAAGTGTATGTGGTATTAATATTAATATTCTAATAACAAGATTTTACTGAACTTGTAAAGTTCTTTTGATGAAGGAGTTAAGCTCTACTTCCTGAATAAATTGTTTAACTATGTTTCTTTATTTTTAATTGTAGATTGTAAAGTTTTTAAGTTTGTGTATATTTTTGTGAATGGATTTAGAATGATTAGACAAATTTATGTAGCACATTCTTTTGAATTCTTTTCAACTCTGTTTATGTGTTAGAAAAGAAAATTAACTGTTGTTTGATTTTGGAATTTGTTGGACACTGCTGATGTCAGTCTGCGTGTTACTGAGCGCACTGGATGTGGTATTTGTTTGTTTAGTTAATATTTAATCTTGTCTATTTGTCTTAATGTTTTTTCTGAAGCAATTGTAGGTAAGAAGAAGCTTGTTGAAATATTTTGTGGTTTTTTTTGAAAGACTGAAATTACTGCTGTAATTTTTTGGGTATATATGAATAGATCTTTTGTCTTTTCTTGTCTTTTTTGAAACTGTTTTAGTACTAGGTGTTATTACAGTGAGTGTGCTAATGTTACATGGTTTGTCTTTAGGGTATGATAGAATGTTTTGCTATGTTTTATTTCTACAAATGAACTAATAACATTTTGGTAATTTCCGTGGATATTTGTTCACTTTAGATTTTTATCTACAGTGTATGAGTAATTGCACTAAAGCCTTAAATTTTTGTATTCATAGTAAGAGTGAATAGCACTGTATTTTGGAGAATTATTTTTTTTCTAATTGTTTCTTGAAAATGTGACACGGAAACTTATTGCTAAGGAACTACGGATCTTTAATTCTTGGGGTTCTGAACTTGTTTTGAGGAGTTGTTTGGTCTAGAGGCTTTAATCCCTTGTGCGATTGTTTCTATTAGTAATTTCACTTAGCTTGTTGTTAAATCACTTTTTTGTTAAAAGATCATGTTATATAGGTATTGGCTAATTTTTAGTGGTACACTAACTAAACAGGTTGAAAAAGGCTTTTTTTGGATTTGAGTGAGACATACATATGGTATCTGATCTTGTAGCTTTGGTTAATGTGACTTAGACATTTGGTTTTGGTGTTGTATAGGAAAATTTGCATGATAAAAAGTAAGCAAAGTTAGAAAATACAAAGTGAACTGATTTTCTTTCATATCTTTTTTGTTGAGTTACTCTTTGTTAAAAGAATTTTCGATAATATTTTAACTTTTAAACTGCATTTTTTGGAGAGTTTAGAATATTAATTTTTTAGAATCTAATGATAAGAAATCTTTCTTTTCATGTTTTTGTTAAAAGAGCTCTACGAAACAAGCTCTACACATGTATCATTATCATTAGATTGAAGTTTGCAGATTCTACAGGTGACATAGGAACGCTGGGCGTGACTTGTAGTCTCTGTTTAGCTTACGTTTGTGTGATTGCTTTTTTACTTTTGGGTTTGTTAGTGTGTTTTGGTGTGTTGTATGGTTTGATGCTCTTTATTGGAATTCACTTTGCTTTTCTAGTACTTGGAGAAATACAAGTATACTCTTTGCTTTAAGTTATTAATTGGCGAGGACTTTTAATTTGTCTTCTTTCAGGTCTTTTAATTAAAACAAGAGAATTTTTTTTTAGTTTTGTTTGTGTGTTATTTGTAAAATGCTTAAGAATTGGTGGATCTGGTTCTGCAAAAGAACTGTTTAAAAAATTATAAACATATAAAGCTTGACTCAATTTTATCTGTAGTATTACTTCTGCTCCCCTCTTCTGTTGATCTAAATGTGTTTTAATATGTGATATGTCTTTTTAACAGTTGTTTGATTTGTGGGGGAGTGGGGAATACTACAGGTGTGATGAACATTTTAATTTATTAGGAATGTTGTTACTTTTTGAGATAGATATGTGGGGCTATTGTTTGTTTTCATTTCCTGGAGTACACTTAATGAAGTAAATGTTTGTAAAAAATGTTGATAGGTACGATTACTTGTTCTCTTGTGTGGATAGAGGTAAAAACTGTACTTGATAGTGAATCTACTGAAACATGAATATTTTTAAATCTCCCCAAAGAAGGGTATTTAGTGATGTTTGTTATAATTGTACTCTTTATAAACTTTGTGGATTAACAGTTCCTGTAGAAACAGGGGTTTGCACAAGGTGACAATCAGGTTAACTGTTAATAATAGCTTTAGCTTGGGATTTAGAGATACAAAACGTCTGTACAAGTACTTGTGTATATTGAGGAAAAAGGTATGACTCAATTTTGCATGCTGAAAAATGTTTGCTAATGTGTTTGAGATAACTATGGCCAGTTTTTTTGTTCTTGTATTTCTTTTTGCTAAACATCTTGGTAAAGATGAATGAGTTGTAATATGAGAAATAAAATATAGGTTAGTTCTGTGTTGTAAATTTTTATGAAGACATGAGAGCTAGCAATATACATTATTATTACTAATATTTTTTAAAACAATATTTTTACCTACATTAGTAACAGAGGTAGAATCTGTAATTAAACTGAAAGGCTTTGAAAATAGCTGAAGAGCTTTAACAACAGCAGCTATTTTAACTACTTGAGGAGAACTTTCAACTATTTGGATATTTGATTTCTAATTTTTTGTAGTTTGATTTAACTATACAATTACTGATTTATGTGTTTTTCTTGACTTATTAGCGAAGAGCGTTGTATTACTTAAAGGCCCTTCACTTAGCAAGGGCTATTTTTTGAAACTCAATTTTGTTTGTAATAATTTGTGACTTGGATAATGAATAGCACAAACACTTGCAAAATTTAAGAATGCATTTTGTAAATCATCTGAATTTTGTAATGCCTAATCTAAATAATCTTTATTTAAAGGTAATTAAAGAACTGTAAAATCTTTACCTATTAAGGTTAATATTCTTGCTTTGGCCTTAATTACAATTTGTGCTACTATCTCTAGGGTTGTAGAAATTGTTTTTGGAGACTTGTAGGGAAGAAAAACTTATTATTCTACTATTAATAATGGATCTTTCTCAGATGGATCTCATGGAAAAATGAGGCTATAAAGTTGTAGCTTCTGTCTCAAAGCAGTCAGGAAGAAAGGTTTCTTGGGAGCATAATGATGGGCTTGTCTTCTTTGGAAAGTTTTTGTGACTTTTTATGGTGAGTTGAGCTTCAGGTGTTAAAATCTTGGGAGATTTAATGTCACAGTTTTCTCTCAGTAGATCAAAAAGTGGAGCAAGTTCATCGTTGGCAATTTTCAAAATAGGTTTCATCTAGTTCATTTCTCTTAAAAGTTGCTGTAAATCTTGCAAAGTGTTGATGTTGACTTGAAGGTGTATCTTTTGTAGTGAAATTGTTTGTTTTGCTATCTTCTATCTTAGATATTTTTAGAGTGGGATTTCTTGTATCTTAGATGTAGAAATTCTAGTTCAGTCTTTTGGATTTCAGTGACAGCACTGTCACGAGTTTGTTTCATCTTTGTCTGTGTCAGTGCTGCAATGAGGAGATCATCTATGAAGTGTAGAATTGTGGATTGTGGATGCTTCTGTCAAGTTGGGCACAGTACTTGTGTGACAAAATATTGTGAAATTGTTAGAGAAGTCTTCATCCCTTGTGGTAAAGATTTCTAGTGCTATCTTTGCATTGGCTTTCTTTGATTGATGACTGGAACTGAGAAGGCAAATCTTGGGGCATCTTCAGGATGAAGTGGTGGTATGTTGAAGAAACAGTCTTTTATAGCGATAATGACAAGAGGCCAGTTTCTAGAAATTATTGATAGAGAGGGACGTGCAGCAGCTGTCTTCCTTTCAGGACTTGGAATAGTAATTATGGATTCACTTTGTAAGCAAACAGTAGTTCTTCTGATCCTTGTGAGTGTTCTCATAGGTGATACTAAGTGTTAGCTACTGGGCTAAAACAGGAGAGAAATTACAGAGACATCTGCACCGTATCTGGTATGCCTGTAACATCAATTGTTCTACCACGATGAGTTAGGGCACAAGTCAGTTCTGGTTGGTTTAGAACATACTTCTAAGTATGTTCTACTTAGAAGACACCTAGCATTGGAGTAGAAATCACATCTGGAACACCTTGGTACACCGTTTGATTGGTTAACAAAGCATCTTGTTGAGATACATTTTGTTTGAGTATGTCTATAGGTAAAGCAATTGTAAAAGCAAGAGGCGTCTTAGGTTGAATTATTGTTGGGGCTTTGAGGAGAAGAGCTAAAACTATTAGCTCTTCATTGTAGTTTACTGAAATGATAACTGGAAAAATTAATAGTCCAAGACTTGTATTGTTGTCTTAACCTATAAGAATTTAAAATTCTTGTCTTTGTTGTGATTTCTTAATCACACCTGTAGGTATACATTCGTAACAGAAATTTTTTAAAAACCGTATTAATTTTGAGTTGGCCAAGTCCAGTTTTGTCCTTGGAGGTAATAAGAAGGAACATCTTGTGGTACTGGTGGTAAAGGTGTTTGGCTTTGAGGTCTCCTAGTTAAGGCTAAGGGGGCAAAATTCCCTGGATTCTGGGTTACTAATGCTTGTTTCACTGCGTGGTGGGTCGCGCTTTGCTTGGAGTTTAACGGTAGGGGATTACTATCTATATCAAATTTAGAATGACAATTTTTTGCATAATGTTTCCCTTTTTGATATTGAGGACTAAGAGAAGGTATTCTTCAGATTTTATTATTGGATCAAGGTAAGTCTTTATCACATGACTAGTCTTCTCACATCTGAAGCACGACTTTTTAGTAGAATTTCATTGAACAGCAGCAAGAGTTTTTTCAAAAAGTTTTATTTGTTCTTCCATTGCTTTTTAAACTTTGTTTTTTAGTGAATCATGAGATTTAGTAATTTGCTCTCTAAAGGCACTAGCTTGTGCTGTAGCAAGATACCTTGGAGTGCTAATTTTACTGTAAGTTGAAAGCATTTGAGTAACAGTTGGAGGCTGTTTGGGTAATGTAGAAATAATTTTTTTGCAATCATCATTTGCATTTACAAATGCTAGGTTTTGGAGAATATAAGAATGAGCTGCTTTATCAGGGCGTTGTTATTCAACAGCTTGTGTTAACTTAATTAAAAATGTACGATATGATTCATTTGTTCTTTGTGTCATGGTCGAATATGCTTTAAGAGGAGTACCTGTTGATTTGACAGAAATGAAAGTTTTTCTTGCAGCTTGTTTAATATCTCTCAGCACTGACCTAGGAAAAAAGTTTCTGTGTCTGGTTTATCATATGGCAGTTTGCTAGACAATTTAGCTTCTGAAAATGTTTCATATGTACTACTAACATATTTTTCCCTTAAAACCTTAGTAAGTATTTTCTGCTGGAGTTTTCATAAATAACATAAATTGTGAATTAGTTAAAATCAGTCTTGCCACAATGCGATAATCAGTTGGCATGAGTTCATAAGAGTAAAAAAAATACTTTTTAACACATAATTAAAAATAAAGAGAGTTAATTCTGCTTTCTTTCAAAGTTTGATTTCACTCTTTGATGTTCTTGTCATGGTTTGACACTGGCACAATGCCAGTGCCCCCATGAAAATTCAATCTCTCAATTGAATGCTGTAATGCAATCGAGGACAGAGCAAAGCAAGCCAAAGCTTTTTAACAAGGAAAAAACTTTATCAAGCTACTACTATAAAAGGGAAAAAAAAGAGAGAAAAAAACCACACAAAGATCAAAATGAAAACCTTGCAAAGTATTCTTCCTCCCACCACCAACTCCAACAAACCACAGTGAGACACAATCTGGACCCCAATCAGGTTTCCACCCTGCAGACAATCGATACTCAGTCCATCAAGGGAGAACAGGAGTCTCCTCTGTGCCACAGACCCCCCCAAGAAACACACTGCCACATCCTGTGTTTCCATGTCACACATGGCACCGCCCAGAGAAAAAGTTTGCCATGGTGACCCTGCTCCTTTCCATGCACAGTGCTCTCACCACCAATGCCTGGATGGACCGACTGCTTTTAGGATTTTTTCTTTCAAGGATGCTTTCCAAGAGGGGGAAAACAACAGCTCAGTTTTTTCATTTTTTGGGACGACATTCCCCCCATTTTCCCCTGGGGCCGAGGGTACAAGAACAGAGATCTTCCTCTCTTCTTCTTTGAGGTCAGGGGACACCACCACAAACCCCCTAACTCTTCTCTGTTTGCTCCACTTCTGTCTTTTCCCAGCTGAAGCAGGTCTCTTGGCTCACTGGCATCCTCCTAAAATACAGTCTCTCTTGAAAGAGAAAAATCGGTTCAGTCTATGGCCAACAAGGAAAAGTCCAGCCATAAAAAACACTCCTCATCTCCTCCCACCTAGAATTCCTCCTTCTAACATCCCAGGGTCCAAGCTGTCTCTCTTCCTCTCTTTCAAACCAAGGAGGAGTGAAATTTCACCAAGCTTTCATTTCTCAAGGAAGGGTTAAAAGTCCTGACTCCCAGGGCTGGCTCGATGCTCAGGCTCTGGCTCCCACAGGCAGCTGGGCACCTTGCGGCCCCTCGCTCTTCTCCTTCCCTGCGGCGTACTGCTGATGCTGATAAAACCACCGCTGTCTCTTCACTCTCTCTCTCTCTCTCTCGACTCTGGGGGGAAATGGAGACATCCCAGATTTCTCCACCCTTCTACCTGCAGTGGCCAGCCCAGTTCCAGTCCCTCCACCCCTGGGCCCACCTCAGTCAGGCCATGGGCCTCCCCCTCCCCACCCAGCCACGGCCGGGCAGGGGAGAGTCCTGCACTGCACGCTGACCGGAACCAAAGAGAGCCAGTTCTCCTGGGAATTCTGATTTTAACCCCTCTGTGTTCTCAGAGGCGTGTCCACCTTCAATTGGTCAATATCCAAATTGACCTCTGCCTTCCGAGAAAATTCTTTTTCCATGTCAAAAAACAAGAGTTATAATGTGAGAGTGATTAATACATAGGCCTACTATTATCCCTCCCATAAGAGACTGGCATGGATAAAATTTGTTCGTTTAAAAACTTAAAACCTCTTTTTTTTCCAAAAGATATAACCCTATTTTTTTCTAATCAGATGTTGCTACATCATGTTCTGAACTAGGCAGATTATTGTTGTAGCAACTGAGCTCTGAGAGAAATCTGTCTTGGTTTCTAGACACAGTTCTGGGCTTTCTGCTGAAAGAAGTCTCAGCTTGGTTCCTTACTAAATTCTTACTATAGCAACTCGCAGTCTCAGCTTTATAAATTTTAATTTTCCTTAATGATTTAAATCCCGATTTTATGGTCCTGATTGTGCTTATTAATTTCAAATTTCCCAACATTTCCCAAAATTATGTCTACATTCTAAAGTCATCTTACACTTTAGAAAGATTTTTATCTTTTTATTAACGTAAACACTTGTGAGCCCATCTGAAGCAGAAAGCCCTGGAGGGGCTGGAGCGTGTGCAGAGAAGGACACAAGAGCTGGGGAATGCTGTGGAGCACAAGGCCAAGGAGGAAATGCTGAGGAAGCGTTAGGGTGGAAAACGGGAGCCTCTAGAGGGACAATCAGGCAAACTTCCATGGTTCCATAGGTGACAGTGCTCACCACCAGGGCTGTTCCCCTGCCAAACATGCCCTCACTGCATCCCAGTGCTTTAGACCCTGGTGTCAGAGACACTCCCTGCTTGTTGCTGGTTGCATTTTTGTTTTGCTGGTTTAGTAGAGGAAAAGTCCTGTTGATTTTCTCATTTTCCAACAAGCAAAGATGCTTCTGCACAACGTTTCCTGCCCTTTTCCAGCACTGGATGAGATTCAGATCCAGTTGTAGGCTTCCATGTCTGCAGCAGCAATAGCAAAGGTGTAGCTGTCTCTTTCTTTCTTTTCCATTGCAGAGCTTTCAAAAGCTAAAACTCTGCTTTGCAGAGACAATGTTGCTTGCTGATGGCAGCCAGGAAGGAATATCAGCTTCATATCCATATGCAGTTCTGTTGAATTGGCCTGGTTTAATTTGATCTGTGTGGCTTAGAATCCTTTTACTATCCTTTTACTCTGGAATTTTATGATTTCTCCTTGGAAGATACGGTCGTAGATGTGAGAAGGAAGGAGGTTATACGTGATAGGTAATAGCTTGTCGCACACGCTTCTCTCTTGTCCCAGAGCACAAAACCAGCATCGGTGTCTGCCCCAGCTCCCTCTGCTCCTGGAGAAGATGAAGAGGAGCAAATTGAGCAGAATGACCGCGAGTCTCCATCAGTGGTCAGAGCAGAGCCTGAATCTTCTGAGCCAGTAAGTGCCAGTTGTGGGTGGTGCTGTCTTTAGTGCAAGGCAGAGCTGCAAGTTTTGCTTTTGCATTTCAGAGCTTTCAAGATTCAAAAGATCAGAAAAACAAGTAGATCATTGCTACCTCGTAGTAGGCAGGGTGGAATAGTTACGTCAGAGCAATTTGCATTAGAGATGGATCTGCCAATTTTAATACCATGAGACCACCATAGAATCCCATTGCAACAAAAGTTTCTTAATATTCCTCGGAAGATTTAGTGTTATATGGGAGAAGAAAGATTCTTATAAATGACAGGTAAAGGCTCATCCCTCATGGTTCTCTCTTGCTACAGCTGAGAGAGGCAACAGCAGTGTCTGCCCCGGCTCCCTCTGCTCCTGGAGAAGAAGCCAAAGAGGAGCAAATTGAGCAGCATGACCGCGAGGCTCCATCAGTGGTCACAGCAGAGCCTGACACTTCTGTAAGTGCCAGTTGTGGGTGGTGCTGTCTATCGTGCAACACAGAGCAGCAAGATTTCCTTTTGTTTTCAGAGCTTTCAAGAATTAAAAAGTCAGTTACAAAGAGATCATTGCTCCATGATAGTAGGGAGGGTGGAATATTTATTTCAGAGGAATTTGCATTACAGGTGGATTAGCCAATTTTAATGCCATAAGAGCGCATTGGAATCCCATTGCAATTAAAGTTTCCCAATTTTCCTTGGAAGAAATGGTGGTAGATGTGAGAATATAGAAGGTTATAAATTATAGGAAACGGCCCGTCCCTAATAATTCTTTCTTGTCACAGATGACAGAGGAAAGAGCAGTGTCTGCCCCAGCTCCCTCTCCTCCTGGAGAAGAAGCCAAAGGGGAGCAAATTGAGGAGTATGACTGCAAGGCTCCATCAGTGGTCACAGCAGAGCCTGAATTTTCTGAGCCAGTAAGTGCCAGTTGTGGGTGGTGCTGTCTTTAGTGCAAGGCAGAGCTGCAAGTTTCTGACCAGCCAGCTCTTGCTGCTGCTTGGCTGAGGATGCTGAGTGCTGGAGTCCTGCCAGGACCCGGCGATTTCCTGCAGGCAGTGACCACCAGCCAGAAATTGGCCTTGGACCTGTCATGTTGAGGCACCAAAGCCTGTTTGCCTCAGGGTGAGCATCTGTCTGCTCGGCTCAGTGAAGCTCTGTCTCTTGGTTTTTGAAGTGCTGTTGCCAAGTGCACATGAGGTGGTGCTGGAGCTTCATTTGTTTGCTTTGTTCGCTTTCTCTTTGTGGAAACACGTGTTTGGCTGGTGAAATTGCTCTTCAGCTTTCTTGAGAATTTATTCAGTTCTACAAAGTGTGTGGCCCAGCTGTCTTGTGACTTTTAATAAGATGGAAGGAGACGAGTGTGTTGTCCATGAATCTGTGGGGAACAAGACCTGTGGCCACAGAAACAAAGTGTGTAGATGTGAAGCCCTGTTGTGAGGCAAAAAGCTCAAGGAGCAAGGTTCTGTAGATGCATATTTAGGGTTACAGTGCAGCTTTGGAAATGGCATTGGAGCCTGGAGGCGGGGGTGAAGCTGCAAGTCCTTGACTGGTGTCTTGTTGCTGAGAAGAGGCAGGACATCTTGGAACAGGGGATGCTGTATTTGAAGTCAAAGGGGCAACTTTGTGGTGGGGGAGCTGTGTGGGCCCAAAGGATGAAGGCGTGCCGGTCAAGAGCAGTGGAACAAGAGCCAGGGTGTGGCCACATAGCCAAGAAGGCCAAGGCCATCCTGGCCTGTGTCAGCAGCAGTGGGGCAGCAGGAGCAGGGCAGTGGCCGTCCCCCTGGGCTGGGCAGCACTGCGGCCAGAGCTGGGAGTGTGTGTCCACTTGTTGGCCCCTCTGAAGCTGAAAGTCCTTGAGGGGCTGGAGCGTGTGCAGAGAAGGACACGAGAGCTAGGGAGGGGTTTCAGCCTGGACAACGGGAGCCTCCTGAGGGACCTTCAGGCACACTTCCATAGATCCATATGTGACAGTGCTCACCACCAGGGCTGTTTCCCTGCCAAACATGCCCTCACTGCCTCCAAGTGCTTTAGCCACCTGAGGAGGGAACACTTTTGTCTTGTGGCTTGTTGGCTTGCTAGGAGGTGAAGCCCTGCCCATTTTCTCTCTTTTACAACAAGCACAGATGCTTCTGCACAAACGTTCCTGCCCTTTTCACGCACTGGATGGCATTCTGATCCAGTTTGACTTTTCCATATCTGCCGCAGCAATAGCAATGGCCTTGCTGGCTATTTCCTCCTTTTCCATTTCAGGGCAATAAATAAAAGAGCTCAAAGCTCCATTGTTGTGCAGGGGCACCATTGCTTGCTGATGGCAGCCGGGGAGGACTATCAAATTCATAGAGTGCATCAAATAGAGTTCTGTTGAGTTGGCCCATTTTCATCTGGTTGGAGTGACTTAGAATCCCATTGCTAACAAAGTTGAGGATTTCTCCTTTGAAAAGGTGGTTGTGGATCTGAGGAGAAACGAGGTCATAAATGAGAGGTAACGGCCTGTCCCTCATGCTTCTCTCTTGCCGCAGATGGCAGAAGGAACAGCGGTCTCTGCCCCGGCTCCCTCTGCTCCTGGAGAAGGAGCCAAAAAGGAGCAAAAGGAGCAAGATGACCACAAGCCTGCAGCTGTGGCCGATCGATCCAAGACAGTAAGTGCCAGTTGTGGGTGGTGCTGTCTTTAGTGCAAGGCAGAGCTGCAAGTTTCTGACCAGCCAGCACTTGCATGTTGCTTGCTGAGGATGCCGAGTGCTGCAATCCTGTGGGACGTAGCCATTTCCTGCAGGCAGTGGCCTCCAGCTAGAAATTGGCCTTTGACCTGTCACTTTGAGGCACTGAAGGTCTGGGGACTCTGGCTGAGCTTCTGGCTGCTCGGCTCAGGGAAGGTCGATCTCTGGGCTTCTGCAGCGTCGTGGCCAAGGGCACACGTGGCAGTGCTGCAGGTGGCAGGGCTTTTTTTGTCTGTTTTCCCTTTGTGGAAAGGTGTGTTTGGTTTGTGGAAGTGTTCTGCAGTTTTCTGGAGCACTTCTTCACTTGTACAGTCTCTTTTGGCTTTTGCTAAGCTGCAAGGAGATGATTGAGTTGTCTAGGAATCTGTGGGTGCCATTCTTGTTGAGTGTGGCCAAAGAAACCAAGTGCCTCGTTGGGAAGACTTCTTGTGTGGCAGAAAGAAGAAGCGGCAAGCTTCTGTGGACGCCTTTTGCGATGAAGCCTGCAGCTTTGGAAATGGCATTAGGGCCTAGGGTGGGGGTGAAGCTGCAAGTGCTTGACTGCTGTCTTGTTTGGCTGAGAAGAGGCAGGACATCTTGGAACCGGGGATGCTGTATTTGAAGTCAAAGGGGCAATTCTGTGGTGAGGGACCTGAGTAGGCTAAAAGGACCCAGTGGTGCCAGTCAAGAGCAGCTGAATGTGGGCCAGCGCTTGGCCACATAGCCAAGAAGGCCAAGGCCATCCTGGCCTGTGTCAGCAGCAGTGGGGCAGCAGGAGCAGGGCAGTGGCCGTCCCCCTGGGCTGGGCAGCGCTGCGGCCAGAGCTGGGAGTGTGTGTCCACTTGTTGGCCCCTCTGAAGCTGAAAGTCCTTGAGGGGCTGGAGCGTGTGCAGAGAAGGACACGAGAGCTAGGGAGGGGTTTCAGCATGGACAACGGGAGCCTCCTGAGGGACCTTCAGGCACACTTCCATAGATCCATATGTGACAGTGCTCACCACCAGGGCTGTTTCCCTGCCAAACATGCCCTCACTGCCTCCAAGTGCTTTAGCCACCTGAGGAGGGAACACTTTTGTCTTGTGGCTTGTTGGCTTGCTAGGAGGTGAAGCCCTGCCCATTTTCTCTCTTTTACAACAAGCACAGATGCTTCTGCACAAACGTTCCTGCCCTTTTCATGCACTGGATGGCATTCTGATCCAGTTTGACTTTTCCATATCTGCCGCAGCAATAGCAATGGCCTTGCTGGCTATTTCCTCCTTTTCCATTTCAGGGCAATAAATAAAAGAGCTCAAAGCTCCATTGTTGTGCAGGGGCACCATTGCTTGCTGATGGCAGCCGGGGAGGACTATCAAATTCATAGAGTGCATCAAATAGAGTTCTGTTGAGTTGGCCCATTTTCATCTGGTTGGAGTGACTTAGAATCCCATTGCTAACAAAGTTGAGGATTTCTCCTTTGAAAAGGTGGTTGTGGATCTGAGGAGAAACGAGGTCATAAATGAGAGGTAACGGCCTGTCCCTCATGCTTCTCTCTTGCCGCAGATGGCAGAAGGAACAGCGGTCTCTGCCCCGGCTCCCTCTGCTCCTGGAGAAGGAGCCAAAAAGGAGCAAAAGGAGCAAGATGACCACAAGCCTGCAGCTGTGGCCGATCGATCCAAGACAGTAAGTGCCAGTTGTGGGTGGTGCTGTCTTTAGTGCAAGGCAGAGCTGCAAGTTATTGACCAGCCAGCACTTGCATGTTGCTTGCTGAGGATGCAGAGTGCTGCAATCCTGTGGGACGTAGCCATTTCCTGCAGGCAGTGGCCTCCAGCTAGAAATTGGCCTTTGACCTGTCACTTTGAAGCACTGAAGGTCTGGGGACTCTGGCTGAGCTTCTGGCTGCTCGGCTCAGGGAAGGTCGATCTCTGGGCTTCTGCAGCGTCGTGGCCAAGGGCACATGTGGCAGTGCTGCAGGTGGCAGGGCATTTTTTGTCTGTTTTCCCTTTGTGGAAAGGTGTGTTTGGTTTGTGGAAGTGTTCTGCAGTTTTCTGGAGCACTTCTTCACTTGTACAGTCTCTTTTGGCTTTTGCTAAGCTGCAAGGAGATGATTGAGTTTTCTAGGAATCTGTGGGTGCCATTCTTGTTGAGTGTGGCCAAAGAAACCAAGTGCCTCGTTGGGAAGACTTCTTGTGTGGCAGAAAGAAGAAGCGGCAAGTTTCTGTGGACGCCTTTTGCGATGAAGCCTGCAGCTTTGGAAATGGCATTAGGGCCTAGGGTGGGGGTGAAGCTGCAAGTGCTTGACTGCTGTCTTGTTTGGCTGAGAAGAGGCAGGACATCTTGGAACCGGGGATGCTGTATTTGAAGTCAAAGGGGCAATTTTGTGGTGAGGGACCTGAGTAGGCTAAAAGGACCCAGTGGTGCCAGTCAAGAGCAGCTGAATGTGGGCTAGCGCTTGGCCACATAGCCAAGAAGGCCAAGGCCATCCTGGCCTGTGTCAGCAGCAGTGGGGCAGCAGGAGCAGGGCAGTGGCCGTCCCCCTGGGCTGGGCAGCGCTGCGGCCAGCGCTGGGAGTGTGTGTCCACTTGTTGGCCCCTCTGAAGCTGAAAGTCCTTGAGGGGCTGGAGCGTGTGCAGAGAAGGACACGAGAGCTAGGGAGGGGTTTCAGCCTGGACAACGGGAGCCTCCTGAGGGACCTTCAGGCACACTTCCATAGATCCATATGTGACAGTGCTCACCACCAGGGCTGTTTCCCTGCCAAACATGCCCTCACTGCCTCCAAGTGCTTTAGCCACCTGAGGAGGGGACGCTTTTGTCTTGTGGCTTGTTGGCTTGCTAGGAGGTGAAGCCCTGCCCATTTTCTCTCTTTTACAACAAGCACAGATGCTTCTGCACAAACGTTCCTGCCCTTTTCATGCACTGGATGGCATTCTGATCCAGTTTGACTTTTCCATATCTGCCGCAGCAATAGCAATGGCCTTGCTGGCTATTTCCTCCTTTTCCATTTCAGGGCAATAAATAAAAGAGCTCAAAGCTCCATTGTTGTGCAGGGGCACCATTGCTTGCTGATGGCAGCCGGGGAGGACTATCAAATTTATAGAGTGCATCAAATAGAGTTCTGTTGAGTTGGCCCATTTTCATCTGGTTGGAGTGACTTAGAATCCCATTGCTAACAAAGTTGAGGATTTCTCCTTTGAAAAGGTGGTTGTGGATCTGAGGAGAAACGAGGTCATAAATGAGAGGTAACGGCCTGTCCCTCATGCTTCTCTCTTGCCGCAGATGGCAGAAGGAACAGCGGTCTCTGCCCCGGCTCCCTCTGCTCCTGGAGAAGGAGCCAAAAAGGAGCAAAAGGAGCAAGATGACCACAAGCCTGCAGCTGTGGCCGATCGATCCAAGACAGTAAGTGCCAGTTGTGGGTGGTGCTGTCTTTAGTGCAAGGCAGAGCTGCAAGTTTTTGACCAGCCAGCACTTGCATGTTGCTTGCTGAGGATGCAGAGTGCTGCAATCCTGTGGGACGTAGCCATTTCCTGCAGGCAGTGGCCTCCAGCTAGAAATTGGCCTTTGACCTGTCACTTTGAAGCACTGAAGGTCTGGGGACTCTGGCTGAGCTTCTGGCTGCTCGGCTCAGGGAAGGTCGATCTCTGGGCTTCTGCAGCGTCGTGGCCAAGGGCACATGTGGCAGTGCTGCAGGTGGCAGGGCTTTTTTTGTCTGTTTTCCCTTTGTGGAAAGGTGTGTTTGGTTTGTGGAAGTGTTCTGCAGTTTTCTGGAGCACTTCTTCACTTGTACAGTCTCTTTTGGCTTTTGCTAAGCTGCAAGGAGATGATTGAGTTTTCTAGGAATCTGTGGGTGCCATTCTTGTTGAGTGTGGCCAAAGAAACCAAGTGCCTCGTTGGGAAGACTTCTTGTGTGGCAGAAAGAAGAAGCGGCAAGTTTCTGTGGACGCCTTTTGCGATGAAGCCTGCAGCTTTGGAAATGGCATTAGGGCCTAGGGTGGGGGTGAAGCTGCAAGTGCTTGACTGCTGTCTTGTTTGGCTGAGAAGAGGCAGGACATCTTGGAACCGGGGATGCTGTATTTGAAGTCAAAGGGGCAATTTTGTGGTGAGGGACCTGAGTAGGCTAAAAGGACCCAGTGGTGCCAGTCAAGAGCAGCTGAATGTGGGCCAGCGCTTGGCCACATAGCCAAGAAGGCCAAGGCCATCCTGGCCTGTGTCAGCAGCAGTGGGGCAGCAGGAGCAGGGCAGTGGCCGTCCCCCTGGGCTGGGCAGCGCTGCGGCCAGAGCTGGGAGTGTGTGTCCACTTGTTGGCCCCTCTGAAGCTGAAAGTCCTTGAGGGGCTGGAGCGTGTGCAGAGAAGGACACGAGAGCTAGGGAGGGGTTTCAGCCTGGACAACGGGAGCCTCCTGAGGGACCTTCAGGCACACTTCCATAGATCCATATGTGACAGTGCTCACCACCAGGGCTGTTTCCCTGCCAAACATGCCCTCACTGCCTCCAAGTGCTTTAGCCACCTGAGGAGGGAACACTTTTGTCTTGTGGCTTGTTGGCTTGCTAGGAGGTGAAGCCCTGCCCATTTTCTCTCTTTTACAACAAGCACAGATGCTTCTGCACAAACGTTCCTGCCCTTTTCACGCACTGGATGGCATTCTGATCCAGTTTGACTTTTCCATATCTGCCGCAGCAATAGCAATGGCCTTGCTGGCTATTTCCTCTTTTTCCATTTCAGGGCAATAAATAAAAGAGCTCAAAGCTCCATTGTTGTGCAGGGGCACCATTGCTTGCTGATGGCAGCCGGGGAGGACTATCAAATTCATAGAGTGCATCAAATAGAGTTCTGTTGAGTTGGCCCATTTTCATCTGGTTGGAGTGACTTAGAATCCCATTGCTAACAAAGTTGAGGATTTCTCCTTTGAAAAGGTGGTTGTGGATCTGAGGAGAAACGAGGTCATAAATGAGAGGTAACGGCCTGTCCCTCATGCTTCTCTCTTGCCACAGATGGCAGAAGGAACAGCGGTCTCTGCCCCGGCTCCCTCTGCTCCTGGAGAAGGAGACAAAAAGGAGCAAAAGGAGCAAGATGACCACAAGCCTGCAGCTGTGGCCGATCGATCCAAGACAGTAAGTGCCAGTTGTGGGTGGTGCTGTCTTTAGTGCAAGGCAGAGCTGCAAGTTTTTGACCAGCCAGCACTTGCATGTTGCTTGCTGAGGATGCAGAGTGCTGCAATCCTGTGGGACGTAGCCATTTCCTGCAGGCAGTGGCCTCCAGCTAGAAATTGGCCTTTGACCTGTCACTTTGAGGCCCTGAAGGTCTGGGGACTCTGGCTGTGCTTCTGGCTGCTCGGCTCAGGGAAGGTCGATCTCTGGGCTTCTGCAGCGTCGTGGCCAAGGGCACACGTGGCAGTGCTGCAGGTGGCAGGGCTTTTTTTGTCTGTTTTCCCTTTGTGGAAAGGTGTGTTTGGTTTGTGGAAGTGTTCTGCAGTTTTCTGGAGCACTTCTTCACTTGTACAGTCTCTTTTGGCTTTTGCTAAGCTGGAAGAAGATGATTGTGTTTTCCAGGAGTCTGTGAGGCCCCATTCTTTTCCATGCTGTCTGTATTCCTTGTTAATCTGTTCTTTCCCTTTCCTCACAGTCAGTCACTCTTGTCTGAGAGGGATAAGCTGTTGTCTCTGACTGCTATATTCTGTTTGACTTGAGGTGCATGTGTTGATATCTCACCAGGCAGCCTCCAAAGACCTCCAAGAACACACTGGCCGTGAAGATCACCAAATTTGTCCCAGACAACTGGAACTTCCCCCTCCTCGAAAAGTGCTGCAGTTTCAGCACATCTGCACGGGCTCTGGTCCCAATCCTCGCTCTGCAGCAGCATTACTTAAAGGAACCTATGATGTGGAACCTGTGAACTCAATCTCAGCCTTTGGTGATCTCCTTCTTCTCAGCTCCTTCATCTCCCTCCACATGGCTTCTGAGAACCAGGAGACTGAGGAACAGTACCTGCGTATGCTCCGTACGTCTGGTGTATTTCTTGTCTGAGGGTCAGTGGATTGTGTGCAGGTGTCAGCAGAGCTGTACCAAATGTTCCTCCTGAGTTTGGTGTCACAGGGCCATTTAGGACTCCCGAGAGGAAGTGCTGTGCTCAGAGGCAGCGAGAGAGAGCTCTGGGTGCTCCTGCTGCCTCTGAAGACGGCTGGGACTGGCCTGGGTTTGCCTGAGCTTCCCTCTCGGCTAAAGGCTGAAGCAGGGATTTTTCTTGCATCAGCAGAAGGCTAGGCAAGTCCTGCATGCTAGTGGCCAAACCAAAGAGAATTTTTAGCTTCCTAATTTCCCCTTAGACTCCTGACTTCCAACCAGTCATCAGAGCAAAAAATCTTCACAGAAATTTTATGGTTTTGGACTTTTGTCTTTTTGATTGGGGATTTTTTTTTAGGGGGCTGGTGGTTTGGGGGTTTTTCTTTTTCCCTGTTTATTTTTCATGGGGTTGTTTTTTTGGTTTTCTTTTTGCTGGGTTTTTTGGTTTTGTTTGTTTCTTTGTAGGGGTTTTTTTTTTGGTGGAGTTGGTTTATCTCCATCCTGAAGGAGCCCTTCTGCCCCACATGTCTTATTGATGTCATTTTTATGACATTTTTATGTTGCCACTACTACATATACAGTTTCTTTTTGTGAGAATGCTGTATTTTTGTCAATAAAAACTACTGTGAAAGAATATCAGGTTGCAGGAGAAATAGAGAGCAGGAGGTGTTTCCCGTGTGCCCCCAAAGAAAAAAACAGATACTTTTATAACAATCTGTATTTCATATCCTAGTTTTATGCCTCTAAAGATGTTTCCAACAGAAACACACCGAAGTGGTTTGATCAGATAAATCTGTACTGCAGGCATTTCTCAGGAGACAGCCTCCAGCCCATCCATGGTATATTCCTCAGATCCATGGCACTTTTTCGTACCTTCCCCACTCTTTCCCATGACTCTTAGAATCCTACCCATTGGCCCGAGCCCTGCTCAGATCCGTCTCTAGGAAAACACATCAAGTCCTCTGGGATTCTGCAGCACACCCCAAGGAATCTGCTTCTTGCCCGTAACAGCTGCCAGTGCTGAACTCTCAGATAAGACCTGGTGGGGCTGAGGGCAGAGCCCAGTGGATTCTGTGTCTACCATCACCTGTTGGGACAAAAATGGCATTGATCTGCACCTCGGTGTGTCTGATCTCAAAGCCCATCCTGTTGTGGCATGAATGGGGGCAACACTTTGTACGGGGCCCAGGCTGCCTGTGGCTTCTTCCCA
This sequence comes from Lonchura striata, assembly GCF_050655825.1. Classification (NCBI taxonomy): domain Eukaryota; kingdom Metazoa; phylum Chordata; class Aves; order Passeriformes; family Estrildidae; genus Lonchura; species Lonchura striata. Next base: position 13,224,167 of record NC_140740.1, read on the forward strand.
TTGCTTGTCAGTACTCATGCTTGGGCTTTGCCAGCCTTGTTTTGGTCGCTGCCCTGTCCCTGAGGGCTGGTGGGACAGGGCTGGAACCTTCCTTAGCCCCAAGATGGGTGTCTGTGAGCTCAGCCTGCTCATGAAGGGTGAGGGTCCCGATGCTGAAAGCACTGTCCACATTGGTTATAGCATGAGCTGCTCTGGATTACAGTTGGAAAGGCATTGTTTGGGCAATGTTTTGGCTGAAAGCTGGAGAAGATGTGCTCCTCTCCTGGGAATGCATCTCCCTGTGCTTTGTTTCCTGTCAAGAGAACTCTTCCAAGGGCTCTACACAATCAGTCTCTGTGCCAGCCATCTGCACTGCAGGGCTGCCTGTCCTGTTGATGTTGTTGCTGTTGTTGCAACTAGCTGACTGCCTCCAGACACTGGGGCTGCCTTTTGTATCTCCTGGAAGCTGGGATCTCTGCTTTAAAGTGAGCATCTTGCATTTTGTTTCCCTCAGGGAAAATGGTGAACGTGGAAAATCCCAAGATGAAATACACTGAAATGGAATATATTGGCAAGGGGTGAGTCCAGCCACACTTACTTCTACACAACCATGGGCCAGGGGTTCTTCTGCTATATCACTGGTATATCAGGAGTTCCACTGGAATATCTATCCAGTGTGAAGTCAGGTCAGCTGCAAACATGTTCAGACACTGGAGATAGATTGTCCTATCTCTTCAGTGCGGCTCAGAACTTGTGAGGGTGCTCAGAAGGCATTGTCAGAGACATCTCCATGCTGCCAAAGCCTGCCTACATCAAGGAGCAGGACCTGGAAGATCTCCTTGTCTCTCAAGTGTGGGACAGCTCTGTGTTAATTTCTTCAGTATTTTTGTATGTCTCAAAACCACACTGCCACACTAATGAATAAAGAAGAATCTTGCTTGCCTGAAAGGGCAACCTAGCCCCTCTCAAAGCTATGAGATAACAGTTCCCAGGAGAATTTCATTCAATCCACGGTTCTTGGAAGGAAATGCTCCATGCTCAGAATAGGAACCACAGAGTTTAGAAACTCAAACCTAAGATGAAAGAATAAATTCCCTTTAGGAGCTGAGGCAGTAAACCCCAGCGCTTCTGCAACCAGCCCAGGCACTGCCCATGCACTTGAGAGGAAAATGCATCATCTGCCTTCTGGCAGAGCCCTCCTGCATCCTGCAGGTTTTAGGCATTTACAACAGAGATCTCCTGTGTGGGCCGGCTTTCACTCTAAGAAATAAACAGCTTCTCCTTTCTCTGCTTCTGTTTTGTTTCTAGGCATTTTGGATCTGTGGTTAGAGCACTCAACCAAGCCACAGGAGGAGAGGTAAATGTCAACATGCCCCACAGACTCTGCTGCACTCAAGGCCTTTCCCCTCTGGTGCGAGCAGCTGTGGCTGGAGCTTTGGGTTGAGTTGTGCTGAAGAGGCACAAGAAACACAGACTGGTACCAGCCTGCAAAATACATTGGGGACAGTCTTTGTCCTTTTCAGCTGCCAGAAGGAAGTCACGCAGGGCAGCAGTTCATTTTAGAGAAGGATGTGCTCACTCGCTCTCAATTGCTAAAACAAAGGTGGTGCCTTAGAGCATCTCACTGCTCTTTGGGGCTACAGCTTCAGAGTCCTGAATTCTCACTTCTGGTTGCCAGCAAATACATCTGAAAGTTACTGGTAGTTCTTTAGCTACCTGCAGTGCTGCACTTGGGAACTGCACATAGGGAGAGATCTAAGAGGCGTCCCTAGAAACTCGAAGCCCTGCCCATAGCCCAAGATGTAGCCACAGAGTATTAAGGCATGGATTACTTCTGAATCCCATACAAAGCAGCAGGGAGTGGGCTCAGAGGCTTGTGGGTGATAGTTGAGACACCAGTGTCACCAAGTGTTCACAGCAAAACCTCAGTGGCCACATGTCCTGTAACTAGCCCCCAAGGGAGTGGAGAAATGGGCTATTGCAATGTGATTTCCTAATTACTGCAATGCCTAATCACAAGGCAGTTTGGCACAGCTCAACTGTGTCATTGCAAAATCACTTGCTCCATGTGCCTTGTGGCCTTGTGCCACCAGCTTCTCAAGTTACTGATTTTCAGTGTCATTTTAGGTGGCCATAAAGAAAATAAGCCTTAAGGGACAGCAGAGGAAGCAACTAACCGTTAATGAAATCACAATCATGAAGAAGCATAGGAGTCCCAGTGTTGTGAATTATTTAGACAGGTGAGTGGTCATGGTCTTATCCTGTGAATATGCATGTACATCCTGCAAACATGAGAGGTTAAAAATCCACTTTGGTCACTTCTAGAAAGTAGAGCTGTTAATTATAATGTATTAATATTTCTCTACTCATCTGCAATGGATGAGAAGAGAGTGCATCTTGTCTGCACGAGTCTTCCCTGGCACACGTAGTTTGAAAATTATTCCAAAATTATTCAAAACCTGGATCAGCTGTATCGTAGGAAGTTAATACATTCTAAGTTCACTGCCTCCACATTCTTTTGGGATTGATTTTTTAAAGTTTCTTCAATGCTGAATGATGAACCATCCTAAAGTGGATTTCCCTTGGATTGTTGCCCCTCTTTTTCTTTGCTATGCATGCCAGGAAGACTAGGTGCTTATTTCCAGAAACACCATGCGTGACAGGCTTTTGATCTGGGCTCTTACTAAACCACACTTTTCACTTGCTGGCCATCTAAGACATCTCCTTTTTCACAGCTGTGCCTTTCTCCCTGAGACTGCACAGATTGCAAACAAAGCACAGCCAAGAGGGAATGTCTATTCCTTTTATTCTGTCCTTGTCACAAAGGGCCTTGGAAACAAGAAGCCCGGAAGCAAAAAATCAACCTAGCCATACATGTTTATCTTCACCCCCTTGTTTCTTTCCTTCAGCCACCTTCTGGGTGAGGAACTCTGGCTTGTCATGGAGTACATGGATGGAGGCGCTCTGAGCGATGTCATCAGGAAGACCTTCCTGACTGAAATCGAGATAGCAGTCATCAGTCGGGAGGTCAGCAAGCCCACCTGTGCTTCCAAGGGTTTGGGTAGGATTATCTGAGAAATAGGGGCTCAGAACAGTAGAGGTTTCACGTGCCAAACTTTGCTTCTGCGTTGCTGGTATGCTATGGGCACGTAAAAGCATCTCCAGTGAAATGCCTGGAGTGCCCCTGCACTCACTCTACTCAGTTCTTGTACTCTTATCTCCTGCTGTTGTATTCTCACTCTGCCTCTTGTATCTGCTGTTCTCCATCTTGCCTCCCTAAATTTTTGCCTGTCTTCACTGCATTCCTCACTTGTAGAAGCAAGGTGCTGGTAGCAGGATTTGAAATGAACAGCAAAGGTAAAAAGAGAGACTATTTACTTTCAGTCCTCAGCTAAAAAGGATACTAGTGCAGCCAAAATGCTCTTTGCTTCTGAGCACATCCACTGCAGCAGCAGTCATCCTGGTTGGTTTGCAGGGGACAGTCTACAACAGCAGGTGCTGTTGCTCTTTCAAAAGGTGACATGCCTTTCCTTAGAAAGGTCCTGCTCTGCAAGTGTTGGAGCAGCAAATCTTCCTCTCAATGGCACTGTGTTCTGCCATTACTCGCCATTCTCCTGGGGAATGGGAACCTTTTAGAGTCTCTGTTTCCTTTCTGGTGTGATGAAATCACTGGGTTTGTCCCTCCTGGTTCTGTTTACTCTCTCAGTGCTTGCAAGGATTGGCTTTTCTTCACTCAAACCAAGTGATCCACAGAGACGTGAAGAGCGACAACATCCTTCTCAGAACCGACGGCTCTGTCAAGCTGGGTCAGTATATTCCTGGTCAGGTGCAGCGTTCAGGGATGTGGGGTGAGGGGCTGCTTTGAGTGGCTGCCAGCTCCCCAGGAATGGTGCTGGTGGCAGTGCAGGGACCCCCCGCTCTGAGCTGATGACATGGTTGCAAGGTGCACAGAGGTATGACAAGGAACAAGCAGTCAAAAGGGGTGTTGCTCTGTGTGTGTCCATTGCAGAGGGAGGGAGCAACAAGTCTAAAGCTTCCATAGAACAAAAGCCACTGCTGAAGGCAGTATACAAAATGTGGGGATTTGGCTAAAATCCTGAGGAAACAGAGCAGGGACAGTTGTCCAGGAGATTCAACAGCACATTCTCAAAGTTCTACTGGGCAATTCTTTTGCTTGGTCTCCTAATTGCACAGAATTCAAATAAAAGCAGTATTTTGCTTTCCCCTCAGCTGATTTTGGCATCTCTGTTGAGCTCAGCCCTGGGAAGAATAGACCGTCCTCGGTAGCCGGGACTCCTTGGTGGATGGCGCCTGAAGTGGTGATGCGTCAACCATATGGCCCCAAAGTGGACATATGGTCTTTTGGAATTGTGGGAATCGAAATGATAGAACGGAAAGTTCCCTACAGGAGCCGAAGTCCTGCCACGGTAAGGAGCAAATACTCACTGATCCCGTTTGTCTTTCTCACCTGCCCTGTGTTCTGCATGCCATTGGACAAAATCCCATTGCCATCTGCTGGAACTACTGCCACCAAGGTCCACTCCTTAAAATGTCCCTGCAACACATCAGCATCTGCTGTAGTTTTGGTTGCATCAGTGTGGAACTCAAGCTATACCACATGCAAACAAACCCCATGCTCAGGCAACATTTTCCTTTGGGCTGTAAGTGGTTCCAGTTCTTTGGTCTGTGTAGATGGCCACAATAACAGGAAACAAGCATCTTAGAATTGGTGCTATACTTCCAGAAATGAAGGAAAGAAAGCCAAACCTAACAGAGTTTCTAAAAGAGTGGTTTTAGTGAGGAACTGCATCCCCTGTGCAGTTTCTGCACACTGAGAAACATGCCTGGAACCTGAACATGAGGCTGCAAGGGCCACAGAGTCTCTTCTACTTCTTGTGCAGTGTTGCTGAAACACTTAGTGACTGTGTTTCTCTCATAGCCCAAGCCACCTTCTCCACATCACCAAGCTGGAGCCTGGTGAGAGGGAGAGCCTGCCAAAACCTCCTGTTTGTTTCCTGGCATTTTCTGGGATGGGCCTTCCATTCATGCATTGACTTGTGTAGCTAAATGAGCAGAGGGTGTCCACAGGGATGGCACCTCTCCATCTTCGGAGCAGGAAAAGCTTTTCTGTTGCTGCGTAAGGAAGCTGAAATTTTCAGGCTGCTGAGAGACAGAGCTGCAGTGGCTCCTGTGTGCCCAAGCAGGCATTTTCATCCCCATACATTAGTGCATGCACCTTAATGTGTCTGTGTTGAATATGAGATTATAAATGTTTGTTTCCTTAGCTGGGGGTTAACTGATGGATTTCCTTTCTCTTCTTCCAATTACCATTGTTTTCAAGAACAGGGCAAAAAACTTGATGAGTCTTGTTGTATGGCAACTGGGCTGAAGGGACCCACAAGCACTGCAGAGATGCCTTTCATGTCCTAATCCTTGGAAAGAGTTAACATAGCAAAGTCCCCCTTCCAAAATGCTGCCAAGTTGGTGTGAATCTTCAGAGAAGCAAATGTGCTTTTGCTGATGTAGTTCCCAACTAACTAGGTCAATCAATGAAATTGGCTGCCAAGGCAAGATCTGTGGGATGATGGCAAAGCTGTGGCTGCATCAGAGTTTGGTTTTTTGTTGGTAAAGGAAAGTCATCTCTGGGTCTCTGCCAGGGCAGAAACTGCCACTGAAGAAGAGAGGTTAAACAATGGGTTCTGGGAGGGCAGTTAGAGATGGGAAAGAAGCAGGTGGAGCCTTGTGTTTCCTGTTTCTCCAGACTAAATTCCTGATAGCCACAGCAGGGACGCCACAGCTGCGGCAGCCCAAGCTCCTCTCGGCTTGGCTGCGTGACTTCCTGAGCTGCTGCCTGCAGAGAGACGAGGAGCGGCGCTGGTCTGCCAATGAGCTGCTGCAGGTAAAATGCCAAGGGGCTGAGGTGAAAGAGTGTGCAAGGGATGGGCTCCTCCTCCACCAAGGTCCGAGGCCTCAGATGAGCCCCCTTCCTCCTCACCTCCACTCATGGTGCTCTTCAAATGAAAATGCTGAGGAGTGCTAGACTGGGCTGGGCTGGCAGGGCTCTGTAATGTCCTTTGGTCCAAGTGTCCTGCAATGAGCAGGGACATCTTTAGAGGGATCAGGTTGCTCAGAGCCCTTTCCCACCTGACCTGGAATGGTTCCGGGGATGGGGCACCTACCAGCGCTTGGGACAGCCTGTGCCAGGGTGGCACCCTGCTCTGAGTAAACAAGGTCTTCCTTAGACCTACTCTGATTAGATCCCCTTTGTGTTTGAAACTATTTGCCCACATTCTATTGTAACTGGGCCTGTTAAAAACGGTGTCCCCCACTTTCTTCAAAGCCACTCTGAAGTCTTGCAAAGTGGCAATAAAGTCTCCCTGAGTCCCGTTCTTCACAAAACTGAATACTTCCACCTCTCTCTGCAGAAGATAGGACAGGTGTTCTATTTTCTTATTCTTTCTGTTGCCCTGTTTTTTAATTTGGTGGTGTATTCTGTTTTATCTAACAGCAAAAGAATTGACGTAGAGCATTGTAGAGAGACATGAAATGGTGGTGGAGGAAGCCACGGCTGCCAGTCCTGGCAGAGCACTCTGGAGAGATTTGGCTGTGGGCAGGAGGGGCTGTGAGGGACTCACTGTGAGCCTCTGAGGTGCCCTGGTTTGTGCCCCCCACCCCACCCTTAGAGGTTTCTGGCACACAAACAGGGAGAGCTGAGAGGAACTTGTCCCAGCCCCATCTGCTGCCTGGAACACTCAGGAAGAGGGGAACTGGCCCAGACTGACTGCCAGGTTGTGTGGCAGAGAGGGAACTGCAGGACCCAGCGCCACTTGGCTGGCCCTGCTGGGAAGGAAGGTGCCATGCAGCACAGGAGGGGCAGGGCATGGAAAGGCAGACACTGCTCTGTGTGCCTGTGGAAATTAGCACAAGACAGGGACCTATGGGAGTCATTGGAGCTTCTTGAAAGGAAGAAACCCCAGGGACAGAAAGCACCCTTTCTAGAGCACTGGCAGGGCAAAAACCCCAGCAAGGTGAAGAAACCAGAATAAATGGATGAGTGGGATTCTGGGCTGGGTTTGCCTGTGATGGCAAGGTCCTGCACATGACAACTGAGGAGCAGATGGTCCCATTGTTTTCCTTTCTGGGTCTTTCTAGGACCTAGAGGAATCCTGATGGAGTATGTGAGGCACTGAGCTTGGAAGGTCATGGTTCACTGTTCTTTGTTGTTTTTTTTTCCCTTTGGACAGCATCCATTTGTAACATCAGCCAAGCCAGTATCCATCCTGGCACCACTTATCACCGTCCTGAAGAGGATGCAGCAGAGAAGAATGTAACAACCACGTAGAGATGTCATCACCACAAGGAATTTTGAGGACTGGAGGATTATAGGAGGAGGATTGTTGATAAGGTTTTAGAGAATGGGATTTTAGAGGAGGATTGTAGAGTAGGATTTTTGGAGAGTTTTGTGGAATAGGATTGTAGAGTAAGATTGTTGAAGAGTTTTGTGGAATAGGATTGTAGAGGAGCATTGTGGAGTAGGATTGTTGAAGAGTTTTGTAGAATAGGATTGTGGAGTAGGATTGTGGCGTAGGATTGGTAGAGTAGGATTGTTGAAGAGTTTTCTGGAATAAGATTGTAAACAAGGATTTTCATTAAATAAAATTTCTGAAAAATAAACTCACTTGGAAGACTGCCCTCTTTCTGACCCCTTCAGAAAACTCAACATTTCCTTCTGAATTACCAGCTGGTTTTTATGGGTGTTAAGTCACACTTATGGCTTCTTTTGTATGTTTTTTAAGTAGGGGAAGGCTCTTCTTCATTCATCCTTTCCAGACCACACTGTCTTGGGAATGTGGCCAACTAGGCAGCTTTTGGCCAGCTGTAGTATTTCTAGTTGAGGCAGAAAGGGCAATGGCATTTGCAGGAAAAAGCAAAGGGCAAGTGGTGCAATCAAAACATCCTGTGCAGATGCAGGCCTTCAGCTGTGACTCAAGAGCATTTGGGTGCCTGCCACTTGGATTTGTATCGTGAAGGGCAATGTCTTTGGCTGGAGGAGAGCCTCACTCAGCGGAGAAAGGAGAAAGATCAGAGAGGTGCTCTGAAAGGTCTCCTGCGGTGCAGAGCTGTCAGCGAGTGTGAGCTGAGAGCGGGCCCGGCCCTGCCCGGCGTGGAGCCGCAGCAGAGCCCTGGCAGAGCCCGGAGCAGCCTGAGCCTCGGCAGGGCCAGGCTGCAAGGAGGCCCTGGTATCTGCAGGAGGCACAGCCCGGCCCTGCGTGCCTCTTGCTGGCAGCGGGCGCATCCTCCGCTCTCAGAGCCCAAGCGCAGCCGGCTGCTCCCGAGGGCAAGCGGAGCCCTGCTGGGCACAGCCCAGCCTGGAGGCATTGGCCCTCTGGAGTCTGCCCGAGGAGAGAAAGGCCAAGGGCAGCCGAGGCCCGCTGGCCTGGCTCAGCATTCCCACTCTTGTGCCGCTGCCCTGCGACTCCTGGCAAAGGTCAGCAGTGTGTGCAGCACCCTGGGCACCGGGGCAGGGAGCCGGGCTGCTCGGCAGGCTGGAGCACAGGGCAGCGTCCTTCGGGCACGGCACTTGTGCCAGGGGAGCCGAGGCCAGCGGGAGGCAGGGACAGCTTGTCAGCTCACGGCTGCAGGAGCCAGTGCCTCACACAGCTCTGGGAGGCAGCGCCTGCAATCCTGCAGCTCTGCACTGAGCCACAGCAAAGCTGGGAGCTGCAGAGTGCTCTGCAGAAATATTCAGGGCCGGCAGGCCAGCCTGCTTTGTGCTCCCTGGCACACAGCAAGCGCTGTGCCACACCGCAGCTCGGAGCTGCTGGGAGAGAGGTGTTAGAGATAAACTCTTAGGTACAATTAAATGGAGACAAAGTCATTAAAGTAAAAGAGAACCTTCTTCTTAGCAGAAGGCTCCTCTTGAAGCCAATAGCAGGTTTCTGAATATAGCAGGAATTGGATTAAAACTAAAAGTCTGCCACTGCTATGACTGAAATACCAATTTGCATGTTTTCTTATTTCGGAATCAAAATATGACCATGGCTTTTAATGTTGGGTTTTTTGCAGCTAAGAGTGCAGATGCAATAATCACAGAACTCAGGTCATTTGAGATTACAGAAAGGTTAAAAACTATGCATGGGAAGGTAATAACAGGAATTTCTATCTAATAACAAATGGATTGTCCTGCAGCCTTGAGGTCATATCCTTCTACCCTTCCCAAATGAAAACCTATTCACTGAAGACCCATCATCATCCCAAAACCATGTTTAAATTAATTGGACCTGTTGATTAGCCCATGTAAATTAGATCTTTCCCTTTTATTTTCACTGACAAACTCTGATTCAATGTCAAATTATCAATCTTTCAAGGAAAAACTGTACCATGCAGAGTAAAACCCAGGGCAGAGGCTTCTATACATAGGGTTGCCAAACCCTCTGTGACAGCTCCTGCTAGCTTCCTACATCAGCCAGAAGGCAACTTCGCTGCAACACAGACTTTCTTAATATTGGTGACATTTTCAAATCCATAGACACTGCTTGTTTTCAAAGTCCTGAAAAGTGCATTCTAAGTTCATGAAAGCAAACACAGAAGCACTGATTTGGTTTAGGAGAGAAGGTGTTTGTGCAGTTGGATAACAGCTTACATGTTGAAGTGTCGGGGGGGATTTCTATGTTTGCGCTCACCTTGTTTGAGACAATGAGCGCAGTGTCACCTGTGCATCCCTGGATATGCCTTGAAGGTGCAATGATTAATTTGTAATCAAAGGGGAAATGTATCTAAATTTATTAGGATAACCAGTTACTTTGTAAATAGACTGATAGAGAATCTTAGCAATTTTTGCTGGAGAATGGTTGCAGGAGAGGGGTCATGGATCAATGGAACAGTTATTCATTGATACCACTGTTTAAGACCCCAGAATCAGAATCAGCCTGTGTCTGGCCTGGGAACAAAGCTTGGGAAACAGGCTCTGTGTCTAGGCCTGGGAAACTGTACAAGGTCTCTCTAGGCCTGGGAAATAGAGCAAGTTCGGAATGAGATAATAAGGACAGGCATAAGGACAGCCTCGAAGATATGCTCTGTCCTTGGAAGGCATGACTTAGCAATGAGAACTTGGCTTGGAGAACTTAGCTACAGCTGTAACCACCCGTAGGAGAAGCAAAACAAAGACCTTTGTAAACTTGACCAATGAGAGCTGTTGCTGACTTTGCTTGTAGCAAACCCTATATAAACAGACAGGATTTTTGAATAAAAGAAGCTTGCTTATCAATCATACTGACTGTGCTTGTCTTCCCTGCGCCCGCGTAATCACCACTTGTCCATTCTTTGTACAGAACAATCTTCTAAACCTTTTTAACTTAATGTGACCATGATACATTCCTAACCTTCATATTGCAATATATTTTCTAATTACATGATTCTGTAAGCCCTTGTAGACCATGTGCAATTTCTACCGGAGGTTGTCGTCAGCCTCTGGTGGTCGTTTTGGATGAAGGCTCAGAAGGCTTCCTCGGGCTTCAGCTGTTTTACCTCTGTTTCTGCACATGCTCTACAAGATTGTCTGCTCAAATAGGCACTGGTGAGTCTTTTGCAGTTAGCTTGTTCTGCTAAATTTGCTGATTTCTAGAAAGTGCTTCATTCCCATCCCTGGGTACAAAGTAACTACTTCTTTCTGCACAGCTTTTAGCATAGCTCAAGCATTATCTCATTGCCTCGGCACCTAAAAGAAGGTAGGGAGGAGGGGGCAAACCAGTGAGAGTGATGGGTCATTATCTTGTTAGCCAGGTATCAATTCTTAGATTAACTAAGGGCTATTCTTGTCCATAAAGTACGTGCGGGGATACCACAAGGACAGAGGCAACGCGTGGATTTGGAGCGCTGGGCTTGGCACCAAAGTCCTGCTCTTGAGAGGGGTGCAGGGACACAGGGAATGTCAGAGGACAATGAGAGACGGGGACATGAGGCCATAATGGGCCAAGCATGATCCTGCACAGGATGGCAGCAAAGACACTTCCTCACCATGGCTCTGGCACTCCGGGGCACCCCAGAAAGGGCCGAGGAGTCCTATGTGTAACCAGGAGAGAAGACTGACATCACTGTGGGTCCCAGCATTCCCCAGTCCCTTGCTGGCCATTCAGTGCACACTGGGGATGCTGGACATGTGTGGGACATGGGGATGGGGTGCACAAAGTTAAAGGGGGACCCCAAAGTGGAAGGAGTGGAAGCCAAAATCGCTGGGTGGAGATGCCCAAAGAGGAGGTGTGGTATCCCAAAATGAACGGAGGACACCAGAAAATTGGGGCGATCCCCCAAAAGGACACACAAAGCTGTTCCCTCCCTCCATTACTTACCAACAAGAACTATCTACAACAGCCTGAGTTCATAGATGATTCCTTGCTGAAGCAGACGACTTGTGCCAGGACACCACTTGCTGCTTGCCAAATTCAGATACTCATTGCTAAATGCGGGACAGCTTTTTGTGGAGGTACTGGCATCTGCTCTTCATCTCAGAGTAGCTGGGGCTACCCTAGGAAGAAGAAATAAATAAAAAAAAAAAAAATCAGGCATGTCAGCATTTCTGCAGAGTTTAGGATTTCCTGACCTTTTCTTTAAAATAGCCTTGAGGCAGACTCAGAGGTTACCAAGCCAGGCCAGTCTGGTTTTATTCATGTAAAGCAGTAAAAATACTCTCAGATTGACTTTGGAGCTTTCTGGGAAGTTTGCAAACTGAGGCTGTTCTTTTACAACAAACTCTAGACAAGTCTGAAACCACAACAACAACCCAAAGCCCAGCAGCTGCTAAAGAGGGCAAAACTCATTCATGCTTAAAGCCACTGAAGGGACTCAAACCTTCTCCATCAAATCAACAGGTGTGAGGTTTATCAAGCTCATGATACAAATCCAAGATGAAGTGGCAATGAGAATAATACTGTCACACCAAAGCTTCTGCTCTTCTGGGCCTGAAGATCTGTTTCTCTTTGGAATGACAAAAACTCATTCCACATGGGAATGAACACTTCAAACCATCTTGAGATAAATATTTACAAGCAATAAATCTTTACCAAGTTAAAATTCAGTACAAGAAGAGACAACAACAAATGCCAGGGATGCATCCCAGGCCAGATGCACCTGACTGGTGTGCAGGACAAGTTAGAAGAGAAAACTACAGTTGCCTTTCAACATTTTGAGAGGTTCCTGAGAAGCAGTAGCTTGGACTACTGGCCTCTGCCCAGTGACATTAGCTAGCAAGAGCCCTAGCACGGGCCTCACTGCACTGCTCCCCTGCAGGGCCAGGCTTGCCCTCAGCCTTCCACAGAGCATCCCTGGCTGCATCCAGTGCGAGCCAGAGCCCTGCCTGCTCCAAAGGCCACAGCTGCCCCACAGCCCCAGAGCTGCAGGGGCCTGACTGCCCTTGCCAACATCACTGCTCTGAGACAAGCTGGGCGTAATTTCCAGTGTTTTATACCACACACACACACACACACACACACAGACAGACAGTTCTCCCTCCCCTCCTGCACTGCAAATGCAATGAGGGGATGCAGCACCACTGCTGCAGCTGAGCCTGTGCAACTGCACTGCAGGAAGGGAGGGCCTATGCGGGCCTAACCCACCTCGGTGTTCATCTCAGCTTTTCTCCCTGCCTGGCCCATCTCCTCCTTTAGCTTTCTATCCCTCTAGTTCACATTTACTATTAAATAATGTCTGTACTAGTGACTCTGGAATAGAGTCTTTCTTGCACCTTAATTCATGCAGAGGCATCCCTTAATCATCAAATCTTTACTCCATCATTATCCACACTGGAGTTAGGAAAAGCTGTACACTGATACCTTCATTGAGATCCAAGGGACACTACTGCTTCAGCCTCCCGAATTCTTTTCACATCTTTTTTCACATGGTAGTCTTCAGCACATGATTGCTGTCATTGTAGAACTCAGAAATTTGTGTCTTTCTTAAACCCAAAAGGTGCAGGGGAAATGGAGCCGACATTTGGAGACAGGTAGGAAGTAGAATGGGATGTCAAAGCCAGCAGCCAGGAAGAAGAGCGGCCACCAGGTGCTGGCTGGAGGTAACTGAGCTACTGCTCAATCCTCTGCTTCTTGCTCATCACAGGTCTGGTCAAGACAGAACCCCGTTTCTACAACAATAACAAAACAATTCATTACTCTCTGACCCAGATCAGGTTTTGCTCCATTCTAAAAAAGCAGGATTTGTGAACTAGCAATGGTTGAAAACACATGGTTTTTTTAAAAAAAATACCTGTTAAATAATGGAAGACCTCCAGGAAAATATCTGCTCTATTGCATTCCTAGTTTTTCATCTTAGGACTTAGCAAGTCCTTCTCCATGTCTACTGTTAAAAGGCTTTGGGAGGTAGCTCCCACTCCCTTCAGCATCTCCAGCAAAGCCTCCCCAAAAGGGGATGTCCTGTAAGTTTTATCTAGGTCCCAATTTCTGCTTGTACACACCAGGAAAATACTCAGCTTTTGCTGTCAAACTCCCACATGACTTACTGAAGAGGCACCTGGCTGTTTTAGAGTTTTATGTGTTAAAAATGAGATTAGTGCTTCACTATTAGAATACAGGAGTACGGGGTGTGATGGTTGATTGTGAATTCTCATCAGGATGAACAAAGACAGCAGCCACATGTCAGGAAACTCTTGTGCTTTTAGGTACAGTAGTCTAAGGTCCAGCAGGCTACCTGCTGTGCAGACTCAAAAGCTGTTGGCGGACAAAACCCTTAAATTTGCACAAGAGAGTTTCACAAGTGCTTACCAATAAGCCCTCAGTGCTGCTCAGTGCCCTTCAATCATCTCTCAGCTCCTCCCAAGGACCTTCTCAAAGCTGCTGACTCACAAGCCACAGCACATGGCCACAAGCTCCCCACACCCACTGCAAATTTCTGAACTGAGCATGGAGTAGAACAGGACAGCCGTGTGTGCCCAGGCAGAGTGAGGGAGGAGTGAAACAGAGACAGAGGAGGGACTGAGGGAATATCACCATTCTGTAGATCCTGTGTTGGTGCAGCCACGTGGATAGTGCAGAGCTGGAGTCAGCAATGAGGGTGACAGAGAGACAGAGGGACAAGAGGGCAAGAGGGCCCCATCTGCCTGGCCCTGGGACAGCCTCTTATGTACAGGAGATTTTTCCTGCAGAGCCAGCCTTTTGAGGCCTCCTCCAGGGAATGAGTTGAGGTGGGGACTGAGCTCAAGTCTTCAGGCAGAGGAGAAATTTGGCTCAGGACAGTGCTGCTCCACCCCTGCAGGATCCTCTCTTCTCACCACAGCCTTTCTGTCACAGCACTTGGAATGTCTGAGGCAAAACATGCTTAGGCCTGCTCCTGCACATTCACATCACAGCTTTTATACCACCAGCAAGTCTGTTGAAACTTTACACAGCGTACAGAATATTAAAAATGCACAAAATACCTGAGCAGGTCTTGCTGGAGCGTTTCTCTCCGAAGGCCCTGGAGATGTTGCTTGGCTGCTGCTGGTGGGGCTCTGAGATGGAGCTGTTTTTCTGTAAGGATGGTCCAATATTTCAAGTTACAAGGCCTAAATATCAACTGTCATAGTCCTTTCCTTGCAGAGCTTCAGTGCCAGGACTCAAGGAAACAGCATGAAGCTGAGTTGAAGGAGCTTTAGGCAGGATATCAGGAAAACATGCGTGTCCCAGAGGGTGCTTGAGCACTGCAGCAGGCTCCCCAGGCCAGTGGTCACTGCAGCAAGGCTTCAGGAAGTGTTTGGACAGCACTCTTGGGCACCTGGTGTGATTCTGTGCAGGGCTAGGATCCTGGCAGGTCCCTCTACCTCAGCATATTCTAAGAACCTAGGCTTCATTTCCCAGGGCTTTCTTCTAAAAAGGCTCTTTTCCTTCCCCAATAGACTGAACTTACCTAGAAAGTATTAACTTCAACTTCGCTCTATCGTTTTTACTGTAGCCAGGCCAATCAGTCTGAAGGGTTTGAAACAGATGCTCCTTCAGACTGAAGGAATTATCCTTTGCATTCAGGTCAGCAACCTACAGGCACACATTTCAGAAAACAAATGTTCATTACATCTATGTGCAAACTACAGAAATCTAAAAGGGCTACTTCAGTTGGGATGGCAAAACATGGCTCTCATGGTATTGTGAATGTCCTCAGGGTGAAAAATCCCTGCCACTGCCCTGGGCAAACACAGCAACAAACGTCACAGCTTCAGGGAATCAGTTCCTTAAAGTCACTGTAGGATCAACTAAAAGTGTGTCCATGTTGAATTTGAGTCCTTTGACTAAGTTCCAAAATGCTTTTTCCTAGCTAAAGAGGAAATATTCCTATTTGATATATTATGCAGATGGGGAATATTTAAAAAGGAAGGAAGGATCTCCTGCATCTTTCAATGGCTGTGCATTTTATGAAAGCCTATGAGAAAGAAATCCCAGTGGAACTTAACTCGAAGGACTATTGGCAAAGTCTCTAATTTCAACCGGTGAGGAAGTAGTAAATTATGAATAGTAGAATAGCATGATGGAAGAAGCACTGGCACAAGTTTCACGATCTCACCTCCTGAAGGATTTTTCCAAGGGAATCCTTGTCCTTTTGCCTGACTCCATCTCTCTGCAGCCGAGCAAGTAACTCTGGCTCCTTGTAATCCCTCAGAGCAAGTAAATGAATCACCCTGTCCCTGTAGGGCCGGCCATAAACAGCAGCACAACCACTCCAGTCAATGTCTGCAAGTCTCACAGTCATCATCCTCCTCTTCTCAGGCACAGGACCTGAATTGCTTTGTTGAGCTCCTCTGACCTCTGCTTTTTCTCCTAAAGTGAGGGAAAACCAGAAACAAATAGTTCAAATTGGAGGTTTGGAGGAGGAAAGGAAGTTGATTCAAAAGGATGTACCAAGACTTTTGAGCCTCTGTTCAGTATTTACAGACCTCCAAGAATCTAAACAGTGAAGCATTAAACAGAAACAGTCATTAAAAGCTGGTAAAGGAGTGATACTGAATGGGAAGTTTTTATGAAAAATTTTTTATGCATGAAGCTTTTATGTGATTTCCCCTGTTCGTAAGCTCAAGCATTGAGCTATGTCTAGAATGACATGGACAGTGGGATTAAGTGCAACCTCAGCAAGTTTGCCAAAACCAGAGGCATGGGATGCCATCTGGAAGGACCAGGAAGTGGGGCCTTTGGAACCTCATCAGATTCAACAAAGCCAAGTGCAAAGTGCTGCATCTTTGGGTTTGGGACTTTCCCTGACACCAAGAGAGGCTTGGAGATGAAGGTGGGGAGGACTTGGAAGTGCTGGTAGATGGGAGGCTAAATATGACTAAAAAAACATACAGATATCCAGTAAAAAATGTAATGGAAGCATATCTAAAAGTGGTCCATCAGTTTAATACCCTTCATGCTGGGATCGTGTGGCTCCTTTTGTTCTTGGCTCCTGCACTCTCTGCTCATCTCTTTGGCTTTGCTCATGGCAAGCATTTTATCAAAATCAAAGGATGGGATTTTTCCACCCTGTCTAACTCTGTTTTCTCACCTTTGGAGCTAGAAATCTTCCCCTGCACCCTGACAGGCACTGGGATTCCAGATGGAGTCCGAAATTTATCTTTCTCCTGTAGCTCATGCGTGGAGGTGGAAATGGAGCTGACACTTGGAGAGAGGTTCAAAGTTGAGCAGGATGTGGAAGGCAGGTCCAAGGAAGAAGGACAGCGGCCACCAGCTGTTGGCTCAATATCACAGGGCTCTTGGTCAATCCTCTGCCTCTTGGTCCTCACAGGATTGATAAAGGCAGAAGCCAGAGGCCGTTTCTGCAAAGATGATCCCAATTAGTTTTGCTCTGAAAAAGCAGCATTTCTGACCTGGCCATGGTTGAACACACACCTTTCTTACCTAAAATGGCCTGTCATACAAGGAGGTGCTGCAGCTAAATATGTTCTCTATTTCATTCCTACTTTCTCACCTGAGTATTCAGCAAGTCATCCTCCAACTCGGAAGCTAAATGGCTTTAGGAGAAAGACATTCACTTCAGCACCTCTATCAATCTCGTTCCCTATTTCTGCTTAGACACCCCAGGAACACACTCAACTGTCACACACCCACATAATTCACAAAGCAACCCCAAGAAACCGCCAGTACCGTGCTGATCACAGCGTGTTCAGTGCAGAGATGATAACAACAGAGAGAAGCCCCAGTCTGACTGCAGGTCTCATTCCTGCTGTTCTCCAGAGGAAACCCTGGATCACAGCCTCTTCCCTACCGAGCACACGCTGCTCCCACCTGTGCACAGCAGGAGCTCAGAGCAGCATTGCCAGACACAGCTCTGTGCCCGCCTGTTGACAGAAATTCTGTAGGCATGGAGGTAGGACATAAGAGGATGCTGGGCCCTGCAGCATTTCCTGCTCTGGCTGGGAAAAGAGCTAGGGAAAACCAGAGCTGTTTAAAGACAATTCTTTAAGGTATAGAAAATATACCTTTCATGCAGTGTTTTCCAAGATTCTGAATTTTTTCCTTGCCCTCTTGTATTGATTTTAAGCCTGACAAGTCCAAGGTATTCCCTGATGATTCAGAGTCCCCTCCTCACACATGGGATAGCCTGAACCAAAATGGGAGCCTAAATGCTGCTTAGGACAGAAAAACAAGTTTCCTACAAATGCCTCAGTACTGGAATATGTCCTTATCATAGACTTCAATAAGATTTCTCTTCAAACAGTAGCACTGGCATTACCGTGCATGATTTAGGTACTAGAGCTGCCGTATCATCAAGAACCCTCCACAGACACAGCTAGGTACCAAAAAATATGTCCACATCTTGTCCTTAGCAGAGTTTCCCACCCACTTGTGACAAACAAGTCATGTGTGTGCAGCTTGTTGCAGGCTTTGACATTGTAACCATCAGGAAAAGTATACAGGAATCCCAGTAGAAGTATACACTTGCAAGTTTATATACTATAGAGACAGCACTACTGCTTGGACACCAAGAGCAAGCGGGAGAAAACATCATATATGTTAGAGAATGCTTAAAACTTCACAAAATACCTGAACAGTTCTAGGTGGAGTATTTCTTTCAGAAGGTCCCAGAGACAGTGACTGGCTGGTGCTGGTGACATTTGGAGCTGGAGCTGTTTTTCTGTAAGGATGGTCCAACATTTCAGGTTACAAGGCAAAAATAAGAGTCATCATTTTTACCTCACAGCGAAAACAGACCTTAATTTCCCAGAGGGTTTTTTTGAAATGGTTGTTGTCCTGACTGAACTTACTGAAAAAGAGTCACCTCCAATGTCTTTCTATCTCCTTCACTGTAGCCAGGCCAATCAACCTGAATGTCTTTGAAGAAACGTTCCTTCAGACTGAAAGAATTCTCATTTGCATCCAGGTTGGCTACCTACCGGCAGACATTTAAAACATCAATATTCATTACACCTGAAGGCAGACTACAGATGTAAAACTGGTAGTACAAAGCTAAAGCAAAGCTGAAAAGAAAATCATGCACCAGTTTTCCAGGATTTTTGTTTGATGCAAAGAACAAAGCAGCTGTCATGTAAGAAGCAACAATATTAAACACGTGTGGTCCATTTGGGCTGTAGAAATTTGGATGTAATAAATGCCAAACTGCTGCAAGCATGGAGGAAATGGATGCTATGAAAACCTCTCCCTGCACCAGGGATCCAGGTTTTTTGGTTTTTACACAGCTTTGGGAACCAAGGTACACTATGCCAGAACTCTCAGTCTTCACCATTTGAAATACATGGAGAGACCAGGTTTTTCCTTTCTGTTTTCATTTTCTTTTTTTGAGTAGGTCCTGAAGAACACCATCTCCATGAGCAAGTCCATATTTTTCCACCCTCAGGAGGACACCTGCTGCCCTCTTGTTTCACCCAGCTACATTGCCATGGCAGAACACAGCCTGGACCTGTAAGGGGCAGGATTTCATCATCCCATGAAGCACCACAGGATGTTGGCATTTGTCTCTGCAAACAGAACTGCTTTTCTTCCTCAAGTGTCTGCTCAGAGGAAACTACAGCTTCCTATGGAACGCTTATAGGAGATAACCTACCCTAGAGCTACACTTCAACAGCTTAACAGTAACAAAGATATCCAGAATCGGGAATTCACTTTTTAAAAGCAGAACTCAGGCTGTGTTGGAAGAGAAGGAAGACTGTGAGTATAAGAGCTCAGCAAGTTCTCCCTACTGGTTTTTCATGTATAGAAAAAAACAACACCACCTCCCTGTGAAGCTAAGAAAAACGTCAATAACAGCTTTTCAGGATGTAGTGCTGTTCACACAGCCCTTTCGGAGTGCAAACCAGTATCTTCAGGCAGTTCACACTGCAAACAATAAACTACTCCTTCAAAATCTCCTTCAACATGAACAAAAATAAACAGAAAGGAGAATTTTTTTCATCTCTTACCCTCTAAGGAGCTGAGCTTTGAAATCTTATCATCACTTTTTTCATAGCTAAAAAGGAAATATTGCTACTTGATATGTTAATGCTTGCATAATTCAGCAACAGCCTACATTGAGAATATTGAATAAGGGGAATATTGAAAAAGGAAGGAAACAGCCAGTGCATCCTTCAGTCCAAGTGAATCATATATGAATGGCTGTAATAAAGAAATACCAGAGGCACTAAAATGACAAATGGAATATTATGAGAAATAACAGGTGCCAAGGAAGCTGAAGACTCAATCCACACAACAGCAAAGAAACTCTGTGCTCAAAGTTAGGCCACCACCTTTATCATGTAGGATTTGCCTGGAACACCCTTCCCTGGAAGGCAATCCCCACAGATCCAAGTAGAAGGAAATACCATTGAGAGACCACCAAATCCGTTCAAATGATATACTGCCCTATACAGCTACCAAGATTCTCTCCTCTGATACTTGCCCCAGGTATTTTAAGGACCTCAGCTAAGTGTTTTGCCTAGCTGAGAGTTTCACCCTGTGAAGTTACTTTATGAAGCAATTTAACAGTGCAAGGGAAAGAGGGAGGATTAAAATAAGGCATGAGAAGCAACAACATTACAAAGAATTTATCATTGCCAGCTATTCTAGAAAAACAACAACAAGGCCTCCAAAGTTTTGAAGATTTCTTTCTTTTTGTCACATGGACTTGCAGTTGGGTGGAAACTGGGTAAAGTTGATGGGAAAATGTAAACAAGGAGCATTTCCTAAGCCTGTCATTGGTTTCTAATTGAAACCCTAAAGTAAGGCTGCTAAGAGTTAACATTGCTGGCAGCAGCTCCAGGATCTCACCTCCTGAAGGATCTTTCCAAGGGATTCCTTGTCCTTTTCCACAACTCCCTCTCTCTCTAAGCAGGCAAGTAGCTCTGACTTCTTGTAATTCTTCAGAGCCAGTAAATGAACCACCCTGTCTCTGATGGGTCGCTGAGAAACAGTACTGAAAAGTCTCCGGATGTATTTTGCAGGGTTCATGGGCATCGTTCTCTTCCTCTCAGGCACAAGATCTGGAGAGCTGTGTGGTGCTCTCCTGAGCTCTGGTATTTTCACTTCAGTAAAGAAAAAACAGAAAATGAATTGTCAAATGGGGAGCGGGAGGAAGCAAGGCAGTTGATTCAAAAGGATGTACCGACACTGTTGAAACGCTCTTTGTTCAGAATTTATAGATCATTACAAATCAAGATAGTAAAGCATTGGGAAGAAACAGTCATTAAAAAGCCCACGTAAAGGAGTGATACTGGAAGGGAGGTATTTATGAAAAACTCTTTATATGCACAGTGGTTTTCATATGATTTCTGCAGTTTGTAAGCTCAAGCACTGAGCTATGTCAAGAGTTATATGGCCAGTGGGATTAAATGCACCTTTGGCAAGTTTGACAACACCAGAGGCATGGGGTGCCATCCAGAGGGACATGGAGAACCTTGGCAAGTAGGGCCCTGGGAACTTAACAAGGCCAAGTGCAAAGTGCTGCATCTTTGGAGTTGGGACATGGCCTATCCCAGCTGGGCATGGGTGCTGGGATGGGATGGGGAGCCTGGGATGAAGGTGGAGAGGACTTGGGGGTGCTGGTGGATGAGAGGCTGGACAGGAGGCAGCAACGTGTGCTGGCAGCCCAGAAAGGCAACCGTGTCCTGGGCTGCATCAGGTGAAGTGTGGCCAGCAGGTCAAGGAAGGGGATATGACACAGCAAGCACTGTTTTGAAACCAGGAATTTGTGCTTAGTGGCTGAGGGAGACTTCATGCGTATTGGTGAGAAATCCGGGAGATTTGTGTCTTCCATCACACACACACAGACTGACCTTTCTTTACACGCTCCTTCAGTCTTGCAATGTACGTCAAATTCTTAATGCCTTTCTCCACTTCCTGTTCCTTGGACCATGCCTCTCTGATATTTGTCCGCAAACCTAATTGCACAAACATCACACACTTCAATTATTTAGAACACTGTAAACATGCCAGTTGTCAAGGGAAGACACTACTAATGTTTTGAGTTCAATCCAATGTGGATAAAGAAACTTCCCACAGCATTCAAACAAAACACCTCCTAAAACCATACCCCTGAATGACTTCTAAAGAAAATTACCTGAAACCATAAGCAAGCATTAAGATGAAAATTAGGTAAGAGTTCTTCACCCAGAGGGTGGTCAGGAATTGGGACAGGCTCCCCACAAGACTGCGTATGGTACCAAGTCCACCAGAGCTCAGAAAACATTTGGACAAGTTCCACAGGCACCTGGTGGGATTCTTGGGGACAGAGCTGCACTTTCATCCAACTCTGATTCTGATTCTCTGATTCTGTGACAAGGCCCAGTCCCTAACTGGTACTGCATGGAGTATGTTGCAAAGGCACCCTGTACCCTACCAGCAACCAGACCTGTCTCACCTGAGTTTCTCTGTGCCAGCCTAAAGCCAAAGCAGCACCAAGTTCCACAATTGTCTCACTGCTGCCAGTCCTCACACCCCAGTTACTGAATGTTAAATATTCCCTTAAGATCTATGTAGACCACCACCAAGAATCACATGTGAAACAGAACGTTCCCAGTGAGAAATGTGAAGTTTTGTTTTGTCTCTCCAAAAAGCCACCCTGACACTAGTTTAAAATGCTCTGCACTAGGCTAAGGCAGAGCAAGAGCTGCACTTGCAGTGGCAGGGACGTCCCTGCAGGCAGGTGGCTGCAGCCACAGCCAGGTGAGAGCCTGATTTTCTCAGGGCAGCTGGCTGTACTTGGCTCAGTTCACTGCTGCAGGCAGCACCACTGAATGCCTGGAAGGGGAATATGCACCTTGAGTCTGCCTGGAACCAGGCTCCTTGGGGAAACAGCATTGAGAACAGATTAATAAGAAATGACATCACCTAAGCATGTGGTGCTTTGTGGGAAATGATGGGATTTGTGGGGAAGATGACATCAATATCTTCCTTTCAATTCCCTTGAAAAGAATCCAATGCAGCGTTGTGGCAACACTCACTTATTAACAACCAAGACAAAAAATTAAATCAAGCAAAGTTTCCCATGCTGACTTTATTAAATGCTCTATGCAACTTCCTCAAAAATGCATAGGTTTTCTTCCCATTTCCCAATTAAATTTAAAGAATAATGACAGTGCCTAGATACTCCAGAATCAAAACCTTAGCTACCAAGGCAGTGAACTTAGGTGCATGAGGTAGTCCAAACCTTGACCTCAATGCTCCAAATTGCATCACATCAACCAGTATGTGAACAGGGAAGGACTGGCAGGCTTTCTCAGGGGAAAACAAACTAGTGGCTAAATGCAGTGACAAGAGACTGCAAGGTTGATCTGAGGCCATACCACCTCCAGTTGAGATCTTGGAACACAAGAGATCCCCCTGTCCCAGGAATATGCTGCAAAAATGAATTACCAAGTTGAAAATCTTACAAACATTGAGCAAAATGTGAAAGGCAACCATACCTCCAAGTGGGGTATACAATTTGACATTCTGTCCACTTCCATTGTGCGATGCCTCACTGGCATTTGGCTAAAAGGAAAAAGATATTTTCTGTAAAAACTTCAGCCTACTCTCCATCACTGCTGATTAACTAGGCCTCTTGTTTTAAACAAGAGCTCTATTTGTGAAGGTTTGCTGTCACATCACTAGAAAGGGCTGCTTTGACACAGTTCTCCCTCTGCAAGCAACCGGCTACAAAACTGCCCTGAGAGAGCAACCCTCACTTAGCCTCTAATGCAGCCAAGCATTCAAGTAGCAAGTCATCCTTTCCCAGTTGCCGGAATTTATAGACACAGGCTTCCCTTGAAATCAAGTGCCTGAGTACAATTGAACTAACCAGTGTTCAGCTAAGAATGCAGGTGAGAATGGTTCACAAAAATATAAGAATTTTGGATGCAACCTGGTGCTGGGATTTATTTGGTACTAAGGAAGCACATCTTGGCGTCACCTCCAAGAAGAATTTCATCTGCATAAGGTGATTGTCTACTCTCAACAGGCATGAAAACCCTTTCTCTCGTCCTCAGCTCTAGATACAATTCTTTGCAGCTGTGAAATGGAAGCAGTTTATCCTTGGTTGATCATATAGAACAGAATTTGGGTTGCTTGGCTGATCTCATAATTTAGGGCATAATGTATCGCATTCTGCTGGAGGTTAAAACTCACTAAAATATTCATCAGTCTAAGTACATTTTTAACAAAAACAACTACTGCCATCCAACTGCTTCATTCTGTAGGCAGAATTGTCTGAGATAAAATCTAAAAAGCTATGATAAATGGACTGAAAGATGCCCATCAATTTTCATGAGAAGGGAGACATCAATACTGAATAGACAGTAGAATATTACTTAATTGAAGAAAATATGTCATTTAGAACCAATGAAGATTAATTTTTTTGTTAGCTAAAAATGCTAAAATTTCTTTGTTTGGAAAAGCTTTGAAAATGGTGTGCATGTGGCTGGAGTTCTCCACTATGCATCACAGCTGAGAATAAAGAAATGGCTACTCCTAAATCTAAAAAATATTGTTAGAGAGTTTCCTTTCTCCTGACATGTTCTGTGAGTACAGTGCAAACAAGGAACAATGAGAAATCCATGCATTTTGACCAAGAGCCATGCCCAGAGCATGAATTTCCTGAGTGTCCCAGCGTGGAGAACATCTGACTTTGCCTGGCACCTCCTCAGTGTCATCCCTGAGAAACACATCCCTCAGAGAACTTCCCATTCCACTGGCACCTCTTCCGTGTGATCCCTGTGAGTTGCTTCCACCCGGGCCGCTGCCTCAAAGGAGCCCTTGGAGCACCAGTGGGGCCCCAGCCCTGCCCAACAGGTCCCGCGGGGTCAGCAGCACCCGACACCAACACCATGGCCAAGCCCCCACCCGCTGGCAGCCCGCAGCGCCCGACACCTGCCCCTCACCTCTTGGTCCTGGGGCCTCTGGGTCACCCTGACGGGCACGGCAGTGCTGTCGGGGGCCCTGTGGGACGCAGTGCAGAACGCTCTGGATTGTGCCCAGGCCCACGGCTCCGCCATCCCGCTCTGCCTCGGGTGCTCTGGCTCCCACACAGCCACTGAGCCTGCTGAGAAATCTGCAAAATGCAAAATATTTGTTAGGAAAATGTGTGTGAATTTGTCCCTGAGCCCCCCCATTTCTGCACAGAACTGTAAATAATTACCGCCACTCAGTGTGTGGATCGGCCTCTTGAACAACGTGCGCTAGAACCAGCCAAGCTGGAACAACACTCGCTCTTGCTCTGACACCTCTGCTCTCAACGCTGCTGCTGAGGGGTCTGACCGGTCCTGCTGTGTGCTGGTGACAATGGCCACGTGTCCTTGGAAACGGGGAGTTCCATGTTCCAGGCTGGGTGGGATGTCACTGAGGAGCGGGACGCCACACAGCTGGGGCACAGGGAGTTCACAATGGGCACACATGGGGAATGCCCTGTCTTATCCCATGACTGACTCAGCTCATTTCCATGTGCAGAAAGGGGTGCTCTGGCCAAACCAGTTGCTGCAGTAGCTTTGCAAACCAGGGCTAATGAAGTGTTTCTGCACAAAAGTGCTGCACTTGGCTCTCTCTGAGGCTAAAGAGCAGCTTAACACCCCTATCCAGGGCAGCAAGGTGCAGCCCCCCCAGCACTGGGCAATCCTGTCATGGACCAATCAGTCTGTGAGGCTTCCAGCACATACACAGTCACTCAAATATTATCTCTTTGACAAAACCTGACCTTTCCTCATCCCAGTCTCCTAAAAGGAAACAAGTCAGCAGCATGCCCAGGCCCCCATGTGCTGTGCAGGAGGAGCTGACATGGAAAGGCTCATGCTGGCCCTGAGCACAGTTACAGGTTGATAATTATGCTGACTGCAGCTGGCCATTGAAGTTACTGACACATGTAGATAACATTTTATACTCAGTTTATGATGGTTTTATTGTCATTTTCCCCCTACCCAAGATTATTCCAGATTTAAGTCAGCTGGCACCAAAAAAACGATGTCCAGTCATTACCAGGAGAGATAATAAGAGCATGTAGTTAAGAATGTGTTGAATATTACCATCCAAAGCACATTTTCAATGACATCTTGTATTTTTTTTCAAGACCATGTCTAGATCTCCCCATGTCTCATCTCCTGGCTGCCTCACTCACAAGGACAGTGCAGTCTGGGGAAAGAAAGGGAGGAAGCAATTTGTCAAACACCAGAGGCCACATCTGTGTCCCTTTTTGGGAATGACTGGATGGTGTTGATTATCGATCCTCAGTTATGAACTATTGGAAAGGCCTGTGTATGAGTCATGAAAGGATTCCATGGAGGTGTTACACTGGACTCCAGAATGTCCAACAACCTTTCTATATATTTTAAAGGTTATAGATGACAACTCCTGCTCTGGAGTTACCAGATGTGACTGACCCCTTTGCACTGTTCATACATGAGTACCTTTGCCTTGCACAGTAATTCCATCTTTAGCTCAAAGAATGGGAATGAAGGAAGTAACCCTGTGGTATTTTGAGCCTATTTCTCAAAAGACAGCTAACCTATGTATAGAGGGATGGCCACTGCACCTCAGAGCAGGAGCCACCATGGTCCTGATTGATAGAATATACTTGAAAATAAATGGGAAAAAATGTGACAGTTTATGTGCCACACATGGTTATGTCTCATGTAGAACAAAAAGGACATCACTGGTTATCCCTGAGCAGAATCTGAAAGTAACAGGTGGTAGTCCTGGAACAAAAGACCTTGAGACCCAGGCCCCTCAAAAACTTTCTTTGTCCGTGCTGCACATGTGCCTAGAGTGACATGTGGGTCACCTTCCTGCCAGTTCAGAATGTGCAGAACTGTACCTAAGTACTACTTCTGTTCAAAGTTTTCTAGAGGCAAAAAGGTTGCTGGGACAGGGGCACTGGGGGAATGTCAATAAGTAGTAGGTTGTCCTGAAGTCCCTTTTGCCGGGCAGATGCCATGGAGGTCTCTCACCCAGAAGAAGAGCCAGGACCCGCAGGGCAGATCCCATGTCCTGGATCCAGCCAGAACGGGGGTAAATTTTTCACCAGCCAGGAGGAGTATGGCCAGAACCTTGGGGTAATTGGATATCACCTGCCACGTGGCAGGGGGAAGTGGAAGGGGTTTGTTCTTCCTCCGCCGGTGTGCCATTAGTCATGGGGTGTGCCAAGTTCTGTATGGTGAACAATCATGTGTGACTTGTTCACCTCTTGTACACTCTCCTTTTAGTGTTATTATTACCATAAGGCTGGGCAGTTATCCCAGCTGGGCAAAGAGTAGTCCCAGAATCACTCTTACATGAAAAAGTGGATTGCAAACACAAAGCCATTAATTGGAGTACTGAAAAACTTTTGAAACATTGGAAAGATCTATATTTGGGTCTGAAATGGCTCAGATTGTACAATCAAGACTCCAAAAATGTATAGTTTGTAAAAGAGACAACCCTAACACAGCTTACAATGTAGTGCTGAGAGCCATAAAATCTGGGGATGTTCCAAGTGAATAGTGGCAGATGGATTTTACAGAATTTCCCAGAAAATAGGGGTCTAAATCTCTCCTAGTTATGGTGGGTACCTTTTCTGTGTGGCCAGAAGACTTCCCTTGTCACACCAATCAGTCTAGGGAAGTGGTTAAAATATTGTTGAATAAAATAATACTTAGATTTGAGGTGCCTTTAGGAATGTCATCAGATAGAGGTTCCCACTTTATTGCAGAAGGGGTACAAGAAGTTAGGAAAGCCTTGGGAATAGCTTGGGATCTTCATACTCCTTATAGGCCCCAAGCTAGTGGCAAAAGAGAGAGAATGAATTATACCATCAAATTGAACTTGGGTAAAATATGTTAGGAAACCTCCTTGATATAGGTCCAAGCTTTACATGTTGCTCTACTTTAAATTAGAATTCAATTAGCCCTGGGAAATGAAGCCTAGGTTCTTAGAATATGCTGAGGTAGCAGGGACCTGCCAGGATCCTAGCCCTGCACAGAATCACACCAGGTGCCCAAGAGTGCTGTCCAAACACTTCCTGAAGCCTTGCTGCAGTGACCACTGGCCTGGGGAGCCTGCTGCAGTGCTCAAGCACCCTCTGGGACACGCATGTTTTCCTGATATCCTGCCTAAAGCTCCTTCAACTCATCTTCATGCTGTTTCCTTGAGTCCTGGCACTGAAGCTCTGCAAGGAAAGGATTATGACAGTTGATATTTAGGCCTTGTAACTTGAAATATTGGACGATCCTTACAGAAAAACAGCTCCATCTCAGAGCCCCACCAGCAGCAGCCAAGCAACATCTCCAGGGCCTTCAGAGAGAAACGCTCCAGCAAGACCTGCTCAGGTATTTTGTGCATTTTTAATATTCTGTACGCTGTGTAAAGTTTCAGCAGACTTGCTGGTGGTATAAAAGCTGTGATGTGAATGTGCAGGAGCAGGCCTAAGCATGTTTTGCCTCAGACATTCCAAGTGCTGTGACAGAAAGGCTGTGGTGAGAAGAGGGGATCCTGCAGGGGTGGAGCAGCACTGTCCTGAGCCAAATTTCTCCTCTGCCTGAAGACTTGAGCTCAGTCCCCACCTCAATTCATTCCCTGGAGGAGGCCTCAAAAGGCTGGCTCTGCAGGAAAAATCTCCTGTACATAAGAGGCTGCCCCAGGGCCGGGCAGATGGGGCCCTCTCGCCCTCTTGTCCCTCTGTCTCTCTGTCACCCTCATTGCTGACTCCAGCTCTGCACTATCCACGTGGCTGCACCAACACAGGATCTACAGAATGGTGATATTCCCTCAGTCCCTCCTCTGTCTCTGTTTCACTCCTCCCTCACTCTGCCTGGGCACACACGGCTGTCCTGTTCTACTCCATGCTCAGTTCAGAAGTTTGCAGTGGGTGTGGGGAGCTTGTGGCCATGTGCTGTGGCTTGTGAGTCAGCAGCTTTGAGAAGGTCCTTGGGAGGAGCTGAGAGATGATTGAAGGGCACTGAGCAGCACTGAGGGCTTATTGGGAAGCACTTGTGAAACTCTCTTGTGCAAATTTAAGGGTTTTGTCCGCCAACAGCTTTTGAGTCTGCACAGCAGGTAGCCTGCTGGACCTTAGACTACTGTACCTAAAAGCACAAGAGTTTCCTGACATGTGGCTGCTGTCTTTGTTCATCCCGATGAGAATTCACAACCAGCCATCACACCCTGCACTCCTGTATTCTTATAGCGAAGCACTAATCTCATTTTTAACACATAAAACTCTAAAACAGCCAGGTGCCTCTTCAGTAAGTCATCTGGGAGTTTGACAGCAAAAGCTGAGTATTTTCCTGGTGTGTACAAGCAGAAATTGGGACCTAGATAAAACTTACAGGACATCCCCTTTGGGGGAGGCTTTGCTGGAGATGCTGAAGGGAGTGGGAGCTACCTCCCAAAGCCTTTTAACAGTAGACCTGGAGAAGGACTTGCTAAGTCCTAAGATGAGAAACTAGGAATGCAATAGAGCAGATATTTACCTGGAGATCTTCCATTATTGGACTGCTATTTTTAAAAAAAAAACCATGTGTTTTCAACCATTGCTAGTTCACAAATCCTGCTTTTTTAGAATGGAGCAAAACCTGATCTGGGTCAGAGAGTAATGAAATGTTTTGTTATTGTTGTAGAAACGGGGTTCTGTCTTGACCAGACCTGTGATGAGCAAGAAGCAGAGGATTGAGCAGTAGCTCAGTTACCTCCAGCCAGCACCTGGTGGCCGCTCTTCTTCCTGGCTGCTGGCTTTGACATCCCATTCTACTTCCTACCTGTCTCCAAATGTCGGCTCCATTTCCCCTGCACCTTTTGGGTTTAAGAAAGACACAAATTTCTGAGTTCTACAATGACAGCAATCATGTGCTGAAGACTACCATGTGAAAAAAGATGTGAAAAGAATTCAGGAGGCTGAAGCAGTAGTGTCCCTTGGATCTCAATGAAGGTATCAGTGTACAGCTTTTCCTAACTCCAGTGTGGATAATGATGGAGTAAAGATTTGATGATTAAGGGAAGCCTCTGCATGAATTAAGGTGCAAGAAAGACTCTATTCCAGAGTCACTAGTACAGACATTATTTAATAGTAAATGTGAACTAGAGGGATAGAAAGCTAAAGGAGGAGATGGGCCAGGCAGGGAGAAAAGCTGAGATGAACACCGAGGTGGGTTAGGCCCGCATAGGCCCTCCCTTCCTGCAGTGCAGTTGCACAGGCTCAGCTGCAGCAGTGGTGCTGCATCCCCTCATTGCATTTGCAGTGCAGGAGGGGAGGGAGAACTGTCTGTCTGTGTGTGTGTGTGTGTGGTATAAAACACTGGAAATTGCGCCCAGCTTGTCTCAGAGCAGTGATGTTGGCAAGGGCAGTCAGGCCCCTGCAGCTCTGGGGCTGTGGGGCAGCTGTGGCCTTTGGAGCAGGCAGGGCCCTGGCTCGCACTGGATGCAGCCAGTGATGCTCTGTGGAAGGCTGAGGGCAAGCCTGGCCCTGCAGGGGAGCAGTGCAGTGAGGCCCGTGCTAGGGCTCTTGCTAGCTAATGTCACTGGGCAGAGGCCAGTAGTCCAAGCTACTGCTTCTTAGGAACCTCTCAAAATGTTGAAAGGCATCTGTAGTTTTCTCTTCTAACTTGTCCTGCACACCAGTCAGGTGCATCTGGCCTGGGATGCATCCCTGGTATTTGTTGTTGTCTCTCCCTGTACTGAATTTTAACTTGGTAAAGATTTATTGCTTGTAAATATTTATCTCAAGATGGTTTGAAGTGTTCATTCCCATGTGGAATGAGTTTTTGTCATTCCAAAGAGAACCAGATCTTCAGGCCCAGAAGAGCAGAAGCTTTGGTGTGACAGTATTATTCTCATTGCCACTTCATCGTGGATTTGTATCATGAGCTTGATAAACCTCACACCTGTTGATTTGATGGAGAAGGTTTGAGTCCCTTCAGTGGCTTTAAGCATGAATGAGTTTTGCCCTCTTTAGCCACTGCTGGGCTTTGGGTTGTTATTGTGGTTTCAGACTTGTCTAGAGTTTGTTGTAAAAGAACAGCCTCAGTTTGCAAACTTCCCAGAAGACTCCAAAGTCAGTCTGAGAGTATTTTTACTGCTTTACATGAATAAAACCAGACTGGCTTGGCTTGGTAACCTCTGAGTCTGCCTCAAGGCTATTTTAAAGAAAAGGTCAGGAAATCCTAAACTCTGCAGAAATGCTGACATGCCTGAATCTTTTTTTTTTTTTTTTAATTTCTTCTTCCTAGGGTAGCCCCAGCTACTCTGAGATGAAGAGCAGATGCCAGTACCTCCACAAAAAGCTGTCCCACATTTAGCAATGAGTATCTGAATTTGGCAAGCAGCAAGTGGAGTCCTGGCACCAGTCGTCTGCTTCAGCAAGGAATCATCTATGAACTCAGGCTGTTTTATTTTAAAAGAAGATTAAGTTTTTAGGATTCTTCAAGTTAGGATTGAGTAGATGATTATTTGTTAAAACCATAGGATTAGTTAGTCTAAGATTACAGAATTTAGTATTGAACTTTAGCAATAAAGAAGTTGGACTATTGTTAACAAAAGTACTGAAGTCTGTCCAAGATATATTTGGTTTATAGTTTCTTCATCCTACCCTAGGTCCCAGTTCCAGTAGCATGTTTTGGGGGTTTATTAGAAATGACACCCAGTTGATTAGAGGAGAAACAAGGGATGAAGCTTTCCAGCCTTTCCTTTCCTTCTTCTCTGAATCTGTTATTTCCCTTTTTGAAAATGGTCAGTTTCCTCTGAATGTTAAAGAGACCACTTTCGTCATATTTAATCTAGTAAGCTTCCTCTATACAGTCTACAGCTTCTCTAAACTGAGGGCTAAGATGTCCAGAGGAGCTGATGAGACTCCTAATCCAGAAGTAGACCCAAATGGGGAGAATTCTGAGTAATGCAGAAAATAAGAGAGAATGAGCCAAACCCCAAAAGAATTTTCTGATCCCCTGTGAGAAGCCCGGGTTTGGTTTGGGGTCTCGAGTGGTGGTAAAGTCTCTCCTCCAACCCGTGCTTCCAAAGAAAAACTCCACAGCCTCTTGTTGTTTGGTCTCTAGGCAGTTTATTGCGAGTTATCTAACAGATTGTGTTCGCGGGCTGCGGCTGTTTGATCAGCGGCCCCGGCAGAGACACACACACTCCTGACACCCTCACTGTCCAGTGTCTTCTTCTTCTCTCCCCCCCACCCAGGGCTGCTGCTATTTTTATAAGATATATTACATATAACATGTTTACAATTATTCCCCAATACCTACTACCAATATTACCAAGTGCTTTTCTACTCTAAACCAATCTGTGAATGCCAACATCACCAAGAACATGGAGGCAAGGAAGAAGAATGAGGAAGAATACGATCAGCCCACTTTCCTCCATCTTAGAACTTCTGACCCCTATGTACAAAGTAAAAACCCCCCTGTACAGGTGCTAAAACCCCCCTGTACAATACTAAAACATCTTCCCCTCTGTTTTGTAACTTCTTTTACTATACTATCTAACCCTTTGTGACTGCTCGTTCCACCTTCAGAGCTGGTAATTAATTCCATGGCTCAAACTCGAAATCACAGCTGTTTCCAGCTGCTTGCTGGGGTCTAGAATGCTTCTGACCAAGGCCTGGAACCTCTAAAAATGTCTGAGAGACATTTTAAGTTCCCACAACAGAGATGTGAGTGTGAAACCACAAAAAGTAGAGTGACCTCATAGGGACAAAGTTACATCACAGATATGTCTGTGTGATATCACAGAGATGTCAGTGTGACCTCAAAGAGATGTCTGTGTGACATCACAGAGAGCTGTGTGACATCACAGTGATGTCATTGTGACATCCCAGACATGTCTGTGTGACATCACAGAGAGCTGTGTGACATCACAGAGATGTAAGGGTGACATCAAAGACAGCTGTGTGATATCACAGAGATGTTATTGTGACATCACAGAGCTGTGTGACGTCAGAGAAATGTAAGCGTGACATCACAGAGATGTCTGTGTGACCTCACAGACAGCAGTGTGATGCCACAGTGATGTCATTGTGACATCACAAAAATCTGTGTGACATCAGACAGATGTCAGTGTGACATCACAGACAGCTGTGTGACATGACAGAGATCTCCATGTGACACCACAAAAAGCTGGGTGGCCTCATGGGGTGGAAATGACATCACAGTGATGTCTGTGTGACATCAAATACAGCTGTGTGACATCACAGTGATGTCATTGTGATGTCACAAAAATCTGTGTGACATCAGAGATATGTCATTCTGACATGAAAGAGAGCTGTGTGACATCACAGAGATGACTTTGTGACACCTCATGGAGTCCAAGTGACATCACAGAGATGTCTGTGTGACATCCCAGAAATGTCAGTGTGACATCACAGACAGCTGTTTGACATAACTCTGATGTCAGTGTAACATCACAGATATGTCTGTGTGACATCACAGAGAGCTGTGTGATGTCACAGAGATGTCAGGGTTACATCACAGACTGCTGTGTGACATCACAATGATGTCATTGTGACATTAAAAATGTCACTGTGACGTCACAGACAGCTGTGTGACATCACAGATATGTCATCCTGACATCACAGAAATGTGGATGTGACAGCGCTGAGAGCTGTGTGACATCACAGAGATGTCTGTGTGACATAACAGGAGGTTGTGTGATATCACAGTGATGTCCATGTCACATCACAGAGAGCTGTGTGACGTCACCAAGAGGTCAGTGTGACATCAGAGACAGCTGTGTGAAATCACAGAGAAGTCAGTATGACATCATAGGGATGTCCATGCGACATCCCAGGCAGCTCTGTGACATCACAGTGATGTCATTGTGACATCACAAAAAGCTGTGGGAGCTCATAGGACCGAAGTGACATCACAGAGATGTCTGTGGCTGCACCACTTCTGCTTTGGTTCCTGCCTGCATCTAGAAGTGCCACAGATGTGCCAAGTGGGACCAGTGGCCCATATGCCAAGGGCAGTGTAGTCTGGAGGGCATGAATGAAGAAGAGCCATCCCCACTTTTAAACCTTACCAAAGGCACCAAGAAATGTCACTTTGTAGCTTTAAGAGACAGCTGACAACTCAGAAGGAAATGCTGAGTGTATTCACAGGCTGAAAAAAAGGGAATCTTCCAGGCAAGTTAAAGTTTCAGAAGCTTTATTTTCAATCCTAAACTATAATCCTACTCTACAATCCTACTCTACAAAACTACTCTTCAGTCCTGTTCTTAGCTGGTTATGGAGTAAATGGTCCTGATGTGATTATCACAGTTGGTAGATAGTTCTTGTTGGTAAGTAATGGAGGGAGGGAACAGCTTTGTGTGTCCTTTTGGGGGATCGCCCCAATTTTCTGGTGTCCTCCGTTCATTTTGGGATACCACACCTCCTCTTTGGGCATCTCCACCCAGCGATTTTGGCTTCCACTCCTTCCACTTTGGGGTCCCCCTTTAACTTTGTGCACCCCATCCCCATGTCCCACACATGTCCAGCATCCCCAGTGTGCACTGAATGGCCAGCAAGGGACTGGGGAATGCTGGGACCCACAGTGATGTCAGTCTTCTCTCCTGGTTACACATAGGACTCCTCGGCCCTTTCTGGGGTGCCCCGGAGTGCCAGAGCCATGGTGAGGAAGTGTCTTTGCTGCCATCCTGTGCAGGATCATGCTTGGCCCATTATGGCCTCATGTCCCCGTCTCTCATTGTCCTCTGACATTCCCTGTGTCCCTGCACCCCTCTCAAGAGCAGGACTTTGGTGCCAAGCCCAGCGCTCCAAATCCACGCGTTGCCTCTGTCCTTGTGGTATCCCCGCACGTACTTTATAGACAAGAATAGCCCTTAGTTAATCTAAGAATTGATACCTGGCTAACAAGATAATGACCCATCACTCTCACTGGTTTGCCCCCTCCTCCCTACCTTCTTTTAGATGCCGAGGCAATGAGATAATGCTTGAGCTATGCTAAAAGCTGTGCAGAAAGAAGTAGTTACTTTGTACCCAGGGATGGGAATGAAGCACTTTCTAGAAATCAGCAAATTTAGCAGAACAAGCTAACTGCAAAAGACTCACCAGTGCCTATTTGAGCAGACAATCTTGTAGAGCATGTGCAGAAACAGAGGTAAAACAGCTGAAGCCCGAGGAAGCCTTCTGAGCCTTCATCCAAAACGACCATCAGAGGCTGATGACAACCTCTTGTAGAAATTGCACATGGTCTACAAGGGCTTACAGAATCATGTAATTAGAAAATATGTTGCAATATGAAGGTTAGGAATGTATCATGGTCACATTAAGTTAAAAAGGTTTAGAAGATTGTTCTGTAAAAAGAATGGACAAGTGGTGATTACGCGGGCGCAGGGAAGACAAGCACAGTCAGTATGATTGATAAGCAAGCTTCTTTTATTCAAAAATCCTGTCAGTTTATAGAGGGTTTGCTACAAGCAAAGTCAGCAACAGCTCTCATGGGTCAAGTTTACAAAGGTCTTTGTTTTACTTCTCCTACGGGTGGTTACAGATGTAGCTAAGTTCTCCAAGCCAAGTTGTCATTGCTAAGTCATGCCTTCCAAGGACAGAGCATATCTTCGAGGCTATGCCTGTCCTTATTATCTCATTCCGAACTTGCTCTATTTCCCAGGCCTAGAGAGACCTTGTACAATTTCCCAGGCCTAGACACAGAGCCTGTTTCCCAAGCTTTGTTCCCAGGCCAGACACAGGCTGATTCTGATTCTAGGGTCTTAAACAGTGGTATCAATGAATAACTGTTCCATTGATCCATGACCCCTCTCCTGCAACCATTCTCCAGCAAAAATTGCTAAGTTTCTCTATCAGTCTATTTGCAAAGTAACTGGTTATCCTAATAAATTTAGATACATTTCCCCTTTGATTACAAATTAATCATTGCACCTTCAAGGCATATCCAGGGATGCACAGGTGACGCTGCGCTCATTGTCTCAAACAAAGTGAGCGCAAACATAGAAATCCCCCCCGACACTTCAACATGTAAGCTGTTATCCAACTGCACAAACACCTTCTCTCCTAAACCAAATCCGTGCTTCTGTGTTTGCTTTCATGAACTTAGAACGCACTTTTCAGGACTTTGAAAACAAGCAGTGTCTTTGGATTTGAAAATGTCACCAATACAAAGAAAGTCTGTGTTGCAGCGAAGTTGCCTTCTGGCTGATGTAGGAAGCTAGCAGGACCTGTCACACAGGGATTGGCAACCCTATGTATAGAAGCCTCTGCCCTGGGTTTTACTCTGCATGGTATATTTTTTCCTTGAAAGATTGATAATTTGACATTGAATCAGAGTTTGTCAGTGAAAATAAAAGGGAAAGTGCTAATTTACATGGACTAATAAACAGGTCCAAATAATTTAAACATGGTTTTGGGATGATGATGGGTCTTCAGTGAATAGGTTTTCATTTGGGAAGGGTAGAAGGATATGACCTCAAGGCTGCAGGACAATCCATTTGTTATTAGATAGAAATTCCTGTTATTACCTTCCCATGTATAGTTTTTAACCTTTCTGTAATCTCAAATGACCTGAGTTCTGTGATTATTGCATCTGAACTCTTAGCTGCAAAAAACCCAACATTAAAAGCCATGGTCGTATTTTGATTCCGAAATAAGAAAACATGCAAATTGGTATTTCAGTCATAGCAGTGGCAGACTTTTAGGTTTAATCCAATTCCTGTTATATTCAGAAACCTGCTATTGGCTTCAAGAGGAGCCTTCTGCTAAGAAGAAGGTTCTCTTTTGCTTTAATGACTTTGTCTCCATTTAATTGTACCTAAGAGTTTATCTCTAACACCTCTCTCCCAGCTGCTCCGAGCTGCGGTGTGGCACAGCGCTTGCTGTGTGCCAGGGAGCACAAAGCAGGCTGGCCTGCCGGCCCTGAATATTTCTGCAGAGCACTCTGCAGCTCCCAGCTTTGCTGTGGCTCAGTGCAGAGCTGCAGGATTGCAGGCGCTGCCTCCCAGAGCTGTGTGAGGCACTGGCTCCTGCAGCCGTGAGCTGACAAGCTGTCCCTGCCTCCCGCTGGCCTCGGCTCCCCTGGCACAAGTGCCGTGCCCGAAGGACGCTGCCCTGTGCTCCAGCCTGCCGAGCAGCCCGGCTCCCTGCCCCGGTGCCCAGGGTGCTGCACACACTGCTGACCTTTGCCAGGAGTCGCAGGGCAGCGGCACAAGAGTGGGAATGCTGAGCCAGGCCAGCGGGCCTCGGCTGCCCTTGGCCTTTCTCTCCTCGGGCAGACTCCAGAGGGCCAATGCCTCCAGGCTGGGCTGTGCCCAGCAGGGCTCCGCTTGCCCTCGGGAGCAGCCGGCTGCGCTTGGGCTCTGAGAGCGGAGGATGCGCCCGCTGCCAGCAAGAGGCACGCAGGGCCGGGCTGTGCCTCCTGCAGATACCAGGGCCTCCTTGCAGCCTGGCCCTGCCGAGGCTCAGGCTGCTCCGGGCTCTGCCAGGGCTCTGCTGCGGCTCCACGCCGGGCAGGGCCGGGCCCGCTCTCAGCTCACACTCGCTGACAGCTCTGCACCGCAGGAGACCTTTCAGAGCACCTCTCTGATCTTTCTGCTTTCTCCGCTGAGCGAGGCTCTCCTCCAGCCAAAGACATTGCCCTTCACGATACAAATCCAAGTGGCAGGCACCCAAATGCTCTGGAGTCACAGCTGAAGGCCTGCATCTGCACAGGATGTTTTGATTGCACCACTTGCCCTTTGCTTTTTCCTGCAAATGCCATTGCCCTTTCTGCCTCAACTAGAAATACTACAGCTGGCCAAAAGCTGCCTAGTCGGCCATTTTCCCAAGACAGTGTGGTCTGGAAAGGATGAATGAAGAAGAGCCTTCCCCTACTTAAAAACCATACAAAAAAAGCCAGAAGTGCCATTTAACACCCATAAAAAACAACTGGTAATTCAGAAGGAAACGTTGAGTTTTCTGAAGGGGTCAGAAAGAGGGCAGTCTTCCAAGTGAGTTTATTTTTCAGAAACTTTATTTAATGAAAATCCTTGTTTACAATCTTATTCTACAAAACTCTTCAACAATCCTACTCTACAATCCTATGCCACAGTCATATTCTACAATCCTATTCTACAAAACTCTTCAACAATCCTACTCCACAATGCTCCTCTACAATCCTATTCCACAAAACTCTTAAACAATCCTATCTACAGTCCTATTCCACAAAACTCTCCAAAAATCCTACTCTACAATCCTCCTCTAAAATCCTATTCTATAAAACCTTATCAACAATCCTCCTCCTATAATCATCCAATCCTCAAAATTGCTTGTGGTGATTACATCTTGAATTGGTTGTTACATTCTTCTCTCCTGCATCCTCTTCAGGACGGTGATGAGTGGTGCCAGGATGGACACTGGCTTGGCTGATGTTACAAATGGATGCTGTCCAAAGGGAAAAAAAAACAACAAAGAACAGTGAACCATGACCTTCCAAGCTCAGTGCCTCACATACTCCATCAGGATTCCTCTAGTCCCTAGAAAGACCCAGAAAGGAAAACAATGCAACCATCTGCTCCTCAATTGTCAGGTGCAGGACCTTGCCATCACAGGCAAACCCGGCCCAGAATCCCACTCATCCATTTATTCTGGTTTCTTCACCTTGCTGGGATTTTTGCCCTGCCAGTGCTCTAGAAATGGTGCTTTCTGTCCCTGGGGTTTCTTCCTTTCAAGAAGCTCCAATGACTCCCATAGGTCCCTGTCTTGTGCTAATTTCCACAGGCACACAGAGCAGTGTCTGCCTTTCCATGCCCTGCCCCTCCTGTGCTGCATGGCACCTTCCTTCCCAGCAGGGCCAGCCGAGTGGCGCTGGGTCCTGCAGTTCCCTCTCTGCCACACAACCTGGCAGTCAGCCTGGGCCAGTTCCCCTCTGCCTGAGCGTGCCAGGCAGCAGATGGGGCTGGGACAAGTCCCTCTCAGCTCTCCCTGTTTGTGTGCCAGAAACCTCTAAGGGTGGGGCGGGGGGCACAAACCAGGGCACCTCAGAGGCTCACAGTGAGTCCCTCACAGCCCCTCCTGCCCACAGCCAAATCTCTCCAGAGTGCTCTGCCAGGACTGGCAGCCGTGGCTTCCTCCACCACCGTTTCATGTCTCTCTACAATGCTCTACGTCAATTCTTTTGCTGTTAGGTAAAACAGAATACACCACCAAATTAAAAAACAGGGCAACAAAAAGAATAAGAAAATAGAACACCTGTCCTATCTTCTGCAGAGAGAGGTGGAAGTATTCAGTTTTGTGAAGAACGGGACTCAGGGAGACTTTATTGCCACTTTGCAAGACTTCAGAGTGGCTTTGAAGAAAGTGGGGGACACTGTTTTTAACAGGGCCAGTTACAATAGAATGTGGGCAAATAGTTTCAAACACAAAGGGGATCTAATCAGAGTAGGTCTAAGGAAGACCTTGTTTACTCAGAGCAGGGTGCCACCCTGGCACAGGCTGTCCCAAGAGCTTGTAGGTGCCCCATCCCTGGAACCATTCCAGGTCAGGTGGGAAAGGGCTCTGAGCAACCTGATCCCTCTAAAGATGTCCCTGCTCATTGCAGGACACTTGGACCAAAGGACATTACAGAGCCCTGCCAGCCCAGCCCAGTCTAGCACTCGTCAGCATTTTCATTTGAAGAGCACCAAGAGTGGAGGTGAGGAGGAAGGGGGCTCATCTGAGGCCTCGGACCTTGGTGGAGGAGGAGCCCATCCCTCGCACACTGTTTCACCTCAGCCCCTTGGCATTTTACCTGCAGCAGCTCGTTGGCAGACCAGCGCCGCTCCTCGTCTCTCTGCAGGCAGCAGCTCAGGAAGTCACGCAGCCAAGCCGAGAGGAGCTTGGGCTGCTGCAGCTGTGGCGTCCCTGCTGTGGCTATCAGGAATTTAGTCTGGAGAAACAGGAAACACAAGGCTCCACCTGCTTCTTTCCCATCTGTAACTGCCCTCCCAGAACCCATTGTTTAACCTCTCTTCTTCAGTGGCAGTTTCTGCCCTGGCAGAGACCCAGAGATGACTTTCCTTTACCAACAAAAAACCAAACTCTGATGCAGCCACAGCTTTGCCAACATCCCGCAGATCTTGCCTTGGCAGCCAATTTCATTGATTGACCTAGTTAGTTGGGAACTACATCAGCAAAAGCACATTTGCTTCTCTGAGGATTCACACCAGCTTGGCAGCCTTTCTGGAAGGGGGACTTTGCTATACTAAATAATTCCAAGGATTAGGACATGAAAGGCATCTCTGCAGTGCTTGTGGGTCACTTCAGCCCGGTTGCCATAGAACAAAACTTTCAAAGTTTTTTGTCCTGTTCTTGAAAACAATGGTAATTGAACGAAAAGAAATGAAATCCATCAGTTAATCCCCAGGTAAGGAAACAAACATTTATAATCTCATATTCAACACAGACATATTAAGGTGCATGCACAAATGTATGGGGATGAAAATGCCTGCTTGGGCACACAGGAGCCACCTGCAGCTCTGTCTCTCAGCAGTCTGAAAATTTCAGCTTCCCTTATGCAGCAACAGAAAAACTTTTCCTGCTCCAAAGATGAAGATGTGCCATCCCTGTGGACACCCTCTGCTCATTTAGCTACACAAGTCAATGCATGAATGGTAGGCCCATCCCAGAAAATGCCAGGAAACAAACAGGAGGTTTTGGCAGGCTCTCCCTCTCACCAGGCTCCGGCTTGGTGATGTGGAGAAGATGGCTTGGGCTATGAGAGAAACACAGTCACTAAGTGTTTCAGCAACACTGCACAAGAAGCAGAAGAGACTCTGTGGCCCTTGCAGCCTCATGTTCAGGTTCCAGGCATGTTTCTCAGTGTGCAGAAACTGCACAGGGGATGCAGTTCCTCACTAAAACCACTCTTTTAGAAACTCTGTTAGGTTTGGCTTTCTTTCCTTCATTTCTGGAAGTACAGCACCAATTCTGAGATTCTTGTTTCCTGTTATTGTGGCCATCTACACAGACCAAAGAACTGGAACCACTTACAACCCAAAGGAAAGTGTTGCCTGAGCACGGGGTTTGTTTGCATGTGGTATAGCTTGAGTTCCACACTGATGCAACCACAACTACAGCAGATGCTGATGTGTTGCAGGGACATTTTAAGGAGTGGACCTTGGTGGCAGTAGTTCCAGCAGATGGCAATGGGATTTTGTCCAATGGCATGCAGAACACAGGGCAGGTGAGAAAGACAAGCGGGATCAGTGAGCATTTGCTCCTTACCGTGGCAGGACTTCGGCTCCGGTAGGGAACTTTCCGTTCTATCATTTAGATTCCCACAATTCCAAAAGACCATATGTCCACTTTGGGGCCATATGGTTGACCCATCACCACTTCAGGCGCCATCCACCAAGGAGTCCCGTCTACCGAGGACGGTCTATTCTTCCCAGGGCTGAGCTCAACAGAGATGCCAAAATCAGCTGAGGGGAAAGCAAAATACTGCTTTTATTTGAATTCTGTGCAATTAGGAGACCAAGCAAAAGAATTGCCCAGTAGAACTTTGAGAATGTGCTGTTGAATCTCCTGGACAACTGTCCCTGCTCTGTTTCCTCAGGATTTTAGCCAAATCCCCACATTTTGTACACCGCCTTCAGCAGTGGCTTTTGTTCTGTGGAAGCTTTAGACCTGTAGCTCCCTCCCTCTGCAATGGACACACACAGAGCAACACCACTCTTGAGTGCTTGTGCATTGTCATACCTCTGTGCACCTTGCAACCATGTCATCAGCTCAGAGCGGGGGGTCCCTGCACTGCCACCAGCACCATTTATTAGGAGCTGGCAGCCACTCAAAGCAGTCCCTCACCCCACATCCCTGAACGCTGCACCTGACCAGGAATATACTGACCCAGCTTGACAGAGCCGTCAGTTCTGAGAAGGATGTTGCCGCTCTTCACATCTCTGTGGATCACTTGGTTTGAGTGAAGAAAAGCCAATCCTTGCAGGCACTGAGAGAGTAAACAGAACCAGGAGGGACAAATCCAGTGATTTCATCACACCAGAAAGGAAACAGAGACTCTAAAAGGTTCCCATTCCCCAGGGGAATGGCGAGTAATGGCAGAACACAGTGCCATTGAGAGGAAGAGTTGCTGCTCCAACACTTGCAGAGCAGGACCTTTCTAAGGAAAGGCATGTCACCTTTTGAAAGAGCAACAGCACCTGCTGTTGTAAACTGTCCCCCTGCAAACCAACCAGGATGACTGCTGCTGCAGTGGATGTGCTCAGAAGCAAAGAGCATTTTGGCTGCACTAGTATCCTTTTTTGCTGAGGACTGAAAGTAAATAGTCTCTCTTTTTACCTTTGCTGTTCATTTCAAATCCTGCTACCAGCACCTTGCTTCTACAAGTGAGGAATGCAGTGAAGACAGGCAAAAATTTAGGGAGACAAGATGGAGAACAGCAGATACAAGAGGCAGAGTGAGAATACAACAGCAGGAGATAAGAGTACAAGAACTGAGTAGAGTGAGTGCAGGGGCACTCCAGGCATTTCACTGGAGATGCTTTTACGTGCCCATAGCATACCAGCAACGCAGAAGCAAAGTTTGGCACATGAAACCTCTCCTGTTCTGAGCCCCTGTTTCCCAGATAATCCTACCCAAACCCTTGGAAGCACAGGTGGGCTTGCTGACCTCCCGACTGATGACTGCTATCTCGATTTCAGTCAGGAAGGTCTTCCTGATGACATCGCTCAGAGCGCCTCCATCCATGTACTCCATGACCAGCCAGAGTTCCTCACCCAGAAGGTGGCTGAAGGAAAGAAACAAGGGCGTGAAGATAAACATGTATGGCTAGGTTGATTTTTTGCTTCCGGGCTTCTTGTTTCCAAAGCCCTTTGTGACAAGGACAGAATAAAAGGAATAGACATTCCCTCCTGGCTGTGCTTTGTTTGCAATCTGTGCAGTCTCAGGGAGAAAGGCACAGCTGTGAAAAAGGAGATGTCTTAGATGGCCAGCAAGTGAAAAGTGTGGTTTAGTAAGAGCCCAGATCAAAAGCCTGTCACGCGTGGTGTTTCTGGAAATAAGCACCTAGTCTTCCTGGCATGCATAGCAAAGAAAAAGAGGGGCAACAATCCAAGGGAAATCCACTTTAGGATGGTTCATCATTCAGCATTGAAGAAACTTTAAAAAATCAATCCCAAAAAATGTGGAGGCAGTGAACTTAGAAAGTATTAACTTCGTACTCTACAGATGATCCAGGTTTTGAATAATTTTGGAATAATTTTCAAACTACGTGTGCCAGGGAAGACTCATGCAGAGAAGATGCACTCTCTTCTCATCCATTGGAGATGAGTAGAGAAATATTAATACATTATAATTAACAGCTCTACTTTCTAGAAGTGACCAAAGTGGATTTTTAACCTCTCATGTTTGCAGTATGTACATGCATATTCACAGGATAAGACCATGACCACTCACCTGTCTAAATAATTCACAACACTGGGACTCCTATGCTTCTTCATGATTGTGATTTCATTAACGGTTAGTTGCTTCCTCTGCCGTCCCTTAAGGCTTATTTTCTTTATGGCCACCTAAAATGACACTGAAAATCAGTAACTTGAGAAGTTGGTGTCATGAGACCACAAGGCACATGGAGCAAGTGATTTTGCCATGACACAGTTGAGCTGTGCCAAACTGCCTTGTGATTAGGCATTGCAGTAATTAGGAAGTGACATTGCAATAGCCCATTTCTCCACTCCCTTGGGGGCCAGTTACAGGGTACGTGGCCACTGAGGTTTTGCTGTGAACACTTGGTGACACTGGTGTCTCAACTATCACCCACAAACCTCTGAGCCCACTCCCTGCTGCTTTGTATGGGATTCAGAAGAAGTAATCCATGCCTTAATACTCTGTGGCTACATCTTGGGCTATGGGCAGGGCTTCGAGTTTTTAGAGATACCTTGCAGATCTCTCCCTTTGTGCAGTTCCCAAGTGCAGCACTGCAGGTGGCTAAAGAACTACCAGTAACTTTCAGATGTATTTGCTGGCA
Source organism: Lonchura striata (assembly GCF_050655825.1). Lineage (NCBI taxonomy): Eukaryota > Metazoa > Chordata > Aves > Passeriformes > Estrildidae > Lonchura > Lonchura striata. The sequence continues at coordinate 13,267,494 of NC_140740.1, forward strand.
ACCAGAAGTGAGAATTCAGGACTCTGAAGCTGTAGCCCCAAAGAGCAGTGAGATGCCCTAAGGCACCACCTTTGTTTTAGCAATTGAGAGCGAGTGAGCACATCCTTCTCTGAAATGAACTGCTGCCCTGCGTGACTTCCTTCTGGCAGCTGAAAAGGACAAAGACTGTCCCCAATGTATTTTGCAGGCTGGTATCAGTCTGTGTTTCTTGTGCCTCTTCAGCACAGCTCGACCCAAAGCTCCAGCCACAGCTGCTCGCACCAGAGGGGAAAGGCCTTGAGTGCAACAGAGTCTGCAGGGGATGTTGGCATTTACCTCTCCTCCTGTGGCTTGGTTGAGTGCTCTAACCACAGATCCAAAATGCCTAGAAACAAAACAGAAGCAGAGAAAGGAGAAGCTGTTTATTTCTTAGAGTGAAAGCTGGCCCACACAGGAGATCTCTGCTGTAAATGCCTAAAACCTGCAGGATGCAGGAGGGCTCTGCCAGAAGGCAGATGATGCATTTTCCTCTCAAGTGCATGGGCAGTGCCTGGGCTGGTTGCAGAAGCGCTGGGGTTTACTGCCTCAGCTCCTAAAGGGAATTTATTCTTTCATCTTAGGTTTGAGTTTCTAAACTCTGTGGTTCCTATTCTGAGCATGGAGCATTTCCTTCCAAGAACCGTGGATTGAATGAAATTCTCCTGGGAACTGTTATCTCACAGCTTTGAGAGGGGCTAGGTTGCCCTCTCAGGCAAGCAAGATTCTTCTTTATTCATTAGTGTGGCAGTGTGGTTTTGAGACATACAAAAATACTGAAGAAATTAACACAGAGCTGTCCCACACTTGAGAGACAAGGAAATCTTCCAGGTCCTGCTTCTTGATGTAGGCAGACTTTGGCAGCATGGAGATGTCTCTGACAATGCCTTCTGAGCACACTCACAAGTTCTGAGCAGCACTGAAGAGATAGGACAATCTATCTCCAGTGTCTGAACATGTTTGCAGCTGACCTGACTTCACACTGGATAGATATTCCAGTGGAACACCTGATATACCAGTGATATAGCAGAAGAACCCCTGGCCCATGGTTGTGTAGAAGTAAGTGTGGCTGGACTCACCCCTTGCCAATATATTCCATTTCAGTGTATTTCATCTTGGGATTTTCCACGTTCACCATTTTCCCTGAGGGAAACAAAATGCAAGATGCTCACTTTAAAGCAGAGATCCCAGCTTCCAGGAGATACAAAAGGCAGCCCCAGTGTCTGGAGGCAGTCAGCTAGTTGCAACAACAGCAACAACATCAACAGGACAGGCAGCCCTGCAGTGCAGATGGCTGGCACAGAGACTGATTGTGTAGAGCCCTTGGAAGAGTTCTCTTGACAGGAAACAAAGCACAGGGAGATGCATTCCCAGGAGAGGAGCACATCTTCTCCAGCTTTCAGCCAAAACATTGCCCAAACAATGCCTTTCCAATTGTAATCCAGAGCAGCTCATGCTATAACCAATGTCGACAGTGCTTTCAGCATCGGGACCCTCACCCTTCATGAGCAGGCTGAGCTCACAGACACCCATCTTGGGGCTAAGGAAGGCTCCAGCCCTGTCCCACCAGCCCTCAGGGACAGGGCAGTGACCACAACAAGGCTGGCAAAGCCCAAGCATGAGTACTGACAAGCAATGGGAAGAAGTCACAGGCAGCCTGGGCCCCGTACAAAGTGTTGCCCCCATTCATGCCACAACAGGATGGGCTTTGAGATCAGACACACCGAGGTGCAGATCAATGCCATTTTTGTCCCAACAGGTGATGGTAGACACAGAATCCACTGGGCTCTCCACTGGGCTCTGCTCTCAGCCCCACCAGGTCTTATCTGAGAGTTCAGCACTGGCAGCTGTTATGGGCAAGAAGCAGATTCATTGGGCTGTGATGCAGAATCCCAGAGGACTTGATGTGTTTTCCTAGAGACGGATCTGAGCAGGGATCGGGCCAATGGGTAGGATTCTAAGAGTCATGGGAAAGAGTGGGGAAGGTACGAAAAAGTGCCATGGATCTGAGGAATATACCATGGATGGGCTGGAGGCTGTCTCCTGAGAAATGCCTGCAGTACAGATTTATCTGATCAAGCCACTTCGATGTGTCTCTCTTGGACACATCTTTAGAAGCATAAAACTAGGATATGAAATACAGATTGTTATAAAAGTATCTGTTTTTTTCTTTGGGGGCACACGGGAAACACCTCCTGCTCTCTATTTCTCCTGCAACCTGATATTCTTTCACAGTAGTTTTTATTGACAAAAATATAGCATTCTCATGAAAAGAAACTGTATATGTAGTAGTGGCAACATAAAATTGTCATAAAAATGACATCAATAAGACATGTGGGGCAGAAGGGCTCCTTCAGGATGGAGATAAACCAACTCCACCAAAAAAAAACCGCTACAAAGAAACAAACAAGACCAAAAAACCCAGCAAAAAGAAAACCAAAAAAACAACCCCATAAAAAAAATAAACAGGGAAAAAGCAAAAAGCTCCAAACCACCAGCCCCCTAAAAAAAAAAATCCCCAACCAAAAAGACAAAACTATAAAACCAGTAAATTTTTCTGAAGATTTTTTGCTCTGATGACTGGTTGGAAGTCAGGAGTCTAAGGGGAAATTAGGAAGCTAAAAATTCTCTTTGGTTTGGCCACTAGCATGCAGGACTTGCCTAGCCTTCTGCTGATGCAAGAAAAATCCCTGCTTCAGCCTTTAGCCGAGAGGGAAGCTCAGGCAAACCCAGGCCAGTCCCAGCTGTCTTCAGAGGCAGCAGGAGCACCCAGAGCTCTCTCTCGCTGCCTCAGAGCACAGCACTTCCTCTGGGGAGTCCTAAATGGCCCTGTGACACCAAACTCAGGAGGAACATTTGGTACAGCTCTGCTGACACCTGCACACAATCCACTGACCCTCAGACAAGAAATACAGCAGACGTACAGAGCATACGCAGGTACTGCTCCTCAGTCTCCTGGTTCTCAGAAGCCACGTGGAGGGAGATGAAGGAGCTGAGAAGGAGGAGATCACCAAAGGCTGAGATTGAGTTCACAGGTTCCACATCATAGGTTCCTTTAAGTAATGCTGCTGCAGAGCGAGGATTGGGACCAGAGCCCGTGCAGACGTGCTGAAACTGCAGCACTTTTCGAGGAGGGGGAAGTTCCAGTTGTCTGGGACAAATTTGGTGATCTTCACGGCCAGTGTGTTCTTGGAGGTCTTTGGAGGCTGCCTGGTGAGATATCAACACATGCACCTCAAGTCAAACAGAATATAGCAGTCAGAGACAACAGCTTATCCCTCTCAGACAAGAGTGACTGACTGTGAGGAAAGGGAAAGAACAGGTTAACAAGGAATACAGACAGCTTGGAAAAGAATGGGGCCTCACAGATTCCTGGAAAACACAATCATCTTCTTCCAGCTTAGCAAAAGCCAAAAGAGACTGTACAAGTGAAGAAGTGCTCCAGAAAACTGCAGAACACTTCCACAAGCCAAAGACACTTGTCCACAATACGAAAACAGACAAAAAAGCCCTGCCACCTGCAGCACTGCCACGTGTGCCCTTGGCCACGACGCTGCAGAAGCCCAGAGATCGACCTTCCCTGAGCCGAGCAGCCAGAAGCTCAGCCAGAGTCCCCAGACCTTTAGGGCCTCAAAGTGACAGGTCAAAGGCCAATTTCTAGCTGGAGGCCACTGCCTGCAGGAAATGGCTACGTCCCACAGGATTGCAGCACTCGGCATCCTCAGCAAGCAACATGCAAGTGCTGGCTGGTCAGAAACTTGCAGCTCTGCCTTGCACTAAAGACAGCACCACCCACAACTGGCACTTACTGGCTCAGAAGATTCAGGCTCTGCTCTGACCACTGATGGAGCCTCGCGGTCATGCTGCTCAATTTTCTCCTCTTTGGCTTCTTCTCCAGAAGCAGAGGGAGCCGGGGCAGACACTGCTGTTGCCTCTCTCAGCTGTAGCAAGAGAGAACCATGAGGGATGAGCCATTACCTCTCATTTATAAGAATCTTTCTTCTCCCATATAACACTAAATCTTCCGAGGAATATTAAGAAACTTTTATTGCAATGGGATTCTATGGTGGTCTCATGGTATTAAAATTGGCAGATCCATCTGTAATGCAAATTGCTCTGACGTAAATATTTCACCCTGCCTACTATGAGGTAGCAATGATCTACTTGTTTTTCTGATCTTTTGAATCTTGAAAGCTCTGAAATGCAAAAGCGAAACTTGCAGCTCTGCCTTGCACTAAAGACAGCACCACCCACAACTGGCACTTACTGGCTCAGAAGATTCAGGCTCTGCTCTGACCACTGATGGAGACTCGCGGTCATTCTGCTCAATTTGCTCCTCTTCATCTTCTCCAGGAGCAGAGGGAGCTGGGGCAGACACCGATGCTGGTTTTGTGCTCTGGGACAAGAGAGAAGCGTGTGCGACAAGCTATTACCTATCACGTATAACCTCCTTCCTTCTCACATCTACGACCGTATCTTCCAAGGAGAAATCATAAAATTCCAGAGTAAAAAGATAGTAAAAGGATTCTAAGCCACACCGATCAAATTAAACCAGGCCAATTCAATAGAACTGCATATGGATATGAAGCTGATATTCCTCCCTGGCTGCCATCAGCAAGCAACATTGTCTCTGCAATGCAGAGTTTTAGCCTTTGAAAGCTCTGCAATGGAAAAGAAAGAAAGAGACAGCTACACCTTTGCTATTGCTGCTGCAGACATGGAAGCCTACAACTGGATCTGAATCCCATCCAGTGCTGGAAAAGGGCAGAGGAAACGTTGTGCAGAAGCATATTTGCTTGTTGGAAAATGAGAAAATCAACAGGACTTTTCCTCTACTAAACCAGCAAAACAAAAAAGCAACCAAACAACAAGCAGGGAGTGTCTCTGACACCAGCGTCTAAAGCACTTGAAGGCAGTGAGGGCATGTTTGGCAGGGGAACAGCCCTGGTGGTGAGCACTGTCACGTATGGAACCATGGAAGTTTGCCTGAATGTGCCTCAGGAGGCTCCCATTGTCCAGGCTGAAACTGCCTCCACACCTCCTCCTTGGCCTTGCCCTCCACAGCCCTTCCCCAGCTCTCGTGTCCTTCTCTGCACACGCTCCAGCCCCTCAAGGACTTTCTGCTTCAGAGGGGCCCACAAGTGTTAATTCATAGAGAAAGGTAAAAATCTTTCTAAATTGTAAGATGTCTTTAGAATGTAGACATAATTTTGACTCCATAATAACTCCATCTCCTTCTCCTGCTCAGTGGATTTTTGGGAATCCAGGGCTTGGTATGTATTACTTGCTACTGCAACTAATGGAATAGATTTGCTTGGCAAGCCCAGTTGTGTCTTAGATTCTTTTGTGCATGAGTCTCCTCCTGAACCTGTGGCAATGACCACCAGGGACCTACAGGATACTCGTACCCCTATGCCAATAAATTCTGAGAAATTATTTAAATATGTCAAATAATTTGGAGTAATGTTTAGCCTGTGAATTTCAGCAAAGTATCAAATATGTCTTCATTCCATGGATACAAAGTAGTAAGTGAGATTGGTGGGTGTACAGGTGTCAGAGGAGTGATTCCCTAGGCACCGAATACTGAAATCAATGAATGCCTCCTTTGCAAGCCTGAGCTGGCTGCAGGGATCAGGCCCTGCTCTGTAACTTTCATTTTGGCCACTTCTGTGAACAGGTAAGAAAGGTCAAAATGAAACCTTTCCCAGCTATTTCCGTCTGCTTTATCTTTTTAGGCACCAGAACTCTGGGTCACAGATGGCCTGGGTGTGTGCTGAGCAGTGCAGTCCCCATGAAGTCCTTGGTTTCCCCACAAGTTGCCATGCCTTGTTCCCAGGTGTGCCCAGCTCTGACAGGAGCAAGAGTCTGCAGCGCCGTGCCCTGCTCAGCCAGGGCTGTCTGGCACAGAGCAGCAGCAGCGCCAGCACCTTTCAATCCACTCCTTCCTTATCTTCTCCTGGGACACAGAAGCCTCTGGAAATCAGCGCCACCAGTCGTCTTCCAAGCTTGGAGCAGCTCCTGCTGGCAGGCAGATGCTGCCAGTTTGACTGCTTCCAAAGGGGAATAAAGGCCGAGATGTACATGCTCAGGAGCCCTGGGCATATCCAATAAACATGCAAATATGTGGGAGATTTGTCAGGAATTGTTTCAGCTGTTATGCCAACAGTGCCTTCTCTCCTGGTTCTGTGTGTTATAGATGAGTCATGTAACAGTTGGCTCTCACTGTTAAGAGGTAGATATTATGGGGATGTAAAAATGTATAGTGATGTTATTGTAATACATCCTCCCAGAGTCCTATTTCCCCTGCCCCTTGCAATAGCCTTGGTAGTCAGGGCTTGTGACCAGGAGGTGTGAGTGGCGTAGCAACACCTGACCTCCAATAAGAATGTAAGAAAGGAATCTCCACCAGTGGATGGCAAAACTTTGACAAAACTTTGGAGGGGTTAAGGGTATAAAAGGCAGAGCATCCATTCTATAGATGTGCTGCTTGTAATGGTCAGAGACTCCCAGTGCTGCAAATTTTCCTTATTCAGTCCTTTGTTAAGATTTAATAAACATTTAAATTTTTTAAAAGTAAGGGTTGTTTCTCAGAAGTGCAATGCTTTGGGCCATTTTCTTGGTCTGGTTTCCTTTGCTTGGGTCCCATCTGAGTACTCAGTTGGGGTACAGGCTATAGGTGTTTGGTGCACTTCTGGAGTTACTCTTGGATTCCTTGAACAACAGGGTTTGGCCACAAAGTGAATTTGTGCTGCTTTGTGACAGAGAAGAACTTCCCCGGTTATTTTGCGTTTGCTGTACGGAAGGGTGGTTATTGCTCTGCATAAATTCACAGGCCAATATAGAGTGCTTGCACTGTGATGTCAGGGCATGGTTGCCATGTGGTCATGGTGACAGCAGAAGGTTGTCTTGGTGCACGGAAGGCCTCAGTGTCAGAGCAACCCTAGGGCTTGCTCAGTGCAGGAGCATCCTCCTGGTTGAGGCGCTTGTCAGTGAGAGCTGCCCACTGACAAGAGCCTTGTTTTTTCTAGTGTTGGACAAATCTGCACAGCAGTGCTACAATGATTGAGCAACTTGCTGCTGCAGCTTTCACAGCTTATGGCGTTGTTTATTCTGGCTATTACCTCACTAACCTGGCACGTAAGTAGAGGTTTTCCCTGGGTGTACCTGAACCTGGCTTCTGTATGTCTTCCTACTCTTTGTTAGTGCCTGAGTTATTTCAAAACAGAAAGAACACTAGAGTGCCACTGGTTTGGTAAAGCTCCTGTCAAGGCATCCAGGTACAAGGGGATTTCTGCAGCCACAGGGGCAGCATTTGCAAGGGAACCTGCAGGGGTTCTTTTCCCTCCACGGGAGAGTCTGAGGCAGCAGAGTCTGTCTTTTCCTCAGTTTGCTGGGACATGCAAGACAGCTTTGAAAATGTAAACTGGAGACCTTCTTGGAAGGCCTTCTAACAACTGTGCAGTATTTCCCAGAATTCAGGGAAAGCTTCTTTCTTTCTACATTTTGTCATGAAAGGATTTGACTGTCTAACTTGAGCCTTGACTGAGTGTTAAATAGTGATTCCCTTTGCAAGGAAGAGCAAACTCCAAAGCAGTGAGTGTCTGCTCCTGGAACTTGGAGCTGCTGCTGTGTTGTGTCACAATAGAGCCTGCCCCATCATAGTGGAATTTTGGAAAAGCTTTTCTGGGCAAATGTTTCCAGCAAGTTAATGAGAAGTTGTGCATGCATCTGATTAAAAAAAACCCTAGGTACCAGAAGGAGAGGATTTTTAAAAGAGGTGTTATGTGTTTGGTAGAACAGGAGCATTGAGTGTTAGAGAACAATTTGCATTTTCTTCATCATGTTTGTGTTCATTTAATGGCTAAACAGGCCAAAGGGTAGGCATGCCCAAGAATATTATCTGGATCTCTTGCTGGTTGTATGAATGAAATGTGTCTGCTGAAGGGATGTTGTGAAAGGGAAAACTCTCTGTTCGTGGTGCTTGTTCTGTGGGTTTCACCAGACCAGACAATTTTCTCACAGCATCTGGTTCATTTTCCCTTGCCTACTACAGGTCACCTGAAGCATGTATTCAGCGGTGCTGGTCCTAAGGTGAGTAAGAAAGGAACATTTCATGTTTGTGCTGTTTGGCAATTGCAGAGCAAGCTGTGTGCTTAGCCAGAACCAGTAGGCTGTAGAGGGCCAGGCATGCAGGCTGAAAGAAAATCCATTTTCAGGCATTCCACAACAAATACAAAGGCATAGCTGGATATTTCCTAATTTCCAACTCAGAGCCTCGAAGACCTACAAACTCAGTTTTGCAGAGAGTTGAATAAGCCCATTTTAATGAAGTCACAGCAACTTAGATTCCTATCCTTATAAAACTTCATGATACTTCCTTAGAAGATGTAGTTGTAGAACTAGAAGGACAATTTAATGCGGTATTTGCAGTCAAACGGGCAATTTTGTGGCTGGGCAGCTGCGTGGGCCAAAGGAGCCCAGGGTGCCGGTCAAGAGCAGCTGAAGGTGGCCAGTGCCTGGCCAGGTAGCCAAGAAGGCCAAGGGCATCCTGGCCTGTGTCAGCAGCAGTGGGGCAGCAGGAGCAGGGCAGTGACCGTCCCCCTGGGCTGGGCAGCGCTGCGGCCAGAGCTGGGAGTGTGTGTCCACTTTCTGCCCGGTCGGTCTGCGTCTCACAAAACAGGATGGGACCCGGACTGGTTGCAGACTTAGCATTTATTATGTCTGTATCATCCAAGCAAAAAGCCAGAGACACAGAGAAATGAACATCCATGCAAATCTAGATCAAAGGCAAGATGGCAGTTGATGCAAAGCCTTTTTCTACATATTCTTTGAACCTATAACATAAAAGAAAAGGTGCAGAGTCATTATACCCTAACCAATAAGAAAAGGACCCATGTGGGTTTAACATTACCAGAAGGACTTCTATGAACCTCAAATGATATAGAGTAATTCATTATATAAGACTGAAACTTTTTCTATTTTTGCAAAGCATATATCTAGGACTTTTGACATCTCAAACTATCACTAAGTTCTTGTTCTTTCTTGCTCCTTATGATAAATATAAATGAATTCACTTGGTTCTTATTTTCCTAGCTTCCCATGAGAAGGTTTTGAAATTTCCCAGCCTTTTTCAGCTTTATGTCTACTTTCTGGGGCCTTTTTGCACTTTCTAAAGTTTTTTACCTTTTATATATTCCTACAATTCCCCCTCTCTTTTTAAATAAACTATTTTTGACTTGTCACTTATTTATTACTTTGTGTTCCATAGCTTTACTACTGCATATATTTATTCATGTAGGAAAAAAGTTATAAACTTTTTACATGAAGGTACTTTTGTTTTTGTTTGTTTTAAGCTCTATAATTCTAAGTTAAACCATTCTTAATGTTGGGTAAAGTTAGGTTTAGTATCTGTATTAGGTTCTGATAAATTTTGACTTTTTTAAGGCCTCAATGTAAAGGTTAAATTTGTGAGTGACTTTAATTGTTTTTGCTGAGGTTTTGTGAATTGTCTATAATTTTTTAAAATTTTTTTCTTTTGGAAAATAAAAACTTTTTTGATGAGTTTGTAATTTGTTGTGAATAATGAAGTGTATGTGGTATTAATATTAATATTCTAATAACAAGATTTTACTGAACTTGTAAAGTTCTTTTGATTAAGGAGTTAAGCTATACTTCCTGAATAAATTGTTTAACTATGTTTCTTTATTTTTAATTGTAGATTGTAAAGTTTTTAAGTTTTTGTATATTTTTGTGAATGGATTTAGAATGATTAGACAAATTTATGTAGCACATTCTTTTGAATTCTTTTCAACTCTGTTTATGTGTTAGAAAAGAAAATTAACTGTTGTTTGATTTTGGAATTTGTTGGACACTGCTGATGTCAGTCTGCGTGTTACTGAGCGCACTGGATGTGGTATTTGTTTGTTTAGTTAATATTTAATCTTGTCTATTTGTCTTAATGTTTTTTCTGAAGCAATTGTAGGTAAGAAGAAGCTTGTTGAAATATTTTGTGGTTTTTTTTGAAAGACTGAAATTACTGCTGTAATTTTTTGGGTATATATGAATAGATCTTTTGTCTTTTCTTGTCTTTTTTGAAACTGTTTTAGTACTAGGTGTTATTACAGTGAGTGTGCTAATGTTACATGGTTTGTCTTTAGGGTATGATAGAATGTTTTGCTATGTTTTATTTCTACAAATGAACTAATAACATTTTGGTAATTTCCGTGGATATTTGTTAACTTTAGATTTTTATCTACAGTGTATGAGTAATTGCACTAAAGCCTTAAATTTTTGTATTCATAGTAAGAGTGAATAGCACTGTATTTTGGAGAATTATTTTTTTTCTAATTGTTTATTGAAAATGTGACACGGAAATTTATTGCTAAGGAACTACGGATCTTTAATTCTTGGGGTTCTGAACTTGTTTTGAGGAGTTGTTTGGTCTAGAGGCTTTAATCCCTTGTGCGATTGTTTCTATTAGTAATTTCACTTAGCTTGTTGTTAAATCACTTTTTTGTTAAAAGATCATGTTATATAGGTATTGGCTAATTTTTAGTGGTACACTAACTAAACAGGTTGAAAAAGGCTTTTTTGGATTTGAGTGAGACATACATATGGTATCTGATCTTGTAGCTTTGGTTAATGTGACTTAGACATTTGGTTTTGGTGTTGTATAGGAAAATTTGCATGATAAAAAGTAAGCAAAGTTAGAAAATACAAAGTGAACTGATTTTCTTTCATATCTTTTTTGTTGAGTTACTCTTTGTTAAAAGAATTTTCGATAATATTTTAACTTTTAAACTGCATTTTTTGGAGAGTTTAGAATATTAATTTTTTAGAATCTAATGATAAGAAATCTTTCTTTTCATGTTTTTGTTAAAAGAGCTATACGAAACAAGCTCTACACATGTATCATTATCATTAGATTGAAGTTTGCAGATTCTACAGGTGACATAGGAACGCTGGGCGTGACTTGTAGTCTCTGTTTAGCTTACGTTTGTGTGATTGCTTTTTTACTTTTGGGTTTGTTAGTGTGTTTTGGTGTGTTGTATGGTTTGATGCTCTTTATTGGAATTCACTTTGCTTTTCTAGTACTTGGAGAAATACAAGTATACTCTTTGCTTTAAGTTATTAATTGGCGAGGACTTTTAATTTGTCTTCTTTCAGGTCTTTTAATTAAAACAAGAGAATTTTTTTTTAGTTTTGTTTGTGTGTTATTTGTAAAATGCTTAAGAATTGGTGGATCTGGTTCTGCAAAAGAACTGTTTAAAAAATTATAAACATATAAAGCTTGACTCAATTTTATCTGTAGTATTACTTCTGCTCCCCTCTTCTGTTGATCTAAATGTGTTTTAATATGTGATATGTCTTTTTAACAGTTGTTTGATTTGTGGGGGAGTGGGGAATACTACAGGTGTGATGAACATTTTAATTTATTAGGAATGTTGTTACTTTTTGAGATAGATATGTGGGGCTATTGTTTGTTTTCATTTCCTGGAGTACACTTAATGAAGTAAATGTTTGTAAAAAATGTTGATAGGTACGATTACTTGTTCTCTTGTGTGGATAGAGGTAAAAACTGTACTTGATAGTGAATCTACTGAAACATGAATATTTTTAAATCTCCCCAAAGAAGGGTATTTAGTGATGTTTGTTATAATTGTACTCTTTATAAACTTTGTGGATTAACAGTTCCTGTAGAAACAGGGGTTTGCACAAGGTGACAATCAGGGTAACTGTTAATAATAGCTTTAGCTTGGGATTTAGAGATACAAAACGTCTGTACAAGTACTTGTGTATATTGAGGAAAAAGGTATGACTCAATTTTGCATGCTGAAAAATGTTTGCTAATGTGTTTGAGATAACTATGGCCAGTTTTTTTGTTCTTGTATTTCTTTTTGCTAAACATCTTGGTAAAGATGAATGAGTTGTAATATGAGAAATAAAATATAGGTTAGTTCTGTGTTGTAAATTTTTATGAAGACATGAGAGCTAGCAATATACATTATTATTACTAATATTTTTTAAAACTATATTTTTACCTACATTAGTAACAGAGGTAGAATCTGTAATTAAACTGAAAGGCTTTGAAAATAGCTGAAGAGCTTTAACAACAGCAGCTATTTTAACTACTTGAGGAGAACTTTCAACTATTTGGATATTTGATTTCTAATTTTTTGTAGTATGATTTAACTATACAATTACTGATTTATGTGTTTTTCTTGACTTATTAGCGAAGAGCGTTGTATTACTTAAAGGCCCTTCACTTAGCAAGGGCTATTTTTTGAACTCAATTTTGTTTGTAATAATTTGTGACTTGGATAATGAATAGCACAAACACTTGCAAAATTTAAGAATGCATTTTGTAAATCATCTGAATTTTGTAATGCCTAATCTAAATAATCTTTATTTAAAGGTAATTAGAGAACTGTAAAATCTTTACCTATTAAGGTTAATATTCTTGCTTTGGCCTTAATTACAATTTGTGCTACTATCTCTAGGGTTGTAGAAATTGTTTTTGGAGACTTGTAGGGAAGAAAAACTTATTATTCTACTATTAATAATGGATCTTTCTCAGATGGATCTCATGGAAAAATGAGGCTATAAAGTTGTAGCTTCTGTCTCAAAGCAGTCAGGAAGAAAGGTTTCTTGGGAGCATAATGATGGGCTTGTCTTCTTTGGAAAGTTTTTGTGACTTTTTATGGTGAGTTGAGCTTCAGGTGTTAAAATCTTGGGAGATTTAATGTCACAGTTTTCTCTCAGTAGATCAAAAAGTGGAGCAAGTTCATCGTTGGCAATTTTCAAAATAGGTTTCATCTAGTTCATTTCTCTTAAAAGTTGCTGTAAATCTTGCAAAGTGTTGATGTTGACTTGAAGGTGTATCTTTTGTAGTGAAATTGTTTGTTTTGCTATCTTCTATCTTAGATATTTTTAGAGTGGGATTTCTTGTATCTTAGATGTAGAAATTCTAGTTCAGTCTTTTGGATTTCAGTGACAGCACTGTCACGAGTTTGTTTCATCTTTGTCTGTGTCAGTGCTGCAATGAGGAGATCATCTATGAAGTGTAGAATTGTGGATTGTGGATGCTTCTGTCAAGTTGGGCACAGTACTTGTGTGACAAAATATTGTTAAATTGTTAGAGAAGTCTTCATCCCTTGTGGTAAAGATTTCTAGTGCTATCTTTGCATTGGCTTTCTTTGATTGATGACTGGAACTGAGAAGGCAAATCTTGGGGCATCTTCAGGATGAAGTGGTGGTATGTTGAAGAAACAGTCTTTTATAGCGATAATGACAAGAGGCCAGTTTCTAGAAATTATTGATAGAGAGGGACGTGCAGCAGCTGTCTTCCTTTCAGGACTTGTACTAGTAATTATGGATTCACTTTGTAAGCAAACAGTAGTTCTTCTGATCCTTGTGAGTGTTCTCATAGGTGATACTAAGTGTTAGCTACTGGGCTAAAACAGGAGAGAAATTACAGAGACATCTGCACCGTATCTGGTATGCCTGTAACATCAATTGTTCTACCACGATGAGTTAGGGCACAAGTCAGTTCTGGTTGGTTTAGAACATACTTCTAAGTATGTTCTACTTAGAAGACACCTAGCATTGGAGTAGAAATCACATCTGGAACACCTTGGTACACCGTTTGATTGGTTAACAAAGCATCTTGTTGAGATACATTTTGTTTGAGTATGTCTATAGGTAAAGCAATTGTAAAAGCAAGAGGCGTCTTAGGTTGAATTATTGTTGGGGCTTTGAGGAGAAGAGCTAAAACTATTAGCTCTTCATTGTAGTTTACTGAAATGATAACTGGAAAAATTAATAGTCCAAGACTTGTGTTGTTGTCTTAACCTATAAGAATTTAAAATTCTTGTCTTTGTTGTGATTTCTTAATCACACCTGTAGGTATACATTCGTAACAGAAATTTTTTAAAAACCGTATTAATTTTGAGTTGGCCAAGTCCAGTTTTGTCCTTGGAGGTAATAAGAAGGAACATCTTGTGGTACTGGTGGTAAAGGTGTTTGGCTTTGAGGTCTCCTAGTTAAGGCTAAGGGGGCAAAATTCCCTGGATTCTGGGTTACTAATGCTTGTTTCACTGCGTGGTGGGTCGCGCTTTGCTTGGAGTTTAACGGTAGGGGATTACTATCTATATCAAATTTAGAATGACAATTTTTTGCATAATGTTTCCCTTTTTGATATTGAGGACTAAGAGAAGGTATTCTTCAGATTTTATTATTGGATCAAGGTAAGTCTTTATCACATGACTAGTCTTCTCACATCTGAAGCACGACTTTTTAGTAGAATTTCATTGAACAGCAGCAAGAGTTTTTTCAAAAAGTTTTATTTGTTCTTCCATTGCTTTTTAAACTTTGTTTTTTAGTGAATCATGAGATTTAGTAATTTGCTCTCTAAAGGCACTAGCTTGTGCTGTAGCAAGATACCTTGGAGTGCTAATTTTACTGTAAGTTGAAAGCATTTGAGTAACAGTTGGAGGCTGTTTGGGTAATGTAGAAATAATTTTTTTGCAATCATCATTTGCATTTACAAATGCTAGGTTTTGGAGAATATAAGAATGAGCTGCTTTATCAGGGCGTTGTTATTCAACAGCTTGTGTTAACTTAATTAAAAATGTACAATATGATTCATTTGTTCTTTGTGTCATGGTCGAATATGCTTTAAGAGGAGTACCTGTTGATTTGACAGAAATGAAAGTTTTTCTTGCAGCTTGTTTAATATCTCTCAGCACTGACCTAGGAAAAAAGTTTCTGTGTCTGGTTTATCATATGGCAGTTTGCTAGACAATTTAGCTTCTGAAAATGTTTCATATGTACTACTAACATATTTTTCCCTTAAAACCTTAGTAAGTATTTTCTGCTGGAGTTTTCATAAATAACATAAATTGTGAATTAGTTAAAATCAGTCTTGCCACAATGCGATAATCAGTTGGCATGAGTTCATAAGAGTAAAAAAAATACTTTTTAACACATAATTAAAAATAAAGAGAGTTAATTCTGCTTTCTTTCAAAGTTTGATTTCACTCTTTGATGTTCTTGTCATGGTTTGACACTGGCACAATGCCAGTGCCCCCATGAAAATTCAATCTCTCAATTGAATGCTGTAATGCAATCGAGGACAGAGCAAAGCAAGCCAAAGCTTTTTAACAAGGAAAAAACTTTATTAAGCTACTACTATAAAAGGGAAAAAAAAGAGAGAAAAAAGCCACACAAAGATCAAAATGAAAACCTTGCAAAGTATTCTTCCTCCCACCACCAACTCCAACAAACCACAGTGAGACACAATCTGGACCCCAATCAGGTTTCCACCCTGCAGACAATCGATACTCAGTCCATCAAGGGAGAACAGGAGTCTCCTCTGTGCCACAGACCCCCCCAAGAAACACACTGCCACATCCTGTGTTTCCATGTAACACATGGCACCGCCCGGAGAAAAAGTTTGCCATGGTGACCCTGCTCCTTTCCATGCACAGTGCTCTCACCACCAATGCCTGGATGGACCGACTGCTTTTAGGATTTTTTCTTTCAAGGATGCTTTCCAAGAGGGGGAAAACAACAGCTCAGTTTTTTCATTTTTTGGGACGACAGTTCCCCCCATTTTCCCCTGGGGCCGAGGGTCCAAGAACAGAGATCTTCTTCTCTTCTTCTTCTTTGAGGTCAGGGGACACCACCACAAACCCCCTAACTCTTCTCTGTTTGCTCCACTTCTGTCTTTTCCCAGCTGAAGCAGGTCTCTTGGCTCACTGGCATCCTCCTAAAATACAGTCTCTCTTGAAAGAGAAAAATCGGTTCAGTCTATGGCCAACAAGGAAAAGTCCAGCCAAAAAAAACACTCCTCATCTCCTCCCACCTAGAATTCCTCCTTCTAACATCCCAGGGTCCAAGCTGTCTCTCTTCCTCTCTTTCAAACCGAGGAGGAGTGAAATTTCACCAAGCTTTCATTTCTCAAGGAAGGGTTAAAAGTCCTGACTCCCAGGGCTGGCTCGATGCTCAGGCTCTGGCTCCCACAGGCAGCTGGGCACCTTGCGGCCCCCTCGCTCTTCTCCTTTCCTGCGGCGTACTGCTGATGCTGATAAAACCGCCGCTGTCTCTTCACTCTCTCTCTCTCTCTCTCGACTCTGGGGGGAAATGGAGACATCCCAGATTTCTCCACCCTTCTACCTGCAGTGGCCAGCCCAGTTCCAGTCCCTCCACCCTGGGCCCACCTCAGTCAGGCCATGGGCCTCCCCCTCCCCACCCAGCCAAAGCCGGGCAGGGGAGAGTCCTGCACTGCACGCTGACCGGAACCAAAGAGAGCCAGTTCTCCTGGGAATTCTGATTTTAACCCCTCTGTGTTCTCAGAGGCGTGTCCACCTTCAATTGGTCAATATCCAAATTGACCTCTGCCTTCCGAGAAAATTCTTTTTCCATGTCAAAAAACAAGAGTTATAATGTGAGAGTGATTAATACATAGGCCTACTATTATCCCTCCCATAAGAGACTGGCATGGATAAAATTTGTTCGTTTAAAAACTTAAAACCTCTTTTTTTTCCAAAAGATATAACCCTATTTTTTTCTAATCAGATGTTGCTACATCATGTTCTGAACTAGGCAGATTATTGTTGTAGCAACTGAGCTCTGAGAGAAATCTGTCTTGGTTTCTAGACACAGTTCTGGGCTTTCTGCTGAAAGAAGTCTCAGCTTGGTTCCTTACTAAATTCTTACTATAGCAACTCGCAGTCTCAGCTTTATAAATTTTAATTTTCCTTAATGATTTAGATCCCGATTTTATGATCCTGATTGTGCTTATTAATTTCAAATTTCCCAACATTTCCCAAAATTATGTCTACATTCTAAAGTCATCTTACACTTTAGAAAGATTTTTATCTTTTTATTAACGTAAACACTTGTGAGCCCATCTGAAGCAGAAAGCCCTGGAGGGGCTGGAGCGTGTGCAGAGAAGGACACAAGAGCTGGGGAATGCTGTGGAGCACAAGGCCAAGGAGGAGGTGCTGAGGAAGCTTTAGGGTGGAAAACGGGAGCCTCTAGAGGGACAATCAGGCAAACTTCCATGGTTCCATAGGTGACAGTGCTCACCACCAGGGCTGTTCCCCTGCCAAACATGCCCTCACTGCATCCCAGTGCTTTAGACACTGGTGTCAGAGACACTCCCTGCTTGTTGCTGGTTGCATTTTTGTTTTGCTGGTTTAGTAGAGGAAAAGTCCTGTTGATTTTCTCATTTTCCAACAAGCAAAGATGCTTCTGCACAACGTTTCCTGCCCTTTTCCAGCACTGGATGAGATTCAGATCCAGTTGTAGGCTTCCATGTCTGCAGCAGCAATAGCAAAGGTGTAGCTGTCTCTTTCTTTCTTTTCCATTGCAGAGCTTTCAAAAGCTAAAACTCTGCATTGAAGAGACAATGTTGCTTGCTGATGGCAGCCAGGGAGGAATATCAGCTTCATATCCATATGCAGTTCTGTTGAATTGGCCTGGTTTAATTTGATCGGTGTGGCTTAGAATCCTTTTACTATCCTTTTACTCTGGAATTTTATGATTTCTCCTTGGAAGATACGGTCGTAGATGTGAGAAGGAAGGAGGTTATACGTGATAGGTAATAGCTTGTCGCACACGCTTCTCTCTTGTCCCAGAGCACAAAACCAGCATCGGTGTCTGCCCCAGCTCCCTCTGCTCCTGGAGAAGATGAAGGGGAGCAAATTGAGCAGAATGACCGCGAGTCTCCATCAGTGGTCAGAGCAGAGCCTGAATCTTCTGAGCCAGTAAGTGCCAGTTGTGGGTGGTGCTGTCTTTAGTGCAAGGCAGAGCTGCAAGTTTCTGACCAGCCAGCACTTGCATGTTGCTTGCTGAGGATGCCAAGTGCTGCAATCCTGTGGGACGTAGCCATTTCCTGCAGGCAGTGGCCTCCAGCTAGAAATTGGCCTTTGACCTGTCACTTTGAGGCCCTGAAGGTCTGGGGACTCTGGCTGAGCTTCTGGCTGCTCGGCTCAGGGAAGGTCGATCTCTGGGCTTCTGCAGCGTCGTGGCCAAGGGCACACGTGGCAGTGCTGCAGGTGGCAGGGCTTTTTTTGTCTGTTTTCCCTTTGTGGAAAGGTGTGTTTGGTTTGTGGAAGTGTTCTGCAGTTTTCTGGAGCACTTCTTCACTTGTACAGTCTCTTTTGGCTTTTGCTAAGCTGCAAGGAGATGATTGAGTTGTCTAGGAATCTGTGAGGCCCCATTCTTTTCCAAGCTGTCTGTATTCCTTGTTAACCTGTTCTTTCCCTTTCCTCACAGTCAGTCACTCTTGTCTGAGAGGGATAAGCTGTTGTCTCTGACTGCTATATTCTGTTTGACTTGAGGTGCATGTGTTGATATCTCACCAGGCAGCCTCCAAAGACCTCCCAGAACACACTGGCCGTGAAGATCACCAAATTTGTCCCAGACAACTGGAACTTCCCCCTCCTCGAAAAGTGCTGCAGTTTCAGCACGTCTGCACGGGCTCTGGTCCCAATCCTCGCTCTGCAGCAGCATTACTTAAAGGAACCTATGATGTGGAACCTGTGAACTCAATCTCAGCCTTTGGTGATCTCCTTCTTCTCAGCTCCTTCATCTCCCTCCACGTGGCTTCTGAGAACCAGGAGACTGAGGAGCAGTACCTGCGTATGCTCCGTATGTCTGGTGTATTTCTTGTCTGAGGGTCAGTGGATTGTGTGCAGGTGTCAGCAGAGCTGTACCAAATGTTCCTCCTGAGTTTGGTGTCACAGGGCCATTTAGGACTCCCCAGAGGAAGTGCTGTGCTCCGAAGCAGCGAGAGAGAGCTCTGGGTGTTCCTGCTGCCTCTGAAGATAGCTGGGACTGGCCTGGGTTTGCCTGAGCTTCCCTCTCGGCTAAAGGCTGAAGCAGGGATTTTTCTTGCATCAGCAGAAGGCTAGGCAAGTCCTGCATGCTAGTGGCCAAACCAAAGAGAATTTTTAGCTTCCTAATTTCCCCTTAGACTCCTGACTTCCAACCAGTCATCAGAGCAAAAAATCTTCAGAAAAATTTACTGGTTTTATAGTTTTGTCTTTTTGGTTGGGGATTTTTTTTTAGGGGGCTGGTGGTTTGGGGTTTTTTGCTTTTTCCCCTGTTTATTTTTTATGGGGTTGTTTTTTTGGTTTTCTTTTTGCTGGGTTTTTTGGTTTTGTTTGTTTCTTTGTAGGGGTTTTTTTTTGGTGGAGTTGGTTTATCTCCATCCTGAAGGAGCCCTTCTGCCCCACATGTCTTATTGATGTCATTTTTATGACATTTTTATGTTGCCACTACTACATATACAGTTTCTTTTCATGAGAATGCTATATTTTTGTCAATAAAAAATACTGTGAAAGAATATCAGGTTACAGGAGAAATAGAGAGCAGGAGGTGTTTCCCATGTGCCCCCAAAGAAAAAAACAGATACTTTTATAACAATCTGTATTTCATATCCTAGTTTTATGCCTCTAAAGATGTGTCCAAGAGAGACACATTGAAGTGGCTTGATCAGATAAATCTGTACTGCAGGCATTTCTCAGGAGACAGCCTCCAGCCCATCCATGGTATATTCCTCAGATCCATGGCACTTTTTCGTACCTTCCCCACTCTTTCCCATGACTCTTAGAATCCTACCCATTGGCCCGAGCCCTGCTCAGATCCGTCTCTAGGAAAACACATCAAGTCCTCTGGGATTCTGCATCACAGCCCAATGAATCTGCTTCTTGCCCATAACAGCTGCCAGTGCTGAACTCTCAGATAAGACCTGGTGGGGCTGAGAACAGAGCCCAGTGGATTCTGTGTCTACCATCACCTGTTGGGACAAAAATGGCATTGATCTGCACCTCGGTGTGTCTGATCTCAAAACCCATCCTGTTGTGGCATGAATGGGGGCAACACTTTGTACGGGGCCCAGGCTGCCTGTGGCTTCTTCCCATTGCTTGTCAGTACTCATGCTTGGGCTTTGCCAGCCTTGTTGTGGTCACTGCCCTGTCCCTGAGGGCTGGCGGGACAGGGCTGGAACCTTCCTTAGCTCCAAGATGGGTGTCTGTGAGCTCAGCCTGCTCATGAAGGGTGAGGGTCCCGATGCTGAAAGCACTGTCGACATTGGTTATAGCATGAGCTGCTCTGGATTACAATTGGAAAGGCATTGTTTGGGCAATGTTTTGGCTGAAAGCTGGAGAAGATGTGCTCCTCTCCTGGGAATGCATCTCCCTGTGCTTTGTTTCCTGTCAAGAGAACTCTTCCAAGGGCTCTACACAATCAGTCTCTGTGCCAGCCATCTGCACTGCAGGGCTGCCTGTCCTGTTGATGTTGTTGCTGTTGTTGCAAGTAGCTGACTGCCTCCAGACACTGGGGCTGCCTTTTGTATCTCCTGGAAGCTGGGATCTCTGCTTTAAAGTGAGCATCTTGCATTTTGTTTCCCTCAGGGAAAATGGTGAACGTGGAAAATCCCAAGATGAAATACACTGAAATGGAATATATTGGCAAGGGGTGAGTCCAGCCACACTTACTTCTACACAACCATGGGCCAGGGGTTCTTCTGCTATATCACTGGTATATCAGGTGTTCCACTGGAATATCTATCCAGTGTGAAGTCAGGTCAGCTGCAAACATGTTCAGACACTGGAGATAGATTGTCCTATCTCTTCAGTGCTGCTCAGAACTTGTGAGGGTGCTCAGAAGGCATTGTCAGAGACATCTCCATGCTGCCAAAGTCTGCCTACATCAAGGAGCAGGACCTGGAAGATCTCCTTGTCTCTCAAGTGTGGGACAGCTCTGTGTTAATTTCTTCAGTATTTTTGTATGTCTCAAAACCACACTGCCACACTAATGAATAAAGAAGAATCTTGCTTGCCTGAAAGGGCAACCTAGCCCCTCTCAAAGCTATGAGATAACAGTTCCCAGGAGAATTTCATTCAATCCACGGTTCTTGGAAGGAAATGCTCCATGCTCAGAATAGGAACCACAGAGTTTAGAAACTCAAACCTAAGATGAAAGAATAAATTCCCTTTAGGAGCTGAGGCAGTAAACCCCAGCGCTTCTGCAACCAGCCCAGGCACTGCCCATGCACTTGAGAGGAAAATGCATCATCTGCCTTCTGGCAGAGCCCTCCTGCATCCTGCAGGTTTTAGGCATTTACAGCAGAGATCTCCTGTGTGGGCCAGCTTTCACTCTAAGAAATAAACAGCTTCTCCTTTCTCTGCTTCTGTTTTGTTTCTAGGCATTTTGGATCTGTGGTTAGAGCACTCAACCAAGCCACAGGAGGAGAGGTAAATGTCAACATCCCCCACAGACTCTGCTGCACTCAAGGCCTTTCCCCTCTGGTGCGAGCAGCTGTGGCTGGAGCTTTGGGTTGAGTTGTGCTGAAGAGGCACAAGAAACACAGACTGGTACCAGCCTGCAAAATACATTGGGGACAGTCTTTGTCCTTTTCAGCTGCCAGAAGGAAGTCACGCAGGGCAGCAGTTCATTTCAGAGAAGGATGTGCTCACTCGCTCTCAATTGCTAAAACAAAGGTGGTGCCTTAGAGCATCTCACTGCTCTTTGGGGCTACAGCTTCAGAGTCCTGAATTCTCACTTCTGGTTGCCAGCAAATACATCTGAAAGTTACTGGTAGTTCTTTAGCCACCTGCAGTGCTGCACTTGGGAACTGCACAAAGGGAGAGATCGAAGAGGCGTCCCTAGAAACTCGAAGCCCTGCCCATAGCCCAAGATGTAGCCACAGAGTATTAAGGCATGGATTACTTCTTCTGAATCCCATACAAAGCAGCAGGGAGTGGGCTCAGAGGCTTGTGGGTGATAGTTGAGACACCAGTGTCACCAAGTGTTCAGGGCAAAACCTCAGTGGCCACATGTCCTGTAACTAGCCCCCAAGGGAGTGGAGAAATGGGCTATTGCAATGTCACTTCCTAATTACTGCAATGCCTAATCACAAGGCAGTTTGGCACAGCTCAACTGTGTCATTGCAAAATCACTTGCTCCATGTGCCTTGTGGCCTTGTGCCACCAGCTTCTCAAGTTACTGATTTTCAGTGTCATTTTAGGTGGCCATAAAGAAAATAAGCCTTAAGGGACAGCAGAGGAAGCAACTAACCGTTAATGAAATCACAATCATGAAGAAGCATAGGAGTCCCAGTGTTGTGAATTATTTAGACAGGTGAGTGGTCATGGTCTTATCCTGTGAATATGCATGTACATCCTGCAAACATGAGAGGTTAAAAATCCACTTTGGTCACTTCTAGAAAGTAGAGCTGTTAATTATAATGTATTAATATTTCTCTACTCATCTGCAATGGATGAGAAGAGAGTGCATCTTGTCTGCATGAGTCTTCCCTGGCACACGTAGTTTGAAAATTATTCCAAAATTATTCAAAACCTGGATCAGCTGTATCGTACGAAGTTAATACATTCTAAGTTCACTGCCTCCACATTCTTTTGGGATTGATTTTTTAAAGTTTCTTCAATGCTGAATGATGAACCATCCTAAAGTGGATTTCCCTTGGATTGTTGCCCCTCTTTTTCTTTGCTATGCATGCCAGGAAGACTAGGTGCTTATTTCCAGAAACACCACGCGTGACAGGCTTTTGATCTGGGCTCTTACTAAACCACACTTTTCACTTGCTGGCCATCTAAGACATCTCCTTTTTCACAGCTGTGCCTTTCTCCCTGAGACTGCACAGATTGCAAACAAAGCACAGCCAAGAGGGAATGTCTATTCCTTTTATTCTGTCCTTGTCACAAAGGGCCTTGGAAACAAGAAGCCCGGAAGCAAAAAATCAACCTAGCCATGCATGTTTATCTTCACGCCCTTGTTTCTTTCCTTCAGCCACCTTCTGGGTGAGGAACTCTGGCTGGTCATGGAGTACATGGATGGAGGCGCTCTGAGCGATGTCATCAGGAAGACCTTCCTGACTGAAATCGAGATAGCAGTCATCAGTCGGGAGGTAAGCAAGCCCACCTGTGCTTCCAAGGGTTTGGGCAGGATTATCTGAGAAATAGGGGCTCAGAACAGGAGAGGTTTCACGTGCCAAACTTTGCTTCTGCGTTGCTGGTATGCTATGGGCACGTAAAAGCATCTCCAGTGAAATGCCTGGAGTGCCCCTGCACTCACTCTACTCAGTTCTTGTACTCTTATCTCCTGCTGTTGTATTCTCACTCTGCCTCTTGTATCTGCTGTTCTCCATCTTGCCTCCCTAAATTTTTGCCTGTCTTCACTGCATTCCTCACTTGTAGAAGCAAGGTGCTGGTAGCAGGATTTGAAATGAACAGCAAAGGTAAAAAGAGAGACTATTTACTTTCAATCCTCAGCTAAAAAGGATACTAGTGCAGCCAAAATGCTCTTTGCTTCTGCGCACATCCACTGCAGCAGCAGTCATCCTGGCTGGTTTGCAGGGGACAGTCTACAACAGCAGGTGCTGTTGCTCTTTCAAAAGGTGACATGCCTTTCCTTAGAAAGGTCCTGCTCTGCAAGTGTTGGAGCAGCAAATCTTCCTCTCAATGGCACTGTGTTCTGCCATTACTCGCCATTCTCCTGGGGAATGGGAACCTTTTAGAGTCTCTGTTTCTTTTCTGGTGTGATGAAATCACTGGGTTTGTCCCTCCTGGTTCTGTTTACTCTCTCAGTGCTTGCAAGGATTGGCTTTTCTTCACTCAAACCAAGTGATCCACAGAGACGTGAAGAGCGACAACATCCTTCTCAGAACCGACGGCTCTGTCAAGCTGGGTCAGTATATTCCTGGTCAGGTGCAGCTTTCAGGGATGTGGGGTGAGGGGCTGCTTTGAGTGGGTGCCAGCTCCCCAGGAATGGTGCTGGTGGCAGTGCGGGGACCCCCTGCTCTGAGCTGATGACATGGTTGCAAGGTGCACAGAGGTATGACAAGGAACAAGCAGTCAAAAGGGGTGTTGCTCTGTGTGTGTCCATTGCAGAGGGAGGGAGCAACAAGTCTAAAGCTTCCATAGAACAAAAGCCACTGCTGAAGGCAGTATACAAAATGTGGGGATTTGGCTAAAATCCTGAGGAGACAGAGCAGGGACAGTTGTCCAGGAGATTCAACAGCACATTCTCAAAGTTCTACTGGGCAATTCTTTTGCTTGGTTTCCTAATTGCACAGAATTCAAATAAAAGCAGTATTTTGCTTTCCCCTCAGCTGATTTTGGCATCTCTGTTGAGCTCAGCCCTGGGAAGAATAGACCGTCCTCGGTGGCCGGGACTCCTTGGTGGATGGCGCCTGAAGTGGTGATGCGTCAACCATATGGCCCCAAAGTGGACATATGGTCTTTTGGAATTGTGGGAATCGAAATGATAGAACGGAAAGTTCCCTACTGGAGCCGAAGTCCTGCCACGGTAAGGAGCAAATACTCACTGATCCCACTTGTCTTTCTCACCTGCCCTGTGTTCTGCATGCCATTGGACAAAATCCCATTGCCATCTGCTGGAACTACTGCCACCAAGGTCCCGTCCTTAAAATGTCCCTGCAACACATCAGCATCTGCTGTAGTTTTGGTTGCATCAGTGTGGAACTCAAGCTATACCACATGCAAACAAACCCCATGCTCAGGCAACATTTTCCTTTGGGCTGTAAGTGGTTCCAGTTCTTTGGTCTGTGTAGATGGCCACAATAACAGGAAACAAGCATCTTAGAATTGGTGCTATACTTCCAGAAATGAAGGAAAGAAAGCCAAACCTAACAGAGTTTCTAAAAGAGTTGTTTTAGTGAGGAACTGCATCCCCTGTGCAGTTTCTGCACACTGAGAAACATGCCTGGAACCTGAACATGAGGCTGCAAGGGCCACAGAGTCTCTTCTACTTCTTGTGCAGTGTTGCTGAAACACTTAGTGACTGTGTTTCTCTCATAGCCCAAGCCACCTTCTCCACATCACCAAGCTGGAGCCTGGTGAGAGGGAGAGCCTGCCAAAACCTCCTGTTTGTTTCCTGGCATTTTCTGGGATGGGCCTTCCATTCATGCATTGACTTGTGTAGCTAAATGAGCAGAGGGTGTCCACAGGGATGGCACCTCTCCATCTTCGGAGCAGGAAAAGCTTTTCTGTTGCTGCGTAAGGAAGCTGAAATTTTCAGGCTGCTGAGAGACAGAGCTGCAGTGGCTCCTGTGTGCCCAAGCAGGCATTTTCATCCCCATACATTAGTGCATGCACCTTAATGTGTCTGTGTTGAATATGAGATTATAAATGTTTGTTTCCTTAGCTGGGGGTTAACTGATGGATTTCCTTTCTCTTCTTCCAATTACCATTGTTTTCAAGAACAGGGCAAAAAACTTGATGAGTCTTGTTGTATGGCAACTGGGCTGAAGGGACCCACAAGCACTGCAGAGATGCCTTTCATGTCCTAATCCTTGGAAAGAGTTAACATAGCAAAGTCCCCCTTCCAAAATGCTGCCAAGTTGGTGTGAATCTTCAGAGAAGCAAATGTGCTTTTGCTGATGTAGTTCCCAACTAACTAGGTCAATCAATGAAATTGGCTGCCAAGGCAAGATCTGTGGGATGATGGCAAAGCTGTGGCTGCATCAGAGTTTGGTTTTTTGTTGGTAAAGGAAAGTCATCTCTGGGTCTCTGCCAGGGCAGAAACTGCCACTGAAGAAGAGAGGTTAAACAATGGGTTCTGGGAGGGCAGTTACAGATGGGAAAGAAGCAGGTGGAGCCTTGTGTTTCCTGTTTCTCCAGACTAAATTCCTGATAGCCACAGCAGGGACGCCACAGCTGCGGCAGCCCAAGCTCCTCTCGGCTTGGCTGCGTGACTTCCTGAGCTGCTGCCTGCAGAGAGACGAGGAGCGGCGCTGGTCTGCCAACGAGCTGCTGCAGGTAAAATGCCAAGGGGCTGAGGTGAAACAGTGTGCAAGGGATGGGCTCCTCCTCCACCAAGGTCCGAGGCCTCAGATGAGCCCCCTTCCTCCTCTCCTCCACTCATGGTGCTCTTCAAATGAAAATGCTGAGGAGTGCTAGACTGGGCTGGGCTGGCAGGGCTCTGTAATGTCCTTTGGTCCAAGTGTCCTGCAATGAGCAGGGACATCTTTAGAGGGATCAGGTTGCTCAGAGCCCTTTCCCACCTGACCTGGAATGGTTCCGGGGATGGGGCACCTACCAGCGCTTGGGACAGCCTGTGCCAGGGTGGCACCCTGCTCTGAGTAAACAAGGTCTTCCTTAGACCTACTCTGATTAGATCCCCTTTGTGTTTGAAACTATTTGCCCACATTCTATTGTAACTGGCCCTGTTAAAAACGGTGTCCCCCACTTTCTTCAAAGCCACTCTGAAGTCTTGCAAAGTGGCAATAAAGTCTCCCTGAGTCCCGTTCTTCACAAAACTGAATACTTCCACCTCTCTCTGCAGAAGATAGGACAGGTGTTCTATTTTCTTATTCTTTCTGTTGCCCTGTTTTTTAATTTGGTGGTGTATTCTGTTTTATCTAACAGCAAAAGAATTGACGTAGAGCATTGTAGAGAGACATGAAATGGTGGTGGAGGAAGCCACGGCTGCCAGTCCTGGCAGAGCACTCTGGAGAGATTTGGCTGTGGGCAGGAGGGGCTGTGAGGGACTCACTGTGAGCCTCTGAGGGGCCCTGGTTTGTGCCCCCCACCCCACCCTTAGAGGTTTCTGGCACACAAACAGGGAGAGCTGAGAGGAACTTGTCCCAGCCCCATCTGCTGCCTGGAACACTCAGGCAGAGGGGAACTGGCCCAGACTGACTGCCAGGTTGTGTGGCAGAGAGGGAACTGCAGGACCCAGCGCCACTCGGCTGGCCCTGCTGGGAAGGAAGGTGCCATGCAGCACAGGAGGGGCAGGGCATGGAAAGGCAGACACTGCTCTGTGTGCCTGTGGAAATTAGCACAAGACAGGGACCTATGGGAGTCATTGGAGCTTCTTGAAAGGAAGAAACCCCAGGGACAGAAAGCACCCTTTCTAGAGCACTGGCAGGGCAAAAACCCCAGCAAGGTGAAGAAACCAGAATAAATGGATGAGTGGGATTCTGGGCTGGGTTTGCCTGTGATGGCAAGGTCCTGCACCTGACAATTGAGGAGCAGATGGTCCCATTGTTTTCCTTTCTGGGTCTTTCTAGGACCTAGAGGAATCCTGATGGAGTATGTGAGGCACTGAGCTTGGAAGGTCATGGTTCACTGTTCTTTGTTGTTTTTTTTTCCCTTTGGACAGCATCCATTTGTAACATCAGCCAAGCCAGTATCCATCCTGGCACCACTTATCACCGTCCTGAAGAGGATGCAGCAGAGAAGAATGTAACAAACACGTAGAGATGTCATCACCACAAGGAATTTTGAGGACTGGAGGATTATAGGAGGAGGATTGTTGATAAGGTTTTAGAGAATGGGATTTTAGAGGAGGATTGTAGAGTAGGATTTTTGGAGAGTTTTGTGGAATAGGATTGTAGAGTAAGATTGTTGAAGAGTTTTGTGGAATAGGATTGTAGAGGAGCATTGTGGAGTAGGATTGTTGAAGAGTTTTGTAGAATAGGATTGTGGAGTAGGATTGTGGCGTAGGATTGGTAGAGTAGGATTGTTGAAGAGTTTTCTGGAATAAGATTGTAAACAAGGATTTTCATTAAATAAAATTTCTGAAAAATAAACTCACTTGGAAGACTGCCCTCTTTCTGACCCCTTCAGAAAACTCAACATTTCCTTCTGAATTACCAGCTGGTTTTTATGGGTGTTAAGTCACACTTATGGCTTCTTTTGTATGTTTTTTAAGTAGGGGAAGGCTCTTCTTCATTCATCCTTTCCAGACCACACTGTCTTGGGAATGTGGCCAACTAGGCAGCTTTTGGCCAGCTGTAGTATTTCTAGTTGAGGCAGAAAGGGCAATGGCATTTGCAGGAAAAAGCAAAGGGCAAGTGGTGCAGCCAAAACATCCTGTGCAGATGCAGGCCTTCAGCTGTGACTCGAGAGCATTTGGGTGCCTGCCACTTGGATTTGTATCGTGAAGGGCAATGTCTTTGGCTGGAGGAGAGCCTCGCTCAGCGGAGAAAGCAGAAAGATCAGAGAGGTGCTCTGAAAGGTCTCCTGCGGTGCAGAGCTGTCAGCGAGTGTGAGCTGAGAGCGGGCCCGGCCCTGCCCGGCGTGGAGCCGCAGCAGAGCCCTGGCAGAGCCCGGAGCAGCCTGAGCCTCGGCAGGGCCAGGCTGCAAGGAGGCCCTGGTAGCTGCAGGAGGCACAGCCCGGCCCTGCATGCCTCTTGCTGGCAGCGGGCGCATCCTCCGCTCTCAGAGCCCAAGCGCAGCCGGCTGCTCCCGAGGGCAAGCGGAGCCCTGCTGGGCACAGCCCAGCCTGGAGGCATTGGCCCTCTGGAGTCTGCCCGAGGAGAGAAAGGCCAAGGGCAGCCGAGGCCCGCTGGCCTGGCTCAGCATTCCCACTCTTGTGCCGCTGCCCTGCGACTCCTGGCAAAGGTCAGCAGTGTGTGCAGCACCCTGGGCACCGGGGCAGGGAGCCGGGCTGCTCGGCAGGCTGGAGCACAGGGCAGCGTCCTTCGGGCACGGCACTTGTGCCAGGGGAGCCGAGGCCAGCGGGAGGCAGGGACAGCTTGTCAGCTCACGGCTGCAGGAGCCAGTGCCTCACACAGCTCTGGGAGGCAGCGCCTGCAATCCTGCAGCTCTGCACTGAGCCACAGCAAAGCTGGGAGCTGCAGAGTGCTCTGCAGAAATATTCAGGGCCGGCAGGCCAGCCTGCTTTGTGCTCCCTGGCACACAGCAAGCGCTGTGCCACACCGCAGTTCGGAGCTGCTGGGAGAGAGGTGTTAGAGATAAACTCTTAGGTACAATTAAATGGAGACAAAGTCATTAAAGTAAAAGAGAACCTTCTTCTTAGCAGAAGGCTCCTCTTGAAGCCAATAGCAGGTTTCTGAATATAGCAGGAATTGGATTAAACCTAAAAGTCTGCCACTGCTATGACTGAAATACCAATTTGCATGTTTTCTTATTTCGGAATCAAAATATGACCATGGGCTTTTAATGTTGGGTTTTTTGCAGCTAAGAGTGCAGATGCAATAATCACAGAACTCAGGTCATTTGAGATTACAGAAAGGTTAAAAACTATGCATGGGAAGGTAATAACAGGAATTTCTATCTAATAACAAATGGATTGTCCTGCAGCCTTGAGGTCATATCCTTCTACCCTTCCCAAATGAAAACCTATTCACTGAAGACCCATCATCATCCCAAAACCATGTTTAAATTAATTGGACCTGTTGATTAGCCCATGTAAATTAGATCTTTCCCTTTTATTTTCACTGACAAACTCTGATTCAATGTCAAATTATCAATCTTTCAAGGAAAAACTGTACCATGCAGAGTAAAACCCAGGGCAGAGGCTTCTATACATAGGGTTGCCAAACCCTCTGTGACAGCTCCTGCTAGCTTCCTACATCAGCCAGAAGGCAACTTCGCTGCAACACAGACTTTCTTAATATTGGTGACATTTTCAAATCCATAGACACTGCTTGTTTTCAAAGTCCTGAAAAGTGCATTCTAAGTTCATGAAAGCAAACACAGAAGCACTGATTTGGTTTAGGAGAGAAGGTGTTTGTGCAGTTGGATAACAGCTTACATGTTGAAGTGTCGGGGGGGATTTCTATGTTTGCGCTCACCTTGTTTGAGACAATGAGCGCAGTGTCACCTGTGCATCCCTGGATATGCCTTGAAGGTGCAATGCTTAATTTGTAATCAAAGGGGAAATGTATCTAAATTTATTAGGATAACCAGTTACTTTGTAAATAGACTGATAGAGAATCTTAGCAATTTTTGCTGGAGAATGGTTGCAGGAGAGGGGTCATGGATCAATGGAACAGTTATTCATTGATACCACTGTTTAAGACCCCAGAATCAGAATCAGCCTGTGTCTGGCCTGGGAACAAAGCTTGGGAAACAGGCTCTGTGTCTAGGCCTGGGAAACTGTACAAGGTCTCTCTAGGCCTGGGAAATAGAGCAAGTTCGGAATGAGATAATAAGGACAGGCATAAGGACAGCCTCGAAGATATGCTCTGTCCTTGGAAGGCATGACTTAGCAATGAGAACTCGGCTTGGAGAACTTAGCTACAGCTGTAACCACCCATAGGAGAAGTAAAACAAAGACCTTTGTAAACTTGACCAATGAGAGCTGTTGCTGACTTTGCTTGTAGCAAACCCTATATAAACGGACAGGATTTTTGAATAAAAGAAGCTTGCTTATCAATCATACTGACTGTGCTTGTCTTCCCTGCGCCCGCGTAATCACCACTTGTCCATTCTTTATACAGAACAATCTTCTAAACCTTTTTAACTTAATGTGACCATGATACATTCCTAACCTTCATATTGCAATATATTTTCTAATTACATGATTCTGTAAGCCCTTGTAGACCATGTGCAATTTCTACCGGAGGTTGTCGTCAGCCTCTGGTGGTCGTTTTGGATGAAGCCTCAGAAGGCTTCCTCGGGCTTCAGCTGTTTTACCTCTGTTTCTGCACATGCTCTACAAGATTGTCTGCTCAAATAGGCACTGGTGAGTCTTTTGCAGTTAGCTTGTTCTGCTAAATTTGCTGATTTCTAGAAAGTGCTTCATTCCCATCCCTGGGTACAAAGTAACTACTTCTTTCTGCACAGCTTTTAGCATAGCTCAAGCATTATCTCATTGCCTCGGCACCTAAAAGAAGGTAGGGAGGAGGGGGCAAACCAGTGAGAGTGATGGGTCATTATCTTGTTAGCCAGGTATCAATTCTTAGATTAACTAAGGGCTATTCTTGTCCATAAAGTACGTGTGGGGATACCACAAGGACAGAGGCAACGCGTGGATTTGGAGCGCTGGGCTTGGCACCAAAGTCCTGCTCTTGAGAGGGGTGCAGGGACACAGGGAATGTCAGAGGAAAATGAGAGACGGGGACATGAGGCCATAATGGGCCAGGCATGATCCTGCACAGGATGGCAGCAAAGACACTTCCTCACCATGGCTCTGGCACTCCAGGGCACCCCAGAAAGGGCCGAGGAGTCCTATGTGTAACCAGGAGAGAAGACTGACATCACTGTGGGTCCCAGCATTCCCCAGTCCCTTGCTGGCCATTCAGTGCACACTGGGGACGCTGGGCATGTGTGGGACATGGGGATGGGGTGCACAAAGTTAAAGGGGAACCCCAAAGTGGAAGGAGTGGAAGCCAAAATCGCTGGGTGGAGATGCCCAAAGAGGAGGTGTGGTATCCCAAAATGAACGGAGGACACCAGAAAATTGGGGCGATCCCTCAAAAGGACACACAAAGCTGTTCCCTCCCTCCATTACTTACCAACAAGAACTATCTACCAACTGCGATAATCACATCAGGACCATTTACTCCATAACCAGCTAAGAACAGGACTGAAGAGTAGTTTTGTAGAGTAGGATTGTAGAGTAGGATTATAGTTTAGGATTGAAAATAAAGCTTCTGAAACTTTAACTTGCCTGGAAGATTCCCTTTTTTTCAGCCTGTGAATACACTCAGCATTTCCTTCTGAGTTGTCAGCTGTCTCTTAAAGCTACAAAGTGACATTTCTTGGTGCCTTTGGTAAGGTTTAAAAGTGGGGATGGCTCTTCTTCATTCATGCCCTCCAGACTACACTGCCCTTGGCATATGGGCCACTGGTCCCACTTGGCACATCTGTGGCACTTCTAGATGCAGGCAGGAACCAAAGCAGAAGTGGTGCAGCCACAGACATCTCTGTGATGTCACTTCGGTCCTATGAGCTCCCACAGCTTTTTGTGATGTCACAATGACATCACTGTGATGTCACAGAGCTGCCTGCGATGTCGCATGGACATCCCTATGATGTCATACTGACTTCTCTGTGATTTCACACAGCTGTCTCTGATGTCACACTGACCTCTTGGTGACGTCACACAGCTCTCTGTGATGTGACATGGACATCACTGTGATATCACACAACCTCCTGTTATGTCACACAGACATCTCTGTGATGTCACACAGCTCTCAGCGCTGTCACATCCACATTTCTGTGATGTCAGGATGACATATCTGTGATGTCACACAGCTGTCTGTGATGTCACACTGACATTTTTGATGTCACAATGACATCATTGTGATGTCACACAGCAGTCTGTGATGTAACCCTGACATCTCTGTGACATCACACAGCTCTCTGTGATGTCACACAGACATATCTGTGATGTTACACTGACATCAGAGTGATGTCAAACAGCTGTCTGTGATGTCACACTGACATTTCTGGGATGTCACACAGACATCTCTGTGATGTCACTTGGTCTCCATGAGGTAAAAAATCTTTTTTTGGTGTCACAAAGTCATCTCTGTGATGTCACAGAGCTGTCTGTGATGTCACACAGCTCTCTGGCATGTCACAATGACAACGCTTTGATGTCACACAGCTGTCTGTGATGACGTACTGACATTTCTGGGACATCACACAGCTCTCTCTGATGTCACAATGACATCTCTGTGACATCACACAGCTCTCTGTGATGTGACACTGACATCTCTGTGACGTCACACAGCTCTCTTTGATGTCACAATGACATATGTCTTATGTCACACAGATTTTTGTGATGTCACAATGACATCGCTGTGATGTCACACAGCTGCATGTGATGTCACACAGGTATCGCTGTGATGTCATTTCCACCCCATGAGTCCACCCAGCTTTTTGTGGTGTCACATGGACATCTCTGTGATGTCACATAGCTATCTGTGATGTCACACTGACATCTGTCTGATGTCACCCAGATTTTTGTGATGTCACAATGACATCACTGTGGCATCACACTGCTGTCTGTGAGGTCACACTGACATCTCCCTGATGTCACCCTTACATCTCTGTGATGTCACACAGACATCTCTGTGATGTCACACGGACATCTCTGTGATGTCTCAGAGACATCTCTTTGATGTCACTTCGACCCCATGAGGTCACACAGCTTTTTGTGGTGTCACACAGACATCTCTGTGATGTCACACTTACATTTCTCTGACGTCATACAGCTCTCTGTGATGTCACAATAACATCTCTGTGATGTCACACAGCTGTCTGTGATGTCAGTGTGACATCTGTCTGATATCACACAGATTTTTGTGATGTCACAATGACATCTCTGTGATGTCACACAGCTGTCTGTGATGTCACCCTTGCATCTCTGTGACGTCACACAGCTCTCTGTGACGTCACACAGACATCTCTGGGATGTCACAATGACATCACTGTGATGTCACACAGCTGTCTGTGATGTCACACAGACATCTCTTTGAGGTCACACTGACATCTCTGTGATATCACACAGACATCTCTGCGATGTAACTTTGTCCCTATGAGGTCACTCTACTTCTTGTGGTTTCACACTTACGTCTCTGTTGTGAGAACTTAAAATGTCTCTCAGACATTTTTAGAGGTTCAGGGCCTTGGTCAGAAGCATTCTAGACCCCAGAAGGCAGCTGGAAACAGCTGTGATTTCGAGTTTGAGCCATGGAATGAATTACCAGCTTTGAAGGTGGAACAAGCAGTCACAAAGGGTTAGATAGTATAGTAAAAGTAGTTACAAAACAGAGAGGAAAATGTTTTAGTATTGTACAGGGGGGTTTTAGCACCTGTACAGGGGGGTTTTTACTTTGTACATGGGGGTCAGAAGTTCTAAGATGGAGGAAAGTGGGCTGATCGTATTCTTCCTCATTCTTCTTCCTTGCCTCCATGTTCTTGGTGATGTTGGCACTCACAGATTGGTTTAGAGTAGAAAAGCACTTGGTAATATTGGTAGTAGGTATTGGGGAATAATTGTAAACATGTTATATGTAATATATCTTATAAAAGATAGCAGCAGCCCTGGGTGGGGGGGAGAGAAGAAGAAGACACTGGACAGTGAGGGTGTCAGGAGTGTGTGTGTCTCTGCCGGGGCCGCTGATCAAACAGCCGCAGCCCGCAAACACAATCTGTTAGATAACTCGCAATAAACTGCCTTGAGACCAAACAACAAGAGGCTATGGAGTTTTTCTTTGGAAGCACGGGTTGGAGGAGAGACTTTACCACCACTCAAGACCCCAAACCAAACCCAGGGTTCTCACAGGGGATCAGAAAATTCTTTTGGGGTTTGGCTCATTCTCTCTTATTTTCTGCATTACTCAGAATTCTCCCCATTTGGGTCTACTTCTGGATTAGGAGTCTCATCAGCTCCTCTGGACATCTTAGCCCTCAGTTTAGAGAAGCTGTAGACTGTATAGAGGAAGCTTACTAGATTAAATATGACGAAAGTGGTCTCTTTAACATTCAGAGGAAACTGACCATTTTCAAAAAGGGAAATAACAGATTCAGAGAAGAAGGAAAGGAAAGGCTGGAAAGCTTCATCCCTTGTTTCTCCTCTAATCAACTGGGTGTCATTTCTAATAAACCCCCAAAACATGC
The DNA here is from genome assembly GCF_050655825.1 of Lonchura striata. Lineage (NCBI taxonomy): Eukaryota > Metazoa > Chordata > Aves > Passeriformes > Estrildidae > Lonchura > Lonchura striata. Next base: position 13,301,885 of record NC_140740.1, read on the forward strand.
TACTGGAACTGGGACCTAGGCTAGGATGAAGAAACTATAAACCAAATATATCTTGGACAGACTTCAGTACTCTTGTTAACAATAGTCCAACTTCTTTATTGCTAAAGTTCAATACTAAATTCTGTAATCTTAGACTAACTAATCCTATGTTTTTAACAAATAATCATCTACTCAATCCTAACTTGAAGAATCCTAAAAACGTAATCTTCTTTTATAATAAAACAGCCTGAGTTCATAGATGATTCCTTGCTGAAGCAGACGACTGGTGCCAGGACTCCACTTGCTGCTTGCCAAATTCAGATACTCATTGCTAAATGCGGGACAGCTTTTTGTGGAGGTACTGGCATCTGCTCTTCATCTCAGAGTAGCTGGGGCTACCCTAGGAAGAAGAAATAAATAAAAAATAAAAAAAATCAGGCATGTCAGCATTTCTGCAGAGTTTAGGATTTCCTGACCTTTTCTTTAAAATAGCCTTGAGGCAGACTCAGAGGTTACCAAGCCAGGCCAGTCTGGTTTTATTCATGTAAAGCAGTAAAAATACTCTCAGATTGACTTTGGAGCTTTCTGGGAAGTTTGCAAACTGAGGCTGTTCTTTTACAACAAACTCTAGACAAGTCTGAAACCACAACAACAACCCAAAGCCCAGCAGCTGCTAAAGAGGGCAAAACTCATTCATGCTTAAAGCCACTGAAGGGACTCAAACCTTCTCCATCAAATCAACAGGTGTGAGGTTTATCAAGCTCATGATACAAATCCAAGATGAAGTGGCAATGAGAATAATACTGTCACACCAAAGCTTCTGCTCTTCTGGGCCTGAAGATCTGTTTCTCTTTGAAAGACAAAAACTCATTCCACATGGGAATGAACACTTCAAACCATCTTGAGATAAATATTTACAAGCAATAAATCTTTACCAAGTTAAAATTCAGTACAAGAAGAGACAACAACAAATGCCAGGGATGCATCCCAGGCCAGATGCACCTGACTGGTGTGCAGGACAAGTTAGAAGAGAAAACTACAGTTGCCTTTCAACATTTTGAGAGGTTCCTGAGAAGCAGTAGCTTGGACTACTGGCCTCTGCCCAGTGACATTAGCTAGCAAGAGCCCTAGCACGGGCCTCACTGCACTGCTCCCCTGCAGGGCCAGGCTTGCCCTCAGCCTTCCACAGAGCATCCCTGGCTGCATCCAGTGCGAGCCAGAGCCCTGCCTGCTCCAAAGGCCACAGCTGCCCCACAGCCCCAGAGCTGCAGGGGCCTGACTGCCCTTGCCAACATCACTGCTCTGAGACAAGCTGGGTGCAATTTCCAGTGTTTTATACCACACACACACACACACACAGACAGTTCTCCCTCCCCTCCTGCACTGCAAATGCAATGAGGGGATGCAGCACCACTGCTGCAGCTGAGCCTGTGCAACTGCACTGCAGGAAGGGAGGGCCTATGCGGGCCTAACCCACCTCGGTGTTCATCTCAGCTTTTCTCCCTGCCTGGCCCATCTCCTCCTTTAGCTTTCTATCCCTCTAGTTCACATTTACTATTAAATAATGTCTGTACTAGTGACTCTGGAATAGAGTCTTTCTTGCACCTTAATTCATGCAGAGGCTTCCCTTAATCATCAAATCTTTACTCCATCATTATCCACACTGGAGTTAGGAAAAGCTGTACACTGATACCTTCATTGAGATCCAAGGGACACTACTACTTCAGCCTCCCGAATTCTTTTCACATCTTTTTTCACATGGTAGTCTTCAGCACATGATTGCTGTCATTGTAGAACTCAGAAATTTGTGTCTTTCTTAAACCCAAAAGGTGCAGGGGAAATGGAGCCGACATTTGGAGACAGGTAGGAAGTAGAATGGGATGTCAAAGCCAGCAGCCAGGAAGAAGAGCGGCCACCAGGTGCTGGCTGGAGGTTACTGAGCTACTGCTCAATCCTCTGCTTCTTGCTCATCACAGGTCTGGTCAAGACAGAACCCCGTTTCTACAACAATAACAAAACAATTCATTACTCTCTGACCCAGATCAGGTTTTGCTCCATTCTAAAAAAGCAGGATTTGTGAACTAGCAATGGTTGAAAAAACATGTTTTTTTTTTTTTTAAAAATACCTGTTAAATAATGGAAGACCTCCAGGAAAATATCTGCTCTATTGCATTCCTAGTTTCTCATCTTAGGACTTAGCAAGTCCTTCTCCATGTCTACTGTTAAAAGGCTTTGGGAGGTAGCTCCCACTCCCTTCAGCATCTCCAGCAAAGCCTCCCCCAAAGGGGATGTCCTGTAAGTTTTATCTAGGTCCCAATTTCTGCTTGTACACACCAGGAAAATACTCAGCTTTTGCTGTCAAACTCCCACATGACTTACTGAAGAGGCACCTGGCTGTTTTAGAGTTTTATGTGTTAAAAATGAGATTAGTGCTTCACTATTAGAATACAGGAGTACGGGGTGTGATGGTTGATTGTGAATTCTCATCAGGATGAACAAAGACAGCAGCCACATGTCAGGAAACTCTTGTGCTTTTAGGCACAGTAGTCTAAGGTCCAGCAGGCTACCTGCTGTGCAGACTCAAAAGCTGTTGGCGGACAAAACCCTTAAATTTGCACAAGAGAGTTTCACAAGTGCTTACCAATAAGCCCTCAGTGCTGCTCAGTGCCCTTCAATCATCTCTCAGCTCCTCCCAAGGACCTTCTCAAAGCTGCTGACTCACAAGCCACAGCACATGGCCACAAGCTCCCCACACCCACTGCAAACTTCTGAACTGAGCATGGAGTAGAACAGGACAGCCGTGTGTGCCCAGGCAGAGTGAGGGAGGAGTGAAACAGAGACAGAGGAGGGACTGAGGGAATATCACCATTCTGTAGATCCTGTGTTGGTGCAGCCACGTGGATAGTGCAGAGCTGGAGTCAGCAATGAGGGTGACAGAGAGACAGAGGGACAAGAGGGCGAGAGGGCCCCATCTGCCCGGCCCTGGGGCAGCCTCTTATGTACAGGAGATTTTTCCTGCAGAGCCAGCCTTTTGAGGCCTCCTCCAGGGAATGAGTTGAGGTGGGGACTGAGCTCAAGTCTTCAGGCAGAGGAGAAATTTGGCTCAGGACAGTGCTGCTCCACCCCTGCAGGATCCTCTCTTCTCACCACAGCCTTTCTGTCACAGCACTTGGAATGTCTGAGGCAAAACATGCTTAGGCCTGCTCCTGCACATTCACATCACAGCTTTTATACCACCAGCAAGTCTGCTGAAACTTTACACAGCGTACAGAATATTAAAAATGCACAAAATACCTGAGCAGGTCTTGCTGGAGCATTTCTCTCCGAAGGCCCTGGAGATGTTGCTTGGCTGCTGCTGGTGGGGCTCTGAGATGGAGCTGTTTTTCTGTAAGGATGGTCCAATATTTCAAGTTACAAGGCCTAAATATCAACTGTCATAGTCCTTTCCTTGCAGAGCTTCAGTGCCAGGACTCAAGGAAACAGCATGAAGATGAGTTGAAGGAGCTTTAGGCAGGATATCAGGAAAACATGCGTGCCCCAGAGGGTGCTTGAGCACTGCAGCAGGCTCCCCAGGCCAGTGGTCACTGCAGCAAGGCTTCAGGAAGTGTTTGGACAGCACTCTTGGGCACCTGGTGTGATTCTGTGCAGGGCTAGGATCCTGGCAGGTCCCTCTACCTCAGCATATTCTAAGAACCTAGGCTTCATTTCCCAGGGCTTTCTTCTAAAAAGGCTCTTTTCCTTCCCCAATAGACTGAACTTACCTAGAAAGTATTAACTTCAACTTTGCTCTATCGTTTTTACTGTAGCCAGGCCAATCAGTCTGAAGGGTTTGAAACAGATGCTCCTTCAGACTGAAGGAATTATCCTTTGCATTCAGGTCAGCAACCTACAGGCACACATTTCAGAAAACAAATGTTCATTACATCTATGTGCAAACTACAGAAATCTAAAAGGGCTACTTCAGTTGGGATGGCAAAACATGGCTCTCATGGTATTGTGAATGTCCTCAGGGTGAAAAATCCCTGCCACTGCCCTGGGCAAACACAGCAACAAACATCACAGCTTCAGGGAATCAGTTCCTTAAAGTCACTGTAGGATCAACTAAAAGTGTGTCCATGTTGAATTTGAGTCCTTTGACTAAGTTCCAAAATGATTTTTCCTAGCTAAAGAGGAAATATTCCTATTTGATATATTATGCAGATGGGGAATATTTAAAAAGGAAGGAAGGAAGGATCTCCTGCATCTTTCAATGGGTGTGCATTTTATGAAAGCCTATGAGAAAGAAATCCCAGTGGAACTTAACTCGAAGGACTATTGGCAAAGTCTCTAATTTCAACCGGTGAGGAAGTAGTAAATTATGAATAGTAGAATAGCATGATGGAAGAAGCACTGGCACAAGTTTCACGATCTCACCTCCTGAAGGATTTTTCCAAGGGAATCCTTGTCCTTTTGCCTGACTCCATCTCTCTGCAGCCGAGCAAGTAACTCTGGCTCCTTGTAATCCCTCAGAGCAAGTAAATGAATCACCCTGTCCCTGTAGGGTCGGCCGTAAACAGCAGCGCAACCGCTCCAGTCAATGTCTGCAAGTCTCACAGTCATCATCCTCCTCTTCTCAGGCACAGGACCTGAATTGCTTTGTTGAGCTCCTCTGACCTCTGCTTTTTCTCCTAAAGTGAGGGAAAACCAGAAACAAATAGTTCAAATTGGAGGTTTGGAGAAGGAAAGGAAGTTGATTCAAAAGGATGTACCAAGACTTTTGAGCCTCTGTTCAGTATTTACAGACCTCCAAGAATCTAAACAGTGAAGCATTAAACAGAAACAGTCATTAAAAGCTGGTAAAGGAGTGATACTGAATGGGAAGTTTTTATGAAAAATTTTTTATGCATGAAGCTTTTATGTGATTTCCCCTGTTCGTAAGCTCAAGCATTGAGCTATGTCTAGAATGACATGGACAGTGGGATTAAGTGCAACCTCAGCAAGTTTGCCAAAACCAGAGGCATGGGATGCCATCTGGAAGGACCAGGAAGTGGGGCCTTTGGAACCTCATCAGATTCAACACAGCCAAGTGCAAAGTGCTGCATCTTTGGGTTTGGGACTTTCCCTGACACCAAGAGAGGCTTGGAGATGAAGGTGGGGAGGACTTGGAAGTGCTGGTAGATGGGAGGCTAAATATGACTAAAAAAACATACAGATATCCAGTAAAAAATGTAATGGAAGCATATCTAAAAGTGGTCCATCAGTTTAATACCCTTCATGCTGGGATCGTGTGGCTCCTTTTGTTCTTGGCTCCTGCACTCTCTGCTCATCTCTTTGGCTTTGCTCATGGCAAGCATTTTATCAAAATCAAAGGATGGGATTTTTCCACCCTGTCTAACTCTGTTTTCTCACCTTTGGAGCTAGAAATCTTCCCCTGCACCCTGACAGGCACTGGGATTCCAGATGGAGTCCGAAATTTATCTTTCTCTTGTAGCTCATGCGTGGAGGTGGAAAAGGAGCTGACACTTGGAGAGAGGTTCAAAGTTGAGCAGGATGTGGAAGGTAGGTCCAAGGAAGAAGGACAGCGGCCACCAGCTGTTGGCTCAATATCACAGGGCTCTTGGTCAATCCTCTGCCTCTTGGTCCTCACAGGATTGATAAAGGCAGAAGCCAGAGGCCGTTTCTGCAAAGATGATCCCAATTAATTTTGCTCTGAAAAAGCAGCATTTCTGACCTGGCCATGGTTGAACACACACCTTTCTTACCTAAAATGGCCTGTCATACAAGGAGGTGCTGCAGCTAAATATGTTCTCTATTTCATTCCTACTTTCTCACCTGAGTATTCAGCAAGTCATCCTCCAACTCTGTAGCTAAATGGCTTTGGGAGAGAGACATTCCCTTCAGCACCTCTATCAATCTCGTTCCCTATTTCTGCTTAGACACCCCAGGAACACACTCAACTCCTGCTGTCACACACCCACATAATTCACAAAGCAACCCCAAGAAACCGCCAGTACCGTGCTGATCACAGCGTGTTCAGTGCAGAGATGATAACAACAGAGAGAAGCCCCAGTCTGACTGCAGGTCCCATTCCTGCTGTTCTCCAGAGGAAACCCTGGATCACAGCCTCTTCCCTACCGAGCACACGCTGCTCCCACCTGTGCACAGCAGCAGCTCAGAGCAGCATTGCCAGACACAGCTCTGTGCCCGCCTGTTGACAGAAATTCTGTAGGCATGGAGGTAGGACATAAGAGGATGCTGGGCCCTGCAGCATTTCCTGCTCTGGCTGGGAAAAGAGCTAGGGAAAACCAGAGCTGTTTAAAGACAATTCTTTAAGGTATAGAAAATATACCTTTCATGCAGTGTTTTCCAAGATTCTGAATTTTTTCCTTGCCCTCTTGTATTGATTTTAAGCCTGACAAGTCCAAGGTATTCCCTGATGATTCAGAGTCCCCTCCTCACACATGGGATAGCCTGAACCAAAATGGGAGCCTAAATGCTGCTTAGGACAGAAAAACAAGTTTCCTACAAATGCCTCAGTACTGGAATATGTCCTTATCATAGACTTCAATAAGATTTCTCTTCAAACAGTAGCACTGGCATTACCGTGCATGATTTAGGTACTAGAGCTGCCGTATCATCAAGAACCCTCCACAGACACAGCTAGGTACCAAAAAGTATGTCCACATCTTGTCCTTAGCAGAGTTTCCCACCCACTTGTGACAAACAAGTCATGTGTGTGCAGCTTGTTGCAGGCTTTGACATTGTAACCATCAGGAAAAGTATACAGGAATCCCAGTAGAAGTATACACTTGCAAGTTTATATACTATAGAGACAGCACTACTGCTTGGACACCAAGAGCAAGCGGGAGAAAACATCATATATGTTAGAGAATGCTTAAAACTTCACAAAATACCTGAACAGTTCTAGGTGGAGTATTTCTTTCAGAAGGTCCCAGAGACAGTGACTGGCTGGTGCTGGTGACATTTGGAGCTGGAGCTGTTTTTCTGTAAGGATGGTCCAACATTTCAGGTTACAAGGCAAAAATAAGAGTCATCATTTTTACCTCACAGCGAAAACAGACCTTCATTTCCCAGAGGGTTTTTTTGAAATGGTTGTTGTCCTGACTGAACTTACTGAAAAAGAGTCACCTCCAATGTCTTTCTATCTCCTTCACTGTAGCCAGGCCAATCAACCTGAATGTCTTTGAAGAAACGTTCCTTCAGACTGAAAGAATTCTCATTTGCATCCAGGTTGGCTACCTACAGGCAGACATTTAAAACATCAATATTCATTACACCTGAAGGCAGACTACAGATGTAAAACTGGTAGTACAAAGCTAAAGCAAAGCTGAAAAGAAAATCATGCACCAGTTTTCCAGGATTTTTGTTTGATGCAAAGAACAAAGCAGCTGTCATGTAAGAAGCAACAATATTAAACACGTGTGGTCCATTTGGGCTGTAGAAATTTGGATGTAATAAATACCAAACTGCTGCAAGCATGGAGGAAATGGATGCTATGAAAACCTCTCCCTGCACCAGGGATCCAGGTTTTTTGGTTTTTACACAGCTTTGGGAACCAAGGTACACTATGCCAGAACTCTCAGTCTTCACCATTTGAAATACATGGAGAGACCAGGTTTTTCCTTTCTGTTTTCATTTTCTTTTTTTGAGTAGGTCCTGAAGAACACCATCTCCATGAGCAAGTCCATATTTTTCCACCCTCAGGAGGACACCTGCTGCCCTCTTGTTTCCCCCAGCTACATTGCCATGGCAGAACACAGCCTGGACCTGTAAGGGGCAGGATTTCATCATCCCATGAAGCACCACAGGATGTTGGCATTTGTCTCTGCAAACAGAACTGCTTTTCTTCCTCAAGTGTCTGCTCAGAGGAAACTACAGCTTCCTATGGAACGCTTATAGGAGATAACCTACCCTAGAGCTACACTTCAACAGCTTAACAGTAACAAAGATATCCAGAATCGGGAATTCACTTTTTAAAAGCAGAACTCAGGCTGTGTTGGAAGAGAAGGAAGACTGTGAATATAAGAGCTCAGCAAGTTCTCCCTACTGGTTTTTCATGTATAGAAAAAAACAACACCACCTCCCTGTGAAGCTAAGAAAAACGTCAATAACAGCTTTTCAGGATGTAGTGCTGTTCACACAGCCCTTTCAGAATGCAAACCAGTATCTTCAGGCAGTTCACACTGCAAACAATAAACTACTCCTTCAAAATCTCCTTCAACATGAACGAAAATAAACAGAAAGGAGAATTTTTTTCATCTCTTACCCTCTAAGGAGCTGAGCTTTGAAATCTTATCATCACTTTTTTCATAGCTAAAAAGGAAATATTGCTACTTGATATGTTAATGCTTGCATAATTCAGCAACAGCCTACATTGAGAATATTGAATAAGGGGAATATTGAAAAAGGAAGGAAACAGCCCGTGCATCCTTCAGTCCAAGTGAATCATATGAATGGCTGTAATAAAGAAATACCAGAGGCACTAAAATGACAAATGGAATATTATGAGAAATAACAGGTGCCAAGGAAGCTGAAGACTCAATCCACACAACAGCAAAGAAACTCTGTGCTCAAAGTTAGGCCACCACCTTGATCATGTAGGATTTGCCTGGAACACCCTTCCCTGGAAGGCAATCCGCACAGATCCAAGTAGAAGGAAATACCATTGAGAGACCACCAAATCCGTTCAAATTATATACTGCCCTATACAGCTACCAAAATTCCCTCCTCTGAAACTTGCCCCAGGTATTTTAAGGACCTCAGCTAAGTGTTTTGCCTAGCTGAGAGTTTCACCCTGTGAAGTTACTTTATGAAGCAATTTAACAGTGCAAGGGAAAGAGGGAGGATTAAAATAAGGCATGAGAAGCAACAACATTACAAAGAATTTATCATTGCCAGCTATTCTAGAAAAACAACAACAAGGCCTCCAAAGTTTTGAAGATTTCTTTCTTTTTGTCACATGGACTTGCAGTTGGGTGGAAACTGGGTAAAGCTGATGGGAAAATGTAAACAAGGAGCATTTCCTAAGCCTGTCATTGGTTTCTAATTGAAACCCTAAAGTAAGGCTGCTAAGAGTTAGCATTGCTGGCAGCAGCTCCAGCATCTCACCTCCTGAAGGATCTTTCCAAGGGATTCCTTGTCCTTTTCCACAACTCCCTCTCTCTCTAAGCAGGCAAGTAGCTCTGACTTCTTGTAATTCTTCAGAGCCAGTAAATGAACCACCCTGTCTCTGATGGGTCGCTGAGAAACAGTACTGAAAAGTCTCCGGATGTATTTTGCAGGGTTCATGGGCATCGTTCTCTTCCTCTCAGGCACAAGATCTGGAGAGCTGTGTGGTGCTCTCCTGAGCTCTGGTATTTTCACTTCAGTAAAGAAAAAACAGAAAACGAATTGTCAAATGGGGAGCGGGAGGAAGCAAGGCAGTTGATTCAAAAGGATGTACCGACACTGTTGAAACGCTCTTTGTTCAGAATTTATAGATCATTACAAATCAAGATAGTAAAGCATTGGGAAGAAACAGTCATTAAAAAGCCCACGTAAAGGAGTGATACTGGAAGGGAGGTATTTATGAAAAACTCTTTATATGCACAGTGGTTTTCATATGATTTCTGCAGTTTGTAAGCTCAAGCACTGAGCTATGTCAAGAGTTATATGGCCAGTGGGATTAAATGCACCTTTGGCAAGTTTGACAACACCAGAGGCATGGGGTGCCATCCAGAGGGACATGGAGAACCTTGGCAAGTAGGGCCCTGGGAACTTAACAAGGCCAAGTGCAAAGTGCTGCATCTTTGGAGTTGGGACATGGCCTATCCCAGCTGGGCATGGGTGCTGGGATGGGATGGGGAGCCTGGGATGAAGGTGGAGAGGACTTGGGGGTGCTGGTGGATGAGAGGCTGGACAGGAGGCAGCAACGTGTGCTGGCAGCCCAGAAAGGCAACCGTGTCCTGGGCTGCATCAGGTGAAGTGTGGCCAGCAGGTCAAGGAAGGGGATATGACACAGCAAGCACTGTTTTGAAACCAGGAATTTGTGCTTAGTGGCTGAGGGAGACTTCATGCGTATTGGTGAGAAATCCGGGAGATTTGTGTCTTCCATCACACACACACAGACTGACCTTTCTTTACACGCTCCTTCAGTCTTGCAATGTACGTCAAATTCTTAATGCCTTTCTCCACTTCCTGTTCCTTGGACCATGCCTCTCTGATATTTGTCCGCAAACCTAATTGCACAAACATCACACACTTCAATTATTTAGAACACTGTAAACATGCCAGTTGTCAAGGGAAGACACTACTAATGTTTTGAGTTCAATCCAATGTGGATAAAGAAACTTCCCACAGCATTCAAACAAAACACCTCCTAAAACCATACCCCTGAATGACTTCTAAAGAAAATTACCTGAAACCATAAGCAAGCATTAAGATGAAAATTAGGTAAGAGTTCTTCACCCAGAGGGTGGTCAGGAATTGGGACAGGCTCCCCACAAGACTGCGTACGGTACCAAGTCCACCAGAGCTCAGAAAACATTTGGACAAGTTCCACAGGCACCTGGTGGGATTCTTGGGGACAGAGCTGCACTTTCATCCAACTCTGATTCTGATTCTCTGATTCTGTGACAAGGCCCAGTCCCTAACTGGTACTGAATGGAGTATGTTGCAAAGGCACCCTGTACCCTACCAGCAACCAGACCTGTCTCACCTGAGTTTCTCTGTGCCAGCCTAAAGCCAAAGCAGCACCAAGTTCCACAATTGTCTCACTGCTGCCAGTCCTCACACCCCAGTTACTGAATGTTAAATATTCCCTTAAGATCTATGTAGACCACCACCAAGAATCACATGTGAAACAGAACGTTCCCAGTGAGAAATGTGAAGTTTTGTTTTGTCTCTCCAAAAAGCCACCCTGACACTAGTTTAAAATGCTCTGCACTAGCCTAAGGCAGAGCAAGAGCTGCACTTGCAGTGGCAGGGACGTCCCTGCAGGCAGGTGGCTGCAGCCACAGCCAGGTGAGAGCCTGATTTTCTCAGGGCAGCTGGCTGTACTTGGCTCAGTTCACTGCTGCAGGCAGCACCACTGAATGCCTGGAAGGGGAATATGCACCTTGAGTCTGCCTGGAACCAGGCTCCTTGGGGAAACAGCATTGAGAACAGATTAATAAGAAATGACATCACCTAAGCACGTGGTGCTTTGTGGGAAATGATGGGATTTGTGGGGAAGATGACATCAATATCTTCCCTTCAATTCCCTTGAAAAGAATCCAACGCAGCGTTGTGGCAACGCTCACTTATTAACAACCAAGACAAAAAATTAAATCAAGCAAAGTTTCCCATGCTGACTTTATTAAATGCTCTATGCAACTTCCTCAAAAATGCATAGGTTTTCTTCCCATTTCCCAATTAAATTTAAAGAATAATGACAGTGCCTAGATACTCCAGAATCAAAACCTTAGCTACCAAGGCAGTGAACTTAGGTGCATGAGGTAGTCCAAACCTTGACCTCAATGCTCCAAATTGCATCACATCAACCAGTATGTGAACAGGGAAGGACTGGCAGGCTTTCTCAGGGGAAAACAAACTAGTGGCTAAATGCAGTGACAAGAGACTGCAAGGTTGATCTGAGGCCATACCACCTCCAGTTGAGATCTTGGAACACAAGAGATCCCCCTGTCCCAGGAATATGCTGCAAAAATGAATTACCAAGTTGAAAATCTTACAAACATTGAGCAAAATGTGAAAGGCAACCATACCTCCAAGTGGGGTATACAATTTGACATTCTGTCCACTTCCATTGTGCGATGCCTCACTGGCATTTGGCTAAAAGGAAAAAGATATTTTCTGTAAAAACTTCAGCCTACTCTCCATCACTGCTGATTAACTAGGCCTCTTGTTTTAAACAAGAGCTCTATTTGTGAAGGTTTGCTGTCACATCACTAGAAAGGGCTGCTTTGACACAGTTCTCCCTCTGCAAGCAACCGGCTACAAAACTGCCCTGAGAGAGCAACCCTCACTTAGCCTCTAATGCAGCCAAGCATTCAAGTAGCAAGTCATCCTTTCCCAGTTGCCGGAATTTATAGACACAGGCTTCCCTTGAAATCAAGTGCCTGAGTACAATTGAACTAACCAGTGTTCAGCTAAGAATGCAGGTGAGAATGGTTCACAAAAATATAAGAATTTTGGATGCAACCTGGTGCTGGGATTTATTTGGTACTAAGGAAGCACATCTTGGCGTCACCTCCAAGAAGAATTTCATCTGCATAAGGTGATTGTCTACTCTCAACAGGCATGAAAACCCTTTCTCTCGTCCTCAGCTCTAGATACAATTCTTTGCAGCTGTGAAATGGAAGCAGTTTATCCTTGGTTGATCATATAGAACAGAATTTGGGTTGCTTGGCTGATCTCATAATTTAGGGCATAATGTATCGCATTCTGCTGGAGGTTAAAACTCACTAAAATGTTCATCAGTCTAAGTACATTTTTAACAAAAACAAGTACTGCCATCCAACTGCTTCATTCTGTAGGCAGAATTGTCTGAGATAAAATCTAAAAAGCTATGATAAATGGACTGAAAGATGCCCATCAATTTTCATGAGAAGGGAGACATCAATACCGAATAGACAATAGAATATTACTTAATTGAAGAAAATATGTCATTTAGAACCAATGAAGATTAATTTTTTTGTTAGCTAAAAATGCTAAAATTTCTTTGTTTGGAAAAGCTTTGAAAATGGTGTGCATGTGGCTGGAGTTCTCCACTATGCATCACAGCTGAGAATAAAGAAATGGCTACTCCTAAATCTAAAAAATATTGTTAGAGAGTTTCCTTTCTCCTGACATGTTCTGTGAGTACAGTGCAAACAAGGAACAATGAGAAATCCATGCATTTTGACCAAGAGCCATGCCCAGAGCATGAATTTCCTGAGTGTCCCAGCGTGGAGAACATCTGACTTTGCCTGGCACCTCCTCAGTGTCATCCCTGAGAAACACATCCCTCAGAGAACTTCCCATTCCACTGGCACCTCTTCCGTGTGATCCCTGTGAGTTGCTTCCACCCGGGCCGCTGCCTCAAAGGAGCCCTTGGAGCACCAGTGGGGCCCCAGCCCTGCCCAACAGGTCCCACAGGGTCAGCAGCACTGACACCAACACCATGGCCAAGCCCCCACCCGCTGGCAGCCCGCAGCACCCGACACCTGCCCCTCACCTCTTGGTCCTGGGGCCTCTGGGTCACCCTGACGGGCACGGCAGTGCTGTCGGGGGCCCTGTGGGACGCAGTGCAGAACGCTCTGGATTGTGCCCAGGCCCACGGCTCCGCCATCCCGCTCTGCCTCGGGTGCTCTGGCTCCCACACAGCCACTGAGCCTGCTGAGAAATCTGCAAAATGCAAAATATTTGTTAGGAAAATGTGTGTGAATTTGTCCCTGAGCCCCCCCATTTCTGCACAGAACTGTAAATAATTACCGCCACTCAGTGTGTGGATCGGCCTCTTGAACAACGTGCGCTAGAACCAACCAAGCTGGAACAACACTCGCTCTTGCTCTGACATCTCTGCTCTCAACGCTGCTGCTGAGGGGTCTGACCGGTCCTGCTGTGTGCTGGTGACAATGGCCACGTGTCCTTGGAAACGGGGAGTTCCATGTTCCAGGCTGGGTGGGATGTCACTGAGGAGCGGGACGCCACACAGCTGGGGCACAGGGAGTTCACAATGGGCACACATGGGGAATGCCCTGTCTTATCCCATGACTGACTCAGCTCACTTCCAAGTGCAGAAAGGGGTGCTCTGGCCACACCAGTTGCTGCAGTAGCTTTGCAAACCAGGGCTAATGAAGTGTTTCTGCACAAAAGTGCTGCACTTGGCTCTCTCTGAGGCAAAGGAGCAGCTTAACACTCCTAACCAGCGCAGCAAGGTGCAGCCCCCCCAGCACTGGGCAATCCTGTCATGGACCAATCAGTCTGTGAGGCTTCCAGCACATACACAGTCACTCAAATATTATCTCTTTGACAAAACCCCCTGACCTTTCCTCATCCCAGTCTCCTAAAAGGAAACAAGTCAGCAGCATGCCCAGGCCCCCATGTGCTGTGCAGGAGGAGCTGACATGGAAAGGCTCATGCTGGCCCTGAGCACAGTTACAGGTTGATAATTATGCTGACTGCAGCTGGCCATTGAAGTTACTGACACATGTAGATAACATTTTATACTCAATTTATGATGGTTTTATTGTCATTTTCCCCCTACCCAAGATTATTCCTGATTTAAGTCAGCTGGCACCAAAAAAAGCGATGTCCAGTCATTACCAGGAGAGATAATAAGAGCATGTAGTTAAGAATGTGCTGAATATTACCATCCAAAGCACATTTTCAATGACATCTTGTATTTTTTTTCAAGACCATGTCTAGATCTACCCATGTCTCATCTCCTGGCTGCCTCACTCACAAGGACAGTGCAGTCTGGGGAAAGAAATGGGGGAAGCAATTTGTCAAACACCAGAGGCCACATCTGTGTCCCTTTTTGGGAATGACTGGATGGTGTTGATTATGGATCCTCAGTTATGAACTATTGGAAAAGCCTGTGTATGAGTCATTAAAGGATTCCATGGACGTGTTACACTGGACTCCAGAATGTCCAACAACCTTTCTATATATTTTAAAGGTTATTGATGACAACTCCTGCTCTGGAGTTACCAGATGTGACTGACCCCTTTGCACTGTTCATGCATGAGTACTTTTGCCTTGCACAGTAATTCCATCTTTAGCTCAAAGAATGGGAATGAAGGAAGTAACCCTGTGGTATTTTGAGCCTATTTCTCAAAAGACAGCTAACCTATGTATAGAGGGATGGCCCCTACACCTCAGAGCAGGAGCCACCATGGTCTTGATTGATAGAATATACTTGAAAATAAATGGGAAAAAATGTGACAGTTTATGTGCCACACATGGTTATGTCTCATGTAGAACAAAAAGGACATCACTGGTTTTCCCTGAGCAGAATCTGAAAGTAACAGGTGGTAGTCCTGGAACAAAAGACCTTGAGACCCAGGCCCCTCAAAAACTTTCTTTGTCCGTGCTGCACATGTGCCTAGAGTGACATGTGGGTCACCTTCCTGCCAGTTCAGAATGTGCAGAACTGTACCTAAGTACTACTTCTGTTCAAAGTTTTCTAGAGGCAAAAAGGTTGCTGGGACAGGGGCACTGGGGGAATGTCAATAAGTAGTAGGTTGTCCTGAAGTCCCTTTTGCCGGGCAGATGCCATGGAGGTCTCTCACCCAGAAGAAGAGCCAGGACCCGCAGGGCAGATCCTGTGTCCTGGATCCAGCCAGAACGGGGGTAAATTTTTCACCAGCCAGGAGGAGCATGGCCAGAACCTTGGGGTAATTGGATATCACCTGCCACGTGGCAGGGGGAAGTGGAAGGGGTTTGTTCTTCCTCCGCCGGTGTGCCATTAGTCATGGGGTGTGCCAAGTTCTGTATGGTGAACAATCATGTGTGACTTGTTCACCTCTTGTACACTCTCCTTTTAGTGTTATTATTACCATAAGGCTGGGCAGTTATCCCAGCTGGGCAAAGAGTAGTCCCAGAATCACTCTTACATGAAAAAGTGGATTGCAAACACAAAGCCATTAATTGGAATACTGAAAAACTTTTGAAACATTGGAAAGATCTATATTTGGGTCTGAAATGGCTCAGATTGTACAATCAAGACTCCAAAAATGTATAGTTTGTAAAAGAGACAACCCTAACACAGCTTACAATGTAGTGCTGAGAGCCATAAAATCTGGGGATGTTCCAAGTGAATAGTGGCAGATGGATTTTACAGAATTTCCCAGAAAATAGGGGTCTAAATCTCTCCTAGTTATGGTGGGTACCTTTTCTGTGTGGCCAGAAGACTTCCCTTGTCACACCAATCAGTCTAGGGAAGTGGTTAAAATATTGTTGAATAAAGTAATACTTAGATTTGAGGTGCCTTTAGGAATGTCATCAGATAGAGGTTCCCACTTTATTGCAGAAGGGGTACAAGAAGTTAGGAAAGCCTTGGGAATAGCTTGGGATCTTCATACTCCTTATAGGCCCCAAGCTAGTGGCAAAAGAGAGAGAATGAATTATACCATCAAATTGAACTTGGGTAAAATATGTTAGGAAACCTCCTTGATATAGGTCCAAGCTTTACATGTTGCTCTACTTTAAATTAGAATTCAGCCATGGGGCACCAGCAAAATCTGCCCCTATAAGCTGCTGCAAGCTTGACTCTATCAAGTACCACACATTTCAGGAAACATACACATATAAGGAGAGGTTGATTTGAATAATAACTTCATTTCTCATAGCAAAACTTCACAGGATTTACAGCATGAGCAGTTCTGATCTCCAGACCAACAGGACTGCACATACCAGTGAACCAACTAAGAGCTTAGATGTACTTGAAAGACTGGGGAAACTGCTCTGTTATAGCCAAGAAAGGACTTTTCCAAGTTCTGTTGACAATTTTACTGCATTGAAATTGACAGAGTAAAATCATGGATACATTATTCCAGAATCAAAAGAGCCAAAGCCCCGTAGCTCATAACAACATCTCCTGGGGATTTGAAGAAAGCTGGAGCAAACTTACTTCATGGTTATCCAGTTGGACTTGCTTAAAACATTGGTCTATAGCTGTTGTAATGCCTTATGCTTTAAAATGAAATATAGGTATTAAGAAACTAGTTCCCATATGGAACTCTGTCTCAAGAAAAGGGGGGACTTGATAAGGACCATAGAACAGAGCAGCACAGCGGTGGTAGTCTGTTATTTTACAGTTTGTTCTTCTGTAGTATGTTTTTATATTCCTTGTTATAAGTTTGTAATAGTTCATTCTGTGTAGCCCATTTGGCTTCCCTAATGGCTCAGTCCTGAGTTGTTTACCACAATTTTCCCTGCCAAAATATATGTCAATCCACTTGTCAGTTTTCCTGTATGCCTCCCTTGTTCCCTTGTCTTACCCCTGTCTGTCAAAGACAGCACACTCCTTTGCTCCTGGAGTGTTCCCCGTCTTTCATCCCTTCCTCAAAGCAGAATTGGATTGTCAGGTTTGCTTCCTCCCCGTGTTGGCTTCTCTTGGGGAGCTCTTACCCTGCACCCCTCCCCTAATGCCTCCCTACTGGTCACAGGTTGTGTCCTAGCCGTGTTTCCCCTACCCTTTAAAAGCAGTTCTTGCATGTTCAGATTTGTCACTTGCTCTGCCCCCCTTTGGGAATGAAATCATTGGCGATTCAGACAAGTGTCCTTCCCTTATTCCTGTGCCTCGGTTTCCCCGTGCTCCGTGCCCTGCTGCGCTCCCCACGCCGCAGCGATCACCGCCCCCCGCACCAGGCTGGGCAGAGACTCGGGGGCGGCCGCTCGCGCCTGGCCCTGCGGCCACAGCGGGACAGCTGCCAGCAGTCCCCATCCCTGGCCACTGAGAGCCAGACTCACACAGCCTTGAAGTGGATGAAGGATGTAACTTAGGCAGACAGAAGTCATGCAAAACACAAGCAGGATGCCAGCTCAGTTCTGCAAGGCTGACAAAGCAGAAGTTATTGTGCAAAAAATTATATTCTTCTTACTCCAAAGTGGGGGGTGACAAACAACCACCTGAAATAGACATGTTGAAGACAGAGCCCAAAGAATCATATGAGGACTTCCAATAAGGGGTGCAAATTTGTAAAATAAAGTAATACATACATATCAAATAAGCAGAGATAGCTAATGAATGGGAATTCAGTGTGTAAGATAAAAACTCTTCACCTGACACTCAGGGCACCCGATTATAGGAGGGATCCTCTGAGTGACCAGCATGGTGTAATAAGGAATGCCTGCTTTCTAATACTCAAAGCTGTGTTAGAAAGTTTCTATTTGGCCAATTTTAATAATAACCTCTCCTGGCACAACTTTGAATTATTCCCGTGTGCCCTGTCACGGTATGCCAGGGAGAACTTTAACAACATGATGAGACATATGACCACGGACACATGATGCAGGTGACCAAGGGAGAGCAACCATGGGAATGCAGAAGTAGGAAACAAGAAATTATATTTCTTTTTTTTCTCCAACACCATGTAAGTACAGGTAGGCCTGTGGTGACAACACCTAGTGGAGGAGGCTGATGTTGCCAGCCTGTGGACTGTGACATCCCTTAGCAATGGGTTGTGACCTTACTTCCCCCACTGCTTATCTTGGGGTGACCAGAAGGTGAAATGCCTGTTTTGCTGTCATTGGTGAGTGGAGGCTGATGTCATTGAGCAATGATCTGTGACATCACAGAAGGAACAGATGATGACATCGTGTCCCTTCACTGCTTATGTTCAGTTGGCAGAGCCTGGGCCAGTCTGGCTCCAGCCTGAACTCCATCCAAGCAACATTGTGAGGACTGGAGGATCAAGCCAGGATACACTCGTGCTGGGAGATCTTGGTGCCAATCTCAGAGCCATCACTCCTGTTTCAATGCCCTGCCTGCTTCAGGCAGCCAAGCACTGCAGATGCAGAACTGAGGGTGAGCTGTGCAGGAATATCTTCCTCCGGGGTGGCTGTGGAGTGCATGACGGGACTCAGGGAGCTGGGAGGGTGGCCTCCTCCAGGGGCCTGGCCACTTCTTCCTCCCTGCCCCAGGACAACCAGTGACCATGGCCTCTCCCTCCTGCAGGAGGTGACAGCAGTGAGGGCAAACGGTCCCCGATCCTCATCTCTCCACAGCGTGCTGCAGAGCACAAAAATGTCCACAGAGACCAACAGCAACTGCCCCATCTGCCAGGACACTTGTGAGGATGTGGCTTCTACTTTGCCCTGTCACCACCAGTTTTGCCTGGGCTGCATTCTGCGGTGGACACAGAGAAATCCAGTGTGCCCACTCTGCAGAAGAACAATAGTGACTGTCCGATTTTCTGATCATGGAGCAGACGACTATCTGGAGGCATCCATCACAGTCCCTGAGGAGCTGCTAGATGTCAGCAGCCAGGGAGAGAGAGCTCTCGGCAGCCTGGATGAGAACAACTCCCATCCTCCTGTGGCCTTTCCTTCATCTTCTCCACAGGGGATAGTGTCTCCAGCAGAGCAGGAAGGATCAGGGCTGGAGTTTGCAGGCAGCATCCTGCCTGAGGTCTGGGCAGAAAGTTTCCGTCAACAACAGCATCTCCTGGACTCCATGAGGCCCTGGCTACATGAGAGGCTGGAGGGAATATACCAGGGCTGCTGGTGGGTGGTAGATGCCATAGAGAGCAGCATCTTGCATGGCCTTTGCATCCACGGGCCAAATGCTGAGTTGCTGGTCGAGGTGCTGCAGCCTGTCCTCGAGGAACACACGGCACCACTGGTCCACGATGTCATCAGCATCATTATGAGCCAGTGCCGTGAGGAGGCCCAGAGGCTTCTGCACTCCAGTGCTGTCAGGGATGAGAACACTGGCCCTGTGGCCAGCTCCAGGTCTAGCTCCAGCTCCATCTCCAGCTCCAGCTCCAGCAATTCCAGGAGCTCCAGTTTCAGCAGCCAGAGCTGCAGCTGCAGTTGTAGTTGCAGTTGCAGCTGCAGCTCCAACAGCTGCAGCTCCAACAGCTGCAGCTCCAACAGCTGCAGCTCCAGCAGTTCCCAGCAAGGGACTCCTGACAGCAGCCCCACAGGCTCTGATGAGGAGGAGGAAGCTGGCACATGAGGGCCTTCCCCCTGCCCAGGGCAGCAGTCACAGCCCCCCTGCTCCCAGGGCAGGGACTCATTGTCCACTGGGCCCTAGCATATCTGACTAAAGAGGGGGCCCTCCTCACCAGTCCTGTCAGAGGCTGCCCCACTGGCAGCTCCAGCAGGGCTCATGCAATCCTTTATTCAAGGAAAAATAAATAAATTGTTATTTCCCTCACAAAATCTCTTTGTGCTGCTTTTCCCTTCTAATGCCCTTCCCCTTAAGCCCCCCTGTGGGTGACACTCAGGTGCTGGGAGGCACAGCCAGGGGCTCCCAGAGCCATTGGGCCATGGCAGCAGCAGCTCTTCCCACAGCTTCCTGCTGCAGCTGCACGCCCGCAGAGCAGCAGATGCCATAGGCAGAGCGGGCATCAGGGGAAGCTGAGGACAGCACAGGACCGTGCCCTCAGACTACCTCCATATTTTCTCTCATCTGCCCCCTTGGGAGAGGGGAGTGATACAGAGGCTTTGGCCAGGGTCTATCCAGGGTCAATCCACGTCAATCCACAAGATTTTTCACATCTTGTCCTGTCCTGACTGCCCAAAGGGCTACTGCATGAACAGTTTAATTTGTTCAGGACTACACTTAAAATTATTCCTCCATGTCACACCTGACTGTACTCTGGAATTCACATTCTTCAAAAACTCATGAGGCCTAGGAAAGTTTGTGGTTCCTTCTTGCTTGTGGTTGGTGGCGACAAATCTGCTATTTTGTTGACTGAATTCATTGGAATTGGATGACATCCAACTTGACATTTTACTCCTAAAAGATTAATTTCCTGGGAAGCCCTTGACCTTACTTCATTTTATGACAAAACCAGCTTTCAGGAGGATCCAGATTATCTTCTCTCCTTTCCAAGCACTTCCTCTGCTGTGCTATCTTATACAATGATATGATGGATGTACTGCAGATATTCTGTAGCACAACCTTTTCCAGTGCCATGGTAAATAGCGGGGCTGTGTTTCCAGCCCTGGGACTATGCTGGATTCCACTGCAGGTGTGCCTGCACTCTCCTGATCAAGGAATGGAGAAAAATGCATCATTTATATCTATGGTGGTACCACTTTGCTGCCATGGACTGCAGTTCACACTGAAGACTGAGCACGTCCAGCATGGCAGCACTCGGTGATGGTGTGACTTCATTCAGGCCATGACACTCCACTGCAAGTCCCCACTCTCCCTTAGAGATACGCACAGGCCATACGGGACTAGTAAAGGCTGAGCGAGTCTTGCTGAGCACTCCTGGGTTCTCCAGTTCACGAACCATCTCATGGATGGGGGTCACACAGTCCCCTGGGGCAGTATTTTTGACAATGCACTGTTGTGATTGCATTCAGTACCTGTTGTTCTTTGACCCTCAGCAGTCCTACAGCAGAAGGGTTCCCTGAGGCACCAGGGACCAGCTCTCTAATTTCCTCTGTCTCCATAGCCGCTATCCCAAGAGCCCAGTGATGCCATTTTGGGTCCTTGAAATACCCTCTGCTGAGGTAATCTATGCCAAGGATACACAGGGTGTCGTGGTTTGACACGGAAAGAGAATTTTTTTTGGAAAGAAGAGGTTAATTTAGATATTGACTAATTAAAGGTAGACATGCTTTTGAGAATACAGAGGGGTTAAAAGTAGAATTTTTAGGGGAATTTGCTCTTTTTGGTTTTGGTTAGTGTGCAGTGTAGCTTTTTTTGCTTGGCTCGTGGCTGGGTGGAGGAGGGGAAGGCCGATGGCTTGATGGAAGTAGGCCCGAGGGTGGTGAAGGGACTGGAACTGGGCTGGCCCCTGCAGATGGAAGGGTGGAAGAAATTTAGGATGTCTCTGTTCCCCCTCCCAGAGTTTTTCTCCTGAGAGAGAGAGAGAAAGAGACAGTGGCAGTTTTTTCAGCAATTCCACCACGAGGAAGGAGGAGTGGGGGGAGCTGTAAAGTGCTTAGTGTGTGAGAATTGTGGGAGTCTGGGCATAGAGCTATTCTTGGGGAATTCGGACTTTTAACCCTTTCTTGAGACATGAAAGCTTTGTGAATTTTCCTTTCTCCTTCTGGGTTTGAAAGAGAGGAAGAGGGACACCTTGAACTTTGGGATGTTAGAAGGAGGAATTTTAGATGGGAGGGGGACAAGGAGTGGCTTTTGGCTGGACTTTTCTGTGTTAACCACAACTTGAACTGATCTTCTTTTCTAAGAGAGACTGTATTTTGGGAGGATGTCAGTGAGTTAATGGACAAAAGTGACTTCAGGGCAACCTACTACTTATTGTCATTCCCCCCACAGCCCCTGTTGCAGCTCCCTTTTTGCCTCTAGAAAACTTTGAACAGAAGTAGTACTTAGGTACAGTTCTGCACATTCTGAACTGGCAGGAAGGTGACCCACATGTCACTCTAGGCACATGTGCAGCACGGACAAAGAAAGTTTTTGAGGGGCCTGGGTCTCAAGGTCTTTTGTTCCAGGACTACCACCTGTTACTTTCAGATTCTGCTCAGGGAAAACCAGTGATGTCCTTTTTGTTCTACATGAGACATAACCATGTGTGGCACATAAACTGTCACATTTTTTCCCATTTATTTTCAAGTATATTCTATCAATCAAGACCATGGTGGCTCCTGCTCTGAGGTGTAGGGGCCATCCCTCTATACATAGGTTAGCTGTCTTTTGAGAAATAGGCTCAAAATACCACAGGGTTACTTCCTTCATTCCCATTCTTTGAGCTAAAGATGGAATTACTGTGCAAGGCAAAAGTACTCATGCATGAACAGTGCAAAGGGGTCAGTCACATCTGGTAACTCCAGAGCAGGAGTTGTCATCAATAACCTTTAAAATATATAGAAAGGTTGTTGGACATTCTGGAGTCCAGTGTAACACGTCCATGGAATCCTTTAATGACTCATACACAGGCTTTTCCAATAGTTCATAACTGAGGATCCATAATCAACACCATCCAGTCATTCCCAAAAAGGGACACAGATGTGGCCTCTGGTGTTTGACAAATTGCTTCCTCCCTTTCTTTCCCCAGACTGCACTGTCCTTGTGAGTGAGGCAGCCAGGAGATGAGACATGGGTAGATCTAGACATGGTCTTGAAAAAAAATACAAGATGTCATTGAAAATGTGCTTTGGATGGTAATATTCAGCACATTCTTAACTACATGCTCTTATTATCTCTCCTGGTAATGACTGGACATCGCTTTTTTTGGTGCCAGCTGACTTAAATCAGGAATAATCTTGGGTAGGGGGAAAATGACAATAAAACCATCATAAACTGAGTATAAAATGTTATCTACATGTGTCAGTAACTTCAATGGCCAGCTGCAGTCAGCATAATTATCAACCTGTAACTGTGCTCAGGGCCAGCATGAGCCTTTCCATGTCAGCTCCTCCTGCACAGCACATGGGGGCCCGGGCATGCTGCTGACTTGTTTCCTTTTAGGAGACTGGGATGAGGAAAGGTCAGGGGGTTTTGTCAAAGAGATAATATTTGAATGACTGTGTATGTGCTGGAAGCCTCACAGACTGATTGGTCCATGACAGGATTGCCCAGTGCTGGGGGGGCTGCACCTTGCTGCACTGGTTAGGAGTGTTAAGCTGCTCCTTTGCCTCAGAGAGAGCCAAGTGCAGCACTTTTGTGCAGAAACACTTCATTAGCCCTGGTTTGCAAAGCTACTGCAGCAACTGGTTTGGACAGAGCACCCCTTCCTGCACTTGGAAGTGAGCTGAGTCAGTCATGGGATAAGACAGGGCATTCCCCATGTGTGCCCATTGTGAACTCCCTGTGCCCCAGCTGTGTGGCGTCCCGCTCCTCAGTGACATCCCACCCAGCCTGGAACATGGAACTCCCCGTTTCCAAGGACACGTGGCCATTGTCACCAGCACACAGCAGGACCGGTCAGACCCCTCAGCAGCAGCGTTGAGAGCAGAGGTGTCAGAGCAAGAGCGAGTGTTGTTCCAGCTTGGTTGGTTCTAGCGCACGTTGTTCAAGAGGCCGATCCACACACTGAGTGGCGGTAATTATTTACAGTTCTGTGCAGAAATGGGGGGGCTCAGGGACAAATTCACACACATTTTCCTAACAAATATTTTGCATTTTGCAGATTTCTCAGCAGGCTCAGTGGCTGTGTGGGAGCCGGAGCACCCGAGGCAGAGCGGGATGGCGGAGCCGTGGGCCTGGGCACAATCCAGAGCGTTCTGCACTGCGTCCCACAGGGCCCCCGACAGCACTGCCGTGCCCGTCAGGGTGACCCAGAGGCCCCAGGACCAAGAGGTGAGGGGCAGGTGTCGGGCGCTGCGGGCTGCCAGCGGGTGGGGGCTTGGCCATGGTGTTGGTGTCGGGTGCTGCTGACCCCGCGGGACCTGTTGGGCAGGGCTGGGGCCACACTGGTGCTCCAAGGGCTCCTTTGAGGCAGCGGCCCGGGTGGAAGCAACTCACAGGGATCACACGGAAGAGGTGCCAGTGGAATGGGAAGTTCTCTGAGGGATGTGTTTCTCAGGGATGACACTGAGGAGGTGCCAGGCAAAGTCAGATGTTCTCCACGCTGGAACACTCAGGAAATTCATGCTCTGGGCATGGCTCTTGGTCAAAATGCATGGATTTCTCATTGTTCCTTGTTTGCACTGTACTCACAGAACATGTCAGGAGAAAGGAAACTCTCTAACAATATTTTTTAGATTTAGGAGTAGCCATTTCTTTATTCTCAGCTGTGATGCATAGTGGAGAACTCCAGCCACATGCACACCATTTTCAAAGCTTTTCCACACAAAGAAATTTTAGCATTTTTAGCTAACAAAGAAATTAATCTTCATTGGTTCTAAATTACATATTTTCTTCAATTAAGTAATATTCTACTGTCTATTCGGTATTGATGTCTCCCTTCTCATGAAAATTGATGGGCATCTTTCAGTCCATTTATCATAGCTTTTTAGATTTTATCTCAGACAATTCTGCCTACAGAATGAAGCAGTTGGATGGCAGTACTTGTTTTTGTTAAAAATGTACTTAGACTGATGAACATTTTAGTGAGTTTTAACCTCCAGCAGAATGCGATACATTATGCCCTAAATTATGAGATCAGCCAAGCAACCCAAATTCTGTTCTATATGATCAACCAAGGATAAACTGCTTCCATTTCACAGCTGCAAAGAATTGTATCTAGAGCTGAGGATGAGAGAAAGGGTTTTCATGCCTGTTGAGAGTAGAAGTTCACCTTATGCAGATGAAATTCTTCTTGGAGTTGACTCCAAGTTGTGCTTCCTTAGTACCAAATAAATCCCAGCACCAGGTTGCATCCAAAATTCTTATATTTTTGTGAACCATTCTCACCTGCATTCTTAGCTGAACACTGGTTAGTTCAATTGTACTCAGGCACTTGATTTCAAGGGAAGCCTGTGTCTATAAATTCCGGCAACTGGGAAAGGATGACTTGCTACTTGAATGCTTGGCTGCATTAGAGGCTAAGTGAGGGTTGCTCTCTCAGGGCAGTTTTGTAGCCGGTTGCTTGCAGAGGGAGAACTGTGTCAAAGCAGCCCTTTCTAGTGATGTGACAGCAAACCTTCACAAATAGAGCTCTTGTTTAAAACAAGAGGCCTAGTTAATCAGCAGTGATGGAGAGTAGGCTGAAGTTTTTACAGAAAATATCTTTTTCCTTTTAGCCAAATGCCAGTGAGGCATCGCACAATGGAAGTGGACAGAATGTCAAATTGTATAACCCACTTGGAGGTATGGTTGCCTTTCACATTTTGCTCAATGTTTGTAAGATTTTCAACTTGGTAATTCATTTTTGCAGCATATTCCTGGGACAGGGGGATCTCTTGTGTTCCAAGATCTCAACTGGAGGTGGTATGGCCTCAGATCAACCTTGCAGTCTCTTGTCACTGCATTTAGCCACTAGTTTGTTTTCCCCTGAGAAAGCCTGCCAGTCCTTCCCTGTTCACATACTGGTTGATGTGATGCAATTTGGAGCATTGAGGTCAAGGTTTGGACTACCTCATGCACCTAAGTTCACTGCCTTGGTAGCTAAGGTTTTGATTCTGGAGTATCTAGGCACTGTCATTATTCTTTAAATTTAATTGGGAAATGGGAAGAAAACCTATGCATTTTTGAGGAAGTTGCATAGAGCATTTAATAAAGTCAGCATGGGAAACTTTGCTTGATTTAATTTTTTGTCTTGGTTGTTAATAAGTGAGTGTTGCCACAACGCTGCCTTGGATTCTTTTCAAGGGAATTGAAGGGAAGATATTGATGTCATCTTCCCCACAAATCCCATCATTTCCCACAAAGCACCACGTGCTTAGGTGATGTCATTTCTTATTAATCTGTTCTCAATGCTGTTTCCCCAAGGAGCCTGGTTCCAGGCAGACTCAAGGTGCATATTCCCCTTCCAGGCATTCAGTGGTGCTGCCTGCAGCAGTGAACTGAGCCAAGTACAGCCAGCTGCCCTGAGAAAATCAGGCTCTCACCTGGCTGTGGCTGCAGCCACCTGCCTGCAGGGACGTCCCTGCCACTGCAAGTGCAGCTCTTGCTCTGCCTTAGGCTAGTGCAGAGCATTTTAAAGTAGTGTCAGGGTGGCTTTTTGGAGAGACAAAACAAAACTTCACATTTCTCACTGGGAACGTTCTGTTTCACATGTGATTCTTGGTGGTGGTCTACATAGATCTTAAGGGAATATTTAACATTCAGTAACTGGGGTGTGAGGACTGGCAGCAGTGAGACAATTGTGGAACTTGGTGCTGCTTTGGCTTTAGGCTGGCACAGAGAAACTCAGGTGAGACAGGTCTGGTTGCTGGTAGGGTACAGGGTGCCTTTGCAACATACTCCATGCAGTACCAGTTAGGGACTGGGCCTTGTCACAGAATCAGAGAATCAGAATCAGAGTTGGATGAAAGTGCAGCTCTGTCCCCAAGAATCCCACCAGGTGCCTGTGGAACTTGTCCAAATGTTTTCTGAGCTCTGGTGGACTTGGTACCGTACGCAGTCTTGTGGGGAGCCTGTCCCAATTCCTGACCACCCTCTGGGTGAAGAACTCTTACCTAATTTTCATCTTAATGCTTGCTTATGGTTTCAGGTAATTTTCTTTAGAAGTCATTCAGGGGTATGGTTTTAGGAGGTGTTTTGTTTGAATGCTGTGGGAAGTTTCTTTATCCACATTGGATTGAACTCAAAACATTAGTAGTGTCTTCCCTTGACAACTGGCATGTTTACAGTGTTCTAAATAATTGAAGTGTGTGATGTTTGTGCAATTAGGTTTGCGGACAAATATCAGAGAGGCATGGTCCAAGGAACAGGAAGTGGAGAAAGGCATTAAGAATTTGACGTACATTGCAAGACTGAAGGAGCGTGTAAAGAAAGGTCAGTCTGTGTGTGTGTGATGGAAGACACAAATCTCCCGGATTTCTCACCAATACGCATGAAGTCTCCCTCAGCCACTAAGCACAAATTCCTGTTTCAAAACAGTGCTTGCTGTGTCATATCCCCTTCCTTGACCTGCTGGCCACACTTCACCTGATGCAGCCCAGGACACGGTTGCCTTTCTGGGCTGCCAGCACACGTTGCTGCCTCCTGTCCAGCCTCTCATCCACCAGCACCCCCAAGTCCTCTCCACCTTCATCCCAGGCTCCCCATCCCATCCCAGCACCCATGCCCAGCTGGGATAGGCCATGTCCCAACTCCAAAGATGCAGCACTTTGCACTTGGCCTTGTTAAGTTCCCAGGGCCCTACTTGCCAAGGTTCTCCATGTCCCTCTGGATGGCACCCCATGCCTCTGGTGTTGTCAAACTTGCCAAAGGTGCATTTAATCCCACTGGCCATATAACTCTTGACATAGCTCAGTGCTTGAGCTTACAAACTGCAGAAATCATATGAAAACCACTGTGCATATAAAGAGTTTTTCATAAATACCTCCCTTCCAGTATCACTCCTTTACGTGGGCTTTTTAATGACTGTTTCTTCCCAATGCTTTACTATCTTGATTTGTAATGATCTATAAATTCTGAACAAAGAGCGTTTCAACAGTGTCGGTACATCCTTTTGAATCAACTGCCTTGCTTCCTCCCGCTCCCCATTTGACAATTCGTTTTCTGTTTTTTCTTTACTGAAGTGAAAATACCAGAGCTCAGGAGAGCACCACACAGCTCTCCAGATCTTGTGCCTGAGAGGAAGAGAACGATGCCCATGAACCCTGCAAAATACATCCGGAGACTTTTCAGTACTGTTTCTCAGCGACCCATCAGAGACAGGGTGGTTCATTTACTGGCTCTGAAGAATTACAAGAAGTCAGAGCTACTTGCCTGCTTAGAGAGAGAGGGAGTTGTGGAAAAGGACAAGGAATCCCTTGGAAAGATCCTTCAGGAGGTGAGATGCTGGAGCTGCTGCCAGCAATGCTAACTCTTAGCAGCCTTACTTTAGGGTTTCAATTAGAAACCAATGACAGGCTTAGGAAATGCTCCTTGTTTACATTTTCCCATCAGCTTTACCCAGTTTCCACCCAACTGCAAGTCCATGTGACAAAAAGAAAGAAATCTTCAAAACTTTGGAGGCCTTGTTGTTGTTTTTCTAGAATAGCTGGCAATGATAAATTCTTTGTAATGTTGTTGCTTCTCATGCCTTATTTTAATCCTCCCTCTTTCCCTTGCACTGTTAAATTGCTTCATAAAGTAACTTCACAGGGTGAAACTCTCAGCTAGGCAAAACACTTAGCTGAGGTCCTTAAAATACCTGGGGCAAGTTTCAGAGGAGGGAATTTTGGTAGCTGTATAGGGCAGTATATAATTTGAACGGATTTGGTGGTCTCTCAATGGTATTTCCTTCTACTTGGATCTGTGCGGATTGCCTTCCAGGGAAGGGTGTTCCAGGCAAATCCTACATGATCAAGGTGGTGGCCTAACTTTGAGCACAGAGTTTCTTTGCTGTTGTGTGGATTGAGTCTTCAGCTTCCTTGGCACCTGTTATTTCTCATAATATTCCATTTGTCATTTTAGTGCCTCTGGTATTTCTTTATTACAGCCATTCATATGATTCACTTGGACTGAAGGATGCACGGGCTGTTTCCTTCCTTTTTCAATATTCCCCTTATTCAATATTCTCAATGTAGGCTGTTGCTGAATTATGCAAGCATTAACATATCAAGTAGCAATATTTCCTTTTTAGCTATGAAAAAAGTGATGATAAGATTTCAAAGCTCAGCTCCTTAGAGGGTAAGAGATGAAAAAAATTCTCCTTTCTGTTTATTTTTGTTCATGTTGAAGGAGATTTTGAAGGAGTAGTTTCTTGTTTGCAGTGTGAACTGCCTGAAGATACTGGTTTGCACTCCGAAAGGGCTGTGTGAACAGCACTACATCCTGAAAAGCTGTTATTGACGTTTTTCTTAGCTTCACAGGGAGGTGGTGTTGTTTTTTTCTATACATGAAAAACCAGTAGGGAGAACTTGCTGAGCTCTTATACTCACAGTCTTCCTTCTCTTCCAACACAGCCTGAGTTCTGCTTTTACAAAGTGAATTCCTGATTCTGGATATCTTTGTTACTGTTAAGCTGTTGAAGTGTAGCCCTAGGGTAGGTTATCTCCTATAAGCGTTCCATAGGAAGCTGTAGTTTCCTCTGAGCAGACACTTGAGGAAGAAAAGCAGTTCTGTTTGCAGAGACAAATGCCAACATCCTGTGGTGCTTCACGGGATGATGAAATCATTCCCCTTACAGGTCCAGGCTGTGTTCTGCCATGGCAATGTAGCTGGGTGAAACAAGAGGGCAGCAGGTGTCCTCCTGAGGTTGGAAAAATATGGACTTGCTCATGGAGATGACGTTCTTCAGGACCTACTCAAAAAAAGAAAATGAAAACAGAAAGGAAAAACCTGGTCTCTCCATGTATTTCAAATGGTGAAGACTGAGAGTTCTGGCATAGTGTACCTTGGTTCCCAAAGCTGTGTAAAAACCAAAAAACCTGGATCCCTGGTGCAGGGAGAGGTTTTCATAGCATCCATTTCCTCCATGCTTGCAGCAGTTTGGCATTTATTACATCCAAATTTCTACAGCCCAAATGGACCACACGTGTTTAATATTGTTGCTTCTTACATGACAGCTGCTTTGTTCTTTGCATCAAACAAAAATCCTGGAAAACTGGTGCATGATTTTCTTTTCAGCTTTGCTTTAGCTTTGTACTACCAGTTTTACATCTGTAGTCTGCCTTCAGGTGTAATGAATATTGATGTTTTAAATGTCTGCCTGTAGGTAGCCAACCTGGATGCAAATGAGAATTCTTTCAGTCTGAAGGAACGTTTCTTCAAAGACATTCAGGTTGATTGGCCTGGCTACAGTGAAGGAGATAGAAAGACATTGGAGGTGACTCTTTTTCAGTAAGTTCAGTCAGGACAACAACCATTTCAAAAAAAACCCTCTGGGAAATGAAGGTCTGTTTTCGCTGTGAGGTAAAAATGATGACTGTTATCTTTGCCTTGTAACCTGAAATGTTGGACCATCCTTACAGAAAAACAGCTCCAGCTCCAAATGTCACCAGCACCAGCCAGTCACTGTCTCTGGGACCTTCTGAAAGAAATACTCCACCTAGAACTGCTCAGGTATTTTCTGAAGTTTTAAGCATTCTCTACCATATATGATGTTTTCTCCCGCTTGCTCTTGGTGTCCAAGCAGTAGTGCTGTCTCTATAGTATATAAACTTGCAAGTGTATACTTCTACTGGGATTCCTGTATACTTTTCCTGATGGTTACAATGTCAAAGCCTGCAACAAGCTGCACACACATGACTTGTTTGTCACAAGTGGGTGGGAAACTCTGCTAAGGACAAGATGTGGACATATTTTTTGGTACCTAGCTGTGTCTGTGGAGGGTTCTTGATGATACGGCAGCTCTAGTACCTAAATCATGCACGGTAATGCCAGTGCTACTGTTTGAAGAGAAATCTTATTGAAGTCTATGATAAGGACATATTCCAGTACTGAGGCATTTGTAGGAAACTTGTTTTTCTGTCCTAAGCAGCATTTAGGCTCCCATTTTGGTTCAGGCTATCCCATGTGTGAGGAGGGGACTCTGAATCATCAGGGAATACCTTGGACTTGTCAGGCTTAAAATCAATACAAGAGGGCAAGGAAAAAATTCAGAAAGAATCTTGGAAAACACTGCATGAAAGGTATATTTTCTATACCTTAAAGAATTGTCTTTAAACAGCTCTGGTTTTCCCTAGCTCTTTTCCCAGCCAGAGCAGGAAATGCTGCAGGGCCCAGCATCCTCTTATGTCCTACCTCCATGCCTACAGAATTTCTGTCAGCAGGCGGGCACAGAGCTGTGTCTGGCATGCTGCTCTGAGCTGCTGCTGTGCACAGGTGGGAGCAGCGTGTGCTCGGTAGGGAAGAGGCTGTGATCCAGGGTTTCCTCTGGAGAACAGCAGGAATGGGACTTGCAGTCAGACTGGGGCTTCTCTCTGTTGTTATCATCTCTGCACTGAACACGCTGTGATCAGCACGGTACTGGCGGTTTCTTGGGGTTGCTTTGTGAATTATGTGGGTGTGTGACAGCAGGAGTTGAGTGTGTTCCTGGGGTGTCTAAGCAGAAATAGGGAACGAGATTGATAGAGGTGCTGAAGGGAATGTCTTTCTCACAAAGCCATTTAGCTACAGAGTTGGAGGATGACTTGCTGAATACTCAGGTGAGAAAGTAGGAATGAAATAGAGAACATATTTAGCTGCAGCACCTCCTTGTATGACAGGCCATTTTAGGTAAGAAAGGTGTGTGTTCAACCATGGCCAGGTCAGAAATGCTGCTTTTTCAGAGCAAAACTAATTGGGATCATCTTTGCAGAAACGGCCTCTGGCTTCTGCCTTTATCAATCCTGTGAGGACCAAGAGGCAGAGGATTGACCAAGAGCCCTGTGATATCGAGCCAGCAGCTGGTGGCTGCTGTCCTTCTTCCTTGGACCTGCCTTCCACATCCTGCTCAACTTTGAACCTCCCTCCAAGTGTCAGCTCCATTTCCACCTCCACGCATGAGCTACAAGAGAAAGATAAATTTCAGACTCCATCTGGAATCCCAGTGCCTGTCAGGGTGCAGGGGAAGATTTCTAGCTCCAAAGGTGAGAAAACAGAGTTAGACAGGGTGGAAAAATCCCATCCTTTGATTTTGATAAAATGCTTGCCATGAGCAAAGCCAAAGAGATGAGCAGAGAGTGCAGGAGCCAAGAACAAAAGGAGCCAAAACGATCCCAGCATGAAGGGTATTAAACTGATGGACCACTTTTAGATATGCTTCCATTACATTTTTTACTGGATATCTGTATGGTTTTTTAGTCATATCTAGCCTCCCATCTACCAGCACTTCCAAGTCCTCCCCACCTTCATCTCCAAGCCTCTCTTGGTGTCAGAGAAAGTCCCAAACCCAAAGATGCAGCACTTTGCACTTGGCTGTGTTGAATCTAATGAGGTTCCAAAGGCCCCACTTCCTGGTCCTTCCAGATGGCATCCCATGCCTCTGGTTTTGGCAAACTTGCTGAGGTTGCACTTAATCCCACTGTCCATGTCATTCTAGACATAGCTCAATGCTTGAGCTTACGAACAGGGGAAATCACATAAAAGCTTCATGCATAAAAAATTTTTCATAAAAACTTCCCATTCAGTATCACTCCTTTGCCAGCTTTTAATGACTGTTTCTGTTTAATGCTTCACTGTTTAGATTCTTGGAGGTCTGTAAATACTGAACAGAGGCTCAAAAGTCTTGGTACATCCTTTTGAATCAACTTCCTTTCCTCCTCCAAACCTCCAATTTGAACTATTTGTTTCTGGTTTTCCCTCACTTTAGGAGAAAAAGCAGAGGTCAGAGGAGCTCAACAAAGCAATTCAGGTCCTGTGCCTGAGAAGAGGAGGATGATGACTGTGAGACTTGCAGACATTGACTGGAGCGGTTGTGCTGCTGTTTACGGCCGGCCCTACAGGGACAGGGTGATTCATTTACTTGCTCTGAGGGATTACAAGGAGCCAGAGTTACTTGCTCGGCTGCAGAGAGATGGAGTCAGGCAAAAGGACAAGGATTCCCTTGGAAAAATCCTTCAGGAGGTGAGATCGTGAAACTTGTGCCAGTGCTTCTTCCATCATGCTATTCTACTATTCATAATTTACTACTTCCTCACCGGTTGAAATTAGAGACTTTGCCAATAGTCCTTCGAGTTAAGTTCCACTGGGATTTCTTTCTCATAGGCTTTCATAAAATGCACACCCATTGAAAGATGCAGGAGATCCTTCCTTCCTTCCTTTTTAAATATTCCCCATCTGCATAATATATCAAATAGGAATATTTCCTCTTTAGCTAGGAAAAAGCATTTTGGAACTTAGTCAAAGGACTCAAATTCAACATGGACACACTTTTAGTTGATCCTACAGTGACTTTAAGGAACTGATTCCCTGAAGCTGTGACGTTTGTTGCTGTGTTTGCCCAGGGCAGTGGCAGGGATTTTTCACCCTGAGGACATTCACAATACCATGAGAGCCATGTTTTGCCATCCCAACTGAAGTAGCCCTTTTAGATTTCTGTAGTTTGCACATAGATGTAATGAACATTTGTTTTCTGAAATGTGTGCCTGTAGGTTGCTGACCTGAATGCAAAGGATAATTCCTTCAGTCTGAAGGAGCATCTGTTTCAAACCCTTCAGACTGATTGGCCTGGCTACAGTAAAAACGATAGAGCGAAGTTGAAGTTAATACTTTCTAGGTAAGTTCAGTCTATTGGGGAAGGAAAAGAGCCTTTTTAGAAGAAAGCCCTGGGAAATGAAGCCTAGGTTCTTAGAATATGCTGAGGTAGAGGGACCTGCCAGGATCCTAGCCCTGCACAGAATCACACCAGGTGCCCAAGAGTGCTGTCCAAACACTTCCTGAAGCCTTGCTGCAGTGACCACTGGCCTGGGGAGCCTGCTGCAGTGCTCAAGCACCCTCTGGGACACGCATGTTTTCCTGATATCCTGCCTAAAGCTCCTTCAACTCATCTTCATGCTGTTTCCTTGAGTCCTGGCACTGAAGCTCTGCAAGGAAAGGACTATGACAGTTGATATTTAGGCCTTGTAACTTGAAATATTGGACCATCCTTACAGAAAAACAGCTCCATCTCAGAGCCCCACCAGCAGCAGCCAAGCAACATCTCCAGGGCCTTCGGAGAGAAACGCTCCAGCAAGACCTGCTCAGGTATTTTGTGCATTTTTAATATTCTGTATGCTGTGTAAAGTTTCAGCAGACTTGCTGGTGGTATAAAAGCTATGATGTGAATGTGCAGGAGCAGGCCTAAGCATGTTTTGCCTCAGACATTCCAAGTGCTGTGACAGAAAGGCTGTGGTGAGAAGAGGGGATCCTGCAGGGGTGGAGCAGCACTGTCCTGAGCCAAATTTCTCCTCTGCCTGAAGACTTGAGCTCAGTCCCCACCTCAACTCATTCCCTGGAGGAGGCCTCAAAAGGCTGGCTCTGCAGGAAAAATCTCCTGTACATAAGAGGCTGTCCCAGGGCCGGGCAGATGGGGCCCTCTCGCCCTCTTGTCCCTCTGTCTCTCTGTCACCCTCATTGCTGACTCCAGCTCTGCACTATCCACGTGGCTGCACCAACACAGGATCTACAGAATGGTGATATTCCCTCAGTCCCTCCTCTGTCTCTGTTTCACTCCTCCCTCACTCTGCCTGGGCACACACGGCTGTCCTGTTCTACTCCATGCTCAGTTCAGAAGTTTGCAGTGGGTGTGGGGAGCTTGTGGCCATGTGCTGTGGCTTGTGAGTCAGCAGCTTTGAGAAGGTCCTTGGGAGGAGCTGAGAGATGATTGAAGGGCACTGAGCAGCACTGAGGGCTTATTGGGAAGCACTTGTGAAACTCTCTTGTGCAAATTTAAGGGTTTGTTCGCCAACAGCTTTTGAGTCTGCACAGCAGGTAGCCTGCTGGACCTTAGACTACTGTACCTAAAAGCACAAGAGTTTCCTGACATGTGGCTGCTGTCTTTGTTCATCCTGATGAGAATTCACAAGCAACCATCACACCCTGTACTCCTGTATTCTAATAGCGAAGCACTAATCTCATTTTTAACACATAAAACTCTAAAACAGCCAGGTGCCTCTTCAGTAAGTCATGTGGGAGTTTGACAGCAAAAGCTGAGTATTTTCCTGGTGTGTACAAGCAGAAATTGGGACCTAGATAAAACTTACAGGACATCCCCTTTGGGGGAGGCTTTGCTGGAGATGCTGAAGGGAGTGGGAGCTACCTCCCAAAGCCTTTTAACAGTAGACCTGGAGAAGGACTTGCTAAGTCCTAAGATGAGAAACTAGGAATGCAATAGAACAGATATTTTCCTGGAGGTCTTCCATTATTTAACAGCTATTTTTATTTAAAAAAAAACATGTGTTTTCAACCATTGCTAGTTCACAAATCCTACTTTTTTAGAATGGAGCAAAACCTGATCTGGGTCAGAGAGTAATGAATTGTTTTGTTATTGTTGTAGAAACGGGGTTCTGTCTTGACCAGACCTGTGATGAGCAAGAAGCAGAGGATTGAGCAGTAGCTCAGTTACCTCCAGCCAGCACCTGGTGGCCGCTCTTCTTCCTGGCTGCTGGCTTTGACATCCCATTCTACTTCCTACCTGTCTCCAAATGTCGGCTCCATTTCCTCTGCACCTTTTGGGTTTAAGAAAGACACAAATTTCTGAGTTCTACAATGACAGCAATCATGTGCTGAAGACTACCATGTGAAAAAAGATGTGAAAAGAATTCGGGAGGCTGAAGCAGTAGTGTCCCTTGGATCTTAATGAAGGTATCAGTGTACAGCTTTTCCTAACTCCAGTGTGGATAATGATGGAGTAAAGATTTGATGATTAAGGGAAGCCTCTGCATGAATTAAGGTGCAAGAAAGACTCTATTCCAGAGTCACTAGTACAGACATTATTTAATAGTAAATGTGAACTAGAGGGATAGAAAGCTAAAGGAAGAGATGGGCCAGGCAGGGAGAAAAGCTGAGATGAACACCGAGGTGGGTTAGGCCCGCATAGGCCCTCCCTTCCTGCAGTGCAGTTGCACAGGCTCAGCTGCAGCAGTGGTGCTGCATCCCCTCATTGCATTTGCAGTGCAGGAGGGGAGGAAGAACTGTCTGTCTGTGTGTGTGTGTGTGTGTGTGTGTGTTTGTGTGTGTGTGTGTGTGTGTGGTATAAAACACTGGAAATTGCGCCCAGCTTGTCTCAGAGCAGTGATGTTGGCAAGGGCAGTCAGGCCCCTGCAGCTCTGGGGCTGTGGGGCAGCTGTGGCCTTTGGAGCAGGCAGGGCCCTGGCTCGCACTGGATGCAGCCAGGGATGCTCTGTGGAAGGCTGAGGGCAAGCCTGGCCCTGCAGGGGAGCAGTGCAGTGAGGCCCGTGCTAGGGCTCTTGCTAGCTAATGTCACTGGGCAGAGGCCAGTAGTCCAAGCTACTGCTTCTCAGGAACCTCTCAAAATGCTGAAAGGCATCTGTAGTTTTCTCTTCTAACTTGTCCTGCACACCAGTCAGGTGCATCTGGCCTGGGATGCATCCCTGGCATTAGTTGTTGTCTCTCCCTGTACTGAATTTTAACTTGGTAAAGATTTATTGCTTGTAAATATTTATCTCAAGATGGTTTGAAGTGTTCATTCCCATGTGGAATGAGTTTTTGTCATTCCAAAGAGAACCAGATCTTCAGGCCCAGAAGAGCAGAAGCTTTGGTGTGACAGTATTATTCTCATTGCCACTTCATCTTGGATTTGTATCATGAGCTTGATAAACCTCACACCTGTTGATTTGAGGGAGAAGGTTTGAGTCCCTTCAGTGGCTTTAAGCATGAATGAGTTTTGCCCTCTTTAGCAGCTGCTGGGCTTTGGGTTGTTGTTGTGGTTTCAGACTTGTCTAGAGTTTGTTGTAATAGAACAGCTTCAGTTTGCAAACTTCCCAGAAGGCTCCAAAGTCAATCTGAGAGTATTTTTACTGCTTTACATGAATAAAACCAGACTGGCTTGGCT
The DNA here is from genome assembly GCF_050655825.1 of Lonchura striata. Taxonomy (NCBI): domain Eukaryota; kingdom Metazoa; phylum Chordata; class Aves; order Passeriformes; family Estrildidae; genus Lonchura; species Lonchura striata. The sequence goes on from NC_140740.1 coordinate 13,338,484, forward strand.
TGGTAACCTCTGAGTCTGCCTCAAGGCTATTTTAAAGAAAAGGTCAGGAAATTCTAAACTCTGCAGAAATGCTGACATGCCTGATTTTTTTTATTTATTTATTTATTTCTTCTTCCTAGGGTAGCCCCAGCTACTCTGAGATGAAGAGCAGATGCCAGTACCTCCACAAAAAGCTGTCCCGCATTTAGCAATGAGTATCTGAATTTGGCAAGCAGCAAGTGGAGTCCTGGCACCAGTCGTCTGCTTCAGCAAGGAAACATCTATGAACTCAGGCTGTTTTATTTTAAAAGAAGATTATGTTTTTAGGATTCTTCAAGTTAGGATTGAGTAGATGATTATTTGTTAAAAACATAGGATTAGTTAGTCTAAGATTACAGAATTTAGTATTGAACTTTAGCAATAAAGAAGTTGGACTATTGTTAACAAGAGTACTGAAGTCTGTCCAAGATATATTTGGTGTTAGAGGAAAATGCCGCGGGAGACAAGACTCATGATATCATGATCATCAAGTCTCAGTTTATTGTAACAGATTACATAGTTTATATATGTTCGTTAATTAGCTCATACATATTGCAAAAGCCAAGCTCATGATTGGTTGCTATGTGACTTGTACTATTATCTTAAAAGTATCGTTATGATCGATACATGCCTGTCCGGCTGGCCTTGCAGTTAGAACAGCCTAGTACCCCCTTTGTTCTTCTCTATCTACTTCTACATACTAAGCAATTTCAATATCCTGCTTTCTGCACATCATCTATTCTTCAGGGCCATGCGAACTTTGCAGCAGTCACGTAGCCCTCCCTATTTGGATTAACTTTACAGTATCATGTCCCTTGTCGTTCAACCATTCCTCTGTCAGGCTCTCTTCATCTCCCCCGTTTTCCTTTTGTACAAGAAGGTGTGCATTCAACATTTTCTGCAAAAGCTGCTGCATCAAGCCTTGTAAGCAAGTAAACACACAGGGCAAAACAAGCAAAAGTATCACAATTATGCTTAGAACTATTATGCCATATTTGATGATGTCCCTCAACCATGGTCCAATCCCCAATCCTTTCAGCCAGCCTTCCAAGCCCAATCCGTCCTCCACCTTCAACTGTTGAGTTAGCTCGGTCAATTTTCGTATTTGCTTATGGACGGATGTAGAGTGATCAGATAAGTTCATACAGCACATTCCTTCAAATTCCTCACAACCATGACCTTGGGCTAGCAATAGGAAATCTATAGCCGCCCTATTCTGCAGTGTGGCATGTCTTACTGAGTCTACATCCAAAAGCATGTCACTTAAGGCCTTCGATGTAGCATTTGTCTGTTTAGCTAGCCAGCACCCCAGCTTGTTGAGTTGAGCTAATGCTCCTGCTGAGGCAACACCAGGCGCTAGGAAAGAGGCAGCAATAATCGCCTCAGGGGACCAAAATCTAACATTATCTTGACAGTTACTGGCAAAGTTATTTACACTGCGTCGCAATCTGCTGCCATGATAACGCCGAGCCATGTCTAATATCATTGATGTGTTGGGTGTCAGCAATGACAATCTTCCTAACGAACAAGGGCCTCCCTTTATTCTGGAAGGTATGCCAGCCCAAGCTCTGTCACCACAAATAAAGAATATTCCTCGGGGCAAAGAAAGCGGATTATTTGTTGACTTTGAAACCTTTTTGGCCGTGTACTGACACCAGATACTACTGTTTCTGTAAATTGGCAAAGTGGAATTAACGACAATTGCAGACTCATTGATTCTCTGTTGCTTGCTTGTCCAGTTAAAGTACAAACAGCAATCCATGCCAACTGCCCCCAGTAGCTCTAGCTCCTGGGGTTCTGCCGGGGCGATCGGTAAGTAGGGCACCCACCTGTCCCAATTATCTACAGTAGTATTCAAATTTAAATTATCGCAAGTTGGAACACGTGTAGGACATGGCCATGTATCCAATGGTAGACCGACTAGGCAGGTGGAGAACGGATTGCCTGGGGAAGATAAAGCAAGACAGATGGACTCTTGCCCTGTTAGATTTGCCATTGTGACCCATACATTTGTTTTAGGTTGAGGTGGGACGTATGCCTGCACACTTAGCAGCACGGCTGCGACGACGAAACCTCCTACACTGCGTGTCCCATTCCTCTGGGTCAACTTGCCACTGAATGGGGATGCCAATACCATTCTGACAACAGGAATCTATAATCCCTGTCCTTTTAACACCTAGAATTTTCTCTACTAAGTGCTGTACCCTCCAAGCTAGCCTTCTTAATTCCAGGTCTTCTGTATTTTCTATTAATCTCAGGCTCTCCCTGATAGGCTGACCTGTTAATCGTGTTAAAGCGCGCTGTGGTGAGTCAAAGCTCCACTGGCGCTGACAGGTAAGACACCAGAATGCAGAGGTAAGGTGGTGCTGATGAATCCACCAACGATGAGAGCACCCTCCACAATATATTTTTACCCAAGATTGGTGGTCATAACTATTGCAAGTCAAGCAAGCAAGCGGACAAAAGCGGTCAAAGTCTCTAGCTAACTGAGGCAAGAGGCAGTCTTCAACTTCTCTCTCCGAGTCAAACAGGAATTTAATCTGAAACTCTTCTTCTAATTCATACAGGATCCTGGAGATCGTCCTCTGTAGGCGCTGCCTCCTTCTCTGCGCCGGGCTGGTCATTGGTGGGCCGCACCCACTTAGCTGGGACCCACACAGTACCTGTTGGTGTAGAAACACAGAGATAGCCCCTGCCCCAGTATAATACTTTGGCTGGACCTTGCCAAATCCCTGTTTTTGGATCTCTATACCTGACTACCATTTGCGGAGGGGTAGGGGCTTTAGAGGCAAAATGAGTAATTGCTGCGGGTAACCCCCCATCTCCAAAAATACATAAGTGATTAAGCACAAACAGGCATTTCAATAACCTATCCTGCACGCTGACTGTATCAATGTATTTTTCCAGATATTGTTTAAGAGTTCCATTGGCTCTCTCTACTATTGCCTGTCCAGTAGGGGAGTTTGCAATCCCTGTAACGTGTGTGATGTTCCATGTTTGCATAAAGCGGGCAACACATTTACTGCAATAAGCAGGGCCATTATCAGTCTTGATCTTCTGAGGCACTCCCATGACTGCGATACAGCTGCTGAGATGTCGCTCCACATGAAGGGCCCGTTCTCCTGTCTGAGCAGTAGCCCATATGTAATGGCTGTAAGTATCAATAGTCACATGGACGTACTTCAAACGACCAAAACTAGGTACATGGGTGACATCCATCTGCCAAAGTTCATTAGCTTGCAGGCCTCGTGGATTTACTCCTATTCCCAGGCCCACTCCTCTGTTGTGATGGCTACATATGGGGCAAGCCTTAACAATAGCTCTAGCTTCTTGTAGTGGAATACGGAACTCCTGTGATAGGCCTTTGGCATTCTGATGAAAGATAGCATGGTTCTCTCGGGCCATTGTTTGCCGTGGAAGTACTACATGATGAGCAATTGACACTGACACTAATTTGTCGGCTCTGGCATTGCCTGCTCCCAGTCCTTCATTCCATTTGTGGCTGCGGACATGTATGATAGAATATGCCTCCCTTCTGTTCCTTAAGGCGCGCTTTAATTGAAGAAAGAGCTCGTAAAGACGCTGATTTTGGACCTCCTTGATGGCGGCATCTTCAATCCTTGATGCCACTCCTACGACATAGAGTGAGTCAGAAACAACGTTCAGCGGCCCCAACAAGTGAGACACTGCCCAAATAACTGCCCTTAACTCCAATGTCTGTAAGTTGTCCTGAAATGTTGCTTCCAGTATCTGGTAATGCCATTGTTGTTCTGTCTTCCAGACCACAGCCGCTCTGCGTGATTTGTGGCCTGCGTCTGTGAAAGCTGTAATGGCATTTGAGATAGGCTTCTCCTTTCTGAGGGGTTTCTGTATCCATGTCCATTTTCCTACCCATTGTAATTGTTTGGGTGTAAGGGGTCCTGTACTAACAGTAGCTGCAGATGGAAGCAATGCTTCGGCAAGGGGTGCAGAGTTTAGAAGGTACCAGTCCAAAGTGGGTTTTTCCATGGGTATATTGATTTTTACTGGTTCTGAACCACTTATCTCTAAAATACGAGTACGTCCCTTCTTGATAAGTGTTGCCAGGCTGTCGACCTTGGAGGTTACAGTTCTTTTTTGCTGTAATGGGGGTGAGATCCATTCTAGCACCACTGTCTCCCCCGTTTTCTTTTCATGCTGGGTGACAGCCCCTAATAGGTGGTCCTCAGTGTTCCAAATGGTCAAATGTAAAGGAAGATCAGGATCAAGACGTCTCACAAAACCAGTAGAGATGCAGTGTGTAATGTCGTGTAAAGCACGACGTTGATCTGACGTCAGGCGAACTGGAGTGCAGGGATCGGTTCCTTTGAGGAGTGGGCGCAGTTTGTCTAATAGGATATTAGGAATTCCAGTAACTGGCTTGAGCCATTGTAGGTCGCCCAAAAGCCTTTGCGCTTCATGCAAGGTGTTGACTGATGACTGGATAGATAACTTCTGTGGTGTAACTCGCTGTTGAGTGATCGTCCATCCCAAGTATTTCCATGGAGCAGAAAATTGAATTTTGTTGGCTGCAATGACGAGAGAAGACTTCTCTAAGGTATGCAGGATATCATGGATTTGAGAGTCTAAAAAGGGGGTTGCTTGTGCGAACAGAATATCATCCATGTAGTGATAGATGATGGTATCGGGCATGCGTTGTCGCAGTGGCTGAAGTGCTGCATCCACATATAGCTGACAAATTGTAGGCGAATTACGCATTCCTTGTGGCAAAACCGTCCATTCAAATCTCCTGGCTGGCTCGCCATGATTGAGGGCAGGGAGAGTAAAGGCAAACCTTTTAGTATCTGCAGGGTGCAGAGCAATAGGAGTCTGGTGTGGCAGATGCCAATCAAACACCCACAACTCTAACGCATGCAAAAGCCAAGCTCATGATTGGTTGCTATGTGACTTGTACTATTATCTTAAAAGTATCGTTATGATCGATACATGCCTGTCCGGCTGGCCTTGCAGTTAGAACAGCTTAGTACCCCCTTTGTTCTTCTCTATCTACTTCTACATACTAAGCAGTTTCAATATCCTGCTTTCTGCACATCATCTATTCTTCAGGGCCATGCGAACTTTGCAGCAGTCACGTAGCCCTCCCTATTTGGATTAACTTTACAGTATCATGTCCCTTGTCGTTCAACCATTCCTCTGTCAGGCTCTCTTCATCTCCCCCGTTTTCCTTTTGTACAAGAAGGTGTGCATTCAACATTTTCTGCAAAAGCTGCTGCATCAAGCCTTGTAAGCAAGTAAACACACAGGGCAAAACAAGCAAAAGTATCACAATTATGCTTAGAACTATTATGCCATATTTGATGATGTCCCTCAACCATGGTCTGATCCCTAATCCTTTCAGCCAGCCTTCCAAGCCCAATCTGTCCTCCACCTTCAACTGTTGAGTTAGCTCGGTCAATTTTCGTATTTGCTTATGGATGGATGTAGAGTGATCAGATAAGTTCATACAGCACATTCCTTCAAATTCTTCACAACTATGACCTTGGGCTAGAAGAAGTAAATTAGTGGCAGCTGCTCTGTTTTGCAGAACTGCATGACAGATACTACCTATATTTGTGGCAAGCTCACTTAACATTTTAGATGAAATATTAATTTATTTTTCTGTCCAGTAGGCTAGGATTTTTAATTGTGTGAGAGCTTGCACTGAAGCAACTCGTGGGGTGAAAAATGAGGTTAGTATTACAGAAGTGCACCCCACTTCATATTTCTCATGGTTTTGATTGTTCTGTTTAACATGAAAGGAACAAACTTAATTCTAAATACAAACTACATTTATGATAAACTTAATGTTATGCTTTTGATTATCTAATTGATTGTCCCTCTTTTTCTTTTGCCATTGAAAAGCAATGGTAAAATGAACAGAAAAATCACATTACTAAAACTCATTAAAACTTAGTAAAAAAAGTCTTTAACATAATTAAAAACACACTTATGAAAAAACCCAAAGTCTACAATCTTCTGTGGGTGAAACACAAATCTTTGCACAATCCACTTTTGCTGTGCATCTTCTGATTTACTTGTGGAGAGATTAGTGTTCTCTTGAAATTGATAAGTTTAACATTCTTCAATGAAATCTATCCAGATTCTGCACCTGCTAAAACACAAACAACACTCCCCACAGGGATGGAGGGTCCTCTCTCAATTCTGTTTCCTAAAATTTGCATGAAGAAATGGAAATATCAACATCTTTATAATAAATATGAAAAAACATCAAGAACAAAACAATGCATATAGTAAAGAAACTAACAACAAATAAAAATCAATCAGATAATACACAATTAATATTACATATAAAATCACAGTTACCAAGTGCTACGCTATCAAATTGTCATCCCAGAGTCTGCAGCAGCTGATAAACCTTAAAACAACAGAGATTTGAATAAAACATGTCCGGATCATGTTTCTCCAAAACTCTCTTTGAGGTTCAGCTGCCCTACATGGTCAAATTGTCAAGCCAAAAGGACTTGAATACTTTTTGATGCAGAAAACACCTGGGTCAATCACACCATCCACGTAGAGCCAGAGCTTGGCCAGAGCTCAAACTCTAATTGGAGGATATGTTTTAACACATTATAAAACAAAAGTCCTAGAAATAACAGTTATAAGTAAAAAACCTTATTATTAAAACTTTATCAAACTATCAAATAATTGAACCTGTCTAAAATCTCTTTCAAGACAAAAATTCTCTAAATACAACAAACCCTTTCTTCAGAAATCTGAAAATTTGAAGTCTGAAATCTTGAACTAAAATTTGGACAATGAATTTTTAAAGGAAGATTAATTGCAGCTGCATAAAAGATTGGATAAAGAAAACACATGAGTAGTTAAAAAATCAAAAAGACAGGATCCTGAAAAAACATCTTGTAATCAATCACCTAAAGAGACAATAAAACATATGAAAACTGACTGTAAATACTATAACAACACCTTAATACCTTAATACCTTAATAATAATTCTTATCATAAAAATCAGACAACTCACATTTTATGATTAACTTATTAACAAGAAATGTTTAAAATAGTTTAAGCAAATCCTTTTAAAGCACTCATATAACATTAGTAACAATCACTACTTATCATTACTTACAAAAACTTAACAATCACTATTTATCGTATTATCTATAAAACTTAAAAATCACTATTACTTATATTATTATCTATAAAAACCCAAAGACAGAGATTACAAACTCAATACTAAAATTCCATCAGATGACATTTTCTTAACTCTTTGTTTTCAGAGACATTTTTGGTAATTAAATCATTACTAAAATTTCTATCTTTATACAGTGATTTTTATCTATATCATATTTGAAATAACATTGATTCACATAATGTTCATATAATGTTCATCCTTCTTGGTATTTTGGAAAACACTCGGTACTGCTGTACTTTTTCATTACGTCTCTGACTCTTGTAAGAAATTGGGAAGATGCTGTTGAAATTTTTGCTGTAGTGTCGCGATCCCGCCACCGGCGGCGCTGCTGCTCTCGGCGTTGTCGCTGCCATGGCAACCAGGACTGTGCCGCCATCTCCGCCGCCATTGCTGGGCGCTGCGGGGCGATGAGGGGCGGCGCCGCCTCGCTCCCGTCCTTGTTGTGTCACCTTGTGGATGGGAGAAGAGACACCCCCGCCACGGCCGCGCCCCGCCTGCTCCGGCTTCAGCGCGGCTGAGCCCCAGGAACGCCCCTCTCCCCCTTGCGCTGCTGCTCGGCAGCAAGGAGCCTTCCGTCTCTCGGCTGATGTCCGCTCCGCCCCGGGCTCGCCTCCGGCTCGGTGCTGGCCGGCCCCGCTCTGCCTGGCCCCGCGCCCGCTCCGTTCTACCTGATTCCCGTTCACACAAAGTGAATTTGGGATCCCAGTCCCGTTGCATAAAGCAATTTGGATCTCAATTTCTAGCACCTCAATGCTACTAGTGTCTATGGGAGGTACAGGCATTTCAGAAGCAGAGATGCGAATGGGAAAATTTGTGAGAACCGGAGGGTTTGGCTCACTGGAGAGAAGCGAGGGTTTACATTCCTTATTTTTCTCCAGAGCTGTCCGTATCACTTCCACCGCCCTCTTTTCTGCCTGACACATTAACAATTCGTTATCAACCACTCTCCAAAGTTTACTCATTTTCTTGCCCGGTTTATCCTCATCTAACACTAATTCCCACAACTTATCCCTATATCTTCTCCATTCTGAAAGTTTATGAACACTATGGGGGTTTACGAAAAAGCCGTAAGACTCAGCATGATGCAATAGCGAAGGGAGATCCTTATCTAAGTCAATCCCCCTAATCTGCCTTTTTCTAAGAGAAGCACTAAATAAATCATATGCTGCTTGCCTTTCCATGATTACGTCGGTACCGTTGCTGGCTCCTTCAGGCTTCGGCAGCACGTATCGGCTGAGCCCGCTTCTACGGTCACTCAGGGCGCGGAGAAGAGCGTTTCGCCTCTTCTCTTTATTTTCGCCGTCCTTCCAGCTGCAGGACCCGCACTCCAACGCAGCACCCCTCTCGCCTTAGGCTCAGATCAGGTCCCTGCTTTCGGGCGCCAGTTGTTGGACAGAGCCACGGGAGACAAGACTCATGATATCATGATCATCAAGTTTCAGTTTATTGTAACAGATTTCACAGTTTATATATGTTCGTTAATTAGCTCATACATATTGCAAAAGCCAAGCTCATGATTGGTTGCTATGTGACTTGTACTATTATCTTAAAAGTATCTTTATGATCGATACATGCCTGTCCAGCTGGCCTTGCAGTTAGAACAGCTTAGTACCCCTTTGTTCTTCTCTATCTACTTCTACATACTAAGCAATTTCAATATCCTGCTTTCTGCACATCATCTATTCTTCAGGGCCATGCGAACTTTGCAGCAGTCACGTAGCCCTCCCTATTTGGATTAACTTTACAGTATCATGTCCCTTGTCGTTCAACCATTCCTCTGTCAGGCTCTCTTCAATTTGGTTTATAGTTTCTTCATCCTACCCTAGGTCCCAGTTCCAGTAGCATGTTTTGGGGGTTTATTAGAAATGACACCCAGTTGATTAGAGGAAAAACAAGGGATGAAGCTTTCCAGCCTTTCCTTTCCTTCTTCTCTGAATCTGTTATTTCCCTTTTTGAAAATGGTCAGTTTCCTCTGAATGTTAAAGAGACCACTTTCGTCATATTTAATCTAGTAAGCTTCCTCTATACAGTCTACAGCTTCTCTAAACTGAGGGCTAAGATGTCCAGAGGAGCTGATGAGACTCCTAATCCAGAAGTAGACCCAAATGGGGAGAATTCTGAGTAATGCAGAAAATAAGAGAGAATGAGCCAAACCCCAAAAGAATTTTCTGATCCCCTGTGAGAACCCTGGGTTTGGTTTGGGGTCTTGAGTGGTGGTAAAGTCTCTCCTCCAACCCATGCTTCCAAAGAAAAACTCCACAGCCTCTTGTTGTTTGGTCTCAAGGCAGTTTATTGCGAGTTATCTAACAGATTGTGTTCGCGGGCTGCGGCTGTTTGATCAGCGGCCCCGGCAGAGACACACACACTCCTGACACCCTCACTGTCCAGTGTCTTCTTCTTCTCCCCCCCACCCAGGGCTGCTGCTATTTTTATAAGATATATTACATATAACATGTTTGCAATTATTCCCCAATACCTACTACCAATATTACCAAGTGCTTTTCTACTCTAAACCAATCTGTGAATGCCAACATCACCAAGAACATGGAGGCAAGGAAGAAGAATGAGGAAGAATAGGATCAGCCCACTTTCCTCCATCTTAGAACTTCTGACCCCTATGTACAAAGTAAAAACCCCCCTGTACAGGTGCTAAAACCCCCCTGTACAATACTAAAACATTTTCCTCTCTGTTTTGTAACTACTTTTACTATGCTATCTAACCCTTTGTGACTGCTCGTTCCACCTTCAAAGCTGGTAATTCATTCCATGGCTCAAACTCGAAATCACAGCTATTTCCAGCTGCCTGCTGGGGTCTAGAATGCTTCTGACCAAGGCCTGGAACCTCTAAAAATGTCTGAGAGACATTTTAAGTTCTCACAACAGAGACGTGAGTGTGAAACCACAAAAAGTTGTGTGACCTCATAGGGACAAAGTTACATCGCAGAGATGTCTGTGTGATATCACAGAGATGTCAGTGTGACCTCAAAGAGATGTCTGTGTGACATCACAGACAGCTGTGTGACATCACAGTGATGTCATTGTGACATCCCAGAGATGTCTGTGTGACATTACAGAGAGCTGTGTGACGTCACAGAGATGCAAGTGTGACGTCACAGACAGCTGTGTGACATCACAGAGATGTCATTGTGACATCACAGAGAGCTGTGTGATGTCAGAGAGATGTCTGTGTGACGTCAGAGAGATGTAAGCGTGACATCACAGAGATGTCCATGTGACACCACAAAAAGCTGTGTGACCTCATGGGGTCAAAGTGACATCAAAGAGATGTGTCTGAGACATCAGAGAGATGGCTGTGTGACATCACAGAGATGTCAGTGTGACATCAGAGAGAGATGTGTGGCATCACACAGAGGTCTGTGTGACATCACAGGAGGTTGTGTGATGTCACAGAGATATCCAGGTGACATCATGGAGAGATATCAGTGTGAAATCACAGACAGCTGTATGCCATCACTGAGATGTAAGGGTGACATCAGGGAGATGTCTGTGTGACATCAGTGTGGCATCACACCGATGTCATTGTAGCATCACAAAAATCTGTGTGACATCAGACAGATGTCACACTGACATCACAGACAGCTGTGTGACATCACAGAGATGTTATTGTGACATCACAGAGAGCTGTATGACGTCAGAGAAATGTAAGCGTGACATCACAGAGATGTCTGTGTGACACCACAAAAAGCTGTGTGACCTCATGGGGTCGAAGTGACATCAAAGAGATGTCTCTGAGACATCACAGAGATTTCTGTGTGACATCACAGAGATGTAAGGGTGACATCAGGGAGATGTCTGTGTGACCTCACAGACAGCAGTGTGATGCCACAGTGATGTCATTGTGACATCACAAAAATCTGTGTGACATCAGACAGATGTCAGTGTGACATCACAGATAGCTATGTGACATCACAGAGATGTCCATGTGACACCACAAAAAGCTGGGTGGACTCATGGGGTGGAAATGACATCACAGCGATATCTGTGTGACATCACATGCAGCTGTGTGACATCACAGAGATGTCATTGTGATGTCACAAAAATCTGTGTGACATTAGACATATGTCATTGTGACATCAAAGAGAGCTGTGTGACATCACAGAGATGTCAGTGTCACATCACAGAGAGCTGTGTGATGTCACAGAGATGTCACTGTGACATCAGAGAGAGCTGTGTGATGTCCCAGAAATGTCAGTACGTCATCACAGACAGCTGTGTGACATCAAAATGTTGTCATTGTGACATGCCAGAGAGCTGTGTGACATGACAGACAGCTCTGTGACATCACAGAGATGACTTTGTGACACCAAAAAAAGATTTTTTACCTCATGGCGTCCAAGTGACATCACAGAGATGTCTGTGTGACATCCCAGAAATGTCAGTGTGACATCACAGACAGCTGTTTGACATCACTCTGATGTCAGTGTAACATCACAGATATGTCTGTGTGACATCACAGAGAGCTGTGTGATGTTACAGAGATGTCAGGGTTACATCACAGACTGCTGTGTGACATCACAATGATGTCACTGTGACATCAAAAATGTCAGTGTGACATCACAGACAGCTGTGTGACATCACAGATATGTCATCCTGACATCACAGAAATGTGGATGTGACAGCGCTGAGAGCTGTGTGACATCACAGAGATGTCTGTGTGACATAACAGGAGGTTGTGTGATATCACAGTGATGTCCATGTCACATCACAGAGAGCTGTGTGACGTCACCAAGAGGTCAGTGTGACATCAGAGACAGCTGTGTGAAATCACAGAGAAGTCAGTATGACATCATAGGGATGTCCATGCGACATCGCAGGCAGCTCTGTGACATCACAGTGATGTCATTGTGACATCACAAAAAGCTGTGGGAGCTCATAGGACCGAAGTGACATCACAGAGATGTCTGTGGCTGCACCACTTCTGCTTTGGTTCCTGCCTGCATCTAGAAGTGCCACAGATGTGCCAAGTGGGACCAGTGGCCCATATGCCAAGGGCAGTGTAGTCTGGAGGGCATGAATGAAGAAGAGCCATCCCCACTTTTAAACCTTACCAAAGGCACCAAGAAATGTCACTTTGTAGCTTTAAGAGACAGCTGACTGCAGTGGTGTGTTTTTCTTTCATTTAATATTTGTTTAATATCTGTTTCCCCCCCCCCCCCCCATCCCTAATCACCTCCTCTCCCCAGTGTCAGTCTTCCCTAGCTCTCCCCTAACCCCCTCATCTCCAAGTTGCCAATCCTCCCTTTCCCTGCCCCTTTCCCTGGAACCTTCCCTGTCATTCATCCTAGCCCCCTCCTCAGCTTCCAGACCATTCCCTGTCTATTTAGTGAGGCTCAACACTCTATTGATCCATTTGTACTATTCCACTCCCCTGTTTCCCCTGATAGGTTTGTGATATGTTAGTTCTGCCCTAAACTCCTCCCCTGCTATTCCCTTAGTGGTTACTGTTCCTACACCCCTCCTCCTGAGTTCTGTATAAAACCTCTGCTCCCGCCCCCGAGGGGGTCTTGGGGCTCACTGAATAAAACCATCTCATTCACCCCCAAGTCCCGTGTCGCCTTCGTCTGTCCCCGCGCGCCACAAACTGAACTGCAGAGCTTGCAGGGGGAAGCGGCCGCCCGTTCTCTTCCCTCAACACCCAGCCCGGCACGGCTCGGAGTGCCGCGGCGAGAGGAGCGCATGCCGCGCCACAACAAGCTGACAACTCAGAAGGAAATGCTGAGTGTATTCACAGGCTGAAAAAAGAGGGAATCTTCCAGGCAAGTTAAAGTTTCAGAAGCTTTATTTTCAATCCTAAACTATAATCCTACTCTACAATCCTACTCTACAAAACTACTCTTCAGTCCTGTTCTTAGCTGGTTATGGAGTAAATGGTCCTGATGTGATTATCGCAGTTGGTAGATAGTTCTTTTTGGTAAGTAATGGAGGGAGGGAACAGCTTTGTGTGTCCTTTTGGGGGATTGCCCCAATTTTCTGGTGTCCTCCGTTCATTTTGGGATACCACACCTCCTTTTTGGGCATCTCCACCCAGCGATTTTGGCTTCCACTCCTTCCACTTTGGGGTCCCCCTTTAACTTTGTGCACCCCATCCCCATGTCCCACACATGCCCAGCGTCCCCAGTGTGCACTGAATGGCCAGCAAGGGACTGGGGAATGCTGGGACCCACAGTGATGTCAGTCTTCTCTCCTGGTTACACATAGGACTCCTCGGCCCTTTCTGGGGTGCCCTGGAGTGCCAGAGCCATGGTGAGGAAGTGTCTTTGCTGCCATCCTGTGCAGGATCATGCCTGGCCCATTATGGCCTCATGTCCCCGTCTCTCATTGTCCTCTGACATTCCCTGTGTCCCTGCACCCCTCTCAAGAGCAGGACTTTGGTGCCAAGCCCAGCGCTCCAAATCCACGCGTTGCCTCTGTCCTTGTGGTATCCCCGCACGTACTTTATGGACAAGAATAGCCCTTAGTTAATCTAAGAATTGATACCTGGCTAACAAGATAATGACCCATCACTCTCACTGGTTTGCCCCCTCCTTCCTACCTTCTTTTAGGTGCCGAGGCAATGAGATAATGCTTGAGCTATGCTAAAAGCTGTGCAGAAAGAAGTAGTTACTTTGTACCCAGGGATGGGAATGAAGCACTTTCTAGAAATCAGCAAATTTAGCAGAACAAGCTAACTGCAAAAGACTCACCAGTGCCTATTTGAGCAGACAATCTTGTAGAGCATGTGCAGAAACAGAGGTAAAACAGCTGAAGCCCGAGGAAGCCTTCTGAGCCTTCATCCAAAACGACCACCAGAGGCTGATGACAACCTCCGGTAGAAATTGCACATGGTCTACACGGGCTTACAGAATCATGTAATTAGAAAATATATTGCAATATGAAGGTTAGGAATGTATCATATTCACATTAAGTTAAAAACGTTTAAAAGATTGTTCTGTACAAAGAATGGACAAGTGGTGATTACGCGGGCGCAGGGAAGACAAGCACAGTCAGTATGATTGATAAGCAAGCTTCTTTTATTCAAAAATCCTGTCCGTTTATATAGGGTTTGCTACAAGCAAAGTCAGCAACAGCTTTCATGGGTCAAGTTTACAAAGGTCTTTGTTTTACTTCTCCTACGGGTGGTTACAGATGTAGCTAAGTTCTCCAAGCCAAGTACTCATTGCTAAGTCATGCCTTCCAAGGACAGAGCATATCTTCGAGGCTGTCCTTATGCCTGTCCTTATTATCTCATTCCGAACTTGCTCTATTTCCCAGGCCTAGAGAGACCTTGTACAGTTTCCCAGGCCTAGACACAGAGCCTGTTTCCCAAGCTTTGTTCCCAGGCCAGACACAGGCTGATTCTGATTCTGGGGTCTTAAACAGTGGTATCAATGAATAACTGTTCCATTGATCCATGACCCCTCTCCTGCAACCATTCTCCAGCAAAAATTGCTAAGATTCTCTATCAGTCTATTTACAAAGTAACTGGTTATCCTAATAAATTTAGATACATTTCCCCTTTGATTGCAAATTAATCATTGCACCTTCAAGGCATATCCAGGGATGCACAGGTGACACTGCGCTCATTGTCTCAAACAAGGTGAGCGCAAACATAGAAATCCCCCCCGACACTTCAACATGTAAGCTGTTATCCAACTGCACAAACACCTTCTCTCCTAAACCAAATCCGTGCTTCTGTGTTTGCTTTCATGAACTTAGAATGCACTTTTCAGGACTTTGAAAACAAGCAGTGTCTATGGATTTGAAAATGTCACCAATATTAAGAAAGTCTGTGTTGCAGCGAAGTTGCCTTCTGGCTCATGTAGGAAGCTAGCAGGAGCTGTCACAGAGGGTTTGGCAACCCTATGTATAGAAGCCTCTGCCCTGGTTTTTACTCTGCATGGTACAGTTTTTCCTTGAAAGATTGATAATTTGACATTGAATCAGAGTTTGTCAGTGAAAATAAAAGCGAAAGATCTAATTTACATGGGCTAATCAACAGGTCCAATTAATTTAAACATGGTTTTGGGATGATGATGGGTCTTCAGTGAATAGGTTTTCATTTGGGAAGGGTAGAAGGATATGACCTCAAGGCTGCAGGACAATCCATTTGTTATTAGATAGAAATTCCTGTTATTACCTTCCCATGCATAGTTTTTAACCTTTCTGTAATCTCAAATGACCTGAGTTCTGTGATTATTGCATCTGCACTCTTAGCTGCAAAAAACCCAACATTAAAAGCCCATGGTCATATTTTGATTCCGAAATAAGAAAACATGCAAATTGGTATTTCAGTCATAGCAGTGGCAGACTTTTAGGTTTAATCCAATTCCTGCTATATTCAGAAACCTGCTATTGGCTTCAAGAGGAGCCTTCTGCTAAGAAGAAGGTTCTCTTTTGCTTTAATGACTTTGTCTCCATTTAATTGTACCTAAGAGTTTATCTCTAACACCTCTCTCCCAGCAGCTCCGAGCTGCGGTGTGGCACAGCGCTTGCTGTGTGCCAGGGAGCACAAAGCAGGCTGGCCTGCCGGCCCTGAATATTTCTGCAGAGCACTCTGCAGCTCCCAGCTTTGCTGTGGCTCAGTGCAGAGCTGCAGGATTGCAGGCGCTGCCTCCCAGAGCTGTGTGAGGCACTGGCTCCTGCAGCCGTGAGCTGACAAGCTGTCCCTGCCTCCCGCTGGCCTCGGCTCCCCTGGCACAAGTGCCGTGCCCGAAGGACGCTGCCCTGTGCTCCAGCCTGCCGAGCAGCCCGGCTCCCTGCCCCGGTGCCCAGGGTGCTGCACACACTGCTGACCTTTGCCAGGAGTCGCAGGGCAGCGGCACAAGAGTGGGAATGCTGAGCCAGGCCAGCGGGCCTCGGCTGCCCTTGGCCTTTCTCTCCTCGGGCAGACTCCAGAGGGCCAATGCCTCCAGGCTGGGCTGTGCCCAGCAGGGCTCCGCTTGCCCTCGGGAGCAGCCGGCTGCGCTTGGGCTCTGAGAGCGGAGGATGCGCCCGCTGCCAGCAAGAGGCACGCAGGGCCGGGCTGTGCCTCCTGCAGCTACCAGGGCCTCCTTGCAGCCTGGCCCTGCCGAGGCTCAGGCTGCTCCGGGCTCTGCCAGGGCTCTGCTGCGGCTCCACGCCGGGCAGGGCCGGGCCCGCTCTCAGCTCACACTCGCTGACAGCTCTGCACCGCAGGAGACCTTTCAGAGCACCTCTCTGATCTTTCTGCTTTCTCCGCTGAGCGAGGCTCTCCTCCAGCCAAAGACATTGCTCTTCACGATACAAATCCAAGTGGCAGGCACCCAAATGCTCTTGAGTCACAGCTGAAGGCCTGCATCTGCACAGGATGTTTTGATTGCACCACTTGCCCTTTGCTTTTTCCTGCAAATGCCATTGCCCTTTCTGCCTCAACTAGAAATACTACAGCTGGCCAAAAGCTGCCTAGTTGGCCACATTCCCAAGACAGTGTGGTCTGGAAAGGATGAATGAAGAAGAGCCTTCCCCTACTTAAAAAACATACAAAAGAAGCCATAAGTGTGACTTAACACCCATAAAAACCAGCTGGTAATTCAGAAGGAAATGTTGAGTTTTCTGAAGGGGTCAGAAAGAGGGCAGTCTTCCAAGTGAGTTTATTTTTCTGAAATTTTATTTAATGAAAATCCTTGTTTACAATCTTATTCCAGAAAACTCTTCAACAATCCTACTCTACCAATCCTACGCCACAATCCTACTCCACAACCCTATTCTACAAAACTCTTCAACAATCCTACTCCACAATGCTCCTCTACAATCCTATTCCACAAAACTCTTCAACAATCTTACTCTACAATCCTATTCCACAAAACTCTCCAAAAATCCTACTCTACAATCCTCCTCTAAAATCCTATTCTGTAAAACCTTATCAACAATCCTCCTCCTATAATCCTCCAGTCCTCAAAATTCCTTGTGGTGATGACATCTCTACGTGTTTGTTACATTCTTCTCTGCTGCATCCTCTTCAGGACGGTGATAAGTGGTGCCAGGATGGATACTGGCTTGGCTGATGTTACAAATGGATGCTGTCCAAAGGGAAAAAAAAACAACAAAGAACAGTGAACCATGACCTTCCAAGCTCAGTGCCTCACATACTCCATCAGGATTCCTCTAGGTCCTAGAAAGACCCAGAAAGGAAAACAATGGGACCATCTGCTCCTCAGTTGTCATGTGCAGGACCTTGCCATCACAGGCAAACCCGGCCCAGAATCCCACTCATCCATTTATTCTGGTTTCTCCATCTTGCTGGGGTTTTTGCCCTGCCAGTGCTCTAGAAATGGTGCTTTCTGTCCCTGGGGTTTCTTCCTTTCAAGAAGCTCCAATGACTCCCATAGGTCCCTGTCTTGTGCTAATTTCCACAGGCACACAGAGCAGTGTCTGCCTTTCCATGCCCTGCCCCTCCTGTGCTGCATGGCACCTTCCTTCCCAGCAGGGCCAGCCGAGTGGCGCTGGGTCCTGCAGTTCCCTCTCTGCCACACAACCTGGCAGTCAGCCTGGGCCAGTTCCCCTCTGCCTGAGCGTGCCAGGCAGCAGATGGGGCTGGGACAAGTTCCTCTCAGCTCTCCCTGTTTGTGTGCCAGAAACCTCTAAGGGTGGGGTGGGGGGCACAAACCAGGGCCCCTCAGAGGCTCAGAGTGAGTCCCTCACAGCCCCTCCTGCCCACAGCCAAATCTCTCCAGAGTGCTCTGCCAGGACTGGCAGCCGTGGCTTCCTCCACCACCATTTCATGTCTCTCTACAATGCTCTACGTCAATTCTTTTGCTGTTAGATAAAACAGAATACACCACCAAATTAAAAAACAGGGCAACAGAAAGAATAAGAAAATAGAACACCTGTCCTATCTTCTGCAGAGAGAGGTGGAAGTATTCAGTTTTGTGAAGAACGGGACTCAGGGAGACTTTATTGCCACTTTGCAAGACTTCAGAGTGGCTTTGAAGAAAGTGGGGGACACCGTTTTTAACAGGGCCAGTTACAATAGAATGTGGGCAAATAGTTTCAAACACAAAGGGGATCTAATCAGAGTAGGTCTAAGGAAGACCTTGTTTACTCAGAGCAGGGTGCCACCCTGGCACAGGCTGTCCCAAGAGCTGGTAGGTGCCCCATCCCTGGAACCATTCCAGGTCAGGTGGGAAAGGGCTCTGAGCAACCTGATCCCTCTAAAGATGTCCCTGCTCATTGCAGGACACTTGGACCAAAGGACATTACAGAGCCCTGCCAGCCCAGCCCAGTCTAGCACTCCTCAGCATTTTCATTTGAAGAGCACCAAGAGTGGAGGTGAGGAGGAAGGGGGCTCATCTGAGGCCTCGGACCTTGGTGGAGGAGGAGCCCATCCCTTGTACACTGTTTCACCTCAGCCCCTTGGCATTTTACCTGCAGCAGCTCGTTGGCAGACCAGCGCCGCTCCTCGTCTCTCTGCAGGCAGCAGCTCAGGAAGTCACGCAGCCAAGCCGAGAGGAGCTTGGGCTGCCGCAGCTGTGGCGTCCCTGCTGTGGCTATCAGGAATTTAGTCTGGAGAAACAGGAAACACAAGGCTCCACCTGCTTCTTTCCCATCTGTAACTGCCCTCCCAGAAGCCATTGTTTAACCTCTCTTCTTCAGTGGCAGTTTCTGCCCTGGCAGAGACCCAGAGATGACTTTCCTTTACCAACAAAAAACCAAACTCTGATGCAGCCACAGCTTTGCCATCATCCCACAGATCTTGCCTTGGCAGCCAATTTCATTGATTGACCTAGTTAGTTGGGAACTACATCAGCAAAAGCACATTTGCTTCTCTGAAGATTCACACCAACTTGGCAGCATTTTGGAAGGGGGACTTTGCTATGTTAACTCTTTCCAAGGATTAGGACATGAAAGGCATCTCTGCAGTGCTTGTGGGTCCCTTCAGCCCAGTTGCCATACAACAAGACTCATCAAGTTTTTTGCCCTGTTCTTGAAAACAATGGTAATTGGAAGAAGAGAAAGGAAATCCATCAGTTAACCCCCAGCTAAGGAAACAAACATTTATAATCTCATATTCAACACAGACACATTAAGGTGCATGCACTAATGTATGGGGATGAAAATGCCTGCTTGGGCACACAGGAGCCACTGCAGCTCTGTCTCTCAGAAGCCTGAAAATTTCAGCTTCCTTACGCAGCAACAGAAAAGCTTTTCCTGCTCCGAAGATGGAGAGGTGCCATCCCTGTGGACACCCTCTGCTCATTTAGCTACACAAGTCAATGCATGAATGGAAGGCCCATCCCAGAAAATGCCAGGAAACAAACAGGAGGTTTTGGCAGGCTCTCCCTCTCACCAGGCTCCAGCTTGGTGATGTGGAGAAGGTGGCTTGGGCTATGAGAGAAACACAGTCACTAAGTGTTTCAGCAACACTGCACAAGAAGTAGAAGAGACTCTGTGGCCCTTGCAGCCTCATGTTCAGGTTCCAGGCATGTTTCTCAGTGTGCAGAAACTGCACAGGGGATGCAGTTCCTCACTAAAACCACTCTTTTAGAAACTCTGTTAGGTTTGGCTTTCTTTCCTTCATTTCTGGAAGTATAGCACCAATTCTAAGATGCTTGTTTCCTGTTATTGTGGCCATCTACACAGACCAAAGAACTGGAACCACTTACAGCCCAAAGGAAAATGTTGCCTGAGCATGGGGTTTGTTTGCATGTGGTATAGCTTGAGTTCCACACTGATGCAACCAAAACTACAGCAGATGCTGATGTGTTGCAGGGACATTTTAAGGAGTGGACCTTGGTGGCAGTAGTTCCAGCAGATGGCAATGGGATTTTGTCCAATGGCATGCAGAACACAGGGCAGGTGAGAAAGACAAGTGGGATCAGTGAGTATTTGCTCCTTACCGTGGCAGGACTTCGGCTCCAGTAGGGAACTTTCCGTTCTATCATTTCGATTCCCACAATTCCAAAAGACCATATGTCCACTTTGGGGCCATATGGTTGACGCATCACCACTTCAGGCGCCATCCACCAAGGAGTCCCGGCCACCGAGGACGGTCTATTCTTCCCAGGGCTGAGCTCAACAGAGATGCCAAAATCAGCTGAGGGGAAAGCAAAATACTGCTTTTATTTGAATTCTGTGCAATTAGGAAACCAAGCAAAAGAATTGCCCAGTAGAACTTTGAGAATGCGCTGTTGAATCTCCTGGACAACTGTCCCTGCTCTGTTTCCTCAGGATTTTAGCCAAATCCCCACATTTTGTATACTGCCTTCAGCAGTGGCTTTTGTTCTATGGAAGCTTTAGACTTGTTGCTCCCTCCCTCTGCAATGGACACACACGGAGCAACACCCCTTTTGACTGCTTGTTCCTTGTCATACCTCTGTGCACCTTGCAACCATGTCATCAGCTCAGAGCGGGGGGTCCCCGCACTGCCACCAGCACCATTCCTGGGGAGCTGGCAGCCACTCAAAGCAGCCCCTCACCCCACATCCCTGAAAGCTGCACCTGACCAGGAATATACTGACCCAGCTTGACAGAGCCGTCGGTTCTGAGAAGGATGTTGTCGCTCTTCACGTCTCTGTGGATCACTTGGTTTGAGTGAAGAAAAGCCAATCCTTGCAAGCACTGAGAGAGTCAACAGAACCAGGAGGGACAAACCCAGTGATTTCATCACACCAGAAAAGAAACAGAGACTCTAAAAGGTTCCCATTCCCCAGGAGAATGGCGAGTAATGGCAGAACACAGTGCCATTGAGAGGAAGATTTGCTGCTCCAACACTTGCAGAGCAGGACCTTTCTAAGGAAAGGCATGTCACCTTTTGAAAGAGCAACAGCACCTGCTGTTGTAGACTGTCCCCTGCAAACCAGCCAGGATGACTGCTGCTGCAGTGAATGTGCTCAGAAGCAAAGAGCATTTTGGCTGCACTAGTATCCTTTTTAGCTGAGGACTGAAAGTAAATAGTCTCTCTTTTTACCTTTGCTGTACATTTCAAATCCTGCTACCAGCACCTTGCTTCTACAAGTGAGGAATGCAGTGAAGACAGGCAAAAATTTAGGGAGGCAAGATGGAGAACAGCAGATACAAGAGGCAGAGTGAGAATACAACAGCAGGAGATAAGAGTACAAGAACTGAGTAGAGTGAGTGCAGGGGCACTCCAGGCATTTCACTGGAGATGCTTTTACGTGCCCATAGCATACCAGCAACGCAGAAGCAAAGTTTGGCACGTGAAACCTCTCCTGTTCTGAGCCCCTATTTCTCAGATAATCCTGCCCAAACCCTTGGAAGCACAGGTGGGCTTGCTGACCTCCCGACTGATGACTGCTATCTCGATTTCAGTCAGGAAGGTCTTCCTGATGACATCGCTCAGAGCGCCTCCATCCATGTACTCCATGACCAGCCAGAGTTCCTCACCCAGAAGGTGGCTGAAGGAAAGAAACAAGGGCGTGAAGATAAACATGTATGGCTAGGTTGATTTTTTGCTTCCGGGCTTCTTGTTTCCAAGGCCCTTTGTGACAAGGACAGAATAAAAGGAATAGACATTCCCTCTTGGCTGTGCTTTGTTTGCAATCTGTGCAGTCTCAGGGAGAAAGGCACAGCTGTGAAAAAGGAGATGTCTTAGATGGCCAGCAAGTGAAAAGTGTGGTTTAGTAAGAGCCCAGATCAAAAGCCTGTCACGCGTGGTGTTTCTGGAAATAAGCACCTAGTCTTCCTGGCATGCATAGCAAAGAAAAAGAGGGGCAACAATCCAAGGGAAATCCACTTTAGGATGGTTCATCATTCAGCATTGAAGAAACTTTAAAAAATCAATCCCAAAAGAATGTGGAGGCAGTGAACTTAGAATGTATTAACTTCGTACGATACAGCTGATCCAGGTTTTGAATAATTTTGGAATAATTTTCAAACTATGTGTGCCAGGGAAGACTCATGCAGAGAAGATGCACTCTCTTCTCATCCATTGCAGATGAGTAGAGAAATATTAATACATTATAATTAACAGCTCTACTTTCTAGAAGTGACCAAAGTGGATTTTTAACCTCTCATGTTTGCAGTATGTACATGCATATTCACAGGATAAGACCATGGCCACTCACCTGTCTAAATAATTCACAACACTGGGACTCCTATGCTTCTTCATGATTGTGATTTCATTAACAGTTAGTTGCTTCCTCTGCTGTCCCTTAAGGCTTATTTTCTTTATGGCCACCTAAAATGACACTGAAAATCAGTAACTTGAGAAGCTGGTGGCACAAGGCCACAAGGCACATGGAGCAAGTGATTTTGCAATGACACAGTTGAGCTGTGCCAAACTGCCTTGTGATTAGGCATTGCAGTAATTAGGAAATGACATTGCAATAGCCCATTTCTCCACTCCCTTGGGGGCTAGTTACAGGACATGTGGCCACTGAGGTTTTGCCCTGAACACTTGGTGACACTGGTGTCTCAACTATCACCCACAAGCCTCTGAGCCCACTCCCTGCTGCTTTGTATGGGATTCAGAAGAAGTAATCCATGCCTTAATACTCTGTGGCTACATCTTGGGCTATGGGCAGGGCTTCGAGTTTCTAGGGACGCCTCTTCGATCTCTCCCTATGTGCAGTTCCCAAGTGCAGCACTGCAGGTGGCTAAAGAACTACCAGTAACTTTCAGATGTATTTGCTGGCAACCAGAAGTGAGAATTCAGGACTCTGAAGCTGTAGCCCCAAAGAGCAGTGAGATGCTCTAAGGCACCACCTTTGTTTTAGCAATTGAGAGCGAGTGAGCACATCCTTCTCTGAAATGAACTGCTGCCCTGCGTGACTTCCTTCTGGCAGCTGAAAAGGACAAAGACTGTCCCCAATGTATTTTGCAGGCTGGTACCAGTCTGTGTTTCTTGTGCCTCTTCAGCACAGCTCGACCCAAAGCTCCAGCCACAGCTGCTCGCACCAGAGGGGAAAGGCCTTGAGTGCAGCAGAGTCTGTGGGGGATGTTGACATTTACCTCTCCTCCTGTGGCTTGGTTGAGTGCTCTAACCACAGATCCAAAATGCCTAGAAACAAAACAGAAGCAGAGAAAGGAGAAGCTGTTTATTTCTTAGAGTGAAAGCTGGCCCACACAGGAGATCTCTGCTGTAAATGCCTAAAACCTGCAGGATGCAGGAGGGCTCTGCCAGAAGGCAGATGATGCATTTTCCTCTCAAGTGCATGGGCAGTGCCTGGGCTGGTTGCAGAAGCGCTGGGGTTTACTGCCTCAGCTCCTAAAGGGAATTTATTCTTTCATCTTAGGTTTGAGTTTCTAAACTCTGTGGTTCCTATTCTGAGCATGGAGCATTTCCTTCCAAGAACCATGGATTGAATGAAATTCTCCTGGGAACTGTTATCTCATAGCTTTGAGAGGGGCTAGGTTGCCCTTTCAGGCAAGCAAGATTCTTCTTCATTCATTAGTGTGGCAGTGTGGTTTTGAGACATACAAAAATACTGAAGAAATTAACACAGAGCTGTCCCACACTTGAGAGACAAGGAGATCTTCCAGGTCCTGCTTCTTGATGTAGGCAGACTTTGGCAGCATGGAGATGTCTCTGACAATGCCTTCTGAGCACACTCACAAGTTCTGAGCAGCACTGAAGAGATAGGACAATCTATCTCCAGTGTCTGAACATGTTTGCAGCTGACCTGACTTCACACTGGATAGATATTCCAGTGGAACACCTGATATACCAGTGATATAGCAGAAGAACCCCTGGCCCATGGTTGTGTAGAAGTAAGTGTGGCTGGACTCACCCCTTGCCAATATATTCCATTTCAGTGTATTTCATCTTGGGATTTTCCACGTTCACCATTTTCCCTGAGGGAAACAAAATGCAAGATGCTCACTTTAAAGCATAGATCCCAGCTTCCAGGAGATACAAAAGGCAGCCCCAGTGTCTGGAGGCAGTCAGCTACTTGCAACAACAGCAACAACATCAACAGGACAGGCAGCCCTGCAGTGCAGATGGCTGGCACAGAGACTGATTGTGTAGAGCCCTTGGAAGAGTTCTCTTGACAGGAAACAAAGCACAGGGAGATGCATTCCCAGGAGAGGAGCACATCTTCTCCAGCTTTCAGCCAAAACATTGCCCAAACAATGCCTTTCCAGTTGTAATCCAGAGCAGCTCATGCTATAACCAATGTCGACAGTGCTTTCAGCATCGGGACCCTCACCCTTCATGAGCAGGCTGAGCTCACAGACACCCATCTTGGAGCTAAGGAAGGTTCCAGCCCTGTCCCGCCAGCCCTCAGGGACAGGACAGCGACCACAACAAGGCTGGCAAAGCCCAAGCATGAGTACTGACAAGCAATGGGAAGAAGTCACAGGCAGCCTGGGCCCCGTACAAAGTGTTGCCCCCATTCATGCCACAACAGGATGGGCTTTGAGATCAGACACACCGAGGTGCAGATCAATGCCATTTTTGTCCCAACAGGTGATGGTAGACACAGAATCCACTGGGCTCTGTTCTCAGCCCCACCAGGTCTTATCTGAGAGTTCAGCACTGGCAGCTGTTATGGGCAAGAAGCAGATTCATTGGGCTGTGCTGCAGAATCCCAGAGGACTTGATGTGTTTTCCTAGAGACGGATCTGAGCAGGGATCGGGCCAATGGGTAGGATTCTAAGAGTCATGGGAAAGAGTGGGGAAGGTACGAAAAAGTGCCATGGATCTGAGGAATATACCATGGATGGGCTGGAGGCTGTCTCCTGAGAAATGCCTGCAGTACAGATTTATCTGATCAAGCCACTTCAATGTGTCTCTCTTGGACACATCTTTAGAGGCATAAAACTAGGATATGAAATACAGATTGTTATAAAAGTATCTGTTATTTTCTTTGGGGGCACACGGGAAACACCTCCTGCTCTCTATTTCTCCTGTAACCTGATATTCTTTCACAGTATTTTTTATTGACAAAAATATAGCATTCTCACGAAAAGAAACTGTATATGTAGTAGTGGCAACATAAAAATGTCATAAAAATGACATCAATAAGACATGTGGGGCAGAAGGGCTCCTTCAGGATGGAGATAAACCAACTCCACCAAAAAAAAACCCCTACAAAGAAACAAACAAAACCAAAAAACCCAGCAAAAAGAAAACCAAAAAAACAACCCCATAAAAAATAAACAGGGGAAAAAGCAAAAAACCCCAAACCACCAGCCCCCTAAAAAAAAATCCCCAACCAAAAAGACAAAACTATAAAACCAGTAAATTTTTCTGAAGATTTTTTGCTCTGATGACTGGTTGGAAGTCAGGAGTCTAAGGGGAAATTAGGAAGCTAAAAATTCTCTTTGGTTTGGCCACTAGCATGCAGGACTTGCCTAGCCTTCTGCTGATGCAAGAAAAATCCCTGCTTCAGCCTTTAGCCGAGAGGGAAGCTCAGGCAAACCCAGGCCAGTCCCAGCTACCTTCAGAGGCAGCAGGAACACCCAGAGCGCTCTCTCGCTGCCTCGGAGCACAGCACTTCCTCTGGGGAGTCCTAAATGGCCCTGTGACACCAAACTCAGGAGGAACATTTGGTACAGCTCTGCTGACACCTGCACACAATCCACTGACCCTGAGACAAGAAATACACCAGACGTACGGAGCATACGCAGGTACTGTTCCTCAGTCTCCTGGTTCTCAGAAGCCACGTGGAGGGAGATGAAGGAGCTGAGAAGAAGGAGATCACCAAAGGCTGAGATTGAGTTCACAGATTCCACATCATAGGTTCCTTTAAGTAATGCTGCTGCAGAGCGAGGATTGGGACCAGAGCCCGTGCAGACGTGCTGAAACTGCATCACTTTTCGAGGAGGGGGAAGTTCCAGTGGTCCGGGACAAATGTGGTGATCTTCACGGCCAGTGTGTTCTTGGAGGTTTTTGGAGGCTGCCTGGTGAGATATCAACACATGCACATCAAGTCAAACAGAATATAGCAGTCAGAGACAACAGCTTATCCCTCTCAGACAAGAGTGACTGACTGTGAGGAAAGGGAAAGAACAGATTAGCAAGGAATACAGACAGCTTGGAAAAGAATGGGGCCTCACAGATTCCTGGAAAACACAATCATCTTCTTCCAGCTTAGCAAAAGCCAAAAGAGACTGTACAAGTGAAGAAGTGCTCCAGAAAACTGCAGAACACTTCCACAAACCAAACACACCTTTCCACAAAGGAAAACAGACAAAAAAAGCCCTGCCACCTGCAGCACTGCCACGTGTGCCCTTGGCCACGACGCTGCAGAAGCCCAGAGATCGACCTTCCCTGAGCCGAGCAGCCAGAAGCTCAGCCAGAGTCCCCAGACCTTCAGGGCCTCAAAGTGACAGGTCAAAGGCCAATTTCTAGCTGGAGGCCACTGCCTGCAGGAAATGGCTACGTCCCACAGGATTGCAGCACTCTGCATCCTCAGCAAGCAACATGCAAGTGCTGGCTGGTCAGAAACTTGCAGCTCTGCCTTGCACTAAAGACAGCACCACCCACAACTGGCACTTACTGTCTTGGATCGATCGGCCACAGCTGCAGGCTTGTGGTCATCTTGCTCCTTTTGCTCCTTTTTGGCTCCTTCTCCAGGAGCAGAGGGAGCCGGGGCAGAGACCGCTGTTCCTTCTGCCATCTGCGGCAAGAGAGAAGCATGAGGGACAGGCCGTTACCTCTCATTTATGACCTCGTTTCCCTCCAGATCCACAACCACCTTTTCAAAGGAGAAATCCTCAACTTTGTTAGCAATGGGATTCTAAGTCACTCCAACCAGATGAAAATGGGCCAGCTCAACAGAACTCTATTTGATGCACTCTATGAATTTGATAGTCCTCCCTGGCTGCCATCAGCAAGCAATGGTGCCCCTGCACAACAATGGAGCTTTGAGCTCTTTTATTTATTGCCCTGAAATGGAAAAAGAGGAAATAGCCAGCAAGGCCATTGCTATTGCTGCGGCAGATATGGAAAAGTCAAACTGGATCAGAATGCCATCCAGTGCGTGAAAAGGGCAGGAACGTTTGTGCAGAAGCATCTGTGCTTGTTGTAAAAGAGAGAAAATGGGCAGGGCTTCACCTCCTAGCAAGCCAACAAGCCACAAGACAAAAGTGTTCCCTCCTCAGGTGGCTAAAGCACTTGGAGGCAGTGAGGGCATGTTTGGCAGGGAAAGAGCCCTGGTGGTGAGCACTGTCACATATGGATCTATGGAAGTGTGCCTGAAGGTCCCTCAGGAGGCTCCCGTTGTCCAGGCTGAAACCCCTCCCTAGCTCTCGTGTCCTTCTCTGCACACGCTCCAGCCCCTCAAGGACTTTCAGCTTCAGAGGGGCCAACAAGTGGACACACACTCCCAGCTCTGGCCGCAGCGCTGCCCAGCCCAGGGGGACGGCCACTGCCCTGCTCCTGCTGCCCCACTGCTGCTGACACAGGCCAGGATGGCCTTGGCCTTCTTGGCTATGTGGCCAAGCGCTGGCCCACATTCAGCTGCTCTTGACTGGCACCACTGGGTCCTTTTAGCCTACTCAGGTCCCTCACCACAAAATTGCCCCTTTAACTTCAAATACAGCATCCCCGGTTCCAAGATGTCCTGCCTCTTCTCAGCCAAACAAGACAGCAGTCAAGGACTTGCAGCCTCACCCCCACCCTAGGCCCTAATGCCATTTCCAAAGCTGCAGGCTTCATCGCAAAAGGCGTCCACAGAAACTTGCCGCTTCTTCTTTCTGCCACACAAGAAGTCTTCCCAACGAGGCACTTGGTTTCTTTGGCCACACTCAACAAGAATGGCACCCACAGATTCCTAGACAACTCAATCATCTCCTTGCAGCTTAGCAAAAGCCAAAAGAGACTGTACAAGTGAAGAAGTGCTCCAGAAAACTGCAGAACACTTCCACAAACCAAACACACCTTTCCACAAAGGGAAAACAGACAAAAAAAGCCCTGCCACCTGCAGCACTGCCACGTGTGCCCTTGGCCACGACGCTGCAGAAGCCCAGAGATCGACCTTCCCTGAGCCGAGCAGCCAGAAGCTCAGCCAGAGTCCCCAGACCTTCAGTGCTTCAAAGTGACAGGTCAAAGGCCAATTTCTAGCTGGAGGCCACTGCTTGCAGGAAATGGCTACGTCCCACAGGATTGCAGCACTCGGCATCCTCAGCAAGCAACATGCAAGTGCTGGCTGGTCAGAAACTTGCAGCTCTGCCTTGCACTAAAGACAGCACCACCCACAACTGGCACTTACTGTCTTGGATCGATCGGCCACAGCTGCAGGCTTGTGGTCATCTTGCTCCTTTTGCTCCTTTTTGGCTCCTTCTCCAGGAGAAGAGGGAGCCGGGGCAGAGACCGCTGTTCCTTCTGCCATCTGCGGCAAGAGAGAAGCATGAGGGACAGGCCGTTACCACTCATTTATGACCTCGTTTCCCTCCAGATCCACAACCACCTTTTCAAAGGAGAAATCCTCAACTTTGTGAGCAATGGGATTCTAAGTCACTCCAACCAGATGAAAATGGGCCAACTCAACAGAACTCTATTTGATGCACTCTATGAATTTGATAGTCCTCCCTGGCTGCCATCAGCAAGCAATGGTGCCCCTGCACAACAATGGAGCTCTGAGCTCTTTTATTTATTGCCCTGAAATGGAAAAGGAGGAAATAGCCAGCAAGGCCATTGCTATTGCTGCGGCAGATATGGAAAAGTCAAACTGGATCAGAATGCCATCCAGTGCGTGAAAAGGGCAGGAACGTTTGTGCAGAAGCATCTGTGCTTGTTGTAAAAGAGAGAAAATGGGCAGGGCTTCACCTCCTAGCAAGCCAACAAGCCACAAGACAAAAGTGTTCCCTCCTCAGGTGGCTAAAGCACTTGGAGGCAGTGAGGCATGTTTGGCAGGGAAACAGCCCTGGTGGTGAGCACTGTCACATATGGATCTATGGAAGTGTGCCTGAAGGTCCCTCAGGAGGCTCCCGTTGTCCAGGCTGAAACCCCTCCCTAGCTCTCGTGTCCTTCTCTGCACACGCTCCAGCCCCTCAAGGACTTTCAGCTTCAGAGGGGCCAACAAGTGGACACACACTCCCAGCTCTGGCCGCAGCGCTGCCCAGCCCAGGGGGACGGCCACTGCCCTGCTCCTGCTGCCCCACTGCTGCTGACACAGGCCAGGATGGCCTTGGCCTTCTTGGCTATGTGGCCAAGCGCTGGCCCACATTCAGCTGCTCTTGACTGGCACCACTGCGTCCTTTTAACCTACTCAGGTCCCTCACCACAAAATTGCCCCTTTGACTTCAAATACAGCATCCCCGGTTCCAAGATGTCCTGCCTCTTCTCAGCCAAACAAGACAGCAGTCAAGGACTTGCAGCCTCACCCCACCCTAGGCCCTAATGCCATTTCCAAAGCTGCAGGCTTCATCGCAAAAGGCGTCCACAGAAACTTGCTGCTTCTTCTTTCTGCCACACAAGAAGTCTTCCCAACGAGGCACTTGGTTTCTTTGGCCACACTCAACAAGAATGGCACCAACAGATACCTAGACAACTCAATCATCTCCTTGCAGCTTAGCAAAAGCCAAAAGAGACTGTACAAGTGAAGAAGTGCTCCAGAAAACTGCAGAACACTTCCACAAACCAAACACACCTTTCCACAAAGGGAAAACAGACAAAAAAAGCCCTGCCACCTGCAGCACTGCCACGTGTGCCCTTGGCCACGACGCTGCAGAAGCCCAGAGATCGACCTTCCCTGAGCCGAGCAGCCAGAAGCTCAGCCAGAGTCCCCAGACCTTCAGGGCCTCAAAGTGACAGGTCAAAGGCCAATTTCTAGCTGGAGGCCACTGCTTGCAGAAAATGGCTACGTCCCACAGGATTGCAGCACTCGGCATCCTCAGCAAGCAACATGCAAGTGCTGGCTGGTCAGAAACTTGCAGCTCTGCCTTGCACTAAAGACAGCACCACCCACAACTGGCACTTACTGTCTTGGATCGATCGGCCACAGCTGCAGGCTTGTGGTCATCTTGCTCCTTTTGCTCCTTTTATGCTCCTTCTCCAGGAGAAGAGGGAGCCGGGGCAGAGACTGCTGTTCCTTCTGCCATCTGCGGCAAGAGAGAAGCATGAGGGACAGGCCGTTACCACTCATTTATGACCTCGTTTCCCTCCAGATCCACAACCACCTTTTCAAAGGAGAAATCCTCAACTTTGTGAGCAATGGGATTCTAAGTCACTCCAACCAGATGAAAATGGGCCAACTCAACAGAACTCTATTTGATGCACTCTATGAATTTGATAGTCCTCCCTGGCTGCCATCAGCAAGCAATGGTGCCCCTGCACAACAATGGAGCTTTGAGCTCTTTTATTTATTGCCCTGAAATGGAAAAGGAGGAAATAGCCAGCAAGGCCATTGCTATTGCTGCGGCAGATATGGAAAAGTCAAACTGGATCAGAATGCCATCCAGTGCGTGAAAAGGGCAGGAACGTTTGTGCAGAAGCATCTGTGCTTGTTGTAAAAGAGAGAAAATGGGCAGGGCTTCACCTCCTAGCAAGCCAACAAGCCACAAGACAAAAGTGTTCCCTCCTCAGGTGGCTAAAGCACTTGGAGGCAGTGAGGCATGTTTGGCAGGGAAAGAGCCCTGGTGGTGAGCACTGTCACATATGGATCTATGGAAGTGTGCCTGAAGGTCCCTCAGGAGGCTCCCATTGTCCAGGCTGAAACCCCTCCCTAGCTCTCGTGTCCTTCTCTGCACACGCTCCAGCCCCTCAAGGACTTTCAGCTTCAGAGGGGCCAACAAGTGGACACACACTCCCAGCTCTGGCCGCAGCGCTGCCCAGCCCAGGGGGACGGCCACTGCCCTGCTCCTGCTGCCCCACTGCTGCTGACACAGGCCAGGATGGCCTTGGCCTTCTTGGCTATGTGGCCAAGCGCTGGCCCACATTCAGCTGCTCTTGACTGGCACCACTGGGTCCTTTTAGCCTACTCAGGTACCCCACCACAAAGTTGCCCCTTTGACTTCAAATACAGCATCCCCGGTTCCAAGATGTCCTGCCTCTTCTCAGCCAAACAAGACAGCAGTCAAGGACTTGCAGCCTCACCCCCACCCTAGGCCCTAATGCCATTTCCAAAGCTGCAGGCTTCATCGCAAAAGGCATCCACAGAAACTTGCCGCTTCTTCTTTCTGCCACACAAGAAGTCTTCCCAACGAGGCACTTGGTTTCTTTGGCCACACTCAACAAGAATGGCACCCACAGATTCCTAGACAACTCAATCATCTCCTTGCAGCTTAGCAAAAGCCAAAAGAGACTGTACAAGTGAAGAAGTGCTCCAGAAAACTGCAGAACACTTCCACAAACCAAACACACCTTTCCACAAAGGGAAAACAGACAAAAAAAGCCCTGCCACCTGCAGCACTGCCACGTGTGCCCTTGGCCACGACGCTGCAGAAGCCCAGAGATCGACCTTCCCTGAGCCGAGCAGCCAGAAGCTCAGCCAGAGTCCCCAGACCTTCAGGGCCTCAAAGTGACAGGTCAAAGGCCAATTTCTAGCTGGAGGCCACTGCCTGCAGGAAATGGCTACGTCCCACAGGATTGCAGCACTCTGCATCCTCAGCAAGCAACATGCAAGTGCTGGCTGGTCAGAAACTTGCAGCTCTGCCTTGCACTAAAGACAGCACCACCCACAACTGGCACTTACTGTCTTGGATCGATCGGCCACAGCTGCAGGCTTGTGGTCATCTTGCTCCTTTTGCTCCTTTTTGGCTCCTTCTCCAGGAGCAGAGGGAGCCGGGGCAGAGACCGCTGTTCCTTCTGCCATCTGCGGCAAGAGAGAAGCATGAGGGACAGGCCGTTACCTCTCATTTATGACCTCGTTTCCCTCCAGATCCACAACCACCTTTTCAAAGGAGAAATCCTCAACTTTGTTAGCAATGGGATTCTAAGTCACTCCAACCAGATGAAAATGGGCCAGCTCAACAGAACTCTATTTGATGCACTCTATGAATTCGATAGTCCTCCCCGGCTGCCATCAGCAAGCAATGGTGCCCCTGCACAACAATGGAGCTTTGAGCTCTTTTATTTATTGCCCTGAAATGGAAAAAGAGGAAATAGCCAGCAAGGCCATTGCTATTGCTGCGGCAGATATGGAAAAGTCAAACTGGATCAGAATGCCATCCAGTGCGTGAAAAGGGCAGGAACGTTTGTGCAGAAGCATCTGTGCTTGTTGTAAAAGAGAGAAAATGGGCAGGGCTTCACCTCCTAGCAAGCCAACAAGCCACAAGACAAAAGTGTTCCCTCCTCAGGTGGCTAAAGCACTTGGAGGCAGTGAGGGCATGTTTGGCAGGGAAACAGCCCTGGTGGTGAGCACTGTCACATATGGATCTATGGAAGTGTGCCTGAAGGTCCCTCAGGAGGCTCCCGTTGTCCAGGCTGAAACCCCTCCCTAGCTCTCGTGTCCTTCTCTGCACACGCTCCAGCCCCTCAAGGACTTTCAGCTTCAGAGGGGCCAACAAGTGGACACACACTCCCAGCTCTGGCCGCAGCGCTGCCCAGCCCAGGGGGACGGCCACTGCCCTGCTCCTGCTGCCCCACTGCTGCTGACACAGGCCAGGATGGCCTTGGCCTTCTTGGCTATGTGGCCAAGCGCTGGCCCACATTCAGCTGCTCTTGACTGGCACCACTGGGTCCTTTTAACCTACTCAGGTCCCTCACCACAAAATTGCCCCTTTGACTTCAAATACAGCATCCCCGGTTCCAAGATGTCCTGCCTCTTCTCAGCCAAACAAGACAGCAGTCAAGGACTTGCAGCCTCACCCCCACCCTAGGCCCTAATGCCATTTCCAAAGCTGCAGGCTTCATCGCAAAAGGCGTCCACAGAAACTTGCCGCTTCTTCTTTCTGCCACACAAGAAGTCTTCCCAACGAGGCACTTGGTTTCTTTGGCCACACTCAACAAGAATGGCACCCACAGATTCCTAGACAACTCAATCATCTCCTTGCAGCTTAGCAAAAGCCAAAAGAGACTGTACAAGTGAAGAAGTGCTCCAGAAAACTGCAGAACACTTCCACAAACCAAACACACCTTTCCACAAAGGGAAAACAGACAAAAAAAGCCCTGCCACCTGCAGCACTGCCACGTGTGCCCTTGGCCACGACGCTGCAGAAGCCCAGAGATCGACCTTCCCTGAGCCGAGCAGCCAGAAGCTCAGCCAGAGTCCCCAGACCTTCAGTGCTTCAAAGTGACAGGTCAAAGGCCAATTTCTAGCTGGAGGCCACTGCTTGCAGAAAATGGCTACGTCCCACAGGATTGCAGCACTCTGCATCCTCAGCAAGCAACATGCAAGTGCTGGCTGGTCAGAAACTTGCAGCTCTGCCTTGCACTAAAGACAGCACCACCCACAACTGGCACTTACTGTCTTGGATCGATCGGCCACAGCTGCAGGCTTGTGGTCATCTTGCTCCTTTTGCTCCTTTTTGGCTCCTTCTCCAGGAGAAGAGGGAGCCGGGGCAGAGACCGCTGTTCCTTCTGCCATCTGCGGCAAGAGAGAAGCATGAGGGACAGGCCGTTACCACTCATTTATGACCTCGTTTCCCTCCAGATCCACAACCACCTTTTCAAAGGAGAAATCCTCAACTTTGTGAGCAATGGGATTCTAAGTCACTCCAACCAGATGAAAATGGGCCAACTCAACAGAACTCTATTTGATGCACTCTATGAATTTGATAGTCCTCCCCGGCTGCCATCAGCAAGCAATGGTGCCCCTGCACAACAATGGAGCTTTGAGCTCTTTTATTTATTGCCCTGAAATGGAAAAGGAGGAAATAGCCAGCAAGGCCATTGCTATTGCTGCGGCAGATATGGAAAAGTCAAACTGGATCAGAATGCCATCCAGTGCGTGAAAAGGGCAGGAACGTTTGTGCAGAAGCATCTGTGCTTGTTGTAAAAGAGAGAAAATGGGCAGGGCTTCACCTCCTAGCAAGCCAACAAGCCACAAGACAAAAGTGTTCCCTCCTCAGGTGGCTAAAGCACTTGGAGGCAGTGAGGCATGTTTGGCAGGGAAAGAGCCCTGGTGGTGAGCACTGTCACATATGGATCTATGGAAGTGTGCCTGAAGGTCCCTCAGGAGGCTCCCATTGTCCAGGCTGAAACCCCTCCCTAGCTCTCGTGTCCTTCTCTGCACACGCTCCAGCCCCTCAAGGACTTTCAGCTTCAGAGGGGCCAACAAGTGGACACACACTCCCAGCTCTGGCCGCAGCGCTGCCCAGCCCAGGGGGACGGCCACTGCCCTGCTCCTGCTGCCCCACTGCTGCTGACACAGGCCAGGATGGCCTTGGCCTTCTTGGCTATGTGGCCAAGCGCTGGCCCACATTCAGCTGCTCTTGACTGGCACCACTGGGTCCTTTTAGCCTACTCAGGTCCCCCACCACAAAGTTGCCCCTTTGACTTCAAATACAGCATCCCCGGTTCCAAGATGTCCTGCCTCTTCTCAGCCAAACAAGACAGCAGTCAAGGACTTGCAGCCTCACCCCCACCCTAGGCCCTAATGCCATTTCCAAAGCTGCAGGCTTCATCGCAAAAGGCATCCACAGAAACTTGCCGCTTCTTCTTTCTGCCACACAAGAAGTCTTCCCAACGAGGCACTTGGTTTCTTTGGCCACACTCAACAAGAATGGCACCCACAGATTCCTAGAAAACTCAATCATCTCCTTGCAGCTTAGCAAAAGCCAAAAGAGACTGTACAAGTGAAGAAGTGCTCCAGAAAACTGCAGAACACTTCCACAAACCAAACACACCTTTCCACAAAGGGAAAACAGACAAAAAAAGCCCTGCCACCTGCAGCACTGCCACGTGTGCCCTTGGCCACGACGCTGCAGAAGCCCAGAGATCGACCTTCCCTGAGCCGAGCAGCCAGAAGCTCAGCCAGAGTCCCCAGACCTTCAGGGCCTCAAAGTGACAGGTCAAAGGCCAATTTCTAGCTGGAGGCCACTGCCTGCAGGAAATGGCTACGTCCCACAGGATTGCAGCACTCGGCATCCTCAGCAAGCAACATGCAAGTGCTGGCTGGTCAGAAACTTGCAGCTCTGCCTTGCACTAAAGACAGCACCACCCACAACTGGCACTTACTGTCTTGGATCGATCGGCCACAGCTGCAGGCTTGTGGTCATCTTGCTCATTTTGCTCCTTTTTGGCTCCTTCTCCAGGAGCAGAGGGAGCCGGGGCAGAGACCGCTGTTCCTTCTGCCATCTGCGGCAAGAGAGAAGCATGAGGGACAGGCCGTTACCTCTCATTTATGACCTCGTTTCTCCTCAGATCCACAACCACCTTTTCAAAGGAGAAATCCTCAACTTTGTTAGCAATGGGATTCTAAGTCACTCCAACCAGATGAAAATGGGCCAACTTAACAGAACTCTATTTGATGCACTCTATGAATTTGATAGTCCTCCCTGGCTGCCATCAGCAAGCAATGGTGCCCCTGCACAACAATGGAGCTTTGAGCTCTTTTATTTATTGCCCTGAAATGGAAAAAGAGGAAATAGCCAGCAAGGCCATTGCTATTGCTGCGGCAGATATGGAAAAGTCAAACTGGATCAGAATGCCATCCAGTGCGTGAAAAGGGCAGGAACGTTTGTGCAGAAGCATCTGTGCTTGTTGTAAAAGAGAGAAAATGGGCAGGGCTTCACCTCCTAGCAAGCCAACAAGCCACAAGACAAAAGTGTTCCCTCCTCAGGTGGCTAAAGCACTTGGAGGCAGTGAGGCATGTTTGGCAGGGAGAGAGCCCTGGTGGTGAGCACTGTCACATATGGATCTATGGAAGTTTGCCTGAAGGTCCCTCAGGAGGCTCCCGTTGTCCAGGCTGAAACCCCTCCCTAGCTCTCGTGTCCTTCTCTGCACACGCTCCAGCCCCTCAAGGACTTTCTGCTTCAGAGGGGCCAACAAGTGGACACACACTCCCAGCTCTGGCCGCAGCGCTGCCCAGCCCAGGGGGACGGCCACTGCCCTGCTCCTGCTGCCCCACTGCTGCTGACACAGGCCAGGATGGCCTTGGCCTTCTTGGCTATGTGGCCAAGCGCTGGCCCACATTCAGCTGCTCTTGACTGGCACCACTGGGTCCTTTTAGCCTACTCAGGTCCCCCACCACAAAGTTGCCCCTTTGACTTCAAATACAGCATCCCCGGTTCCAAGATGTCCTGCCTCTTCTCAGCCAAACAAGACAGCAGTCAAGGACTTGCAGCCTCACCCCCACCCTAGGCCCTAATGCCATTTCCAAAGCTGCAGGCTTCATCGCAAAAGGCGTCCACAGAAACTTGCCGCTTCTTCTTTCTGCCACACAAGAAGTCTTCCCAACGAGGCACTTGGTTTCTTTGGCCACACTCAACAAGAATGGCACCCACAGATTCCTAGACAACTCAATCATCTCCTTGCAGCTTAGCAAAAGCCAAAAGAGACTGTACAAGTGAAGAAGTGCTCCAGAAAACTGCAGAACACTTCCACAAACAAAACACACCTTTCCACAAAGGGAAAACAGACAAAAAAAGCCCTGCCACCTGCAGCACTGCCACGTGTGCCCTTGGCCACGACGCTGCAGAAGCCCAGAGATCGACCTTCCCTGAGCCGAGCAGCCAGAAGCTCAGCCAGAGTCCCCAGACCTTCAGGGCCTCAAAGTGACAGGTCAAAGGCCAATTTCTAGCTGGAGGCCACTGCCTGCAGGAAATGGCTACGTCCCACAGGATTGCAGCACTCTGCATCCTCAGCAAGCAACATGCAAGTGCTGGCTGGTCAGAAACTTGCAGCTCTGCCTTGCACTAAAGACAGCACCACCCACAACTGGCACTTACTGTCTTGGATCGATCGGCCACAGCTGCAGGCTTGTGGTCATCTTGCTCCTTTTGCTCCTTTTTGGCTCCTTCTCCAGGAGCAGAGGGAGCCGGGGCAGAGACCGCTGTTCCTTCTGCCATCTGCGGCAAGAGAGAAGCATGAGGGACAGGCCGTTACCTCTCATTTATGACCTCGTTTCTCCTCAGATCCACAACCACCTTTTCAAAGGAGAAATCCTCAACTTTGTTAGCAATGGGATTCTAAGTCACTCCAACCAGATGAAAATGGGCCAACTCAACAGAACTCTATTTGATGCACTCTATGAATTTGATAGTCCTCCCTGGCTGCCATCAGCAAGCAATGGTGCCCCTGCACAACAATGGAGCTTTGAGCTCTTTTATTTATTGCCCTGAAATGGAAAAGGAGGAAATAGCCAGCAAGGCCATTGCTATTGCTGCGGCAGATATGGAAAAGTCAAACTGGATCAGAATGCCATCCAGTGCGTGAAAAGGGCAGGAACGTTTGTGCAGAAGCATCTGTGCTTGTTGTAAAAGAGAGAAAATGGGCAGGGCTTCACCTCCTAGCAAGCCAACAAGCCACAAGACAAAAGTGTTCCCTCCTCAGGTGGCTAAAGCACTTGGAGGCAGTGAGGGCATGTTTGGCAGGGAAACAGCCCTGGTGGTGAGCACTGTCACATATGGATCTATGGAAGTGTGCCTGAAGGTCCCTCAGGAGGCTCCCGTTGTCCAGGCTGAAACCCCTCCCTAGCTCTCGTGTCCTTCTCTGCACACGCTCCAGCCCCTCAAGGACTTTCAGCTTCAGAGGGGCCAACAAGTGGACACACACTCCCAGCTCTGGCCGCAGCGCTGCCCAGCCCAGGGGGACGGCCACTGCCCTGCTCCTGCTGCCCCACTGCTGCTGACACAGGCCAGGATGGCCTTGGCCTTCTTGGCTATGTGGCCAAGCGCTGGCCCACATTCAGCTGCTCTTGCCTGGCACCACTGGGTCCTTTTAGCCTACTCAGGTCCCCCACCACAAAATTGCCCCTTTGACTTCAAATACAGCATCCCCGGTTCCAAGATGTCCTGCCTCTTCTCAGCCAAACAAGACAGCAGTCAAGGACTTGCAGCTTCAGCCCCACCCTAGGCCCTAATGCCATTTCCAAAGCTGCAGGCTTCATCGCAAAGGGCGTCCACAGAAACTTGCCGCTTCTTCTTTCTGCCACACAAGAAGTCTTCCCAACGAGGCACTTGGTTTCTTTGGCCACACTCAACAAGAATGGCACCCACAGATTCCTAGACAACTCAATCATCTCCTTGCAGCTTAGCAAAAGCCAAAAGAGACTGTACAAGTGAAGAAGTGCTCCAGAAAACTGCAGAACACTTCCACAAACCAAACACACCTTTCCACAAAGGGAAAACAGACAAAAAAAGCCCTGCCACCTGCAGCACTGCCACGTGTGCCCTTGGCCACGACGCTGCAGAAGCCCAGAGATCGACCTTCCCTGAGCCGAGCAGCCAGAAGCTCAGCCAGAGTCCCCAGACCTTCAGTGCTTCAAAGTGACAGGTCAAAGGCCAATTTCTAGCTGGAGGCCACTGCCTGCAGGAAATGGCTACGTCCCACAGGATTGCAGCACTCTGCATCCTCAGCAAGCAACATGCAAGTGCTGGCTGGTCAGAAACTTGCAGCTCTGCCTTGCACTAAAGACAGCACCACCCACAACTGGCACTTACTGTCTTGGATCGATCGGCCACAGCTGCAGGCTTGTGGTCATCTTGCTCCTTTTGCTCCTTTTTGGCTCCTTCTCCAGGAGAAGAGGGAGCCGGGGCAGAGACCGCTGTTCCTTCTGCCATCTGCGGCAAGAGAGAAGCATGAGGGACAGGCCGTTACCACTCATTTATGACCTCGTTTCCCTCCAGATCCACAACCACCTTTTCAAAGGAGAAATCCTCAACTTTGTGAGCAATGGGATTCTAAGTCACTCCAACCAGATGAAAATGGGCCAACTCAACAGAACTCTATTTGATGCACTCTATGAATTTGATAGTCCTCCCCGGCTGCCATCAGCAAGCAATGGTGCCCCTGCACAACAATGGAGCTTTGAGCTCTTTTATTTATTGCCCTGAAATGGAAAAGGAGGAAATAGCCAGCAAGGCCATTGCTATTGCTGCGGCAGATATGGAAAAGTCAAACTGGATCAGAATGCCATCCAGTGCGTGAAAAGGGCAGGAACGTTTGTGCAGAAGCATCTGTGCTTGTTGTAAAAGAGAGAAAATGGGCAGGGCTTCACCTCCTAGCAAGCCAACAAGCCACAAGACAAAAGTGTTCCCTCCTCAGGTGGCTAAAGCACTTGGAGGCAGTGAGGCATGTTTGGCAGGGAAAGAGCCCTGGTGGTGAGCACTGTCACATATGGATCTATGGAAGTGTGCCTGAAGGTCCCTCAGGAGGCTCCCATTGTCCAGGCTGAAACCCCTCCCTAGCTCTCGTGTCCTTCTCTGCACACGCTCCAGCCCCTCAAGGACTTTCAGCTTCAGAGGGGCCAACAAGTGGACACACACTCCCAGCTCTGGCCGCAGCGCTGCCCAGCCCAGGGGGACGGCCACTGCCCTGCTCCTGCTGCCCCACTGCTGCTGACACAGGCCAGGATGGCCTTGGCCTTCTTGGCTATGTGGCCAAGCGCTGGCCCACATTCAGCTGCTCTTGACTGGCACCACTGGGTCCTTTTAGCCTACTCAGGTCCCCCACCACAAAGTTGCCCCTTTGACTTCAAATACAGCATCCCCGGTTCCAAGATGTCCTGCCTCTTCTCAGCCAAACAAGACAGCAGTCAAGGACTTGCAGCCTCACCCCCACCCTAGGCCCTAATGCCATTTCCAAAGCTGCAGGCTTCATCGCAAAAGGCGTCCACAGAAACTTGCCGCTTCTTCTTTCTGCCACACAAGAAGTCTTCCCAACGAGGCACTTGGTTTCTTTGGCCACACTCAACAAGAATGGCACCCACAGATTCCTAGACAACTCAATCATCTCCTTGCAGCTTAGCAAAAGCCAAAAGAGACTGTACAAGTGAAGAAGTGCTCCAGAAAACTGCAGAACACTTCCACAAACCAAACACACCTTTCCACAAAGGGAAAACAGACAAAAAAAGCCCTGCCACCTGCAGCACTGCCACGTGTGCCCTTGGCCACGACGCTGCAGAAGCCCAGAGATCGACCTTCCCTGAGCCGAGCAGCCAGAAGCTCAGCCAGAGTCCCCAGACCTTCAGTGCTTCAAAGTGACAGGTCAAAGGCCAATTTCTAGCTGGAGGCCACTGCTTGCAGAAAATGGCTACGTCCCACAGGATTGCAGCACTCGGCATCCTCAGCAAGCAACATGCAAGTGCTGGCTGGTCAGAAACTTGCAGCTCTGCCTTGCACTAAAGACAGCACCACCCACAACTGGCACTTACTGTCTTGGATCGATCGGCCACAGCTGCAGGCTTGTGGTCATCTTGCTCCTTTTGCTCCTTTTTGGCTCCTTCTCCAGGAGAAGAGGGAGCCGGGGCAGAGACCGCTGTTCCTTCTGCCATCTGCGGCAAGAGAGAAGCATGAGGGACAGGCCGTTACCACTCATTTATGACCTCGTTTCCCTCCAGATCCACAACCACCTTTTCAAAGGAGAAATCCTCAACTTTGTGAGCAATGGGATTCTAAGTCACTCCAACCAGATGAAAATGGGCCAACTCAACAGAACTCTATTTGATGCACTCTATGAATTTGATAGTCCTCCCCGGCTGCCATCAGCAAGCAATGGTGCCCCTGCACAACAATGGAGCTTTGAGCTCTTTTATTTATTGCCCTGAAATGGAAAAGGAGGAAATAGCCAGCAAGGCCATTGCTATTGCTGCGGCAGATATGGAAAAGTCAAACTGGATCAGAATGCCATCCAGTGCGTGAAAAGGGCAGGAACGTTTGTGCAGAAGCATCTGTGCTTGTTGTAAAAGAGAGAAAATGGGCAGGGCTTCACCTCCTAGCAAGCCAACAAGCCACAAGACAAAAGTGTTCCCTCCTCAGGTGGCTAAAGCACTTGGAGGCAGTGAGGCATGTTTGGCAGGGAAAGAGCCCTGGTGGTGAGCACTGTCACATATGGATCTATGGAAGTGTGCCTGAAGGTCCCTCAGGAGGCTCCCATTGTCCAGGCTGAAACCCCTCCCTAGCTCTCGTGTCCTTCTCTGCACACGCT
This sequence comes from Lonchura striata, assembly GCF_050655825.1. NCBI lineage: Eukaryota > Metazoa > Chordata > Aves > Passeriformes > Estrildidae > Lonchura > Lonchura striata. The sequence continues at coordinate 13,379,583 of NC_140740.1, forward strand.
CCAGCCCCTCAAGGACTTTCAGCTTCAGAGGGGCCAACAAGTGGACACACACTCCCAGCTCTGGCCGCAGCGCTGCCCAGCCCAGGGGGACGGCCACTGCCCTGCTCCTGCTGCCCCACTGCTGCTGACACAGGCCAGGATGGCCTTGGCCTTCTTGGCTATGTGGCCAAGCGCTGGCCCACATTCAGCTGCTCTTGACTGGCACCACTGGGTCCTTTTAGCCTACTCAGGTCCCCCACCACAAAGTTGCCCCTTTGACTTCAAATACAGCATCCCCGGTTCCAAGATGTCCTGCCTCTTCTCAGCCAAACAAGACAGCAGTCAAGGACTTGCAGCCTCACCCCCACCCTAGGCCCTAATGCCATTTCCAAAGCTGCAGGCTTCATCGCAAAAGGCATCCACAGAAACTTGCCGCTTCTTCTTTCTGCCACACAAGAAGTCTTCCCAACGAGGCACTTGGTTTCTTTGGCCACACTCAACAAGAATGGCACCCACAGATTCCTAGAAAACTCAATCATCTCCTTGCAGCTTAGCAAAAGCCAAAAGAGACTGTACAAGTGAAGAAGTGCTCCAGAAAACTGCAGAACACTTCCACAAACCAAACACACCTTTCCACAAAGGGAAAACAGACAAAAAAAGCCCTGCCACCTGCAGCACTGCCACGTGTGCCCTTGGCCACGACGCTGCAGAAGCCCAGAGATCGACCTTCCCTGAGCCGAGCAGCCAGAAGCTCAGCCAGAGTCCCCAGACCTTCAGGGCCTCAAAGTGACAGGTCAAAGGCCAATTTCTAGCTGGAGGCCACTGCCTGCAGGAAATGGCTACGTCCCACAGGATTGCAGCACTCGGCATCCTCAGCAAGCAACATGCAAGTGCTGGCTGGTCAGAAACTTGCAGCTCTGCCTTGCACTAAAGACAGCACCACCCACAACTGGCACTTACTGTCTTGGATCGATCGGCCACAGCTGCAGGCTTGTGGTCATCTTGCTCCTTTTGCTCCTTTTTGGCTCCTTCTCCAGGAGCAGAGGGAGCCGGGGCAGAGACCGCTGTTCCTTCTGCCATCTGCGGCAAGAGAGAAGCATGAGGGACAGGCCGTTACCTCTCATTTATGACCTCGTTTCTCCTCAGATCCACAACCACCTTTTCAAAGGAGAAATCCTCAACTTTGTTAGCAATGGGATTCTAAGTCACTCCAACCAGATGAAAATGGGCCAACTTAACAGAACTCTATTTGATGCACTCTATGAATTTGATAGTCCTCCCTGGCTGCCATCAGCAAGCAATGGTGCCCCTGCACAACAATGGAGCTTTGAGCTCTTTTATTTATTGCCCTGAAATGGAAAAAGAGGAAATAGCCAGCAAGGCCATTGCTATTGCTGCGGCAGATATGGAAAAGTCAAACTGGATCAGAATGCCATCCAGTGCGTGAAAAGGGCAGGAACGTTTGTGCAGAAGCATCTGTGCTTGTTGTAAAAGAGAGAAAATGGGCAGGGCTTCACCTCCTAGCAAGCCAACAAGCCACAAGACAAAAGTGTTCCCTCCTCAGGTGGCTAAAGCACTTGGAGGCAGTGAGGCATGTTTGGCAGGGAGAGAGCCCTGGTGGTGAGCACTGTCACATATGGATCTATGGAAGTTTGCCTGAAGGTCCCTCAGGAGGCTCCCGTTGTCCAGGCTGAAACCCCTCCCTAGCTCTCGTGTCCTTCTCTGCACACGCTCCAGCCCCTCAAGGACTTTCTGCTTCAGAGGGGCCAACAAGTGGACACACACTCCCAGCTCTGGCCGCAGCGCTGCCCAGCCCAGGGGGACGGCCACTGCCCTGCTCCTGCTGCCCCACTGCTGCTGACACAGGCCAGGATGGCCTTGGCCTTCTTGGCTATGTGGCCAAGCGCTGGCCCACATTCAGCTGCTCTTGACTGGCACCACTGGGTCCTTTTAGCCTACTCAGGTCCCCCACCACAAAGTTGCCCCTTTGACTTCAAATACAGCATCCCCGGTTCCAAGATGTCCTGCCTCTTCTCAGCCAAACAAGACAGCAGTCAAGGACTTGCAGCCTCACCCCCACCCTAGGCCCTAATGCCATTTCCAAAGCTGCAGGCTTCATCGCAAAAGGCGTCCACAGAAACTTGCCGCTTCTTCTTTCTGCCACACAAGAAGTCTTCCCAACGAGGCACTTGGTTTCTTTGGCCACACTCAACAAGAATGGCACCCACAGATTCCTAGACAACTCAATCATCTCCTTGCAGCTTAGCAAAAGCCAAAAGAGACTGTACAAGTGAAGAAGTGCTCCAGAAAACTGCAGAACACTTCCACAAACAAAACACACCTTTCCACAAAGGGAAAACAGACAAAAAAAGCCCTGCCACCTGCAGCACTGCCACGTGTGCCCTTGGCCACGACGCTGCAGAAGCCCAGAGATCGACCTTCCCTGAGCCGAGCAGCCAGAAGCTCAGCCAGAGTCCCCAGACCTTCAGGGCCTCAAAGTGACAGGTCAAAGGCCAATTTCTAGCTGGAGGCCACTGCCTGCAGGAAATGGCTACGTCCCACAGGATTGCAGCACTCTGCATCCTCAGCAAGCAACATGCAAGTGCTGGCTGGTCAGAAACTTGCAGCTCTGCCTTGCACTAAAGACAGCACCACCCACAACTGGCACTTACTGTCTTGGATCGATCGGCCACAGCTGCAGGCTTGTGGTCATCTTGCTCCTTTTGCTCCTTTTTGGCTCCTTCTCCAGGAGCAGAGGGAGCCGGGGCAGAGACCGCTGTTCCTTCTGCCATCTGCGGCAAGAGAGAAGCATGAGGGACAGGCCGTTACCTCTCATTTATGACCTCGTTTCTCCTCAGATCCACAACCACCTTTTCAAAGGAGAAATCCTCAACTTTGTTAGCAATGGGATTCTAAGTCACTCCAACCAGATGAAAATGGGCCAACTCAACAGAACTCTATTTGATGCACTCTATGAATTTGATAGTCCTCCCTGGCTGCCATCAGCAAGCAATGGTGCCCCTGCACAACAATGGAGCTTTGAGCTCTTTTATTTATTGCCCTGAAATGGAAAAGGAGGAAATAGCCAGCAAGGCCATTGCTATTGCTGCGGCAGATATGGAAAAGTCAAACTGGATCAGAATGCCATCCAGTGCGTGAAAAGGGCAGGAACGTTTGTGCAGAAGCATCTGTGCTTGTTGTAAAAGAGAGAAAATGGGCAGGGCTTCACCTCCTAGCAAGCCAACAAGCCACAAGACAAAAGTGTTCCCTCCTCAGGTGGCTAAAGCACTTGGAGGCAGTGAGGGCATGTTTGGCAGGGAAACAGCCCTGGTGGTGAGCACTGTCACATATGGATCTATGGAAGTGTGCCTGAAGGTCCCTCAGGAGGCTCCCGTTGTCCAGGCTGAAACCCCTCCCTAGCTCTCGTGTCCTTCTCTGCACACGCTCCAGCCCCTCAAGGACTTTCAGCTTCAGAGGGGCCAACAAGTGGACACACACTCCCAGCTCTGGCCGCAGCGCTGCCCAGCCCAGGGGGACGGCCACTGCCCTGCTCCTGCTGCCCCACTGCTGCTGACACAGGCCAGGATGGCCTTGGCCTTCTTGGCTATGTGGCCAAGCGCTGGCCCACATTCAGCTGCTCTTGCCTGGCACCACTGGGTCCTTTTAGCCTACTCAGGTCCCCCACCACAAAATTGCCCCTTTGACTTCAAATACAGCATCCCCGGTTCCAAGATGTCCTGCCTCTTCTCAGCCAAACAAGACAGCAGTCAAGGACTTGCAGCTTCAGCCCCACCCTAGGCCCTAATGCCATTTCCAAAGCTGCAGGCTTCATCGCAAAGGGCGTCCACAGAAACTTGCCGCTTCTTCTTTCTGCCACACAAGAAGTCTTCCCAACGAGGCACTTGGTTTCTTTGGCCACACTCAACAAGAATGGCACCCACAGATTCCTAGACAACTCAATCATCTCCTTGCAGCTTAGCAAAAGCCAAAAGAGACTGTACAAGTGAAGAAGTGCTCCAGAAAACTGCAGAACACTTCCACAAACCAAACACACCTTTCCACAAAGGGAAAACAGACAAAAAAAGCCCTGCCACCTGCAGCACTGCCACGTGTGCCCTTGGCCACGATGCTGCAGAAGCCCAGAGATCGACCTTCCCTGAGCCGAGCAGCCAGAAGCTCAGCCAGAGTCCCCAGACCTTCAGGGCCTCAAAGTGACAGGTCAAAGGCCAATTTCTAGCTGGAGGCCACTGCCTGCAGGAAATGGCTACGTCCCACAGGATTGCAGCACTCGGCATCCTCAGCAAGCAACATGCAAGTGCTGGCTGGTCAGAAACTTGCAGCTCTGCCTTGCACTAAAGACAGCACCACCCACAACTGGCACTTACTGTCTTGGATCGATCGGCCACAGCTGCAGGCTTGTGGTCATCTTGCTCCTTTTGCTCCTTTTTGGCTCCTTCTCCAGGAGAAGAGGGAGCCGGGGCAGAGACCGCTGTTCCTTCTGCCATCTGCGGCAAGAGAGAAGCATGAGGGACAGGCCGTTACCTCTCATTTATGACCTCGTTTCCCTCCAGATCCACAACCACCTTTTCAAAGGAGAAATCCTCAACTTTGTTAGCAATGGGATTCTAAGTCACTCCAACCAGATGAAAATGGGCCAGCTCAACAGAACTCTATTTGATGCACTCTATGAATTTGATAGTCCTCCCCGGCTGCCATCAGCAAGCAATGGTGCCCCTGCACAACAATGGAGCTTTGAGCTCTTTTATTTATTGCCCTGAAATGGAAAAAGAGGAAATAGCCAGCAAGGCCATTGCTATTGCTGCGGCAGATATGGAAAAGTCAAACTGGATCAGAATGCCATCCAGTGCGTGAAAAGGGCAGGAACGTTTGTGCAGAAGCATCTGTGCTTGTTGTAAAAGAGAGAAAATGGGCAGGGCTTCACCTCCTAGCAAGCCAACAAGCCACAAGACAAAAGTGTTCCCTCCTCAGGTGGCTAAAGCACTTGGAGGCAGTGAGGGCATGTTTGGCAGGGAAAGAGCCCTGGTGGTGAGCACTGTCACATATGGATCTATGGAAGTGTGCCTGAAGGTCCCTCAGGAGGCTCCCGTTGTCCAGGCTGAAACCCCTCCCTAGCTCTCGTGTCCTTCTCTGCACACGCTCCAGCCCCTCAAGGACTTTCAGCTTCAGAGGGGCCAACAAGTGGACACACACTCCCAGCTCTGGCCGCAGCGCTGCCCAGCCCAGGGGGACGGCCACTGCCCTGCTCCTGCTGCCCCACTACTGCTGACACAGGCCAGGATGCCCTTGGCCTTCTTGGCTATGTGGCCACACCCTGGCTCTTGTTCCACTGCTCTTGACCGGCACGCCTTCATCCTTTGGGCCCACGCAGCTCCCCCACCACAAAGTTGCCCCTTTGACTTCAAATACAGCATCCCCTGTTCCAAGATGTCCTGCCTCTTCTCAGCAACAAGACACCAGTCAAGGACTTGCAGCTTCACCCCCGCCTCCAGGCTCCCATGCCATTTCCAAAGCTGCACTGTAACCCTAAAAATGCATCTACAGAACCTTGCTCCTTGAGCTTTTTGCCTCACAACAGGGCTTCACATCTACACACTTTGTTTCTGTGGCCACAGGTCTTGTTCCCCACAGATTCATGGACAACACACTCGTCTCCTTCCATCTGATTAAAAGTCACAAGACAGCTGGGCCACACACTTTGTAGAACTGAATAAATTCTCAAGAAAGCTGAAGAGCAATTTCACCAGCCAAACACATGTTTCCACAAAGAGAAAGCAAACAAAGCAAACAAATGAAGCTCCAGCACCACCTCATGTGCACTTGGCAACAGCACTTCAAAAACCAAGAGACAGAGCTTCACTGAGCCGAGCAGACAGATGGTCACCCTGAGGCAAACAGGCTTTGGTGCCTCAACATGACAGGTCCAAGGCCAATTTCTGGCTGGTGGTCACTGCCTGCAGGAAATCGCCGTGTCCTGGCAGGACTCCAGCACTCAGCATCCTCAGCCAAGCAGCAGCAAGAGCTGGCTGGTCAGAAACTTGCAGCTCTGCCTTGCACTAAAGACAGCACCACCCACAACTGGCACTTACTGGCTCAGAAAATTCAGGCTCTGCTGTGACCACTGATGGAGCCTTGCAGTCATACTCCTCAATTTGCTCCTCTTTGGCTTCTTCTCCAGGAGGAGAGGGAGCTGGGGCAGACACTGCTCTTTCCTCTGTCATCTGTGACAAGAAAGAATTATTAGGGACGGGCCGTTACCTATAATTTACAACCTTCTATATTCTCACATCTACCACCATTTCTTCCAAGGAAAATTGGGAAACTTTAATTGCAATGGGATTCCAATGCGCTCTTATGGCATTAAAATTGGCTAATCCACCTGTAATGCAAATTCCTCTGAAATAAATATTCCACCCTCCCTACTATCATGGAGCAATGATCTCTTTGTAACTGACTTTTTAATTCTTGAAAGCTCTGAAATGCAAAAGGAAATCTTGCTGCTCTGTGTTGCACGATAGACAGCACCACCCACAACTGGCACTTACAGAAGTGCCAGGCTCTGCTGTGACCACTGATAGAGCCTCGCGGTCATGCTGCTCAATTTGCTCCTCTTTGGCTTCTTCTCCAGGAGCAGAGGGAGCCGGGGCAGACACTGCTGTTGCCTCTCTCAGCTGTAGCAAGAGAGAACCATGAGGGATGAGCCATTACCTCTCATTTATAAGAATCTTTCTTCTCCCATATAACACTAAATCTTCCGAGGAATATTAAGAAACTTTGATTGCAATGGGATTCTATGGTGGTCTCATGGTATTAAAATTGGCAGATCCATCTGTAATGCAAATTGCTCTGATGTAAATATTCCACCCTGCCTACTATGAGGTAGCAATGATCTACTTGTTTTTCTGATCTTTTGAATCTTGAAAGCTCTGAAATGCAAAAGCGAAACTTGCAGCTCTGCCTTGCACTAAAGACAGCACCACCCACAACTGGCACTTACTGGCTCAGAAGATTCAGGCTCTGCTCTGACCACTGATGGAGACTCGCGGTCATTCTGCTCAATTTGCTCCTCTTCATCTTCTCCAGGAGCAGAGGGAGCTGGGGCAGACACCGATGCTGGTTTTGTGCTCTGGGACAAGAGAGAAGCGTGTGCGACAAGCTATTACCTATCACGTATAACCTCCTTCCTTCTCACATCTACGACCGTATCTTCCAAGGAGAAATCATAAAATTCCAGAGTAAAAGGATAGTAAAAGGATTCTAAGCCACACCGATCAAATTAAACCAGGCCAATTCAACAGAACTGCATATGGATATGAAGCTGATATTCCTCCCTGGCTGCCATCAGCAAGCAACATTGTCTCTGCAATGCAGAGTTTTAGCTTTTGAAAGCTCTGCAATGGAAAAGAAAGAAAGAGACAGCTACACCTTTGCTATTGCTGCTGCAGACATGGAAGCCTACAACTGGATCTGAATCTCATCCAGTGCTGGAAAAGGGCAGGAAACGTTGTGCAGAAGCATCTTTGCTTGTTGGAAAATGAGAAAATCAACAGGACTTTTCCTCTACTAAACCAGCAAAACAAAAATGCAACCAGCAACAAGCAGGGAGTGTCTCTGACACCAGTGTCTAAAGCACTGGGATGCAGTGAGGGCATGTTTGGCAGGGGAACAGCCCTGGTGGTGAGCACTGTCACGTATGGAACCATGGAAGTTTGCCTGATTGTCCCTCTAGAGGCTCCCGTTTTCCACCCTAAAGCTTCCTCAGCACCTCCTCCTTGGCCTTGTGCTCCACAGCATTCCCCAGCTCTTGTGTCCTTCTCTGCACACGCTCCAGCCCCTCCAGGGCTTTCTGCTTCAGATGGGCTCACAAGTGTTTACGTTAATAAAAAGATAAAAATCTTTCTAAAGTGTAAGATGACTTTAGAATGTAGACATAATTTTGGGAAATGTTGGGAAATTTGAAATTAATAAGCACAATCAGGACCATAAAATCGGGATCTAAATCATTAAGGAAAATTAAAATTTATAAAGCTGAGACTGCGAGTTGCTATAGTAAGAATTTAGTAAGGAACCAAGCTGAGACTTCTTTCAGCAGAAAGCCCAGAACTGTGTCTAGAAACCAAGACAGATTTCTCTCAGAGCTCAGTTGCTACAACAATAATCTGCCTAGTTCAGAACATGATGTAGCAACATCTGATTAGAAAAAAATAGGGTTATATCTTTTGGAAAAAAAAGAGGTTTTAAGTTTTTAAACGAACAAATTTTATCCATGCCAGTCTCTTATGGGAGGGATAATAGTAGGCCTATGTATTAATCACTCTCACATTATAACTCTTGTTTTTTGACATGGAAAAAGAATTTTCTCGGAAGGCAGAGGTCAATTTGGATATTGACCAATTGAAGGTGGACATGCCTCTGAGAACACAGAGGGGTTAAAATCAGAATTCCCAGGAGAACTGGCTCTCTTTGGTTCCGGTCAGCATGCAGTGCAGGACTCTCCCCTGCCCGGCCGTGGCTGGGTGGGGAGGGGGAGGCCCATGGCCTGACTGAGGTGGGCCCAGGGGTGGAGGGACTGGAACTGGGCTGGCCACTGCAGGTAGAAGGGTGGAGAAATCTGGGATGTCTCCATTTCCCCCCAGAGTCGAGAGAGAGAGAGAGAGAGTGAAGAGACAGCGGTGGTTTTATCAGCATCAGCAGTACGCCGCAGGAAAGGAGAAGAGCGAGGGGGCCGCAAGGTGCCCAGCTGCCTGTGGGAGCCAGAGCCTGAGCATCGAGCCAGCCCTGGGAGTCAGGACTTTTAACCCTTCCTTGAGAAATGAAAGCTTGGTGAAATTTCACTCCTCCTCGGTTTGAAAGAGAGGAAGAGAGACAGCTTGGACCCTGGGATGTTAGAAGGAGGAATTCTAGGTGGGAGGAGATGAGGAGTGTTTTTTTTGGCTGGACTTTTCCTTGTTGGCCATAGACTGAACCGATTTTTCTCTTTCAAGAGAGACTGTATTTTAGGAGGATGCCAGTGAGCCAAGAGACCTGCTTCAGCTGGGAAAAGACAGAAGTGGAGCAAACAGAGAAGAGTTAGGGGGTTTGTGGTGGTGTCCCCTGACCTCAAAGAAGAAGAAGAGAAGAAGATCTCTGTTCTTGGACCCTCGGCCCCAGGGGAAAATGGGGGGAACTGTCGTCCCAAAAAATGAAAAAACTGAGCTGTTGTTTTCCCCCTCTTGGAAAGCATCCTTGAAAGAAAAAATCCTAAAAGCAGTCGGTCCATCCAGGCATTGGTGGTGAGAGCACTGTGCATGGAAAGGAGCAGGGTCACCATGGCAAACTTTTTCTCCGGGCAGTGCCATGTGTGACATGGAAACACAGGATGTGGCAGTGTGTTTCTTGGGGGGGTCTGTGGCACAGAGGAGACTCCTGTTCTCCCTTGATGGACTGAGTATCGATTGTCTGCAGGGTGGAAACCTGATTGGGGTCCAGATTGTGTCTCACTGTGGTTTGTTGGAGTTGGTGGTGGGAGGAAGAATACTTTGCAAGGTTTTCATTTTGATCTTTGTGTGGTTTTTTTCTCTCTTTTTTTTCCCTTTTATAGTAGTAGCTTGATAAAGTTTTTTCCTTGTTAAAAAGCTTTGGCTTGCTTTGCTCTGTCCTCGATTGCATTACAGCATTCAATTGAGAGATTGAATTTTCATGGGGGCACTGGCATTGTGCCAGTGTCAAACCATGACAAGAACATCAAAGAGTGAAATCAAACTTTGAAAGAAAGCAGAATTAACTCTCTTTATTTTTAATTATGTGTTAAAAAGTATTTTTTTTACTCTTATGAACTCATGCCAACTGATTATCGCATTGTGGCAAGACTGATTTTAACTAATTCACAATTTATGTTATTTATGAAAACTCCAGCAGAAAATACTTACTAAGGTTTTAAGGGAAAAATATGTTAGTAGTACATATGAAACATTTTCAGAAGCTAAATTGTCTAGCAAACTGCCATATGATAAACCAGACACAGAAACTTTTTTCCTAGGTCAGTGCTGAGAGATATTAAACAAGCTGCAAGAAAAACTTTCATTTCTGTCAAATCAACAGGTACTCCTCTTAAAGCATATTCGACCATGACACAAAGAACAAATGAATCATATCGTACATTTTTAATTAAGTTAACACAAGCTGTTGAATAACAACGCCCTGATAAAGCAGCTCATTCTTATATTCTCCAAAACCTAGCATTTGTAAATGCAAATGATGATTGCAAAAAAATTATTTCTACATTACCCAAACAGCCTCCAACTGTTACTCAAATGCTTTCAACTTACAGTAAAATTAGCACTCCAAGGTATCTTGCTACAGCACAAGCTAGTGCCTTTAGAGAGCAAATTACTAAATCTCATGATTCACTAAAAAACAAAGTTTAAAAAGCAATGGAAGAACAAATAAAACTTTTTGAAAAAACTCTTGCTGCTGTTCAATGAAATTCTACTAAAAAGTCGTGCTTCAGATGTGAGAAGACTAGTCATGTGATAAAGACTTACCTTGATCCAATAATAAAATCTGAAGAATACCTTCTCTTAGTCCTCAATATCAAAAAGGGAAACATTATGCAAAAAATTGTCATTCTAAATTTGATATAGATAGTAATCCCCTACCGTTAAACTCCAAGCAAAGCGCGACCCACCACGCAGTGAAACAAGCATTAGTAACCCAGAATCCAGGGAATTTTGCCCCCTTAGCCTTAACTAGGAGACCTCAAAGCCAAACACCTTTACCACCAGTACCACAAGATGTTCCTTCTTATTACCTCCAAGGACAAAACTGGACTTGTCCAACTCAAAATTAATACGGTTTTTAAAAAATTTCTGTTACGAATGTATACCTACAGGTGTGATTAAGAAATCACAACAAAGACAAGAATTTTAAATTCTTATAGGTTAAGACAACAATACAAGTCTTGGACTATTAATTTTTCCAGTTATCATTTCAGTAAACTACAATGAAGAGCTAATAGTTTTAGCTCTTCTCCTCAAAGCCCCAACAATAATTCAACCTAAGACGCCTCTTGCTTTTACAATTGCTTTACCTATAGACATACTCAAACAAAATGTATCTCAACAAGATGCTTTGTTAACCAATCAAACGGTGTACCAAGGTGTTCCAGATGTGATTTCTACTCCAATGCTAGGTGTCTTCTAAGTAGAACATACTTAGAAGTATGTTCTAAACCAACCAGAACTGACTTGTGCCCTAACTCATCGTGGTAGAACAATTTATGTTACAGGCATACCAGATACGGTGCAGATGTCTCTGTAATTTCTCTCCTGTTTTAGCCCAGTAGCTAACACTTAGTATCACCTATGAGAACACTCACAAGGATCAGAAGAACTACTGTTTGCTTACAAAGTGAATCCATAATTACTAGTACAAGTCCTGAAAGGAAGACAGCTGCTGCACGTCCCTCTCTACCAATAATTTCTAGAAACTGGCCTCTTGTCATTATCGCTATAAAAGACTGTTTCTTCAACATACCACCACTTCATCCTGAAGATGCCCCAAGATTTGCCTTCTCAGTTCCAGTCATCAATCAAAGAAAGCCAATGCAAAGATAGCACTAGAAATCTTTACCACAAGGGATGAAGACTTCTCTAACAATTTAACAATATTTTGTCACACAAGTACTGTGCCCAACTTGACAGAAGCATCCACAATCCACAATTCTACACTACATAGATGATCTCCTCATTGCAGCACTGACACAGACAAAGATGAAACAAACTTGTGACAGTGCTGTCACTGAAATCCAAAAGACTGAACTAGAATTTCTACATCTAAGATACAAGAAATCCCACTCTAAAAATATCTAAGATAGAAGATAGCAAAACAATTTCACTACAAAAGATACACCTTCAAGTCAACATCAACACTTTGCAAGATTTACAGCAACTTTTAAGAGAAATGAACTAGATGAAACCTATTTTGAAAATTGCCAACGATGAACTTGCTCCACTTTTTGATCTACTGAGAGAAAACTGTGACATTAAATCTCCCAAGATTTTAACACCTGAAGCTCAACTCACCATAAAAAGTCACAAAAACTTTCCAAAGAAGACAAGCCCATCATTATGCTCCCAAGAAACCTTTCTTCCTGACTGCTTTGAGACAGAAGCTACAACTTTATAGCCTCATTTTTCCATGAGATCCATCTGAGAAAGATCCATTATTAATAGTAGAATAATAAGTTTTTCTTCCCTACAAGTCTCCAAAAACAATTTCTACAACCCTAGAGATAGTAGCACAAATTGTAATTAAGGCCAAAGCAAGAATATTAACCTTAATAGGTAAAGATTTTACAGTTCTCTAATTACCTTTAAATAAAGATTATTTAGATTAGGCATTACAAAATTCAGATGATTTACAAAATGCATTCTTAAATTTTGCAAGTGTTTGTGCTATTCATTATCCAAGTCACAAATTATTACAAACAAAATTGAGTTTCAAAAAACAGCCCTTGCTAAGTGAAGGGCCTTTAAGTAATACAACGCTCTTCGCTAATAAGTCAAGAAAAACACATAAATCAGTAATCGTATAGTTAAATCAAACTACAAAAAATTAGAAATCAAATATCCAAATAGTTGAAAGTTCTCCTCAAGTAGTTAAAATAGCTGCTGTTGTTAAAGCTCTTCAGCTATTTTCAAAGCCTTTCAGTTTAATTACAGATTCTACCTCTGTTACTAATGTAGGTAAAAATATCGTTTTAAAAAATATTAGTAATAATAATTTTTATTGCTAGCTCTCATGTCTTCATAAAAATTTACAACACAGAACTAACCTATATTTTATTTCTCATATTACAACTCATTCATCTTTACCAAGATGTTTAGCAAAAAGAAATACAAGAACAAAAAAACTGGCCATAGTTATCTCAAACACATTAGCAAACATTTTTCAGCATGCAAAATTGAGTCATACCTTTTTCCTCAATATACACAAGTACTTGTACAGACGTTTTGTATCTCTAAATCCCAAGCTAAAGCTATTATTAACAGTTACCCTGATTGTCACCTTGTGCAAACCCCTGTTTCTACAGGAACTGTTAATCCACAAAGTTTATAAAGAGTACAATTATAACAAACATCACTAAATACCCTTCTTTGGGGAGATTTAAAAATATTCATGTTTCAGTAGATTCACTATCAAGTACAGTTTTTACCTCTATCCACACAAGAGAACAAGTAATCGTACCTATCAACATTTTTTACAAACATTTACTTCATTAAGTGTACTCCAGGAAATGAAAACAAACAATAGCCCCACATATCTATCTCAAAAAGTAACAACATTCCTAATAAATTAAAATGTTCATCACACCTGTAGTATTCCCCACTCCCCCACAAATCAAACAACTGTTAAAAAGACATATCACATATTAAAACACATTTAGATCAACAGAAGAGGGGAGCAGAAGTAATACTACAGATAAAATTGAGTCAAGCTTTATATGTTTATAATTTTTTAAACAGTTCTTTTGCAGAACCAGATCCACCAATTCTTAAGCATTTTACAAATAACACACAAACAAAACTAAAAAAAAATTCTCTTGTTTTAATTAAAAGACCTGAAAGAAGACAAATTAAAAGTCCTCGCCAATTAATAACTTAAAGCAAAGAGTATACTTGTATTTCTCCAAGTACTAGAAAAGCAAAGTGAATTCCAATAAAGAGCATCAAACCATACAACACACCAAAACACACTAACAAACCCAAAAGTAAAAAAGCAATCACACAAACGTAAGCTAAACAGAGACTACAAGTCACGCCCAGTGTTCCTATGTCACCTGTAGAATCTGCAAACTTCAATCTAATGATAATGATACATGTGTAGAGCTTGTTTCGTAGAGCTCTTTTAACAAAAACATGAAAAGAAAGATTTCTTATCATTAGATTCTAAAAAATTAATATTCTAAACTCTCCAAAAAATGCAGTTTAAAAGTTAAAATATTATCGAAAATTCTTTTAACAAAGAGTAACTCAACAAAAAAGATATGAAAGAAAATCAGTTCACTTTGTATTTTCTAACTTTGCTTACTTTTTATCATGCAAATTTTCCTATACAACACCAAAACCAAATGTCTAAGTCACATTAACCAAAGCTACAAGATCAGATACCATATGTATGTCTCACTCAAATCCAAAAAAGCCTTTTTCAACCTGTTTAGTTAGTGTACCACTAAAAATTAGCCAATACCTATATAACATGATCTTTTAACAAAAAAGCGATTTAACAACAAGCTAAGTGAAATTACTAATAGAAACAATCGCACAAGGGATTAAAGCCTCTAGACCAAACAACTCCTCAAAACAAGTTCAGAACCCCAAGAATTAAAGATCCGTAGTTCCTTAGCAATAAATTTCCGTGTCACATTTTCAGGAAACAATTAGAAAAAAAATAATTCTCCAAAATACAGTGCTATTCACTCTTACTATGAATACAAAAATTTAAGGCTTTAGTGCAATTACTCATACACTGTAGATAAAAATCTAAAGTTAACAAATATCCACGGAAATTACCAAAATGTTATTAGTTCATTTGTAGAAATAAAACATAGCAAAACATTCTATCATACCCTAAAGACAAACCATGTAACATTAGCAGACTCACTGTAATAACACCTAGTACTAAAACAGTTTCAAAAAAGACAAGAAAAGACAAAAGATCTATTCATATATACCCAAAAAATTACAGCAGTAATTTCAGTCTTTCAAAAAAAACCACAAAATATTTCAACAAGCTTCTTCTTACCTACAATTGCTTCAGAAAAAACATTAAGACAAATAGACAAGATTAAATATTAACTAAACAAACAAATACCACATCCAGTGCGCTCAGTAACACGCAGACTGACATCAGCAGTGTCCAACAAATTCCAAAATCAAACAACAGTTAATTTTCTTTTCTAACACATAAACAGAGTTGAAAAGAATTCAAAAGAATGTGCTACATAAATTTGTCTAATCATTCTAAATCCATTCACAAAAATATACAAAAACTTAAAAACTTTATAATCTACAATTAAAAATAAAGAAACATAGTTAAACAATTTATTCAGGAAGTAGAGCTTAACTCCTTAATCAAAAGAACTTTACAAGTTCAGTAAAATCTTGTTATTAGAATATTAATATTAATACCACATACACTTCATTATTCACAACAAATTACAAACTCATCAAAAAAGTTTTTATTTTCCAAAAGAAAAAAATTTTAAAAAATTATAGACAATTCACAAAACCTCAGCAAAAACAATTAAAGTCACTCACAAATTTAACCTTTACATTGAGGCCTTAAAAAGTCAAAATTTATCAGAACCTAATACAGATACTAAACCTAACTTTACCCAACATTAAGAATGGTTTAACTTAGAATTATAGAGCTTAAAACAAACAAAAACAAAAGTACCTTCATGTAAAAAGTTTATAACTTTTTTCCTACATGAATAAATATATGCAGTAGTAAAGCTATGGAACACAAAGTAATAAATAAGTGACAAGTCAAAAATAGTTTATTTAAAAAGAGAGGGGGAATTGTAGGAATATATAAAAGGTAAAAAACTTTAGAAAGTGCAAAAAGGCCCCAGAAAGTAGACATAAAGCTGAAAAAGGCTGGGAAATTTCAAAACCTTCTCATGGGAAGCTAGGAAAATAAGAACCAAGTGAATTCATTTATATTTATCATAAGCAGCAAGAAAGAACAAGAACTTAGTGATAGTTTGAGATGTCAAAAGTCCTAGATATATGCTTTGCAAAAATAGAAAAAGTTTCAGTCTTATATAATGAATTACTCTATATCGTTTGAGGTTCATAGAAGTCCTTCTGGTAATGTTAAACCCACATGGGTCCTTTTCTTATTGGTTAGGGTATAATGACTCTGCACCTTTTCTTTTATGTTATAGGTTCAAAGAATATGTAGAAAAAGGCTTTGCATCAACTGCCATCTTGCCTTTGATCTAGATTTGCATGGATGTTCATTTCTCTGTGTCTCTGGCTTTTTGCTTGGATGATACAGACATAATAAATGCTAAGTCTGCAACCAGTCCGGGTCCCATCCTGTTTTGTGAGACGCAGAGCGACCGGGCAGAAAGTGGACACACACTCCCAGCTCTGGCCGCAGCGCTGCCCAGCCCAGGGGGACGGTCACTGCCCTGCTCCTGCTGCCCCACTGCTGCTGACACAGGCCAGGATGCCCTTGGCCTTCTTGGCTACCTGGCCAGGCGCTGGCCACCTTCAGCTGCTCTTGACCGGCACCCTGGGCTCCTTTGGCCCACGCAGCTGCCCAGCCACAAAATTGCCCGTTTGACTGCAAATACCGCATTAAATTGTCCTTCTAATTCTACAACCACATCTTCTAAGGAAGTATCATGAAGTTTTATAAGGATAGGAATCTAAGTTGCTGTGACTTCATTAAAATGGGCTTATTCAACTCTCTGCAAAACTGAGTTTGTAGGTCTTCGAGGCTCTGAGTTGGAAATTAGGAAATATCCAGCTATGCCTTTGTATTTGTTGTGGAATGCCTGAAAATGGATTTTCTTTCAGCCTGCATGCCTGGCCCTCTACAGCCTACTGGTTCTGGCTAAGCACACAGCTTACTCTGCAATTGCCAAACAGCACAAACATGAAATGTTCCTTTCTTACTCACCTTAGGACCAGCACCGCTGAATACATGCTTCAGGTGACCTGTAGTAGGCAAGGGAAAATGAACCAGATGCTGTGAGAAAATTGTCTGGGCTGGTGAAACCCACAGAACAAGCACCACAAACAGAGAGTTTTCCCTTTCACAACATCCCTTCAGCAGACACATTTCATTCATACAACCAGCAAGAGATCCAGATAATATTCTTGGGCATGCCTACCCTTTGGCCTGTTTAGCCATTAAATGAACACAAACATGATGAAGAAAATGCAAATTGTTCTCTAACACTCAATGCTCCTGTTCTACCAAACACATAACACCTCTTTTAAAAATCCTCTCCTTCTGGTACCTAGGGTTTTTTTTAATCAGATGCATGCACAACTTCTCATTAACTTGCTGGAAAGAGTTGCCCAGAAAAGCTTTTCCAAAATTCCACTCTGATGGGGCAGGCTCTATTGTGACACAACACAGCAGCAGCTCCAAGTTCCAGGAGCAGACACTCACTGCTTTGGAGTTTGCTCTTCCTTGCAAAGGGAATCACTATTTAACACTCAGTCAAGGCTCAAGTTAGACAGTCAAATCCTTTCATGACAAAATGTAGAAAGAAAGAAGCTTTCCCTGAATTCTGGGAAATACTGCACAGTTGTTAGAAGGCCTTCCAAGAAGGTCTCCAGTTTACATTTTCAAAGCTGTCTTGCATGTCCCAGCAAACTGAGGAAAAGACAGACTCTGCTGCCTCAGACTCTCCCGTGGAGGGAAAAGAACCCCTGCAGGTTCCCTTGCAAATGCTGCCCCTGTGGCTGCAGAAATCCCCTTGTACCTGAATGCCTTGACAGGAGCTTTACCAAAGCAGTGGCACCCTAGTGTTCTTTCTGTTTTAAAATAACTCAGGCACTAACAAAGAGCAGGAAGACATACAGAAGCCAGGTTCGGGTACACCCAGGGAAAACCTCTACTTACGTGCCAGGTTAGTGAGGTAATAGCCAGAATAAACAACGCCATAAGCTGTGAAAGCTGCAGCAGCAAGTTGCTCAATCATTGTAGCACTGCTGTGCAGATTTGTCCAACACTAGAAAAAACAAGGCTCTTGTCAGTGGGCAGCTCTCACTGACAAGCACCTCAACCAGGAGGATGCTCCTGCACTGAGCAAGCCCTAGGGTTGCTCTGACACTGAGGCCTTCCGTGCACCAAGACAACCTTCTGCTGTCACCATGACCACATGGCAACCATGCCCTGACATCACAGTGCAAGCACTCTATATTGGCCTGTGAATTTATGCAGAGCAATAACCACCCTTCCGTACAGCAAACGCAAAATAACCGGGGAAGTTCTTCTCTGTCACAAAGCAGCACAAATTCACTTTGTGGCCAAACCCTGTTGTTCAAGGAATCCAAGAGTAACTCCAGGAGTGCACCAAACACCTATAGCCTGTACCCCAACTGAGCACTCAGATGGGGCCCAAGCAAAGGAAACCAGACCAAGAAAATGGCCCAAAGCATTGCACTTCTGAGAAACAACGCTTACTTTTAAAAAATTTAAATGTTTATTAAATCTTAACAAAGGACTGAATAAGGAAAATTTGCAGCACTGGGAGTCTCTGACCATTACAAGCAGCACATCTATAGAATGGATGCTCTGCCTTTTATACCCTTAACCCCTCCAAAGTTTTGTCAAAGTTTTGCCATCCACTGGTAGAGATTCCTTTCTTACATTCTTATTGGAGGTCAGGTGTTGCTACGCCACCCACACCTCCTGGTCACAAGCCCTGACTACCAAGGCTATTGCAAGGGGCAGGGGAAATAGGACTCTGGGAGGATGTATTACAATAACATCACTATACATTTTTACATCCCCATAATATCTACCTCTTAACAGTGAGAGCCAACTGTTACATGACTCATCTATAACACACAGAACCAGGAGAGAAGGCACTGTTGGCATAACAGCTGAAACAATTCCTGACAAATCTCCCACATATTTGCACATTTATTGGATATGCCCAGGGCTCCTGAGCATGTACATCTCGGCCTTTATTCCCCTTTGGAAGCAGTCAAACTGGCAGCATCTGCCTGCCAGCAGGAGCTGCTCCGAGCTGGGAAGAAGACTGGTGGTGCTGATTTCCAGAGGCTTCTGTGTCCCAGGAGAAGATAAGGAAGGAGTGGATTGAAAGGTGCTGGCGCTGCTGCTGCTCTGTGCCAGACAGCCCTGGCTGAGCAGGGCACGGCGCTGCAGACTCTTGCTCCTGTCAGAGCTGGGCACACCTGGGAACAAGGCATGGCAACTTGTGGGGAAACCAAGGACTTTGTGGGGGCTGCACTGCTCAGCACACACCCAGGCCATCTGTGACCCAGAGTTCTGGCACCTAAAAAGATAAAGCAGACGGAAATAGCTGGGAAAAGTTTCATTTTGACCTTTCTTACCTGTTCACAGAAGTGGCCAAAATGAAAGTTACAGAGCAGGGCCTGATCCTTTCTCCTGCAGGAGGGGCCCTGTACTGGCTCCTGCCCAGGGCTGGTGCCCATGTGCTAACATTCAGCCGAGTGGGAGCAGAGCTCCTGGGGCTCTACAGCGATACACCAAGCCCAGCCCAGTTACCTGGTACACATGCAAAGCTTCAGAAAAAGATTAGAATGGAAAAATGTAACTGTCATGATCATTGTATTTTACTATGTTCACATGCTGTATAGGACTGCAATTTTATGTATTTGTGGTATTTTCACACATTTTAATCTCCGAAATACTGTCAGATACTCTTTGATTCCTAATGGAAAGTCTTAAACTATTAATTTAGCTTATAAAATGAAGTTACTGACATTATATAATATGTACTTTGTAGCGTAGAAGAACACAGTAATAGTGTGAGTAATTATGATTGCTTAAGCACAATTGGCTTGGGTCTGTACAGGAATGTGAAATTTTGCAAGAAAATAATATTTTCACTAGGTTTTGTAAAATATTTGAGAAACACTTCTTGTTTGAAAGAATACGTTTCAAACAACCTTTTACTTAGGAGTTTGAGGAAGGTTCTTACTTTTGAGAGCAGTACAATTTTACATTTTAAGAATAATGTAAGCAGCTGATGAACTTTAGAATTATTGCAGACCATATTTAGTCTTTCAGAAAGTATTAGTGATATATATCTGATTCAATGCATCTTTTAGCCAGGTTTTGTCAGTGTAGGAAAGCCTGGTTGTAAAGCTCCCATTGTTGCCATTACAGCATTTATGTGCTGTAAATCATGTAAAAGTCTCCATTTTCCTGATTTCTTTTTTATTACAAGGGGTATTCAAGGGGCCGAATGATTCTTCAATATGACCCACTTGCAATTGTTCTGTGACTAATTCTTGCAGGGCAGTAAGCGTTTCAGTAGTAAGGGGCCACTGATCAACCCAGACAGGTTTATCTGTTAACCATGTCAAGGCTACAACTGGACATTCACCACCCTGCATCACAGTGGCTCCTATTAAAAATCCATAGCAATTCTGTAATAATAGTAATTAAAAATCCCAGTAATTCTGAGGGTCTGATGTTAGCTTGTTGGCCATCGGGATGTTTCACATGAATTACAATGGCTGACAAGCCACCTGTTGTAGAACCACCCAACCCCATCAGTCCAAAACTTGCACGAGTGAGAGGTCACGATTGAGGCCAACGCAGTCACGAGAGTATTGTAGCATCTGCTCCAGTGTCAATCAAACCTGTTACCGATACGGTCCCTGGATGATATCCACTGGCTGTGAGGATGCATGTCTTTTCTGGATGGTTCTCCGTTACTTTCTCAGTCCGGAACACTTGAGGTACTTACCGTATTGGGAACAAAACTCACAAAGGCTACAAGCTGAGTGATGCAAGTTCCTTTCTGAATAGTAATAGGGCAGTCATCAATTCATATCATAGCATGACTCTGTCCTAAATAATCAACATCAATAAGTCCTAAATGCACATGAATACCTTTAAGTGTAGTACTTGATATCCCTATCAGAAATGCACTCAATCCACGTCCTATTGGGCCATAGGTGTCATGGGGCACTTTGCAGATTTCTTTTGTCAAAATAGTTACTGTGTCGGTGGTGGGTACATCAATCCCTGTGGACCCACTTGTTGCTCCTGAATACTGTTTGCAAATGGGTAGCTTTACAGTGCTGGGAAGGCCCATAATTGCTGTTAATGGTCGTCAGGTTATTTGTGTCCCCACACACCCCTTCGTGTTCTTCTTCCCATTTCCCTGCAACAGCTGACCATTTGCATGATACTTACTCGTGCACAGTGCCCAAATTTAGCACAATGATTGCACATAACATTGCTGCTTGCATTTGACTTAGATGTTATTTTCTGGGTATTACACTGTGCCCTTACATGCCCTTGCTGTCCACAATTACAGCATTTCGGTGGTGGTCTTAGAACTGCAGCAAGAGCTGTCATTTTATGCTCTACTGAACCATCTTTTGAGCAAGCAGTAACCATTTCAGGCAATGTGGGCTCCCCAGGTAAGGTGTCAATAATCGTTCTGCAGTCTGGGTCTGCACTTTCTTTCACCAATTCTATACACAATCTATGTCACAAAGGTTCATTATCTACCTGTTTTTCAATAGCTGCAGCAAGCTTTTCCACAAACTGCAAAAATGGTTCTCTCATCCCTTGTTGTATAGTAACATATCTCTGTTTTGGAGCTGCCATTTCCATTGTTTTAATTAAAGCACTCATGCCTATTTGCCGAGCTTGTGTCAAAATTGAAGGATCCCACCTTGCCTGCAAATCTGGGTTAGCAAAAGGCCCAGTGCCCAATAAGGCATCAACACCCACAGCATGACGAGTCGTGTTGAGGCAGCTGCATATTTGTTAAAGCTGTGTGCTCAGCCACTCACCTCCGAGTTTCTTGAAACACACCATACTGTACTGGTTGGAATAAAACTGTAGCAAGATGCATGATGTCATAAGGTACAAGCATACTGCATTAATTACATGTATTAATTGCATTACCTCTGAGGAATTAATACCAAACTGAGCCACTTTCAATTGGAGATCTTGCACAACCTTCCAGGCAAAGACATGATGACTGTCATCCTGCCCTATTCCAGGAACTGCATTAAAAACTGGAAAAGCCATAGGATTATCACAGGCAACATTTGCCTTAACACTCTCCTCCTGAGGTACTTTTGGGGCACCAAATCTTTCTATTAGGTCCCAATTTTTTTATTCAGCTGCTTTCTTCCTAAGAAATTCCCAAAACTTCTGAGGCTGTCATGGAAGCACAGTTACTTGACACAGAGGCAAAGTCCATGGGGCAGTAGGGCTAGATCTCTTAGAAGCTGAACTGCCAACAGTTCCCTGCCCCACCTCAGGTGTTACTGCGGGTGACTCTTCACTTGATTTGCTGTCACTGTCCAGCAGTGGAGGATACGACCTTGCAACTGTTCATGCAGCTCAGAGGGGGGCGGGGGGCAAATGGCTGGGCTAGAGTGGAGGGGTGTAGGTCTTAGATTCAAAGAAAAACCATAAATTTCTAACCAGGTAGAAGCTTGAGAAAGTGTTGAGAAAGAATGTAAGTTCTTTATCTCTCTTGTTCACATTGTTTATAATTAGGTTTTACTACTGTACGTCATCCACTGCACACCAATAGGGTGACATGTTTTCACTTCAGGACCAATAGAGTTGGTCTGCACAAAGCTCTGTATAAAAGAGTGATGTATTTTGAAATAAATCAGTTATAGTCTCAGCCTTCTGAACAAAGTCTGTTCATTCCCATCCTGCCTCAACAGCGTCAGAGGGGAGCAGGGGGCAGACAGCTGGGTTTGTCTCTCTGCCAAAGACATTTCCGCTAACTGGCGCAGTGGTGCAGTGTATAGAGGCACCGCTGAAAGCTGCTGTGCAGGTGAGATAAAGAGGCTTAGGAGTCTGAGAAGGAGATACTCTGTCAGTCTGCCCAGAAGCCTTAGCAGCTTTCCCAAAAGCTTCAGCATCCAGCCCAGAAGCTCTGGCAACTTTCCTGGAAGCTTTGGTAGCCTGCCTGGTAACTTCCATGGGCACCCGCACTTTCTTCAAGGATGTATGCAACAAGTTCCCCATCAGAGGCCCCATCTGACTCATCCCTCCCATCAGACTCCTTTATCAACCCCAAATCTTCATCCACCTTGTACTCTGCTTGTTCCCGCTGTTTTCCATTCCCTTAATGCCTCAAAAGGCGATCTCCAAGTAACAACTAGATTGACAATAGTTTTATCTCCCGCTCAGGTGACTTCCCACAGCTTGTTCCTGACTTTTTTTCCAACCTTTAACACTAAATGCTGTGTCAGGATCAGTAGCAAAATCCTATGATCTAGCCCACAGCAATATACTACAAAGGGCATAGTCTGAAGTAGTAATTCCCTTATTTCTTAACAAAGCTTTCTATGTAGCCAAAACAGTCTCTTCCTCTTTAGATTTATCTCCCATTATCACTAGTTGTTGCCCCACCTGCTTCCAGGTGTGTTGATAGGAGAAAATCAGGTCAGGACTTGCCTGTGGCTTCCACCCGCCACTCTCAGCTGCACCAGCGCCGCCTCCCCCGCCACTCCCCAGCGGGTCAGGGCTGCCAGTCGCTGGGACCCCGCGTGGCTCCAGACCGACCACGCTGCTCAGGCTGCTGCTCCACGCGGTGGGCACCAGCTGTCACTGGTATATACACTGCATCGTGAGGCGGTCGCCACACAAAGCACAGACCACAGGCGGTCTCAGATGGCAACTCTTTATTATCGAACATGACCTTTTATAAACGTTCTAATTGTTTATACTTCTTCTACCCCAACTGTTGGCCACAAAAAATCAACATAACACCACTGGTGAACAGTAACAGTGACTTTAGTTAACTTTCTGAAAATGCTTTATCCAGCTGCAGTTCTCTCCTTATCTTTCTCCAGTTCTTCTCTCAGCCTCCTTGGTAGCAGCCTTGGAGAGAGCTCTTGATCAGCTTCTTGCCTCTCAGCTTCTTTTTGCTCCTTTAGCTAACAGGCCTGCTGTTAGCCCCTTCCACAGTAATTCATCCATGAGGGGCAGGAAACAAGTAGAGCAGAATAGGATTAAAAAGCCTAGTGATTAATTAGAATTGGTTAAAGTCTGACAGACCTTGAGATGACACCAAAATTCATCATCCTAGAGTGTAGCCTACAGCACACTACTCGCATTTCTATATTCGGGAAACATGTTTTCTTCCTTTTACGCTGTCTTAATTTAAAAGCTGAAAGATTCAAGAGGAATTACTACATCCTCCAATGAGTCCATGAAGTTTCCTCTGAATGATCTCCTTCGTGTAACTGCAGTCTACTATTCAAGTATATAGGGACAACTGTCACAGTAATCTCATTAAAAATGTGTGCTTTGTTAAAATAACCATCACAAAAATCAGTCATAGTAAGGCAGGTAAGACAGAATCAGTATTGATACTGAAAATCTATTATGAATGCAGAAAAAGGCAGAATCCAAAAACTTCAGAAGTATGTATATAATATACTCATTTAGTTGAAAAAAACTTACACGTTTATTAGAACAAGTTTGGGATTTTTTTTAAATCTCATTTTTTCTACTTTGGATAGCTTTACCTCAGCAGTCCATAAATTATTTTTGCTGTATTAAACTAGTGAAACAAGGATATTTAGTCTAGATTTTTAAATTCCAGAAGGAAGTATTATGCAGTGTTACAAATGAAAAGCTACGTTAGATTCCTAATTTATCAGTAAAATACCTAACTGCAGAATGATATCAGCAAGAAATTCTATTATTTTGGAAGAGCAGGGTAGTATGTTAGAGAACTCTACCTTTCCAGACACTGGAGAAGAAGGAGTAGCACAGGGGCTGGAATAGCTACTGCTTTCTGCAGGTTTTACTGAGGACTTAGCTGATCTGTCATCTGAGGATTGTCCGGAGAGCAAAATGTCTTTTTCTTTGTACTTCTTTGGCTGGTGGAGTGCAGGAGAAGAAGATTTCACTGAAACCCTACAAAGGACATACCTTGAGTTTCACAAGCAGTCACTGAACAATTTACATCGACCTGTCCACCTACAGCATGACCCCATGTATTACAGCAACTACAACATCTATTAAACCTAACTAAAAACTCATACTGACCATTCATTGCTTTTTAATGCTACTGTTAAACTTCTTCTGCTACTTCTCAAACATCACAATTCATGGACAATATTCCTGACTGCTCTCTCAAACAGCAGCCCCAGGTATGAAATACTTCTCTTTGGGATTACAATGCAGCATACAACAGTATAACACCTTCCAAATGTACTTCCACTGTTTTCACCTATTACTAGCAGAAACTTAAGTGATACTTGTATACATAAACTGCAACCTACAGTAAGCAGAAGACCTCAGCATCTTACTTTTCAGCATGAGAGGAGTCAGACAATTCTGTTTCTGTTGAGCTTTTTCTGCTGCTGGTTGACTTCCATGTAGATGCCAAAGGAAGTTCTTCACAAGTCACAGGCCTTGGTCTCTGGCCAATTCCTGAAGGCTGCTGCAGACCTGCAGACTGTTCTTCAGCACTCAGAACAGCTGTAATTGCTCTTACAGTTGTTTCATCAACCTGAGACCACAGCTTAGAAGGAGCTCGCATACGACGCAGAAACAAGCTGTGCCACTTCTGCCTGAGCTGCAGCAGCATACCAGCAGCCTGCAATGAATTCCAATTCTGTTAAAGACTGATGAAAATTAGATCACACAGGTAAGAGAACCCTGTCTTTTCCCTATCAAGCAACACCTGGCATTCCAATATAAAGAGAGCCCAGAATTGAAGGCAAGACTAAGGTCTTGGGGAAGGGGAATAATCCATATTTAAACTATGATGTTAATTTGCTTTCTTTTCCTTGGGTACAAGGTCATTTTGGAAACATTTCATTTAGCTCTGTACTAAACCTAGCTTTGTATTGTAATTCCACAGACTTTTTTTTTCCTTCTTATCTTTCAAGAAAACTCAATCCTTTCATGCTTTATGCCCTTCCTCTCAAATCAGTCTCTACTCATGCACTCTTCAGTATAGTTGATGGAAAAGAGCTCTAAGTGATATTTTTCTTACATCGACACCTGGTCAAATGTGATGACTAAATTCAGAAGACTATTGTCTAATTCTGCTACCAGAAACGCTTCCATTACGATAAATTTTTAAAAATCACTCTTCTGGACATGACTAGGAGAGAGAGTATTATTATTAGAGTTGGTAAAGTTGTGTGTTTCATGACCCATAAACTGCAGCCACAGCTCCTCAATGACATAAAGACTTCTATTTCAAAGAGGATTTGAAATGTATCCTTCCAAAATCTGACAGCAACTTTCTCTCAGCAACTTCAGCTTCAAGTGCTCCTTTTTTGATCTGATTTTGGTTATCCTCTCAGAGAAAGAAGAACACAATATGCCAATGTGACTGTTCTCTCAGCTCCTGTCCAGATTTTAGCTTATCCCAGCTTGTGCTATGGCCTGATGGAGCACCATGCAGGCAGGACAGGAGGCCAGAAGGAGCAGAAGGGCCCTTATGCTGTCACTGTCACCTGCAGCTTGCTGTCCCTTGCAGTCATCATTTTTTGTCTGCCAGTCTCTTCAGAATCTGCTGACTTGTGGAAAGGGACAAAACTGCCAAGCTCAGATATAAAACATCATATTACCCAGAAAGTTTTTGAAACAGACCCAACAGCATCTGGATTGCTGAGGCTTTCCTGCTCCCTTTTGTGAGAGACAGGACACCCACACCAATATGGAGGAAGAGGGATGAGCACTCTCACTGTTGACTTAGGTGACTATTCTCTTTCTTTCTGCTGACAGGTAAAAGAAGAGAAAGGTATGGGTGACAGGTGATCAAACACTGCAACTTGGATTTTGAATACACAAATTCATGCAACAGACAACTCTGTGCCAAAGGGGATTGAAGCCGTTTAATTCTTAATGAGCTTGTGAAGTAAAGGTTAAATCACAGAGTACCTAGTTCGAGAGACCTAAATGGACCATGACATTCTTGGAGAAAATTCTTGGCTACTCAAATGTTACAAAAACCTTTTCACATCTTTTTACAATTCCTCTACATGAAGCAAACCCAGGAGTAATTTCTTACTTCAGGGTCCAGTTTAAGATGGAGCCATTCATCCAGCTTCAGCAGTGCCAGATCAGCAGACGTCCTGTCCTCCATCTCACTGTCGCTGCTATCATTAGATACCCCTCCCCCTGAATTAAAGACAAAAGGTTCATCAGAATTTCCATACTTTTTCTACTATTATTTCTATACAAAAACCCGCATACTACTGTATTACCAGCAATATTTTTCCTTCTAAAATTGACTTTAAATGTAAACATTTGTAAAACTACCTCTTCTTTTCTGCAAATACACTGCAAAGTCTTTGCTCCAGATAGCAGCCATCAAGTAGCCAGACCTGCTGAAGGTCCTACTATGTAAAAACGTGGATTGATATGATGTGACCCAACTCATGTACCTTCACCAGTTTTCACAGGCCACTATACAACTTTTGCCTAAAGCTGTTGGCAAAATCACACATGCCTCTATTTCCTAGTAAAACAGCAGATTTAAAGACCCAGTAAGAAAAAAAAAATATGTATGGCTATTAATTAGGATTCTTTATTTTTCTTAAGTGCAATTCAGTCAGCATGAGTACTACTCTAAGGTTCACAGTTTAAAAGCAAGACAGGAAAGCTTTAGAAATAAGTTGGACTTTTAGTTTGATTCAAACTATGACAACTAGAAGCAGTTATTTTTGCTTCCATTCCAACAGGACTCAATTTAAATGAGAAAAAAAGAAGGAAATGTAAATATATTCTCTATTACTTACAGTTAATAGTACAGTTAACTGAAATTAAAAATTATCAGTAGAACATATCTTGAAAATGTATGTGTTAGCTAGAAGCAACATGACTTGTTTGCCATACTGATTGTTTCTAAATTATTCTGTTTGAATAATCTGGTTCAATGATTCAAATAAAGTAGTCTGCAGAAAGAGAACATGCATACTACACTTCTCAGTACCAATACTACAGTTCTCATTAGATATTGTGGCTGCATTCTTTCCTTACAAACTATACTGCAGTTTCTGAGACCCTACGACTGTGTAATTTATGGACTTGAATAGGTAAGGAATCCCAAAATGGAGAGATTTGTTACAGAACCAACAAACTCTTCCTGAATAGCTACAGGAATTATAACAGCGCTGTTTCCAGAATCAGCCAATATATGTATTAAATATTACTGAAAAATAAGCTCTGCATGTCACACGCTGATGTATACCAATGGAAACATCCCAAATCCAGACTCCAGTGTACCTTGAAAGGATGAAGATGCCTGCAAGGCATTACTTTGCAGTCTGGCTGGTCCACAGAAGAGGGCCACGGTGACAGGTGTCACAACAGAGCAGCACCTGATGTTTGCTGTCTTGTGAGCTCTCGTCATTTCATCATATATAAGCCAGTCTGTGGGGAGGGCCTGGATGGCTGCAGCTTGTCCATTTGCTGGGGCAATCTGTGGAAGAGCAGGTAAAACCAGGCTATTGTACCCTCTACCTGTAATTAATGTAAATTTGAACGTATTTCTCATTTTATCCGGAGACACTGTGGGTGCCTCAACCTGGCAGTGCCCAAGGCCAGGCTGGGTGGAGCTCTGAGCAACCTGGACTAGTGGAAGGTGTCCCTGCCCATGGCAGGGGCTGGAATGAGATAAGCTTTAAGGTCCCTTCCAACACAAACCATTCTATGATTCTGTATTTTGAGAATTAAATACATGTACAATTATATACATATAAAAATATACATGCATGTTGCTATCATGCTGGCATGGTAGTGTGGAGGAAGGTTTTAGAAAGGCCTTGGGAATGGTAAACAGAGGAAAAAGATACATTTATGTATGCCCCATTGTTTTAGAAAGGCCCTGGAAATGAGAAACTGAGGGAAAAGATACATTTATGTATGCTCCATTGTTTCAGGAAAGTCCTGCTTCAGCATTCCTCTCTAAACCCCCTTTCTCCCCACCCCTGAGCAGTTCCCATTGGACCTGGCCCCTGGGGCGGTTCTGATGTGCCTAAGATGAAAACTGTCTCTATTGTTTAGACCTTAACTCTTAATTCTGCTGTATAAAACTGTATCTGGGCAATAGCCCAGTGTCTTTGGTCCCTGCAACCGTTCAGGCAATACAACCTCTCTGGACAAGCATACCATTGGTCTCTCTTGGTCTCTTTATCTCGAATCCTAGCGGCGACTGAGGCAACGCTGCCGCTCGGACCGTGCTAACCCAGCCCTGCCTGGTGAGCCCAGGGCAGCGGGACCGCGGAAAACCCCGGCCCCGAGAGGGGACAGCTAGCCGGAGGGTCCCGGGGGGCCGGGGAGGGACGGGGGACAGCAGCGAGAACCCCCCGAAAGCCGCACATGCACATAAAAAAGTGTGAGAATTCAACCAGATTCATCAATTATCCTACCATGGTAAAACAAAATATGTTGTTTTAAAAAGAAATGTTAAAAATGAGTTTCAGAGAAAAACTTGCTTTTAAGAATAGGGATCATTATATCTTTAAAACAATTTTATAGCAGGGCAGTTTTTTTGCCTTTTTGCCTTTTCCATCTAGAGAAAGGACTAACTGAAACGACAGAAAAATGAATCAACTCCAATTCTATCAGCTGGGTAGAACAGTATTTTCTAAAGCTGTAGTGTTAAATGCCTATACTGCTTTTGAAGTACTGACAAACAGGAAAAGACATTTCTAAAACACGTGACAGATTTTAGTGCCCTTTTTTTTGAACTATGAATTCAAAGTGTCTTTACCTTTTTATATTGAGACTGACCAAGAACAGAGGTAGGATGAAATCGCACTTTCTTCTCCTTTGGTTCCGTCAACACCAGGCTGTCTCTGTCTACATGCACAAGATTGGGATACATCCCAGCCACTAAGGCACCTTTAATTACAGCCCAGTTCTCAGAGTTAGTATTAACATCTCTAATATCAGCTCCTCCTCTGGCTCTCACAAAACCTGACAAATGAAAGAGACAAAACAGTGCCATGTTACCTTGTGTTTGGCTCTCAAAAGGAGTCAGAAACAAAAGGTGAAATAAATGACTTCTTTGTTGCATTTTTCACCACTGCCAACCTTAACAGCACCAAGAAGAAACCATTACACTGAAATCCTTCCTGATAAGGGGTTTCATACTGACACAGAATACCACTATTTTCTACAATATAAAGACATTTCCTATGGGAATAATTCATTAAAACATGAAACGCAGTGGCATGTGGAGATGAAGGTGCTTTCAGTTTGATCAGCCACAATTCCTCATCTGCACCATACCCTGCATGAATGTGTGCATGACAGTGTATTTCAAATTAAGGAAAATTACACCAGTGAACATGATTTTTGTTACAATTTCTATATGCTTGACTTTAAAACAACGTTAAAATTGTTTCCAACTTCTCTACCTGAGGCTCTAAGCTGGCCAAGCACCTGTGTTCTCATTCCTGCAATGATTTCCATTGTGGCTCGGGACAGAAAGTTCTTTTCACAGAAGGCTCTCTCCCAGCCGTCACTGCGTGCCTTCTGCCATGCCTGAAAATGTTTTTACATTTGCCTATTAATTTGAAGGACTTAAACTAAAAACTGCAGGTGTTTTTTTAAAGATTACATTTATGTCAATAAAATGAATGCAAAACCCACTCTAAAAGTTAATGTATCAAACCAGATTATTTTTTCTGTTCAACAATTAGATTCTCTATGTGCTCACTCCAGTGATGATTATGTCAAATTAAAACAATAAATAAAGATCATTACATTAAGATCATGATTCAAAGTTCAGTGTAGTAGGATGCAAAGAGGCACATTGTTGAAACATTCAAAATTTTCTAGGGTTTGAAACAAAACATACTACAAAAAGGGTTCCCTCACAAATTTATGAGTCCAATACACAGGAAAGGCACTAGGCAAAAAGAAAGTCTTCTCTGAGGACTTAATCACAGTCCGCCACTCTACATCCAACTGGTACATCTGCATTTTGCTTGGGTGATGTGCTGTGATTAGTACTCTCTGAAATGAAAGACTACCTGGAAAGCCCTGAGCAGGGCCATGTGGTCACTGAATGTCCCGGCAGCAAAACGCTTCCTGCACAGCACGGCTGCACGCTTTTGGGAGGCCAGCGTGGGCAGCACAAAAGGGTCTTGGCAGGCAAGAGCACAGGCAATGGTCAGAACAGGATCCAGGCACTTCAGAACTACAGCATACAACACCATTTTACCGAGGTGTGGCTCTACAGGTAATTCAGTCAGCTGATAACCAAGCTCAGTGAGATCTTCCCAAGGGTCCAGGGCATCTATGGTCTGTTCATAAACAAACAAACAAACAAATAAAGGAGAGGAGGATGGGTACAGTGGACAAAATCAATTTACAGTGAAAGCAAAAAGGATGTGAATAATGGACTTTAACTAGACTTGTTTCCAAACACTGAAGAAGCAAGTCAGACTATTAACAGAGACAAGACTTTGAAGCACTCTCTTCCCTTGACATGGAAAAACACATCCCCACACACAAAATGAAAACAGACAACAAGCAAAACTTCAAAACATCCTTAAGTAATTAAAAACAGCTTCAGTACAAACTGAAGTCAGTAAACTGCTACACCACAAATTTGGGATCAAACACAATTACCATCTAAACTTATTCCTTTTCTGACCTTAAGCATATGCACAGCATTTCTCACAGTTACAGCAGGCGGAGGATCAGGAGCTTTCATAAGAAAGTCTACAATTGGACAATTAATTGGAGCCAGAATTTTTGTGTACAAACAGATCTCCTGCAAGGTAAAAGGCAGAACAAAAAAAGATTACCAAGATTTGGAAGCAGCCGCCAAACACATGATTTGTTGCAATTAGTAGTATGGTTTGAGGACATTGTATTTTTTAAAGTTATAGTTTCTAACTGAACATGCACCTGAAGCGGCAGTCTTAGAAGTTCTGGAGATTGAAATTCCAACATATTCTGAAATCGGAGCCTGCTGAAGAGATGAAAGCAGACCCCAGGCTGACAGCGCCCAGCCCTTGAAAATAAAATATGGGAAGTTGTGAAAATGAGGATTTCTTTCTAAAAACAAAACCAAAAGCCAACAAACAGACACAGAAACTCAGAATGGAAAAGAACAGGCACTACCATGAAGAAAGTGTTGTTAGGTCACATGCAACATGAGAATTTCCTAATCATTAATTATTTTTGAGAGTGTGGCAATTTTTTACTGTAATTTTAACCCAACACTGAGAAATCTGGAGAAAGAAAAACAAGGCTTTTCTAATGTAAAGTGCTGTGGGTTTTTTGCTAACCTAAGACCAGTCCAAATCTCAATCATCCTTTGTTGTAAGGAACCAGTTGCAAACTTTCTTGCTTCCCCTCACATCCCCTAAACAGAAGTTATCCTTGGAGTAAAAGGTAGAATAAAGATGAAGTAACTTGTGAGTGAATGAGGGAGGAATGAGCAAATTCTCCCAGTCATATACATCTATGTGCATACATGCAGCTTAATGCCAATATGATTGATTAAACAGGCATTTGTTGCTACATAAACTTCTGAGCCCTCCCCCATAGTGCTGGGAAGAATATAATCATGGCCTGTTAAGTCATGGATAGCTTGGAGAAAGTGAAATAGGCAGTCCTCTGCCCATAGACATGATGTGAAAACATTGTGACTGCGGGTGCTACGTTGGGAGAAAGAGGAAGGAGAACAAATTAATGGGGGGAAAACAACCCAGACCTTTGGGAAATGCCTGAGCATCACTTTTCTACAACTTGGGAGATTATTCCAAGGAAATACATGCTGACGCCTACTCGTCTGCAGAGAACCAGTGTTGGCCTCTATGCAACACAACACCGGAATAGGCCAGAAACAATTACTATGTTGTGTGGTTTATTCTAAACATAAAGGACTGTGCATATCTGCAAAATGGGAACCACTATGAGGCATTTATTACCTGCCTTTTCTCTGGATAGCACTGGCTTTTGAAATCCACCCCATTTTTAGCACTGTAGCACAACTCAGTGCATCAAAAGACTTCTAGAAAAACAAAGAAAGGAATACAAACTGAAAACTCAATAGGGTACATGAAATACAAGTTACTAGTTAGTTAGATTACCAACAGGAGTTTTCTAAAAAGTATGAAATAGTAATATATACAGCAGCTTCTGAGACAAAGGTACCTTCTCAATTTCAAGTGAATTAATGAGGGTATCTCCTTTCTAGTATCTTAATGCTCCACAAGTTTTGAAATTCAAGATTTTCAAGGTTTTTTAGACGGATAGCTTACAGTATTTGTCTTAAAACAAATTCATGTTGAAGCCTTTCAGAAAGGACTGTTGCCTGACAGGCACTAGCTCTCAGCTAGTAAAAGCTTTTTCTCACTTTACTGTAAAGTAATAAAAAAAAAAAAAAAGTTCTCCAAAATTTATACACTGTGTGTTTTAGAATCACACTAGGAAAATTTAAGGCAGTCCTACCTCTTTCACCTTGCCTGAGTCAATGACAAACACCACATCATTGACTGTTATGCTGGTTTCTGCAATATTAGTAGAAAGAATCTGCAAAGAAAAAACCCAAAACCACCAAAACTATAATAACTGCAAAAGCAATGGCAAAATAGGTCATTGTGGCATTGGAAAAAGTCCTCTAATACTTGCAATTTTGCGGATGCCAAAAGGTGGACTTTCAAGCACTTTCTTCTGGTCCAAAGTCTGCATACTTGAATGAAGCACGAAAACTTGGTATCTAATGCAAGACAAAAGGAACATTTTAAGGATCCTTAAAAGAAGCAATGAAAAGCCACAGTAACTAAAGGTTTTACCTGTGAGCATTATCAGAAAATCTCTTGTCATCCAAAACAATGCGGTCCCTCAGGCTCACTATCTCATCATACCCAGGAAGAAATATTAAAATTGCTCCTAAAAAAGGAAGTGGGTTTGCAAAGTTAAACAGAAAATTCAAATACATGTCGAATAGCACTCAGAAGGTTTTAACATCTGTGGATTGCTGAAAAAAGAGCATGATTATCAGAAGTCAAATCCACAACCACTGGTTAGGTATTTACCTACCTGCATCAGAACTATGACAGATGCTGTGAAGTAAGTGCATTATCAGATCCAGATCCACTTTTTCATCATCAAAACTGTGATGGTAAGCTGTCAGTAGCTCTCTGTCCTCTGCACTAAGGTCACTAGCACTTTTTTGGACCAGGGAACTGGAACTTTCATCCATGTTTCCAAATCCGAATGAAGCGCTGTAACAGGAAAATACACCAGAATCAAGGCTGCCCCTTCGGGTTTGCATTGAGCCATCAAATCAAACTTAGACCGAGACCAACATGACTGTTGGTCTTGAATTCTGATGTTTAAGTGTTGCAGAAGGGAATCACCATACTATTACTGTTTACTGATTCCAATGTTAACCCAATGAAGGATGCCACTTTATTTATTAGTGTTAACTTTAGTTTTCTTCAACTTCATTGAAACACAACCATAAGCAAAGGAAAGTATAAAGATACTTCTCGTTTATCTGTTCAAGTAAAAATATTTGAGAGATATGTCTTCTCCAAAAATTTCCCACTAGCAGAAACTACACTAAGAGAAATTATAGTAGAGATAATCTTTACAAAACACTACCACAAGTATGATAACTGTAAGTTAATCAGAAAATCATTCTTGAATGGCCTAGTGTACACATTACTTCTGCAAATTTTCTTTAATATGCCTATTGCATATAAAAAATATAGATAAAAACACATTACAGATTTGTTTCCAAAATAAGCATGTGAAAAGAAAATGGTACATAGTATAGAATTAGCAAGTTGTGCAAGCATAAACAATATGCTATTGAGTACAAACTTTTTTGCTGTTTATTTTTTGAAATACTCCTATTCTTAAAAAAAGGTATTGCTATTAAGTCCAGATTTTAGAGCATGAAAAGCTAAAACCTGTTCTGATTAGAAGAACACAAATCTCAAATTTCCCATCACAACTCTATGTATATCATATACAACTCATTCTGCAAAACAGTTACAGCTTACCTGTAGGATTCCAACAGATGAACAACCTCTGTCTGTCCAAAGTGCCTAGCCCAGTCCACAGCCATCCTGAAATAGTTGCACAAGTATTTTTATTAGACTTTTCACTTCAAAAGATGCATATGAAGAGCACATCAGGAGAGGCAATTGACATCAGACTTTTGTACCCATTTCTGTATTGACATCAGTACTGTTATTGCTGGATCTGCAACTTCCCATTTGAAAGTGCTTGAATAGGTGTTAACAGCTGACTTTTAGGTGACTACAGTTCTTTACCACAACAGAATGTCAGTTTTACACAGGAGCAAACATGCTCAAGGAAGTGAGGAGGAAGAAGGTGCCATTCCTTTAAAAATGGTGCAGAGATCAGACCTGCCTGTTTGCAGTATCCTTGAAGTCATCTCAAAAAGTCACACCCCAGGCATAACATCTGGCTATTTCATGTCTTTCAGAAGCTGTCCTCACTATGCAGTTCACCCTTTTAACTTTAAATTGCATTTCTTCCCCAAGTTATTCAAATGTTAGTACCAAATATCAGACCCCTGGAATCCTAATTCTTATCATTCCATACTACAATTATTTACTGTACTTCCCTGTTTATATGAAGACATACTCCATGACCACAAAACCTGAGTTTCTACAGATCCACAAATATTTTTACATGCTACAATATATTTAGAAACATAACAGAAAGATCTTCTGATATGTGTAACTCCATGAAAATAGGAATTGCCAAATATTTTGGTTCAATTCAGTAGATTACAGTTGTTCTACTAACCAGTATCCTAAACAAGACCTACTGAAACAAAATTTATAGCTCACAATCAAGACCATGTAATTAAGAATTCAATTTAGAATTTACAGAAAACAATGTGATTATCAGGAGTTAGAAATTGTTGAGGCTGTCAAAATCTATAGTTCTTACAGCAGTGTGATAAGCTAGCAAATTAATTTAGATGTTAAAGAATTTTCTTCCTCTCTCCTATATTGACAAATAAATCTATCTTTTGGTTTCTCTGTTTTTACCAGCCATTAGATGATTTGCAGTGGATACTTGCTCCCATGCTGATCAACTGTTCTACTTGACTCAAAAAGCCTCTCCCTGAAGAAATCATCAGAGCAGTCGCACCAGTTTCACTGTGCCTATAATCAACTGAGAAATAAAAAAAAAAAAAATCCAGCAAACCCAGTAGAAATGTTATTTTTTCATCTAAATATAGTACAAATACTGCTTTCAAATTCCAGCCCAAAGAGAATTTGTTTCCTCACTTTATCTCTGAAGTTAGTTCATATGAATTCTACACTGTTTTAGAAACACACTTCTGTCAATACTTCAAAACAACAACTAACTAAACAACTCATTATTTCTGCTAGCCCTATCATTTTTCAGTCAGCATCAGAATGCAAAGGTAACACCATTTGAAACTGGAGATAAAAGTAGCCATAAAAATCTAAGTACATCTGAGGTTGCTCTTTTCTTATGTAATAACACATGAAACTTACCACTGACATTTTCAGTTAAAATAAGATTTAACAGCTGAGCAAACGAATCAATATCTTTATGCAACCAGATGTCAGAAAGACAGGAATCCATTTCTTTTACTATCCACGGTTCAAGGCAATTCACATCTTTTTCAGTCTGAAGACAAAAAACAATACTGAAAGCTTAATCTTTTCCAAGAGTTGTCTTTATTCTCATACATTACCCACAAAGAATTGCAATGGTTATTTTTCCCAGCAGCCACAGAAACCCAGCACTCAGGTATCAGTTCATGCATTGATTTTGTCATACGCAAGTACGAACACAATGGCAGTCGAGCCATTTGATCTGAGGAAAAGCTGTGTGCAACCACCCGAACTGAAGAGCACACTTCAGCTAGAGCCGTTCATCCTCATCAAGTAATCTTTAAAATACGTTAATGTCCTGAAAGATTCGACAAAACTTTAGAAAACAGATTTTAAATGGCTAGTAATACAACACAAATATAAACACCTGTAACATCTCTTCCGACTAAAGAAAAACTTACCAGTTGATTAAGTACTGTGTCACCGCCATCATCCAACTGTTTGTACTCCTCATTTGTCCTTGGAACCGATTTTTGTCTCCGAGATGTCCCTTTGTTAGTGTTATCTTGAGCTGAACACCACTCAGCAAGAGTGTTCTTCTGTTTCTCTTCTAGAATGCAAAGTATTCCCCAAGAAAGTTTTAGAGTCATATTTATTATCCATTGTTTTCTACTAAAAAAGTTAGTCACAGCAGGTTTTACCAAGTTTTACCCATTCAACATCTTTTTTAGTCTAGAATGCTACTACCAGTCCAACATAAATGACATGTTTAAGGGTACCCAAAGTGCACTGCACCAGGGCTATAAAAACGAGGTAAAACCCAACACTTTGGTGTTTAACCCCCCAAACCTCCATTATTCCAAACTACTGCATTCAAAGTATCTTCCTTAAGTAATCACCTTCCACACAATCTCAGGCCAGATCTTTTTCCACAAATGGAATTCTGAAGACAAGTGATACAGTCCCTGCATGTAACAACTTACTTTTCTACACTAGTGGAAGAAACATCAGAAAACACCAGTGTCCTAACTGAACTTTTCTGACCCCAGTGATCAGAGATGAGCACTGTGATCAATACCCAGTTAGGACTGGATATTGAATGTTATAGCTTTGGGGTTTGCATTTTTTACTTTTCCTTTAAATAATCACTGGGATCATTACTTTCAGTTGCCAGGAAAACTTCTGAAGCAGTATCTACTTAATCAACTTAAAACCAATGATGTTTAGCTCAAGAGTGTTAACACTTAAAAAAATACATCCATGCCTGAAGAAAGCAGTGAAAAATGTTACTGAAGGGAATACCTTGTCCATTTAGTGCAAGATGTACAAAATCATGCCTGCTTTAATAGCTGCACTTTAATTTGCACCCAAAGGTACAGAGCATCCTATGCTTCTTTAGCATTCATGTGGGCAGAGCCCCCAGTTATATATAACTCTACAGCATAATAATTAGAAAAAAGATGACATTCATCAACTGAGTGAAAACAGAATGCAACCACTGAATCAAAGTGATCTTTTTTCTTTAATTGCATAAACTATTTCCATAATGTAAATATTGACAGCTTAAAGATACTTGCTGTCATCTAAATCACACTCATTTAATCTCCTGACTCTGGAATTTCAACAGAAAATAATCCTGTTAATTGTTTGTTCAATCAATGATTCTCATTGCCAACCCTTAGAATTAACAAGTCCACTGACCTTGCTGCTTCTTTTCTTTGTACTTCACCATCTCTTTGTTTGTATACCCAGTGCTTCGTAAAATGTCCTCCAGAAACATCTCTTTAACTTCAAAAGGTCTCCCTTGGACTAAAATAGAAAAAATCCGTAAAAGATCATATATTCACCAGCTTCACTTACAGAATTAATTTTTTAAAAAACTACCTTCACTGGAGTTTATTTTTCTCGAAACTGTACAAAACAAAACATTTCCAAAATCAAATGCCACCTTGTTTCTCCTCAACCTCTTCAATTTTATGAAGTGTTCCAGCAGGAGATGTTCGTAAGATTGACAATTATTAACTACAATTTTTTTTTAAACGAGAAAAAGAAAACAGTTGTTTTTGTTTAGGCTTACAAACAAGAACTTGCCATGTAAGTCTCCCATCTGGATTAAAAATGTAATTAAATAATAAGCAATTAATACAGCTTTTTGCAAGGTTCCACACAGAGACAGTAAATCTTTGTACTGAACTCCTTTCTTTTCATGAGAATCATGTGAGAAGGCAGCCTTATCTCCATGTCCTCTACTAATTCAGCAAAGCTGAGCTTTCTTTACTGAATACTTCTTGACAGATGAGACATCCCAGCGGCCTTTACCTTCTGATAATTTATCCTGATCTCTTTTTCAACAGGACTGTTTTCTAGACCTTATCTGTCGACATTGCAGGATGCTTTTTGCATGAAGATTAAAATCTCTACATTTTGATTTCTTGTTCCTTAACCTGACTCAGGAACACTCAGGATTTTCCTTCAGAAAGAACAATCCACAATTCACATACTTTTAGAAGCTGGTCACAGAGGAAGCCTTCCAACACTGATCACAAACTCTGTGTACTACAGCGATCCACAGCCACAAAATGTGGTTTCTGTGGTCAGGATTTTGTCAGCCGTATTGCTGAAGGAGACTCAAACCTTGTATATTAAATTAACAGACAAAACCACTTCTTTTAATTCTTAAATTAACCAAAAAAAAACCCAAAAAAAAAAAACCCAAAACAACAACAACAACAAAAAACGGGAAAAAAATATCTTTTGAATTGTTATTGGCCTGTTACATAACCAGCACAAACACTGTGGTAAATTGGAGAGATTGGGAGAGATTGCCAGCAGATTTTCCAACACAAATTGACCGATCTGAAAGAACAGGAAGCTGCAAAAAGACTAAACTGGAAAGTCATACAACAATCATAACTGAGGCACTCCCTTGCAAAAAAAATTCAAAGAACATGAAATCACGTGTAATTTCCAGATTCCTGTCTCCAACAAGCTGCAAACCTTATTCAACTGGGCAGAAATTCAAAACTGAGAACTAAACAATTCCATCTGCAAAAAAAGGAAGGAAAAAAAGGTTTCCTCCTCACAAACATTTGCTAAAATAAACCAGTAAGCAATCCCATTTCCTAAAACCATTGAGATTTTTTTTAAAAAGGCTGACATGCAGAGAGTCTACCTGATTGTCAGATAAAGCATTTCTCTTAAAAGCTACTTTTCAAAACACATTAAAGTTGGACATTACTGTTGAAAAAGTAAGAGGATTGCAAGGTGCCAGAGGAGGTCACCCATGCAGAAAACCTGCAAGCCAGGAGGGTGGGGCAAAAACCGCAAACCCACAAAAACCCGCAATCTCCCACGCATTTACATTTTGGCTTTACTAAAGATCAGTCAAATGAAATTAAACCAGCAAATAATGGCAACTTTTCTTTGCATTTGAATGTAGTCTAACTGCAGGTAACTGAGTCTGCAAACAAACTAAGCAAAACTGGATATCTTTCCTGAATATTTACCTAGATGAACAACTACTAATTTTCCTTAAATCAGAGAATCATGTGATTCTTTTTTCATGTGAAACCCAATCTGCCTAAGCCTGTATTTCTGAACTGAACTGGTACAGTTATCTGTGTTTTATCCAGTAACCAGTGACAACCTTCACAAAGCCTGAAGAGTAAGATCCTACTGGAATGCACTGATATATATCACACTCATGTAGCTCCTAAGTCCTGTATCAGCATGAAGACAGAACTTCAATAACCTCTTCCTACTTCTTCAATTAAGAGTGGAGGGGGGCAGGATGTACCTGCATTTACAGAACTCCCAGTGACTCAAACACTTCACTTTGAATGAGGTGCAAACAGTCAAGAAACAAGAAACCTGCATACAGAAAGAACAAGGATTCCTGGAATTCTCAGTGTATTAATCATGTGCCTTTACTCAGAATAATTTGCTACAGTTTAGTAAGATCTGTGAGTCTCAGGGCAGGTATACTCAGACTTAAGAGTTAAGATCAAGACTTACTATGTATTACTGGGCAGCTTCCAAAATACCTAATAAAGAGATTTGCATCTAGAGGAGCACTAGAGAGAATTAGTTTTAAATTATTCTGGTTTTGCAGCACATCTCTCAGTTTTATTAGCAAGAAGTCACTGAACCTATCCCTCTCATGTACTTCATCCTGTAACAAAAAGGGAAAAAAAGAGATAAAAAACCATCACAGATTCACAACTTCTGACAAAAACAAACTTCTCTAAAAAAAAATACATGTTTTGGTGGCACATTACAGAGGCCTTAATATGTGTGAGTCTAGTTTAAGTAATAGGTTTTTTTTAAAAAAACTATCCATAAAGAAACAAAAATGCCTCAAAAAGTTTTTGTCAGCGCTGAGTGCATTGCAATGCTGAAGCTGTAAGCACCTTAACTTTAGAGGCTAAAGTGAGTATCTGAAACCTCTCTGGTTTTGTATTTGAAGCCAAATTTCAAGAAAACACCACAAAGTACAAATCTTATTTTAATAAATTCTCACTTCACCACTGATAAGCATTTAAAAAAATGTATGACACCACATAATCAGAAAAACAGACAAATTGCTTAGACAAGTCATACACAAAGCCTATAAGTTAAGGCACATAACTGATTAATCATCTTTTTCATTCTTCTGTTTTGATTTATATTATGAATGAAGGAAACAAGGAGTCAAAATACAAAGTTTGTAGGCTGACATCAAGAATGTATAAATCATTCTCATGCTTTTTTAACTCTGATAAACAGGCAGGCACCTAAACTTACCTTTTCATCTTCAGTACTTAAGTCTTGCCAAAAACATTCTAGTTCCCTTTACTTATTCAGTTCCATCATAGGAATATTGACATAATCACAAATGAACAATCTGAATAGTTTGCTAGCAATTAGACTCCACATTATCTAGAAAACTCTGGGCAAACAAATGGACTGAAAACCTGTATTGCTAAAACAAATGGTAAGAGAAAATCTGACACAATCACATTGAACCACATCAAGGTAAGCCTCCCTAAGGATTTTCTGCTGACCATGGAAGTTCAGAAATATTTACACTTCTGTCCCTCTCCACTCCTCCTGATTCCACACTTAACCATTGGCATGAAAATAAGATATTTTTACAGGAAAAACGCAAACACACAGAAAAACACCAAACTGCACGAAACATGCATTCTACTCTGAGGACTCAGAAAGTCTTTGAAGTTGATTCAGATTCTACCAAACAAAAACACCTAAAGTGCTCAGCAAATTTCAGTAAAACAAATGAGGACCTCATTTTCCAAAGCAATACATATTGCTCCACCCCACATGAAAGACCACAGGATGCTCACCACAATAACATGGGTCACGGTGGAGAGAGTGCTGTCTCCTGCCATCAGCGTGCCAAGGAGCATGTCATTAGTGCAGAATGTTACCAGCGTCTTTGGAGAAACCCTATGGATCACATCACAGAGACAACTCAGGGGTTTGCACCATTTAAAGCTTTCCATGGATCAAAAATTAAAGCAGCTGCTGACCAGAAGAGAAATTACAGTTCTCTCCTCAAAAGATTCATGCACACCACTTGTTTTTAAACTATGCCTTTTCCCAGACATTTCCTAACAATTTGTAGTGCTTGCGCCTCAAAACTCTGGACAACGTATTAATTGAAAGAATAAGATTCAATATTAATAACTAAGGAAATAAAAGAAAACTGTGAAGAAACCCTGCACGTCATTCATTTTACTAGAAAATTCCATGTGGAAAACCAGGTTCCAATTCCTCAGCCTGTGCTTGGATATAGCCTTTGTACTTGTCTACACGTGGTGGGATGAGCCTGTCTGGACGCCAAGTGCCTACCCAAGCCACTCTATCTGTCCTCTCCACGGGCAAGGGAGAGGAAACATAACAAAAAGACTCCCAGGCCCCAGAGAAAGATAAGGAGAATGTGGGTCTCTCCCACGGTAAAGTGGGCTCTCCACGAGCTTCTCCAATATGGGTCCTTCCCATGGGCTGCAGTTCTCCAGGAACTGCTGCAGCACAGGTCCTTTTCCACAGGGTGCAGTGCTTCAGGAACAGTTTGCTCCAGTGTGGGACCCCACAGGGTCACAATCCTGACAGCAAACCTGCTTCTGTGTGGCTCCCTCCCCGGGGCCGCAGCTTCTGCCAGGAGCCTGTTTCAGCACAGACTTCCCAGAGGATCACAGTCTCCTTCAAGCATCTACCTGCTCCAACACAGAATCCTTCACAGGAGGATCCCTGCTGCACCACGGACCTCCACGGCCTGCTGGGCCACAGCTGCCTCACCATGGGCTGCACCATGGGTTGCTCTGGCACCTGGAGAATCTCCTCCCCTCCTGCACTGACCTTCCTGTGTGCAGAGCTGCTTCTCTCACATGCTTTCACCGCTCTTCCTGAACTGCTGCCTCTGTTGTGCAGGTTTTCCTCCCCATTCCCCACTGTCCCAGAGGCACTATCACCATCACAGATAGGCTCAGCCTTGGCCAGAGGCAGGTCTGTCTTGGCTGGCACCGGCTCTGTCACACACGGGAGAGGCTTCTGGCACGTCCTCACAGAAGCCTCCCCACAGCTCCCAAAGCCTTGCCTTGAAGACACAATTCATTACAGCTGACTAAATCACAGAGGCATCTGCTTGATCCTCTGGTTTTTCGGGAGGTGAAAATACTGAAATGTTACAATTCCATACCTGGGGCACAGTTAGCTGTCCCAATAAAAACAGCAATTCTCACTACTCCCTCTGCTACTGCCATCCTAAAAGAGCTGAAAAGTTCCTCTGTACTGTACTCTACAGCTTTTCTCTGGAAGACAGTTGAGAAAACCTTAAAAATTATGTTTCTGTCTTACTAGAAACACCTCTCAACATCTCCACTCCAAATTTCTTTTGTCCACAGCTCAAAATATTGTTATCTCCCCCTTTCAGTGTTTCCCTGGAGTAATTGTATTGATTTTTCTCAAGCTGGATTTTCTGCACTGCTCCCAGTAATTCTACCATTTTCACCTGACTTTGCTCTTCTTCTGCCAGCATAGTACTTCCATATATTAATCATTCGGCTTATTTGTGACACATCTGCACCAGCTCTTCTAATCTCTTAATATCCTTGTGATATTTGAATTCTTATTGTGGCTTCATTGTTCAAGTGCATTCATTTTCACCAGCTATGTGCTATCTTTGTTCACTCAAGCAACACAACCTTTAGCCATCTTCTGGTCACTCATATCTCAACTGCTGGCCTTTCCCTGAAATGTCATTTCGCTACACGGTGCAAAGATGTAAAAACCCCAAACAATCCATTCATGCTCTGCTTTACAGACAAATTCATCAAGTGATACTGAAACCTCTACTTTTACATCACTTCATGTTTTAAACACAGCAGCTGAAGAAGAATACATTTAATCCAGGCTAGACTGATAAATAATGCTCAGCTTCATCAGTCACATTCCAATTTTTCTG
The DNA here is from genome assembly GCF_050655825.1 of Lonchura striata. Lineage (NCBI taxonomy): Eukaryota > Metazoa > Chordata > Aves > Passeriformes > Estrildidae > Lonchura > Lonchura striata. The sequence goes on from NC_140740.1 coordinate 13,423,323, forward strand.
TTTTCCCTTTTATGGCTCCTATCAACTCTCACTACATAACATTTGTTACAGCATGCTGGTTTTCACACCTACCTTCAAAGCTTGCAGACCTTTTGAATCCACACATGTTAAAAGCAGAGAGGACGGGGAAAAAAAGAAGAAAGTGTAGACTTGATCTGAAAATCAGACAAGGATTTCCATGCAGAAGAAATCAACAGAAAATACCTGAGATTCAGTTCTGTAAGACAGCCTTCTACATGAAACTGCAAAACACAGGAAGAAAGCCATCCTTTTCACTCTTACGTATTCCTTACCTGCAGTAACGTATCCCATCTGTGAGGCTGCAACACAAACATACTGCAGTTTCAATGTACACAAGATTCACAAGACCAACACAAGATCAACCGACACTTAGAAATATCATTGGTACCTGCTCTCTAACCGGATCTGGTAACCAATTGTCTGGCCAATCTTCTCTCTTCTTTCTGCTGCCACTCTTTCAGCCACTGCAACAGCTGCTAAACGTCTTGGCTGAGTACAAAACACACGACAGGGAGTTCCATTCTTGTAGCAGTCATCAAGGATAAATTGAGGGATCTGTAAAGAAGTGGTTCAAATTTGCTTTTTGAGAAAGTCACAGCTTTGTTAGCACAGGGAAACCATTAACTGCATATCAATATTGCACATTGCAAAAGACTTTTCATTACAATTATCATAGCAAGCATATCTGAATCAGCAGAAAGTAAATTTCTAATTATAACCTATTTAAGTTTTTTTTTTAAAGAAAAACCTTACAGTGCCTCCCTCCTGCTTCAGAGAAATCTAAAAAAAAAAACCAAAGCCCTGCAGATAATCTCACATTTTAACACAAAAAATAGATTACTCTGGATACTAAGAACAGAACTAGCCTTAGAAGAAAAAGGGTTATACAAACATCATAGCTACTTTCCCTTCAATATTTTGTATTATTTTAATGAAAAAATGGTATCTACCAGAAAATTGTAAGGAATCATTTTTGCTTCTAGTACCTATCTAGAGGCTTAGTGTTTCAAAAGCAAGAAAATAAATTGGAACAACATTTTCAATCACACAGGAAAAGGAAAGCCTTGAAACAGCATCAAAGTACCCCATATCACAAATGTTACACAACTGGCATTAGTTTAGAATAAATACTGTTATAGTTTTTATTTCATTGAAGCAACATACCTGCGTCGTTTTTCCTGATCCAGTCTCTCCTATAATCAAAACAATTTTATTGTCCTTTATGGTTTGGACAATTTCTTCCTGTTTTTCAAGAACTGGTAGTGACTGCCTGAAGGAATCAAACTCTGATTCCCCTCTTTTCCCTGGGACCTGGGGGATACCATCATTAAGTCGACCACTTGTCTTGTTTACTTCTTTCTTTTCTGTGAAGACAAGTTAAAAGGTCATTTATGCAGACACAGAGGAAGGTCACAAAAACACTGCTCAAAAATTGTACTTAAAAATTAACATTGCTGGCTTTTTATGCATCCCTGTGGGTAAAGTGACAAACCCATCACACATTTAGATGTCATATTTATAGCATGTCCTGCAGTGCTTGCAATAGATATTTTTCAAAACAGTTATTACTTTCATAGGTATTTTGAAGAAAACCAGACTCTTCCAGAGCATTGCTCCAAGTCAAAAAAGCCTACAAAGAGCAAAAGGAGAAACAAACTAAACCAGAGAATATCAGCCTGGCGTATTTTGGTGGCCTTTGTATCTGCGCCCACATTTCACACCTGCAGTTCCCCCTAGAAATACACACTGACAGAGTTAAACCTTTAAGCTATTCCACACGTTTGCCTGAAATCATACCAATGCAAGCATGCTGTATCAAGAGCCCTGGCCCCCACGCAGCAGTGCGATGTGTTAGAAAGCAGTGCATAAGTAGCCAAAAAACAGGCACATCTTCTGAGGGAGCTACTTCACATCCATCATTGCAAGTGCTACTCTGTAATTCCTTGAGAATTATTCTCTGGCAGAATGAAAAGTTTGCTGTAAACTCAGTTATACATATGTAATGCCATTAACAGATTCATATTCTAAATTTCAAGCTCTGTTGTACCAAGACAAACAGACTAAGAGATCAGGAGAACTAAAAATACATTCTTGAGATGCAGAGAAAGGCAAATATTAGACTGTTCATTAACTTATCCCTTACATTCCTAAGACATTGCATTTCAGCACTTTTATTACAGCTTCCCTCTGGTTCATATAACAATCCTATTAAACAACTAAAACAATTGGAAATAACAGCAAAGAAAGCACGTCAAGAAGAGACACCACGTATCAAAACCATGCAATTAAACAAGGCATACTGGTACAAATGTTTTCTGTTCACTACACCCATCTCTGCACACAGAAACACAGTGCAACTCTTCCACTTGTAGCTGCTAAAGCAATAATTTAGATGAAAACCTTGCTTTTAAAAAAAAACCCAACATTTCGACCGAAGTTTGTCTTTCCGTGAACTCTTCCATATTCAAGAAATCAAGAAGTCTGGACAGTAGTCTCTTAAGGACCAAATCTATTTTGTAGAGATGAAGAAGTAAAAACTGAAATTTTTGATTTATCAAGCACATTAATTTCTATAAGCAGAACAGACAACCTCATTTTCTAATATAGGCATTCTTATGGCATCACAGTAACTCTGACTCTTCAACCCCACCTCATAGTTACTTCTGTGAAGCCACATTTCAAAATGTGCTTCCAAAAAGATTTGGCTGGAACTGGCTCAAAGATTCTAAATTAACACAACACAAGGTGGACATCTCAATGTGCATGATACGACTTCCCAAATTCCTCACAGCACCAGTTATAAAAGACCTTAAAAGTAAGGAAAATTAATGCATTTGTTTGAAGGTGTCTGTTAGGACACCAGAGGGGACAGAGCAGGAAGAGGTTTGTTTTGTCACTGGGTTGCAGGTGGTTTCGAGTGGTGTCGATGGACAAGTCCAAATCAGAACACATGCTGAACGTACCAGATTCAACAGCACAGGCACTTCCTCGCTCTGTTCTTGGCAGGAGCTCCGCGCGTTCCTTATTTGTGACGGGAAAGCGCTGAATTAGGCTCCGAACGGCGTGTTTCGTACAGAGAGCCAAGTCACAAGTCATGACTGCGTGTGCCTCTGACACATCCTTCTTCCTTACAGTCAGGTATCGATTGGCTCCTTTTCTGTCAGGGGGAGGGAAAACTTATTTTAGGAAAAAGGAACCTACTCTAGGTTAACTTTTATCTGTCAGGGTATGAGATGCTAAGCAAAATCTTTGGAAAAAAAACAGAAATCACAGTGAGAACCTTTTTTAATGGAGCCATTAAATCCACAGAGTATAAAATCATGCTGTCCCAAAATGCATGTCACAAGCTTTTCCAAGCATGCATACAGCAATGAACAAAGATGCTCATATCTGTAGCTACTTTTACACTTTTTTCTCTAATACTATTCCTTGCAGCAAGTTGAGGATGTTGAAAACATCAATCAGGTTATCATTAGTCTTGAAATTCTATCATCTGCACCAAAGAACTGAAAACTGTACCCCGACTCACCCTTTGCTTTTAGATACCAGTCCAAGAGACTGACAGAGCCGGTGAACAAATGCTCTTTCAGTACTAGTGAAGCTAGAAGGAAATTCCATCTCTAGAATGATAAATAATAATGAAAAGACAGTAACAATGCAACAGGCAGTAATCTTGACAACTCAACATTACAGAACACAGAATTGTTAGGATTGGAAGGGAGACCACCCAGTGCAACCCCCCTGCAGGGTCACCTGGAGCAGGTGACAGAGGAACACATCTAGGGTTTGGGATGTTTCCAGAGGGGGAAATTCAATGCTTTCCCTGGGCAGCAGTTTCAGTGCTCTGCCACTCTCAAAGGAAAGAAGCTCTCCCTCATGTTCAGGTGGAACTTCTTCTCTTTGAATTTATGGCCATTGCTCCTTGTCCTGTCACCAAAAAGCCTTCACCGCCTTCCTGGGACTCATCTCGGAGATATTCATATGCATTAGTGAGATCCCCTCTCAGTCTCCTCTGGGCCAAACAGGACCAACTCCCACAGCTCTCCTGATGAGAGACCTCTCATCTCAGTGGTCTCTGCCGGACCCGCTCTATCAGCTCCCTGTCTCCGTGCTGGGGAGCCCAGAGATGGACACAGCACCCCAGCCGTGCCTCACCAGGGCCGGGCAGAGGGGCAGGATCCCCTCCCTGACCCGCTGCCAGCGCCCTCCCCACACCCGCAGCTGCCCCCGGGCCGGGCCGTGCCGCGCACCCGCCTCGTCCCCGCTCCGGAACCGCTCCAGGGCCAGCTGCGCCGCTATTGCCACCACCTCGTCCACGCCGGCGGCCCCGAGGGGCTCGGCCCGGGCGCGCACCGCGGCGGCGGCAGCCCCGTCCCCCGCAGCCCCGCCGGGCTGCCGCCGCGGGACCCGCCCGTGTCGCGACATGGCCCCGACACGGCCCCGCGCGGCCCCGCACGGCCCCGACACCGCCCGGACCCGGGGCCGCAGCCGCTCGGCCCGAGGGCGCCGCCGGGGCGGGGCGGGGCCGGCTGGAGCCGCCCGCAGCCGAGCCGGCCCCGGCGGGAGGAAATTGGCGCTTGTGCCGCCGCTCGGGGGGCACGGCTGCCCGAGGAGCGCGCTGCGCGTGTGGCTGCGGGCAGAACGCGGCCCTGCTCCCTGTCCCGTCATGAATTACCTGCTTTCATGGCATGGCGTGAAACGGAGCTGTGGCGAGGGTCATCTCGGGCCTCAGCCTCCTCACTCGGTAAAGTGTTGCTTGCCCTGCTTTTCCTGCTGTCCTTGGACTCCACGCTGAAGACACGAGCTAGAAACTTAACCAAATCCACTTGGGCCTGACACAGGCCTCGGTACTGAAGGCTGCTGCTTCGGAAACATCATTAGGTCAGAAGGAGAGTACTTGGAAGAAGAATAAGCTACTACTCCTCAGTTGAAATGGGCAATTAAATAAATAGAAAATAAACACTCACTGTCTGATGTAGCTAGCTGAAAAGTAGCTCTTAAGCGACCTCCAGCAAGGCTTTTACAAAGCTAACTTCAGCATAATTCTGCACTGAGAGATTACACTGGAGCGGAACAATTGATCTGTTCTAAGGTTACTTTAATTTTTTTTTCAGTTTTTCAGTTCAGGTATCTGACTATGTATCTTCAATCAAAGTACAAAATGCTAGTTCCTCATAGCTGTTCCTGTGACATTCAGTACTGCCACCTCAAAGCACATCACAGTTATGGAAAATTAAACACGCCAGCTGAATAAGATGAGCATTCCTCTTATCATCCTTGGTATCAACAAGGAAAAATGAGAGTTCATAACTAATTTGAAAGAGTCACATCTTTACTTAAGCACCCAGATCTCTTAACAGTTTCTACCTCTTAACAGCATCAGCTTGCCTTCCTACAGACAAAAAGCCCCATGATTCTGAAAAAAGATTCCTCGGCTCAATTCTGCTCTCAGTTTGCAATCCTGTAAATACAGCAGTGCACAGAGGTAACTGTTGGGTTAGGGCTCATCTGTATGGCTAAATGGTGTGAAGCCTGAGTGCATCCTGCATAACAAATTCCTTAATACATGCCCTTCTCTTTTTATTGCTTTTTTGACTCTCCAATGCTATTAGAAGGGTGAAAAAATAGGAGAGTGTGGTCAGGCATGCACTGCCTGCTGCAGCCCTGCTGAATACTGAGTCACAGTCTGCACTCAGCATATGAATGAGCAAAGAATTGTGCTTGACCAAGCTCTTAGACATGGAGATTGTATTCTTTATAGGTATTCTCCTAGTAAAAATTACTAGCTGTGGATTTTCGTATTTGAAATAACAACCTGTAAGTATTTAAAAATTCTGCTTTCATGATTGGCCTCAGAGATACCTTCTGGCTAATGTTTACTCAAAACAAATAACCCCTGGAATAAGAATTATTTTCTTGTATTAACATACGTCAAATGCCCATGTATTTTTTATAAGAAGAATTAAGAGGCAGCACAGTTTTACGCAAAAAATACATCTGCATGTTTAAATACAATTAGGCATTCTTATTTTACCTTCCCTAGAGTCACTTTTGCTGACTTCTTTTCAGTTTGCAGAACATTTTCTCTCTTGTAAACACTCTTATGTTCCACAAAATATGCCAGTTCTAAGAGAAAAAGAACTGCAAAGGATGTTAGTGAAACAGTAGTATTATGCACTGTGTTAGACTGTGTCAGGCTTGACTGTAAAATAATTAGTCTTTCTGGTTTTTGTTTGTTTGGGATTTTTAAAATATTTTAAGTGGTGTAAGACTTGCTAGCTGTTGAAATATGATGCAAGGATCACTGGTAAGCCAATTCTTCAAGATCAAGTTAATGAAAGAGCACAAGATATATTTATCTTTTCAGTTCCTTGAATAATAATAAAAAAAAAAAAAACAAAAAACAAAAAACAAAAAGAAGCAGAAAACCCATAAAAAACCCAAAACAAACAAACAAACAAAACCCCCAAACAACCCAAACAAAAAAGGAATTCCAGTATGCAGGGGTTTAAGCATTATGGTACATTTGTAACCAGACAGCTGTTTGCTGCTGTGATCATTAATGATCCCATGAAGTAAGTTATGTATTTATACAGATTTAGGGAAGTAAGGCTGATGTCAAATTATATTGAGAGATATTTGTTTAATAAATTAACTGCAGTGAAAATGGGCATTTCTTGCTTTACTGCACACTACTGGATACACTCCTACGTTGATAGTTCCCCAGACCTTTGGCTGCTGATCCGGGTGATTGCCACTGCCCCCTTTCTGTAACCTCTCCTATCATCCGCTGACGCATCATTTCTTACTTTTCTGTCTTTTCCACTTCCACTTCCCTTACTTCACTTCTATTTATTTTTGAGACATCAAAGAAAAGGCCTTTTGATCAGTTCTGTCTTGTTCTGTCTTTGTAAAACAATCTCTCTCAGGTCCTCACTTGCCATGGTCCAGAACTTGAGCTTTGTCTCTACAAATCCATTTCCCACATCACTGTTGAACTGAACTGAACTGCAGCCCTTCAGTGCCCTCAAGGCATCCATAGTATTCAGCAATTAATCCAGAATGAAGGCTGGGAAGAGCACGATTCCAACAGACATTGTGTCTCTCACTGCTTCCATTCAGGCATTCGCAGGGCCACTCTGGCTGCAGCCTGAACTCTACTGAGCGAGAGGCCACGGCCGAGAGGATCAAGCCAGGCCTCTCTGGTGCTGGGCACAGCCTGTTCCTGGCAGACCTTGGTGCCAGGCACGGAGAGGATGTGACTTGTGCACTGCTTTGTCACCACCGCTTCTGCCTGGGCTGCATCCAGCGGTGGGCACACAGGAATCCCTCGTGCCCACTCTGCAGGACACCCATAGAGACCGTCAGGCTTTCTGAGCACGCAGACGAGCATCAGGACACAGCCGGGACTGCCCCGGAGCAGCTGCCAGTGGCCACCGGCCGGGCAGGGAGAGCTCCCGGCTGCCTGGATGAGAACAGCCCCATGGCCCTGTGGTGTCCTGTGCAGCTGTGCCACAGGGGACACTGTCCCCAGCTGAGCAGGGCCCCTCAGGGCCGGAGTTCCCGGGTGGCCTCCTGCCCGAGGTGTGGGCCCGACTTTTCCGTGGACAGCCGCAGCTGCTGGAGCCCCTGCAGCGCTGGCTGCGCCACAGGCTGGAGGGGATATTCCGGCTCTGGTGGTGGCTGGTTGAGGCCGCAGAGAGCTCCATCCTGCACGACCTGTGCCTCAAGGGGCTGAACGCCGAGGTGTTGGTGCAGGGGCTGCAGCCTGTCCTCGAGCAGCACACGGCTCCACTGGTGCATGGCACCATCAGCATCATGGTGGGCCAGTGCAGCGAGGAGGCCCAGAGGCTGCTGTGCTCTGGTGCCTTCAGGGACGACAACAACAGCCCTGTGGCCAGTGCCAGCTCCACCACCTCCAGCAGCTCCCAGAGCAGCAGCTCCTGGATGGGGGCTCCTGTCCATGGCCCCGAAGTCTGTCATGTGGAGGAGGAAGCTGGTACATCGGAGGCTGCTTTCCCTGGGGGTCCCAGCTGCCCCCCACCTGTGCCAGTCTCCGTGGAGTGGGACTGGCCCCAGGAGGAGCCATGGCAGGAGGTGGTGACAGTGGCAGATCCCTCTGCCCAGGGCAGCAGCTTCAGCCCCTCCACCCCTCTCCTGGGCTACAACCGATTGCCATGGGCACCCTTGCACCCCATTAAGAGAAGGGACTCAGCCCCTAGGACTCTCCCCAGCCCTGCAAGAGGCCAACTCACTGGCAACTCTAGCAGGGCTCTCACAAATCTTTACTGAAGGAAAAGGGAATAAATGGTTATTTCCCACACACGCTTTCTCCCTGTAGGGCAGGAGTGACAGGAGTGCTGGGTCAACTTCTAGCTAGCCCCTTCCCTGACCACGCCGAGAGTGGCCGCCCCTTGCCTGGATTGGCCTGGTGGCAGTATAGCAGGGCTGCTAGAAAGCTGCAGCAGTGAGGCTGCTCCCCCAGAGCACGAGCTGTATCTGCAAAAGGGTCGGGACAAAGAACAGGGAGGGGTCTTCCAATGGTTTCTCAGGGAGGTTTATTCCAGGAGAAGGGTCAGGGAAGGAAAGACACAGAACAAAGGTGTGCACCAATTTATATACAGGGGAGGGTACAAGGGGAGGTTACAGACTTTCTCAAATTTCAAGGAACCTGGGGAGGAGCAGAAGGTAGGGATTACAATGCTCAAACCCATAGGGAATAACAGGGGAAGAGTACAGTTTGAATGAACCAGTTAGGTTTTAGGGGGATACAAGATTGACAGGGAAGGATCTGGAAGTAAAGACGGGATTATACTGACAGACAAAGGAGGAGGGCAGAGTTACAGTGATGGACATGGAAGGTACTGGAACAAAGAGCATCTTTGGGGAGATGGACAAGGGAGGTGAGAGGATAGGCTTCAAGGACAAACCATCTGCACAGGGATAACAGAACCAACTTATGGAAGAAAAACACACTACCACCCCGGAGAAGCTAAAGGCAGAATGGACAGCTCAGGCAGCTGATCTTGATGCAGGACCACGCTCTCAGACCAGGGTGGGATTAAAGATAATTTTAATGACCATACAATGCTTGATGAGGGAGAATATGTGTTAAATGGAGTAGGCGAATTGGGAATCTGTACTTTCTCACTAACTCAGCGAATGAGGAAACAAAGAGGGCAAGATAAAATTGTGAGTTTAGGATAAAAGAGAGACTGCGACTTCCAAAAACTCAAGACACATCCCACAGAGTTATGGCCCAGTGGATTCTCTCCCCTTATTCATATCCTTATTTTTCTATTGACTTTGGCATTGCCATGTTGTTTTCCCTCACATGTCCTCACTTCTTCCTCTTCTCTGACTAGAAGAAAAACTGCTCCTATGGGGTACCATTGCCAAAAAGTTTGACTAATTCAAAGTTTCTTGCAGGATGTCACAGCACCAAAATGTTGATCTCATCTAGGCTCTGCTCCGGGGAACCGCTCATTACATTTCTGCTCCCAGCCATGTGGCCCTGCCACCACCATGGGGGCAGTGGTGGCCACTTCAGGGCTGGCACTATTGAACACCTCTCTTTATGTGGATGCTGGGAAGGAGAAGCTGCTGCCATCCCCCCCCTGCCCTTCTGTCCACAGTGCGGCTGGCCAGGAGCAGCCAGGCAGAGAAGGCTCACCACAGGTCGTGCCAGGATGGCAGCAGCCGTGGCAGCTCATCGCCACGTGCTGCACCTGGATGGCCCCTGGCAGCAGTGCCTCGCCACCCCTGGGAAAGAACCACACATGGGCTGTTTTGCTTTTGTTCTTCAATATGTCATCACAGAGATGTTACAACCTCTCTAATTTGCCCAGCAGCATGTCCCTCTTCAGAGCCATCCCAGACCAGCTCTGTCGGACATGGTGGAAGCTTCTAGCAGCCTTCCAGAGAAGCTACCCACATGGCCCTCCCCTGCTACCAAAAACCAAGCTGTGCCAAATCCAACACACCCAGGCGCCTTTTTCCAGCTCTGTCTTGTTCCTTCTTTACTTCCTGGGATATTCCTAAAAAAAAAATCTTCAACAAAGTGATTACAGCCCATTGCTCAATCAAAAGCTTAGCAGATCTTGAGGGCTGAGGGCCCAGGTTGGACAGTCATGAGCCATCATAAACTGAAATGAAGAGTCATCACCATCTCAGCAGAAAATGCCTTCAGTAGCCAAAGCAGCTGCCAAAGGGCTGTTCTTTACTGATCTCCTTAGGATCCATTGTGGAAACAGCCTGAAAGATTGTTCAGCACATTTAGGATTCCTAGGAAAAGCAGGCAAAAGCTGTACACGCTGGGAGCAATAGAGTCCTTTTGAGAGGAGACACCAGGTCAAACACTGGGAAATAACGACCATGAGGAAGAAATGAGCAGCTGGATCTCAGGGGAGGCAGTGCCACAGCCTGGCTTCATTAGTGTGTGTGTAGATCAATTTTACAGCCCATACTTGAATGTATGTACATATCAATTAAAATAAATACTTTTTAAGAAGAAGAAATCCAAATTCCAAATCGCTTCAGAATTTGAATACACTTCTGGAATAGAGTTTTCTATGTGTTTCCTGTGATGTTTGAGCCAAGGCAGGATTAGAGCTCTGCATCCCAAAGCCCCATTCAGGAGCCTAACCAAAGTGTTTGGATTCTTGCAGGCACAGCAGACGCTTCAGCCCCCAGCGCTCCACCCGGCAGTGCTGGTTGTGCAGCGCTGAGGGCATCCAGCTCAGCACAGAATGCACCTGGGGAAGGGGAATCACCACCAGTAGATCTGGGCCTTGCTGCTGAGAAAATGATTTGGGAGAGCAGGAGATCCCTGCCTGAGAAGTCTCCTTCTGTTCAGGAACCTGCATTGGACAGGGATGAAAGAGGCTGGACTGAGAGCGTTTGAATGCTGTTGCACGGCTGAGAAGCAAAGGCTTCTTCAGTTCAGCTGTGAATGGACAGGGCAGGATTTGCTTGGTAAAAGAAGATTTCCTAAAGAAGAGGGAATGAAAAGGGGGATAGCCCTTAAGTGAGGATGAGAGGTGTTGGCCAGGTTTGCGTGCTCATTTTCCTGGGGAGAATCCCTTCTGCAGGGGCATTTGTGGTAAGGAAGTGGAAGCTCTGTAGGTTCTAAGAGGCTTTGTTTGATGGGAAAGAAGAGAAGAGTGCCTGGAGAATTGCCACTGAAGGCAAAGTGTCCTGTGCAGGGAGGGGCATGCGAGAGGTGCCTCTGTTCCAGAAGCAGATGTGGAGATGTGGGCTCTGCCTCTTTTGGGTGGGAAGGCCAAGGCAAAGCAGGGCTGGGCTGCAGCTGCTGCTGCTGTGAGAGCTCTGCTGTACCTGTAGGTGCTCCCAGAGCCATGGGTGGGGCTGGGCTGGAGCTGCAGCTTTCCTGTCCTCTCAGTAACCTGGTGCCTGCAGTCCAGTTTCCATCTGGGAAATCCTCAGCTGGGCAAACTGGCCCGTCTTGCTGTCCATGTTGCAGAGCTCAGTCGCCTTGCTCTTGGGCATCTCTGTGGGAAGAGATGTATGTTCCCATGCAGTCCCTGCCAAGCTGTAGCCTGGATGAGACTGCTGTGCTCAGGGCTGTGGAGGGAGGAGCACATCCCTGTGCCAGGAGCTGGCAGGACTCCTTCCTTAGAAGCCATCTGTTGCCTTCATGGGAGACAACGGCGACCTGGTTGCAAGGAACAGCACGGCAGCCCAGTCTCCCCTGGGCCACTCGGGCTAACGACACACGCAGGACACCAATGTGGTGGACGGTCGAAAAGCATTTATTATCTTATCTCATGGGTTTAAATAGTCTTGGGGGACTCTGCTACGTCAGGGGAGGTTGGCAGGGTCTCTAGGGTTAGTCAGGAGTGGAAAACTACTTGGTTAGGTGTGGTTACATTCTTTGGGGTAATGGATAACATGTTGCAGGGTGAGAGGGGGATGGGGGTCTTTCTTTCCGTCACATCCCGAAATCTTCCGTTCGCCTGTCCCTATCTACTACACCATCCCATGTGTTCAGTGTCACACCCATGTCCAACACTGTCAGCTTTGACAGTTTTTGGACTGTGTTTGAGGAGTCAAATCTTTTTGACTATTGAAGGGCTTTGGTGCCCAGACTTCTTGTTAGGAGCAAGGGATTAAGAGTGTGAGCCACAGAGTTTTTGGACCAGGTGTTCTGTGTAACTGCTGAGAAGGGTTTCTTTCTTTCTGTTTCTGTTTCAAGGGGAGTGTTATTGTTGCCCCTGAGTGTTCAGGAGAGGAGCCTGTGGACAGAGCTGCAGCAGAGGGAGCTTTGCCTGGCACCCAGAGCTGCTGGAACAATTCCCACAAGCCTGGTGAGGACAGAGCCCCTGAAGGAGTCAGAAGGAGGGTAATCTTCGAAATGGGCTGATGTTTCAGAAACTTTGTTTATTGAAAATCCTCCTCTATAATCCATTCTAGGAAACTCATCAACAATCCTACTCCATAATCCTACTCTACAATGCTATTCTACAACTCTTCAACAACCCTACTCTACAATGCTATTCTACGAAACTCTTCAACAACTATACTTTACAATGCCACTCCACAACCCTCCTCTACAATCCTATTCTACAAAACTCAACATTCCTACTCCACAATCATACTCTACAATCGTAATCTACAAAACTCTTCAACAATCCTACTCTACAAGCTGTCTCTACAATTCTATTCAACAGAACTCTTAAATAATCCTATGTTACAATGCTACTCCACAATTCTCCCATACAATCCTATTCTACAAAACTCAATATTCCTACTCCACAATCCTACTCTTCAATCCTATTCTACAAAACTCTTCAACAATGCTACCCTACAATCCTATTCTACAAAACTCTTCAACAATCCTACTTTACAATGCTACTCCACAATCCGCCCATACAATCATATTCTACAAAACTCAATATTTCTACTCTACAATCCTACTCTACAATCCTATTCTACAAAACTCTTCAACAACCCTACTCTACAATACTATTCTACAAAACTCTTCAACAATCCTACTTTACAATGCTACTCCACAGTCTGCCCATACAATCATATTATACAAAACTCTTTAACAATCCTACTCTAAAATCCTACTCTACAATACTATTCTACAAAACTCTTCAACAATCCTACTCTACAATACTACTCCAGAATCCTATTCTACAAAACTCTTTAACACCCCTACACCACAATCCTCTACAATCCTATTCTACAAGACTCTTCTACAATCCTATTCTACAATCCTACTCAAAACTGGTTGTGGAGATGACACCTTGTCTTGGTTATACATTCTTCCCTCCTGCATCCTCTTCAGGACAGTGATAAGTGGTGCCAGGATGGACACTGGCTTGGCTGATGTTACAAATGGATGCTGGCCAAGGGGAAAAAAAAAAAAACCAAACAAAGAACAGTGAACCATCTCCTTCCAAGTTTAGTGCTTCAAATACTCAATCACGATTCCTCTGGTTCCTAGAAAGACCTGAAAAGTAAAACAATGGGACCATCAGCTGCTCAATTCTCATGTGCAGGATCTTGCCATCACAGGCAAACCCGGCCCAGAATCCCACTCATCCATTTATTCTGGTTTCTCCATCTTGCTGGGGTTTTTGCCCTGCCAGTGCTCTAGAAATGGTGCTTTCTGTCCCTGGAGTTTCTTCCTTTCAAGAAGCTCCAATGACTCCCATAGGTCCCTGTCTTGTGCTAATTTCCACAGGCACACAGAGCAGTGTCTGCCTTTCCATGCCCTGCCCCTCCTGTGCTGCATGGCACCTTCGTTCCCAGCAGGGCCAGCCGAGTGGCGCTGGGTCCTGCAGTTCCCTCTCTGCCACACAACCTGGCAGTCAGTCTGGGCCAGTTCCCCTCTGCCTGAGTGTTCCAGGCAGCAGATGGGGCTGGGACAAGTTCCTCTCAGCTCTCCCTGTTTGTGTGCCAGAAACCTCTAAGGGTGGGGTGGGGGGCACAAACCAGGACCCCTCAGAGGCTCACAGTGAATCCCCCACAGCCCCTCCTGCCCACAGCCAAATCTCTCCAGAGTGCTCTGCCAGGACTGGCAGCCGTGGCTTCCTCCACCACCATTTCATGTCTCTCTACAATGCTCTATGTCAATTATTTTGCTGTTAGGTAAAACAGGACATTACAGAGCCCTGCCAGCCCAGCCCAGTCTAGCACTCCTCAGCATTTTCATTTGAAGAGCACCAAGAGTGGAGGTGAGGAGGAAGGGGGCTCATCTGAGGCCTCGGACCTTGGTGGAGGAGGAGCCCATCCCTTGTACACTGTTTCACCTCAGCCCCTTGGCATTTTACCTGCAGCAGCTCGTTGGCAGACCAGCGCCGCTCCTCGTCTCTCTGCAGGCAGCAGCTCAGGAAGTCACGCAGCCAAGCCGAGAGGAGCTTGGGCTGCCGCAGCTGTGGCGTCCCTGCTGTGGCTATCAGGAATTTAGTCTGGAGAAACAGGAAACACAAGGCTCCACCTGCTTCTTTCCCATCTGTAACTGCCCTCCCAGAACCCATTGTTTAACCTCTCTTCTTCAGTGGCAGTTTCTGCCCTGGCAGAGACCCAGAGATGACTTTCCGTTGCCAATAAAAAACCAAACTCTGATGCAGCCACAGCTTTTCCATCATCCCGCAGATCTTGCCTTGGCAGCCAATTTCATTGATTGACCTAGTTAGTTGGGAACTACATCAGCAAAAGCACATTTGCTTCTCTGAGGATTCACACCAGTTTGGCAGCCTTTTTGGAAGGGGGACTTTGTAATACTAACTAATTCCAAGGATTAGGACATGAAAGGCATCTCTGCAGTGCTTGTGGGTCCCTTCAGCCCGGTTGCCATACAACAAGATTCATCAGGTTTTTTGTCTGTTATTGAAAACAATGGTAATTGAACAAAAAGAAAGGAAATCCATCAGTTAATCCCCAGGTAAGGAAACAAATATTTATAATCTCATATTCCACACAGACACATTAAGGTGCATGCACAAATGTATGGGGATGAAAATGCCTGCTTGGACACACAGGAGCCACCTGCAGCTCTTTCTGTCAGCAGTCTGAAAATTTCAGCTTCCCTTATGCAGCAACAGAAAAACTTTTCCTGCTCCAAAGATGGAGAGGTGCCATCCCTGTGGACACCCTCTGCTCATTTAGCTACACAAGTCAATGCATGAATGGAAGGACCATCCCAGAAAATGCCAGGAAACAAACAGGAGGTTTTTGCAGGCTCTCCCTCTCACCAGGCTCCGGCTTGGTGATGTGGAGAAGGTGGCTTGGGCTATGAGAGAAACACAGTCACTAAGTGTTTCAGCAACACTGCACAAGAAGCAGAAGAGACTCTGTGGCCCTTGCAGCCTCATGTCCATGTTCCAGGCATGTTTCTCAGTGTGCAGAAACTGCACAGGGGATGCAGTGCCTCACTAAAACCACTCTTTTAGAAACTCTGTTAGGTTTGGCTTTCTTTCCTTCATTTCTGGAAGGACAGCACCAATTCTAAGATGCTTGTTTCCTTTTATTGTGGCCATCTACACAGACCAAAGAACTGGAACCACTTACAACCCAAAGGAAAGTGTTGCCTGAGCATGGGGTTTGTTTGCATGTGGTATAGCTTGAGTTCCACACTGATGCAACCACAACTACAGCAGATGCTGATGTGTTGCAGGGACATTTTAAGGACGGGACCTTGGTGGCAGTAGTTCCAGCAGATGGCAATGGGATTTTGTCCAATGGCATACAGAACACAGGGCAGGTGAGAAAGAAAAGCGGGATCAGTGAGTATTTGCCCCTTACCGTGACAGGACTTCGGCTCCAGTAGGGAACTTTCCGTTCTATCATTTCGATTCCCACAATTCCAAAAGACCATATGTCCACTTTGGGGCCATATGGTTGACGCATCACCACTTCTGGCGCCATCCACCAAGGAGTCCCGGCCACCGAGGACGGTCTATTCTTCTCAGGGCTGAGCTCAACAGAGATGTCAAAATCAGCTGAGGGGAAAGCAAAATACTGCTTTTATTTGAATTCTGTGCAATTAGGAAACCAAGCAAAAGAATTGCCCAGTAGAACTTTGAGAATGTGCTGTTGAATCTCCTGGACAACTGTCCCTGCTCTGTTTCCTCAGGATTTTAGCCAAATCCCCACATTTTGTACACTGCCTTCAGCAGTGGCTTTTGTTCTATGGAAGGTTTAGACTTGTTGCTCCCTCCCTCTGCAATGGACACACACAGAGCAACACCCCTTTTGACTGCTTGTTCCTTGTCATACCTCTGTGCACCTTGCAACCATGTCATCAGCTCAGAGCGGGGGGTCCCTGCACTGCCACCAGCACCATTCCTGGGGAGCTGGCAGCCACTCAAAGCAGCCCCTCACCCCACATCCCTGAACGCTGCACCTGACCAGGAATATACTGACCCAGCTTGACAGAGCCGTCGGTTCTGAGAAGGATGTTGTCGCTCTTCACGTCTCTGTGGATCACTTGGTTTGAGTGAAGAAAAGCCAATCCTTGCAAGCACTGAGAGAGTCAACAGAACCAGGAGGGCAAAACACAGGGATTTCATCACACCAGAAAAGAAACAGAGACTCTAAAAGGTTCCCATTCCCCAGGAGAATGGCGAGTAATGGCAGAACACAGTGCCACTGAGAGGAAGATTTGCTGCTCCAACACTTGCAGAGCAGGACCTTTCTAAGGAAAGGCATGTCACCTTTTGAAAGAGCAACAGCACCTGCTGTTGTAGACTGTCCCCTGCAAACCAGCCAGGATGACTGCTGCTGCAGTGGATGTGCTCAGAAGCAAAGAGCATTTTAGCTGCACTAGTACCCTTTTTAGCTGAGGACTGAGAGAAATGAGTCTCTCTTTTTTCCTTTGCTGTTCATTTCAAATCCTGCTACCAGCACCTTGCTTCTACAAGTGAGGAATGCAGTGAAGACAGGCAAAAGTTTAGGGAGGCAAGATGGAGAACAGCAGATACAAGAGGTAGAGTGAGAATACAACAGCAGGAGATAGGAGTACAAGAACTGAGTAAAGTGGGTGCAGGGGCACTCCAGGCATTTCACTGGAGATGCTTTTACATGCCCATAGCATACCAGCAACGCAGAAGCAAAGTTTGGCACATGAAACCTCTCCTGTTCTGAGCCCCTGTTTCCCAGATAATCCTACCCAAACCCTTGGAAGCACAGGTGGGCTTGCTGACCTCCCGACTGATGACTGCTATCTCGATTTCAGTCAGGAAGGTCTTCCTGATGACATCGCTCAGAGCGCCTCCATCCATGTACTCCATGACCAGCCAGAGTTCCTCACCCAGAAGGTGGCTGAAGGAAAGAAACAAGGGCGTGAAGATAAACATGTATGGCTAGGTTGATTTTTTGCTTCCGGGCATCTTGTTTCCAAGGCCCTTTGTGACAAGGACAGAATAAAAGGAATAGACATTCCCTCTTGGCTGTGCTTTGTTTGCAATCTGTGCAGTCTCAGGGAGAAAGGCACAGCTGTGAAAAAGGAGATGTCTTAGATGGCCAGCAAGTGAAAAGTGTGGTTTAGTAAGAGCCCAGATCAAAAGCCTGTCACGCGTGGTGTTTCTGGAAATAAGCACCTAGTCTTCCTGGCATGCATAGCAACAGAAAAGTGGGGCAACAATCCAAAGGAAATCCACTTTAGGATGGTTCATCATTCAGCATCGAAGAAACTTTAAAAAATCAATGCAAAAAAATGTGGAGGCAGTGAACTTAAAAGGTATTAACATATAAAATACAGCTGATCCAGGTTTTGAATAATTTTCAAACTACGTGTGCCAGGGAAGACTCATGCAGACAAGATGCACTCTCTTCTCATCCATTGCAGATGAGTAGAGAAATATTAATACATTATAATTAACAGCTCTACTTTCTAGAAGTGTCCAAAGTGGATTTTTAACCTCTCATGTTTGCAGTATGTACATGTATATTCACAGGATAAGACCATGGCCACTCACCTGTCTAAATAATTCACAACACTGGGACTCCTATGCTTCTTCATGATTGTGATTTCATTAACGGTTAGTTGCTTCCTCTGCCGTCCCTTAAGGCTTATTTTCTTTATGGTCACCTAAAATGACACTGAAAATCAGTAACTTGAGAAGTTGGTGGCATGAGACCACAAAGCACATGGAGCAAGTGATTTTGCAATGACACAGTTGAGCTGTGCCAAACTGCCTTGTGATTAGGCATTGCAGTAATTAGGAAATGACATTGCAATAGCCCATTTCTCCACTCCCTTGGGGGCCAGTTACAGGACATGTGGCCACTGAGGTTTTGCCCTGAACACTTGGTGACACTGGTGTCTCAACTATCACCCACAAACCTCTGAGCCCACTCCCTGCTGCTTTGTATGGGATTCAGAAGAAGTAATCCATGCCTTAATACTCTGTGGCTACATCTTGGGCTATGGGCAGGGCTTCGAGTTTCTAGGGATGCCTTGCAGATCTCTCCCTATGTGCAGTTCCCAAGTGCAGCACTGCAGGTGGCTAAAGAACTACCAGTAACTTTCAGATGTATTTGCTGGCAACCAGAAGTGAGAATTCAGGACTCTGAAGCTGTAGCCCCAAAGAGCAGTGAGATGCTCTAAGGCACCACCTTTGTTTTAGCAATTGAGAGAAAGTGAGCACATCCTTCTCTGAAATGAACTGCTGCCCTGCGTGACTTCCTTCTGGCAGCTGAAAAGGACAAAGACTGTCCCCAATGTATTTTGCAGGCTGGTACCAGTCTGTGTTTCTTGTGCCTCTTCAGCACAGCTCGACCCAAAGCTCCGGCCACAGCTGCTCACACCAGAGGGGAAAGCCCTTGAGTGCAGCAGAGTCTGTGGGGGATGTTGGCATTTACCTCTCCTCCTGTGGCTTGGTTCAGTGCTCTAACCACAGATCCAAAATGCCTAGAAACAAAACAGAAGCAGAGAAAGGAGAAGCTGTTTATTTCTTAGAGTGAAAGCCGGCCCACACAGGAGATCTCTGCTGTAAATGCCTAAAACCTGCAGGATGCAGGAGGGCTCTGCCAGAAGGCAGATGATGCATTTTCCTCTCAAGTGCATGGGCAGTGCCTGGGCTGGTTGCAGAAGCGCTGGGGTTTACTACCTCAGCTCTTAAAGGAATTGATTCTTTCATCTTGTGTTTCAGTTTCTAAACAGAGTGGTTCCTATCCTGACCATGGAGTATTTCCTTCCACAGACCATGTGAAAGAAATGTTCCTGGGAACTGTTATCTCACAGCTTTGAGAGGGGCTAGGTTGCCCTTTAAGGCAAGCAAGATTCTTCTTTATTCATTAGTGTGGCAGTGTGGTTTTGAGACATACAAAAATACTGAAGAAATTAACACAGAGCTGTCCCACACTTGAGAGACAAGGAGATCTTCCAGGTCCTGCTCCTTGATGTAGGCAGACTTTGGCAGCATGGAGATGTCTCTGACAATGCCTTCTGAGCACCCTCACAAGTTCTGAGGAGCACTGAAGAGATGGGACAATCTCCAGTGTCTGAACATGTTTGCAGCTGACCTGCCTTCACACTGGATAGATATTCCAGTGGAACTCCTGATATACCAGTGATATAGCAGAAGAACCCCTGGCCCATGGTTGTGTAGAAGTAAGTGTGGCTGGACTCACCCCTTGCCAATATATTCCATTTCAGTGTATTTCATCTTGGGATTTTCCACGTTCACCATTTTCCCTGAGGGAAACAAAATGCAAGATGCTCACTTTAAAGCAGAGATCCCAGCTTCCAGGAGATACAAAAGGAAGCCCCAGTGTCTGGAGGCAGTCAGCTAGTTGCAACAACAGCTACAACATCAACAGGACAGGCAGCCCTGCAGTGCAGATGGCTGGCACAGAGACTGATTGTGTAGAGCCCTTGGAAGAATTCTCTTGACAGGAAACAAAGCACAGGGAGATGCATTCCCAGGAGAGGAGCACATCTTCTCCAGCTTTCAGCCAAAACATTCTCCAAACAATGCCTTTCCAGTTGTAATCCAGAGCAGCTCATGCTATAACCAATGTCGACAGTGCTTTCAGCATCGGGACCCTCACCCTTCATGAGCAGGCTGAGCTCACAGACACCCATCTTGGGGCTAAGGAAGGCTCCAGCCCTGTCCCACCAGCCCTCAGGGACAGGGCAGCGACCACAACAAATGAGTGCCTTTACCTCCTGGCTTTCTGGATCCACACTGGAATAAAGTTGAAAATTTCTTTTTAACCAGGCTAAACACGCCCTTAGAGCTTCATCCTTTTCCTGATGGCTATCAAATGCTAGCTTTACATTGTTTGCTCTCAGAACTGCGTTCCTGATTCCTTTTATGTTCAAAGATCTATACTCTCTCATACTTTTCCTCCCTGCTTCATTATTTGGGTCCGAATCCGCTGGTGTTAGGGGCATTTTAACCTCCCCTGGGGGAACATCTGCAGGGTTGCCCGTTCTATTTTCTTTCTCCCACACTTTTATTCCTGCAATTTGTATTAGCTGCATCTCCTCAGGAGAAAATAAAATCCCAATTATTGCATTTAATTCTTCACAGGTATAGATATTAGGGCCTAGAATTGATCTAGCTGGTCTGCAATTCCAAGGGGATCCTCTACCAAGGTCTTTATTTCTTTCTTAAAATTTCTGACCTCAGAAGCTGTCAATGGGGCATTCACAAATCCTATTCCCTCATTGGCTCCTCCCATGGGAACTTCCCTTAGGGGAACACAGACTTTCTGCCCTTTTGGCTCCTGAGCAACACTCTTTCATTTTAAACCAAGTTCTAATGGTGGGCTATTGGACTTACTGTTTCAGCTTTACCACAATTACAACCTTGAACTCTATTTCCTTGCACACTAGTCTGCCAATCACTATTCACTACTGATCCCTCTCTCCCTTCAATCTTTGTTTCATTTATGTGTCTTGGAGGTGTTAAGACAACACTGTGTAAAGGAGGTTGATTAGCACTGGATCTGAGGAGGTTTGGAGGGTGTGACGAAACATTAATCCTGGAGTCAGGGGTTATAGCCACCTGACTTGGGGTTGTTAATGTACTTCCTATTGATGGTGTGGAGAGAATATGGGGAGGAGTCTGAGAGGCTGAAGGGGTAGGTTGGACAGGAGGAGGTATTGAAAGAGCAGGTTGGACGGGAGGAGGTATTGAAAGAGCAGGTTGGACGGGAGGAGGTATTGAAGGAGCAGGTTGGACGGGAGGAGGTATTGAAGGAGCAGGTTGGACGGGAGGAGGTATTGAAGGAGCAGGTTGGACAGGAGCAGGTGTTGGAGGAACAGGAGGTGAAGAGGGTGGAAGATAATCCAAAGGATCCCACTTTCTTGTGGGTTCTTCCCTTGCGTCTTTAACGCCCTTAATGTCCTTTGACACTTTGTACACTTTAGCTTTTTCCTCCAGGCTATTACTTTCTAACCAGCAACTTGCATACTTATTTTCTTCCTCACTCACACTCTCCCTCCAATTCACACATTTGTTTGAAGCTAAACACAGCCACCTGTCCTTTGAACCATACCAAGGCCAGTAAACTGATCCTTCTTGGAGAGCTTCTTTTGGCCATATTTCCATGCAATATTGTATCATCTTTATTTTATCTAATCCTTTAAACTATATATTTGAAATAAAACAATTAGAATATATATATTTTTTTTATTTATAAACAATCAAATTATAATTAATGAATTGAAACAAAACAATTGAAATAAATAGTCAGAAAAAAACAATTAAAATAAAATTTTTGGAATACTTTTTACTTTTATTTTTTTAAATATATGAACAATTGAATAAAATAATTAATCAATTTAAATAAAAAGTTGAAATAAACCATTCAGAATAAAACAAATAAAATAAAACAACTGGAATTGAAATAGCAACTTTAACCTAGTTTAGATTTAAATGAGAATAGTTAAAAATCAGATAATTGAAATAGAATAAAATAATTAGTAGAATGGAAACTGAATAATTGAATTAGAATAACTGAAGTCACAACTGTCAAATTTAAATAAAATAATTAAATGGAATTATTGGAATTAAATAATTAAGATGGACAAATTTTGTCTAGTAAAACAATTGAATAAAAGAACTCATAAACGGAAATAAAACAATTAAAATGTAAAATCAAAATAAAACTATACTATTAAAGTACAAAATGAATCTAACAGAAACAACGAAATAAAACAATCTGAATAGATTACAATAAAAAGATCAATCTAAATATTACTAGTAATGATCCAAAATACCAAATTACAATTCTCGTAATTGAAATAAACACAATGAACAAAAGTAATGGAATAATCCAATAAAACAATCTATAGAAACAAAAAGAATAAAAGAACTCACTATAACTGACCACAAGATTCCAATCACAAGTAAGTCACACATAGAAATAGATTATGTTTCTTATAGCTTGGTGATCAGGATCACAAACTTGAGCACAACTAACAAGAAGGCCCCCAAGCCCTCTGTCCACCTTAGGCCCCCTCGGCCGCCTCCTTCTGCATCAATCAATGCCTGCCTGTCACCACTGCCCCTTCCAGGAGGGCCCAGCCCCGCCACAAAGTGGCTCCTCTGAGCCACCACTGCCTCGCCCCCAAATGGCACCTCGGAGCCCGCAGCACCACTCACTCCAAAATGAAGACTGAACTTTCTACTTATGCCAAAAATTGGAAATTTGTACCAATTAAATGCGTTCAAGTAGTCTTGAACTCAAACATAAAAATTTAGCAACTTATAATTTTTAATGCTTCTACCTTCAAACTAACAGTACACTAAACAGAAATACTCTCTCTCTAACTAAATGCTTTTAAGTTCATTCTCCCTGTCCGGTAAGTGGTCTGGGGACTCTTGGCTACCACCTCTCCCCAGAACCTCACTATACCGGTGCTCCGACCTTCTACACACACACAATGAACTCAGTGGGAAACAGTTAAACAATAACCATTTGTATCCCCAAATAATCAGCACCTAGAAAGCAATTATACCAACAATTAGGTGTACTAGGTAGTCCTGGACTCAAAAGTAAAAACTATGTAACTGAAGTACCATGCCAAAGGAAACAATAAATTCCCTATGGGAGGCAGGTTCTACTCTCCCTGACCCTGGCTCGCCGCGCTGGGACGAGATCCCAGCTCCGTCTCCAGCTCCCGATGAGCTGAACGGCCGCCCCGAGCCGGCCACTCTCACCTCGAGTCACCAGGCCAGGAGGATCCCCCTAACTCCCCTCGCCAGCCGAAACCAGGTGCGTCCACCTGCCCAGCCCACCCCGCGCAGGACCAGGTGCGTTCCCCGCCCCGAGCGCCCGGCCCTGCCGAGAATTGGGGTCCTACCCCCCTCAGCCGGGACTCCGATCCCCCCCACCAAAAAGGAGGACACTCCTCTCAACGGTGGCTCCCTGTCGTCGGTCTCCAGGTAGGAGTATTTACTACCACCGACGCTGAGGTCCTCCTTCCACGTAGGAAGGACCTTTCCAGGCACTGGGTTTCTGGGAACCCACGGGAGTCACCTTTAATGCCTTTGGACGGTCTTCCCAGACCCACCCCTGGGAAGCTCTGGGCACTCAGCCCTCCGTGGCCCTGTTAGGGGTATCCCCTCACTCCGAGGCGTTCCCTGGGTGCTCTTGGGACCGAATCCCTCAATCCAGCCCAGCCCGGTGGTCTTGGGGATGGCTGAGCCCCGAGGGTACCACACTCAGTCCTCTGCCCTCTCGCTTCCTTCCACTATCGCTCCGGGGGTCTGGCCTGCCGGCCCCGTCTCACTCACACACACTCCCTCCATTCAGGCCGTACCCTTCCGTACCCTCCGTCCCCCTCGCACACTCACCCAAGTGCCGCTCACCCAAGTGCTGCGAGGACCTCTCCTGCTGCCTGGAAGGCGATTCTAAGTTGTTGAGGCTTCCAGCCGTTCCTCGGGATCAAGCCAGCAGCCCCTCTGTGCATCCGACCTAGTCCTCAGTAATCCGGGCAGCCGAAATCAGCTGGGTGCACCTCCCAAATCCAAGTCCTACGCCGGACCCGCCTCTGGGTGTGGCTTTCCCGGGCGAGGCCCCAGTTGTTATGGACAGGCTTAAAACTTTGACAAAAAAAGAAGGCCATTTAATTAAAAAAAAGTAAGCCTGTTTGTTGCAGACAGAACAACTGGAAGCCGAAGCTTAGTAACTGTATTCCTAGGAACATTTCCAAGCACACCTGCTCCCATGAAAGACCCGGGCGTCACACCCCCCAGGCCTTTTAAAGTCTCTCTCCTCTCCTGATTGGCCGCTCAGGATCCGTGCTGTGATAGGTCTCTTTTCCTGTTGCTGATTGGCCCATAAGTTGGTGCAGTCTTGGCCAATCATTTTGAGATTCTCGCCTCCTATTGGTTGGCCTCTCCTCCAGTCCTGATCCGAGCTGTGGCCGTGTTCCACGGTGCAATACTTCTGGAAGCTTCTCTGCCCCCCTCCACAAAGATTGGCATCTCCTCCCTGGGTCCAGTCCCCTTTTAGCTATACACAGCAGTATTGAGTTTTAATACAACTAATCACCTTGCTTTGCGCCCACAACACCCAACCCTGCACCTCGCCCTGTTAACACAGATCCAATTATAACTTGTTACTTGTATCAACAACATCCCTTTTATACATACCTTGTTAACAACATTCCCCAAAAGTTTAAACTTTATTTTTTTTGTTCATAACACCAGGGACAGCACCTTTCTCCTTAGGCCCTGCTCTGCTCTGGAAGGTGAACAGAGCAGAAGGAGCAGAATCAGTATTCACTTTTCCTTCTAGCCACTCTGCCACGGGACCTGTGTTCAGAAGGAAGGGCTGTGGCTCCTGAGAGCAGCAGGGAACCCATCTCAGCCCTGCCAGGTTCAGGGCTGCTCCTCCGCCCCTGGTCCCGTTGGGTGCTCTGGGCTGTGGGGAGAATGGTGGGAATTGATCCAGGGCTCTGGAGAGCACAAGGATATGTTCAGCTCCTGCTCTGCATGAGGAAGCTCATTTCTTACAAAAGTTTCTCTGTTATTACAATTCATCCTTTTGGGTATTTGACAACATGCTGGGTGTTGAAGAATGGGTAGGGATGACTTTTCCATTTTTTGAAAAATCCAAAAGGAGATTTAATACTTTATATAAAAATGCAAAGACACTAAAGCAATTCCAAATATACATTTAATAGACGAATATTTAAGCACCTTGTATTTATCTGAAAGCACCGATTATGAGAAATGAACAATGCAAATATGCTGTCTTTCTGGTCTGGCCTTCAAAGCTCAAAAAGCCCCACTTCTCCTATGCCTACAGACCAATGATGAAATGAGCTGAAAATGTGCTTTTCCTTATGCTGACAGCTATGCACCACAACTGAAACCAATGCTTTAACTCTTCAGTTACTTTTTGCTAATCAGTGCTTCCCTAGATCAATACTTTCTAAAAAATTATATATATATATATATATACACACAGAGAATGCTTTAATTCCTAACCCTATACCAACATTTTTAAAGAAAATTGCCTCAGCCGATAGTGTTGAACCATACTAACATCTGTTTAAACCTATTATAATATCAGCTGAGTGCCATTTCATTACTTAAATTTACTTGACCATAAATCATTTCCTTAAGTGCTCCTTTTAATGAGAATACGTGGCATTGCATGTCACCTAGGAATATAGCTTTTAGAAAGACATTTAGATAATTTAGTAAGACATTTCTACGTACTGTCATTGCATCCACCAAGTAGCTAAAAGTCTACCAAAAAATGAGAAACAAAAAACATCGGTCTAAAATTTATGGCCATCTTGTAATTAAATAATTTTATTTGTGTCTGTTGAAAAATTACCTTTGAGTTTAATTTTGACAACTCAAGTAGTCTTCTTGACAACTCAAGTAGTCTTCATTAAAAACAAAAATCAAAAAGTCACTTTATCAGGCTAATACTAATGTTTCCATTTTTTTTATTAAGACCAAGCCACATAAAAATTAGAGGGTACATTGAACCTTGTCTATTACTACCTCTACCTAAATATGGCAATATTAGGACATCTTGAAATATGACTGAGGAAGCAGATAAATAATACGATAAAGACAAAAATGAAAAACCAAAACTAAGGATTCATGTCCACACAGACAACCAACTTTTAACACACAGAGGACCTCAGTTCAGTTTGGTCATCTGAGTTTTCTGTTTCATGGCACAATGAATTTACTCTCCCACTGTTTACCTGAGATCTGCCTGTGCCTCTTTATTACTTGTGTATAACAGAAGTAATTGTCTTTCCTCTCTTATGTCCACTTTTTAAATCTCTGGACAGTTGCATTTCTCTTCAGTGTAACATAGGATTATACTGCTGTGATTGAAGGAAGCTACAACACAGTTGTACTGCCAACAGCTCAAAGGTGGTAACCAACTGCAGACATTCAAAAACACATTCCTTCAGAAGCCTCCAGATTCTAATTCTAATGAAACCTTACAGCACTAAATGCAGCAGTTTGTTAATATACCAGTCATTGTCAAAGAACATTGCTTTCTTTGGCTGCGTGCACAACCTGCTACTCTTTCCATCTTCTGAGCAATGAAGTCATAACATTTTCACCACAGCATCCACCAGAGTCTGGCCTGAGAAATTGAATCCCTCTCACCCCAAGCAGGCTGTGCTTCTTTTTCCCTGTACAACACACACCGGCCACAAGAACTACAATCAGTACAGTCCAGCACAGAAGAGCAGACAGGCTATATTTAAATCAATCAAAACTTTATTTATAATTGAATTCAGCAGAAATGAAAGTTTATACAGGAAGAACTATATACATAAAGAAACAAGTCTCTACACTGTCTATTGGCCAAGATCCATCTCAGTCTGTCCTCAGAAGCACTCATAAATAAATGGGAAAATATACTGCTGCATTGAGTTTCACCTCGCAGGTTGGGCATATGTGAGCAACCCCAAGGGCAATAGGGAGGCATCTGCTGCAGAAGACATGGCCACATAGGGTTGCCACAAGCTGTCGTCCGTGCTGCACAATCTGGAGGAAAGAAAACCACAACATGTATTGGGAGGAAAGAATTTGATTTTGCTGCTCAACTGGCACCAGGCTCTATTTAGAGCACCTAGAATTAGGATTATGAGGGACCCACACATCTGCCAGTGCCATCTTGGCAAGGGCTTCTGCCTCTACATTCACCAAGAAGTGACTTGTGGAGCTTCACAGCAAGGGCTGTGCTTCCAGCCAGCTGCCCACAGCATCCCACATCATCCAAGTGACTTGTGCAGCTCCCCCATTCTGGCTTTCACCTCCCACAAAGCAGAAAGGACAACAACAGGTGGATCCTTACCTCTGAGTAAAATTCCATGCAAAGCGGACACCTGATAACAACTCCTTGCTCAGCACTAGAGGAAACAGAACTAGAAAGAACACGCAGCTGTTAATATAACCACGCTTCAGTGGTTATTGATATATAAAATCTCACATATTCATACAACTGCGCTGACTAGCCATGACACATTTCCTTTGAAGAACCCTGCTGTCTTTAAGACTCTGTTTGCTGTGCATTTAATGAGGATTTGGGGTTTCCCCTGCCCTGAGGGAAAGGGTGTCCTGGCTTTCCCTAGGAGAAAGGTGCAGTCAGTCACCCTGCTCTGGGCTTTGAAGTAGCAGCAGTCTCTAGCACAGGCCAGTTTGTGTATGGCAACTTTGACTTCCAGCAGGTCATCAGTAACAGCTTTGTAACTACAGCATCAGCTGTCCTCTGGGAATTATTCACCCCAGAATATTCATTCCAGGACCCAATTTTAAACTGCAGAGTAACACAGTTCTGGCAAGATCTAGCCCTGGGAAGGAGCCTTTGGTCAATTTTAAATGCTGCAGCACTGAGCTATTTCAGCCTTAACTAAACAGAGCAGCTACATTCAGTAACTGAGAAGCTTGAGACTGGAGGGAAAAAGTATTCCTGTTTTATATTAACCAGGGGTTGGGATTTCGTCACCTACAGACTTAACAACCAAAACTTAAGCATCTACAAATTCATTGGTAAAATGCATTATGGTTTAGAATCGTAGAAGCCCTTTAGGTGGCATAGTTAAGGCCTGACACCTAAAAGTTCCATACTCAGGTAGTCTCCTACATTGCCTTTCCAAAAGGCTCAAAGCACACCAGCTTTATTAAAACCTGTGTCTTTCCCCCACCCCAAAAAGACACTTTGAAAACCTTATATCATAATTCTAATGTTCTTTGTTGTCCCTAGTGACAAAGACACTTGGTTAAAATTAATCAGTCTGATGAACTGTGTCTTTCTTATCCTGATGGAGTGCTCCTACAGCAGGACTTTCCTGTTCCTCTGCAGAATGGGAATTTTACTGCACAGGCACCCAACTTGAACTGCAAGATTTCCATCACAGAAGCAAGCAAATCAGGGCTTGTGACATCCAGCACTGGCCATAAAAGCAGGACCTCCACAACTGCCTGTGTGCAAGTCTACCTTGGGAAGAAGGGATCCAGCTCCAGGAGAAAGGCAACCACCTAGCACCTTTCCAGCAGGGAATTTTTGTTGGAATTCGCCCAGCTGCTGCCTGCTGGCCCCGTGATGCCGAGCCCCAGTAATTACAATGGAAGCATTTCCATACCGAACATCACTACTACAGCTTGTCAGAAAAAGCAAATGCAATACTGAGCTATGGCCTGTGACAAATCCCCATTCCTTGCCATACTCCCACACTCTTCTCTAAGGCTCTACGCAAAGATGTACATCTGCTTTGGGCTGCTTTTTTCTCCCAAAATTCAAATGGTATCATGTGATCATCCTGCAACATGGGAGAAGGAGGGAAATAAGTAGAGTAGGGAAGGCATCAAAGATAAATCAGGCATAGCAGTATTACTAAGTCCTGCACAGAAAAGACAGAAAGGCACAGAATTCTGTGTGTGGTGGGGCATGAGGCATACATACTCTGAACTTTGAGAGTCCTCCTCCTCTGCTCCCTGTTCTGCAGGGCCTGAGTCAGCCACAGGTGCATCATCAGCTCCTGTTCCATTACCAGAGCCATCCACCTGTTCCTGGCTGCTCAGTGTAACATTTCTCCTTTCCTCTCCATGCACTGTAATTTAATTTTCAGAAGTTAGATCTATTATTCTCTCTCTCCCCAGAGCTACCTTTGAAACAAATGATATAAGTAGTCAGCAATGGTTCCTATTTTAAATGGACACTATTCAGCTAGGTTAAAAACAATTTCAAAAACTTTCCCAAATACTAGGACTGGACCCTTCCATACATTGTGACTACTCTGCTACAAAACAACATAAAATATTTGCTCTGTTCAGCCTCCACACAGCTAAAAAAGATGACCCAAGAGATTCTCAAGGAAAGTCCCTGGATACTATAAAATTACTCGGAGCAGTATCCCCTTTAAAAATTGCCATCATCATCCTCCTGAATTAAGATAATTTGAAAATGGAGTTATATGTTATGCAAAATGTAGACTATGTGAAAGATTTCTTAAGGAAGGATGCACTTTGTATTGCTATATTTGATCATTCTATACTTTCAAACCAAATCACCTGGAAGGGAGATTTATTCCATTAAATAGACAGCAACTAACAAACATGCTTCTAAGTGGGGAAGAAAAACAAATTCCTTCTTGGTAGAATTGCCTTGTAAAGGTTCCGGGATTGACATGCTTGAAGGATCTCAGATTTGGGGAAGGGTTAACAAAGCTTGGGGAGAATGATGCCCACTGAGAGTGGACACAAAAAATGCAGAATTGAGGAGCCAAAAGAACATCTGGCATAACTCCCAAGACCAGGAAGAGACTAAGAAACCCAGCACTCCTGAAAGCAGCTCTGACTGGTAGACAATAATTCCTGCAGGGGGAGATTGCAACCCACAACTCATGGAGCAGCAACTCAAGAAACTCCCCAGCCCAAAAGAAGAGGGAAACTGAGCAATGGACCAAGTGGACTAATTAAAGTGAGAAATAAGCAATCATTACCCAAAAGAAGACAGAATACGAGCTAAGGAGATAACCATGTCACTTGTAATGCTAATTTCTTTGTTTGATAAAATCTATAAATAACAGAAATTATTTTGAGAGTGCGTGTGTCCGATTTGTGAAATACCACTGAGCACCCAGACTGGTGAAACACTGAAATAAATAACCAATGTCTCTCTCAAGTGTAGGATTATTTACCTGTCACACCCCAGTAACAAATCAAATTTTTGTGGACAACATATTGACCAAGTCACAGGGAGAGCCATTTTTAAAGGGCCTGCTCTGTAACAGCAAAAGGGTCAAGAAATGTTTTTTAACTCTCAGAAACCGCAGGCAGAGATGACCTCTGCAACTCCAGGGTCCATGTAACACTAATCAATCACTAATCAATCAAAACTGCAGAAAGTGTTACCAAATTAAAGTTCCTTCTGCGTAAGTATTCTGCTACTTTTATTGCAGGCATTTCCCACTGTGACTGACAGAGGCCACCACACACACATTGCATCCGTTCTCTAAGACACTGGCCAGAGGCTTTAGCCCTGCCCCTTGCTTTTTGCTAAAAGCAGTTTCAATCCCTGCTGCTTGACTTTTTTGGGAAAGTACAACAAAACTAATGATCACATTTTAGATAAAAGTCCATTACCTACTGGAAAACATCAACTCACCTTCAAGAAGCTTGCATTGGTGCACATGGGAAGGGAGAGAAAAGAAGATACAATTAGATTTGGTGAGCCCCCTGGTGCTGCACGCAAACCCCAGCTCAGAAAGCAGTTACAGCAGAAGAGGGGAGCAAGGGTAGGGTATCACCCTCTCAGTTTGCCTAAGAGCATTCAAAGCAGTAGCACAAAGAGCTGCTGCCCTGAAAAGCAAAGAAGTGGGTGCTGCTGATTGTGCTCTCATTGCTGCAACAGGGTACAGGGGCAGCTTAGGAACCCCCTAAACACCCTTCTCCCCTGTTCCTGTTCCCTATTTGGATTTGACCTGGCGCTGTTTATTTTCCTCATTCTCCCAAAACTGGCAAATTCTGCTATGATAACCTTAACACTTCACGTTAGATGAACAGCTACTGAAGAAAAGAAGCCACAACAGAAATCTGGAAGTAAAGAATTCCAGTTTGCTGTTCTATTGGCACCAGGCAAAGTGGACTTGGACTATGTGCAGTCTTTCAGGCAATGCTATAAAACTATAAGGAGCACACAGAGCTGCCAGTGCCATCCTGGCAAGGGCTTCTCCCTCTATGGACACCACCAAGAAAGGACTTGGAGGGATGGGCAAGTTGGAGCTTCCCAGCAAGGGCTGTGCTTCCAGCCAGCTGCATGTGGCATCCCACCGAGGACAACTGAGGAGACAGAGTGGCAGCTGAGACAGAGACAGAGCTCCCACTCTGTCTCCTCCCCTCCCACAAAGCAGAAAGGACAAGAACATGTGATAAGATCATCATGCTTACATCTGTAATGTCATCCTGCCATGTCAGAGGACTCTCAAAATGATCTGGCCATTCATCAGAGTTAATAGAACTAGAAGAATATGCAGCTGTCCATTTCACAGTGCAAAGAGAGCTACCAAGACATAAAATTGCAAAAACAGAAATAACCACTCATTCTCATTTAGCAACATCCCAGCCCAGAAACACACCAGTGCAAGAGCTTTTATGTACTGCAAGCATTACAGTGTATTGCAATCCATCATTTAAGAAACATTCAATAATGCCTTCCTGAATGGAGAAGAAAGGTTTCTCTGGGATTTTGCTCTGTTGTTGGGGGTTTTTTCCCATTAGTTCCCTTCCACACAGGTCACTATGTTTCAAATCAGATTCCAACACACAGAATCAAGCAGTTTGGCAAAAAAATCTGTCTACTGAATATCAGAAATTACACTTTGGAGAGACACTTCATCAGTCACATACTCATCGTTATCTCTTGGCTCCTCTTCTTGGTTACTCGCCCATAGCTCCGCTGAATTCTCTGTGTCACTGGAGCCATGTGGCTGCTGCTGGCTCTGCTCCTTGTCCTGCACCTGTGAGTTGACACCCTCCCGCTTTGCAGGACTAGCAAGACCTGCTGGCCATGCACTAGAGGGAACCAGAGAGAACATGCAGCCATTGAACGTGAAGCCAATAATCTCACTGCAGACAGAGTTACCAGCATGTAATACCTACTCTGATTAAACAAAATCCCAGCCCAGCACCACAACTGTTCCCCAAGCCGCTATGTGCTGCAAGCATTTCAACATCTATCAAGCCACACTGTAACAAATATTCAGCCATGACATCACGAAAAGAAAAGAAAGGTTTCAGCTGGATCTTGCTATGTGGTTTTTTGGATTCTTTTGCTTACTTCTCTGCCAGACAGGTCACTACATTCCAGGCCTGAAGTTTCTGCACAGACTTCAGCAGAACCCAGAAGCCTGGAAAAACCTGTTCCCACTATATATCAGAAATTAGATTTTAGAGAGATATTTTACTCTCACATACCCACTATCTCCTGGTTCCTCTTCATCACTACTTGCCAGTGGCTCGGATGAATTCTCTGATGCTCTGGAAAGATGTGGCTGCTGCTGGCTCTGCTGCATGTCCTGAAATGGGGTAGAAATGGAACCACCACTTAGGAACCACCTGAACACTGTACTTCCTGTGCCCCTATTTCAGTTCCCTAATTGGATTTGGGGTGGAGCTGTGTCTCTCTTTTTCCCCCAGACTGGCAATTTCAGCTGTGATAGCCTGAACACTACTTATTATATGAACAGCTACTGAAGAGGAAAAAACCCAGTACCCAACCCTGCTCTTGCATTTGGTGCATGTGGAGCTGGGTCATGCAAATTCTGCTGTAAAATTTGAGGCCTTTTCTTTGCAAAGGTTCAGGAACAACCCTGTCAGGATATAACTCCTGTGCTATGTTTGCTGCATGTTTCTGTTTTGCACAGCAGCAGTGGCAACCCAAATTTGAGCAGATACACTGCACTGTGGGCTGGATCCAAGCATATTCTTACCAAATATTAAGGGAAAATGAAAAAATACCAAATGTGACCCTTTTAAAGACTTCTTGGAATAAGAAACCAGATCATTGTGTACCCCAGTCAGCCCCACTTGCATTTTACACCTCAATGACAGAGGTACCTGAAACTGATGTTGCAGGTAAAACACTTCTTCCTTGGGAAGTCAAAAATCTCCTGTGCTTTCCTTTAAATCACAGAAGCAACAACCTTTTAGGTTGCTCACCTGCTCTCTGCAAGCAGTTCTCAGGCATGCTGATATGTTCATGAGTGTGTTTGTGGTTGACTGGGAATTGCTGACTAAACTGTGGCAAATCAGAGCCATCATTCAACCTTTGAGGCCAGGGTACTCAGTAAGATTTCAGAAGACAGACAAGAAAACTAATTTGAATGCAAGATGGAGAGGAGTGTGCCAGTCATCACTTACCACAGGAGACTCATCATCACTGATAGTGATGACTTCAGGCTCAGAAGAGGCACCTGTGAGATCTATGACTTCTACACCAGCTGAAAAGAGAGAACATTAGAACCATGGTCAGAGATTGCAGAGGAATGCAATGGGTTACCACTGTAGAACAGGCTGTGGCTGGATTCACCGTGCCCTCAAGTTCAGGAATGTGTCCAACATTTCACTCAAGCTTTGCCCTCAACAGTGCACAGGGAGCAGGGCAGACCCTGTGCAAAACAAGCTGAAGGGCAGCTGAGCTCCTCACAGGTTCTGTTGGATGACAACAGATTACAGGAGGTTCACACCAACAGATGATTCATTTCACACAGGGGAGTGTTTAGCACACAGGAAAAAAACCAAACAAACAAACCACAGCAATTACTAATTTTATGGCACCATGCTGTAGATTGGTTCCTTGAAGGATGGGGCAGAGCTAATGACAGGTTTTCCTCATCTCCGTCAAGCTTGGGAGATCTCAAACTCAGCTTGCCACCCTCCACTGTGGCAGCTGCAGTGACTGCCAGCTCATCAGAACACACGTTCAGGTGTTTGAGCAGCACTTGAGGACCTTTCCTACACAGCTCATCTCCCACTTGCAGCCACTAAGAGCAGCAATAACAAGCAGCAGCAATAATGATCTCAGTCACAAACCAAAACCGTTGTCAGAAGGCTTGCTGTTTAGGGAAGCCATACCAGGAGCTTCCTCAATCCCAAGGTTTCCCTTCCTCCCCAGTAAAGGGCCTAGAAACTGGCAAAAGCACATGGCCAGATGGTCTTCAACCCTCCAGAAGCCGCTTCTGTTCTTACCAGGCTCAAAAGCACTTTCCTCAAGGTCTGTTGGCTCCGTCTGCAAAGTTCCACCTGCGCTGGAGGGCAGCAGCCTGCTCCGTTTCCAAGCTGGTCCGGAATCAACTGCTCCTCCAGGGCGCTTTCGCTGATGCTGACAGGGAACAAAGCCTCAGCATTTTCTCTGCCACTAATAGTAACATGGCCCTTGGGTTTTGCAACACCAATGACAGCACACAAGGATACAGAAAGCACTCCTGCAAAGGCTGGAATACACACCAAATGCTGCTGTGGGCCATTCCCACCCGAGCACATCACATCTGGGAAAAGACAGCACCCCTGATCTCTGACAAGCCGCCTCCCCGAGAAAGAGCCTGTCCCAATGGCTGAAAATGAGGAGACCAGCTCCCAATTCCAGCAGGTTGCTGCTCACACCGTAAGCATTTCTGCACTACTGCTAACAAGCACAGACATTCAAAACCTTCCCAATTCCAGAACATCAAGTTACATGAAGTTTTCAAAGGTTTCTGTTCCTCTGCATTTGCTACAAACTCTTGAAATGCTTTCTAGACGTACCCTGGAAAACGTTTCAAGAATCAGATTTGCATTGAGTTGCAAAGTACTTACTGAGCTCATGGTGTTTCGTGATCAAAAACAACCACCAAAATAAGTGGGACAAACTGCAAAAAAGGAATGTCAGGGATGTGATCAATCCCTTTGGTTCCTTTAGGCAGCCCACTGCAGGTTTTTTGGCGTGACAGAAAACTGCTCTTCCAAACCTATCAGAAAAGTAGAGGTGAGATTATCCATTTGGATTGCCAGTTTTCTTGAACACTCCCATGCCTTAAGACTCCCATTCCCAAGTCTCTAGTTCCTGTCCAAAGCAAGAGGCGAAGTCCATGACTCCGGTACTTGAGCCCACCCGCAGCCCATCCTGCAGCCCAGCCCAGCCCCTCAGCATCAGAAGCCTTTCCAGGAATCTTCTGCACTCACCTGTACGATCAGTCCAGAGTTTGGCTGGCAAATGTCAGCAAATTGCTCTCTATTCCCTTGTGGGATGGAGAAGACGGATGCTCTGCGTCTGCTGCGCAGCAGAGAATCCCTCAACTGGCTCAACAGACTCCGTGCCAACAGAACCTTGGAACCAGGAGTGCCCCTGGCAACCGGTGGCAACATTCCATGCCCAGGTAACTGATGGCCGCAGTGCTCACCCATGGAGCTCCAGAAGGCCATGGAGGCAGCTCAGCCATCGCCTGCTGCTGCTGCCTCCCCCCAGGTCGGGGCGCTCAGGGCCCTGCCCAGCCCGGCCTGGAGCGGTCCATGGACAGGGCAGCCACAGCTTCTCTGGGCAGCCCGTTCCAATGTCTCACTGCCCCTCAGCTCTCCCGAACACCCAATCCCAATCTCCCCTTCTCGTCTAAAACCCTTCCCCTTCGCCATGGCTCTCTGCCCCCTCTGGGCACCGCAAGGCCGCGGTGAGGCCTCCCCGCTCCCTGCTCCTCCCCAGGCTGGACAGCCCCGGCTCTCCCAGCCTGGCCAGGGGACAGGTGCTCCAGGCCCCCACACATCCCCACGGCTCCTCCGGCCCTGCTCCACAGGCACATCCTGCTGGGCTGGGCACAGCTGGGCACAGCTGGGCACAGCTCCACACGTGGGGCAGGGCAGGGGCAGAGCAGGGGCAGAGCTGCACTTCCCGCACCCTCAGCCTGAGCAACCCGAGCATCACTGGAGCCTTTCTGTGGCTAAAGAAACCCCACCACACCACACCTCCCCAAGTCAGAAAGAAGTTTAAACCCTTCCTTAACCCTCCTCCTCCTGGTTTATTAGTCTGCTGCTGTTTTAACTCTTATCCGAATGTTTGAACTTTAACCCTAGTAAACAGCCATTAAAACAAAATCGAAGTTTGTTGTTTTTTTTTTTTCCAGACTGTTGAAAGTCTAACAATTCAGTACATTATTTCAAGTCTCTGAAGTCTTGACATTTTCAGGGGTCCTATGCTACTCTACCAGAGTTTCCCAAAAGGGCTGAGGAGTTTTCTTTGCTCCCGGTGTTATGGACAGGCTTACAACGAAAACTTCAAAGTAGCAAAAAAAAAGGAGGCCAGTTACTTAAAAACAAGCAAGCCTGTTTATTACAGACAGAACAACTGGAAGCCAAAGCCTGCAGCTAGTCCAGAGACTGTTTCAACTACTTAGTAACTGTATACCTAGGAGCATTTCCAAGCACACCTGCTCCCATGAAAGACCCGGGCGTCACACCCCCCAGGCCTTTTAAAGTCTCTCTCCTCTCCTGATTGGCCGCTCAGGATCCGTGCTGTGATAGGTCTCTTTTCCTGTTGCTGATTGGCCCATAAGTTGGTGCAGTCTTGGCCAATCATTTTGAGATTCTCGCCTCCTATTGGTTGGCCTCTCCTCCAGTCCTGATCCGAGCTGTGGCCGTGTTCCACGGTGCAATACTTCTGGAAGCTTCTCTGCCCCCCTCCACAAAGATTGGCATCTCCTCCCTGGGTCCAGTCCCCTTTTAGCTATACACAGCAGTATTGAGTTTTAATACAACTAATCACCTTGCTTTGCGCCCACAACACCCAACCCTGCACCTCGCCCTGTTAACTACAGATCTTGTTACTTGTATCAGCAACATCCCTTTCATAAATACATTGTTAACAACATTCCCCAAAAGTTTAAATTTTATTATTTTGTTCATAACAATCCCCCCTCTAATTCTTTGATCGGGCTTTAGCCTGCATCAACCTTAACTCATCAAAGTGAACTTTCATAGTTTTGGTAAAACTCTTAACTTCTGGTATTTCTCATACATCTCTTTTGCACTTTCTATTCCTTTTCCTTCTTGGTTTTCTTTCATCATCTGTGAGAACCCCGGCCTTATTCTGGGGTCCCATGTGGTGGTGAAATTCCTCCTCCAACCCATGCTTCCAAAGAAAACCTGCGCAGGCTCTTGCTCTTTGGACTCAAGGCAGTTTATTGTTAGTTATCTAAAAGATTGTCTTCTCGGGCTGCGGCTGCTTGATCAGCAGCCCAGGCAGAGGCACACACACACACTGACATCCTCTCTATCTACTGTCTTCTTCTTCTCTCTCCCCACCCAGGGCTGCTGCTATCTTTTATATTATATATTACGTATTACGTGTTTATAGTTTTCCCCCAATACCTAATACCTATATTGCAAAGTGCTTTTTTACTCTAAACCAATCTGTGAGTACCAACATCACCAAGAACATGGAGGTAAGGAAGAAGAAGGAGGAAGGACAGGATCAGCTCACTTTCCTCCATCTTAGAACTTCTGACCCCCATGTACAAAGTAAAAACCCCCCTGTACAGGTGCTAAAACCCCCCTGTACAATACTAAAAAAATTTCCCCTCTACTTTGTAACTACTTTTACTATACAATCTAGCCCTTTGTGACTGCTTGTTCCACCTCCAAAGTTGGTAACTCATTCCATGGCTCAAACTCGAAATCACAGCTGTTTCCAGCTGCCTTCTGGGGTCTAGAATACTTCTGACCAAAGCCTGGAACCTCTAAAAATGTCTGAGAGACATTTTGAGTTCCAACAATCATCATAATTTTTCCATCATTTTTTAGATTCCTCTGCTTGTGTAGCCTCTGACTGTTGCCGTGTGTCATGTTTGCAGAGGATGTGAGGGGCCTTCGTGGTGAGCTGCTGGCTGTAAGATCTTTCAGCAATCAGCAGTGTGAGGCCACGGCTCAACAGCTGCGCTGGGCAGAAGAGCAGTGCAGCAAGGCTCTGGGACCCTGGCAAGCTGCAGAGGGAGTGGAGAAAAGGAAGATGGTGCAAAAACTGGTAAGAAACAATACATGGCTGAAGTTTTCAGATGAGTTTGGGGGGCTGGCTTAGCAGAAGAGCAGCCTGAGTATGGGACATGGTCACAGGTATCTGCTGTAGGCTACACGTTGCTGAGCCAGGCAGCAGAGAGGGTCAAGAGCTCACACTTGAAGGCCTGTGAAGAGCCAGAGGACAGTGCTGGGACAGTATATGCAGCCACAGGTTCAGCATGGGCAGAAGCCAAGTTCCCCAGGAGGCTGGGTGTTCACCACCCAAAGCATGGCAGTGAAGGGGCAGCATCGTCCCCACAGCCTCGTGCCATGCAGCAGACTGCTGCTAACATTGCTGCCAAATGCAGTCCCAGCAACTGGGTTCCTTGCTTTCTGTCCTCCCACGGTGGACACAGGTCTTCCCTTGGAGACTGAAGCAGTTGCAACAGGCCCCGTGGTGCTGGCACTTCAGCTGGTGGCCTGTCTTGTGACTGGGTCATTGAGGTGCTGGCCCCGTCCTCGTCCTGCAGTCCATCTGCAGCTTTTCCTTGATCAAAGGGCAGGGGAATTTGAGAACAGAGCCTCTGAGAACAGACAGAAATCCTGAAGAGAGGGGGGCCAGAAAACAGGCAGCCATCAGAGCAGGGAAGGAAGGTGACCTCTCCTTTCCTTACACATGCTGGCCCTTCTCCTACGTGCTGGAGGGCACAAAGCCACTACTGTGCACTCTTCAGGTGTGGGGCTTGTTGGAGGGGTGAAGCTTCTATTTTTTTTCTTTGGGGAGCATTGATGGGACTTGATCTGGATGTGTCTCTTCCCCTAATCAGGAGAGACAGCTGGAACAACAGAGTTGGGAGGCACAGGAGCAGCTGGAGGAATGGGCAAACTTCATGGCAGAGGTACAGAGGGGACAGGAGAAAAGGCTGCTGGAGATGAAGCAGTAAATAGCCATCATGCAACCTGGATGAGAAAAGATAAGAGCCAGAGCGAGTCAAGAGGCACAGAGTGTGAAAAGAGTTTGTGAGTTGTTTTGGACTCCTCTGGCTCCTTATGGGCACTGCTTCTCTGGATATTGTCTGTCTGCATTGTCTCTTATCTGGCCCTTGGTAAATACAGGAAGGAGAACAAACTGCTTTTCGAAAGCATGAGCACATCAATCTTGGTTGCCACACAAGTGCTGTGTGGGACATTTAAAGCCGTCTTCTCTTTGTTTCTGTGCAGCAACAGTGCACGAAGACTGCTCTACTTGATGAGATGTGCCAGCTGCTGGGAGATCTAAGCAAAGGCCAGCAGCAGCTACAGCAGCTGAGGCAGGAGCTGAATAAGGAGCGGGAGAATGGAAAGGTGAGCCTGACTAGCCAGGGAGCAGAGCTTGGAGGGGCAGTGATGGGATTGTGAACTGGAGATGTGAGGAAAGGGGAGGCAAGGACCATTGTAGGCCCTGGAAGCACAGAGCCTGGCAGGCTCCAGCACTGAGCAACAGGAAGAATAGCTAGGATGGAAGGGTTAGAGCTGGGTAGAGAAGCAGAAGGAAGTGGCTGAACACAAATGCTTTTGAGACTGCAACAGCAGAAACCTGAGCGAGATTGCAGATGCCAGTAAGATTCCTCTTGATAGAATACCAAGGACAAGCTGCAGGCAGTGTTGCGGGAAGCTTGGAGCAA
Source organism: Lonchura striata (assembly GCF_050655825.1). NCBI lineage: Eukaryota > Metazoa > Chordata > Aves > Passeriformes > Estrildidae > Lonchura > Lonchura striata. The sequence continues at coordinate 13,462,945 of NC_140740.1, forward strand.
GATGAAGGCAATGGAGAAGAGGCACAATGAAGAAATGGAAAGGATGCACAAGGTCCTGCTGCAGTACAGGCTGTCTGAAGGAAAGCAGGTGAGTGGAAGAGGAGGAAGCACTGCAGTCATGCAACAAGTGGTCTCTGCCCTTGCTGCCTTTCCCCTGCAGAGCTGCAGGTGCATGGGGCCAATGTCTCTGACCACCATGCTCTGTGGTCTCCATGGCAGCTGCTCAGAAGGACACTTGCTGGCTTGCTTAATCTCAGCTGCTGCCCTGGGCAGCAGGGCTAGTGCTTGGGCCCAGCAATCCTGGAATGTATTTCTACTGGCCTCTTAGTGCTCCCTTTGTTTTCTGAGGGGTTTGTTCAGGCGAGCATGGTGACCCATGCAGATTCTGAACAAGTTGTCCCTGTCCATGGTGAATGCAATCCTCAGAACAGGGTGAAGGGTAAAGTTGCCCTTTCCCTTTCACAGTCTCTACTACGGCTGACTGTGACAAGCTGCAGTCACTGACTGCTTGTTTGGGTTTGACTGGAGGGGGAAGAGTTGACAGCTCCGCTTGCAGCCAAACACCAGCGCTGCTCCTAAGGGCTTGCCTTTGAAATGCTCTGTCTGGTGCATCTCTGCCAGGCACCTTTCTGACACAAACAAATTTCTTGTCTCAGATGGGTGCAGGATATGCCATCAAAGCTGTTGCTGCAGCAGCATCCTCCGAAGAATCCTCCTCTCTGCAGCCTGAAAACCCGAGCATGAGCAATTTTCCCCGCTCAAGCCAGGAGAGAAGCAGTTCCTGAAGCTGCTGAGTATGTCCTGTGCATTCTTTGTCCAATCCAGCAGTGTATTCTAGTGTGTGTGCCTCAGCAAGGGCTCTAGCACATGTTCCTCCTTGCTTTGGTGCTGGGAGAGGAATTTTGGACTCCCTACAGAAGCCACTGTGGTGCTTGGATGCAGGCAGAGATTGCCTGGGGAGTTCCTTTTGCCTTTGAGGGCAGCTGGGCATGGGTGGGCTTTGCCTGAGCTTCCCTCTACAGTGAAGACAAAAGCAGGGATTGTTTTGGGAGAAGCAGAAGGCTGCCACCTAGCAAATGACTTGGAGAAGGTGTGTGCACTAGTCTGGCCAAACTGAGCAGAGCAGTTGGTTTGTTAGATTCCCTTTAGACTCCTGACTTGTCACCAGTCATTGGAGACAAAATACTGAGTGAATTGATCCTGGTTTTCCTGATCTTAGTCTTTTCTTTTCTGGGCTGTATAGCTCAGTGAACCACAAACTCCACCTCTGCTGCTGACAGTTGCAAGCAGCAAATAGGCAAAGATCCAAAGTGCAGGTTCTGTGGAATTCTTTTCATTCTAAACCTCTTCAGAATGTGCCACAGGAAGAAGCAAACAGGTCCCAGTCTCACAGGTACTAGGAGAAGGCCGCAGGTCAACAACAGGAGTTCAGCCAATGGCTACAGGAAGAGGAGGAATTGGCAAGGCAGGTGAGTGCTGGAGATGATGGAGGCCTGCCAAGCTGCCTGCTCTTGTCTTGTCCTGCTGAAATCCTGAATTTCATTGTGGTAAACAGGCAAAATGAAATTAAAAGGAGGCTGATGACTTCTGAAAAACATGTGCCTATTTATTAAAAACTAGAACAACAGAGGATGAGGCCTCAGGGTAAGCCTAGGGTCTGTGGGAAAAGCCAGAGGTAACTGTAGCAGTGCCGTGTAACAAGGTGTTTCTCCAGACACGAGGTACCCTCGAAAGACCCCGGGTGCGTCCCACCCAGGGATTTTTAAAGTCTCTAGGGGTTTTCTGCTTGGTGCACTTTGGATCCTCTTGCAGATGGGTCCTTTTCTTGGTCACTGACAGGTCTGCATGTGTGGGGTAGAGAGTTATATCTTACTGACCGCCTTAAGATAAGAGATACTGCAACACTACAAAATCAGATCAACCAAAGCACTCCTAATCTATCAGTAATAATTAACAAAGTCTGAACTTGTATTTTCTATCCCAAGGCTTTGTACATCCATCCATCCATCCATCCACACAATGCCACTGTGATTAACTACACTGACACACAGGTTTGCATAACCATTATTTTCCCAAATACACTGGAGTATGGTAGAGCAAAAGCAAACATAGTTTGCAGTGTCTAAAGACACTGCATGTGCTTAAATGTTCCCTTTGTGTTCACAGCTTTCAATTATAATTTACCTTTATAAAGAAAGGTACTAAGCGTACTATAAATAAAGGTGCTAGAGGTTCCCATGAGCTCCACAGATCTGAGAGAGGTCTTTGAAGGCTAGGTCTGTAAAAGGAGAGGTGTTTCATTTGGAGGTTTTGGTTGCAGAATTTCCTGACTCTGAGTATTTGCTACCTGTCACTTCCCTTTACAATGTCTATAAAAACATTTTCATGCTGAAAATCACTGACAACTACCTTCCAGATTTATTCCTGGTTAAGCACCCATGCCGGCTCCTGTTGAAGCCAATAGCAGGTTTCTGAATATAGCAGGAATTGGATTAAAGCTAAAAGATCTGCCACTGCTATCACTGAAATACTAATTTGCATGTTTTCTTAGTTTAAAACCAAATTATGACCATGGCTTTTAATATAATCACAGAACTGAGGTCATTTGAGGCTACAGAAAGGTAAAAGCTATGCATGGGAAGGTAATAACAGGAATTTCTATGTTTGTGCTCACCTTGTTTGAGACAATGAGCGCAGTGTCACCTGTGCATCCCTGGATATGCCTTGAAGGTGCAATGCTTAATTTGTAATCAAAGTGGAAATGTATCTAAATTTATTAGGATAACCAGTTATTTTGCAAATAGACTGATAGAGAAACTTAGCAACTTTTAAGGAGTAAAATCCCAAGGCTATCAGGAAAGTGTACATATGCTTTTTGTTAAGAACGGGCAAGGAGACCAGCTCCTTTTTAATGCCTTTATTGAAGTGACCAGCTCTGGGTGGGGGCCCGAGGGGTCGCGCACACCGCCGCTGCTCCCTTTGGCGACGCAGAGGAGGAGGTAGTCAGTTTTGGTGTGCAGCAGAACTGGGGCTTCCGTCCTCACGGGCGTGCCTGGGAAGACGCCTTTGGACTCGTCGACTAAGGTTTTTGCTCTCGGCTGGCTCTACTTAGGTATGGCGACGCTTTGGAGATGATTTGTAGTGCTGGTAAGGTAGAGGGACTCCTTCCCGATGGCCAAAGTCAGTTTGTTGTTCAGGTTTTAAGTTGGCTTGTTGTCTTCAGGGGTTTTTCGGAGTTTCTGGTTACTGTCCTTAATTTGGATATCCCCAGAAGTGCTCTGGTCGCCATTTTCGGGAGTAGCAGAGGCAATACCCGGCGGTCGCAACATGGATGACAGGTACAGTGAAGGGGCACAACATGGAGAGAGGTAAGGTGTTAGAGGGATGCCGCGGGAGACAAGACTCATGCTATCATGATCATCAAGTCTCAGTTTATTGTGACAGATTACACAGTTTATATATGTTTGTTAATTAGCTCATACATATTGCAAAAGCCAAGCTCATGATTGGTTGCTATGTGACTTGTACTATTATCTTAAAAATATCTTTGTGATCGATACATGCCTGTCCAGCTGGCCTTGCAGTTAGAACAGCTTAGTACTCCTTTGTTCTTCTCTACTTCTACATACCAAGCAGTTTCAATATCCTGCTTTCTGCACACCATCTACTCTTCAGGGCCATGCGAACTTTGCAGCAGCCACGTAGCCCTCCCTATTTGGGTTAATTTTACAGTATCATGTCCCTTGTCGTTCAACCATTCCTCTGTCAGGCTCTCTTCATCTCCCCCGTTTTCCTTTTGTACAAGAAGGTGTGCATTCAGCATTTTCTGCAAAAGCTGCTGCATCAAGCCTTGCAAGCAAGTAAACACACAGGGCAAAACAAGCAAAAGTATCACAATTATGCTTAGAACTATTATGCCGTATTTGATAATGTCTCTTAACTATGGTCTGATCTCTAATCCTTTTAGCTATCTTTTTAAACCTAATCTATCCTCTACCTTTAACTGTTAAGTTAGCTCGGTCAATTTTCGTATTTGGTTATGGATAGATGTAGAGTGATCAGATAAGTTCATACAGCACATTCCTTCAAATTCTTCACAACTATGACCTTGGGCTAGAAGAAGTAAATTAGTGGTAGCTGCTCTGTTTTGCAGAACTGCATGACAGATACTACTTATATTTGTGGCAAGCTCACTCAACATTTTAGATGGAATACTAATTTACTTTTTTGTCCAGTAGGCTAGGATTTTCAATTGTGTGAGAGCTTGCACTGAAGCAACTTGTGGGGTGAAAAATGAGGTTATATTACAGAAGTGCACCCCACTTCATATTTCTCATGTTTTTGATTGTTCTGTTTAACATGAAAGGAACAAACTTAATTCTAAATACAAACTATATTTATGATAAACTTAATGTTATGCTTTTGATTATCTAATTGATTATCCCTCTTTTTCTTTTGCCATTGAAAAGCAATGGCAAAATGAACAGAAAAATCACAGGCATTACTAAAACTCATTAAAACTTAGCAAAAAAGTCTATAACATAATTAAAAACACACTTATGAAAAAACTTAAAAGCCTACAATCTTCTGCGGGTGAAACACAAATCTTTGCACAATTCACTTTTGCTGTGCATCCTCTGATTTACTTGTGGAGAGATTAGTGTTCTCTTGAAATTGATAAGTTTAACATTCTTCACTGAAATCTATCCAGATTCTGCACCTGCTAAAACACAAACAAATTCAACACTCCCCACAGGGACTGGAGGGTCCTCTCTCAATTCTGTTTCTTAAAATTTGCATGAAGAAATGGAAATATCAACATCTTTGTTATAAACATGAAAAAACATCAAGAACAAAACAATGCATACACAATTAATATTACATATAAAATCACAGTTACCAAGTGCTACACTATCAAATTGTCATCCCAGAGTCTGCAGCAGCTGATAAACCTTAAAACAACAGAGATTTGGATAAAACATGTCCGGATCATGTTTCTCCAAAACTCCTTTTGAGGCTCAGCTGCCCTATATGGTCAAATTGTCAAGCCAAAAGGACTTGAATACTTTTTGATGCAGAAAACACCTGGGTCAGTCACACCATCCATGTAGAGCCAGAGCTTGGCCAGAGCTCAAACTCTAATTGGAGGATATGTTTTAACACATTATAAAACAAAAGTCCTAGAAATAACAGTTATAAGTAAAAAACCTTATTATTAAAAATTTATCAAACTATCAAATAATTGAACCTGTCTAAAATCTCTTTCAAGACAAAAATTCTCTAAATACAACAAACCCTTTCTTCAGAAATCTGAAAATTTGAAGTCTGAAATTTTGAATTAAAATTTGGACAATGAATTTTTAAAGGAAGATGAATTGCAGCTGCATAAAAGATTGGATAAAGAAAACACATGAGTAGTTAAAAAATCAAAAAGACAGGATCCTGAAAAAACATCTTGTAATCAATCACCTAAAGAGACAATAAAACATATGAAAACTGACTGTAAATACTATAACAACACCTTAATACCTTAATACCTTAATAATAATTCTTATCACAAAAATCAGACAACTCACATTTTATGATCAACCTATTAACAAGAAATGTTTAAAATGGTTTAAGACAATCCTTTTAAAGCACTCATATAACATTAGTAACAATCACTACTTATCATTACAAAAACTTAACAATCACTATTTATCGTATTATCTATAAAACTTAAAAATCACTATTACTTATATTATTATCTATAAAAACCCAAAGACAGAGATTACAAACTCAATACTAAAATTCCATCAGATGAAATTTTCTCAACTCTTTGTTTGCAGAGACATTTTTGGTAATGAAATCATTACTAACATTTCTATCTTTATACAGTGATTTTTATCTATATCATATTTGAAATAACATTGATTCACATAATGTTCATCCTTCTTGGTATCTTGGAAAACACTCGGTACTGCTGTACTTTTTCATTACGTCTCTGACTCTTGTAAGAAATTGGAAAGATGCTGTTGAAATTTTTGCTGTAGTGTCGCGATCCCGCCATCGGCGGCGCTGCTGCTCTCGGCGTTGTCGCTGCCATGGCAACCAGGACTGTGCCGCCATCTCCGCCGCCATTGCTGGGCGCTGCGGGGCGATGAGGGGCGGCGCCGCCTCGCTCCCGTCCTTGTTGTGTCACCTTGTGGATGGGAGAAGAGACACCCCCGCCACGGCCGCGCCCCGCCTGCTCCGGCTCCAGCGCGGCTGAGCCCCAGGAACGCCCCTCTCCCCCCTTGCGCTGCTGCTCGGCAGCAAGGAGCCTTCCGTCTCTCGGCTGATGTCCGCTCCGCCCCGGGCTCGCCTCCGGCTCGGTGCTGGCCGGCCCCGCTCTGTCTGGCCCCGCGCCCGCCGCTCCGCGCTGCCGCTCCTGCGCTCCGCCCGGGCGGCTGGCCGGTGCTCACCGCCGCAGCCCGCTGCCTTAGTTCTGCCAACCTCCGACCTCCGCGGGTTGCTGCGCTCGCTTTTCTTCGGCAAGGCAGCGCTCCCGCTCCAGCTCCCGGCCCCGGCCACGTCCACACCCGCCGTTCGGGTTCCTCGTGAACGCTGAGGTCTTCACTGCTCCAGCGGACTCTCGCAAACAAACAACGATGCGAAAAGTCTTTTTCCTCCCGTCGGGAACGGCCCAATTTGGAGTCTGGAGACTTTTGCTCCGTTCCACCTGATTCTCGTTCACAAAAAGGGAATTTGGGATCCCAGTCCCGTTGCCATAAAGCAATTTGGATCTCAATTTCCAGCACCTCAATGCTACTAGTGTCTATGGGAGGTACAGGCATTTCAGAAGCAGAGATGGGAATGGGAAAATTTGTGAGAACCGGAGGGTTTGGCTCACTGGAGAGAAGCGAGGGTTTACATTCCTTATTTTTCTCCCGAGCTGTCCGTATCTCTTCCACCGCCCTCTTTTCTGCCTGACACATTAACAATTCATTATGAACCACTCTCCAAAGTTTACTCATTTTCTTGCCCGGTTTATCCTCATCTAACACTAATTCCCACCATTTATCCCTATATCTTCTCCATTCTGAAAGTTCATGAACACTATGGGGGTTAAGGAAAAAGCCGTAAGACTCAGCATGATGCAATAGCGAGGCGAGATCCTTATCTAAGTCAATCTTCCTAATCTGCCTTTTTCTAAGAGAAGCACTAAATAAATCATATGCTGCTTGCCTTTCCATGGTTACGTCGGTACCGTTGCTGGCTCCTTCAGGCTTCGGCAGCACGTATCGGCTGAGCCCGCTTCTACGGTCACTCAGGGCGCGGAGCAGAGCGTTTCGCCTCTTCTCTTTACTTTTGCCGTCCTTCCAGCTGCAGGACCCGAACTCCAACGCAGCACCCCTCTCGCCTTAGGCTTGGATCAGGTCCCTGTTTTCGGGCGCCAGTTGTTGGACAGAGCCACGGGAGACAAGACTCATGCTATCATGATCATCAAGTCTCAGTTTATTGTGACAGATTACACAGTTTATATATGTTCATTAATTAGCTCATACATATTGCAAAAGCCGAGCTCATGATTGGTTGCTATGTGACTTGTACTATTATCTTAAAAGTATCTTTATGATCGATACATGCCTGTCCAGCTGGCCTTGCAGTTAGAACAGCTTAGTAGTTCTTTGTTCTTCTCTATCTATTTCTACATACCAAGCAGTTTCAATATCCTGCTTTCTGCACACCATCTACTCTTCAGGGTCATGCGAACTTTGCAGCACCTCTCTGATCTTTCTGCTTTCTACGCTGAGCGAGGCTCTCCTCCAGCCAAAGACATTGCCCTTCACGATACAAATCCAAGTGGGAGGCACCAAATGCTCTGGAGTCACAGCTGAAGGCCTGCATCTGCACAGGATGTTTTGATTGCACCACTTGCCCTTTGCTTTTTTCCTGCAAATGCCATTACCCTTTCTGCCTCAACTAGAAATACTACAGCTGGCCAAAAGCTGCCTAGTTGGCCATATTCCCAAGACAGTGTGGTCTGGAGAGGATGAATGAAGAAGAGCCTTCCCCTACTTAAAAACAATACAAAAGAAGCCATAAGTGTGACTTAACACCCATAAAAACTACTGGTAATTCAGAAGGAAATGTTGAATTTTCTGAAGGGGTCAGAAAGAGGGCAGTCTTCCAAGTGAGTTTATTTTTCAGAAATTTTATTTAATGAAAATCCTTGTTTACAATCTTATTCTATAAAATTCTTCAACAATCCTACTCTACAATCCTACCCCACAATCCTACTCTACAGTCCTATTCTACAAAACTCTTCAACAATCCTACTCCACAATGCTCCTCTACAATCCTATTCTATAAAACCTTATCAACAATCCTCCTCCTATAATCATCCAATCCTCAAAATTGCTTGTGGTGATGACATCTCTACTTGGTTGTTACATTCTTCTCTGCTGCATCCTCTTCAGGACGGTGATGAGTGGTGCCAGGATGGACACTGGCTTGGCTGATGTTACAAATGGATGCTGTCCAAAGGGAAAAAAAAAACAACAAAGAACAGTGAACCATGACCTTCCAAGCTCAGTGCCTCACATACTCCATCAGGATTCCTCTAGTTCCTAGAAAGACCCAGAAAGGAAAACAATGCAACCATCTGCTCCTCAGTTGTCATGTGCAGGACCTTGCCATCACAGGCAAACCCGGCCCAGAATCCCACTCATCCATTTATTCTGGTTTCTCCATCTTGCTGGGGTTTTTGCCCTGCCAGTGCTCTAGAAATGGTGCTTTCTGTCCCTGGGGTTTCTTCCTTTCAAGAAGCTCCAATGACTCCCATAGGTCCCTGTCTTGTGCTAATTTCCACAGGCACACAGAGCAGTGTCTGCCTTTCCATGCCCTGCCCCTCCTGTGCTGCATGGCACCTTCCTTCCCAGCAGGGCCAGACGAGTGGCGCTGGGTCCTGCAGTTCCCTCTCTGCCACACAACCTGGCAGTCAGTCTGGGCCAGTTCCCCTCTGCCTGAGCGTGCCAGGCAGCAGATGGGGCTGGGACAAGTCCCTCTCAGCTCTCCCTGTTTGTGTGCCAGAAACCTCTAAGGGTGGGGTGGGGGGCACAAACCAGGGCCCCTCAGAGGCTCAGAGTGAGTCCCTCACAGCCCCTCCTGCCCACAGCCAAATCTCTCCAGAGTGCTCTGCCAGGACTGGCAGCCGTGGCTTCCTCCACCACCATTTCATGTCTCTCTACAATGCTCTACGTCAATTCTTTTGCTGTTAGGTAAAACAGAATACACCACCAAATTAAAAAACAGGGCAACAGAAAGAATCAGAAAATAGAACACCTGTCCTGTCTTCTGCAGAGAGAGGTGGAAGTATTCAGTTTTGTGAAGAATGGGCCTCAGGGAGACTTTATCGCCACTTTGCAAGACTTCAGAGTGGCTTTGAAGAAAGTGGGGGACACCGTTTTTAACAGGGCCAGTTACAATAGAATGTGGGCAAATAGTTTCAAACACAAAGGGGATCTAATCAGAGTAGGTCTAAGGAAGACCTTGTTTACTCAGAGCAGGGTGCCACCCTGGCACAGGCTGTCCCAAGAGCTTGTAGGTGCCCCATCCCTGGAACCATTCCAGGTCAGGTGGGACAGGGCTCTGAGCAACCTGATCTCTCTAAAGATGTCCCTGCTCATTGCAGGACACTTGGACCAAAGGACATTACAGAGCCCTGCCAGCCCAGCCCAGTCTAGCACTCCTCAGCATTTTCATTTGAAGAGCACCAAGAGTGGAGGTGAGGAGGAAGGGGGCTCATCTGAGGCCTCGGACCTTGGTGGAGGAGGAGCCCATCCCTCGCACACTGTTTCACCTCAGCCCCTTGGCATTTTACCTGCAGCAGCTCGTTGGCAGACCAGCGCCGCTCCTCGTCTCTCTGCAGGCAGCAGCTCAGGAAGTCACGCAGCCAAGCCGAGAGGAGCTTGGGCTGCCGCAGCTTTGGCGTCCCTGCTGTTGCTATCAGGAATTTAGTCTGGAGAAACAGGAAACACAAGGCTACACCTGCTTCTTTCCCATCTGTAACTGCCCTCCCAGAAGCCATTGTTTAACCTCTCTTCTTCAGTGGCAGTTTCTGCCCTGGCAGAGACCCAGAGATTACTTTTCTTTACCAACAAAAAAACAAATTCTGATGCAGCCACAGCTTTTTCATCATCCCGCAGATCTTGCCTTGGCAGCCAATTTCATTGACTGACCTAGTTAGTTGGGAACTACATCAGAAAAAGCACATTTGCTTCTCTGAGGATTCACACCAGCTTGGCAGCATTTTGGAAGGGGGACTTTGCTATGTTAACTCTTTCCAAGGATTAGGACATGAAAGGCATCTCTGCAGTGCTTGTGGGTCCCTTCAGCCCAGTTGCCATAGAACAAAACTTTCAAAGTTTTTTGTCCTGTTCTTGAAAACAATGGTAATTGGAAGAAGAGAAAGGAAATCCATCAGTTAATCCCCCGGTAAGGAAACAAACATTTATAATCTCATATTCAACACAGACACATTAAGGTGCATGCACTAATGTATGGGGATGAAAATGCCTGCTTGGGCACACAGGAGCCACCTGCAGCTCTGTCTCTCAGCAGCCTGAAAATTTCAGCTTCCCTTATGCAGCAACAGAAAAACTTTTCCTGCTCCAAAGATGGAGAGGTGCCATACCTGTGGACACCCTCTGCTCATTTAGCTACACAAGTCAATGCATGAATGGAAGGCCCATCCCAGAAAATGCCAGGAAACAAACAGGAGGTTTTGGCAGGCTCTCCCTCTCACCAGGCCCTGGCTTGGTGATGTGGAGAAGATGGCTTGGGTTATGAGAGAAACAGTCACTAAGTGTTTCAGCAACACTGCACAAGAAGCAGAAGAGACTCTGTGGCCCTTGCAGCCTCATGTTCAGGTTCCAGGCATGTTTCTCAGTGTGCAGAAACTGCACAGGGGATGCAGTTCCTCACTAAAACCACTCTTTTAGAAACTCTGTTAGGTTTGGCTTTCTTTCCTTCATTTCTGGAAGTATAGCACCAATTCTAAGATGCTTGTTTCCTGTTATTGTGGCCATCTACACAGACCAAAGAACTGGAACAACTTACAGCCCAAAGGAAAGTATTGCCTGAGCACGCGGTTTGTTTGCATGTGGTATAGCTTGAGTTCCACACTGATGCAACCAAAACTACAGCAGATGCTGATGTGTTGCAGGGACATTTTAAGGACGGGACCTTGGTGGCAGTAGTTCCAGCAGATGGCAATGGGATTTTGTCCAATGGCATGCAGAACACAGGGCAGGTGAGAAAGACAAGCGGGATCAGTGAGTATTTGCTCCTTACCGTGGCAGGATTTCGGCTCCTGTAGGGAACTTTCCGTTCTATCATTTCGATTCCCACAATTCCAAAAGACCATATGTCCACTTTGGGGCCATATGGTTGACGCATCACCACTTCAGGCGCCATCCACCAAGGAGTCCCGGCCACCGAGGACGGTCTATTCTTCCCAGGGCTGAGCTCAACAGAGATGCCAAAATCAGCTAAGGGGAAAGCAAAATACTGCTTTTATTTGAATTCTGTGCAATTAGGAAACCAAGCAAAAGAATTGCCCAGTAGAACTTTGAGAATGTGCTGTTGAATCTCCTGGACAACTGTCCCTGCTCTGTTTCCTCAGGATTTTAGCCAAATCCCCACATTTTGTATACTGCCTTCAGCAGTGGCTTTTGTTCTATGGAAGCTTTAGACTTGTTGCTCCCTCCCTCTGCAATGGACACACACAGAGCAACACCACTCTTGAGTGCTTGTGCATTGTCATACCTCTGTGCACCTTGCAACCATGTCATCAGCTCAGAGCAGGGGGTCCCCGCACTGCCACCAGCACCATTCCTGGGGAGCTGGCAGCCACTCAAAGCAGCCCCTCACCCCACATCCCTGAACGCTGCACCTGACCAGGAATATACTGACCCAGCTTGACAGAGCCGTCAGTTCTGAGAAGGATGTTGTTGCTCTTCACGTCTCTGTGGATCACTTGGTTTGAGTGAAGAAAAGCCAATCCTTGCAAGCACTGAGAGAGTAAACAGAACCAGGAGGGACAAAACCGGTGATTTCATCACACCAGAAAGGAAACAGAGACTCTAAAAGGTTCCCATTCCCCAGGAGAATGGCGAGTAATGGCAGAACACAGTGCCATTGAGAGGAAGAGCTGCTGCTCCAACACTTGCAGAGCAGGACCTTTCTAAGGAAAGGCATGTCACCTTTTGAAAGAGCAACAGCACCTGCTGTTGTAGACTGTCCCCCTGCAAACCAGCCAGGATGACTGCTGCTGCAGTGGATGTGCTCAGAAGCAAAGAGCATTTTGGCTGCACTAGTATCCTTTTTAGCTGAGGACTGAAAGTAATTAGTCTCTCTTTTTTCCTTTTCTGTACATTTCAACTCCCGCGACCAGCACCTTGCTTCTACAAGTGAGGAATGCAGTGAAGACAGGCAAAAGTTTAGGGAGGCAAGATGGAGAACAGCAGATACAAGAGGCAGAGTGAGAATACAACAGCAGGAGATAAGAGTACGAACTGAGTAGAGTGAGTGCAGGGGCACTCCAGGCATTTCACTGGAGATGCTTTTACGTGCCCATAGCATACCAGCAACGCAGAAGCAAAGTTTGGCACATGAAACCTCTCCTGTTCTGAGCCCCTATTTCTCAGATAATCCTGCCCAAACCCTTGGAAGCACAGGTGGGCTTGCTGACCTCCCGACTGATGACTGCTATCTCGATTTCAGTCAGGAAGGTCTTCCTGATGACATCGCTCAGAGCGCCTCCATCCATGTACTCCATGACCAGCCAGAGTTCCTCACCCAGAAGGTGGCTGAAGGAAAGAAACAAGGGCGTGAAGATAAACATGCATGGCTAGGTTGATTTTTTGCTTCCAGGCTTCTTGTTTCCAAGGCCCTTTGTGACAAGGACAGAATAAAAGGAATAGACATTCCCTCTTGGCTGTGCTTTGTTTGCAATCTGTGCAGTCTCAGGGAGAAAGGCACAGCTGTGAAAAAGGAGATGTCTTAGATGGCCAGCAAGTGAAAAGTGTGGTTTAGTAAGAGCCCAGATCAAAAGCCTGTCACGCGTGGTGTTTCTGGAAATAAGCTCCTAGTCTTCTTGGCATGCATAGCAAAGAAAAGGAGGGGCAACAATCCAAGGGAAATCCACTTTAGGATGGTTCATCATTCAGCATTGAAGAAACTTTAAAAAATCAATCCCAAAAGAATGTGGAGATAGTGAACATAGAATGTATTAACTTCGTATGATACAGCTGATCCCGGTTTTGAATAATTTTGGAATAATTTTCAAACTATGTGTGCCAGGGAAGACTCATGCAGACAAGATGCACTCTCTTCTCATCCATTGCAGATGAGTAGAGAAATATTAATACAAATTAATTAACAGCTCTACTTTCTAGATGTGACCAAAGTGGATTTTTAACCTCTCCTGTTTGCAGTATGTACATGCATATTCACAGGATAAGACCATGGCCACTCACCTGTCTAAATAATTCACAACACTGGGACTCCTCTGCTTCTTCATGATTGTGATTTCATTAATGGTTAGTTGCTTCCTCTGCCGTCCCTTAAGGCTTATTTTCTTTATGGCCACCTAAAATGACACTGAAAATCAGTAACTTGAGAAGCTGGTGGCACAAGGCCAAAAGGCACATGGAGCAAGTGATTTTGCAATGACACAGTTGAGCTGTGCCAAACTGCCTTGTGATTAGGCATTGCAGTAATTAGGAAATGACATTGCAATAGCCCATTTCTCCACTCCCTTGGGGGCCAGTTACAGGACACGTGGCCACTGAGGTTTTGCCGTGAACACTTGGTGACACTGGTGTCTCAACTATCACCCACAAACCTCTGAGCCCACTCCCTGCTGCTTTGTGTGGGATTCAGAAGAAGTAATCCATGCCTTAATACTCTGTGGCTACATCTTGGGCTATGGGCAGGGCTTCGAGTTTCTAGGGACGCCTCTTAGATCTCTCCCTATGTGCAGTTCCCAAGTGCAGCACTGCAGGTGGCTAAAGAACTACCAGTAACTTTCAGATGTATTTGCTGGCAACCAGAAGTGAGAATTCAGGACTCTGAAGCTGTAGCCCCAAAGAGCAGTGAGATGCTCTAAGGCACCACCTTTGTTTTAGCAATTGAGAGCGAGTGAGCACATCCTTCTCTGAAATGAACTGCTGCCCTGCGTGACTTCCTTCTGGCAGCTGAAAAGGACAAAGACTGTCCCCAATGTATTTTGCAGGCTGGTACCAGTCTGTGTTTCTTGTGCCTCTTCAGCACAGCTCGACCCAAAGCTCCGGCCACCGCTACTCGCACCATAGGGGAAAGGCCTTGAGTGCAGCAGAGTCTGTGGGGGATGTTGACATTTACCTCTCCTCCTGTGGCTTGGTTGAGTGCTCTAACCACAGATCCAAAATGCCTAGAAACAAAACAGAAGCAGAGAAAGGAGAAGCTGTTTATTTCTTAGAGTGAAAGCTGGCCCACACAGGAGATCTCTGCTGTAAATGCCTAAAACCTGCAGGATGCAGGAGGGCTCTGCCAGAAGGCAGATGATGCATTTTCCTCTCAAGTGCATGGGCAGTGCCCGGGCTGGTTGCAGAAGCGCTGGGGTTTACTGACTCAGCTCCTAAAGGGAATTTATTCTTTCATCTTGCGTTTCAGTTTCTAAACTCTGTGGTTCCTATTATGAGCATGGAGCATTTCCTTCCAAGAACAATGGATTGAATTAAAAGCTCCTGGTACCTGTTATCTCACAGCTTTGAGAGGGGCTAGGTTGCCCTTTCAGGCAAGCAAGATTCTTCTTTATTCATTAGTGTGGCAGTGTGGTTTTGAGACATACAAAAATACTGAAGAAATTAACACAGAGCTGTCCCACACTTGAGAGACAAGGAGATCTTCCAGGTCCTGCTCCTTGATGTAGGCAGGCTTTGGCAGCATGGAGATGTCTCTGACAATGCCTTCTGAGCACACTCACAAGTTCTGAGCAGCACTGAAGAGATAGGACAATTTATCTCCAGTGTCTGAACATGTTTGCAGCTGACCTGCCTTCACACTGGATAGATATTCCAGTGGAACTCCTGATATACCAGTGATATAGCAGAAGAACCCCTGGCCCATGGTTGTGTAGAAGTAAGTGTGGCTGGACTCACCCCTTGCCAATATATTCCATTTCAGTGTATTTCATCTTGGGATTTTCCACGTTCACCATTTTCCCTGAGGGAAACAAAATGCAAGATGCTCACTTTAAAGCAGAGATCCCAGCTTCCAGGAGATACAAAAGGCAGCCCCAGTGTCTGGAGGCAGTCAGCTAGTTGCAACAACAGCAACAACATCAACAGGACAGGCAGCCCTGCAGTGCAGATGGCTGGCACAGAGACTGATTGTGTAGAGCCCTTGGAAGAGTTCTCTTGACAGGAAACAAAGCACAGGGAGATGCATTCCCAGGAGAGGAGCACATCTTCTCCAGCTTTCAGCCAAAACATTGCCCAAACAATGCCTTTCCAGTTGTAATCCAGAGCAGCTCATGCTATAACCAATGTTGACAGTGCTTTCAGCATCGGGACCCTCACCCTTCATGAGCAGGCTGAGCTCACAGACACCCATCTTGTGGCTAAGGAAGGTTCCAGCCCTGTCCCACCAGCCCTCAGGGACAGGGCAGCGACCACAACAAGGCTGGCAAAGCCCAAGCATGTGTACTGACAAGCAATGGGAAGAAGCCACAGGCAGCCTGGGCCCCGTACAAAGTGTTGCCCCCATTCATGCCACAACAGGATGGGCTTTGAGATCAGACACACCAAGGTGCAGATCAATGCCATTTTTGTCCCAACAGGTGATGGTAGACACAGAATCCACTGGGCTCTCCACTGGGCTCTGCTCTCAGCCCCACCAGGTCTTATCTGAGAGTTCAGCACTGGCAGCTGTTATGGGCAAGAAGCAGATTCCTTGGGCTGTGCTGCAGAATCCCAGAGGACTTGATGTGTTTTCCTAGAGACGGATCTGAGCAGGGCTCGGGCCAATGGGTAGGATTCTAAGAGTCATGGGAAAGAGTGGGGAAGGTACGAAAAAGTGCCATGGATCTGAGGAATATACCATGGATGGGCTGGAGGCTGTCTCCTGAGAAATGCCTGCAGTACAGATTTATCTGATCAAACCACTTCGATGTGTCTCTCTTGGACACATCTTTAGAAGCATAAAACTAGGATATGAAATACAGATTGTTATAAAAGTATCTGGTTTTTTCTTTGGGGGCACACGGGAAACACCTCCTGCTCTCTATTTCTCCTGTAACCTGATATTCTTTCACAGTAGTTTTTATTGACAAAAATATAGCATTCTCACGAAAAGAAACTGTATATGTAGTAGTGGCAACATAAAAATGTCATAAAAATGACATCAATAAGACATGTGGGGCAGAAGGGCTCCTTCAGGATGGAGATAAACCAACTCCACCAAAAAAAACCCTACAAAGAAACAAACAAAACCAAAAAACCCAGCAAAAAGAAAACCAAAAAAACAACCCCATAAAAAAAATAAACAGGGAAAAAGCAAAAAGCTCCAAACCACCAGCCCCCTAAAAAAAAATCCCCAACCAAAAAGACAAAACTCCAAAACCAGTAAAATTCTGTGAAGATTTTTAGCTCTGATGACTGGTTGGAAGTCAGGAGTCTAAGGGGAAATTAGGAAGCTAAAAATTCTCTTTGGTTTGGCCACTATCATGCAGGACTTGCCTAGCCTTCTGCTGATGCAAGAAAAATCCCTGCTTCAGCCTTTAGCCGAGAGGGAAGCTCAGGCAAACCCAGGCCAGTCCCAGCTGTCTTCAGAGGCAGCAGGAGCACCCAGAGCTCTCTCTCGCTGCTTCGGAGCACAGCACTTCCTCTGGGGAAACCTAAATGGCCCTGTGACACCAAACTCAGGAGGAACATTTGGTACAGCTCTGCTGACACCTGCACACAATCCACTGACCCTCAGACAAGAAATACAGCAGACGTACAGAGCATACGCAGGTACTGCTCCTCAGTCTCCTGGTTCTCAGAAGCCACGTGGAGGGAGATGAAGGAGCTGAGAAGAAGGAGATCACCAAAGGCTGAGATTGAGTTCACAGGTTTCACATCATAGGTTCCTTTAAGTAATGCTGCTGCAGAGCGAGGATTGGGACCAGAGCCCGTGCAGACGTGCTGAAACTGCAGCACTTTTCGAGGAGGGGGAAGTTCCAGTGGTCCAGGACAAATTTGGTGATCTTCACGGCCAGTGTGTTCTTGGAGGTCTTTGGAGGCTGCCTGGTGAGATATCAACACATGCACCTCAAGTCAAACAGAATATAGCAGTCAGAGACAACAGCTTATCCCTCTCAGACAAGAGTGACTGACTGTGAGGAAAGGGAAAGAACAGATTAACAAGGAATACAGACAGCTTGGAAAAGAATGGGGCCTCACAGATTCCTGGAAAACACAATCACCTTCTTCCAGCTTAGCAAAAGCCAAAAGAGACTGTACAAGTGAAGAAGTGCTCCGGAAAACTGCAGAACACTTCCACAAGCCAAACACACTTGTCCACAATAGGAAAACATACATAAAAAGCCCTGCCACCTGCAGCACTGCCACGTGTGCCCTTGGCCACAACGCTGCAGAAGCCCAGAGATCGACCTTCCCTGAGCCGAGCAGCCAGAAGCTCAGCCAGAGCCCCCATATCTTCAGTGCCTCAAAGTGACAGGTCAAAGGCCAATTTCTAGCTGGAGGCCACTGCCTGCAGGAAATGGCTACGTCCCACAGGATTGCAGCACTCGGCATCCTCAGCAAGCAACATGCAAGTGCTGCCTGGTCAGAAACTTGCAGCTCTACCTTGCACTAAAGACAGCACCACCCACAACTGGCACTTACTGGCTCAGAAGATTCAGGCTCTGCTCTGACCACTGATGGAGACTCGCGGTCATTCTGCTCAATTTGCTCCCCTTTATCTTATCCAGGAGCAGAGGGAGCTGGGGCAGACACCGATGCTGGTTTTGTGCTCTGGGACAAGACAGAAGCGTGTGGGACAAGCTATTACCTATCACGTATAACCTCCTTCCTTCTCACATCTACGACCGTATCTTCCAAGCAGAAATCATAAAATTCCAGAGTAAAAGGATAGTAAAAGGATTCTAAGCCACACAGATCAAATTAAACCAGGCCAATTCAACAGAACTGCATATGGATATGAAGCTGATATTCCTCCCTGGCTGCCATCAGCAAGCAACATTGTCTCTGCAATGCAGAGTTTTAGCTTTTGAAAGCTCTGCAATGGAAAAGAAAGAAAGAGACAGCTACACCTTTGCTATTACTGCTGCAGACATGGAAGCCTACAACTGGATCTGAATCCCATCCAGTGCTGGAAAAGGGCAGGAAACGTTGTGCAGAAGCATATTTGCTTGTTGGAAAATGAGAAAATCAACAGGACTTTTCATCTACTAAACCAGCAAAACAAAAATGCAACTAAACAACAAGCAGGGAGTGTCTCTGACACCAGCGTCTAAAGCACTTGGAGGCAGTAAGGGCATGTTTGGCAGGGGAACAGCCCTGGTGGTGAGCACTGTCACCTATGGAACCATGGAAGTTTGCCTGAATGTCCCTCAGGAGGCTCCCGTTGTCCAGGCTGAAACTCCCTCCGCACCTCCTCCTTGGCCTTGCCCTCCACAGCCCTTCCCCAGCTCCCGTGTCCTTCTCTGCACACGCTCCAGCCCCTCAAGGACTTTCAGCTTCAGATGGGCCAACAAGTGTTTATGTATATAGAAAGGTAAAAATCTTTCTAAATTGTAAGATGTCTTTAGAATGTAGACATAATTTTGACTCCATAATAACTCCATCTCCTTCTCCTGCTCAGTGGATTTTTGGGAATCCAAGTATGTATTACTTGCTACTGCAACTAATGGAATAGATTTGCCTGGCAAGCCCAGTTGTGTCTTTGATTCTTTTGTTCATGAGTCTCCTCCTGAACCTGTTGCAATGACCACCAGGGACCTTCAGGATACTCCTACCCCTATGCCAATAAATTCTGAGAAATTATTTAAATATGTCAAATAATTTGGAGTAGTGTTTAGCCTGTGAATTTCAGCAAAGTATCGAATATGTCTTCATTCCATGGATACAAAGTAGTAAGTTAGATTGGTGGGTGTACAGGTGTCAGAGGAGTGATTCCCTAGGCACTGAATACTGAAATCAATGAATGCCTCCTTTGCAAGCCTGAGCTGGCTGCAGGGATCAGGCCCTGCTCTGTAACTTTCATTTTGGCCACTTCTGTGAACAGGTAAGAAAGGTCAAAATGAAACCTTTCCCAGCTATTTCCGTCTGCTTTATCTTTTTAGGCACCAGAACTCTGGGTCACAGATGGCCTGGGTGTGTGCTGAGCAGTGCAGTCCCCATGAAGTCCTTGGTTTCCCCACAAGTTGCCATGCCTTGTTCCCAGGTGTGCTCAGCTCTGACAGGAGCAAGAGTCTGCAGCGCCGTGCCCTGCTCAGCCAGGGCTGTCTGGCACAGAGCAGCAGCAGCGCCAGCACCTTTCAATCCACTCCTTCCTTATCTTCTCCTGGGACACAGAATCCTCTGGGAATCAGCACCACCAGTCGTCTTCCAAGCTTGGAGCAGCTCCTGCTGGCAGATGCTGCCAGTTTGACTGCTTCCAAAGGGGAATAAAGGCAGAGATGTACATGCTCAGGAGCCCTGGGCATATCCAATAAATGTGCAAATATGTGGGAGATTAGGAATTGTTTCAGCTGTTATGCCAACAGTGCCTTCTCTCCTGGTTCTGTGTGTTATAGATGAGTCATGTAACAGTTGGCTCTCACTGTTAAGAGGTAGATATTATGGGGATGTAAAAATGTATAGTGATGTTATTGTAATACATCCTCCCAGAGTCCTATTTCCCCTGCCCCTTGCAATAGCCTTGGTAGTCAGGGCTTGTGACCAGGAGGTGTGAGTGGCGTAGCAACACCTGACCTCCAATAAGAATGTAAGAAAGGAATCTCCACCAGTGGATGGCAAAACTTTGACAAAACTTTGGAGGGGTTAAGGGTATAAAAGGCAGAGCATCCATTCTATAGATGTGCTGCTTGTAATGGTCAGAGACTCCCAGTGCTGCAAATTTTCCTTATTCAGTCCTTTGTTAAGATTTAATAAACATTTAAATTTTTTAAAAGTAAGGGTTGTTTCTCAGAAGTGCAATGCTTTGGGCCATTTTCTTGGTCTGGTTTCCTTTGCTTGGGTCCCATCTGAGTGCTCAGTTGGGGTACAGGCTATAGGTGTTTGGTGCACTTCTGGAGTTACTCTTGGATTCCTTGAACAACAGGGTTTGGCCACAAAGTGAATTTGTGCTGCTTTGTGACAGAGAAGAACTTCCCCGGTTATTTTGCGTTTGCTGTACGGAAGGGTGGTTATTGCTCTGCATAAATTCACAGGCCAATATAGAGTGCTTGCACTGTGATGTCAGGGCATGGTTGCCATGTGGTCATGGTGACAGCAGAAGGTTGTCTTGGTGCACGGAAGGCCTCAGTGTCAGAGCAACCCTAGGGCTTGCTCAGTGCAGGAGCATCCTCCTGGTTGAGGCGCTTGTCAGTGAGAGCTGCCCACTGACAAGAGCCTTGTTTTTTCTAGTGTTGGACAAATCTGCACAGCAGTGCTACAATGATTGAGCAACTTGCTGCTGCAGCTTTCACAGCTTATGGCGTTGTTTATTCTGGCTATTACCTCACTAACCTGGCACGTAAGTAGAGGTTTTCCCTGGGTGTACCCGAACCTGGCTTCTGTATGTCTTCCTGCTCTTTGTTAGTGCCTGAGTTATTTCAAAACAGAAAGAACACTAGAGTGCCACTGGTTTGGTAAAGCTCCTGTCAAGGCATTCAGGTACAAGGGGATTTCTGCAGCCACAGGGGCAGCATTTGCAAGGGAACCTGCAGGGGTTCTTTTCCCTCCACGGGAGAGTCTGAGGCAGCAGAGTCTGTTCTTTTCCTCAGTTTGCTGGGACATGCAAGACAGCTTTGAAAATGTAAACTGGAGACCTTCTTGGAAGGCCTTCTAACAACTGTGCAGTATTTCCCAGAATTCAGGGAAAGCTTCTTTCTTTCTACATTTTGTCATGAAAGGATTTGACTGTCTAACTTGAGCCTTGACTGAGTGTTAAATAGTGATTCCCTTTGCAAGGAAGAGCAAACTCCAAAGCAGTGAGTGTCTGCTCCTGGAACTTGGAGCTGCTGCTGTGTTGTGTCACAATAGAGCCTGCCCCATCAGAGTGGAATTTTGGAAAAGCTTTTCTGGGCAACTGTTTCCAGCAAGTTAATGAGAAGTTGTGCATGCATCTGATTAAAAAAACCCCTAGGTACCAGAAGGAGAGGATTTTTAAAAGAGGTGTTATGTGTTTGGTAGAACAGGAGCATTGAGTGTTAGAGAACAATTTGCATTTTCTTTATCATGTTTGTGTTCATTTAATGGCTAAACAGGCCAAAGGGTAGGCATGCCCAAGAATATTATCTGGATCTCTTGCTGGTTGTATGAATGAAATGTGTCTGCTGAAGGGATGTTGTGAAAGGGAAAACTCTCTGTTTGTGGTGCTTGTTCTGTGGGTTTCACCAGCCCAGACAATTTTCTCACAGCATCTGGTTCATTTTCCCTTGCCTACTACAGGTCACCTGAAGCATGTATTCAGCGGTGCTGGTCCTAAGGTGAGTAAGAAAGGAACATTTCATGTTTGTGCTGTTTGGCAATTGCAGAGTAAGCTGTGTGCTTAGCCAGAACCAGTAGGCTGTAGAGGGCCAGGCATGCAGGCTGAAAGAAAATCCATTTTCAGGCATTCCACAACAAATACAAAGGCATAGCTGGATATTTCCTAATTTCCAACTCAGAGCCTCGAAGACCTACAAACTCAGTTTTGCAGAGAGTTGAATAAGCCCATTTTAATGAAGTCACAGCAACTTAGATTCCTATCCCTATAAAAGTTCATGATACTTCCTTAGAAGATGTGGTTGTAGAATTAGAAGGACAATTTAATGCGGTATTTGCAGTCAAACGGGCAATTTTGTGGCTGGACAGCTGCGTGGGCCAAAGGAGCCCGGGGTGCTGGTCAAGAGCAGCTGAAGGTGGCCAGCGCTTGGCCACATAGCCAAGAAGGCCAAGGGCATCCTGGCCTGTGTCAGCAGCAGTGGGGCAGCAGGAGCAGGGCAGTGACCGTCCCCCTGGGCTGGGCAGCGCTGCGGCCAGAGCTGGGAGTGTGTGTCCACTTTCTGCCCGGTCGGTCTGCATCTCACAAAACAGGATGGGACCCGGACTGGTTGCAGACTTAGCATTTATTATGTCTGTATCATCCAAGCAAAAAGCCAGAGACACAGAGAAATG
Organism: Lonchura striata; assembly: GCF_050655825.1. Classification (NCBI taxonomy): domain Eukaryota; kingdom Metazoa; phylum Chordata; class Aves; order Passeriformes; family Estrildidae; genus Lonchura; species Lonchura striata. The sequence continues at coordinate 13,485,318 of NC_140740.1, forward strand.
AACATCTATGCAAATCTAGATCAAAGGCAAGATGGCAGTTGATGCAAAGCCTTTTTCTACATATTCTTTGAACCTATAACATAAAAGAAAAGGTGCAGAGTCATTATACCCTAACCAATAAGAAAAGGACCCATGTGGGTTTAACATTACCAGAAGGACTTCTATGAACCTCAAACGATATAGAGTAATTCATTATATAAGACTGAAACTTTTTCTATTTTTGCAAAGCATATATCGAGGACTTTTGACATCTCAAACTATCACTAAGTTCTTGTTCTTTCTTGCTCCTTATGATAAATATAAATGAATTCACTTGGTTCTTATTTTCCTAGCTTCCCATGAGAAGGTTTTGAAATTTCCCAGCCTTTTTCAGCTTTATGTCTACTTTCTGGGGCCTTTTTGCACTTTCTAAAGTTTTTTACCTTTTATATATTCCTACAATTCCCCCTCTCTTTTTAAATAAACTATTTTTGACTTGTCACTTATTTATTACTTTGTGTTCCATAGCTTTACTACTGCATATATTTATTCATGTAGGAAAAAAGTTATAAACTTTTTACATGAAGGTACTTTTTTGTTTGTTTTAAGATCTATAATTCTAAGTTAAACCATTCTTAATGTTGGGTAAAGTTAGGTTTAATATCTGTATTAGGTTCTGATAAATTTTGACTTTTTTAAGGTCTCAATGTAAAGGTTAAATTTGTGAGTGACTTTAATTGTTTTTGCTGAGGTTTTGTGAATTGTCTATAATTTTTTAAAATTTTTTTCTTTTGGAAAATAAAAACTTTTTTGATGAGTTTGTAATTTGTTGTGAATAATGAAGTGTATGTGGTATTAATATTAATATTCTAATAACAAGATTTTACTGAACTTGTAAAGTTCTTTTGATTAAGGAGTTAAGCTCTACTTCCTGAATAAATTGTTTAACTATGTTTCTTTATTTTTAATTGTAGATTGTAGAGTTTTTAAGTTTTTGTATATTTTTGTGAATGGATTTAGAATGATTAGACAAATTTATGTAGCACATTCTTTTGAATTCTTTTCAACTCTGTTTATGTGTTAGAAAAGAAAATTAACTGTTGTTTGATTTTGGAATTTGTTGGACACTGCTGATGTCAGTCTGCGTGTTACTGAGCGCACTGGATGTGGTATTTGTTTGTTTAGTTAATATTTAATCTTGTCTATTTGTCTTAATGTTTTTTCTGAAGCAATTGTAGGTAAGAAGAAGCTTGTTGAAATATTTTGTGGTTTTTTTTTGAAAGACTGAAATTACTGCTGTAATTTTTTGGGTATATATGAATAGATCTTTTGTCTTTTCTTGTCTTTTTTGAAACTGTTTTAGTACTAGGTGTTATTACAGTGAGTGTGCTAATGTTACATGGTTTGTCTTTAGGGTATGATAGAATGTTTTGCTATGTTTTATTTCTACAAATGAACTAATAACATTTTGGTAATTTCCGTGGATATTTGTTAACTTTAGATTTTTATCTACAGTGTATGAGTAATTGCACTAAAGCCTTAAATTTTTGTATTCATAGTAAGAGTGAATAGCACTGTATTTTGGAGAATTATTTTTTTTCTAATTGTTTCTTGAAAATGTGACACGGAAATTTATTGCTAAGGAACTACGGATCTTTAATTCTTGGGGTTCTGAACTTGTTTTGAGGAGTTGTTTGGTCTAGAGGCTTTAATCCCTTGTGCGATTGTTTCTATTAGTAATTTCACTTAGCTTGTTGTTAAATCACTTTTTTGTTAAAAGATCATGTTATATAGGTATTGGCTAATTTTTAGTGGTACACTAACTAAACAGGTTGAAAAAGGCTTTTTTGGATTTGAGTGAGACATACATATGGTATCTGATCTTGTAGCTTTGGTTAATGTGACTTAGACATTTGGTTTTGGTGTTGTATAGGAAAATTTGCATGATAAAAAGTAAGCAAAGTTAGAAAATACAAAGTGAACTGATTTTCTTTCATATCTTTTTTGTTGAGTTACTCTTTGTTAAAAGAATTTTCGATAATATTTTAACTTTTAAACTGCATTTTTTGGAGAGTTTAGAATATTAATTTTTTAGAATCTAATGATAAGAAATCTTTCTTTTCATGTTTTTGTTAAAAGAGCTCTACGAAACAAGCTCTACACATGTATCATTATCATTAGATTGAAGTTTGCAGATTCTACAGGTGACATAGGAACACTGGGCGTGACTTGTAGTCTCTGTTTAGCTTACGTTTGTGTGATTGCTTTTTTACTTTTGGGTTTGTTAGTGTGTTTTGGTGTGTTGTATGGTTTGATGCTCTTTATTGGAATTCACTTTGCTTTTCTAGTACTTGGAGAAATACAAGTATACTCTTTGCTTTAAGTTATTAATTGGCGAGGACTTTTAATTTGTCTTCTTTCAGGTCTTTTAATTAAAACAAGAGAATTTTTTTTTAGTTTTGTTTGTGTGTTATTTGTAAAATGCTTAAGAATTGGTGGATCTGGTTCTGCAAAAGAACTGTTTAAAAAATTATAAACATATAAAGCTTGACTCAATTTTAGCTGTAGTATTACTTCTGCTCCCCTCTTCTGTTGATCTAAATGTGTTTTAATATGTGATATGTCTTTTTAACAGTTGTTTGATTTGTGGGGGAGTGGGGAATACTACAGGTGTGATGAACATTTTAATTTATTAGGAATGTTGTTACTTTTTGAGATAGATATGTGGGGCTATTGTTTGTTTTCATTTCCTGGAGTACACTTAATGAAGTAAATGTTTGTAAAAAATGTTGATAGGTACGATTACTTGTTCTCTTGTGTGGATAGAGGTAAAAACTGTACTTGATAGTGAATCTACTGAAACATGAATATTTTTAAATCTCCCCAAAGAAGGGTATTTAGTGATGTTTGTTATAATTGTACTCTTTATAAACTTTGTGGATTAACAGTTCCTGTAGAAACAGGGGTTTGCACAAGGTGACAATCAGGGTAACTGTTAATAATAGCTTTAGCTTGGGATTTAGAGATACAAAACGTCTGTACAAGTACTTGTGTATATTGAGGAAAAAGGTATGACTCAATTTTGCATGCTGAAAAATGTTTGCTAATGTGTTTGAGATAACTATGGCCAGTTTTTTTGTTCTTGTATTTCTTTTTGCTAAACATCTTGGTAAAGATGAATGAGTTGTAATATGAGAAATAAAATATAGGTTAGTTCTGTGTTGTAAATTTTTATGAAGACATGAGAGCTAGCAATATACATTATTATTACTAATATTTTTTAAAACAATATTTTTACCTACATTAGTAACAGAGGTAGAATCTGTAATTAAACTGAAAGGCTTTGAAAATAGCTGAAGAGCTTTAACAACAGCAGCTATTTTAACTACTTGAGGAGAACTTTCAACTATTTGGATATTTGATTTCTAATTTTTTGTAGTTTGATTTAACTATACAATTACTGATTTATGTGTTTTTCTTGACTTATTAGCGAAGAGCGTTGTATTACTTAAAGGCCCTTCACTTAGCAAGGGCTATTTTTTGAAACTCAATTTTGTTTGTAATAATTTGTGACTTGGATAATGAATAGCACAAACACTTGCAAAATTTAAGAATGCATTTTGTAAATCATCTGAATTTTGTAATGCCTAATCGAAATAATCTTTATTTAAAGGTAATTAGAGAACTGTAAAATCTTTACCTATTAAGGTTAATATTCTTGCTTTGGCCTTAATTACAATTTGTGCTACTATCTCTAGGGTTGTAGAAATTGTTTTTGGAGACTTGTAGGGAAGAAAAACTTATTATTCTACTATTAATAATGGATCTTTCTCAGATGGATCTCATGGAAAAATGAGGCTATAAAGTTGTAGCTTCTGTCTCAAAGCAGTCAGGAAGAAAGGTTTCTTGGGAGCATAATGATGGGCTTGTCTTCTTTGGAAAGTTTTTGTGACTTTTTATGGTGAGTTGAGCTTCAGGTGTTAAAATCTTGGGAGATTTAATGTCACAGTTTTCTCTCAGTAGATCAAAAAGTGGAGCAAGTTCATCGTTGGCAATTTTCAAAATAGGTTTCATCTAGTTCATTTCTCTTAAAAGTTGCTGTAAATCTTGCAAAGTGTTGATGTTGACTTGAAGGTGTATCTTTTGTAGTGAAATTGTTTGTTTTGCTATCTTCTACCTTAGATATTTTTAGAGTGGGATTTCTTGTATCTTAGATGTAGAAGTTCTAGTTCAGTCTTTTGGATTTCAGTGACAGCACTGTCACGAGTTTGTTTCATCTTTGTCTGTGTCAGTGCTGCAATGAGGAGATCATCTATGTAGTGTAGAATCGTGGATTGTGGATGCTTCTGTCAAGTTGGGCACAGTACTTGTGTGACAAAATATTGTTAAATTGTTAGAGAAGTCTTCATCCCTTGTGGTAAAGATTTCTAGTGCTATCTTTGCATTGGCTTTCTTTGATTGATGACTGGAACTGAGAAGGCAAATCTTGGGGCATCTTCAGGATGAAGTGGTGGTATGTTGAAGAAACAGTCTTTTATAGCGATAATGACAAGAGGCCAGTTTCTAGAAATTATTGATAGAGAGGGACGTGCAGCAGCTGTCTTCCTTTCAGGACTTGTACTAGTAATTATGGATTCACTTTGTAAGCAAACAGTAGTTCTTCTGATCCTTGTGAGTGTTCTCATAGGTGATACTAAGTGTTAGCTACTGGGCTAAAACAGGAGAGAAATTACAGAGACATCTGCACCGTATCTGGTATGCCTGTAACATCAATTGTTCTACCACGATGAGTTAGGGCACAAGTCAGTTCTGGTTGGTTTAGAACATACTTCTAAGTATGTTCTACTTAGAAGACACCTAGCATTGGAGTAGAAATCACATCTGGAACACCTTGGTACACCGTTTGATTGGTTAACAAAGCATCTTGTTGAGATACATTTTGTTTGAGTATGTCTATAGGTAAAGCAATTGTAAAAGCAAGAGGCGTCTTAGGTTGAATTATTGTTGGGGCTTTGAGGAGAAGAGCTAAAACTATTAGCTCTTCATTGTAGTTTCCTGAAATGATAACTGGAAAAATTAATAGTCCAAGACTTGTATTGTTGTCTTAACCTATAAGAATTTAAAATTCTTGTCTTTGTTGTGATTTCTTAATCACACCTGTAGGTATACATTCGTAACAGAAATTTTTTAAAAACCGTATTAATTTTGAGTTGGCCAAGTCCAGTTTTGTCCTTGGAGGTAATAAGAAGGAACATCTTGTGGTACTGGTGGTAAAGGTGTTTGGCTTTGAGGTCTCCTAGTTAAGGCTAAGGGGGCAAAATTCCCTGGATTCTGGGTTACTAATGCTTGTTTCACTGCATGGTGCGTCGCGCTTTGCTTGGAGTTTAACGGTAGGGGATTACTATCTATATCAAATTTAGAATGACAATTTTTTGCATAATGTTTCCCTTTTTGATATTGAGGACTAAGAGAAGGTATTCTTCAGATTTTATTATTGGATCAAGGTAAGTCTTTATCACATGACTAGTCTTCTCACATCTGAAGCACGACTTTTTAGTAGAATTTCATTGAACAGCAGCAAGAGTTTTTTCAAAAAGTTTTATTTGTTCTTCCATTGCTTTTTAAACTTTGTTTTTTAGTGAATCATGAGATTTAGTAATTTGCTCTCTAAAGGCACTAGCTTGTGCTGTAGCAAGATACCTTGGAGTGCTAATTTTACTGTAAGTTGAAAGCATTTGAGTAACAGTTGGAGGCTGTTTGGGTAATTTAGAAATAATTTTTTTGCAATCATCATTTGCATTTACAAATGCTAGGTTTTGGAGAATATAAGAATGAGCTGCTTTATCAGGGCGTTGTTATTCAACAGCTTGTGTTAACTTAATTAAAAATGTACAATATGATTCATTTGTTCTTTGTGTCATGGTCGAATATGCTTTAAGAGGAGTACCTGTTGATTTGACAGAAATGAAAGTTTTTCTTGCAGCTTGTTTAATATCTCTCAGCACTGACCTAGGAAAAAAGTTTCTGTGTCTGGTTTATCATATGGCAGTTTGCTAGACAATTTAGCTTCTGAAAATGTTTCATATGTACTACTAACATATTTTTCCCTTAAAACCTTAGTAAGTATTTTCTGCTGGAGTTTTCATAAATAACATAAATTGTGAATTAGTTAAAATCAGTCTTGCCACAATGCGATAATCAGTTGGCATGAGTTCATAAGAGTAAAAAAAATACTTTTTAACACATAATTAAAAATAAAGAGAGTTAATTCTGCTTTCTTTCAAAGTTTGATTTCACTCTTTGATGTTCTTGTCATGGTTTGACACTGGCACAATGCCAGTGCCCCCATGAAAATTCAATCTCTCAATTGAATGCTGTAATGCAATCGAGGACAGAGCAAAGCAAGCCAAAGCTTTTTAACAAGGAAAAAACTTTATTAAGCTACTACTATAAAAGGGAAAAAAAAGAGAGAAAAAAACCACACAAAGATCAAAATGAAAACCTTGCAAAGTATTCTTCCTCCCACCAACTCCAACAAACCACAGTGAGACACAATCTGGACCCCAATCAGGTTTCCACCCTGCAGACAATCGATACTCAGTCCATCAAGGGAGAACAGGAGTCTCCTCTGTGCCACAGACCCCCCCAAGAAACACACTGCCACATCCTGTGTTTCCATGTCACACATGGCACCGCCCGGAGAAAAAGTTTGCCATGGTGACCCTGCTCCTTTCCATGCACAGTGCTCTCACCACCAATGCCTGGATGGACCGACTGCTTTTAGGATTTTTTCTTTCAAGGATGCTTTCCAAGAGGGGGAAAACAACAGCTCAGTTTTTTCATTTTTTGGGACGACAGTTCCCCCCATTTTCCCCTGGGGCCGAGGGTCCAAGAACAGAGATCTTCTTCTCTTCTTCTTCTTTGAGGTCAGGGGACACCACCACAAACCCCCTAACTCTTCTCTGTTTGCTCCACTTCTGTCTTTTCCCAGCTGAAGCAGGTCTCTTGGCTCACTGGCATCCTCCTAAAATACAGTCTCTCTTGAAAGAGAAAAATCGGTTCAGTCTATGGCCAACAAGGAAAAGTCCAGCCAAAAAAAACACTCCTCACCTCCTCCCACCTAGAATTCCTCCTTCTAACATCCCAGGGTCCAAGCTGTCTCTCTTCCTCTCTTTCAAACCGAGGAGGAGTGAAATTTCACCAAGCTTTCATTTCTCAAGGAAGGGTTAAAAGTCCTGACTCCCAGGGCTGGCTCGATGCTCAGGCTCTGGCTCCCACAGGCAGCTGGGCACCTTGCGGCCCCTCGCTCTTCTCCTTTCCTGCGGCGTACTGTTGATGCTCATAAAACCACCGCTGTCTCTTCACTCTCTCTCTCTCTCTCTCTCGACTCTGGGGGGAAATGGAGACATCCCAGATTTCTCCACCCTTCTACCTGCAGTGGCCAGCCCAGTTCCAGTCCCTCCACCCCTGGGCCCACCTCAGTCAGGCCATGGGCCTCCCCCTCCCCACCCAGCCACGGCCGGGCAGGGGAGAGTCCTGCACTGCACGCTGACCAGAACCAAAGAGAGCCAGTTCTCCTGGGAATTCTGATTTTAACCCCTCTGTGTTCTCAGAGGCGTGTCCACCTTCAATTGGTCAATATCCAAATTGACCTCTGCCTTCCGAGAAAATTCTTTTTCCATGTCAAAAAACAAGAGTTATAATGTGAGAGTGATTAATACATAGGCCTACTATTATCCCTCCCATAAGAGACTGGCATGGATAAAATTTGTTCGTTTAAAAACTTAAAACCTCTTTTTTTTCCAAAAGATATAACCCTATTTTTTTCTAATCAGATGTTGCTACATCAGGTTCTGAACTAGGCAGATTATTGTTGTAGCAACTGAGCTCTGAGAGAAATCTGTCTTGGTTTCTAGACACAGTTCTGGGCTTTCTGCTGAAAGAAGTCTCAGCTTGGTTCCTTACTAAATTCTTACTATAGCAACTCGCAGTCTCAGCTTTATAAATTTTAATTTTCCTTAATGATTTAGATCCCGATTTTATGGTCCTGATTGTGCTTATTAATTTCAAATTTCCCAACATTTCCCAAAATTATGTCTACATTCTAAAGTCATCTTACACTTTAGAAAGATTTTTATCTTTTTATTAACGTAAACACTTGTGAGCCCATCTGAAGCAGAAAGCCCTGGAGGGGCTGGAGCGTGTGCAGAGAAGGACACAAGAGCTGGGGAATGCTGTGGAGCACAAGGCCAAGGAGGAGGTGCTGAGGAAGCTTTAGGGTGGAAAACGGGAGCCTCTAGAGGGACAATCAGGCAAACTTCCATGGTTCCATAGGTGACAGTGCTCACCACCAGGGCTGTTCCCCTGCCAAACATGCCCTCACTGCATCCCAGTGCTTTAGACACTGGTGTCAGAGACACTCCCTGCTTGTTGCTGGTTGCATTTTTGTTTTGCTGGTTTAGTAGAGGAAAAGTCCTGTTGATTTTCTCATTTTCCAACAAGCAAAGATGCTTCTGCACAACGTTTCCTGCCCTTTTCCAGCACTGGATGAGATTCAGATCCAGTTGTAGGCTTCCATGTCTGCAGCAGCAATAGCAAAGGTGTAGCTGTCTCTTTCTTTCTTTTCCATTGCAGAGCTTTCAAAAGCTAAAACTCTGCATTGCAGAGACAATGTTGCTTGCTGATGGCAGCCAGGGAGGAATATCAGCTTCATATCCATATGCAGTTCTGTTGAATTGGCCTGGTTTAATTTGATCGGTGTGGCTTAGAATCCTTTTACTATCCTTTTACTCTGGAATTTTATGATTTCTCCTTGGAAGATACGGTCGTAGATGTGAGAAGGAAGGAGGTTATACGTGATAGGTAATAGCTTGTCCCACACGCTTCTGTCTTGTCCCAGAGCACAAAACCAGCATCGGTGTCTGCCCCAGCTCCCTCTGCTCCTGGAGAAGATGAAGAGGAGCAAATTGAGCAGAATGATCGCGAGTCTCCATCAGTGGTCAGAGCAGAGCCTGAATCTTCTGAGCCAGTAAGTGCCAGTTGTGGGTGGTGCTGTCTTTAGTGCAAGGCAGAGCTGCAAGTTTCGCTTTTGCATTTCAGAGCTTTCAAGATTCAAAAGATCAGAAAAACAAGTAGATCATTGCTACCTCATAGTAGGCAGGGTGGAATATTTACATCAGAGCAATTTGCATTACAGATGGATCTGCCAATTTTAATACCATGAGACCACCATAGAATCCCATTGCAATAAAAGTTTCTTAATATTCCTCGGAAGATTTAGTGTTATATGGGAGAAGAAAGATTCTTATAAATGAGAGGTAATGGCTCATCCCTCATGGTTCTCTCTTGCTACAGCTGAGAGAGGCAACAGCAGTGTCTGCCCCGGCTCCCTCTGCTCCTGGAGAAGAAGCCAAAGAGGAGAAAATTGAGCAGCATGACCGCGAGGCTCTATCAGTGGTCACAGCAGAGCCTGACACTTCTGTAAGTGCCAGTTGTGGGTGTTGCTGTCTATCGTGCAACACAGACCAGCAAGATTTCCTTGTGTTTTCAGAGCTTTCAAGAATTAAAAAGTCAGTTACAAAGAGATCATTGCTCCATGATAGTAGGGAGGGTGGAATATTTATTTCAGAGGAATTTGCATTACAGGTGGATTAGCCAATTTTAATGCCATAAGAGCGCATTGGAATCCCATTGCAATTAAAGTTTCCCAATTTTCCTTGGAAGAAATGGTGGTAGATGTGAGAATATAGAAGGTTATAAATTATAGGTAACGGCCCGTCCCTAATAATTCTTTCTTGTCACAGATGACAGAGGAAAGAGCAGTGTCTGCCCCAGCTCCCTCTCCTCCTGGAGAAGAAGCCAAAGAGGAGCAAATTGAGGAGTATGACTGCAAGGCTCCATCAGTGGTCACAGCAGAGCCTGAATTTTCTGAGCCAGTAAGTGCCAGTTGTGGGTGGTGCTGTCTTTAGTGCAAGGCAGAGCTGCAAGTTTCTGACCAGCCAGCTCTTGCTGCTGCTTGGCTGAGGATGCTGAGTGCTGGAGTCCTGCCAGGACCCGGCGATTTCCTGCAGGCAGTGACCACCAGCCAGAAATTGGCCTTGGACCTGTCATGTTGAGGCACCAAAGCCTGTTTGCCTCAGGGTGACCATCTGTCTGCTCGGCTCAGTGAAGCTCTGTCTCTTGGTTTTTGAAGTGCTGTTGCCAAGTGCACATGAGGTGGTGCTGGAGCTTCATTTGTTTGCTTTGTTTGCTTTCTCTTTGTGGAAACATGTGTTTGGCTGGTGAAATTGCTCTTCAGCTTTCTTGAGAATTTATTCAGTTCTACAAAGTGTGTGGCCCAGCTGTCTTGTGACTTTTAATAAGATGGAAGGAGACGAGTGTGTTGTCCATGAATCTGTGGGGAACAAGACCTGTGGCCACAGAAACAAAGTGTGTAGATGTGAAGCCCTGTTGTGAGGCAAAAAGCTCAAGGAGCAAGGTTCTGTAGATGCATTTTTAGGGGTAGTGTGCAGCTTTGGAAATGGCATTGGAGCCTGGAGGCGGGGGTGAAGCTGCAAGTCCTTGACTGGTGTCTTGTTGCTGAGAAGAGGCAGGACATCTTGGAACAGGGGATGCTGTATTTGAAGTCAAAGGGGCAATTTTGTGGTGGGGGAGCTGCGTGGGCCCAAAGGATGAAGGCGTGCCGGTCAAGAGCAGTGGAACAAGAGCCAGGGTGTGGCCACATAGCCAAGAAGGCCAAGGCCATCCTGGTCTGTGTCAGCAGTAGTGGGGCAGCAGGAGCAGGGCAGTGGCCGTCCCCCTGGGCTGGGCAGCGCTGTGGCCAGAGCTGGGAGTGTGTGTCCACTTGTTGGCCCCTCTGAAGCTGAAAGTCCTTGAGGGGCTGGAGCGTGTGCAGAGAAGGACACGAGAGCTAGGGAGGGGTTTCAGCCTGGAAAACGGGAGCCTCCTGAGGGACCTTCAGGCACACTTCCATAGATCCATATGTGACAGTGCTCACCACCAGGGCTGTTTCCCTGCCAAACATGCCCTCACTGCCTCCAAGTGCTTTAGCCACCTGAGGAGGGAACACTTTGGCTTGTTGGCTTGCTAGGAGGTGAAGCCCTGCCCATTTTCTCTCTTTTACAACAAGCACAGATGCTTCTGCACAAACGTTCCTGCCCTTTTCACGTACTGGATGGCATTCTGATCCAGTTTGACTTTTCCATATCTGCCGCAGCAATAGCAATGGCCTTGCTGGCTATTTCCTCTTTTTCCATTTCAGGCCAATAAATAAAAGAGCTCAAAGCTCCATTGTTGTGCAGGGGCACCATTGCTTGCTGATGGCAGCCGGGGAGGACTATCAAATTCATAGAGTGCATCAAATAGAGTTCTGTTGAGTTGGCCCATTTCCATCTGGTTGGAGTGACTTAGAATCCCATTGCTAACAAAGTTGAGGATTTCTCCTTTGAAAAGGTGGTTGTGGATCTGAGGAGAAACGAGGTCATAAATGAGAGGTAACGGCCTGTCCCTCATGCTTCTCTCTTGCCGCAGATGGCAGAAGGAACAGCGGTCTCTGCCCCGGCTCCCTCTTCTCCTGGAGAAGGAGCCAAAAAGGAGCAAAAGGAGCAAGATGACCACAAGCCTGCAGCTGTGGCCGATCGATCCAAGACAGTAAGTGCCAGTTGTGGGTGGTGCTGTCTTTAGTGCAAGGCAGAGCTGCAAGTTTCTGACCAGCCAGCACTTGCATGTTGCTTGCTGAGGATGCCGAGTGCTGCAATCCTGTGGGACGTAGCCATTTCCTGCAGGCAGTGGCCTCCAGCTAGAAATTGGCCTTTGACCTGTCACTTTGAGGCCCTGAAGGTCTGGGGACTCTGGCTGAGCTTCTGGCTGCTCGGCTCAGGGAAGGTCGATCTCTGGGCTTCTGCAGCGTCGTGGCCAAGGGCACACGTGGCAGTGCTGCAGGTGGCAGGGCTTTTTTTGTCTGTTTTCCCTTTGTGGAAAGGTGTGTTTGGTTTGTGGAAGTGTTCTTCAGTTTGCTGGAGCACTTCTTCACTTGTACAGTCTCTTTTGGCTTTTACTAAGCTGCAAGGAGATGATTGAGTTGTCTAGGAATCTGTGGGTGCCATTCTTGTTGAGTGTGGCCAAAGAAACCAAGTGCCTCGTTGGGAAGACTTCTTGTGTGGCAGAAAGAAGAAGCAGCAAGTTTCTGTGGACGCCCTTTGCGATGAAGCCTGCAGCTTTGGAAATGGCATTAGGGCCTAGGGTGGGGGTGAAGCTGCAAGTCCTTGACTGCTGTCTTGTTTGGCTGAGAAGAGGCAGGACATCTTGGAACCGGGGATGCTGTATTTGAAGTCAAAGGGGCAATTTTGTGGTGAGGGACCTGAGTAGGCTAAAAGGACCCAGTGGTGCCAGTCAAGAGCAGCTGAATGTGGGCTAGCGCTTGGCCACATAGCCAAGAAGGCCAAGGCCATCCTGGCCTGTGTCAGCAGCAGTGGGGCAGCAGGAGCAGGGCAGTGGCCGTCCCCCTGGGCTGGGCAGCGCTGCGGCCAGAGCTGGGAGTGTGTGTCCACTTGTTGGCCCCTCTGAAGCTGAAAGTCCTTGAGGGGCTGGAGCGTGTGCAGAGAAGGACACGAGAGCCAGGGAGGGGTTTCAGCCTGGACAACGGGAGCCTCCTGAGGGACCTTCAGGCACACTTCCATAGATCCATATGTGACAGTGCTCACCACCAGGGCTGTTTCCCTGCCAAACATGCCCTCACTGCCTCCAAGTGCTTTAGCCACCTGAGGAGGGGACGCTTTTGTCTTTTGGCTTGTTGGCTTGCTAGGAGGTGAAGCCCTGCCCATTTTCTCTCTTTTACAACAAGCACAGATGCTTCTGCACAAACGTTCCTGCCCTTTTCACGCACTGGATGGCATTCTGATCTAGTTTGACTTTTCCATATCTGCCGCAACAATAGCAATGGCCTTGCTGGCTATTTCCTCCTTTTCCATTTCAGGCCAATAAATAAAAGAGCTCAAAGCTCCATTGTTGTGCAGGGGCACCATTGCTTGCTGATGGCAGCCGGGGAGGACTATCAAATTCATAGAGTGCATCAAATAGAGTTCTGTTGAGTTGGCCCATTTTCATCTGGTTGGAGTGACTTAGAATCCCATTGCTAACAAAGTTGAGGATTTCTCCTTTGAAAAGGTGGTTGTGGATCTGAGGAGAAACGAGGTCATAAATGAGAGGTAACGGCCTGTCCCTCATGCTTCTCTCTTGCCGCAGATGGCAGAAGGAACAGCGGTCTCTGCCCCGGCTCCCTCTTCTCCTGGAGAAGGAGCCAAAAAGGAGCAAAAGGAGCAAGATGACCACAAGCCTGCAGCTGTGGCCGATCGATCCAAGACAGTAAGTGCCAGTTGTGGGTGGTGCTGTCTTTAGTGCAAGGCAGAGCTGCAAGTTTCTGACCAGCCAGCACTTGCATGTTGCTTGCTGAGGATGCCGAGTGCTGCAATCCTGTGGGACGTAGCCATTTCCTGCAGGCAGTGGCCTCCAGCTAGAAATTGGCCTTTGACCTGTCACTTTGAGGCCCTGAAGGTCTGGGGACTCTGGCTGAGCTTCTGGCTGCTCGGCTCAGGGAAGGTCGATCTCTGGGCTTCTGCAGCGTCGTGGCCAAGGGCACACGTGGCAGTGCTGCAGGTGGCAGGGCTTTTTTTGTCTGTTTTCCCTTTGTGGAAAGGTGTGTTTGGTTTGTGGAAGTGTTCTGCAGTTTTCTGGAGCACTTCTTCACTTGTACAGTCTCTTTTGGCTTTTGCTAAGCTGCAAGGAGATGATTGAGTTGTCTAGGAATCTGTGGGTGCTATTCTTGTTGAGCGTGGCCAAAGAAACCAAGTGCCTCGTTGGGAAGACTTCTTGTGTGGCAGAAAGAAGAAGCGGCAAGTTTCTGTGGACGCCTTTTGCGATGAAGCCTGCAGCATTGGAAATGGCATTAGGGCCTAGGGTGGGGGTGAAGCTGCAAGTCCTTGACTGCTGTCTTGTTTGGCTGAGAAGAGGCAGGACATCTTGGAACCGGGGATGCTGTATTTGAAGTCAAAGGGGCAATTTTGTGGTGAGGGACCTGAGTAGGCTAAAAGGACCCAGTGGTGCCAGTCAAGAGCAGCTGAATGTGGGCCAGCGCTTGGCCACATAGCCAAGAAGGCCAAGGCCATCCTGGCCTGTGTCAGCAGCAGTGGGGCAGCAGGAGCAGGGCAGTGGCCGTCCCCCTGGGCTGGGCAGCGCTGCGGCCAGAGCTGGGAGTGTGTGTCCACTTGTTGGCCCCTCTGAAGCTGAAAGTCCTTGAGGGGCTGGAGCGTGTGCAGAGAAGGACACGAGAGCTAGGGAGGGGTTTCAGCCTGGACAACGGGAGCCTCCTGAGGGACCTTCAGGCACACTTCCATAGATCCATATGTGACAGTGCTCACCACCAGGGCTGTTTCCCTGCCTAACATGCCCTCACTGCCTCCAAGTGCTTTAGCCACCTGAGGAGGGAACACTTTGGCTTTTGGCTTGTTGGCTTGCTAGGAGGTGAAGCCCTGCCCATTTTCTCTCTTTTACAACAAGCACAGATGCTTCTGCACAAACGTTCCTGCCCTTTTCACGTACTGGATGGCATTCTGATCCAGTTTGACTTTTCCATATCTGCCGCAGCAATAGCAATGGCCTTGCTGGCTATTTCCTCTTTTTCCATTTCAGGGCAATAAATTAAAGTGCTCAAAGCTCCATTGTTGTGCAGGGGCACCATTGCTTGCTGATGGCAGCCGGGGAGGACTATCAAATTCATAGAGTGCATCAAATAGAGTTCTGTTGAGTTGGCCCATTTTCATCTGGTTGGAGTGACTTAGAAACCCATTGCTAACAAAGTTGAGGATTTCTCCTTTGAAAAGGTGGTTGTGGATCTGAGGAGAAACGAGGTCATAAATGAGAGGTAACGGCCTGTCCCTCATGCTTCTCTCTTGCCACAGATGGCAGAAGGAACAGCGGTCTCTGCCCCGGCTCCCTCTGCTCCTGGAGAAGGAGCCAAAAAGGAGCAAAAGGAGCAAGACGACCACAAGCCTGCAGCTGTGGCCGATCGATCCAAGACAGTAAGTGCCAGTTGTGGGTGGTGCTGTCTTTAGTGCAAGGCAGAGCTGCAAGTTTCTGACCAGCCAGCACTTGCATGTTGCTTGCTGAGGATGCCGAGTGCTGCAATCCTGTGGGACGTAGCCATTTCCTGCAGGCAGTGGCCTCCAGCTAGAAATTGGCCTTTGACCTGTCACTTTGAGGCCCTGAAGGTCTGGGGACTCTGGCTGAGCTTCTGGCTGCTCGGCTCAGGGAAGGTCGATCTCTGGGCTTCTGCAGCGTCGTGGCCAAGGGCACACGTGGCAGTGCTGCAGGTGGCAGGGCTTTTTTTGTCTGTTTTCCCTTTGTGGAAAGGTGTGTTTGGTTTGTGGAAGTGTTCTGCAGTTTTCTGGAGCACTTCTTCACTTGTACAGTCTCTTTTGGCTTTTGCTAAGCTGCAAGGAGATGATTGAGTTGTCTAGGAATCTGTGGGTGCCATTCTTGTTGAGTGTGGCTAAAGAAACCAAGTGCCTCGTTGGGAAGACTTCTTGTGTGGCAGAAAGAAGAAGCGGCAAGTTTCTGTGGACGCCCTTTGCGATGAAGCCTGCAGCTTTGGAAATGGCATTAGGGCCTAGGGTGGGGGTGAAGCTGCAAGTCCTTGACTGCTGTCTTGTTTGGCTGAGAAGAGGCAGGACATCTTGGAACCGGGGATGCTGTATTTGAAGTCAAAGGGGCAATTTTGTGGTGAGGGACCTGAGTAGGTTAAAAGGACCCAGTGGTGCCAGTCAAGAGCAGCTGAATGTGGGCTAGCGCTTGGCCACATAGCCAAGAAGGCCATGGCCATCCTGGCCTGTGTCAGCAGCAGTGGGGCAGCAGGAGCAGGGGAGTGGCCGTCCCCCTGGGCTGGGCAGCGCTGCGGCCAGAGCTGGGAGTGTGTGTCCACTTGTTGGCCCCTCTGAAGCTGAAAGTCCTTGAGGGGCTGGAGCGTGTGCAGAGAAGGACACGGGAGCTAGGGAGGGGTTTCAGCCTGGACAACGGGAGCCTCCTGAGGGACCTTCAGGCACACTTCCATAGATCCATACGTGACAGTGCTCACCACCAGGGCTGTTTCCCTGCCTAACATGCCCTCACTGCCTCCAAGTGCTTTAGCCACCTGAGGAGGGGACGCTTTTGTCTTTTGGCTTGTTGGCTTGCTAGGAGGTGAAGCCCTGCCCATTTTCTCTCTTTTACAACAAGCACAGATGCTTCTGCACAAACGTTCCTGCCCTTTTCACGCACTGGATGGCATTCTGATCCAGTTTGAATTTTCCATATCTGCCGCAGCAATAGCAATGGCCTTGCTGGCTATTTCCTCCTTTTCCATTTCAGGCCAATAAATAAAAGAGCTAAAAGCTCCCTTGTTGTGCAGGGGCACCATTGCTTGCTGATGGCAGCCGGGGAGGACTATCAAATTTATAGAGTGCATCAAATAGAGTTCTGTTGAGTTGGCCCATTTTCATCTGGTTGGAGTGACTTAGAATCCCATTGCTAACAAAGTTGAGGATTTCTCCTTTGAAAAGGTGGTTGTGGATCTGAGGAGAAACGAGGTCATAAATGAGAGGTAACAGCCTGTCCCTCATGCTTCTCTCTTGCCGCAGATGGCAGAAGGAACAGCGGTCTCTGCCCCGGCTCCCTCTGCTCCTGGAGAAGGAGCCAAAAAGGAGCAAAAGGAGCAAGATGACCACAAGCCTGCAGCTGTGGCCAATCGATCCAAGACAGTAAGTGCCAGTTGTGGGTGGTGCTGTCTTTAGTGCAAGGCAGAGCTGCAAGTTTCTGACCAGCCAGCACTTGCATGTTGCTTGCTGAGGATGCCGAGTGCTGCAATCCTGTGGGACGTAGCCATTTCCTGCAGGCAGTGGCCTCCAGCTAGAAATTGGCCTTTGACCTGTCACTTTTAAGCACTGAAGGTCTGGGGACTCTGGCTGAGCTTCTGGCTGCTCGGCTCAGGGAAGGTCGATCTCTGGGCTTCTGCAGCGTCGTGGCCAAGGGCACACGTGGCAGTGCTGCAGGTGGCAGGGCTTTTTTGTCTGTTTTCCCTTTGTGGAAAGGTGTGTTTGGTTTGTGGAAGTGTTCTGCAGTTTTCTGGAGCACTTCTTCACTTGTACAGTCTCTTTTGGCTTTTGCTAAGCTGCAAGGAGATGATTGAGTTGTCTAGGAATCTGTGGGTGCCATTCTTGTTGAGTGTGGCTAAAGAAACCAAGTGCCTCGTTGGGAAGACTTCTTGTGTGGCAGAAAGAAGAAGCGGCAAGTTTCTGTGGACGCCCTTTGCGATGAAGCCTGCAGCTTTGGAAATGGCATTAGGGCCTAGGGTGGGGGTGAAGCTGCAAGTCCTTGACTGCTGTCTTGTTTGGCTGAGAAGAGGCAGGACATCTTGGAACCGGGGATGCTGTATTTGAAGTCAAAGGGGCAATTTTGTGGTGAGGGACCTGAGTAGGTTAAAAGGACCCAGTGGTGCCAGTCAAGAGCAGCTGAATGTGGGCTAGCGCTTGGCCACATAGCCAAGAAGGCCATGGCCATCCTGGCCTGTGTCAGCAGCAGTGGGGCAGCAGGAGCAGGGGAGTGGCCGTCCCCCTGGGCTGGGCAGCGCTGCGGCCAGAGCTGGGAGTGTGTGTCCACTTGTTGGCCCCTCTGAAGCTGAAAGTCCTTGAGGGGCTGGAGCGTGTGCAGAGAAGGACACGGGAGCTAGGGAGGGGTTTCAGCCTGGACAACGGGAGCCTCCTGAGGGACCTTCAGGCACACTTCCATAGATCCATACGTGACAGTGCTCACCACCAGGGCTGTTTCCCTGCCTAACATGCCCTCACTGCCTCCAAGTGCTTTAGCCACCTGAGGAGGGGACGCTTTTGTCTTTTGGCTTGTTGGCTTGCTAGGAGGTGAAGCCCTGCCCATTTTCTCTCTTTTACAACAAGCACAGATGCTTCTGCACAAACGTTCCTGCCCTTTTCACGCACTGGATGGCATTCTGATCCAGTTTGAATTTTCCATATCTGCCGCAGCAATAGCAATGGCCTTGCTGGCTATTTCCTCCTTTTCCATTTCAGGCCAATAAATAAAAGAGCTAAAAGCTCCCTTGTTGTGCAGGGGCACCATTGCTTGCTGATGGCAGCCGGGGAGGACTATCAAATTTATAGAGTGCATCAAATAGAGTTCTGTTGAGTTGGCCCATTTTCATCTGGTTGGAGTGACTTAGAATCCCATTGCTAACAAAGTTGAGGATTTCTCCTTTGAAAAGGTGGTTGTGGATCTGAGGAGAAACGAGGTCATAAATGAGAGGTAACAGCCTGTCCCTCATGCTTCTCTCTTGCCGCAGATGGCAGAAGGAACAGCGGTCTCTGCCCCGGCTCCCTCTGCTCCTGGAGAAGGAGCCAAAAAGGAGCAAAAGGAGCAAGATGACCACAAGCCTGCAGCTGTGGCCAATCGATCCAAGACAGTAAGTGCCAGTTGTGGGTGGTGCTGTCTTTAGTGCAAGGCAGAGCTGCAAGTTTCTGACCAGCCAGCACTTGCATGTTGCTTGCTGAGGATGCCGAGTGCTGCAATCCTGTGGGACGTAGCCATTTCCTGCAGGCAGTGGCCTCCAGCTAGAAATTGGCCTTTGACCTGTCACTTTTAAGCACTGAAGGTCTGGGGACTCTGGCTGAGCTTCTGGCTGCTCGGCTCAGGGAAGGTCGATCTCTGGGCTTCTGCAGCGTCGTGGCCAAGGGCACACGTGGCAGTGCTGCAGGTGGCAGGGCTTTTTTGTCTGTTTTCCCTTTGTGGAAAGGTGTGTTTGGTTTGTGGAAGTGTTCTGCAGTTTTCTGGAGCACTTCTTCACTTGTACAGTCTCTTTTGGCTTTTGCTAAGCTGCAAGGAGATGATTGAGTTGTCTAGGAATCTGTGGGTGCCATTCTTGTTGAGTGTGGCTAAAGAAACCAAGTGCCTCGTTGGGAAGACTTCTTGTGTGGCAGAAAGAAGAAGCGGCAAGTTTCTGTGGACGCCCTTTGCGATGAAGCCTGCAGCTTTGGAAATGGCATTAGGGCCTAGGGTGGGGGTGAAGCTGCAAGTCCTTGACTGCTGTCTTGTTTGGCTGAGAAGAGGCAGGACATCTTGGAACCGGGGATGCTGTATTTGAAGTCAAAGGGGCAATTTTGTGGTGAGGGACCTGAGTAGGTTAAAAGGACCCAGTGGTGCCAGTCAAGAGCAGCTGAATGTGGGCTAGCGCTTGGCCACATAGCCAAGAAGGCCATGGCCATCCTGGCCTGTGTCAGCAGCAGTGGGGCAGCAGGAGCAGGGGAGTGGCCGTCCCCCTGGGCTGGGCAGCGCTGCGGCCAGAGCTGGGAGTGTGTGTCCACTTGTTGGCCCCTCTGAAGCTGAAAGTCCTTGAGGGGCTGGAGCGTGTGCAGAGAAGGACACGGGAGCTAGGGAGGGGTTTCAGCCTGGACAACGGGAGCCTCCTGAGGGACCTTCAGGCACACTTCCATAGATCCATACGTGACAGTGCTCACCACCAGGGCTGTTTCCCTGCCTAACATGCCCTCACTGCCTCCAAGTGCTTTAGCCACCTGAGGAGGGGACGCTTTTGTCTTTTGGCTTGTTGGCTTGCTAGGAGGTGAAGCCCTGCCCATTTTCTCTCTTTTACAACAAGCACAGATGCTTCTGCACAAACGTTCCTGCCCTTTTCACGCACTGGATGGCATTCTGATCCAGTTTGAATTTTCCATATCTGCCGCAGCAATAGCAATGGCCTTGCTGGCTATTTCCTCCTTTTCCATTTCAGGCCAATAAATAAAAGAGCTAAAAGCTCCCTTGTTGTGCAGGGGCACCATTGCTTGCTGATGGCAGCCGGGGAGGACTATCAAATTTATAGAGTGCATCAAATAGAGTTCTGTTGAGTTGGCCCATTTTCATCTGGTTGGAGTGACTTAGAATCCCATTGCTAACAAAGTTGAGGATTTCTCCTTTGAAAAGGTGGTTGTGGATCTGAGGAGAAACGAGGTCATAAATGAGAGGTAACAGCCTGTCCCTCATGCTTCTCTCTTGCCGCAGATGGCAGAAGGAACAGCGGTCTCTGCCCCGGCTCCCTCTGCTCCTGGAGAAGGAGCCAAAAAGGAGCAAAAGGAGCAAGATGACCACAAGCCTGCAGCTGTGGCCAATCGATCCAAGACAGTAAGTGCCAGTTGTGGGTGGTGCTGTCTTTAGTGCAAGGCAGAGCTGCAAGTTTCTGACCAGCCAGCACTTGCATGTTGCTTGCTGAGGATGCCGAGTGCTGCAATCCTGTGGGACGTAGCCATTTCCTGCAGGCAGTGGCCTCCAGCTAGAAATTGGCCTTTGACCTGTCACTTTTAAGCACTGAAGGTCTGGGGACTCTGGCTGAGCTTCTGGCTGCTCGGCTCAGGGAAGGTCGATCTCTGGGCTTCTGCAGCGTCGTGGCCAAGGGCACACGTGGCAGTGCTGCAGGTGGCAGGGCTTTTTTGTCTGTTTTCCCTTTGTGGAAAGGTGTGTTTGGTTTGTGGAAGTGTTCTGCAGTTTTCTGGAGCACTTCTTCACTTGTACAGTCTCTTTTGGCTTTTGCTAAGCTGGAAGAAGATGATTGTGTTTTCCAGGAATCTGTGAGGCCCCATTCTTTTCCAAGCTGTCTGTATTCCTTGTTAATCTGTTCTTTCCCTTTCCTCACAGTCAGTCACTCTTGTCTGAGAGGGATAAGCTGTTGTCTCTGACTGCTATATTCTGTTTGACTTGAGGTGCATGTGTTGATATCTCACCAGGCAGCCTCCAAAGACCTGCAAGAACACACTGGCCGTGAAGATCACCAAATTTGTCCCAGACAACTGGAACTTCCCCCTCCTCGAAAAGTGCTGCAGTTTCAGCACATCTGCACGGGCTCTGGTCCCAATCCTCGCTCTGCAGCAGCATTACTTAAAGGAACCTATGATGTGGAACCTGTGAACTCAATCTCAGCCTTTGGTGATCTCCTTCTTCTCAGCTCCTTCATCTCCCTCCACGTGGCTTCTGAGAACCAGGAGACTGAGGAGCAGTACCTGCGTATGCTCTGTACGTCTGCTGTATTTCTTGTCTGAGGGTCAGTGGATTGTGTGCAGGTGTCAGCAGAGCTGTACCAAATGTTCCTCCTGAGTTTGGTGTCACAGGGCCATTTAGGACTCCCCAGAGGAAGTGCTGTGCTCTGAGGCAGCGAGAGAGAGCTCTGGGTGCTCCTGCTGCCTCTGAAGACAGC
The DNA here is from genome assembly GCF_050655825.1 of Lonchura striata. Classification (NCBI taxonomy): domain Eukaryota; kingdom Metazoa; phylum Chordata; class Aves; order Passeriformes; family Estrildidae; genus Lonchura; species Lonchura striata. The sequence continues at coordinate 13,506,574 of NC_140740.1, forward strand.
TGGGACTGGCCTGGGTTTGCCTGAGCTTCCCTCTCGGCTAAAGGCTGAAGCAGGGATTTTTCTTGCATCAGCAGAAGGCTAGGCAAGTCCTGCATGCTAGTGGCCAAACCAAAGAGAATTTTTAGCTTCCTAATTTCCCCTTAGACTCCTGACTTCCAACCAGTCATCAGAGCAAAAAATCTTCACAGAAATTTTATGGTTTTGGACTTTTGTCTTTTTGGTTGGGGATTTTTTTTTAGGGGGCTGGTGGTTTGGGGTTTTTTGCTTTTTCCCTGTTTATTTTTTATGGGGTTGTTTTTTTGGTTTTCTTTTTGCTGGGTTTTTTGGTTTTGTTTGTTCCTTTGTAGGGGTTATTTTTTGGTGGAGTTGGTTTATCTCCATCCTGAAGGAGCCCTTCTGCCCCACATGTCTTATTGATGTCATTTTTATGACATTTTTATGTTGCCACTACTACATATACAGTTTCTTTTCGTGAGAATGCTATATTTTTGTCAATAAAAACTACTGTGAAAGAATGTCAGGTTACAGGAGAAATAGAGAGCAGGAGGTGTTTCCCGTGTGCCCCCAAAGAAAAAAACAGATACTTTTATAACAATCTGTATTTCATATCCTAGTTTTATGCTTCTAAAGATGTTTCCAAGAGAAACACATCGAAGTGGCTTGATCAGATAAATCTGTACTGCAGGCATTTCTCAGGAGACAGCCTCCAGCCCATCCATGGTATATTCCTCAGATCCATGGCACTTTTTCGTACCTTCCCCACTCTTTCCCATGACTCTTAGAATCCTACCCATTGGCCCGATCCCTGCTCAGATCCGTCTCTAGGAAAACACATCAAGTCCTCTGGGATTCTGCAGCACAGCCCAATGAATCTGCTTCTTGCCCATAACAGCTGCCAGTGCTGAACTCTCAGAAAAGACCTGGTGGGGCTGAGAGCAGAGCCCAGTGGATTCTGTGTCTACCATCACCTGTTGGGACAAAAATGGCATTGATCTGCACCTCGGTGTGTCTGATCTCAAAGCCCATCCTGTTGTGGCATGAATGGGGGCAACAGTTTGTACGGGGCCCAGGCTGCCTGTGGCTTCTTCCCATTGCTTGTCAGTACACATGTTTGGGCTTTGCCAGCCTTGTTGTGGTCGCTGCCCTGTCCCTGAGGGCTGGCGGGACAGGGCTGGAACCTTCCTTAGCTCCAAGATGGGTGTCTGTGAGCTCAGCCTGCTCATGAAGGGTGAGGGTCCCGATGCTGAAAGCACTGTTGACATTGGTTATAGCATGAGCTGCTCTGGATTACAATTGGAAAGGCATTGTTTGGGCAATGTTTTGGCTGAAAGCTGGAGAAGATGTGCTCCTCTCCTGGGAATGCATCTCCCTGTGCTTTGTTTCCTGTCAAGAGAACTCTTCCAAGGGCTCTACACAATCAGTCTCTGTGCCAGCCATCTGCACTGCAGGGCTGCCTGTCCTGTTGATGTTGTTGCTGTTGTTGCAAGTAGCTGACTGCCTCCAGACACTGGGGCTGCCTTTTGTATCTCCTGGAAGCTGGGATCTCTGCTTTAAAGTGAGCATCTTGCATTTTGTTTCCCTCAGGGAAAATGGTGAACGTGGAAAATCCCAAGATGAAATACACTGAAATGGAATATATTGGCAAGGGGTGAGTCCAGCCACACTTACTTCTACACAACCATGGGCCAGGGGTTCTTCTGGTATATCACTGGTATATCAGGAGTTCCACTGGAATATCTATCCAGTGTGAAGTCAGGTCAGCTGCAAACATGTTCAGACACTGGAGATAGATTGTCCTATCTCTTCAGTGCTGCTCAGAACTTGTGAGGGTGCTCAGAAGGCATTGTCAGAGACATCTCCATGCTGCCAAAACCTGCCTACATCAAGGAGCAGGACCTGGAAGATCTCCTTGTCTCTCAAGTGTGGGACAGCTCTGTGTTAATTTCTTCAGTATTTTTGTATGTCTCAAAACCACACTGCCACACTAATGAATAAAGAAGAATCTTGCTTGCCTGAAAGGGCAACCTAGCCCCTCTCAAAGCTATGAGATAACAGTTCCCAGGAGAATTTCATTCAATCCACGGTTCTTGGAAGGAAACGCTCCATGCTCAGAATAGGAACCACAGAGTTTAGAAACTCAAACCTAAGATGAAAGAATAAATTCCCTTTAGGAGCTGAGGCAGTAAACCCCAGCGCTTCTGCAACCAGCCCAGGCACTGCCCATGCACTTGAGAGGAAAATGCATCATCTGCCTTCTGGCAGAGCCCTCCTGCATCCTGCAGGTTTTAGGCATTTACAGCAGAGATCTCCTGTGTGGGCCGGCTTTCACTCTAAGAAATAAACAGCTTCTCCTTTCTCTGCTTCTGTTATGTTTCTAGGCATTTTGGATCTGTGGTTAGAGCACTCAACCAAGCCACAGGAGGAGAGGTAAATGTCAACATCCCCCACAGACTCTGCTGCACTCAAGGCCTTTCCCCTCTGGTGTGAGCAGCTGTGGCTGGAGCTTTGGGTCGAGCTGTGCTGAAGAGGCACAAGAAACACAGACTGGTACCAGCCTGCAAAATACATTGGGGACAGTCTTTGTCCTTTTCAGCTGCCAGAAGGAAGTCACGCAGGGCAGCAGTTCATTTCAGAGAAGGATGTGCTCAGTCGCTCTCAATTGCTAAAACAAAGGTGGTGCCTTAGAGCATCTCACTGCTCTTTGGGGCTACAGCTTCAGAGTCCTGAATTCTCACTTCTGGTTGCCAGCAAATACATCTGAAAGTTACTGGTAGTTCTTTAGCCACCTGCAGTGCTGCACTTGGGAACTGCACATAGGGAGAGATCTAAGAGGCGTCCCTAGAAACTCGAAGCCCTGCCCATAGCCCAAGATGTAGCCACAGAGTATTAAGGCATGGATTACTTCTTCTGAATCCCATACAAAGCAGCAGGGAGTGGGCTCAGAGGTTTGTGGGTGATAGTTGAGACACCAGTGTCACCAAGTGTTCACGGCAAAACTTCAGTGGCCACATGTCCTGTAACTAGCCCCCAAGGGAGTGGAGAAATGGGCTATTGCAATGTCATTTCCTAATTACTGCAATGCCTAATCACAAGGCAGTTTGGCACAGCTCAACTGTGTCATTGCAAAATCACTTGCTCCATGTGCCTTTTGGCCTTGTGCCACCAGCTTCTCAAGTTACTGATTTTCAGTGTCATTTTAGGTGGCCATAAAGAAAATAAGCCTTAAGGGACAGCAGAGGAAGCAACTAACTGTTAATGAAATCACAATCATGAAGAAGCATAGGAGTCCCAGTGTTGTGAATTATTTAGACAGGTGAGTGGTCATGGTCTTATCCTGTGAATATGCATGTACATACTGCAAACATGAGAGGTTAAAAATCCACTTTGGTCACTTCTAGAAAGTAGAGCTGTTAATTATAATGTATTAATATTTCTCTACTCATCTGCAATGGATGAGAAGAGAGTGCATCTTGTCTGCATGAGTCTTCCCTGGCACACGTAGTTTGAAAATTATTCCAAAATTATTCAAAACCTGGATCAGCTGTATCGTACGAAGTTAATACATTCTAAGTTCACTGCCTCCACATTCTTTTGGGATTGATTTTTTAAAGTTTCTTCAATGCTGAATGATGAACCATCCTAAAGTGGATTTCCCTTGGATTGTTGCCCCTCTTTTTCTTTGCTATGCATGCCAGGAAGACTAGGTGCTTATTTCCAGAAACACCACGCGTGACAGGCTTTTGATCTGGGCTCTTACTAAACCACACTTTTCACTTGCTGGCCATCTAAGACATCTCCTTTTTCACAGCTGTGCCTTTCTCCCTGAGACTGCACAGATTGCAAACAAAGCACAGCCAAGAGGGAATGTCTATTCCTTTTATTCTGTCCTTGTCACAAAGGGCCTTGGAAACAAGAAGCCCGGAAGCAAAAAATCAACCTAGCCATGCATGTTTATCTTCACGCCCTTGTTTCTTTCTTTCAGCCACCTTCTGGGTGAGGAACTCTGGCTGGTCATGGAGTACATGGATGGAGGCGCTCTGAGCGATGTCATCAGGAAGACCTTCCTGACTGAAATCGAGATAGCAGTCATCAGTCGGGAGGTAAGCAAGCCCACCTGTGCTTCCAAGGGTTTGGGCAGGATTATCTGAGAAATAGGGGCTCAGAACAGGAGAGGTTTCACGTGCCAAACTTTGCTTCTGCGTTGCTGGTATGCTATGGGCACGTAAAAGCATCTCCAGTGAAATGCCTGGAGTGCCCCTGCACTCACTCTACTCAGTTCTTGTACTCTTATCTCCTGCTGTTGTATTCTCACTCTGCCTCTTGTATCTGCTGTTCTCCATCTTGCCTCCCTAAATTTTTGCCTGTCTTCACTGCATTCATTACTTGTAGAAGCAAGGTGCTGGTAGCAGTATTTGAAATGAACAGCAAAGGTAAAAAGAGAGACTATTTACTTTCAGTCCTCAGCTAAAAAGGATACTAGTGCAGCCAAAATGCTCTTTGCTTCTGAGCACATCCACTGCAGCAGCAGTCATCCTGGCTGGTTTGCAGGGGACAGTCTACAACAGCAGGTGCTGTTGCTCTTTCAAAAGGTGACATGCCTTTCCTTAGAAAGGTCCTGCTCTGCAAGTGTTGGAGCAGCAAATCTTCCTCTCAATGGCACTGTGTTCTGCCATTACTCGCCATTCTCCTGGGGAATGGGAACCTTTTAGAGTCTCTGTTTCTTTTCTGGTGTGATGAAATCACTGGGTTTGTCCCTCCTGGTTCTGTTTACTCTCTCAGTGCTTGCAAGGATTGGCTTTTCTTCACTCAAACCAAGTGATCCACAGAGACGTGAAGAGCGACAACATCCTTCTCAGAACCGACGGCTCTGTCAAGCTGGGTCAGTATATTCCTGGTCAGGTGCAGCTTTCAGGGATGTGGGGTGAGGGGCTGCTTTGAGTGGCTGCCAGCTCCCCAGGAATGGTGCTGGTGGCAGTGCGGGGACCCCCCGCTCTGAGCTGATGACATGGTTGCAAGGTGCACAGAGGTATGACAATGCACAAGCACTCAAGAGTGGTGTTGCTCTGTGTGTGTCCATTGCAGAGGGAGGGAGCAACAAGTCTAAAGCTTCCATAGAACAAAAGCCACTGCTGAAGGCAGTATACAAAATGTGGGGATTTGGCTAAAATCCTGAGGAGACAGAGCAGGGACAGTTGTCCAGGAGATTCAACAGCACATTCTCAAAGTTCTACTGGGCAATTCTTTTGCTTGGTTTCCTAATTGCACAGAATTCAAATAAAAGCAGTATTTTGCTTTCCCCTCAGCTGATTTTGGCATCTCTGTTGAGCTCAGCCCTGGGAAGAATAGACCGTCCTCGGTGGCCGGGACTCCTTGGTGGATGGCGCCTGAAGTGGTGATGCGTCAACCATATGGCCCCAAAGTGGACATATGGTCTTTTGGAATTGTGGGAATCGAAATGATAGAACGGAAAGTTCCCTACTGGAGCCAAAGTCCTGCCACGGTAAGGAGCAAATACTCACTGATCCCGTTTGTCTTTCTCACCTGCCCTGTGTTCTGCATGCCATTGGACAAAATCCCATTGCCATCTGCTGGAACTACTGCCACCAAGGTCCCCTCCTTAAAATGTCCCTGCAACACATCAGCATCTGCTGTAGTTTTGGTTGCATCAGTGTGGAACTCAAGCTATACCACATGCAAACAAACCCCATGCTCAGGCAACATTTTCCTTTGGGCTGTAAGTGGTTCCAGTTCTTTGGTCTGTGTAGATGGCCACAATAAAAGGAAACAAGCATCTTAGAATTGGTGCTATACTTCCAGAAATGAAGGAAAGAAAGCCAAACCTAACAGAGTTTCTAAAAGAGTGGTTTTAGTGAGGCACTGCATCCCCTGTGCAGTTTCTGCACACTGAGAAACATGCCTGGAACCTGAACATGAGGCTGCAAGGGCCACAGAGTCTCTTCTGCTTCTTGTGCAGTGTTGCTGAAACACTTAGTGACTGTGTTTCTCTCATAGCCCAAGCCACCTTCTCCACATCACCAAGCTGGAGCCTGGTGAGAGGGAGAGCCTGCCAAAACCTCCTGTTTGTTTCCTGGCATTTTCTGGGATGGGCCTTCCATTCATGCATTGACTTGTGTAGCTAAATGAGCAGAGGGTGTCCACAGGGATGGCACGCAGGAAAAGCTTTTCTGTTGCTGCGTAAGGAAGCTGAAATTTTCAGGCTGCTGAGAGACAGAGCTGCAGTGGCTCCTGTGTGCCCAAGCAGGCATTTTCATCCCCATACATTTGTGCATGCACCTTAATGTGTCTGTGTTGAATATGAGATTATAAATGTTTGTTTCCTTAGCTGGGGGTTAACTGATGGATTTCCTTTCTCTTCTTCCAATTACCATTGTTTTCAAGAAAAGGGCAAAAAACTTGATGAGTCTTGTTGTATGGCAACTGGGCTGAAGGGACCCACAAGCACTGCAGAGATGCCTTTCATGTCCTAATCCTTGGAAAGAGTTAACATAGCAAAGTCCCCCTTCCAAAATGCTGCCAAGTTGGTGTGAATCTTCAGAGAAGCAAATGTGCTTTTGCTGATGTAGTTCCCAACTAACTAGGTCAATCAATGGAATTGGCTGCCAAGGCAAGATCTGTGGGATGATGGCAAAGCTGTGGCTGCATCAGAGTTTGGTTTTTTGTTGGTAAAGGAAAGTCATCTCTGGGTCTCTGCCAGGGCAGAAACTGCCACTGAAGAAGAGAGGTTAAACAATGGCTTCTGGGAGGGCAGTTACAGATGGGAAAGAAGCAGGTGGAGCCTTGTGTTTCCTGTTTCTCCAGACTAAATTCCTGATAGCCACAGCAGGGACGCCACAGCTGCGGCAGCCCAAGCTCCTCTCGGCTTGGCTGCGTGACTTCCTGAGCTGCTGCCTGCAGAGAGACGAGGAGCGGCGCTGGTCTGCCAACGAGCTGCTGCAGGTAAAATGCCAAGGGGCTGAGGTGAAACAGTGTGCGAGGGATGGGCTCCTCCTCCACCAAGGTCCGAGGCCTCAGATGAGCCCCCTTCCTCCTCACCTCCACTCTTGGTGCTCTTCAAATGAAAATGCTGAGGAGTGCTAGACTGGGCTGGGCTGGCAGGGCTCTGTAATGTCCTTTGGTCCAAGTGTCCTGCAATGAGCAGGGACATCTTTAGAGGGATCAGGTTGCTCAGAGCCCTTTCCCACCTGACCTGGAATGGTTCCAGGGATGGGGCACCTACCAGCTCTTGGGACAGCCTGTGCCAGGGTGGCACCCTGCTCTGAGTAAACAAGTGTCCTTAGACCTACTCTGATTAGATCCCCTTTGTGTTTGAAACTATTTGCCCACATTCTATTGTAACTGGCCCTGTTAAAAACGGTGTCCCCCACTTTCTTCAAAGCCACTCTGAAGTCTTGCAAAGTGGCAATAAAGTCTCCCTGAGTCCCGTTCTTCACAAAACTGAATACTTCCACCTCTCTCTGCAGAAGATAGGACAGGTGTTCTATTTTCTTGTTCTTTCTGTTGCCCTGTTTTTTAATTTGGTGGTGTATTCTGTTATATCTAACAGCAAAAGAATTGACGTAGAGCATTGTAGAGAGACATGAAATGGTGGTGGAGGAAGCCACGGCTGCCAGTCCTGGCAGAGCACTCTGGAGAGATTTGGCTGTGGGCAGGAGGGGCTGTGAGGGACTCACTCTGAGCCTCTGAGGGGCCCTGGTTTGTGCCCCGCACCCCACCCTTAGAGGTTTCTGGCACACAAACAGGGAGAGCTGAGAGGAACTTGTCCCAGCCCCATCTGCTGCCTGGCACGCTCAGGCAGAGGGGAACTGGCCCAGGCTGACTGCCAGGTTGTGTGGCAGAGAGGGAACTGCAGGACCCAGCGCCACTCGGCTGGCCCTGCTGGGAAGGAAGGTGCCATGCAGCACAGGAGGGGCAGGGCATGGAAAGGCAGACACTGCTCTGTGTGCCTGTGGAAATTAGCACAAGACAGGGACCTATGGGAGTCATTGGAGCTTCTTGAAAGGAAGAAACCCCAGGGACAGAAAGCACCCTTTCTAGAGCACTGGCAGGGCAAAAACCCCAGCAAGGTGAAGAAACCAGAATAAATGGATGAGTGGGATTCTGGGCCGGGTTTGCCTGTGATGGCAAGGTCCTGCACATGACAACTGAGGAGCAGATGGTCCCATTGTTTTCCTTTCTGGGTCTTTCTAGGACCTAGAGGAATCCTGATGGAGTATGTGAGGCACTGTGCTTGGAAGGTCATGGTTCACTGTTCTTTGTTGTTTTTTTTTCCCTTTGGACAGCATCCATTTGTAACATCAGCCAAGCCAGTATCCATCCTGGCACCACTTATCACCGTCCTGAAGAGGATGCAGCAGAGAAGAATGTAGCAACCACGTAGAGATGTCATCACCACAAGGAATTTTGAGGACTGGAGGATTATAGGAGGAGGATTGTTGATAAGGTTTTATAGAATAGGATTTTAGAGGAGGATTGTAGAGTAGGATTTTTGGAGAGTTTTGTGGAATAGGATTGTAGAGTAAGATTGTTGAAGAGTTTTGTGGAATAGGATTGTAGAGGAGCATTGGTGAGTAGGATTGTTGAAGAGTTTTGTAGAATAGGATTGTGGAGTAGGATTGTGGCGTAGGATTGGTAGAGTAGGATTGTTGAAGAGTTTTCTGGAATAAGATTGTAAACAAGGATTTTCATTAAATAAAATTTCTGAAAAATAAACTCACTTGGAAGACTGCCCTCTTTCTGACCCCTTCAGAAAACTCAACATTTCCTTCTGAATTACCAGCTGTTTTTTATGGGTGTTAAGTCACACTTATGGCTTCTTTTGTATGTTTTTTAAGTAGGGGAAGGCTCTTCTTCATTCATCCTTTCCAGACCACACTGTCTTGGGAATGTGGCCAACTAGGCAGCTTTTGGCCAGCTGTAGTATTTCTAGTTGAGGCAGAAAGGGCAATGGCATTTGCAGGAAAAAGCAAAGGGCAAGTGGTGCAGCCAAAACATCCTGTGCAGATGCAGGCCTTCAGCTGTGACTCCAGAGCATTTGGGTGCCTGCCACTTGGATTTGTATCGTGAAGGGCAATGTCTTTGGCTGGAGGAGAGCCTCGCTCAGCGGAGAAAGCAGAAAGATCAGAGAGGTGCTCTGAAAGGTCTCCTGCGGTGCAGAGCTGTCAGCGAGTGTGAGCTGAGAGCGGGCCCGGCCCTGCCCGGCGTGGAGCCGCAGCAGAGCCCTGGCAGAGCCCGGAGCAGCCTGAGCCTCGGCAGGGCCAGGCTGCAAGGAGGCCCTGGTAGCTGCAGGAGGCACAGCCCGGCCCTGCGTGCCTCTTGCTGGCAGCGGGCGCATCCTCCGCTCTCAGAGCCCAAGCGCAGCCGGCTGCTCCCGAGGGCAAGCGGAGCCCTGCTGGGCACAGCCCAGCCTGGAGGCATTGGCCCTCTGGAGTCTGCCCGAGGAGAGAAAGGCCAAGGGCAGCCGAGGCCCGCTGGCCTGGCTCAGCATTCCCACTCTTGTGCCGCTGCCCTGCGACTCCTGGCAAAGGTCAGCAGTGTGTGCAGCACCCTGGGCACCGGGGCAGGGAGCCGGGCTGCTCGGCAGGCTGGAGCACAGGGCAGCGTCCTTCGGGCACGGCACTTGTGCCAGGGAAGCCGAGGCCAGCGGGAGGCAGGGACAGCTTGTCAGCTCACGGCTGCAGGAGCCAGTGCCTCACACAGCTCTGGGAGGCAGCGCCTGCAATCCTGCAGCTCTGCACTGAGCCACAGCAAAGCTGGGAGCTGCAGAGTGCTCTGCAGAAATATTCAGGGCCGGCAGGCCAGCCTGCTTTGTGCTCCCTGGCACACAGCAAGCGCTGTGCCACACCGCAGCTCGGAGCTGCTGGGAGAGAGGTGTTAGAGATAAACTCTTAGGTACAATTAAATGGAGACAAAGTCATTAAAGCAAAAGAGAACCTTCTTCTTAGCAGAAGGCTCCTCTTGAAGCCAATAGCAGGTTTCTGAATATAGCAGGAATTGGATTAAACCTAAAAGTCTGCCACTGCTATGACTGAAATACCAATTTGCATGTTTTCTTATTTCGGAATCAAAATATGACCATGGGCTTTTAATGTTGGGTTTTTTGCAGCTAAGAGTGCAGATGCAATAATCACAGAACTCAGGTCATTTGAGATTACAGAAAGGTTAAAAACTATGCATGGGAAGGTAATAACAGGAATTTCTATCTAATAACAAATGGATTGTCCTGCAGCCTTGAGGTCATATCCTTCTACCCTTCCCAAATGAAAACCTATTCACTGAAGACCAATCATCTTCCCAAAACCATGTTTAAATTAATTGGACCTGTTGATTAGCCCATGTAAATTAGATCTTTCGCTTTTATTTTCACTGACAAACTCTGATTCAATGTCAAATTATCAATCTTTCAAGGAAAAACTGTACCATGCAGAGTAAAACCCAGGGCAGAGGCTTCTATACATAGGGTTGCCAAACCCTCTGTGACAGCTCCTGCTAGCTTCCTACATCAGCCAGAAGGCAACTTCGCTGCAACACAGACTTTCTTAATATTGGTGACATTTTCAAATCCATAGACACTGCTTGTTTTCAAAGTCCTGAAAAGTGCATTCTAAGTTCATGAAAGCAAACACAGAAGCACGGATTTGGTTTAGGAGAGAAGGTGTTTGTGCAGTTGGATAACAGCTTACATGTTGAAGTGTCGGGGGGGATTTCTATGTTTGCGCTCACCTTGTTTGAGACAATGAGCGCAGTGTCACCTGTGCATCCCTGGATATGCCTTGAAGGTGCAATGCTTAATTTGTAATCAAAAGGGAAATGTATCTAAATGTATTAGGATAACCAGTTACTTTGTAAATAGACTGATAGAGAAACTTAGCAATTTTTGCTGGAGAATGGTTGCAGGAGAGGGGTCATGGATCAATGGAACAGTTATTCATTGATACCACTGTTTAAGACCCCAGAATCAGAATCAGCCTGTGTCTGGCCTGGGAACAAAGCTTGGGAAACAGGCTCTGTGTCTAGGCCTGGGAAACTGTACAAGGTCTCTCTAGGCCTGGGAAATAGAGCAAGTTCGGAATGAGATAATAAGGACAGGCATAGCCTCGAAGATATGCTCTGTCCTTGGAAGGCATGACTTAGCAATGAGAACTTGGCTTGGAGAACTTAGCTACAGCTGTAACCACCCGTAGGAGAAGTAAAACAAAGACCTTTGTAAACTTGACCCATGAGAGCTGTTGCTGACTTTGCTTGTAGCAAACCCTATATAAACGGACAGGATTTTTGAATAAAAGAAGCTTGCTTATCAATCATACTGACTGTGCTTGTCTTCCCTCCGCCCGCGTAATCACCACTTGTCCATTCTTTGTACAGAACAATCTTCTAAACCTTTTTAACTTAATGTGACCATGATACATTCCTAACCTTCATATTGCAATATATTTTCTAATTACATGATTCTGTAAGCCCTTGTAGACCATGTGCAATTTCTACAAGAGGTTGTCATCAGCCTCTGGTGGTCGTTTTGGATGAAGGCTCAGAAGGCTTCCTCGGGCTTCAGCTGTTTTACCTCTGTTTCTGCACATGCTCTACAAGATTGTCTGCTCAAATAGGCACTGGTGAGTCTTTTGCAGTTAGCTTGTTCTGCTAAATTTGCTGATTTCTAGAAAGTGCTTCATTCCCATCCCTGGGTACAAAGTAACTACTTCTTTCTGCACAGCTTTTAGCATAGCTCAAGCATTATCTCATTGCCTCGGCACCTAAAAGAAGGTAGGGAGGAGGGGGCAAACCAGTGAGAGTGATGGGTCATTATCTTGTTAGCCAGGTATCAATTCTTAGATTTACTAAGGGCTATTCTTGTCCATAAAGTACGTGCGGGGATACCACAAGGACAGAGGCAACGCGTGGATTTGGAGCGCTGGGCTTGGCACCAAAGTCCTGCTCTTGAGAGGGGTGCAGGGACACAGGGAATGTCAGAGGACAATGAGAGACGGGGACATGAGGCCATAATGGGCCAGGCATGATCCTGCACAGGATGGCAGCAAAGACACTTCCTCACCATGGCTCTGGCACTCCAGGGCACCCCAGAAAGGGCCGAGGAGTCCTATGTGTAACCAGGAGAGAAGACTGACATCACTGTGGGTCCCAGCATTCCCCAGTCCCTTGCTGGCCATTCAGTGCACACTGGGGACGCTGGGCATGTGTGGGACATGGGGATGGGGTGCACAAAGTTAAAGGGGGACCCCAAAGTGGAAGGAGTGGAAGCCAAAATCGCTGGGTGGAGATGCCCAAAGAGGAGGTGTGGTATCCCAAAATGAACGGAGGACACCAGAAAATTGGGGCGATCCCTCAAAAGGACACACAAAGCTGTTCCCTCCCTCCATTACTTACCAACAAGAACTATCTACCAACTGCGATAATCACATCAGGACCATTTACACTATAACCAGCTAAGAACAGGACTGAAGAGTAGTTTTGTAGAGTAGGATTGTAGAGTAGGATTATAGTTTAGGATTGAAAATAAAGCTTCTGAAACTTTAACTTGCCTGGAAGATTCCCTTTTTTTCAGCCTGTGAATACACTCAGCATTTCCTTCTGAGTTGTCAGCTGTCTCTTAAAGCTACAAAGTGACATTTCTTGGTGCCTTTGGTAAGGTTTAAAAGTGGGGATGGCTCTTCTTCATTCATGCCCTCCAGACTACACTGCCCTTGGCATATGGGCCACTGGCCCCACTTGGCACATCTGTGGCACTTCTAGATGCAGGCAGGAACCAAAGCAGAAGTGGTGCAGCCACAGACATCTCTGTGATGTCACTTCGGTCCTATGAGCTCCCACAGCTTTTTGTGATGTCACAATGACATCACTGTGATGTCACAGAGCTGCCTGCGATGTCGCATGGACATCCCTATGATGTCATACTGACTTCTCTGTGATTTCACACAGCTGTCTGTGATGTCACACTGACCTCTTGGTGACGTCATACAGCTCTCTGTGATGTGACATGGACATCACTGTGATATCACACAACCTCCTGTTATGTCACACAGACATCTCTGTGATGTCACACAGCTCTCAGCGCTGTCACATCCACATTTCTGTGATGTCAGGATGACATATCTGTGATGTCACACAGCTGTCTGTGATGTCACACTGACATTTTTGATGTCACAGTGACATCATTGTGATGTCACACAGCAGTCTGTGATGTAACCCTGACATCTCTGTAACATCACACAGCTCTCTGTGATGTCACACAGACATATCTGTGATGTTACACTGACATCAGAGTTATGTCAAACAGCTGTCTGTGATGTCACACTGACATTTCTGGGATGTCACACAGACATCTCTGTGATGTCACTTGGACTCCATGAGGTAAAAAATCTTTTTTTGGTGTCACAAAGTCATCTCTGTGATGTCACAGAGCTGTCTGTGATGTCACACAGCTCTCTGGCATGTCACAATGACAACACTTTGATGTCACACAGCTGTCTGTGATGACGTACTGACATTTCTGGGACGTCACACAGCTCTCTCTGGTGTCACAATGACATCTGTGTGACATCACACAGCGCTCTGTGATGTGACACTGACATCTCTGTGATGTCACACAGCTCTCTTTGATGTCACAATGACATAGCTCTGATGTCACACAGATTTTTGTGACATCACAATGACATCACTGTGATGTCACACAGCTGCATGTGATGTCACACAGGTATCGCTGTGATGTCATTTCCACCCCATGAGTCCACCCAGCTTTTTGTGGTGTCACATGGACATCTCTGTGATGTCACACTGACATCTGTCTGATGTCACACAGATTTTTGTGATGTCACAATGACATCACTGTGGCATCACACTGCTGTCTGTGAGGTCACACAGACATCTCCCTGATGTCACCCTTACATCTCTGTGATGTCACACGGACATCTCTGTGATGTCTCAGAGACATCTCTTTGATGTGACTTCGACCCCATGAGGTCACACAGCTTTTTGTGGTGTCACACAGACATCTCTGTGATGTCACGTTTACATTTCTCTGACGTCATACAGCTCTCTGTGATGTCACAATAACATCTCTGTGATGTCACACAGCTGTCTGTGATGTCAGTGTGACATCTGTCTGATGTCACACAAATTTTTTGTGATGCCACAATGACATCGGTGTGATGCCACACTGATATCACACAGACATCTCCCTGATGTCACCCTTACATCTCTGTGATGGCATACAGCTGTCTGTGATTTCACACTGATATCTCTCCATGATGTCACCTGGATATCTCTGTGACATCACACAACCTCCTGTGATGTCACACAGATGTCTGTGTGATGCCACACATCTCTCTCTGATGTCACACTGACATCTCTGTGATGTCACACAGCCATCTCTGTGATGTCTCAGAGACATCTCTTTGATGTCACTTTGACCCCATGAGGTCACACAGCTTTTTGTGGTGTCACATGGACATCTCTGTGATGTCACGCTTACATCTCTCTGACGTCACACAGACATCTCTCTGACATCACACAGCTCTCTGTGATGTCACAATGACATCTCTGTGATGTCACACAGCTGTCTGTGATGTCACCCTTGCATCTCTGTGACGTCACACAGCTCTCTGTGATGTCACACAGACATCTCTGGGATGTCACAATGACATCACTGTGATGTCACACAGCTGTCTGTGATGTCACACAGACATCTCTTTGAGGTCACACTGACATCTCTGTGATATCACACAGACATCTCTGTGATGTAACTTTGACCCTATGAGGTCACTCTACTTTTTGTGGTTTCACACTCACATCTCTGTTGTGAGAACTTAAAATGTCTCTCAGACATTTTTAGAGGTTCCAGGCCTTGGTCAGAAGCATTCTAGACCCCAGAAGGCAGCTGGAAACAGCTGTGATTTCGAGTTTGAGCCAAGGAATGAATTACCAGCTTTGAAGGCGGAACGAGCAGTCACAAAGGGTTAGATAGTATAGTAAAAGTAGTTACAAAACAGAGAGGAGAATGTTTTAGTATTGTACAGGGGGGTTTTAGCACCTGTACAGGGGGGTTTTTACTTTGTACATGGGGGTCAGAAGTTCTAAGATGGAGGAAAGTGGGCTGATCCTATTCTTCCTCATTCTTCTTCCTTGCCTCCATGTTCTTGGTGATGTTGGCATTCACAGATTGGTTTAGAGTAGAAAAGCACTTGGTAATATTGGTAGTAGGTATTGGGGAATAATTGTAAACATGTTATATGTAATATATCTTATGAAAGATAGCAGCAGCCCTGGGTGGGGGGGAGAGAAGAAGAAGACACTGGACAGTGAGGGTGTCAGGAGTGTGTGTGTCTCTGCCGGGGCCGCTGATCAAACAGCCGCAGCCCGCGAACACAATCTGTTAGATAACTCGCAATAAACTGCCTTGAGACCAAACAACAAGAGGCTGTGGAGTTTTTCTTTGGAAGCACGGGTTGGAGGAGAGACTTTACCACCACTCAAGACCCCAGACCAAACCCAGGGTTCTCACAGAGGATCAGAAAATTCTTTTGGGGTTTGGCTCATTCTCTCTTATTTTCTGCATTACTCAGAATTCTCCCCATTTGGGTCTACTTCTGGATTAGGAGTCTCATCAGCTCCTCTGGACATCTTAGCCCTCAGTTTAGAGAAGCTGTAGACTGTATAGAGGAAGCTTACTAGATTAAATATGACGAAAGTGGTCTCTTTAACATTCAGAGGAAACTGACCATTTTCAAAAAGGGAAATAACAGATTCAGAGAAGAAGGAAAGGAAAGGCTGGAAAGCTTCATCCCTTGTTTCTCCTCTAATCAACTGGGTGTCATTTCTAATAAACCCCCAAAACATGCTACTGGAACTGGGACCTAGGCTAGGATGAAGAAACTATAAACCAAATATATCTTGGACAGACTTCAGTACTCTTGTTAACAATAGTGCAACTTCTTTATTGCTAAAGTTCAATACTAAATTCTGTAATCTTAGACTAACTAATCCTATGTTTTTAACAAATAATCATCTACTCAATCCTAACTTGAAGAATCCTAAAAACTTAATCTTCTTTTAAAATAAAACAGCCTGATTTCATAGATGTTTCCTTGCTGAAGCAGACGACTGGTGCCAGGACTCCACTTGCTGCTTGCCAAATTCAGATACTCATTGCTAAATGTGGGACAGCTTTTTGTGGAGGTACTGGCATCTGCTCTTCATCTCAGAGTAGCTGGGGCTACCCTAGGAAGAAGAAATAAATAAAAAATAAAAAAAATCAGGCATGTCAGCATTTCTGCAGAGTTTAGGATTTCCTGACCTTTTCTTTAAAATAGCCTTGAGGCAGACTCAGAGGTTACCAAGCCAGGCCAGTCTGGTTTTATTCATGTAAAGCAGTAAAAATACTCTCAGATTGACTTTGGAGCCTCCTGGGAAGTTTGCAAACTGAGGCTGTTCTTTTACAACAAACTCTAGACAAGTCTGAAACCACAACAACAACCCAAAGCCCAGCAGTGGCTAAAGAGGGCAAAACTCATTCATGCTTAAAGCCACTGAAGGGACTCAAACCTTCTCCATCAAATCAACAGGTGTGAGGTTTATCAAGCTCATGATACAAATCCAAGATGAAGTGGCAATGAGAATAATACTGTCACACCAAAGCTTCTGCTCTTCTGGGCCTGAAGATCCAGTTCTCTTTGGAATGACAAAAACTCATTCCACATGGGAATGAACACTTCAAATCATCTTGAGATAAATATTTACAAGCAATAAATCTTTACCAAGTTAAAATTCAGTACAAGAAGAGACAACAACAAATGCCAGGGATGCATCCCAGGCCAGATGCACCTGACTGGTGTGCAGGACAAGTTAGAAGAGAAAACTACAGTTGCCTTTCAACATTTTGAGAGGTTCCTGAGAAGCAGTAGCTTGGACTACTGGCCTCTGCCCAGTGACATTAGCTAGCAAGAGCCCTAGCACGGGCCTCACTGCACTGCTCCCCTGCAGGGCCAGGCTTGCCCTCAGCCTTCCACAGAGCATCCCTGGCTGCATCCAGTGCGAGCCAGAGCCCTGCCTGCTCCAAAGGCCACAGCTGCCCCACAGCCCCAGAGCTGCAGGGGCCTGACTGCCCTTGCCAACATCACTGCTCTGAGACAAGCTGGGCGCAATTTCCAGTGTTTTATACCACACACACACACACACAGACAGACAGTTCTCCCTCCCCTCCTGCACTGCAAATGCAATGAGGGGATGCAGCACCACTGCTGCAGCTGAGCCTGTGCAACTGCACTGCAGGAAGGGAGGGCCTATGCGGGCCTAACCCACCTCGGTGTTCATCTCAGCTTTTCTCCCTGCCTGGCCCATCTCCTCCTTTAGCTTTCTATCCCTCTAGTTCACATTTACTATTAAATAATGTCTGTACTAGTGACTCTGGAATAGAGTCTTTCTTGCACCTTAATTCATGCAGAGGCTTCCCTTAATCATCAAATCTTTACTCCATCATTATCCACACTGGAGTTAGGAAAAGCTGTACACTGATACCTTCATTGAGATCCAAGGGACACTACTACTTCAGCCTCCCGAATTCTTTTCACATCTTTTTTCACATGGTAGTCTTCAGCACATGATTGCTGTCATTGTAGAACTCAGAAATTTGTGTCTTTCTTAAACCCAAAAGGTGCAGGGGAAATGGAGCCAACATTTGGAGACAGGTAGGAAGTAGAATGGGATGTCAAAGCCAGCAGCCAGGAAGAAGAGCGGCCACCAGGTGCTGGCTGGAGGTAACTGAGCTACTGCTCAATCCTCTGCTTCTTGCTCATCACAGGTCTGGTCAAGACAGAACCCCGTTTCTACAACAATAACAAAACAATTCATTACTCTCTGACCCAGATCAGGTTTTGCTCCATTCTAAAAAAGCAGGATTTGTGAACTAGCAATGGTTGAAAAAACATGTTTTTTTTTTTTTAAAAATACCTGTTAAATAATGGAAAACCTCCAGGAAAATATCTGCTCTATTGCATTCCTAGTTTCTCATCTTAGGACTTAGCAAGTCCTTCTCCATGTCTACTGTTAAAAGGCTTTGGGAGGTAGCTCCCACTCCCTTCAGCATCTCCAGCAAAGCCTCCCCCAAAGGGGATGTCCTGTAAGTTTTATCTAGGTCCCAATTTCTGCTTGTACACACCAGGAAAATACTCAGCTTTTGCTGTCAAACTCCCACATGACTTACTGAAGAGGCACCTGGCTGTTTTAGAGTTTTATGTGTTAAAGATCAGATTAGTGCTTCGCTATAAGAATACAGGAGTGCGGGGTGTGATGGCTGGTTGTGAATTCTCATCAGGATGAACAAAGACAGCAGCCACATGTCAGGAAACTCTTGTGCTTTTAGGTAGAGTAGTCTAAGGTCCAGCAGGCTACCTGCTGTGCAGACTCAAAAGCTGTTGGCGAACAAACCCTTAAATTTGCACAAGAGAGTTTCACAAGTGCTTCCCAATAAGCCCTCAGTGCTGCTCAGTGCCCTTCAATCATCTCTCAGCTCCTCCCAAGGACCTTCTCAAAGCTGCTGACTCACAAGCCACAGCACATGGCCACAAGCTCCCCACACCCACTGCAAACTTCTGAACTGAGCATGGAGTAGAACAGGACAGCCGTGTATGCCCAGGCAGAGTGAGGGAGGAGTGAAACAGAGACAGAGGAGGGACTGAGGGAATATCACCATTCTGTAGATCCTGTGTTGGTGCAGCCACGTGGATAGTGCAGAGCTGGAGTCAGCAATGAGGGTGACAGAGAGACAGAGGGACAAGAGGGCAAGAGGGCCCCATCTGCCCGGCCCTGGGGCAGCCTCTTATGTACAGGAGATTTTTCCTGCAGAGCCAGCCTTTTGAGGCCTCCTCCAGGGAATGAGTTGAGGTGGGGACTGAACTCAAGTCTTCAGGCAGAGGAGAAATTTGGCTCAGGACAGTGCTGCTCCACCCCTGCAGGATCCTCTCTTCTCACCACAGCCTTTCTGTCACAGCACTTGGAATGTCTGAGGCAAAACATGCTTAGGCCTGCTCCTGCACATTCACATCACAGCTTTTATACCACCAGCAAGTCTGCTGAAACTTTACACAGCGTACAGAATATTAAAAATGCACAAAATACCTGAGCAGGTCTTGCTGGAGCGTTTCTCTCCGAAGGCCCTGGAGATGTTGCTTGGCTGCTGCTGGTGGGGCTCTGAGATGGAGCTGTTTTTCTGTAAGGATGGTCCAATATTTCAAGTTACAAGGCCTAAATATCAACTGTCATAGTCCTTTCCTTGCAGAGCTTCAGTGCCAGGACTCAAGGAAACAGCATGAAGATGAGTTGAAGGAGCTTTAGGCAGGATATCAGGAAAACATGCGTGTCCCAGAGGGTGCTTGAGCACTGCAGCAGGCTCCCCAGGCCAGTGGTCACTGCAGCAAGGCTTCAGGAAGTGTTTGGACAGCACTCTTGGGCACCTGGTGTGATTCTGTGCAGGGCTAGGATCCTGGCAGGTCCCTGCTACCTCAGCATATTCTAAGAACCTAGGCTTCATTTCCCAGGGCTAATTGAATTCTAATTTAAAGTAGAGCAACATGTAAAGCTTGGACCTATATCAAGGAGGTTTCCTAACATATTTTACCCAAGTTCAATTTGATGGTATAATTCATTCTCTCTCTTTTGCCACTAGCTTGGGGCCTATAAGGAGTATGAAGATCCCAAGCTATTCCCAAGGCTTTCCTAACTTCTTGTACCCCTTCTGCAATAAAGTGGGAACCTCTATCTGATGACATTCCTAAAGGCACCTCAAATCTAAGTATTGTTTTATTCAACAATATTTTAACCACTTCCCTAGACTGATTGGTGTGACAAGGGAAGTCTTCTGGCCACACAGAAAAGGTACCCACCATAACTAGGAGAGATTTAGACCCCTATTTTCTGGGAAATTCTGTAAAATCCATCTGCCACTATTCACTTGGAACATCCCCAGATTTTATGGCTCTCAGCACTACATTGTAAGCTGTGTTAGGGTTGTCTCTTTTACAAACTATACATTTTTGGAGTCTTGATTGTACAATCTGAGCCATTTCAGACCCAAATATAGATCTTTCCAATGTTTCAAAAGTTTTTCAGTACTCCAATTAATGGCTTTGTGTTTGAAATCCACTTTGTCATGTAAGAGTGATTCTGGGACTACTCTTTGCCCAGCTGGGATAACTGCCCAGCCTTATGGTAATAATAACACTAAAAGGAGAGTGTACAAGAGGTGAACAAGTCACACATGATTGTTCACCATACAGAACTTGGCACACCCCATGACTAATGGCACACCGGCGGAGGAAGAACAAACCCCTTCCACTTCCCCCTGCCACGTGGCAGGTGATATCCAATTACCCCAAGGTTCTGGCCATGCTCCTCCTGGCTGGTGAAAAATTTACCCCCGTTCTGGCTGGATCCAGGACATGGGATCTGCCCTGCGGGTCCTGGCTCTTCTTCTGGGCGAGAGACCTCCATGGCATCTGCCCGGCAAAAGGGACTTCAGGACAACCTACTACTTATTGACATTCCCCCAGTGCCCCTGTCCCAGCAACCTTTTTGCCTCTAGAAAACTTTGAAGAGAAGTAGTACTTAGGTACAGTTCTGCACATTCTGAACTGGCAGGAAGGTGACCCACATGTCACTCTAGGCACATGTGCAGCACGGACAAAGAAAGTTTTTGAGGGGCCTGGGTCTCAAGGTCTTTTGTTCCAGGACTACCACCTGTTACTTTCAGATTCTGCTCAGGGATAACCAGTGATGTCCTTTTTGTTCTACATGAGACATAACCATGTGTGGCACATAAACTGTCACATTTTTTCCCATTTATTTTCAAGTATATTCTATCAATCAGGACCACGGTGGCTCCTGCTCTGAGGTGCAGTGGCCATCCCTCTATACATAGGTTAGCTGTCTTTTGAGAAATAGGCTCAAAATACCACAGGGTTACTTCCTTCATTCCCATTCTTTGAGCTAAAGATGGAATTACTGTGCAAGGCAAAGGTACTCATGTATGAACAGTGCAAAGGGGTCAGTCACATCTGGTAACTCCAGAGCAGGAGTTGTCATCAATAACCTTTAAAATATATAGAAAGGTTGTTGGACATTCTGGAGTCCAGTGTAACACCTCCATGGAATCCTTTCATGACTCATACACAGGCCTTTCCAATAGTTCATAACTGAGGATCCATAATCAACACCATCCAGTCATTCCCAAAAAGGGACACAGATGTGGCCTCTGGTGTTTGACAAATTGCTTCCTCCCTTTCTTTCCCCAGACTGCACTGTCCTTGTGAGTGAGGCAGCCAGGAGATGAGACATGGGGAGATCTAGACATGGTCTTGAAAAAAAATATAAGATGTCATTGAAAATGTGCTTTGGATGGTAATATTCAACACATTCTTAACTACATGCTCTTATTATCTCTCCTGGTAATGACTGGACATCGTTTTTTTGGTGCCAGCTGACTTAAATCAGGAATAATCTTGGGTAGGGGGAAAATGACAATAAAACCATCATAAACTGAGTATAAAATGTTATCTACATGTGTCAGTAACTTCAATGGCCAGCTGCAGTCAGCATAATTATCAACCTGTAACTGTGCTCAGGGCCAGCATGAGCCTTTCCATGTCAGCTCCTCCTGCACAGCACATGGGGGCCTGGGCATGCTGCTGACTTGTTTCCTTTTAGGAGACTGGGATGAGGAAAGGTCAGGTTTTGTCAAAGAGATAATATTTGAGTGACTGTGTATGTGCTGGAAGCCTCACAGACTGATTGGTCCATGACAGGATTGCCCAGTGCTGGGGGGGCTGCACCTTGCTGCCCTGGATAGGGGTGTTAAGCTGCTCTTTTGCCTCAGAGAGAGCCAAGTGCAGCACTTTTGTGCAGAAACACTTCATTAGCCCTGGTTTGCAAAGCTACTGCAGCAACTGGTTTGGCCAGAGCACCCCTTTCTGCACTTGGAAATGAGCTGAGTCAGTCATGGGATAAGACAGGGCATTCCCCATGTGTGCCCGTTGTGAACTCCCTGTGCCCCAGCTGTGTGGCGTCCCGCTCCTCAGTGACATCCCACCCAGCCTGGAACATGGAACTCCCCGTTTCCAAGGACACGTGGCCATTGTCACCAGCACACAGCAGGACCGGTCAGACCCCTCAGCAGCAGCGTTGAGAGCAGAGGTGTCAGAGCAAGAGCGAGTGTTGTTCCAGCTTGGTTGGTTCTAGCGCACGTTGTTCAAGAGGCCGATCCACACACTGAGTGGCGGTAATTATTTACAGTTCTGTGCAGAAATGGGGGGACTCAGGGACAAATTCACACACATTTTCCTAACAAATATTTTGCATTTTGCAGATTTCTCAGCAGGCTCAGTGGCTGTGTGGGAGCCGGAGCACCCGAGGCAGAGCGGGATGGCGGAGCCGTGGGCCTGGGCACAATCCAGAGCGTTCTGCACTGCGTCCCACAGGGCCCCTGACAGCACTGCCGTGCCCGTCAGGGTGACCCAGAGGCCCCAGGACCAAGAGGTGAGGGGCAGGTGTCGGGCGCTGCGGGCTGCCAGCGGGTGGGGGCTTGGCCATGGTGTTGGTGTCGGGTGCTGCTGACCCCGCGGGACCTGTTGGGCAGGGCTGGGGCCCCACTGGTGCTCCAAGGGCTCCTTTGAGGCAGCGGCCCGGGTGGAAGCAACTCACAGGGATCACACGGAAGAGGTGCCAGTGGAATGGGAAGTTCTCTGAGGGATGTGTTTCTCAGGGATGACACTGAGGAGGTGCCAGGCAAAGTCAGATGTTCTCCACGCTGGGACACTCAGGAAATTCATGCTCTGGGCATGGCTCTTGGTCAAAATGCATGGATTTCTCATTGTTCCTTGTTTGCACTGTACTCACAGAACATGGCAGGAGAAAGGAAACTCTCTAACAATATTTTTTAGATTTAGGAGTAGCCATTTCTTTATTCTCAGCTGTGATGCATAGTGGAGAACTCCAGCCACATGCACACCATTTTCAAAGCTTTTCCAAACAAAGAAATTTTAGCATTTTTAGCTAACAAAAAAATTAATCTTCATTGGTTCTAAATTACATATTTTCTTCAATTAAGTAATATTCTACTGTCTATTCGGTATTGATGTCTCCCTTCTCATGAAAATTAATGTGCATCTTTCAGTCCATTTATCATAGCTTTTTAGATTTTATCTCAGACAATTCTGCCTACAGAATGAAGCAGTTGGATGGCAGTACTTGTTTTTGTTAAAAATGTACTTAGACTGATGAACATTTTAGTGAGTTTTAACCTCCAGCAGAATGCGATACATTATGCCCTAAATTATGAGATCAGCCAAGCAACCCAAATTCTGTTCTATATGATCAACCAAGGATAAACTGCTTCCATTTCACAGCTGCAAAGAATTGTATCTAGAGCTGAGGACGAGAGAAAGGGTTTTCATGCCTGTTGAGAGTAGACAATCACCTTATGCAGATGAAATTCTTCTTGGAGGTGACGCCAAGATGTGCTTCCTTAGTACCAAATAAATCCCAGCACCAGGTTGCATCCAAAATTCTTATATTTTTGTGAACCATTCTCACCTGCATTCTTAGCTGAACACTGGTTAGTTCACTTGTACTCAGGCACTTGATTTCAAGGGAAGCCTGTGTCTATAAATTCCGGCAACTGGGAAAGGATGACTTGCTACTTGAATGCTTGGCTGCATTAGAGGCTAAGTGAGGGTTGCTCTCTCAGGGCAGTTTTGTAGCCGGTTGCTTGCAGAGGGAGAACTGTGTCAAAGCAGCCCTTTCTAGTGATGTGACAGCAAACCTTCACAAATAGAGCTCTTGTTTAAAACAAGAGGCCTAGTTAATCAGCAGTGATGGAGAGTAGGCTGAAGTTTTTACAGAAAATATCTTTTTCCTTTTAGCCAAATGCCAGCGAGGCATCGCACAATGGAAGTGGACAGAATGTCAAATTGTATAACCCACTTGGAGGTATGGTTGCCTTTCACATTTTGCTCAATGTTTGTAAGATTTTAAACTTGGTAATTCATTTTTGCAGCATATTCCTGGGACAGGGGGATCTCTTGTGTTCCAAGATCTCAACTGGAGGTGGTATGGCCTCAGATCAACCTTGCAGTCTCTTGTCACTGCATTTAGCCACTAGTTTGTTTTCCCCTGAGAAAGCCTGCCAGTCCTTCCCTGTTCACATACTGGTTGATGTGATGCAATTTGGAGCATTGAGGTCAAGGTTTGGACTACCTCATGCACCTAAGTTCACTGCCTTGGTAGCTAAGGTTTTGATTCTGGAGTATCTAGGCACTGTCATTATTCTTTAAATTTAATTGGGAAATGGGAAGAAAACCTATGCATTTTTGAGGAAGTTGCATAGAGCATTTAATAAAGTCAGCATGGGAAACTTTGCTTGATTTAATTTTTTGTCTTGGTTGTTAATAAGTGAGTGTTGCCACAACGCTGCATTGGATTCTTTTCAAGGGAATTGAAGGGAAGATATTGATGTCATCTTCCCCACAAATCCCATCATTTCCCACAAAGCACCACGTGCTTAGGTGATGTCATTTCTTATTAATCTGTTCTCAATGCTGTTTCCCCAAGGAGCCTGGTTCCAGGCAGACTCAAGGTGCATATTCCCCTTCCAGGCATTCAGTGGTGCTGCCTGCAGCAGTGAACTGAGCCAAGTACAGCCAGCTGCCCTGAGAAAGTCAGGCTCTCACCTGGCTGTGGCTGCAGCCACCTGCCTGCAGGGACGTCCCTGCCACTGCAAGTGCAGCTCTTGCTCTGCCTTAGCCTAGTGCAGAGCATTTTAAACTAGTGTCAGGGTGGCTTTTTGGAGAGACAAAACAAAACTTCACATTTCTCACTGGGAACGTTCTGTTTCACATGTGATTCTTGGTGGTGGTCTACATAGATCTTAAGGGAATATTTAACATTCAGTAACTGGGGTGTGAGGACTGGCAGCAGTGAGACAATTGTGGAACTTGGTGCTGCTTTGGCTTTAGGCTGGCACAGAGAAACTCAGGTGAGACAGGTCTGGTTGCTGGTAGGGTACAGGGTGCCTTTGCAACATACTCCATGCAGTACCAGTTAGGGACTGGGCCTTGTCACAGAATCAGAGAATCAGAATCAGAGTTGGATGAAAGTGCAGCTCTGTCCCCAAGAATCCCACCAGGTGCCTGTGGAACTTGTCCAAATGTTTTCTGAGCTCTGGTGGACTTGGTACCATACGCAGTCTTGTGGGGAGCCTGTCCCAATTCCTGACCACCCTCTGGGTGAAGAACTCTTACCTAATTTTCATCTTAATGCTTGCTTATGGTTTCAGGTAATTTTCTTTAGAAGTCATTCAGGGGTATGGTTTTAGGAGGTGTTTTGTTTGAATGCTGTGGGAAGTTTCTTTATCCACATTGGATTGAACTCAAAACATTAGTAGTGTCTTCCCTTGACAACTGGCATGTTTACAGTGTTCTAAATAATTGAAGTGTGTGATGTTTGTGCAATTAGGTTTGCGGACAAATATCAGAGAGGCATGGTCCAAGGAACAGGAAGTGGAGAAAGGCATTAAGAATTTGACGTACATTGCAAGACTGAAGGAGCGTGTAAAGAAAGGTCAGTCTGTGTGTGTGTGATGGAAGACACAAATCTCCCGGATTTCTCACCAATACGCATGAAGTCTCCCTCAGCCACTAAGCACAAATTCCTGGTTTCAAAACAGTGCTTGCTGTGTCATATCCCCTTCCTTGACCTGCTGGCCACACTTCACCTGATGCAGCCCAGGACACGGTTGCCTTTCTGGGCTGCCAGCACACGTTGCTGCCTCCTGTCCAGCCTCTCATCCACCAGCACCCCCAAGTCCTCTCCACCTTCATCCCAGGCTCCCCATCCCATCCCAGCACCCATGCCCAGCTGGGATAGGCCATGTCCCAACTCCAAAGATGCAGCACTTTGCACTTGGCCTTGTTAAGTTCCCAGGGCCCTACTTGCCAAGGTTCTCCATGTCCCTCTGGATGGCACCCCATGCCTCTGGTGTTGTCAAACTTGCCAAAGGTGCATTTAATCCCACTGGCCATATAACTCTTGACATAGCTCAGTGCTTGAGCTTACAAACTGCAGAAATCATATGAAAACCACTGTGCATATAAAGAGTTTTTCATAAATACCTCCCTTCCAGTATCACTCCTTTACGTGGGCTTTTTAATGACTGTTTCTTCCCAATGCTTTACTATCTTGATTTGTAATGATCTATAAATTCTGAACAAAGAGCGTTTCAACAGTGTCGGTACATCCTTTTGAATCAACTGCCTTGCTTCCTCCCGCTCCCCATTTGACAATTCGTTTTCTGTTTTTTCTTTACTGAAGTGAAAATACCAGAGCTCAGGAGAGCACCACACAGCTCTCCAGATCTTGTGCCTGAGAGGAAGAGAACGATGCCCATGAACCCTGCAAAATACATCCGGAGACTTTTCAGTACTCTTTCTCAGCGACCCATCAGAGACAGGGTGGTTCATTTACTGGCTCTGAAGAATTACAAGAAGTCAGAGCTACTTGCCTGCTTAGAGAGAGAGGGAGTTGTGGAAAAGGACAAGGAATCCCTTGGAAAGATCCTTCAGGAGGTGAGATCCTGGAGCTGCTGCCAGAAATGCTAACTCTTAGCAGCCTTACTTCAGGGTTTCAATTAGAAACCAATGACAGGCTTAGGAAATGCTCCTTGTTTACATTTTCCCATCAACTTTACCCAGTTTCCACCCAACTGCAAGTCCATGTGACAAAAAGAAAGAAATCTTCAAAACTTTGGAGGCCTTGTTGTTGTTTTTCTAGAATAGCTGGCAATGATAAATTCTTTGTAATGTTGTTGCTTCTCATGCCTTATTTTAATCCTCCCTCTTTCCCTTGCACTGTTAAATTGCTTCATAAAGTAACTTCACAGGGTGAAACTCTCAGCTAGGCAAAACACTTAGCTGAGGTCCTTAAAATACCTGGGGCAAGTTTCAGAGGAGAGAATCTTGGTAGCTGTATAGGGCAGTATATCATTTGAACGGATTTGGTGGTCTCTCAGTGGTATTTCCTTCTACTTGGATCTGTGGGGATTGCCTTCCAGGGAAGGGTGTTCCAGGCAAATCCTACATGATAAAGGTGGTGGCCTAACTTTGAGCACAGAGTTTCTTTGCTGTTGTGTGGATTGAGTCTTCAGCTTCCTTGGCACCTGTTATTTCTCATAATATTCCATTTGTCATTTTAGTGCCTCTGGTATTTCTTTATTACAGCCATTCATATGATTCACTTGGACTGAAGGATGCACTGGCTGTTTCCTTCCTTTTTCAATATTCCCCTTATTCAATATTCTCAATGTAGGCTGTTGCTGAATTATGCAAGCATTAACATATCAAGTAGCAATATTTCCTTTTTAGCTATGAAAAAAGTGATGATAAGATTTCAAAGCTCAGCTCCTTAGAGGGTAAGAAATGAAAAAAATTCTCCTTTCTGTTTATTTTTGTTCATGTTGAAGGAGATTTTGAAGGAGTAGTTTCTTGTTTGCAGTGTGAACTGCCTGAAGATACTGGTTTGCATTCCAAAAGGGCTGTGTGAACAGCACTACATCCTGAAAAGCTGTTATTGACGTTTTTCTTAGCTTCACAGGGAGGTGGTGTTGTTTTTTTCTATACATGAAAAACCAGTAGGGAGAACTTGCTGAGCTCTTATACTCACAGTCCTCCTTCTCTTCCAACACAGCCTGAGTTCTGCTTTTAAAAAGTGAATTCCCGATTCTGGATATCTTTGTTACTGTTAAGCTGTTGAAGTGTAGCTCTAGGGTAGGTTATCTCCTATAAGCGTTCCATAGGAAGCTGTAGTTTCCTCTGAGCAGACACTTGAGGAAGAAAAGCAGTTCTGTTTGCAGAGACAAATGCCAACATCCTGTGGTGCTTCATGGGATGATGAAATCCTGCCCCTTACAGGTCCAGGCTGTGTTCTGCCATGGCAATGTAGCTGGGGGAAACAAGAGAGCAGCAGGTGTCCTCCTGAGGGTGGAAAAATATGGACTTGCTCATGGAGATGGTGTTCTTCAGGACCTACTCAAAAAAAGAAAATGAAAACAGAAAGGAAAAACCTGGTCTCTCCATGTATTTCAAATGGTGAAGACTGAGAGTTCTGGCATAGTGTACCTTGGTTCCCAAAGCTGTGTAAAAACCAAAAAACCTGGATCCCTGGTGCAGGGAGAGGTTTTCATAGCATCCATTTCCTCCATGCTTGCAGCAGTTTGGCATTTATTACATCCAAATTTCTACAGCCCAAATGGACCACACGTGTTTAATATTGTTGCTTCTTACATGACAGCTGCTTTGTTCTTTGCATCAAACAAAAATCCTGGAAAACTGGTGCATGATTTTCTTTTCAGCTTTGCTTTAGCTTTGTACTACCAGTTTTACATCTGTAGTCTGCCTTCAGGTGTAATGAATATTGATGTTTTAAATGTCTGCCGGTAGGTAGCCAACCTGGATGCAAATGAGAATTCTTTCAGTCTGAAGGAACGTTTCTTCAAAGACATTCAGGTTGATTGGCCTGGCTACAATGAAGGAGATAGAAAGACATTGGAGGTGACTCTTTTTCAGTAAGTTCAGTCAGGACAACAACCATTTCAAAAAAACCCTCTGGGAAATGAAGGTCTGTTTTCGCTGTGAGGTAAAAATGATGACTCTTATTTTTGCCTTGTAACCTGAAATGTTGGACCATCCTTACAGAAAAACAGCTCCAGCTCCAAATGTCACCAGCACCAGCCAGTCACTGTCTCTGGGACCTTCTGAAAGAAATACTCCACCTAGAACTGTTCAGGTATTTTGTGAAGTTTTAAGCATTCTCTACCATATATGATGTTTTCTCCCGCTTGCTCTTGGTGTCCAAGCAGTAGTGCTGTCTCTATAGTATATAAACTTGCAAGTGTATACTTCTACTGGGATTCCTGTATACTTTTCCTGATGGTTACAATGTCAAAGCCTGCAACAAGCTGCACACACATGACTTGTTTGTCACAAGTGGGTGGGAAACTCTGCTAAGGACAAGATGTGGACATATTTTTTGGTACCTAGCTGTGTCTGTGGAGGGTTCTTGATGATACGGCAGCTCTAGTACCTAAATCATGCACGGTAATGCCAGTGCTACTGTTTGAAGAGAAATCTTATTGAAGTCTATGATAAGGACATATTCCAGTACTGAGGCATTTGTAGGAAACTTGTTTTTCTGTCCTAAGCAGCATTTAGGCTCCCATTTTGGTTCAGGCTATCCCATGTGTGAGGAGGGGACTCTGAATCATCAGGGAATACCTTGGACTTGTCAGGCTTAAAATCAATACAAGAGGGCAAGGAAAAAATTCAGAATCTTGGAAAACACTGCATGAAAGGTATATTTTCTATACCTTAAAGAATTGTCTTTAAACAGCTCTGGTTTTCCCTAGCTCTTTTCCCAGCCAGAGCAGGAAATGCTGCAGGGCCCAGCATCCTCTTATGTCCTACCTCCATGCCTACAGAATTTCTGTCAACAGGCGGGCACAGAGCTGTGTCTGGCAATGCTGCTCTGAGCTGCTGCTGTGCACAGGTGGGAGCAGCGTGTGCTCGGTAGGGAAGAGGCTGTGATCCAGGGTTTCCTCTGGAGAACAGCAGGAATGGGACCTGCAGTCAGACTGGGGCTTCTCTCTGTTGTTATCATCTCTGCACTGAACACGCTGTGATCAGCACGGTACTGGTGGTTTCTTGGGGTTGCTTTGTGAATTATGTGGGTGTGTGACAGCAGGAGTTGAGTGTGTTCCTGGGGTGTCTAAGCAGAAATAGGGAACGAGATTGATAGAGGTGCTGAAGGGAATGTCTCTCTCCCAAAGCCATTTAGCTACAGAGTTGGAGGATGACTTGCTGAATACTCAGGTGAGAAAGTAGGAATGAAATAGAGAACGTATTTAGCTGCAGCACCTCCTTGTATGACAGGCCATTTTAGGTAAGAAAGGTGTGTGTTCAACCATGGCCAGGTCAGAAATGCTGCTTTTTCAGAGCAAAACTAATTGGGATCATCTTTGCAGAAACGGCCTCTGGCTTCTGCCTTTATCAATCCTGTGAGGACCAAGAGGCAGAGGATTGACCAAGAGCCCTGTGATATTGAGCCAACAGCTGGTGGCCGCTGTCCTTCTTCCTTGGACCTGCCTTCCACATCCTGCTCAACTTTGAACCTCTCTCCAAGTGTCAGCTCCATTTCCACCTCCACGCATGAGCTACAAGAGAAAGATAAATTTCGGACTCCATCTGGAATCCCAGTGCCTGTCAGGGTGCAGGGGAAGATTTCTAGCTCCAAAGGTGAGAAAACAGAGTTAGACAGGGTGGAAAAATCCCATCCTTTGATTTTGATAAAATGCTTGCCATGAGCAAAGCCAAAGAGATGAGCAGAGAGTGCAGGAGCCAAGAACAAAAGGAGCCACACGATCCCAGCATGAAGGGTATTAAACTGATGGACCACTTTTAGATATGCTTCCATTACATTTTTTACTGGATATCTGTATGTTTTTTTAGTCATATTTAGCCTCCCATCTACCAGCACTTCCAAGTCCTCCCCACCTTCATCTCCAAGCCTCTCTTGGTGTCAGGGAAAGTCCCAAACCCAAAGATGCAGCACTTTGCACTTGGCTTTGTTGAATCTGATGAGGTTCCAAAGGCCCCACTTCCTGGTCCTTCCAGATGGCATCCCATGCCTCTGGTTTTGGCAAACTTGCTGAGGTTGCACTTAATCCCACTGTCCATGTCATTCTAGACATAGCTCAATGCTTGAGCTTACGAACAGGGGAAATCACATAAAAGCTTCATGCATAAAAAATTTTTCATAAAAACTTCCCATTCAGTATCACTCCTTTACCAGCTTTTAATGACTGTTTCTGTTTAATGCTTCACTGTTTAGATTCTTGGAGATCTGTAAATACTGAACAGAGGCTCAAAAGTCTTGGTACATCCTTTTGAATCAACTTCCTTTCCTTCTCCAAACCTCCAATTTGAACTATTTGTTTCTGGTTTTCCCTCACTTTAGGAGAAAAAGCAGAGGTCAGAGGAGCTCAACAAAGCAATTCAGGTCCTGTGCCTGAGAAGAGGAGGATGATGACTGTGAGACTTGCAGACATTGACTGGAGCGGTTGCGCTGCTGTTTACGGCCGACCCTACAGGGACAGGGTGATTCATTTACTTGCTCTGAGGGATTACAAGGAGCCAGAGTTACTTGCTCGGCTGCAGAGAGATGGAGTCAGGCAAAAGGACAAGGATTCCCTTGGAAAAATCCTTCAGGAGGTGAGATCGTGAAACTTGTGCCAGTGCTTCTTCCATCATGCTATTCTACTATTCATAATTTACTACTTCCTCACCGGTTGAAATTAGAGACTTTGCCAATAGTCCTTCGAGTTAAGTTCCACTGGGATTTCTTTCTCATAGGCTTTCATAAAATGCACACCCATTGAAAGATGCAGGAGATCCTTCCTTCCTTCCTTTTTAAATATTCCCCATCTGCATAATATATCAAATAGGAATATTTCCTCTTTAGCTAGGAAAAAGCATTTTGGAACTTAGTCAAAGGACTCAAATTCAACATGGACACACTTTTAGTTGATCCTACAGTGACTTTAAGGAACTGATTCCCTGAAGCTGTGACGTTTGTTGCTGTGTTTGCCCAGGGCAGTGGCAGGGATTTTTCACCCTGAGGACATTCACAATACCATGAGAGCCATGTTTTGCCATCCCAACTGAAGTAGCCCTTTTAGATTACTGTAGTTTGCACATAGATGTAATGAACATTTGTTTTCTGAAATGTGTGCCTGTAGGTTGCTGACCTGAATACAAAGGATAATTCCTTCAGTCTGAAGGAGCATCTGTTTCAAACCCTTCAGACTGATTGGCCTGGCTACAGTAAAAACGATAGAGCGAAGTTGAAGTTAATACTTTCTAGGTAAGTTCAGTCTATTGGGGAAGGAAAAGAGCCTTTTTAGAAGAAAGCCCTGGGAAATGAAGCCTAGGTTCTTAGAATATGCTGAGGTAGAGGGACCTGCCAGGATCCTAGCCCTGCACAGAATCACACCAGGTGCCCAAGAGTGCTGTCCAAACACTTCCTGAAGCCTTGCTGCAGTGACCACTGGCCTGGGGAGCCTGCTGCAGTGCTCAAGCACCCTCTGGGGCACGCATGTTTTCCTGATATCCTGCCTAAAGCTCCTTCAACTCATCTTCATGCTGTTTCCTTGAGTCCTGGCACTGAAGCTCTGCAAGGAAAGGACTATGACAGTTGATATTTAGGCCTTGTAATTTGAAATATTGGACCATCCTTACAGAAAAACAGCTCCATCTCAGAGCCCCACCAGCAGCAGCCAAGCAACATCTCCAGGGCCTTCGGAGAGAAACGCTCCAGCAAGACCTGCTCAGGTATTTTGTGCATTTTTAATATTCTGTACGCTGTGTAAAGTTTCAGCAGACTTGCTGGTGGTATAAAAGCTGTGATGTGAATGTGCAGGAGCAGGCCTAAGCATGTTTTGCCTCAGACATTCCAAGTGCTGTGACAGAAAGGCTGTGGTGAGAAGAGAGGATCCTGCAGGGGTGGAGCAGCACTGTCCTGAGCCAAATTTCTCCTCTGCCTGAAGACTTGAGCTCAGTCCCCACCTCAACTCATTCCCTGGAGGAGGCCTCAAAAGGCTGGCTCTGCAGGAAAAATCTCCTGTACATAAGAGGCTGCCCCAGGGCCGGGCAGATGGGGCCCTCTCGCCCTCTTGTCCCTCTGTCTCTCTGTCACCCTCATTGCTGACTCCAGCTCTGCACTATCCACGTGGCTGCACCAACACAGGATCTACAGAATGGTGATATTCCCTCAGTCCCTCCTTCACTCTGCCTGGGCATACACGGCTGTCCTGTTCTACTCCATGCTCAGTTCAGAAGTTTGCAGTGGGTGTGGGGAGCTTGTGGCCATGTGCTGTGGCTTGTGAGTCAGCAGCTTTGAGAAGGTCCTTGGGAGGAGCTGAGAGATGATTGAAGGGCACTGAGCAGCACTGAGGGCTTATTGGTAAGCACTTGTGAAACTCTCTTGTGCAAATTTAAGGGTTTTGTCCGCCAACAGCTTTTGAGTCTGCACAGCAGGTAGCCTGCTGGACCTTAGACTACTGTACCTAAAAGCACAAGAGTTTCCTGACATGTGGCTGCTGTCTTTGTTCATCCTGATGAGAATTCACAATCAACCAACACCCCGCACTCCTGTATTCTAATAGTGAAGCACTAATCTCATTTTTAACACATAAAACTCTAAAACAGCCAGGTGCCTCTTCAGTAAGTCATGTGGGAGTTTGACAGCAAAAGCTGAGTATTTTCCTGGTGTGTACAAGCAGAAATTGGGACCTAGATAAAACTTACAGGACATCCCCTTTGGGGGAGGCTTTGCTGGAGATGCTGAAGGGAGTGGGAGCTACCTCCCAAAGCCTTTTAACAGTAGACATGGAGAAGGACTTGCTAAGTCCTAAGATGAGAAACTAGGAATGCAATAGAGCAGATATTTTCCTGGAGGTCTTCCATTATTTAACAGGTATTTTTAAAAAAAAAAAACCATGTTTTTTCAACCATTGCTAGTTCACAAATCCTGCTTTTTTAGAATGGAGCAAAACCTGATCTGGGTCAGAGAGTAATGAATTGTTTTGTTATTGTTGTAGAAACGGGGTTCTGTCTTGACCAGACCTGTGATGAGCAAGAAGCAGAGGATTGAGCAGTAGCTCAGTTACCTCCAGCCAGCACCTGGTGGCTGCTCTTCTTCCTGGCTGCTGGCTTTGACATCCCATTCTACTTCCTACCTGTCTCCAAATGTCGGCTCCATTTCCCCTGCACCTTTTGGGTTTAAGAAAGACACAAATTTCTGAGTTCTACAATGACAGCAATCATGTGCTGAAGACTACCATGTGAAAAAAGATGTGAAAAGAATTCGGGAGGCTGAAGTAGTAGTGTCCCTTGGATCTCAATGAAGGTATCAGTGTACAGCTTTTCCTAACTCCAGTGTGGATAATGATGGAGTAAAGATTTGATGATTAAGGGAAGCCTCTGCATGAATTAAGGTGCAAGAAAGACTCTATTCCAGAGTCACTAGTACAGACATTATTTAATAGTAAATGTGAACTAGAGGGATAGAAAGCTAAAGGAGGAGAAGGGCCAGGCAGGGAGAAAAGCTGAGATGAACACCGGGGTGGGTTAGGCCCGCATAGGCCCTCCCTTCCTGCAGTGCAGTTGCACAGGCTCAGCTGCAGCAGTGGTGCTGCATCCCCTCATTGCATTTGCAGTGCAGGAGGGGAGGGAGAACTGTCTGTCTGTGTGTGTGTGTGTGTGGTATAAAACACTGGAAATTGCGCCCAGCTTGTCTCAGAGCAGTGATGTTGGCAAGGGCAGTCAGGCCCCTGCAGCTCTGGGGCTGTGGGGCAGCTGTGGCCTTTGGAGCAGGCAGGGCCCTGGCTCGCACTGGATGCAGCCAGGGATGCTCTGTGGAAGGCTGAGGGCAAGCCTGGCCCTGCAGGGGAGCAGTGCAGTGAGGCCCGTGCTAGGGCTCTTGCTAGCTAATGTCACTGGGCAGAGGCCAGTAGTCCAAGCTACTGCTTCTTAGGAACCTCTCAAAATGTTGAAAGGCATCTGTAGTTTTCTCTTCTAACTTGTCCTGCACACCAGTCAGGTGCATCTGGCCTGGGATGCATCCCTGGCATTTGTTGTTGTCTCTTCTTGTACTGAATTTTAACTTGGTAAAGATTTATTGCTTGTAAATATTTATCTCAAGATGGTTTGAAGTGTTCATTCCCATGTGGAATGAGTTTTTGTCATTCCAAAGAGAACCAGATCTTCAGGCCCAGAAGAGCAGAAGCTTTGGTGTGACAGTATTATTCTCATTGCCACTTCATCTTGGATTTGTATCATGAGCTTGATAAACCTCACACCTGTTGATTTGATGGAGAAGGTTTGAGTCCCTTCAGTGGCTTTAAGCATGAATGAGTTTTGCCCTCTTTAGCAGCGGCTGGGCTTTGGGTTGTTGTTGTGGTTTCAGACTTGTCTAGAGTTTGTTGTAAAAGAACAGCCTCAGTTTGCAAACTTCCCAGAAAGCTCCAAAGTCAATCTGAGAGTATTTTTACTGCTTTACATGAATAAAACCAGACTGGCCTGGCTTGGTAACCTCTGAGTCTGCCTCAAGGCTATTTTAAAGAAAAGGTCAGGAAATCCTAAACTCTGCAGAAATGCTGACATGCCTGATTTTTTTTATTTTTTATTTATTTCTTCTTCCTAGGGTAGCCCCAGCTACTCTGAGATGAAGAGCAGATGCCAGTACCTCCACAAAAAGCTGTCCCGCATTTAGCAATGAGTATCTGAATTTGGCAAGCAGCAAGTGGAGTCCTGGCACCAGTCGTCTGCTTCAGCAAGGAATCATCTATGAACTCAGGCTGTTTTATTATAAAAGAAGATTACGTTTTTAGGATTCTTCAAGTTAGGATTGAGTAGATGATTATTTGTTAAAAACATAGGATTAGTTAGTCTAAGATTACATAATTTAGTATTGAACTTTAGCAATAAAGAAGTTTCCCTATTGTTAACAAAAGTACTGAAGTCTGTCCAAGATATATTTGGTTTATAGTTTCTTCATCCTAGCCTAGGTCCCAGTTCCAGTAGCATGTTTTGGGGGTTTATTAGAAATGACACCCAGTTGATTAGAGGAGAAACAAGGGATGAAGCTTTCCAGCCTTTCCTTTCCTTCTTCTCTGAATCTGTTATTTCCCTTTTTGAAAATGGTCAGTTTCCTCTGAATGTTAAAGAGCCCACTTTCGTCATATTTAATCTAGTAAGCTTCCTCTATACAGTCTACAGCTTCTCTAAACTGAGGGCTAAGATGTCCAGAGGAGCTGATGAGACTCCTAATCCAGAAGTAGACCCAAATGGGGAGAATTCTGAGTAATGCAGAAAATAAGATAGAATGAGCCAAACCCCAAAAGAATTTTCTGATCCCCTGTGAGAACCCTGGGTTTGGTTTGGTGTCTTGAGTGGTGGTAAAGTCTCTCCTCCAACCCGTGCTTCCAAAGAAAAACTCCATAGCCTCTTGTTGTTTGGTCTCAAGGCAGTTTATTGCGAGTTATCTAACAGATTGTGTTCGCGGGCTGCGGCTGTTTGATCAGCGGCCCCGGCAGAGACACACACACTCCTGACACCCTCACTGTCCAGTGTCTTCTTCTTCTCTCCCCGCCCCCCACCCAGGGCTGCTGCTATCTTTTATAAGATATATTACATATAACATGTTTACAATTATTCCCCAATACCTACTACCAATATTACCAAGTGCTTTTCTACTCTAAACCAATCTGTGAATGCCAACATCACCATGACCATGGAGGCAAGGAAGAAGAATGAGGAAGAATAGGATCAGCCCACTTTCCTCCATCTTAGAACTTCTGACCCCCATGTACAAAGTAAAAACCCCCCTGTACAGGTGCTAAAACCCCCCTGTACAATACTAAAACATTCTCCTCTCTGTTTTGTAACTTCTTTTACTATACTATCTAACCCTTTGTGACTGCTTGTTCCACCTTCAAAGCTGGTAATTCATTCCATGGCTCAAACTCGAAATCACAGCTGTTTCCAGCTGCCTTCTGGGGTCTAGAATGCTTCTGACCAAGGCCCTGAACCTCTAAAAATGTCTGAGAGACATTTTAAGTTCTCACAACAGAGACGTGAGTGTGAAACCACAAAAAGTAGAGTGACCTCATAGGGTCAAAGTTACATCACAGAGATGTCTGTGTGATATCACAGAGATGTCAGTGTGACCTCAAAGAGATGTCTGTGTGACATCACAGACAGCTGTGTGACATCACAGTGATGTCATTGTGACATCCCAGAGATGTCTGTGTGACATCACAGAGAGCTGTGTGACATCACAGAGATGCAAGGGTGACATCACAGACAGCTGTGTGACATCACAGAGATGTCATTGTGACATCACAGAGAGCTGTGTGACATCACAGAGATGTTATTGTGACATCACAGAGAGCTCTATGACGTCAGAGAAATGTAAGCGTGACATCACAGAGATGTCTGTGTGACACCACAAAAAGCTGTGTGACCTCATGGGGTCGAAGTGACATCAAAGAGATGTCTCTGAGACATCACAGAGATGTCTGTGTGACATCACAGAGATGTAAGGGTGACATCAGGGAGATGTCTGTGTGACCTCACAGACAGCAGTGTGATGCCACAGTGATGTCATTGTGACATCACAAAAATCTGTGTGACATCAGACAGATGTCAGTGTGACATCACAGATAGCTATGTGACATCACAGCGATGTCCATGTGACACCACAAAAAGCTGGGTGGACTCATGGGGTGGAAATGACATCACAGCGATACCTGTGTGACATCACATGCAGCTGCGTGACATCACAGTGATGTCATTGTGATGTCACAAAAATCTGTGTGACATCAGAGCTATGTCATTGTGACATCAAAGAGAGCTGTGTGACATCACAGAGATGTCAGTGTCACATCACAGAGAGTTGTGTGATGTCACAGAGATGTCATTGTGACATCAGAGAGAGCTGTGTGATGTCCCAGAAATGTCAGTACGTCATCACAGACAG
Source organism: Lonchura striata (assembly GCF_050655825.1). Lineage (NCBI taxonomy): Eukaryota > Metazoa > Chordata > Aves > Passeriformes > Estrildidae > Lonchura > Lonchura striata. The sequence continues at coordinate 13,544,236 of NC_140740.1, forward strand.
CTGTGTGACATCAAAGTGTTGTCATTGTGACATGCCAGAGAGCTGTGTGACATCACAGACAGCTCTGTGACATCACAGAGATGATTTTGTGACACCAAAAAAAGATTTTTTACCTCATGGAGACCAAGTGACATCACAGAGATGTCTGTGTGACATCCCAGAAATGTCAGTGTGACATCACAGACAGCTGTTTGGCATCACTCTGATGTCAGTGTAACATCACAGATATGTCTGTGTGACATCACAGAGAGCTGTGTGATGTTACAGAGATGTCAGGGTTACATCACAGACTGCTGTGTGACATCACAATGATGTCATTGTGACATCAAAAATGTCAGTTTGACATCACAGACAGCTGTGTGACATCACAGATATGTCATCCTGACATCACAGAAATGTGGATGTGACAGCGCTGAGAGCTGTGTGACATCACAGAGATGTCTGTGTGACATAACAGGAGGTTGTGTGATATCACAGTGATGTCCATGTCACATCACAGACAGCTGTGTGAAATCACAGAGAAGTCAGTATGACATCATAGGGATGTCCATGCGACATCGCAGGCAGCTCTGTGACATCACATTGATGTCATTGTGACATCACAAAAAGCTGTGGGAGCTCATAGGACCGAAGTGACATCACAGAGATGTCTGTGGCTGCACCACTTCTGCTTTGGTTCCTGCCTGCATCTAGAAGTGTCACAGATGTGCCAAGTGGGACCAGTGGCCCATATGCCAAGGGCAGTGTAGTCTGGAGGGCATGAATGAAGAAGAGCCATCCCCACTTTTAAACCTTACCAAAGGCACCAAGAAATGTCACTTTGTAGCTTTAAGAGACAGCTGACAACTCAGAAGGAAATGCTGAGTGTATTCACAGGCTGAAAAAAAGGGAATCTTCCAGGCAAGTTAAAGTTTCAGAAGCTTTATTTTCAATCCTAAACTATAATCCTACTCTACAATCCTACTCTACAAAACTACTCTTCAGTCCTGTTCTTAGCTGGTTATGGAGTAAATGGTCCTGATGTGATTATCACAGTTGGTAGATAGTTCTTTTTGGTAAGTAATGGAGGGAGGGAACAGCTTTGTGTGTCCTTTTGAAGGATCGCCCCAATTTTCTGGTGTCCTCCGTTCATTTTGGGATACCACACCTCCTCTTTGGGCATCTCCACCCAGTGATTTTGGCTTCCACTCCTTCCACTTTGGGGTCCCCCTTTAACTTTGTGCACCCCATCCCCATGTCCCACACATGTCCAGCATCCCCAGTGTGCACTGAATGGCCAGCAAGGGACTGGGGAATGCTGGGACCCACAGTGATGTCAGTCTTCTCTCCTGGTTACACATAGGACTCCTCAGCCCTTTCTGGGGTGCCCTGGAGTGCCAGAGCCATGGTGAGGAAGTGTCTTTGCTGCCATCCTGTGCAGGATCATGCCTGGCCCATTATGGCCTCATGTCCCCGTCTCTCATTGTCCTCTGACATTCCCTGTGTCCCTGCACCCCTCTCAAGAGCAGGACTTTGGTGCCAAGCCCAGAGCTCCAAATCCACGCGTTGCCTCTGTCCTTGTGGTATCCCCGCACGTACTTTATGGACAAGAATAGCCCTTAGTTAATCTAAGAATTGATACCTGGCTAACAAGATAATGACCCATCACTCTCACTGGTCTGCCCCCTCCTCCCTACCTTCTTTTAGGTGCCGAGGCAATGAGATAATGCTTGAGCTATGCTAAAAGCTGTGCAGAAAGAAGTAGTTACTTTGTACCCAGGGATGGGAATGAAGCACTTTCTAGAAATCAGCAAATTTAGCAGAACAAGCTAACTGCAAAAGACTCACCAGTGCCTATTTGAGCAGACAATCTTGTAGAGCATGTGCAGAAACAGAGGTAAAACAGCTGAAGCCCGAGGAAGCCTTCTGAGCCTTCATCCAAAACGACCACCAGAGGCTGACGACAACCTCCGGTAGAAATTGCACATGGTCTACAAGGGCTTACAGAATCATGTAATTAGAAAATATATTGCAATATGAAGGTTAGGAATGTATCATGGTCACATTAAGTTAAAAAGGTTTAGAAGATTGTTCTGTACAAAGAATGGACAAGTGGTGATTACGCGGGTGCAGGGAAGACAAGCACAGTCAGTATGATTGATAAGCAAGCTTCTTTTATTCAAAAATCCTGTCAGTTTATAGAGGGTTTGCTACAAGCAAAGTCAGCAACAGCTCTCATTGGTCAAGTTTACAAAGGTCTTTGTTTTACTTCTCCTACGGGCGGTTACAGATGTAGCTAAGTTCTCCAAGCCAAGTTCTCATTGCTAAGTCATGCCTTCCAAGGACAGAGCATATCTTCGAGGCTGTCCTTATGCCTGTCCTTATTATCTCATTCCGAACTTGCTCTATTTCCCAGGCCTAGAGAGACCTTGTACAGTTTCCCAGGCCTAGACACAGAGCCTGTTTCCCAAGCTTTGTTCCCAGGCCAGACACAGGCTGATTCTGATTCTGGGGTCTTAAACAGTGGTATCAATGAATAACTGTTCCATTGATCCATGACCCCTCTCCTGCAACCATTCTCCAGCAAAAATTGCTAAGTTTCTCTATCAGTCTATTTACAAAGTAACTGGTTATCCTAATAAATTTAGATACATTTCCCCTTTGATTACAAATTAAGCATTGCACCTTCAAGGCATATCCAGGCATGCACAGGTGACACTGCGCTCATTGTCTCAAACAAGGTGAGCGCAAACATAGAAATCCCCCCCGACACTTCAACATGTAAGCTGTTATCCAACTGCACAAACACCTTCTCTCCTAAACCAAATCAGTGCTTCTGTGTTTGCTTTCATGAACTTAGAATGCACTTTTCAGGACTTTGAAAACAAGCAGTGTCTATGGATTTGAAAATGTCACCAATATTAAGAAAGTCTGTGTCGCAGCGAAGTTGCCTTCTGGCTGATGTAGGAAGCTAGCAGGAGCTGTCACACAGGGATTGGCAACACTATGTATAGAAGCCTCTGCCCTGGGTTTTACTCTGCATGGTACAGTTTTTCCTTGAAAGATTGATAATTTGACATTGAATCAGAGTTTGTCAGTGAAAATAAAAGGGAAAGATCTAATTTACATGGGCTAATCAACAGGTCCAATTAATTTAAACATGGTTTTGGGATGATGATGGGTCTTCAGTGAATAGGTTTTCATTTGGGAAGGGTAGAAGGATATGACCTCAAGGCTGCAGGACAATCCATTTGTTATTAGATAGAAATTCCTGTTATTACCTTCCCATGCATAGTTTTTAACCTTTCTGTAATCTCAAATGACCTGAGTTCTGTGATTATTGCATCTGCACTCTTAGCTGCAAAAAACCCAACATTAAAAGCCCATGGTCATATTTTGATTCCGAAATAAGAAAACATGCAAATTGGTATTTCAGTCATAGCAGTGGCAGACTTTTAGGTTTAATCCAATTCCTGCTATATTCAGAAACCTGCTATTGGCTTCAAGAGGAGCCTTCTGCTAAGAAGAAGGTTCTCTTTTACTTTAATGACTTTGCCTCCATTTAATTGTACCTAAGAGTTTATCTCTAACACCTCTCTCCCAGCAGCTCCGAGCTGCGGTGTGGCACAGCGCTTGCTGTGTGCCAGGGAGCACAAAGCAGGCTGGCCTCCCGGCCCTGAATATTTCTGCAGAGCACTCTGCAGCTCCCAGCTTTGCTGTGGCTCAGTGCAGAGCTGCAGGATTGCAGGCGCTGCCTCCCAGAGCTGTGTGAGGCACTGGCTCCTGCAGCCGTGAGCTGACAAGCTGTCCCTGCCTCCCGCTGGCCTCGGCTCCCCTGGCACAAGTGCCGTGCCCGAAGGACGCTGCCCTGTGCTCCAGCCTGCCGAGCAGCCCGGCTCCCTGCCCCGGTGCCCAGGGTGCTGCACACACTGCTGACCTTTGCCAGGAGTCGCAGGGCAGCGGCACAAGAGTGGGAATGCTGAGCCAGGCCAGCGGGCCTCGGCTGCCCTTGGCCTTTCTCTCCTCGGGCAGACTCCAGAGGGCCAATGCCTCCAGGCTGGGCTGTGCCCAGCAGGGCTCCGCTTGCCCTCGGGAGCAGCCGGCTGCGCTTGGGCTCTGAGAGCGGAGGATGCGCCCGCTGCCAGCAAGAGGCACGCAGGGCCGGGCTGTGCCTCCTGCAGCTACCAGGGCCTCCTTGCAGCCTGGCCCTGCCGAGGCTCAGGCTGCTCCGGGCTCTGCCAGGGCTCTGCTGCGGCTCCACGCCGGGCAGGGCCGGGCCCGCTCTCAGCTCACACTCGCTGACAGCTCTGCACCGCAGGAGACCTTTCAGAGCACCTCTCTGATCTTTCTGCTTTCTCCGCTGAGCGAGGCTCTCCTCCAGCCAAATTCATTGCCCTTCACGATACAAATCCAAGTGGGAGGCACCAAATGCTCTTGAGTCACAGCTGAAGGCCTGCATCTGCACAGGATATTTTGGCTGCACCACTTGCCCTTTGCTTTTTCCTGCAAATGCCATTGCCCTTTCTGCCTCAACTAGAAATACTACAGGTGGCCAAAAGCTGCCTAGTTGGCCACATTCCCAAGACAGTGTGGTCTGGAAAGGATGAATGAAGAAGAGCCTTCCCCTACTTAAAAAACATACAAAAGAAGCCATAAGTGTGACTTAACACCCATAAAAACTACTGGTAATTCAGAAGGAAATGTTGAGTTTTCTGAAGGGGTCAGAAAGAGGGCAGTCTTCCAAGTGAGTTTATTTTTCAGAAATTTTATTTAATGAAAATCCTTGTTTACAATCTTATTCCAGAAAACTCTTCAACAATCCTACTCTACCAATCCTACGCCACAATCCTACTCCACAATCCTATTCTACAAAACTCTTCAACAATCCTACTCCACAATGCTCCTCTACAATCCTATTCCACAAAACTCTTCAACAATCTTACTCTACAATCCTATTCCACAAAACTCTCCAAAAATCCTACTCTACAATCCTCCTCTAAAATCCTATTCTATAAAACCTTATCAACAATCCTCCTCCTATAATCCTCCAGTCCTCAAAATTCCTTGTGGTGATGACATCTCTACGTGGTTGTTACATTCTTCTCTGCTGCATCCTCTTCAGGACGGTGATAAGTGGTGCCAGGATGGATACTGGCTTGGCTGATGTTACAAATGGATGCTGTCCAAAGGGAAAAAAAAACAACAAAGAACAGTGAACCATGACCTTCCAAGCTCAGTGCCTCACATACTCCATCAGGATTCCTCTAGGTCCTAGAAAGACCCAGAAAGGAAAACAATGGGACCATCTGCTCCTCAGTTGTCATGTGCAGGACCTTGCCATCACAGGCAAACCCGGCCCAGAATCCCACTCATCCATTTATTCTGGTTTCTTCACCTTGCTGGGGTTTTTGCCCTGCCAGTGCTCTAGAAATGGTGCTTTCTGTCCCTGGGGTTTCTTCCTTTCAAGAAGCTCCAATGACTCCCATAGGTCCCTGTCTTGTGCTAATTTCCACAGGCACACAGAGCAGTGTCTGCCTTTCCATGCCCTGCCCCTCCTGTGCTGCATGGCACCTTCCTTCCCAGCAGGGCCAGCCGAGTGGCGCTGGGTCCTGCAGTTCCCTCTCTGCCACACAACCTGGCAGTCAGCCTGGGCCAGTTCCCCTCTGCCTGAGCATGCCAGGCAGCAGATGGGGCTGGGACAAGTTCCTCTCAGCTCTCCCTGTTTGTGTGCCAGAAACCTCTAAGGGTGGGGTGGGGGGCACAAACCAGGGCCCCTCAGAGGCTCACAGTGAGTCCCTCACAGCCCCTCCTGCCCACAGCCAAATCTCTCCAGAGTGCTCTGCCAGGACTGGCAGCCGTGGCTTCCTCCACCACCATTTCATGTCTCTCTACAATGCTCTACATCAATTCTTTTGCTGTTAGATAAAACAGAATACACCACCAAATTAAAAAACAGGGCAACAGAAAGAATAAGAAAATAGAACACCTGTCCTATCTTCTGCAGAGAGAGGTGGAAGTATTCAGTTTTGTGAAGAACGGGACTCAGGGAGACTTTATTGCCACTTTGCAAGACTTCAGAGTGGCTTTGAAGAAAGTGGGGGACACCGTTTTTAACAGGGCCAGTTACAATAGAATGTGGGCAAATAGTTTCAAACACAAAGGGGATCTAATCAGAGTAGGTCTAAGGAAGACCTTGTTTACTCAGAGCAGGGTGCCACCCTGGCACAGGCTGTCCCAAGAGCTGGTAGGTGCCCCATCCCCGGAACCATTCCAGGTCAGGTGGGAAAGGGCTCTGAGCAACCTGATCCCTCTAAAGATGTCCCTGCTCATTGCAGGACACTTGGACCAAAGGACATTACAGAGCCCTGCCAGCCCAGCCCAGTCTAGCACTCGTCAGCATTTTCATTTGAAGAGCACCAAGAGTGGAGGTGAGGAGGAAGGGGGCTCATCTGAGGCCTCGGACCTTGGTGGAGGAGGAGCCCATCCCTTGTACACTGTTTCACCTCAGCCCTTTGGCATTTTACCTGCAGCAGCTCGTTGGCAGACCAGCGCCGCTCCTCGTCTCTCTGCAGGCAGCAGCTCAGGAAGTCACGCAGCCAAGCCGAGAGGAGCTTGGGCTGCCGCAGCTGTGGCGTCCCTGCTGTGGCTATCAGGAATTTAGTCTGGAGAAACAGGAAACACAAGGCTACACCTGCTTCTTTCCCATCTGTAACTGCCCTCCCAGAAGCCATTGTTTAACGTCTCTTCTTCAGTGGCAGTTTCTGCCCTGGCAGAGACCCAGAGATGACTTTCCTTTACCAACAAAAAACCAAACTCTGATGCAGCCACAGCTTTGCCATCATCCCACAGATCTTGCCTTGGCAGCCAATTTCATTGATTGACCTAGTTAGTTGGGAACTACATCAGCAAAAGCACATTTGCTTCTCTGAAGATTCACACCAACTTGGCAGCATTTTGGAAGGGGGACTTTGCTATGTTAACTCTTTCCAAGGATTAGGACATGAAAGGCATCTCTGCAGTGCTTGTGGGTCCCTTCAGCCCAGTTGCCATACAACAAGACTCATCAAGTTTTTTGCCCTGTTCTTGAAAACAATGGTAATTGGAAGAAGAGAAAGGAAATCCATCAGTTAACCCCCAGCTAAGGAAACAAACATTTATAATCTCATATTCAACACAGACACATTAAGGTGCATGCACTAATGTATGGGGATGAAAATGCCCGCTTGGGCACACAGGAGCCACTGCAGCTCTGTCTCTCAGCAGCCTGAAAATTTCAGCTTCCTTACGCAGCAACAGAAAAGCTTTTCCTGCTCCGAAGATGGAGAGGTGCCATCCCTGTGGACACCCTCTGCTCATTTAGCTACACAAGTCAATGCATGAATGGAAGGCCCATCCCAGAAAATGCCAGGAAACAAACAGGAGGTTTTGGCAGGCTCTCCCTCTCACCAGGCTCCAGCTTGGTGATGTGGAGAAGGTGGCTTGGGCTATGAGAGAAACACAGTCACTAAGTGTTTCAGCAACACTGCACAAGAAGTAGAAGAGACTCTGTGGCCCTTGCAGCCTCATGTTCAGGTTCCAGGCATGTTTCTCAGTGGGCAGAAACTGCACAGGGGATGCAGTTCCTCACTAAAACCACTCTTTTAGAAACTCTGTTAGGTTTGGCTTTCTTTCCTTCATTTCTGGAAGTATAGCACCAATTCTAAGATGCTTGTTTCCTGTTATTGTGGCCATCTACACAGACCAAAGAACTGGAACCACTTACAGCCCAAAGGAAAATGTTGCCTGAGCATGGGGTTTGTTTGCATGTGGTATAGCTTGAGTTCCACACTGATGCAACCAAAACTACAGCAGATGCTGATGTGTTGCAGGGACATTTTAAGGAGTGGACCTTGGTGGCAGTAGTTCCAGCAGATGGCAATGGGATTTTGTCCAATGGCATGCAGAACACAGGGCAGGTGAGAAAGGCAAGCGGGATCAGTGAGTATTTGCTCCTTACCGTGGCAGGACTTCGGCTCCAGTAGGGAACTTTCCGTTCTATCATTTCGATTCCCACAATTCCAAAAGACCATATGTCCACTTTGGGGCCATATGGTTGACGCATCACCACTTCAGGCGCCATCCACCAAGGAGTCCCGGCCACCGAGGACGGTCTATTCTTCCCAGGGCTGAGCTCAACAGAGATGCCAAAATCAGCTGAGGGGAAAGCAAAATACTGCTTTTATTTGAATTCTGTGCAATTAGGAAACCAAACAAAAGAATTGCCCAGTAGAACTTTGAGAATGTGCTGTTGAATCTCCTGGACAACTGTCCCTGCTCTGTCTCCTCAGGATTTTAGCCAAATCCCCACATTTTGTATACTGCCTTCAGCAGTGGCTTTTGTTCTATGGAAGCTTTAGACTTGTTGCTCCCTCCCTCTGCAATGGACACACACAGAGCAACACCCCTTTTGACTGCTTGTTCCTTGTCATACCTCTGTGCACCTTGCAACCATGTCATCAGCTCAGAGCGGGGGGTCCCCGCACTGCCACCAGCACCATTCCTGGGGAGCTGGCAGCCACTCAAAGCAGCCCCTCACCCCACATCCCTGAACGCTGCACCTGACCAGGAATATACTGACCCAGCTTGACAGAGCCGTCGGTTCTGAGAAGGATGTTGTCGCTCTTCACGTCTCTGTGGATCACTTGGTTTGAGTGAAGAAAAGCCAATCCTTGCAAGCACTGAGAGAGTAAACAGAACCAGGAGGGACAAACCCAGTGATTTCATCACACCAGAAAAGAAACAGAGACTCTAAAAGGTTCCCATTCCCCAGGAGAATGGCGAGTAATGGCAGAACACAGTGCCATTGAGAGGAAGATTTGCTGCTCCAACACTTGCAGAGCAGGACCTTTCTAAGGAAAGGCATGTCACCTTTTGAAAGAGCAACAGCACCTGCTGTTGTAGACTGTCCCCTGCAAACCAGCCAGGATGACTGCTGCTGCAGTGGATGTGCTCAGAAGCAAAGAGCATTTTGGCTGCACTAGTATCCTTTTTAGCTGAGGACTGAAAGTAAATAGTCTCTCTTTTTACCTTTGCTGTTCATTTCAAATCCTGCTACCAGCACCTTGCTTCTACAAGTGAGGAATGCAGTGAAGACAGGCAAAAATTTAGGGAGGCAAGATGGAGAACAGCAGATACAAGAGGCAGAGTGAGAATACAACAGCAGGAGATAAGAGTACAAGAACTGAGTAGAGTGAGTGCAGGGGCACTCCAGGCATTTCACTGGAGATGCTTTTACGTGCCCATAGCATACCAGCAACGCAGAAGCAAAGTTTGGCACGTGAAACCTCTCCTGTTCTGAGCCCCTATTTCTCAGATAATCCTGCCCAAACCCTTGGAAGCACAGGTGGGCTTGCTGACCTCCCGACTGATGACTGCTATCTCGATTTCAGTCAGGAAGGTCTTCCTGATGACATCGCTCAGAGCGCCTCCATCCATGTACTCCATGACCAGCCAGAGTTCCTCACCCAGAAGGTGGCTGAAGGAAAGAAACAAGGGCGTGAAGATAAACATGCATGGCTAGGTTGATTTTTTGCTTCCGGGCTTCTTGTTTCCAAGGCCCTTTGTGACAAGGACAGAATAAAAGGAATAGACATTCCCTCTTGGCTGTGCTTTGTTTGCAATCTGTGCAGTCTCAGGGAGAAAGGCACAGCTGTGAAAAAGGAGATGTCTTAGATGGCCAGCAAGTGAAAAGTGTGGTTTAGTAAGAGCCCAGATCAAAAGCCTGTCACGCGTGGTGTTTCTGGAAATAAGCACCTAGTCTTCCTGGCATGCATAGCAAAGAAAAAGAGGGGCAACAATCCAAGGGAAATCCACTTTAGGATGGTTCATCATTCAGCATTGAAGAAACTTTAAAAAATCAATCCCAAAAGAATGTGGAGGCAGTGAACTTAGAATGTATTAACTTCGTACGATACAGCTGATCCAGGTTTTGAATAATTTTGGAATAATTTTCAAACTACGTGTGCCAGGGAAGACTCATGCAGACAAGATGCACTCTCTTCTCATCCATTGCAGATGAGTAGAGAAATATTAATACATTATAATTAACAGCTCTACTTTCTAGAAGTGACCAAAGTGGATTTTTAACCTCTCATGTTTGCAGTATGTACATGCATATTCACAGGATAAGACCATGACCACTCACCTGTCTAAATAATTCACAACACTGGGACTCCTATGCTTCTTCATGATTGTGATTTCATTAACAGTTAGTTGCTTCCTCTGCTGTCCCTTAAGGCTTATTTTCTTTATGGCCACCTAAAATGACACTGAAAATCAGTAACTTGAGAAGCTGGTGGCACAAGGCCACAAGGCACATGGAGCAAGTGATTTTGCAATGACACAGTTGAGCTGTGCCAAACTGCCTTGTGATTAGGCATTGCAGTAATTAGGAAATGACATTGCAATAGCCCATTTCTCCACTCCCTTGGGGGCTAGTTACAGGACATGTGGCCACTGAAGTTTTGCTGTGAACACTTGGTAACACTGGTGTCTCAACTATCACCCACAAACCTCTGAGCCCACTCCCTGCTGCTTTGTATGGGATTCAGAAGAAGTAATCCATGCCTTAATACTCTGTGGCTACATCTTGGGCTATGGGCAGGGCTTCGAGTTTCTAGGGATGCCTTGCAGATCTCTCCCTATGTGCAGTTCCCAAGTGCAGCACTGCAGGTGGCTAAAGAACTACCAGTAACTTTCAGATGTATTTGCTGGCAACCAGAAGTGAGAATTCAGGACTCTGAAGCTGTAGCCCCAAAGAGCAGTGAGATGCTCTAAGGCACCACCTTTGTTTTAGCAATTGAGAGCGAGTGAGCACATCCTTCTCTGAAATGAACTGCTGCCCTGCGTGACTTCCTTCTGGCAGCTGAAAAGGACAAAGACTGTCCCCAATGTATTTTGCAGGCTGGTACCAGTCTGTGTTTCTTGTGCCTCTTCAGCACAGCTCGACCCAAAGCTCCAGCCACAGCTGCTCGCACCAGAGGGGAAAGGCCTTGAGTGCAGCAGAGTCTGTGGGGGATGTTGACATTTACCTCTCCTCCTGTGGCTTGGTTGAGTGCTCTAACCACAGATCCAAAATGCCTAGAAACAAAACAGAAGCAGAGAAAGGAGAAGCTGTTTATTTCTTAGAGTGAAAGCTGGCCCACACAGGAGATCTCTGCTGTAAATGCCTAAAACCTGCAGGATGCAGGAGGGCTCTGCCAGAAGGCAGATGATGCATTTTCCTCTCAAGTGCATGGGCAGTGCCTGGGCTGGTTGCAGAAGCGCTGGGGTTTACTGACTCAGCTCCTAAAGGGAATTTATTCTTTCATCTTAGGTTTGAGTTTCTAAACTCTGTGGTTCCTATTCTGAGCATGGAGCATTTCCTTCCAAGAACCGTGGATTGAATGAAATTCTCCTGGGAACTGTTATCTCATAGCTTTGAGAGGGGCTAGGTTGCCCTTTCAGGCAAGCAAGATTCTTCTTTATTCATTAGTGTGGCAGTGTGGTTTTGAGACATACAAAAATACTGAAGAAATTAACACAGAGCTGTCCCACACTTGAGAGACAAGGAGATCTTCCAGGTCCTGCTCCTTGATGTAGGCAGACTTTAGCAGCATGGAGATGTCTCTGACAATGCCTTCTGAGCACCCTCACAAGTTCTGAGCAGCACTGAAGAGATAGGACAATCTATCTCCAGTGTCTGAACATGTTTGCAGCTGACCTGACTTCACACTGGATAGATATTCCAGTGGAACTCCTGATATACCAGTGATATACCAGAAGAACCCCTGGCCCATGGTTGTGTAGAAGTAAGTGTGGCTGGACTCACCCCTTGCCAATATATTCCATTTCAGTGTATTTCATCTTGGGATTTTCCACGTTCACCATTTTCCCTGAGGGAAACAAAATGCAAGATGCTCACTTTAAAGCAGAGATCCCAGCTTCCAGGAGATACAAAAGGCAGCCCCAGTGTCTGGAGGCAGTCAGCTACTTGCAACAACAGCAACAACATCAACAGGACAGGCAGCCCTGCAGTGCAGATGGCTGGCACAGAGACTGATTGTGTAGAGCCCTTGGAAGAGTTCTCTTGACAGGAAACAAAGCACAGGGAGATGCATTCCCAGGAGAGGAGCACATCTTCTCCAGCTTTCAGCCAAAACATTGCCCAAACAATGCCTTTCCAATTGTAATCCAGAGCAGCTCATGCTATAACCAATGTCGACAGTGCTTTCAGCATCGGGACCCTCACCCTTCATGAGCAGGCTGAGCTCACAGACACCCATCTTGGAGCTAAGGAAGGTTCCAGCCCTGTCCCGCCAGCCCTCAGGGACAGGGCAGCGACCACAACAAGGCTGGCAAAGCCCAAGCATGAGTACTGACAAGCAATGGGAAGAAGCCACAGGCAGCCTGGGCCCCGTACAAAGTGTTGCCCCCATTCATGCCACAACAGGATGGGCTTTGAGATCAGACACACCGAGGTGCAGATCAATGCCATTTTTGTCCCAACAGGTGATGGTAGACACAGAATCCACTGGACTCTCCACTGGGCTCTGTTCTCAGCCCCACCAGGTCTTATCTGAGAGTTCAGCACTGGCAGCTGTTATGGGCAAGAAGCAGATTCCTTGGGCTGTGCTGCAGAATCCCAGAGGACTTGATGTGTTTTCCTAGAGACGGATCTGAGCAGGGCTCGGGCCAATGGGTAGGATTCTAAGAGTCATGGGAAAGAGTGGGGAAGGTACGAAAAAGTGCCATGGATCTGAGGAATATACCATGGATGGGCTGGAGGCTGTCTCCTGAGAAATGCCTGCAGTACAGATTTATCTGATCAAGCCACTTCGATGTGTCTCTCTTGGACACATCTTTAGAGGCATAAAACTAGGATATGAAATACAGATTGTTATAAAAGTATCTGTTTTTTTCTTTGGGGGCACACGGGAAACACCTCCTGCTCTCTATTTCTCCTGTAACCTGATATTCTTTCACAGTATTTTTTATTGACAAAAATATAGCATTCTCACGAAAAGAAACTGTATATGTAGTAGTGGCAACATAAAAATGTCATAAAAATGACATCAATAAGACATGTGGGGCAGAAGGGCTCCTTCAGGATGGAGATAAACCAACTCCACCAAAAAAAAACCCCTACAAAGAAACAAACAAAACCAAAAAACCCAGCAAAAAGAAAACCAAAAAAACAACCCCATAAAAAATAAACAGGGAAAAAGCAAAAAACCCCAAACCACCAGCCCCCTAAAAAAAAATCCCCAACCAAAAAGACAAAAGTCCAAAACCATAAAATTTCTGTGAAGATTTTTTGCTCTGATGACTGGTTGGAAGTCAGGAGTCTAAGGGGAAATTAGGAAGCTAAAAATTCTCTTTGGTTTGGCCACTAGCATGCAGGACTTGCCTAGCCTTCTGCTGATGCAAGAAAAATCCCTGCTTCAGCCTTTAGCCGAGAGGGAAGCTCAGGCAAACCCAGGCCAGTCCCAGCTGTCTTCAGAGGCAGCAGGAGCACCCAGAGCGCTCTCTCGCTGCCTCGGAGCACAGCACTTCCTCTCGGGAGTCCTAAATGGCCCTGTGACACCAAACTCAGGAGGAACATTTGGTACAGCTCTGCTGACACCTGCACACAATCCACTGACCCTCAGACAAGAAATACAGCAGACGTACAGAGCATACGCAGGTACTGCTCCTCAGTCTCCTGGTTCTCAGAAGCCACGTGGAGGGAGATGAAGGAGCTGAGAAGAAGGAGATCACCAAAGGCTGAGATTGAGTTCACAGGTTCCACATCATAGGTTCCTTTAAGTAATGCTGCTGCAGAGCGAGGATTGGGACCAGAGCCCGTGCAGACGTGCTGAAACTGCATCACTTTTCGAGGAGGGGGAAGTTCCAGTGGTCCGGGACAAATTTGGTGATCTTCACGGCCAGTGTGTTCTTGGAGGTTTTTGGAGGCTGCCTGGTGAGATATCAACACATGCACCTCAAGTCAAACAGAATATAGCAGTCAGAGACAACAGCTTATCCCTCTCAGACAAGAGTGACTGACTGTGAGGAAAGGGAAAGAACAGGTTAACAAGGAATACAGACAGCTTGGAAAAGAATGGGGCCTCACAGATTCCTAGACAACTCAATCATCTCCTTGCAGCTTAGCAAAAGCCAAAAGAGACTGTACAAGTGAAGAAGTGCTCCAGAAAACTGCAGAACACTTCCACAAACCAAACACACCTTTCCACAAAGGGAAAACAGACAAAAAAGCCCTGCCACCTGCAGCACTGCCACGTGTGCCCTTGGCCACGACGCTGCAGAAGCCCAGAGATCGACCTTCCCTGAGCCGAGCAGCCAGAAGCTCAGCCAGAGTCCCCAGACCTTCAGGGCCTCAAAGTGACAGGTCAAAGGCCAATTTCTAGCTGGAGGCCACTGCCTGCAGGAAATGGCTACGTCCCACAGGATTGCAGCACTCGGCATCCTCAGCAAGCAACATGCAAGTGCTGGCTGGTCAGAAACTTGCAGCTCTGCCTTGCACTAAAGACAGCACCACCCACAACTGGCACTTACTGTCTTGGATCGATCGGCCACAGCTGCAGGCTTGTGGTCATCTTGCTCCTTTTGCTCCTTTTTGGCTCCTTCTCCAGGAGCAGAGGGAGCCGGGGCAGAGACCGCTGTTCCTTCTGCCATCTGCGGCAAGAGAGAAGCATGAGGGACAGGCCGTTACCTCTCATTTATGACCTCGTTTCTCCTCAGATCCACAACCACCTTTTCAAAGGAGAAATCCTCAACTTTGTTAGCAATGGGATTCTAAGTCACTCCAACCAGATGAAAATGGGCCAGCTCAACAGAACTCTATTTGATGCACTCTATGAATTTCATAGTCCTCCCCGGCTGCCATCAGCAAGCAATGGTGCCCCTGCACAACAATGGAGCTTTGAGCTCTTTTATTTATTGGCCTGAAATGGAAAAAGAGGAAATAGCCAGCAAGGCCATTGCTATTGCTGCGGCAGATATGGAAAAGTCAAACTGGATCAGAATGCCATCCAGTGCGTGAAAAGGGCAGGAACGTTTGTGCAGAAGCATCTGTGCTTGTTGTAAAAGAGAGAAAATGGGCAGGGCTTCACCTCCTAGCAAGCCAACAAGCCAAAAGACAAAAGCGTCCCCTCCTCAGGTGGCTAAAGCACTTGGAGGCAGTGAGGGCATGTTTGGCAGGGAAACAGCCCTGGTGGTGAGCACTGTCACATATGGATCTATGGAAGTGTGCCTGAAGGTCCCTCAGGAGGCTCCCGTTGTCCAGGCTGAAACCCCTCCCTAGCTCTCGTGTCCTTCTCTGCACACGCTCCAGCCCCTCAAGGACTTTCAGCTTCAGAGGGGCCAACAAGTGGACACACACTCCCAGCTCTGGCCGCAGCGCTGCCCAGCCCAGGGGGACGGCCACTGCCCTGCTCCTGCTGCCCCACTGCTGCTGACACAGGCCAGGATGGCCTTGGCCTTCTTGGCTATGTGGCCAAGCGCTAGCCCACATTCAGCTGCTCTTGACTGGCACCACTGGGTCCTTTTAACCTACTCAGGTCCCTCACCACAAAATTGCCCCTTTGACTTCAAATACAGCATCCCCGGTTCCAAGATGTCCTGCCTCTTCTCAGCCAAACAAGACAGCAGTCAAGGACTTGCAGCTTCACCCCCACCCTAGGCCCTAATGCCATTTCCAAAGCTGCAGGCTTCATCGCAAAAGGCGTCCACAGAAACTTGCCGCTTCTTCTTTCTGCCACACAAGAAGTCTTCCCAACGAGGCACTTGGTTTCTTTGGCCACACTCAACAAGAATGGCACCCACAGATTCCTAGACAACTCAATCATCTCCTTGCAGCTTAGCAAAAGCCAAAAGAGACTGTACAAGTGAAGAAGTGCTCCAGAAAACTGCAGAACACTTCCACAAACCAAACACACCTTTCCACAAAGGGAAAACAGACAAAAAAGCCCTGCCACCTGCAGCACTGCCACGTGTGCCCTTGGCCACGACGCTGCAGAAGCCCAGAGATCGACCTTCCCTGAGCCGAGCAGCCAGAAGCTCAGCCAGAGTCCCCAGACCTTCAGGGCCTCAAAGTGACAGGTCAAAGGCCAATTTCTAGCTGGAGGCCACTGCCTGCAGGAAATGGCTACGTCCCACAGGATTGCAGCACTCGGCATCCTCAGCAAGCAACATGCAAGTGCTGGCTGGTCAGAAACTTGCAGCTCTGCCTTGCACTAAAGACAGCACCACCCACAACTGGCACTTACTGTCTTGGATCGATCGGCCACAGCTGCAGGCTTGTGGTCATCTTGCTCCTTTTGCTCCTTTTTGGCTCCTTCTCCAGGAGCAGAGGGAGCCGGGGCAGAGACCGCTGTTCCTTCTGCCATCTGCGGCAAGAGAGAAGCATGAGGGACAGGCCGTTACCTCTCATTTATGACCTCGTTTCTCCTCAGATCCACAACCACCTTTTCAAAGGAGAAATCCTCAACTTTGTTAGCAATGGGATTCTAAGTCACTCCAACCAGATGAAAATGGGCCAGCTCAACAGAACTCTATTTGATGCACTCTATGAATTTCATAGTCCTCCCCGGCTGCCATCAGCAAGCAATGGTGCCCCTGCACAACAATGGAGCTTTGAGCTCTTTTATTTATTGCCCTGAAATGGAAAAAGAGGAAATAGCCAGCAAGGCCATTGCTATTGCTGCGGCAGATATGGAAAAGTCAAACTGGATCAGAATGCCATCCAGTGCGTGAAAAGGGCAGGAACGTTTGTGCAGAAGCATCTGTGCTTGTTGTAAAAGAGAGAAAATGGGCAGGGCTTCACCTCCTAGCAAGCCAACAAGCCAAAGTGTTCCCTCCTCAGGTGGCTAAAGCACTTGGAGGCAGTGAGGGCATGTTTGGCAGGGAAACAGCCCTGGTGGTGAGCACTGTCACATATGGATCTATGGAAGTGTGCCTGAAGGTCCCTCAGGAGGCTCCCGTTGTCCAGGCTGAAACCCCTCCCTAGCTCTCGTGTCCTTCTCTGCACACGCTCCAGCCCCTCAAGGACTTTCAGCTTCAGAGGGGCCAACAAGTGGACACACACTCCCAGCTCTGGCCGCAGCGCTGCCCAGCCCAGGGGGACGGCCACTGCCCTGCTCCTGCTGCCCCACTACTGCTGACACAGGCCAGGATGGCCTTGGCCTTCTTGGCTATGTGGCCAAGCGCTAGCCCACATTCAGCTGCTCTTGACTGGCACCACTGGGTCCTTTTAACCTACTCAGGTCCCTCACCACAAAATTGCCCCTTTGACTTCAAATACAGCATCCCCGGTTCCAAGATGTCCTGCCTCTTCTCAGCTAAACAAGACAGAAGTCAAGGACTTGCAACTTCACCCCCACCCTAGGCCCTAATGCCATTTCCAAAGCTGCAGGCTTCATCACAAAAGGCGTCCACAGAAACTTGCTGCTTCTTCTTTCTGCCACACAAGAAGTCTTCCCAACGAGGCACTTGGTTTCTTTGGCCACACTCAACAAGAATGGCACCCACAGATTCCTAGACAACTCAATCATCTCCTTGCAGCTTAGCAAAAGCCAAAAGAGACTGTACAAGTGAAGAAGTGCTCCAGAAAACTGCAGAACACTTCCACAAACCAAACACACCTTTCCACAAAGGGAAAACAGACAAAAAAGCCCTGCCACCTGCAGCACTGCCACGTGTGCCCTTGGCCACGACGCTGCAGAAGCCCAGAGATCGACCTTCCCTGAGCCGAGCAGCCAGAAGCTCAGCCAGAGTCCCCAGACCTTCAGGGCCTCAAAGTGACAGGTCAAAGGCCAATTTCTAGCTGGAGGCCACTGCCTGCAGGAAATGGCTACGTCCCACAGGATTGCAGCACTCGGCATCCTCAGCAAGCAACATGCAAGTGCTGGCTGGTCAGAAACTTGCAGCTCTGCCTTGCACTAAAGACAGCACCACCCACAACTGGCACTTACTGTCTTGGATCGATCGGCCACAGCTGCAGGCTTGTGGTCATCTTGCTCCTTTTGCTCCTTTTTGGCTCCTTCTCCAGGAGCAGAGGGAGCCGGGGCAGAGACCGCTGTTCCTTCTGCCATCTGCGGCAAGAGAGAAGCATGAGGGACAGGCCGTTACCTCTCATTTATGACCTCGTTTCTCCTCAGATCCACAACCACCTTTTCAAAGGAGAAATCCTCAACTTTGTTAGCAATGGGATTCTAAGTCACTCCAACCAGATGAAAATGGGCCAGCTCAACAGAACTCTATTTGATGCACTCTATGAATTTCATAGTCCTCCCCGGCTGCCATCAGCAAGCAATGGTGCCCCTGCACAACAATGGAGCTTTGAGCTCTTTTATTTATTGCCCTGAAATGGAAAAAGAGGAAATAGCCAGCAAGGCCATTGCTATTGCTGCGGCAGATATGGAAAAGTCAAACTGGATCAGAATGCCATCCAGTGCGTGAAAAGGGCAGGAACGTTTGTGCAGAAGCATCTGTGCTTGTTGTAAAAGAGAGAAAATGGGCAGGGCTTCACCTCCTAGCAAGCCAACAAGCCAAAAGACAAAAGCGTCCCCTCCTCAGGTGGCTAAAGCACTTGGAGGCAGTGAGGGCATGTTAGGCAGGGAAACAGCCCTGGTGGTGAGCACTGTCACATATGGATCTATGGAAGTGTGCCTGAAGGTCCCTCAGGAGGCTCCCGTTGTCCAGGCTGAAACCCCTCCCTAGCTCTCGTGTCCTTCTCTGCACACGCTCCAGCCCCTCAAGGACTTTCAGCTTCAGAGGGGCCAACAAGTGGACACACACTCCCAGCTCTGGCCGCAGCGCTGCCCAGCCCAGGGGGACGGCCACTGCCCTGCTCCTGCTGCCCCACTACTGCTGACACAGGCCAGGATGGCCTTGGCCTTCTTGGCTATGTGGCCAAGCGCTGGCCCACATTCAGCTGCTCTTGACTGGCACCACTGGGTCCTTTTAACCTACTCAGGTCCCTCACCACAAAATTGCCCCTTTGACTTCAAATACAGCATCCCCGGTTCCAAGATGTCCTGCCTCTTCTCAGCCAAACAAGACAGCAGTCAAGGACTTGCAGCTTCACCCCCACCCTAGGCCCTAATGCCATTTCCAAAGCTGCAGGCTTCATCGCAAAAGGCGTCCACAGAAACTTGCCGCTTCTTCTTTCTGCCACACAAGAAGTCTTCCCAACGAGGCACTTGGTTTCTTTGGCCACACTCAACAAGAATGGCACCCACAGATTCCTAGACAACTCAATCATCTCCTTGCAGCTTAGCAAAAGCCAAAAGAGACTGTACAAGTGAAGAAGTGCTCCAGAAAACTGCAGAACACTTCCACAAACCAAACACACCTTTCCACAAAGGGAAAACAGACAAAAAAGCCCTGCCACCTGCAGCACTGCCACGTGTGCCCTTGGCCACGACGCTGCAGAAGCCCAGAGATCGACCTTCCCTGAGCCGAGCAGCCAGAAGCTCAGCCAGAGTCCCCAGACCTTCAGGGCCTCAAAGTGACAGGTCAAAGGCCAATTTCTAGCTGGAGGCCACTGCCTGCAGGAAATGGCTACGTCCCACAGGATTGCAGCACTCGGCATCCTCAGCAAGCAACATGCAAGTGCTGGCTGGTCAGAAACTTGCAGCTCTGCCTTGCACTAAAGACAGCACCACCCACAACTGGCACTTACTGTCTTGGATCGATCGGCCACAGCTGCAGGCTTGTGGTCATCTTGCTCCTTTTGCTCCTTTTTGGCTCCTTCTCCAGGAGCAGAGGGAGCCGGGGCAGAGACCGCTGTTCCTTCTGCCATCTGCGGCAAGAGAGAAGCATGAGGGACAGGCCGTTACCTCTCATTTATGACCTCGTTTTACCTCTCATTTATGACCTCGTTTCTCCTCAGATCCACAACCACCTTTTCAAAGGAGAAATCCTCAACTTTGTTAGCAATGGGATTCTAAGTCACTCCAACCAGATGAAAATGGGCCAGCTCAACAGAACTCTATTTGATGCACTCTATGAATTTCATAGTCCTCCCCGGCTGCCATCAGCAAGCAATGGTGCCCCTGCACAATAATGGAGCTTTGAGCTCTTTTATTTATTGCCCTGAAATGGAAAAAGAGGAAATAGCCAGCAAGGCCATTGCTATTGCTGCGGCAGATATGGAAAAGTCAAACTGGATCAGAATGCCATCCAGTGCGTGAAAAGGGCAGGAACGTTTGTGCAGAAGCATCTGTGCTTGTTGTAAAAGAGAGAAAATGGGCAGGGCTTCACCTCCTAGCAAGCCAACAAGCCAAAGTGTTCCCTCCTCAGGTGGCTAAAGCACTTGGAGGCAGTGAGGGCATGTTTGGCAGGGAAACAGCCCTGGTGGTGAGCACTGTCACATATGGATCTATGGAAGTGTGCCTGAAGGTCCCTCAGGAGGCTCCCGTTGTCCAGGCTGAAACCCCTCCCTAGCTCTCGTGTCCTTCTCTGCACACGCTCCAGCCCCTCAAGGACTTTCAGCTTCAGAGGGGCCAACAAGTGGACACACACTCCCAGCTCTGGCCGCAGCGCTGCCCAGCCCAGGGGGACGGCCACTGCCCTGCTCCTGCTGCCCCACTACTGCTGACACAGGCCAGGATGGCCTTGGCCTTCTTGGCTATGTGGCCAAGCGCTAGCCCACATTCAGCTGCTCTTGACTGGCACCACTGGGTCCTTTTAACCTACTCAGGTCCCTCACCACAAAATTGCCCCTTTGACTTCAAATACAGCATCCCCGGTTCCAAGATGTCCTGCCCCTTCTCAGCTAAACAAGACAGAAGTCAAGGACTTGCAACTTCACCCCCAGCCTAGGCCCTAATGCCATTTCCAAAGCTGCAGGCTTCATCACAAAAGGCGTCCACAGAAACTTGCCGCTTCTTCTTTCTGCCACACAAGAAGTCTTCCCAACGAGGCACTTGGTTTCTTTGGCCACACTCAACAAGAATGGCACCCACAGATTCCTAGACAACTCAATCATCTCCTTGCAGCTTAGCAAAAGCCAAAAGAGACTGTACAAGTGAAGAAGTGCTCCAGAAAACTGCAGAACACTTCCACAAACCAAACACACCTTTCCACAAAGGGAAAACAGACAAAAAAGCCCTGCCACCTGCAGCACTGCCACGTGTGCCCTTGGCCACGACGCTGCAGAAGCCCAGAGATCGACCTTCCCTGAGCCGAGCAGCCAGAAGCTCAGCCAGAGTCCCCAGACCTTCAGGGCCTCAAAGTGACAGGTCAAAGGCCAATTTCTAGCTGGAGGCCACTGCCTGCAGGAAATGGCTACGTCCCACAGGATTGCAGCACTCGGCATCCTCAGCAAGCAACATGCAAGTGCTGGCTGGTCAGAAACTTGCAGCTCTGCCTTGCACTAAAGACAGCACCACCCACAACTGGCACTTACTGTCTTGGATCGATCGGCCACAGCTGCAGGCTTGTGGTCATCTTGCTCCTTTTGCTCCTTTTTGGCTCCTTCTCCAGGAGCAGAGGGAGCCGGGGCAGAGACCGCTGTTCCTTCTGCCATCTGCGGCAAGAGAGAAGCATGAGGGACAGGCCGTTACCTCTCATTTATGACCTCGTTTCTCCTCAGATCCACAACCACCTTTTCAAAGGAGAAATCCTCAACTTTGTTAGCAATGGGATTCTAAGTCACTCCAACCAGATGAAAATGGGCCAACTCAACAGAACTCTATTTGATGCACTCTATGAATTTGATAGTCCTCCCCGGCTGCCATCAGCAAGCAATGGTGCCCCTGCACAACAATGGAGCTTTGAACTCTTTTATTTATTGCCGTGAAATGGAAAAAGAGGAAATAGCCAGCAAGGCCATTGCTATTGCTGCGGCAGATATGGAAAAGTCAAACTGGATCAGAATGCCATCCAGTGCGTGAAAAGGGCAGGAACGTTTGTGCAGAAGCATCTGTGCTTGTTGTAAAAGAGAGAAAATGGGCAGGGCTTCACCTCCTAGCAAGCCAACAAGCCACAAGACAAAAGTGTTCCCTCCTCAGGTGGCTAAAGCACTTGGAGGCAGTGAGGGCATGTTTGGCAGGGAAACAGCCCTGGTGGTGAGCACTGTCACATATGGGTCTATGGAAGTGTGCCTGAAGGTCCTTAAGGAGGCTCCCGTTGTCCAGGCTGAAACCCCTCCCTAGCTCTCGTGTCCTTCTCTGCACACGCTCCAGCCCCTCAAGGACTTTCAGCTTCAGAGGGGCCAACAAGTGGACACACACTCCCAGCTCTGGCCGGAGCGCTGCCCATCACAGGGGGATGGCCACTGCCCTGCTCCTGCTGCCCCACTACTGCTGACACAGGCCAGGATGGCCTTGGCCTTCTTGGCTATGTGGCCAAGCGCTGGCCCACATTCAGCTGCTCTTGACTGGCACCACTGGGTCCTTTTAGCCTACTCAGGTCCCTCACCACAAAATTGCCCCTTTGACTTCAAATACAGCATCCCCGGTTCCAAGATGTCCTGCCTCTTCTCAGCCAAACAAGACAGCAGTCAAGGACTTGCAGCTTCACCCCCACCCTAGGCCCTAATGCCATTTCCAAAGCTGCAGGCTTCATCGCAAAAGGCGTCCACAGAAACTTGCCGCTTCTTCCTTCTGCCACACAAGAAGTCTTCCCAATGAGGCACTTGGTTTCTTTGGCCACACTCAACAAGAATGGCACCCACAGATTCCTAGACAACTCAATCATCTCCTTGCAGCTTAGCAAAAGCCAAAAGAGACTGTACAAGTGAAGAAGTGCTCCAGAAAACTGCAGAACACTTCCACAAACCAAACACACCTTTCCACAAAGGGAAAACAGACAAAAAAAGCCCTGCCACCTGCAGCACTGCCACGTGTGCCCTTGGCCACGACGCTGCAGAAGCCCAGAGATCAACCTTCCCTGAGCCGAGCAGCCAGAAGCTCAGCCAGAGTCCCCAGACCTTCAGGGCCTCAAAGTGACAGGTCAAAGGCCAATTTCTAGCTGGAGGCCACTGCCTGCAGGAAATGGCTACGTCCCACAGGATTGCAGCACTCGGCATCCTCAGCAAGCAACATGCAAGTGCTGGCTGGTCAGAAACTTGCAGCTCTGCCTTGCACTAAAGACAGCACCACCCACAACTGGCACTTACTGTCTTGGATCGATCGGCCACAGCTGCAGGCTTGTGGTCATCTTGCTCCTTTTGCTCCTTTTTGGCTCCTTCTCCAGGAGCAGAGGGAGCCGGGGCAGAGACCGCTGTTCCTTCTGCCATCTGCGGCAAGAGAGAAGCATGAGGGACAGGCCGTTACCTCTCATTTATGACCTCGTTTCTCCTCAGATCCACAACCACCTTTTCAAAGGAGAAATCCTCAACTTTGTTAGCAATGGGATTCTAAGTCACTCCAACCAGATGAAAATGGGCCAACTCAACAGAACTCTATTTGATGCACTCTATGAATTTGATAGTCCTCCCCGGCTGCCATCAGCAAGCAATGGTGCCCCTGCACAACAATGGAGCTTTGAGCTCTTTTATTTATTGCCCTGAAATGGAAAAAGAGGAAATAGCCAGCAAGGCCATTGCTATTGCTGCGGCAGATATGGAAAAGTCAAACTGGATCAGAATGCCATCCAGTGCGTGAAAAGGGCAGGAACGTTTGTGCAGAAGCATCTGTGCTTGTTGTAAAAGAGAGAAAATGGGCAGGGCTTCACCTCCTAGCAAGCCAACAAGCCAAAAGACAAAAGCGTCCCCTCCTCAGGTGGCTAAAGCACTTGGAGGCAGTGAGGGCATGTTTGGCAGGGAAACAGCCCTGGTGGTGAGCACTGTCACATATGGATCTATGGAAGTGTGCCTGAAGGTCCCTCAGGAGGCTCCCGTTGTCCAGGCTGAAACCCCTCCCTAGCTCTCGTGTCCTTCTCTGCACACGCTCCAGCCCCTCAAGGACTTTCAGCTTCAGAGGGGCCAACAAGTGGACACACACTCCCAGCTCTGGCCGCAGCGCTGCCCAGCCCAGGGGGACGGCCACTGCCCTGCTCCTGCTGCCCCACTACTGCTGACACAGGCCAGGATGCCCTTGGCCTTCTTGGCTATGTGGCCAAGCGCTAGCCCACATTCAGCTGCTCTTGACTGGCACCACTGGGTCCTTTTAACCTACTCAGGTCCCTCACCACAAAATTGCCCCTTTGACTTCAAATACAGCATCCCCGGTTCCAAGATGTCCTGCCTCTTCTCAGCCAAACAAGACAGCAGTCAAGGACTTGCAGCTTCACCCCCACCCTAGGCCCTAATGCCATTTCCAAAGCTGCAGGCTTCATCGCAAAAGGCGTCCACAGAAACTTGCTGCTTCTTCTTTCTGCCACACAAGAAGTCTTCCCAACGAGGCACTTGGTTTCTTTGGCCACACTCAACAAGAATGGCACCCACAGATTCCTAGACAACTCAATCATCTCCTTGCAGCTTAGCAAAAGCCAAAAGAGACTGTACAAGTGAAGAAGTGCTCCAGAAAACTGCAGAACACTTCCACAAACCAAACACACCTTTCCACAAAGGGAAAACAGACAAAAAAGCCCTGCCACCTGCAGCACTGCCACGTGTGCCCTTGGCCACGACGCTGCAGAAGCCCAGAGATCGACCTTCCCTGAGCCGAGCAGCCAGAAGCTCAGCCAGAGTCCCCAGACCTTCAGGGCCTCAAAGTGACAGGTCAAAGGCTAATTTCTAGCTGGAGGCCACTGCCTGCAGGAAATGGCTACGTCCCACAGGATTGCAGCACTCGGCATCCTCAGCAAGCAACATGCAAGTGCTGGCTGGTCAGAAACTTGCAGCTCTGCCTTGCACTAAAGACAGCAGCACCCACAACTGGCACTTACTGTCTTGGATCGATCGGCCACAGCTGCAGGCTTGTGGTCATCTTGCTCCTTTTGCTCCTTTTTGGCTCCTTCTCCAGGAGCAGAGGGAGCCGGGGCAGAGACCGCTGTTCCTTCTGCCATCTGCGGCAAGAGAGAAGCATGAGGGACAGGCCATTACCTCTCATTTATGACCTCGTTTCTCCTCAGATCCACAACCACCTTTTCAAAGGAGAAATCCTCAACTTTGTTAGCAATGGGATTCTAAGTCACTCCAACCAGATGAAAATGGGCCAGCTCAACAGAACTCTATTTGATGCACTCTATGAATTTGATAGTCCTCCCCGGCTGCCATCAGCAAGCAATGGTGCCCCTGCACAACAATGGAGCTTTGAGCTCTTTTATTTATTGCCGTGAAATGGAAAAAGGGGAAATAGCCAGCAAGGCCATTGCTATTGCTGCGGCAGATATGGAAAAGTCAAACTGGATCAGAATGCCATCCAGTGCGTGAAAAGGGCAGGAACGTTTGTGCAGAAGCATCTGTGCTTGTTGTAAAAGAGAGAAAATGGGCAGGGCTTCACCTCCTAGCAAGCCAACAAGCCACAAGACAAAAGTGTTCCCTCCTCAGGTGGCTAAAGCACTTGGAGGCAGTGAGGGCATGTTTGGCAGGGAAACAGCCCTGGTGGTGAGCACTGTCACATATGGATCTATGGAAGTGTGCCTGAAGGTCCCTCAGGAGGCTCCCGTTGTCCAGGCTGAAACCCCTCCCTAGCTCTCGTGTCCTTCTCTGCACACGCTCCAGCCCCTCAAGGACTTTCAGCTTCAGAGGGGCCAACAAGTGGACACACACTCCCAGCTCTGGCCGCAGCGCTGCCCAGCCCAGGGGGACGGCCACTGCCCTGCTCCTGCTGCCCCACTGCTGCTGACACAGGCCAGGATGGCCTTGGCCTTCTTGGCTATGTGGCCAAGCGCTAGCCCACATTCAGCTGCTCTTGACTGGCACCACTGGGTCCTTTTAGCCTACTCAGGTCCCTCACCACAAAATTGCCCCTTTGACTTCAAATACAGCATCCCCGGTTCCAAGATGTCCTGCCTCTTCTCAGCCAAACAAGACAGCAGTCAAGGACTTGCAGCTTCACCCCCACCCTAGGCCCTAATGCCATTTCCAAAGCTGCAGGCTTCATCGCAAAAGGCGTCCACAGAAACTTGCCGCTTCTTCTTTCTGCCACACAAGAAGTCTTCCCAACGAGGCACTTGGTTTCTTTGGCCACACTCAACAAGAATGGCACCCACAGATTCCTAGACAACTCAATCATCTCCTTGCAGCTTAGCAAAAGCCAAAAGAGACTGTACAAGTGAAGAAGTGCTCCAGAAAACTGCAGAACACTTCCACAAACCAAACACACCTTTCCACAAAGGGAAAACAGACAAAAAAGCCCTGCCACCTGCAGCACTGCCACGTGTGCCCTTGGCCACGACGCTGCAGAAGCCCAGAGATCGACCTTCCCTGAGCCGAGCAGCCAGAAGCTCAGCCAGAGTCCCCAGACCTTCAGGGCCTCAAAGTGACAGGTCAAAGGCCAATTTCTAGCTGGAGGCCACTGCCTGCAGGAAATGGCTACGTCCCACAGGATTGCAGCACTCGGCATCCTCAGCAAGCAACATGCAAGTGCTGGCTGGTCAGAAACTTGCAGCTCTGCCTTGCACTAAAGACAGCACCACCCACAACTGGCACTTACTGTCTTGGATCGATCGGCCACAGCTGCAGGCTTGTGGTCATCTTGCTCCTTTTGCTCCTTTTTGGCTCCTTCTCCAGGAGCAGAGGGAGCCGGGGCAGAGACCGCTGTTCCTTCTGCCATCTGCGGCAAGAGAGAAGCATGAGGGACAGGCCGTTACCTCTCATTTATGACCTCGTTTCTCCTCAGATCCACAACCACCTTTTCAAAGGAGAAATCCTCAACTTTGTTAGCAATGGGATTCTAAGTCACTCCAACCAGATGAAAATGGGCCAACTCAACAGAACTCTATTTGATGCACTCTATGAATTTGATAGTCCTCCCCGGCTGCCATCAGCAAGCAATGGTGCCCCTGCACAACAATGGAGCTTTGAGCTCTTTTATTTATTGCCCTGAAATGGAAAAAGAGGAAATAGCCAGCAAGGCCATTGCTATTGCTGCGGCAGATATGGAAAAGTCAAACTGGATCAGAATGCCATCCAGTGCGTGAAAAGGGCAGGAACGTTTGTGCAGAAGCATCTGTGCTTGTTGTAAAAGAGAGAAAATGGGCAGGGCTTCACCTCCTAGCAAGCCAACAAGCCAAAGTGTTCCCTCCTCAGGTGGCTAAAGCACTTGGAGGCAGTGAGGGCATGTTTGGCAGGGAAACAGCCCTGGTGGTGAGCACTGTCACATATGGATCTATGGAAGTGTGCCTGAAGGTCCCTCAGGAGGCTCCCGTTGTCCAGGCTGAAACCCCTCCCTAGCTCTCGTGTCCTTCTCTGCACACGCTCCAGCCCCTCAAGGACTTTCAGCTTCAGAGGGGCCAACAAGTGGACACACACTCCCAGCTCTGGCCGCAGCACTGCCCAGCCCAGGGGGACGGCCACTGCCCTGCTCCTGCTGCCCCACTACTGCTGACACAGGCCAGGATGCCCTTGGCCTTCTTGGCTATGTGGCCACACCCTGGCTCTTGTTCCACTGCTCTTGACCGGCACGCCTTCATCCTTTGGGCCCACGCAGCTCCCCCACCACAAAGTTGCCCCTTTGACTTCAAATACAGCATCCCCGGTTCCAAGATGTCCTGCCTCTTCTCAGCAACAAGACACCAGTCAAGGACTTGCAGCTTCACCCCCGCCTCCAGGCTCCAATGCCATTTCCAAAGCTGCACTGTAACCCTAAAAATGCATCTACAGAACCTTGCTCCTTGAGCTTTTTGCCTCACAACAGGGCTTCACATCTACACACTTTGTTTCTGTGGCCACAGGTCTTGTTCCCCACAGATTCATGGACAACACACTCGTCTCCTTCCATCTTATTAAAAGTCACAAGACAGCTGGGCCACACACTTTGTAGAACTGAATAAATTCTCAAGAAATCTGAAGAGCAATTTCACCAGCCAAACACGTGTTTCCACAAAGAGAAAGCAAACAAAGCAAACAAATGAAGCTCCAGCACCACCTCATGTGCACTTGGCAACAGCACTTCAAAAACCAAGAGACAGAGCTTCACTGAGCCGAGCAGACAGATGGTCACCCTGAGGCAAACAGGCTTTGGTGCCTCAACATGACAGGTCCAAGGCCAATTTCTGGCTGGTGGTCACTGCCTGCAGGAAATCGCCGGGTCCTGGCAGGACTCCAGCACTCAGCATCCTCAGCCAAGCAGCAGCAAGAGCTGGCTGGTCAGAAACTTGCAGCTCTGCCTTGCACTAAAGACAGCACCACCCACAACTGGCACTTACTGGCTCAGAAAATTCAGGCTCTGCTGTGACCACTGATGGAGCCTTGCAGTCATACTCCTCAATTTGCTCCTCTTTGGCTTCTTCTCCAGGAGGAGAGGGAGCTGGGGCAGACACTGCTCTTTCCTCTGTCATCTGTGACAAGAAAGAATTATTAGGGACGGGCCGTTACCTATAATTTATAACCTTCTATATTCTCACATCTACCACCATTTCTTCCAAGGAAAATTGGGAAACTTTAATTGCAATGGGATTCCAATGCGCTCTTATGGCATTAAAATTGGCTAATCCACCTGTAATGCAAATTCCTCTGAAATAAATATTCCACCCTCCCTACTATCATGGAGCAATGATCTCTTTGTAACTGACTTTTTAATTCTTGAAAGCTCTGAAAACAAAAGGAAATCTTGCTGCTCTGTGTTGCACGATAGACAGCACCACCCACAACTGGCACTTACAGAAGTGTCAGGCTCTGCTGTGACCACTGATAGAGCCTCGCGGTCATGCTGCTCAATTTGCTCCTCTTTGGCTTCTTCTCCAGGAGCAGAGGGAGCCGGGGCAGACACTGCTGTTGCCTCTCTCAGCTGTAGCAAGAGAGAACCATGAGGGATGAGCCATTACCTCTCATTTATAAGAATCTTTCTTCTCCCATATAACACTAAATCTTCCAAGGAATATTAAGAAACTTTGATTGCAATGGGATTCTATGGTGGTCTCATGGTATTAAAATTGGCAGATCCATCTGTAATGCAAATTGCTCTGATGTAAATATTCCACCCTGCCTACTATGAGGTAGCAATGATCTACTTGTTTTTCTGATCTTTTGAATCTTGAAATCTCTGAAATGCAAAAGCGAAACTTGCAGCTCTGCCTTGCACTAAAGACAGCACCACCCACAACTGGCACTTACTGGCTCAGAAGATTCAGGCTCTGCTCTGACCACTGATGGAGACTCGCGGTCATTCTGCTCAATTTGCTCCTCTTCATCTTCTCCAGGAGCAGAGGGAGCTGGGGCAGACACCGATGCTGGTTTTGTGCTCTGGGACAAGAGAGAAGCGTGTGCGACAAGCTATTACCTATCACGTATAACCTCCTTCCTTCTCACATCTACGACCGTATCTTCCAAGGAGAATTCATAAAATTCCAGAGTAAAAGGATAGTAAAAGGATTCTAAGCCACACAGATCAAATTAAACCAGGCCAATTCAACAGAACTGCATATGGATATGAAGCTGATATTCCTCCCTGGCTGCCATCAGCAAGCAACATTGTCTCTGCAATGCAGAGTTTTAGCTTTTGAAAGCTCTGCAATGGAAAAGAAAGAAAGAGACAGCTGCACCTTTGCTATTGCTGCTGCAGACATGGAAGCCTACAACTGGATCTGAATCTCATCCAGTGCTGGAAAAGGGCAGGAAATGTTGTGCAGAAGCATATTTGCTTGTTGGAAAATGAGAAAATCAACAGGACTTTTCCTCTACTAAACCAGCAAAACAAAAATGCAACCAGCAACAAGCAGGGAGTGTCTCTGACACCAGGGTCTAAAGCACTGGGATGCAGTGAGGGCATGTTTGGCAGGGGAACAGCCCTGGTGGTGAGCACTGTCACCTATGGAACCATGGAAGTTTGCCTGATTGTCCCTCTAGAGGCTCCCGTTTTCCACCCTAAAGCTTCCTCAGCACCTCCTCCTTGGCCTTGTGCTCCACAGCATTCCCCAGCTCTTGTGTCCTTCTCTGCACACGCTCCAGCCCCTCCAGGGCTTTCTGCTTCAGATGGGCTCACAAGTGTTTACGTTAATAAAAAGATAAAAATCTTTCTAAAGTGTAAGATGACTTTAGAATGTAGACATAATTTTGGGAAATGTTGGGAAATTTGAAATTAATAAGCACAATCAGGACCATAAAATCGGGATCTAAATCATTAAGGAAAATTAAAATTTATAAAGCTGAGACTGCGAGTTGCTATAGTAAGAATTTAGTAAGGAACCAAGCTGAGACTTCTTTCAGCAGAAAGCCCAGAACTGTGTCTAGAAACCAAGACAGATTTCTCTCAGAGCTCAGTTGCTACAACATTAATCTGCCTAGTTCAGAACATGATGTAGCAACATCTGATTAGAAAAAAATAGGGTTATATCTTTTGGAAAAAAAAAGAGGTTTTAAGTTTTTAAACGAACAAATTTTATCCATGCCAGTCTCTTATGGGAGGGATAATAGTAGGCCTATGTATTAATCACTCTCACATTATAACTCTTGTTTTTTGACATGGAAAAAGAATTTTCTCGGAAGGCAGAGGTCAATTTGGATATTGACCAATTGAAGGTGGACACGCCTCTGAGAACACAGAGGGGTTAAAATCAGAATTCCCAGGAGAACTGGCTCTCTTTGGTTCCGGTCAGCGTGCAGTGCAGGACTCTCCCCTGCCCGGCCGTGGCTGGGTGGGGAGGGGGAGGCCCATGGCCTGACTGAGGTGGGCCCAGGGGTGGAGGGACTGGAACTGGGCTGGCCACTGCAGGTAGAAGGGTGGAGAAATCTGGGATGTCTCCATTTCCCCCCAGAGTCGAGAGAGAGAGAGAGAGAGAGTGAAGAGACAGCGGTGGTTTTATCAGCATCAGCAGTACGCCGCAGGAAAGGAGAAGAGCGAGGGGCCGCAAGGTGCCCAGCTGCCTGTGGGAGCCAGAGCCTGAGCATCGAGCCAGCCCTGGGAGTCAGGACTTTTAACCCTTCCTTGAGAAATGAAAGCTTGGTGAAATTTCACTCCTCCTCGGTTTGAAAGAGAGGAAGAGAGACAGCTTGGACCCTGGGATGTTAGAAGGAGGAATTCTAGGTGGGAGGAGGTGAGGAGTGTTTTTTTTGGCTGGACTTTTCCTTGTTGGCCATAGACTGAACCGATTTTTCTCTTTCAAGAGAGACTGTATTTTAGGAGGATGCCAGTGAGCCAAGAGACCTGCTTCAGCTGGGAAAAGACAGAAGTGGAGCAAACAGAGAAGAGTTAGGGGGTTTGTGGTGGTGTCCCCTGACCTCAAAGAAGAAGAAGAGAAGAAGATCTCTGTTCTTGGACCCTCGGCCCCAGGGGAAAATGGGGGGAACTGTCGTCCCAAAAAATGAAAAAACTGAGCTGTTGTTTTCCCCCTCTTGGAAAGCATCCTTGAAAGAAAAAATCCTAAAAGCAGTCGGTCCATCCAGGCATTGGTGGTGAGAGCACTGTGCATGGAAAGGAGCAGGGTCACCATGGCAAACTTTTTCTCCGGGCGGTGCCATGTGTTACATGGAAACACAGGATGTGGCAGTGTGTTTCTTGGGGGGGTCTGTGGCACAGAGGAGACTCCTGTTCTCCCTTGATGGACTGAGTATCGATTGTCTGCAGGGTGGAAACCTGATTGGGGTCCAGATTGTGTCTCACTGTGGTTTGTTGGAGTTGGTGGTGGGAGGAAGAATACTTTGCAAGGTTTTAAATTTGATCTTTGTGTGGTTTTTTTCTCTCTTTTTTTTCCCTTTTATAGTAGTAGCTTGATAAAGTTTTTTCCTTGTTAAAAAGCTTTGGCTTGCTTTGCTCTGTCCTCGATTGCATTACAGCATTCAATTGAGAGATTGAATTTTCATGGGGGCACTGGCATTGTGCCAGTGTCAAACCATGACAAGAACATCAAAGAGTGAAATCAAACTTTGAAAGAAAGCAGAATTAACTCTCTTTATTTTTAATTATGTGTTAAAAAGTATTTTTTTTACTCTTATGAACTCATGCCAACTGATTATCGCATTGTGGCAAGACTGATTTTAACTAATTCACAATTTATGTTATTTATGAAAACTCCAGCAGAAAATACTTACTAAGGTTTTAAGGGAAAAATATGTTAGTAGTACATATGAAACATTTTCAGAAGCTAAATTGTCTAGCAAACTGCCATATGATAAACCAGACACAGAAACTTTTTTCCTAGGTCAGTGCTGAGAGATATTAAACAAGCTGCAAGAAAAACTTTCATTTCTGTCAAATCAACAGGTACTCCTCTTAAAGCATATTCGACCATGACACAAAGAACAAATGAATCATATCGTACATTTTTAATTAAGTTAACACAAGCTGTTGAATAACAACGCCCTGATAAAGCAGCTCATTCTTATATTCTCCAAAACCTAGCATTTGTAAATGCAAATGATGATTGCAAAAAAATTATTTCTACATTACCCAAACAGCCTCCAACTGTTACTCAAATGCTTTCAACTTACAGTAAAATTAGCACTCCAAGGTATCTTGCTACAGCACAAGCTAGTGCCTTTAGAGAGCAAATTACTAAATCTCATGATTCACTAAAAAACAAAGTTTAAAAAGCAATGGAAGAACAAATAAAACTTTTTGAAAAAACTCTTGCTGCTGTTCAATGAAATTCTACTAAAAAGTCGTGCTTCAGATGTGAGAAGACTAGTCATGTGATAAAGACTTACCTTGATCCAATAATAAAATCTGAAGAATACCTTCTCTTAGTCCTCAATATCAAAAAGGGAAACATTATGCAAAAAATTGTCATTCTAAATTTGATATAGATAGTAATCCCCTACCGTTAAACTCCAAGCAAAGCGTGACCCACCACGCAGTGAAACAAGCATTAGTAACCCAGAATTCAGGGAATTTTGCCCCCTTAGCCTTAACTAGGAGACCTCAAAGCCAAACACCTTTACCACCAGTACCACAAGATGTTCCTTCTTATTACCTCCAAGGACAAAACTGGACTTGGCCAACTCAAAATTAATACGGTTTTTAAAAAATTTCTGTTACGAATGTATACCTACAGGTGTGATTAAGAAATCACAACAAAGACAAGAATTTTAAATTCTTATAGGTTAAGACAACAATACAAGTCTTGGACTATTAATTTTTCCAGTTATCATTTCAGTAAACTACAATGAAGAGCTAATAGTTTTAGCTCTTCTCCTCAAAGCCCCAACAATAATTCAACCTAAGACGCCTCTTGCTTTTACAATTGCTTTACCTATAGACATACTCAAACAAAATGTATCTCAACAAGATGCTTTGTTAACCAATCAAACGGTGTACCAAGGTGTTCCAGATGTGATTTCTACTCCAATGCTAGGTGTCTTCTAAGTAGAACATACTTAGAAGTATGTTCTAAACCAACCAGAACTGACTTGTGCCCTAACTCATCGTGGTAGAACAATTGATGTTACAGGCATACCAGATACGGTGCAGATGTCTCTGTAATTTCTCTCCTGTTTTAGCCCAGTAGCTAACACTTAGTATCACCTATGAGAACACTCACAAGGATCAGAAGAACTACTGTTTGCTTACAAAGTGAATCCATAATTACTAGTACAAGTCCTGAAAGGAAGACAGCTGCTGCACGTCCCTCTCTATCAATAATTCCTAGAAACTGGCCTCTTGTCATTATCGCTATAAAAGACTGTTTCTTCAACATACCACCACTTCATCCTGAAGATGCCCCAAGATTTGCCTTCTCAGTTCCAGTCATCAATCAAAGAAAGCCAATGCAAAGATAGCACTAGAAATCTTTACCACAAGGGATGAAGACTTCTCTAACAATTTAACAATATTTTGTCACACAAGTACTGTGCCCAACTTGACAGAAGCATCCACAATCCACAATTCTACACTACATAGATGATCTCCTCATTGCAGCACTGACACAGACAAAGATGAAACAAACTCGTGACAGTGCTGTCACTGAAATCCAAAAGACTGAACTAGAATTTCTACATCTAAGATACAAGAAATCCCACTCTAAAAATATCTAAGATAGAAGATAGCAAAACAAACAATTTCACTACAAAAGATACACCTTCAAGTCAACATCAACACTTTGCAAGATTTACAGCAACTTTTAAGAGAAATGAACTAGATGAAACCTATTTTGAAAATTGCCAACGATGAACTTGCTCCACTTTTTGATCTACTGAGAGAAAACTGTGACATTAAATCTCCCAAGATTTTAACACCTGAAGCTCAACTCACCATAAAAAGTCACAAAAACTTTCCAAAGAAGACAAGCCCATCATTATGCTCCCAAGAAACCTTTCTTCCTGACTGCTTTGAGACAGAAGCTACAACTTTATAGCCTCATTTTTCCATGAGATCCATCTGAGAAAGATCCATTATTAATAGTAGAATAATAAGTTTTTCTTCCCTACAAGTCTCCAAAAACAATTTCTACAACCCTAGAGATAGTAGCACAAATTGTAATTAAGGCCAAAGCAAGAATATTAACCTTAATAGGTAAAGATTTTACAGTTCTCTAATTACCTTTAAATAAAGATTATTTCGATTAGGCATTACAAAATTCAGATGATTTACAAAATGCATTCTTAAATTTTGCAAGTGTTTGTGCTATTCATTATCCAAGTCACAAATTATTACAAACAAAATTGAGTTTCAAAAAATAGCCCTTGCTAAGTGAAGGGCCTTTAAGTAATACAACGCTCTTTGCTAATAAGTCAAGAAAAACACATAAATCAGTAATTGTATAGTTAAATCAAACTACAAAAAATTAGAAATCAAATATCCAAATAGTTGAAAGTTCTCCTCAAGTAGTTAAAATAGCTGCTGTTGTTAAAGCTCTTCAGCTATTTTCAAAACCTTTCAGTTTAATTACAGATTCTACCTCTGTTACTAATGTAGGTAAAAATATCGTTTTAAAAAATATTAGTAATAATAATTTATATTGCTAGCTCTCATGTCTTCATAAAAATTTACAACACAGAACTAACCTATATTTTATTTCTCATATTACAACTCATTCATCTTTACCAAGATGTTTAGCAAAAAGAAATACAAGAACAAAAAAACTGGCCATAGTTATCTCAAACACATTAGCAAACATTTTTCAGCATGCAAAATTGAGTCATACCTTTTTCCTCAATATACACAAGTACTTGTACAGACGTTTTGTATCTCTAAATCCCAAGCTAAAGCTATTATTAACAGTTACCCTGATTGTCACCTTGTGCAAACCCCTGTTTCTACAGGAACTGTTAATCCACAAAGTTTATAAAGAGTACAATTATAACAAACATCACTAAATACCCTTCTTTGGGGAGATTTAAAAATATTCATGTTTCAGTAGATTCACTATCAAGTACAGTTTTTACCTCTATCCACACAAGAGAACAAGTAATCGTACCTATCAACATTTTTTACAAACATTTACTTCATTAAGTGTACTCCAGGAAATGAAAACAAACAATAGCCCCACATATCTATCTCAAAAAGTAACAACATTCCTAATAAATTAAAATGTTCATCACACCTGTAGTATTCCCCACTCCCCCACAAATCAAACAACTGTTAAAAAGACATATCACATATTAAAACACATTTAGATCAACAGAAGAGGGGAGCAGAAGTAATACTACAGATAAAATTGAGTCAAGCTTTATATGTTTATAATTTTTTAAACAGTTCTTTTGCAGAACCAGATCCACCAATTCTTAAGCATTTTACAAATAACACACAAACAAAACTAAAAAAAAATTCTCTTGTTTTAATTAAAAGACCTGAAAGAAGACAAATTAAAAGTCCTCGCCAATTAATAACTTAAAGCAAAGAGTATACTTGTATTTCTCCAAGTACTAGAAAAGCAAAGTGAATTCCAATAAAGAGCATCAAACCATACAACACACCAAAACACACTAACAAACCCAAAAGTAAAAAAGCAATCACACAAACGTAAGCTAAACAGAGACTACAAGGCACGCCCAGCGTTCCTATGTCACCTGTAGAATCTGCAAACTTCAATCTAATGATAATGATACATGTGTAGAGCTTGTTTCGTAGAGCTCTTTTAACAAAAACATGAAAAGAAAGATTTCTTATCATTAGATTCTAAAAAATTAATATTCTAAACTCTCCAAAAAATGCAGTTTAAAAGTTAAAATATTATCGAAAATTCTTTTAACAAAGAGTAACTCAACAAAAAAGATATGAAAGAAAATCAGTTCACTTTGTATTTTCTAACTTTGCTTACTTTTTATCATGCAAATTTTCCTATACAACACCAAAACCAAATGTCTAAGTCACATTAACCAAAGCTACAAGATCAGATACCATATGTATGTCTCACTCAAATCCAAAAAAGCCTTTTTCAACCTGTTTAGTTAGTGTACCACTAAAAATTAGCCAATACCTATATAACATGATCTTTTAACAAAAAAGTGATTTAACAACAAGCTAAGTGAAATTACTAATAGAAACAATCGCACATGGGATTAAAGCCTCTAGACCAAACAACTCCTCAAAACAAGTTCAGAACCCCAAGAATTAAAGATCCGTAGTTCCTTAGCAATAAATTTCCGTGTCACATTTTCAAGAAACA
The DNA here is from genome assembly GCF_050655825.1 of Lonchura striata. Taxonomy (NCBI): domain Eukaryota; kingdom Metazoa; phylum Chordata; class Aves; order Passeriformes; family Estrildidae; genus Lonchura; species Lonchura striata. The sequence goes on from NC_140740.1 coordinate 13,580,830, forward strand.
ATTAGAAAAAAAATAATTCTCCAAAATACAGTGCTATTCACTCTTACTATGAATACAAAAATTTAAGGCTTTAGTGCAATTACTCATACACTGTAGATAAAAATCTAAAGTTAACAAATATCCACGGAAATTACCAAAATGTTATTAGTTCATTTGTAGAAATAAAACATAGCAAAACATTCTATCATACCCTAAAGACAAACCATGTAACATTAGCACACTCACTGTAATAACACCTAGTACTAAAACAGTTTCAAAAAAGACAAGAAAAGACAAAAGATCTATTCATATATACCCAAAAAATTACAGCAGTAATTTCAGTCTTTCAAAAAAAACCACAAAATATTTCAACAAGCTTCTTCTTACCTACAATTGCTTCAGAAAAAACATTAAGACAAATAGACAAGATTAAATATTAACTAAACAAACAAATACCACATCCAGTGCGCTCAGTAACACGCAGACTGACATCAGCAGTGTCCAACAAATTCCAAAATCAAACAACAGTTAATTTTCTTTTCTAACACATAAACAGAGTTGAAAAGAATTCAAAAGAATGTGCTACATAAATTTGTCTAATCATTCTAAATCCATTCACAAAAATATACAAAAACTTAAAAACTCTACAATCTACAATTAAAAATAAAGAAACATAGTTAAACAATTTATTCAGGAAGTAGAGCTTAACTCCTTAATCAAAAGAACTTTACAAGTTCAGTAAAATCTTGTTATTAGAATATTAATATTAATACCACATACACTTCATTATTCACAACAAATTACAAACTCATCAAAAAAGTTTTTATTTTCCAAAAGAAAAAAATTTTAAAAAATTATAGACAATTCACAAAACCTCAGCAAAAACAATTAAAGTCACTCACAAATTTAACCTTTACATTGAGGCCTTAAAAAAGTCAAAATTTATCAGAACCTAATACAGATACTAAACCTAACTTTACCCAACATTAAGAATGGTTTAACTTAGAATTATAGAGCTTAAAACAAACAAAAACAAAAGTACCTTCATGTAAAAAGTTTATAACTTTTTTCCTACATGAATAAATATATGCAGTAGTAAAGCTATGGAACACAAAGTAATAAATAAGTGACAAGTCAAAAATAGTTTATTTAAAAAGAGAGGGGGAATTGTAGGAATATATAAAAGGTAAAAAACTTTAGAAAGTGCAAAAAGGCCCCAGAAAGTAGACATAAAGCTGAAAAAGGCTGGGAAATTTCAAAACCTTCTCATGGGAAGCTAGGAAAATAAGAACCAAGTGAATTCATTTCTATTTATCATAAGGAGCAAGAAAGAACAAGAACTTAGTGATAGTTTGAGATGTCAAAAGTCCTCGATATATGCTTTGCAAAAATAGAAAAAGTTTCAGTCTTATATAATGAATTACTCTATATCGTTTGAGGTTCATAGAAGTCCTTCTGTTAATGTTAAACCCACATGGGTCCTTTTCTTATTGGTTAGGGTATAATGACTCTGCACCTTTTCTTTTATGTTATAGGTTCAAAGAATATGTAGAAAAAGGCTTTGCATCAACTGCCATCTTGCCTTTGATCTAGATTTGCATGGATGTACATTTCTCTGTGTCTCTGGCTTTTTGCTTGGAGGATACAGACATAATAAATGCTAAGTCTGCAACCAGTCCGGGTCCCATCCTGTTTTGTGAGATGCAGACCGACCGGGCAGAAAGTGGACACACACTCCCAGCTCTGGCCGCAGCGCTGCCCAGCCCAGGGGGACGGTCACTGCCCTGCTCCTGCTGCCCCACTGCTGCTGACACAGGCCAGGATGCCCTTGGCCTTCTTGGCTACCTGGCCAGGCGCTGGCCACCTTCAGCTGCTCTTGACCAGCACCCCGGGCTCCTTTGGCCCACGCAGCTGCCCAGCCACAAAATTGCCCGTTTGACTGCAAATACCGCATTAAATTGTCCTTCTAATTCTACAACCACATCTTCTAAGGAAGTATCATGAAGTTTTATAAGGATAGGAATCTAAGTTGCTGTGACTTCATTAAAATGGGCTTATTCAACTCTCTGCAAAACTGAGTTTGTAGGTCTTCAAGGCTCTGAGTTGGAAATTAGGAAATATCCAGCTATGCCTTTGTATTTGTTGTGGAATGCCTGAAAATGGATTTTCTTTCAGCCTGCATGCCTGGCCCTCTACAGCCTACTGGTTCTGGCTAAGCATACAGCTTACTCTGCAATTGCCAAACAGCACAAACATGAAATGTTCCTTTCTTACTCACCTTAGGACCAGCACCGCTGAATACATGCTTCAGGTGACCTGTAGTAGGCAAGGGAAAATGAACCAGATGCTGTGAGAAAATTGTCTGGGCTGGTGAAACCCACAGAACAAGCACCACGAACAGAGAGTTTTCCCTTTCACAACATCCCTTCAGCAGACACATTTCATTCATACAACCAGCAAGAGATCCAGATAATATTCTTGGGCATGCCTACCCTTTGGCCTGTTTAGCCATTAAATGAACACAAACATGATGAAGAAAATGCAAATTGTTCTCTAACACTCAATGCTCCTGTTCTACCAAACACATAACACCTCTTTTAAAAATCCTCTCCTTCTGGTACCTAGGGTTTTTTTTAATCAGATGCATGCACAACTTCTCATTAACTTGCTGGAAACAGTTGCCCAGAAAAGCTTTTCCAAAATTCCACTATGATGGGGCAGGCTCTATTGTGACACAACACAGCAGCAGCTCCAAGTTCCAGGAGCAGACACTCACTGCTTTGGAGTTTGCTCTTCCTTGCAAAGGGAATCACTATTTAACACTCAGTCAAGGCTCAAGTTAGACAGTCAAATCCTTTCATGACAAAATGTAGAAAGAAAGAAGCTTTCCCTGAATTCTGGGAAATACTGCACAGTTGTTAGAAGGCCTTCCAAGAAGGTCTCCAGTTTACATTTTCAAAGCTGTCTTGCATGTCCCAGCAAACTGAGGAAAAGACAGACTCTGCTGCCTCAGACTCTCCCGTGGAGGGAAAAGAACCCCTGCAGGTTCCCTTGCAAATGCTGCCCCTGTGGCTGCAGAAATCCCCTTGTACCTGGATGCCTTGACAGGAGCTTTACCAAACCAGTGGCACCCTAGTGTTCTTTCTGTTTTAAAATAACTCAGGCACTAACAAAGAGCAGGAAGACATACAGAAGCCAGGTTCGGGTACACCCAGGGAAAACCTCTACTTACGTGCCAGGTTAGTGAGGTAATAGCCAGAATAAACAACGCCATAAGCTGTGAAAGCTGCAGCAGCAAGTTGCTCAATCATTGTAGCACTGCTGTGCAGATTTGTCCAACACTAGAAAAAACAAGGCTCTTGTCAGTGGGCAGCTCTCACTGACAAGCGCCTCAACCAGGAGGATGCTCCTGCACTGAGCAAGCCCTAGGGTTGCTCTGACACTGAGGCCTTCCGTGCACCAAGACAACCTTCTGCTGTCACCATGACCACATGGCAACCATGCCCTGACATCACAGTGCAAGCACTCTATATTGGCCTGTGAATTTATGCAGAGCAATAACCACCCTTCCGTACAGCAAACGCAAAATAACCGGGGAAGTTCTTCTCTGTCACAAAGCAGCACAAATTCACTTTGTGGCCAAACCCTGTTGTTCAAGGAATCCAAGAGTAACTCCAGGAGTGCACCAAACACCTATAGCCTGTACCCCAACTGAGCACTCAGATGGGACCCAAGCAAAGGAAACCAGACCAAGAAAACGGCCCAAAGCATTGCACTTCTGAGAAACAACGCTTACTTTTAAAAAATTTAAATGTTTATTAAATCTTAACAAAGGACTGAATAAGGAAAATTTGCAGCACTGGGAGTCTCTGACCATTACAAGCAGCACATCTATAGAATGGATGCTCTGCCTTTTATACCCTTAACCCCTCCAAAGTTTTGTCAAAGTTTTGCCATCCACTGGTGGAGATTCCTTTCTTACATTCTTATTGGAGGTCAGGTGTTGCTACGCCACCCACACCTCCTGGTCACAAGCCAGCCCTCCCCAAAACCCCTGACTACCAAGGCTATTGCAAGGGGCAGGGGAAATAGGACTCTGGGAGGATGTATTACAATAACATCACTATACATTTTTACATCCCCATAATATCTACCTCTTAACAGTGAGAGCCAACTGTTACATGACTCATCTATAACACACAGAACCAGGAGAGAAGGCACTGTTGGCATAACAGCTGAAACAATTCCTGACAAATCTCCCACATGTTTGCACATTTATTGGATATGCCCAGGGCTCCTGAGCATGTACATCTCTGCCTTTATTCCCCTTTGAAAGCAGTCAAACTGGCAGCATCTGCCTGCCAGTAGGAGCTGCTCCGAGCTGGGAAGAAGACTGGTGGTGCTGATTTCCAGAGGCTTCTGTGTCCCAGGAGAAGATAAGGAAGGAGTGGATTGAAAGGTGCTGGCGCTGCTGCTGCTCTGTGCCAGACAGCCCTGGCTGAGCAGGGCACGGCGCTGCAGACTCTTGCTCCTGTCAGAGCTGGGCACACCTGGGAACAAGGCATGGCAACTTGTGGGGAAACCAAGGACTTCATGGGTTCTGCACTGCTCAGCACACACCCAGGCCATCTGTGACCCAGAGTTCTGGCACCTAAAAAGATAAAGCAGACGGAAATAGCTGGGAAAAGTTTCATTTTGACCTTTCTTACCTGTTCACAGAAGTGGCCAAAATGAAAGTTACAGAGCAGGGCCTGATCCTTTCTCCTGCAGGAGGGGCCCTGTACTGGCTCCTGCCCAGGGCTGGTGCCCATGTGCTAACATTCAGCTGAGTGGGAGCAGAGCTCCTGGGGCTCTACAGCGATACACCAAGCCCAGCCCAGTTACCTGGTACACATGCAAAGCTTCAGAAAAAGATTAGAATGGAAAAATGTAACTGTCATGATCATTGTATTTTACTATGTTCACATGCTGTATAGGACTGCAATTTTATGTATTTGTGGTATTTTCACACATTTTAATCTCCGAAATACTGTCAGATACACTTTGATTCCTAATGGAAAGTCTTAAACTATTAATTTAGCTTATAAAATGAAGTTACTGACATTAAATAATATGTACTTTGTAGCGTAGAAGAACACAGTAATAGTATGAGTAATTATGATTGCTTAAGCACAATTGGCTTGGGTCTGTACAGGAATGTGAAATTTTGCAAGAAAATAATATTTTCACTAGGTTTTGTAAAATATTTGAGAAACACTTCTTGTTTGAAAGAATACGTTTCAAACAACCTTTTACTTAGGAGTTTGAGGAAGGTTCTTACTTTTGAGAGCAGTACAATTTTACATTTTAAGAATAATGTAAGCAGCTGATGAACTTTAGAATTATTGCAGACCATATTTAGTCTTTCAGAAAGTATTAGTGATATATATCTGATTCAATGCATCTTTTAGCCAGGTTTTGTCAGTGTAGGAAAGCCTGGTTGTAAAGCTCCCATTGTTGCCATTACAGCATTTATGTGCTGTAAATCATGTAAAAGTCTCCATTTTCCTGATTTCTTTTTTATTACAAGGGGTATTCAAGGGGCCGAATGATTCTTCAATATGACCCACTTGCAATTGTTCTGTGACTAATTCTTGCAGGGCAGTAAGCGTTTCAGTAGTAAGGGGCCACTGATCAACCCAGACAGGTTTATCTGTTAACCATGTCAAGGCTACAACTGGACATTCACCACCCTGCATCACAGTGGCTCCTATTAAAAATCCATAGCAATTCTGTAATAATAGTAATTAAAAATCCCAGTAATTCTGAGGGTCTGATGTTAGCTTGTTGGCCATCGGGATGTTTCACATGAATTACAATGGCTGACAAGCCACCTGTTGTAGAACCACCCAACCCCATCAGTCCAAAACTTGCACGAGTGAGAGGTCACGATTGAGGCCAACGCAGTCACGAGAGTATTGTAGCATCTGCTCCAGTGTCAATCAAACCTGTTACCGATACGGTCCCTGGATGATATCCACTGGCTGTGAGGATGCATGTCTTTTCTGGATGGTTCTCCGTTACTTTCTCAGTCCGGAACACTTGAGGTACTTACCGTATTGGGAACAAAACTCACAGAGGCTACAAGCTGAGTGATGCAAGTTCCTTTCTGAATAGTAATAGGGCACTCATCAATTCATATCATAGCATGACTCTGTCCTAAATAATCAACATCAATAAGTCCTAAATGCACATGAATACCTTTAAGTGTAGTACTTGATATCCCTATCAGAAATGCACTCAATCCACGTCCTATTGGGCCATAGGTGTCATGGGGCACTTTGCAGATTTCTTTTGTCAAAATAGTTACTGTGTCGGTGGTGGGTACATCAATCCCTGTGGACCCACTTGTTGCTCCTGAATACTGTTTGCAAATGGGTAGCTTTACAGTGCTGGGAAGGCCCATAATTGCTGTTAATGGTCGTCAGGTTATTTGTGTCCCCACACACCCCTTCGTGTTCTTCTTCCCATTTCCCTGCAACAGCTGACCATTTGCATGATACTTACTCGTGCACAGTGCCCAAATTTAGCACAATGATTGCACATAACATTGCTGCTTGCATTTGACTTAGATGTTATTTTCTGGGTATTACACTGTGCCCTTACATGCCCTTGCTGTCCACAATTACAGCATTTCGGTGGTGGTCTTAGAACTGCAGCAAGAGCTGTCATTTTATGCTCTACTGAACCATCTTTTGAGCAAGCAGTAACCATTTCAGGCAATGTGGGCTCCCCAGGTAAGGTGTCAATAATCGTTCTGCAGTCTGGGTCTGCACTTTCTTTCACCAATTCTATACACAATCTATGTCACAAAGGTTCATTATCTACCTGTTTTTCAATAGCTGCAGCAAGCTTTTCCACAAACTGCAAAAATGGTTCTCTCATCCCTTGTTGTATAGTAACATATCTCTGTTTTGGAGCTGCCATTTCCATTGTTTTAATTAAAGCACTCATGCCTATTTGCCGAGCTTGTGTCAAAATTGAAGGATCCCACCTTGCCTGCAAATCTGGGTTAGCAAAAGGCCCAGTGCCCAATAAGGCATCAACACCCACAGCATGACGAGTCGTGTTGAGGCAGCTGCATATTTGTTAAAGCTGTGAGCTCAGCCACTCACCTCCGAGTTTCTTGAAACACACCATACTGTACTGGTTGGAATAAAACTGTAGCAAGATGCATGATGTCATAAGGTACAAGCATACTGCATTAATTACATGTATTAATTGCATTACCTCTGAGGAATTAATACCAAACTGAGCCACTTTCAATTGGAGATCTTGCACAACCTTCCAGGCAAAGACATGATGACTGTCATCCTGCCCTATTCCAGGAACTGCATTAAAAACTGGAAAAGCCATAGGATTATCACAGGCAACATTTGCCTTAACACTCTCCTCCTGAGGTACTTTTGGGGCACCAAATCTTTCTATTAGGTCCCAATTTTTTTATTCAGCTGCTTTCTTCCTAAGAAATTCCCAAAACTTCTGAGGCTGTCATGGAAGCACAGTTACTTGACACAGAGGCAAAGTCCATGGGGCAGTAGGGCTAGATCTCTTAGAAGCTGAACTGCCAACAGTTCCCTGCCCCAACTCAGGCGTTACTGCGGGTGACTCTTCACTTGATTTGCTGTCACTGTCCAGCAGTGGAGGATACGACCTTGCAACTGTTCATGCAGCTCAGAGGGGGGCGGGGGGCAAATGGCTGGGCTAGAGTGGAGGGGTGTAGGTCTTAGATTCAAAGAAAAACCATAAATTTCTAACCAGGTAGAAGCTTGAGAAAGTGTTGAGAAAGAATGTAAGTTCTTTATCTCTCTTGTTCACATTGTTTATAATTAGGTTTTACTACTGTACGTCATCCACTGCACACCAATAGGGTGACATGTTTTCACTTCAGGACCAATAGAGTTGGTCTGCACAAAGCTCTGTATAAAAGAGTGATGTATTTTGAAATAAATCAGTTATAGTCTCAGCCTTCTGAACAAAGTCTGTTCATTCCCATCCTGCCTCAACAGCGTCAGAGGGGAGCAGGGGGGCAGACAGCTGGGTTTGTCTCTCTGCCAAAGACATTTCCGCTAACTGGCGCAGTGGTGCAGTGTATAGAGGCACCGCTGAAAGCTGCTGTGCAGGTGAGATAAAGAGGCTTAGGAGTCTGAGAAGGAGATACTCTGTCAGTCTGCCCAGAAGCCTTAGCAGCTTTCCCAAAAGCTTCAGCATCCAGCCCAGAAGCTCTGGCAACTTTCCTGGAAGCTTTGGTAGCCTGCCTGGTAACTTCCATGGGCACCTGCACTTTCTTCAAGGATGTATGCAACAAGTTCCCCATCAGAGGCCCCATCTGACTCATCCCTCCCATCAGACTACTTTATCAACCCCAAATCTTCATCCACCTTGTACTCTGCTTGTTCCCGCTGTTTTCCATTCCTTTAATGCCTCAAAAGGCGATCTCCAAGTAACAACTAGATTGACAATAGTTTTATCTCCCGCTCAGGTGACTTCCCACAGCTTGTTCCTGACTTTTTTTCCAACCTTTAACACTGTTTTTTTCCAACCTTTAATGCTGTGTCAGGATCAGTAGCAAAATCCTATGATCTAGCCCACAGCAATATACTACAAAGGGCATAGTCTGAAGTAGTAATTCCCTTATTTCTTAACAAAGCTTTCTATGTAGCCAAAACAGTCTCTTCCTCTTTAGATTTATCTCCCATTATCACTAGTTGTTGCCTCACCTGCTTCCAGGTGTGTTGATAGGAGAAAATCAGGTCTGGACTTGCCTGTGGCTTCCACCCGCCACTCTCAGCTGCACCAGCGCCGCCTCCCCCGCCACTCCCCAGCGGGTCAGGGCTGCCAGTCGCTGGGACCCCGCGTGGCTCCAGACCGACCACGCTGCTCAGGCTGCTGCTCCACGCGGTGGGCACCAGCTGTCACTGGTATATACACTGCATCGTGAGGCGGTCGCCACACAAAGCACAGACCACAGGCGGTCTCAGATGGCAACTCTTTATTATCGAACATGACCTTTTATAAACTTTCTAATTGTTTATACTTCTTCTACCCCAACTGTTGGCCACAAAAAAATCAACATAACACCACTGGTGAACAGTAACAGTGACTTTAGTTAACTTTCTGAAAATGCTTTATCCAGCTGCAGTTCTCTCCTTATCTTTCTCCAGTTCTTCTCTCAGCCTCCTTGGTAGCAGCCTTGGAGAGAGCTCTTGATCAGCTTCTTGCCTCTCAGCTTCTTTTTGCTCCTTTAGCTAACAGGCCTGCTGTTAGCCCCTTCCACAGTAATTCATCCATGAGGGGCAGGAAACAAGAATAGGGGGCAGGAAGCAGAATAGGATTAAAAAGCCTAGTGATTAATTAGAATTGGTTAAAATCTGACAGACCTTGAGATGACACCAAAATTCATCATCCTAGAGTGTAGCCTACAGCACACTACTCGCATTTCTATATTCGGGAAACATGTTTTCTTCCTTTTACGCTGTCTTAATTTAAAAGCTGAAAGATTCAAGAGGAATTACTACATCCTCCAATGAGTCCATGAAGTTTCCTCTGAATGATCTCCTTTGTGTTACTGCAGTCTACTATTCAAGTATATAGGGACAACTGTCACAGTAATCTCATTAAAAATGTGTGCTTTGTTAAAATAACCATCACAAAAATCAGTCATAGTAAGGCAGGTAAGACAGAATCAGTATTGATACTGAAAATCTATTATGAATGCAGAAAAAGGCAGAATCCAAAAACTTCAGAAGTATGTATATAATATACTCATTTAGTTGAAAAAAACTTACACGTTTATTAGAACAAGTTTGGGATTTTTTTTAAATCTCATTTTTTCTACTTTGGATAGCTTTACCTCAGCAGTCCATAAATTATTTTTGCTGTATTAAACTAGTGAAACAAGGATATTTAGTCTAGATTTTTAAATTCCAGAAGGAAGTATTATGCAGTGTTACAAATGAAAAGCTACGTTAGATTCCTAATTTATCAGTAAAATACCTAACTGCAGAATGATATCAGCAAGAAATTCTATTATTTTGGAAGAGCAGGGTAGTATGTTAGAGAACTCTACCTTTCCAGACACTGGAGAAGAAGGAGTAGCACAGGGGCTGGAATAGCTACTGCTTTCTGCAGGTTTTACTGAGGACTGAGCTGATCTGTCATCTGAGGATTGTCCGGAGAGCAAAATGTCTTTTTCTTTGTACTTCTTTGGCTGGTGGAGTGCAGGAGAAGAAGATTTCACTGAAACCCTACAAAGGACATACCTTGAGTTTCACAAGCAGTCACTGAACAATTTACATCGACCTGTCCACCTACAGCATGACCCCATGTATTACAGCAACTACAACATCTATTAAACCTAACTAAAAACTCATACTGACCATTCATTGCTTTTTAATGCTACTGTTAAACTTCTTCTGCTACTTCTCAAACATCACAATTCATGGACAATATTCCTGACTGCTCTCTCAAACAGCAGCCCCAGGTATGAAATACTTCTCTTTGGGATTACAATGCAGCATACAACAGTATAACACCTTCCAAATGTACTTCCACTGTTTTCACCTATTACTAGCAGAAACTTAAGTGATACTTGTATACATAAACTGCAACCTACAGTAAGCAGAAGACCTCAGCATCTTACTTTTCAGCATGAGAGGAGTCAGACAATTCTGTTTCTGTTGAGCTTTTTCTGCTGCTGGTTGACTTCCATGTAGATGCCAAAGGAAGTTCTTCACAAGTCACAGGCCTTGGTCTCTGGCCAATTCCTGAAGGCTGCTGCAGACCTGCAGACTGTTCTTCAGCACTCAGAACAGCTGTAATTGCTCTTACAGTTGTTTCATCAACCTGAGACCACAGCTTAGAAGGAGCTCGCATACGACGCAGAAACAAGCTGTGCCACTTCTGCCTGAGCTGCAGCAGCATACCAGCAGCCTGCAATGAATTCCAATTCTGTTAAATACTGATGAAAATTAGATCACACAGGTAAGAGAACCCTGTCTTTTCCCTATCAAGCAACACCTGGCATTCCAATATAAACAGAGCCCAGAATTGAAGGCAAGACTAAGGTCTTGGGGAAGGGGAATAATCCATATTTAAACTATGATGTTAATTTGCTTTCTTTTCCTTGGGTACAAGGTCATTTTGGAAACATTTCATTTAGCTCTGTACTAAACTTAGCTTTGTATTGTAATTCCACAGACTTTTTTTTTCCTTCTTATCTTTCAAGAAAACTCAATCCTTTCATGCTTTATGCCCTTCCTCTCAAATCAGTCTCTACTCATGCACTCTTCAGTATAGTTGATGGAAAAGAGCTCTAAGTGATATTTTTCTTACATCGACACCTGGTCAAGTGTGATGACTAAATTCAGAAGACTATTGTCTAATTCTGCTACCAGAAACGCTTCCATTACGATAAATTTTTAAAAATCACTCTTCTGGACATGACTAGGAGAGAGAGTATTATTATTAGAGTTGGTAAAGTTGTGTGTTTCATGACCCATAAACTGCAGCCACAGCTCCTCAATGACATAAAGACTTCTATTTCAAAGAGGATTTGAAATGTATCCTTCCAAAATCTGACAGCAACTTTCTCTCAGCAACTTCAGCTTCAAGTGCTCCTTTTTTGATCTGATTTTGGTTATCCTCTCAGAGAAAGAAGAACACAATATGCCAATGTGACTGTTCTCTCAGCTCCTGTCCAGATTTTAGCTTATCCCAGCTTGTGCTATGGCCTGATGGAGCACCATGCAGGCAGGACAGGAGGCCAGAAGGAGCAGAAGGGCCCTTATGCTGTCACTGTCACCTGCAGCTTGCTGTCCCTTGCAGTCATCATTTTTTGTCTGCCAGTCTCTTCAGAATCTGCTGACTTGTGGAAAGGGACAAAACTGCCAAGCTCAGATATAAAACATCATATTACCCAGAAAGTTTTTGAAACAGACCCAACAGCATCTGGATTGCTGAGGCTTTCCTGCTCCCTTTTGTGAGAGACAGGACACCCACACCAATATGGAGGAAGAGGGATGAGCACTCTCACTGTTGACTTAGGTGACTATTCTCTTTCTTTCTGCTGACAGGTAAAAGAAGAGAAAGGTATGGGTGACAGGTGATCAAACACTGCAACTTGGATTTTGAATACACAAATTCATGCAACAGACAACTCTGTGCCAAAGGGGATTGAAGCCGTTTAATTCTTAATGAGCTTGTGAAGTAAAGGTTAAATCACAGAGTACCTAGTTCGAGAGACCTAAATGGACCATGACATTCTTGGAGAAAATTCTTGGCTACTCAAATGTTACAAAAACCTTTTCACATCTTTTTACAATTCCTCTACATGAAGCAAACCCAGGAGTAATTTCTTACTTCAGGGTCCAGTTTAAGATGGAGCCATTCATCCAGCTTCAGCAGTGCCAGATCAGCAGACGTCCTGTCCTCCATCTCACTGTCGCTGCTATCATTAGATACCCCTCCCCCTGAATTAAAGACAAAAGGTTCATCAGAATTTCCATATTTTTTCTACTATTATTTCTATACAAAAACCCGCATACTACTATATTACCAGCAATATTTTTCCTTCTAAAATTGACTTTAAATGTAAACATTTGTAAAACTACCTCTTCTTTTCTGCAAATACACTGCAAAGTCTTTGCTCCAGATAGCAGCAATCAAGTAGCCAGACCTGCTGAAGGTCCTACTATGTAAAAACGTGGATTGATATGATGTGACCCAACTCATGTACCTTCACCAGTTTTCACAGGCCACTATACAACTTTTGCCTAAAGCTGTTGGCAAAATCACACATGCCTCTATTTCCTAGTAAAACAGCAGATTTAAAGACCCAGTAAGAAAAAAAAATATGTATGGCTATTAATTAGGATTCTTTATTTTTCTTAAGTGCAATTCAGTCAGCATGAGTACTACTCTAAGGTTCACAGTTTAAAAGCAAGACAGGAAAGCTTTAGAAATAAGTTGGACTTTTAGTTTGATTCAAACTATGACAACTAGAAGCAGTTATTTTTGCTTCCATTCCAACAGGACTCAATTTAAATGAGAAAAAAAGAAGGAAATGTAAATATATTCTCTATTACTTACAGTTAATAGTACAGTTAACTGAAATTAAAAATTATCAGTAGAACATATCTTGAAAATGTATGTGTTAGCTAGAAGCAACATGACTTGTTTGCCATACTGATTGTTTCTAAATTATTCTGTTTGAATAATCTGGTTCAATGATTCAAATAAAGTAGTCTGCAGAAAGAGAACATGCATACTACACTTCTCAGTACCAATACTACAGTTCTCATTAGATATTGTGGCTGCATTCTTTCCTTACAAACTATACTGCAGTTTCTGAGACCCTACGACTGTGTAATTTATGGACTTGAATAGGTAAGGAATCCCAAAATGGAGAGATTTGTTACAGAACCAACAAACTCTTCCTGAATAGCTACAGGAATTATAACAGCGCTGTTTCCAGAATCAGCCAATATATGTATTAAATATTACTGAAAAATAAGCTCTGCATGTCACACGCTGATGTATACCAATGGAAACATCCCAAATCCAGACTCCAGTGTACCTTGAAAGGATGAAGATGCCTGCAAGGCATTACTTTGCAGTCTGGCTGGTCCACAGAAGAGGGCCACGGTGACAGGTGTCACAACAGAGCAGCACCTGATGTTTGCTGTCTTGTGAGCTCTCGTCATTTCATCATATATAAGCCAGTCTGTGGGGAGGGCCTGGATGGCTGCAGCTTGTCCATTTGCTGGGGCAATCTGTGGAAGAGCAGGTAAAACCAGGCTATTGTACCCTCTACCTGTAATTAATGTAAATTTGAACGTATTTCTCATTTTATCCGGAGACACTGTGGGTGCCTCAACCTGGCAGTGCCCAAGGCCAGGCTGGGTGGAGCTCTGAGCAACCTGGACTAGTGGAAGGTGTCCCTGCCCATGGCAGGGGCTGGAATGAGATAAGCTTTAAGGTCCCTTCCAACACAAACCATTCTATGATTCTGTATTTTGAGAATTAAATACATGTACAATTATATACATATAAAAATATACATGCATGTTGCTATCATGCTGGCATGGTAGTGTGGAGGAAGGTTTTAGAAAGGCCTTGGGAATGGTAAACAGAGGAAAAAGATACATTTATGTATGCCCCATTGTTTTAGGAAGGCCCTGGAAATGAGAAACTGAGGGAAAAGATACATTTATGTATGGTCCATTGTTTCAGGAAAGTCCTGCTTCAGCATTCCTCTCTAAACCCCCTTTCTCCCCACCCCTGAGCAGTTCCCATTGGACCTGGCCCCTGGGGCGGTTCTGATGTGCCTAAGATGAAAACTGTCTCTATTGTTTAGACCTTAACTCTTAATTCTGCTGTATAAAACTGTATCTGGGCAATAGCCCGGGGCTTTTGGTCCCTGCAACCGTTCAGGCAATACAACCTCTCTGGACAAGCATACCATTGGTCTCTCTTGGTCTCTTTATCTCGAATCCTAGCGGCGACTGAGGCAACGCTGCCGCTCGGACCGTGCTAACCCAGCCCTGCCTGGTGAGCCCAGGGCAGCGGGACCGCGGAAAACCCCGGCCCCGAGAGGGGACAGCTAGCCGGAGGGTCCCGGGGGGCCGGGGAGGGAGGGGGGACAGCAGCGAGAACCCCCCGAAAGCCGCACATGCACATAAAAAAGTGTGAGAATTCAACCAGATTAATCAATTATCCTACCATGGTAAAACAAAATATGTTGTTTTAAAAAGAAATGTTAAAAATGAGTTTCAGAGAAAAACTTGCTTTTAAGAATAGGGATCATTATATCTTTAAAACAATTTTATAGCAGGGCAGTTTTTTTGCCTTTTTGCCTTTTCCATCTAGAGAAAGGACTAACTGAAACGACAGAAAAATGAATCAACTCCAATTCTATCAGCTGGGTAGAACAGTATTTTCTAAAGCTGTAGTGTTAAATGCCTATACTGCTTTTGAAGTACTGACAAACAGGAAAAGACATTTCTAAAACACGTGACAGATTTTAGTGCCCTTTTTTTTGAACTATGAATTCAAAGTGTCTTTACCTTTTTATATTGAGACTGACCAAGAACAGAGGTAGGATGAAATCGCACTTTCTTCTCCTTTGGTTCCGTCAACACCAGGCTGTCTCTGTCTACATGCACAAGATTGGGATACATCCCAGCCACTAAGGCACCTTTAATTACAGCCCAGTTCTCAGAGTTAGTATTAACATCTCTAATATCAGCTCCTCCTCTGGCTCTCACAAAACCTGACAAATGAAAGAGACAAAACAGTGCCATGTTACCTTGTGTTTGGCTCTCAAAAGGAGTCAGAAACAAAAGGTGAAATAAATGACTTCTTTGTTGCATTTTTCACCACTGCCAACCTTAACAGCACCAAGAAGAAACCATTACACTGAAATCCTTCCTGATAAGGGGTTTCATACTGACACAGAATACCACTATTTTCTACAATATAAAGACATTTCCTATGGGAATAATTCATTAAAACATGAAACGCAGTGGCATGTGGAGATGAAGGTGCTTTCAGTTTGATCAGCCACAATTCCTCATCTGCACCATACCCTGCATGAATGTGTGCATGACAGTGTATTTCAAATTAAGGAAAATTACACCAGTGAACATGATTTTTGTTACAATTTCTATATGCTTGACTTTAAAACAACGTTAAAATTGTTTCCAACTTCTCTACCTGAGGCTCTAAGCTGGCCAAGCACCTGTGTTCTCATTCCTGCAATGATTTCCATTGTGGCTCGGGACAGGAAGTTCTTTTCACAGAAGGCTCTCTCCCAGCCGTCACTGCGTGCCTTCTGCCATGCCTGAAAATGTTTTTACATTTGCCTATTAATTTGAAGGACTTAAACTAAAAACTGCAGGTGTTTTTTTAAAGATTACATTTATGTCAATAAAATGAATGCAAAACCCACTCTAAAAGTTAATGTATCAAACCAGATTATTTTTTCTGTTCAACAATTAGATTCTCTTTATGTGCTCACTCTAGTGATGATTATGTCAAATTAAAACAATAAATAAAGATCATTACATTAAGATCATGATTCAAAGTTCAGTGTAGTAGGATGCAAAGAGGCACATTGTTGAAACATTCAAAATTTTCTAGGGTTTGAAACAAAACATACTACAAAAAGGGTTCCCTCACAAATTTATGAGTCCAATACACAGGAAAGGCACTAGGCAAAAAGAAAGTCTTCTCTGAGGACTTAATCACAGTCCGCCACTCTACATCCAACTGGTACATCTGCATTTTGCTTGGGTGATGTGCTGTGATTAGTACTCTCTGAAATGAAAGACTACCTGGAAAGCCCTGAGCAGGGCCATGTGGTCACTGAATGTCCCGGCAGCAAAACGCTTCCTGCACAGCACGGCTGCACGCTTTTGGGAGGCCAGCGTGGGCAGCACAAAAGGGTCTTGGCAGGCAAGAGCACAGGCAATGGTCAGAACAGGATCCAGGCACTTCAGAACTACAGCATACAACACCATTTTACCGAGGTGTGGCTCTACAGGTAATTCAGTCAGCTGATAACCAAGCTCAGTGAGATCTTCCCAAGGGTCCAGGGCATCTATGGTCTGTTCATAAACAAACAAACAAACAAATAAAGGAGAGGAGGATGGGTACAGTGGACAAAATCAATTTACAGTGAAAGCAAAAAGGATGTGAATAATGGACTTTAACTAGACTTGTTTCCAAACACTGAAGAAGCAAGTCAGACTATTAACAGAGACAAGACTTTGAAGCACTCTCTTCCCTTGACATGGAAAAACACATCCCCACACACAAAATGAAAACAGACAACAAGCAAAACTTCAAAACATCCTTAAGTAATTAAAAACAGCTTCAGTACAAACTGAAGTCAGTAAACTGCTACACCACAAATTTGGGATCAAACACAATTACCATCTAAACTTATTCCTTTTCTGACCTTAAGCATATGCACAGCATTTCTCACAGTTACAGCAGGCGGAGGATCAGGAGCTTTCATAAGAAAGTCTACAATTGGACAATTAATTGGAGCCAGAATTTTTGTGTACAAACAGATCTCCTGCAAGGTAAAAGGCAGTACAAAAAAAGATTACCAAGATTTGGAAGCAGCCGCCAAACACATGATTTGTTGCAATTAGTAGTATGGTTTGAGGACATTGTATTTTTTAAAGTTATAGTTTCTAACTGAACATGCACCTGAAGCGGCAGTCTTAGAAGTTCTGGAGATTGAAATTCCAACATATTCTGAAATCGGAGCCTGCTGAAGAGATGAAAGCAGACCCCAGGCTGACAGCGCCCAGCCCTTGAAAATAAAATATGGGAAGTTGTGAAAATGAGGATTTCTTTCTAAAAACAAAACCAAAAGCCAACAAACAGACACAGAAACTCAGAGAGGCACTACCATGAAGAAAGTGTTGTTAGGTCACATGCAACATGAGAATTTCCTAATCATTAATTATTTTTGAGAGTGTGGCAATTTTTTACTGTAATTTTAACCCAACACTGAGAAATCTGGAGAAAGAAAAACAAGGCTTTTCTAATGTAAAGTGCTGTGGGTTTTTTGCTAACCTAAGACCAGTCCAAATCTCAATCATCCTTTGTTGTAAGGAACCAGTTGCAAACTTTCTTGCTTCCCCTCACATCCCCTAAACAGAAGTTATCCTTGGAGTAAAAGGTAGAATAAAGATGAAGTAACTTGTGAGTGAATGAGGGAGGAATGAGCAAATTCTCTCAGTCATATACATCTATGTGCATACATGCAGCTTAATGCCAATATGATTGATTAAACAGGCATTTGTTGCTACATAAACTTCTGAGCCCTCCCCCACAGTGCTGGGAAGAATATAATCATGGCCTGTTAAGTCATGGATAGCTTGGAGAAAGTGAAATAGGCAGTCCTCTGCCCATAGACATGATGTGAAAACATTGTGACTGCGGGTGCTACGTGGGAGAAAGAGGAAGGAGAACAAATTAATGGGGGGAAAACAACCCAGACCTTTGGGAAATGCCTGAGCATCACTTTTCTACAACTTGGGAGATTATTCCAAGGAAATACATGCTGACGCCTACTCGTCTGCAGAGAACCAGTGTTGGCCTCTATGCAACACAACACCGGAATAGGCCAGAAACAATTACTATGTTGTGTGGTTTATTCTAAACATAAAGGACTGTGCATATCTGCAAAATGGGAACCACTATGAGGCATTTATTACCTGCCTTTTCTCTGGATAGCACTGGCTTTTGAAATCCACCCCATTTTTAGCACTGTAGCACAACTCAGTGCATCAAAAGACTTCTAGAAAAACAAAGAAAGGAATACAAACTGAAAACTCAATAGGGTACATGAAATACAAGTTACTAGTTAGATTACCAACAGGAGTTTTCTAAAAAGTATGAAATAGTAATATATACAGCAGCTTCTGAGACAAAGGTACCTTCTCAATTTCAAGTGAATTAATGAGGGTATCTCCTTTCTAGTATCTTAATGCTCCACAAGTTTTGAAATTCAAGATTTTCAAGGTTTTTTAGACGGATAGCTTACAGTATTTGTCTTAAAACAAATTCATGTTGAAGCCTTTCAGAAAGGACTGTTGCCTGACAGGCACTAGCTCTCAGCTAGTAAAAGCTTTTTCTCACTTTACTGTAAAGTAATAAAAAAAAAAAAAAAGTTCTCCAAAATTTATACACTGTGTGTTTTAGAATCACACTAGGAAAATTTAAGGCAGTCCTACCTCTTTCACCTTTCCTGAGTCAATGACAAACACCACATCATTGACTGTTATGCTGGTTTCTGCAATATTAGTAGAAAGAATCTGCAAAGAAAAAACCCAAAACCACCAAAACTATAATAACTGCAAAAGCAATGGCAAAATAGGTCATTGTGGCATTGGAAAAAGTCCTCTAATACTTGCAATTTTGCGGATGCCAAAAGGTGGACTTTCAAGCACTTTCTTCTGGTCCAAAGTCTGCATACTTGAATGAAGCACGAAAACTTGGTATCTAATGCAAGACAAAAGGAACATTTTAAGGATCCTTAAAAGAAGCAATGAAAAGCCACAGTAACTAAAGGTTTTACCTGTGAGCATTATCAGAAAATCTCTTGTCATCCAAAACAATGCGGTCCCTCAGGCTCACTATCTCATCATACCCAGGAAGAAATATTAAAATTGCTCCTAAAAAAGGAAGTGGGTTTGCAAAGTTAAACAGAAAATTCAAATACATGTCGAATAGCACTCAGAAGGTTTTAACATCTGTGGATTGCTGAAAAAAGAGCATGATTATCAGAAGTCAAATCCACAACCACTGGTTAGGTATTTACCTACCTGCATCAGAACTATGACAGATGCTGTGAAGTAAGTGCATTATCAGATCCAGATCCACTTTTTCATCATCAAAACTGTGATGGTAAGCTGTCAGTAGCTCTCTGTCCTCTGCACTAAGGTCACTAGCACTTTTTTGGACCAGGGAACTGGAACTTTCATCCATGTTTCCAAATCCAAATGAAGCGCTGTAACAGGAAAATACACCAGAATCAAGGCTGCCCCTTCGGGTTTGCATTGAGCCATCAAATCAAACTTAGATTGAGACCAACTCAATTCAAGACTGTTGGTCTTGAATTCTGATGTTTAAGTGTTGCAGAAGGGAATCACCATACTATTACTGTTTACTGATTCCAATGTTAACCCAATGAAGGATGCCACTTTATTTATTAGTGTTAACTTTAGTTTTCTTCAACTTCATTGAAACACAACCATAAGCAAAGGAAAGTATAAAGATACTTCTCGTTTATCTGTTCAAGTAAAAATATTTGAGAGATATGTCTTCTCCAAAAATTTCCCACTAGCAGAAACTACACTAAGAGAAATTATAGTAGAGATAATCTTTACAAAACACTACCACAAGTATGACAACTGTAAGTTAATCAGAAAATCATTCTTGAATGGCCTAGTGTACACATTACTTCTGCAAATTTTCTTTAATATGCCTATTGCATATAAAAAATATAGATAAAAACACATTACAGATTTGTTTCCAAAATAAGCATGTGAAAAGAAAATGGTACATAGTATAGAATTAGCAAGTTGTGCAAGCATAAACAATATGCTATTGAGTACAAACTTTTTTGCTGTTTATTTTTTGAAATACTCCTATTCTTAAAAAAAGGTATTGCTATTAAGTCCAGATTTTAGAGCATGAAAAGCTAAAACCTGTTCTGATTAGAAGAACACAAATCTCAAATTTCCCATCACAACTCTATGTATATCATATACAACTCATTCTGCAAAACAGTTACAGCTTACCTGTAGGATTCCAACAGATGAACAACCTCTGTCTGTCCAAAGTGCCTAGCCCAGTCCACAGCCATCCTGAAATAGTTGCACAAGTATTTTTATTAGACTTTTCACTTCAAAAGATGCATATGAAGAGCACATCAGGAGAGGCAATTGACATCAGACTTTTGTACCCATTTCTGTATTGACATCAGTACTGTTATTGCTGGATCTGCAACTTCCCATTTGAAAGTGCTTGAATAGGTGTTAACAGCTGACTTTTAGGTGACTACAGTTCTTTACCACAACAGAATGTCAGTTTTACACAGGAGCAAACATGCTCAAGGAAGTGAGGAGGAAGAAGGTGCCATTCCTTTAAAAATGGTGCAGAGATCAGACCTGCCTGTTTGCAGTATCCTTGAAGTCATCTCAAAAAGTCACACCCCAGGCATAACATCTGGCTATTTCATGTCTTTCAGAAGCTGTCCTCACTATGCAGTTCACCCTTTTAACTTTAAATTGCATTTCTTCCCCAAGTTATTCAAATGTTAGTACCAAATATCAGACCCCTGGAATCCTAATTCTTATCATTCCATACTACAATTATTTACTGTACTTCCCTGTTTATATGAAGACATACTCCATGACCACAAAACCTGAGTTTCTACAGATCCACAAATATTTTTACATGCTACAATATATTTAGAAACATAACAGAAAGATCTTCTGATATGTGTAACTCCATGAAAATAGGAATTGCCAAATATTTTGGTTCAGTTCAGTAGATTACAGTTGTTCTACTAACCAGTATCCTAAACAAGACCTACTGAAACAAAATTTATAGCTCACAATCAAGACCATGTAATTAAGAATTCAATTTAGAATTTACAGAAAACAATGTGATTATCAGGAGTTAGAAATTGTTGAGGCTGTCAAAATCTATAGTTCTTACAGCAGTGTGATAAGCTAGCAAATTAATTTAGATGTTAAAGAATTTTCTTCCTCTCTCCTATATTGACAAATAAATCTATCTTTTGGTTTCTCTGTTTTTACCAGCCATTAGATGATTTGCAGTGGATACTTGCTCCCATGCTGATCAACTGTTCTACTTGACTCAAAAAGCCTCCCCCTGAAGAAATCATCAGAGCAGTCGCACCAGTTTCACTGTGCCTATAATCAACTGAGAAATAAAAAAAAAAAAAAAATCCAGCAAACCCAGTAGAAATGTTATTTTTTCATCTAAATATAGTACAAATACTGCTTTCAAATTCCAGCCCAAAGAGAATTTGTTTCCTCACTTTATCTCTGAAGTTAGTTCATATGAATTCTACACTGTTTTAGAAACACACTTCTGTCAATACTTCAAAACAATAACTAACTAAACAACTCATTATTTCTGCTAGCCCTATCATTTTTCAGTCAGCATCAGAATGCAAAGGTAACACCATTTGAAACTGGAGATAAAAGTAGCCATAAAAATCTAAGTACATCTGAGGTTGCTTTTTTCTTATGTAATAACACATGAAACTTACCACTGACATTTTCAGTTAAAATAAGATTTAACAGCTGAGCAAACGAATCAATATCTTTATGCAACCAGATGTCAGAAAGACAGGAATCCATTTCTTTTACTATCCACGGTTCAAGGCAATTCACATCTTTTTCAGTCTGAAGATAAAAAACAATATTGAAAGCTTAATCTTTTCCAAGAGTTGTCTTTATTCTCATACATTACCCACAAAGAATTGCAATGGTTATTTTTCCCAGCAGCCACAGAAACCCAGCACTCAGGTATCAGTTCATGCATTGATTTTGTCATACGCAAGTACGAACACAATGGCAGTCGAGCCATTTGATCTGAGGAAAAGCTGTGTGCAACCACCCGAACTGAAGAGCACACTTCAGCTAGAGCCGTTCATCCTCATCAAGTAATCTTTAAAATACGTTAATGTCCTGAAAGATTCAACAGAACTTTAGAAAACAGATTTTAAATGGCTAGTAATACAACACAAATATAAACACCTGTAACATCTCTTCCGACTAAAGAAAAAACTTACCAGTTGATTAAATACTGTGTCACCGCCATCATCCAACCGTTTGTACTCCTCATTTGTCCTTGGAACCGATTTTTGTCTCCGAGATGTCCCTTTGTTAGTGTTATCTTGAGCTGAACACCACTCAGCAAGAGTGTTCTTCTGTTTCTCTTCTAGAATGCAAAGTATTCCCCAAGAAAGTTTTAGAGTCATATTTATTATCCATTGTTTTCTACTAAAAAAGTTAGTCACAGCAGGTTTTACCAAGTTTTACCCATTCAACATCTTTTTTTAGTCTAGAATGCTACTACCAGTCCAACAGAAATGACATGTTTAAGGGTACCCAAAGTGCACTGCACCAGGGCTATAAAAACGAGGTAAAACCCAACACTTTGGTGTTTAACCCCCCAAACCTCCATTATTCCAAACTACTGCATTCAAAGTATCTTCCTTAAGTAATCACCTTCCACACAATCTCAGGCCAGATCTTTTTCCACAAATGGAATTCTGAAGACAAGTGATACAGTCCCTGCATGTAACAACTTACTTTTCTACACCACTGGAAGAAACATCAGAAAACACCAGTGTCCTAACTGAACTTTTCTGACCCCAGTGATCAGAGATGAGCACTGTGATCAATACCCAGTTAGGACTGGATATTGAATGTTATAGCTTTGGGGTTTGCATTTTTTACTTTTCCTTTAAATAATCACTGGGATCATTACTTTCAGTTGCCAGGAAAACTTCTGAAGCAGTATCTACTTAATCAACTTAAAACCAATGATGTTTAGCTCAAGAGTGTTAACACTTAAAAAAATACATCCATGCCTGAAGAAAGCAGTGAAAAATGTTACTGAAGGGAATACCTTGTCCATTTAGTGCAAGATGTACAAAATCATGCCTGCTTTAATAGCTGCACTTTAATTTGCACCCAAAGGTACAGAGCATCCTATGCTTCTTTAGCATTCATGTGGGCAGAGCCCCCAGTTATATATAACTCTACAGCATAATAATTAGAAAAAAGATGACATTCATCAACTGAGTGAAAACAGAATGCAACCACTGAATCAAAGTGATCTTTTTTCTTTAATTGCATAAACTATTTCCATAATGTAAATATTGACAGCTTAAAGATACTTGCTGTCATCTAAATCACACTCATTTAATCTCCTGACTCTGGAATTTCAACAGAAAATAATCCTGTTAATTGTTTGTTCAATCAATGATTCTCATTGCCAACCCTTAGAATTAACAAGTCCACTGACCTTGCTGCTTCTTTTCTTTGTACTTCACCATCTCTTTGTTTGTATACCCAGTGCTTCGTAAAATGTCCTCCAGAAACATCTCTTTAACTTCAAAAGGTCTCCCTTGGACTAAAATAGAAAAAATCCGTAAAAGATCATATATTCACCAGCTTCACTTACAGAATTAATTTTTTAAAAAACTACCTTCACTGGAGTTTATTTTTCTCGAAACTGTACAAAACAAAACATTTCCAAAATCAAATGCCACCTTGTTTCTCCTCAACCTCTTCAATTTTATGAAGTGTTCCAGCAGATGTTCGTAAGATTGACAATTATTAACTACAATTTTTTTTTAAACGAGAAAAAGAAAACAGCTGTTTTTGTTTAGGCTTACAAACAAGAACTTGCCATGTAAGTCTCCCATCTGGATTAAAAATGTAATTAAATAATAAGCAATTAATACAGCTTTTTGCAAGGTTCCACACAGAGACAGTAAATCTTTGTACTGAACTCCTTTCTTTTCATGAGAATCATGTGAGAAGGCAGCCTTATCTCCATGTCCTCTACTAATTCAGCAAAGCTGAGCTTTCTTTACTGAATACTTCTTGACAGATGAGACATCCCAGCGGCCTTTACCTTCTGATAATTTATCCTGATCTCTTTTTCAACAGGACTGTTTTCTAGACCTTATCTGTCGACATTGCAGGATGCTTTTTGCATGAAGATTAAAATCTCTACATTTTGATTTCTTGTTCCTTAACCTGACTCAGGAACACTCAGGATTTTCCTTCAGAAAGAACAATCCACAATTCACATACTTTTAGAAGCTGGTCACAGAGGAAGCCTTCCAACACTGATCACAAACTCTGTGTACTACAGCGATCCACAGCCACAAAATGTGGTTTCTGTGGTCAGGATTTTGTCAGCCGTATTGCTGAAGGAGACTCAAACCTTGTATATTAAATTAACAGACAAAGCCACTTCTTTTAATTCTTAAATTAACCAAAAAAAAACCAAAAAAAAAAACCCCAAAACAACAACAACAACAAAAAACGGGAAAAAAATATCTTTTGAATTGTTATTGGCCTGTTACATAACCAGCACAAACACTGTGGTAAATTGGAGAGATTGGGAGAGATTGCCAGCAGATTTTCCAACACAAATTGACCGATCTGAAAGAACAGGAAGCTGCAAAAAGACTAAACTGGAAAGTCATACAACAATCATAACTGAGGCACTCCCTTGCAAAAAAAATACAAAGAACATGAAATCACGTGTAATTTCCAGATTCCTGTCTCCAACAAGCTGCAAACCTTATTCAACTGGGCAGAAATTCAAAACTGAGAACTAAACAATTCCATCTGCAAAAAAAGGAAGGAAAAAAAGGTTTCCTCCTCACAAACATTTGCTAAAATAAACCAGTAAGCAATCCCATTTCCTAAAACCATTGAGATTTTTTTTAAAAAGGCTGACATGCAGAGAGTCTACCTGATTGTCAGATAAAGCATTTCTCTTAAAAGCTACTTTTCAAAACACATTAAAGTTGGACATTACTGTTGAAAAAGTAAGAGGATTGCAAGGTGCCAGAGGAGGTCACCCATGCAGAAAACCTGCAAGCCAGGAGGGTGGGGCAAAAACCGCAAACCCACAAAAACCCGCAATCTCCCACGCATTTACATTTTGGCTTTACTAAAGATCAGTCAAATGAAATTAAACCAGCAAATAATGGTAACTTTTCTTTGCATTTGAATGTAGTCTAACTGCAGGTAACTGAGTCTGCAAACAAACTAAGCAAAACTGGATGTCTTTTCTGAATATTTACCTAGATGAACAACTACTAATTTTCCTTAAATCAGAGAATCATGTGATTCTTTTTTCATGTGAAACCCAATCTGCCTAAGCCTGTATTTCTGAACTGAACTGGTACAGTTATCTGTGTTTTATCCAGTAACCAGTGACAACCTTCACAAAGCCTGAAGAGTAAGATCCTACTGGAATGCACTGATATATATCACACTCATGTAGCTCCTAAGTCCTGTATCAGCATGAAGACAGAACTTCAATAACCTCTTCCTACTTCTTCAATTAAGAGTGGAGGGGGGCAGGATGTACCTGCATTTACAGAACTCCCAGTGACTCAAACACTTCACTTTGAATGAGGTGCAAACAGTCAAGAAACAAGAAACCTGCATACAGAAAGAACAAGGATTCCTGGAATTCTCAGTGTATTAATCATGTGCCTTTACTCAGAATAATTTGCTACAGTTTAGTAAGATCTGTGAGTCTCAGGGCAGGTATACTCAGACTTAAGAGTTAAGATCAAGACTTACTATGTATTACTGGGCAGCTTCCAAAATACCTAATAAAGAGATTTGCATCTAGAGGAGCACTAGAGAGAATTAGTTTTAAATTATTCTGGTTTTGCAGCACATCTCTCAGTTTTATTAGCAAGAAGTCACTGAACCTATCCCTCTCATGTACTTCATCCTGTAACAAAAAGGGAAAAAAAGAGATAAAAAACCATCACAGATTCACAACTTCTGACAAAAACAAACTTCTCTAAAAAAAAATACATGTTTTGGTGGCACATTACAGAGGCCTTAATATGTGTGAGTCTAGTTTAAGTAATAGGTTTTTTTTAAAAAAACTATCCATAAAGAAACAAAAATGCCTCAAAAAGTTTTTGTCAGCGCTGAGTGCATTGCAATGCTGAAGCTGTAAGCACCTTAACTTTAGAGGCTAAAGTGAGTATCTGAAACCTCTCTGGTTTTGTATTTGAAGCCAAATTTCAAGAAAACACCACAAAGTACAAATCTTATTTTAATAAATTCTCACTTCACCACTGATAAGCATTTAAAAAAATGTATGACACCACATAATCAGAAAAACAGACAAATTGCTTAGACAAGTCATACACAAAGCCTATAAGTTAAGGTACATAACTGATTAATCATCTTTTTCATTCTTCTGTTTTGATTTATATTATGAATGAAGGAAACAAGGACTCAAAATACAAAGTTTGTAGGCTGACATCAAGAATGTATAAATCATTCTCATGCTTTTTTAACTCTGATAAACAGGCAGGCACCTAAACTTACCTTTTCATCTTCAGTACTTAAGTCTTGCCAAAAACATTCTAGTTCCCTTTACTTATTCAGTTCCATCATAGGAATATTGACATAATCACAAATGAACAATCTGAATAGTTTGCTAGCAATTAGACTCCACATTATCTAGAAAACTCTGGGCAAACAAATGGACTGAAAACCTGTATTGCTAAAACAAATGGTAAGAGAAAATCTGACACAATCACATTGAACCACATCAAGGTAAGCCTCCCTAAGGATTTTCTGCTGACCATGGAAGTTCAGAAATATTTACACTTCTGTCCCTCTCCACTCCTCCTGATTCCACACTTAACCATTGGCATGAAAATAAGATATTTTTACAGGAAAAACGCAAACACACAGAAAAACACCAAACTGCACGAAACATGCATTCTACTCTGAGGACTCAGAAAGTCTTTGAAGTTGATTCAGATTCTACCAAACAAAAACACCTAAAGTGCTCAGCAAATTTCAGTAAAACAAATGAGGACCTCATTTTCCAAAGCAATACATATTGCTCCACCCCACATGAAAGACCACAGGATGCTCACCACAATAACATGGGTCACGGTGGAGAGAGTGCTGTCTCCTGCCATCAGCGTGCCAAGGAGCATGTCATTAGTGCAGAATGTTACCAGCGTCTTTGGAGAAACCCTATGGATCACATCACAGAGACAACTCAGGGGTTTGCACCATTTAAAGCTTTCCATGGATCAAAAATTAAAGCAGCTGCTGACCAGAAGAGAAATTACAGTTCTCTCCTCAAAAGATTCATGCACACCACTTGTTTTTAAACTATGCCTTTTCCCAGACATTTCCTAACAATTTGTAGTGCTTGCGCCTCAAAACTCTGGACAACGTATTAATTGAAAGAATAAGATTCAATATTAATAACTAAGGAAATAAAAGAAAACTGTGAAGAAACCCTGCACGTCATTCATTTTACTAGAAAATTCCATGTGGAAAACCAGGTTCCAATTCCTCAGCCTGTGCTTGGATATAGCCTTTGTACTTGTCTACACGTGGTGGGATGAGCCTGTCTGGACGCCAAGTGCCTACCCAAGCCACTCTATCTGTCCTCTCCACGGGCAAGGGAGAGGAAACATAACAAAAAGACTACCAGGCCCCAGAGAAAGATAAGGAGAATGTGGTTCTCTCCCACGGGAAAGTGGGCTCTCCACGAGCTTCTCCAATATGGGTCCTTCCCATGGGCTGCAGTTCTCCAGGAACTGCTGCAGCACAGGTCCTTTTCCACAGGGTGCAGTGCTTCAGGAACAGTTTGCTCCAGTGTGGGACCCCACAGGGTCACAATCCTGACAGCAAACCTGCTTCTGTGCGGCTCCCTCCCTGGGGCCGCAGCTTCTGCCAGGAGCCTGTTTCAGCACAGACTTCCCAGAGGATCACAGTCTCCTTCAAGCATCTACCTGCTCCAACACAGAATCCTTCACAGGAGGATCCCTGCTGCACCACAGACCTCCACGGCCTGCTGGGCCACAGCTGCCTCACCATGGGCTGCACCATGGGCTGCTCTGGCACCTGGAGAATCTCCTCCCCTCCTGCACTGACCTTCCTGTGTGCAGAGCTGCTTCTCTCACATGCTTTCACCACTCTTCATGAACTGCTGCCTCTGTTGTGCAGGTTTTCCTCCCCCATTCCCCACTGTCCCAGAGGCACTATCACCATCACAGATAGGCTCAGCCTTGGCCAGAGGCAGGTCTGTCTTGGCTGGCACCGGCTCTGTCACACACGGGAGAGGCTTCTGGCACGTCCTCACAGAAGCCTCCCCACAGCTCCCAAAGCCTTGCCTTGAAGACACAACTCATTACAGCTGACTAAATCACAGAGGCATCTGCTTGATCCTCTGGTTTTTCAGGAGGTGAAAATACTGAAATGTTACAATTCCATACCTGGGGCACAGTTAGCTGTCCCAATAAAAACAGCAATTCTCACTACTCCCTCTGCTACTGCCATCCTAAAAGAGCTGAAAAGTTCCTCTGTACTGTACTCTACAGCTTTTCTCTGGAAGACAGTTGAGAAAACCTTAAAAATTATGTTTCTGTCTTACTAGAAACACCTCTCAACATCTCCACTCCAAATTTCTTTTGTCCACAGCTCAAAATATTGTTATCTCCCCCTTTCAGTGTTTCCCTGGAGTAATTGTATTGATTTTTCTCAAGCTGGATTTTCTGCACTGCTCCCAGTAATTCTACCATTTTCACCTGACTTTGCTCTTCTTCTGCCAGCATAGTACTTCCATATATTAATCATTCGGCTTATTTGTGACACATCTTCACCAGCTCTTCT
The DNA here is from genome assembly GCF_050655825.1 of Lonchura striata. NCBI lineage: Eukaryota > Metazoa > Chordata > Aves > Passeriformes > Estrildidae > Lonchura > Lonchura striata. The sequence goes on from NC_140740.1 coordinate 13,609,827, forward strand.
AATCTCTTAATATCCTTGTGAGCTTTCATACACATATTTGAATTCTTATTGTGGCTTCATTGTTCAAGTGCATTCATTTTCACCAGCTATGTGTTATCTTTGTTCACTCAAGCAACACAACCTTTAGCCATCTTCTGGTCACTCATATCTCAACTGCTGGCCTTTCCCTGAAATGTCATTTCGCTACACGGTGCAAAGATGTAAAAACCCCAAACAATCCATTCATGCTCTGCTTTACAGACAAATTCATCAAGTGATACTGAAACCTCTACTTTTACATCACTTCATGTTTTAAACACAGCAGCTGAAGAAGAATACATTTAATCCAGGCTAGACTGATAAATAATGCTCAGCTTCATCAGTCACATTCCAATTTTTCTGTTTTCCCTTTTATGGCTCCTATCAACTCTCACTACATAACATTTGTTACAGCATACTGGTTTTCACACCTACCTTCAAAGCTTGCAGACCTTTTGAATCCACACATGTTAAAAGCAGAGAGAACGGGGAAAAAAAGAAGAAAGTGTAGACTTGATCTGAAAATCAGACAAGGATTTCCATGCAGAAGAAATCAACAGAAAATACCTGAGATTCAGTTCTGTAAGACAGCCTTCTACATCAAACTGCAAAACACAGGAAGAAAGCCATCCTTTTCACTCTTACGTATTCCTTACCTGCAGTAACGTATCCCATCTGTGAGGCTGCAGCACAAACATACTGCAGTTTCAATGTACACAAGATTCACAAGACCAACACAAGATCAACCGACACTTAGAAGTACCATTGGTACCTGCTCTCTAACCGGATCTGGTAACCAATTGTCTGGCCAATCTTCTCTCTTCTTTCTGCTGCCACTCTTTCAGCCACTGCAACAGCTGCTAAACGTCTTGGCTGAGTACAAAACACACGACAGGGAGTTCCATTCTTGTAGCAGTCATCAAGGATAAATTGAGGGATCTGTAAAGAAGTGGTTCAAATTTGCTATTTGAGAAAGTCACAGCTTTGTTAGCACAGGGAAACCATTAACTGCATATCAATATTGCACATTGCAAAAGACTTTTCATTACAATTATCATAGCAAGCATATCTGAATCAGCAGAAAGTAAATTTCTAATTATAACCTATTTAGGTTTTTTTTAAAGAAAAACCTTACAGTGCCTCCCTCCTGCTTCAGAGAAATCTAAAAAAAAAAACCAAAGCCCTGCAGATAATCTCACATTTTAACACAAAAAATAGATTACTCTGGATACTAAGAACAGAACTAGCCTTAGAAGAAAAAGGGTTATACAAACATCACAGCTACTTTCCCTTCAATATTTTGTATTATTTTAATGAAAAAATGGTATCTACCAGAAAATTGTAAGGAATCATTTTTGCTTCTAGTACCTATCTAGAGGCTTAGTGTTTCAAAAGCAACAAAATAAATTGGAACAACATTTTCAATCACACAGGAAAAGGAAAGCCTTGAAACAGCATCAAAGTACCCCATATCACAAATGTTACACAACTGGCATTAGTTTAGAATAAATACTGTTATAGTTTTTATTTCATTGAAGCAACATACCTGCGTCGTTTTTCCTGATCCAGTCTCTCCTATAATCAAAACAATTTTATTGTCCTTTATGGTTTGGACAATTTCTTCCTGTTTTTCAAGAACTGGTAGTGACTGCCTGAAGGAATCAAACTCTGATTCCCCTCTTTTCCCTGGGACCTGGGGGATACCATCATTAAGTCGACCACTTGTCTTGTTTACTTCTTTCTTTTCTGTGAAGACAAGTTAAAAGGTCATTTATGCAGACACAGAGGAAGGTCACAAAAACACTGCTCAAAAATTGTACTTAAAAATTAACATTGCTGGCTTTTTATGCATCCCTGTGGGTAAAGTGACAAACCCATCACACATTTAGATGTCATATTTATAGCATGTCCTGCAGTGCTTGCAATAGATATTTTTCAAAACAGTTATTACTTTCATAGGTATTTTGAAGAAAACCAGACTCTTCCAGAGCATTGCTCCAAGTCAAAAAAGCCTACAAAGAGCAAAAGGAGAAACAAACTAAACCAGAGAATATCAGCCTGGCGTATTTTGGTGGCCTTTGTATCTGCGCCCACATTTCACACCTGCAGTTCCCCCTAGAAATACACACTGACAGAGTTAAACCTTTAAGCTATTCCACACGTTTGCCTGAAATCATACCAATGCAAGCATGCTGTATCAAGAGCCCTGGCCCCCACGCAGCAGTGCGATGTGTTAGAAAGCAGTGCATAAGTAGCCAAAAAACAGGCACATCTTCTGAGGGAGCTACTTCACATCCATCATTGCAAGTGCTACTCTGTAATTCCTTGAGAATTATTCTCTGGCAGAATGAAAAGTTTGCTGTAAACTCAGTTATACATATGTAATGCCATTAACAGATTCATATTCTAAATTTCAAGCTCTGTTGTACCAAGACAAACAGACTAAGAGATCAGGAGAACTAAAAATACATTCTTGAGATGCAGAGAAAGGCAAATATTAGACTGTTCATTAACTTATCCCTTACATTCCTAAGACATTGCATTTCAGCACTTTTATTACAGCTTCCCTCTGGTTCATATAACAATCCTATTAAACAACTAAAACAATTGGAAATAACAGCAAAGAAAGCACATCAAGAAGAGACACCACGTATCAAAACCATGCAATTAAACAAGGCATACTGGTACAAATGTTTTCTGTTCACTACACCCATCTCTGCACACAGAAACACAGTGCAACTCTTCCACTTGTAGCTGCTAAAGCAATAATCTAGATGAAAACCTTGCTTTTAAAAAAAAAACCAACATTTCGACCAAAGTTTGTCTTTCCGTGAACTCTTCCATATTCAAGAAATCAAGAAGTCTGGACAGTAGTCTCTTAAGGACCAAATCTATTTTGTAGAGATGAAGAAGTAAAAACTGAAATTTTTGATTTATCAAGCACATTAATTTCTATAAGCAGAACAGACAACCTCATTTTCTAATATAGGCATTCTTATGGCATCACAGTAACACTGACTCTTCAACCCCACCTCATAGTTACTTCTGTGAAGCCACATTTCAAAATGTGCTTCCAAAAAGATTTGGCTGGAACTGGCTCAAAGATTCTAAATTAACACAACACAAGGTGGACATCTCAATGTGCATGATATGACTTCCCAAATTCCTCACAGCACCAGTTATAAAAGACCTTAAAAGTAAGGAAAATTAATGCATTTGTTTGAAGGTGTCTGTTAGGACACCAGAGGGGACAGAGCAGGAAGAGGTTTGTTTTGTCACTGGGTTGCAGGTGGTTTCGAGTGGTGTCGATGGACAAGTCCAAATCAGAACACATGCTGAACGTACCAGATTCAACAGCACAGGCACTTCCTCGCTCTGTCCTTGGCAGGAGCTCCGCGCGTTCCTTATTTGTGACGGGAAAGCGCTGAATTAGGCTCCGAACGGCGTGTTTCGTACAGAGAGCCAAGTCACAAGTCATGACTGCGTGTGCCTCTGACACATCCTTCTTCCTTACAGTCAGGTATCGATTGGCTCCTTTTCTGTCAGGGGGAGGGAAAACTTATTTTAGGAAAAAGGAACCTACTCTAGGTTAACTTTTATCTGTCAGGGTATGAGATGCTAAGCAAAATCTTTGGAAAAAAAACAGAAATCACAGTGAGAACCTTTTTTAATGGAGCCATTAAATCCACAGAGTATAAAATCATGCTGTCCCAAAATGCATGTCACAAGCTTTTCCAAGCATGCATACAGCAATGAACAAAGATGCTCATATCTGTAGCTACTTTTACACTTTTTTCTCTAATACTATTCCTTGCAGCAAGTTGAGGATGTTGAAAACATCAATCAGGTTATCATTAGTCTTGAAATTCTATCATCTGCACCAAAGAACTGAAAACTGTACCCCGACTCACCCTTTGCTTTTAGATACCAGTCCAAGAGACTGACAGAGCCGGTGAACAAATGCTCTTTCAGTACTAGTGAAACTAGAAGGAAATTCCATCTCTAGAATGATAAATAATAATGAAAAGACAGTAACAATGCAACAGGCAGTAATCTTGACAACTCAACGTTACAGAACACAGAATTGTTAGGATTGGAAGGGAGACCACCCAGTGCAACCCCCCTGCAGGGTCACCTGGAGCAGGTGACAGAGGAACACATCTAGGGTTTGGGATGTTTCCAGAGGGGGAAATTCAATGCTTTCCCTGGGCAGCAGTTTCAGTGCTCTGCCACTCAAAGGAAAGAAGCTCTCCCTCATGTTCAGGTGGAACTTCTTCTCTTTGAATTTATGGCCATTGCTCCTTGTCCTGTCACCAAAAAGCCTGCACCGCCTTCCTGGGACTCATCTCGGAGATATTCATATGCATTAGTGAGATCCCCTCTCAGTCTCCTCTGGGCCAAACAGGACCAACTCCCACAGCTCTCCTGATGAGAGACCTCCATCTCAGTGGTCTCTGCCGGACCCGCTCTATCAGCTCCCTGTCTCCGTGCTGGGGAGCCCAGAGATGGACACAGCACCCCAGCCGTGCCTCACCAGGGCCGGGCAGAGGGGCAGGATCCCCTCCCTGACCCGCTGCCAGCGCCCTCCCCACACCCGCAGCTGCCCCCGGGCCGGGCCGTGCCGCGCACCCGCCTCGTCCCCGCTCCGGAACCGCTCCAGGGCCAGCTGCGCCGCTATTGCCACCACCTCGTCCACGCCGGCGGCCCCGAGGGGCTCGGCCCGGGCGCGCACCGCGGCGGCGGCAGCCCCGTCCCCCGCAGCCCCGCCGGGCTGCCGCCGCGGGACCCGCCCGTGTCGCGACATGGCCCCGACACGGCCCCGCGCGGCCCCGCACGGCCCCGACACCGCCCGGACCCGGGGCCGCAGCCGCTCGGCCCGAGGGCGCCGCCGGGGCGGGGCGGGGCCGGCTGGAGCCGCCCGCAGCCGAGCCGGCCCCGGCGGGAGGAAATTGGCGCTTGTGCCGCCGCTCGGGGGGCACGGCTGCCCGAGGAGCGCGCTGCGCGTGTGGCTGCGGGCAGAACGCGGCCCTGCTCCCTGTCCCGTCATGAATTACCTGCTTTCATGGCATGGCGTGAAACGGAGCTGTGGCGAGGGTCATCTCGGGCCTCAGCCTCCTCACTCGGTAAAGTGTTGCTTGCCCTGCTTTTCCTGCTGTCCTTGGACTCCACGCTGAAGACACGAGCTAGAAACTTAACCAAATCCACTTGGGCCTGACACAGGCCTCGGTACTGAAGGCTGCTGCTTCGGAAACATCATTAGGTCAGAAGGAGAGTACTTGGAAGAAGAATAAGCTACTACTCCTCAGTTGAAATGGGCAATTAAATAAATAGAAAATAAACACTCACTGTCTGATGTAGCTAGCTGAAAAGTAGCTCTTAAGCGACCTCCAGCAAGGCTTTTACAAAGCTAACTTCAGCATAATTCTGCACTGAGAGATTACACTGGAGCGGAACAATTGATCTGTTCTAAGGTTACTTTAATTTTTTTTTCAGTTTTTCAGTTCAGGTATCTGACTATGTATCTTCAATCAAAGTACAAAATGCTAGTTCCTCATAGCTGTTCCTGTGACATTCAGTACTGCCACCTCAAAGCACATCACAGTTATGGAAAATTAAACACGCCAGCTGAATAAGATGAGCATTCCTCTTATCATCCTTGGTATCAACAAGGAAAAATGAGAGTTCATAACTAATTTGAAAGAGTCACATCTTTACTTAAGCACCCAGATCTCTTAACAGTTTCTACCTCTTAACAGCATCAGCTTGCCTTCCTACAGACAAAAAGCCCCATGATTCTGAAAAAAGATTCCTCGGCTCAATTCTGCTCTCAGTTTGCAATCCTGTAAATACAGCAGTGCACAGAGGTAACTGTTGGGTTAGGGCTCATCTGTATGGCTAAATGGTGTGAAGCCTGAGTGCATCCTGCATAACAAATTCCTTAATACATGCCCTTCTCTTTTCATTGCTTTTTTGACTCTCCAATGCTATTAGAAGGGTGAAAAAATAGGAGAGTGTGGTCAGGCATGCACTGCCTGCTGCAGCCCTGCTGAATACTGAGTCACAGTCTGCACTCAGCATATGAATGAGCAAAGAATTGTGCTTGACCAAGCTCTTAGACATGGAGATTGTATTCTTTATAGGTATTCTCCTAGTAAAAATTACTAGCTGTGGATTTTCGTATTTGAAATAACAACCTGTAAATATTTAAAAATTCTGCTTTCATGATTGGCCTCAGAGATACCTTCTGGCTAATGTTTACTCAAAACAAATAACCCCTGGAATAAGAATTATTTTTTGTATTAACATACGTCAAATGCCCATGTATTTTTTATAAGAAGAATTAAGAGGCAGCACAGTTTTACGCAAAAAATACATCTGCATGTTTAAATACAATTAGGCATTCTTATTTTACCTTCCCTAGAGTCACTTTTGCTGACTTCTTTTCAGTTTGCAGAACATTTTCTCTCTTGTAAACACTCTTATGTTCCACAAAATATGCCAGTTCTAAGAGAAAAAGAACTGCAAAGGATGTTAGTGAAACAGTAGTATTATGCACTGTGTTAGACTGTGTCAGGCTTGACTGTAAAATAATTAGTCTTTCTGGTTTTTGTTTGTTTGGGATTTTTAAAATATTTTAAGTGGTGTAAGACTTGCTAGCTGTTGAAATATGATGCAAGGATCACTGGTAAGCCAATTCTTCAAGATCAAGTTAATGAAAGAGCACAAGATATATTTATCTTTTCAGTTCCTTGAATAATAATAAAAAAAAAAACAAAAAACAAAAAACAAAAAGAAGCAGAAAACCCATAAAAAACCCAAAACAAACAAACAAACAAAACCCCCAAACAACCCAAACAAAAAAGGAATTCCAGTATGCAGGGGTTTAAGCATTATGGTACATTTGTAACCAGACAGCTGTTTGCTGCTGTGATCATTAATGATCCCATGAAGTAAGTTATGTATTTATACAGATTTAGGGAAGTAAGGCTGATGTCAAATTATATTGAGAGATATTTGTTTAATAAATTAACTGCAGTGAAAATGGGCATTTCTTGCTTTACTGCACACTACTGGATACACTCCTACGTTGATAGTTCCCCAGACCTTTGGCTGCTGATCCGGGTGATTGCCACTGCCCCCTTTCTGTAACCTCTCCTATCATCCGCTGACGCATCATTTCTTACTTTTCTGTCTTTTCCACTTCCACTTCCCTTACTTCACTTCTATTTATTTTTGAGACATCAAAGAAAAGGCCTTTTGATCAGTTCTGTCTTGTTCTGTCTTTGTAAAACAATCTCTCTCAGGTCCTCACTTGCCATGGTCCAGAACTTGAGCTTTGTCTCTACAAATCCATTTCCCACATCACTGTTGAACTGAACTGAACTGCAGCCCTTCAGTGCCCTCAAGGCATCCATAGTATTCAGCAATTAATCCAGAATGAAGGCTGGGAAGAGCACGATTCCAACAGACATTGTGTCTCTCACTGCTTCCATTCAGGCATTCGCAGGGCCACTCTGGCTGCAGCCTGAACTCTACTGAGCGAGAGGCCACGGCCGAGAGGATCAAGCCAGGCCTCTCTGGTGCTGGGCACAGCCTGTTCCTGGCAGACCTTGGTGCCAGGCACGGAGAGGATGTGACTTGTGCACTGCTTTGTCACCACCGCTTCTGCCTGGGCTGCATCCAGCGGTGGGCACACAGGAATCCCTCGTGCCCACTCTGCAGGACACCCATAGAGACCGTCAGGCTTTCTGAGCACGCAGACGAGCATCAGGACACAGCCGGGACTGCCCCGGAGCAGCTGCCAGTGGCCACCGGCCGGGCAGGGAGAGCTCCCGGCTGCCTGGATGAGAACAGCCCCATGGCCCTGTGGTGTCCTGTGCAGCTGTGCCACAGGGGACACTGTCCCCAGCTGAGCAGGGCCCCTCAGGGCCGGAGTTCCCGGGTGGCCTCCTGCCCGAGGTGTGGGCCCGACTTTTCCGTGGACAGCCGCAGCTGCTGGAGCCCCTGCAGCGCTGGCTGCGCCGGAGGCTGGAGGGGATATTCCGGCTCTGGTGGTGGCTGGTTGAGGCCGCAGAGAGCTCCATCCTGCACGACCTGTGCCTCAAGGGGCTGAACGCCGAGGTGTTGGTGCAGGGGCTGCAGCCTGTCCTCGAGCAGCACACGGCTCCACTGGTGCATGGCACCATCAGCATCATGGTGGGCCAGTGCAGCGAGGAGGCCCAGAGGCTGCTGTGCTCTGGTGCCTTCAGGGACGACAACAACAGCCCTGTGGCCAGTGCCAGCTCCACCACCTCCAGCAGCTCCCAGAGCAGCAGCTCCTGGATGGGGGCTCCTGTCCATGGCCCCGAAGTCTGTCATGTGGAGGAGGAAGCTGGTACATCGGAGGCTGCTTTCCCTGGGGGTCCCAGCTGCCCCCCACCTGTGCCAGTCTCCGTGGAGTGGGACTGGCCCCAGGAGGAGCCATGGCAGGAGGTGGTGACAGTGGCAGATCCCTCTGCCCAGGGCAGCAGCTTCAGCCCCTCCACCCCTCTCCTGGGCTACAACCGATTGCCATGGGCACCCTTGCACCCCATTAAGAGAAGGGACTCAGCCCCTAGGACTCTCCCCAGCCCTGCAAGAGGCCAACCCACTGGCAACTCTAGCAGGGCTCTCACAAATCTTTACTGAAGGAAAAGGGAATAAATGGTTATTTCCCACACACGCTTTCTCCCTGTAGGGCAGGAGTGACAGGAGTGCTGGGTCAACTTCTAGCTAGCCCCTTCCCTGACCACGCCGAGAGTGGCCGCCCCTTGCCTGGATTGGCCTGGTGGCAGTATAGCAGGGCTGCTAGAAAGCTGCAGCAGTGAGGCTGCTCCCCCAGAGCACGAGCTGTATCTGCAAAAGGGTCGGGACAAAGAACAGGGAGGGGTCTTCCAATGGTTTCTCAGGGAGGTTTATTCCAGGAGAAGGGTCAGGGAAGGAAAGACACAGAACAAAGGTGTGCACCAATTTATATACAGGGGAGGGTACAAGGGGAGGTTACAGACTTTCTCAAATTTCAAGGAACCTGGGGAGGAGCAGAAGGTAGGGATTACAATGCTCAAACCCATAGGGAATAACAGGGGAAGAGTACAGTTTGAATGAACCAGTTAGGTCTTAGGGGGATACAAGATTGACAGGGAAGGATCTGGAAGTAAAGACGGGATTATACTGACAGACAAAGGAGGAGGGCAGAGTTACAGTGATGGACATGGAAGGTACTGGAACAAAGAGCATCTTTGGGGAGATGGACAAGGGAGGTGAGAGGATAGGCTTCAAGGACAAACCATCTGCACAGGGATAACAGAACCAACTTATGGAAGAAAAACACACTACCACCCCGGAGAAGCTAAAGGCAGAATGGACAGCTCAGGCAGCTGATCTTGATGCAGGACCACGCTCTCAGACCAGGGTGGGATTAAAGATAATTTTAATGACCATACAATGCTTGATGAGGGAGAATATGTGTTAAATGGAGTAGGCGAATTGGGAATCTGTACTTTCTCACTAACTCAGCGAATGAGGAAACAAAGAGGGCAAGATGAAATTGTGAGTTTAGGATAAAAGAGAGACTGCGACTTCCAAAAACTCAAGACACATCCCACAGAGTTATGGCCCAGTGGATTCTCTCCCCTTATTCAGATCCTTATTTTTCTATTGACTTTGGCATTGCCATGTTGTTTTCCCTCACATGTCCTCACTTCTTCCTCTTCTCTGACTAGAAGAAAAACTGCTCCTATGGGGTACCATTGCCAAAAAGTTTGACTAATTCAAAGTTTCTTGCAGGATGTCACAGCACCAAAATGTTGATCTCATCTAGGCTCTGCTCCGGGGAACCGCTCATTACATTTCTGCTCCCAGCCACGTGGCCCTGCCACCACCATGGGGGCAGTGGTGGCCACTTCAGGGCTGGCACTATTGAACACCTCTCTTTATGTGGATGCTGGGAAGGAGAAGCTGCTGCCATCGCCCCCCTGCCCTTCTGTCCACAGTGCGGCTGGCCAGGAGCAGCCAGGCAGAGAAGGCTCACCACAGGTCGTGCCAGGATGGCAGCAGCCGTGGCAGCTCATCGCCACGTGCTGCACCTGGATGGCCCCTGGCAGCAGTGCCTCGCCACCCCTGGGAAAGAACCACACATGGGCTGTTTTGCTTTTGTTCTTCAACATGTCATCACAGAGATGTTACAACCTCTCTAATTTGCCCAGCAGCATGTCCCTCTTCAGAGCCATCCCAGACCAGCTCGGTCGGACATGGTGGAAGCTTCTAGCAGCCTTCCAGAGAAGCTACCCACATGGCCCTCCCCTGCTACCAAAAACCAAGCTGTGCCAAATCCAACACACCCAGGTGCCTTTTTCCAGCTCTGTCTTGTTCCTTCTTTACTTCCTGGGATATTCCTAAAAACAAAATCTTCAACAAAGTGATTACAGCCCATTGCTCAATCAAAAGCTTAGCAGATCTTGAGGGCTGAGGGCCCAGGTTGGACAGTCATGAGCCATCATAAACTGAAATGAAGAGTCATCACCATCTCAGCAGAAAATGCCTTCAGTAGCCAAAGCAGCTGCCAAAGGGCTGTTCTTTACTGATCTCCTTAGGATCCATTGTGGAAACAGCCTGAAAGATTGTTCAGCACATTTAGGATTCCTAGGAAAAGCAGGCAAAAGCTGTACACGCTGGGAGCAATAGAGTCCTTTTGAGAGGAGACACCAGGTCAAACACTGGGAAATAACGACCATGAGGAAGAAATGAGCAGCTGGATCTCAGGGGAGGCAGTGCCACAGCCTGGCTTCATTAGTGTGTGTGTAGATCAATTTTACAGCCCATACTTGAATGTATGTACATATCAATTAAAATAAATACTTTTTAAGAAGAAGAAATCCAAATTCCAAATCGCTTCAGAATTTGAATACATTTCTGGAATAGAGTTTTCTATGTGTTTCCTGTGATGTTTGAGCCAAGGCAGGATTAGAGCTCTGCATCCCAAAGCCCCATTCAGGAGCCTAACCAAAGTGTTTGGATTCTTGCAGGCACAGCAGACGCTTCAGCCCCCAGCACTCCACCCGGCAGTGCTGGTTGTGCAGCGCTGAGGGCATCCAGCTCAGCACAGAATGCACCTGGGGAAGGGGAATCACCACCAGTAGATCTGGGCCTTGCTGCTGAGAAAATGATTTGGGAGAGCAGAAGATCCCTGCCTGAGAAGTCTCCTTCTGTTCAGGAACCTGCATTGGACAGGGATGAAAGAGGCTGGACTGAGAGCGTTTGAATGCTGTTGCACGGCTGAGAAGCAAAGGCTTCTTCAGTTCAGCTGTGAATGGACAGGGCAGGATTTGCTTGGTAAAAGAAGATTTCCTAAAGAAGAGGGAATGAAAAGGGGGATAGCCCTTAAGTGAGGATGAGAGGTGTTGGCCAGGTTTGCGTGCTCATTTTCCTGGGGAGAATCCCTTCTGCAGGGGCCTTTGTGGTAAGGAAGTGGAAGCTCTGTAGGTTCTAAGAGGCTTTGTTTGATGGGAAAGAAGAGAAGAGTGCCTGGAGAATTGCCACTGAAGGCAAAGTGTCCTGTGCAGGGAGGGGCATGCGAGAGGTGCCTCTGTTCCAGAAGCAGATGTGGAGATGTGGGCTCTGCCTCTTTTGGGTGGGAAGGCCAAGGCAAAGCAGGGATGGGCTGCAGCTGCTGCTGCTGTGAGAGCTCTGCTGTACCTGTAGGTGCTCCCAGAGCCATGGGTGGGGCTGGGCTGGAGCTGCAGCTTTCCTGTCCTCTCAGTAACCTGGTGCCTGCAGTCCAGTTTCCATCTGGGAAATCCTCAGCTGGGCAAACTGGCCCGTCTTGCTGTCCATGTTGCAGAGCTCAGTCGCCTTGCTCTTGGGCATCTCTGTGGGAAGAGATGTATGTTCCCATGCAGTCCCTGCCAAGCTGTAGCCTGGATGAGACTGCTGTGCTCAGGGCTGTGGAGGGAGGAGCACATCCCTGTGCCAGGAGCTGGCAGGACTCCTTCCTTAGAAGCCATCTGTTGCCTTCATGGGAGACAACGGCGACCTGGTTGCAAGGAACAGCACGGCAGCCCAGTCTCCCCTGGGCCACTCGGGCTAACGACATACGCAGGACACCAATGTGGTGGACGGTCGAAAAGCATTTATTATCTTATCTCATGGGTTTAAATAGTCTTGGGGGACTCTGCTACGTCAGGGGGGGTTGGCAGGGTCTCTAGGGTTAGTCAGGAGTGGAAAACTACTTGGTTAGGTGTGGTTACATTCTTTGGGGTAATGGATAACATGTTGCAGGGTGAGAGGGGGATGGGGGTCTTTCTTTCCGTCACATCCCGAAATCTTCCGTTCGCCTGTCCCTATCTACTACACCATCCCATGTGTTCAGTGTCACACCCATGTCCAACACTGTCAGCTTTGACAGTTTTTGGACTGTGTTTGAGGAGTCAAATCTTTTTGACTATTGAAGGGCTTTGGTGCCCAGACTTCTTGTTAGGAGCAAGGGATTAAGAGTGTGAGCCACAGAGTTTTTGGACCAGGTGTTCTGTGTAACTGCTGAGAAGGGTTTCTTTCTTTCTGTTTCTGTTTCAAGGGGAGTGTTATTGTTGCCCCTGAGTGTTCAGGAGAGGAGCCTGTGGACAGAGCTGCAGCAGAGGGAGCTTTGCCTGGCACCCAGAGCTGCTGGAACAATTCCCACAAGCCTGGTGAGGACAGAGCCCCTGAAGGAGTCAGAAGGAGGGTAATCTTCAAAATGGGCTGATGTTTCAGAAACTTTGTTTATTGAAAATCCTCCTCTATAATCCATTCTAGGAAACTCATCAACAATCCTACTCCATAATCCTACTCTACAATGCTATTCTACAACTCTTCAACAACCCTACTCTACAATGCTATTCTACGAAACTCTTCAACAACTATACTTTACAATGCCACTCCACAACCCTCCTCTACAATCCTATTCTACAAAACTCAACATTCCTACTCCACAATCATACTCTACAATCGTAATCTACAAAACTCTTCAACAATCCTACTCTACAAGCTGTCTCTACAATTCTATTCAACAGAACTCTTAAATAATCCTATGTTACAATGCTACTCCACAATTCTCCCATACAATCATATTCTACAAAACTCAATATTTCTACTCTACAATCCTACTCTACAATCCTATTCTACAAAACTCTTCAACAATCCTACTTTACAATGCTACTCCACAATCTGCCCATACAATCATATTCTACAAAACTCAAAATTCCTACTCCACAATCCTACTCTACAATCCTATTCTACAAAACTCTTCAACAACCCTACTCTACAATACTATTCTACAAAACTCTTCAACAATCCTACTTTACAATGCTACTCCACAGTCCGCCCATACAATCATATTATACAAAACTCTTTAACAATCCTACTCTAAAATCCTACTCTACAATACTATTCTACAAAACTCTTCAACAATCCTACTTTACAATGCTACTCCACAATCTGCCCATACAATCATATTCTACAAAACTCAAAATTCCTACTCCACAATCCTACTCTACAATCCTATTCTACAAAACTTTTCAACAACCCTACTCTACAATACTATTCTACAAAACTCTTCAACAATCCTACTTTACAATGCTACTCCACAGTCTGCCCATACAATCATATTCTACAAAACTCAAAATTCCTACTCCACAATCCTACTCTACAATCCTATTCTACAAAGCTTTTCAACAACCCTACTCTACAATACTATTCTACAAAACTCTTCAACAATCCTACTTTACAATGCTACTCCACAGTCTGCCCATACAATCATATTATACAAAACTCTTTAACAATCCTACTCTAAAATCCTACTCTACAATACTATTCTACAAAACTCTTCAACAATCCTACTCTACAATACTACTCCAGAATCCTATTCTACAAAACTCTTTAACACCCCTACACCACAATCCTCTACAATCCTATTCTACAAGACTCTTCTACAAAACTATTCTACAATCCTACTCAAAACTGGTTGTGGAGATGACACCTTGTCTTGGTTATACATTCTTCCCTCCTGCATCCTCTTCAGGACAGTGATGAGTGGTGCCAGGATGGACACTGGCTTGGCTGATGTTACAAATGGATGCTGGCCAAGAGGAAAAAAAAAAAAAACAAACAAAGAACAGTGAACCATCTCCTTCCAAGTTTAGTGCTTCAAATACTCAATCACGATTCCTCTGGTTCCTAGAAAGACCTGAAAAGTAAAACAATGGGACCATCAGCTGCTCAATTCTCATGTGCAGGATCTTGCCATCACAGGCAAACCCGGCCCAGAATCCCACTCATCCATTTATTCTGGTTTCTCCATCTTGCTGGGGTTTTTGCCCTGCCAGTGCTCTAGAAATGGTGCTTTCTGTCCCTGGAGTTTCTTCCTTTCAAGAAGCTCCAATGACTCCCATAGGTCCCTGTCTTGTGCTAGTTTCCACAGGCACACAGAGCAGTGTCTGCCTTTCCATGCCCTGCCCCTCCTGTGCTGCATGGCACCTTCCTTCCCAGCAGGGCCAGCCGAGTGGCGCTGGGTCCTGCAGTTCCCTCTCTGCCACACAACCTGGCAGTCAGCCTGGGCCAGTTCCCCTCTGCCTGAGCGTGCCAGGCAGCAGATGGGGCTGGGACAAGTCCCTCTCAGCTCTCCCTGTTTGTGTGCCAGAAACCTCTAAGGGTGGGGTGGGGGGCACAAACCAGGACCCCTCAGAGGCTCACAGTGAGTCCCTCACAGCCCCTCCTGCCCACAGCCAAATCTCTCCAGAGTGCTCTGCCAGGACTGGCAGCCGTGGCTTCCTCCACCACCATTTCATGTCTCTCTACAATGCTCTACGTCAATTCTTTTGCTGTTAGGTAAAACAGGACATTACAGAGCCCTGCCAGCCCAGCCCAGTCTAGCACTCGTCAGCATTTTCATTTGAAGAGCACCAAGAGTGGAGGTGAGGAGGAAGGGGGCTCATCTGAGGCCTCGGACCTTGGTGGAGGAGGAGCCCATCCCTCGCACACTGTTTCACCTCAGCCCCTTGGCATTTTACCTGCAGCAGCTCGTTGGCAGACCAGCGCCGCTCCTCGTCTCTCTGCAGGCAGCAGCTCAGGAAGTCACGCAGCCAAGCCGAGAGGAGCTTGGGCTGCCGCAGCTGTGGCGTCCCTGCTGTTGCTATCAGGAATTTAGTCTGGAGAAACAGGAAACACAAGGCTCCACCTGCTTCTTTCCCATCTGTAACTGCCCTCCCAGAACCCATTGTTTAACCTCTCTTCTTCAGTGGCAGTTTCTGCCCTGGCAGAGACCCAGAGATGACTTTCCTTTACCAACAAAAAACCAAACTCTGATGCAGCCACAGCTTTGCCATCATCCCGCAGATCTTGCCTTGGCAGCCAATTTCATTGATTGACCTAGTTAGTTGGGAACTACATCAGCAAAAGCACATTTGCTTCTCTGAAGATTCACACCAGTTTGGCAGCCTTTTTGGAAGGGTGACTTTGTAATACTAACTAATTCCAAGGATTAGGACATGAAAGGCATCTCTGCAGTGCTTGTGGGTCCCTTCAGCCCGGTTGCCATACAACAAGATTCATCAGGTTTTTTGTCTGTTATTGAAAACAATGGTAATTGAACAAAAAGAAAGGAAATCCATCAGTTAATCCCCAGGTAAGGAAACAAATATTTATAATCTCATATTCCACACAGACACATTAAGGTGCATGCACAAATGTATGGGGATGAAAATGCCTGCTTGGACACACAGGAGCCACCTGCATCTCTTTCTGTCAGCAGTCTGAAAATTTCAGCTTCCCTTATGCAGCAACAGAAAAACTTTTCCTGCTCCGAAGGTGGAGAGGTGCCATCCCTGTGGACACCCTCTGCTCATTTAGCTACACAAGTCAATGCATGAATGGAAGGCCTATCCCAGAAAATGCCAGGAAACAAACAGGAGGTTTTTGCAGGCTCTCCCTCTCACCAGGCTCCGGCTTGGTGATGTGGAGAAGGTGGCTTGGGCTATGAGAGAAACACAGTCACTAAGTGTTTCAGCAACACTGCACAAGAAGGAGAAGAGACTCTGTGGCCCTTGCAGCCTCATGTCCATGTTCCAGGCATGTTTCTCAGTGGGCAGAAACTGCACAGGGGATGCAGTTCCTCACTAAAACCACTCTTTTAGAAGCTCTGTTAGGTTTGGCTTTCTTTCCTTAATTTCTGGAAGGACAGCACCAATTCTAAGATGCTTGTTTCCTTTTATTGTGGCCATCTACACAGACCAAAGAACTGGAACCACTTACAACCCAAAGGAAAATATTGCCTGAGCATGGGGTTTGTTTGCATGTGGTATAGCTTGAGTTCCACACTGATGCAACCACAACTACAGCAGATGCTGATGTGTTGCAGGGACATTTTAAGGACGGGACCTTGGTGGCAGTAGTTCCAGCAGATGGCAATGGGATTTTGTCCAATGGCATGCAGAACACAGGGCAGGTGAGAAAGACAAGCGGGATCAGTGAGTATTTGCCCCTTACCGTGGCAGGACTTCGGCTCCAGTAGGGAACTTTCCGTTCTATCATTTCGATTCCCACAATTCCAAAAGACCATATGTCCACTTTGGGGCCATATGGTTGACCCATCACCACTTCAGGTGCCATCCACCAAGGAGTCCCGGCTACCGAGGACGGTCTATTCTTCCCAGGGCTGAGCTCAACAGAGATGCCAAAATCAGCTAAGGGGAAAGCAAAATACTGCTTTTATTTGAATTCTGTGCAATTAGGAAACCAAGCAAAAGAATTGCCCAGTAGAACTTTGAGAATGTGCTGTTGAATCTCCTGGACAACTGTCCCTGCTCTGTTTCCTCAGGATTTTAGCCAAATCCCCACATTTTGTACACTGCCTTCAGCAGTGGCTTTTGTTCTATGGAAGCTTTAGACTTGTTGCTCCCTCCCTCTGCAATGGACACACACAGAGCAACACCCCTTTTGACTGCTTGTTCCTTGTCATACCTCTGTGCACCTTGCAACCATGTCATCAGCTCAGAGCGGGGGGTCCCTGCACTGCCACCAGCACCATTCCTGGGGAGCTGGCAGCCACTCAAAGCAGCCCCTCACCCCACATCCCTGAACGCTGCACCTGACCAGGAATATACTGACCCAGCTTGACAGAGCCGTCGGTTCTGAGAAGGATGTTGTCGCTCTTCACATCTCTGTGGATCACTTGGTTTGAGTGAAGAAAAGCCAATCCTTGCAAGCACTGAGAGAGTCAACAGAACCAGGAGGGCAAAACACAGGGATTTCATCACACCAGAAAAGAAACAGAGACTCTAAAAGGTTCCCATTCCCCAGGAGAATGGCGAGTAATGGCAGAACACAGTGCCATTGAGAGGAAGAGCTGCTGCTCCAACACTTGCAGAGCAGGACCTTTCTAAGGAAAGGCATGTCACCTTTTGAAAGAGCAACAGCACCTGCTGTTGTAGACTGTCCCCTGCAAACCAGCCAGGATGACTGCTGCTGCAGTGGATGTGCTCAGAAGCAAAGAGCATTTTAGCTGCACTAGTATCCTTTTTAGCTGAGGACTGAGAGAAATGAGTCTCTCTTTTTTCCTTTGCTGTTCATTTCAAATCCTGCTACCAGCACCTTGCTTCTACAAGTGAGGAATGCAGTGAAGACAGGCAAAAATTTAGGGAGGCAAGATGGAGAACAGCAGATACAAGAGGCAGAGTGAGAATACAACAGCAGGAGATAAGAGTACAAGAACTGAGTAGAGTGAGTGCAGGGGCACTCCAGGCATTTCACTGGAGATGCTTTTACATGCCCATAGCATACCAGCAACGCAGAAGCAAAGTTTGGCACATGAAACCTCTCCTGTTCTGAGCCCCTGTTTCCCAGATAATCCTACCCAAACCCTTAGAAGCACAGGTGGGCTTGCTGACCTCCCGACTGATGACTGCTATCTCGATTTCAGTCAGGAAGGTCTTCCTGATGACATCGCTCAGAGCGCCTCCATCCATGTACTCCATGACCAGCCAGAGTTCCTCACCCAGAAGGTGGCTGAAGGAAAGAAACAAGGGCGTGAAGATAAACATGCATGGCTAGGTTGATTTTTTGCTTCCGGGCTTCTTGTTTCCAAGGCCCTTTGTGACAAGGACAAAATAAAAGGAATAGACATTCCCTCCTGGCTGTGCTTTGTTTGCAATCTGTGCAGTCTCAGGGAGAAAGGCACAGCTGTGAAAAAGGAGATGTCTTAGATGGCCAGCAAGTGAAAAGTGTGGTTTAGTAAGAGCCCAGATCAAAAGCCTGTCACGCGTGGTGTTTCTGGAAATAAGCACCTATCTTCCTGGCATGCATAGCAACAGAAAAGTGGGGCAACAATCCAAAGGAAATCCACTTTAGGATGGTTCATCATTCAGCATTGAAGAAACTTTAAAAAATCAATGCAAAAAAATGTGGAGGCAGTGAACTTAAAAGGTATTAACATATAAAATACAGCTGATCCAAGGTTTGAATAATTTTCAAACTACGTGTGTCAGGGAAGACTCATGCAGACAAGATGCACTCTCTTCTCATCCATTGCAGATGAGTAGAGAAATATTAATACATTATAATTAACAGCTCTACTTTCTAGAAGTGTCCAAAGTGGATTTTTAACCTCTCATGTTTGCAGTATGTACATGCATATTCACAGGATAGGACCATGACCACTCACCTGTCTAAATAATTCACAACACTGGGACTCCTATGCTTCTTCATGATTGTGATTTCATTAACAGTTAGTTGCTTCCTCTGCCGTCCCTTAAGGCTTATTTTCTTTATGGTCACCTAAAATGACACTGAAAATCAGTAACTTGAGAAGTTGGTGTCATGAGACCACAAGGCACATGGAGCAAGTGATTTTGCAATGACACAGTTGAGCTGTGCCAAACTGCCTTGTGATTAGGCATTGCAGTAATTAGGAAATGACATTGCAATAGCCCATTTCTCCACTCCCTTGGGGGCCAGTTACAGGACATGTGGCCACTGAGGTTTTGCTGTGAACACTTGGTGACACTGGTGTCTCAACTATCACCCACAAACCTCTGAGCCCACTCCCTGCTGCTTTGTATGGGATTCAGAAGAAGTAATCCATGCCTTAATACTCTGTGGCTACATCTTGGGCTATGGGCAGGGCTTCGAGTTTCTAGGGATGCCTTGCAGATCTCTCCCTATGTGCAGTTCCCAAGTGCAGCACTGCAGGTGGCTAAAGAACTACCAGTAACTTTCAGATGTATTTGCTGGCAACCAGAAGTGAGAATTCAGGACTCTGAAGCTGTAGCCCCAAAGAGCAGTGAGATGCTCTAAGGCACCACCTTTGTTTTAGCAATTGAGAGAAAGTGAGCACATCCTTCTCTGAAATGAACTGCTGCCCTGCGTGATTTCCTTCTGGCAGCTGAAAAGGACAAAGACTGTCTCCAATGTATTTTTCAGGCTGGTACCAGTCTGTGTTTCTTGTGCCTCTTCAGCACAGCTCGACCCAAAGCTCCGGCCACAGCTGCTCACACCAGAGGGGAAAGCCCTTGAGTGCAGCAGAGTCTGTGGGGGATGTTGGCATTTACCTCTCCTCCTGTGGCTTGGTTGAGTGCTCTAACCACAGATCCAAAATGCCTAGAAACAAAACAGAAGCAGAGAAAGGAGAAGCTGTTTATTTCTTAGAGTGAAAGCCGGCCCACACAGGAGATCTCTGCTGTAAATGCCTAAAACCTGCAGGATGCAGGAGGGCTCTGCCAGAAGACAGATGATGCATTTTCCTCTCAAGTGCATGGGCAGTGCCTGGGCTGGTTGCAGAAGCGCTGGGGTTTACTGACTCAGCTCCTAAAGGGAATTTATTCTTTCATCTTAGGTTTTAGTTTCTAAACTCTGTGGTTCCTATTCTGAGCATGGAGTATTTCCTTCCACAGACCATGTGAAAGAAATGTTCCTGGTAACTGTTATCTCACAGCTTTGAGAGGGGCTAGGTTGCCCTTTCAGGCAAGCAAGATTCTTCTTTATTCATTAGTGTGGCAGTGTGGTTTTGAGACATACAAAAATACTGAAGAAATTAACACAGAGCTGTCCCACACTTGAGAGAGAAGGAGATCTTCCAGGTCCTGCTCCTTGATGTAGGCAGACTTTGGCAGCATGGAGGTGTCTCTGACAATGCCTTCTGAGCACCCTCACAAGTTCTGAGGAGCACTGAAGAGATGGGACAATCTCCAGTGTCTGAACATGTTTGCAGCTGACCTGACTTCACACTGGATAGATATTCCAGTGGAACTCCTGATATACCAGTGATATAGCAGAAGAACCCCTGGCCCATGGTTGTGTAGAAGTAAGTGTGGCTGGACTCACCCCTTGCCAATATATTCCATTTCAGTGTATTTCATCTTGGGATTTTCCACGTTCACCATTTTCCCTGAGGGAAACAAAATGCAAGATGCTCACTTTAAAGCAGAGATCCCAGCTTCCAGGAGATACAAAAGGCAGCCCCAGTGTCTGGAGGCAGTCAGCTAGTTACAACAACAGCAACAACATCAACAGGACAGGCAGCCCTGCAGTGCAGATGGCTGGCACAGAGACTGATTGTGTAGAGCCCTTGGAAGAATTCTCTTGACAGGAAACAAAGCACAGGGAGATGCATTCCCAGGAGAGGAGCACATCTTCTCCAGCTTTCAGCCAAAACATTGCCCAAACAATGCCTTTCCAATTGTAATCCAGAGCAGCTCATGCTATAACCAATGTCGACAGTGCTTTCAGCATCGGGACCCTCACCCTTCATGAGCAGGCTGAGCTCACAGACACCCATCTTGGGGCTAAGGAAGGTTCCAGCCCTGTCCCACCAGCCCTCAGGGACATGGCAGCGACCACAACAAATGAGTGCCTTTACCTCCTGGCTTTCTGGATCCACACTGGAATAAAGTTGAAAATTTCTTTTTAACCAGGCTAAACACGCCCTTAGAGCTTCATCCTTTTCCTGATGGCTATCAAATGCTAGCTTTACATTGTTTGCTCTCAGAACTGCGTTCCTGATTCCTTTTATGTTCAAAGATCTATACTCTCTCATACTTTTCCTCCCTGCTTCATTATTTGGGTCCCAATCCGCTGGTGTTAGGGGCATTTTAACCTCCCCTGGGGGAACATCTGCAGGGTTGCCCGTTCTATTTTCTTTCTCCCACACTTTTATTCCTGCAATTTGTATTAGCTGCATCTCCTCAGGAGAAAATAAAATCCCAATTATTGCATTTAATTCTTCACAGGTATAGATATTAGGGCCTAGAATTGATCTAGCTGGTCTGCAATTCCAAGGGGATCCTCTACCAAGGTCTTTATTTCTTTCTTAAAATTTCTGACCTCTGAAGCTGTCAATGGGGCATTCACAAATCCTATTCCCTCATTGGCTCCTCCCATGGGAACTTCCCTTAGGGGAACACAGACTTTCTGCCCTTTTGGCTCCTGAGCAACACTCTTTCATTTTAAACCAAGTTCTAATGGTGGGCTATTGGACTTGCTGTTTCAGCTTTACCACAATTACAACCTTGAACTCTATTTCCTTGCACACTATTCTGCCAATCACTATTCACTACTGATCCCTCTCTCCCTTCAATCTTTGTTTCATTTATGTGTCTTGGAGGTGTTAAGACAACACTGTGTAAAGGAGGTTGATTAGCACTGGATCTGAGGAGGTTTGGAGGGTGTGACGAAACATTAATCCTGGAGTCAGGGGTTATAGCCACCTGACTTGGGGTTGTTAATGTACTTCCTATTGATGGTGTGGAGAGAATATGGGGAGGAGTCTGAGAGGCTGAAGGGGTAGGTTGGACAGGAGGAGGTATTGAAGGAGCAGGTTGGACAGGAGGAGGTATTGAAAGAGCAGGTTGGACGGGAGGAGGTATTGAAGGAGCAGGTTGGACGGGAGGAGGTATTGAAGGAGCAGGTTGGACGGGAGGAGGTATTGAAGGAGCAGGTTGGACGGGAGGAGGTATTGGAGGAACAGGAGGTGAAGAGGGTGGAAGATAATCCAAAGGATCCCACTTTCTTGTGGGTTCTTCCCTTGCGTCTTTAACGCCCTTAATGTCCTTTGACACTTTGTACACTTTAGCTTTTTCCTCCAGGCTATTACTTTCTAACCAGCAACTTGCATACTTATTTTCTTCCTCACTCACACTCTCCCTCCAATTCACACATTTGTTTGAAGCTAAACACAGCCACCTGTCCTTTGAACCATACCAAGGCCAGTAAACTGATCCTTCTTGGAGAGCTTCTTTTGGCCATATTTCCATGCAATATTGTATCACCTTTATTTTATCTAATCCTTTAAACTATATATTTGAAATAAAACAATTAGAATATATAATTTTTTTATTTATAAACAATCAAATTATAATTAATGAATTGAAACAAAACAATTAAAAAAATAGTCAGAAAAAAACAATTAAAATAAAATTTTTGGAATACTTTTTACTTTTATTTTTTTAAATATATGAACAATTGAATAAAATAATTAATCAATTTAAATAAAACAATTGAAATAAACCATTCAGAATAAAACAAATAAAATAAAACAACTGGAATTGAAATAGCAACTTTAACCTAGTTTAGATTTAAATGAGAATAGTTAAAAATCAGATAATTGAAATAGGATAAAATAATTAGTAGAATAGAAACTGAATAATTGAATTAGAATAACTGAAGTCACAACTGTCAAATTTAAATAAAATAATTAAATGGAATTATTGGAATTAAATAATTAAGATGGACAAATTTTGTCTAGTAAAACAATTGAATAAAAGAACTCATAAACGGAAAGAAAACAATTAAAATGTAAAATCAAAATAAAACTATACTATTAAAGTACAAAATGAATCTAACAGAAACAACGAAATAAAACAATGTGAATAGATTACAATAAAAAGATCAATCTAAATATTACTAGTAATGATCCAAAATACCAAATTACAATTCTCATAATTGAAATGAACACAATGAACAAAAGTAATGGAATAATCCAATAAAACAATCTATAGAAACAAAAAGAATAAAAGAACTCACTATAACTGACCACAAGATTCCAATCACAAGTAAGTCACACATAGAAATAGATTATGTTTCTTATAGCTTGGTGATCAGGATCACAAACTTGAGCACAACTAACAAGAAGGCCCCCAAGCCCTCTGTCCACCTTAGGCCCCCTCGGCCGCCTCCTTCTGCATCAATCAATGCCTGCCTGTCACCACTGCCCCTTCCAGGAGGGCCCAGCCCCGCCACAAAGTGGCTCCTCTGAGCCACCACTGCCTCGCCCCCAAATGGCACCTCGGAGCCCGCAGCACCACTCACTCCAAAATGAAGACTGAACTTTCTACTTATGCCAAAAATTGGAAATTTGTACCAATTAAATGCGTTCAAGTAGTCTTGAACTCAAACATAAAAATTTAGCAACTTATAATTTTTAATGCTTCTACCTTCAAACTAACAGTACACTAAACAGAAATACTCTCTCTCTAACTAAATGCTTTTAAGTTCATTCTCCCTGTCCGGTAAGTGGTCTGGGGACTCTTGGCTACCACCTCTCCCCAGAACCTCACTATACCGGTGCTCCGACCTTCTACACACACACAATGAACTCAGTGGGAAACAGTTAAACAATAACCATTTGTATCCCCAAATAATCAGCACCTAGAAAGCAATTATACCAACAATTAGGTGTACTAGGTAGTCCTGGACTCAAAAGTAAAAACTATGTAACTGAAGTACCATGCCAAAGGAAACAATAAATTCCCTATGGGAGGCAGGTTCTACTCTCCCTGACCCTGGCTCGCCGCGCTGGGACGAGATCCCAGCTCCGTCTCCAGCTCCCGATGAGCTGAACGGCCGCCCCGAGCCGGCCACTCTCACCTCGAGTCACCAGGCCAGGAGGATCCCCCTAACTCCCCTCGCCAGCCGAAACCAAGTGCGTCCACCTGCCCAGCCCACCCCGCGCAGGACCAGGTGCGTTCCCCGCCCCGAGCGCCCGGCCCTGCCGAGAATTGGGGTCCTACCCCCCTCAGCCGGGACTCCGATCCCCCCCACCAAAAAGGAGGACACTCCTCTCAACGGTGGCTCCCTGTCGTCGGTCTCCAGGTAGGAGTATTTACTACCACCGACGCTGAGGTCCTCCTTCCACGTAGGAAGGACCTTTCCAGGCACTGGGTTTCTGGGAACCCACGGGAGTCACCTTTAATGCCTTTGGACGGTCTTCCCAGACCCACCCCTGGGAAGCTCTGGGCACTCAGCCCTCCGTGGCCCTGTTAGGGGTATCCCCTCACTCCGAGGCGTTCCCTGGGTGCTCTTGGGACCGAATCCCTCAATCCAGCCCAGCCCGGTGGTCTTGGGGATGGCTGAGCCCCGAGGGTACCACACTCAGTCCTCTGCCCTCTCGCTTCCTTCCACTATCGCTCCGGGGGTCTGGCCTGCCGGCCCCGTCTCACTCACACACACTCCCTCCATTCGGGCCGTACCCTTCCGTACCCTCCGTCCCCCTCGCACACTCACCCAAGTGCCGCTCACCCAAGTGCTGCGAGGACCTCTCCTGCTGCCTGGAAGGCGATTCTAAGTTGTTGAGGCTTCCAGCCGTTCCTCGGGATCAAGCCAGCAGCCCCTCTGTGCATCCGACCTAGTCCTCAGTAATCCGGGCAGCTGAAATCAGCTGGGTGCACCTCCCAAATCCAAGTCCTACGCCGGACCCGCCTCTGGGTGTGGCTTTCCCGGGCGAGGCCCCAGTTGTTATGGACAGGCTTAAAACTTTGACAAAAAAAGAAGGCCATTTAATTAAAAAAAAGTAAGCCTGTTTATTATAGACAGAACAACTGGAAGCCAAAGCTTCCAGCTAGTCCAGAGACTGTTTCAACTACTTAGTAACTGTATACCTAGGAGCATTTCCAAGCACACCTGCTCCCATGAAAGACCCGGGCGTCACACCCCCCAGGCCTTTTAAAGTCTCTCTCCTCTCCTGATTGGCCGCTCAGGATCCGTGCTGTGATAGGTCTCTTTTCCTGTTGCTGATTGGCCCATAAGTTGGTGCAGTCTTGGCCAATCATTTTGAGATTCTCGCCTCCTATTGGTTGGCCTCTCCTCCAGTCCTGATCCGAGCTGTGGCCGTGTTCCACGGTGCAATACTTCTGGAAGCTTCTCTGCCCCCCTCCACAAAGATTGGCATCTCCTCCCTGGGTCCAGTCCCCTTTTAGCTATACACAGCAGTATTGAGTTTTAATACAACTAATCACCTTGCTTTGCGCCCACAACACCCAACCCTGCACCTCGCCCTGTTAACTACAGATCCAATTATAACTTGTTACTTGTATCAACAACATCCCTTTTATACATACCTTGTTAACAACATTCTCCAAAAGTTTAAACTTTATTTTTTTTGTTCGTAACACCAGGGACAGCACCTTTCTCCTTAGGCCCTGCTCTGCTCCGGAAGGTGAACAGAGCAGAAGGAGCAGAATCAGTATTCACTTTTCCTTCTAGCCACTCTGCCACGGGACCTGTGTTCAGAAGGAAGGGCTGTGGCTCCTGAGAGCAGCAGGGAACCCATCTCAGCCCTGCCAGGTTCAGGGCTGCTCCTCCGCCCCTGGTCCCGTTGGGTGCTCTGGGCTGTGGGGAGAATGGTGGGAATTGATCCAGGGCTCTGGAGAGCACAAGGATATGTTCAGCTCCTGCTCTGCATGAGGAAGCTCATTTCTTAAAAAAGTTTCTCTGTTATTACAATTCATCCTTTTGGGTATTTGACAACATGCTGGGTGTTGAAGAATGGGTAGGGATGACTTTTCCATTTTTTGAAAAATCCAAAAGGAGATTTAATACTTTATATAAAAATGCAAAGACACTAAAGCAATTCCAAATATACATTTAATAGACGAATATTTAAGCACCTTGTATTTATCTGAAAGCACCGATTATGAGAAATGAACAATGCAAATATGCTGTCTTTCTGGTCTGGCCTTCAAAGCTCAAAAAGCCCCACTTCTCCTATGCCTACAGACCAATGATGAAATGAGCTGAAAATGTGCTTTTCCTTATGCTGACAGCTATGCACCACAACTGAAACCAATGCTTTAACTCTTCAGTTACTTTTTGCTAATCAGTGCTTCCCTAGATCAATACTTTCTAAAAAATTATATATATATATATATATACACACAGAGAATGCTTTAATTCCTAACCCTATACCAACATTTTTAAAGAAAATTGCCTCAGCCGATAGTGTTGAACCATACTAACATCTGTTTAAACCTATTATAATATCAGCTGAGTGCCATTTCATTACTTAAATTTACTTGACCATAAATCATTTCCTTAAGTGCTCCTTTTAATGAGAATACGTGGCATTGCATGTCACCTAGGAATATAGCTTTTAGAAAGACATTTAGATAATTTAGTAAGACATTTCTACGTACTGTCATTGCATCTACCAAGTAGCTAAAAGTCTACCAAAAAATGAGAAACAAAAAACATCGGTCTAAAATTTATGGCCATCTTGTAATTAAATAATTTTATTTGTGTCTGTTGAAAAATTACCTTTGAGTTTAATTTTGACAACTCAAGTAGTCTTCTTGACAACTCAAGTAGTCTTCATTAAAAACAAAAATCAAAAAGTCACTTTATCAGGCTAATACTAATGTTTTCATTTTTTTCATTAAGACCAAGCCACATAAAAATTAGAGGGTACATTGAACCTTGTCTATTACTACCTCTACCTAAATATGGCAATATTAGGACATCTTGAAATATGACTGAGGAAGCAGATAAATAATACGATAAAGACAAAAATGAAAAACCAAAACTAAGGATTCATGTCCACACAGACAACCAACTTTTAACACACAGAGGACCTCAGTTCAGTTTGGTCATCTGAGTTTTCTGTTTCATGGCACAATGAATTTACTCTCCCACTGTTTACCTGAGATCTGCCTGTGCCTCTTTATTACTTGTGTATAACAGAAGTAATTGTCTTTCCTCTCTTATGTCCACTTTTTAAATCTCTGGACAGTTGCATTTCTCTTCAGTGTAACATAGGATTATACTGCTGTGATTGAAGGAAGCTACAACACAGTTGTACTGCCAACAGCTCAAAGGTGGTAACCAACTGCAGACATTCAAAAACACATTCCTTCAGAAGCCTCCAGATTCTAATTCTAATGAAACCTCACAGCACTAAATGCAGCAGTTTGTTAATATACCAGTCATTGTCAAAGAACATTGCTTTCTTTGGCTGCGTGCACAACCTGCTACTCTTTTCATCTTCTGAGCAATGAAGTCATAACATTTTCACCACAGCATCCACCAGAGTCTGGCCTGAGAAATTGAATCCCTCTCACCCCAAGCAGGCTGTGCTTCTTTTTCCCTGTACAACACACACCGGCCACAAGAACTACAATCAGTACAGTCCAGCACAGAAGAGCAGACAGGCTATATTTAAATCAATCAAAACTTCATTTATAATTGAATTCAGCAGAAATGAAAGTTTATACAGGAAGAACTATATACATAAAGAAACAAGTCTCTACACTGTCTATTGGCCAAGATCCATCTCAGTCTGTCCTCAGAAGCACTCATAAATAAATGGGAAAATATACTGCTGCATTGAGTTTCACCTCGCAGGTTGGGCATATGTGAGCAACCCCAAGGGCAATAGGGAGGCATCTGCTGCAGAAGACATGGCCACATAGGGTTGCCACAAGCTGTCGTCCGTGCTGCACAATCTGGAGGAAAGAAAACCACAACATGTATTGGGAGGAAAGAATTTGATTTTGCTGCTCAACTGGCACCAGGCTCTATTTAGAGCACCTAGAATTAGGATTATGAGGGACCCACACATCTGCCAGTGCCATCTTGGCAAGGGCTTCTGCCTCTACATTCACCAAGAAGTGACTTGTGGAGCTTCACAGCAAGGGCTGTGCTTCCAGCCAGCTGCCCACAGCATCCCACATCATCCAAGTGACTTGTGCAGCTCCCCCATTCTGGCTTTCACCTCCCACAAAGCAGAAAGGACAACAACAGGTGGATCCTTACCTCTGAGTAAAATTCCATGCAAAGCGGACACCTGATAACAACTCCTTGCTCAGCACTAGAGGAAACAGAACTAGAAAGAACACGCAGCTGTTAATATAACCACGCTTCAGTGGTTATTGATATATAAAATCTCACATATTCATACAACTGCGCTGACTAGCCATGACACATTTCCTTTGAAGAACCCTGCTGTCTTTAAGACTCTGTTTGCTGTGCATTTAATGAGGATTTGGGGTTTCCCCTGCCCTGAGGGAAAGGGTGTCCTGGCTTTCCCTAGGAGAAAGGTGCAGTCAGTCACCCTGCTCTGGGCTTTGAAGTAGCAGCAGTCTCTAGCACAGGCCAGTTTGTGTATGGCAACTTTGACTTCCAGCAGGTCATCAGTAACAGCTTTGTAACTACAGCATCAGCTGTCCTCTGGGAATTATTCACCCCAGAATATTCATTCCAGGACCCAATTTTAAACTGCAGAGTAACACAGTTCTGGCAAGATCTAGCCCTAGGAAGGAGCCTTTGGTCAATTTTAAATGCTGCAGCACTGAGCTATTTCAGCCTTAACTAAACAGAGCAGCTACATTCAGTAACTGAGAAGCTTGAGACTGGAGGGAAAAAGTATTCCTGTTTTATATTAACCAGGGGTTGGGATTTCGTCACCTACAGACTTAACAACCAAAACTTAAGCATCTACAAATTCATTGGTAAAATGCATTATGGTTTAGAATCGTAGAAGCCCTTTAGGTGGCATAGTTAAGGCCTGACACCTAAAAGTTCCATACTCAGGTAGTCTCCTACATTGCCTTTCCAAAAGGCTCAAAGCACACCAGCTTTATTAAAACCTGTGTCTTTCCCCCACCCCAAAAAGACACTTTGAAAACCTTATATCATAATTCTAATGTTCTTTGTTGTCCCTAGTGACAAAGACACTTGGTTAAAATTAATCAGTCTGATGAACTGTGTCTTTCTTATCCTGATGGAGTGCTCCTACAGCAGGACTTTCCTGTTCCTCTGCAGAATGGGAATTTTACTGCACAGGCACCCAACTTGAACTGCAAGATTTCCATCACAGAAGCAAGCAAATCAGGGCTTGTGACATCCAGCACTGGCCATAAAAGCAGGACCTCCACAACTGCCTGTGTGCAAGTCTACCTTGGGAAGAAGGGATCCAGCTCCAGGAGAAAGGCAACCACCTAGCACCTTTCCAGCAGGGAATTTTTGTTGGAATTCGCCCAGCTGCTGCCTGCTGGCCCCGTGATGCCGAGCCCCAGTAATTACAATGGAAGCATTTCCATACCGAACATCACTACTACAGCTTGTCAGAAAAAGCAAATGCAATACTGAGCTATGGCCTGTGACAAATCCCCATTCCTTGCCATACTCCCACACTCTTCTCTAAGGCTCTACGCAAAGATGTACATCTGCTTTGGGCTGCTTTTTTCTCCCAAAATTCAAATGGTATCATGTGATCATCCTGCAACATGGGAGAAGGAGGGAAATAAGTAGAGTAGGGAAGGCATCAAAGATAAATCAGGCATAGCAGTATTACTAAGTCCTGCACAGAAAAGACAGAAAGGCACAGAATTCTGTGTGTGGTGGGGCATGAGGCATACATACTCTGAACTTTGAGAGTCCTCCTCCTCTGCTCCCTGTTCTGCAGGGCCTGAGTCAGCCACAGGTGCATCATCAGCTCCTGTTCCATTACCAGAGCCATCCACCTGTTCCTGGCTGCTCAGTGTAACATTTCTCCTTTCCTCTCCATGCACTGTAATTTAATTTTCAGAAGTTAGATCTATTATTCTCTCTCTCCCCAGAGCTACCTTTGAAACAAATGATATAAGTAGTCAGCAATGGTTCCTATTTTAAATGGACACTATTCAGCTGGGTTAAAAACAATTTCAAAAACTTTCCCAAATACTAGGACTGGACCCTTCCATACATTGTGACTACTCTGCTACAAAACAACATAAAATATTTGCTCTGTTCAGCCTCCACACAGCTAAAAAAGATGACCCAAGAGATTCTCAAGGAAAGTCCCTGGATACTATAAAATTACTCGGAGCAGTATCCCCTTTAAAAATTGCCATCATCATCCTCCTGAATTAAGATAATTTGAAAATGGAGTTATATGTTATGCAAAATGTAGACTATGTGAAAGATTTCTTAAGGAAGGATGCACTTTGTATTGCTATATTTGATCATTCTATACTTTCAAACCAAATCACCTGGAAGGGAGATTTATTCCATTAAATAGACAGCAACTAACAAACATGCTTCTAAGTGGGGAAGAAAAACAAATTCCTTCTTGGTAGAATTGCCTTGTAAAGGTTCCGGGATTGACATGCTTGAAGGATCTCAGATTTGGGGAAGGGTTAACAAAGCTTGGGGAGAAGGATGCCCACTGAGAGTGGACACAAAAAATGCAGAATTGAGGAGCCAAAAGAACATCTGGCATAACTCCCAAGACCAGGAAGAGACTAAGAAACCCAGCACTCCTGAAAGCAGCTCTGACTGGTAGACAATAATTCCTGCAGGGGGAGATTGCAACCCACAACTCATGGAGCAGCAACTCAAGAAACTCCCCAGCCCAAAAGAAGAGGGAAACTGAGCAATGGACCAAGTGGACTAATTAAAGTGAGAAATAAGCAATCATTACCCAAAAGAAGACAGAATACGAGCTAAGGAGATAACCATGTCACTTGTAATGCTAATTTCTTTGTTTGATAAAATCTATAAATAACAGAAATTATTTTGAGAGTGCGTGTGTCCGATTTGTGAAATACCACTGAGCACCCAGACTGGTGAAACACTGAAATAAATAACCAATGTCTCTCTCAAGTGTAGGATTATTTACCTGTCACACCCCAGTAACAAATCAAATTTTTGTGGACAACATATTGACCAAGTCACAGGGAGAGCCATTTTTAAAGGGCCTGCTCTGTAACAGCAAAAGGGTCAAGAAATGTTTTTTAACTCTCAGAAACCGCAGGCAGAGATGACCTCTGCAACTCCAGGGTCCATGTAACACTAATCAATCACTAATCAATCAAAACTGCAGAAAGTGTTACCAAATTAAAGTTCCTTCTGCGTAAGTATTCTGCTACTTTTATTGCAGGCATTTCCCACTGTGACTGACAGAGGCCACCACACACACATTGCATCCGTTCTCTAAGACACTGGCCAGAGGCTTTAGCCCTGCCCCTTGCTTTTTGCTAAAAGCAGTTTCAATCCCTGCTGCTTGACTTTTTTGGGAAAGTACAACAAAACTAATGATCACATTTTAGATAAAAGTCCATTACCTACTGGAAAACATCAACTCACCTTCAAGAAGCTTGCATTGGTGCACATGGGAAGGGAGAGAAAAGAAGATACAATTAGATTTGGTGAGCCCCCTGGTGCTGCACGCAAACCCCAGCTCAGAAAGCAGTTACAGCAGAAGAGGGGAGCAAGGGTAGGGTATCACCCTCTCAGTTTGCCTAAGAGCATTCAAAGCAGTAGCACAAAGAGCTGCTGCCCTGAAAAGCAAAGAAGTGGGTGCTGCTGATTGTGCTCTCATTGCTGCAACAGGGTACAGGGGCAGCTTAGGAACCCCCTAAACACCCTTCTCCCCTGTTCCTGTTCCCTATTTGGATTTGACCTGGCGCTGTTTATTTTCCTCATTCTCCCAAAACTGGCAAATTCTGCTATGATAACCTTAACACTTCACGTTAGATGAACAGCTACTGAAGAAAAGAAGCCACAACAGAAATCTGGAAGTAAAGAATTCCAGTTTGCTGTTCTATTGGCACCAGGCAAAGTGGACTTGGACTATGTGCAGTCTTTCAGGCAATGCTATAAAACTATAAGGAGCACACAGAGCTGCCAGTGCCATCCTGGCAAGGGCTTCTCCCTCTATGGACACCACCAAGAAAGGACTTGGAGGGATGGGCAAGTTGGAGCTTCCCAGCAAGGGCTGTGCTTCCAGCCAGCTGCATGTGGCATCCCACCGAGGACAACTGAGGAGACAGAGTGGCAGCTGAGACAGAGACAGAGCTCCCACTCTGTCTCCTCCCCTCCCACAAAGCAGAAAGGACAAGAACATGTGATAAGATCATCATGCTTACATCTGTAATGTCATCCTGCCATGTCAGAGGACTCTCAAAATGATCTGGCCATTCATCAGAGTTAATAGAACTAGAAGAATATGCAGCTGTCCATTTCACAGTGCAAAGAGAGCTACCAAGACATAAAATTGCAAAAACAGAAATAACCACTCATTCTCATTTAGCAAAATCCCAGCCCAGAAACACACCAGTGCAAGAGCTTTTATGTACTGCAAGCATTACAGTGTATTGCAATCCATCATTTAAGAAACATTCAATAATGCCTTCCTGAATGGAGAAGAAAGGTTTCTCTGGGATTTTGCTCTGTTGTTGGGGGTTTTTTCCCATTAGTTCCCTTCCACACAGGCCACTATGTTTCAAATCAGATTCCAACACACAGAATCAAGCAGTTTGGCAAAAAAATCTGTCTACTGAATATCAGAAATTACACTTTGGAGAGACACTTCATCAGTCACATACTCATCGTTATCTCTTGGCTCCTCTTCTTGGTTACTCGCCCATAGCTCCGCTGAATTCTCTGTGTCACTGGAGCCATGTGGCTGCTGCTGGCTCTGCTCCTTGTCCTGCACCTGTGAGTTGACACCCTCCCGCTTTGCAGGACTAGCAAGACCTGCTGGCCATGCACTAGAGGGAACCAGAGAGAACATGCAGCCATTTGAATGTGAAGCCAATAATCTCACTGCAGACAGAGTTACCAGCATGTAATACCTACTCTGATTAAACAAAATCCCAGCCCAGCACCACAACTGTTCCCCAAGCCGCTATGTGCTGCAAGCATTTCAACATCTATCAAGCCACACTGTAACAAATATTCAGCCATGACATCACGAAAAGAAAAGAAAGGTTTCAGCTGGATCTTGCTATGTGGTTTTTTGGATTCTTTTGCTTACTTCTCTGCCAGACAGGTCACTACATTCCAGGCCTGAAGTTTCTGCACAGACTTCAGCAGAACCCAGAAGCCTGGAAAAACCTGTTCCCACTATATATCAGAAATTAGATTTTAGAGAGATATTTTACTCTCACATACCCACTATCTCCTGGTTCCTCTTCATCACTACTTGCCAGTGGCTCGGATGAATTCTCTGATGCTCTGGAAAGATGTGGCTGCTGCTGGCTCTGCTGCATGTCCTGAAATGGGGTAGAAATGGAACCACCACTTAGGAACCACCTGAACACTGTACTTCCTGTGTCCCTATTTCAGTTCCCTAATTGGATTTGGGATGGAGCTGTGTCTCTCTTTTTCTCCCAGACTGGCAATTTCAGCTGTGATAGCCTGAACACTACTTATTATATGAACAGCTACTGAAGAGGAAAAAACCCAGTACCCAACCCTGCTCTTGCATTTGGTGCATGTGGAGCTGGGTCATGCAAATTCTGCTGTAAAATTTGAGGCCTTTTCTTTGCAAAGGTTCAGGAACAACCCTGTCAGGATATAACTCCTGTGCTATGTTTGCTGCATGTTTCTGTTTTGCACAGCAGCAGTGGCAACCCAAATTTGAGCAGATACACTGCACTGTGGGCTGGATCCAAGCATATTCTTACCAAATATTAAGGGAAAATGAAAAAATACCAAATGTGACCCTTTTAAAGACTTCTTGGAATAAGAAACCAGCTCATTGTGTACCCCAGTCAGCCCCACTTGCATTTTACACCTCAATGACAGAGGTACCTGAAACTGATGTTGCAGGTAAAACACTTCTTCCTTGGGAAGTCAAAGACCTCCTGTGCTTTCCTTTAAATCACAGAAGCAACAACCTTTTAGGTTGCTCACCTGCTCTCTGCAAGCAGTTCTCAGGCATGCTGATATGTTCATGAGTGTGTTTGTGGTTGACTGGGAACTGCTGACTAAACTGTGGCAAATCAGAGCCATCATTCAACCTTTGAGGCCAGGGTACTCAGTAAGATTTCAGAAGACAGACAAGAAAACTAATTTGAATGCAAGATGGAGAGGAGTGTGCCAGTCATCACTTACCACAGGAGACTCATCATCACTGATAGTGATGACTTCAGGCTCAGAAGAGGCACCTGTGAGATCTATGACTTCAGGCTCAGAAGAGGCACCTGTGAGATCTATGACTTCAGGCTCAGAAGAGTCACCTGTGAGATCTATGACTTCAGGCTCAGAAGAGGCACCTGTGAGATCTATGACTTCAGGCTCAGAAGAGTCACCTGTGAGATCTATGACTTCAGGCTCAGAAGAGTCACCTGTGAGATCTATGACTTCAGGCTCAGAAGAGGCACCTGTGAGATCTATGACTTCAGGCTCAGAAGAGTCACCTGTGAGATCTATGACTTCTACACCAGCTGAAAAGAGAGAACATTAGAACCATGGTCAGAGATTGCAGAGGAATGCAATGGGTTACCACTGTAGAACAGGCTGTGGCTGGATTCACCGTGCCCTCAAGTTCAGGAATGTGTCCAACATTTCACTCAAGCTTTGCCCTCAACAGTGCACAGGGAGCAGGGCAGACCCTGTGCAAAACAAGCTGAAGTGCAGCTGAGCTCCTCACAGGTTCTGTTGGATGACAACAGATTACAGGAGGTTCACATCAACAGATGATTCATTTCACACAGGGGAGTGTTTAGCACACAGGAAAAAAACCAAACAAACAAACCACAGCAATTACTAATTTTATGGCACCATGCTGTAGATTGGTTCCTTGAAGGATGGGGCAGAGCTAATGACAGGTTTTCCTCATCTCCGTCAAGCTTGGGAGATCTCAAACTCAGCTTGCCACCCTCCACTGTGGCAGCTGCAGTGACTGCCAGCTCATCAGAACACACGTTCAGGTGTTTGAGCAGCACTTGAGGACCTTTCCTACACAGCTCATCTCCCACTTGCAGCCACTAAGAGCAGCAATAACAAGCAGCAGCAATAATGATCTCAGTCACAAACCAAAACCGTTGTCAGAAGGCTTGCTGTTTAGGGAAGCCATACCAGGAGCTTCCTCAATCCCAAGGTTTCCCTTCCTCCCCAGTAAAGGGCCTAGAAACTGGCAAAAGCACATGGCCAGATGGTCTTCAACCCTCCAGAAGCCGCTTCTGTTCTTACCAGGCTCAAAAGCACTTTCCTCAAGGTCTGTTGGCTCCGTCTGCAAAGTTCCACCTGCGCTGGACGGCAGCAGCCTGCTCCGTTTCCAAGCTGGTCCGGAATCAACTGCTCCTCCAGGGCGCTTTCGCTGATGCTGACAGGGAACAAAGCCTCAGCATTTTCTCTGCCACTAATAGTAACATGGCCCTTGGGTTTTGCAACACCAATGACAGCACACAAGGATACAGAAAGCACTCCTGCAAAGGCTGGAATACACACCAAATGCTGCTGTGGGCCATTCCCACCCGAGCACATCACATCTGGGAAAAGACAGCACCCCTGATCTCTGACAAGCCTCCTCCCCGAGAAAGAGCCTGTCCCAATGGCTGAAAATGAGGAGACCAGCTCCCAATTCCAGCAGGTTGCTGCTCACACCGTAAGCATTTCTGCACTACTGCTAACAAGCACAGACATTCAAAACCTTCCCAATTCCAGAACATCAAGTTACATGAAGTTTTCAAAGGTTTCTGTTCCTCTGCATTTGCTACAAACTCTTGAAATGCTTTCTAGACGTACCCTGGAAAACGTTTCAAGAATCAGATTTGCATTGAGTTGCAAAGTACTTACTGAGCTCATGGTGTTTCGTGATCAAAAACAACCACCAAAATAAGTGGGACAAACTGCAAAAAAGGAATGTCAGGGATGTGATCAATCCCTTTGGTTCCTTTAGGCAGCCCACTGCAGGTTTTTTGGCGTGACAGAAAACTGCTCTTCCAAACCTATCAGAAAAGTAGAGGTGAGATTATCCATTTGGATTGCCAGTTTTCTTGAACACTCCCATGCCTTAAGACTCCCATTCCCAAGTCTCTAGTTCCTGTCCAAAGCAAGAGGCGAAGTCCATGACTCCGGTACTTGAGCCCACCCGCAGCCCATCCTGCAGCCCAGCCCAGCCCCTCAGCATCAGAAGCCTTTCCAGGAATCTTCTGCA
This sequence comes from Lonchura striata, assembly GCF_050655825.1. Taxonomy (NCBI): domain Eukaryota; kingdom Metazoa; phylum Chordata; class Aves; order Passeriformes; family Estrildidae; genus Lonchura; species Lonchura striata. The sequence goes on from NC_140740.1 coordinate 13,646,020, forward strand.
CTCACCTGTACGATCAGTCCAGAGTTTGGCTGGCAAATGTCAGCAAATTGCTCTCTATTCCCTTGTGGGATGGAGAAGACGGATGCTCTGCGTCTGCTGCGCAGCAGAGAATCCCTCAACTGGCTCAACAGACTCCGTGCCAACAGAACCTTGGAACCAGGAGTGCCCCTGGCAACCGGTGGCAACATTCCATGCCCAGGTAACTGATGGCCGCAGTGCTCACCCATGGAGCTCCAGAAGGCCATGGAGGCAGCTCAGCCATCGCCTGCTGCTGCTGCCGCCCCCCAGGTCGGGGCGCTCAGGGCCCTGCCCAGCCCGGCCTGGAGCGGTCCATGGACAGGGCAGCCACAGCTTCTCTGGGCAGCCCGTTCCAATGTCTCACTGCCCCTCAGCTCTCCCGAACACCCAATCCCAATCTCCCCTTCTCGTCTAAAACCCTTCCCCTTCGCCATGGCTCTCTGCCCCCTCTGGGCACCGCAAGGCCGCGGTGAGGCCTCCCTGCTCCCTGCTCCTCCCCAGGCTGGACAGCCCCGGCTCTCCCAGCCTGGCCAGGGGACAGGTGCTCCAGGCCCCCACACATCCCCACGGCTCCTCCGGCCCTGCTCCACAGGCACATCCTGCTGGGCTGGGCACAGCTGGGCACAGCTGGGCACAGCTCCACACGTGGGGCAGGGCAGGGGCAGAGCAGGGGCAGAGCTGCACTTCCCGCACCCTCAGCCTGAGCAACCCGAGCATCACTGGAGCCTTTCTGTGGCTAAAGAAACCCCACCACACCACACCTCCCCAAGTCAGAAAGAAGTTTAAACCCTTCCTTAACCCTCCTCCTCCTGGTTTATTAGTCTGCTGCTGTTTTAACTGTTATCCGAATGTTTGAACTTTAACCCTAGTAAACAGCCATTAAAACAAAATCGAAGTTTGTTGTTTTTTTTTTTTTCCAGACTGTTGAAAGTCTAACAATTCAGTACATTATTTCAAGTCTCTGAAGTCTTGACATTTTCAGGGGTCCTATGCTACTCTACCAGAGTTTCCCAAAAGGGCTGAGGAGTTTTCTTTGCTCCCGGTGTTATGGACAGGCTTACAACGAAAACTTCAAAGTAGCAAAAAAAAAGGAGGCCAGTTACTTAAAAACAAGCAAGCCTGTTTATTACAGACAGAACAACTGGAAGCCAAAGCCTGTAGCTAGTCCAGAGACTGTTTCAACTACTTAGTAACTGTATTCCTAGGAGCATTCCCAAGCACACCTGCTCCCATGAAAGACCCGGGCGTCACACCCCCCAGGCCTTTTAAAGTCTCTCTCCTCTCCTGATTGGCCGCTCAGGATCCGTGCTGTGATAGGTCTCTTTTCCTGTTGCTGATTGGCCCATAAGTTGGTGCAGTCTTGGCCAATCATTTTGAGATTCTCGCCTCCTATTGGTTGGCCTCTCCTCCAGTCCTGATCCGAGCTGTGGCCGTGTTCCACGGTGCAATACTTCTGGAAGCTTCTCTGCCCCCCTCCACAAAGATTGGCATCTCCTCCCTGGGTCCAGTCCCCTTTTAGCTATACACAGCAGTATTGAGTTTTAATACAACTAATCACCTTGCTTTGCGCCCACAACACCCAACCCTGCACCTCACCCTGTTAACTACAGATCTTGTTACTTGTATCAGCAACATCCCTTTCATAAATACATTGTTAACAACATTCCCCAAAAGTTTAAATTTTATTATTTTGTTCATAACAATCCCCCCTCTAATTCTTTGATCGGGCTTTAGCCTGCATCAACCTTAACTCATCAAAGTGAACTTTCATAGTTTTGGTAAAACTCTTAACTTCTGGTATTTCTCATACATCTCTTTTGCACTTTCTATTCCTTTTCCTTCCTGGTTTTCTTTCATCATCTGTGAGAACCCCGGCCTTATTCTGGGGTCCCATGTGGTGGTGAAATTCCTCCTCCAACCCGTGCTTCCAAAGAAAACCTGCGCAGGCTCTTGCTCTTTGGACTCAAGGCAGTTTATTGTTAGTTATCTAAAAGATTGTCTTCTCGGGCTGCGGCTGCTTGATCAGCAGCCCAGGCAGAGGCACACACACACACTGACATCCTCTCTATCTACTGTCTTCTTCTTCTCTCTCCCCACCCAGGGCTGCTGCTATCTTTTATATTATATATTACGTATTACGTGTTTATAGTTTTCCCCCAATACCTAATACCTATATTGCAAAGTGCTTTTTTACTCTAAACCAATCTGTGAGTACCAACATCACCAAGAACATGGAGGTAAGGAAGAAGAAGGAGGAAGGACAGGATCAGCTCACTTTCCTCCATCTTAGAACTTCTGACCCCCATGTACAAAGTAAAAACCCCCCTGTACAGGTGCTAAAACCCCCCTGTACAATACTAAAAAAATTTCCCCTCTACTTTGTAACTACTTTTACTATACGATCTAGCCCTTTGTGACTGCTTGTTCCACCTCCAAAGTTGGTAACTCATTCCATGGCTCAAACTCGAAATCACAGCTGTTTCCAGCTGCCTTCTGGGGTCTAGAATACTTCTGACCAAAGCCTGGAACCTCTAAAAATGTCTGAGAGACATTTTGAGTTCCAACAATCATCATAATTTTTCCATCATTTTTTAGATTCCTCTGCTTGTGTAGCCTCTGACTGTTGCCGTGTGTCATGTTTGCAGAGGATGTGAGGGGCCTTCGTGGTGAGCTGCTGGCTGTAAGATCCTTCAGCAATCAGCAGTGTGAGGCCACGGCTCAACAGCTGCGCTGGGCAGAAGAGCAGTGCAGCAAGGCTCTGGGACCCTGGCAAGCTGCAGAGGGAGTGAAGAAAAGGAAGATGGTGCAAAAACTGGTAAGAAACAATACATGGCTGAAGTTTTCAGATGAGTTTGGGGGGCTGGCTTAGCAGAAGAGCAGCCTGAGTATGGGACATGGTCACAGGTATCTGCTGTAGGCTACACGTTGCTGAGCCAGGCAGCAGAGAGGGTCAAGAGCTCACACTTGAAGGCCTGTGAAGAGCCAGAGGACAGTGCTGGGACAGTATATGCAGCCACAGGTTCAGCATGGGCAGAAGCCAAGTTCCCCAGGAGGCTGGGTGTTCACCACCCAAAGCATGGCAGTGAAGGGGCAGCATCTTCCCCACAGCCTCGTGCCATGCAGCAGACTGCTGCTAACATTGCTGCCAACTGCAGTCCCAGCAACTGGGTTCCTTGCTTTCTGTCCTCCCACGGTGGACACAGGTCTTCCCTTGGAGCCTGAAGCAGTTGCAACAGGCCCCGTGGTGCTGGCACTTCAGCTGGTGGCCTGTCTTGTGACTGGGTCATTGAGGTGCTGGCCCCGTCCTCGTCCTGCAGTCCATCTGCAGCTTTTCCTTGATCAAAGGGCAGGGGAATTTGAGAACAGAGCCTCTGAGAACAGACAGAAATCCTGAAGAGAGGGGGGCCAGAAAACAGGCAGCCATCAGAGCAGGGAAGGAAGGTGACCTCTCCTTTCCTTACACATGCTGGCCCTTCTCCTACGTGCTGGAGGGCACAAAGCCACTACTGTGCACTCTTCAGGTGTGGGGCTTGTTGGAGGGGTGAAGCTTCTATTTTTTTTCTTTGGGGAGCATTGATGGGACTTGATCTGGATGTGTCTCTTCCCCTAATCAGGAGAGACAGCTGGAACAACAGAGTTGGGAGGCACAGGAGCAGCTGGAGCAATGGGCAAACTTCATGGCAGAGGTACAGAGGGGACAGGAGAAAAGGCTGCTGGAGATGAAGCAGTAAATAGCCATCATGCAACCTGGATGAGAAAAGATAAGAGCCAGAGCGAGTCAAGAGGCACAGAGTGTGAAAAGAGTTTGTGAGTTGTTTTGGACTCCTCTGGCTCCTTATGGGCACTGCTTCTCTGGATATTGTCTGTCTGCATTGTCTCTTATCTGGCCCTTGGTAAATACAGGAAGGAGAACAAACTGCTTTTCGAAAGCATGAGCACATCAATCTTGGTTGCCACACAAGTGCTGTGTGGGACATTTAAAGCCGTCTTCTCTTTGTTTCTGTGCAGCAACAGTGCACGAAGACTGCTCTACTTGATGAGATGTGCCAGCTGCTGGGAGATCTAAGCAAAGGCCAGCAGCAGCTACAGCAGCTGAGGCAGGAGCTGAATAAGGAGCGGGAGAATGGAAAGGTGAGCCTGACTAGCCAGGGAGCAGAGCTTGGAGGGGCAGTGATGGGATTGTGAACTGGAGATGTGAGGAAAGGGGAGGCAAGGACCATTGTAGGCCCTGGAAGCACAGAGCCTGGCAGGCTCCAGCACTGAGCAACAGGAAGAATAGCTAGGATGGAAGGGTTAGAGCTGGGTAGAGAAGCAGAAGGAAGTGGCTGAACACAAATGCTTTTGAGACTGCAACAGCAGAAACCTGAGCGAGATTGCAGATGCCAGTAAGATTCCTCTTGATAGAATACCAAGGACAAGCTGCAGGCAGTGTTGCGGGAAGCTCGGAGCAAGATGAAGGCAATGGAGAAGAGGCACAATGAAGAAATGGAAAGGATGCACAAGGTCCTGCTGCAGTACAGGCTGTCTGAAGGAAAGCAGGTGAGTGGAAGAGGAGGAAGCACTGCAGTCATGCAACAAGTGGTCTCTGCCCTTGCTGCCTTTCCCCTGCAGAGCTGCAGGTGCATGGGGCCAATGTCTCTGACCACCATGCTCTGTGGTCTCCATGGCAGCTGCTCAGAAGGACACTTGCTGGCTTGCTGAATCTCAGCTGCTGCCCTGGGCAGCAGGGCTAGTGCTTGGGCCCAGCAATCCTGGAATGTATTTCTACTGGCCTCTTAGTGCTCCCTTTGTTTTCTGAGGGGTTTGTTCAGGCGAGCATGGTGACCCATGCAGATTCTGAACAAGTTGTCCCTGTCCATGGTGAATGCAATCCTCAGAACAGGGTGAAGGGTAAAGTTGCCCTTTCCCTTTCACAGTCTCTACTACGGCTGACTGTGACAAGCTGCAGTCACTGACTGCTTGTTTGGGTTTGACTGGAGGGGGAAGAGTTGACAGCTCCGCTTGCAGCCGAACACCAGCGCTGCTCCTAAGGGCTTGCCTTTGAAATGCTCTGTCTGGTGCATCTCTGCCAGGCACCTTTCTGACACAAACAAATTTCTTGTCTCAGATGGGTGCAGGATATGCCATCAAAGCTGTTGCTGCAGCAGCATCCTCCGAAGAATCCTCCTCTCTGCAGCCTGAAAACCCGAGCATGAGCAATTTTCCCCGCTCAAGCCAGGAGAGAAGCAGTTCCTGAAGCTGCTGAGTATGTCCTGTGCATTCTTTGTCCAATCCAGCAGTGTATTCTAGTGTGTGTGCCTCAGCAAGGGCTCTAGCACATGTTCCTCCTTGCTTTGGTGCTGGGAGAGGAATTTTGGACTCCCTACAGAAGCCACTGTGGTGCTTGGATGCAGGCAGAGATTGCTTGGGGAGTTCCTTTTGCCTTTGAGGGCAGCTGGGCATGGGTGGGCTTTGCCTGAGCTTCCCTCTACAGTGAAGACAAAAGCAGGGATTGTTTTGGGAGAAGCAGAAGGCTGCCACCTAGCAAATGACTTGGAGAAGGTGTGTGCACTAGTCTGGCCAAACTGAGCAGAGCAGTTGGTTTGTTAGATTCCCTTTAGACTCCTGACTTGTCACCAGTCATTGGAGACAAAATACTGAGTGAATTGATCCTGGTTTTCCTCATCTTAGTCTTTTCTTTTCTGGGCTGTATAGCTCAGTGAACCACAAACTCCACCTCTGCTGCTGACAGTTGCAAGCAACAAATAGGCAAAGATCCAAAGTGCAGGTTCTGTGGAATTCTTTTCATTCTAAACCTCCTCAGAATGTGCCACAGGAAGAAGCAAACAGGTCCCAGTCTCACAGGTACTAGGAGAAGGCCGCAGGTCAACAACAGGAGTTCAGCCAATGGCTACAGGAAGAGGAGGAATTGGCAAGGCAGGTGAGTGCTGGAGATGATGGAGGCCTGCCAAGCTGCCTGCTCTTGTCTTGTCCTGCTGAAATCCTGAATTTCATTGTGGTAAACAGGCAAAATGAAATTAAAAGGAGGCTGATGACTTCTGAAAAACATGTGCCTATTTATTAAAAACTAGAACAACAGAGGATGAGGCCTCAGGGTAAGCCTAGGGTCTGTGGGAAAAGCCAGAGGTAACTGTAGCAGTGCCGTGTAACAAGGTGTTTCTCCAGACACGAGGTACCCTCGAAAGACCCCGGGTGCGTCCCACCCAGGGATTTTTAAAGTCTCTAGGGGTTTTCTGCTTGGTGCACTTTGGATCCTCTTGCAGATGGGTCCTTTTCTTGGTCACTGACAGGTCTGCATGTGTGGGGTAGAGAGTTATATCTTACTGACCGCCTTAAGATAAGAGATACTGCAACACTACAAAATCAGATCAACCAAAGCACTCCTAATCTATCAGTAATAATTAACAAAGTCTGAACTTGTATTTTCTATCCCAAGGCTTTGTACATCCATCCATCCATCCATCCACACAATGCCACTGTGATTAACTACACTGACACACAGGTTTGCATAACCATTATTTTCCCAAATACACTGGAGTATGGTAGAGCAAAAGCAAACATAGTTTGCAGTGTCTAAAGACACTGCATGTGCTTAAATGTTCCCTTTGTGTTCACAGCTTTCAATTATAATTTACCTTTATAAAGAAAGGTACTAAGCGTACTATAAATAAAGGTGCTAGAGGTTCCCATGAGCTCCACAGATCTGAGAGAGGTCTTTGAAGGCTAGGTCTGTAAAAGGAGAGGTGTTTCATTTGGAGGTTTTGGTTGCAGAATTTCCTGACTCTGAGTATTTGCTACCTGTCACTTCCCTTTACAATGTCTATAAAAACATTTTCATGCTGAAAATCACTGACAACTACCTTCCAGATTTATTCCTGGTTAAGCACCCATGCTGGCTCCTGTTGAAGCCAATAGCAGGTTTCTGAATATAGCAGGAATTGGATTAAAGCTAAAAGATCTGCCACTGCTATCACTGAAATACTAATTTGCATGTTTTCTTAGTTTAAAACCAAATTATGACCATGGCTTTTAATATAATCACAGAACTGAGGTCATTTGAGGCTACAGAAAGGTAAAAGCTATGCATGGGAAGGTAATAACAGGAATTTCTATGTTTGTGCTCACCTTGTTTGAGACAATGAGCGCAGTGTCACCTGTGCATCCCTGGATATGCCTTGAAGGTGCAATGCTTAATTTGTAATCAAAGTGGAAATGTATCTAAATTTATTAGGATAACCAGTTATTTTGCAAATAGACTGATAGAGAAACTTAGCAACTTTTAAGGAGTAAAATCCCAAGGCTATCAGGAAAGTGTACATATGCTTTTTGTTAAGAACGGGCAAGGAGACCAGCTCCTTTTTAATGCCTTTATTGAAGTGACCAGCTCTGGGTGGGGGCCCGAGGGGTCGCGCACACCGCCGCTGCTCCCTTTGGCGACGCAGAGGAGGAGGTAGTCAGTTTTGGTGTGCAGCAGAACTGGGGCTTCCGTCCTCACGGGCGTGCCTGGGAAGACGCCTTTGGACTCGTCGACTAAGGTTTTTGCTCTCGGCTGGCTCTACTTAGGTATGGCGACGCTTTGGAGATGATTTGTAGTGCTGGTAAGGTAGAGGGACTCCTTCCCGATGGCCAAAGTCAGTTTGTTGTTCAGGTTTTAAGTTGGCTTGTTGTCTTCAGGGGTTTTTCGGAGTTTCTGGTTACTGTCCTTAATTTGGATATCCCCAGAAGTGCTCTGGTCGCCATTTTCGGGAGCAGCAGAGGCAATACCCGGCGGTCGCAACATGGATGACAGGTACAGTGAAGGGGCACAACATGGAGAGAGGTAAGGTGTTAGAGGGATGCCGCGGGAGACAAGACTCATGCTATCATGATCATCAAGTCTCAGTTTATTGTGACAGATTACACAGTTTATATATGTTTGTTAATTAGCTCATACATATTGCAAAAGCCAAGCTCATGATTGGTTGCTATGTGACTTGTACTATTATCTTAAAAATATCTTTGTGATCGATACATGCCTGTCCAGCTGGCCTTGCAGTTAGAACAGCTTAGTACTCCTTTGTTCTTCTCTACTTCTACATACCAAGCAGTTTCAATATCCTGCTTTCTGCACACCATCTACTCTTCAGGGCCATGCGAACTTTGCAGCAGCCACGTAGCCCTCCCTATTTGGGTTAATTTTACAGTATCATGTCCCTTGTCGTTCAACCATTCCTCTGTCAGGCTCTCTTCATCTCCCCCGTTTTCCTTTTGTACAAGAAGGTGTGCATTCAGCATTTTCTGCAAAAGCTGCTGCATCAAGCCTTGCAAGCAAGTAAACACACAGGGCAAAACAAGCAAAAGTATCACAATTATGCTTAGAACTATTATGCCGTATTTGATAATGTCTCTTAACTATGGTCTGATCTCTAATCCTTTTAGCTATCTTTTTAAACCTAATCTATCCTCTACCTTTAACTGTTAAGTTAGCTCGGTCAATTTTCGTATTTGGTTATGGATAGATGTAGAGTGATCAGATAAGTTCATACAGCACATTCCTTCAAATTCTTCACAACTATGACCTTGGGCTAGAAGAAGTAAATTAGTGGTAGCTGCTCTGTTTTGCAGAACTGCATGACAGATACTACTTATATTTGTGGCAAGCTCACTCAACATTTTAGATGGAATACTAATTTACTTTTTTGTCCAGTAGGCTAGGATTTTCAATTGTGTGAGAGCTTGCACTGAAGCAACTTGTGGGGTGAAAAATGAGGTTATATTACAGAAGTGCACCCCACTTCATATTTCTCATGTTTTTGATTGTTCTGTTTAACATGAAAGGAACAAACTTAATTCTAAATACAAACTATATTTATGATAAACTTAATGTTATGCTTTTGATTATCTAATTGATTCTCCCTCTTTTTCTTTTGCCATTGAAAAGCAATGGTAAAATGAACAGAAAAATCACAGGCATTACTAAAACTCATTAAAACTTAGCAAAAAAGTCTATAACATAATTAAAAACACACTTATGAAAAAACTTAAAAGCCTACAATCTTCTGCGGGTGAAACACAAATCTTTGCACAATTCACTTTTGCTGTGCATCCTCTGATTTACTTGTGGAGAGATTAGTGTTCTCTTGAAATTGATAAGTTTAACATTCTTCACTGAAATCTATCCAGATTCTGCACCTGCTAAAACACAAACAAATTCAACACTCCCCACAGGGACTGGAGGGTCCTCTCTCAATTCTGTTTCTTAAAATTTGCATGAAGAAATGGAAATATCAACATCTTTGTTATAAACATGAAAAAACATCAAGAACAAAACAATGCATACACAATTAATATTACATATAAAATCACAGTTACCAAGTGCTACACTATCAAATTGTCATCCCAGAGTCTGCAGCAGCTGATAAACCTTAAAACAACAGAGATTTGGATAAAACATGTCCGGATCATGTCTCTCCAAAACTCCCTTTGAGGCTCAGCTGCCCTATATGGTCAAATTGTCAAGCCAAAAGGACTTGAATACTTTTTGATGCAGAAAACACCTGGGTCAGTCACACCATCCATGTAGAGCCAGAGCTTGGCCAGAGCTCAAACTCTAATTGGAGGATATGTTTTAACACATTATAAAACAAAAGTCCTAGAAATAACAGTTATAAGTAAAAAACCTTATTATTAAAAATTTATCAAACTATCAAATAATTGAACCTGTCTAAAATCTCTTTCAAGACAAAAATTCTCTAAATACAACAAACCCTTTCTTCAGAAATCTGAAAATTTGAAGTCTGAAATTTTGAATTAAAATTTGGACAATGAATTTTTAAAGGAAGATGAATTGCAGCTGCATAAAAGATTGGATAAAGAAAACACATGAGTAGTTAAAAAATCAAAAAGACAGGATCCTGAAAAAACATCTTGTAATCAATCACCTAAAGAGACAATAAAACATATGAAAACTGACTGTAAATACTATAACAACACCTTAATACCTTAATACCTTAATAATAATTCTTATCACAAAAATCAGACAACTCACATTTTATGATCAACCTATTAACAAGAAATGTTTAAAATGGTTTAAGACAATCCTTTTAAAGCACTCATATAACATTAGTAACAATCACTACTTATCATTACAAAAACTTAACAATCACTATTTATCGTATTATCTATAAAACTTAAAAATCACTATTACTTATATTATTATCTATAAAAACCCAAAGACAGAGATTACAAACTCAATACTAAAATTCCATCAGATGAAATTTTCTCAACTCTTTGTTTGCAGAGACATTTTTGGTAATGAAATCATTACTAACATTTCTATCTTTATACAGTGATTTTTATCTATATCATATTTGAAATAACATTGATTCACATAATGTTCATCCTTCTTGGTATCTTGGAAAACACTCGGTACTGCTGTACTTTTTCATTACGTCTCTGACTCTTGTAAGAAATTGGAAAAACGCTGTTGAAATTTTTGCTGTAGTGTCGCGATCCCGCCATCGGCGGCGCTGCTGCTCTCGGCGTTGTCGCTGCCATGGCAACCAGGACTGTGCCGCCATCTCCGCCGCCATTGCTGGGCGCTGCGGGGCGATGAGGGGCGGCGCCGCCTCGCTCCCGTCCTTGTTGCGCCACCTTGTGGATGGGAGAAGAGACACCCCCGCCACGGCCGCGCCCCGCCTGCTCCGGCTCCAGCGCGGCTGAGCCCCAGGAACGCCCCTCTCCCCCCTTGCGCTGCTGCTCGGCAGCAAGGAGCCTTCCGTCTCTCGGCTGATGTCCGCTCCGCCCCGGGCTCGCCTCCGGCTCGGTGCTGGCCGGCCCCGCTCTGTCTGGCCCCGCGCCCGCCGCTCCGCGCTGCCGCTCCTGCGCTCCGCCCGGGCGGCTGGCCGGTGCTCACCGCCGCAGCCCGCTGCCTTAGTTCTGCCAACCTCCGACCTCCGCGGGTTGCTGCGCTCGCTTTTCTTCGGCAAGGCAGCGCTCCCGCTCCAGCTCCCGGCCCCGGCCACGTCCACACCCGCCGTTCGGGTTCCTCGTGAACGCCGAGGTCTTCACTGCTCCAGCGGACTCTCGCAAACAAACAACGATGCGAAAAGTCTTTTTCCTCCCGTCGGGAACGGCCCAATTTGGAGTCTGGAGACTTTTGCTCCGTTCCACCTGATTCTCGTTCACAAAAAGGGAATTTGGGATCCCAGTCCCGTTGCCATAAAGCAATTTGGATCTCAATTTCCAGCACCTCAATGCTACTAGTGTCTATGGGAGGTACAGGCATTTCAGAAGCAGAGATGGGAGTGGGAAAATTTGTGAGAACCAGAGGGTTTGGCTCACTGGAGAGAAGCGAGGGTTTACATTCCTTATTTTTCTCCCGAGCTGTCCGTATCTCTTCCACCGCCCTCTTTTCTGCCTGACACATTAACAATTCGTTATGAACCACTCTCCAAAGTTTACTCATTTTCTTGCCCGGTTTATCCTCATCTAACACTAATTCCCACCATTTATCCCTATATCTTCTCCATTCTGAAAGTTCATGAACACTATGGGGGTTAAGGAAAAAGCCGTAAGACTCAGCATGATGCAATAGCGAGGCAAGATCCTTATCTAAGTCAATCTTCCTAATCTGCCTTTTTCTAAGAGAAGCACTAAATAAATCATATGCTGCTTGCCTTTCCATGATTACGTCGGTACCGTTGCTGGCTTCTTCAGGCTTCGGCAGCACGTATCGGCTGAGCCCGCTTCTACGGTCACTCAGGGCGCGGAGCAGAGCGTTTCGCCTCTTCTCTTTATTTTCGCCGTCCTTCCAGCTGCAGGACCCGAACCCCAACGCAGCACCCCTCTCGCCTTAGGCTCGGATGAAGTCCCTGTTTTCGGGCGCCAGTTGTTGGACAGAGCCACGGGAGACAAGACTCATGCTATCATGATCATCAAGTCTCAGTTTATTGTGACAGATTACACAGTTTATATATGTTCGTTAATTAGCTCATACATATTGCAAAAGCCGAGCTCATGATTGGTTGCTATGTGACTTGTACTATTGTTATAAACGAGCACAATAGGCTGTCAAATCCAATTAAAAGGATTTATTAATAGCAGAAAGCGAAAGCAAACCAGCGCGCGCTGGGCGGCAGTCGTTTCAACTACCGCGCCTAGCTCTCCGTTTCCCCCCCACTTATTGGGTTGTCTCTTCCGGATGTGTGACGCTCTGGTGACGCTCCGGTGTCTCTTCTGCGCAGGCGCACCCTGTTGTTAGGTGGTTGTTCTCTGCCTCTTGATGGCGCCAGTGGTCTTCTTTAAGGTTGTCTCTGCGACCTGGAAATTCCCTCAAAAACAAGAAATGTTATCTCTAGGCACGTTTACATGTTTTGCCAAGTCTGTAACGGAACTATCCTTGAAACATATCTATTTGCTTAGGTGTTTGGGTGCCTAGCAGCAGCTTTTTCAAAACAGTTCTAACTCCCTAAAAAGTTCGTAACGAAGTCGTCCTTGAGAGATAGTCACTGGAATGCATGAGATAGACACTGGAATGCCTGACAAGATGAGAACATGTTCAGACAAGTAAAAACTCTAATTAAAACTCTATTCTGTGAATATGAGAGACTCTATATGAACAAAAAGGCCTTATTTTCCTAACAATATCCCCCCTTTTTATTTTAACCTCCTTTTTGTTCATTAAAGCGTTCTAATTCTCTCTTGCTCAATTCTAAATACTCTTCAGTCTCTACTTCGCTAAGTGGCTCATACTTTGGCTTTACTATCATTAAATGTGCAGCTTCTAACCTGTTTTTCACTAGTGTAATAAGTTTGCTAAGAATACATGGTCCAAAAGTAAGTATTAGAATTAGTAAAATTACTGGTCCTGCAAGGGTGGATAATAGAGTGGTCAGCCAGGGAGAATATGTAAACCAGGATTCATACCAACTTTGCTGGGATTCTCTTTCTCTTTTTCGTTGTTCTATTTGTTTGCGTAACTCAGCCATCGTGTCTTTTACAATACCTGTGTGATCTACATAAGCGCAACATTCTTCTGGTAAAGCAACACATAGTCCCCCTTGCTGTAAGAACAACAAATCTAATCCCCTTCGGTTTTGGAGGACTACCTCAGAAAGGGATTTTACTGATTTAACTAGTTCACTTATGGCTTTATCTATTCTACTTAGATCCTCATCTACAGATGTGCGCAGAGCTTTCATACCTTGGGTTTGACTTACCAGGGAAGCGACCCCTGTTCCGACTCCCGCTCCTCCTATGCTGAGCAAGATTGCTACCGTTAGTGCTGTAAGTGGTTCTCTCTTAACCAGGTAGTGTTCAGGGGTCTTTTGATGTTCTAACACGTATTCTTTTGGGTGGTATACGATTCTGGGGATTATTAGAACTTGAATGCAGAAGTCTGAATTATTAAAGGCTTTTACCGATAGGCAGGGTGTAACTCCAAGTTGTTGACATACCCATTTAGTATTGACTGCTGGCATAAGCCAATCAAAAGGCTTGTCTGTTCTGCTAATGCTCATTGTTGTGTTGCAGAGGTGTCGCATATCTGCAGGAACTTTTCCTACGCATCTTCCTTGCCCACTAACTTGGGACAAGATAATGCCTGGAACATTATCTCCTTCTTTTTTCCAGAGACACTCTTTTGGATTTGTACCATTTATTTCCCTTGCCTCGGATGTAATCCCAATAGCTTCATAAAAGGGTGGATTTATCATATAGCAAAGCCAACATCCTTTAGTTAGGTTAGGATGGGTATGATTCAGAACCCCAAAAGTAGCTTGCATGATTTTCCATAAAGTTGTATACTTCTGCACTAATAACTGAGGTTCTTGATTACCTTTGTCTATAACATTATCTCTGGCTTTATTACTTTCTTTTAAGTCATTGCTTATTACTGGGTTTGGGCCTATAGGGCTAGGGTCATGTGGCGCTACTTCTTTTTTTATTTGAATCAGATTTCCCGGATCATGTCCTTCTATCCAATGCCTAACTCCCCATGTTTTGCCTATTAACCACCCAGAATCGCTTGGTTGAGTGACATTTAGGTAAAGAAAGGTGCAGTTCCCAAGTAAGTTTTTCCCAGTCCAAGGCCACTCTCGTGGTCGTTTACATCCTACTGGTCCATGTCCTACCTTTAAATATTTGTCTAATCCCCCACCCGGAGCCCACGCTGATGCTATTGTTTCACAGCCCCAATAGGCACAATAATAATGTTTGGGGTAATTACAGTATTGCTTCCCTGGGTTTGAAGCGGGGCACATATAGAAGCTTGTTAAGTTTAACAGTCGCCCGCATTTTAAATTCCGAGTTAAATCACAGATCCCAACTTTGAAGCTCGGTGCTCCAGGTCCCGTTATTGTTTGTAAAATATGACGGGTATCGTGATCCTCCCATCTGCTTAAGGTCCATTTAAAGGGTTCATGTGAATTAACTGTAGCACTCTGAAGGGGAAACCATACAAACATAAAAACCCATAGGATTGAGTGATACGCACTGCAGGGGAGGATGTTACTTATCATGCTCAGTTTTACATTCCCATTTTCCCCCATTCCGTTGTCACCATTCTCATACTCATGATGATTTACGTTCTCTTTCAAGGTTTGGGAGGGCCCCTCATCCCCACTATCTACCTCTCTGTCTCGCCTGTCAACTTGGTTGCTACAAGTTACAGGGCAAGCCATCTTCCCGACAGCAGAGATATTCTTCAGGGGTGGGATCGTTCCCTCTCTCCCACTTTGATCTCCGGGAGATCCAATTTTTTTGTATTCAACTGTGGAGTGTCGCACCTGAGTTTTTTAACTAATTTGCGACACTTAACCTGGACTATATCCGTGAGAAACGGACCCAGGGGCTCGTTGGAATGGTAACAGTGGAATTCAGGGTTTATTCCCTTTACGAAAACCTCCCACCACTCAGGGGATCCTTTAGTCAATTCCCGAGTGGCAACCTTGTAATTTAGTACTTCAGATGTCAATTTGCGCTGCTCCAGCCAGCAGCGTTGACATACACTTTTTGGAGCTCTCCCCTTTCTGCAGTGAGCCCACCACAATCCTTTACAGATTTTGCAGGAAAAACAGGCAAAAGGGTAACAACGACAATCTAACCAGCTACACCTTACTCTAATACTTTGATGTTCAGCGTGGCCCTCCCCTTCCCAAGGTCTCTGTTCTTTTTCAAGTCGGATGAACCGATAGAAGGGCTGCTGGGCTGAATCCTCTAGACGCTTACAGTATCCTGGAGGTTTTGTTTCTCCAACTAGTTGTACTTGCAGTTCCCAGTTATCTCCAACCCAAATGTCTTTAGAGCTGATAGAGCTCATGAAAATTATTTGTAAGTTCTCTTTACTGTTAGCTTTAAATCCCCCGGCTTCCCGTCAATTTTCCAGCTCGCTTCTTTGGAAGCTGTATGAAATCGAGTTGGATCCACTGGCCCCTTTATTCTGCTAGCATGAGTCCATCCCTTCTCTGCTGTACGGACTGCAGAGTCAGTGGTGATTAAAACCAGGTATGGTCCGTCCCACTTTGGGGCGATCGAATCTTCCTTCCAGCTCCGGATGAGGACCCAGTCGCCGGGTTGTACCTGGTGTAACACAAGATCTAGGGGTGGTCTTTGGGCCCACATCCCTTTTTCCCATAACTGTTTTTTATATTTCATTAAAATGGTTAAGTATTTATTAATACTTTGATCAGTAATATTAGGATTGGTTTGAACTTTTTCTAGGGAATAGGGCATCCCATATAGCATTTCAAATGGGGATAGTCCTATATCAGCTCGTGGCTGAGTTCGAACATTTAATAATGCCAACGGCAAACATTTTATCCAGGATAATTTAGTTTCTAGTGTTAATTTGGTGAGTTGTTTCTTAATTTCCCCATTCATTCTTTCTACCCTTCCCGAACTCTGTGGATGCCAGGGAGTGTGTTGTTCCCATTTTGTGCCCAGAGCTTCTGCTAGCATTTGTGTTATTTTTGAAGTGAAATGGGGGCCTTTATCAGAGTCTATCGTTTCTGGGACCCCATATCTAGGTATTATTTCTTCCAGCAAGGCTTTTGTTACTGTCCGAGCTGTTTCTCTGGCAGTGGGGATTGCTTCTACATAATGTGTTAAATGGTCCACTATAACCAAAAGATATTTTAGTCTCCCTATCTTGGGGAGCTCAGTAAAGTCTACTTGTAAATTTGAAAAGGGCCTCTTTGCCACTGGCCTCCCACCCAGGGGTAGTTTCCTTAGGTTTCTTCTGTTTACTCGTAGACAGGTTGGACAGCTTCTAGTAATCCCTTTCGCTAAGTCATGTAGGCCCACTGTCATATAATGGGTGGCAAAGTGATCCACCAGTCCCTGAGCGCCCCAGTGTGTTCTCTGGTGTAATTTACTAAGCATCCGCTGGGCTATGGCTCTAGGTAAAACCTCCCTCCCATCCTTTAACAGCCATTTCCCTGATTCCTCTTTTATTCCCAATTTTGTAAGCTTCTCCTGTTCTTCTATTGTAAATATAAGCTTATCCTGGGTAGTAGACCCAGGGTTCTTTGGGGTATCTACAAGGTCCTTCCTAATTCCCTCACTTAAGGCTAATGTCTTAATAATTGCAGCTTTCTTTGCCTCATAGTCTGCCGCATTGTTACCCCTACTCCGGTAATCCATTCCCCGTTGATGCCCTTTTAAATGGACCACTGCTATCCTGGTAGGGCCTCTCAAAGCCCTCAGGAGGGCTATTATTAGTTTCTGATGGATTAAGTCCTTTCCCTGTGAATTTACGAGGCCTCTCTCTTCCCATAATTTCCCAAAAGTGTGCACCACCCCGTATCCATATTTAGAATCTGTATAGATGGTCCCCTCTTTTCCTTTTAATAGTTCCAAGGCTCTTAGGATAGCGTATATCTCGCAGGCTTGGGCTGACCATGTTTTGTCTAGGGGTCCAGATTCGATTACCTTTAAATCAGCCCCCCCCACTATGGCATATCCTGATCTCCTTTGCCCCTCAACTACTCTGGATGATCCATCAACAAACAATTTTTCCCCAGTCTCTAATTCTTCTTCCTCCAGGTCAAGTCTAATTTTGGTTTGTTCTTCTATAGTAATTACACAGTCATGTATCAGTGATTCAGTTTCGGGCTCTCCGAAGAGGAAGGAGGCTGGATTTTGTAATGAGGTGGTTTCTAAAGTGAAATTAGGGGTTTCTAATAGAATCCCCTCATATTTTAGGAGCCTGGCGTCGGAGATCCATTTGTCTGCCTTTTGTTGCATTACACTCCATATGTTATGTGGAGTTAATACCTTCAGAGTGGCATTAAAGGTGATCTTCCTTGCTTCTTCTACTAACTCCGCACAGCCTGCAATTATTTGTAAACAGCCCGGCCATCCCCTGCTTACAGGGTCTAAGATTTTAGACAGATATGCAATAGGTTTCTTTTTCCCCGCCCAGTCCTGGGTAAGTACTCCATAAGTTACTCCATCTGTGATATTAACAAATAAAAAGAAGGGCCTCTTTAAATCTGGGAGGCTTAGGACTGGAGCATGGACCAGAGTTTCTTTTAATTCTTGGAATTTAGATTTTTCCTCCTCTGTCCACTTGAGGTGCCCGTCTTGGGTAAGTTTTTGATACAGAAATCTTGCCTTCCCGCTATAGTTCTCAATCCACTGCCTACAATATCCTGTAAGTCCTAATACCTGACGAATTTATTGTTTACTTTGCGGTAGAGGCAGAGATAGGATTGCTTGTACTCTATCTGGATCAATTCTCTTTTCTCCCTTTTTCAAATAATGTCCCAGGTACCTAACTTCTTCTTCCACAAATTGTAGTTTTGCTTTAGAGACTTTTAATCCTTTTAGTCCCAGGAAATTCAATAGTTTAATACTTTCCTTCCGGACTTTGTCTTCTTCTTTACCTGCTATTAACAAATCATCCACATACTGAACTAGCTTTACCTCTGGGTCTGTTTTATAGTCTTGCAAAATTTGTTCCAGAGCTTGCCCGAATAAATTAGGTGATTCCGTAAAGCCTTGTGGAAGTACCGCCCACCTGAGTTGCTGTCGCCTCCCCGTGTCAGGATCTTCCCATTCAAAGGCAAAATAATCTCGACTGGATTCGTCCAGAGGGCAGGCCCAAAAGGCATCCTTCAGGTCTCTTACACTATACCACTCATTTTCAGGTCCCAGTTTGCTTAAAAGAGTATAGGGATTTGCCACTACTGGGAATCGGGCTACAGTTCGCTTATTAATTTCCCTAAGGTCGTGCACCAATCGATAGGATCCGTCTGCCTTTTTTACCGGGAGTATAGGGGTGTTAAAAGGCGACATACAAGGCTCTAGCAGTCCTTGGTTTAACAGCCTTTCAACCTCAGGTTTTAACCCTCTCCTCCCTTCTAGTGAAATTGGATACTGTTTTATTCTTACCGGGATTTCGGGATTTCTGATCTTCACGGTAAATGGGGTTATATTTAATTTGCCCACAGTCCCTGGATTATACCACACTTCGGGGTTTATTTTCTCTTCATCTTCTAAACAGAGGGAACAAAGTCTGATCTTTAATTCCTTCTCTACCACCTCAATTTGAACTCCCAATTCGACAATTAAGTCTCTCCCTAACAAATTGTAATCTGCTTCAGGAACTAATAGGAAGTCACCCAACCCCACTTTAGTTCCCGATTCCACCACCACCCCTTTAATAATTTGTACTTCAAAAGGTTCCCCCTTAGCCCCTATTACCGTGGCTGTCTGTTTTGACAAATTACAGCCCTGAGGCAGAAATTGAATAGTAGATCTTTCTGCCCCTGTATCGACCAGGAAATCTATTTCCTGGCCCTGGGGACCCACCTTCAATTTTATCAAGGGCTCTTTCTGATGTTTCCTGGTCCCCATAAAATAGAGCCCCTGACTCCCCTATTCGATTTTGAACTCCTCCTCGTCCCTTAGCCTCCTCCTGCACTCCCTCTTGAAATGTCCCTTCTTACCGCAATAATAGCATACCCTTTCTCCTACCTTTCCCTTGTCACCCCCCCCCTTCCGAGTGACTCTCTTTTGTTCTTCCTCTACCCGCCTGCTTTCCCTCACTGCAGCAACCATCATTTTCACCTGTCTCTTCTGACTTTCATCCTCTCTGCGGACATAAACCTTCTGCGCCTCTCGCAATAATTCTGCTAAATCCCTATCCTGCCAATCATCCATTTTCTGTATCTTCCTCCTGATATCATCCCAAGATTTAGAGACAAACTGGACTTTGAGAATTGCCTGTCCCATTGGGTTATTCGGGTCTAATCCCGAGTACAGCTGGAAACTTTTCCTTAACCTCTCTAACCATTCAGTGGGGGTTTCATCCTTCTTTTGTCGGTCGTTAAATGCTTTATTTATATTCTGGCCCCTAGGAACGGACTCTCTTATGCCATCAATTAATATGGTTCGAAAGTCCTGCATATTAGCTCTATGGGCCGCATCCTGGTTATTCCAATTAGGATTCTGGAGAGGCCATTTGGTGTCGGCTGGCTGCTGGGCATGCGCGGGTAGGGCATCCCAGGCTCGCATTCCAGCAACTCTTATCATGTTCTTTTCCTCGGCCGTGAATAAAATGTTAAGTATAGCTTGTAATTCCTCCCAAGTGTATATATTAGGACCTAAAAATTGATCCACCCGCTCTGCCACACCCAGGGGGTCTTCTAGCAAATTTCCCATCTCCTTCTTAAAGTCTCTAACATCCCCCGAACTTAAGGGCACCGAAATAAATCCAATCCCCGGCTGTGGTCCCCCCATCGGCATTTCCCTTAAGGGAAATAGTTTGCCTTGCGTCTTACTCCGGGTAAGAGGACCACGCGAGCCTGAGGGTTGATCAGAGTCTGAGTCTGATTCTTCCTCATCCGATTGTGGAGGAGGAGGGGGTGCATTTGGTGCAGGGGGAATGTAGGGCGGGGGTGCAATAATTACTTCTTCCGCTCGCCCCTTCTTTTTCTTTCCCCCTGAAACCTCCGAGAGTTTAAACACGAGCACCTCCGGCTTTTCTATCCAGACTTGGGCATAGGCACTCTCCTCCAGGTTAGAAGGTTGTTTAGCGTGTACCCAACCATTCAACAGTTGCTTTACCCAGTCCTCTGAGGACCCAAAGATGGGCCAAAACACTCCTTTAGAAATCTCTTGTCCTCCCCATACTTCTACGCAATAGTGTATCATCTTTGCCTTATCCTTCCCAGGTGCCCCTGGAAAGTGCTCCCAATTTGTTAGCATAAACCCTAAGGGACTCTCCTTAGGAATTGGGGGAAGTTTTACCCCCACCGGGGAGGGGGATTTATCCTTGCTTCTCCCCTGCCCCATGTCCTCCGGAGTACCTTCAATCACTCACGACAGCACAATCGCTTCCCCTGGTTCGTGGCCCAGGCCCTCGCGGGCTCTGGAAAACGCACTACTGAGGGCCCACACTCGCTTGGAGAATCCGGCTGCCAGTCCTCCTCTCACACACACACACACTCGCCGTACTCCGGGATCCCGAATCCCGCCCGAACGGATCCCCTTTATACTCACGCGTCCTGCGTCTTCGTCCGGACTTTTGTGCACAAAAATTACGGGGTACCCTGGGCCCGCTTCCCTTTCTTTGCTTTCGCTCTCTAGGCTTTTAGGTTCGTCGGTCGGGATGAGGGTAAAAACCCCGGTCTGAGTCCGCTCAAGGGAGCGGAATCGTGGCGCCCCTCTCAGAGAGAGGTTCCCCAGATCCCGATCCGAGTCACGGCACCAAATTGTTATAAACGAGCACAATAGGCTGTCAAATCCAATTAAAAGGATTTATTAATAGCAGAAAGCGAAAGCAAACCAGCGCGCGCTGGGCGGCAGTCGGCTCAACTACCGCGCCTAGCTCTCCGTTTCCCCCCCACTTATTGGGTTGTCTCTTCCGGATGTGTGACGCTCTGGTGACGCTCCGGTGTCTCTTCTGCGCAGGCGCACCCTGTTGTTAGGTGGTTGTTCTCTGCCTCTTGATGGCGCCAGTGGTCTTCTTTAAGGTTGTCTCTGCGACCTGGAAATTCCCTCAAAAACAAGAAATGTTATCTCTAGGCACGTTTACATGTTTTGCCAAGTCTGTAACGGAACTATCCTTGAAACATATCTATTTGCTTAGGTGTTTGGGTGCCTAGCAGCAGCTTTTTCAAAACAGTTCTAACTCCCTAAAAAGTTCGTAACGAAGTCGTCCTTGAGAGATAGTCACTGGAATGCATGAGATAGACACTGGAATGCCTGACAAGATGAGAACATGTTCAGACAAGTAAAAACTCTAATTAAAACTCTATTCTGTGAATATGAGAGACTCTATATGAACAAAAAGGCCTTATTTTCCTAACACTATTATCTTAAAAGTATCTTTATGATCGATACATGCCTGTCCAGCTGGCCTTGCAGTTAGAACAGCTTAGTACTTCTTTGTTCTTCTCTATCTATTTCTACATACCAAGCAGTTTCAATATCCTGCTTTCTGCACACCATCTAGTCTTCAGGGTCATGCGAACTTTGCAGCAGTCACGTAGCCCTCCCTACTTGGATTAATTTTACAGTATCATGTCCCCTGTTGTACAACCATTCTTCTGCCAAGCTCTCTTCACCAGAGCTGTGTGAGGCACTGGCTCCTGCAGCCGTGAGCTGACAAGCTGTCCCTGCCTCCCGCTGGCCTCGGCTCCCCTGGCACAAGTGCCGTGCCCGAAGGACGCTGCCCTGTGCTCCAGCCTGCCGAGCAGCCCGGCTCCCTGCCCCGGTGCCCAGGGTGCTGCACACACTGCTGACCTTTGCCAGGAGTCGCAGGGCAGCGGCACAAGAGTGGGAATGCTGAGCCAGGCCAGCGGGCCTTGGCTGCCCTTGGCCTTTCTCTCCTCGGGCAGACTCCAGAGGGCCAATGCCTCCAGGCTGGGCTGTGCCCAGCAGGGCTCCGCTTGCCCTCGGGAGCAGCCGGCTGCGCTTGGGCTCTGAGAGCGGAGGATGCGCCCGCTGCCAGCAAGAGGCACGCAGGGCCGGGCTGTGCCTCCTGCAGCTACCAGGGCCTCCTTGCAGCCTGGCCCTGCCGAGGCTCAGGCTGCTCCGGGCTCTGCCAGGGCTCTGCTGCGGCTCCACGCCGGGCAGGGCCGGGCCCGCTCTCAGCTCACACTCGCTGACAGCTCTGCACCGCAGGAGACCTTTCAGAGCACCTCTCTGATCTTTCTGCTTTCTCCGCTGAGCGAGGCTCTCCTCCAGCCAAAGACATTGCCCTTCACGATACAAATCCAAGTGGCAGGCACCCAAATGCTCTGGAGTCACAGCTGAAGGCCTGCATCTGCACAGGATGTTTTGATTGCACCACTTGCCCTTTGCTTTTTCCTGCAAATGCCATTGCCCTTTCTGCCTCAACTAGAAATACTACAGCTGGCCAAAAGCTGCCTAGTTGGCCATATTCCCAAGACAGTGTGGTCTGGAGAGGATGAATGAAGAAGAGCCCTCCCCTACTTAAAAACAATACTAAAGAAGCCATAAGTGTGACTTAACACCCATAAAAAACTACTGGTAATTCAGAAGGAAATGTTGAGTTCTCTGAAGGGGTCAGAAAGAGGGCAGTCTTCCAAGTGAGTTTATTTTTCAGAAATTTTATTTAATGAAAATCCTTGTATACAATCTTATTCCAGAAAACTCTTCAACAATCCTACTCTACCAATCCTACGCCACAATCATATTCTACAATCCTTTTCTACAAAACTCTTCAACAATCCTACTATACAATCCTACTCCACAATCCTATTCTACAAAACTCTTCAACAATCCTACTCCACAATTCTCCTCTACAATCCTATTCCACAAAACTCTTCAACAATCTTACTCTACAATCCTATTCCACAAAACTCTCCAAAAATCCTACTCTACAATCCTCCTCTAAAATCCTATTCTCTAAAACCTTATCAACAATCCTCCTCCTATAATCCTCCAGTCCTCAAAATTCCTTGTGGTGATGACATCTCTACTTGGTTGTTACATTCTTCTCTGCTGCATCCTCTTCAGGACGGTGATAAGTGGTGCCAGGATGGATACTGGCTTGGCTGATGTTACAAATGGATGCTGTCCAAAGGGAAAAAAAAACAACAAAGAACAGTGAACCATGACCTTCCAAGCTCAGTGCCTCACATACTCCATCAGGATTCCTCTAGTTCCTAGTAAGACCCAGAAAGGAAAACAATGGGACCATCTGCTCCTCAGATGTCATGTGCAGGACCTTGCCATCACAGGCAAACCCGGCCCAGAATCCCACTCATCCATTTATTCTGGTTTCTCCATCTCGCTGGGATTTTTGCCCTGCCAGTGCTCTAGAAATGGTGCTTTCTCTCCCTGGAGTTTCTTCCTTTCAAGAAGCTCCAATGACTCCCATAGGTCCCTGTCTTGTGCTAATTTCCACAGGCACACAGAGCAGTGCCTGCCTTTCCATGCCCTGCCCCTCCTGTGCTGCATGGCACCTTCCTTCCCAGCAGGGCCAGCCGAGTGGCGCTGGGTCCTGCAGTTCCCTCTCTGCCACACAACCTGGCAGTCAGCCTGGGCCAGTTCCCCTCTGCCTGAGCGTGCCAGGCAGCAGATGGGGCTGGGACAAGTCCCTCTCAGCTCTCCCTGTTTGTGTGCCAGAAACCTCTAAGGGTGGGGTGGGGGGCACAAACCAGGGCCCCTCAGAGGCTCACAGTGAGTCCCTCACAGCCCCTCCTGCCCACAGCCAAATCTCTCCAGAGTGCTCTGCCAGGACTGGCAGCCGTGGCTTCCTCCACCACCATTTCATGTCTCTCTACAATGCTCTACATCAATTCTTTTGCTGTTAGGTAAAACAGAATACACCACCAAATTAAAAAACAGGGCAACAGAAAGAATCAGAAAATAGAACACCTGTCCTGTTTTCTGCAGAGAGAGGTGGAAGTATTCAGTTTTGTGAAGAACGGGACTCAGGGAGACTTTATCGCCACTTTGCAAGACTTCAGAGTGGCTTTGAAGAAAGTGGGGGACACCGTTTTTAACAGGGCCAGTTACAATAGAATGTGGGCAAATAGTTTCAAACACAAAGGGGATCTAATCAGAGTAGGTCTAAGGAAGACCTTGTTTACTCAGAGCAGGGTGCCACCCTGGCACAGGCTGTCCCAAGAGCTTGTAGGTGCCCCATCCCTGGAACTATTCCAGGTCAGGTGGGAAAGGGCTCTGAGCAACCTGATCCCTCTAAAGATGTCCCTGCTCATTGCAGGACACTTGGACCAAAGGACATTACAGAGCCCTGCCAGCCCAGCCCAGTCTAGCACTCGTCAGCATTTTCATTTGAAGAGCACCAAGAGTGGAGGTGAGGAGGAAGGGGGCTCATCTGAGGCCTCGGACCTTGGTGGAGGAGGAGCCCATCCCTCGCACACTGTTTCACCTCAGCCCCTTGGCATTTTACCTGCAGCAGCTCGTTGGCAGACCAGCGCCGCTCCTCGTCTCTCTGCAGGCAGCAGCTCAGGAAGTCACGCAGCAAAGCCGAGAGGAGCTTGGGCTGCTGCAGCTGTGGCGTCCCTGCTGTTGCTATCAGGAATTTAGTCTGGAGAAACAGGAAACACAAGGCTCCACCTGCTTCTTTCCCATCTCTAACTGCCCTCCCAGAACCCATTGTTTAACCTCTCTTCTTCAGTGGCAGTTTCTGCCCTGGCAGAGACCCAGAGATTACTTTTCTTTACCAACAAAAAAACAAATTCTGATGCAGCCACAGCTTTTCCATCATCCCGCAGATCTTGCCTTGGCAGCCAATTGCATTGACTGACCTAGTTAGTTGGGAACTACATCAGAAAAAGCACATTTGCTTCTCTGAGGATTCACACCAGCTTGGCAGCTTTTTTGGAAGGGGGACTTTGCTATGTTAACTCTTTCCAAGGATTAGGACATGAAAGGCATCTCTGCAGTGCTTGTGGGTCCCTTCAGCCCAGTTGCCATGAAACAAAACTTTCAAAGTTTTTTTTCCTGTTCTTGAAAACAATGGTAATTGGAAGAAGAGAAAGGAAATCCATCAGTTAATCCCCCGGTAAGGAAACAAACATTTATAATCTCATATTCAACACAGACACATTAAGGTGCATGCACAAATGTATGGGGATGAAAATGCCTGCTTGGGCACACAGGAGCCACCTGCAGCTCTGTCTCTCAGCAGTCTGAAAATTTCAGCTTCCCTTATGCAGCAACAGAAAAACTTTTCCTGCTCCAAAGATGGAGAGGTGCCATCCCTGTGGACACCCTCTGCTCATTTAGCTACACAAGTCAATGCATGAATGGAAGGCCCATCCCAGAAAATGCCAGGAAACAAACAGGAGGTTTTGGCAGGCTCTCCCTCTCACCAGGCCCTGGCTTGGTGATGTGGAGAAGATGGCTTGGGTTATGAGAGAAACAGTCACTAAGTGTTTCAGCAACACTGCACAAGAAGCAGAAGAGACTCTGTGGCCCTTGCAGCCTCATGTTCAGGTTCCAGGCATGTTTCTCAGTGTGCAGAAACTGCACAGGGGATGCAGTTCCTCACTAAAACCACTCTTTTAGAAACTCTGTTAGGTTTGGCTTTCTTTCCTTCATTTCTGGAAGTATAGCACCAATTCTAAGATGCTTGTTTCCTTTTATTGTGGCCATCTACACAGACCAAAGAACTGGAACCACTTACAACCCAAAGGAAAGTATTGCCTGAGCACGGGGTTTGTTTGCATGTGGTATAGCTTGAGTTCCACACTGATGCAACCAAAACTACAGCAGATGCTGATGTGTTGCAGGGACATTTTAAGGACGGGACCTTGGTGGCAGTAGTTCCAGCAGATGGCAATGGGATTTTGTCCAATGGCATGCAGAACAGAGGGCAGGTGAGAAAGACAAGCGGGATCAGTGAGTATTTGCTCCTTACCGTGGCAGGACTTCGGCTCCAGTAGGGAACTTTCTGTTCTATCATTTCGATTCCCACAATTCCAAAAGACCATATGTCCACTTTGGGGCCATATGGTTGACGCATCACCACTTCAGGCGCCATCCACCAAGGAGTCCCGGCTACCGAGGACGGTCTATTCTTCCCAGGGCTGAGCTCAACAGAGATGCCAAAATCAGCTAAGGGGAAAGCAAAATACTGCTTTTATTTGAATTCTGTGCAATTAGGAAACCAAGCAAAAGAATTGCCCAGTAGAACTTTGAGAATGTGCTGTTGAATCTCCTGGACAACTGTCCCTGCTCTGTTTCCTCAGGATTTTAGCCAAATCCCCACATTTTGTATACTGCCTTCAGCAGTGGCTTTTGTTCTATGGAAGCTTTAGACTTGTTGCTCCCTCCCTCTGCAATGGACACACACAGAGCAACACCACTCTTGACTGCTTGTTCCTTGTCATACCTCTGTGCACCTTGCAACCGTGTCATCAGCTCAGAGCAGGGGGTCCCCGCACTGCCACCAGCACCATTCCTGGGGAGCTGGCAGCCACTCAAAGCAGTCCCTCACCCCACATCCCTGAAAGCTGCACCTGACCAGGAATATACTGACCCAGCTTGACAGAGCCGTCGGTTCTGAGAAGGATGTTGTTGCTCTTCACGTCTCTGTGGATCACTTGGTTTGAGTGAAGAAAAGCCAATCCTTGCAAGCACTGAGAGAGTCAACAGAACCAGGAGGGACAAACCCAGTGATTTCATCACACCAGAAAAGAAACAGAGACTCTAAAAGGTTCCCATTCCCTAGGAGAATGGTGAGTAATGGCAGAACACAGTGCCATTGAGAGGAAGATTTACTGCTCCAACACTTGCAGAGCAGGACCTTTCTAAGGAAAGGCATGTCAGCTTTTGAAAGAGCAACAGCACCTGCTGTTGTAGACTGTCCCCTGCAAACCAGCCAGGATGACTGCTGCTGCAGTGGATGTGCTCAGAAGCAAAGAGCATTTTGGCTGCACTAGTATCCTTTTTAGCTGAGGACTGAAAGTAATTAGTCTCTCTTTTTTCCTTTTCTGTACATTTCAAATCCTGCTACCAGCACCTTGCTTCTACAAGTGAGGAATGCAGTGAAGACAGGCAAAAGTTTAGGGAGGCAAGATGGAGAACAGCAGATACAAGAGGCAGAGTGAGAATACAACAGCAGGAGATAAGAGTACAAGAACTGAGTAGAGTGAGTGCAGGGGCACTCCAGGCATTTCACTGGAGATGCTTTTACGTGCCCATAGCATACCAGCAACGCAGAAGCAAAGTTTGGCACATGAAACCTCTCCTGTTCTGAGCCCCTATTTCTCAGATAATCCTGCCCAAACCCTTGGAAGCACAGGTGGGCTTGCTGACCTCCCGACTGATGACTGCTATCTCGATTTCAGTCAGGAAGGTCTTCCTGATGACATCGCTCAGAGCGCCTCCATCCATGTACTCCATGACCAGCCAGAGTTCCTCACCCAGAAGGTGGCTGAAGGAAAGAAACAAGGGCGTGAAGATAAACATGCATGGCTAGGTTGATTTTTTGCTTCCAGGCTTCTTGTTTCCAAGGCCCTTTGTGACAAGGACAGAATAAAAGGAATAGACATTCCCTCCTGGCTGTGCTTTGTTTGCAATCTGTGCAGTCTCAGGGAGAAAGGCACAGCTGTGAAAAAGGAGATGTCTTAGATGGCCAGCAAGTGAAAAGTGTGGTTTAGTAAGAGCCCAGATCAAAAGCCTGTCACGTGTGGTGTTTCTGGAAATAAGCACCTAGTCTTCTTGGCATGCATAGCAAAGAAAAAGAGGGGCAACAATCCAAGGGAAATACACTTTAGGATGGTTCATCATTCAGCATTGAAGAAACTTTAAAAAATCAATCCCAAAAGAATGTGGAGGCAGTGAACATAGAATGTATTAACTTCGTATGATACAGCTGATCCCGGTTTTGAATAATTTTGGAATAATTTTCAAACTATGTGTGCCAGGGAAGACTCATGCAGACAAGATGCACTTTCTTCTCATCCATTGCAGATGAGTAGAGAAATATTAATACATTATAATTAACAGCTCTACTTTCTAGAAGTGTCCAAAGTGGATTTTTAACCTCTCGTGTTTGCAGTATGTACATGCATATTCACAGGATAAGACCATGGCCACTCACCTGTCTAAATAATTCACAACACTGGGACTCCTCTGCTTCTTCATGATTGTGATTTCATTAACGGTTAGTTGCTTCCTCTGCCGTCCCTTAAGGCTTATTTTCTTTATGGCCACCTAAAATGACACTGAAAATCAGTAACTTGAGAAGCTGGTGGCACAAGGCCACAAGGCACATGGAGCAAGTGATTTTGCAATGACACAGTTGAGCTGTGCCAAACTGCCTTGTGATTAGGCATTGCAGTAATTAGGAAATGACATTGCAATAGCCCATTTCTCCACTCCCTTGGGGGCCAGTTACAGGACACGTGGCCACTGAGGTTTTGCCGTGAACACTTGGTGACACTGGTGTCTCAACTATCACCCACAAACCTCTGAGCCCACTCCCTGCTGCTTTGTATGGGATTCAGAAGAAGTAATCCATGCCTTAATACTCTGTGGCTACATCTTGGGCTATGGGCAGGGCTTCGAGTTTCTAGGGACGCCTCTTCGATCTCTCCCTATGTGCAGTTCCCAAGTGCAGCACTGCAGGTGGCTAAAGAACTACCAGTAACTTTCAGATGTATTTGCTGGCAACCAGAAGTGAGAATTCAGGACTCTGAAGCTGTAGCCCCAAAGAGCAGTGAGATGCTCTAAGGCACCACCTTTGTTTTAGCAATTGAGAGCGAGTGAGCACATCCTTCTCTGAAATGAACTGCTGCCCTGCGTGACTTCCTTCTGGCAGCTGAAAAGGACAAAGACTGTCCCCAATGTATTTTGCAGGCTGGTACCAGTCTGTGTTTCTTGTGCCTCTTCAGCACAGCTCGACCCAAAGCTCCAGCCACAGCTGCTCGCACCAGAGGGGAAAGGCCTTGAGTGCAGCAGAGTCTGTGGGGGATGTTGACATTTACCTCTCCTCCTGTGGCTTGGTTGAGTGCTCTAACCACAGATCCAAAATGCCTAGAAACAAAACAGAAGCAGAGAAAGGAGAAGCTGTTTATTTCTTAGAGTGAAAGCTGGCCCACACAGGAGATCTCTGCTGTAAATGCCTAAAACCTGCAGGATGCAGGAGGGCTCTGCCAGAAGGCAGATGATGCATTTTCCTCTCAAGTGCATGGGCAGCGCCTGGGCTGGTTGCAGAAGTGCTGGGGTTTACTGCCACAGCTCCTAAAGGGAATTTATTCTTTCATCTTGCATTTCAGTTTCTAAACTCTGTGGTTCCTATTATGAGCATGGAGCATTTCCTTCCAAGAACAATGGATTGAATGAAAAGCTCCTGGTAACTGTTATCTCACAGCTTTGAGAGGGGCTAGGTTGCCCTTTAAGGCAAGCAAGATTCTTCTTTATTCATTAGTGTGGCAGTGTGGTTTTGAGACATACAAAAATACTGAAGAAATTAACACAGAGCTGTCCCACACTTGAGAGACAAGGAGATCTTCCAGGTCCTGCTCCTTGATGTATGCAGACTTTGGCAGCATGGAGATGTCTCTGACAATGCCTTCTGAGCACCCTCACAAGTTCTGAGCAGCACTGAAGAGATAGGACAATCTATCTCCAGTGTCTGAACATGTTTGCAGCTGACCTGACTTCACACTGGATAGATATTCCAGTGGAACACCTGATATACCAGTGATATAGCAGAAGAACCCCTGGCCCATGGTTGTGTAGAAGTAAGTGTGGCTGGACTCACCCCTTGCCAATATATTCCATTTCCGTGTATTTCATCTTGGGATTTTCCACGTTCACCATTTTCCCTGAGGGAAACAAAATGCAAGATGCTCACTTTAAAGCAGAGATCCCAGCTTCCAGGAGATACAAAAGGCAGCCCCAGTGTCTGGAGGCAGTCAGCTAGTTACAACAACAGCAACAACATCAACAGGACAGGCAGCCCTGCAGTGCAGATGGCTGGCACAGAGACTGATTGTGTAGAGCCCTTGGAAGAGTTCTCTTGACAGGAAACAAAGCACAGGGAGATGCATTCCCAGGAGAGGAGCACATCTTCTCCAGCTTTCAGCCAAAACATTGCCCAAACAATGCCTTTCCAATTGTAATCCAGAGCAGCTCATGCTATAACCAATGTCGACAGTGCTTTCAGCATCGGGACCCTCACCCTTCATGAGCAGGCTGAGCTCACAGACACCCATCTTGGGGCTAAGGAAGGTTCCAGCCCTGTCCCACCAGCCCTCAGGGACATGGCAGCGACCACAACAAGGCTGGCAAAGCCCAAGCATGAGTACTGACAAGCAATGGGAAGAAGCCACAGGCAGCCTGGGCCCCGTACAAACTGTTGCCCCCATTCAGGACACAACAGGATGGGCTTTGAGATCAGACACACCGAGGTGCAGATCAATGCCCTTTTTGTCCCAACAGATCATGGTAGACACAGAATCCACTGGGCTCTCCACTGGGCTCTGCTCTCAGCCCCACCAGGTCTTATCTGAGAGTTCAGCACTGGCAGCTGTTACGGGCAAGAAGCAGATTCCTTGGGCTGTGCTGCAGAATCCCAGAGGACTTGATGTGTTTTCCTAGAGACGGATCTGAGCAGGGCTTGGGCCAATGGGTAGGATTCTAAGAGTCATGGGAAAGAGTGGGGAAGGTACGAAAAAGTGCCATGGATCTGAGGAATATACCATGCATGGGCTGGAGGCTGTCTCCTGAGAAATGCCTGCAGTACAGATTTATCTGATCAAACCACTTCGATGTGTCTCTCTTGGACACATCTTTAGAAGCATAAAACTAGGATATGAAATACAGATTGTTATAAAAGTATCTGTTTTTTTCTTTGGGGGCACACGGGAAACACCTCCTGCTCTCTATTTCTCCTGCAACCTGATATTCTTTCACAGTAGTTTTTATTGACAAAAATATAGCATTCTCATGAAAAGAAACTGTATATGTAGTAGTGGCAACATAAAATTGTCATAAAAATGACATCAATAAGACATGTGGGGCAGAAGGGCTCCTTCAGGATGGAGATAAACCAACTCCACCAAAAAAAACCCTACAAAGAAACAAACAAAACCAAAAAACCCAGCAAAAAGAAAACCAAAAAAACAACCCCATAAAAAAAATAAACAGGGAAAAAGCAAAAAGCTCCAAACCACCAGCCCCCTAAAGAAAATCCCCAACCAAAAAGACAAAAGTCCAAAACCATTAAAATTCTGTGAAGATTTTTAGCTCTGATGACTGGTTGGAAGTCAGGAGTCTAAGGGGAAATTAGGAAGCTAAAAATTCTCTTTGGTTTGGCCACTAGCATGCAGGACTTGCCTAGCCTTCTGCTGATGCAAGAAAAATCCCTGCTTCAGCCTTTAGCCGAGAGGGAAGCTCAGGCAAACCCAGGCCAGTCCCAGCTGTCTTCAGAGGCAGCAGGAGCACCCAGAGCGCTCTCTCGCTGCCTCGGAGCACAGCACTTCCTCTCGGGAGTCCTAAATGGCCCTGTGACACCAAACTCAGGAGGAACATTTGGTACAGCTCTGCTGACACCTGCACACAATCCACTGACCCTCAGACAAGAAATACACCAGACGTACGGAGCATACGCAGGTACTGCTCCTCAGTCTCCTGGTTCTCAGAAGCCACGTGGAGGGAGATGAAGGAGCTGAGAAGAAGGAGATCACCAAAGGCTGAGATTGAGTTCACAGGTTCCACATCATAGGTTCCTTTAAGTAATGCTGCTGCAGAGCGAGGATTGGGACCAGAGCCCGTGCAGACGTGCTGAAACTGCAGCACTTTTCGAGGAGGGGGAAGTTCCAGTTGTCTGGGACAAATTTGGTGATCTTCACGGCCAGTGTGTTCTTGGAGGTCTTTGGAGGCTGCCTGGTGAGATATCAACACATGCACCTCAAGTCAAACAGAATATAGCAGTCAGAGACAACAGCTTATCCCTCTCAGACAAGAGTGACTGACTGTGAGGAAAGGGAAAGAACAGATTAACAAGGAATACAGACAGCTTGGAAAAGAATGGGGCCTCACAGATTCCTGGAAAACACAATCACCTTCTTCCAGCTTAGCAAAAGCCAAAAGAGACTGTACAAGTGAAAATGTGCTCCGGAAAACTGCAGAACACTTCCACAAGCCAAACACACTTGTCCACAATAGGAAAACATACATAAAAAGCCCTGCCACCTGCAGC
Source organism: Lonchura striata (assembly GCF_050655825.1). Classification (NCBI taxonomy): domain Eukaryota; kingdom Metazoa; phylum Chordata; class Aves; order Passeriformes; family Estrildidae; genus Lonchura; species Lonchura striata. Next base: position 13,678,175 of record NC_140740.1, read on the forward strand.
ACTGCCATGTGTGCCCTTGGCCACGACGCTGCAGAAGCCCAGAGATCGACCTTCCCTGAGCCGAGCAGCCAGAAGCTCAGCCAGAGCCCCCATATCTTCAGTGCCTCAAAGTGACAGGTCAAAGGCCAATTTCTAGCTGGAGGCCACTGCCTGCAGGAAATGGCTACGTCCCACAGGATTGCAGCACTCGGCATCCTCAGCAAGCAACATGCAAGTGCTGGCTGGTCAGAAACTTGCAGCTCTACCTTGCACTAAAGACAGCACCACCCACAACTGGCACTTACTGGCTCCGAAGATTCAGGCTCTACTCTGACCACTGATGGAGACTCATGGTCATACTGCTCAATTTGCTCCCCTTCATCTTCTCCAGGAGCAGAGGGAGCTGGGGCAGACACCGATGCTGGTTTTGTGCTCTGGCACAAGACAGAAGCGTGTGGGACAAGCTATTACCTATCACGTATAACCTCCTTCCTTCTCACATCTACGACCGTATCTTCCAAGGAGAAATCATAAAATTCCAGAGTAAAAGGATAGTAAAAGGATTCTAAGCCACACAGATCAAATTAAACCAGGCCAATTCAACAGAACTGCATATGGATATGAAGCTGATATTCCTCCCTGGCTGCCATCAGCAAGCAACATTGTCTCTGCAATGCAGAGTTTTAGCTTTTGAAAGCTCTGAAATGGAAAAGAAAGAAAGAGACAGCTACACCTTTGCTATTGCTGCTGCAGACATGGAAGCCTACAACTGGATCTGAATCCCATCCAGTGCTGGAAAAGGGCAGGAAACGTTGTGCAGAAGCATCTTTGCTTGTTGGAAAATGAGAAAATCAACAGGACTTTTCATCTACTAAACCAGCAAAACAAAAATGCAACTAAACAACAAGCAGGGAGTGTCTCTGACACCAGGGTCTAAAGCACTTGGAGGCAGTAAGTGCATGTTTGGCAGGGGAACAGCCCTGGTGGTGAGCACTGTCACCTATGGAACCATGGAAGTTTGCCTGAATGTCCCTCAGGAGGCTCCCATTGTCCAGGCTGAAACTGCCTCCGCACCTCCTCCTTGGCCTTGCCCTCCACAGCCCTCCCTAGCTCTCGTGTCCTTCTCTGCACACGCTCCAGCCCCTCAAGCACTTTCTGCTTCAGATGGGCCAACAAGTGTTTATGTATATAGAAAGGTAAAAATCTTTCTAAATTGTAAGATGTCTTTAGAATGTAGACATAATTTTGACTCCATAATAACTCCATCTCCTTCTCCTGCTCAGTGGATTTTTGGGAATCCAAGTATGTATTACTTGCTACTGCAACTAATGGAATAGATTTGCCTGGCAAGCCCAGATGTGTCTTTGATTCTTTTGTTCATGAGTCTCCTCCTGAACCTGTGGCAATGACCACCAGAGACCTTCAGGATACTCCTACCCCTATGCTAATAAATTCTGAGAAATTATTTAAATATGTCAAATAATTTGGAGTAGTGTTTAGCCTGTGAATTTCAGCAAAGTATCGAATATGTCTTCGTTCCATGGATACAAAGTATTAAGTGAGATTGGTGGGTGTACAGGTGTCAGAGGAGTGATTCCCTAGGCACCGAATACTGAAATCCATGAATGCCTCCTTTGCAAGCCTGAGCTGGCAGCAGGGATCAGGCCCTGCTCTGTAACTTTCATTTTGGCCACTTCTGTGAACAGGTAAGAAAGGTCAAAATGAAACCTTTCCCAGCTATTTCCGTCTGCTTTATCTTTTTAGGCACCAGAACTCTGGGTCACAGATGGCCTGGGTGTGTGCTGAGCAGTGCAGTCCCCATGAAGTCCTTGGTTTCCCCACAAGTTGCCATGCCTTGTTCCCAGGTGTGCCCAGCTCTGACAGGAGCAAGAGTCTGCAGCGCCGTGCCCTGCTCAGCCAGGGCTGTCTGGCACAGAGCAGCAGCAGCGCCAGCACCTTTCAATCCACTCCTTCCTTATCTTCTCCTGGGACACAGAATCCTCTGGGAATCAGCACCACCAGTCGTCTTCCAAGCTTGGAGCAGCTCCTGCTGGCAGGCAGATGCTGCCAGTTTGACTGCTTCCAAAGGGGAATAAAGGCAGAGATGTACATGCTCAGGAGCCCTGGGCATATCCAATAAATGTGCAAATATGTGGGAGATTAGGAATTGTTTCAGCTGTTATGCCAACAGTGCCTTCTCTCCTGGTTCTGTGTGTTATAGATGAGTCATGTAACAGTTGGCTCTCACTGTTAAGAGGTAGATATTATGGGGATGTAAAAATGTATAGTGATGTTATTGTAATACATCCTCCCAGAGTCCTATTTCCCCTGCCCCTTGCAATGGCTTTGGTAGTCAGGGGTTTTGGGGAGGGCTGGCTTGTGACCAGGAGGTGTGGGTGGTGTAGCAACATCTGACCTCCAATAAGAATGTAAGAAAGGAATCTCCACCAGTGGATGGCAAAACTTTGACAAAACTTTGGAGGAGTTAAGGGTATAAAAGGCAGAGCATCCATTCTATAGATGTGCTGCTTGTAATGGTCAGAGACTCCCAGTGCTGCAAATTTTCCTTATTCAGTCCTTTGTTAAGATTTAATAAACATTTAAATTTTTTAAAAGTAAGTGTTGTTTCTCAGAAGTGCAATGCTTTGGGCCATTTTCTTGGTCTGGTTTCCTTTGCTTGGGTCCCATCTGAGTGCTCAGTTGGGGTACAGGCTATAGGTGTTTGGTGCACTTCTGGAGTTACTCTTGGATCCCTTGAACAACAGGGTTTGGCCACAAAGTGAATTTGTGCTGCTTTGTGACAGAGAAGAACTTCCCCGGTTATTTTGCGTTTGCTGTACGGAAGGGTGGTTATTGCTCTGCATAAATTCACAGGCCAATATAGAGTGCTTGCACTGTGATGTCAGGGCATGGTTGCCATGTGGTCATGGTGACAGCAGAAGGTTGTCTTGGTGCACGGAAGGCCTCAGTGTCAGAGCAACCCTAGGGCTTGCTCAGTGCAGGAGCATCCTCCTGGTTGAGGTGCTTGTCAGTGAGAGCTGCCCACTGACAAGAGCCTTGTTTTTTCTAGTGTTGGACAAATCTGCACAGCAGTGCTACAATGATTGAGCAACTTGCTGCTGCAGCTTTCACAGCTTATGGCGTTGTTTATTCTGGCTATTACCTCACTAACCTGGCACGTAAGTAGAGGTTTTCCCTGGGTGTACCCGAACCTGGCTTCTGTATGTCTTCCTGCTCTTTGTTAGTGCCTGAGTTATTTTAAAACAGAAAGAACACTAGGGTGCCACTGGTTTGGTAAAGCTCCTGTCAAGGCATCCAGGTACAAGGGGATTTCTGCAGCCACAGGGGCAGCATTTGCAAGGGAACCTGCAGGGGTTCTTTTCCCTCCACGGGAGAGTCTGAGGCAGCAGAGTCTGTCTTTTCCTCAGTTTGCTGGGACATGCAAGACAGCTTTGAAAATGTAAACTGGAGACCTTCTTGGAAGGCCTTCTAACAACTGTGCAGTATTTCCCAGAATTCAGGGAAAGCTTCTTTCTTTCTACATTTTGTCATGAAAGGATTTGACTGTCTAACTTGAGCCTTGACTGAGTGTTAAATAGTGATTCCCTTTGCAAGGAAGAGCAAACTCCAAAGCAGTGAGTGTCTGCTCCTGGAACTTGGAGCTGCTGCTGTGTTGTGTCACAATAGAGCCTGCCCCATCATAGTGGAATTTTGGAAAAGCTTTTCTGGGCAACTGTTTCCAGCAAGTTAATGAGAAGTTGTGCATGCATCTGATTAAAAAAAACCCTAGGTACCAGAAGGAGAGGATTTTTAAAAGAGGTGTTATGTGTTTGGTAGAACAGGAGCATTGAGTGTTAGAGAACAATTTGCATTTTCTTCATCATGTTTGTGTTCATTTAATGGCTAAACAGGCCAAAGGGTAGGCATGCCCAAGAATATTATCTGGATCTCTTGCTGGTTGTATGAATGAAATGTGTCTGCTGAAGGGATGTTGTGAAAGGGAAAACTCTCTGTTTGTGGTGCTTGTTCTGTGGGTTTCACCAGCCCAGACAATTTTCTCACAGCATCTGGTTCATTTTCCCTTGCCTACTACAGGTCACCTGAAGCATGTATTCAGCGGTGCTGGTCCTAAGGTGAGTAAGAAAGGAACATTTCATGTTTGTGCTGTTTGGCAATTGCAGAGTAAGCTGTGTGCTTAGCCAGAACCAGTAGGCTGTAGAGGGCCAGGCATGCAGGCTGAAAGAAAATCCATTTTCAGGCATTCCACAACAAATACAAAGGCATAGCTGGATATTTCCTAATTTCCAACTCAGAGCCTTGAAGACCTACAAACTCAGTTTTGCAGAGAGTTGAATAAGCCCATTTTAATGAAGTCACAGCAACTTAGATTCCTATCCTTATAAAACTTCATGATACTTCCTTAGAAGATGTGGTTGTAGAATTAGAAGGACAATTTAATGCGGTATTTGCAGTCAAACGGGCAATTTTGTGGCTGGGCAGCTGCGTGGGCCAAAGGAGCCCGGGGTGCTGGTCAAGAGCAGCTGAAGGTGGCCAGCGCCTGGCCAGGTAGCCAAGAAGGCCAAGGGCATCCTGGCCTGTGTCAGCAGCAGTGGGGCAGCAGGAGCAGGGCAGTGACCGTCCCCCTGGGCTGGGCAGCGCTGCGGCCAGAGCTGGGAGTGTGTGTCCACTTTCTGCCCGGTCGGTCTGCGTCTCACAAAACAGGATGGGACCCGGACTGGTTGCAGACTTAGCATTTATTATGTCTGTATCCTCCAAGCAAAAAGCCAGAGACACAGAGAAATGAACATCCATGCAAATCTAGATCAAAGGCAAGATGGCAGTTGATGCAAAGCCTTTTTCTACATATTCTTTGAACCTATAACATAAAAGAAAAGGTGCAGAGTCATTATACCCTAACCAATAAGAAAAGGACCCATGTGGGTTTAACATTACCAGAAGGACTTCTATGAACCTCAAACGATATAGAGTAATTCATTATATAAGACTGAAACTTTTTCTATTTTTGCAAAGCATATATCTAGGACTTTTGACATCTCAAACTATCACTAAGTTCTTGTTCTTTCTTGCTCCTTATGATAAATATAAATGAATTCACTTGGTTCTTATTTTCCTAGCTTCCCATGAGAAGGTTTTGAAATTTCCCAGCCTTTTTCAGCTTTATGTCTACTTTCTGGGGCCTTCTTGCACTTTCTAAAGTTTTTTACCTTTTATATATTCCTACAATTTCCCCTCTCTTTTTAAATAAACTATTTTTGACTTGTCACTTATTTATTACTTTGTGTTCCATAGCTTTACTACTGCATATATTTATTCATGTAGGAAAAAAGTTATAAACTTTTTACATGAAGGTACTTTTTTGTTTGTTTTAAGCTCTATAATTCTAAGTTAAACCATTCTTAATGTTGGGTAAAGTTAGGTTTAATATCTGTATTAGGTTCTGATAAATTTTGACTTTTTTAAGGTCTCAATGTAAAGGTTAAATTTGTGAGTGACTTTAATTGTTTTTGCTGAGGTTTTGTGAATTGTCTGTAATTTTTTTAAATTTTTTTCTTTTGGAAAATAAAAACTTTTTTTATGAGTTTGTAATTTGTTGTGAATAATGAAGTGTATGTGGTATTAATATTAATATTCTAATAACAAGATTTTACTTAACTTGTAAAGTTGTTTTGATTAAGGAGTTAAGCTCTACTTCCTGAATAAATTGTTTAACTATGTTTCTTTATTTTTAATTGTAGATTGTAAAGTTTTTAAGTTTTTGTATATTTTTGTGAATGGATTTAGAATGATTAGACAAATTTATGTAGCACATTCTTTTGAATTCTTTTCAACTCTGTTTATGTGTTAGAAAAGAAAATTAATTGTTGTTTGATTTTGGAATTTGTTGGACACTGCTGACATCAATCTGCGTGTTACTGAGCGCACTGGATGTGGTATTTGTTTGTTTAGTTAATATTTAATCTTGTCTATTTGTCTTAATGTTTTTTCTGAAGCAATTGTAGGTAAGAAGAAGCTTGTTGAAATATTTTGTGGTTTTTTTTGAAAGACTGAAATTACTGCTGTAATTTTTTGGGTATATATGAATAGATCTTTTGTCTTTTCTTGTCTTTTTTGAAACTGTTTTAGTACTAGGTGTTATTACAGTGAGTGTGCTAATGTTACATGGTTTGTCTTTAGGGTATGATAGAATGTTTTGCTATGTTTTATTTCTACAAATGAACTAATAACATTTTGGTAATTTCCGTGGATATTTGTTAACTTTAGATTTTTATCTACAGTGTATGAGTAATTGCACTAAAGCCTTAAATTTTTGTATTCATAGTAAGAGTGAATAGCACTGTATTTTGGAGAATTATTTTTTTTCTAATTGTTTCTTGAAAATGTGACACGGAAATTTATTGCTAAGGAACTACGGATCTTTAATTCTTGGGGTTCTGAACTTGTTTTTAGGAGTTGTTTGGTCTAGAGGCTTTAATCCCTTGTGCGATTGTTTCTATTAGTAATTTCACTTAGCTTGTTGTTAAATCACTTTTTTGTTAAAAGATCATGTTATATAGGTATTGGCTAATTTTTAGTGGTACACTAACTAAACAGGTTGAAAAAGGCTTTTTTGGATTTGAGTGAGACATACATATGGTATCTGATCTTGTAGCTTTGGTTAATGTGACTTAGACATTTGGTTTTGGTGTTGTATAGGAAAATTTGCATGATAAAAAGTAAGCAAAGTTAGAAAATACAAAGTGAACTGATTTTCTTTCATATCTTTTTTGTTGAGTTACTCTTTCTTAAAAGAATTTTCGATAATATTTTAACTTTTAAACTGCATTTTTTGGAGAGTTTAGAATGTTAATTTTTTAGAATCTAATGATAAGAAATCTTTCTTTTCATGTTTTTGTTAAAAGAGCTCTACGAAACAAGCTCTACACATGTATCATTATCATTAGATTGAAGTTTGCAGATTCTACAGGTGACATAGGAACACTGGGCATGACTTGTAGTCTCTGTTTAGCTTACGTTTGTGTGATTGCTTTTTTACTTTTGGGTTTGTTAGTATGTTTTGGTGTGTTGTATGGTTTGACGCTCTTTATTGGAATTCACTTTGCTTTTCTAGTACTTGGAGAAATACAAGTATACTCTTTAAGTTATTAATTGGCGAGGACTTTTAATTTGTCTGGTTTCAGGTCTTTTAATTAAAACAATAGGATTTTTTTTTTTAGTTTTCTTTGTGTGTTATTTGTAAAATGCTTAAGAATTGGTGGATCTGGTTCTGCAAAAGAACTGTTTAAAAAATTATGAACATATAAAGCTTGACTCAATTTTATCTGTAGTATTACTTCTGCTCCCCTCTTCTGTTGATCTAAATGTGTTTTAATATGTGATATGTCTTTTTAACAGTTGTTTGATTTGTGGGGGAGTGGGGAATACTACAGGTGTGATGAACATTTTAATTTATTAGGAATGTTGTTACTTTTTGAGATAGATATGTGGGGCTATTGTTTGTTTTCATTTCCTGGAGTACACTTAATGAAGTAAATGTTTGTAAAAAATGTTGATAGGTACGATTACTTGTTCTCTTGTGTGGATAGAGGTAAAAACTGTACTTGATAGTGAATCTACTGAAACATGAATATTTGTAAATCTCCCCAAAGAAGGGTATTTAGTGATGTTTGTTATAATTGTAGACTTTATAAACTTTGTGGATTAACAGTTCCTGTAGAAACAGGGGTTTGCACAAAGTGACAATCAGGGTAACTGTTAATAATAGCTTTAGCTTGGGATTTAGAGATACAAAACGTCTGTACAAGTACTTGTGTATATTGATGAAAAAGGTATGACTCAATTTTGCATGCTGAAATATGTTTGCTAATGTGTTTGAGATAACTATGGCCAGTTTTTTTGTTCTTGTATTTCTTTTTGCTAAAGATCTTGGTAAAGATGGATGAGTTTTAATATGAGAAATAAAATATAGGTTAGTTCTGTGTTGTAAATTTTTATGAAGACATGAGAGCTAGCAATATACATTATTATTACTAATATTTTTTAAAACAATATTTTTACCTACATTAGTAACAGAGGTAGAATCTGTAATTAAACTGAAAGGCTTTGAAAATAGCTGAAGAGCTTTAACAACAGCAGCTAGTTTAACTACTTGAGGAGAACTTTCAACTATTTGGATATTTGATTTCTAATTTTTTGTAGTTTGATTTAACTATACAATTACTGATTTATGTGTTTTTCTTGACTTATTAGCAAAGAGCGTTGTATTACTTAAAGGCCCTTCACTTAGCAAGGGGGTTTTTTTTGAAACTCAGTTTTGTTTGTAATAATTTGTGACTTGGATAATGAATAGCACAAACACTTGCAAAATTTAAGAATGCATTTTGTAAATCATCTGAATTTTGTAATGCCTAATCTAAATAATCTTTATTTAAAGGTAATTAAAGAACTGTAAAATCTTTACCTATTAAGGTTAATATTCTTGCTTTGGCCTTAATTACAATTTGTGCTATTATCTCTAGGGTTGTAGAAATTGTTTTTGGAGACTTGTAGGGAAGAAAAACTTATTATTCTACTATTAATAATGGATCTTTCTCAGATGGATCTCAAGGAAAAATGAGGCTATAAAGTTGTAGCTTCTGTCTCAAAGCAGTCAGGAAGAAAGGTTTCTTGGGAGCATAATGATGGGCTTGTCTTCTTTGGAAAGTTTTTGTGACTTTTTATGGTGAGTTGAGCTTCAGGTGTTAAAATCTTGGGAGATTTAATGTCACAGTTTTCTCTCAGTAGATCAAAAAATGGAGCAAGTTCATCGTTGGTAATTTTCAAAATAGGTTTCATCTAGTTCATTTCTCTTAAAAGTTGCTGTAAATCTTGCAAAGTGTTGATGTTGACTTGAAGGTGTATCTTTTGTAGTGAAATTGTTTGTTTTGCTATCTTCTATCTTAGATATTTTTAGAGTGGGATTTCTTGTATCTTAGATGTAGAAATTCTAGTTCAGTCTTTTGGATTTCAGTGACAGCACTGTCACGAGTTTGTTTCATCTTTGTCTGTGTCAGTGCTGCAATGAGGAGATCATCTATGTAGTGTAGAATTGTGGATTGTGGATGCTTCTGTCAAGGTGGGCACAGTACTTGTGTGACAAAATATTGTTAAATTGTTAGAGAAGTCTTCATCCCTTGTGGTAAAGATTTCTAGTGCTATCTTTGCATTGGCTTTCTTTGATTGATGACTGGAACTGAGAAGGCAAATCTTGGGGCATCTTCAGGATGAAGTGGTGGTATGTTGAAGAAACAGTCTTTTATAGCGATAATGACAAGAGGCCAGTTTCTAGAAATTATTGATAGAGAGGGACGTGCAGCAGCGGTCTTCCTTTCAGGACTTGTACTAGTAATTATGGATTCACTTTGTAAGCAAACAGTAGTTCTTCTGATCCTTGTGAGTGTTCTCATAGGTGATACTAAGTGTTAGCTACTGGGCTAAAACAGGAGAGAAATTACAGAGACATCTGCACCGTATCTGGTATGCCTGTAACATCAATTGTTCTACCACGATGAGTTAGGGCACAAGTCAGTTCTGGTTGGTTTAGAACATACTTCTAAGTATGTTCTACTTAGAAGACACCTAGCATTGGAGTAGAAATCACATCTGGAACACCTTGGTACACCGTTTGATTGGTTAACAAAGCATCTTGTTGAGATACATTTTGTTTGAGTATGTCTATAGGTAAAGCAATTGTAAAAGCAAGAGGCGTCTTAGGTTGAATTATTGTTGGGGCTTTGAGGAGAAGAGCTAAAACTATTAGCTCTTCATTGTAGTTTACTGAAATGATAACTGGAAAAATTAATAGTCCAAGACTTGTATTGTTGTCTTAACCTATAAGAATTTAAAATTCTTGTCTTTGTTGTGATTTCTTAATCACACCTGTAGGTATACATTCGTAACAGAAATTTTTTAAAAACCGTATTAATTTTGAGTTGGCCAAGTCCAGTTTTGTCCTTGGAGGTAATAAGAAGGAACATCTTGTGGTACTGGTGGTAAAGGTGTTTGGCTTTGAGGTCTCCTAGTTAAGGCTAAGGGGGCAAAATTCCCTGGATTCTGGGTTACTAATGCTTGTTTCACTGCGTGGTGGGTCGCGCTTTGCTTGGAGTTTAACGGTAGGGGATTACTATCTATATCAAATTTAGAATGACAGTTTTTTGCATAATGTTTCCCTTTTTGATATTGAGGACTAAGAGAAGGTATTCTTCAGATTTTATTATTGGATCAAGGTAAGTCTTTATCACATGACTAGTCTTCTCACATCTGAAGCACGACTTTTTAGTAGAATTTCATTGAACAGCAGCAAGAGTTTTTTCAAAAAGTTTTATTTGTTCTTCAATTGCTTTTTAAACTTTGTTTTTTAGTGAATGATGAGATTTAGTAATTTGCTCTCTAAAGGCACTAGCTTGTGCTGTAGCAAGATACCTTGGAGTGCTAATTTTACTGTAAGTTGAAAGCATTTGAGTAACAGTTGGAGGCTGTTTGGGTAATGTAGAAATAATTTTTTTGCAATCATCATTTGCATTTACAAATGCTAGGTTTTGGAGAATATAAGAATGAGCTGCTTTATCAGGGCGTTGTTATTCAACAGCTTGTGTTAACTTAATTAAAAATGTACGATATGATTCATTTGTTCTTTGTGTCATGGTCGAATATGCTTTAAGAGGAGTACCTGTTGATTTGACAGAAATGAAAGTTTTTCTTGCAGCTTGTTTAATATCTCTCAGCACTGACCTAGGAAAAAAGTTTCTGTGTCTGGTTTATCATATGGCAGTTTGCTAGACAATTTAGCTTCTGAAAATGTTTCATATGTACTACTAACATATTTTTCCCTTAAAACCTTAGTAAGTATTTTCTGCTGGAGTTTTCATAAATAACATAAATTGTGAATTAGTTAAAATCAGTCTTGCCACAATGCGATAATCAGTTGGCATGAGTTCATAAGAGTAAAAAAAATACTTTTTAACACATAATTAAAAATAAAGAGAGTTAATTCTGCTTTCTTTCAAAGTTTGATTTCACTCTTTGATGTTCTTGTCATGGTTTGACACTGGCACAATGCCAGTGCCCCCATGAAAATTCAGTCTCTCAATTGAATGCTGTAATGCAATCGAGGACAGAGCAAAGCAAGCCAAAGCTTTTTAGCAAGGAAAAAACTTTATCAAGCTACTACTATAAAAGGGAAGAAAAAGAGAGAAAAAAACCACACAAAGATCAAAATGAAAACCTTGCAAAGTATTCTTCCTCCCACCACCAACTCCAACAAACCACAGTGAGACACAATCTGGACCCCAATCAGGTTTCCACCCTGCAGACAATCGATACTCAGTCCATCAAGGGAGAACAGGAGTCTCCTCTGTGCCACAGACCCCCCCAAGAAACACACTGCTACATCCTGTGTTTCCATGTCACACATGGCACCGCCCGGAGAAAAAGTTTGCCATGGTGACCCTGCTCCTTTCCATGCACAGTGCTCTCACCACCAATGCCTGGATGGACCGACTGCTTTTAGGATTTTTTCTTTCAAGGATGCTTTCCAAGAGGGGGAAAACAACAGCTCAGTTTTTTCATTTTTTGGGACGACAGTTCCCCCCATTTTCCCCTGGGGCCGAGGGTCCAAGAACAGAGATCTTCTTCTCTTCTTCTTCTTTGAGGTCAGGGGATACCACCACAAACCCCCTAACTCTTCTCTGTTTGCTCCACGTCTGTCTTTTCCCAGCTGAAGCAGGTCTCTTGGCTCACTGGCATCCTCCTAAAATACAGTCTCTCTTGAAAGAGAAAAATCGGTTCAGTCTATGGCCAACAAGGAAAAGTCCAGCCAAAAAAAACACTCCTCATCTCCTCCCACCTAGAATTCCTCCTTCTAACATCCCAGGGTCCAAGCTGTCTCTCTTCCTCTCTTTCAAACCGAGGAGGAGTGAAATTTCACCAAGCTTTCATTTCTCAAGGAAGGGTTAAAAGTCCTGACTCCCAGGGCTGGCTCGATGCTCAGGCTCTGGCTCCCACAGGCAGCTGGGCACCTTGCGGCCCCCTCGCTCTTCTCCTTTCCTGCGGCGTACTGCTGATGCTGATAAAACCACCGCTGTCTCTTCACTCTCTCTCTCTCTCTCTCGACTCTGGGGGGAAATGGAGACATCCCAGATTTCTCCACCCTTCTACCTGCAGTGGCCAGCCCAGTTCCAGTCCCTCCACCCCTGGGCCCACCTCAGTCAGGCCATGGGCCTCCCCCTCCCCACCCAGCCACAGCCGGGCAGGGGAGAGTCCTGCACTGCACGCTGACCGGAACCAAAGAGAGCCAGTTCTCCTGGGAATTCTGATTTTAACCCCTCTGTGTTCTCAGAGGCGTGTCCACCTTCAATTGGTCAATATCCAAATTGACCTCTGCCTTCTGAGAAAATTCTTTTTCCATGTCAAAAAACAAGAGTTATAATGTGAGAGTGATTAATACATAGGCCTACTATTATCCCTCCCATAAGAGACTGGCATGGATAAAATTTGTTCGTTTAAAAACTTAAAACCTCTTTTTTTTCCAAAAGATATAACCCTATTTTTTTCTAATCAGATGTTGCTACATCATGTTCTGAACTAGGCAGATTATTGTTGTAGCAACTGAGCTCTGAGAGAAATCTGTCTTGGTTTCTAGACACAGTTCTGGGCTTTCTGCTGAAAGAAGTCTCAGCTTGGTTCCTTACTAAATTCTTACTATAGCAACTCGCAGTCTCAGCTTTATAAATTTTAATTTTCCTTAATGATTTAGATCCTGATTTTATGATCCTGATTGTGCTTATTAATTTCAAATTTCCCAACATTTCTCAAAATTATGTCTACATTCTAAAGTCATCTTACACTTTAGAAAGATTTTTATCTTTTTATTAACGTAAACACTTGTGAGCCCATCTGAAGCAGAAAGCCCTGGAGGGGCTGGAGCGTGTGCAGAGAAGGACACAAGAGCTGGGGAATGCTGTGGAGCACAAGGCCAAGGAGGAGGTGCTGAGGAAGCTTTAGGGTGGAAAACGGGAGCCTCTAGAGGGACAATCAGGCAAACTTCCATGGTTCCATAGGTGACAGTGCTCACCACCAGGGCTGTTCCCCTGCCAAACATGCCCTCACTGCATCCCAGTGCTTTAGACACTGGTGTCAGAGACACTCCCTGCTTGTTGCTGGTTGCATTTTTGTTTTGCTGGTTTAGTAGAGGAAAAGTCCTGTTGATTTTCTCATTTTCCAACAAGCAAAGATGCTTCTGCACAACGTTTCCTGCCCTTTTCCAGCACTGGATGAGATTCAGATCCAGTTGTAGGCTTCCATGTCTGCAGCAGCAATAGCAAAGGTGTAGCTGTCTCTTTCTTTCTTTTCCATTGCAGAGCTTTCAAAAGCTAAAACTCTGCATTGCAGAGACAATGTTGCTTGCTGATGGCAGCCAGGGAGGAATATCAGCTTCATATCCATATGCAGTTCTGTTGAATTGGCCTGGTTTAATTTGATCTGTGTGGCTTAGAATCCTTTTACTATCCTTTTACTCTGGAATTTTATGAATTCTCCTTGGAAGATACGGTCGTAGATGTGAGAAGGAAGGAGGTTATACGTGATAGGTAATAGCTTGTCCCACACGCTTCTGTCTTGTGCCAGAGCACAAAACCAGCATCGGTGTCTGCCCCAGCTCCCTTTGCTCCTGGAGAAGATGAAGAGGAGCAAATTGAGCAGAATGACCGTGAGTCTCCATCAGTGGTCAGAGCAGAGCCTGAATCTTCGGAGCCAGTAAGTGCCAGTTGTGGGTGGTGCTGTCTTTAGTGCAAGGCAGAGCTGCAAGTTTCGCTTTTGCATTTCAGAGCTTTCAAGATTCAAAAGATCAGAAAAACAAGTAGATCATTGCTACCTCGTAGTAGGCAGGGTGGAATATTTACGTCAGAGCAATTTGCATTACAGATGGATCTGCCAATTTTAATACCATGAGACCACCATAGAATCCCATTGCAACAAAAGTTTCTTAATATTCCTCGGAAGATTTAGTGTTATATGGGAGAAGAAAGATTCTTATAAATGAGAGGTAATGGCTCATCCCTCATGGTTCTCTCTTGCTACAGCTGAGAGAGGCAACAGCAGTGTCTGCCCCGGCTCCCTCTGCTCCTGGAGAAGAAGCCAAAGAGGAGCATATTGAGCAGCATGACCGCGAGGCTCTATCAGTGGTCACAGCAGAGCCTGACACTTCTGTAAGTGCCAGTTGTGGGTGGTGCTGTCTATCGTGCAACACAGAGCAGCAAGATTTCCTTTTGCATTTCAGAGCTTTCAAGAATTAAAAAGTCAGTTACAAAGAGATCATTGCTCCATGATAGTAGGGAGGGTGGAATATTTATTTCAGAGGAATTTGCATTACAGGTGGATTAGCCAATTTTAATGCCATAAGAGCGCATTGGAATCCCATTGCAATTAAAGTTTCCCAATTTTCCTTGGAAGAAATGGTGGTAGATGTGAGAATATAGAAGGTTATAAATTATAGGTAACGGCCCGTCCCTAATAATTCTTTCTTGTCACAGATGACAGAGGAAAGAGCAGTGTCTGCCCCAGCTCCCTCTCCTCCTGGAGAAGAAGCCAAAGAGGAGCAAATTGAGGAGTATGACTGCAAGGCTCCATCAGTGGTCACAGCAGAGCCTGAATTTTCTGAGCCAGTAAGTGCCAGTTGTGGGTGGTGCTGTCTTTAGTGCAAGGCAGAGCTGCAAGTTTCTGACCAGCCAGCTCTTGCTGCTGCTTGGCTGAGGATGCTGAGTGCTGGAGTCCTGCCAGGACCCGGCGATTTCCTGCAGGCAGTGACCACCAGCCAGAAATTGGCCTTGGACCTGTCATGTTGAGGCACCAAAGCCTGTTTGCCTCAGGGTGACCATCTGTCTGCTCGGCTCAGTGAAGCTCTGTCTCTTGGTTTTTGAAGTGCTGTTGCCAAGTGCACATGAGGTGGTGCTGGAGCTTCATTTGTTTGCTTTGTTTGCTTTCTCTTTGTGGAAACACGTGTTTGGCTGGTGAAATTGCTCTTCAGCTTTCTTGAGAATTTATTCAGTTCTACAAAGTGTGTGGCCCAGCTGTCTTGTGACTTTTCATAAGATGGAAGGAGACGAGTGTGTTGTCCATGAATCTGTGGGGAACAAGACCTGTGGCCACAGAAACAAAGTGTGTAGATGTGAAGCCCTGTTGTGAGGCAAAAAGCTCAAGGAGCAAGGTTCTGTAGATGCATTTTTAGGGTTACAGTGCAGCTTTGGAAATGGCATTGGAGCCTGGAGGCGGGGCTGAAGCTGCAAGTCCTTGACTGGTGTCTTGTTGCTGAGAAGAGGCAGGACATCTTGGAACAGGGGATGCTGTATTTGAAGTCAAAGGGGCAACTTTGTGGTGGGGGAGCTGCGTGGGCCCAAAGGATGAAGGCGTGCCGGTCAAGAGCAGTGGAACAAGAGCCAGGGTGTGGCCACATAGCCAAGAAGGCCAAGGCCATCCTGGCCTGTGTCAGCAGCAGTGGGGCAGCAGGAGCAGGGCAGTGGCCGTCCCCCTGGGCTGGGCAGCGCTGCGGCCAGAGCTGGGAGTGTGCGTCCACTTGTTGGCCCCTCTGAAGCTGAAAGTCCTTGAGGGGCTGGAGCGTGTGCAGAGAAGGACACGAGATCTAGGGAGGGGTTTCAGCCTGGAAAACGGGAGCCTCCTGAGGGACCTTCAGGCACACTTCCATAGATCCATATGTGACAGTGCTCACCACCAGGGCTGTTTCCCTGCCAAACATGCCCTCACTGCCTCCAAGTGCTTTAGCCACCTGAGGAGGGAACACTTTTGTCTTGTGGCTTGTTGGCTTGCTAGGAGGTGAAGCCCTGCCCATTTTCTCTCTTTTACAACAAGCACAGATGCTTCTGCACAAACGTTCCTGCCCTTTTCACGCACTGGATGGCATTCTGATCCAGTTTGACTTTTCCATATCTGCCGCAGCAATAGCAATGGCCTTGCTGGCTATTTTCTCCTTTTCCATTTCAGGGCAATAAATAAAAGAGCTCAGAGCTCCATTGTTGTGCAGGGGCACCATTGCTTGCTGATGGCAGCCAGGGAGGACTATCAAATTCATAGAGTGCATCAAATAGAGTTCTGTTGAGTTGGCCCATTTTCATCTGGTTGGAGTGACTTAGAATCCCATTGCTAACAAAGTTGAGGATTTCTCCTTTGAAAAGGTGGTTGTGGATCTGGAGGGAAACGAGGTCATAAATGAGAGGTAACGGCCTGTCCCTCATGCTTCTCTCTTGCCGCAGATGGCAGAAGGAACAGCGGTCTCTGCCCCGGCTCCCTCTGCTCCTGGAGAAGGAGCCAAAAAGGAGCAAAAGGAGCAAGATGACCACAAGCCTGCAGCTGTGGCCGATCGATCCAAGACAGTAAGTGCCAGTTGTGGGTGGTGCTGTCTTTAGTGCAAGGCAGAGCTGCAAGTTTCTGACCAGCCAGCACTTGCATGTTGCTTGCTGAGGATGCCGAGTGCTGCAATCCTGTGGGACGTAGCCATTTCCTGCAGGCAGTGGCCTCCAGCTAGAAATTGGCCTTTGACCTGTCACTTTGAAGCACTGAAGGTCTGGGGACTCTGGCTGAGCTTCTGGCTGCTCGGCTCAGGGAAGGTCGATCTCTGGGCTTCTGCAGCGTCGTGGCCAAGGGCACACGTGGCAGTGCTGCAGGTGGCAGGGCTTTTTTGGTCTGTTTTCCCTTTGTGGAAAGGTGTGTTTGGTTTGTGGAAGTGTTCTGCAGTTTTCTGGAGCACTTCTTCACTTGTACAGTCTCTTTTGGCTTTTGCTAAGCTGCAAGGAGATGATTGAGTTGTCTAGGAATCTGTGGGTGCCATTCTTGTTGAGTGTGGCCAAAGAAACCAAGTGCCTCGTTGGGAAGACTTCTTGTGTGGCAGAAAGAAGAAGAGGCAAGTTTCTGTGGACGCCTTTTGCGATGAAGCCTGCAGCTTTGGAAATGGCATTAGGGCCTAGGGTGGGGGTGAAGCTGCAAGTCCTTGACTGCTGTCATGTTTGGCTGAGAAGAGGCAGGACATCTTGGAACCGGGGATGCTGTATTTGAAGTCAAAGGGGCAATTTGGTGGTGAGGGACCTGAGTAGGCTAAAAGGACCCAGTGGTGCCAGTCAAGAGCAGCTGAATGTGGGCTAGCGCTTGGCCACATAGCCAAGAAGGCCAAGGCCATCCTGGCCTGTGTCAGCAGCAGTGGGGCAGCAGGAGCAGGGCAGTGGCCGTCCCCCTGGGCTGGGCAGCGCTGCGGCCAGAGCTGGGAGTGTGTGTCCACTTGTTGGCCCCTCTGAAGCTGAAAGTCCTTGAGGGGCTGGAGCGTGTGCAGAGAAGGACACGAGAGCTAGGGAGGGGTTTCAGCCTGGACAACGGGAGCCTCCTGAGGAACCTTCAGGCACACTTCCATAGATCCATATGTGACAGTGCTCACCACCAGGGCTGTTTCCCTGCCAAACATGCCCTCACTGCCTCCAAGTGCTTTAGCCACCTGAGGAGGGAACACTTTTGTCTTGTGGCTTGTTGGCTTGCTAGGAGGTGAAGCCCTGCCCATTTTCTCTCTTTTACAACAAGCACAGATGCTTCTGCACAAACGTTCCTGCCCTTTTCACGCACTGGATGGCATTCTGATCCAGTTTGACTTTTCCATATCTGCCGCAGCAATAGCAACGGCCTTGCTGGCTATTTTCTCCTTTTCCATTTCAGGGCAATAAATAAAAGAGCTCAGAGCTCCATTGTTGTGCAGGGGCACCATTGCTTGCTGATGGCAGCCAGGGAGGACTATCAAATTCATAGAGTGCATCAAATAGAGTTCTGTTGAGTTGGCCCATTTTCATCTGGTTGGAGTGACTTAGAATCCCATTGCTAACAAAGTTGAGGATTTCTCCTTTGAAAAGGTGGTTGTGGATCTGGAGGGAAACGAGGTCATAAATGAGAGGTAACGGCCTGTCCCTCATGCTTCTCTCTTGCCACAGATGGCAGAAGGAACAGCGGTCTCGTCCCCGGCTCCCTCTGCTCCTGGAGAAGGAGCCAAAAAGGAGCAAAAGGAGCAAGATGACCACAAGCCTGCAGCTGTGGCCGATCGATCCAAGACAGTAAGTGCCAGTTGTGGGTGGTGCTGTCTTTAGTGCAAGGCAGAGCTGCAAGTTTCTGACCAGCCAGCACTTGCATGTTGCTTGCTGAGGATGCCGAGTGCTGCAATCCTGTGGGACGTAGCCATTTCCTGCAGGCAGTGGCCTCCAGCTAGAAATTGGCCTTTGACCTGTCACTTTGAAGCACTGAAGGTCTGGGGACTCTGGCTGAGCTTCTGGCTGCTTGGCTCAGGGAAGGTCGATCTCTGGGCTTCTGCAGCGTCGTGGCCAAGGGCACACGTGGCAGTGCTGCAGGTGGCAGGGCTTTTTTGGTCTGTTTTCCCTTTGTGGAAAGGTGTGTTTGGTTTGTGGAAGTGTTCTGCAGTTTTCTGGAGCACTTCTTCACTTGTACAGTCTCTTTTGGCTTTTGCTAAGCTGCAAGGAGATGATTGAGTTGTCTAGGAATCTGTGGGTGCCATTCTTGTTGAGTGTGGCCAAAGAAACCAAGTGCCTCGTTGGGAAGACTGCTTGTGTGGCAGAAAGAAGAAGCGGCAAGTTTCTGTGGACGCCCTTTGCGATGAAGCCTGCAGCTTTGGAAATGGCATTAGGGCGTAGGGTGGGGGTGAAGCTGCAAGTCCTTGACTGCTGTCTTGTTTGGCTGAGAAGAGGCAGGACATCTTGGAACCGGGGATGCTGTATTTGAAGTCAAAGGGGCAACTTTGTGGTGGGGGACCTGAGTAGGCTAAAAGGACCCAGTGGTGCCAGTCAAGAGCAGCTGAATGTGGGCCAGCGCTTGGCCACATAGCCAAGAAGGCCAAGGCCATCCTGGCCTGTGCCAGCAGCAGTGGGGCAGCAGGAGCAGGGCAGTGGCCGTCCCCCTGGGCTGGGCAGCGCTGCGGCCAGAGCTGGGAGTGTGTGTCCACTTGTTGGCCCCTCTGAAGCTGAAAGTCCTTGAGGGGCTGGAGCGTGTGCAGAGAAGGACACGAGAGCTAGGGAGGGGTTTCAGCCTGGACAACGGGAGCCTCCTGAGGGACCTTCAGGCACACTTCCATAGATCCATATGTGACAGTGCTCACCACCAGGGCTGTTTCCCTGCCAAACATGCCCTCACTGCCTCCAAGTGCTTTAGCCACCTGAGGAGGGAACACTTTTGTCTTGTGGCTTGTTGGCTTGCTAGGAGGTGAAGCCCTGCCCATTTTCTCTCTTTTACAACAAGCACAGATGCTTCTGCACAAACGTTCCTGCCCTTTTCACGCACTGGATGGCATTCTGATCCAGTTTGACTTTTCCATATCTGCCGCAGCAATAGCAATGGCCTTGCTGGCTATTTCCTCCTTTTCCATTTCAGGGCAATAAATAAAAGAGCTCAGAGCTCCATTGTTGTGCAGGGGCACCATTGCTTGCTGATGGCAGCCGGGGAGGACTATCAAATTCATAGAGTGCATCAAATAGAGTTCTGTTGAGTTGGCCCATTTTCATCTGGTTGGAGTGACTTAGAATCCCATTGCTAACAAAGTTGAGGATTTCTCCTTTGAAAAGGTGGTTGTGGATCTGAGGAGAAACGAGGTCATAAATGAGTGGTAACGGCCTGTCCCTCATGCTTCTCTCTTGCCGCAGATGGCAGAAGGAACAGCGGTCTCTGCCCCGGCTCCCTCTGCTCCTGGAGAAGGAGCCAAAAAGGAGCAAAAGGAGCAAGATGACCACAAGCCTGCAGCTGTGGCCGATCGATCCAAGACAGTAAGTGCCAGTTGTGGGTGGTGCTGTCTTTAGTGCAAGGCAGAGCTGCAAGTTTCTGACCAGCCAGCACTTGCATGTTGCTTGCTGAGGATGCCGAGTGCTGCAATCCTGTGGGACGTAGCCATTTCCTGCAGGCAGTGGCCTCCAGCTAGAAATTGGCCTTTGACCTGTCACTTTGAGGCCCTGAAGGTCTGGGGACTCTGGCTGAGCTTCTGGCTGCTCGGCTCAGGGATGGTCGATCTCTGGGCTTCTGCAGCGTCGTGGCCAAGGGCACACGTGGCAGTGCTGCAGGTGGCAGGGCTTTTTTTGTCTGTTTTCCCTTTGTGGAAAGGTGTGTTTGGTTTGTGGAAGTGTTCTGCAGTTTTCTGGAGCACTTCTTCACTTGTACAGTCTCTTTTGGCTTTTGCTAAGCTGCAAGGAGATGATTGTGTTTTCCAGGAATCTGTGAGGCCCCATTCTTTTCCAAGCTGTCTGTATTCCTTGTTAACCTGTTCTTTCCCTTTCCTCACAGTCAGTCACTCTTGTCTGAGAGGGATAAGCTGTTGTCTCTGACTGCTATATTCTGTTTGACTTGAGGTGCATGTGTTGATATCTCACCAGGCAGCCTCCAAAGACCTCCAAGGACACACTGGCCGTGAAGATCACCATATTTGTCCCAGACAACTGGAACTTCCCCCTCCTCGAAAAGTGCTGCAGTTTCAGCATGTCTGCACGGGCTCTGGTCCCAATCCTCGCTCTGCAGCAGCATTACTTAAAGGAACCTATGATGTGGAACCTGTGAACTCAATCTCAGCCTTTGGTGATCTCCTTCTTCTCAGCTCCTTCATCTCCCTCCACGTGGCTTCTGAGAACCAGGAGACTGAGGAGCAGTACCTGCGTATGCTCTGTACGTCTGCTGTATTTCTTGTCTGAGGGTCAGTGGATTGTGTGCAGGTGTCAGCAGAGCTGTACCAAATGTTCCTCCTGAGTTTGGTGTCACAGGGCCATTTAGGACTCCCCAGAGGAAGTGCTGTGCTCCGAGGCAGCGAGAGAGAGCTCTGGGTGCTCCTGCTGCCTCTGAAGACAGCTGGGACTGGCCTGGGTTTGCCTGAGCTTCCCTCTCGGCTAAAGGCTGAAGCAGGGATTTTTCTTGCATCAGCAGAAGGCTAGGCAAGTCCTGCATGATAGTGGCCAAACCAAAGAGAATTTTTAGCTTCCTAATTTCCCCTTAGACTCCTGACTTCCAACCAGTCATCAGAGCAAAAAATCTTCACAGAAATTTTATGGTTTTGGACTTTTGTCTTTTTGGTTGGGGATTTTTTTTTAGGGGGCTGGTGGTTTGGGGTTTTTTGCTTTTTCCCTGTTTATTTTTTATGGGGTTGTTTTTTTGGTTTTCTTTTTGCTGGGTTTTTTGGTTTTGTTTGTTTCTTTGTAGCGGTTATTTTTTGGTGGAGTTGGTTTATCTCCATCCTGAAGGAGCCCTTCTGCCCCACATGTCTTATTGATGTCATTTTTATGACATTTTTATGTTGCCACTACTACATATACAGTTTCTTTTAGTGAGAATGCTATATTTTTGTCAATAAAAACTACTGTGAAAGAATATCAGGTTACAGGAGAAATAGAGAGCAGGAGGTGTTTCTCATGTGCCCCCAAAGAAAAAAACAGATACTTTTATAACAATCTGTATTTCAAATCCTAGTTTTATGCTTCTAAAGATGTGTCCAAGAGAAACACATTGAAGTGGTTTGATCAGATAAATCTGTACTGCAGGCATTTCTCAGGAGACAGCCTCCAGCCCATCCATGGTATATTCCTCAGATCCATGGCACTTTTTCGTACCTTCCCCACTCTTTCCCATGACTCTTAGAATCCTACCCATTGGCCCAAGCCCTGCTCAGATCCGTCTCTAGGAAAACACATCAAGTCCTCTGGGATTCTGCAGCACACCCCAAGGAATCTGCTTCTTGCCCGTAACAGCTGCCAGTGCTGAACTCTCAGATAAGACCTGGTGGGGCTGAGAACAGAGCCCAGTGGAGAGTCCAGTGGATTCTGTGTCTACCATCACCTGTTGGGACAAAAATGGCATTGATCTGCACCTCGGTGTGTCTGATCTCAAAGCCCATCCTGTTGTGGCATGAATGGGGGCAACACTTTGTACGGGGCCCAGGCTGCCTGTGGCTTCTTCCCATTGCTTGTCAGTACTCATGCTTGGGCTTTGCCAGCCTTGTTTTGGTCGCTGCCCTGTCCCTGAGGGCTGGTGGGACAGGGCTGGAACCTTCCTTAGCTCCAAGATGGGTGTCTGTGAGCTCAGCCTGCTCATGAAGGGTGAGGGTCCCGATGCTGAAAGCACTGTCGACATTGGTTATAGCATGAGCTGCTCTGGATTACAGTTGGAAAGGCATTGTTTGGGCAATGTTTTGGCTGAAAGCTGGAGAAGATGTGCTCCTCTCCTGGGAATGCATCTCCCTGTGCTTTGTTTCCTGTCAAGAGAACTCTTCCAAGGGCTCTACACAATCAGTCTCTGTGCCAGCCATCTGCACTGCAGGGCTGCCTGTCCTGTTGATGTTGTTGCTGTTGTTGCAACTAGCTGACTGCCTCCAGACACTGGGGCTGCCTTTTGTATCTCCTGGAAGCTGGGATCTCTGCTTTAAAGTGAGCATCTTGCATTTTGTTTCCCTCAGGGAAAATGGTGAACGTGGAAAATCCCAAGATGAAATACACTGAAATGGAATATATTGGCAAGGGGTGAGTCCAGCCACACTTACTTCTACACAACCATGGGCCAGGGGTTCTTCTGCTATATCACTGGTATATCAGGAGTTCCACTGGAATATCTATCCAGTGTGAAGTCAGGTCAGCTGCAAACATGTTCAGACACTGGAGATAGATTGTCCTATCTCTTCAGTGCTGCTCAGAACTTGTGAGGGTGCTCAGAAGGCATTGTCAGAGACATCTCCATGCTGCCAAAGTCTGCCTACATCAAGAAGCAGGACCTGGAAGATCTCCTTGTCTCTCAAGTGTGGGACAGCTCTGTGTTAATTTCTTCAGTATTTTTGTATGTCTCAAAACCACACTGCCACACTAATGAATAAAGAAGAATCTTGCTTGCCTGAAAGGGTAACCTAGCCCCTCTCAAAGCTATGAGATAACAGTTCCCAGGAGAATTTCATTCAATCCATGGTTCTTGGAAGGAAATGCTCCATGCTCAGAATAGGAACCACAGAGTTTAGAAACTCAAACCTAAGATGAAAGAATAAATTCCCTTTAGGAGCTGAGGCAGTAAACCCCAGCGCTTCTGCAACCAGCCCAGGCACTGCCCATGCACTTGAGAGGAAAATGCATCATCTGCCTTCTGGCAGAGCCCTCCTGCATCCTGCAGGTTTTAGGCATTTACAGCAGAGATCTCCTGTGTGGGCCAGCTTTCACTCTAAGAAATAAACAGCTTCTCCTTTCTCTGCTTCTGTTTTGTTTCTAGGCATTTTGGATCTGTGGTTAGAGCACTCAACCAAGCCACAGGAGGAGAGGTAAATGTCAACATCCCCCACAGACTCTGCTGCACTCAAGGCCTTTCCCCTCTGGTGCGAGCAGCTGTGGCTGGAGCTTTGGGTCAAGCTGTGCTGAAGAGGCACAAGAAACACAGACTGGTACCAGCCTGCAAAATACATTGGGGACAGTCTTTGTCCTTTTCAGCTGCCAGAAGGAA
Source organism: Lonchura striata (assembly GCF_050655825.1). Classification (NCBI taxonomy): domain Eukaryota; kingdom Metazoa; phylum Chordata; class Aves; order Passeriformes; family Estrildidae; genus Lonchura; species Lonchura striata. The sequence continues at coordinate 13,701,704 of NC_140740.1, forward strand.
GTCACGCAGGGCAGCAGTTCATTTCAGAGAAGGATGTGCTCACTCGCTCTCAATTGCTAAAACAAAGGTGGTGCCTCAGGGCATCTCACTGCTCTTTGGGGCTACAGCTTCAGAGTCCTGAATTCTCATTTCTGGTTGCCAGCAAATACATCTGAAAGTTACTGGTAGTTCTTTAGCCACCTGCAGTGCTGCACTTGGGAACTGCACATAGGGAGAGATCTAAGAGGCGTCCCTAGAAACTCGAAGCCCTGCCCATAGCCCAAGATGTAGCCACAGAGTATTAAGGCATGGATTAGTTCTTCTGAATCCCATACAAAGCAGCAGGGAGTGGGCTCAGAGGCTTGTGGGTGATAGTTGAGACACCAGTGTCACCAAGTGTTCAGGGCAAAACCTCAGTGGCCACATGTCCTGTAACTAGCCCCCAAGGGAGTGGAGAAATGGGCTATTGCAATGTCATTTCCTAATTACTGCAATGCCTAATCACAAGGCAGTTTGGCACAGCTCAACTGTGTCATTGCAAAATCACTTGCTCCATGTGCCTTGTGGCCTTGTGCCACCAGCTTCTCAAGTTACTGATTTTCAGTGTCATTTTAGGTGGCCATAAAGAAAATAAGCCTTAAGGGACGGCAGAGGAAGCAACTAACCGTTAATGAAATCACAATCATGAAGAAGCATAGGAGTCCCAGTGTTGTGAATTATTTAGACAGGTGAGTGGTCATGGTCTTATCCTGTGAATATGCATGTACATACTGCAAACATGAGAGGTTAAAAATCCACTTTGGTCACTTCTAGAAAGTAGAGCTGTTAATTATAATGTATTAATATTTCTCTACTCATCTGCAATGGATGAGAAGAGAGTGCATCTTGTCTGCATGAGTCTTCCCTGGCACACGTAGTTTGAAAATTATTCCAAAATTATTCAAAACCTAGATCAGCTGTATCGTACGAAGTTAATACATTCTAAGTTCACTGCCTCCACATTCTTTTGGGATTGATTTTTTAAAGTTTCTTCAATGCTGAATGATGAACCATCCTAAAGTGGATTTCCCTTGGATTGTTGCCCCTCTTTTTCTTTGCTATGCATGCCAGGAAGACTAGGTGCTTATTTCCAGAAACACCACGCGTGACAGGCTTTTGATCTGGGCTCTTACTAAACCACACTTTTCACTTGCTGGCCATCTAAGACATCTCCTTTTTCACAGCTGTGCCTTTCTCCCTGAGACTGCACAGATTGCAAACAAAGCACAGCCAGGAGGGAATGTCTATTCCTTTTATTCTGTCCTTGTCACAAAGGGCCTTGGAAACAAGAAGCCCGGAAGCAAAAAATCAACCTAGCCATGCATGTTTATCTTTACGCCCTTGTTTCTTTCCTTCAGCCACCTTCTGGGTGAGGAACTCTGGCTTGTCATGGAGTACATGGATGGAGGCGCTCTGAGCGATGTCATCAGGAAGACCTTCCTGACTGAAATCGAGATAGCAGTCATCAGTCGGGAGGTCAGCAAGCCCACCTGTGCTTCCAAGGGTTTGGGCAGGATTATCTGAGAAATAGGGGCTCAGAACAGGAGAGGTTTCATGTGCCAAACTTTGCTTCTGCGTTGCTGGTATGCTATGGGCACGTAAAAGCATCTCCAGTGAAATGCCTGGAGTGCCCCTGCACTCACTCTACTCAGTTCTTGTACTCTTATCTCCTGCTGTTGTATTCTCACTCTGCCTCTTGTATCTGCTGTTCTCCATCTTGCCTCCCTAAATTTTTGCCTGTCTTCACTGCATTCCTCACTTGTAGAAGCAAGGTGCTGGTAGCAGGATTTGAAATGAACAGCAAAGGTAAAAAGAGAGACTATTTACTTTCAGTCCTCAGCTAAAAAGGATACTAGTGCAGCCAAAATGCTCTTTGCTTCTGAGCACATTCACTGCAGCAGCAGTCATCCTGGCTGGTTTGCAGGGGACAGTCTACAACAGCAGGTGCTGTTGCTCTTTCAAAAGGTGACATGCCTTTCCTTAGAAAGGTCCTGCTCTGCAAGTGTTGGAGCAGCAAATCTTCTTCTCAATGGCACTGTGTTCTGCCATTACTCGCCATTCTCCTGGGGAATGGGAACCTTTTAGAGTCTCTGTTTCTTTTCTGGTGTGATGAAATCACTGGGTTTGTCCCTCCTGGTTCTGTTGACTCTCTCAGTGCCTGCAAGGATTGGCTTTTCTTCACTCAAACCAAGTGATCCACAGAGACGTGAAGAGCGACAACATCCTTCTCAGAACCGACGGCTCTGTCAAGCTGGGTCAGTATATTCCTGGTCAGGTGCAGCGTTCAGGGATGTGGGGTGAGGGGCTGCTTTGAGTGGCTGCCAGCTCCCCAGGAATGGTGCTGGTGGCAGTGCGGGGACCCCCCGCTCTGAGCTGATGACACGGTTGCAAGGTGCACAGAGGTATGACAAGGAACAAGCAGTCAAAAGGGGTGTTGCTCTGTGTGTGTCCATTACAGAGGGAGGGAGCAACAAGTCTAAAGCTTCCATAGAACAAAAGCCACTGCTGAAGGCAGTATACAAAATGTGGGGATTTGGCTAAAATCCTGAGGAAACAGAGCAGGGACAGTTGTCCAGGAGATTCAACAGCACATTCTCAAAGTTCTACTGGGCAATTCTTTTGCTTGGTCTCCTAATTGCACAGAATTCAAATAAAAGCAGTATTTTGCTTTCCCCTTAGCTGATTTTGGCATCTCTGTTGAGCTCAGCCATGGGAAGAATAGACCGTCCTCGGTGGCCGGGACTCCTTGGTGGATGGCGCCTGAAGTGGTGATGCGTCAACCATATGGCCCCAAAGTGGACATATGGTCTTTTGGAATTGTGGGAATCGAAATGATAGAACGGAAAGTTCCCTACAGGAGCCGAAGTCCTGCCACGGTAAGGAGCAAATACTCACTGATCCCGCTTGTCTTTCTCACCTGCCCTGTGTTCTGCATGCCATTGGACAAAATCCCATTGCCATCTGCTGGAACTACTGCCACCAAGGTCCCCTCCTTAAAATGTCCCTGCAACACATCAGCATCTGCTGTAGTTTTGGTTGCATCAGTGTGGAACTCAAGCTATACCACATGCAAACAAACCCCATGCTCAGGCAACATTTTCCTTTGGGTTGTAAGTGGTTCCAGTTCTTTGGTCTGTGTAGATGGCCACAATAACAGGAAACAAGCATCTTAGAATTGGTGCTATACTTCCAGAAATGAAGGAAAGAAAGCCAAACCTAACAGAGTTTCTAAAAGAGTGGTTTTAGTGAGGAACTGCATCCCCTGTGCAGTTTCTGCACACTGAGAAACATGCCTGGAACCTGAACATGAGGCTGCAAGGGCCACAGAGTCTCTTCTGCTTCTTGTGCAGTGTTGCTGAAACACTTAGTGACTGTGTTTCTCTCATAGCCCAAGCCACCTTCTCCACATCACCAAGCCGGAGCCTGGTGAGAGGGAGAGCCTGCCAAAACCTCCTGTTTGTTTCCTGGCATTTTCTGGGATGGGCCTACCATTCATGCATTGACTTGTGTAGCTAAATGAGCAGAGGGTGTCCACAGGGATGGCACCTCTCCATCTTCGGAGCAGGAAAAGCTTTTCTGTTGCTGCGTAAGGAAGCTGAAATTTTCAGGCTGCTGAGAGACAGAGCTGCAGTGGCTCCTGTGTGCCCAAGCAGGCATTTTCATCCCCATACATTAGTGCATGCACCTTAATGTGTCTGTGTTGAATATGAGATTATAAATGTTTGTTTCCTTAGCTGGGGGTTAACTGATGGATTTCCTTTCTCTTCTTCCAATTACCATTGTTTTCAAGAACAGGGCAAAAAACTTGATGAGTCTTGTTGTATGGCAACTGGGCTGAAGGGACCCACAAGCACTGCAGAGATGCCTTTCATGTCCTAATCCTTGGAAAGAGTTAACATAGCAAAGTCCCCCTTCCAAAATGCTGCCAAGTTGGTGTGAATCTTCAGAGAAGCAAATGTGCTTTTGCTGATGTAGTTCCCAACTAACTAGGTCAATCAATGAAATTGGCTGCCAAGGCAAGATCTGCGGGATGATGGCAAAGCTGTGGCTGCATCAGAGTTTGGTTTTTTGTTGGTAAAGTCATCTCTGGGTCTCTGCCAGGGCAGAAACTGCCACTGAAGAAGAGAGGTTAAACAATGGCTTCTGGGAGGGCAGTTAGAGATGGGAAAGAAGCAGGTGGAGCCTTGTGTTTCCTGTTTCTCCAGACTAAATTCCTGATAGCAACAGCAGGGACGCCACAGCTGCAGCAGCCCAAGCTCCTCTCGGCTTGGCTGCGTGACTTCCTGAGCTGCTGCCTGCAGAGAGACGAGGAGCGGCGCTGGTCTGCCAACGAGCTGCTGCAGGTAAAATGCCAAGGGGCTGAGGTGAAACAGTGTGTGAGGGATGGGCTCCTCCTCCACCAAGGTCCGAGGCCTCAGATGAGCCCCCTTCCTCCTCACCTCCACTCATGGTGCTCTTCAAATGAAAATGCTGAGGAGTGCTAGACTGGGCTGGGCTGGCAGGGCTCTGTAATGTCCTTTGGTCCAAGTGTCCTGCAATGAGCAGGGACATCTTTAGAGGGATCAGGTTGCTCAGAGCCCTTTCCCACCTGACCTGGAATAGTTCCAGGGATGGGGCACCTACCAGCTCTTGGGACAGCCTGTGCCAGGGTGGCACCCTGCTCTGAGTAAACAAGGTCTTCCTTAGACCTACTCTGATTAGATCCCCTTTGTGTTAGAAACTATTTGCCCGCATTCTATTGTAACTGGCCCTGTTAAAAACGGTGTCCCCCACTTTCTTCAAAGCCACTCTGAAGTCTTGCAAAGTGGCGATAAAGTCTCCCTGAGTCCCGTTCTTCACAAAACTGAATACTTCCACCTCTCTCTGCAGAAGATAGGACAGGTGTTCTATTTTCTGATTCTTTCTGTTGCCCTGTTTTTTAATTTGGTGGTGTATTCTGTTTTACCTAACAGCAAAAGAATTGACGTAGAGCATTGTAGAGAGACATGAAATGGTGGTGGAGGAAGCCACGGCTGCCAGTCCTGGCAGAGCACTCTGGAGAGATTTGGCTGTGGGCAGGAGGGGCTGTGAGGGACTCACTGTGAGCCTCTGAGGGGCCCTGGTTTGTGCCCCCCACCCCACCCTTAGAGGTTTCTGGCACACAAACAGGGAGAGCTGAGAGGGACTTGTCCCAGCCCCATCTGCTGCCTGGCATGCTCAGGCAGAGGGGAACTGGCCCAGACTGACTGCCAGGTTGTGTGGCAGAGAGGGAACTGCAGGACCCAGCGCCACTCGGCTGGCCCTGCTGGGAACGAAGGTGCCATGCAGCACAGGAGAGGCAGGGCATGGAAAGGCAGACACTGCTCTGTGTGCCTGTGGAAATTAGCACAAGACAGGGACCTATGGGAGTCATTGGAGCTTCTTGAAAGGAACCCCAGGGACAGAAAGCACCATTTCTAGAGCACTGGCAGGGCAAAAACCCCAGCAAGATGGAGAAACCAGAATAAATGGATGAGTGGGATTCTGGGCCGGGTTTGCCTGTGATGGCAAGGTCCTGCACATGACAATTGAGGAGCAGATGGTCCCATTGTTTTCCTTTCTGGGTCTTTCTAGGACCTAGAGGAATCCTGATGGAGTATGTGAGGCACTGAGCTTGGAAGGTCATGGTTCACTGTTCTTTGTTGTTTTTTTTTCCCTTTGGACAGCATCCATTTGTAACATCAGCCAAGCCAGTATCCATCCTGGCACCACTTATCACCGTTCTGAAGAGGATGCAGCAGAGAAGAATGTAACAACCAAGTAGAGATGTCATCACCACAAGGAATTTTGAGGACTGGAGGATTATAGGAGGAGGATTGTTGATAAGGTTTTAGAGAATAGGATTTTAGAGGAGGATTGTAGAGTAGGATTTTTGGAGAGTTTTGTGGAATAGGATTGTAAAGTAAGATTGTTGAAGAGTTTTGTGGAATAGGATATTAGAGGAGCATTGTGGAGTAGGATTGTTGAAGAGTTTTGTAGAATAGGATTGTGGAGTAGGATTGTGGCGTAGGATTGGTAGAGTAGGATTGTTGAAGAGTTTTCTGGAATAAGATTGTAAACAAGGATTTTCATTAAATAAAATTTCTGAAAAATAAACTCACTTGGAAGACTGCCCTCTTTCTGACCCCTTCAGAAAACTCAACATTTCCTTCTGAATTACCAGCTGGTTTTTATGGGTGTTAAGTCACACTTATGGCTTCTTTTGTATGTTTTTTAAGTAGGGGAAGGCTCTTCTTCATTCATCCTTTCCAGACCACACTGTCTTGGGAATGTGGCCAACTAGGCAGCTTTTGGCCAGCTGTATATTTCTAGTTGAGGCAGAAAGGGCAATGGCATTTGCAGGAAAAAGCAAAGGGCAAGTGGTGCAGCCAAAACATCCTGTGCAGATGCAGGCCTTCAGCTGTGACTCCAGAGCCTTTGGGTGCCTGCCACTTGGATTTGTATCGTGAAGGGCAATGTCTTTGGCTGGAGGAGAGCCTCGCTCAGCGGAGAAAGCAGAAAGATCAGAGAGGTGCTCTGAAAGGTCTCCTGCGGTGCAGAGCTGTCAGCGAGTGTGAGCTGAGAGCGGGCCCGGCCCTGCCCGGCGTGGAGCCGCAGCAGAGCCCTGGCAGAGCCCGGAGCAGCCTGAGCCTCGGCAGGGCCAGGCTGCAAGGAGGCCCTGGTAGCTGCAGGAGGCACAGCCCGGCCCTGCGTGCCTCTTGCTGGCAGCGGGCGCATCCTCCGCTCTCAGAGCCCAAGCGCAGCCGGCTGCTCCCGAGGGCAAGCGGAGCCCTGCTGGGCACAGCCCAGCCTGGAGGCATTGGCCCTCTGAAGTCTGCCCGAGGAGAGAAAGGCCAAGGGCAGCCGAGGCCCGCTGGCCTGGCTCAGCATTCCCACTCTTGTGCTGCTGCCCTGCGACTCCTGGCAAAGGTCAGCAGTGTGTGCAGCACCCTGGGCACCGGGGCAGGGAGCCGGGCTGCTCGGCAGGCTGGAGCACAGGGCAGCGTCCTTCGGGCACGGCACTTGTGCCAGGGGAGCCGAGGCCAGCGGGAGGCAGGGACAGCTTGTCAGCTCACGGCTGCAGGAGCCAGTGCCTCACACAGCTCTGGGAGGCAGCGCCTGCAATCCTGCAGCTCTGCACTGAGCCACAGCAAAGCTGGGAGCTGCAGAGTGCTCTGCAGAAATATTCAGGGCCGGCAGGCCAGCCTGCTTTGTGCTCCCTGGCACACAGCAAGCGCTGTGCCACACCGCAGCTCGGAGCTGCTGGGAGAGAGGTGTTAGAGATAAACTCTTAGGTACAATTAAATGGAGACAAAGTCATTAAAGTAAAAGAGAACCTTCTTCTTAGCAGAAGGCTCCTCTTGAAGCCAATAGCAGGTTTCTGAATATAGCAGGAATTGGATTAAACCTAAAAGTCTGCCACTGCTATGACTGAAATACCAATTTGCATGTTTTCTTATTTCGGAATCAAAATATGACCATGGGCTTTTAATGTTGGGTTTTTTGCAGCTAAGAGTGCAGATGCAATAATCACAGAACTCAGGTCATTTGAGATTACAGAAAGGTTAAAAACTATGCATGGGAAGGTAATAACAGGAATTTCTATCTAATAACAAATGGATTGTCCTGCAGCCTTGAGGTCATATCCTTCTACCCTTCCCAAATGAAAACCTACTCACTGAAGACCCATCATCATCCCAAAACCATGTTTAAATTAATTGGACCTGTTGATTAGCCCATGTAAATTAGATCTTTCCCTTTTATTTTCACTGACAAACTCTGATTCAATGTCAAATTATCAATCTTTCAAGGAAAAACTGTACCATGCAGAGTAAAACCCAGGGCAGAGGCTTCTATACATAGGGTTGACAAACCCTCTGTGACAGCTCCTGCTAGCTTCCTACATCAGCCAGAAGGCAACTTCGCTGCGACACAGACTTTCTTAATATTGGTGACATTTTCAAATCCATAGACACTGCTTGTTTTCAAAGTCCTGAAAAGTGCATTCTAAGTTCATGAAAGCAAACACAGAAGCACTGATTTGGTTTAGGAGAGAAGGTGTTTGTGCAGTTGGATAACAGCTTACATGTTGAAGTGTCGGGGGGGATTTCTATGTTTGCGCTCACCTTGTTTGAGACAATGAGCGCAGTGTCACCTGTGCATCCCTGGATATGCCTTGAAGGTGCAATGATTAATTTGCAATCAAAGGGGAAATGTATCTAAATTTATTAGGATAACCAGTTACTTTGTAAATAGACTGATAGAGAAACTTAGCAATTTTTGCTGGAGAATGGTTGCAGGAGAGGGGTCATGGATCAATGGAACAGTTATTCATTGATACCACTGTTTAAGACCCCAGAATCAGAATCAGCCTGTGTCTGGCCTGGGAACAAAGCTTGGGAAACAGGCTCTGTGTCTAGGCCTGGGAAACTGTACAAGGTCTCTCTAGGCCTGGGAAATAGAGCAAGTTCGGAATGAGATAATAAGGACAGGCATAAGGACAGCCTCGAAGATATGCTCTGTCCTTGGAAGGCATGACTTAGCAATGAGAACTTGGCTTGGAGAACTTAGCTACAGCTGTAACCACCCGTAGGAGAAGTAAAACAAAGACCTTTGTAAACTTGACCAATGACAGCTGTTGCTGACTTTGCTTGTAGCAAACCCTATATAAACGGACAGGATTTTTGAATAAAAGAAGCTTGCTTATCAATCATACTGACTGTGCTTGTCTTCCCTCCGCCCGCGTAATCACCACTTGTCATTCTTTGTACAGAACAATCTTTTAAACGTTTTTAACTTAATGTGAACATGATACATTCCTAACCTTCATATTGCAACATATTTTCTAATTACATGATTCTGTAAGCCCTTGTAGACCATGTGCAATTTCTACCGGAGGTTGTCGTCAGCCTCTGGTGGTCGTTTTGGATGAAGGCTCAGAAGGCTTCCTCGGGCTTCAGCTGTTTTACCTCTGTTTCTGCACATGCTCTACAAGATTGTCTGCTCAAATAGGCACTGGTGAGTCTTTTGCAGTTAGCTTGTTCTGCTAAATTTGCTGATTTCTAGAAAGTGCTTCATTCCCATCCCTGGGTACAAAGTAACTACTTCTTTCTGCACAGCTTTTAGCATAGCTCAAGCATTATCTCATTGCCTCGGCACCTAAAAGAAGGTAGCGAGGAGGGGGCAAACCAGTGAGAGTGATGGGTCATTATCTTGTTAGCCAGGTATCAATTCTTAGATTAACTAAGGGCTATTCTTGTCCATAAAGTACGTGCAGGGATACCACAAGGACAGAGGCAACGCGTGGATTTGGAGCGCTGGGCTTGGCACCAAAGTCCTGCTCTTGAGAGGGGTGCAGGGACACAGGGAATGTCAGAGGACAATGAGAGACGGGGACATGAGGCCATAATGGGCCAGGCATGATCCTGCACAGGATGGCAGCAAAGACACTTCCTCACCATGGCTCTGGCACTCCAGGGCACCCCAGAAAGGGCCGAGGAGTCCTATGTGTAACCAGGAGAGAAGACTGACATCACTGTGGGTCCCAGCATTCCCCAGTCCCTTGCTGGCCATTCAGTGCACACTGGGGACACTGGGCATGTGTGGGACATGGGGATGGGGTGCACAAAGTTAAAGGGGGACCCCAAAGTGGAAAGAGTGGAATCCAAAATCGCTGGGTGGAGATGCCCAAAGAGGAGGTGTGGTATCCCAAAATGAACGGAGGACACCAGAAAATTGGGGCGATCCCTCAAAAGGACACACAAAGCTGTTCCCTCCCTCCATTACTTACCAACAAGAACTATCTACCAACTGTGATAATCACATCAGGACCATTTACTCCATAACCAGCTAAGAACAGGACTGAAGAGTAGTTTTGTAGAGTAGGATTGTAGAGTAGGATTATAGTTTAGGATTGAAAATAAAGCTTCTGAAACTTTAACTTGCCTGGAAGATTCCCTTTTTTTCAGCCTGTGAATACACTCAGCATTTCCTTCTGAGTTGTCAGCTGTCTCTTAAAGCTACAAAGTGACATTTCTTGGTGCCTTTGGTAAGGTTTAAAAGTGGGGATGGCTCTTCTTCATTCATGCCCTCCAGACTACACTGCCCTTGGCATATGGGCCACTGGTCCCACTTGGCACATCTGTGGCACTTCTAGATGCAGGCAGGAACCAAAGCAGAAGTGGTGCAGCCACAGACATCTCTGTGATGTCACTTCGGCCCTATGAGCTCCCACAGCTTTTTGTGATGTCACAATGACATCACTGTGATGTCACAGAGCTGCCTGCGATGTCGCATGGACATCCCTATGATGTCAGGATGACATATCTGTGATGTCACACAGCTGTCTGTGATGTCACACTGACATTTTTGATGTCACAATGACATCATTGTGATGTCACACAGCAGTCTGTGATGTAACCCTGACATCTCTGTAACATCACACAGCTCTCTGTGATGTCACACAGACATATCTGTGATGTTACACAGACATCAGAGTGATGTCAAACAGCTGTCTGTGATGTCACACTGACATTTCTGGGATGTCACACAGACATCTCTGTGATGTCACTTGGACTCCATGAGGTAAAAAATCTTTTTTTGGTGTCACAAAGTCATCTCTGTGATGTCACAGAGCTGTCTGTGATGTCACACAGCTCTCTGGCATGTCACAATGACAACACTTTGATGTCACACAGCTGTCTGTGATGACGTACTGACATTTCTGGGACATCACACAGCTCTCTCTGATGTCACAATGACATCTCTGTGACATCACACAGCTCTCTGTGATGTGACACTGACATCTCTGTGATGTCACACAGCTCTCTTTGATGTCACAATGACATATGTCTGATGTCACACAGATTTTTGTGACATCACAATGACATCGCTGTGATGTCACACAGCTGCATGTGATGTCACACAGGTATCGCTGTGATGTCATTTCCACCCCATGAGTCCACCCAGCTTTTTGTGGTGTCACATGGACATCTCTGTGATGTCACATAGCTATCTGTGATGTCACACTGACATCTGTCTGATGTCACCCAGATTTTTGTGATGTCACAATGACATCACTGTGGCATCACACTGCTGTCTGTGAGGTCACACAGACATCTCCCTGATGTCACCCTTACATCTCTGTGATTTCACACAGACATCTCTGTGATGTCTCAGAGACATCTCTTTGATGCCACTTCGACCCCATGAGGTCACACAGCTTTTTGTGGTGTCACACAGACATCTCTGTGATGTCACGCTTACATTTCTCTGACGTCATACAGCTCTCTGTGATGTCACAATAACATCTCTGTGATGTCACACAGCTGTCTGTGATGTCAGTGTGACATCTGTCTGATGTCACACGGATTTTTGTGATGTCACAATGACATCGGTGTGATGCCACACTGATGTCACACAGACATCTCCCTGATGTCACTCTTACATCTCTGTGATGGTACACAGCTGTCTGTGATTTCACACTGATATCTCTCCATGATGTCACCTGGATATCTCTGTGACATCACACAACCTCCTGTGATGTCACACAGATGTCTGTGTGATGCCACACATCTCTCTCTGATGTTACACTGACATCTCTGTGATGTCACACAGCCATCTCTGTGATGTCTCAGAGACATCTCTTTGATGTCACTTTGACCCCATGAGGTCACACAGCTTTTTGTGGTGTCACATGGACATCTCTGTGATGTCACGCTTACATCTCTCTGACGTCACACAGACATCTCTCTGACATCACACAGCTCTCTGTGATGTCACAATGACATCTCTGTGATGTCACACAGCTGTCTGTGATGTCACCCTTGCATCTCTGTGACGTCACACAGCTGTCTGTGATGTCACACAGACATCTCTGGGATGTCACAATGACATCACTGTGATGTCACACAGCTCTCTGTGATGTCACACAGACATCTCTTTGAGGTCACACTGACATCTCTGTGATATCACACAGACATCTCTGTGATGTAACTTTGACCCTATGAGGTCACTCTACTTTTTGTGGTTTCACACTCACGTCTCTGTTGTGAGAACTTAAAATGTCTCTCAGACATTTTTAGAGGTTCCAGGCCTTGGTCAGAAGCATTCTAGACCCCAGAAGGCAGCTGGAAAGAGCTGTGATTTCGAGTTTGAGCCATGGAATGAATTACCAGCTTTGAAGGTGGAACGAGCAGTCACAAAGGGTTAGATAGTATAGTAAAAGTAGTTACAAAACAGAGAGGAAAATGTTTTAGTATTGTACAGGGGGGTTTTAGCACCTGTACAGGGGGGTTTTTACTTTGTACATGGGGGTCAGAAGTTCTAAGATGGAGGAAAGTGGGCTGATCCTATTCTTCCTCATTCTTCTTCCTTGCCTCCATGTTCTTGGTGATGTTGGCATTCACAGATTGGTTTAGAGTAGAAAAGCACTTGGTAATATTGGTAGTAGGTATTGGGGAATAATTGTAAACATGTTATATGTAATATATCTTATGAAAGATAGCAGCAGCCCTGGGTGGGGGGGAGAGAAGAAGAAGACACTGGACAGTGAGGGTGTCAGGAGTGTGTGTGTCTCTGCCGGGGCCGCTGATCAAACAGCCGCAGCCCGCGAACACAATCTGTTAGATAACTCGCAATAAACTGCCTTGAGACCAAACAACAAGAGGCTGTGGAGTTTTTCTTTGGAAGCACGGGTTGGAGGAGAGACTTTACCACCACTCAAGACCCCAGACCAAACCCAGGGTTCTCACAGAGGATCAGAAAATTCTTTTGGGGTTTGGCTCATTCTCTCTTATTTTCTGCATTACTCAGAATTCTCCCCATTTGGGTCTACTTCTGGATTAGGAGTCTCATCAGCTCCTCTGGACATCTTAGCCCTCAGTTTAGAGAAGCTGTAGACTGTATAGAGGAAGCTTACTAGATTAAATATGACGAAAGTGGGCTCTTTAACATTCAGAGGAAACTGACCATTTTCAAAAAGGGAAATAACAGATTCAGAGAAGAAGGAAAGGAAAGGCTGGAAAGCTTCATCCCTTGTTTTTCCTCTAATCAACTGGGTGTAATTTCTAACAAACCCCCAAAACATGCTACTGGAACTGGGACCTAGGCTAGGATGAAGAAACTATAAACCAAATATATCTTGGACAGACTTCAGTACTCTTGTTAACAAGAGTCCAACTTCTTTATTGCTAAAGTTCAATACTAAATTCTGTAATCTTAGACTAACTAATCCTATGTTTTTAACAAATAATCATCTACTCAATCCTAACTTGAAGAATCCTAAAAACTTAATCTTCTTTTAAAATAAAACAGCCTGATTTCATAGATGTTTCCTTGCTGAAGCAGATGACTGGTGCCAGGACTCCACTTGCTGCTTGCCAAATTCAGATACTCATTGCTAAATGTGGGACAGCTTTTTGTGGAGGTACTGGCATCTGCTCTTCATCTCAGAGTAGCTGGGGCTACCCTAGGAAGAAGAAATAAATAAAAAATAAAAAAAATCAGGCATGTAGGCATTTCTGCAGAGTTTAGGATTTCCTGACCTTTTCTTTAAAATAGCCTTGAGGCAGACTCAGAGGTTACCAAGCCAAGCCAGTCTGGTTTTATTCATGTAAAGCAGTAAAAATACTCTCAGATTGACTTTGGAGTCTTCTGGGAAGTTTGCAAACTGAGGCTGTTCTTTTACAACAAACTCTAGACAAGTCTGAAACCACAACAACAACCCAAAGCCCAGCAGCTGCTAAAGAGGGCAAAACTCATTCATGCTTAAAGCCACTGAAGGGACTCAAACCTTCTCCATCAAATCAACAGGTGTGAGGTTTATCAAGCTCATGATACAAATCCAAGATGAAGTGGCAATGAGAATAATACTGTCACACCAAAGCTTCTGCTCTTCTGGGCCTGAAGATCTGTTTCTCTTTGGAATGACAAAAGCTCATTCCACATGGGAATGAACACTTCAAACCATCTTGAGATAAATATTTACAAGCAATAAATCTTTACCAAGTTAAAATTCAGTACAAGAAGAGACAACAACTAATGCCAGGGATGCATCCCAGGCCAGATGCACCTGACTGGTGTGCAGGACAAGTTAGAAGAGAAAACTACAGTTGCCTTTCAACATTTTGAGAGGTTCCTGAGAAGCAGTAGCTTGGACTACTGGCCTCTGCCCAGTGACATTAGCTAGCAAGAGCCCTAGCACGGGCCTCACTGCACTGCTCCCCTGCAGGGCCATGCTTGCCCTCAGCCTTCCACAGAGCATCCCTGGCTGCATCCAGTGCGAGCCAGGGCCCTGCCTGCTCCAAAGGCCACAGCTGCCCCACAGCCCCAGAGCTGCAGGGGCCTGACTGCCCTTGCCAACATCACTGCTCTGAGACAAGCTGGGCGCAATTTCCAGTGTTTTATACCACACACACACACACAAACACACACACACACACACACACACACACACACACACACACACACACACACACACAGACAGTTCTCCCTCCCCTCCTGCACTGCAAATGCAATGAGGGGATGCAGCACCACTGCATCAGCTGAGCCTGTGCAACTGCACTGCAGAAAGGGAGGGCCTATGCGGGCCTAACCCACCTTGGTGTTCATCTCAGCTTTTCTCCCTGCCTGGCCCATCTCCTCCTTTAGCTTTCTATCCCTCTAGTTCACATTTACTATTAAATAATGTCTGTACTAGTGACTCTGGAATAGAGTCTTTCTTGCACCTTAATTCATGCAGAGGCTTCCCTTAATCATCAAATCTTTACTCCATCATTATCCACACTGGAGTTAGGAAAAGCTGTACACTGATACCTTCATTGAGATCCAAGGGACACTACTACTTCAGCCTCCCGAATTCTTTTCACATCTTTTTTCACATGGTAGTCTTCAGCACATGATTGCTGTCATTGTAGAACTCAGAAATTTGTGTCTTTCTTAAACCCAAAAGGTGCAGGGGAAATGGAGCCGACATTTGGAGACAGGTAGGAAGTAGAATGGGATGTCAAAGCCAGCAGCCAGGAAGAAGAGCGGCCACCAGGTGCTGGCTGGAGGTAACTGAGCTACTGCTCAATCCTCTGCTTCTTGCTCATCACAGGTCTGGTCAAGACAGAACCCCGTTTCTACAACAATAACAAAACAATTCATTACTCTCTGACCCAGATCAGGTTTTGCTACATTCTAAAAAAGCAGGATTTGTGAACTAGCAATGGTTGAAAAAACATGTTTTTTTTTTTAAAAATACCTGTTAAATAATGGAAGACCTCCAGGAAAATATCTGCTCTATTGCATTCCTAGTTTCTCATCTTAGGACTTAGCAAGTCCTTCTCCATGTCTACTGTTAAAAGGCTTTGGGAGGTAGCTCCCACTCCCTTCAGCATCTCCAGCAAAGCCTCCCCCAAAGGGGATGTCCTGTAAGTTTTATCTAGGTCCCAATTTCTGCTTGTACACACCAGGAAAATACTCAGCTTTTGCTGTCAAACTCCCACATGACTTACTGAAGAGGCACCTGGCTGTTTTAGAGTTTTATGTGTTAAAAATGAGATTAGTGCTTCACTATTAGAATACACGAGTACGGGGTGTGATGGTTGATTGTGAATTCTCATCGGGATGAACAAAGACAGCAGCCACATGTCAGGAAACTCTTGTGCTTTTAGGTACAGTAGTCTAAGGTCCAGCAGGCTACCTGCTGTGCAGACTCAAAAGCTGTTGGCGGACAAAACCCTTAAATTTGCACAAGAGAGTTTCACAAGTGCTTACCAATAAGCCCTCAGTGCTGCTCAGTGCCCTTCAATCATCTCTCAGCTCCTCCCAAGGACCTTCTCAATGCTGCTGACTCACAAGGCACAGCACATGGCCACAAGCTCCCCACACCCACTACAACTTCTGAACTGAGCATGGAGTAGAACAGGACAGCCGTGTGTGCCCAGGCAGAGTGAGGGAGGAGTGAAACAGAGACAGAGGAGGGACTGAGGGAATATCACCATTCTGTAGATCCTGTGTTGGTGCAGCCACGTGGATAGTGCAGAGCTGGAGTCAGCAATGAGGGTGACAGAGAGACAGAGGGACAAGAGGGCGAGAGGGCCCCATCTGCCCGGCCCTGGGGCAGCCTCTTATGTACAGGAGATTTTTCCTGCAGAGCCAGCCTTTTGAGGCCTCCTCCAGGGAATGAGTTGAGGTGGGGACTGAGCTCAAGTCTTCAGGCAGAGGAGAAATTTGGCTCAGGACAGTGCTGCTCCACCCCTGCAGGATCCTCTCTTCTCACCACAGCCTTTCTGTCACAGCACTTGGAATGTCTGAGGCAAAACATGCTTAGGCCTGCTCCTGCACATTCACATCACAGCTTTTATACCACCAGCAAGTCTGCTGAAACTTTACACAGCGTACAGAATATTAAAAATGCACAAAATACCTGAGCAGGTCTTGCTGGAGCGTTTCTCTCCGAAGGCCCTGGAGATGTTGCTTGGCTGCTGCTGGTGGGGCTCTGAGATGGAGCTGTTTTTCTGTAAGGATCGTCCAATATTTCAAGTTACAAGGCCTAAATATCAACTGTCATAGTCCTTTCCTTGCAGAGCTTCAGTGCCAGGACTCAAGGAAACAGCATGAAGCTGAGTTGAAGGAGCTTTAGGCAGGATATCAGGAAAACATGCGTGCCCCAGAGGGTGCTTGAGCACTGCAGCAGGCTCCCCAGGCCAGTGGTCACTGCAGCAAGGCTTCAGGAAGTGTTTGGACAGCACTCTTGGGCACCTGGTGTGATTCTGTGCAGGGCTAGGATCCTGGCAGGTCCCTCTACCTCAGCATATTCTAAGAACCTAGGCTTCATTTCCCAGGGCTAATTGAATTCTAATTTAAAGTAGAGCAACATGTAAAGCTTGGACCTATATCAAGGAGGTTTCCTAACATATTTTACCCAAGTTCAATTTGATGGTATAATTCATTCTCTCTCTTTTGCCACTAGCTTGGGGCCTATAAGGAGTATGAAGATCCCAAGCTATTCCCAAGGCTTTCCTAACTTCTTGTACCCCTTCTGCAATAAAGTGGGAACCTCTATCTGATGACATTCCTAAAGGCACCTCAAATCTAAGTATTATTTTATTCAACAATATTTTAACCACTTCCCTAGACTGATTGGTGTGACAAGGGAAGTCTTCTGGCCACACAGAAAAGGTACCCACCATAACTAGGAGAGATTTAGACCCCTATTTTCTGGGAAATTCTGTAAAATCCATCTGCCACTATTCACTTGGAACATCCCCAGATTTTATGGCTCTCAGCACTACATTGTAAGCTGTGTTAGGGTTGTCTCTTTTACAAACTATACATTTTTGGAGTCTTGATTGTACAATCTGAGCCATTTCAGACCCAAATACAGATCTTTCCAATGTTTCAAAAGTTTTTCAGTACTCCAATTAATGGCTTTGTGTTTGAAATCCACTTTTTCATGTAAGAGTGATTCTGGGACTACTCTTTGCCCAGCTGGGATAACTGTCCAGCCTTATGGTAATAATAACACTAAAAGGAGAGTGTACAGGAGGTGAACAAGTCACACATGATTGTTCACCATACAGAACTTGTTGGTAAGTAATGGAGGGAGGGAACAGCTTTGTGTGTCCTTTTGGGGGATCGCCCCAATTTTCTGGTGTCCTCCGTTCATTTTGGGATACCACACCTCCTCTTTGGGCATCTCCACCCAGCGATATTGGCTTCCACTCCTTCCACTTTGGGGTCCCCCTTTAACTTTGTGCACCCCATCCCCATGTCCCACACATGTCCAGCATCCCCAGTGTGCACTGAATGGCCAGCAAGGGACTGGGGAATGCTGGGACCCACAGTGATGTCAGTCTTCCCTCCTGGTTACACATAGGACTCCTCGGCCCTTTCTGGGGTGCCCTGGAGTGCCAGAGCCATGGTGAGGAAGTGTCTTTGCTGCCATCCTGTGCAGGATCATGCCTGGCCCATTATGGCCTCATGTCCCCGTCTCTCATTGTCCTCTGACATTCCCTGTGTCCCTGCACCCCTCTCAAGAGCAGGACTTTGGTGCCAAGCCCAGCGCTCCAAATCCACGCGTTGCCTCTGTCCTTGTGGTATCCCTGCACGTACTTTATGGACAAGAATAGCCCTTAGTTAATCTAAGAATTGATACCTGGCTAACAAGATAATGACCCATCACTCTCACTGGTTTGCCCCCTCCTCCCTACCTTCTTTTAGGTGCCGAGGCAATGAGATAATGCTTGAGCTATGCTAAAAGCTGTGCAGAAAGAAGTAGTTACTTTGTACCCAGGGATGGGAATGAAGCACTTTCTAGAAATCAGCAAATTTAGCAGAACAAGCTAACTGCAAAAGACTCACCAGTGCCTATTTGAGCAGACAATCTTGTAGAGCATGTGCAGAAACAGAGGTAAAACAGCTGAAGCCCGAGGAAGCCTTCTGAGCCTTCATCCAAAACGACCACCAGAGGCTGACGACAACCTCCGGTAGAAATTGCACATGGTCTACAAGGGCTTACAGAATCATGTAATTAGAAAATATGTTGCAATATGAAGGTTAGGAATGTATCATGTTCACATTAAGTTAAAAACGTTTAAAAGATTGTTCTGTACAAAGAATGACAAGTGGTGATTACGCGGGCGGAGGGAAGACAAGCACAGTCAGTATGATTGATAAGCAAGCTTCTTTTATTCAAAAATCCTGTCCGTTTATATAGGGTTTGCTACAAGCAAAGTCAGCAACAGCTGTCATTGGTCAAGTTTACAAAGGTCTTTGTTTTACTTCTCCTACGGGTGGTTACAGCTGTAGCTAAGTTCTCCAAGCCAAGTTCTCATTGCTAAGTCATGCCTTCCAAGGACAGAGCATATCTTCGAGGCTGTCCTTATGCCTGTCCTTATTATCTCATTCCGAACTTGCTCTATTTCCCAGGCCTAGAGAGACCTTGTACAGTTTCCCAGGCCTAGACACAGAGCCTGTTTCCCAAGCTTTGTTCCCAGGCCAGACACAGGCTGATTCTGATTCTGGGGTCTTAAACAGTGGTATCAATGAATAACTGTTCCATTGATCCATGACCCCTCTCCTGCAACCATTCTCCAGCAAAAATTGCTAAGTTTCTCTATCAGTCTATTTACAAAGTAACTGGTTATCCTAATAAATTTAGATACATTTCCCCTTTGATTGCAAATTAATCATTGCACCTTCAAGGCATATCCAGGGATGCACAGGTGACACTGCGCTCATTGTCTCAAACAAGGTGAGCGCAAACATAGAAATCCCCCCCGACACTTCAACATGTAAGCTGTTATCCAACTGCACAAACACCTTCTCTCCTAAACCAAATCAGTGCTTCTGTGTTTGCTTTCATGAACTTAGAATGCACTTTTCAGGACTTTGAAAACAAGCAGTGTCTATGGATTTGAAAATGTCACCAATATTAAGAAAGTCTGTGTCGCAGCGAAGTTGCCTTCTGGCTGATGTAGGAAGCTAGCAGGAGCTGTCACAGAGGGTTTGGCAACCCTATGTATAGAAGCCTCTGCCCTGGGTTTTACTCTGCATGGTATAGTTTTTCCTTGAAAGATTGATAATTTGACATTGAATCAGAGTTTGTCAGTGAAAATAAAAGGGAAAGATCTAATTTACATGGGCTAATCAACAGGTCCAATTAATTTAAACATGGTTTTGGGATGATGATGGGTCTTCAGTGAGTAGGTTTTCATTTGGGAAGGGTAGAAGGATATGACCTCAAGGCTGCAGGACAATCCATTTGTTATTAGATAGAAATTCCTGTTATTACCTTCCCATGCATAGTTTTTAACCTTTCTGTAATCTCAAATGACCTGAGTTCTGTGATTATTGCATCTGCACTCTTAGCTGCAAAAAACCCAACATTAAAAGCCCATGGTCATATTTTGATTCCGAAATAAGAAAACATGCAAATTGGTATTTCAGTCATAGCAGTGGCAGACTTTTAGGTTTAATCCAATTCCTGCTATATTCAGAAACCTGCTATTGGCTTCAAGAGGAGCCTTCTGCTAAGAAGAAGGTTCTCTTTTACTTTAATGATTTTGTCTCCATTTAATTGTACCTAAGAGTTTATCTCTAACACCTCTCTCCCAGCAGCTCCGAGCTGCGGTGTGGCACAGCGCTTGCTGTGTGCCAGAGAGCACAAAGCAGGCTGGCCTGCCGGCCCTGAATATTTCTGCAGAGCACTCTGCAGCTCCCAGCTTTGCTGTGGCTCAGTGCAGAGCTGCAGGATTGCAGGCGCTGCCTCCCAGAGCTGTGTGAGGCACTGGCTCCTGCAGCCGTGAGCTGACAAGCTGTCCCTGCCTCCCGCTGGCCTCGGCTCCCCTGGCACAAGTGCCGTGCCCGAAGGACGCTGCCCTGTGCTCCAGCCTGCCGAGCAGCCCGGCTCCCTGCCCCGGTGCCCAGGGTGCTGCACACACTGCTGACCTTTGCCAGGAGTCGCAGGGCAGCGGCACAAGAGTGGGAATGCTGAGCCAGGCCAGCGGGCCTCGGCTGCCCTTGGCCTTTCTCTCCTCGGGCAGACTCCAGAGGGCCAATGCCTCCAGGCTGGGCTGTGCCCAGCAGGGCTCCGCTTGCCCTCGGGAGCAGCCGGCTGCGCTTGGGCTCTGAGAGCGGAGGATGCGCCCGCTGCCAGCAAGAGGCACGCAGGGCCGGGCTGTGCCTCCTGCAGCTACCAGGGCCTCCTTGCAGCCTGGCCCTGCCGAGGCTCAGGCTGCTCCGGGCTCTGCCAGGGCTCTGCTGTGGCTCCACGCCGGGCAGGGCCGGGCCCGCTCTCAGCTCACACTCGCTGACAGCTCTGCACCGCAGGAGACCTTTCAGAGCACCTCTCTGATCTTTCTGCTTTCTCCGCTGAGCGAGGCTCTCCTCCAGCCAAAGACATTGCCCTTCACGATACAAATCCAAGTGGCAGGCACCCAAATGCTCTGGAGTCACAGCTGAAGGCCTGCATCTGCACAGGATGTTTTGGCTGCACCACTTGCCCTTTGCTTTTTCCTGCAAATGCCATTGCCCTTTCTGCCTCAACTAGAAATACTACAGCTGGCCAAAAGCTGCCTAGTTGGCCACATTCCCAAGACAGTGTGGTCTGGAAAGGATGAATGAAGAAGAGCCTTCCCCTACTTAAAAAACATACAAAAGAAGCCATAAGTGTGACTTAACACCCATAAAAACCAGCTGGTAATTCAGAAGGAAATGTTGAGTTTTCTGAAGGGGTCAGAAAGAGGGCAGTCTTCCAAGTGAGTTTATTTTTCAGAAATTTTATTTAATGAAAATCCTTGTTTACAATCTTATTCCAGAAAACTCTTCAACAATCCTACTCTACCAATCCTACGCCACAATCCTACTCCACAATCCTATTCTACAAAACTCTTCAACAATCCTACTCCACAATGCTCCTCTACAATCCTATTCCACAAAACTCTTCAACAATCTTACTCTACAATCCTATTCCACAAAACTCTCCAAAAATCCTACTCTACAATCCTCCTCTAAAATCCCATTCTCTAAAACCTTATCAACAATCCTCCTCCTATAATCCTCCAGTCCTCAAAATTCCTTGTGGTGATGACATCTCTACTTGGTTGTTACATTCTTCTCTGCTGCATCCTCTTCAGGACGGTGATAAGTGGTGCCAGGATGGATACTGGCTTGGCTGATGTTACAAATGGATGCTGTCCAAAGGGAAAAAAAAACAACAAAGAACAGTGAACCATGACCTTCCAAGCTCAGTGCCTCACATACTCCATCAGGATTCCTCTAGGTCCTAGAAAGACCCAGAAAGGAAAACAATGGGACCATCTGCTCCTCAATTGTCATGTGCAGGACCTTGCCATCACAGGCAAACCCGGCCCAGAATCCCACTCATCCATTTATTCTGGTTTCTCCATCTTGCTGGGATTTTTGCCCTGCCAGTGCTCTAGAAATGGTGCTTTCTGTCCCTGGGGTTTCTTCCTTTCAAGAAGCTCCAATGACTCCCATAGGTCCCTGTCTTGTGCTAATTTCCACAGGCACACAGAGCAGTGTCTGCCTTTCCATGCCCTGCCTCTCCTGTGCTGCATGGCACCTTCGTTCCCAGCAGGGCCAGCCGAGTGGCGCTGGGTCCTGCAGTTCCCTCTCTGCCACACAACCTGGCAGTCAGCCTGGGCCAGTTCCCCTCTGCCTGAGCATGCCAGGCAGCAGATGGGGCTGGGACAAGTCCCTCTCAGCTCTCCCTGTTTGTGTGCCAGAAACCTCTAAGGGTGGGGTGGGGGGCACAAACCAGGGCCCCTCAGAGGCTCACAGTGAGTCCCTCACAGCCCCTCCTGCCCACAGCCAAATCTCTCCAGAGTGCTCTGCCAGGACTGGCAGCCGTGGCTTCCTCCACCACCATTTCATGTCTCTCTACAATGCTCTACATCAATTCTTTTGCTGTTAGGTAAAACAGAATACACCACCAAATTAAAAAACAGGGCAACAGAAAGAATAAGAAAATAGAACACCTGTCCTATCTTCTGCAGAGAGAGGTGGAAGTATTCAGTTTTGTGAAGAACGGGACTCAGGGAGACTTTATTGCCACTTTGCAAGACTTCAGAGTGGCTTTGAAGAAAGTGGGGGACACCGTTTTTAACAGGGCCAGTTACAATAGAATGTGGGCAAATAGTTTCAAACACAAAGGGGATCTAATCAGAGTAGGTCTAAGGAAGACCTTGTTTACTCAGAGCAGGGTGCCACCCTGGCACAGGCTGTCCCAAGAGCTGGTAGGTGCCCCATCCCCGGAACTATTCCAGGTCAGGTGGGAAAGGGCTCTGAGCAACCTGATCCCTCTAAAGATGTCCCTGCTCATTGCAGGACACTTGGACCAAAGGACATTACAGAGCCCTGCCAGCCCAGCCCAGTCTAGCACTCCTCAGCATTTTCATTTGAAGAGCACCAAGAGTGGAGGTGAGGAGGAAGGGGGCTCATCTGAGGCCTCGGACCTTGGTGGAGGAGGAGCCCATCCCTTGCACACTGTTTCACCTCAGCCCCTTGGCATTTTACCTGCAGCAGCTCGTTGGCAGACCAGCGCCGCTCCTCGTCTCTCTGCAGGCAGCAGCTCAGGAAGTCACGCAGCCAAGCCGAGAGGAGCTTGGGCTGCCGCAGCTGTGGCGTCCCTGCTGTGGCTATCAGGAATTTAGTCTGGAGAAACAGGAAACACAAGGCTCCACCTGCTTCTTTCCCATCTGTAACTGCCCTCCCAGAAGCCATTGTTTAACCTCTCTTCTTCAGTGGCAGTTTCTGCCCTGGCAGAGACCCAGAGATGACTTTCCTTTACCAACAAAAAACCAAACTCTGATGCAGCCACAGCTTTGCCATCATCCCGCAGATCTTGCCTTGGCAGCCAATTTCATTGATTGACCTAGTTAGTTGGGAACTACATCAGCAAAAGCACATTTGCTTCGCTGAAGATTCACACCAACTTGGCAGCATTTTGGAAGGGGGACTTTGCTATGTTAACTCTTTCCAAGGATTAGGACATGAAAGGCATCTCTGCAGTGCTTGTGGGTCCCTTCAGCCCAGTTGCCATACAACAAGACTCATCAAGTTTTTTGTCCTGTTCTTGAAAACAATGGTAATTGGAAGAAGAGAAAGGAAATCCATCAGTTAACCCCCAGCTAAGGAAACAAACATTTATAATCTCATATTCAACACAGACACATTAAGGTGCATGCACTAATGTATGGGGATGAAAATGCCTGCTTGGGCACACAGGAGCCACTGCAGCTCTGTCTCTCAGCAGCCTGAAAATTTCAGCTTCCTTACGCAGCAACAGAAAAGCTTTTCCTGCTCCAAAGATGGAGAGGTGCCATCCCTGTGGACACCCTCTGCTCATTTAGCTACACAAGTCAATGCATGAATGGTAGGCCCATCCCAGAAAATGCCAGGAAACAAACAGGAGGTTTTGGCAGGCTCTCCCTCTCACCAGGCTCCGGCTTGGTGATGTGGAGAAGGTGGCTTGGGCTATGAGAGAAACACAGTCACTAAGTGTTTCAGCAACACTGCACAAGAAGCAGAAGAGACTCTGTGGCCCTTGCAGCCTCATGTTCAGGTTCCAGGCATGTTTCTCAGTGTGCAGAAACTGCACAGGGGATGCAGTTCCTCACTAAAACCACTCTTTTAGAAACTCTGTTAGGTTTGGCTTTCTTTCCTTCATTTCTGGAAGTATAGCACCAATTCTACAATGCTTGTTTCCTGTTATTGTGGCCATCTACACAGACCAAAGAACTGGAACCACTTACAGCCCAAAGGAAAATGTTGCCTGAGCATGGGGTTTGTTTGCATGTGGTATAGCTTGAGTTCCACACTGATGCAACCAAAACTACAGCAGATGCTGATGTGTTGCAGGGACATTTTAAGGAGGGGACCTTGGTGGCAGTAGTTCCAGCAGATGGCAATGGGATTTTGTCCAATGGCATGCAGAACACAGGGCAGGTGAGAAAGACAAGCGGGATCAGTGAGTATTTGCTCCTTACCGTGGCAGGACTTCGGCTCCAGTAGGGAACTTTCCGTTCTATCATTTCGATTCCCACAATTCCAAAAGACCATATGTCCACTTTGGGGCCATATGGCTGACGCATCACCACTTCAGGTGCCATCCACCAAGGAGTCCCGGCCACCGAGGACGGTCTATTCTTCCCAGGGCTGAGCTCAACAGAGATGCCAAAATCAGCTAAGGGGAAAGCAAAATACTGCTTTTATTTGAATTCTGTGCAATTAGGAAACCAAGCAAAAGAATTGCCCAGTAGAACTTTGAGAATGTGCTGTTGAATCTCCTGGACAACTGTCCCTGCTCTGTTTCCTCAGGATTTTAGCCAAATCCCCACATTTTGTATACTGCCTTCAGCAGTGGCTTTTGTTCTATGGAAGCTTTAGACTTGTTGCTCCCTCCCTCTGCAATGGACACACACAGAGCAACACCCCTTTTGACTGCTTGTTCCTTGTCATACCTCTGTGCACCTTGCAACCATGTCATCAGCTCAGAGCGGGGGGTCCCCGCACTGCCACCAGCACCATTCCTGAGGAGCTGGCAGCCACTCAAAGCAGCCCCTCACCCCACATCCCTGAAAGCTGCACCTGACCAGGAATATACTGACCCAGCTTGACAGAGCCGTCGGTTCTGAGAAGGATGTTGTCGCTCTTCACGTCTCTGTGGATCACTTGGTTTGAGTGAAGAAAAGCCAATCCTTGCAGGCACTGAGAGAGTCAACAGAACCAGGAGGGACAAATCCAGTGATTTCATCACACCAGAAAAGAAACAGAGACTCTAAAAGGTTCCCATTCCCCAGGAGAATGGCGAGTAATGGCAGAACACAGTGCCATTGAGAGGAAGATTTGCTGCTCCAACACTTGCAGAGCAGGACCTTTCTAAGGAAAGGCATGTCACCTTTTGAAAGAGCAACAGCACCTGCTGTTGTAGACTCTCCCCTGCAAACCAGCCAGGATGACTGCTGCTGCAGTGAATGTGCTCAGAAGCAAAGAGCATTTTGGCTGCACTAGTATCCTTTTTAGCTGAGGACTGAAAGTAAATAGTCTCTCTTTTTACCTTTGCTGTTCATTTCAAATCCTGCTACCAGCACCTTGCTTCTACAAGTGAGGAATGCAGTGAAGACAGGCAAAAATTTAGGGAGGCAAGATGGAGAACAGCAGATACAAGAGGCAGAGTGAGAATACAACAGCAGGAGATAAGAGTACAAGAACTGAGTAGAGTGAGTGCAGGGGCACTCCAGGCATTTCACTGGAGATGCTTTTACGTGCCCATAGCATACCAGCAACGCAGAAGCAAAGTTTGGCACATGAAACCTCTCCTG
The DNA here is from genome assembly GCF_050655825.1 of Lonchura striata. NCBI lineage: Eukaryota > Metazoa > Chordata > Aves > Passeriformes > Estrildidae > Lonchura > Lonchura striata. The sequence goes on from NC_140740.1 coordinate 13,727,551, forward strand.
TTCTGAGCCCCTATTTCTCAGATAATCCTGCCCAAACCCTTGGAAGCACAGGTGGGCTTGCTGACCTCCCGACTGATGACTGCTATCTCGATTTCAGTCAGGAAGGTCTTCCTGATGACATCGCTCAGAGCGCCTCCGTCCATGTACTCCATGACCAGCCAGAGTTCCTCACCCAGAAGGTGGCTGAAGGAAAGAAACAAGGGCGTGAAGATAAACATGCATGGCTATGTTGATTTTTTGCTTCCGGGCTTCTTGTTTCCAAGGCCCTTTGTGACAAGGACAGAATAAAAGGAATAGACATTCCCTCCTGGCTGTGCTTTGTTTGCAATCTGTGCAGTCTCAGGGAGAAAGGCACAGCTGTGAAAAAGGAGATGTCTTAGATGGCCAGCAAGTGAAAAGTGTGGTTTAGTAAGAGCCCAGATCAAAAGCCTGTCACGCGTGGTGTTTCTGGAAATAAGCACCTAGTCTTCCTGGCATGCATAGCAAAGAAAAAGAGGGGCAACAATCCAAGGGAAATCCACTTTAGGATGGTTCATCATTCAGCATTGAAGAAACTTTAAAAAATCAATCCCAAAAGAATGTGGAGGCAGTGAACTTAGAATGTATTAACTTCGTACGATACAGCTGATCCAGGTTTTGAATAATTTTGGAATAATTTTCAAACTACGTGTGCCAGGGAAGACTCATGCAGACAAGATGCACTCTCTTCTCATCCATTGCAGATGAGTAGAGAAATATTAATACATTATAATTAACAGCTCTACTTTCTAGAAGTGACCAAAGTGGATTTTTAACCTCTCATGTTTGCAGTATGTACATGCATATTCACAGGATAAGACCATGACCACTCACCTGTCTAAATAATTCACAACACTGGGACTCCTATGCTTCTTCATGATTGTGATTTCATTAACGGTTAGTTGCTTCCTCTGCCGTCCCTTAAGGCTTATTTTCTTTATGGCCACCTAAAATGACACTGAAAATCAGTAACTTGAGAAGCTGGTGGCACAAGGCCACAAGGCACATGGAGCAAGTGATTTTGCAATGACACAGTTGAGCTGTGCCAAACTGCCTTGTGATTAGGCATTGCAGTAATTAGGAAATGACATTGCAATAGCCCATTTCTCCACTCCCTTGGGGGCTAGTTACAGGACATGTGGCCACTGAGGTTTTGCCCTGAACACTTGGTGACACTGGTGTCTCAACTATCACCCACAAGCCTCTGAGCCCACTCCCTGCTGCTTTGTATGGGATTCAGAAGAACTAATCCATGCCTTAATACTCTGTGGCTACATCTTGGGCTATGGGCAGGGCTTCGAGTTTCTAGGGACGCCTCTTAGATCTCTCCCTATGTGCAGTTCCCAAGTGCAGCACTGCAGGTGGCTAAAGAACTACCAGTAACTTTCAGATGTATTTGCTGGCAACCAGAAATGAGAATTCAGGACTCTGAAGCTGTAGCCCCAAAGAGCAGTGAGATGCCCTGAGGCACCACCTTTGTTTTAGCAATTGAGAGCGAGTGAGCACATCCTTCTCTGAAATGAACTGCTGCCCTGCGTGACTTCCTTCTGGCAGCTGAAAAGGACAAAGACTGTCCCCAATGTATTTTGCAGGCTGGTACCAGTCTGTGTTTCTTGTGCCTCTTCAGCACAGCTCGACCCAAAGCTCCGGCCACAGCTGCTCACACCAGAGGGGAAAGGCCTTGAGTGCAGCAGAGTCTGTGGGGGATGTTGACATTTACCTCTCCTCCTGTGGCTTGGTTGAGTGCTCTAACCACAGATCCAAAATGCCTAGAAACAAAACAGAAGCAGAGAAAGGAGAAGCTGTTTATTTCTTAGAGTGAAAGCTGGCCCACACAGGAGATCTCTGCTGTAAATGCCTAAAACCTGCAGGATGCAGGAGGGCTCTGCCAGAAGGCAGATGATGCATTTTCCTCTCAAGTGCATGGGCAGTGCCTGGGCTGGTTGCAGAAGCGCTGGGGTTTACTGCCTCAGCTCCTAAAGGGAATTTATTCTTTCATCTTAGGTTTGAGTTTCTAAACTCTGTGGTTCCTATTCTGAGCATGGAGCATTTCCTTCCAAGAACCGTGGATTGAATGAAATTCTCCTGGGAACTGTTATCTCATAGCTTTGAGAGGGGCTAGGTTGCCCTTTCAGGCAAGCAAGATTCTTCTTTATTCATTAGTGTGGCAGTGTGGTTTTGAGACATACAAAAATACTGAAGAAATTAACACAGAGCTGTCCCACACTTGAGAGACAAGGAGATCTTCCAGGTCCTGCTCCTTGATGTAGGCAGACTTTGGCAGCATGGAGATGTCTCTGACAATGCCTTCTGAGCACCCTCACAAGTTCTGAGCAGCACTGAAGAGATAGGACAATCTATCTCCAGTGTCTGAACATGTTTGCAGCTGACCTGACTTCACACTGGATAGATATTCCAGTGGAACACCTGATATACCAGTGATATACCAGAAGAACCCCTGGCCCATGGTTGTGTAGAAGTAAGTGTTGCTGGACTCACCCCTTGCCAATATATTCCATTTCAGTGTATTTCATCTTGGGATTTTCCACGTTCACCATTTTCCCTGAGGGAAACAAAATGCAAGATGCTCACTTTAAAGCAGAGATCCCAGCTTCCAGGAGATACAAAAGGCAGCCCCAGTGTCTGGAGGCAGTCAGCTAGTTGCAACAACAGCAACAACATCAACAGGACAGGCAGCCCTGCAGTGCAGATGGCTGGCACAGAGACTGATTGTGTAGAGCCCTTGGAAGAGTTCTCTTGACAGGAAACAAAGCACAGGGAGATGCATTCCCAGGAGAGGAGCACATCTTCTCCAGCTTTCAGCCAAAACATTGCCCAAACAATGCCTTTCCAACTGTAATCCAGAGCAGCTCATGCTATAACCAATGTCGACAGTGCTTTCAGCATCGGGACCCTCACCCTTCATGAGCAGGCTGAGCTCACAGACACCCATCTTGGGGCTAAGGAAGGCTCCAGCCCTGTCCCACCAGCCCTCAGGGACAGGGCAGCGACCAAAACAAGGCTGGCAAAGCCCAAGCATGAGTACTGACAAGCAATGGGAAGAAGCCACAGGCAGCCTGGGCCCCGTACAAAGTGTTGCCCCCATTCATGCCACAACAGGATGGGCTTTGAGATCAGACACACCGAGGTGCAGATCAATGCCATTTTTGTCCCAACAGGTGATGGTAGACACAGAATCCACTGGGCTCTGCTCTCAGCCCCACCAGGTCTTATCTGAGAGTTCAGCACTGGCAGCTGTTATGGGCAAGAAGCAGATTCCTTGGGCTGTGCTGCAGAATCCCAGAGGACTTGATGTGTTTTCCTAGAGACGGATCTGAGCAGGGCTTGGGCCAATGGGTAGGATTCTAAGAGTCATGGGAAAGAGTGGGGAAGGTACGAAAAAGTGCCATGGATCTGAGGAATATACCATGGATGGGCTGGAGGCTGTCTCCTGAGAAATGCCTGCAGTACAGATTTATCTGATCAAACCACTTCGATTTGTTTCTCTTGGAAACATCTTTAGAAGCATAAAACTAGGATATGAAATACAGATTGTTATAAAAGTATCTGTTTTTTTCTTTGGGGGCACACGGGAAACACCTCCTGCTCTCTATTTCTCCTCTAACCTGATATTCTTTCACAGTAGTTTTTATTGACAAAAATATAGCATTCTCACTAAAAGAAACTGTATATGTAGTAGTGGCAACATAAAAATGTCATAAAAATGACATCAATAAGACATGTGGGGCAGAAGGGCTCCTTCAGGATGGAGATAAACCAACTCCACCAAAAAATAACCTATACAAAGAAACAAACAAAACCAAAAAACCCAGCAAAAAGAAAACCAAAAAAACAACCCCATAAAAAATAAACAGGGAAAAAGCAAAAAACCCCAAACCACCAGCCCCCTAAAAAAAAATCCCCAACCAAAAAGACAAAAGTCCAAAACCATAAAATTTCTGTGAAGATTTTTTGCTCTGATGACTGGTTGGAAGTCAGGAGTCTAAGGGGAAATTAGGAAGCTAAAAATTCTCTTTGGTTTGGCCACTAGCATGCAGGACTTGCCTAGCCTTCTGCTGATGCAAGAAAAATCCCTGCTTCAGCCTTTAGCCGAGAGGGAAGCTCAGGCAAACCCAGGCCAGTCCCAGCTGTCTTCAGAGGCAGCAGGAGCACCCAGAGCGCTCTCTCGCTGCCTCAGAGCACAGCACTTCCTCTCGGGAGTCCTAAATGGCCCTGTGACACCAAACTCAGGAGGAACATTTGGTACAGCTCTGCTGACACCTGCACACAATCCACTGACCCTCAGACAAGAAATACAGCAGACGTACAGAGCATACGCAGGTACTGCTCCTCAGTCTCCTGGTTCTCAGAAGCCACGTGGAGGGAGATGAAGGAGCTGAGAAGAAGGAGATCACCAAAGGCTGAGATTGAGTTCACAGGTTCCACATCATAGGTTCCTTTAAGTAATGCTGCTGCAGAGCGAGGATTGGGACCAGAGCCCGTGCAGACATGCTGAAACTGCAGCACTTTTCGAAGAGGGGAAAGTTCCAGTGGTCCAGGACAAATATGGTGATCTTCACGGCCAGTGTGTTCTTGGAGGTCTTTGGAGGCTGCCTGGTGAGATATCAACACACGCACCTCAAGTCAAACAGAATATAGCAGTCAGAGACAACAGCTTATCCCTCTCAGACAAGAGTGACTGACTGTGAGGAAAGGGAAAGAACAGATTAACAAGGAATACAGACAGCATGGAAAAGAATGGGGCCTCACAGATTCCTGGAAAACACAATCATCTCCTTGCAGCTTAGCAAAAGCCAAAAGAGACTGTACAAGTGAAGAAGTGCTCCAGAAAACTGCAGAACACTTCCACAAACCAAACACACCTTTCCACAAAGGGAAAACAGACAAAAAAAGCCCTGCCACCTGCAGCACTGCCACGTGTGCCCTTGGCCATGACGCTGCAAAAGCCCAGAGATCGACCTTCCCTGAGCCAAGCAGCCAGAAGCTCAGCCAGAGTCCCCAGACCTTCAGTGCTTCAAAGTGACAGGTCAAAGGCCAATTTCTAGCTGGAGGCCACTGCCTGCAGGAAATGGCTACGTCCCACAGGATTGCAGCACTCGGCATCCTCAGCAAGCAACATGCAAGTGCTGGCTGGTCAGAAACTTGCAGCTCTGCCTTGCACTAAAGACAGCACCACCCACAACTGGCACTTACTGTCTTGGATCGATCGGCCACAGCTGCAGGCTTGTGGTCATCTTGCTCCTTTTGCTCCTTTTTGGCTCCTTCTCCAGGAGCAGAGGGAGCTGGGGCAGAGACCGCTGTTCCTTCTGCCATCTGCGGCAAGAGAGAAGCATGAGGGACAGGCCGTTACCTCTCATTTATGACCTCGTTTCTCCTCAGATCCACAACCACCTTTTCAAAGGAAAAATCCTCAACTTTGTTAGCAATGGGATTCTAAGTCACTCCAGCCAGATGAAAATGGGCCAACTCAACAGAACTCTATTTGATGCACTCTATGAATTTGATAGTCCTCCCTGGCTGCCATCAGCAAGCAATGGTGCCCCTGCACAACAATGGAGCTCTGAGCTCTTTTATTTATTGCCCTGAAATGGAAAAGGAGGAAATAGCCAGCAAGGCCATTGCTATTGCTGCGGCAGATATGGAAAAGTCAAACTGGATCAGAATGCCATCCAGTGCGTGAAAAGGGCAGGAACGTTTGTGCAGAAGCATCTGTGCTTGTTGTAAAAGAGAGAAAATGGGCAGGGCTTCACCTCCTAGCAAGCCAACAAGCCACAAGACAAAAGTGTTCCCTCCTCAGGTGGCTAAAGCACTTGGAGGCAGTGAGGGCATGTTTGGCAGGGAAACAGCCCTGGTGGTGAGCACTGTCACATATGGATCTATGGAAGTGTGCCTGAAGGTCCCTCAGGAGGCTCCCGTTGTCCAGGCTGAAACCCCTCCCTAGCTCTCGTGTCCTTCTCTGCACACGCTCCAGCCCCTCAAGGACTTTCAGCTTCAGAGGGGCCAACAAGTGGACACACACTCCCAGCTCTGGCCGCAGCGCTGCCCAGCCCAGGGGGACGGCCACTGCCCTGCTCCTGCTGCCCCACTGCTGCTGACACAGGCCAGGATGGCCTTGGCCTTCTTGGCTATGTGGCCAAGCGCTGGCCCACATTCAGCTGCTCTTGACTGGCACCACTGCGTCCTTTTAGCCTACTCAGGTCCCTCACCACAAAATTGCCCCTTTGACTTCAAATACAGCATCCCCGGTTCCAAGATGTCCTGCCTCTTCTCAGCCAAACAAGACAGCAGTCAAGGACTTGCAGCTTCACCCCCACCCTAGGCCCTAATGCCATTTCCAAAGCTGCAGGCTTCATCGCAAAAGGCGTCCACAGAAACTTGCCGCTTCTTCTTTCTGCCACACAAGAAGTCTTCCCAACGAGGCACTTGGTTTCTTTGGCCACACTCAACAAGAATGGCACCCACAGATTCCTAGACAACTCAATCATCTCCTTGCAGCTTAGCAAAAGCCAAAAGAGACTGTACAAGTGAAGAAGTGCTCCAGAAAACTGCAGAACACTTCCACAAACCAAACACACCTTTCCACAAAGGGAAAACAGACCAAAAAAGCCCTGCCACCTGCAGCACTGCCACGTGTGCCCTTGGCCACGACGCTGCAGAAGCCCAGAGATCGACCTTCCCTGAGCCAAGCAGCCAGAAGCTCAGCCAGAGTCCCCAGACCTTCAGGGCCTCAAAGTGACAGGTCAAAGGCCAATTTCTAGCTGGAGGCCACTGCCTGCAGGAAATGGCTACGTCCCACAGGATTGCAGCACTCGGCATCCTCAGCAAGCAACATGCAAGTGCTGGCTGGTCAGAAACTTGCAGCTCTGCCTTGCACTAAAGACAGCACCACCCACAACTGGCACTTACTGTCTTGGATCGATCGGCCACAGCTGCAGGCTTGTGGTCATCTTGCTCCTTTTGCTCCTTTTTGGCTCCTTCTCCAGGAGAAGAGGGAGCCGGGGCAGAGACCGCTGTTCCTTCTGCCATCTGCGGCAAGAGAGAAGCATGAGGGACAGGCCGTTACCACTCATTTATGACCTCGTTTCCCTCCAGATCCACAACCACCTTTTCAAAGGAGAAATCCTCAACTTTGTTAGCAATGGGATTCTAAGTCACTCCAACCAGATGAAAATGGGCCAACTCAACAGAACTCTATTTGATGCACTCTATGAATTTGATAGTCCTCCCTGGCTGCCATCAGCAAGCAATGGTGCCCCTGCACAACAATGGAGCTCTGAGCTCTTTTATTTATTGCCCTGAAATGGAAAAGGAGGAAATAGCCAGCAAGGCCATTGCTATTGCTGCGGCAGATATGGAAAAGTCAAACTGGATCAGAATGCCATCCAGTGCGTGAAAAGGGCAGGAACGTTTGTGCAGAAGCATCTGTGCTTGTTGTAAAAGAGAGAAAATGGGCAGGGCTTCACCTCCTAGCAAGCCAACAAGCCACAAGACAAAAGTGTTCCCTCCTCAGGTGGCTAAAGCACTTGGAGGCAGTGAGGGCATGTTTGGCAGGGAAACAGCCCTGGTGGTGAGCACTGTCACATATGGATCTATGGAAGTGTGCCTGAAGGTTCCTCAGGAGGCTCCCGTTGTCCAGGCTGAAACCCCTCCCTAGCTCTCGTGTCCTTCTCTGCACACGCTCCAGCCCCTCAAGGACTTTCAGCTTCAGAGGGGCCAACAAGTGGACACACACTCCCAGCTCTGGCCGCAGTGCTGCCCAGCCCAGGGGGACAGCCACTGCCCTGCTCCTGCTGCCCCACTGCTGCTGACACAGGCCAGGATGGCCTTGGCCTTCTTGGCTATGTGGCCAAGCGCTGGCCCACATTCAGCTGCTCTTGACTGGCACCACTGCGTCCTTTTAGCCTACTCAGGTCCCTCACCACAAAATTGCCCCTTTGACTTCAAATACAGCATCCCCGGTTCCAAGATGTCCTGCCTCTTCTCAGCCAAACAAGACAGCAGTCAAGGACTTGCAGCTTCACCCCCACCCTAGGCCCTAATGCCATTTCCAAAGCTGCAGGCTTCATCGCAAAAGGCGTCCACAGAAACTAGCCGCTTCTTCTTTCTGCCACACAAGAAGTCTTCCCAACGAGGCACTTGGTTTCTTTGGCCACACTCAACAAGAATGGCACCCACAGATTCCTAGACAACTCAATCATCTCCTTGCAGCTTAGCAAAAGCCAAAAGAGACTGTACAAGTGAAGAAGTGCTCCAGAAAACTGCAGAACACTTCCACAAACCAAACACACCTTTCCACAAAGGGAAAACAGACCAAAAAAGCCCTGCCACCTGCAGCACTGCCACGTGTGCCCTTGGCCACGACGCTGCAGAAGCCCAGAGATCGACCTTCCCTGAGCCAAGCAGCCAGAAGCTCAGCCAGAGTCCCCAGACCTTCAGGGCCTCAAAGTGACAGGTCAAAGGCCAATTTCTAGCTGGAGGCCACTGCCTGCAGGAAATGGCTACGTCCCACAGGATTGCAGCACTCGGCATCCTCAGCAAGCAACATGCAAGTGCTGGCTGGTCAGAAACTTGCAGCTCTGCCTTGCACTAAAGACAGCACCACCCACAACTGGCACTTACTGTCTTGGATCGATCGGCCACAGCTGCAGGCTTGTGGTCATCTTGCTCCTTTTGCTCCTTTTTGGCTCCTTCTCCAGGAGAAGAGGGAGCAGGGGACGAGACCAGTGTTCCTTCAGCCATCTGCAGCAAGAGAGAAGCATGAGGGACAGGCCGTTACCACTCATTTATGAACTCGTTTCCCTCCAGATCCACAACCACCTTTTCAAAGGAGAAATCCTCAACTTTGTTAGCAATGGGATTCTATCCTCAACTATGTTAGCAATGGGATTCTAAGTCACTCCAACCAGATGAAAATGGGCCAACTCAACAGAACTCTATTTGATGCACTCTATGAATTTGATAGTCCTCCCTGGCTGCCATCAGCAAGCAATGGTGCCCCTGCACAACAATGGAGCTCTGAGCTCTTTTATTTATTGCCCTGAAATGGAAAAGGAGGAAATAGCCAGCAAGGCCATTGCTATTGCTGCGGCAGATATGGAAAAGTCAAACTGGATCAGAATGCCATCCAGTGCCTGAAAAGGGCAGGAACGTTTGTGCAGAAGCATCTGTGCTTGTTGTAAAAGAGAGAAAATGGGCAGGGCTTCACCTCCTAGCAAGCCAACAAGCCACAAGACAAAAGTGTTCCCTCCTCAGGTGGCTAAAGCACTTGGAGGCAGTGAGGGCATGTTTGGCAGGGAAACAGCCCTGGTGGTGAGCACTGTCACATATGGATCTATGGAAGTGTGCCTGAAGGTTCCTCAGGAGGCTCCCGTTGTCCAGGCTGAAACCCCTCCCTAGCTCTCGTGTCCTTCTCTGCACACGCTCCAGCTCCTCAAGGACTTTCAGCTTCAGAGGGGCCAACAAGTGGACACACACTCCCAGCTCTGGCCGCAGCGCTGCCCAGCCCAGGGGGACGGCCACTGCCCTGCTCCTGCTGCCCCACTGCTGCTGACACAGGCCAGGATGGCCTTGGCCTTCTTGGCTATGTGGCCAAGCGCTGGCCCACATTCAGCTGCTCTTGACTGGCACCACTGGGTCCTTTTAGCCTACTCAGGTCCCTCACCACAAAATTGCCCCTTTGACTTCAAATACAGCATCCCCGGTTCCAAGATGTCCTGCCTCTTCTCAGCCAAACAAGACAGCAGTCAAGCACTTACAGCTTCACCCCCACCCTAGGCCCTAATGCCATTTCCAAAGCTGCAGGCTTCATCGCAAAAGGCGTCCACAGAAACTTGCCGCTTCTTCTTTCTGCCACACAAGAAGTCTTCCCAACGAGGCACTTGGTTTCTTTGGCCACACTCAACAAGAATGGCACCCACAGATTCCTAGACAACTCAATCATCTCCTTGCAGCTTAGCAAAAGCCAAGAGACTGTACAAGTGAAGAAGTGCTCCAGAAAACTGCAGAACACTTCCACAAACCAAACACACCTTTCCACAAAGGGAAAACAGACCAAAAAAGCCCTGCCACCTGCAGCACTGCCACGTGTGCCCTTGGCCACGACGCTGCAGAAGCCCAGAGATCGACCTTCCCTGAGCCGAGCAGCCAGAAGCTCAGCCAGAGTCCCCAGACCTTCAGGGCCTCATAGTGACAGGTCAAAGGCCAATTTCTAGCTGGAGGCCACTGCCTGCAGGAAATGGCTACGTCCCACAGGATTGCAGCACTCGGCATCCTCAGCAAGCAACATGCAAGTGCTGGCTGGTCAGAAACTTGCAGCTCTGCCTTGCACTAAAGACAGCACCACCCACAACTGGCACTTACTGTCTTGGATCGATCGGCCACAGCTGCAGGCTTGTGGTCATCTTGCTCCTTTTGCTCCTTTTTGGCTCCTTCTCCAGGAGAAGAGGGAGCCGGGGCAGAGACCGCTGTTCCTTCTGCCATCTGCGGCAAGAGAGAAGCATGAGGGACAGGCCGTTACCACTCATTTATGACCTCGTTTCCCTCCAGATCCACAACCACCTTTTCAAAGGAGAAATCCTCAACTTTGTTAGCAATGGGATTCTAAGTCACTCCAACCAGATGAAAATGGGCCAACTCAACAGAACTCTATTTGATGCACTCTATGAATTTGATAGTCCTCCCTGGCTGCCATCAGCAAGCAATGGTGCCCCTGCACAACAATGGAGCTCTGAGCTCTTTTATTTATTGCCCTGAAATGGAAAAGGAGGAAATAGCCAGCAAGGCCATTGCTATTGCTGCGGCAGATATGGAAAAGTCAAACTGGATCAGAATGCCATCCAGTGCGTGAAAAGGGCAGGAACGTTTGTGCAGAAGCATCTGTGCTTGTTGTAAAAGAGAGAAAATGGGCAGGGCTTCACCTCCTAGCAAGCCAACAAGCCACAAGACAAAAGTGTTCCCTCCTCAGGTGGCTAAAGCACTTGGAGGCAGTGAGGGCATGTTTGGCAGGGAAACAGCCCTGGTGGTGAGCACTGTCACATATGGATCTATGGAAGTGTGCCTGAAGGTTCCTCAGGAGGCTCCCGTTGTCCAGGCTGAAACCCCTCCCTAGCTCTCGTGTCCTTCTCTGCACACGCTCCAGCCCCTCAAGGACTTTCAGCTTCAGAGGGGCCAACAAGTGGACACACACTCCCAGCTCTGGCCGCAGTGCTGCCCAGCCCAGGGGGACAGCCACTGCCCTGCTCCTGCTGCCCCACTGCTGCTGACACAGGCCAGGATGGCCTTGGCCTTCTTGGCTATGTGGCCAAGCGCTGGCCCACATTCAGCTGCTCTTGACTGGCACCACTGGGTCCTTTTAGCCTACTCAGGTCCCTCACCACAAAATTGCCCCTTTGACTTCAAATACAGCATCCCCGGTTCCAAGATGTCCTGCCTCTTCTCAGCCAAACAAGACAGCAGTCAAGCACTTACAGCTTCACCCCCACCCTAGGCCCTAATGCCATTTCCAAAGCTGCAGGCTTCATCGCAAAAGGCGTCCACAGAAACTAGCCGCTTCTTCTTTCTGCCACACAAGAAGTCTTCCCAACGAGGCACTTGGTTTCTTTGGCCACACTCAACAAGAATGGCACCCACAGATTCCTAGACAACTCAATCATCTCCTTGCAGCTTAGCAAAAGCCAAAAGAGACTGTACAAGTGAAGAAGTGCTCCAGAAAACTGCAGAACACTTCCACAAACCAAACACACCTTTCCACAAAGGGAAAACAGACCAAAAAAGCCCTGCCACCTGCAGCACTGCCACGTGTGCCCTTGGCCACGACGCTGCAGAAGCCCAGAGATCGACCTTCCCTGAGCCGAGCAGCCAGAAGCTCAGCCAGAGTCCCCAGACCTTCAGGGCCTCAAAGTGACAGGTCAAAGGCCAATTTCTAGCTGGAGGCCACTGCCTGCAGGAAATGGCTACGTCCCACAGGATTGCAGCACTCGGCATCCTCAGCAAGCAACATGCAAGTGCTGGCTGGTCAGAAACTTGCAGCTCTGCCTTGCACTAAAGACAGCACCACCCACAACTGGCACTTACTGTCTTGGATCGATCGGCCACAGCTGCAGGCTTGTGGTCATCTTGCTCCTTTTGCTCCTTTTTGGCTCCTTCTCCAGGAGAAGAGGGAGCCGGGGCAGAGACCGCTGTTCCTTCTGCCATCTGCGGCAAGAGAGAAGCATGAGGGACAGGCCGTTACCACTCATTTATGACCTCGTTTCCCTCCAGATCCACAACCACCTTTTCAAAGGAGAAATCCTCAACTTTGTTAGCAATGGGATTCTAAGTCACTCCAACCAGATGAAAATGGGCCAACTCAACAGAACTCTATTTGATGCACTCTATGAATTTGATAGTCCTCCCTGGCTGCCATCAGCAAGCAATGGTGCCCCTGCACAACAATGGAGCTCTGAGCTCTTTTATTTATTGCCCTGAAATGGAAAAGGAGGAAATAGCCAGCAAGGCCATTGCTATTGCTGCGGCAGATATGGAAAAGTCAAACTGGATCAGAATGCCATCCAGTGCGTGAAAAGGGCAGGAACGTTTGTGCAGAAGCATCTGTGCTTGTTGTAAAAGAGAGAAAATGGGCAGGGCTTCACCTCCTAGCAAGCCAACAAGCCACAAGACAAAAGTGTTCCCTCCTCAGGTGGCTAAAGCACTTGGAGGCAGTGAGGGCATGTTTGGCAGGGAAACAGCCCTGGTGGTGAGCACTGTCACATATGGATCTATGGAAGTGTGCCTGAAGGTTCCTCAGGAGGCTCCCGTTGTCCAGGCTGAAACCCCTCCCTAGCTCTCGTGTCCTTCTCTGCACACGCTCCAACCCCTCAAGGACTTTCAGCTTCAGAGGGGCCAACAAGTGGACACACACTCCCAGCTCTGGCCGCAGCGCTGCCCAGCCCAGGGGGACAGCCACTGCCCTGCTCCTGCTGCCCCACTGCTGCTGACACAGGCCAGGATGGCCTTGGCCTTCTTGGCTATGTGGCCAAGCGCTGGCCCACATTCAGCTGCTCTTGACTGGCACCACTGCGTCCTTTTAGCCTACTCAGGTCCCTCACCACAAAATTGCCCCTTTGACTTCAAATACAGCATCCCCGGTTCCAAGATGTCCTGCCTCTTCTCAGCCAAACAAGACAGCAGTCAAGCACTTACAGCTTCACCCCCACCCTAGGCCCTAATGCCATTTCCAAAGCTGCAGGCTTCATCGCAAAAGGCGTCCACAGAAACTTGCCGCTTCTTCTTTCTGCCACACAAGAAGTCTTCCCAACGAGGCACTTGGTTTCTTTGGCCACACTCAACAAGAATGGCACCCACAGATTCCTAGACAACTCAATCATCTCCTTGCAGCTTAGCAAAAGCCAAAAGAGACTGTACAAGTGAAGAAGTGCTCCAGAAAACTGCAGAACACTTCCACAAACCAAACACACCTTTCCACAAAGGGAAAACAGACCAAAAAAGCCCTGCCACCTGCAGCACTGCCACGTGTGCCCTTGGCCACGACGCTGCAGAAGCCCAGAGATCGACCTTCCCTGAGCCGAGCAGCCAGAAGCTCAGCCAGAGTCCCCAGACCTTCAGGGCCTCAAAGTGACAGGTCAAAGGCCAATTCCTAGCTGGAGGCCACTGCCTGCAGGAAATGGCTACGTCCCACAGGATTGCAGCACTCGGCATCCTCAGCAAGCAACATGCAAGTGCTGGCTGGTCAGAAACTTGCAGCTCTGCCTTGCACTAAAGACAGCACCACCCACAACTGGCACTTACTGTCTTGGATCGATCGGCCACAGCTGCAGGCTTGTGGTCATCTTGCTCCTTTTGCTCCTTTTTGGCTCCTTCTCCAGGAGAAGAGGGAGCCGGGGCAGAGACCGCTGTTCCTTCTGCCATCTGCGGCAAGAGAGAAGCATGAGGGACAGGCCGTTACCACTCATTTATGACCTCGTTTCTCCTCAGATCCACAACCACCTTTTCAAAGGAGAAATCCTCAACTTTGTTAGCAATGGGATTCTAAGTCACTCCAACCAGATGAAAATGGGCCAACTCAACAGAACTCTATTTGATGCACTCTATGAATTTGATAGTCCTCCCTGGCTGCCATCAGCAAGCAATGGTGCCCCTGCACAACAATGGAGCTCTGAGCTCTTTTATTTATTGCCCTGAAATGGAAAAGGAGGAAATAGCCAGCAAGGCCATTGCTATTGCTGCGGCAGATATGGAAAAGTCAAACTGGATCAGAATGCCATCCAGTGCGTGAAAAGGGCAGGAACGTTTGTGCAGAAGCATCTGTGCTTGTTGTAAAAGAGAGAAAATGGGCAGGGCTTCACCTCCTAGCAAGCCAACAAGCCAAAGTGTTCCCTCCTCAGGTGGCTAAAGCACTTGGAGGCAGTGAGGGCATGTTTGGCAGGGAAACAGCCCTGGTGGTGAGCACTGTCACATATGGATCTATGGAAGTGTGCCTGAAGGTCCCTCAGGAGGCTCCCGTTGTCCAGGCTGAAACCCCTCCCTAGCTCTCGTGTCCTTCTCTGCACACGCTCCAGCCCCTCAAGGACTTTCAGCTTCAGAGGGGCCAACAAGTGGACACACACTCCCAGCTCTGGCCGCAGCGCTGCCCAGCCCAGGGGGACGGCCACTGCCCTGCTCCTGCTGCCCCACTGCTGCTGACACAGGCCAGGATGGCCTTGGCCTTCTTGGCTATGTGGCCAAGCGCTAGCCCACATTCAGCTGCTCTTGACTGGCACCACTGGGTCCTTTTAGCCTACTCAGGTCCCCCACCACAAAGTTGCCCCTTTGACTTCAAATACAGCATCCCCGGTTCCAAGATGTCCTGCCTCTTCTCAGCCAAACAAGACAGCAGTCAAGGACTTGCAGCTTCACCCCCACCCTAGGCCCTAATGCCATTTCCAAAGCTGCAGGCTTCATCGCAAAAGGCGTCCACAGAAACTTGCCGCTTCTTCTTTCTGCCACACAAGAAGTCTTCCCAACGAGGCACTTGGTTTCTTTGGCCACACTCAACAAGAATGGCACCCACAGATTCCTAGACAACTCAATCATCTCCTTGCAGCTTAGCAAAAGCCAAAAGAGACTGTACAAGTGAAGAAGTGCTCCAGAAAACTGCAGAACACTTCCACAAACCAAACACACCTTTCCACAAAGGGAAAACAGACCAAAAAAGCCCTGCCACCTGCAGCACTGCCACGTGTGCCCTTGGCCACGACGCTGCAGAAGCCCAGAGATCGACCTTCCCTGAGCCGAGCAGCCAGAAGCTCAGCCAGAGTCCCCAGACCTTCAGTGCTTCAAAGTGACAGGTCAAAGGCCAATTTCTAGCTGGAGGCCACTGCCTGCAGGAAATGGCTACGTCCCACAGGATTGCAGCACTCGGCATCCTCAGCAAGCAACATGCAAGTACTGGCTGGTCAGAAACTTGCAGCTCTGCCTTGCACTAAAGACAGCACCACCCACAACTGGCACTTACTGTCTTGGATCGATCGGCCACAGCTGCAGGCTTGTGGTCATCTTGCTCCTTTTGCTCCTTTTTGGCTCCTTCTCCAGGAGAAGAGGGAGCCGGGGACAAGACCACTGTTCCTTCTGCCATCTGCAGCAAGAGAGAAGCATGAGGGACAGGCCGTTACCACTCATTTATGACCTCGTTTCCCTCCAGATCCACAACCACCTTTTCAAAGGAGAAATCCTCAACTTTGTTAGCAATGGGATTCTATCCTCAACTATGTTAGCAATGGGATTCTAAGTCACTCCAACCAGATGAAAATGGGCCAACTCAACAGAACTCTATTTGATGCACTCTATGAATTTGATAGTCCTCCCTGGCTGCCATCAGCAAGCAATGGTGCCCCTGCACAACAATGGAGCTCTGAGCTCTTTTATTTATTGCCCTGAAATGGAAAAGGAGGAAATAGCCAGCAAGGCCATTGCTATTGCTGCGGCAGATATGGAAAAGTCAAACTGGATCAGAATGCCATCCAGTGCGTGAAAAGGGCAGGAACGTTTGTGCAGAAGCATCTGTGCTTGTTGTAAAAGAGAGAAAATGGGCAGGGCTTCACCTCCTAGCAAGCCAACAAGCCACAAGACAAAAGTGTTCCCTCCTCAGGTGGCTAAAGCACTTGGAGGCAGTGAGGGCATGTTTGGCAGGGAAACAGCCCTGGTGGTGAGCACTGTCACATATGGATCTATGGAAGTGTGCCTGAAGGTTCCTCAGGAGGCTCCCGTTGTCCAGGCTGAAACCCCTCCCTAGCTCTCGTGTCCTTCTCTGCACACGCTCCAGCCCCTCAAGGACTTTCAGCTTCAGAGGGGCCAACAAGTGGACACACACTCCCAGCTCTGGCCGCAGTGCTGCCCAGCCCAGGGGGACAGCCACTGCCCTGCTCCTGCTGCCCCACTGCTGCTGACACAGGCCAGGATGGCCTTGGCCTTCTTGGCTATGTGGCCAAGCGCTGGCCCACATTCAGCTGCTCTTGACTGGCACCACTGCGTCCTTTTAGCCTACTCAGGTCCCTCACCACAAAATTGCCCCTTTGACTTCAAATACAGCATCCCCGGTTCCAAGATGTCCTGCCTCTTCTCAGCCAAACAAGACAGCAGTCAAGCACTTACAGCTTCACCCCCACCCTAGGCCCTAATGCCATTTCCAAAGCTGCAGGCTTCATCGCAAAAGGCGTCCACAGAAACTAGCCGCTTCTTCTTTCTGCCACACAAGAAGTCTTCCCAACGAGGCACTTGGTTTCTTTGGCCACACTCAACAAGAATGGCACCCACAGATTCCTAGACAACTCAATCATCTCCTTGCAGCTTAGCAAAAGCCAAAAGAGACTGTACAAGTGAAGAAGTGCTCCAGAAAACTGCAGAACACTTCCACAAACCAAACACACCTTTCCACAAAGGGAAAACAGACCAAAAAAGCCCTGCCACCTGCAGCACTGCCACGTGTGCCCTTGGCCACGACGCTGCAGAAGCCCAGAGATCGACCTTCCCTGAGCCAAGCAGCCAGAAGCTCAGCCAGAGTCCCCAGACCTTCAGGGCCTCAAAGTGACAGGTCAAAGGCCAATTTCTAGCTGGAGGCCACTGCCTGCAGGAAATGGCTACGTCCCACAGGATTGCAGCACTCGGCATCCTCAGCAAGCAACATGCAAGTGCTGGCTGGTCAGAAACTTGCAGCTCTGCCTTGCACTAAAGACAGCACCACCCACAACTGGCACTTACTGTCTTGGATCGATCGGCCACAGCTGCAGGCTTGTGGTCATCTTGCTCCTTTTGCTCCTTTTTGGCTCCTTCTCCAGGAGAAGAGGGAGCCGGGGCAGAGACCGCTGTTCCTTCTGCCATCTGCGGCAAGAGAGAAGCATGAGGGACAGGCCGTTACCACTCATTTATGACCTCGTTTCCCTCCAGATCCACAACCACCTTTTCAAAGGAGAAATCCTCAACTTTGTTAGCAATGGGATTCTAAGTCACTCCAACCAGATGAAAATGGGCCAACTCAACAGAACTCTATTTGATGCACTCTATGAATTTGATAGTCCTCCCTGGCTGCCATCAGCAAGCAATGGTGCCCCTGCACAACAATGGAGCTCTGAGCTCTTTTATTTATTGCCCTGAAATGGAAAAGGAGGAAATAGCCAGCAAGGCCATTGCTATTGCTGCGGCAGATATGGAAAAGTCAAACTGGATCAGAATGCCATCCAGTGCGTGAAAAGGGCAGGAACGTTTGTGCAGAAGCATCTGTGCTTGTTGTAAAAGAGAGAAAATGGGCAGGGCTTCACCTCCTAGCAAGCCAACAAGCCACAAGACAAAAGTGTTCCCTCCTCAGGTGGCTAAAGCACTTGGAGGCAGTGAGGGCATGTTTGGCAGGGAAACAGCCCTGGTGGTGAGCACTGTCACATATGGATCTATGGAAGTGTGCCTGAAGGTTCCTCAGGAGGCTCCCGTTGTCCAGGCTGAAACCCCTCCCTAGCTCTCGTGTCCTTCTCTGCACACGCTCCAGCCCCTCAAGGACTTTCAGCTTCAGAGGGGCCAACAAGTGGACACACACTCCCAGCTCTGGCCGCAGTGCTGCCCAGCCCAGGGGGACAGCCACTGCCCTGCTCCTGCTGCCCCACTGCTGCTGACACAGGCCAGGATGGCCTTGGCCTTCTTGGCTATGTGGCCAAGCGCTGGCCCACATTCAGCTGCTCTTGACTGGCACCACTGGGTCCTTTTAGCCTACTCAGGTCCCTCACCACAAAATTGCCCCTTTGACTTCAAATACAGCATCCCCGGTTCCAAGATGTCCTGCCTCTTCTCAGCCAAACAAGACAGCAGTCAAGCACTTACAGCTTCACCCCCACCCTAGGCCCTAATGCCATTTCCAAAGCTGCAGGCTTCATCGCAAAAGGCGTCCACAGAAACTTGCCGCTTCTTCTTTCTGCCACACAAGAAGTCTTCCCAACGAGGCACTTGGTTTCTTTGGCCACACTCAACAAGAATGGCACCCACAGATTCCTAGACAACTCAATCATCTCCTTGCAGCTTAGCAAAAGCCAAAAGAGACTGTACAAGTGAAGAAGTGCTCCAGAAAACTGCAGAACACTTCCACAAACCAAACACACCTTTCCACAAAGGGAAAACAGACCAAAAAAGCCCTGCCACCTGCAGCACTGCCACGTGTGCCCTTGACCACGACGCTGCAGAAGCCCAGAGATCGACCTTCCCTGAGCCGAGCAGCCAGAAGCTCAGCCAGAGTCCCCAGACCTTCAGGGCCTCAAAGTGACAGGTCAAAGGCCAATTCCTAGCTGGAGGCCACTGCCTGCAGGAAATGGCTACGTCCCACAGGATTGCAGCACTCGGCATCCTCAGCAAGCAACATGCAAGTGCTGGCTGGTCAGAAACTTGCAGCTCTGCCTTGCACTAAAGACAGCACCACCCACAACTGGCACTTACTGTCTTGGATCGATCGGCCACAGCTGCAGGCTTGTGGTCATCTTGCTCCTTTTGCTCCTTTTTGGCTCCTTCTCCAGGAGAAGAGGGAGCCGGGGCAGAGACCGCTGTTCCTTCTGCCATCTGCGGCAAGAGAGAAGCATGAGGGACAGGCCGTTACCACTCATTTATGACCTCGTTTCCCTCCAGATCCACAACCACCTTTTCAAAGGAGAAATCCTCAACTTTGTTAGCAATGGGATTCTAAGTCACTCCAACCAGATGAAAATGGGCCAACTCAACAGAACTCTATTTGATGCACTCTATGAATTTGATAGTCCTCCCTGGCTGCCATCAGCAAGCAATGGTGCCCCTGCACAACAATGGAGCTCTGAGCTCTTTTATTTATTGCCCTGAAATGGAAAAGGAGGAAATAGCCAGCAAGGCCATTGCTATTGCTGCGGCAGATATGGAAAAGTCAAACTGGATCAGAATGCCATCCAGTGCGTGAAAAGGGCAGGAACGTTTGTGCAGAAGCATCTGTGCTTGTTGTAAAAGAGAGAAAATGGGCAGGGCTTCACCTCCTAGCAAGCCAACAAGCCACAAGACAAAAGTGTTCCCTCCTCAGGTGGCTAAAGCACTTGGAGGCAGTGAGGGCATGTTTGGCAGGGAAACAGCCCTGGTGGTGAGCACTGTCACATATGGATCTATGGAAGTGTGCCTGAAGGTTCCTCAGGAGGCTCCCGTTGTCCAGGCTGAAACCCCTCCCTAGCTCTCGTGTCCTTCTCTGCACACGCTCCAGCCCCTCAAGGACTTTCAGCTTCAGAGGGGCCAACAAGTGGACACACACTCCCAGCTCTGGCCGCAGCGCTGCCCAGCCCAGGGGGACGGCCACTGCCCTGCTCCTGCTGCCCCACTGCTGCTGACACAGGCCAGGATGGCCTTGGCCTTCTTGGCTATGTGGCCAAGCGCTGGCCCAAATTCAGCTGCTCTTGACTGGCACCACTGGGTCCTTTTAGCCTACTCAGGTCCCCCACCACAAAGTTGCCCCTTTGACTTCAAATACAGCATCCCCGGTTCCAAGATGTCCTGCCTCTTCTCAGCCAAACAAGACAGCAGTCAAGCACTTGCAGCTTCACCCCCACCCTAGGCCCTAATGCCATTTCCAAAGCTGCAGGCTTCATCGCAAAAGGCGTCCACAGAAACTTGCCGCTTCTTCTTTCTGCCACACAAGAAGTCTTCCCAACGAGGCACTTGGTTTCTTTGGCCACACTCAACAAGAATGGCACCCACAGATTCCTAGACAACTCAATCATCTCCTTGCAGCTTAGCAAAAGCCAAAAGAGACTGTACAAGTGAAGAAGTGCTCCAGAAAACTGCAGAACACTTCCACAAACCAAACACACCTTTCCACAAAGGGAAAACAGACCAAAAAAGCCCTGCCACCTGCAGCACTGCCACGTGTGCCCTTGGCCACGACGCTGCAGAAGCCCAGAGATCGACCTTCCCTGAGCCGAGCAGCCAGAAGCTCAGCCAGAGTCCCCAGACCTTCAGTGCTTCAAAGTGACAGGTCAAAGGCCAATTTCTAGCTGGAGGCCACTGCCTGCAGGAAATGGCTACGTCCCACAGGATTGCAGCACTCGGCATCCTCAGCAAGCAACATGCAAGTGCTGGCTGGTCAGAAACTTGCAGCTCTGCTTTGCACTAAAGACAGCACCACCCACAACTGGCACTTACTGTCTTGGATCGATCGGCCACAGCTGCAGGCTTGTGGTCATCTTGCTCCTTTTGCTCCTTTTTGGCTCCTTCTCCAGGAGAAGAGGGAGCAGGGGACGAGACCAGTGTTCCTTCAGCCATCTGCAGCAAGAGAGAAGCATGAGGGACAGGCCGTTACCACTCATTTATGAACTCGTTTCCCTCCAGATCCACAACCACCTTTTCAAAGGAGAAATCCTCAACTTTGTTAGCAATGGGATTCTATCCTCAACTATGTTAGCAATGGGATTCTAAGTCACTCCAACCAGATGAAAATGGGCCAACTCAACAGAACTCTATTTGATGCACTCTATGAATTTGATAGTCCTCCCTGGCTGCCATCAGCAAGCAATGGTGCCCCTGCACAACAATGGAGCTCTGAGCTCTTTTATTTATTGCCCTGAAATGGAAAAGGAGGAAATAGCCAGCAAGGCCATTGCTATTGCTGCGGCAGATATGGAAAAGTCAAACTGGATCAGAATGCCATCCAGTGCGTGAAAAGGGCAGGAACGTTTGTGCAGAAGCATCTGTGCTTGTTGTAAAAGAGAGAAAATGGGCAGGGCTTCACCTCCTAGCAAGCCAACAAGCCACAAGACAAAAGTGTTCCCTCCTCAGGTGGCTAAAGCACTTGGAGGCAGTGAGGGCATGTTTGGCAGGGAAACAGCCCTGGTGGTGAGCACTGTCACATATGGATCTATGGAAGTGTGCCTGAAGGTTCCTCAGGAGGCTCCCGTTGTCCAGGCTGAAACCCCTCCCTAGCTCTCGTGTCCTTCTCTGCACACGCTCCAGCTCCTCAAGGACTTTCAGCTTCAGAGGGGCCAACAAGTGGACACACACTCCCAGCTCTGGCCGCAGCGCTGCCCAGCCCAGGGGGACGGCCACTGCCCTGCTCCTGCTGCCCCACTGCTGCTGACACAGGCCAGGATGGCCTTGGCCTTCTTGGCTATGTGGCCAAGCGCTGGCCCACATTCAGCTGCTCTTGACTGGCACCACTGGGTCCTTTTAGCCTACTCAGGTCCCTCACCACAAAATTGCCCCTTTGACTTCAAATACAGCATCCCCGGTTCCAAGATGTCCTGCCTCTTCTCAGCCAAACAAGACAGCAGTCAAGCACTTACAGCTTCACCCCCACCCTAGGCCCTAATGCCATTTCCAAAGCTGCAGGCTTCATCGCAAAAGGCGTCCACAGAAACTTGCCGCTTCTTCTTTCTGCCACACAAGAAGTCTTCCCAACGAGGCACTTGGTTTCTTTGGCCACACTCAACAAGAATGGCACCCACAGATTCCTAGACAACTCAATCATCTCCTTGCAGCTTAGCAAAAGCCAAGAGACTGTACAAGTGAAGAAGTGCTCCAGAAAACTGCAGAACACTTCCACAAACCAAACACACCTTTCCACAAAGGGAAAACAGACCAAAAAAGCCCTGCCACCTGCAGCACTGCCACGTGTGCCCTTGGCCACGACGCTGCAGAAGCCCAGAGATCGACCTTCCCTGAGCCGAGCAGCCAGAAGCTCAGCCAGAGTCCCCAGACCTTCAGGGCCTCAAAGTGACAGGTCAAAGGCCAATTTCTAGCTGGAGGCCACTGCCTGCAGGAAATGGCTACGTCCCACAGGATTGCAGCACTCGGCATCCTCAGCAAGCAACATGCAAGTGCTGGCTGGTCAGAAACTTGCAGCTCTGCCTTGCACTAAAGACAGCACCACCCACAACTGGCACTTACTGTCTTGGATCGATCGGCCACAGCTGCAGGCTTGTGGTCATCTTGCTCCTTTTGCTCCTTTTTGGCTCCTTCTCCAGGAGAAGAGGGAGCCGGGGCAGAGACCGCTGTTCCTTCTGCCATCTGCGGCAAGAGAGAAGCATGAGGGACAGGCCGTTACCACTCATTTATGACCTCGTTTCCCTCCAGATCCACAACCACCTTTTCAAAGGAGAAATCCTCAACTTTGTTAGCAATGGGATTCTAAGTCACTCCAACCAGATGAAAATGGGCCAACTCAACAGAACTCTATTTGATGCACTCTATGAATTTGATAGTCCTCCCTGGCTGCCATCAGCAAGCAATGGTGCCCCTGCACAACAATGGAGCTCTGAGCTCTTTTATTTATTGCCCTGAAATGGAAAAGGAGGAAATAGCCAGCAAGGCCATTGCTATTGCTGCGGCAGATATGGAAAAGTCAAACTGGATCAGAATGCCATCCAGTGCGTGAAAAGGGCAGGAACGTTTGTGCAGAAGCATCTGTGCTTGTTGTAAAAGAGAGAAAATGGGCAGGGCTTCACCTCCTAGCAAGCCAACAAGCCACAAGACAAAAGTGTTCCCTCCTCAGGTGGCTAAAGCACTTGGAGGCAGTGAGGGCATGTTTGGCAGGGAAACAGCCCTGGTGGTGAGCACTGTCACATATGGATCTATGGAAGTGTGCCTGAAGGTTCCTCAGGAGGCTCCCGTTGTCCAGGCTGAAACCCCTCCCTAGCTCTCGTGTCCTTCCCTGCACACGCTCCAGCCCCTCAAGGACTTTCAGCTTCAGAGGGGCCAACAAGTGGACACACACTCCCAGCTCTGGCCGCAGCGCTGCCCAGCCCAGGGGGACGGCCACTGCCCTGCTCCTGCTGCCCCACTGCTGCTGACACAGGCCAGGATGGCCTTGGCCTTCTTGGCTATGTGGCCAAGCGCTGGCCCACATTCAGCTGCTCTTGACTGGCACCACTGCGTCCTTTTAGCCTACTCAGGTCCCTCACCACAAAATTGCCCCTTTGACTTCAAATACAGCATCCCCGGTTCCAAGATGTCCTGCCTCTTCTCAGCCAAACAAGACAGCAGTCAAGGACTTGCAGCTTCACCCCCACCCTAGGCCCTAATGCCATTTACAAAGCTGCAGGCTTCATCGCAAAAGGCGTCCACAGAAACTTGCCGCTTCTTCTTTCTGCCACACAAGAAGTCTTCCCAACGAGGCACTTGGTTTCTTTGGCCACACTCAACAAGAATGGCACCCACAGATTCCTAGACAACTCAATCATCTCCTTGCAGCTTAGCAAAAGCCAAAAGAGACTGTACAAGTGAAGAAGTGCTCCAGAAAACTGCAGAACACTTCCACAAACCAAACACACCTTTCCACAAAGGGAAAACAGACCAAAAAAGCCCTGCCACCTGCAGCACTGCCACGTGTGCCCTTGGCCACGACGCTGCAGAAGCCCAGAGATCGACCTTCCCTGAGCCGAGCAGCCAGAAGTTCAGCCAGAGTCCCCAGACCTTCAGGGCCTCAAAGTGACAGGTCAAAGGCCAATTCCTAGCTGGAGGCCACTGCCTGCAGGAAATGGCTACGTCCCACAGGATTGCAGCACTCGGCATCCTCAGCAAGCAACATGCAAGTGCTGGCTGGTCAGAAACTTGCAGCTCTGCCTTGCACTAAAGACAGCACCACCCACAACTGGCACTTACTGTCTTGGATCGATCGGCCACAGCTGCAGGCTTGTGGTCATCTTGCTCCTTTTGCTCCTTTTTGGCTCCTTCTCCAGGAGAAGAGGGAGCCGGGGCAGAGACCGCTGTTCCTTCTGCCATCTGCGGCAAGAGAGAAGCATGAGGGACAGGCCGTTACCACTCATTTATGACCTCGTTTCCCTCCAGATCCACAACCACCTTTTCAAAGGAGAAATCCTCAACTTTGTTAGCAATGGGATTCTAAGTCACTCCAACCAGATGAAAATGGGCCAACTCAACAGAACTCTATTTGATGCACTCTATGAATTTGATAGTCCTCCCCGGCTGCCATCAGCAAGCAATGGTGCCCCTGCACAACAATGGAGCTCTGAGCTCTTTTATTTATTGCCCTGAAATGGAAAAGGAGGAAATAGCCAGCAAGGCCATTGCTATTGCTGCGGCAGATATGGAAAAGTCAAACTGGATCAGAATGCCATCCAGTGCGTGAAAAGGGCAGGAACGTTTGTGCAGAAGCATCTGTGCTTGTTGTAAAAGAGAGAAAATGGGCAGGGCTTCACCTCCTAGCAAGCCAACAAGCCACAAGACAAAAGTGTTCCCTCCTCAGGTGGCTAAAGCACTTGGAGGCAGTGAGGGCATGTTTGGCAGGGAAACAGCCCTGGTGGTGAGCACTGTCACATATGGATCTATGGAAGTGTGCCTGAAGGTTCCTCAGGAGGCTCCCGTTGTCCAGGCTGAAACCCCTCCCTAGCTCTCGTGTCCTTCTCTGCACACGCTCCAGCTCCTCAAGGACTTTCAGCTTCAGAGGGGCCAACAAGTGGACACACACTCCCAGCTCTGGCCGCAGCGCTGCCCAGCCCAGGGGGACGGCCACTGCCCTGCTCCTGCTGCCCCACTGCTGCTGACACAGGCCAGGATGGCCTTGGCCTTCTTGGCTATGTGGCCAAGCGCTAGCCCACATTCAGCTGCTCTTGACTGGCACCACTGGGTCCTTTTAGCCTACTCAGGTCCCCCACCACAAAGTTGCCCCTTTGACTTCAAATACAGCATCCCCGGTTCCAAGATGTCCTGCCTCTTCTCAGCCAAACAAGACAGCAGTCAAGCACTTGCAGCTTCACCCCCACCCTAGGCCCTAATGCCATTTCCAAAGCTGCAGGCTTCATCGCAAAAGGCGTCCACAGAAACTTGCCGCTTCTTCTTTCTGCCACACAAGAAGTCTTCCCAACGAGGCACTTGGTTTCTTTGGCCACACTCAACAAGAATGGCACCCACAGATTCCTAGACAACTCAATCATCTCCTTGCAGCTTAGCAAAAGCCAAAAGAGACTGTACAAGTGAAGAAGTGCTCCAGAAAACTGCAGAACACTTCCACAAACCAAACACACCTTTCCACAAAGGGAAAACAGACCAAAAAAGCCCTGCCACCTGCAGCACTGCCACGTGTGCCCTTGGCCACGACGCTGCAGAAGCCCAGAGATCGACCTTCCCTGAGCCGAGCAGCCAGAAGTTCAGCCAGAGTCCCCAGACCTTCAGGGCCTCAAAGTGACAGGTCAAAGGCCAATTTCTAGCTGGAGGCCACTGCCTGCAGGAAATGGCTACGTCCCACAGGATTGCAGCACTCGGCATCCTCAGCAAGCAACATGCAAGTGCTGGCTGGTCAGAAACTTGCAGCTCTGCCTTGCACTAAAGACAGCACCACCCACAACTGGCACTTACTGTCTTGGATCGATCGGCCGCAGCTGCAGGCTTGTGGTCATCTTGCTCCTTTTGCTCCTTTTTGGCTCCTTCTCCAGGAGCAGAGGGAGCCGGGGCAGAGACCGCTGTTCCTTCTGCCATCTGCGGCAAGAGAGAAGCATGAGGGACAGGCCGTTACCTCTCATTTATGACCTCGTTTCCCTCCAGATCCACAACCACCTTTTCAAAGGAGAAATCCTCAACTTTGTTAGCAATGGGATTCTAAATCACTCCAACCAGATGAAAATGGGCCAACTCAACAGAACTCTATTTGATGCACTCTATGAATTTGATAGTCCTCCCCGGCTGCCATCAGCAAGCAATGGTGCCCCTGCACAACAATGGAGCTCTGAGCTCTTTTATTTATTGCCCTGAAATGGAAAAGGAGGAAATAGCCAGCAAGGCCATTGCTATTGCTGCGGCAGATATGGAAAAGTCAAACTGGATCAGAATGCCATCCAGTGCGTGAAAAGGGCAGGAACGTTTGTGCAGAAGCATCTGTGCTTGTTGTAAAAGAGAGAAAATGGGCAGGGCTTCACCTCCTAGCAAGCCAACAAGCCACAAGACAAAAGTGTTCCCTCCTCAGGTGGCTAAAGCACTTGGAGGCAGTGAGGGCATGTTTGGCAGGGAAACAGCCCTGGTGGTGAGCACTGTCACATATGGATCTATGGAAGTGTGCCTGAAGGTTCCTCAGGAGGCTCCCGTTGTCCAGGCTGAAACCCCTCCCTAGCTCTCGTGTCCTTCTCTGCACACGCTCCAGCTCCTCAAGGACTTTCAGCTTCAGAGGGGCCAACAAGTGGACACACACTCCCAGCTCTGGCCGCAGCGCTGCCCAGCCCAGGGGGACGGCCACTGCCCTGCTCCTGCTGCCCCACTGCTGCTGACACAGGCCAGGATGGCCTTGGCCTTCTTGGCTATGTGGCCAAGCGCTAGCCCACATTCAGCTGCTCTTGACTGGCACCACTGGGTCCTTTTAGCCTACTCAGGTCCCCCACCACAAAGTTGCCCCTTTGACTTCAAATACAGCATCCCCGGTTCCAAGATGTCCTGCCTCTTCTCAGCCAAACAAGACAGCAGTCAAGCACTTGCAGCTTCACCCCCACCCTAGGCCCTAATGCCATTTCCAAAGCTGCAGGCTTCATCGCAAAAGGCGTCCACAGAAACTTGCCGCTTCTTCTTTCTGCCACACAAGAAGTCTTCCCAACGAGGCACTTGGTTTCTTTGGCCACACTCAACAAGAATGGCACCCACAGATTCCTAGACAACTCAATCATCTCCTTGCAGCTTAGCAAAAGCCAAAAGAGACTGTACAAGTGAAGAAGTGCTCCAGAAAACTGCAGAACACTTCCACAAACCAAACACACCTTTCCACAAAGGGAAAACAGACCAAAAAAGCCCTGCCACCTGCAGCACTGCCACGTGTGCCCTTGGCCACGACGCTGCAGAAGCCCAGAGATCGACCTTCCCTGAGCCGAGCAGCCAGAAGTTCAGCCAGAGTCCCCAGACCTTCAGGGCCTCAAAGTGACAGGTCAAAGGCCAATTTCTAGCTGGAGGCCACTGCCTGCAGGAAATGGCTACGTCCCACAGGATTGCAGCACTCGGCATCCTCAGCAAGCAACATGCAAGTGCTGGCTGGTCAGAAACTTGCAGCTCTGCCTTGCACTAAAGACAGCACCACCCACAACTGGCACTTACTGTCTTGGATCGATCGGCCGCAGCTGCAGGCTTGTGGTCATCTTGCTCCTTTTGCTCCTTTTTGGCTCCTTCTCCAGGAGAAGAGGGAGCCGGGGCAGAGACCGCTGTTCCTTCTGCCATCTGCGGCAAGAGAGAAGCATGAGGGACAGGCCGTTACCTCTCATTTATGACCTCGTTTCCCTCCAGATCCACAACCACCTTTTCAAAGGAGAAATCCTCAACTTTGTTAGCAATGGGATTCTAAATCACTCCAACCAGATGAAAATGGGCCAACTCAACAGAACTCTATTTGATGCACTCTATGAATTTGATAGTCCTCCCTGGCTGCCATCAGCAAGCAATGGTGCCCCTGCACAACAATGGAGCTCTGAGCTCTTTTATTTATTGCCCTGAAATGGAAAAGGAGGAAATAGCCAGCAAGGCCATTGCTATTGCTGCGGCAGATATGGAAAAGTCAAACTGGATCAGAATGCCATCCAGTGCGTGAAAAGGGCAGGAACGTTTGTGCAGAAGCATCTGTGCTTGTTGTAAAAGAGAGAAAATGGGCAGGGCTTCACCTCCTAGCAAGCCAACAAGCCACAAGACAAAAGTGTTCCCTCCTCAGGTGGCTAAAGCACTTGGAGGCAGTGAGGGCATGTTTGGCAGGGAAACAGCCCTGGTGGTGAGCACTGTCACATATGGATCTATGGAAGTGTGCCTGAAGGTCCCTCAGGAGGCTCCCGTTGTCCAGGCTGAAACCCCTCCCTAGCTCTCGTGTCCTTCTCTGCACACGCTCCAGCCCCTCAAGGACTTTCAGCTTCAGAGGGGCCAACAAGTGGACACACACTCCCAGCTCTGGCCGCAGCGCTGCCCAGCCCAGGGGGACGGCCACTGCCCTGCTCCTGCTGCCCCACTGCTGCTGACACAGGCCAGGATGCCCTTGGACTTCTTGGCTATGTGGCCACACCCTGGCTCTTGTTCCACTGCTCTTGACCGGCACGCCTTCATCCTTTGGGCCCACGCAGCTCCCCCACCACAAAGTTGCCCCTTTGACTTCAAATACAGCATCCCCGGTTCCAAGATGTCCTGCCTCTTCTCAGCAACAAGACACCAGTCAAGGACTTGCAGCTTCACCCCCGCCTCCAGGCTCCAATGCCATTTCCAAACTGCACTGTAACCCTAAAAATGCATCTACAGAACCTTGCTCCTTGAGCTTTTTGCCTCACAACAGGGCTTCACATCTACACACTTTGTTTCTGTGGCCACAGGTCTTGTTCCCCACAGATTCATGGACAACACACTCGTCTCCTTCCATCTTATTAAAAGTCACAAGACAGCTGGGCCACACACTTTGTAGAACTGAATAAATTCTCAAGAAAGCTGAAGAGCAATTTCACCAGCCAAACACGTGTTTCCACAAAGAGAAAGCAAACAAAGCAAACAAATGAAGCTCCAGCACCACCTCATGTGCTCTTGGCAACAGCACTTCAAAAACCAAGAGACAGAGCTTCACTGAGCCGAGCAGACAGATGGTCACCCTGAGGCAAACAGGCTTTGGTGCCTCAACATGACAGGTCCAAGGCCAATTTCTGGCTGGTGGTCACTGCCTGCAGGAAATCGCCGGGTCCTGGCAGGACTCCAGCACTCAGCATCCTCAGCCAAGCAGCAGCAAGAGCTGGCTGGTCAGAAACTTGCAGCTCTGCCTTGCACTAAAGACAGCACCACCCACAACTGGCACTTACTGGCTCAGAAAATTCAGGCTCTGCTGTGACCACTGATGGAGCCTTGCAGTCATACTCCTCAATTTGCTCCTCTTTGGCTTCTTCTCCAGGAGGAGAGGGAGCTGGGGCAGACACTGCTCTTTCCTCTGTCATCTGTGACAAGAAAGAATTATTAGGGACGGGCCGTTACCTATAATTTATAACCTTCTATATTCTCACATCTACCACCATTTCTTCCAAGGAAAATTGGGAAACTTTAATTGCAATGGGATTCCAATGCGCTCTTATGGCATTAAAATTGGCTAATCCACCTGTAATGCAAATTCCTCTGAAATAAATATTCCACCCTCCCTACTATCATGGAGCAATGATCTCTTTGTAACTGACTTTTTAATTCTTGAAAGCTCTGAAATGCAAAAGGAAATCTTGCTGCTCTGTGTTGCACGATAGACAGCACCACCCACAACTGGCACTTACAGAAGTGTCAGGCTCTGCGGTGACCACTGATAGAGCCTCGCGGTCATGCTGCTCAATTTGCTCCTCTTTGGCTTCTTCTCCAGGAGCAGAGGGAGCCGGGGCAGACACTGCTGTTGCCTCTCTCAGCTGTAGCAAGAGAGAACCATGAGGGATGAGCCATTACCTCTCATTTATAAGAATCTTTCTTCTCCCATATAACACTAAATCTTCCGAGGAATATTAAGAAACTTTTGTTGCAATGGGATTCTATGGTGGTCTCATGGTATTAAAATTGGCAGATCCATCTGTAATGCAAATTGCTCTGACGTAAATATTCCACCCTGCCTACTACGAGGTAGCAATGATCTACTTGTTTTTCTGATCTTTTGAATCTTGAAAGCTCTGAAATGCAAAAGCGAAACTTGCAGCTCTGCCTTGCACTAAAGACAGCACCACCCACAAGTGGCACTTACTGGCTCAGAAGATTCAGGCTCTGCTCTGACCACTGATGGAGACTCGCGGTCATTCTGCTCAATTTGCTCCTCTTCATCTTCTCCAGGAGCAGAGGGAGCTGGGGCAGACACCGATGCTGGTTTTGTGCTCTGGGACAAGAGAGAAGCGTGTGGGACAAGCTATTACCTATCACGTATAACCTCCTTCCTTCTCACATCTACGACCATATCTTCCAAGGAGAAATCATAAAATTCCAGAGTAAAAGGATAGTAAAAGGATTCTAAGCCACACAGATCAAATTAAACCAGGCCAATTCAACAGAACTGCATATGGATATGAAGCTGATATTCCTCCCTGGCTGCCATCAGCAAGCAACATTGTCTCTGCAATGCAGAGTTTTAGCTTTTGAAAGCTCTGCAATGGAAAAGAAAGAAAGAGACAGCTACACCTTTGCTATTGCTGCTGCAGACATGGAAGCCTACAACTGGATCTGAATCTCATCCAGTGCTGGAAAAGGGCAGGAAACGTTGTGCAGAAGCATCTTTGCTTGTTCGAAAATGAGAAAATCAACAGGACTTTTCCTCTACTAAACCAGCAAAACAAAAATGCAACCAGCAACAAGCAGGGAGTGTCTCTGACACCAGTGTCTAAAGCACTGGGATGCAGTAAGGGCATGTTTGGCAGGGGAACAGCCCTGGTGGTGAGCACTGTCACGTATGGAACCATGGAAGTTTGCCTGATTGTCCCTCTAGAGGCTCCCGTTTTCCACCCTAAAGCTTCCTCAGCACCTCCTCCTTGGCCTTGTGCTCCACAGCATTCCCCAGCTCTTGTGTCCTTCTCTGCACACGCTCCAGCCCCTCCAGGGCTTTCTGCTTCAGATGGGCTCACAAGTGTTTACGTTAATAAAAAGATAAAAATCTTTCTAAAGTGTAAGATGACTTTAGAATGTAGACATAATTTTGAGAAATGTTGGGAAATTTGAAATTAATAAGCACAATCAGGATCATAAAATCAGGATCTAAATCATTAAGGAAAATTAAAATTTATAAAGCTGAGACTGCGAGTTGCTATAGTAAGAATTTAGTAAGGAACCAAGCTGAGACTTCTTTGAGCAGAAAGCCCAGAACTGTGTCTAGAAACCAAGACAGATTTCTCTCAGAGCTCAGTTGCTACAACAATAATCTGCCTAGTTCAGAACATGATGTAGCAACATCTGATTAGAAAAAAATAGGGTTATATCTTTTGGAAAAAAAAGAGGTTTTAAGTTTTTAAACGAACAAATTTTATCCATGCCAGTCTCTTATGGGAGGGATAATAGTAGGCCTATGTATTAATCACTCTCACATTATAACTCTTGTTTTTTGACATGGAAAAAGAATTTTCTCGGAAGGCAGAGGTCAATTTGGATATTGACCAATTGAAGGTGGACACGCCTCTGAGAACACAGAGGGGTTAAAATCAGAATTCCCAGGAGAACTGGCTCTCTTTGGTTCCGGTCAGCGTGCAGTGCAGGACTCTCCCCTGCCCGGCTGTGGCTGGGTGGGGAGGGGGAGGCCCATGGCCTGACTGAGGTGGGCCCAGGGGTGGAGGGACTGGAACTGGGCTGGCCACTGCAGGTAGAAGGGTGGAGAAATCTGGGATGTCTCCATTTCCCCCCAGAGTCGAGAGAGAGAGAGAGAGAGAGTGAAGAGACAGCGGTGGTTTTATCAGCATCAGCAGTACGCCGCAGGAAAGGAGAAGAGCGAGGGGCCGCAAGGTGCCCAGCTGCCTGTGGGAGCCAGAGCCTGAGCATCGAGCCAGCCCTGGGAGTCGGGACTTTTAACCCTTCCTTGAGAAATGAAAGCTTGGTGAAATTTCACTCCTCCTCGGTTTGAAAGAGAGGAAGAGAGACAGCTTGGACCCTGGGATGTTAGAAGGAGGAATTCTAGGTGGGAGGAGATGAGGAGTGTTTTTTTTTGGCTGGACTTTTCCTTGTTGGCCATAGACTGAACCGATTTTTCTCTTCCAAGAGAGACTGTATTTTAGGAGGATGCCAGTGAGCCAAGAGACCTGCTTCAGCTGGGAAAAGACAGAAGTGGAGCAAACAGAGAAGAGTTAGGGGGTTTGTGGTGGTGTCCCCTGACCTCAAAGAAGAAGAAGAGAAGAAGATCTCTGTTCTTGGACCCTCGGCCCCAGGGGAAAATGGGGGGAACTGTCGTCCCAAAAAATGAAAAAACTGAGCTGTTGTTTTCCCCCTCTTGGAAAGCATCCTTGAAAGAAAAAATCCTAAAAGCAGTCGGTCCATCCAGGCATTGGTGGTGAGAGCACTGTGCATGGAAAGGAGCAGGGTCACCATGGCAAACTTTTTCTCCGGGCGGTGCCATGTGTGACATGGAAACACAGGATGTGGCAGTGTGTTTCTTGGGGGGGTCTGTGGCACAGAGGAGACTCCTGTTCTCCCTTGATGGACTGAGTATCGATTGTCTGCAGGGTGGAAACCTGATTGGGGTCCAGATTGTGTCTCACTGTGGTTTGTTGGAGTTGGTGGTGGGAGGAAGAATACTTTGCAAGGTTTTCATTTTGATCTTTGTGTGGTTTTTTTCTCTCTTTTTTTCCCTTTTATAGTAGTAGCTTGATAAAGTTTTTTCCTTGTTAAAAAGCTTTGGCTTGCTTTGCTCTGTCCTCGATTGCATTACAGCATTCAATTGAGAGATTGAATTTTCATGGGGGCACTGGCATTGTGCCAGTGTCAAACCATGACAAGAACATCAAAGAGTGAAATCAAACTTTGAAAGAAAGCAGAATTAACTCTCTTTATTTTTAATTATGTGTTTAAAAGTATTTTTTTACTCTTATGAACTCATGCCAACTGATTATCGCATTGTGGCAAGACTGATTTTAACTAATTCACAATTTATGTTATTTATGAAAACTCCAGCAGAAAATACTTACTAAGGTTTTAAGGGAAAAATATGTTAGTAGTACATATGAAACATTTTCAGAAGCTAAATCGTCTAGCAAACTGCCATATGATAAACCAGACACAGAAACTTTTTTCCTAGGTCAGTGCTGAGAGATATTAAACAAGCTGCAAGAAAAACTTTCATTTCTGTCAAATCAACAGGTACTCCTCTTAAAGCATATTCGACCATGACACAAAGAACAAATGAATCATATCGTACATTTTTAATTAAGTTAACACAAGCTGTTGAATAACAACGCCCTGATAAAGCAGCTCATTCTTATATTCTCCAAAACCTAGCATTTGTAAATGCAAATGATGATTGCAAAAAAATTATTTCTACATTACCCAAACAGCCTCCAACTGTTACTCAAATGCTTTCAACTTACAGTAAAATTAGCACTCCAAGGTATCTTGCTACAGCACAAGCTAGTGCCTTTAGAGAGCAAATTACTAAATCTCATCATTCACTAAAAAACAAAGTTTAAAAAGCAATTGAAGAACAAATAAAACTTTTTGAAAAAACTCTTGCTGCTGTTCAATGAAATTCTACTAAAAAGTCGTGCTTCAGATGTGAGAAGACTAGTCATGTGATAAAGACTTACCTTGATCCAATAATAAAATCTGAAGAATACCTTCTCTTAGTCCTCAATATCAAAAAGGGAAACATTATGCAAAAAATTGTCATTCTAAATTTGATATAGATAGTAATCCCCTACCGTTAAACTCCAAGCAAAGCGCGACCCACCACGCAGTGAAACAAGCATTAGTAACCCAGAATCCAGGGAATTTTGCCCCCTTAGCCTTAACTAGGAGACCTCAAAGCCAAACACCTTTACCACCAGTACCACAAGATGTTCCTTCTTATTACCTCCAAGGACAAAACTGGAGTTAGCAAACTCAAAATTAATACGGTTTTTAAAAAATTTCTGTTACGAATGTATACCTACAGGTGTGATTAAGAAATCACAACAAAGACAAGAATTTTAAATTCTTATAGGTTAAGACAACAATACAAGTCTTGGACTATTAATTTTTCCAGTTATCATTTCAGTAAACTACAATGAAGAGCTAATAGTTTTAGCTCTTCTCCTCAAAGCCCCAACAATAATTCAACCTAAGACGCCTCTTGCTTTTACAATTGCTTTACCTATAGACATACTCAAACAAAATGTATCTCAACAAGATGCTTTGTTAACCAATCAAACGGTGTACCAAGGTGTTCCAGATGTGATTTCTACTCCAATGCTAGGTGTCTTCTAAGTAGAACATACTTAGAAGTATGTTCTAAACCAACCAGAACTGACTTGTGCCCTAACTCATCGTGGTAGAACAATTGATGTTACAGGCATACCAGATACGGTGCAGATGTCTCTGTAATTTCTCTCCTGTTTTAGCCCAGTAGCTAACACTTAGTATCACCTATGAGAACACTCACAAGGATCAGAAGAACTACTGTTTGCTTACAAAGTGAATCCATATTTACTAGTACAAGTCCTGAAAGGAAGACAGCTGCTGCACGTCCCTCTCTATCAATAATTTCTAGAAACTGGCCTCTTGTCATTATCGCTATAAAAGACTGTTTCTTCAACATACCACCACTTCATCCTGAAGATGCCCCAAGATTTGCCTTCTCAGTTCCAGTCATCAATCAAAGAAAGCCAATGCAAAGATAGCACTAGAAATCTTTACCACAAGGGATGAAGACTTCTCTAACAATTTAACAATATTTTGTCACACAAGTACTGTGCCCAACTTGACAGAAGCATCCACAATCCACGATTCTACACTACATAGATGATCTCCTCATTGCAGCACTGACACAGACAAAGATGAAACAAACTCGTGACAGTGCTGTCACTGAAATCCAAAAGACTGAACTAGAATTTCTACATCTAAGATACAAGAAATCCCACTCTAAAAATATCTAAGATAGAAGATAGCAAAACAAACAATTTCACTACAAAAGATACACCTTCAAGTCAACATCAACACTTTGCAAGATTTACAGCAACTTTTAAGAGAAATTAACTAGATGAAACCTATTTTGAAAATTACCAACGATGAACTTGCTCCATTTTTTGATCTACTGAGAGAAAACTGTGACATTAAATCTCCCAAGATTTTAACACCTGAAGCTCAACTCACCATAAAAAGTCACAAAAACTTTCCAAAGAAGACAAGCCCATCATTATGCTCCCAAGAAACTTTTCTTCCTGACTGCTTTGAGACAGAAGCTACAACTTTATAGCCTCATTTTTCCTTGAGATCCATCTGAGAAAGATCCATTATTAATAGTAGAATAATAAGTTTTTCTTCCCTACAAGTCTCCAAAAACAATTTCTACAACCCTAGAGATAATAGCACAAATTGTAATTAAGGCCAAAGCAAGAATATTAACCCTTATAGGTAAAGATTTTACAGTTCTCTAATTACCTTTAAATAAAGATTATTTAGATTAGGCATTACAAAATTCAGATGATTTACAAAATGCATTCTTAAATTTTGCAAGTGTTTGTGCTATTCATTATCCAAGTCACAAATTATTACAAACAAAACTGAGTTTCAAAAAAAACCCCCTTGCTAAGTGAAGGGATTTGCTAATAAGTCAAGAAAAACACATAAATCAGTAATTGTATAGTTAAATCAAACTACAAAAAATTAGAAATCAAATATCCAAATAGTTGAAAGTTCTCCTCAAGTAGTTAAACTAGCTGCTGTTGTTAAAGCTCTTCAGCTATTTTCAAAGCCTTTCAGTTTAATTACAGATTCTACCTCTGTTACTAATGTAGGTAAAAATATTGTTTTAAAAAATATTAGTAATAATAATGTATATTGCTAGCTCTCATGTCTTCATAAAAATTTACAACACAGAACTAACCTATATTTTATTTCTCATATTAAAACTCATTCATCTTTACCAAGATCTTTAGCAAAAAGAAATACAAGAACAAAAAAACTGGCCATAGTTATCTCAAACACATTAGCAAACATATTTCAGCATGCAAAATTGAGTCATACCTTTTTCATCAATATACACAAGTACTTGTACAGACGTTTTGTATCTCTAAATCCCAAGCTAAAGCTATCGTTAACAGTTACCCTGATTGTCACCTTGTGCAAACCCCTGTTTCTACAGGAACTGTTAATCCACAAAGTTTATAAAGTCTACAATTATAACAAACATCACTAAATACCCTTCTTTGGGGAGATTTACAAATATTCATGTTTCAGTAGATTCACTATCAAGTACAGTTTTTACCTCTATCCACACAAGAGAACAAGTAATCGTACCTATCAACATTTTTTACAAACATTTACTTCATTAAGTGTACTCCAGGAAATGAAAACAAACAATAGCCCCACATATCTATCTCAAAAAGTAACAACATTCCTAATAAATTAAAATGTTCATCACACCTGTAGTATTCCCCACTCCCCCACAAATCAAACAACTGTTAAAAAGACATATCACATATTAAAACACATTTAGATCAACAGAAGAGGGGAGCAGAAGTAATACTACAGATAAAATTGAGTAAAGCTTTATATGTTCATAATTTTTTAAACAGTTCTTTTGCAGAACCAGATCCACCAATTCTTAAGCATTTTACAAATAACACACAAAGAAAACTAAAAAAAAAAATCCTATTGTTTTAATTAAAAGACCTGAAACCAGACAAATTAAAAGTCCTCGCCAATTAATAACTTAAAGAGTATACTTGTATTTCTCCAAGTACTAGAAAAGCAAAGTGAATTCCAATAAAGAGCGTCAAACCATACAACACACCAAAACATACTAACAAACCCAAAAGTAAAAAAGCAATCACACAAACGTAAGCTAAACAGAGACTACAAGTCACGCCCAGTGTTCCTATGTCACCTGTAGAATCTGCAAACTTCAATCTAATGATAATGATACATGTGTAGAGCTTGTTTCGTAGAGCTCTTTTAACAAAAACATGAAAAGAAAGATTTCTTATCATTAGATTCTAAAAAATTAACATTCTAAACTCTCCAAAAAATGCAGTTTAAAAGTTAAAATATTATCGAAAATTCTTTTAAGAAAGAGTAACTCAACAAAAAAGATATGAAAGAAAATCAGTTCACTTTGTATTTTCTAACTTTGCTTACTTTTTATCATGCAAATTTTCCTATACAACACCAAAACCAAATGTCTAAGTCACATTAACCAAAGCTACAAGATCAGATACCATATGTATGTCTCACTCAAATCCAAAAAAGCCTTTTTCAACCTGTTTAGTTAGTGTACCACTAAAAATTAGCCAATACCTATATAACATGATCTTTTAACAAAAAAGTGATTTAACAACAAGCTAAGTGAAATTACTAATAGAAACAATCGCACAAGGGATTAAAGCCTCTAGACCAAACAACTCCTAAAAACAAGTTCAGAACCCCAAGAATTAAAGATCCGTAGTTCCTTAGCAATAAATTTCCGTGTCACATTTTCAAGAAACAATTAGAAAAAAAATAATTATCCAAAATACAGTGCTATTCACTCTTACTATGAATACAAAAATTTAAGGCTTTAGTGCAATTACTCATACACTGTAGATAAAAATCTAAAGTTAACAAATATCCACGGAAATTACCAAAATGTTATTAGTTCATTTGTAGAAATAAAACATAGCAAAACATTCTATCATACCCTAAAGACAAACCATGTAACATTAGCACACTCACTGTAATAACACCTAGTACTAAAACAGTTTCAAAAAAGACAAGAAAAGACAAAAGATCTATTCATATATACCCAAAAAATTACAGCAGTAAT
The DNA here is from genome assembly GCF_050655825.1 of Lonchura striata. Classification (NCBI taxonomy): domain Eukaryota; kingdom Metazoa; phylum Chordata; class Aves; order Passeriformes; family Estrildidae; genus Lonchura; species Lonchura striata. The sequence goes on from NC_140740.1 coordinate 13,765,475, forward strand.
TTCAGTCTTTCAAAAAAAACCACAAAATATTTCAACAAGCTTCTTCTTACCTACAATTGCTTCAGAAAAAACATTAAGACAAATAGACAAGATTAAATATTAACTAAACAAACAAATACCACATCCAGTGCGCTCAGTAACACGCAGATTGATGTCAGCAGTGTCCAACAAATTCCAAAATCAAACAACAATTAATTTTCTTTTCTAACACATAAACAGAGTTGAAAAGAATTCAAAAGAATGTGCTACATAAATTTGTCTAATCATTCTAAATCCATTCACAAAAATATACAAAAACTTAAAAACTTTACAATCTACAATTAAAAATAAAGAAACATAGTTAAACAATTTATTCAGGAAGTAGAGCTTAACTCCTTAATCAAAACAACTTTACAAGTTCAGTAAAATCTTGTTATTAGAATATTAATATTAATACCACATACACTTCATTATTCACAACAAATTACAAACTCATCAAAAAAGTTTTTATTTTCCAAAAGAAAAAAATTAAAAAAAATTACAGACAATTCACAAAACCTCAGCAAAAACAATTAAAGTCACTCACAAATTTAACCTTTACATTGAGACCTTAAAAAAGTCAAAATTTATCAGAACCTAATACAGATATTAAACCTAACTTTACCCAACATTAAGAATGGTTTAACTTAGAATTATAGAGCTTAAAACAAACAAAAAAGTACCTTCATGTAAAAAGTTTATAACTTTTTTCCTACATGAATAAATATATGCAGTAGTAAAGCTATGGAACACAAAGTAATAAATAAGTGACAAGTCAAAAATAGTTTATTTAAAAAGAGAGGGGAAATTTAGGAATATATAAAAGGTAAAAAACTTTAGAAAGTGCAAAAAGGCCCCAGAAAGTAGACATAAAGCTGAAAAAGGCTGGGAAATTTCAAAACCTTCTCATGGGAAGCTAGGAAAATAAGAACCAAGTGAATTCATTTATATTTATCATAAGGAGCAAGAAAGAACAAGAACTTAGTGATAGTTTGAGATGTCAAAAGTCCTAGATATATGCTTTGCAAAAATAGAAAAAGTTTCAGTCTTATATAATGAATTACTCTATATCGTTTGAGGTTCATAGAAGTCCTTCTGGTAATGTTAAACCCACATGGGTCCTTTTCTTATTGGTTAGGGTATAATAACTCTGCACCTTTTCTTTTATGTTATAGGTTCAAAGAATATGTAGAAAAAGGCTTTGCATCAACTGCCATCTTGCCTTTGATCTAGATTTGCATGGATGTTCATTTCTCTGTGTCTCTGGCTTTTTGCTTGGAGGATACAGACATAATAAATGCTAAGTCTGCAACCAGTCCGGGTCCCATCCTGTTTTGTGAGACGCAGACCGACCGGGCAGAAAGTGGACACACACTCCCAGCTCTGGCCGCAGCGCTGCCCAGCCCAGGGGGACGGTCACTGCCCTGCTCCTGCTGCCCCACTGCTGCTGACACAGGCCAGGATGCCCTTGGCCTTCTTGGCTACCTGGCCAGGTGCTGGCCACCTTCAGCTGCTCTTGACCAGCACCCTGGGCTCCTTTGGCCCACGCAGCTGCCCAGCCACAAAATTGCCCGTTTGACTGCAAATACCGCATTAAATTGTCCTTCTAATTCTACAACCACATCTTCTAAGGAAGTATCATGAAGTTTTATAAGGATAGGAATCTAAGTTGCTGTGACTTCATTAAAATGGGCTTATTCAACTCTCTGCAAAACTGAGTTTGTAGGTCTTCAAGGCTCTGAGTTGGAAATTAGGAAATATCCAGCTATGCCTTTGTATTTGTTGTGGAATGCCTGAAAATGGATTTTCTTTCAGCCTGCATGCCTGGCCCTCTACAGCCTACTGGTTCTGGCTAAGCACACAGCTTACTCTGCAATTGCCAAACAGCACAAACATGAAATGTTCCTTTCTTACTCACCTTAGGACCAGCACCGCTGAATACATGCTTCAGGTGACCTGTAGTAGGCAAGGGAAAATGAACCAGATGCTGTGAGAAAATTGTCTGGGCTGGTGAAACCCACAGAACAAGCACCACGAACAGAGAGTTTTCCCTTTCACAACATCCCTTCAGCAGACACATTTCATTCATACAACCAGCAAGAGATCCAGATAATATTCTTGGGCATGCCTACCCTTTGGCCTGTTTAGCCATTAAATGAACACAAACATGATGAAGAAAATGCAAATTGTTCTCTAACACTCAATGCTCCTGTTCTACCAAACACATAACACCTCTTTTAAAAATCCTCTCCTTCTGGTACCTAGGGTTTTTTTTAATCAGATGCATGCACAACTTCTCATTAACTTGCTGGAAACAGTTGCCCAGAAAAGCTTTTCCAAAATTCCACTATGATGGGGCAGGCTCTATTGTGACACAACACAGCAGCAGCTCCAAGTTCCAGGAGCAGACACTCACTGCTTTGGAGTTTGCTCTTCCTTGCAAAGGGAATCACTATTTAACACTCAGTCAAGGCTCAAGTTAGACAGTCAAATCCTTTCATGACAAAATGTAGAAAGAAAGAAGCTTTCCCTGAATTCTGGGAAATACTGCACAGTTGTTAGAAGGCCTTCCAAGAGGGTCTCCAGTTTACATTTTCAAAGCTGTCTTGCATGTCCCAGCAAACTGAGGAAAAGACAGACTCTGCTGCCTCAGACTCTCCCGTGGAGGGAAAAGAACCCCTGCAGGTTCCCTTGCAAATGCTGCCCCTGTGGCTGCAGAAATCCCCTTGTACCTGGATGCCTTGACAGGAGCTTTACCAAACCAGTGGCACCTTAGTGTTCTTTCTGTTTTAAAATAACTCAGGCACTAACAAAGAGCAGGAAGACATACAGAAGCCAGGTTCGGGTACACCCAGGGAAAACCTCTACTTACGTGCCAGGTTAGTGAGGTAATAGCCAGAATAAACAACGCCATAAGCTGTGAAAGCTGCAGCAGCAAGTTGCTCAATCATTGTAGCACTGCTGTGCAGATTTGTCCAACACTAGAAAAAACAAGGCTCTTGTCAGTGGGCAGCTCTCACTGACAAGCACCTCAACCAGGAGGATGCTCCTGCACTGAGCAAGCCCTAGGGTTGCTCTGACACTGAGGCCTTCCGTGCACCAAGACAACCTTCTGCTGTCACCATGACCACATGGCAACCATGCCCTGACATCACAGTGCAAGCACTCTATATTGGCCTGTGAATTTATGCAGAGCAATAACCACCCTTCCGTACAGCAAACGCAAAATAACCGGGGAAGTTCTTCTCTGTCACAAAGCAGCACAAATTCACTTTGTGGCCAAACCCTGTTGTTCAAGGGATCCAAGAGTAACTCCAGAAGTGCACCAAACACCTATAGCCTGTACCCCAACTGAGCACTCAGATGGGACCCAAGCAAAGGAAACCAGACCAAGAAAATGGCCCAAAGCATTGCACTTCTGAAAAACAACGCTTACTTTTAAAAAATTTAAATGTTTATTAAATCTTAACAAATGACTGAATAAGGAAAATTTGCAGCACTGGGAGTCTCTGACCATTACAAGCAGCACATCTATAGAATGGATGCTCTGCCTTTTATACCCTTAACCCCTCCAAAGTTTTGTCAAAGTTTTGCCATCCACTGGTGGAGATTCCTTTCTTACATTCTTATTGGAGGTCAGATGTTGCTACGCCACCCACACCTCCTGGTCACAAGCCAGCCCTCCCCAAAACCCCTGACTACCAAAGCCATTGCAAGGGGCAGGGGAAATAGGACTCTGGGAGGATGTATTACAATAACATCACTATACATTTTTACATCCCCATAATATCTACCTCTTAACAGTGAGAGCCAACTGTTACATGACTCATCTATAACACACAGAACCAGGAGAGAAGGCACTGTTGGCATAACAGCTGAAACAATTCCTAATCTCCCACATATTTGCACATTTATTGGATATGCCCAGGGCTCCTGAGCATGTACATCTCTGCCTTTATTCCCCTTTGGAAGCAGTCAAACTGGCAGCATCTGCCTGCCAGCAGGAGCTGCTCCAAGCTTGGAAGACGACTGGTGGTGCTGATTTCCAGAGGCTTCTGTGTCCCAGGAGAAGATAAGGAAGGAGTGGATTGAAAGGTGCTGGCGCTGCTGCTGCTCTGTGCCAGACAGCCCTGGCTGAGCAGGGCACGGCGCTGCAGACTCTTGCTCCTGTCAGAGCTGGGCACACCTGGGAACAAGGCATGGCAACTTGTGGGGAAACCAAGGACTTCATGGGGACTGCACTGCTCAGCACACACCCAGGCCATCTGTGACCCAGAGTTCTGGTGCCTAAAAAGATAAAGCAGACGGAAATAGCTGGGAAAGGTTTCATTTTGACCTTTCTTACCTGTTCACAGAAGTGGCCAAAATGAAAGTTACAGAGCAGGGCCTGATCCCTGCAGCCAGCTCAGGCTTGCAAAGGAGGCATTCATGGATTTCAGTATTCGCTGCCTAGGGAATCACTCCTCTGACACCTGTACACCCACCAATCTCACTTAATACTTTGTATCCATGGAACGAAGACATATTCGATACTTTGCTGAAATTCACAGGCTAAACACTACTCCAAATTATTTGACATATTTAAATAATTTCTCAGAATTTATTGGCATAGGGGTAGGAGTATCCTGAAGGTCTCTGGTGGTCATTGCCACAGGTTCAGGAGGAGACTCATGAACAAAAGAATCAAAGACACAACTGGGCTTGCCAGGCAAATCTATTCCATTAGTTGCAGTAGCAAGTAATACATACTTGGATTCCCAAAAATCCACTGAGCAGGAGAAGGAGATGGAGTTATTATGGAGTCAAAATTATGTCTACATTCTAAAGACATCTTACAATTTAGAAAGATTTTTACCTTTCTATATACATAAACACTTGTTGGCCCATCTGAAGCAGAAAGTGCTTGAGGGGCTGGAGCGTGTGCAGAGAAGGACACGGGAGCTGGGGAAGGGCTGTGGAGGGCAAGGCCAAGGAGGAGGTGCGGAGGGAGTTTCAGCCTGGACAACGGGAGCCTCCTGAGGGACATTCAGGCAAACTTCCATGGTTCCATAGGTGACAGTGCTCACCACCAGGGCTGTTCCCCTGCCAAACATGCCCTTACTGCCTCCAAGTGCTTTAGACGCTGGTGTCAGAGACACTCCCTGCTTGTTGTTTAGTTGCATTTTTGTTTTGCTGGTTTAGTAGATGAAAAGTCCTGTTGATTTTCTCATTTTCCAACAAGCAAAGATGCTTCTGCACAACGTTTCCTGCCCTTTTCCAGCACTGGATGGGATTCAGATCCAGTTGTAGGCTTCCATGTCTGCAGCAGCAATAGCAAAGGTGTAGCTGTCTCTTTCTTTCTTTTCCATTGCAGAGCTTTCAAAAGCTAAAACTCTGCATTGCAGAGACAATGTTGCTTGCTGATGGCAGCCAGGGAGGAATATCAGCTTCATATCCATATGCAGTTCTGTTGAATTGGCCTGGTTTAATTTGATCTGTGTGGCTTAGAATCCTTTTACTATCCTTTTACTCTGGAATTTTATGATTTCTCCTTGGAAGATATGGTCGTAGATGTGAGAAGGAAGGAGGTTATACGTGATAGGTAATAGCTTGTCCCACACGCTTCTCTCTTGTCCCAGAGCACAAAACCAGCATCGGTGTCTGCCCCAGCTCCCTCTGCTTCTGGAGAAGATGAAGGGGAGCAAATTGAGCAGAATGACCGCGAGTCTCCATCAGTGGTCAGAGCAGAGCCTGAATCTTCGGAGCCAGTAAGTGCCAGTTGTGGGTGGTGCTGTCTTTAGTGCAAGGCAGAGCTGCAAGTTTCTGACCAGCCAGCACTTGCATGTTGCTTGCTGAGGATGCCGAGTGCTGCAATCCTGTGGGACGTAGCCATTTCCTGCAGGCAGTGGCCTCCAGCTAGAAATTGGCCTTTGACCTGTCACTTTGAGGCACTGAAGATATGGGGGCTCTGGCTGAGCTTCTGGCTGCTCGGCTCAGGGAAGGTTGATCTCTGGGCTTCTGCAGCGTCGTGGCCAAGGGCACACATGGCAGTGCTGCAGGTGGCAGGGCTTTTTATGTATGTTTTCCTATTGTGGACAAGTGTGTTTGGCTTGTGGAAGTGTTCTGCAGTTTTCCAGAGCACTTCTTCACTTGTACAGTCTCTTTTGGCTTTTGCTAAGCTGGAAGAAGGTGATTGTGTTTTCCAGGAATCTGTGAGGCCCCATTCTTTTCCAAGCTGTCTGTATTCCTTGTTAATCTGTTCTTTCCCTTTCCTCACAGTCAGTCACTCTTGTCTGAGAGGGATAAGCTGTTGTCTCTGACTGCTATATTCTGTTTGACTTGAGGTGCATGTGTTGATATCTCACCAGGCAGGCTCCAAAGACCTCCAAGAACACACTGGCCGTGAAGATCACCAAATTTGTCCCAGACAACTGGAACTTCCCCCTCCTCGAAAAGTGCTGCAGTTTCAGCACGTCTGCACGGGCTCTGGTCCCAATCCTCGCTCTGCAGCAGCATTACTTAAAGGAACCTATGATGTGGAACCTGTGAACTCAATCTCAGCCTTTGGTGATCTCCTTCTTCTCAGCTCCTTCATCTCCCTCCACGTGGCTTCTGAGAACCAGGAGACTGAGGAGCAGTACCTGCGTATGCTCCGTACGTCTGGTGTATTTCTTGTCTGAGGGTCAGTGGATTGTGTGCAGGTGTCAGCAGAGCTGTACCAAATGTTCCTCCTGAGTTTGGTGTCACAGGGCCATTTAGGACTCCCCAGAGGAAGTGCTGTGCTCCGAGGCAGCGAGAGAGAGCTCTGGGTGCTCCTGCTGCCTCTGAAGACAGCTGGGACTGGCCTGGGTTTGCCTGAGCTTCCCTCTCGGCTAAAGGCTGAAGCAGGGATTTTTCTTGCATCAGCAGAAGGCTAGGCAAGTCCTGCATGCTAGTGGCCAAACCAAAGAGAATTTTTAGCTTCCTAATTTCCCCTTAGACTCCTGACTTCCAACCAGTCATCAGAGCTAAAAATCTTCACAGAATTTTAATGGTTTTGGAGTTTTGTCTTTTTGGTTGGGGATTTTTTTTTAGGGGGCTGGTGGTTTGGAGCTTTTTGCTTTTTCCCTGTTTATTTTTTTTATGGGGTTGTTTTTTTGGTTTTCTTTTTGCTGGTTTTTTTGGTTTTGTTTGTTTCTTTTTAGGGTTTTTTTTGGTGGAGTTGGTTTATCTCCATCCTGAAGGAGCCCTTCTGCCCCACATGTCTTATTGATATCATTTTTATGACAATTTTATGTTGCCACTACTACATATACAGTTTCTTTTCATGAGAATGCTATATTTTTGTCAATAAAAACTACTGTGAAAGAATATCAGGTTGCAGGAGAAATAGAGAGCAGGAGGTGTTTCCCGTGTGCCCCCAAAGAAAAAAACAGATACTTTTATAACAATCTGTATTTCATATCCTAGTTTTATGCTTCTAAAGATGTGTCCAAGAGAGACACATCGAAGTGACGCGATCAGATAAATCTGTACTGCAGGCATTTCTCAGGAGACAGCCTCCAGCCCATCCATGGTATATTCCTCAGATCCATGGCACTTTTTCGTACCTTCCCCACTCTTTCCCATGACTCTTAGAATCCTACCCATTGGCCCGAGCCCTGCTCAGATCCGTCTCTAGGAAAACACATCAAGTCCTCTGGGATTCTGCAGCACAGCCCAATGAATCTGTTTCTTGCCCATAACAGCTGCCAGTGCTGAACTCTCAGATAAGACCTGGTGGGGCTGAGAGGAAAGCCCAGTGGAGAGTCCAGTGGATTCTGTGTCTACCATCACCTGTTGGGACAAAAATAGCATTGATCTGCACCTCGGTGTGTCTGATCTCAAAGCCCATCCTGTTGTGGCATGAATGGGGGCAACACTTTGTACGGGGCCCAGGCTGCCTGTGGCTTCTTCCCATTGCTTGTCAGTACACATGCTTGGGCTTTGCCAGCCTTGTTGTAGTCGCTGCCCTGTCCCTGAGGGCTGGTGGGACAGGGCTGGAGCCTTCCTTAGCCCCAAGATGGGTGTCTGTGAGCTCAGCCTGCTCATGAAGGGTGAGGGTCCCGATGCTGAAAGCACTGTCGACATTGGTTATAGCATGAGCTGCTCTGGATTACAATTGGAAAGGCATTGTTTGGGCAATGTTTTGGCTGAAAGCTGGAGAAGATGTGCTCCTCTCCTGGGAATGCATCTCCCTGTGCTTTGTTTCCTGTCAAGAGAACTCTTCCAAGGGCTCTACACAATCAGTCTCTGTGCCAGCCATCTGCACTGCAGGGCTGCCTGTCCTGTTGATGTTGTTGCTGTTGTTGTAACTAGCTGACTGCCTCCAGACACTGGGGCTGCCTTTTGTATCTCCTGGAAGCTGGGATCTCTGCTTTAAAGTGAGCATCTTGCATTTTGTTTCCCTCAGGGAAAATGGTGAACGTGGAAAATCCCAAGATGAAATACACTGAAATGGAATATATTGGCAAGGGGTGAGTCCAGCCACACTTACTTCTACACAACCATGGGCCAGGGGTTCTTCTGCTATATCACTGGTATATCAGGTGTTCCACTGGAATATCTATCCAGTGTGAAGTCAGGTCAGCTGCAAACATGTTCAGACACTGGAGATAGATTGTCCTATCTCTTCAGTGCTGCTCAGAACTTGTGAGTGTGCTCAGAAGGCATTGTCAGAGACATCTCCATGCTGCCAAAGCCTGCCTACATCAAGGAGCAGGACCTGGAAAATCTCCTTGTCTCTCAAGTGTGGGACAGCTCTGTGTTAATTTCTTCAGTATTTTTGTATGTCTCAAAACCACACTGCCACACTAATGAATAAAGAAGAATCTTGCTTGCCTTAAAGGGAAACCTAGCCCCTCTCAAAGCTGTGAGATAACAGTTACCAGGAGCTTTTCATTAAATCCATTGTTCTTGGAAGGAAATGCTCCATGCTCATAATAGGAACCACAGAGTTTAGAAACTGAAACGCAAGATGAAAGAATAAATTCCCTTTAGGAGCTGAGTCAGTAAACCCCAGCGCTTCTGCAACCAGCCCAGGCGCTGCCCATGCACTTGAGAAGAAAATGCATCATCTGCCTTCTGGCAGAGCCCTCCTGCATCCTGCAGGTTTTAGGCATTTACAGCAGAGATCTCCTGTGTGGGCCAGCTTTCACTCTAAGAAATAAACAGCTTCTCCTTTCTCTGCTTCTGTTTTGTTTCTAGGCATTTTGGATCTGTGGTTAGAGCACTCAACCAAGCCACAGGAGGAGAGGTAAATGTCAACATCCCCCACAGACTCTGCTGCACTCAAGGCCTTTCCCCTCTGGTGCGAGCAGCGGTGGCCGGAGCTTTGGGTCGAGCTGTGCTGAAGAGGCAAAATAAACACAGACTGGTACCAGCCTGCAAAATACACTGGGGACAGTCTTTGTCCTTTTCAGCTGCCAGAAGGAAGTCACGCAGGGCAGCAGTTCATTTCAGAGAAGGATGTGCTCACTCGCTCTCAATTGCTAAAACAAAGGTGGTGCCTCAGGGCATCTCACTGCTCTTTGGGGCTACAGCTTCAGAGTCCTGAATTCTCATTTCTGGTTGCCAGCAAATACATCTGAAAGTTACTGGTAGTTCTTTAGCCACCTGCAGTGCTGCACTTGGGAACTGCACATAGGGAGAGATCTAAGAGGCGTCCCTAGAAACTCGAAGCCCTGCCCATAGCCCAAGATGTAGCCACAGAGTATTAAGGCATGGATTAGTTCTTCTGAATCCCATACAAAGCAGCAGGGAGTGGGCTCAGAGGTTTGTGGGTGATAGTTGAGACACCAGTGTCACCAAGTGTTCAGGGCAAAACCTCAGTGGCCACATGTCCTGTAACTGGCCCCCAAGGGAGTGGAGAAATGGGCTATTGCAATGTCACTTCCTAATTACTGCAATGCCTAATCACAAGGCAGTTTGGCACAGCTCAACTGTGTCATTGCAAAATCACTTGCTCCATGTGCCTTGTGGCCTTGTGCCACCAGCTTCTCAAGTTACTGATTTTCAGTGTCATTTTAGGTGGCCATAAAGAAAATAAGCCTTAAGGGATGGCAGAGGAAGCAACTAACCGTTAATGAAATCACAATCATGAAGAAGCAGAGGAGTCCCAGTGTTGTGAATTATTTAGACAGGTGAGTGGCCATGGTCTTATCCTGTGAATATGCATGTACATACTGCAAACACGAGAGGTTAAAAATCCACTTTGGTCACTTCTAGAAAGTAGAGCTGTTAATTAATTTGTATTAATATTTCTCTACTCATCTGCAATGGATGAGAAGAGAGTGCATCTTGTCTGCATGAGTCTTCCCTGGCACACATAGTTTGAAAATTATTCCAAAATTATTCAAAACCGGGATCAGCTGTATCGTACGAAGTTAATACATTCTATGTTCACTGCCTCCACATTCTTTTGGGATTGATTTTTTAAAGTTTCTTCAATGCTGAATGATGAACCATCCTAAAGTGGATTTCCCTTGGATTGTTGCCCCTCCTTTTCTTTGCTATGCATGCCAAGAAGACTAGGTGCTTATTTCCAGAAACACCACGCGTGACAGGCTTTTGATCTGGGCTCTTACTAAACCACACTTTTCACTTGCTGGCCATCTAAGACATCTCCTTTTTCACAGCTGTGCCTTTCTCCCTGAGACTGCACAGATTGCAAACAAAGCACAGCCAGGAGGGAATGTCTATTCCTTTTATTCTGTCCTTGTCACAAAGGACCTTGGAAACAAGAAGACTGGAAGCAAAAAATCAACCTAGCCATGCATGTTTATCTTCACGCCCTTGTTTCTTTCCTTCAGCCACCTTCTGGGTGAGGAACTCTGGCTGGTCATGGAGTACATGGATGGAGGCGCTCAGCGATGTCATCAGGAAGACCTTCCTGACTGAAATCGAGATAGCAGTCATCAGTCGGGAGGTCAGCAAGCCCACCTGTGCTTCCAAGGGTTTGGGTAGGATTATCTGGGAAACAGGGGCTCAGAACAGGAGAGGTTTCACGTGCCAAACTTTGCTTCTGCGTTGCTGGTATTCTATGGGCATGTAAAAGCATCTCCAGTGAAATGCCTGGAGTGCCCCTGCACTCACTCTACTCAGTTCTTGTACTCTTATCTCCTGCTGTTGTATTCTCACTCTGCCTCTTGTATCTGCTGTTCTCCATCTTGCCTCCCTAAACTTTTGCCTGTCTTCACTGCATTCCTCACTTGTAGAAGCAAGGTGCTGGTAGCAGGATTTGAAATGTACAGAAAAGGAAAAAAGAGAGACTAATTACTTTCAGTCCTCAGCTAAAAAGGATACTAGTGCAGCCAAAATGCTCTTTGCTTCTGAGCACATCCACTGCAGCAGCAGTCATCCTGGCTGGTTTGCAGGGGGACAGTCTACAACAGCAGGTGCTGTTGCTCTTTCAAAAGGTGACATGCCTTTCTTTAGAAAGGTCCTGCTCTGCAAGTGTTGGAGCAGCAAATCTTCCTCTCAGTGGCACTGTGTTCTGCCATTACTCACCATTCTCCTGGGGAATGGGAACCTTTTAGAGTCTCTGTTTCTTTTCTGGTGTGATGAAATCACTGGGTTTGTCCCTCCTGGTTCTGTTGACTCTCTCAGTGCTTGCAAGGATTGGCTTTTCTTCACTCAAACCAAGTGATCCACAGAGACGTGAAGAGCGACAACATCCTTCTCAGAACCGACGGCTCTGTCAAGCTGGGTCAGTATATTCCTGGTCAGGTGCAGCGTTCAGGGATGTGGGGTGAGGGGCTGCTTTGAGTGGCTGCCAGCTCCTCAGGAATGGTGCTGGTGGCAGTGCGGGGACCCCCCGCTCTGAGCTGATGACATGGTTGCAAGGTGCACAGAGGTATGACAAGGAACAAGCAGTCAAAAGGGGTGTTGCTCTGTGTGTGTCCATTGCAGAGGGAGGGAGCAACAAGTCTAAAGCTTCCATAGAACAAAAGCCACTGCTGAAGGCAGTATACAAAATGTGGGGATTTGGCTAAAATCCTGAGGAAACAGAGCAGGGACAGTTGTCCAGGAGATTCAACAGCACATTCTCAAAGTTCTACTGGGCAATTCTTTTGCTTGGTTTCCTAATTGCACAGAATTCAAATAAAAGCAGTATTTTGCTTTCCCCTTAGCTGATTTTGGCATCTCTGTTGAGCTCAGCCCTGGGAAGAATAGACCGTCCTCGGTGGCCAGGACTCCTTGGTGGATGGCGCCTGAAGTGGTGATGCGTCAACCATATGGCCCCAAAGTGGACATATGGTCTTTTGGAATTGTGGGAATCGAAATGATAGAACGGAAAGTTCCCTACCGGAGCCGAAGTCCTGCCACGGTAAGGAGCAAATACTCATTGATCCCGCTTGTCTTTCTCACCTGCCCTCTGTTCTGCATGCCATTGGACAAAATCCCATTGCCATCTGCTGGAACTACTGCCACCAAGGTCCCGTCCTTAAAATGTCCCTGCAACACATCAGCATCTGCTGTAGTTTTGGTTGCATCAGTGTGGAACTCAAGCTATACCACATGCAAACAAACCCCATGCTCAGGCAATATTTTCCTTTGGGTTGTAAGTTGTTCCAGTTCTTTGGTCTGTGTAGATGGCCACAATAACAGGAAACAAGCATTGTAGAATTGGTGCTATACTTCCAGAAATGAAGGAAAGAAAGCCAAACCTAACAGAGTTTCTAAAAGAGTGGTTTTAGTGAGGAACTGCATCCCCTGTGCAGTTTCTGCACACTGAGAAACATGCCTGGAACCTGAACATGAGGCTGCAAGGGCCACAGAGTCTCTTCTGCTTCTTGTGCAGTGTTGCTGAAACACTTAGTGACTGTTTCTCTCATAACCCAAGCCATCTTCTCCACATCACCAAGCCAGGGCCTGGTGAGAGGGAGAGCCTGCCAAAACCTCCTGCTTGTTTCCTGGCATTTTCTGGGATGGGCCTTCCATTCATGCATTGACTTGTGTAGCTAAATGAGCAGAGGGTGTCCACAGGGATGGCACCTCTCCATCTTCGGAGCAGGAAAAGCTTTTCTGTTGCTGCGTAAGGAAGCTGAAATTTTCAGGCTGCTGAGAGACAGAGCTGCAGGTGGCTCCTGTGTGCCCAAGCAGGCATTTTCATCCCCATACATTAGTGCATGCACCTTAATGTGTCTGTGTTGAATATGAGATTATAAATGTTTGTTTCCTTAGCTGGGGGTTAACTGATGGATTTCCTTTCTCTTCTTCCAATTACCATTGTTTTCAAGAACAGGACAAAAAACTTTGAAAGTTTTGTTTCATGGCAACTGGGCTGAAGGGACCCACAAGCACTGCAGAGATGCCTTTCATGTCCTAATCCTTGGAAAGAGTTAACATAGCAAAGTCCCCCTTCCAAAAAAGCTGCCAAGCTGGTGTGAATCCTCAGAGAAGCAAATGTGCTTTTTCTGATGTAGTTCCCAACTAACTAGGTCAATCAATGAAATTGGCTGCCAAGGCAAGATCTGCGGGATGATGGAAAAGCTGTGGCTGCATCAGAATTTGTTTTTTTGTTGGTAAAGAAAAGTAATCTCTGGGTCTCTGCCAGGGCAGAAACTGCCACTGAAGAAGAGAGGTTAAACAATGGGTTCTGGGAGGGCAGTTACAGATGGGAAAGAAGCAGGTGTAGCCTTGTGTTTCCTGTTTCTCCAGACTAAATTCCTGATAGCCACAGCAGGGACGCCACAGCTGCAGCAGCCCAAGCTCCTCTCGGCTTTGCTGCGTGACTTCCTGAGCTGCTGCCTGCAGAGAGACGAGGAGCGGTGCTGGTCTGCCAACGAGCTTCTGCAGGTAAAATGCCAAGGGGCTGAGGTGAAACAGTGTGCGAGGGATGGGCTCCTCCTCCACCAAGGTCCGAGGCCTCAGATAAGCCCCCTTCCTCCTCACCTCCACTCTTGGTGCTCTTCAAATGAAAATGCTGAGGAGTGCTAGACTGGGCTGGGCTGGCAGGGCTCTGTAATGTCCTTTGGTCCAAGTGTCCTGCAATGAGCAGGGACATCTTTAGAGGGATCAGGTTGCTCAGAGCCCTGTCCCACCTGACCTGGAATGGTTCCAGGGATGGGGCACCTACAAGCTCTTGGGACAGCCTGTGCCAGGGTGGCACCCTGCTCTGAGTAAACAAGGTCTTCCTTAGACCTACTCTGATTAGATCCCCTTTGTGTTTGAAACTATTTGCCCACATTCTATTGTAACTGGCCCTGTTAAAAACAGTGTCCCCCACTTTCTTCAAAGCCACTCTGAAGTCTTGCAAAGTAGCGATAAAGTCTCCCTGAGGCCCATTCTTCACAAAACTGAATACTTCCACCTCTCTCTGCAGAAGATAGGACAGGTGTTCTATTTTCTTATTCTTTCTGTTGCCCTGTTTTTTAATTTGGTGGTGTATTCTGTTTTACCTAACAGCAAAAGAATTGACGTAGAGCATTGTAGAGAGACATGAAATGGTGGTGGAGGAAGCCACGGCTGCCAGTCCTGGCAGAGCACTCTGGAGAGATTTGGCTGTGGGCAGGAGGGGCTGTGAGGGTCTCACTGTGAGCCTCTGAGGGGCCCTGGTTTGTGCCCCCCACCACACCCTTAGAGGTTTCTGGCACACAAACAGGGAGAGCTGAGAGGGACTTGTCCCAGCCCCATCTGCTGCCTGGAACACTCAGGCAGAGGGGAACTGGCCCAGGCTGACTGCCAGGTTGTGTGGCAGAGAGGGAACTGCAGGACCCAGCGCCACTCGGCTGGCCCTGCTGGGAAGGAAGGTGCCATGCAGCACAGGAGGGGCAGGGCATGGAAAGGCAGACACTGCTCTGTGTGCCTGTGGAAATTAGCACAAGACAGGGACCTATGGGAGTCATTGGAGCTTCTTGAAAGGAAGAAACTCCAGGGAAAGAAAGCACCATTTCTAGAGCACTGGCAGGGCAAAAATCCCAGCGAGATGGAGAAACCAGAATAAATGGATGAGTGGGATTCTGGGCCGGGTTTGCCTGTGATGGCAAGGTCCTGCACATGACATCTGAGGAGCAGATGGTTGCATTGTTTTCCTTTCTGGGTCTTACTAGGAACTAGAGGAATCCTGATGGAGTATGTGAGGCACTGAGCTTGGAAGGTCATGGTTCACTGTTCTTTGTTGTTTTTTTTTTCCCTTTGGACAGCATCCATTTGTAACATCAGCCAAGCCAGTGTCCATCCTGGCACCACTCATCACCGTCCTGAAGAGGATGCAGCAGAGAAGAATGTAACAACCAAGTAGAGATGTCATCACCACAAGCAAGTTTGAGGATTGGATGATTATAGGAGGAGGATTGTTGATAAGGTTTTATAGAATAGGATTGTAGAGGAGGATTGTAGAGTAGGATTTTTGGAGAGTTTTGTGGAATAGGATTGTAGAGTAAGATTGTTGAAGAGTTTTGTGGAATAGGATTGTAGAGGAGCATTGTGGAGTAGGATTGTTGAAGAGTTTTGTAGAATAGGATTGTGGAGTAGGATTGTGGCGTAGGATTGGTAGAGTAGGATTGTTGAAGAGTTTTCTGGAATAAGATTGTATACAAGGATTTTCATTAAATAAAATTTCTGAAAAATAAACTCACTTGGAAGACTGCCCTCTTTCTGACCCCTTCAGAGAACTCAACATTTCCTTCTGAATTACGAGTAGTTTTTTATGGGTGTTAAGTCACACTTATGGCTTCTTTAGTATTGTTTTTAAGTAGGGGAAGGCTCTTCTTCATTCATCCTTTCCAGACCACACTGTCTTGGGAATGTGGCCAACTAGGCAGCTTTTGGCCAGCTGTAGTATTTCTAGTTGAGGCAGAAAGGGCAATGGCATTTGCAGGAAAAAGCAAAGGGCAAGTGGTGCAATCAAAACATCCTGTGCAGATGCAGGCCTTCAGCTGTGACTCCAGAGCATTTGGGTGCCTGCCACTTGGATTTGTATCGTGAAGGGCAATGTCTTTGGCTGGAGGAGAGCCTCGCTCAGCGGAGAAAGCAGAAAGATCAGAGAGGTGCTCTGAAAGGTCTCCTGCGGTGCAGAGCTGTCAGCGAGTGTGAGCTGAGAGCGGGCCCGGCCCTGCCCGGCGTGGAGCCGCAGCAGAGCCCTGGCAGAGCCCGGAGCAGCCTGAGCCTCGGCAGGGCCAGGCTGCAAGGAGGCCCTGGTAGCTGCAGGAGGCACAGCCCGGCCCTGCGTGCCTCTTGCTGGCAGCGGGCGCATCCTCCGCTCTCAGAGCCCAAGCGCAGCCGGCTGCTCCCGAGGGCAAGCGGAGCCCTGCTGGGCACAGCCCAGCCTGGAGGCATTGGCCCTCTGGAGTCTGCCTGAGGAGAGAAAGGCCAAGGGCAGCCGAGGCCCGCTGGCCTGGCTCAGCATTCCCACTCTTGTGCCGCTGCCCTGCGACTCCTGGCAAAGGTCAGCAGTGTGTGCAGCACCCTGGGCACCGGGGCAGGGAGCCGGGCTGCTCGGCAGGCTGGAGCACAGGGCAGCGTCCTTCGGGCACGGCACTTGTGCCAGGGGAGCCGAGGCCAGCGGGAGGCAGGGACAGCTTGTCAGCTCACGGCTGCAGGAGCCAGTGCCTCACACAGCTCTGGTGAAGAGAGCTTGGCAGAAGAATGGTTGTACAACAGGGGACATGATACTGTAAAATTAATCCAAGTAGGGAGGGCTACGTGACTGCTGCAAAGTTCGCATGACCCTGAAGACTAGATGGTGTGCAGAAAGCAGGATATTGAAACTGCTTGGTATGTAGAAATAGATAGAGAAGAACAAAGAAGTACTAAGCTGTTCTAACTGCAAGGCCAGCTGGACAGGCATGTATCGATCATAAAGATACTTTTAAGATAATAGTACAAGTCACATAGCAACCAATCATGAGCTCGGCTTTTGCAATATGTATGAGCTAATTAACGAACATATATAAACTGTGTAATCTGTCACAATAAACTGAGACTTGATGATCATGATAGCATGAGTCTTGTCTCCCGTGGCTCTGTCCAACAACTGGCGCCCAAAAACAGGGACTTCATCTTAGCCTAAGGCGAGAGGGGTGCTGCGTTGGGGTTCGGGTCCTGCAGCTGGAAGGACGGCGAAAATAAAGAGAAGAGGCGAAACGCTCTGCTCCGCGCCCTGAGTGACCGTAGAAGCGGGCTCAGCCGATACGTGCTGCCGAAGCCTGAAGGAGCCAGCAACGGTACCGACGTAATCATGGAAAGGCAAGCAGCATATGATTTATTTAGTGCTTCTCTTAGAAAAAGGCAGATTAGGAAGATTGACTTAGATAAGGATCTTGCCTCGCTATTGCATCATGCTGAGTCTTACGGCTTTTTCCTTAACCCCCATAGTGTTCATGAACTTTCAGAATGGAGAAGATATAGGGATAAATGGTGGGAATTAGTGTTAGATGAGGATAAACCGGGCAAGAAAATGAGTAAACTTTGGAGAGTGGTTCATAACGAATTGTTAATGTGTCAGGCAGAAAAGAGGGCGGTGGAAGAGATACGGACAGCTCGGGAGAAAAATAAGGAATGTAAACCCTCGCTTCTCTCCAGTGAGCCAAACCCTCTGGTTCTCACAAATTTTCCCACTCCCATCTCTGCTTCTGAAATGCCTGTACCTCCCATAGACACTAGTAGCATTGAGGTGCTGGAAATTGAGATCCAAATTGCTTTATGGCAACGGGACTGGGATCCCAAATTCCCTTTTTGTGAACGAGAATCAGGTGGAACGGAGCAAAAGTCTCCAGACTCCAAATTGGGCCGTTCCCGACGGGAGGAAAAAGACTTTTCGCATCGTTGTTTGTTTGCGAGAGTCCGCTGGAGCAGTGAAGACCTCGGCGTTCACGAGGAACCCGAACGGCGGGTGTGGACGTGGCCGGGGCCGGGAGCTGGAGCGGGAGCGCTGCCTTGCCGAAGAAAAGCGAGCGCAGCAACCCGCGGAGGTCGGAGGTTGGCAGAACTAAGGCAGCGGGCTGCGGCGGTGAGCACCGGCCAGCCGCCCGGGCGGAGCGCAGGAGCGGCAGCGCGGAGCGGCGGGCGCGGGGCCAGACAGAGCGGGGCCGGCCAGCACCGAGCCGGAGGCGAGCCCGGGGCGGAGCGGACATCAGCCGAGAGACGGAAGGCTCCTTGCTGCCGAGCAGCAGCGCAAGGGGGGAGAGGGGCGTTCCTGGGGCTCAGCCGCGCTGGAGCCGGAGCAGGCGGGGCGCGGCCGTGGCGGGGGTGTCTCTTCTCCCATCCACAAGGTGGCGCAACAAGGACGGGAGCGAGGCGGCGCCGCCCCTCATCGCCCCGCAGCGCCCAGCAATGGCGGCGGAGATGGCGGCACAGTCCTGGTTGCCATGGCAGCGACAACGCCGAGAGCAGCAGCGCCGCCGATGGCGGGATCGCGACACTACAGCAAAAATTTCAACAGCATCTTCCCAATTTCTTACAAGAGTCAGAGACGTAATGAAAAAGTACAGCAGTACCGAGTGTTTTCCAAAATACCAAGAAGGATGAACATTATATGAACATTATATGAATCAATGTTATTTCAAATATGATATAGATAAAAATCACTGTATAAAGATAGAAATGTTAGTAATGATTTAATTACCAAAAATGTCTCTGAAAACAAAGAGTTGAGAAAATTTCATCTGATGGAATTTTAGTATTGAGTTTGTAATCTCTGTCTTTGGGTTTTTATAGATAATAATATAAGTAATAATGATTTTTAAGTTTTATAGATAATACGATAAATAGTGATTGTTAAGTTTTTGTAATGATAAGTAGTGATTGTTACTAATGTTATATGAGTGCTTTAAAAGGATTGTCTTAAACCATTTTAAACATTTCTTGTTAATAGGTTGATCATAAAATGTGAGTTGTCTGATTTTTGTGATAAGAATTATTATTAAGGTATTAAGGTATTAAGGTGTTGTTATAGTATTTACAGTCAGTTTTCATATGTTTTATTGTCTCTTTAGGTGATTGATTACAAGATGTTTTTTCAGGATCCTGTCTTTTTGATTTTTTAACTACTCATGTGTTTTCTTTATCCAATCTTTTATGCAGCTGCAATTCATCTTCCTTTAAAAATTCATTGTCCAAATTTTAATTCAAAAATTCAGACTTCAGATTTTCAGATTTCTGAAGAAAGGGTTTGTTGTATTTAGAGAATTTTTGTCTTGAAAGAGATTTTAGACAGGTTCAATTATTTGATAGTTTGATAAATTTTTAATAATAAGGTTTTTTACTTATAACTGTTATTTCTAGGACTTTTGTTTTATAATGTGTTAAAACATATCCTCCAATTAGAGTTTGAGTTCTGGCCAAGCTCTGGCTCTACATGGATGGTGTGACTGACCCAGGTGTTTTCTGCATCAAAAAGTATTCAAGTCCTTTTGGCTTGACAATTTGACCATATAGGGCAGCTGAGCCTCAAAAGGAGTTTTGGAGAAACATGATCCGGACATGTTTTATCCAAATCTCTGTTGTTTTAAGGTTTATCAGCTGCTGCAGACTCTGGGATGACAATTTGATAGTGTAGCACTTGGTAACTGTGATTTTATATGTAATATTAATTGTGTATGCATTGTTTTGTTCTTGATGTTTTTTCATGTTTATAACAAAGATGTTGATATTTCCATTTCTTCATGCAAATTTTAAGAAACAGAATTGAGAGAGGACCCTCCAGTCTCTGTGGGGAGTGTTGAGTTTGTTTGTGTTTTAGCAGGTGCAGAATCTGGATAGATTTCAGTGAAGAATGTTAAACTTATCAATTTCAAGAGAACACTAATCTCTCCACAAGTAAATCAGAGGATGCACAGCAAAAGTGGATTGTGCAAAGATTTGTGTTTCACCCGCAGAAGATTGTAGGCTTTTAAGTTTTTTCATAAGTGTGTTTTTAATTATGTTATAGACTTTTTTGCTAAGTTTTAATGAGTTTTAGTAATGCCTGTGATTTTTCTGTTCATTTTGCCATTGCTTTTCAATGGCAAAAGAAAAAGAGGGAGAATCAATTAGATAATCAAAAGCATAACATTAAGTTTATCATAAATATAGTTTGTATTTAGAATTAAGTTTGTTCCTTTCATGTTAAACAGAACAATCAAAAACATGAGAAATATGAAGTGGGGTGCACTTCTGTAATATAACCTCATTTTTCACCCCACAAGTTGCTTCAGTGCAAGCTCTCACACAATTGAAAATCCTAGCCTACTGGACAAAAAAGTAAATTAGTATTCCATCTAAAATGTTGAGTGAGCTTGCCACAAATATAAGTAGTATCTGTCATGCAGTTCTGCAAAACAGAGCAGCTACCACTAATTTACTTCTTCTAGCCCAAGGTCATAGTTGTGAAGAATTTGAAGGAATGTGCTGTATGAACTTATCTGATCACTCTACATCTATCCATAACCAAATACGAAAATTGACCGAGCTAACTTAACAGTTAAAGGTAGAGGATAGATTAGGTTTAAAAAGATAGCTAAAAGGATTAGAGATCAGACCATAGTTAAGAGACATTATCAAATACGGCATAATAGTTCTAAGCATAATTGTGATACTTTTGCTTGTTTTGCCCTGTGTGTTTACTTGCTTGCAAGGCTTGATGCAGCAGCTTTTGCAGAAAATGTTGAATGCACACCTTCTTGTACAAAAGGAAAACGGGGGAGATGAAGAGAGCCTGACAGAGGAATGGTTGAACGACAAGGGACATGATACTGTAAAATTAACCCAAGTAGGGAGGGCTACGTGGCTGCTGCAAAGTTCGCATGGCCCTGAAGAGTAGATGGTGTGCAGAAAGCAGGATATTGAAACTGCTTGGTATGTAGAAATAGATAGAGAAGAACAAAGGAGTACTAAGCTGTTCTAACTGCAAGGCCAGCTGGACAGGCATGTATCGATCACAAAGATATTTTTAAGATAATAGTACAAGTCACATAGCAACCAATCATGAGCTTGGCTTTTGCAATATGTATGAGCTAATTAACAAACATATATAAACTGTGTAATCTGTCACAATAAACTGAGACTTGATGATCATGATAGCATGAGTCTTGTCTCCCGCGGCATCCCTCTAACACCTTACCTCTCTCCATGTTGTGCCCCTTCGCTGTACCTGTCATCCATGTTGCGACCGCCGGGTATTGCCTCTGCTGCTCCCGAAAATGGCAACCAGAGCACTTCTGGGGATATCCAAATTAAGGACAGTAACCAGAAACTCCGAAAAACCCCTGAAGACAACAAGCCAACTTAAAACCTGAACAACAAACTGACTTTGGCCATCGGGAAGGAGTCCCTCCACCTTACCAGCACTACAAATCATCTCCAAAGCGTCGCCATACCTAAGTAGAGCCAGCCGAGAGCAAAAACCTTAGTCGACGAGTCCAAAAGCGTCTTCCCAGGCACGCCCGTGAGGACGGAAGCCCCAGTTCTGCTGCACACCAAAACTGACTACCTCCTCCTCTGCGTCGCCAAAGGGAGCAGCGGCGGTGTGCGCGACCCCTCGGGCCCCCACCCAGAGCTGGTCACTTCAATAAAGGCATTAAAAAGGAGCTGGTCTCCTTGCCCGTTCTTAACAAAAAGCATATGTACACTTTCCTGATAGCCTTGGGATTTTACTCCTTAAAAGTTGCTAAGTTTCTCTATCAGTCTATTTGCAAAGTAACTGGTTATCCTAATAAATTTAGATACATTTCCACTTTGATTACAAATTAAGCATTGCACCTTCAAGGCATATCCAGGGATGCACAGGTGACACTGCGCTCATTGTTTCAAACAAGGTGAGCACAAACATAGAAATTCCTGTTATTACCTTCCCATGCATAGCTTTTACCTTTCTGTAGCCTCAAATGACCTCAGTTCTGTGATTATATTAAAAGCCATGGTCATAATTTGGTTTTAAACTAAGAAAACATGCAAATTAGTATTTCAGTGATAGCAGTGGCAGATCTTTTAGCTTTAATCCAATTCCTGCTATATTCAGAAACCTGCTATTGGCTTCAACAGGAGCCGGCATGGGTGCTTAACCAGGAATAAATCTGGAAGGTAGTTGTCAGTGATTTTCAGCATGAAAATGTTTTTATAGACATTGTAAAGGGAAGTGACAGGTAGCAAATACTCAGAGTCAGGAAATTCTGCAACCAAAACCTCCAAATGAAACACCTCTCCTTTTACAGACCTAGCCTTCAAAGACCTCTCTCAGATCTGTGGAGCTCATGGGAACCTCTAGCACCTTTATTTATAGTACGCTTAGTACCTTTCTTTATAAAGGTAAATTATAATTGAAAGCTGTGAACACAAAGGGAACATTTAAGCACATGCAGTGTCTTTAGACACTGCAAACTATGTTTGCTTTTGCTCTACCATACTCCAGTGTATTTGGGAAAATAATGGTTATGCAAACCTGTGTGTCAGTGTAGTTAATCACAGTGGCATTGTGTGGATGGATGGATGGATGGATGTACAAAGCCTTGGGATAGAAAATACAAGTTCAGACTTTGTTAATTATTACTGATAGATTAGGAGTGCTTTGGTTGATCTGATTTTGTAGTGTTGCAGTATCTCTTATCTTAAGGCGGTCAGTAAGATATAACTCTCTACCCCACACATGCAGACCTGTCAGTGACCAAGAAAAGGACCCATCTGCAAGAGGATCCAAAGTGCACCAAGCAGAAAACCCCTAGAGACTTTAAAAATCCCTGGGTGGGACGCACCCGGGGTCTTTCGAGGGTACCTCGTGTCTGGAGAAACACCTTGTTACACGGCACTGCTACAGTTACCTCTGGCTTTTCCCACAGACCCTAGGCTTACCCTGAGGCCTCATCCTCTGTTGTTCTAGTTTTTAATAAATAGGCACATGTTTTTCAGAAGTCATCAGCCTCCTTTTAATTTCATTTTGCCTGTTTACCACAATGAAATTCAGGATTTCAGCAGGACAAGACAAGAGCAGGCAGCTTGGCAGGCCTCCATCATCTCCAGCACTCACCTGCCTTGCCAATTCCTCCTCTTCCTGTAGCCATTGGCTGAACTCCTGTTGTTGACCTGCGGCCTTCTCCTAGTACCTGTGAGACTGGGACCTGTTTGCTTCTTCCTGTGGCACATTCTGAGGAGGTTTAGAATGAAAAGAATTCCACAGAACCTGCACTTTGGATCTTTGCCTATTTGCTGCTTGCAACTGTCAGCAGCAGAGGTGGAGTTTGTGGTTCACTGAGCTATACAGCCCAGAAAAGAAAAGACTAAGATCAGGAAAACCAGGATCAATTCACTCAGTATTTTGTCTCCAATGACTGGTGACAAGTCAGGAGTCTAAAGGGAATCTAACAAACCAACTGTTCTGCTCAGTTTGGCCAGACTAGTGCACACACCTTCTCCGAGTTTGCTAGGTGGCAGCCTTCTGCTTCTCCCAAAACAATCCCTGCTTTTGTCTTCACTGTAGAGGGAAGCTCAGGCAAAGCCCACCCATGCCCAGCTGCCCTCAAAGGCAAAAGGAACTCCCCAAGCAATCTCTGCCTGCATCCAAGCACCACAGTGGCTTCTGTAGGGAGTCCAAAATTCCTCTCCCAGCACCAAAGCAAGGAGGAACATGTGCTAGAGCCCTTGCTGAGGCACACACACTAGAATACACTGCTGGATTGGACAAAGAATGCACAGGACATACTCAGCAGCTTCAGGAACTGCTTCTCTCCTGGCTTGAGCGGGGAAAATTGCTCATGCTCGGGTTTTCAGGCTGCAGAGAGGAGGATTCTTCGGAGGATGCTGCTGCAGCAACAGCTTTGATGGCATATCCTGCACCCATCTGAGACAAGAAATTTGTTTGTGTCAGAAAGGTGCCTGGCAGAGATGCACCAGACAGAGCATTTCAAAGGCAAGCCCTTAGGAGCAGCGCTGGTGTTCGGCTGCAAGCGGAGCTGTCAACTCTTCCCCCTCCAGTCAAACCCAAACAAGCAGTCAGTGACTGCAGCTTGTCACAGTCAGCCGTAGTAGAGACTGTGAAAGGGAAAGGGCAACTTTACCCTTCACCCTGTTCTGAGGATTGCATTCACCATGGACAGGGACAACTTGTTCAGAATCTGCATGGGTCACCATGCTCGCCTGAACAAACCCCTCAGAAAACAAAGGGAGCACTAAGAGGCCAGTAGAAATACATTCCAGGATTGCTGGGCCCAAGCACTAGCCCTGCTGCCCAGGGCAGCAGCTGAGATTAAGCAAGCCAGCAAGTGTCCTTCTGAGCAGCTGCCATGGAGACCACAGAGCATGGTGGTCAGAGACATTGGCCCCATGCACCTGCAGCTCTGCAGGGGAAAGGCAGCAAGGGCAGAGACCACTTGTTGCATGACTGCAGTGCTTCCTCCTCTTCCACTCACCTGCTTTCCTTCAGACAGCCTGTACTGCAGCAGGACCTTGTGCATCCTTTCCATTTCTTCATTGTGCCTCTTCTCCATTGCCTTCATCTTGCTCCGAGCTTCCCGCAACACTGCCTGCAGCTTGTCCTTGGTATTCTATCAAGAGGAATCTTACTGGCATCTGCAATCTCGCTCAGGTTTCTGCTGTTGCAGTCTCAAAAGCATTTGTGTTCAGCCACTTCCTTCTGCTTCTCTACCCAGCTCTAACCCTTCCATCCTAGCTATTCTTCCTGTTGCTCAGTGCTGGAGCCTGCCAGGCTCTGTGCTTCCAGGGCCTACAATGGTCCTTGCCTCCCCTTTCCTCACATCTCCAGTTCACAATCCCATCACTGCCCCTCCAAGCTCTGCTCCCTGGCTAGTCAGGCTCACCTTTCCATTCTCCCGCTCCTTATTCAGCTCCTGCCTCAGCTGCTGTAGCTGCTGCTGGCCTTTGCTTAGATCTCCCAGCAGCTGGCACATCTCATCAAGTAGAGCAGTCTTCGTGCACTGTTGCTGCACAGAAACAAAGAGAAGACGGCTTTAAATGTCCCACACAGCACTTGTGTGGCAACCAAGATTGATGTGCTCATGCTTTCGAAAAGCAGTTTGTTCTCCTTCCTGTATTTACCAAGGGCCAGATAAGAGACAATGCAGACAGACAATATCCAGAGAAGCAGTGCCCATAAGGAGCCAGAGGAGTCCAAAACAACTCACAAACTCTTTTCACACTCTGTGCCTCTTGACTCGCTCTGGCTCTTATCTTTTCTCATCCAGGTTGCATGATGGCTATTTACTGCTTCATCTCCAGCAGCCTTTTCTCCTGTCCCCTCTGTACCTCTGCCATGAAGTTTGCCCATTGCTCCAGCTGCTCCTGTGCCTCCCAACTCTGTTGTTCCAGCTGTCTCTCCTGATTAGGGGAAGAGACACATCCAGATCAAGTCCCATCAATGCTCCCCAAAGAAAAAAAATAGAAGCTTCACCCCTCCAACAAGCCCCACACCTGAAGAGTGCACAGTAGTGGCTTTGTGCCCTCCAGCACGTAGGAGAAGGGCCAGCATGTGTAAGGAAAGGAGAGGTCACCTTCCTTCCCTGCTCTGATGGCTGCCTGTTTTCTGGCCCCCCTCTCTTCAGGATTTCTGTCTGTTCTCAGAGGCTCTGTTCTCAAATTCCCCTGCCCTTTGATCAAGGAAAAGCTGCAGATGGACTGCAGGACGAGGACGGGGCCAGCACCTCAATGACCCAGTCACAAGACAGGCCACCAGCTGAAGTGCCAGCACCACGGGGCCTGTTGCAACTGCTTCAGGCTCCAAGGGAAGACCTGTGTCCACCGTGGGAGGACAGAAAGCAAGGAACCCAGTTGCTGGGACTGCAGTTGGCAGCAATGTTAGCAGCAGTCTGCTGCATGGCACGAGGCTGTGGGGACGATGCTGCCCCTTCACTGCCATGCTTTGGGTGGTGAACACCCAGCCTCCTGGGGAACTTGGCTTCTGCCCATGCTGAACCTGTGGCTGCATATACTGTCCCAGCACTGTCCTCTGGCTCTTCACAGGCCTTCAAGTGTGAGCTCTTGACCCTCTCTGCTGCCTGGCTCAGCAACGTGTAGCCTACAGCAGATACCTGTGACCATGTCCCATACTCAGGCTGCTCTTCTGCTAAGCCAGCCCCCCAAACTCATCTGAAAACTTCAGCCATGTATTGTTTCTTACCAGTTTTTGCACCATCTTCCTTTTCTCCACTCCCTCTGCAGCTTGCCAGGGTCCCAGAGCCTTGCTGCACTGCTCTTCTGCCCAGCGCAGCTGTTGAGCCGTGGCCTCACACTGCTGATTGCTGAAAGATCTTACAGCCAGCAGCTCACCACGAAGGCCCCTCACATCCTCTGCAAACATGACACACGGCAACAGTCAGAGGCTACACAAGCAGAGGAATCTAAAAAATGATGGAAAAATTATGATGATTGTTGGAACTCAAAATGTCTCTCAGACATTTTTAGAGGTTCCAGGCTTTGGTCAGAAGTATTCTAGACCCCAGAAGGCAGCTGGAAACAGCTGTGATTTCGAGTTTGAGCCATGGAATGAGTTACCAACTTTGGAGGTGGAACAAGCAGTCACAAAGGGCTAGATCGTATAGTAAAAGTAGTTACAAAGTAGAGGGGAAATTTTTTTAGTATTGTACAGGGGGGTTTTAGCACCTGTACAGGGGGGTTTTTACTTTGTACATGGGGGTCAGAAGTTCTAAGATGGAGGAAAGTGAGCTGATCCTGTCCTTCCTCCTTCTTCTTCCTTACCTCCATGTTCTTGGTGATGTTGGTACTCACAGATTGGTTTAGAGTAAAAAAGCACTTTGCAATATAGGTATTAGGTATTGGGGGAAAACTATAAACACGTAATACGTAATATATAATATAAAAGATAGCAGCAGCCCTGGGTGGGGAGAGAGAAGAAGAAGACAGTAGATAGAGAGGATGTCAGTGTGTGTGTGCGCCTCTGCCTGGGCTGCTGATCAAGCAGCCGCAGCCCGAGAAGACAATCTTTTAGATAACTAACAATAAACTGCCTTGAGTCCAAAGAGCAAGAGCCTGCGCAGGTTTTCTTTGGAAGCACGGGTTGGAGGAGGAATTTCACCACCACATGGGACCCCAGAATAAGGCCGGGGTTCTCACAGATGATGAAAGAAAACCAAGAAGGAAAAGGAATAGAAAGTGCAAAAGAGATGTATGAGAAATACCAGAAGTTAAGAGTTTTACCAAAACTATGAAAGTTCACTTTGATGAGTTAAGGTTGATGCAGGCTAAAGCCCGATCAAAGAATTAGAGGGGGGATTGTTATGAACAAAATAATAAAATTTAAACTTTTGGGGAATGTTGTTAACAATGTATTTATGAAAGGGATGTTGCTGATACAAGTAACAAGATCTGTAGTTAACAGGGCGAGGTGCAGGGTTGGGTGTTGTGGGCGCAAAGCAAGGTGATTAGTTGTATTAAAACTCAATACTGCTGTGTATAGCTAAAAGGGGACTGGACCCAGGGAGGAGATGCCAATCTTTGTGGAGGGGGGCAGAGAAGCTTCCAGAAGTATTGCACCGTGGAACACGGCCACAGCTCGGATCAGGACTGGAGGAGAGGCCAACCAATAGGAGGCGAGAATCTCAAAATGATTGGCCAAGACTGCACCAACTTATGGGCCAATCAGCAACAGGAAAAGAGACCTATCACAGCACGGATCCTGAGCGGCCAATCAGGAGAGGAGAGAGACTTTAAAAGGCCTGGGGGGTGTGACGCCCGGGTCTTTCATGGGAGCAGGTGTGCTTGGAAATGCTCCTAGGTATACAGTTACTAAGTAGTTGAAACAGTCTCTGGACTAGCTGCAGGCTTTGGCTTCCAGTTGTTCTGTCTGTAATAAACAGGCTTGCTTGTTTTTAAGTAACTGGCCTCCTTTTTTTTTTGCTACTTTGAAGTTTTCGTTGTAAGCCTGTCCATAACACCGGGAGCAAAGAAAACTCCTCAGCCCTTTTGGGAAACTCTGGTAGAGTAGCATAGGACCCCTGAAAATGTCAAGACTTCAGAGACTTGAAATAATGTACTGAATTGTTAGACTTTCAACAGTCTGGAAAAAAAAAAAACAACAAACTTCGATTTTGTTTTAATGGCTGTTTACTAGGGTTAAAGTTCAAACATTCGGATAAGAGTTAAAACAGCAGCAGACTAATAAACCAGGAGGAGGAGGGTTAAGGAAGGGTTTAAACTTCTTTCTGACTTGGGGAGGTGTGGTGTGGTGGGGTTTCTTTAGCCACAGAAAGGCTCCAGTGATGCTCGGGTTGCTCAGGCTGAGGGTGCGGGAAGTGCAGCTCTGCCCCTGCTCTGCCCCTGCCCTGCCCCACGTGTGGAGCTGTGCCCAGCTGTGCCCAGCTGTGCCCAGCCCAGCAGGATGTGCCTGTGGAGCAGGGCCGGAGGAGCCGTGGGGATGTGTGGGGGCCTGGAGCACCTGTCCCCTGGCCAGGCTGGGAGAGCCGGGGCTGTCCAGCCTGGGGAGGAGCAGGGAGCGGGGAGGCCTCACCGCGGCCTTGCGGTGCCCAGAGGGGGCAGAGAGCCATGGCGAAGGGGAAGGGTTTTAGACGAGAAGGGGAGATTGGGATTGGGTGTTCGGGAGAGCTGAGGGGCAGTGAGACGTTGGAACGGGCTGCCCAGAGAAGCTGTGGCTGCCCTGTCCATGGACCGCTCCAGGCCGGGCTGGGCAGGGCCCTGAGCGCCCCGACCTGGGGGGCGGCAGCAGCAGCAGGCGATGGCTGAGCTGCCTCCATGGCCTTCTGGAGCTCCATGGGTGAGCACTGCGGCCATCAGTTACCTGGGCATGGAATGTTGCCACCGGTTGCCAGGGGCACTCCTGGTTCCAAGGTTCTGTTGGCACGGAGTCTGTTGAGCCAGTTGAGGGATTCTCTGCTGCGCAGCAGACGCAGAGCATCCGTCTTCTCCATCCCACAAGGGAATAGAGAGCAATTTGCTGACATTTGCCAGCCAAACTCTGGACTGATCGTACAGGTGAGTGCAGAAGATTCCTGGAAAGGCTTCTGATGCTGAGGGGCTGGGCTGGGCTGCAGGATGGGCTGCGGGTGGGCTCAAGTACCGGAGTCATGGACTTCGCCTCTTGCTTTGGACAGGAACTAGAGACTTGGGAATGGGAGTCTTAAGGCATGGGAGTGTTCAAGAAAACTGGCAATCCAAATGGATAATCTCACCTCTACTTTTCTGATAGGTTTGGAAGAGCAGTTTTCTGTCACGCCAAAAAACCTGCAGTGGGCTGCCTAAAGGAACCAAAGGGATTGATCACATCCCTGACATTCCTTTTTTGCAGTTTGTCCCACTTATTTTGGTGGTTGTTTTTGATCACGAAACACCATGAGCTCAGTAAGTACTTTGCAACTCAATGCAAATCTGATTCTTGAAACGTTTTCCAGGGTACGTCTAGAAAGCATTTCAAGAGTTTGTAGCAAATGCAGAGGAACAGAAACCTTTGAAAACTTCATGTAACTTGATGTTCTGGAATTGGGAAGGTTTTGAATGTCTGTGCTTGTTAGCAGTAGTGCAGAAATGCTTACGGTGTGAGCAGCAACCTGCTGGAATTGGGAGCTGGTCTCCTCATTTTCAGCCATTGGGACAGGCTCTTTCTCGGGGAGGCGGCTTGTCAGAGATCAGGGGTGCTGTCTTTTCCCAGATGTGATGTGCTCGGGTGGGAATGGCCCACAGCAGCATTTGGTGTGTATTCCAGCCTTTGCAGGAGTGCTTTCTGTATCCTTGTGTGCTGTCATTGGTGTTGCAAAACCCAAGGGCCATGTTACTATTAGTGGCAGAGAAAATGCTGAGGCTTTGTTCCCTGTCAGCATCAGCGAAAGCGCCCTGGAGGAGCAGTTGATTCCGGACCAGCTTGGAAACGGAGCAGGCTGCTGCCCTCCAGCGCAGGTGGAACTTTGCAGACGGAGCCAACAGACCTTGAGGAAAGTGCTTTTGAGCCTGGTAAGAACAGAAGCGGCTTCTGGAGGGTTGAAGACCATCTGGCCATGTGCTTTTGCCAGTTTCTAGGCCCTTTACTGGGGAGGAAGGGAAACCTTGGGATTGAGGAAGCTCCTGGTATGGCTTCCCTAAACAGCAAGCCTTCTGACAACGGTTTTGGTTTGTGACTGAGATCATTATTGCTGCTGCTTGTTATTGCTGCTCTTAGTGGCTGCAAGTGGGAGATGAGCTGTGTAGGAAAGGTCCTCAAGTGCTGCTCAAACACCTGAACGTGTGTTCTGATGAGCTGGCAGTCACTGCAGCTGCCACAGTGGAGGGTGGCAAGCTGAGTTTGAGATCTCCCAAGCTTGACGGAGATGAGGAAAACCTGTCATTAGCTCTGCCCCATCCTTCAAGGAACCAATCTACAGCATGGTGCCATAAAATTAGTAATTGCTGTGGTTTGTTTGTTTGGTTTTTTTCCTGTGTGCTAAACACTCCCCTGTGTGAAATGAATCATCTGTTGGTGTGAACCTCCTGTAATCTGTTGTCATCCAACAGAACCTGTGAGGAGCTCAGCTGCCCTTCAGCTTGTTTTGCACAGGGTCTGCCCTGCTCCCTGTGCACTGTTGAGGGCAAAGCTTGAGTGAAATGTTGGACACATTCCTGAACTTGAGGGCACGGTGAATCCAGCCACAGCCTGTTCTACAGTGGTAACCCATTGCATTCCTCTGCAATCTCTGACCATGGTTCTAATGTTCTCTCTTTTCAGCTGGTGTAGAAGTCATAGATCTCACAGGTGCCTCTTCTGAGCCTGAAGTCATAGATCTCACAGGTGACTCTTCTGAGCCTGAAGTCATAGATCTCACAGGTGCCTCTTCTGAGCCTGAAGTCATCACTATCAGTGATGATGAGTCTCCTGTGGTAAGTGATGACTGGCACACTCCTCTCCATCTTGCATTCAAATTAGTTTTCTTGTCTGTCTTCTGAAATCTTACTGAGTACCCTGGCCTCAAAGGTTGAATGCCACAGTTTAGTCAGCAGTTCCCAGTCAACCACAAACACACTCATGAACATATCAGCATGCCTGAGAACTGCTTGCAGAGAGCAGGTGAGCAACCTAAAAGGTTGTTGCTTCTGTGATTTAAAGGAAAGCACAGGAGATTTTTGACTTCCCAAGGAAGAAGTGTTTTACCTGCAACATCAGTTTCAGGTACCTCTGTCATTGAGGTGTAAAATGCAAGTGGGGCTGACTGGGGTACACAATGATCTGGTTTCTTATTCCAAGAAGTCTTTAAAAGGGTCACATTTGGTATTTTTTCATTTTCCCTTAATATTTGGTAAGAATATGCTTGGATCCAGCCCACAGTGCAGTGTATCTGCTCAAATTTGGGTTGCCACTGCTGCTGTGCAAAACAGAAACATGCAGCAAACATAGCACAGGAGTTATATCCTGACAGGGTTGTTCCTGAACCTTTGCAAAGAAAAGGCCTCAAATTTTACAGCAGAATTTGCATGACCCAGCTCCACATGCACCAAATGCAAGAGCAGGGTTGGGTACTGGGTTTTTTCCTCTTCAGTAGCTGTTCATATAATAAGTAGTGTTCAGGCTATCACAGCTGAAATTGCCAGTCTGGGGGAAAAAGAGAGACACAGCTCCATCCCAAATCCAATTAGGGAACTGAAATAGGGGCACAGGAAGTACAGTGTTCAGGTGGTTCCTAAGTGGTGGTTCCATTTCTACCCCATTTCAGGACATGCAGCAGAGCCAGCAGCAGCCACATCTTTCCAGAGCATCAGAGAATTCATCCGAGCCACTGGCAAGTAGTGATGAAGAGGAACCAGGAGATAGTGGGTATGTGAGAGTAAAATATCTCTCTAAAATCTAATTTCTGATATATAGTGGGAACAGGTTTTTCCAGGCTTCTGGGTTCTGCTGAAGTCTGTGCAGAAACTTCAGGCCTGGAATGTAGTGACCTGTCTGGCAGAGAAGTAAGCAAAAGAATCCAAAAAACCACATAGCAAGATCCAGCTGAAACCTTTCTTTTCTTTTCGTGATGTCATGGCTGAATATTTGTTACAGTGTGGCTTGATAGATGTTGAAATGCTTGCAGCACATAGCGGCTTGGGGAACAGTTGTGGTGCTGGGCTGGGATTTTGTTTAATCAGAGTAGGTATTACATGCTGGTAACTCTGTCTGCAGTGAGATTATTGGCTTCACGTTCAATGGCTGCATGTTCTCTCTGGTTCCCTCTAGTGCATGGCCAGCAGGTCTTGCTAGTCCTGCAAAGCGGGAGGGTGTCAACTCACAGGTGCAGGACAAGGAGCAGAGCCAGCAGCAGCCACATGGCTCCAGTGACACAGAGAATTCAGCGGAGCTATGGGCGAGTAACCAAGAAGAGGAGCCAAGAGATAACGATGAGTATGTGACTGATGAAGTGTCTCTCCAAAGTGTAATTTCTGATATTCAGTAGACAGATTTTTTTGCCAAACTGCTTGATTCTGTGTGTTGGAATCTGATTTGAAACATAGTGGCCTGTGTGGAAGGGAACTAATGGGAAAAAACCCCCAACAACAGAGCAAAATCCCAGAGAAACCTTTCTTCTCCATTCAGGAAGGCATTATTGAATGTTTCTTAAATGATGGATTGCAATACACTGTAATGCTTGCAGTACATAAAAGCTCTTGCACTGGTGTGTTTCTGGGCTGGGATGTTGCTAAATGAGAATGAGTGGTTATTTCTGTTTTTGCAATTTTATGTCTTGGTAGCTCTCTTTGCACTGTGAAATGGACAGCTGCATATTCTTCTAGTTCTATTAACTCTGATGAATGGCCAGATCATTTTGAGAGTCCTCTGACATGGCAGGATGACATTACAGATGTAAGCATGATGATCTTATCACATGTTCTTGTCCTTTCTGCTTTGTGGGAGGGGAGGAGACAGAGTGGGAGCTCTGTCTCTGTCTCAGCTGCCACTCTGTCTCCTCAGTTGTCCTCGGTGGGATGCCACATGCAGCTGGCTGGAAGCACAGCCCTTGCTGGGAAGCTCCAACTTGCCCATCCCTCCAAGTCCTTTCTTGGTGGTGTCCATAGAGGGAGAAGCCCTTGCCAGGATGGCACTGGCAGCTCTGTGTGCTCCTTATAGTTTTATAGCATTGCCTGAAAGACTGCACATAGTCCAAGTCCACTTTGCCTGGTGCCAATAGAACAGCAAACTGGAATTCTTTACTTCCAGATTTCTGTTGTGGCTTCTTTTCTTCAGTAGCTGTTCATCTAACGTGAAGTGTTAAGGTTATCATAGCAGAATTTGCCAGTTTTGGGAGAATGAGGAAAATAAACAGCGCCAGGTCAAATCCAAATAGGGAACAGGAACAGGGGAGAAGGGTGTTTAGGGGGTTCCTAAGCTGCCCCTGTACCCTGTTGCAGCAATGAGAGCACAATCAGCAGCACCCACTTCTTTGCTTTTCAGGGCAGCAGCTCTTTGTGCTACTGCTTTGAATGCTCTTAGGCAAACTGAGAGGGTGATACCCTACCCTTGCTCCCCTCTTCTGCTGTAACTGCCTTCTGAGCTGGGGTTTGCGTGCAGCACCAGGGGGCTCACCAAATCTAATTGTATCTTCTTTTCTCTCCCTTCCCATGTGCACCAATGCAAGCTTCTTGAAGGTGAGTTGATGTTTTCCAGTAGGTAATGGACTTTTATCTAAAATGTGATCATTAGTTTTGTTGTACTTTCCCAAAAAAGTCAAGCAGCAGGGATTGAAACTGCTTTTAGCAAAAAGCAAGGGGCAGGGCTAAAGCCTCTGGCCAGTGTCTTAGAGAACGGATGCAATGTGTGTGTGGTGGCCTCTGTCAGTCACAGTGGGAAATGCCTGCAATAAAAGTAGCAGAATACTTACGCAGAAGGAACTTTAATTTGGTAACACTTTCTGCAGTTTTGATTGATTAGTGATTGATTAGTGTTACATGGACCCTGGAGTTGCAGAGGTCATCTCTGCCTGCGGTTTCTGAGAGTTAAAAAACATTTCTTGACCCTTTTGCTGTTACAGAGCAGGCCCTTTAAAAATGGCTCTCCCTGTGACTTGGTCAATATGTTGTCCACAAAAATTTGATTTGTTACTGGGGTGTGACAGGTAAATAATCCTACACTTGAGAGAGACATTGGTTATTTATTTCAGTCTTTCACCAGTCTGGGTGCTCAGTGGTATTTCACAAATCGGACACACGCACTCTCAAAATAATTTCTGTTATTTATAGATTTTATCAAACAAAGAAATTAGCATTACAAGTGACATGGTTATCTCCTTAGCTCGTATTCTGTCTTCTTTTGGGTAATGATTGCTTATTTCTCACTTTAATTAGTCCACTTGGTCCATTGCTCAGTTTCCCTCTTCTTTTGGGCTGGGGAGTTTCTTGAGTTGCTGCTCCATGAGTTGTGGGTTGCAATCTCCCCCTGCAGGAATTATTGTCTACCAGTCAGAGCTGCTTTCAGGAGTGCTGGGTTTCTTAGTCTCTTCCTGGTCTTGGGAGTTATGCCAGATGTTCTTTTGGCTCCTCAATTCTGCATTTTTTGTGTCCACTCTCAGTGGGCATCCTTCTCCCCAAGCTTTGTTAACCCTTCCCCAAATCTGAGATCCTTCAAGCATGTCAATCCCGGAACCTTTACAAGGCAATTCTACCAAGAAGGAATTTGTTTTTCTTCCCCACTTAGAAGCATGTTTGTTAGTTGCTGTCTATTTAATGGAATAAATCTCCCTTCCAGGTGATTTGGTTTGAAAGTATAGAATGATCAAATATAGCAATACAAAGTGCATCCTTCCTTAAGAAATCTTTCACATAGTCTACATTTTGCATAACATATAACTCCATTTTCAAATTATCTTAATTCAGGAGGATGATGATGGCAATTTTTAAAGGGGATACTGCTCCGAGTAATTTTATACTATCCAGGGACTTTCCTTGAGAATCTCTTGGGTCATCTTTTTTAGCTGTGTGGAGGCTGAACAGAGCAAATATTTTATGTTGTTTTGTAGCAGAGTAGTCACAATGTATGGAAGGGTCCAGTCCTAGTATTTGGGAAAGTTTTTGAAATTGTTTTTAACCCAGCTGAATAGTGTCCATTTAAAATAGGAACCATTGCTGACTACTTATATCATTTGTTTCAAAGGTAGCTCTGGGGAGAGAGAGAATAATAGATCTAACTTCTGAAAATTAAATTACAGTGCATGGAGAGGAAAGGAGAAATGTTACACTGAGCAGCCAGGAACAGGTGGATGGCTCTGGTAATGGAACAGGAGCTGATGATGCACCTGTGGCTGACTCAGGCCCTGCAGAACAGGGAGCAGAGGAGGAGGACTCTCAAAGTTCAGAGTATGTATGCCTCATGCCCCACCACACACAGAATTCTGTGCCTTTCTGTCTTTTCTGTGCAGGACTTAGTAATACTGCTATGCCTGATTTATCTTTGATGCCTTCCCTACTCTACTTATTTCCCTCCTTCTCCCATGTTGCAGGATGATCACATGATACCATTTGAATTTTGGGAGAAAAAAGCAGCCCAAAGCAGATGTACATCTTTGCGTAGAGCCTTAGAGAAGAGTGTGGGAGTATGGCAAGGAATGGGGATTTGTCACAGGCCATAGCTCAGTATTGCATTTGCTTTTTCTGACAAGCTGTAGTAGTGATGTTTGGTATGGAAATGCTTCCATTGTAATTACTGGGGCTCGGCATCACGGGGCCAGCAGGCAGCAGCTGGGCGAATTCCAACAAAAATTCCCTGCTGGAAAGGTGCTAGGTGGTTGCCTTTCTCCTGGAGCTGGATCCCTTCTTCCCAAGGTAGACTTGCACACAGGCAGTTGTGGAGGTCCTGCTTTTATGGCCAGTGCTGGATGTCACAAGCCCTGATTTGCTTGCTTCTGTGATGGAAATCTTGCAGTTCAAGTTGGGTGCCTGTGCAGTAAAATTCCCATTCTGCAGAGGAACAGGAAAGTCCTGCTGTAGGAGCACTCCATCAGGATAAGAAAGACACAGTTCATCAGACTGATTAATTTTAACCAAGTGTCTTTGTCACTAGGGACAACAAAGAACATTAGAATTATGATATAAGGTTTTCAAAGTGTCTTTTTGGGGTGGGGGAAAGACACAGGTTTTAATAAAGCTGGTGTGCTTTGAGCCTTTTGGAAAGGCAATGTAGGAGACTACCTGAGTATGGAACTTTTAGGTGTCAGGCCTTAACTATGCCACCTAAAGGGCTTCTACGATTCTAAACCATAATGCATTTTACCAATGAATTTGTAGATGCTTAAGTTTTGGCTGTTAAGTCTGTAGGTGACGAAATCCCAACCCCTGGTTAATATAAAACAGGAATACTTTTTCCCTCCAGTCTCAAGCTTCTCAGTTACTGAATGTAGCTGCTCTGTTTAGTTAAGGCTGAAATAGCTCAGTGCTGCAGCATTTTAAATTGACCAAAGGCTCCTTCCCAGGGCTAGATCTTGCCAGAACTGTGTTACTCTGCAGTTTAAAATTGGGTCCTGGAATGAATATTCTGGGGTGAATAATTCCCAGAGGACAGCTGATGCTGTAGTTACAAAGCTGTTACTGATGACCTGCTGGAAGTCAAAGTTGCCATACACAAACTGGCCTGTGCTAGAGACTGCTGCTACTTCAAAGCCCAGAGCAGGGTGACTGACTGCACCTTTCTCCTAGGGAAAGCCAGGACACCCTTTCCCTCAGGGCAGGGGAAACCCCAAATCCTCATTAAATGCACAGCAAACAGAGTCTTAAAGACAGCAGGGTTCTTCAAAGGAAATGTGTCATGGCTAGTCAGCGCAGTTGTATGAATATGTGAGATTTTATATATCAATAACCACTGAAGCGTGGTTATATTAACAGCTGCGTGTTCTTTCTAGTTCTGTTTCCTCTAGTGCTGAGCAAGGAGTTGTTATCAGGTGTCCGCTTTGCATGGAATTTTACTCAGAGGTAAGGATCCACCTGTTGTTGTCCTTTCTGCTTTGTGGGAGGTGAAAGCCAGAATGGGGGAGCTGCACAAGTCACTTGGATGATGTGGGATGCTGTGGGCAGCTGGCTGGAAGCACAGCCCTTGCTGTGAAGCTCCACAAGTCACTTCTTGGTGAATGTAGAGGCAGAAGCCCTTGCCAAGATGGCACTGGCAGATGTGTGGGTCCCTCATAATCCTAATTCTAGGTGCTCTAAATAGAGCCTGGTGCCAGTTGAGCAGCAAAATCAAATTCTTTCCTCCCAATACATGTTGTGGTTTTCTTTCCTCCAGATTGTGCAGCACGGACGACAGCTTGTGGCAACCCTATGTGGCCATGTCTTCTGCAGCAGATGCCTCCCTATTGCCCTTGGGGTTGCTCACATATGCCCAACCTGCGAGGTGAAACTCAATGCAGCAGTATATTTTCCCATTTATTTATGAGTGCTTCTGAGGACAGACTGAGATGGATCTTGGCCAATAGACAGTGTAGAGACTTGTTTCTTTATGTATATAGTTCTTCCTGTATAAACTTTCATTTCTGCTGAATTCAATTATAAATAAAGTTTTGATTGATTTAAATATAGCCTGTCTGCTCTTCTGTGCTGGACTGTACTGATTGTAGTTCTTGTGGCCGGTGTGTGTTGTACAGGGAAAAAGAAGCACAGCCTGCTTGGGGTGAGAGGGATTCAATTTCTCAGGCCAGACTCTGGTGGATGCTGTGGTGAAAATGTTATGACTTCATTGCTCAGAAGATGAAAAGAGTAGCAGGTTGTGCACGCAGCCAAAGAAAGCAATGTTCTTTGACAATGACTGGTATATTAACAAACTGCTGCATTTAGTGCTGTAAGGTTTCATTAGAATTAGAATCTGGAGGCTTCTGAAGGAATGTGTTTTTGAATGTCTGCAGTTGGTTACCACCTTTGAGCTGTTGGCAGTACAACTGTGTTGTAGCTTCCTTCAATCACAGCACTATAATCCTATGTTACACTGAAGAGAAATGCAACTGTCCAGAGATTTAAAAAGTGGACATAAGAGAGGAAAGACAATTACTTCTGTTATACACAAGTAATAAAGAGGCACAGGCAGATCTCAGGTAAACAGTGGGAGAGTAAATTCATTGTGCCATGAAACAGAAAACTCAGATGACCAAACTGAACTGAGGTCCTCTGTGTGTTAAAAGTTGGTTGTCTGTGTGGACATGAATCCTTAGTTTTGGTTTTTCATTTTTGTCTTTATCGTATTATTTATCTGCTTCCTCAGTCATATTTCAAGATGTCCTAATATTGCCATATTTAGGTAGAGGTAGTAATAGACAAGGTTCAATGTACCCTCTAATTTTTATGTGGCTTGGTCTTAATGAAAAAAATGAAAACATTAGTATTAGCCTGATAAAGTGACTTTTTGATTTTTGTTTTTAATGAAGACTACTTGAGTTGTCAAGAAGACTACTTGAGTTGTCAAAATTAAACTCAAAGGTAATTTTTCAACAGACACAAATAAAATTATTTAATTACAAGATGGCCATAAATTTTAGACCGATGTTTTTTGTTTCTCATTTTTTGGTAGACTTTTAGCTACTTGGTGGATGCAATGACAGTACGTAGAAATGTCTTACTAAATTATCTAAATGTCTTTCTAAAAGCTATATTCCTAGGTGACATGCAATGCCACGTATTCTCATTAAAAGGAGCACTTAAGGAAATGATTTATGGTCAAGTAAATTTAAGTAATGAAATGGCACTCAGCTGATATTATAATAGGTTTAAACAGATGTTAGTATGGTTCAACACTATCGGCTGAGGCAATTTTCTTTAAAAATGTTGGTATAGGGTTAGGAATTAAAGCATTCTCTGTGTGTATATATATATATATATATATAATTTTTTAGAAAGTATTGATCTAGGGAAGCACTGATTAGCAAAAAGTAACTGAAGAGTTAAAGCATTGGTTTCAGTTGTGGTGCATAGCTGTCAGCATAAGGAAAAGCACATTTTCAGCTCATTTCATCATTGGTCTGTAGGCATAGGAGAAGTGGGGCTTTTTGAGCTTTGAAGGCCAGACCAGAAAGACAGCATATTGGCATTGTTCATTTCTCATAATCGGTGCTTTCAGATAAATACAAGGTGCTTAAATATTCGTCTATTAAATGTATATTTGGAATTGCTTTAGTGTCTTTGCATTTTTATATAAAGTATTAAATCTCCTTTTGGATTTTTCAAAAAATGGAAAAGTCATCCCTACCCATTCTTCAACACCCAGCATGTTGTCAAATACCCAAAAGGATGAATTGTAATAACAGAGAAACTTTTGTAAGAAATGAGCTTCCTCATGCAGAGCAGGAGCTGAACATATCCTTGTGCTCTCCAGAGCCCTGGATCAATTCCCACCATTCTCCCCACAGCCCAGAGCACCCAACGGGACCAGGGGCGGAGGAGCAGCCCTGAACCTGGCAGGGCTGAGATGGGTTCCCTGCTGCTCTCAGGAGCCACAGCCCTTCCTTCTGAACACAGGTCCCGTGGCAGAGTGGCTAGAAGGAAAAGTGAATACTGATTCTGCTCCTTCTGCTCTGTTCACCTTCCGGAGCAGAGCAGGGCCTAAGGAGAAAGGTGCTGTCCCTGGTGTTATGAACAAAAAAAATAAAGTTTAAACTTTTGGGGAATGTTGTTAACAAGGTATGTATAAAAGGGATGTTGTTGATACAAGTAACAAGTTATAATTGGATCTGTAGTTAACAGGGCGAGGTGCAGGGTTGGGTGTTGTGGGCGCAAAGCAAGGTGATTAGTTGTATTAAAACTCAATACTGCTGTGTATAGCTAAAAGGGGACTGGACCCAGGGAGGAGATGCCAATCTTTGTGGAGGGGGGCAGAGAAGCTTCCAGAAGTATTGCACCGTGGAACACGGCCACAGCTCGGATCAGGACTGGAGGAGAGGCCAACCAATAGGAGGCGAGAATCTCAAAATGATTGGCCAAGACTGCACCAACTTATGGGCCAATCAGCAACAGGAAAAGAGACCTATCACAGCACGGATCCTGAGCGGCCAATCAGGAGAGGAGAGAGACTTTAAAAGGCCTGGGGGGTGTGACGCCCGGGTCTTTCATGGGAGCAGGTGTGCTTGGAAATGCTCCTAGGTATACAGTTACTAAGTAGTTGAAACAGTCTCTGGACTAGTTGCAGGCTTTGGCTTCCAGTTGTTCTGTCTGCAACAAACAGGCTTACTTTTTTTTAATTAAATGGCCTTCTTTTTTTGTCAAAGTTTTAAGCCTGTCCATAACAACTGGGGCCTCGCCCGGGAAAGCCACACCCAGAGGCGGGTCCGGCGTAGGACTTGGATTTGGGAGGTGCACCCAGCTGATTTCGGCTGCCCGGATTACTGAGGACTAGGTCGGATGCACAGAGGGGCTGCTGGCTTGATCCCGAGGAACGGCTGGAAGCCTCAACAACTTAGAATCGCCTTCCAGGCAGCAGGAGAGGTCCTCGCAGCACTTGGGTGAGCGGCACTTGGGTGAGTGTGCGAGGGGGACGGAGGGTACGGAAGGGTACGGCCCGAATGGAGGGAGTGTGTGTGAGTGAGACGGGGCCGGCAGGCCAGACCCCCGGAGCGATAGTGGAAGGAAGCGAGAGGGCAGAGGACTGAGTGTGGTACCCTCGGGGCTCAGCCATCCCCAAGACCACCGGGCTGGGCTGGATTGAGGGATTCGGTCCCAAGAGCACCCAGGGAACGCCTCG
This sequence comes from Lonchura striata, assembly GCF_050655825.1. NCBI lineage: Eukaryota > Metazoa > Chordata > Aves > Passeriformes > Estrildidae > Lonchura > Lonchura striata. Next base: position 13,806,033 of record NC_140740.1, read on the forward strand.
GAGTGAGGGGATACCCCTAACAGGGCCACGGAGGGCTGAGTGCCCAGAGCTTCCCAGGGGTGGGTCTGGGAAGACCGTCCAAAGGCATTAAAGGTGACTCCCGTGGGTTCCCAGAAACCCAGTGCCTGGAAAGGTCCTTCCTACGTGGAAGGAGGACCTCAGCGTCGGTGGTAGTAAATACTCCTACCTGGAGACCGACGACAGGGAGCCACCGTTGAGAGGAGTGTCCTCCTTTTTGGTGGGGGGGATCGGAGTCCCGGCTGAGGGGGGTAGGACCCCAATTCTCGGCAGGGCCGGGCGCTCGGGGCGGGGAACGCACCTGGTCCTGCACGGGGTGGGCTGGGCAGGTGGACGCACCTGGTTTCGGCTGGCGAGGGGAGTTAGGGGGATCCTCCTGGCCTGGTGACTCGAGGTGAGAGTGGCCGGCTCGGGGCGGCCGTTCAGCTCATCGGGAGCTGGAGACGGAGCTGGGATCTCGTCCCAGCGCGGCGAGCCAGGGTCAGGGAGAGTAGAACCTGCCTCCCATAGGGAATTTATTGTTTCCTTTGGCATGGTACTTCAGTTACATAGCTTTTACTTTTGAGTCCAGGACTACCTAGTACACCTAATTGTTGGTATAATTGCTTTCTAGGTGCTGATTATTTGGGGATACAAATGGTTATTGTTTAACTGTTTCCCACTGAGTTCATTGTGTGTGTGTAGAAGGTCGGAGCACCGGTATAGTGAGGTTCTGGGGAGAGGTGGTAGCCAAGAGTCCCCAGACCACTTACCGGACAGGGAGAATGAACTTAAAAGCATTTAGTTAGAGAGAGAGTATTTCTGTTTAGTGTACTGTTAGTTTGAAGGTAGAAGCATTAAAAATTATAAGTTGCTAAATTTTTATGTTTGAGTTCAAGACTACTTGAACGCATTTAATTGGTACAAATTTCCAATTTTTGGCATAAGTAGAAAGTTCAGTCTTCATTTTGGAGTGAGTGGTGCTGCGGGCTCCGAGGTGCCATTTGGGGGCGAGGCAGTGGTGGCTCAGAGGAGCCACTTTGTGGCGGGGCTGGGCCCTCCTGGAAGGGGCAGTGGTGACAGGCAGGCATTGATTGATGCAGAAGGAGGCGGCCGAGGGGGCCTAAGGTGGACAGAGGGCTTGGGGGCCTTCTTGTTAGTTGTGCTCAAGTTTGTGATCCTGATCACCAAGCTATAAGAAACATAATCTATTTCTATGTGTGACTTACTTGTGATTGGAATCTTGTGGTCAGTTATAGTGAGTTCTTTTATTCTTTTTGTTTCTATAGATTGTTTTATTGGATTATTCCATTACTTTTGTTCATTGTGTTTATTTCAATTACGAGAATTGTAATTTGGTGTTTTGGATCATTACTAGTAATATTTAGATTGATCTTTTTATTGTAATCTATTCAGATTGTTTTATTTCGTTGTTTCTGTTAGATTCATTTTGTACTTTAATAGTATAGTTTTATTTTGATTTTACATTTTAATTGTTTTATTTCCGTTTATGAGTTCTTTTATTCAATTGTTTTACTAGACAAAATTTGTCCATCTTAATTATTTAATTCCAATAATTCCATTTAATTATTTTATTTAAATTTGACAGTTGTGACTTCAGTTATTCTAATTCAATTATTCAGTTTCCATTCTACTAATTATTTTATTCTATTTCAATTATCTGATTTTTAACTATTCTCATTTAAATATAAACTAGGTTAAAGTTGCTATTTCAATTCCAGTTGTTTTATTTTATTTGTTTTATTCTGAATGGTTTATTTCAACTTTTTATTTAAATTGATTAATTATTTTATTCAATTGTTCATATATTTAAAAAAATAAAAGTAAAAAGTATTCCAAAAATTTTATTTTAATTGTTTTTTTCTGACTATTTATTTCAATTGTTTTGTTTCAATTCATTAATTATAATTTGATTGTTTATAAATAAAAAAAAATATATATTCTAATTGTTTTATTTCAAATATATAGTTTAAAGGATTAGATAAAATAAAGATGATACAATATTGCATGGAAATATGGCCAAAAGAAGCTCACCAAGAAGGATCAGTTCACTGGCCTTGGTATGGCTCAAAGGACAGGTGGCTGTGTTTAGCTTCAAACAAATGTGTGAATTGGAGGGAGAGTGTGAGTGAGGAAGAAAATAAGTATGCAAGTTGCTGGTTAGAAAGTAATAGCCTGGAGGAAAAAGCTAAAGTGTACAAAGTGTCAAAGGACATTAAGGGCGTTAAAGACGCAAGGGAAGAACCCACAAGAAAGTGGGATCCTTTGGATTATCTTCCACCCTCTTCACCTCCTGTTCCTCCAACACCTCCTCCCATCCAACCTGCTCCTTCAATACCTCCTCCCGTCCAACCTGCTCCTTCAATACCTCCTCCCGTCCAACCTGCTCTTTCAATACCTCCTCCCGTCCAACCTGCTCTTTCAATACCTCCTCCTGTCCAACCTGCTCCTTCAATACCTCCTCCTGTCCAACCTACCCCTTCAGCCTCTCAGACTCCTCCCCATATTCTCTCCACACCATCAATAGGAAGTACATTAACAACCCCAAGTCAGGTGGCTATAACCCCTGACTCCAGGATTAATGTTTCGTCACACCCTCCAAACCTCCTCAGATCCAGTGCTAATCAACCTCCTTTACACAGTGTTGTCTTAACACCTCCAAGACACATAAATGAAACAAAGATTGAAGGGAGAGAGGGATCAGTAGTGAATAGTGATTGGCAGAATAGTGTGCAAGGAAATAGAGTTCAAGGTTGTAATTGTGGTAAAGCTGAAACAGTAAGTCCAATAGCCCACCATTAGAACTCGGTTTAAAATGAAAGAGTGTTGCTCAGGAGCCAAAAGGGCAGAAAGTCTGTGTTCCCCTAAGGGAAGTTCCCATGGGAGGAGCCAATGAGGGAATAGGATTTGTGAATGCCCCATTGACAGCTTCAGAGGTCAGAAATTTTAAGAAAGAAATAAAGACCTTGGTAGAGGATCCCCTTGGAATTGCAGACCAGCTAGATCAATTCTAGGCCCTAATATCTATACCTGTGAAGAATTAAATGCAATAATTGGGATTTTATTTTCTCCTGAGGAGATGCAGCCAATACAAATTGCAGGAATAAAAGTGTGGGAGAAAGAAAATAGAACAGGCAACCCTGCAGATGTTCCCCCAGGGGAGGTTAAAATGCCCCTAACACCAGCGGATTGGGACCCAAATAATGAAGCAGGGAGGAAAAGTATGAGAGAGTATAGATCTTTGAACATAAAAGGAATCAGGAACACAGTTCTGAGAGCAAACAATGTAAAACTAGCATTTGATAGCCATCAGGAAAAGGATGAGGCTCTAAGGGTGTGTTTAGCCTGGTTAAAAAGAAATTTTCAACTTTATTCCAGTGTGGATCCAGAAAGCCAGGAGGTAAAGGCACTCATTTGTTGTGGCTGCTGCCATGTCCCTGAGGGCTGGGACAGGGCTGGAGCCTTCCTTAGCCCCAAGATGGGTGTCTGTGAGCTCAGCCTGCTCATGAAGGGTGAGGGTCCCGATGCTGAAAGCACTGTCGACATTGGTTATAGCATGAGCTGCTCTGGATTACAGTTGGAAAGGCATTGTTTGGGCAATGTTTTGGCTGAAAGCTGGAGAAGATGTGCTCCTCTCCTGGGAATGCATCTCCCTGTGCTTTGTTTCCTGTCAAGAGAACTCTTCCAAGGGCTCTACACAATCAGTCTCTGTGCCAGCCATCTGCACTGCAGGGCTGCCTGTCCTGTTGATGTTGTTGCTGTTGTTGCAACTAGCTGACTGCCTCCAGACACTGGGGCTGCCTTTTGTATCTCCTGGAAGCTGGGATCTATGCTTTAAAGTGAGCATCTTGCATTTTGTTTCCCTCAGGGAAAATGGTGAACGTGGAAAATCCCAAGATGAAATACACTGAAATGGAATATATTGGCAAGGGGTGAGTCCAGCCACACTTACTTCTACACAACCATGGGCCAGGGGTTCTTCTGGTATATCACTGGTATATCAGGTGTTCCACTGGAATATCTATCCAGTGTGAAGTCAGGTCAGCTGCAAACATGTTCAGACACTGGAGATAGATTGTCCTATCTCTTCAGTGCTGCTCAGAACTTGTGAGGGTGCTCAGAAGGCATTGTCAGAGACATCTCCATGCTGCCAAAGCCTGCCTACATCAAGGAGCAGGACCTGGAAGATCTCCTTGTCTCTCAAGTGTGGGACAGCTCTGTGTTAATTTCTTCAGTATTTTTGTATGTCTCAAAACCACACTGCCACACTAATGAATAAAGAAGAATCTTGCTTGCCTGAAAGGGCAACCTAGCCCCTCTCAAAGCTGTGAGATAACAGTTCCCAGGAACATTTCTTTCCCATGGTCTGTGGAAGGAAATACTCCATGGTCAGGATAGGAACCACTCTGTTTAGAAACTGAAACACAAGATGAAAGAATCAATTCCTTTAAGAGCTGAGGTAGTAAACTCCAGCGCTTCTGCAACCAGCCCAGGCACTGCCCATGCATTTGAGATGAAAATGCATCATCTGCCTTCTGGCAGAGCCCTCCTGCATCCTGCAGGTTTTAGGCATTTACAGCAGAGATCTCCTGTGTGGGCTGGCTTTCACTCTAAGAAATAAACAGCTTCTCCTTTCTCTGCTTCTGTTTTGTTTCTAGGCATTTTGGATCTGTGGTTAGAGCACTCAACCAAGCCACAGGAGGAGAGGTAAATGCCAACATCCCCCACAGACTCTGCTGCACTCAAGGGCTTTCCCCTCTGGTGCGAGCAGCTGTGGCTGGAGCTTTGGGTCGAGCTGTGCTGAAGAGGCACAAGAAACACAGACTGGTACCAGCCTGCAAAATACATTGGGGACAGTCTTTGTCCTTCTCAGCTGCCAGAAGGAAGTCACGCAGGGCAGCAGTTCATTTCAGAGAAGGATGTGCTCACTCGCTCTCAATTGCTAAAACAAAGGTGGTGCCTCAGGGCATCTCACTGCTCTTTGGGGCTACAGCTTCAGAGTCCTGAATTCTCACTTCTGGTTGCCAGCAAATACATCTGAAAGTTACTGGTAGTTCTTTAGCCACCTGCAGTGCTGCACTTGGGAACTGCACAAAGGGAGAGATCTGCAAGGTATCTCTAGAAACTCGAAGCCCTGCCCATAGCCCAAGATGTAGCCACAGAGTGTTAAGGCATGGATTAGTTCTTCTGAATCCCATACAAAGCAGCAGGGAGTGGGCTCAGAGGTTTGTGGGTGATAGTTGAGACACCAGTGTCACCAAGTGTTCAGGGCAAAACCTCAGTGGCCACATGTCCTGTAACTAGCCCCCAAGGGAGTGGAGAAATGGGCTATTGCAATGTCATTTCCTAATTACTGCAATGCCTAATCACAAGGCAGTTTGGCACAGCTCAACTGTGTCATTGCAAAATCACTTGCTCCATGTGCCTTGTGGCCTTGTGCCACCAGCTTCTCAAGTTACTGATTTTCAGTGTCATTTTAGGTGGCCATAAAGAAAATAAGCCTTAAGGGACGGCAGAGGAAGCAACTAACCGTTAATGAAATCACAATCATGAAGAAGCATAGGAGTCCCAGTGTTGTGAATTATTTAGACAGGTGAGTGGCCATGGTCTTATCCTGTGAATATGCATGTACATACTGCAAACATGAGAGGTTAAAAATCCACTTTGGACACTTCTAGAAAGTAGAGCTGTTAATTATAATATATTAATATTTCTCTACTCATCTGCAATGGATGAGAAGAGAGTGCATCTTGTCTGCATGAGTCTTCCCTGGCACACGTAGTTTGAAAATTATTCAAAACCTGGATCAGCTGTATTTTATATGTTAATACCTTTTAAGTTCACTGCCTCCACATTTTTTTGGATTGATTTTTAAAGTTTCTTCAATGCTGAATGATGAACCATCCTAAAGTGGATTTCCTTTGGATTGTTGCCCCACTTTTCTGTTGCTATGCATGCCTGGAAGACTAGGTGCTTATTTCCAGAAACACCACGCGTGACAGGCTTTTGATCTGGGCTCTTACTAAACCACACTTTTCACTTGCTGGCCATCTAAGACATCTCCTTTTTCACAGCTGTGCCTTTCTCCCTGAGACTGTACCGATTGCAAACAAAGCACAGCCAAGAGGGAATGTCTATTCCTTTTATTTTGTCCTTGTCACAAAGGGCCTTGGAAACAAGAAGCCTGGAAGCAAAAAATCAAGTTAGCCATGCATGTTTATCTTCACGCCCTTGTTTCCTTCCTTCAGCCACCTTCTGGGTGAGGAACTCTGGCTGGTCATGGAGTACATGGATGGAGGCGCTCTGAGCGATGTCATCAGGAAGACCTTCCTGACTGAAATCGAGATAGCAGTCATCAGTTGGGAGGTCAGCAAGCCCACCTGTGCTTCCAAGGGTTTGGGCAGGATTATCTGAGAAATAGGGGCTCAGAACAGGAGAGGTTTCACGTGCCAAACTTTGCTTCTGCGTTGCTGGTATGCTATTGGCACGTAAAAGCATCTCCAGTGAAATGCCTGGAGTGCCCCTGCACTCACTCTACTCAGTTCTTGTACTCTTATCTCCTGCTGTTGTATTCTCACTCTACCTCTTGTATCTGCTGTTCTCCATCTTGCCTCCCTAAACTTTTGCCTGTCTTCACTGCATTCCTCACTTGTAGAAGCAAGGTGCTGGTAGCAGGATTTGAAATGAACAGCAAAGGTAAAAAGAGAGACTATTTACTTTCAGTCCTCAGCTAAAAAGGATACTAGTGCAGCCAAAATGCTCTTTGCTTCTGAGCACATTCACTGCAGCAGCAGTCATCCTGGCTGGTTTGCAGGGGACAGTCTACAACAGCAGGTGCTGTTGCTCTTTCAAAAGGTGACATGCCTTTCCTTAGAAAGGTCCTGCTCTGCAAGTGTTGGAGCAGCAAATCTTCCTCTCAATGGCACTGTGTTCTGCCATTACTCGCCATTCTCCTGGGGAATGGGAACCTTTTAGAGTCTCTGTTTCTTTTCTGGTGTGATGAAATCCCTGGGTTTTGCCCTCCTGGTTCTGTTTACTCTCTCAGTGCCTGCTAGGATTGGATTTTCTTCACTCAAACCAAGTGATCCACAGAGATGTGAAGAGCGACAACATCCTTCTCAGAACCGACGGCTCTGTCAAGCTGGGTCAGTATATTCCTGGTCAGGTGCAGCGTTCAGGGATGTGGGGTGAGGGGCTGCTTTGAGTAGCTGCCAGCTCCCCAGGGATGGTGCTGGTGGCAGTGCAGGGACCCCCCGCTCTGAGCTGATGACATGGTTGCAAGGTGCACAGAGGTATGACAAGGAACAAGCAGTCAAAAGGGGTGTTGCTCTGTGTGTGTCCATTGCAGAGGGAGGGAGCAACAAGTCTAAAGCTTCCATAGAACAAAAGCCACTGCTGAAGGCAGTGTACAAAATGTGGGGATTTGGCTAAAATCCTGAGGAGACAGAGCAGGGACAGTTGTCCAGGAGATTCAACAGCACATTCTCAAAGTTCTACTGGGCAATTCTTTTGCTTGGTTTCCTAATTGCACAGAATTCAAATAAAAGCAGTATTTTGCTTTCCCCTCAGCTGATTTTGGCATCTCTGTTGAGCTCAGCCCTGGGAAGAATAGACCGTCCTCGGTGGCCGGGACTCCTTGGTGGATGGCGCCTGAAGTGGTGATGCGTCAACCATATGGCCCCAAAGTGGACATATGGTCTTTTGGAATTGTGGGAATCAAAATGATAGAACGGAAAGTTCCCTACTGGAGCCGAAGTCCTGCCACGGTAAGGAGCAAATACTCACTGATCCCGCTTGTCTTTCTCACCTGCCCTGTGTTCTGCATGCCATTGGACAAAATCCCATTGCCATCTGCTGGAACTACTGCCACCAAGGTCCACTCCTTAAAATGTCCCTGCAACACATCAGCATCTGCTGTAGTTTTGGTTGCATCAGTGTGGAACTCAAGCTATACCACATGCAAACAAACCCCATGCTCAGGCAATATTTTCCTTTGGGTTGTAAGTGGTTCCAGTTCTTTGGTCTGTGTAGATGGCCACAATAAAAGGAAACAAGCATCTTAGAATTGGTGCTGTCCTTCCAGAAATGAAGGAAAGAAAGCCAAACCTAACAGAGTTTCTAAAAGAGTGGTTTTAGTGAGGAATTGCATCGCCTGTGCAGTTTCTGCCCACTGAGAAACATGCCTGGAACCTGAACATGAGGCTGCAAGGGCCACAGAGTCTCTTCTGCTTCTTGTGCAGTGTTGCTGAAACACTTAGTGACTGTGTTTCTCTCATAGCCCAAGCCATCTTCTCCACATCACCAAGCTGGAGCCTGGTGAGAGGGAGAGCCTGCCAAAACCTCCTGTTTGTTTCCTGGCATTTTCTGGGATGGGCCTTCCATTCATGCATTGATTTGTGTAGCTAAATGAGCAGAGGGTGTCCACAGGGATGGCACCTCTCCATCTTCGGAGCAGGAAAAGTTTTTCTGTTGCTGCATAAGGGAAGCTGAAATTTTCAGACTGCTGACAGAGCTGCAGGTGGCTCCTGTGTGTCCAAGCAGGCATTTTCATCCCCATACATTTGTGCATGCACCTTAATGTGTCTGTGTTGAATATGAGATTATAAATATTTGTTTCCTTACCTGGGGATTAACTGATGGATTTCCTTTCTTTTTGTTCAATTACCATTGTTTTGAATAACAGACAAAAAACCTGATGAGTCTTGTTGTATGGCAACCGGGCTGAAGGGACCCACAAGCACTGCAGAGATGCCTTTCATGTCCTAATCCTTGGAATTAGTTAGTATTACAAAGTCCCCCTTCCAAAAAGGCTGCCAAACTGGTGTGAATCCTCAGAGAAGCAAATGTGCTTTTGCTGATGTAGTTCCCAACTAACTAGGTCAATCAATGAAATTGGCTGCCAAGGCAAGATCTGCGGGATGATGGAAAAGCTGTGGCTGCATCAGAGTTTGGTTTTTTATTGGTAAAGGAAAGTCATCTCTGGGTCTCTGCCAGGGCAGAAACTGCCACTGAAGAAGAGAGGTTAAACAATGGGTTCTGGGAGGGCAGTTAGAGATGGGAAAGAAGCAGGTGTAGCCTTGTGTTTCCTGTTTCTCCAGACTAAATTCCTGATAGCCACAGCAGGGACGCCACATCTGCGGCAGCCCAAGCTCCTCTCGGCTTGGCTGCGTGACTTCCTGAGCTGCTGCCTGCAGAGAGACGAGGAGCGGCGCTGGTCTGCCAATGAGCTGCTGCAGGTAAAATGCCAAGGGGCTGAGGTGAAAGAGTGTGCGAGGGATGGGCTCCTCCTCCACCAAGGTCCGAGGCCTCAGATGAGCCCCCTTCCTCCTCACCTCCACTCTTGGTGCTCTTCAAATGAAAATGCTGAGGAGTGCTAGACTGGGCTGGGCTGGCAGGGCTCTGTAATGTCCTCTTTTACCTAACAGCAAAAGAATTGACGTAGAGCATTGTAGAGAGACATGAAATGGTGGTGGAGGAAGCCACGGCTGCCAGTCCTGGCAGAGCACTCTGGAGAGATTTGGCTGTGGGCAGGAGGGGCTGTGAGGGACTCACTGTGAGCCTCTGAGGGGCCCTGGTTTGTGCCCCCCACCCCACCCTTAGAGGTTTCTGGCACACAAACAGGGACAGCTGAGAGGAACTTGTCCCAGCCCCATCTGCTGCCTGGCACGCTCAGGCAGAGGGGAACTGGCCCAGGCTGACTGCCAGGCTGTGTGGCAGAGAGGGAACTGCAGGACCCAGCGCCACTCGGCTGGCCCTGCTGGGAAGGAAGGTGCCATGCAGCACAGGAGGGGCAGGGCATGGAAAGGCAGACACTGCTCTGTGTGCCTGTGGAAACTAGCACAAGACAGGGACCTATGGGAGTCATTGGAGCTTCTTGAAAGGAAGAAACTCCAGGGACAGAAAGCACCATTTCTAGAGCACTGGCAGGGCAAAAACCCCAGCAAGATGGAGAAACCAGAATAAATGGATGAGTGGGATTCTGGGCCCGGTTTGCCTGTGATGGCAGGGTCCTGCACATGAGAATTGAGCAGCTGATGGTCCCATTGTTTTACTTTTCAGGTCTTTCTAGGAACCAGAGGAATCGTGATTGAGTATTTGAAGCACTAAACTTGGAAGGAGATGGTTCACTGTTCTTTGTTTGTTTTTTTTTTTTTTCCCTTTGGCCAGCATCCATTTGTAACATCAGCCAAGCCAGTATCCATCCTGGCACCACTCATCACTGTCCTGAAGAGGATGCAGGAGGGAAGAATGTATAACGAAGACAAGGTGTCATCTCCACAACCAGTTTTGAGTAGGATTGTAGAATAGGATTGTAGAAGAGTCTTGTAGAATAGGATTGTAGAGGATTGTGGTGTAGGGGTGTTAAAGAGTTTTGTAGAATAGGATTCTGGAGTAGTATTTTAGAGTAGGATTGTTGAAGAGTTTTGTAGAATAGTATTGTAGAGTAGGATTTTAGAGTAGGATTGTTAAAGAGTTTTGTATAATATGATTGTATGGGCGGATTGTGGAGTAGCATTGTAAAGTAGGATTGTTGAAGAGTTTTGTAGAATAGGATTGTAGGGTAGGATTGTTGAAGAGTTTTGTAGAATAGGATTGAAGAGTAGGTTTGTGGAGTAGGAATATTGAGTTTTGTAGAATATGATTGTATGGGCAGATTGTGGAGTAGCATTGTAAAGTAGGATTGTTGAAGAGTTTTGTAGAATAGTATTGTAGAGTAGGATTGTAGAGTAGGATTGTTAAAGAGTTTTGTATAATATGATTGTATGGGCGGACTGTGGAGTAGCATTGTAAAGTAGGATTGTTGAAGAGTTTTGTAGAATAGTATTGTAGAGTAGGGTTGTTGAAGAGTTTTGTAGAATAGGATTGTAGAGTAGGATTGTGGAGTAGGAATTTTGAGTTTTGTAGAATATGATTGTATGGGCAGATTGTGGAGTAGCATTGTAAAGTAGGATTGTTGAAGAGTTTTGTAGAATAGGATTGTAGAGTAGGATTGTAGAGTAGAAATATTGAGTTTTGTAGAATATGATTGTATGGGCGGATTGTGGAGTAGCATTGTAAAGTAGGATTGTTGAAGAGTTTTGTAGAATAGGATTGTAGGGTAGGATTGTTGAAGAGTTTTGTAGAATAGGATTGAAGAGTAGGATTGTGGAGTAGGAATATTGAGTTTTGTAGAATAGGATTGTATGGGAGAATTGTGGAGTAGCATTGTAACATAGGATTATTTAAGAGTTCTGTTGAATAGAATTGTAGAGACAGGTTGTAGAGTAGGATTGTTGAAGAGTTTTGTAGATTACGATTGTAGAGTATGATTGTGGAGTAGGAATGTTGAGTTTTGTAGAATAGGATTGTAGAGGAGGGTTGTGGAGTGGCATTGTAAAGTATAGTTGTTGAAGAGTTTCGTAGAATAGCATTGTAGAGTAGGGTTGTTGAAGAGTTGTAGAATAGCATTGTAGAGTAGGATTATGGAGTAGGATTGTTGATGAGTTTCCTAGAATGGATTATAGAGGAGGATTTTCAATAAACAAAGTTTCTGAAACATCAGCCCATTTCGAAGATTACCCTCCTTCTGACCCCTTCAGGGGCTCTGTCCTCACCAGGCTTGTGGGAATTGTTCCAGCAGCTCTGGGTGCCAGGCAAAGCTCCCTCTGCTGCAGCTCTGTCCACAGGCTCCTCTCCTGAACACTCAGGGGCAACAATAACACTCCCCTTGAAACAGAAACAGAAAGAAAGAAACCCTTCTCAGCAGTTACACAGAACACCTGGTCCAAAAACTCTGTGGCTCACACTCTTAATCCCTTGCTCCTAACAAGAAGTCTGGGCACCAAAGCCCTTCAATAGTCAAAAAGATTTGACTCCTCAAACACAGTCCAAAAACTGTCAAAGCTGACAGTGTTGGACATGGGTGTGACACTGAACACATGGGATGGTGTAGTAGATAGGGACAGGCGAACGGAAGATTTCGGGATGTGACGGAAAAAAAGACCTCCATCCCCCTCTCACCCTGCAACATGTTATCCATTACCCCAAAGAATGTAACCACACCTAACCAAGTAGTTTTCCACTCCTGACTAACCCTAGAGACCCTGCCAACCCCCCCTGACGTAGCAGAGTCCCCCAAGACTATTTAAACCCATGAGATAAGATAATAAATGCTTTTCGACCGTCCACCACATTGGTGTCCTGCGTGTGTCGTTAGCCCGAGTGGCCCAGGGGAGACTGGGCTGCCGTGCTGTTCCTTGCAACCAGGTCGCCGTTGTCTCCCATGAAGGCAACAGATGGCTTCTAAGGAAGGAGTCCTGCCAGCTCCTGGCACAGGGATGTGCTCCTCCCTCCACAGCCCTGAGCACAGCAGTCTCATCCAGGCTACAGCTTGGCAGGGACTGCATGGGAACACACATCTCTTCCCACAGAGATGCCCAAGAGCAAGGCGACTGAGCTCTGCAACATGGATAGCAAGACGGGCCAGTTTGCCCAGCTGAGGATTTCCCAGATGGAAACTGGACTGCAGGCACCAGGTTACTGAGAGGACAGGAAAGCTGCAGCTCCAGCCCAGCCCCACCCATGGCTCTGGGAGCACCTACAGGTACAGCAGAGCTCTCACAGCAGCAGCAGCTGCAGCCCAGCCCTGCTTTGCCTTGGCCTTCCCACCCAAAAGAGGCAGAGCCCACATCTCCACATCTGCTTCTGGAACAGAGGCACCTCTCGCATGCCCCTCCCTGCACAGGACACTTTGCCTTCAGTGGCAATTCTCCAGACACTCTTCTCTTCTTTCCCATCAAACAAAGCCTCTTAGAACCTACAGAGCTTCCACTTCCTTACCACAAATGCCCCTGCAGAAGGGATTCTCCCCAGGAAAATGAGCACGCAAACCTGGCCAACACCTCTCATCCTCACTTAAGGGCTATCCCCCTTTTCATTCCCTCTTCTTTAGGAAATCTTCTTTTACCAAGCAAATCCTGCCCTGTCCATTCACAGCTGAACTGAAGAAGCCTTTGCTTCTCAGCCGTGCAACAACATTCAAACGCTCTCAGTCCAGCCCCTTTCATCCCTCTCCAATGCAGGTTCCTGAACAGAAGGAGACTTCTCAGGCAGGGATCTCCTGCTCTCCCAAATCATTTTCTCAGCAGCAAGGCCCAGATCTACTGGTGGTGATTTCCCTTCCCCAGGTGCATTCTGTGCTGAGCTGGATGCCCTCAGCGCTGCACAACCAGCACTGCCGGGTGGAGTGCTGGGGGCTGAAGCGTCTGCTGTGCCTGCAAGAATCCAAACACTTTGGTTAGGCTCCTGAATGGGGCTTTGGGATGCAGAGCTCTAATCCTGCCTTGGCTCAAACATCACAGGAAACACATAGAAAACTCTATTCCAGAAATGTATTCAAATTCTGAAGCGATTTGGAATTTGGATTTCTTCTTCTTAAAAAGTATTTATTTTAATTGATATGTACATACATTCAAGTATGGGCTGTAAAATTGATCTACACACACACTAATGAAGCCAGGCTGTGGCACTGCCTCCCCTGAGATCCAGCTGCTCATTTCTTCCTCATGGTCGTTATTTCCCAGTGTTTGACCTGGTGTCTCCTCTCAAAAGGACTCTATTGCTCCCAGCGTGTACAGCTTTTGCCTGCTTTTCCTAGGAATCCTAAATGTGCTGAACAATCTTTCAGGCTGTTTCCACAATGGATCCTAAGGAGATCAGTAAACAACAGCCCTTTGGCAGCTGCTTTGGCTACTGAAGGCATTTTCTGCTGAGATGGTGATGACTCTTCATTTCAGTTTATGATGGCTCATGACTGTCCAACCTGGGCCCTCAGCCCTCAAGATCTGCTAAGCTTTTGATTGAGCAATGGGCTGTAATCACTTTGTTGAAGATTTTTTTTTAGGAATATCCCAGGAAGTAAAGAAGGAACAAGACAGAGCTGGAAAAAGGCGCCTGGGTGTGTTGGATTTGGCACAGCTTGGTTTTTGGTAGCAGGGGAGGGCCATGTGGGTAGCTTCTCTGGAAGGCTGCTAGAAGCTTCCACCATGTCCGACAGAGCTGGTCTGGGATGGCTCTGAAGAGGGACATGCTGCTGGGCAAATTAGAGAGGTTGTAACATTTCTGTGATGACATATTGAAGAACAAAAGCAAAACAGCCCATGTGTGGTTCTTTCCCAGGGGTGGCGAGGCACTGCTGCCAGGGGCCATCCAGGTGCAGCACGTGGCGATGAGCTGCCACGGCTGCTGCCATCCTGGCACGACCTGTGGTGAGCCTTCTCTGCCTGGCTGCTCCTGGCCAGCCGCACTGTGGACAGAAGGGCAGGGGGGCGATGGCAGCAGCTTCTCCTTCCCAGCATCCACATAAAGAGAGGTGTTCAATAGTGCCAGCCCTGAAGTGGCCACCACTGCCCCCATGGTGGTGGCAGGGCCACGTGGCTGGGAGCAGAAATGTAATGAGCGGTTCCCCGGAGCAGAGCCTAGATGAGATCAACATTTTGGTGCTGTGACATCCTGCAAGAAACTTTGAATTAGTCAAACTTTTTGGCAATGGTACCCCATAGGAGCAGTTTTTCTTCTAGTCAGAGAAGAGGAAGAAGTGAGGACATGTGAGGGAAAACAACATGGCAATGCCAAAGTCAATAGAAAAATAAGGATATGAATAAGGGGAGAGAATCCACTGGGCCATAACTCTGTGGGATGTGTCTTGAGTTTTTGGAAGTCGCAGTCTCTCTTTTATCCTAAACTCACAATTTCATCTTGCCCTCTTTGTTTCCTCATTCGCTGAGTTAGTGAGAAAGTACAGATTCCCAATTCGCCTACTCCATTTAACACATATTCTCCCTCATCAAGCATTGTATGGTCATTAAAATTATCTTTAATCCCACCCTGGTCTGAGAGCGTGGTCCTGCATCAAGATCAGCTGCCTGAGCTGTCCATTCTGCCTTTAGCTTCTCCGGGGTGGTAGTGTGTTTTTCTTCCATAAGTTGGTTCTGTTATCCCTGTGCAGATGGTTTGTCCTTGAAGCCTATCCTCTCACCTCCCTTGTCCATCTCCCCAAAGATGCTCTTTGTTCCAGTACCTTCCATGTCCATCACTGTAACTCTGCCCTCCTCCTTTGTCTGTCAGTATAATCCCGTCTTTACTTCCAGATCCTTCCCTGTCAATCTTGTATCCCCCTAAGACCTAACTGGTTCATTCAAACTGTACTCTTCCCCTGTTATTCCCTATGGGTTTGAGCATTGTAATCCCTACCTTCTGCTCCTCCCCAGGTTCCTTGAAATTTGAGAAAGTCTGTAACCTCCCCTTGTACCCTCCCCTGTATATAAATTGGTGCACACCTTTGTTCTGTGTCTTTCCTTCCCTGACCCTTCTCCTGGAATAAACCTCCCTGAGAAACCATTGGAAGACCCCTCCCTGTTCTTTGTCCCGACCCTTTTGCAGATACAGCTCGTGCTCTGGGGGAGCAGCCTCACTGCTGCAGCTTTCTAGCAGCCCTGCTATACTGCCACCAGGCCAATCCAGGCAAGGGGCGGCCACTCTCGGCGTGGTCAGGGAAGGGGCTAGCTAGAAGTTGACCCAGCACTCCTGTCACTCCTGCCCTACAGGGAGAAAGCGTGTGTGGGAAATAACCATTTATTCCCTTTTCCTTCAGTAAAGATTTGTGAGAGCCCTGCTAGAGTTGCCAGTGGGTTGGCCTCTTGCAGGGCTGGGGAGAGTCCTAGGGGCTGAGTCCCTTCTCTTAATGGGGTGCAAGGGTGCCCATGGCAATCGGTTGTAGCCCAGGAGAGGGGTGGAGGGGCTGAAGCTGCTGCCCTGGGCAGAGGGATCTGCCACTGTCACCACCTCCTGCCATGGCTCCTCCTGGGGCCAGTCCCACTCCACGGAGACTGGCACAGGTGGGGGGCAGCTGGGACCCCCAGGGAAAGCAGCCTCCGATGTACCAGCTTCCTCCTCCACATGACAGACTTCGGGGCCATGGACAGGAGCCCCCATCCAGGAGCTGCTGCTCTGGGAGCTGCTAGAGGTGGTGGAGCTGGCACTGGCCACAGGGCTGTTGTTGTCATCCCTGAAGGCACCAGAGCACAGCAGCCTCTGGGCCTCCTCGCTGCACTGGCCCACCATGATGCTGATGGTGCCATGCACCAGTGGAGCCGTGTGCTGCTCGAGGACAGGCTGCAGCCCCTGCACCAACACCTCGGCGTTCAGCCCCTTGAGGCACAGGTCGTGCAGGATGGAGCTCTCTGCGGCCTCAACCAGCCACCACCAGAGCCGGAATATCCCCTCCAGCCTGTGGCGCAGCCAGCGCTGCAGGGGCTCCAGCAGCTGCGGCTGTCCACGGAAAAGTCGGGCCCACACCTCGGGCAGGAGGCCACCCGGGAACTCCGGCCCTGAGGGGCCCTGCTCAGCTGGGGACAGTGTCCCCTGTGGCACAGCTGCACAGGACACCACAGGGCCATGGGGCTGTTCTCATCCAGGCAGCCGGGAGCTCTCCCTGCCCGGCCGGTGGCCACTGGCAGCTGCTCCGGGGCAGTCCCGGCTGTGTCCTGATGCTCGTCTGCGTGCTCAGAAAGCCTGACGGTCTCTATGGGTGTCCTGCAGAGTGGGCACGAGGGATTCCTGTGTGCCCACCGCTGGATGCAGCCCAGGCAGAAGCGGTGGTGACAAAGCAGTGCACAAGTCACATCCTCTCCGTGCCTGGCACCGAGGTCTGCCAGGAACAGGCTGTGCCCAGCACCAGAGAGGCCTGGCTTGATCCTCTCGGCCGTGGCCTCTCGCTCAGTAGAGTTCAGGCTGCAGCCAGAGTGGCCCTGCGAATGCCTGAATGGAAGCAGTGAGAGACACAATGTCTGTTGGAATCGTGCTCTTCCCAGCCTTCATTCTGGATTAATTGCTGAATACTATGGATGCCTTGAGGGCACTGAAGGGCTGCAGTTCAGTTCAGTTCAACAGTGATGTGGGAAATGGATTTGTAGAGACAAAGCTCAAGTTCTGGACCATGGCAAGTGAGGACCTGAGAGAGATTGTTTTACAAAGACAGAACTGATCAAAAGGCCTTTTCTTTGATGTCTCAAAAATAAATAGAAGTGAAGTAAGGGAAGGAAGTGGAAAAGACAGAAAAGTAAGAAATGATGCGTCAGCGGATGATAGGAGAGGTTACAGAAAGGGGGCAGTGGCAATCACCCGGATCAGCAGCCAAAGGTCTGGGGAACTATCAATGTAGGAGTGTATCCAGTAGTGTGCAGTAAAGCAAGAAATGCCCATTTTCACTGCAGTTAATTTATTAAACAAATATCTCTCAATATAATTTGACATCAGCCTTACTTCCCTAAATCTGTATAAATACATAACTTACTTCATGGGATCATTAATGATCACAGCAGCAAACAGCTGTCTGGTTACAAATGTTCCATAATGCTTAAACCCCTGCATACTGGAATTCCTTTTTTGTTTGGGTTGTTTGGGGGTTTTGTTTGTTTGTTTGTTTTGGGTTTTTTATGGGTTTTCTGCTTCTTTTTTTTTTTTTTTTTTTTTTTTATGATTATTCAAGGAACTGAAAAGATAAATATATCTTGTGCTCTTTCATTAACTTGATCTTGAAGAATTGGCTTACCAGTGATCCTTGCATCATATTTCAACAGCTAGCAAGTCTTACACCACTTAAAATATTTTAAAAATCCCAAACAAACAAAAACCAGAAAGACTAATTATTTTACAGTCAAACCTGACACAGTCTAACACAGTGCATAATACTACTGTTTCACTAACATCCTTTGCAGTTCTTTTTCTCTTAGAACTGGCATATTTTGTGGAACATAAGAGTGTTTACAAGAGAGAAAATGTTCTGCAAACTGAAAAGAAGTCAGCAAAAGTGACTCTAGGGAAGGTAAAATAAGAATGCCTAATTGTATTTAAACATGCAGATGTATTTTTTGCGTAAAACTGTGCTGCCTCTTAATTCTTCTTATAAAAAATACATGGGCATTTGACGTATGTTAATACAAGAAAATAATTCTTATTCCAGGGGTTATTTGTTTTGAGTAAACATTAGCCAGAAGGTATCTCTGAGGCCAATCATGAAAGCAGAATTTTTAAATACTTACAGGTTGTTATTTCTAATACGAAAATCCATAGCTAGTAATTTTTACTAGGAGAATACGTATAAAGAATACAATCTCCATGTCTAAGAGCTTGGTCAAGCACAATTCTTTGCTCATTCATATGCTGAGTGCAGACTGTGACTCAGTATTCAGCAGGGCTGCAGCAGGCAGTGCATGCCTGACCACACTCTCCTATTTTTTCACCCTTCTAATAGCATTGGAGAGTCAAAAAAGCAATGAAAAGAGAAGGGCATGTATTAAGGAATTTGTTATGCAGGATGCACTCAGGCTTCACACCATTTAGCCATACAGATGAGCCCTAACCCAACAGTTATCTCTGTGCACTGCTGTATTTACAGGATTGCAAACTGAGAGCAGAATTGAGCCGAGGAATCTTTTTTCAGAATCATGGGGCTTTTTGTCTGTAGGAAGGCAAGCTGATGCTGTTAAGAGGTAGAAACTGTTAAGAGATCTGGGTGCTTAATGAGATAAATGGAAGATCATTTGTTCACTGTGATATGATCAATTACCTTGGTTTGCATAAGAATGTACTGGTGTGTCTTTGAAATGCTTATTTGCTTACAAGGTGATAAGGAGGTTGAGATTAGAGTCCTGGGTATGTGTATCTGGTCTGCTTGCTGCATCTCAAAAGAAGAGACTTAGAAGCTATCACAACGACCAGACTCAGACTACATCTGGAGAGTCACGCCTGCAAGGAGAAGGGGGGGGATAAAAGGAAGGTTGGGACAGAACATTTTTGCGTGCCGTTGGTGGAGCAGGAGACTCCCCGGCCGCCCAGCGCTGTGCTTTGCCTGCCTTACTCGCTTGCTGTTTTAAATAAAATTGCTTTATTGAATTAAGACACTTCAAATTGCCGTGTCACAATTTATAACACTTAAGTAAAGATGTGACTCTTTCAAATTAGTTATGAACTCTCATTTTTCCTTGTTGATACCAAGGATGATAAGAGGAATGCTCATTTTATTCAGCTGGCGTGTTTAATTTTCTATAACTGTGATGTGCTTTGAGGTGGCAGTACTGAATGTCACAGGAACAGCTATGAGGAACTAGCATTTTGTACTTTGATTGAAGATACATAGTCAGATACCTGAACTGAAAAACTGAAAAAAAAATTAAAGTAACCTTAGAACAGATCAATTGTTCCGCTCCAGTGTAATCTCTCAGTGCAGAATTATGCTGAAGTTAGCTTTGTAAAAGCCTTGCTGGAGGTCGCTTAAGAGCTACTTTTCAGCTAGCTACATCAGACAGTGAGTGTTTATTTTCTATTTATTTAATTGCCCATTTCAACTGAGGAGTAGTAGCTTATTCTTCTTCCAAGTACTCTCCTTCTGACCTAATGATGTTTCCGAAGCAGCAGCCTTCAGTACCGAGGCCTGTGTCAGGCCCAAGTGGATTTGGTTAAGTTTCTAGCTCGTGTCTTCAGCGTGGAGTCCAAGGACAGCAGGAAAAGCAGGGCAAGCAACACTTTACCGAGTGAGGAGGCTGAGGCCCGAGATGACCCTCGCCACAGCTCCGTTTCACGCCATGCCATGAAAGCAGGTAATTCATGACGGGACAGGGAGCAGGGCCGCGTTCTGCCCGCAGCCACACGCGCAGCGCGCTCCTCGGGCAGCCGTGCCCCCCGAGCGGCGGCACAAGCGCCAATTTCCTCCCGCCGGGGCCGGCTCGGCTGCGGGCGGCTCCAGCCGGCCCCGCCCCGCCCCGGCGGCGCCCTCGGGCCGAGCGGCTGCGGCCCCGGGTCCGGGCGGTGTCGGGGCCGTGCGGGGCCGCGCGGGGCCGTGTCGGGGCCATGTCGCGACACGGGCGGGTCCCGCGGCGGCAGCCCGGCGGGGCTGCGGGGGACGGGGCTGCCGCCGCCGCGGTGCGCGCCCGGGCCGAGCCCCTCGGGGCCGCCGGCGTGGACGAGGTGGTGGCAATAGCGGCGCAGCTGGCCCTGGAGCGGTTCCGGAGCGGGGACGAGGCGGGTGCGCGGCACGGCCCGGCCCGGGGGCAGCTGCGGGTGTGGGGAGGGCGCTGGCAGCGGGTCAGGGAGGGGATCCTGCCCCTCTGCCCGGCCCTGGTGAGGCACGGCTGGGGTGCTGTGTCCATCTCTGGGCTCCCCAGCACGGAGACAGGGAGCTGATAGAGCGGGTCCGGCAGAGACCACTGAGATGAGAGGTCTCGCATCAGGAGAGCTGTGGGAGTTGGTCCTGTTTGGCCCAGAGGAGACTGAGAGGGGATCTCACTAATGCATATGAATATCTCCAAGATGAGTCCCAGGAAGGCGGTGCAGGCTTTTTGGTGACAGGACAAGGAGCAATGGCCATAAATTCAAAGAGAAGAAGTTCCACCTGAACATGAGGGAGAGCTTCTTTCCTTTGAGAGTGGCAGAGCACTGAAACTGCTGCCCAGGGAAAGCATTGAATTTCCCCCTCTGGAAACATCCCAAACCCTAGATGTGTTCCTCTGTCACCTGCTCCAGGTGACCCTGCAGGGGGGTTGCACTGGGTGGTCTCCCTTCCAATCCTAACAATTCTGTGGTTCTGTAACGTTGAGTTGTCAAGATTACTGCCTGTTGCATTGTTACTGTCTTTTCATTATTATTTATCATTCTAGAGATGGAATTTCCTTCTAGTTTCACTAGTACTGAAAGAGCATTTGTTCACCGGCTCTGTCAGTCTCTTGGACTGGTATCTAAAAGCAAAGGGTGAGTCGGGGTACAGTTTTCAGTTCTTTGGTGCAGATGATAGAATTTCAAGACTAATGATAACCTGATTGATGTTTTCAACATCCTCAACTGTGTTGCAAGGAATAGTATTAGAAAAAAAAGTGTAAAAGTAGCTACAGAAATGAGCATCTTTGTTCATTGCTGTATGCATGCTTGGAAAAGCTTGTGACATGCATTTTGGGACAGCTTGATTTTATACTTTGTGGATTTAATGGCTCCATTAAAAAAGGTTCTCACTGTGATTTCTGTTTTTTTTCTAAAGATTTTGCTTAGCATCTCATACCCTGACAGATAAAAGTTAACCTAGAGTAGGTTCCTTTTTCCTAAAATAAGTTTCCCCTCCCCCCCAACAGAAAAGGAGCCAATCGACACCTGACTGTAAGGAAGAAGGATGTGTCAGAGGCACACGCAGTCATGACTTGTGACTTGGCTCTCTGTACGAAACACGCCGTTCGGAGCCTAATTCAGCGCTTTCCCGTCACAAATAAGGAACGCGCGGAGCTCCTGCCAAGGACAGAGCGAGGAAGTGCCTGTGCTGTTGAATCTGGTACGTTCAGCATGTGTTCTCATTTGGACTTGTCCATCGACACCACTCAAAACCACCTGCAACCCAGTGACAAAACAAACCTCTTCCTGCTCTGTCCCCTCTGGTGTCCTAACAGACACCTTCAAACAAATGCATTAATTTTCCTTACTTTTAAGGTCTTTTATAACTGGTGCTGTGAGGAACTTGGGAAGTCATATCATGCACATTGAGATGTCCACCTTGTGTTGTGTTAATTTAGAATCTTTGAGCCAGTCCAGCCAAATCTTTTTGGAAGCACATTTTGAAATGTGGCTTCACAGAAGTAACTATGAGGTGGGGTTGAAGAGTCAGTGTTACTGTGATGCCATAAGAACGCCTATATTAGAAAATGAGGTTGTCTGTTCTGCTTATAGAAATTAATGTCCTTGATAAATCAAAAATTTCAGTTTTTACTTCTTCATCTCTACAAAATAGATTTGGTCCTTAAGAGACTACTGTCCAGACTTCTTGATTTCTTGAATATGGAAGAGTTCACGGAAATACAAACTTCTGTCGAAATGTTGGGGTTCTTTTTAAAAGCAAGGTTTTCATCTAAATTATTGCTTTAGCAGCTACAAGTGGAAGAGTTGCACTGTGTTTCTGTGTGCAGAGATGGGTGTAGTGAACAGAAAACATTTGTACCAGTATGCCTTGTTTAATTGCATGTTTTTGATACGTGGTGTCTCTTCTTGAAGTGCTTTCTTTGCTGTTATTTCCAATTGTTTTAGTTGTTTAATAGGATTGTTATATGAACCAGAGGGAAGCTGTAATAAAAGTACTGAAATGCAATGTCTTAGGAATGTAAGGGATAAGTTAATGAACAGTCTAATATTTGCCTTTCTCTGCATCTCAAGAATGTATTTTTAGTTCTCCTGATCTCTTAGTCGTTTGTCTTGGTACAACAGAGCTTGAAATTTAGTATGTGAATCTGTTAATGGCATTACATATGTATAACTGAGTTTACAGCAAACTTTTCATTCTGCCAGAGAATAATTCTCAACGAAATATAGAGTAGCACTTGCAATGATGGATGTGAAGTAGCTCCCTCAGAAGATGTGCCTGTTTTTTGGCTACTTATGCACTGCTTTCTAACACATCGCACTGCTGCGTGGGGGCCAGGGCTCTTGATACAGCATGCTTGCATTGGTATGATTTCAGGCAAACGTGTGGAATAGCTTAAAGGTTTAACTCTGTCAGTGTGTATTTCTAGGGGGAACTGCAGGTGTGAAATGTGGGCGCAGATACAAAGGCCACCAAAATACACCAGGCTGATATTCTCTGGTTTAGTTTGTTTCTCCTTTTGCTCTTTGTAGGCTTTTTTGACTTGGAGCAATGATCTGGAAGAGTCTGGTTTTCTTCAAAATACCTATGAAAGTAATAACTGTTTTGAAAAATACCTATTGCAAGCACTGCAGGACATGCTATAAATATGACGTCTAAATGTGTGATGGGTTTGTCACTTTACCCACAGGGATGCATAAAAAGCCATCAATGTTAATTTTTAAGTACATTTTTAAGTAATTTTTAAGCAGTGTTTTTGTGACCTTCCTCTGTGTCTGCATAAATGACCTTTTAACTTGTCTTCACAGAAAAGAAAGAAGTAAACAAGACAAGTGGTCGACTTAATGATGGTATCCCCCAGGTCCCAGGGAAAAGAGGGGAATCAGAGTTTGATTCCTTCAGGCAGTCACTACCAGTTCTTGAAAAACAGGAAGAAATTGTCCAAACCATAAAGGACAATAAAATCGTTCTGATTATAGGAGAGACTGGATCAGGAAAAACGACGCAGGTATGTTGCTTCAATGAAATAAAAACTATAACAGTATTTATTCTAAACTAATGCCAGTTGTGTAAAATTTGTGATATGGGGTACTTTGATGCTATTTCAAGGCTTTCCTTTTCCTGTATGATTGAAAATGTTGTTCCAATTTATTTTCTTGCTTTTGAAACACTAAGCCTCTAGATAGGTACTAGAAGCAAAAATGATTCCTTACAATTTTCTGGTAGATACCATTTTTTCATTAAAATAATACAAAATATTGAAGGGAAAGTGGCTGTGATGTTTGTATAACCCTTTTTCTTCTAAGGCTAGTTCTGTTCTTAGTATCCAGAGTAATCTATTTTTTGTGTTAAAATGTGAGATTATCTGCAGGGCTTTGTTTTTTTTTTAGATTTCTCTGAAGCAGGAGGGAGGCACTGTAAGGTTTTTCTTTAAAAAAAACCTAAATAGGTTATACTTAGAAATTCACTTTCTGCTGATTCAGATATGCTTGCTGTGATAATTGTAATGAAAAGTCTTTTGCAGTGTGCAATATTGATATGCAGTTAATGGTTTCCCTGTGCTAACAAAGCTGTGACTTTCTCAAATAGCAAATTTGAACCACTTCTTTACAGATCCCTCAATTTATCCTTGATGACTGCTACAAGAATGGAACTCCCTGTCGTGTGTTTTGTACTCAGCCAAGACGCTTAGCAGCTGTTGCAGTGGCTGAAAGAGTGGCAGCAGAAAGAAGAGAGAAGATTGGCCAGACAATTGGTTACCAGATCCGGTTAGAGAGCAGGTACCAATGGTACTTCTAAGTGTCGGTTGATCTTGTGTTGGTCTTGTGAATCTTGTGTACATTGAAACTGCAGTATGTTTGTGCTGCAGCCTCACAGATGGGATACGTTACTGCAGGTAAGGAATACGTAAGAGTGAAAAGGATGGCTTTCTTCCTGTGTTTTGCAGTTTCATGTAGAAGGCTGTCTTACAGAACTGAATCTCAGGTATTTTCTGTTGATTTCTTCTGCATGGAAATCCTTGTCTGATTTTCAGATCAAGTCTACACTTTCTTCTTTTTTTCCCCCTCTTCTCTGCTTTTAACATGTGTGGATTCAAAAGGTCTGCAAGCTTAGAAGGTAGGTGTGAAAACCAGCATGCTGTAACAAATGTTATGTAGTGAGAGTTGATAGGAGCCATAAAAGGGAAAACAGAAAAATTGGAATGTGACTGATGAAGCTGAGCATTATTTATCAGTCTAGCCTGGATTAAATGTATTCTTCTTCAGCTGCTGTGTTTAAAACATGAAGTGATGTAAAAATAGAGGTTTCAGTATCACTTGATGAATTTGTCTGTAAAGCAGAGCATGAATGGATTGTTTGGGGTTTTTACATCTTTGCACCGTGTAGCGAAATGACATTTCAGGGAAAGGCCAGCAGTTGAGATATGAGTGACCAGAAGATGGCTAAAGGTTGTGTTGCTTGAGTGAACAAAGATAACACATAGCTGGTGAAAATGAATGCACTTGAACAATGAAGCCACAATAAGAATTCAAATATGTGTATGAAAGCTCACAAGGATATTAAGAGATTAGAAGAGCTGGTGAAGATGTGTCACAAATAAGCCGAATTATTAATATATGGAAGTACTATGCTGGCAGAAGAAGAGCAAAGTCAGGTGAAAATGGTAGAATTACTGGGAGCAGTGCAGAAAATCCAGCTTGAGAAAAATCAATACAATTACTCCAGGGAAACACTGAAAGGGGGAGATAACAATATTTTGAACTGTGGACAAAAGAAATTTGGAGTGGAGATGTTGAGAGGTGTTTCTAGTAAGACAGAAACATAATTTTTAAGGTTTTCTCAACTGTCTTCCAGAGAAAAGCTGTAGAGTACAGTACAGAGGAACTTTTCAGCTCTTTTAGGATGGCAGTAGCAGAGGGAGTAGTGAGAATTGCTGTTTTTATTGGGACAGCTAACTGTGCCCCAGGTATGGAATTGTAACATTTCAGTATTTTCACCTCCTGAAAAACCAGAGGATCAAGCAGATGCCTCTGTGATTTAGCTGTAATGAATTGTGTCTTCAAGGCAAGGCTTTGGGAGCTGTGGGGAGGCTTCTGTGAGGACGTGCCAGAAGCCTCTCCCGTGTGTGACAGAGCCGGTGCCAGCCAAGACAGACCTGCCTCTGGCCAAGGCTGAGCCTATCTGTGATGGTGATAGTGCCTCTGGGACAGTGGGGAATGGGGGAGGAAAACCTGCACAACAGAGGCAGCAGTTCATGAAGAGTGGTGAAAGCATGTGAGAGAAGCAGCTCTGCACACAGGAAGGTCAGTGCAGGAGGGGAGGAGATTCTCCAGGTGCCAGAGCAGCCCATGGTGCAGCCCATGGTGAGGCAGCTGTGGCCCAGCAGGCCGTGGAGGTCCGTGGTGCAGCAGGGATCCTCCTGTGAAGGATTCTGTGTTGGAGCAGGTAGATGCTTAGAGGAGACTGTGATCCTCTGGGAAGTCTGTGCTGAAACAGGCTCCTGGCAGAAGCTGCGGCCCCGGGGAGGGAGCCACACAGAAGCAGGTTTGCTGTCAGGATTGTGACCCTGTGGGGTCCCACACTGGAGCAAACTGTTCCTGAAGCACTGCACCCTGTGGAAAAGGACCTGTGCTGCAGCAGTTCCTGGAGAACTGCAGCCCATGGGAAGGACCCATATTGGAGAAGCTCGTGGAGAGCCCACTTTCCCGTGGGAGAGACCCACATTCTCCTTATCTTTCTCTGGGGCCTGGGAGTCTTTTTGTTATGTTTCTTCTCCCTTGCCCGTGGAGAGGACAGATAGAGTGGCTTGGGTAGGCACTTGGCGTCCAGACAGGCTCATCCCACCACGTGTAGACAAGTACAAAGGCTATATCCAAGCACAGGCTGAGGAATTGGAACCTGGT
Organism: Lonchura striata; assembly: GCF_050655825.1. Taxonomy (NCBI): domain Eukaryota; kingdom Metazoa; phylum Chordata; class Aves; order Passeriformes; family Estrildidae; genus Lonchura; species Lonchura striata. The sequence goes on from NC_140740.1 coordinate 13,832,106, forward strand.
TTTCCAGATGGAATTTTCTAGTAAAATGAATGACGTGCAGGGTTTCTTCACAGTTTTCTTTTATTTCCTTAGTTATTAATATTGAATCTTATTCTTTCAATTAATACGTTGTCCAGAGTTTTGAGGCGCAAGCACTACAAATTGTTAGGAAATGTCTGGGAAAAGGCATAGTTTAAAAACAAGTGGTGTGCATGAATCTTTTGAGGAGAGAACTGTAATTTCTCTTCTGGTCAGCAGCTGCTTTAATTTTTGATCCATGGAAAGCTTTAAATGGTGCAAACCCCTGAGTTGTCTCTGTGATGTGATCCATAGGGTTTCTCCAAAGACGCTGGTAACATTCTGCACTAATGACATGCTCCTTGGCACGCTGATGGCAGGAGACAGCACTCTCTCCACCGTGACCCATGTTATTGTGGTGAGCATCCTGTGGTCTTTCATGTGGGGTGGAGCAATATGTATTGCTTTGGAAAATGAGGTCCTCATTTGTTTTACTGAAATTTGCTGAGCACTTTAGGTGTTTTTGTTTGGTAGAATCTGAATCAACTTCAAAGACTTTCTGAGTCCTCAGAGTAGAATGCATGTTTCGTGCAGTTTGGTGTTTTTCTGTGTGTTTGCGTTTTTCCTGTAAAAATATCTTATTTTCATGCCAATGGTTAAGTGTGGAATCAGGAGGAGTGGAGAGGGACAGAAGTGTAAATATTTCTGAACTTCCATGGTCAGCAGAAAATCCTTAGGGAGGCTTACCTTGATGTGGTTCAATGTGATTGTGTCAGATTTTCTCTTACCATTTGTTTTAGCAATACAGGTTTTCAGTCCATTTGTTTGCCCAGAGTTTTCTAGATAATGTGGAGTCTAATTGCTAGCAAACTATTCAGATTGTTCATTTGTGATTATGTCAATATTCCTATGATGGAACTGAATAAGTAAAGGGAACTAGAATGTTTTTGGCAAGACTTAAGTACTGAAGATGAAAAGGTAAGTTTAGGTGCCTGCCTGTTTATCAGAGTTAAAAAAGCATGAGAATGATTTATACATTCTTGATGTCAGCCTACAAACTTTGTATTTTGAGTCCTTGTTTCCTTCATTCATAATATAAATCAAAACAGAAGAATGAAAAAGATGATTAATCAGTTATGTACCTTAACTTATAGGCTTTGTGTATGACTTGTCTAAGCAATTTGTCTGTTTTTCTGATTATGTGGTGTCATACATTTTTTTAAATGCTTATCAGTGGTGAAGTGAGAATTTATTAAAATAAGATTTGTAGTTTGTGGTGTTTTCTTGAAATTTGCCTTCAAATACAAAACCAGAGAGGTTTCAGATACTCACTTTAGCCTCTAAAGTTAAGGTGCTTACAGCTTCAGCATTGCAATGCACTCAGCGCTGACAAAAACTTTTTGAGGCATTTTTGTTTCTTTATGGATAGTTTTTTTAAAAAAAACCTATTACTTAAACTAGACTCACACATTTTAAGGCCTCTGTAATGTGCCACCAAAACATGTATTTTTTTTTAGAGAAGTTTGTTTTTGTCAGAAGTTGTGAATCTGTGATGGTTTTTTATCTCTTTTTTTCCCCTTTTGTTACAGGATGAAGTACATGAGAGGGATAGGTTCAGCGACTTCTTGCTAATAAAACTGAGAGATGTGCTGCAAAACCAGAATAATTTAAAACTAATTCTCTCTAGTGCTGCTCTAGATGCAAATCTCTTTATTAGGTATTTTGGAAGCTGCCCAGTAATACATAGTAAGTCGTGATCTTAACTCTTAAGTCTGAGTATACCTGCCCTGAGACTCACAGATCTTACTAAACTGTAGCAAATTATTCTGAGTAAAGGCACATGATTAATACACTGAGAATTCCAGGAATCCTTGTTCTTTCTGTATGCAGGTTTCTTGTTTCTTGACTGTTTGCACCTCATTCAAAGTGAAGTGTTTGAGTCACTGGGAGTTCTGTAAATGCAGGTACATCCTGCCCCCCTCCACTCTTAATTGAAGAAGTAGGAAGAGGTTATTGAAGTTCTGTCTTCATGCTGATACAGGACTTAGGAGCTACATGAGTGTGATATATATCAGTGCATTCCAGTAGGATCTTACTCTTCAGGCTTTGTGAAGGTTGTCACTGGTTACTGGATAAAACACAGATAACTGTACCAGTTCAGTTCAGAAATACAGGCTTAGGCAGATTGGGTTTCACATGAAAAAAGAATCACATGATTCTCTGATTTAAGGAAAATTAGTAGTTGTTCATCTAGGTAAATATTCAGAAAAGACATCCAGTTTTGCTTAGTTTGTTTGCAGACTCAGTTACCTGCAGTTAGACTACATTCAAATGCAAAGAAAAGTTACCATTATTTGCTGGTTTAATTTTATTTGACTGATCTTTAGTAAAGCCAAAATGTAAATGCGTGGGAGATTGCGGGTTTTTGTGGGTTTGCGGTTTTTGCCCCACCCTCCTGGCTTGCAGGTTTTCTGCATGGGTGACCTCCTCTGGCACCTTGCAATCCTCTTACTTTTTCAACAGTAATGTCCAACTTTAATGTGTTTTGAAAAGTAGCTTTTAAGAGAAATGCTTTATCTGACAATCAGGTAGACTCTCTGCATGTCAGCCTTTTTAAAAAAAAATCTCAATGGTTTTAGGAAATGGGATTGCTTACTGGTTTATTTTAGCAAATGTTTGTGAGGAGGAAACCTTTTTTTCCTTCCTTTTTTTGCAGATGGAATTGTTTAGTTCTCAGTTTTGAATTTCTGCCCAGTTGAATAAGGTTTGCAGCTTGTTGGAGACAGGAATCTGGAAATTACACGTGATTTCATGTTCTTTGAATTTTTTTTGCAAGGGAGTGCCTCAGTTATGATTGTTGTATGACTTTCCAGTTTAGTCTTTTTGCAGCTTCCTGTTCTTTCAGATCGGTCAATTTGTGTTGGAAAATCTGCTGGCAATCTCTCCCAATCTCTCCAGTTTACCACAGTGTTTGTGCTGGTTATGTAACAGGCCAATAACAATTCAAAAGATATTTTTTCCCCGTTTTTTTTTGTTGTTGTTGTTTTGGGGTTTTTTTTTGTTTTTTTTTTTTTTTTTGTTAATTTAAGAATTAAAAGAAGTGGCTTTGTCTGTTAATTTAATATACAAGGTTTGAGTCTTCTTCAGCAATACGGCTGACAAAATCCTGACCACAGAAACCACATTTTGTGGCTGTGGATCGCTGTAGTACACAGAGTTTGTGATCAGTGTTGGAAGGCTTCCTCTGTGACCAGCTTCTAAAAGTATGTGAATTGTGGATTGTTCTTTCTGAAGGAAAATCCTGAGTGTTCCTGAGTCAGGTTAAGGAACAAGAAATCAAAATGTAGAGATTTTAATCTTCATGCAAAAAGCATCCTGCAATGTCGACAGATAAGGTCTAGAAAACAGTCCTGTTGAAAAAGAGATCAGGATAAATTATCAGAAGGTAAAGGCCGCTGGGATGTCTCATCTGTCAAGAAGTATTCAGTAAAGAAAGCTCAGCTTTGCTGAATTAGTAGAGGACATGGAGATAAGGCTGCCTTCTCACATGATTCTCATGAAAAGAAAGGAGTTCAGTACAAAGATTTACTGTCTCTGTGTGGAACCTTGCAAAAAGCTGTATTAATTGCTTATTATTTAATTACATTTTTAATCCAGATGGGAGACTTACATGGCAAGTTCTTGTTTGTAAGCCTAAACAAAAACAGCTGTTTTCTTTTTCTCGTTTAAAAAAAAATTGTAGTTAATAATTGTCAATCTTACGAACATCTGCTGGAACACTTCATAAAATTGAAGAGGTTGAGGAGAAACAAGGTGGCATTTGATTTTGGAAATGTTTTGTTTTGTACAGTTTCGAGAAAAATAAACTCCAGTGAAGGTAGTTTTTTAAAAAATTAATTCTGTAAGTGAAGCTGGTGAATATATGATCTTTTACGGATTTTTTCTATTTTAGTCCAAGGGAGACCTTTTGAAGTTAAAGAGATGTTTCTGGAGGACATTTTACGAAGCACTGGGTATACAAACAAAGAGATGGTGAAGTACAAAGAAAAGAAGCAGCAAGGTCAGCAGACTTGTTAATTCTAAGGCTTGGCAATGAGAATCATTGAACAAACAATTAACAGGATTATTTTCTGTTGAAATTCCAGAGTCAGGAGATTAAATGAGTGTGATTTAGATGACAGCAAGTATCTTTAAGCTGTCAATATTTACATTATGGAAATAGTTTATGCAATTAAAGAAAAAAGATCACTTTGATTCAGTGGTTGCATTCTGTTTTCACTCAGTTGATGAATGTAATCTTTTTTCTAATTATTATGCTGTAGAGTTATATATAACTGGGGGCTCTGCCCACATGAATGCTAAAGAAGCATAGGATGCTCTGTACCTTTGGGTGCAAATTAAAGTGCAGCTATTAAAGCAGGCATGATTTTGTACATCTTGCACTAAATGGACAAGGTATTCCCTTCAGTAACATTTTTCACTGCTTTCTTCAGGCATGGATGTATTTTTTTAAGTGTTAACACTCTTGAGCTAAACATCATTGGTTTTAAGTTGATTAAGTAGATACTGCTTCAGAAGTTTTCCTGGCAACTGAAAGTAATGATCCCAGTGATTATTTAAAGGAAAAGTAAAAAATGCAAACCCCAAAGCTATAACATTCAATATCCAGTCCTAACTGGGTATTGATCACAGTGCTCATCTCTGATCACTGGGGTCAGAAAAGTTCAGTTAGGACACTGGTGTTTTCTGATGTTTCTTCCACTGGTGTAGAAAAGTAAGTTGTTACATGCAGGGACTGTATCACTTGTCTTCAGAATTCCATTTGTGGAAAAAGATCTGGCCTGAGATTGTGTGGAAGGTGATTACTTAAGGAAGATACTTTGAATGCAGTAGTTTGGAATAATGGAGGTTTGGGGGGTTAAACACCAAAGTGTTGGGTTTTACCTCGTTTTTATAGCCCTGGTGCAGTGCACTTTGGGTACCCTTAAACATGTCATTTCTGTTGGACTGGTAGTAGCATTCTAGACTAAAAAAAGATGTTGAATGGGTAAAACTTGGTAAAACCTGCTGTGACTAACTTTTTTAGTAGAAAACAATGGATAATAAATATGACTCTAAAACTTTCTTGGGGAATACTTCACATTCTAGAAGAGAAACAGAAGAACACTCTTGCTGAGTGGTGTTCAGCTCAAGATAACACTAACAAAGGGACATCTCGGAGACAAAAATCGGTTCCAAGGACAAATGAGGAGTACAAACGGTTGGATGATGGCGGTGACACAGTATTTAATCAACTGGTAAGTTTTTTCTTTAGTCGGAAGAGATGTTACAGGTGTTTATATTTGTGTTGTATTACTAGCCATTTAAAATCTGTTTTCTAAAATTCTGTCGAGTCTTTCAGGACATTAACATATTTTAAAGATTACTTGATGAGGATGAACGGCTCTAGCTGAAGTGTGCTCTTCAGTTCGGGTGGTTGCACACAGCTTTTCCTCAGATCAAATGGCTCGACTGCCATTGTGTTCGTACTTGCGTATGACAAAATCAATGCATGAACTGATACCTGAGTGCTGGGTTCTGTGGCTGCTGGGAAAAATAACCATTGCAATTCTTTGTGGGTAATGTATGAGAATAAAGACAACTCTTGGAAAAGATGAAGCTTTCAATATTGTTTTTTGTCTTCAGACTGAAAAAGATGTGAATTGCCTTGAACCGTGGATAGTAAAAGAAATGGATTCCTGTCTTTCTGACATCTGGTTGCATAAAGATATTGATTCGTTTGCTCAGCTGTTAAATCTTATTTTAACTGAAAATGTCAGTGGTAAGTTTCATGTGTTATTGCATAAGAAAAGAGCAACCTCAGATGTACTTAGATTTTTATGGCTACTTTTATCTCCAGTTTCAAATGGTGTTACCTTTGCATTCTGATGCTGACTGAAAAAATGATAGGGCTAGCAGAAATAATGAGTTGTTTAGTTAGTTGTTGTTTTGAAGTATTGACAGAAGTGTGTTTCTAAAACAGTGTAGAATTCATATGAACTAACTTCAGAGATAAAGTGAGGAAACAAATTCTCTTTGGGCTGGAATTTGAAAGCAGTATTTGTACTATATTTAGATGAAAAAATAACATTTCTACTGGGTTTGCTGGATTTTTTTTTTTTTATTATTTCTCAGTTGATTATAGGCACAGTGAAACTGGTGCGACTGCTCTGATGATTTCTTCAGGGAGAGGCTTTTTGAGTCAAGTAGAACAGTTGATCAGCATGGGAGCAAGTATCCACTGCAAATCATCTAATGGCTGGTAAAAACAGAGAAACCAAAAGATAGATTTATTTGTCAATATAGGAGAGAGGAAGAAAATTCTTTAACATCTAAATTAATTTGCTAGCTTATCACACTGCTGTAAGAACTATAGATTTTGACAGCCTCAACAATTTCTAACTCCTGATAATCACATTGTTTTCTGTAAATTCTAAATTGAATTCTTAATTACATGGTCTTGATTGTGAGCTATAAACTTTGTTTCAGTAGGTCTTGTTTAAGATACTGGTTAGTAGAACAACTGTAATCTACTGAATTGAACCAAAATATTTGGCAATTCCTATTTTCATGGAGTTACACATATCAGAAGATCTTTCTGTTATGTTTCTAAATATATTGTAGCATGTAAAAATATTTGTGGATCTGTAGAAACTCAGGTTTTGTGGTCATGGAGTATGTCTTCATATAAACAGGGAAGTACAGTAAATAATTGTAGTATGGAATGATAAGAATTAGGATTCCAGGGGTCTGATATTTGGTACTAACATTTGAATAACTTGGGGAAGAAATGCAATTTAAAGTTAAAAGGGTGAACTGCATAGTGAGGACAGCTTCTGAAAGACATGAAATAGCCAGATGTTATGCCTGGGGTGTGACTTTTTGAGATGACTTCAAGGATACTGCAAACAGGCAGGTCTGATCTCTGCACCATTTTTAAAGGAATGGCACCTTCTTCCTCCTCACTTCCTTGAGCATGTTTGCTCCTGTGTAAAACTGACATTCTGTTGTGGTAAAGAACTGTAGTCACCTAAAAGTCAGCTGTTAACACCTATTCAAGCACTTTCAAATGGGAAGTTGCAGATCCAGCAATAACAGTACTGATGTCAATACAGAAATGGGTACAAAAGTCTGATGTCAATTGCCTCTCCTGATGTGCTCTTCATATGCATCTTTTGAAGTGAAAAGTCTAATAAAAATACTTGTGCAACTATTTCAGGATGGCTGTGGACTGGGCTAGGCACTTTGGACAGACAGAGGTTGTTCATCTGTTGGAATCCTACAGGTAAGCTGTAACTGTTTTGCAGAATGAGTTGTATATGATATACATAGAGTTGTGATGGGAAATTTGAGATTTGTGTTCTTCTAATCAGAACAGGTTTTAGCTTTTCATGCTCTAAAATCTGGACTTAATAGCAATACCTTTTTTTAAGAATAGGAGTATTTCAAAAAATAAACAGCAAAAAAGTTTGTACTCAATAGCATATTGTTTATGCTTGCACAACTTGCTAATTCTATACTATGTACCATTTTCTTTTCACATGCTTATTTTGGAAACAAATCTGTAATGTGTTTTTATCTATATTTTTTATATGTAATAGGCATATTAAAGAAAATTTGCAGAAGTAATGTGTACACTAGGCCATTCAAGAATGATTCTCTGATTAACTTACAGTTATCATACTTGTGGTAGTGTTTTGTAAAGATTATCTCTACTATAATTTCTTTTAGTGTAGTTTCTGCTAGTGGGAAATTTTTGGAGAAGACGTATCTCTCAAATATTTTTACTTGAACAGATAAACGAGAAGTATCTTTATACTTTGCTTATGGTTGTGTTTCAATGAAGTTGAAGAAAACTAAAGTTAACACTAATAAATAAAGTGGCATCCTTCATTGGGTTAACATTGGAATTGGTAAACAGTAATAGTATGGTGATTCCCTTCTGCTACACTTTAACATCAGAATTCAAGACCAACAGTCTTGAATTGAGTTGGTCTCAATCTAAGTTTGAGTTGATGGCTCAATGCAAACCCGAAGGGGCAGCCTTGATTCTGGTGTATTTTCCTGTTACAGCGCTTCATTTGGATTTGGAAACATGGATGAAAGTTCCAGTTCCCTGGTCCAAAAAAGTGCTAGTGACCTTAGTGCAGAGGACAGAGAGCTACTGACAGCTTACCATCACAGTTTTGATGATGAAAAAGTGGATCTGGATCTGATAATGCACTTACTTCACAGCATCTGTCATAGTTCTGATGCAGGTAGGTAAATACCTAACCAGTGGTTGTGGATTTGACTTCTGATAATTATGCTCTTTTTTCAGCAATCCACAGATGTTAAAACCTTCTGAGTGCTATTCGACATGTATTTGAATTTTCTGTTTAACTTTGCAAACCCACTTCCTTTTTTAGGAGCAATTTTAATATTTCTTCCTGGGCATGATGAGATAGTGAGCCTGAGGGACCGCATTGTTTTGGATGACAAGAGATTTTCTGATAATGCTCACAGGTAAAACCTTTAGTTACTGTGGCTTTTCATTGCTTCTTTTAAGGATCCTTAAAATGTTCCTTTTGTCTTGCATTAGATACCAAGTTTTCGTGCTTCATTCAAGTATGCAGACTTTGGACCAGAAGAAAGTGCTTGAAAGTCCACCTTTTGGCATCCGCAAAATTGCAAGTATTAGAGGACTTTTTCCAATGCCACAATAACCTATTTTGCCATTGCTTTTGCAGTTATTATAGTTTTGGTGGTTTTGGGTTTTTTCTTTGCAGATTCTTTCTACTAATATTGCAGAAACCAGCATAACAGTCAATGATGTGGTGTTTGTCATTGACTCAGGCAAGGTGAAAGAGGTAGGACTGCCTTAAATTTTCCTAGTGTGATTCTAAAACACACAGTGTATAAATTTTGGAGAACTTTTTTTTTTTTTTATTACTTTACAGTAAAGTGAGAAAAAGCTTTTACTAGCTGAGAGCTAGTGCCTGTCAGGCAACAGTCCTTTCTGAAAGGCTTCAACATGAATTTGTTTTAAGACAAATACTGTAAGCTATCCGTCTAAAAAACCTTGAAAATCTTGAATTTCAAAACTTGTGGAGCATTAAGATACTAGAAAGGAGATACCCTCATTAATTCACTTGAAATTGAGAAGGTACCTTTGTCTCAGAAGCTGCTGTATATATTACTATTTCATACTTTTTAGAAAACTCCTGTTGGTAATCTAACTAACTAGTAACTTGTATTTCATGTACCCTATTGAGTTTTCAGTTTGTATTCCTTTCTTTGTTTTTCTAGAAGTCTTTCGATGCACTGAGTTGTGCTACAGTGCTAAAAATGGGGTGGATTTCAAAAGCCAGTGCTATCCAGAGAAAAGGCAGGTAATAAATGCCTCATAGTGGTTCCCATTTTGCAGATATGCACAGTCCTTTCTGTTTAGAATAAACCACACAACATAGTAATTGTTTCTGGCCTATTCCGGTGTTGTGTTGCATAGAGGCCAACACTGGTTCTCTGCAGACGAGTAGGCGTCAGCATGTATTTCCTTGGAATAATCTCCCAAGTTGTAGAAAAGTGATGCTCAGGCATTTCCCAAAGGTCTGGGTTGTTTTCCCCCCATTAATTTGTTCTCCTTCCTCTTTCTCCCACGTAGCACCCGCAGTCACAATGTTTTCACATCATGTCTATGGGCAGAGGACTGCCTATTTCACTTTCTCCAAGCTATCCATGACTTAACAGGCCATGATTATATTCTTCCCAGCACTGTGGGGGAGGGCTCAGAAGTTTATGTAGCAACAAATGCCTGTTTAATCAATCATATTGGCATTAAGCTGCATGTATGCACATAGATGTATATGACTGAGAGAATTTGCTCATTCCTCCCTCATTCACTCACAAGTTACTTCATCTTTATTCTACCTTTTACTCCAAGGATAACTTCTGTTTAGGGGATGTGAGGGGAAGCAAGAAAGTTTGCAACTGGTTCCTTACAACAAAGGATGATTGAGATTTGGACTGGTCTTAGGTTAGCAAAAAACCCACAGCACTTTACATTAGAAAAGCCTTGTTTTTCTTTCTCCAGATTTCTCAGTGTTGGGTTAAAATTACAGTAAAAAATTGCCACACTCTCAAAAATAATTAATGATTAGGAAATTCTCATGTTGCATGTGACCTAACAACACTTTCTTCATGGTAGTGCCTCTTCTTTTCCATTCTGAGTTTCTGTGTCTGTTTGTTGGCTTTTGGTTTTGTTTTTAGAAAGAAATCCTCATTTTCACAACTTCCCATATTTTATTTTCAAGGGCTGGGCGCTGTCAGCCTGGGGTCTGCTTTCATCTCTTCAGCAGGCTCCGATTTCAGAATATGTTGGAATTTCAATCTCCAGAACTTCTAAGACTGCCGCTTCAGGTGCATGTTCAGTTAGAAACTATAACTTTAAAAAATACAATGTCCTCAAACCATACTACTAATTGCAACAAATCATGTGTTTGGCGGCTGCTTCCAAATCTTGGTAATCTTTTTTTGTTCTGCCTTTTACCTTGCAGGAGATCTGTTTGTACACAAAAATTCTGGCTCCAATTAATTGTCCAATTGTAGACTTTCTTATGAAAGCTCCTGATCCTCCGCCTGCTGTAACTGTGAGAAATGCTATGCATATGCTTAAGGTCAGAAAAGGAATAGGTTTAGATGGTAATTGTGTTTGATCCCAAATTTGTGGTGTAGCAGTTTACTGACTTCAGTTTGTACTGAAGCTGTTTTTAATTACTTAAGGATGTTTTGAAGTTTTGCTTGTTGTCTGTTTTCATTTTGTGTGTGGGGATGTGTTTTTCCATGTCAAGGGAAGAGAGTGCTTCAAAGTCTTGTCTCTGTTAATAGTCTGACTTGCTTCTTCAGTGTTTGGAAACAAGTCTAGTTAAAGTCCATTATTCACATCCTTTTTGCTTTCACTGTAAATTGATTTTGTCCACTGTACCCATCCTCCTCTCCTTTATTTGTTTGTTTGTTTGTTTATGAACAGACCATAGATGCCCTGGACCCTTGGGAAGATCTCACTGAGCTTGGTTATCAGCTGACTGAATTACCTGTAGAGCCACACCTCGGTAAAATGGTGTTGTATGCTGTAGTTCTGAAGTGCCTGGATCCTGTTCTGACCATTGCCTGTGCTCTTGCCTGCCAAGACCCTTTTGTGCTGCCCACGCTGGCCTCCCAAAAGCGTGCAGCCGTGCTGTGCAGGAAGCGTTTTGCTGCCGGGACATTCAGTGACCACATGGCCCTGCTCAGGGCTTTCCAGGTAGTCTTTCATTTCAGAGAGTACTAATCACAGCACATCACCCAAGCAAAATGCAGATGTACCAGTTGGATGTAGAGTGGCGGACTGTGATTAAGTCCTCAGAGAAGACTTTCTTTTTGCCTAGTGCCTTTCCTGTGTATTGGACTCATAAATTTGTGAGGGAACCCTTTTTGTAGTATGTTTTGTTTCAAACCCTAGAAAATTTTGAATGTTTCAACAATGTGCCTCTTTGCATCCTACTACACTGAACTTTGAATCATGATCTTAATGTAATGATCTTTATTTATTGTTTTAATTTGACATAATCATCACTGGAGTGAGCACATAAAGAGAATCTAATTGTTGAACAGAAAAAATAATCTGGTTTGATACATTAACTTTTAGAGTGGGTTTTGCATTCATTTTATTGACATAAATGTAATCTTTAAAAAAACACCTGCAGTTTTTAGTTTAAGTCCTTCAAATTAATAGGCAAATGTAAAAACATTTTCAGGCATGGCAGAAGGCACGCAGTGATGGCTGGGAGAGAGCCTTCTGTGAAAAGAACTTTCTGTCCCGAGCCACAATGGAAATCATTGCAGGAATGAGAACACAGGTGCTTGGCCAGCTTAGAGCCTCAGGTAGAGAAGTTGGAAACAATTTTAACGTTGGTTTAAAGTCAAGCATATAGAAATTGTAACAAAAATCATGTTCACTGGTGTAATTTTCCTTAATTTGAAATACACTGTCATGCACACATTCATGCAGGGTATGGTGCAGATGAGGAATTGTGGCTGATCAAACTGAAAGCACCTTCATCTCCACATGCCACTGCGTTTCATGTTTTAATGAATTATTCCCATAGGAAATGTCTTTATATTGTAGAAAATAGTGGTATTCTGTGTCAGTATGAAACCCCTTATCAGGAAGGATTTCAGTGTAATGGTTTCTTCTTGGTGCTGTTAAGGTTGGCAGTGGTGAAAAATGCAACAAAGAAGTCATTTATTTCACCTTTTGTTTCTGACTCCTTTTGAGAGCCAAACACAAGGTAACATGGCACTGTTTTGTCTCTTTCATTTGTCAGGTTTTGTGAGAGCCAGAGGAGGAGCTGATATTAGAGATGTTAATACTAACTCTGAGAACTGGGCTGTAATTAAAGGTGCCTTAGTGGCTGGGATGTATCCCAATCTTGTGCATGTAGACAGAGACAGCCTGGTGTTGACGGAACCAAAGGAGAAGAAAGTGCGATTTCATCCTACCTCTGTTCTTGGTCAGTCTCAATATAAAAAGGTAAAGACACTTTGAATTCATAGTTCAAAAAAAAGGGCACTAAAATCTGTCACGTGTTTTAGAAATGTCTTTTCCTATTTGTCAGTACTTCAAAAGCAGTATAGGCATTTAACACTACAGCTTTAGAAAATACTGTTCTACCCAGCTGATAGAATTGGAGTTGATTCATTTTTCTGTCGTTTCAGTTAGTCCTTTCTCTAGATGGAAAAGGCAAAAAGGCAAAAAAACTGCCCTGCTATAAAATTGTTTTAAAGATATAATGATCCCTATTCTTAAAAGCAAGTTTTTCTCTGAAACTCATTTTTAACATTTCTTTTTAAAACAACATATTTTGTTTTACCATGGTAGGATAATTGATGAATCTGGTTGAATTCTCACACTTTTTTATGTGCATGTGCGGCTTTCGGGGGGTTCTCGCTGCTGTCCCCCGTCCCTCCCCGGCCCCCCGGGACCCTCCGGCTAGCTGTCCCCTCTCGGGGCCGGGGTTTTCCGCGGTCCCGCTGCCCTGGGCTCACCAGGCAGGGCTGGGTTAGCACGGTCCGAGCGGCAGCGTTGCCTCAGTCGCCGCTAGGATTCGAGATAAAGAGACCAAGAGAGACCAATGGTATGCTTGTCCAGAGAGGTTGTATTGCCTGAACGGTTGCAGGGACCAAAGACACTGGGCTATTGCCCAGATACAGTTTTATACAGCAGAATTAAGAGTTAAGGTCTAAACAATAGAGACAGTTTTCATCTTAGGCACATCAGAACCGCCCCAGGGGCCAGGTCCAATGGGAACTGCTCAGGGGTGGGGAGAAAGGGGGTTTAGAGAGGAATGCTGAAGCAGGACTTTCCTGAAACAATGGAGCATACATAAATGTATCTTTTCCCTCAGTTTCTCATTTCCAGGGCCTTTCTAAAACAATGGGGCATACATAAATGTATCTTTTTCCTCTGTTTACCATTCCCAAGGCCTTTCTAAAACCTTCCTCCACACTACCATGCCAGCATGATAGCAACATGCATGTATATTTTTATATGTATATAATTGTACATGTATTTAATTCTCAAAATACAGAATCATAGAATGGTTTGTGTTGGAAGGGACCTTAAAGCTTATCTCATTCCAGCCCCTGCCATGGGCAGGGACACCTTCCACTAGTCCAGGTTGCTCAGAGCTCCACCCAGCCTGGCCTTGGGCACTGCCAGGTTGAGGCACCCACAGTGTCCCCGGATAAAATGAGAAATACGTTCAAATTTACATTAATTACAGGTAGAGGGTACAATAGCCTGGTTTTACCTGCTCTTCCACAGATTGCCCCAGCAAATGGACAAGCTGCAGCCATCCAGGCCCTCCCCACAGACTGGCTTATATATGATGAAATGACGAGAGCTCACAAGACAGCAAACATCAGGTGCTGCTCTGTTGTGACACCTGTCACCGTGGCCCTCTTCTGTGGACCAGCCAGACTGCAAAGTAATGCCTTGCAGGCATCTTCATCCTTTCAAGGTACACTGGAGTCTGGATTTGGGATGTTTCCATTGGTATACATCAGCGTGTGACATGCAGAGCTTATTTTTCAGTAATATTTAATACATATATTGGCTGATTCTGGAAACAGCGCTGTTATAATTCCTGTAGCTATTCAGGAAGAGTTTGTTGGTTCTGTAACAAATCTCTCCATTTTGGGATTCCTTACATATTCAAGTCCATAAATTACACAGTCGTAGGGTCTCAGAAACTGCAGTATAGTTTGTAAGGAAAGAATGCAGCCACAATATCTAATGAGAACTGTAGTATTGGTACTGAGAAGTGTAGTATGCATGTTCTCTTTCTGCAGACTACTTTATTTGAATCATTGAACCAGATTATTCAAACAGAATAATTTAGAAACAATCAGTATGGCAAACAAGTCATGTTGCTTCTAGCTAACACATACATTTTCAAGATATGTTCTACTGATAATTTTTAATTTCAGTTAACTGTACTATTAACTGTAAGTAATAGAGAATATATTTACATTTCCTTCTTTTTTTCTAATTTAAATTGAGTCCTGTTGGAATGGAAGCAAAAATAACTGCTTCTAGTTGTCATAGTTTGAATCAAACTAAAAGTCCAACTTATTTCTAAAGCTTTCCTGTCTTGCTTTTAAACTGTGAACCTTAGAGTAGTACTCATGCTGACTGAATTGCACTTAAGAAAAATAAAGAATCCTAATTAATAGCCATACATATTTTTTTTTTCTTACTGGGTCTTTAAATCTGCTGTTTTACTAGGAAATAGAGGCATGTGTGATTTTGCCAACAGCTTTAGGCAAAAGTTGTATAGTGGCCTGTGAAAACTGGTGAAGGTACATGAGTTGGGTCACATCATATCAATCCACGTTTTTACATAGTAGGACCTTCAGCAGGTCTGGCTACTTGATTGCTGCTATCTGGAGCAAAGACTTTGCAGTGTATTTGCAGAAAAGAAGAGGTAGTTTTACAAATGTTTACATTTAAAGTCAATTTTAGAAGGAAAAATATTGCTGGTAATACAGTAGTATGCGGGTTTTTGTATAGAAATAATAGTAGAAAAAATATGGAAATTCTGATGAACCTTTTGTCTTTAATTCAGGGGGAGGGGTATCTAATGATAGCAGCGACAGTGAGATGGAGGACAGGACGTCTGCTGATCTGGCACTGCTGAAGCTGGATGAATGGCTCCATCTTAAACTGGACCCTGAAGTAAGAAATTACTCCTGGGTTTGCTTCATGTAGAGGAATTGTAAAAAGATGTGAAAAGGTTTTTGTAACATTTGAGTAGCCAAGAATTTTCTCCAAGAATGTCATGGTCCATTTGGGTCTCTCGAACTAGGTACTCTGTGATTTAACCTTTACTTCACAAGCTCATTAAGAATTAAACGGCTTCAATCCCCTTTGGCACAGAGTTGTCTGTTGCATGAATTTGTGTATTCAAAATCCAAGTTGCAGTGTTTGATCACCCATACCTTTCTCTTCTTTTACCTGTCAGCAGAAAGAAAGAGAATAGTCACCTAAGTCAACAGTGAGAGTGCTCATCCCTCTTCCTCCATATTGGTGTGGGTGTCCTGTCTCTCACAAAAGGGAGCAGGAAAGCCTCAGCAATCCAGATGCTGTTGGGTCTGTTTCAAAAACTTTCTGGGTAATATGATGTTTTATATCTGAGCTTGGCAGTTTTGTCCCTTTCCACAAGTCAGCAGATTCTGAAGAGACTGGCAGACAAAAAATGATGACTGCAAGGGACAGCAAGCTGCAGGTGACAGTGACAGCATAAGGGCCCTTCTGCTCCTTCTGGCCTCCTGTCCTGCCTGCATGGTGCTCCATCAGGCCATAGCACAAGCTGGGATAAGCTAAAATCTGGACAGGAGCTGAGAGAACAGTCACATTGGCATATTGTGTTCTTCTTTCTCTGAGAGGATAACCAAAATCAGATCAAAAAAGGAGCACTTGAAGCTGAAGTTGCTGAGAGAAAGTTGCTGTCAGATTTTGGAAGGATAAATTTCAAATCCTCTTTGAAATAGAAGTCTTTATGTTCTTGAGGAGCTGTGGCTGCAGTTTATGGGTCATGAAACACACAACTTTACCAACTCTAATAATAATACTGTCTCTCCTAGTCATGTCCAGAAGAGTGATTTTTAAAAATTTATCGTAATGGAAGCGTTTCTGGTAGCAGAATTAGACAGTAGTCTTCTGAATTTAGTCATCACATTTGACCAGGTGTCGATGTAAGAAAAATATCACTTAGAGCTCTTTTCCATCAACTATACTGAAGAGTGCATGAGTAGAGACTGATTTGAGAGGAAGGGCATAAAGCATGAAAGGATTGAGTTTTCTTGAAAGATAAGAAGGAAAAAAAAAGTCTGTGGAATTACAATACAAAGCTAAGTTTAGTACAGAGCTAAATGAAATGTTTCCAAAATGACCTTGTACCCAGGGAAAAGAAAGCAAATTAACATCATAGTTTAAATATGGATTATTCCCCTTCCCCAAGACCTTAGTCTTGCCTTCAATCCTGGGCTCTGTTTATATTGGAATGCCAGGTGTTGCTTGATAGGGAAAAGACAAGGTTCTCTTACCTGTGTGATCTAATTTTCATCAGTATTTAACAGAATTGGAATTCATTGCAGGCTGCTGGTATGCTGCTGCAGCTCAGGCAGAAGTGGCACAGCTTGTTTCTGCGTCGTATGCGAGCTCCTTCTAAGCTGTGGTCTCAGGTTGATGAAACAACTGTAAGAGCAATTACAGCTGTTCTGAGTGCTGAAGAACAGTCTGCAGGCCTGCAGCAGCCTTCAGGAATTGGCCAGAGACCAAGGCCTGTGACTTGTGAAGAACTTCCTTTGGCATCTACATGGAAGTCAACCAGCAGCAGAAAAAGCTCAACAGAAACAGAATTGTCTGACTCCTCTCATGCTGAAAAGTAAGATGCTGAGGTCTTCTGCTTACTGTAGGTTGCAGTTTATGTATACAAGTATCACTTAAGTTTCTGCTAGTAATAGGTGAAAACAGTGGAAGTACATTTGGAAGGTGTTATACTGTTGTATGCTGCATTGTAATCCCAAAGAGAAGTATTTCATACCTGGGGCTGCTGTTTGAGAGAGCAGTCAGGAATATTGTCCATGAATTGTGATGTTTGAGAAGTAGCAGAAGAAGTTTAACAGTAGCATTAAAAAGCAATGAATGGTCAGTATGAGTTTTTAGTTAGGTTTAATAGATGTTGTAGTTGCTGTAATACATGTGGTCATGCTGTAGGTGGACAGGTCGATGTAAATTATTCAGTGACTGCTTGTGAAACTCAAGGTATGTCCTTTGTAGGGTTTCAGTGAAATCTTCTTCTCCTGCACTCCACCAGCCAAAGAAGTACAAAGAAAAAGACATTTTGCTCTCCGGACAATCCTCAGATGACAGATCAGCTCAGTCCTCAGTAAAACCTGCAGAAAGCAGTAGCTATTCCAGCCCCTGTGCTACTCCTTCTTCTCCAGTGTCTGGAAAGGTAGAGTTCTCTAACATACTACCCTGCTCTTCCAAAATAATAGAATTTCTTGCTGATATCATTCTGCAGTTAGGTATTTTACTGATAAATTAGGAATCTAACGTAGCTTTTCATTTGTAACACTGCATAATACTTCCTTCTGGAATTTAAAAATCTAGACTAAATATCCTTGTTTCACTAGTTTAATACAGCAAAAATAATTTATGGACTGCTGAGGTAAAGCTATCCAAAGTAGAAAAAATGAGATTATAAAAAAAATCCCAAACTTGTTCTAATAAACGTGTAAGTTTTTTTCAACTAAATGAGTATATTATATACATACTTCTGAAGTTTTTGGATTCTGCCTTTTTCTGCATTCATAATAGATTTTCAGTATCAATACTGATTCTGTCTTACCTGCCTTACTATGACTGATTTTTGTGATGGTTATTTTAACAAAGCACACATTTTTAATGAGATTACTGTGATAGTTGTCCCTATATACTTGAATAGTAGACTGCAGTAACACGAAGGAGATCATTCAGAGGAAACTTCATGGACTCATTAGAGGATGTAGTAATTCCTCTTGAATCTTTCAGCTTTTAAATTAAGACAGTGTAAAAGGAAGAAAACATGTTTCCCGAATATAGAAATGCGAGTAGTGTGCTGTAGGCTACACTCTAGGATGATGAATTTTGGTGTCATCTCAAGGTCTGTCAAACTTTAACCAATTCTAATTAATCACTAGGCTTTTTAATCCTATTCTGCTCTACTTGTTTCCTGCCCCTCATGGATGAATTACTGTGGAAGGGGCTAACAGCAGGCCTGTTAGCTAAAGGAGCAAAAAGAAGCTGAGAGGCAAGAAGCTGATCAAGAGCTCTCTCCAAGGCTGCTACCAAGGAGGCTGAGAGAAGAACTGGAGAAAGATAAGGAGAGAACTGCAGCTGGATAAAGCATTTTCAGAAAGTTAACTAAAGTCACTGTTACTGTTCACCAGTGGTGTTATGTTGATGTTTTGTGGCCAACAGTTGGGGTAGAAGAAGTATAAACAATTAGAAAGTTTATAAAAGGTCATGTTCGATAATAAAGAGTTGCCATCTGAGACCGCCTGTGGTCTGTGCTTTGTGTGGCGACCGCCTCACGATGCAGTGTATATACCAGTGACAGCTGGTGCCCACCGCGTGGAGCAGCAGCCTGAGCAGCGTGGTCGGTCTGGAGCCACGCGGGGTCCCAGCGACTGGCAGCCCTGACCCGCTGGGGAGTGGCGGGGGAGGCGGCGCTGGTGCAGCTGAGAGTGGCGGGTGGAAGCCACAGGCAAGTCCTGACCTGATTTTCTCCTATCAACACACCTGGAAGCAGGTGAGGCAACAACTAGTGATAATGGGAGATAAATCTAAAGAGGAAGAGACTGTTTTGGCTACATAGAAAGCTTTGTTAAGAAATAAGGGAATTACTACTTCAGACTATGCCCTTTGTAGTATATTGCTGTGGGCTAGATCATAGGATTTTGCTACTGATCCTGACACAGCATTTAGTGTTAAAGGTTGGAAAAAAAGTCAGGAACAAGCTGTGGGAAGTCACCTGAGCGGGAGATAAAACTATTGTCAATCTAGTTGTTACTTGGAGATCGCCTTTTGAGGCATTAAAGGAATGGAAAACAGCGGGAACAAGCAGAGTACAAGGTGGATGAAGATTTGGGGTTGATAAAGGAGTCTGATGGGAGGGATGAGTCAGATGGGGCCTCTGATGGGGAACTTGTTGCATACATCCTTGAAGAAAGTGCAGGTGCCCATGGAAGTTACCAGGCAGGCTACCAAAGCTTCCAGGAAAGTTGCCAGAGCTTCTGGGCTGGATGCTGAAGCTTTTGGGAAAGCTGCTAAGGCTTCTGGGCAGACTGACAGAGTATCTCCTTCTCAGACTCCTAAGCCTCTTTATCTCACCTGCACAGCAGCTTTCAGCGGTGCCTCTATACACTGCACCACTGCGCCAGTTAGCGGAAATGTCTTTGGCAGAGAGACAAACCCAGCTGTCTGCCCCCTGCTCCCCTCTGACGCTGTTGAGGCAGGATGGGAATGAACAGACTTTGTTCAGAAGGCTGAGACTATAACTGATTTATTTCAAAATACATCACTCTTTTATACAGAGCTTTGTGCAGACCAACTCTATTGGTCCTGAAGTGAAAACATGTCACCCTATTGGTGTGCAGTGGATGACGTACAGTAGTAAAACCTAATTATAAACAATGTGAACAAGAGAGATAAAGAACTTACATTCTTTCTCAACACTTTCTCAAGCTTCTACCTGGTTAGAAATTTATGGTTTTTCTTTGAATCTAAGACCTACACCCCTCCACTCTAGCCCAGCCATTTGCCCCCCGCCCCCCTCTGAGCTGCATGAACAGTTTGCAAGGTCGTATCCTCCACTGCTGGACAGTGACAGCAAATCAAGTGAAGAGTCACCCGCAGTAACACCTGAGGTGGGGCAGGGAACTGTTGGCAGTTCAGCTTCTAAGAGATCTAGCCCTACTGCCCCATGGACTTTGCCTCTGTGTCAAGTAACTGTGCTTCCATGACAGCCTCAGAAGTTTTGGGAATTTCTTAGGAAGAAAGCAGCTGAATAAAAAAATTGGGACCTAATAGAAAGATTTGGTGCCCCAAAAGTACCTCAGGAGGAGAGTGTTAAGGCAAATGTTGCCTGTGATAATCCTATGGCTTTTCCAGTTTTTAATGCAGTTCCTGGAATAGGGCAGGATGACAGTCATCATGTCTTTGCCTGGAAGGTTGTGCAAGATCTCCAATTGAAAGTGGCTCAGTTTGGTATTAATTCCTCAGAGGTAATGCAATTAATACATGTAATTAATGCAGTATGCTTGTACCTTATGATATCATGCATTTTGCTACAGTTTTATTCCAAACAGTACAGTATGGTGTGTTTCAAGAAACTCGGAGGTGAGTGGCTGAGCTCACAGCTTTAACAAATATGCAGCTGCCTCAACACGACTCGTCATGCTGTGGGTGTTGATGCCTTATTGGGCACTGGGCCTTTTGCTAACCCAGATTTGCAGGCAAGGTGGGATCCTTCAATTTTGACACAAGCTCGGCAAATAGGCATGAGTGCTTTAATTAAAACAATGGAAATGGCAGCTCCAAAACAGAGATATGTTACTATACAACAAGGGATGAGAGAACCATTTTTGCAGTTTGTGGAAAAGCTTGCTGCAGCTATTGAAAAACAGGTAGATAATGAACCTTTGTGACATAGATTGTGTATAGAATTGGTGAAAGAAAGTGCAAACCCAGACTGCAGAACGATTATTGACACCTTACCTGGGGAGCCCACATTGCCTGAAATGGTTACTGCTTGCTCAAAAGATGGTTCAGTAGAGCACAAAATGGCAGCTCTTGCTGCAGTTCTAAGACCACCACCGAAATGCTGTAATTGTGGACAGCAAGGGCATGTAAGGGCACAGTGTAATACCCAGAAAATAACATCTAAGTCAAATGCAAGCAGCAATGTTATGTGCAATCATTGTGCTAAATTTGGGCACTGTGCACGAGTAAGTATCATGCAAATGGTCAGCTGTTGCAGGGAAATGGGAAGAAGAACACGAAGGGGTGTGTGGGGACACAAATAACCTGACGACCATTAACAGCAATTATGGGCCTTCCCAGCACTGTAAAGCTACCCATTTGCAAACAGTATTCAGGAGCAACAAGTGGGTCCACAGGGATTGATGTACCCACCACCGACACAGTAACTATTTTGACAAAAGAAATCTGCAAAGTGCCCCATGACACCTATGGCCCAATAGGACGTGGATTGAGTGCATTTCTGATAGGGATATCAAGTAGTACACTTAAAGGTATTCATGTGCATTTAGGACTTATTGATGTTGATTATTTAGGACAGAGTCATGCTATGATATGAATTGATGAGTGCCCTATTACTATTCAGAAAGGAACTTGCATCACTCAGCTTGTAGCCTTTGTGAGTTTTGTTCCCAATACGGTAAGTACCTCAAGTGTTCCGGACTGAGAAAGTAACGGAGAACCATCCAGAAAAGACATGCATCCTCACAGCCAGTGGATATCATCCAGGGACCGTATCGGTAACAGGTTTGATTGACACTGGAGCAGATGCTACAATACTCTCGTGACTGCGTTGGCCTCAATTGTGACCTCTCACTCGTGCAAGTTTTGGACTGATGGGGTTGGGTGGTTCTACAACAGGTGGCTTGTCAGCCATTGTAATTCATGTGAAACATCCCGATGGCCAACAAGCTAACATCAGACCCTCAGAATTACTGGGATTTTTAATTACTATTATTACAGAATTGCTATGGATTTTTAATAGGAGCCACTGTGATGCAGGGTGGTGAATGTCCAGTTGTAGCCTTGACATGGTTAACAGATAAACCTGTCTGGGTTGATCAGTGGCCCCTTACTACTGAAACGCTTACTGCCCTGCAAGAATTAGTCACAGAACAATTGCAAGTGGATCATATTGAAGAATCATTCGCCCCCTTGAATACCCCTTGTAATAAAAAAGAAATCAGGAAAATGGAGACTTTTACATGATTTACAGCACATAAATGCTGTAATGGCAACAATGGGAGCTTTACAACCAGGCTTTCCTACACTGACAAAACCTGGCTAAAAGATGCATTGAATCAGATATATATCACTAATACTTTCTGAAAGACTAAATATGGTCTGCAATAATTCTAAAGTTCATCAGCTGCTTACATTATTCTTAAAATGTAAAATTGTACTGCTCTCAAAAGTAAGAACCTTCCTCAAACTCCTAAGTAAAAGGTTGTTTGAAACGTATTCTTTCAAACAAGAAGTGTTTCTCAAATATTTTACAAAACCTAGTGAAAATATTATTTTCTTGCAAAATTTCACATTCCTGTACAGACCCAAGCCAATTGTGCTTAAGCAATCATAATTACTCATACTATTACTGTGTTCTTCTACGCTACAAAGTACATATTATTTAATGTCAGTAACTTCATTTTATAAGCTAAATTAATAGTTTAAGACTTTCCATTAGGAATCAAAGTGTATCTGACAGTATTTCGGAGATTAAAATGTGTGAAAATACCACAAATACATAAAATTGCAGTCCTATACAGCATGTGAACATAGTAAAATACAATGATCATGACAGTTACATTTTTCCATTCTAATCTTTTTCTGAAGCTTTGCATGTGTACCAGGTAACTGGGCTGGGCTTGGTGTATCGCTGTAGAGCCCCAGGAGCTCTGCTCCCACTCAGCTGAATGTTAGCACATGGGCACCAGCCCTGGGCAGGAGCCAGTACAGGGCCCCTCCTGCAGGAGAAAGGATCAGGCCCTGCTCTGTAACTTTCATTTTGGCCACTTCTGTGAACAGGTAAGAAAGGTCAAAATGAAACTTTTCCCAGCTATTTCCGTCTGCTTTATCTTTTTAGGTGCCAGAACTCTGGGTCACAGATGGCCTGGGTGTGTGCTGAGCAGTGCAGTCCCCATGAAGTCCTTGGTTTCCCCACAAGTTGCCATGCCTTGTTCCCAGGTGTGCCCAGCTCTGACAGGAGCAAGAGTCTGCAGCGCCGTGCCCTGCTCAGCCAGGGCTGTCTGGCACAGAGCAGCAGCAGCGCCAGCACCTTTCAATCCACTCCTTCCTTATCTTCTCCTGGGACACAGAAGCCTCTGGAAATCAGCACCACCAGTCTTCTTCCCAGCTCGGAGCAGCTCCTACTGGCAGGCAGATGCTGCCAGTTTGACTGCTTCCAAAGGGGAATAAAGGCCGAGATGTACATGCTCAGGAGCCCTGGGCATATCCAATAAATGTGCAAACATGTGGGAGATTTGTCAGGAATTGTTTCAGCTGTTATGCCAACAGTGCCTTCTCTCCTGGTTCTGTGTGTTATAGATGAGTCATGTAACAGTTGGCTCTCAGTGTTAAGAGGTAGATATTATGGGGATGTAAAAATGTATAGTGATGTTATTGTAATACATCCTCCCAGAGTCCTATTTCCCCTGCCCCTTGCAATAGCCTTGGTAGTCAGGGCTTGTGACCAGGAGGTGTGGGTGGCGTAGCAACACCTGACCTCCAATAAGAATGTAAGAAAGGAATCTCCACCAGTGGATGGCAAAACTTTGACAAAACTTTGGAGGGGTTAAGGGTATAAAAGGCAGAGCATCCATTCTATAGATGTGCTGCTTGTAATGGTCAGAGACTCCCAGTGCTGCAAATTTTCCTTATTCAGTCCTTTGTTAAGATTTAATAAACATTTAAATTTTTTAAAAGTAAGCGTTGTTTCTCAGAAGTGCAATGCTTTGGGCCATTTTCTTGGTCTGGTTTCCTTTGCTTGGGTCCCATCTGAGTGCTCAGTTGGGGTACAGGCTATAGGTGTTTGGTGCACTCCTGGAGTTACTCTTGGATTCCTTGAACAACAGGGTTTGGCCACAAAGTGAATTTGTGCTGCTTTGTGACAGAGAAGAACTTCCCCGGTTATTTTGCGTTTGCTGTACGGAAGGGTGGTTATTGCTCTGCATAAATTCACAGGCCAATATAGAGTGCTTGCACTGTGATGTCAGGGCATGGTTGCCATGTGGTCATGGTGACAGCAGAAGGTTGTCTTGGTGCACGGAAGGCCTCAGTGTCAGAGCAACCCTAGGGCTTGCTCAGTGCAGGAGCATCCTCCTGGTTGAGGTGCTTGTCAGTGAGAGCTGCCCACTGACAAGAGCCTTGTTTTTTCTAGTGTTGGACAAATCTGCACAGCAGTGCTACAATGATTGAGCAACTTGCTGCTGCAGCTTTCACAGCTTATGGCGTTGTTTATTCTGGCTATTACCTCACTAACCTGGCACGTAAGTAGAGGTTTTCCCTGGGTGTACCCGAACCTGGCTTCTGTATGTCTTCCTGCTCTTTGTTAGTGCCTGAGTTATTTTAAAACAGAAAGAACACTAGGGTGCCACTGGTTTGGTAAAGCTCCTGTCAAGGCATCCAGGTACAAGGGGATTTCTGCAGCCACAGGGGCAGCATTTGCAAGGGAACCTGCAGGGGTTCTTTTCCCTCCACGGGAGAGTCTGAGGCAGCAGAGTCTGTCTTTTCCTCAGTTTGCTGGGACATGCAAGACAGCTTTGAAAATGTAAACTGGAGACCTTCTTGGAAGGCCTTCTAACAACTGTGCAGTATTTCCCAGAATTCAGGGAAAGCTTCTTTCTTTCTACATTTTGTCATGAAAGGATTTGACTGTCTAACTTGAGCCTTGACTGAGTGTTAAATAGTGATTCCCTTTGCAAGGAAGAGCAAACTCCAAAGCAGTGAGTGTCTGCTCCTGGAACTTGGAGCTGCTGCTGTGTTGTGTCACAATAGAGCCTGCCCCATCAGAGTGGAATTTTGGAAAAGCTTTTCTGGGCAACTGTTTCCAGCAAGTTAATGAGAAGTTGTGCATGCATCTGATTAAAAAAAACCCTAGGTACCAGAAGGAGAGGATTTTTAAAAGAGGTGTTATGTGTTTGGTAGAACAGGAGCATTGAGTGTTAGAGAACAATTTGCATTTTCTTCATCATGTTTGTGTTCATTTAATGGCTAAACAGGCCAAAGGGTAGGCATGCCCAAGAATATTATCTGGATCTCTTGCTGGTTGTATGAATGAAATGTGTCTGCTGAAGGGATGTTGTGAAAGGGAAAACTCTCTGTTTGTGGTGCTTGTTCTGTGGGTTTCACCAGCCCAGACAATTTTCTCACAGCATCTGGTTCATTTTCCCTTGCCTACTACAGGTCACCTGAAGCATGTATTCAGCGGTGCTGGTCCTAAGGTGAGTAAGAAAGGAACATTTCATGTTTGTGCTGTTTGGCAATTGCAGAGTAAGCTGTGTGCTTAGCCAGAACCAGTAGGCTGTAGAGGGCCAGGCATGCAGGCTGAAAGAAAATCCATTTTCAGGCATTCCACAACAAATACAAAGGCATAGCTGGATATTTCCTAATTTCCAACTCAGAGCCTTGAAGACCTACAAACTCAGTTTTGCAGAGAGTTGAATAAGCCCATTTTAATGAAGTCACAGCAACTTAGATTCCTATCCTTATAAAACTTCATGATACTTCCTTAGAAGATGTGGTTGTAGAATTAGAAGGACAATTTAATGCGGTATTTGCAGTCAAACGGGCAATTTTGTGGCTGGGCAGCTGCGTGGGCCAAAGGAGCCCAGGGTGCCGGTCAAGAGCAGCTGAAGGTGGCCAGCGCCTGGCCAGGTAGCCAAGAAGGCCAAGGCCATCCTGGCCTGTGTCAGCAGCAGTGGGGCAGCAGGAGCAGGGCAGTGACCGTCCCCCTGGGCTGGGCAGCGCTGCGGCCAGAGCTGGGAGTGTGTGTCCACTTTCTGCCCGGTCGGTCTGCATCTCACAAAACAGGATGGGACCCGGACTGGTTGCAGACTTAGCATTTATTATGTCTGTATCCTCCAAGCAAAAAGCCAGAGACACAGAGAAATGAACATCCATGCAAATCTAGATCAAAGGCAAGATGGCAGTTGATGCAAAGCCTTTTTCTACATATTCTTTGAACCTATAACATAAAAGAAAAGGTGCAGAGTCATTATACCCTAACCAATAAGAAAAGGACCCATGTGGGTTTAACATTACCAGAAGGACTTCTATGAACCTCAAACGATATAGAGTAATTCATTATATAAGACTGAAACTTTTTCTATTTTTGCAAAGCATATATCTAGGACTTTTGACATCTCAAACTATCACTAAGTTCTTGTTCTTTCTTGCTCCTTATGATAAATATAAATGAATTCACTTGGTTCTTATTTTCCTAGCTTCCCATGAGAAGGTTTTGAAATTTCCCAGCCTTTTTCAGCTTTATGTCTACTTTCTGGGGCCTTTTTGCACTTTCTAAAGTTTTTTACCTTTTATATATTCCTACAATTCCCCCTCTCTTTTTAAATAAACTATTTTTGACTTGTCACTTATTTATTACTTTGTGTTCCATAGCTTTACTACTGCATAAATTTATTCATGTAGGAAAAAAGTTATAAACTTTTTACATGAAGGTACTTTTGTTTTTGTTTGTTTTAAGCTCTATAATTCTAAGTTAAACCATTCTTAATGTTGGGTAAAGTTAGGTTTAGTATCTGTATTAGGTTCTGATAAATGTTGACTTTTTAAGGCCTCAATGTAAAGGTTAAATTTGTGAGTGACTTTAATTGTTTTTGCTGAGGTTTTGTGAATTGTCTATAATTTTTTAAAATTTTTTTCTTTTGGAAAATAAAAACTTTTTTGATGAGTTTGTAATTTGTTGTGAATAATGAAGTGTATGTGGTATTAATATTAATATTCTAATAACAAGATTTTACTGAACTTGTAAAGTTCTTTTGATTAAGGAGTTAAGCTCTACTTCCTGAATAAATTGTTTAACTATGTTTCTTTATTTTTAATTGTAGATTGTAAAGTTTTTAAGTTTTTGTATATTTTTGTGAATGGATTTAGAATGATTAGACAAATTTATGTAGCACATTCTTTTGAATTCTTTTCAACTCTGTTTCTGTGTTAGAAAAGAAAATTAACTGTTGTTTGATTTTGGAATTTGTTGGACACTGCTGATGTCAGTCTGCGTGTTACTGAGCGCACTGGATGTGGTATTTGTTTGTTTAGTTAATATTTAATCTTGTCTATTTGTCTTAATGTTTTTTCTGAAGCAATTGTAGGTAAGAAGAAGCTTGTTGAAATATTTTGTGGTTTTTTTTGAAAGACTGAAATTACTGCTGTAATTTTTTGGGTATATATGAATAGATCTTTTGTCTTTTCTTGTCTTTTTTGAAACTGTTTTAGTACTAGGTGTTATTACAGTGAGTGTGCTAATGTTACATGGTTTGTCTTTAGGGTATGATAGAATGTTTTGCTATGTTTTATTTCTACAAATGAACTAATAACATTTTGGTAATTTCCGTGGATATTTGTTAACTTTAGATTTTTATCTACAGTGTATGAGTAATTGCACTAAAGCCTTAAATTTTTGTATTCATAGTAAGAGTGAATAGCACTGTATTTTGGAGAATTATTTTTTTTCTAATTGTTTCTTGAAAATGTGACACGGAAATTTATTGCTAAGGAACTACGGATCTTTAATTCTTGGGGTTCTGAACTTGTTTTGAGGAGTTGTTTGGTCTAGAGGCTTTAATCCCTTGTGCGATTGTTTCTATTAGTAATTTCACTTAGCTTGTTGTTAAATCACTTTTTTGTTAAAAGATCATGTTATATAGGTATTGGCTAATTTTTAGTGGTACACTAACTAAACAGGTTGAAAAAGGCTTTTTTGGATTTGAGTGAGACATACATATGGTATCTGATCTTGTAGCTTTGGTTAATGTGACTTAGACATTTGGTTTTGGTGTTGTATAGGAAAATTTGCATGATAAAAAGTAAGCAAAGTTAGAAAATACAAAGTGAACTGATTTTCTTTCATATCTTTTTTGTTGAGTTACTCTTTGTTAAAAGAATTTTCGATAATATTTTAACTTTTAAACTGCATTTTTTGGAGAGTTTAGAATATTAATTTTTTAGAATCTAATGATAAGAAATCTTTCTTTTCATGTTTTTGTTAAAAGAGCTCTACGAAACAAGCTCTACACATGTATCATTATCATTAGATTGAAGTTTGCAGATTCTACAGGTGACATAGGAACGCTGGGCGTGACTTGTAGTCTCTGTTTAGCTTACGTTTGTGTGATTGCTTTTTTACTTTTGGGTTTGTTAGTGTGTTTTGGTGTGTTGTATGGTTTGATGCTCTTTATTGGAATTCACTTTGCTTTTCTAGTACTTGGAGAAATACAAGTATACTCTTTGCTTTAAGTTATTAATTGGCGAGGACTTTTAATTTGTCTTCTTTCAGGTCTTTTAATTAAAACAAGAGAATTTTTTTTTAGTTTTGTTTGTGTGTTATTTGTAAAATGCTTAAGAATTGGTGGATCTGGTTCTGCAAAAGAACTGTTTAAAAAATTATAAACATATAAAGCTTGACTCAATTTTATCTGTAGTATTACTTCTGCTCCCCTCTTCTGTTGATCTAAATGTGTTTTAATATGTGATATGTCTTTTTAACAGTTGTTTGATTTGTGGGGGAGTGGGGAATACTACAGGTGTGATGAACATTTTAATTTATTAGGAATGTTGTTACTTTTTGAGATAGATATGTGGGGCTATTGTTTGTTTTCATTTCCTGGAGTACACTTAATGAAGTAAATGTTTGTAAAAAATGTTGATAGGTACGATTACTTGTTCTCTTGTGTGGATAGAGGTAAAAACTGTACTTGATAGTGAATCTACTGAAACATGAATATTTTTAAATCTCCCCAAAGAAGGGTATTTAGTGATGTTTGTTATAATTGTACTCTTTATAAACTTTGTGGATTAACAGTTCCTGTAGAAACAGGGGTTTGCACAAGGTGACAATCAGGGTAACTGTTAATAATAGCTTTAGCTTGGGATTTAGAGATACAAAACGTCTGTACAAGTACTTGTGTATATTGAGGAAAAAGGTATGACTCAATTTTGCATGCTGAAAAATGTTTGCTAATGTGTTTGAGATAACTATGGCCAGTTTTTTTGTTCTTGTATTTCTTTTTGCTAAACATCTTGGTAAAGATGAATGAGTTGTAATATGAGAAATAAAATATAGGTTAGTTCTGTGTTGTAAATTTTTATGAAGACATGAGAGCTAGCAATATAAATTATTATTACTAATATTTTTTAAAACGATATTTTTACCTACATTAGTAACAGAGGTAGAATCTGTAATTAAACTGAAAGGCTTTGAAAATAGCTGAAGAGCTTTAACAACAGCAGCTATTTTAACTACTTGAGGAGAACTTTCAACTATTTGGATATTTGATTTCTAATTTTTTGTAGTTTGATTTAACTATACAATTACTGATTTATGTGTTTTTCTTGACTTATTAGCGAAGAGCGTTGTATTACTTAAAGGCCCTTCACTTAGCAAGGGCTGTTTTTTGAAACTCAATTTTGTTTGTAATAATTTGTGACTTGGATAATGAATAGCACAAACACTTGCAAAATTTAAGAATGCATTTTGTAAATCATCTGAATTTTGTAATGCCTAATCTAAATAATCTTTATTTAAAGGTAATTAGAGAACTGTAAAATCTTTACCTATTAAGGTTAATATTCTTGCTTTGGCCTTAATTACAATTTGTGCTACTATCTCTAGGGTTGTAGAAATTGTTTTTGGAGACTTGTAGGGAAGAAAAACTTATTATTCTACTATTAATAATGGATCTTTCTCAGATGGATCTCATGGAAAAATGAGGCTATAAAGTTGTAGCTTCTGTCTCA
Organism: Lonchura striata; assembly: GCF_050655825.1. NCBI lineage: Eukaryota > Metazoa > Chordata > Aves > Passeriformes > Estrildidae > Lonchura > Lonchura striata. Next base: position 13,862,002 of record NC_140740.1, read on the forward strand.
AAGCAGTCAGGAAGAAAGGTTTCTTGGGAGCATAATGATGGGCTTGTCTTCTTTGGAAAGTTTTTGTGACTTTTTATGGTGAGTTGAGCTTCAGGTGTTAAAATCTTGGGAGATTTAATGTCACAGTTTTCTCTCAGTAGATCAAAAAGTGGAGCAAGTTCATCGTTGGCAATTTTCAGAATAGGTTTCATCTAGTTCATTTCTCTTAAAAGTTGCTGTAAATCTTGCAAAGTGTTGATGTTGACTTGAAGGTGTATCTTTTGTAGTGAAATTGTTTGTTTTGCTATCTTCTATCTTAGATATTTTTAGAGTGGGATTTCTTGTATCTTAGATGTAGAAATTCTAGTTCAGTCTTTTGGATTTCAGTGACAGCACTGTCACGAGTTTGTTTCATCTTTGTCTGTGTCAGTGCTGCAATGAGGAGATCATCTATGAAGTGTAGAATTGTGGATTGTGGATGCTTCTGTCAAGTTGGGCACAGTACTTGTGTGACAAAATATTGTTAAATTGTTAGAGAAGTCTTCATCCCTTGTGGTAAAGATTTCTAGTGCTATCTTTGCATTGGCTTTCTTTGATTGATGACTGGAACTGAGAAGGCAAATCTTGGGGCATCTTCAGGATGAAGTGGTGGTATGTTGAAGAAACAGTCTTTTATAGCGATAATGACAAGAGGCCAGTTTCTAGAAATTATTGATAGAGAGGGACGTGCAGCAGCTGTCTTCCTTTCAGGACTTGTACTAGTAATTATGGATTCACTTTGTAAGCAAACAGTAGTTCTTCTGATCCTTGTGAGTGTTCTCATAGGTGATACTAAGTGTTAGCTACTGGGCTAAAACAGGAGAGAAATTACAGAGACATCTGCACCGTATCTGGTATGCCTGTAACATCAATTGTTCTACCACGATGAGTTAGGGCACAAGTCAGTTCTGGTTGGTTTAGAACATACTTCTAAGTATGTTCTACTTAGAAGACACCTAGCATTGGAGTAGAAATCACATCTGGAACACCTTGGTACACCGTTTGATTGGTTAACAAAGCATCTTGTTGAGATACATTTTGTTTGAGTATGTCTATAGGTAAAGCAATTGTAAAAGCAAGAGGCGTCTTAGGTTGAATTATTGTTGGGGCTTTGAGGAGAAGAGCTAAAACTATTAGCTCTTCATTGTAGTTTACTGAAATGATAACTGGAAAAATTAATAGTCCAAGACTTGTATTGTTGTCTTAACCTATAAGAATTTAAAATTCTTGTCTTTGTTGTGATTTCTTAATCACACCTGTAGGTATACATTCGTAACAGAAATTTTTTAAAAACCGTATTAATTTTGAGTTGGCCAAGTCCAGTTTTGTCCTTGGAGGTAATAAGAAGGAACATCTTGTGGTACTGGTGGTAAAGGTGTTTGGCTTTGAGGTCTCCTAGTTAAGGCTAAGGGGGCAAAATTCCCTGGATTCTGGGTTACTAATGCTTGTTTCACTGCGTGGTGGGTCGCGCTTTGCTTGGAGTTTAACGGTAGGGGATTACTATCTATATCAAATTTAGAATGACAATTTTTTGCATAATGTTTCCCTTTTTGATATTGAGGACTAAGAGAAGGTATTCTTCAGATTTTATTATTGGATCAAGGTAAGTCTTTATCACATGACTAGTCTTCTCACATCTGAAGCACGACTTTTTAGTAGAATTTCATTGAACAGCAGCAAGAGTTTTTTCAAAAAGTTTTATTTGTTCTTCCATTGCTTTTTAAACTTTGTTTTTTAGTGAATCATGAGATTTAGTAATTTGCTCTCTAAAGGCACTAGCTTGTGCTGTAGCAAGATACCTTGGAGTGCTAATTTTACTGTAAGTTGAAAGCATTTGAGTAACAGTTGGAGGCTGTTTGGGTAATGTAGAAATAATTTTTTTGCAATCATCATTTGCATTTACAAATGCTAGGTTTTGGAGAATATAAGAATGAGCTGCTTTATCAGGGCGTTGTTATTCAACAGCTTGTGTTAACTTAATTAAAAATGTACGATATGATTCATTTGTTCTTTGTGTCATGGTCGAATATGCTTTAAGAGGAGTACCTGTTGATTTGACAGAAATGAAAGTTTTTCTTGCAGCTTGTTTAATATCTCTCAGCACTGACCTAGGAAAAAAGTTTCTGTGTCTGGTTTATCATATGGCAGTTTGCTAGACAATTTAGCTTCTGAAAATGTTTCATATGTACTACTAACATATTTTTCCCTTAAAACCTTAGTAAGTATTTTCTGCTGGAGTTTTCATAAATAACATAAATTGTGAATTAGTTAAAATCAGTCTTGCCACAATGCGATAATCAGTTGGCATGAGTTCATAAGAGTAAAAAAAATACTTTTTAACACATAATTAAAAATAAAGAGAGTTAATTCTGCTTTCTTTCAAAGTTTGATTTCACTCTTTGATGTTCTTGTCATGGTTTGACACTGGCACAATGCCAGTGCCCCCATGAAAATTCAATCTCTCAATTGAATGCTGTAATGCAATCGAGGACAGAGCAAAGCAAGCCAAAGCTTTTTAACAAGGAAAAAACTTTATTAAGCTACTACTATAAAAGGGAAAAAAAAGAGAGAAAAAAACCACACAAAGATCAAAATGAAAACCTTGCAAAGTATTCTTCCTCCCACCACCAACTCCAACAAACCACAGTGAGACACAATCTGGACCCCAATCAGGTTTCCACCCTGCAGACAATCGATACTCAGTCCATCAAGGGAGAACAGGAGTCTCCTCTGTGCCACAGACCCCCCCAAGAAACACACTGCCACATCCTGTGTTTCCATGTCACACATGGCACCGCCCGGAGAAAAAGTTTGCCATGGTGACCCTGCTCCTTTCCATGCACAGTGCTCTCACCACCAATGCCTGGATGGACCGACTGCTTTTAGGATTTTTTCTTTCAAGGATGCTTTCCAAGAGGGGGAAAACAACAGCTCAGTTTTTTCATTTTTTGGGACGACAGTTCCCCCCATTTTCCCCTGGGGCCGAGGGTCCAAGAACAGAGATCTTCTTCTCTTCTTCTTTGAGGTCAGGGGACACCACCACAAACCCCCTAACTCTTCTCTGTTTGCTCCACTTCTGTCTTTTCCCAGCTGAAGCAGGTCTCTTGGCTCACTGGCATCCTCCTAAAGTACAGTCTCTCTTGAAAGAGAAAAATCGGTTCAGTCTATGGCCAACAAGGAAAAGTCCAGCCAAAAAAACACTCCTCATCTCCTCCCACCTAGAATTCCTCCTTCTAACATCCCAGGGTCCAAGCTGTCTCTCTTCCTCTCTTTCAAACCGAGGAGGAGTGAAATTTCACCAAGCTTTCATTTCTCAAGGAAGGGTTAAAAGTCCTGACTCCCAGGGCTGGCTCGATGCTCAGGCTCTGGCTCCCACAGGCAGCTGGGCACCTTGCGGCCCCTCGCTCTTCTCCTTTCCTGCGGCGTACTGCTGATGCTGATAAAACCACCGCTGTCTCTTCACTCTCTCTCTCTCTCTCTCGACTCTGGGGGGAAATGGAGACATCCCAGATTTCTCCACCCTTCTACCTGCAGTGGCCAGCCCAGTTCCAGTCCCTCCACCCCTGGGCCCACCTCAGTCAGGCCATGGGCCTCCCCCTCCCCACCCAGCCACGGCCGGGCAGGGGAGAGTCCTGCACTGCACGCTGACCGGAACCAAAGAGAGCCAGTTCTCCTGGGAATTCTGATTTTAACCCCTCTGTGTTCTCAGAGGCGTGTCCACCTTCAATTGGTCAATATCCAAATTGACCTCTGCCTTCCGAGAAAATTCTTTTTCCATGTCAAAAGACAAGAGTTATAATGTGAGAGTGATTAATACATAGGCCTACTATTATCCCTCCCATAAGAGACTGGCATGGATAAAATTTGTTCGTTTAAAAACTTAAAACCTCTTTTTTTTCCAAAATATATAACCCTATTTTTTTCTAATCAGATGTTGCTACATCATGTTCTGAACTAGGCAGATTATTGTTGTAGCAACTGAGCTCTGAGAGAAATCTGTCTTGGTTTCTAGACACAGTTCTGGGCTTTCTGCTGAAAGAAGTCTCAGCTTGGTTCCTTACTAAATTCTTACTATAGCAACTCGCAGTCTCAGCTTTATAAATTTTAATTTTCCTTAATGATTTAGATCCCGATTTTATGGTCCTGATTGTGCTTATTAATTTCAAATTTCCCAACATTTCCCAAAATTATGTCTACATTCTAAAGTCATCTTACACTTTAGAAAGATTTTTATCTTTTTATTAACGTAAACACTTGTGAGCCCATCTGAAGCAGAAAGCCCTGGAGGGGCTGGAGCGTGTGCAGAGAAGGACACAAGAGCTGGGGAATGCTGTGGAGCACAAGGCCAAGGAGGAGGTGCTGAGGAAGCTTTAGGGTGGAAAACGGGAGCCTCTAGAGGGACAATCAGGCAAACTTCCATGGTTCCATAGGTGACAGTGCTCACCACCAGGGCTGTTCCCCTGCCAAACATGCCCTCACTGCATCCCAGTGCTTTAGACACTGGTGTCAGAGACACTCCCTGCTTGTTGCTGGTTGCATTTTTGTTTTGCTGGTTTAGTAGAGGAAAAGTCCTGTTGATTTTCTCATTTTCCAACAAGCAAATATGCTTCTGCACAAGGTTTCCTGCCCTTTTCCAGCACTGGATGAGATTCAGATCCAGTTGTAGGCTTCCATGTCTGCAGCAGCAATAGCAAAGGTGTAGCTGTCTCTTTCTTTCTTTTCCATTGCAGAGCTTTCAAAAGCTAAAACTCTGCATTGCAGAGACAATGTTGCTTGCTGATGGCAGCCAGGGAGGAATATCAGCTTCATATCCATATGCAGTTCTGTTGAATTGGCCTGGTTTAATTTGATCGGTGTGGCTTAGAATCCTTTTACTATCCTTTTACTCTGGAATTTTATGATTTCTCCTTGGAAGATACGGTCGTAGATGTGAGAAGGAAGGAGGTTATACGTGATAGGTAATAGCTTGTCGCACACGCTTCTCTCTTGTCCCAGAGCACAAAACCAGCATCGGTGTCTGCCCCAGCTCCCTCTGCTCCTGGAGAAGATGAAGGGGAGCAAATTGAGCAGTATGACCGTGAGTCTCCATCAGTGGTCAGAGCAGAGCCTGAATCTTCGGAGCCAGTAAGTGCCAGTTGTGGGTGGTGCTGTCTTTAGTGCAAGGCAGAGCTGCAAGTTTCGCTTTTGCATTTCAGAGCTTTCAAGATTCAAAAGATCAGAAAAACAAGTAGATCATTGCTACCTCATAGTAGGCAGGGTGGAATATTTACATCAGAGCAATTTGCATTACAGATGGATCTGCCAATTTTAATACCATGAGACCACCATAGAATCCCATTGCAATAAAAGTTTCTTAATATTCCTCGGAAGATTTAGTGTTATATGGGAGAAGAAAGATTCTTATAAATGAGAGGTAATGGCTCATCCCTCATGGTTCTCTCTTGCTACAGCTGAGAGAGGCAACAGCAGTGTCTGCCCCGGCTCCCTCTGCTCCTGGAGAAGAAGCCAAAAATGAGCAAATTGAGCAGCATGACCGCGAGGCTCTATCAGTGGTCACAGCAGAGCCTGACACTTCTGTAAGTGCCAGTTGTGGGTGGTGCTGTCTATCGTGCAACACAGAGCAGCAAGATTTCCTTTTGCATTTCAGAGCTTTCAAGTATTAAAAAATCAGTTACAAAGAGATCATTGCTCCATGATAGTAGGGAGGGTGGAATATTTATTTCAGAGGAATTTGCATTACAGGTGGATTAGCCAATTTTAATGCCATAAGAGCGCATTGGAATCCCATTGCAATTAAAGTTTCCCAATTTTCCTTGGAAGAAATGGTGGTAGATGTGAGAATATAGAAGGTTATAAATTATAGGTAACGGCCCGTCCCTAATAATTCTTTCTTGTCACAGATGACAGAGGAAAGAGCAGTGTCTGCCCCAGCTCCCTCTCCTCCTGGAGAAGAAGCCAAAGAGGAGCAAATTGAGGAGTATGACTGCAAGGCTCCATCAGTGGTCACAGCAGAGCCTGAATTTTCTGAGCCAGTAAGTGCCAGTTGTGGGTGGTGCTGTCTTTAGTGCAAGGCAGAGCTGCAAGTTTCTGACCAGCCAGCTCTTGCTGCTGCTTGGCTGAGGATGCTGAGTGCTGGAGTCCTGCCAGGACCCGGCGATTTCCTGCAGGCAGTGACCACCAGCCAGAAATTGGCCTTGGACCTGTCATGTTGAGGCACCAAAGCCTGTTTGCCTCAGGGTGACCATCTGTCTGCTCGGCTCAGTGAAGCTCTGTCTCTTGGTTTTTGAAGTGCTGTTGCCAAGTGCACATGAGGTGGTGCTGGAGCTTCATTTGTTTGCTTTGTTTGCTTTCTCTTTGTGGAAACATGTGTTTGGCTGGTGAAATTGCTCTTCAGCTTTCTTGAGAATTTATTCAGTTCTACAAAGTGTGTGGCCCAGCTGTCTTGTGACTTTTAATCAGATGGAAGGAGACGAGTGTGTTGTCCATGAATCTGTGAGGAACAAGACCGGTGGCCACAGAAACAAAGTGTGTAGATGTGAAGCCCTGTTGTGAGGCAAAAAGCTCAAGGAGCAAGGTTCTGTAGATGCATTTTTAGGGTTACAGTGCAGCTTTGGAAATGGCATTGGAGCCTGGAGGCGGGGGTGAAGCTGCAAGTCCTTGACTGGTGTCTTGTTGCTGAGAAGAGGCAGGACATCTTGGAACAGGGGATGCTGTATTTGAAGTCAAAGGGGCAACTTTGTTGTGGGGGAGCTGCGTGGGCCCAAAGGATGAAGGCATGCCGGTCAAGAGCAGTGGAACAAGAGCCAGGGTGTGGCCACATAGCCAAGAAGGCCAAGGGCATCCTGGCCTGTGACAGCAGCAGTGGGGCAGCAGGAGCAGGGCAGTGGCCGTCCCCCTGGGCTGGGCAGCGCTGTGGCCAGAGCTGGGAGTGTGTGTCCACTTGTTGGCCCCTCTGAAGCTGAAAGTCCTTGAGGGGCTGGAGCGTGTGCAGAGAAGGACACGAGAGCTAGGGAGGGGTTTCAGCCTGGACAACGGGAGCCTCCTGAGGGACCTTCAGGCACACTTCCATAGATCCATATGTGACAGTGCTCACCACCAGGGCTGTTTCCCTGCCAAACATGCCCTCACTGCCTCCAAGTGCTTTAGCCACCTGAGGAGGGAACACTTTTGTCTTGTGGCTTGTTGGCTTGCTAGGAGGTGAAGCCCTGCCCATTTTCTCTCTTTTACAACAAGCACAGATGCTTCTGCACAAACGCTCCTGCCCTTTTCACGCACTGGATGGCATTCTGATCCAGTTTGACTTTTCCATATCTGCCGCAGCAATAGCAATGGCCTTGCTGGCTATTTCCTCCTTTTCCATTTCAGGGCAATAAATAAAAGAGCTCAAAGCTCCATTGTTGTGCAGGGGCACCATTGCTTGCTGATGGCAGCCGGGGAGGACTATCAAATTCATAGAGTGCATCAAATAGAGTTCTGTTGAGCTGGCCCATTTTCATCTGGTTGGAGTGACTTAGAATCCCATTGCTAACAAAGTTGAGGATTTCTCCTTTGAAAAGGTGGTTGTGGATCTGAGGAGAAACGAGGTCATAAATGAGAGGTAACGGCCTGTCCCTCATGCTTCTCTCTTGCCGCAGATGGCAGAAGGAACAGCGGTCTCTGCCCCGGCTCCCTCTGCTCCTGGAGAAGGAGCCAAAAAGGAGCAAAAGGAGCAAGATGACCACAAGCCTGCAGCTGTGGCCGATCGATCCAAGACAGTAAGTGCCAGTTGTGGGTGGTGCTGTCTTTAGTGCAAGGCAGAGCTGCAAGTTTCTGACCAGCCAGCACTTGCATGTTGCTTGCTGAGGATGCCGAGTGCTGCAATCCTGTGGGACGTAGCCATTTCCTGCAGGCAGTGGCCTCCAGCTAGAAATTGGCCTTTGACCTGTCACTTTGAGGCCCTGAAGGTCTGGGGACTCTGGCTGAGCTTCTGGCTGCTCGGCTCAGGGAAGGTCGATCTCTGGGCTTCTGCAGCGTCGTGGCCAAGGGCACACGTGGCAGTGCTGCAGGTGGCAGGGCTTTTTTTGTCTGTTTTCCCTTTGTGGAAAGGTGTGTTTGGTTTGTGGAAGTGTTCTGCAGTTTTCTGGAGCACTTCTTCACTTGTACAGTCTCTTTTGGCTTTTGCTAAGCTGCAAGGAGATGATTGAGTTGTCTAGGAATCTGTGGGTGCCATTCTTGTTGAGTGTGGCCAAAGAAACCAAGTGCCTCGTTGGGAAGACTTCTTGTGTGGCAGAAAGAAGAAGCGGCAAGTTTCTGTGGACGCCCTTTGCGATGAAGCCTGCAGCTTTGGAAATGGCATTAGGGCCTAGGCTGGGGGTGAAGCTGCAAGTCCTTGACTGCTGTCTTTTTTGGCTGAGAAGAGGCAGGACATCTTGGAACCGGGGATGCTGTATTTGAAGTCAAAGGGGCAATTTTGTGGTGAGGGACCTGAGTAGGTTAAAAGGACCCAGTGGTGCCAGTCAAGAGCAGCTGAATGTGGGCCAGCGCTTGGCCACATAGCCAAGAAGGCCAAGGGCATCCTGGCCTGTGTCAGCAGCAGTGGGGCAGCAGGAGCAGGGCAGTGGCCGTCCCCCTGGGCTGGGCAGCGCTGCGGCCAGAGCTGGGAGTGTGTGTCCACTTGTTGGCCCCTCTGAAGCTGAAAGTCCTTGAGGGGCTGGAGCGTGTGCAGAGAAGGACACGAGAGCTAGGGAGGGGTTTCAGCCTGGACAACGGGAGCCTCCTGAGGGACCTTCAGGCACACTTCCATAGATCCATATGTGACAGTGCTCACCACCAGGGCTGTTTCCCTGCCAAACATGCCCTCACTGCCTCCAAGTGCTTTAGCCACCTGAGGAGGGAACACTTTTGTCTTGTGGCTTGTTGGCTTGCTAGGAGGTGAAGCCCTGCCCATTTTCTCTCTTACAACAAGCACAGATGCTTCTGCACAAACGTTCCTGCCATTTTCACGCACTGGATGGCATTCTGATCCAGTTTGACTTTTCCATATCTGCCGCAGCAATAGCAATGGCCTTGCTGGCTATTTCCTCTTTTTCCATTTCAGGGCAATAAATAAAAGAGCTCAAAGCTCCATTGTTGTGCAGGGGCACCATTGTTTGCTGATGGCAGCCGGGGAGGACTATCAAATTCATAGAGTGCATCAAATAGAGTTCTGTTGAGCTGGCCCATTTTCATCTGGTTGGAGTGACTTAGAATCCCATTGCTAACAAAGTTGAGGATTTCTCCTTTGAAAAGGTGGTTGTGGATCTGAGGAGAAACGAGGTCATAAATGAGAGGTAACGGCCTGTCCCTCATGCTTCTCTCTTGCCGCAGATGGCAGAAGGAACAGCGGTCTCTGCCCCGGCTCCCTCTGCTCCTGGAGAAGGAGCCAAAAAGGAGCAAAAGGAGCAAGATGACCACAAGCCTGCAGCTGTGGCCGATCGATCCAAGACAGTAAGTGCCAGTTGTGGGTGGTGCTGTCTTTAGTGCAAGGCAGAGCTGCAAGTTTCTGACCAGCCAGCACTTGCATGTTGCTTGCTGAGGATGCCGAGTGCTGCAATCCTGTGGGACGTAGCCATTTCCTGCAGGCAGTGGCCTCCAGCTAGAAATTGGCCTTTGACCTGTCACTTTGAGGCCCTGAAGGTCTGGGGACTCTGGCTGAGCTTCTGTCTGCTCGGCTCAGGGAAGGTTGATCTCTGGGCTTCTGCAGCGTCGTGGCCAAGGGCACACGTGGCAGTGCTGCAGGTGGCAGGGCTTTTTTGTCTGTTTTCCCTTTGTGGAAAGGTGTGTTTGGTTTGTGGAAGTGTTCTGCAGTTTTCTGGAGCACTTCTTCACTTGTACAGTCTCTTTTGGCTTTTGCTAAGCTGCAAGGAGATGATTGAGTTGTCTAGGAATCTGTGGGTGCCATTCTTGTTGAGTGTGGCCAAAGAAACCAAGTGCCTCGTTGGGAAGACTTCTTGTGTGGCAGAAAGAAGAAGCGGCAAGTTTCTGTGGACGCCTTTTGCGATGAAGCCTGCAGCTTTGTAAATGGCATTAGGGCCTAGGGTGGGGGTGAGGCTGCAAGTCCTTGACTGCTGTCTTGTTTGGCTGAGAAGAGGCAGGACATCTTGGAACCGGGGATGCTGTATTTGAAGTCAAAGGGGCAATTTGGTGCCAGTCAAGAGCAGCTGAATGTGGGCTAGCGCTTGGCCACATAGCCAAGAAGGCCAAGGGCATCCTGGCCTGTGTCAGCAGCAGTGGGGCAGCAGGAGCAGGGCAGTGGCCGTCCCCCTGGGCTGGGCAGCGCTGCGGCCAGAGCTGGGAGTGTGTGTCCACTTGTTGGCCCCTCTGAAGCTGAAAGTCCTTGAGGGGCTGGAGCGTGTGCAGAGAAGGACACGAGAGCCAGGGAGGGGTTTCAGCCTGGACAACGGGAGCCTCCTGAGGGACCTTCAGGCACACTTCCATAGATCCATATGTGACAGTGCTCACCACCAGGGCTGTTTCCCTGCCAAACATGCCCTCACTGCCTCCAAGTGCTTTAGCCACCTGAGGAGGGAACACTTTTGTCTTGTGGCTTGTTGGCTTGCTAGGAGGTGAAGCCCTGCCCATTTTCTCTCTTTTACAACAAGCACAGATGCTTCTGCACAAACGCTCCTGCCCTTTTCACACACTGGATGGCATTCTGATCCAGTTTGACTTTTCCATATCTGCCGCAGCAATAGCAATGGCCTTGCTGGCTATTTCCTCTTTTTCCATTTCAGGCCAATAAATAAAAGAGCTCAAAGCTCCATTGTTGTGCAGGGGCACCATTGCTTGCTGATGGCAGCCGGGGAGGACTATCAAATTCATAGAGTGCATCAAATAGAGTTCTGTTGAGCTGGCCCATTTTCATCTGGTTGGAGTGACTTAGAATCCCATTGCTAACAAAGTTGAGGATTTCTCCTTTGAAAAGGTGGTTGTGGATCTGAGGAGAAACGAGGTCATAAATGAGAGGTAACGGCCTGTCCCTCATGCTTCTCTCTTGCCGCAGATGGCAGAAGGAACAGCGGTCTCTGCCCCGGCTCCCTCTGCTCCTGGAGAAGGAGCCAAAAAGGAGCAAAAGGAGCAAGATGACCACAAGCCTGCAGCTGTGGCCGATCGATCCAAGACAGTAAGTGCCAGTTGTGGGTGGTGCTGTCTTTAGTGCAAGGCAGAGCTGCAAGTTTCTGACCAGCCAGCACTTGCATGTTGCTTGCTGAGGATGCCGAGTGCTGCAATCCTGTGGGACGTAGCCATTTCCTGCAGGCAGTGGCCTCCAGCTAGAAATTGGCCTTTGACCTGTCACTTTGAGGCCCTGAAGGTCTGGGGACTCTGGCTGAGCTTCTGGCTGCTCGGCTCAGGGAAGGTCGATCTCTGGGCTTCTGCAGCGTCGTGGCCAAGGGCACACGTGGCAGTGCTGCAGGTGGCAGGGCTTTTTTTGTCTGTTTTCCCTTTGTGGAAAGGTGTGTTTGGTTTGTGGAAGTGTTCTGCAGTTTTCTGGAGCACTTCTTCACTTGTACAGTCTCTTTTGGCTTTTGCTAAGCTGCAAGGAGATGATTGAGTTGTCTAGGAATCTGTGGGTGCCATTCTTGTTGAGTGTGGCCAAAGAAACCAAGTGCCTCGTTGGGAAGACTTCTTGTGTGGCAGAAAGAAGAAGCGGCAAGTTTCTGTGGACGCCCTTTGCGATGAAGCCTGCAGCTTTGGAAATGGCATTAGGGCCTAGGCTGGGGGTGAAGCTGCAAGTCCTTGACTGCTGTCTTGTTTGGCTGAGAAGAGGCAGGACATCTTGGAACCGGGGATGCTGTATTTGAAGTCAAAGGGGCAATTTTGTGGTGAGGGACCTGAGTAGGTTAAAAGGACCCAGTGGTGCCAGTCAAGAGCAGCTGAATATGGGCAGAGCTTGGCCACATAGCCAAGAAGGCCAAGGCCATCCTGGCCTGTGTCAGCAGCAGTGGGGCAGCAGGAGCAGGGCAGTGGCCGTCCCCCTGGGCTGGGCAGCGCTGCGGCCAGAGCTGGGAGTGTGTGTCCACTTGTTGGCCCCTCTGAAGCTGAAAGTCCTTGAGGGGCTGGAGCGTGTGCAGAGAAGGACACGAGAGCTAGGGAGGGGTTTCAGCCTGGACAACGGGAGCCTCCTGAGGGACCTTCAGGCACACTTCCATAGATCCATATGTGACAGTGCTCACCACCAGGGCTGTTTCCCTGCCAAACATGCCCTCACTGCCTCCAAGTGCTTTAGCCACCTGAGGAGGGAACACTTTTGTCTTGTGGCTTGTTGGCTTGCTAGGAGGTGAAGCCCTGCCCATTTTCTCTCTTTTACAACAAGCACAGATGCTTCTGCACAAACGCTCCTGCCCTTTTCACGCACTGGATGGCATTCTGATCCAGTTTGACTTTTCCATATCTGCCGCAGCAATAGCAATGGCCTTGCTGGCTATTTCCTCTTTTTCCATTTCAGGGCAATAAATAAAAGAGCTCAGAGCTCCATTGTTGTGCAGGGGCACCATTGCTTGCTGATGGCAGCCGGGGAGGACTATCAAATTCATAGAGTGCATCAAATAGAGTTCTGTTGAGCTGGCCCATTTTCATCTGGTTGGAGTGACTTAGAATCCCATTGCTAACAAAGTTGAGGATTTCTCCTTTGAAAAGGTGGTTGTGGATCTGAGGAGAAACGAGGTCATAAATGAGAGGTAACGGCCTGTCCCTCATGCTTCTCTCTTGCCGCAGATGGCAGAAGGAACAGCGGTCTCTGCCCCGGCTCCCTCTGCTCCTGGAGAAGGAGCCAAAAAGGAGCAAAAGGAGCAAGATGACCACAAGCCTGCAGCTGTGGCCGATCGATCCAAGACAGTAAGTGCCAGTTGTGGGTGGTGCTGTCTTTAGTGCAAGGCAGAGCTGCAAGTTTCTGACCAGCCAGCACTTGCATGTTGCTTGCTGAGGATGCCGAGTGCTGCAATCCTGTGGGACGTAGCCATTTCCTGCAGGCAGTGGCCTCCAGCTAGAAATTGGCCTTTGACCTGTCACTTTGAGGCCCTGAAGGTCTGGGGACTCTGGCTGAGCTTCTGGCTGCTCGGCTCAGGGAAGGTCGATCTCTGGGCTTCTGCAGCGTCGTGGCCAAGGGCACACGTGGCAGTGCTGCAGGTGGCAGGGCTTTTTTTGTCTGTTTTCCCTTTGTGGAAAGGTGTGTTTGGTTTGTGGAAGTGTTCTGCAGTTTTCTGGAGCACTTCTTCACTTGTACAGTCTCTTTTGGCTTTTGCTAAGCTGCAAGGAGATGATTGAGTTGTCTAGGAATCTGTGGGTGCCATTCTTGTTGAGTGTGGCCAAAGAAACCAAGTGCCTCGTTGGGAAGACTTCTTGTGTGGCAGAAAGAAGAAGCGGCAAGTTTCTGTGGACGCCTTTTGCGATGAAGCCTGCAGCTTTGTAAATGGCATTAGGGCCTAGGGTGGGGGTGAGGCTGCAAGTCCTTGACTGCTGTCTTGTTTGGCTGAGAAGAGGCAGGACATCTTGGAACCGGGGATGCTGTATTTGAAGTCAAAGGGGCAATTTTGTGGTGAGGGACCTGAGTAGGTTAAAAGGACCCAGTGGTGCCAGTCAAGAGCAGCTGAATGTGGGCCAGCGCTTGGCCACATAGCCAAGAAGGCCAAGGCCATCCTGGCCTGTGTCAGCAGCAGTGGGGCAGCAGGAGCAGGGCAGTGGCCGTCCCCCTGGGCTGGGCAGCGCTGCGGCCAGAGCTGGGAGTGTGTGTCCACTTGTTGGCCCCTCTGAAGCTGAAAGTCCTTGAGGGGCTGGAGCGTGTGCAGAGAAGGACACGAGAGCTAGGGAGGGGTTTCAGCCTGGACAACGGGAGCCTCCTGAGGGACCTTCAGGCACACTTCCATAGATCCATATGTGACAGTGCTCACCACCAGGGCTGTTTCCCTGCCAAACATGCCCTCACTGCCTCCAAGTGCTTTAGCCACCTGAGGAGGGAACACTTTTGTCTTGTGGCTTGTTGGCTTGCTAGGAGGTGAAGCCCTGCCCATTTTCTCTCTTTTACAACAAGCACAGATGCTTCTGCACAAACGCTCCTGCCCTTTTCACGCACTGGATGGCATTCTGATCCAGTTTGACTTTTCCATATCTGCCGCAGCAATAGCAATGGCCTTGCTGGCTATTTCCTCTTTTTCCATTTCAGGCCAATAAATAAAAGAGCTCAAAGCTCCATTGTTGTGCAGGGGCACCATTGCTTGCTGATGGCAGCCGGGGAGGACTATCAAATTCATAGAGTGCATCAAATAGAGTTCTGTTGAGCTGGCCCATTTTCATCTGGTTGGAGTGACTTAGAATCCCATTGCTAACAAAGTTGAGGATTTCTCCTTTGAAAAGGTGGTTGTGGATCTGAGGAGAAACGAGGTCATAAATGAGAGGTAACGGCCTGTCCCTCATGCTTCTCTCTTGCCGCAGATGGCAGAAGGAACAGCGGTCTCTGCCCCGGCTCCCTCTGCTCCTGGAGAAGGAGCCAAAAAGGAGCAAAAGGAGCAAGATGACCACAAGCCTGCAGCTGTGGCCGATCGATCCAAGACAGTAAGTGCCAGTTGTGGGTGGTGCTGTCTTTAGTGCAAGGCAGAGCTGCAAGTTTCTGACCAGCCAGCACTTGCATGTTGCTTGCTGAGGATGCCGAGTGCTGCAATCCTGTGGGACGTAGCCATTTCCTGCAGGCAGTGGCCTCCAGCTAGAAATTGGCCTTTGACCTGTCACTTTGAGGCCCTGAAGGTCTGGGGACTCTGGCTGAGCTTCTGGCTGCTCGGCTCAGGGAAGGTCGATCTCTGGGCTTCTGCAGCGTCGTGGCCAAGGGCACACGTGGCAGTGCTGCAGGTGGCAGGGCTTTTTTTGTCTGTTTTCCCTTTGTGGAAAGGTGTGTTTGGTTTGTGGAAATGTTCTGCAGTTTTCTGGAGCACTTCTTCACTTGTACAGTCTCTTTTGGCTTTTGCTAAGCTGCAAGGAGATGATTGAGTTGTCTAGGAATCTGTGGGTGCCATTCTTGTTGAGTGTGGCCAAAGAAACCAAGTGCCTCGTTGGGAAGACTTCTTGTGTGGCAGAAAGAAGAAGCGGCAAGTTTCTGTGGACGCCCTTTGTGATGAAGCCTGCAGCTTTGGAAATGGCATTAGGGCCTAGGCTGGGGATGAAGCTGCAAGTCCTTGACTGCTGTCTTTTTTGGCTGAGAAGAGGCAGGACATCTTGGAACCGGGGATGCTGTATTTGAAGTCAAAGGGGCAATTTTGTGGTGAGGGACCTGAGTAGGCTAAAAGGACCCAGTGGTGCCAGTCAAGAGCAGCTGAATATGGGCAGAGCTTGGCCACATAGCCAAGAAGGCCAAGGCCATCCTGGCCTGTGTCAGCAGCAGTGGGGCAGCAGGAGCAGGGCAGTGGCCGTCCCCCTGGGCTGGGCAGCGCTGCGGCCAGAGCTGGGAGTGTGTGTCCACTTGTTGGCCCCTCTGAAGCTGAAAGTCCTTGAGGGGCTGGAGCGTGTGCAGAGAAGGACACGAGAGCTAGGGAGGGGTTTCAGCCTGGACAACGGGAGCCTCCTGAGGGACCTTCAGGCACACTTCCATAGATCCATATGTGACAGTGCTCACCACCAGGGCTGTTTCCCTGCCAAACATGCCCTCACTGCCTCCAAGTGCTTTAGCCACCTGAGGAGGGAACACTTTTGTCTTGTGGCTTGTTGGCTTGCTAGGAGGTGAAGCCCTGCCCATTTTCTCTCTTTTACAACAAGCACAGATGCTTCTGCACAAACGTTCCTGCCCTTTTCACGCACTGGATGGCATTCTGATCCAGTTTGACTTTTCCATATCTGCCGCAGCAATAGCAATGGCCTTGCTTGCTATTTCCTCTTTTTCCATTTCAGGCCAATAAATAAAAGAGCTCAAAGCTCCATTGTTGTGCAGGGGCACCATTGCTTGCTGATGGCAGCCGGGGAGGACTATCAAATTCATAGAGTGCATCAAATAGAGTTCTGTTGAGCTGGCCCATTTTCATCTGGTTGGAGTGACTTAGAATCCCATTGCTTATAAAGTTGAGGATTTCTCCTTTGAAAAGGTGGTTGTGGATCTGAGGAGAAACGAGGTCATAAATGAGAGGTAACGGCCTGTCCCTCATGCTTCTCTCTTGCCGCAGATGGCAGAAGGAACAGCGGTCTCTGCCCCGGCTCCCTCTGCTCCTGGAGAAGGAGCCAAAAAGGAGCAAAAGGAGCAAGATGACCACAAGCCTGCAGCTGTGGCCGATCGATCCAAGACAGTAAGTGCCAGTTGTGGGTGGTGCTGTCTTTAGTGCAAGGCAGAGCTGCAAGTTTCGCTTTTGCATTTCAGAGCTTTCAAGATTCAAAAGATCAGAAAAACAAGTAGATCATTGCTACCTCATAGTAGGCAGGGTGGAATATTTACATCAGAGCAATTTGCATTACAGATGGATCTGCCAATTTTAATACCATGAGACCACCATAGAATCCCATTGCAATAAAAGTTTCTTAATATTCCTCGGAAGATTTAGTGTTATATGGGAGAAGAAAGATTCTTATAAATGAGAGGTAATGGCTCATCCCTCATGGTTCTCTCTTGCTACAGCTGAGAGAGGCAACAGCAGTGTCTGCCCCGGCTCCCTCTGCTCCTGGAGAAGAAGCCAAAAATGAGCAAATTGAGCAGCATGACCGCGAGGCTCTATCAGTGGTCACAGCAGAGCCTGACACTTCTGTAAGTGCCAGTTGTGGGTGGTGCTGTCTATCGTGCAACACAGAGCAGCAAGATTTCCTTTTGCATTTCAGAGCTTTCAAGTATTAAAAAGTCAGTTACAAAGAGATCATTGCTCCATGATAGTAGGGAGGGTGGAATATTTATTTCAGAGGAATTTGCATTACAGGTGGATTAGCCAATTTTAATGCCATAAGAGCGCATTGGAATCCCATTGCAATTAAAGTTTCCCAATTTTCCTTGGAAGAAATGGTGGTAGATGTGAGAATATAGAAGGTTATAAATTATAGGTAACGGCCCGTCCCTAATAATTCTTTCTTGTCACAGATGACAGAGGAAAGAGCAGTGTCTGCCCCAGCTCCCTCTCCTCCTGGAGAAGAAGCCAAAGAGGAGCAAATTGAGGAGTATGACTGCAAGGCTCCATCAGTGGTCACAGCAGAGCCTGAATTTTCTGAGCCAGTAAGTGCCAGTTGTGGGTGGTGCTGTCTTTAGTGCAAGGCAGAGCTGCAAGTTTCTGACCAGCCAGCTCTTGCTGCTGCTTGGCTGAGGATGCTGAGTGCTGGAGTCCTGCCAGGACCCGGCGATTTCCTGCAGGCAGTGACCACCAGCCAGAAATTGGCCTTGGACCTGTCATGTTGAGGCACCAAAGCCTGTTTGCCTCAGGGTGACCATCTGTCTGCTCGGCTCAGTGAAGGTCTGTCTCTTGGTTTTTGAAGTGCTGTTGCCAAGTGCACATGAGGTGGTGCTGGAGCTTCATTTGTTTGCTTTGTTTGCTTTCTCTTTGTGGAAACATGTGTTTGGCTGGTGAAATTGCTCTTCAGCTTTCTTGAGAATTTATTCAGTTCTACAAAGTGTGTGGCCCAGCTGTCTTGTGACTTTTAATCAGATGGAAGGAGACGAGTGTGTTGTCCATGAATCTGTGAGGAACAAGACCGGTGGCCACAGAAACAAAGTGTGTAGATGTGAAGCCCTGTTGTGAGGCAAAAAGCTCAAGGAGCAAGGTTCTGTAGATGCATTTTTAGGGTTACAGTGCAGCTTTGGAAATGGCATTGGAGCCTGGAGGCGGGGGTGAAGCTGCAAGTCCTTGACTGGTGTCTTGTTGCTGAGAAGAGGCAGGACATCTTGGAACAGGGGATGCTGTATTTGAAGTCAAAGGGGCAACTTTGTTGTGGGGGAGCTGCGTGGGCCCAAAGGATGAAGGCATGCCGGTCAAGAGCAGTGGAACAAGAGCCAGGGTGTGGCCACATAGCCAAGAAGGCCAAGGGCATCCTGGCCTGTGTCAGCAGCAGCGGGGCAGCAGGAGCAGGGCAGTGGCCGTCCCCCTGGGCTGGGCAGCGCTGCGGCCAGAGCTGGGAGTGTGTGTCCACTTGTTGGTCCCTCTGAAGCTGAAAGTCCTTGAGGGGCTGGAGCGTGTGCAGAGAAGGACACGAGAGCTAGGGAGGGGTTTCAGCCTGGACAACGGGAGCCTCCTGAGGGACCTTCAGGCACACTTCCATAGATCCATATGTGACAGTGCTCACCACCAGGGCTGTTTCCCTGCCAAACATGCCCTCACTGCCTCCAAGTGCTTTAGCCACCTGAGGAGGGAACACTTTTGTCTTGTGGCTTGTTGGCTTGCTAGGAGGTGAAGCCCTGCCCATTTTCTCTCTTTTACAACAAGCACAGATGCTTCTGCACAAACGCTCCTGCCCTTTTCACGCACTGGATGGCATTCTGATCCAGTTTGACTTTTCCATATCTGCCGCAGCAATAGCAATGGCCTTGCTGGCTATTTCCTCCTTTTCCATTTCAGGGCAATAAATAAAAGAGCTCAAAGCTCCATTGTTGTGCAGGGGCACCATTGCTTGCTGATGGCAGCCGGGGAGGACTATCAAATTCATAGAGTGCATCAAATAGAGTTCTGTTGAGCTGGCCCATTTTCATCTGGTTGGAGTGACTTAGAATCCCATTGCTAACAAAGTTGAGGATTTCTCCTTTGAAAAGGTGGTTGTGGATCTGAGGAGAAACGAGGTCATAAATGAGAGGTAACGGCCTGTCCCTCATGCTTCTCTCTTGCCGCAGATGGCAGAAGGAACAGCGGTCTCTGCCCCGGCTCCCTCTGCTCCTGGAGAAGGAGCCAAAAAGGAGCAAAAGGAGCAAGATGACCACAAGCCTGCAGCTGTGGCCGATCGATCCAAGACAGTAAGTGCCAGTTGTGGGTGGTGCTGTCTTTAGTGCAAGGCAGAGCTGCAAGTTTCTGACCAGCCAGCACTTGCATGTTGCTTGCTGAGGATGCCGAGTGCTGCAATCCTGTGGGACGTAGCCATTTCCTGCAGGCAGTGGCCTCCAGCTAGAAATTGGCCTTTGACCTGTCACTTTGAGGCCCTGAAGGTCTGGGGACTCTGGCTGAGCTTCTGGCTGCTCGGCTCAGGGAAGGTCGATCTCTGGGCTTCTGCAGCGTCGTGGCCAAGGGCACACGTGGCAGTGCTGCAGGTGGCAGGGCTTTTTTTGTCTGTTTTCCCTTTGTGGAAAGGTGTGTTTGGTTTGTGGAAGTGTTCTGCAGTTTTCTGGAGCACTTCTTCACTTGTACAGTCTCTTTTGGCTTTTGCTAAGCTGCAAGGAGATGATTGAGTTGTCTAGGAATCTGTGGGTGCCATTCTTGTTGAGTGTGGCCAAAGAAACCAAGTGCCTCGTTGGGAAGACTTCTTGTGTGGCAGAAAGAAGAAGCGGCAAGTTTCTGTGGACGCCCTTTGCGATGAAGCCTGCAGCTTTGGAAATGGCATTAGGGCCTAGGCTGGGGGTGAAGCTGCAAGTCCTTGACTGCTGTCTTGTTTGGCTGAGAAGAGGCAGGACATCTTGGAACCGGGGATGCTGTATTTGAAGTCAAAGGGGCAATTTTGTGGTGAGGGACCTGAGTAGGTTAAAAGGACCCAGTGGTGCCAGTCAAGAGCAGCTGAATGTGGGCCAGCGCTTGGCCACATAGCCAAGAAGGCCAAGGCCATCCTGGCCTGTGTCAGCAGCAGTGGGGCAGCAGGAGCAGGGCAGTGGCCGTCCCCCTGGGCTGGGCAGCGCTGCGGCCAGAGCTGGGAGTGTGTGTCCACTTGTTGGCCCCTCTGAAGCTGAAAGTCCTTGAGGGGCTGGAGCGTGTGCAGAGAAGGACACGAGAGCTAGGGAGGGGTTTCAGCCTGGACAACGGGAGCCTCCTGAGGGACCTTCAGGCACACTTCCATAGATCCATATGTGACAGTGCTCACCACCAGGGCTGTTTCCCTGCCAAACATGCCCTCACTGCCTCCAAGTGCTTTAGCCACCTGAGGAGGGAACACTTTTGTCTTGTGGCTTGTTGGCTTGCTAGGAGGTGAAGCCCTGCCCATTTTCTCTCTTACAACAAGCACAGATGCTTCTGCACAAACGTTCCTGCCATTTTCACGCACTGGATGGCATTCTGATCCAGTTTGACTTTTCCATATCTGCCGCAGCAATAGCAATGGCCTTGCTGGCTATTTCCTCTTTTTCCATTTCAGGGCAATAAATAAAAGAGCTCAAAGCTCCATTGTTGTGCAGGGGCACCATTGTTTGCTGATGGCAGCCGGGGAGGACTATCAAATTCATAGAGTGCATCAAATAGAGTTCTGTTGAGTTGGCCCATTTTCATCTGGTTGGAGTGACTTAGAATCCCATTGCTAACAAAGTTGAGGATTTCTCCTTTGAAAAGGTGGTTGTGGATCTGAGGAGAAACGAGGTCATAAATGAGAGGTAACGGCCTGTCCCTCATGCTTCTCTCTTGCCGCAGATGGCAGAAGGAACAGCGGTCTCTGCCCCGGCTCCCTCTGCTCCTGGAGAAGGAGCCAAAAAGGAGCAAAAGGAGCAAGATGACCACAAGCCTGCAGCTGTGGCCGATCGATCCAAGACAGTAAGTGCCAGTTGTGGGTGGTGCTGTCTTTAGTGCAAGGCAGAGCTGCAAGTTTCTGACCAGCCAGCACTTGCATGTTGCTTGCTGAGGATGCCGAGTGCTGCAATCCTGTGGGACGTAGCCATTTCCTGCAGGCAGTGGCCTCCAGCTAGAAATTGGCCTTTGACCTGTCACTTTGAGGCCCTGAAGGTCTGGGGACTCTGGCTGAGCTTCTGGCTGCTCGGCTCAGGGAAGGTTGATCTCTGGGCTTCTGCAGCGTCGTGGCCAAGGGCACACGTGGCAGTGCTGCAGGTGGCAGGGCTTTTTTGTCTGTTTTCCCTTTGTGGAAAGGTGTGTTTGGTTTGTGGAAGTGTTCTGCAGTTTTCTGGAGCACTTCTTCACTTGTACAGTCTCTTTTGGCTTTTGCTAAGCTGCAAGGAGATGATTGAGTTGTCTAGGAATCTGTGGGTGCCATTCTTGTTGAGTGTGGCCGAAGAAACCAAGTGCCTCGTTGGGAAGACTTCTTGTGTGGCAGAAAGAAGAAGCGGCAAGTTTCTGTGGACGCCTTTTGCGATGAAGCCTGCAGCTTTGTAAATGGCATTAGGGCCTAGGGTGGGGGTGAGGCTGCAAGTCCTTGACTGCTGTCTTGTTTGGCTGAGAAGAGGCAGGACATCTTGGAACCGGGGATGCTGTATTTGAAGTCAAAGGGGCAATTTGGTGCCAGTCAAGAGCAGCTGAATGTGGGCTAGCGCTTGGCCACATAGCCAAGAAGGCCAAGGGCATCCTGGCCTGTGTCAGCAGCAGTGGGGCAGCAGGAGCAGGGCAGTGGCCGTCCCCCTGGGCTGGGCAGCGCTGCGGCCAGAGCTGGGAGTGTGTGTCCACTTGTTGGCCCCTCTGAAGCTGAAAGTCCTTGAGGGGCTGGAGCGTGTGCAGAGAAGGACACGAGAGCTAGGGAGGGGTTTCAGCCTGGACAACGGGAGCCTCCTGAGGGACCTTCAGGCACACTTCCATAGATCCATATGTGACAGTGCTCACCACCAGGGCTGTTTCCCTGCCAAACATGCCCTCACTGCCTCCAAGTGCTTTAGCCACCTGAGGAGGGAACACTTTTGTCTTGTGGCTTGTTGGCTTGCTAGGAGGTGAAGCCCTGCCCATTTTCTCTCTTTTACAACAAGCACAGATGCTTCTGCACAAACGCTCCTGCCCTTTTCACGCACTGGATGGCATTCTGATCCAGTTTGACTTTTCCATATCTGCCGCAGCAATAGCAATGGCCTTGCTGGCTATTTCCTCTTTTTCCATTTCAGGCCAATAAATAAAAGAGCTCAGAGCTCCATTGTTGTGCAGGGGCACCATTGCTTGCTGATGGCAGCCGGGGAGGACTATCAAATTCATAGAGTGCATCAAATAGAGTTCTGTTGAGCTGGCCCATTTTCATCTGGTTGGAGTGACTTAGAATCCCATTGCTAACAAAGTTGAGGATTTCTCCTTTGAAAAGGTGGTTGTGGATCTGAGGAGAAACGAGGTCATAAATGAGAGGTAACGGCCTGTCCCTCATGCTTCTCTCTTGCCGCAGATGGCAGAAGGAACAGCGGTCTCTGCCCCGGCTCCCTCTGCTCCTGGAGAAGGAGCCAAAAAGGAGCAAAAGGAGCAAGATGACCACAAGCCTGCAGCTGTGGCCGATCGATCCAAGACAGTAAGTGCCAGTTGTGGGTGGTGCTGTCTTTAGTGCAAGGCAGAGCTGCAAGTTTCTGACCAGCCAGCACTTGCATGTTGCTTGCTGAGGATGCCGAGTGCTGCAATCCTGTGGGACGTAGCCATTTCCTGCAGGCAGTGGCCTCCAGCTAGAAATTGGCCTTTGACCTGTCACTTTGAGGCCCTGAAGGTCTGGGGACTCTGGCTGAGCTTCTGGCTGCTCGGCTCAGGGAAGGTCGATCTCTGGGCTTCTGCAGCGTCGTGGCCAAGGGCACACGTGGCAGTGCTGCAGGTGGCAGGGCTTTTTTTGTCTGTTTTCCCTTTGTGGAAAGGTGTGTTTGGTTTGTGGAAGTGTTCTGCAGTTTTCTGGAGCACTTCTTCACTTGTACAGTCTCTTTTGGCTTTTGCTAAGCTGCAAGGAGATGATTGAGTTGTCTAGGAATCTGTGGGTGCCATTCTTGTTGAGTGTGGCCAAAGAAACCAAGTGCCTCGTTGGGAAGACTTCTTGTGTGGCAGAAAGAAGAAGCGGCAAGTTTCTGTGGACGCCCTTTGCGATGAAGCCTGCAGCTTTGGAAATGGCATTAGGGCCTAGGCTGGGGGTGAAGCTGCAAGTCCTTGACTGCTGTCTTGTTTGGCTGAGAAGAGGCATGACATCTTGGAACCGGGGATGCTGTATTTGAAGTCAAAGGGGCAATTTTGTGGTGAGGGACCTGAGTAGGTTAAAAGGACCCAGTGGTGCCAGTCAAGAGCAGCTGAATATGGGCAGAGCTTGGCCACATAGCCAAGAAGGCCATGGCCATCCTGGCCTGTTTCAGCAGCAGTGGGGCAGCAGGAGCAGGGCAGTGGCCGTCCCCCTGGGCTGGGCAGCGCTGCGGCCAGAGCTGGGAGTGTGTGTCCACTTGTTGGCCCCTCTGAAGCTGAAAGTCCTTGAGGGGCTGGAGCGTGTGCAGAGAAGGACACGAGAGCTAGGGAGGGGTTTCAGCCTGGACAACGGGAGCCTCCTGAGGGACCTTCAGGCACACTTCCATAGATCCATATGTGACAGTGCTCACCACCAGGGCTGTTTCCCTGCCAAACATGCCCTCACTGCCTCCAAGTGCTTTAGCCACCTGAGGAGGGAACACTTTTGTCTTGTGGCTTGTTGGCTTGCTAGGAGGTGAAGCCCTGCCCATTTTCTCTCTTTTACAACAAGCACAGATGCTTCTGCACAAACGCTCCTGCCCTTTTCACGCACTGGATGGCATTCTGATCCAGTTTGACTTTTCCATATCTGCCGCAGCAATAGCAATGGCCTTGCTGGCTATTTCCTCTTTTTCCATTTCAGGCCAATAAATAAAAGAGCTCAGAGCTCCATTGTTGTGCAGGGGCACCATTGCTTGCTGATGGCAGCCGGGGAGGACTATCAAATTCATAGAGTGCATCAAATAGAGTTCTGTTGAGCTGGCCCATTTTCATCTGGTTGGAGTGACTTAGAATCCCATTGCTAACAAAGTTGAGGATTTCTCCTTTGAAAAGGTGGTTGTGGATCTGAGGAGAAACGAGGTCATAAATGAGAGGTAACGGCCTGTCCCTCATGCTTCTCTCTTGCCGCAGATGGCAGAAGGAACAGCGGTCTCTGCCCCGGCTCCCTCTGCTCCTGGAGAAGGAGCCAAAAAGGAGCAAAAGGAGCAAGATGACCACAAGCCTGCAGCTGTGGCCGATCGATCCAAGACAGTAAGTGCCAGTTGTGGGTGGTGCTGTCTTTAGTGCAAGGCAGAGCTGCAAGTTTCTGACCAGCCAGCACTTGCATGTTGCTTGCTGAGGATGCCGAGTGCTGCAATCCTGTGGGACGTAGCCATTTCCTGCAGGCAGTGGCCTCCAGCTAGAAATTGGCCTTTGACCTGTCACTTTGAGGCCCTGAAGGTCTGGGGACTCTGGCTGAGCTTCTGGCTGCTCGGCTCAGGGAAGGTCGATCTCTGGGCTTCTGCAGCGTCGTGGCCAAGGGCACACGTGGCAGTGCTGCAGGTGGCAGGGCTTTTTTTGTCTGTTTTCCCTTTGTGGAAAGGTGTGTTTGGTTTGTGGAAGTGTTCTGCAGTTTTCTGGAGCACTTCTTCACTTGTACAGTCTCTTTTGGCTTTTGCTAAGCTGCAAGGAGATGATTGAGTTGTCTAGGAATCTGTGGGTGCCATTCTTGTTGAGTGTGGCCAAAGAAACCAAGTGCCTCGTTGGGAAGACTTCTTGTGTGGCAGAAAG
Organism: Lonchura striata; assembly: GCF_050655825.1. NCBI lineage: Eukaryota > Metazoa > Chordata > Aves > Passeriformes > Estrildidae > Lonchura > Lonchura striata. Next base: position 13,886,544 of record NC_140740.1, read on the forward strand.
AAGAAGCGGCAAGTTTCTGTGGACGCCTTTTGCGATGAAGCCTGCAGCTTTGTAAATGGCATTAGGGCCTAGGGTGGGGGTGAGGCTGCAAGTCCTTGACTGCTGTCTTGTTTGGCTGAGAAGAGGCAGGACATCTTGGAACCGGGGATGCTGTATTTGAAGTCAAAGGGGCAATTTTGTGGTGAGGGACCTGAGTAGGTTAAAAGGACCCAGTGGTGCCAGTCAAGAGCAGCTGAATGTGGGCCAGCGCTTGGCCACATAGCCAAGAAGGCCAAGGCCATCCTGGCCTGTGTCAGCAGCAGTGGGGCAGCAGGAGCAGGGCAGTGGCCGTCCCCCTGGGCTGGGCAGCGCTGCGGCCAGAGCTGGGAGTGTGTGTCCACTTGTTGGCCCCTCTGAAGCTGAAAGTCCTTGAGGGGCTGGAGCGTGTGCAGAGAAGGACACGAGAGCCAGGGAGGGGTTTCAGCCTGGACAACGGGAGCCTCCTGAGGGACCTTCAGGCACACTTCCATAGATCCATATGTGACAGTGCTCACCACCAGGGCTGTTTCCCTGCCAAACATGCCCTCACTGCCTCCAAGTGCTTTAGCCACCTGAGGAGGGAACACTTTTGTCTTGTGGCTTGTTGGCTTGCTAGGAGGTGAAGCCCTGCCCATTTTCTCTCTTTTACAACAAGCACAGATGCTTCTGCACAAACGCTCCTGCCCTTTTCACGCACTGGATGGCATTCTGATCCAGTTTGACTTTTCCATATCTGCCGCAGCAATAGCAATGGCCTTGCTGGCTATTTCCTCTTTTTCCATTTCAGGCCAATAAATAAAAGAGCTCAAAGCTCCATTGTTGTGCAGGGGCACCATTGCTTGCTGATGGCAGCCGGGGAGGACTATCAAATTCATAGAGTGCATCAAATAGAGTTCTGTTGAGCTGGCCCATTTTCATCTGGTTGGAGTGACTTAGAATCCCATTGCTTATAAAGTTGAGGATTTCTCCTTTGAAAAGGTGGTTGTGGATCTGAGGAGAAACGAGGTCATAAATGAGAGGTAACGGCCTGTCCCTCATGCTTCTCTCTTGCCGCAGATGGCAGAAGGAACAGCGGTCTCTGCCCCGGCTCCCTCTGCTCCTGGAGAAGGAGCCAAAAAGGAGCAAAAGGAGCAAGATGACCACAAGCCTGCAGCTGTGCCCGATCGATCCAAGACAGTAAGTGCCAGCTGTGGGTGGTGCTGTCTTTAGTGCAAGGCAGAGCTGCAAGTTTCTGACCAGCCAGCACTTGCATGTTGCTTGCTGAGGATGCCAAGTGCTGCAATCCTGTGGGACGTAGCCATTTCCTGCAGGCAGTGGCCTCCAGCTAGAAATTGGCCTTTGACCTGTCACTTTGAGGCCCTGAAGGTCTGGGGACTCTGGCTGAGCTTCTGGCTGCTCGGCTCAGGGAAGGTCGATCTCTGGGCTTCTGCAGCGTCGTGGCCAAGGGCACACGTGGCAGTGCTGCAGGTGGCAGGGCTTTTTTTGTCTGTTTTCCCTTTGTGGAAAGGTGTGTTTGGTTTGTGGAAGTGTTCTGCAGTTTTCTGGAGCACTTCTTCACTTGTACAGTCTCTTTTGGCTTTTGCTAAGCTGCAAGGAGATGATTGAGTTGTCTAGGAATCTGTGGGTGCCATTCTTGTTGAGTGTGGCCAAAGAAACCAAGTGCCTCGTTGGGAAGACTTCTTGTGTGGCAGAAAGAAGAAGCGGCAAGTTTCTGTGGACGCCCTTTGCGATGAAGCCTGCAGCTTTGGAAATGGCATTAGGGCCTAGGCTGGGGGTGAAGCTGCAAGTCCTTGACTGCTGTCTTTTTTGGCTGAGAAGAGGCAGGACATCTTGGAACCGGGGATGCTGTATTTGAAGTCAAAGGGGCAATTTTGTGGTGAGGGACCTGAGTAGGCTAAAAGGACCCAGTGGTGCCAGTCAAGAGCAGCTGAATATGGGCAGAGCTTGGCCACATAGCCAAGAAGGCCAAGGCCATCCTGGCCTGTGTCAGCAGCAGTGGGGCAGCAGGAGCAGGGCAGTGGCCGTCCCCCTGGGCTGGGCAGCGCTGCGGCCAGAGCTGGGAGTGTGTGTCCACTTGTTGGCCCCTCTGAAGCTGAAAGTCCTTGAGGGGCTGGAGCGTGTGCAGAGAAGGACACGAGAGCTAGGGAGGGGTTTCAGCCTGGACAACGGGAGCCTCCTGAGGGACCTTCAGGCACACTTCCATAGATCCATATGTGACAGTGCTCACCACCAGGGCTGTTTCCCTGCCAAACATGCCCTCACTGCCTCCAAGTGCTTTAGCCACCTGAGGAGGGAACACTTTTGTCTTGTGGCTTGTTGGCTTGCTAGGAGGTGAAGCCCTGCCCATTTTCTCTCTTTTACAACAAGCACAGATGCTTCTGCACAAACGTTCCTGCCCTTTTCACGCACTGGATGGCATTCTGATCCAGTTTGACTTTTCCATATCTGCCGCAGCAATAGCAATGGCCTTGCTTGCTATTTCCTCTTTTTCCATTTCAGGCCAATAAATAAAAGAGCTCAAAGCTCCATTGTTGTGCAGGGGCACCATTGCTTGCTGATGGCAGCCGGGGAGGACTATCAAATTCATAGAGTGCATCAAATAGAGTTCTGTTGAGCTGGCCCATTTTCATCTGGTTGGAGTGACTTAGAATCCCATTGCTTATAAAGTTGAGGATTTCTCCTTTGAAAAGGTGGTTGTGGATCTGAGGAGAAACGAGGTCATAAATGAGAGGTAACGGCCTGTCCCTCATGCTTCTCTCTTGCCGCAGATGGCAGAAGGAACAGCGGTCTCTGCCCCGGCTCCCTCTGCTCCTGGAGAAGGAGCCAAAAAGGAGCAAAAGGAGCAAGATGACCACAAGCCTGCAGCTGTGGCCGATCGATCCAAGACAGTAAGTGCCAGTTGTGGGTGGTGCTGTCTTTAGTGCAAGGCAGAGCTGCAAGTTTCTGACCAGCCAGCACTTGCATGTTGCTTGCTGAGGATGCCGAGTGCTGCAATCCTGTGGGACGTAGCCATTTCCTGCAGGCAGTGGCCTCCAGCTAGAAATTGGCCTTTGACCTGTCACTTTGAGGCCCTGAAGGTCTGGGGACTCTGGCTGAGCTTCTGGCTGCTCGGCTCAGGGAAGGTCGATCTCTGGGCTTCTGCAGCGTCGTGGCCAAGGGCACACGTGGCAGTGCTGCAGGTGGCAGGGCTTTTTTTGTCTGTTTTCCCTTTGTGGAAAGGTGTGTTTGGTTTGTGGAAGTGTTCTGCAGTTTTCTGGAGCACTTCTTCACTTGTACAGTCTCTTTTGGCTTTTGCTAAGCTGCAAGGAGATGATTGAGTTGTCTAGGAATCTGTGAGGCCCCATTCTTTTCCAAGCTGTCTGTATTCCTTGTTAACCTGTTCTTTCCCTTTCCTCACAGTCAGTCACTCTTGTCTGAGAGGGATAAGCTGTTGTCTCTGACTGCTATATTCTGTTTGACTTGAGGTGCATGTGTTGATATCTCACCAGGCAGGCTCCAAAGACCTCCAAGAACACACTGGCCGTGAAGATCACCAAATTTGTCCCGGACCACTGGAACTTCCCCCTCCTCGAAAAGTGCTGCAGTTTCAGCACGTCTGCACGGGCTCTGGTCCCAATCCTCGCTCTGCAGCAGCATTACTTAAAGGAACCTATGATGTGGAACCTGTGAACTCAATCTCAGCCTTTGGTGATCTCCTTCTTCTCAGCTCCTTCATCTCCCTCCACGTGGCTTCTGAGAACCAGGAGACTGAGGAACAGTACCTGCGTATGCTCCGTACGTCTGCTGTATTTCTTGTCTGAGGGTCAGTGGATTGTGTGCAGGTGTCAGCAGAGCTGTACCAAATGTTCCTCCTGAGTTTGGTGTCACAGGGCCATTTAGGACTCCCGAGAGGAAGTGCTGTGCTCTGAGGCAGCGAGAGAGAGCTCTGGGTGCTCCTGCTGCCTCTGAAGGTAGCTGGGACTGGCCTGGGTTTGCCTGAGCTTCCCTCTCGGCTAAAGGCTGAAGCAGGGATTTTTCTTGCATCAGCAGAAGGCTAGGCAAGTCCTGCATGCTAGTGGCCAAACCAAAGAGAATTTTTAGCTTCCTAATTTCCCCTTAGACTCCTGACTTCCAACCAGTCATCAGAGCAAAAAATCTTCACAGAAATTTTATGGTTTTGGACTTTTGTCTTTTTGGTTGGGGATTTTTTTTTAGGGGGCTGGTGGTTTGGGGTTTTTTGCTTTTTCCCTGTTTATTTTTTATGGGGTTGTTTTTTTGGTTTTCTTTTTGCTGGGTTTTTTGGTTTTGTTTGTTTCTTTGTAGGGGTTTTTTTTTGGTGGAGTTGGTTTATCTCCATCCTGAAGGAGCCCTTCTGCCCCACATGTCTTATTGATGTCATTTTTATGACATTTTTATGTTGCCACTACTACATATACAGTTTCTTTTCGTGAGAATGCTATATTTTTGTCAATAAAAAATACTGTGAAAGAATATCAGGTTACAGGAGAAATAGAGAGCAGGAGGTGTTTCCCGTGTGCCCCCAAAGAAAAAAACAGATACTTTTATAACAATCTGTATTTCATATCCTAGTTTTATGCCTCTAAAGATGTGTCCAAGAGAGACACATTGAAGTGGCTTGATCAGATAAATCTGTACTGCAGGCATTTCTCAGGAGACAGCCTCCAGCCCATCCATGGTATATTCCTCAGATCCATGGCACTTTTTCGTACCTTCCCCACTCTTTCCCATGACTCTTAGAATCCTACCCATTGGCCCGAGCCCTGCTCAGATCCGTCTTTAGGAAAACACATCAAGTCCTCTGGGATTCTGCAGCACAGCCCAATGAATCTGCTTCTTGCCCATAACAGCTGCCAGTGCTGAACTCTCAGATAAGACCTGGTGGGGCTGAGAACAGAGCCCAGTGGATTCTGTGTCTGCCATCACCTGTTGGGACAAAAATGGCATTGATCTGCACCTCAGTGTGTCTGATCTCAAAACCCATCCTGTTGTGGCATGAATGGGGGCAACACTTTGTACGGGGCCCAGGCTGCCTGTGACTTCTTCCCATTGCTTGTCAGTACTCATGCTTGGGCTTTGCCAGCCTTGTTGTGGTCGCTGCCCTGTCCCTGAGGGCTGGTGGGACAGGGCTGGAACCTTCCTTAGCCCCAAGATGGGTGTCTGTGAGCTCAGCCTGCTCATGAAGGGTGAGGGTCCCGATGCTGAAAGCACTGTCGACATTGGTTATAGCATGAGCTGCTCTGGATTACAATTGGAAAGGCATTGTTTGGGCAATGTTTTCGCTGAAAGCTGGAGAAGATGTGCTCCTCTCCTGGGAATGCATCTCCCTGTGCTTTGTTTCCTGTCAAGAGAACTCTTCCAAGGGCTCTACACAATCAGTCTCTGTGCCAGCCATCTGCACTGCAGGGCTGCCTGTCCTGTTGATGTTGTTGCTGTTGTTGCAAGTAGCTGACTGCCTCCAGACACTGGGGCTGCCTTTTGTATCTCCTGGAAGCTGGGATCTCTGCTTTAAAGTGAGCATCTTGCATTTTGTTTCCCTCAGGGAAAATGGTGAACGTGGAAAATCCCAAGATGAAATACACTGAAATGGAATATATTGGCAAGGGGTGAGTCCAGCCACACTTACTTCTACACAACCATGGGCCAGGGGTTCTTCTGGTATATCACTGGTATATCAGGTGTTCCACTGGAATATCTATCCAGTGTGAAGTCAGGTCAGCTGCAAACATGTTCAGACACTGGAGATAGATTGTCCTATCTCTTCAGTGCTGCTCAGAACTTGTGAGGGTGCTCAGAAGGCATTGTCAGAGACATCTCCATGCTGCCAAAGTCTGCCTACATCAAGGAGCAGGACCTGGAAGATCTCCTTGTCTCTCAAGTGTGGGACAGCTCTGTGTTAATTTCTTCAGTATTTTTGTATGTCTCAAAACCACACTGCCACACTAATGAATAAAGAAGAATCTTGCTTGCCTGAAAGGGCAACCTAGCCCCTCTCAAAGCTATGAGATAACAGTTCCCAGGAGAATTTCATTCAATCCACGGTTCTTGGAAGGAAATGCTCCATGCTCAGAATAGGAACCACAGAGTTTAGAAACTCAAACCTAAGATGAAAGAATAAATTCCCTTTAGGAGCTGAGGCAGTAAACCCCAGCGCTTCTGCAACCAGCCCAGGCACTGCCCATGCACTTGAGAGGAAAATGCATCATCTGCCTTCTGGCAGAGCCCTCCTGCATCCTGCAGGTTTTAGGCATTTACAGCAGAGATCTCCTGTGTGGGCCAGCTTTCACTCTAAGAAATAAACAGCTTCTCCTTTCTCTGCTTCTGTTTTGTTTCTAGGCATTTTGGATCTGTGGTTAGAGCACTCAACCAAGCCACAGGAGGAGAGGTAAATGTCAACATCCCCCACAGACTCTGCTGCACTCAAGGCCTTTCCCCTCTGGTGCGAGCAGCTGTGGCTGGAGCTTTGGGTCGAGCTGTGCTGAAGAGGCACAAGAAACACAGACTGGTACCAGCCTGCAAAATACATTGGGGACAGTCTTTGTCCTTTTCAGCTGCCAGAAGGAAGTCACGCAGGGCAGCAGTTCATTTCAGAGAAGGATGTGCTCACTCGCTCTCAATTGCTAAAACAAAGGTGGTGCCTTAGAGCATCTCACTGCTCTTTGGGGCTACAGCTTCAGAGTCCTGAATTCTCACTTCTGGTTGCCAGCAAATACATCTGAAAGTTACTGGTAGTTCTTTAGCCACCTGCAGTGCTGCACTTGGGAACTGCACATAGGGAGAGATCTGCAAGGCGTCCCTAGAAACTCGAAGCCCTGCCCATAGCCCAAGATGTAGCCACAGAGTATTAAGGCATGGATTACTTCTTCTGAATCCCATACAAAGCAGCAGGGAGTGGGCTCAGAGGTTTGTGGGTGATAGTTGAGACACCAGTGTCACCAAGTGTTCAGGGCAAAACCTCAGTGGCCACATGTCCTGTAACTAGCCCCCAAGGGAGTGGAGAAATGGGCTATTGCAATGTCATTTCCTAATTACTGCAATGCCTAATCACAAGGCAGTTTGGCACAGCTCAACTGTGTCATTGCAAAATCACTTGCTCCATGTGCCTTGTGGCCTTGTGCCACCAGCTTCTCAAGTTACTGATTTTCAGTGTCATTTTAGGTGGCCATAAAGAAAATAAGCCTTAAGGGACAGCAGAGGAAGCAACTAACTGTTAATGAAATCACAATCATGAAGAAGCATAGGAGTCCCAGTGTTGTGAATTATTTAGACAGGTGAGTGGTCATGGTCTTATCCTGTGAATATGCATGTACATCCTGCAAACATGAGAGGTTAAAAATCCACTTTGGTCACTTCTAGAAAGTAGAGCTGTTAATTATAATGTATTAATATTTCTCTACTCATCTGCAATGGATGAGAAGAGAGTGCATCTTCTCTGCATGAGTCTTCCCTGGCACACGTAGTTTGAAAATTATTCCAAAATTATACAAAACCTGGATCAGCTGTATCGTACGAAGTTAATACATTCTAAGTTCACTGCCTCCACATTCTTTTGGGATTGATTTTTTAAAGTTTCTTCAATGCTGAATGATGAACCATCCTAAAGTGGATTTCCCTTGGATTGTTGCCCCTCTTTTTCTTTGCTATGCATGCCAGGAAGACTAGGTGCTTATTTCCAGAAACACCACGCGTGACAGGCTTTTGATCTGGGCTCTTACTAAACCACACTTTTCACTTGCTGGCCATCTAAGACATCTCCTTTTTCACAGCTGTGCCTTTCTCCCTGAGACTGCACAGATTGCAAACAAAGCACAGCCAAGAGGGAATGTCTATTCCTTTTATTCTGTCCTTGTCACAAAGGGCCTTGGAAACAAGAAGCCCGGAAGCAAAAAATCAACCTAGCCATGCATGTTTATCTTCACGCCCTTGTTTCTTTCCTTCAGCCACCTTCTGGGTGAGGAACTCTGGCTGGTCATGGAGTACATGGATGGAGGCGCTCTGAGCGATGTCATCAGGAAGACCTTCCTGACTGAAATCGAGATAGCAGTCATCAGTCGGGAGGTCAGCAAGCCCACCTGTGCTTCCAAGGGTTTGGGCAGGATTATCTGAGAAATAGGGGCTCAGAACAGGAGAGGTTTCACGTGCCAAACTTTGCTTCTGCGTTGCTGGTATGCTATGGGCACGTAAAAGCATCTCCAGTGAAATGCCTGGAGTGCCCCTGCACTCACTCTACTCAGTTCTTGTACTCTTATCTCCTGCTGTTGTATTCTCACTCTGCCTCTTGTATCTGCTGTTCTCCATCTTGCCTCCCTAAATTTTTGCCTGTCTTCACTGCATTCTTCACTTGTAGAAGCAAGGTGCTGGTAGCAGGATTTGAAATGAACAGCAAAGGAAAAAAGAGAGACTCATTTCTCTCAGTCCTCAGCTAAAAAGGGTACTAGTGCAGCTAAAATGCTCTTTGCTTCTGAGCACATCCACTGCAGCAGCAGTCATCCTGGCTGGTTTGCAGGGGACAGTCTACAACAGCAGGTGCTGTTGCTCTTTCAAAAGGTGACATGCCTTTCCTTAGAAAGGTCCTGCTCTGCAAGTGTTGGAGCAGCAGCTCTTCCTCTCAATGGCACTGTGTTCTGCCATTACTCGCCATTCTCCTGGGGAATGGGAACCTTTTAGAGTCTCTGTTTCTTTTCTGGTGTGATGAAATCCCTGTGTTTTGCCCTCCTGGTTCTGTTGACTCTCTCAGTGCTTGCAAGGATTGGCTTTTCTTCACTCAAACCAAGTGATCCACAGAGATGTGAAGAGCGACAACATCCTTCTCAGAACTGACGGCTCTGTCAAGCTGGGTCAGTATATTCCTGGTCAGGTGCAGCGTTCAGGGATGTGGGGTGAGGGGCTGCTTTGAGTGGCTGCCAGCTCCCCAGGAATGGTGCTGGTGGCAGTGCAGGGACCCCCCGCTCTGAGCTGATGACATGGTTGCAAGGTGCACAGAGGTATGACAAGGAACAAGCAGTCAAAAGGGGTGTTGCTCTGTGTGTGTCCATTGCAGAGGGAGGGAGCAACAAGTCTAAAGCTTCCATAGAACAAAAGCCACTGCTGAAGGCAGTGTACAAAATGTGGGGATTTGGCTAAAATCCTGAGGAAACAGAGCAGGGACAGTTGTCCAGGAGATTCAACAGCACATTCTCAAAGTTCTACTGGGCAATTCTTTTGCTTGGTTTCCTAATTGCACAGAATTCAAATAAAAGCAGTATTTTGCTTTCCCCTCAGCTGATTTTGGCATCTCTGTTGAGCTCAGCCCTGAGAAGAATAGACCGTCCTCGGTAGCCGGGACTCCTTGGTGGATGGCACCTGAAGTGGTGATGGGTCAACCATATGGCCCCAAAGTGGACATATGGTCTTTTGGAATTGTGGGAATCGAAATGATAGAACGGAAAGTTCCCTACTGGAGCCGAACTCCTGCCACGGTAAGGGGCAAATACTCACTGATCCCGCTTGTCTTTCTCACCTGCCCTGTGTTCTGCATGCCATTGGACAAAATCCCATTGCCATCTGCTGGAACTACTGCCACCAAGGTCCCGTCCTTAAAATGTCCCTGCAACACATCAGCATCTGCTGTAGTTTTGGTTGCATCAGTGTGGAACTCAAGCTATACCACATGCAAACAAACCCCATGCTCAGGCAATATTTTCCTTTGGGTTGTAAGTGGTTCCAGTTCTTTGGTCTGTGTAGATGGCCACAATAAAAGGAAACAAGCATCTTAGAATTGGTGCTGTCCTTCCAGAAATTAAGGAAAGAAAGCCAAACCTAACAGAGCTTCTAAAAGAGTGGTTTTAGTGAGGAACTGCATCCCCTGTGCAGTTTCTGCCCACTGAGAAACATGCCTGGAACATGGACATGAGGCTGCAAGGGCCACAGAGTCTCTTCTCCTTCTTGTGCAGTGTTGCTGAAACACTTAGTGACTGTGTTTCTCTCATAGCCCAAGCCACCTTCTCCACATCACCAAGCCGGAGCCTGGTGAGAGGGAGAGCCTGCAAAAACCTCCTGTTTGTTTCCTGGCATTTTCTGGGATAGGCCTTCCATTCATGCATTGACTTGTGTAGCTAAATGAGCAGAGGGTGTCCACAGGGATGGCACCTCTCCATCTTCGGAGCAGGAAAAGTTTTTCTGTTGCTGCATAAGGGAAGCTGAAATTTTCAGACTGCTGACAGAAAGAGATGCAGGTGGCTCCTGTGTGTCCAAGCAGGCATTTTCATCCCCATACATTTGTGCATGCACCTTAATGTGTCTGTGTGGAATATGAGATTATAAATATTTGTTTCCTTACCTGGGGATTAACTGATGGATTTCCTTTCTTTTTGTTCAATTACCATTGTTTTCAATAACAGACAAAAAACCTGATGAATCTTGTTGTATGGCAACCGGGCTGAAGGGACCCACAAGCACTGCAGAGATGCCTTTCATGTCCTAATCCTTGGAATTAGTTAGTATTACAAAGTCACCCTTCCAAAAAGGCTGCCAAACTGGTGTGAATCCTCAGAGAAGCAAATGTGCTTTTGCTGATGTAGTTCCCAACTAACTAGGTCAATCAATGAAATTGGCTGCCAAGGCAAGATCTGCGGGATGATGGCAAAGCTGTGGCTGCATCAGAGTTTGGTTTTTTATTGGTAAAGGACAGTCATCTCTGGGTCTCTGCCAGGGCAGAAACTGCCACTGAAGAAGAGAGGTTAAACAATGGCTTCTGGGAGGGCAGTTACAGATGGGAAAGAAGCAGGTGTAGCCTTGTGTTTCCTGTTTCTCCAGACTAAATTCCTGATAGCAACAGCAGGGACGCCACAGCTGCGGCAGCCCAAGCTCCTCTCGGCTTGGCTGCGTGACTTCCTGAGCTGCTGCCTGCAGAGAGACGAGGAGCGGCGCTGGTCTGCCAACGAGCTGCTGCAGGTAAAATGCCAAGGGGCTGAGGTGAAACAGTGTGCGAGGGATGGGCTCCTCCTCCACCAAGGTCCGAGGCCTCAGATGAGCCCCCTTCCTCCTCACCTCCACTCTTGGTGCTCTTCAAATGAAAATGCTGAGGAGTGCTAGACTGGGCTGGGCTGGCAGGGCTCTGTAATGTCCTGTTTTACCTAACAGCAAAAGAATTGACGTAGAGCATTGTAGAGAGACATGAAATGGTGGTGGAGGAAGCCACGGCTGCCAGTCCTGGCAGAGCACTCTGGAGAGATTTGGCTGTGGGCAGGAGGGGCTGTGAGGGACTCACTGTGAGCCTCTGAGGGGCCCTGGTTTGTGCCCCCCACCCCACCCTTAGAGGTTTCTGGCACACAAACAGGGAGAGCTGAGAGGGACTTGTCCCAGCCCCATCTGCTGCCTGGCACGCTCAGGCAGAGGGGAACTGGCCCAGGCTGACTGCCAGGTTGTGTGGCAGAGAGGGAACTGCAGGACCCAGCGCCACTCGGCTGGCCCTGCTGGGAAGGAAGGTGCCATGCAGCACAGGAGGGGCAGGGCATGGAAAGGCAGACACTGCTCTGTGTGCCTGTGGAAACTAGCACAAGACAGGGACCTATGGGAGTCATTGGAGCTTCTTGAAAGGAAGAAACCCCAGGGACAGAAAGCACCATTTCTAGAGCACTGGCAGGGCAAAAACCCCAGCAAGATGGAGAAACCAGAATAAATGGATGAGTGGGATTCTGGGCCGGGTTTGCCTGTGATGGCAAGATCCTGCACATGAGAATTGAGCAGCTGATGGTCCCATTGTTTTACTTTTCAGGTCTTTCTAGGAACCAGAGGAATCGTGATTGAGTATTTGAAGCACTAAACTTGGAAGGAGATGGTTCACTGTTCTTTGTTTGTTTTTTTTTTTTTTTCCCCTTGGCCAGCATCCATTTGTAACATCAGCCAAGCCAGTGTCCATCCTGGCACCACTCATCACTGTCCTGAAGAGGATGCAGGAGGGAAGAATGTATAACCAAGACAAGGTGTCATCTCCACAACCAGTTTTGAGTAGGATTGTAGAATAGTTTTGTAGAAGAGTCTTGTAGAATAGGATTGTAGAGGATTGTGGTGTAGGGGTGTTAAAGAGTTTTGTAGAATAGGATTCTGGAGTAGTATTGTAGAGTAGGATTGTTGAAGAGTTTTGTAGAATAGTATTGTAGAGTAGGATTTTAGAGTAGGATTGTTAAAGAGTTTTGTATAATATGATTGTATGGGCAGACTGTGGAGTAGCATTGTAAAGTAGGATTGTTGAAGAGTTTTGTAGAATAGTATTGTAGAGTAGGGTTGTTGAAAAGTTTTGTAGAATAGGATTGTAGAGTAGGATTGTGGAGTAGGAATTTTGAGTTTTGTAGAATATGATTGTATGGGCAGATTGTGGAGTAGCATTGTAAAGTAGGATTGTTGAAGAGTTTTGTAGAATAGGATTGTAGAGTAGGATTGTAGAGTAGAAATATTGAGTTTTGTAGAATATGATTGTATGGGCGGATTGTGGAGTAGCATTGTAAAGTAGGATTGTTGAAGAGTTTTGTAGAATAGGATTGTAGGGTAGGATTGTTGAAGAGTTTTGTAGAATAGGATTGAAGAGTAGGATTGTGGAGTAGGAATTTTGAGTTTTGTAGAATAGGATTGTATGGGAGAATTGTGGAGTAGCATTGTAACATAGGATTATTTAAGAGTTCTGTTGAATAGAATTGTAGAGACAGCTTGTAGAGTAGGATTGTTGAAGAGTTTTGTAGATTACGATTGTAGAGTATGATTGTGGAGTAGGAATGTTGAGTTTTGTAGAATAGGATTGTAGAGGAGGGTTGTGGAGTGGCATTGTAAAGTACAGTTGTTGAAGAGTTTCGTAGAATAGCATTGTAGAGTAGGGTTGTTGAAGAGTTGTAGAATAGCATTGTAGAGTAGGATTATGGAGTAGGATTGTTGATGAGTTTCCTAGAATGGATTATAGAGGAGGATTTTCAATAAACAAAGTTTCTGAAGCATCAGCCCATTTTGAAGATTACCCTCCTTCTGACTCCTTCAGGGGCTCTGTCCTCACCAGGCTTGTGGGAATTGTTCCAGCAGCTCTGGGTGCCAGGCAAAGCTCCCTCTGCTGCAGCTCTGTCCACAGGCTCCTCTCCTGAACACTCAGGGGCAACAATAACACTCCCCTTGAAACAGAAACAGAAAGAAAGAAACCCTTCTCAGCAGTTACACAGAACACCTGGTCCAAAAACTCTGTGGCTCACACTCTTAATCCCTTGCTCCTAACAAGAAGTCTGGGCACCAAAGCCCTTCAATAGTCAAAAAGATTTGACTCCTCAAACACAGTCCAAAAACTGTCAAAGCTGACAGTGTTGGACATGGGTGTGACACTGAACACATGGGATGGTGTAGTAGATAGGGACAGGCGAACGGAAGATTTCGGGATGTGACGGAAAGAAAGACCCCCATCCCCCTCTCACCCTGCAACATGTTATCCATTACCCAAAGAATGTAACCACACCTAACCAAGTAGTTTTCCACTCCTGACTAACCCTAGAGACCCTGCCAACCCCCCCTGACGTAGCAGAGTCCCCCAAGACTATTTAAACCCATGAGATAAGATAATAAATGCTTTTCGACCGTCCACCACATTGGTGTCCTGCGTATGTCGTTAGCCCGAGTGGCCCAGGGGAGACTGGGCTGCCGTGCTGTTCCTTGCAACCAGGTCGCCGTTGTCTCCCATGAAGGCAACAGATGTCTTCTAAGGAAGGAGTCCTGCCAGCTCCTGGCACAGGGATGTGCTCCTCCCTCCACAGCCCTGAGCACAGCAGTCTCATCCAGGCTACAGCTTGGCAGGGACTGCATGGGAACATACATCTCTTCCCACAGAGATGCCCAAGAGCAAGGCGACTGAGCTCTGCAACATGGACAGCAAGACGGGCCAGTTTGCCCAGCTGAGGATTTCCCAGATGGAAACTGGACTGCAGGCACCAGGTTACTGAGAGGACAGGAAAGCTGCAGCTCCAGCCCAGCCCCACCCATGGCTCTGGGAGCACCTACAGGTACAGCAGAGCTCTCACAGCAGCAGCAGCTGCAGCCCAGCCCTGCTTTGCCTTGGCCTTCCCACCCAAAAGAGGCAGAGTCCACATCTCCACATCTGCTTCTGGAACAGAGGCACCTCTCGCATGCCCCTCCCTGCACAGGACACTTTGCCTTCAGTGGCAATTCTCCAGGCACTCTTCTCTTCTTTCCCATCAAACAAAGCCTCTTAGAACCTACAGAGCTTCCACTTCCTTACCACAAAGGCCCCTGCAGAAGGGATTCTCCCCAGGAAAATGAGCACGCAAACCTGGCCAACACCTCTCATCCTCACTTAAGGGCTATCCCCCTTTTCATTCCCTCTTCTTTAGGAAATCTTCTTTTACCAAGCAAATCCTGCCCTGTCCATTCACAGCTGAACTGAAGAAGCCTTTGCTTCTCAGCCGTGCAACAGCATTCAAACGCTCTCAGTCCAGCCTCTTTCATCCCTGTCCAATGCAGGTTCCTGAACAGAAGGAGACTTCTCAGGCAGGGATCTTCTGCTCTCCCAAATCATTTTCTCAGCAGCAAGGCCCAGATCTACTGGTGGTGATTCCCCTTCCCCAGGTGCATTCTGTGCTGAGCTGGATGCCCTCAGCGCTGCACAACCAGCACTGCCGGGTGGAGCGCTGGGGGCTGAAGCGTCTGCTGTGCCTGCAAGAATCCAAACACTTTGGTTAGGCTCCTGAATGGGGCTTTGGGATGCAGAGCTCTAATCCTGCCTTGGCTCAAACATCACAGGAAACACATAGAAAACTCTATTCCAGAAATGTATTCAAATTCTGAAGCGATTTGGAATTTGGATTTCTTCTTCTTAAAAAGTATTTATTTTAATTGATATGTACATACATTCAAGTATGGGCTGTAAAATTGATCTACACACACACTAATGAAGCCAGGCTGTGGCACTGCCTCCCCTGAGATCCAGCTGCTCATTTCTTCCTCATGGTCGTTATTTCCCAGTGTTTGACCTGGTGTCTCCTCTCAAAAGGACTCTATTGCTCCCAGCGTGTACAGCTTTTGCCTGCTTTTCCTAGGAATCCTAAATGTGCTGAACAATCTTTCAGGCTGTTTCCACAATGGATCCTAAGGAGATCAGTAAAGAACAGCCCTTTGGCAGCTGCTTTGGCTACTGAAGGCATTTTCTGCTGAGATGGTGATGACTCTTCATTTCAGTTTATGATGGCTCATGACTGTCCAACCTGGGCCCTCAGCCCTCAAGATCTGCTAAGCTTTTGATTGAGCAATGGGCTGTAATCACTTTGTTGAAGATTTTGTTTTTAGGAATATCCCAGGAAGTAAAGAAGGAACAAGACAGAGCTGGAAAAAGGCACCTGGGTGTGTTGGATTTGGCACAGCTTGGTTTTTGGTAGCAGGGGAGGGCCATGTGGGTAGCTTCTCTGGAAGGCTGCTAGAAGCTTCCACCATGTCCGACCGAGCTGGTCTGGGATGGCTCTGAAGAGGGACATGCTGCTGGGCAAATTAGAGAGGTTGTAACATCTCTGTGATGACATATTGAAGAACAAAAGCAAAACAGCCCATGTGTGGTTCTTTCCCAGGGGTGGCGAGGCACTGCTGCCAGGGGCCATCCAGGTGCAGCACGTGGCGATGAGCTGCCACGGCTGCTGCCATCCTGGCACGACCTGTGGTGAGCCTTCTCTGCCTGGCTGCTCCTGGCCAGCCGCACTGTGGACAGAAGGGCAGGGGGGCGATGGCAGCAGCTTCTCCTTCCCAGCATCCACATAAAGAGAGGTGTTCAATAGTGCCAGCCCTGAAGTGGCCACCACTGCCCCCATGGTGGTGGCAGGGCCACGTGGCTGGGAGCAGAAATGTAATGAGCGGTTCCCCGGAGCAGAGCCTACATGAGATCAACATTTTGGTGCTGTGACATCCTGCAAGAAACTTTGAATTAGTCAAACTTTTTGGCAATGGTACCCCATAGGAGCAGTTTTTCTTCTAGTCAGAGAAGAGGAAGAAGTGAGGACATGTGAGGGAAAACAACATGGCAATGCCAAAGTCAATAGAAAAATAAGGATATGAATAAGGGGAGAGAATCCACTGGGCCATAACTCTGTGGGATGTGTCTTGAGTTTTTGGAAGTCGCAGTCTCTCTTTTATCCTAAACTCACAATTTCATCTTGCCCTCTTTGTTTCCTCATTCGCTGAGTTAGTGAGAAAGTACAGATTCCCAATTCGCCTACTCCATTTAACACATATTCTCCCTCATCAAGCATTGTATGGTCATTAAAATTATCTTTAATCCCACCCTGGTCTGAGAGCGTGGTCCTGCATCAAGATCAGCTGCCTGAGCTGTCCATTCTGCCTTTAGCTTCTCCGGGGTGGTAGTGTGTTTTTCTTCCATAAGTTGGTTCTGTTATCCCTGTGCAGATGGTTTGTCCTTGAAGCCTATCCTCTCACCTCCCTTGTCCATCTCCCCAAAGATGCTCTTTGTTCCAGTACCTTCCATGTCCATCACTGTAACTCTGCCCTCCTCCTTTGTCTGTCAGTATAATCCCGTCTTTACTTCCAGATCCTTCCCTGTCAATCTTGTATCCCCCTAAGACCTAACTGGTTCATTCAAACTGTACTCTTCCCCTGTTATTCCCTATGGGTTTGAGCATTGTAATCCCTACCTTCTGCTCCTCCCCAGGTTCCTTGAAATTTGAGAAAGTCTGTAACCTCCCCTTGTACCCTCCCCTGTATATAAATTGGTGCACACCTTTGTTCTGTGTCTTTCCTTCCCTGACCCTTCTCCTGGAATAAACCTCCCTGAGAAACCATTGGAAGACCCCTCCCTGTTCTTTGTCCCGACCCTTTTGCAGATACAGCTCGTGCTCTGGGGGAGCAGCCTCACTGCTGCAGCTTTCTAGCAGCCCTGCTATACTGCCACCAGGCAAATCCAGGCAAGGGGCGGCCACTCTCGGCGTGGTCAGGGAAGGGGCTAGCTAGAAGTTGACCCAGCACTCCTGTCACTCCTGCCCTACAGGGAGAAAGCGTGTGTGGGAAATAACCATTTATTCCCTTTTCCTTCAGTAAAGATTTGTGAGAGCCCTGCTAGAGTTGCCAGTGGGTTGGCCTCTTGCAGGGCTGGGGAGAGTCCTAGGGGCTGAGTCCCTTCTCTTAATGGGGTGCAAGGGTGCCCATGGCAATCGGTTGTAGCCCAGGAGAGGGGTGGAGGGGCTGAAGCTGCTGCCCTGGGCAGAGGGATCTGCCACTGTCACCACCTCCTGCCATGGCTCCTCCTGGGGCCAGTCCCACTCCACGGAGACTGGCACAGGTGGGGGGCAGCTGGGACCCCCAGGGAAAGCAGCCTCCGATGTACCAGCTTCCTCCTCCACATGACAGACTTCGGGGCCATGGACAGGAGCCCCCATCCAGGAGCTGCTGCTCTGGGAGCTGCTGGAGGTGGTGGAGCTGGCACTGGCCACAGGGCTGTTGTTGTCGTCCCTGAAGGCACCAGAGCACAGCAGCCTCTGGGCCTCCTCGCTGCACTGGCCCACCATGATGCTGATGGTGCCATGCACCAGTGGAGCCGTGTGCTGCTCGAGGACAGGCTGCAGCCCCTGCACCAACACCTCGGCGTTCAGCCCCTTGAGGCACAGGTCGTGCAGGATGGAGCTCTCTGCGGCCTCAACCAGCCACCACCAGAGCCGGAATATCCCCTCCAGCCTCCGGCGCAGCCAGCGCTGCAGGGGCTCCAGCAGCTGCGGCTGTCCATGGAAAAGTCGGGCCCACACCTCGGGCAGGAGGCCACCCGGGAACTCCGGCCCTGAGGGGCCCTGCTCAGCTGGGGACAGTGTCCCCTGTGGCACAGCTGCACAGGACACCACAGGGCCATGGGGCTGTTCTCATCCAGGCAGCCGGGAGCTCTCCCTGCCCGGCCGGTGGCCACTGGCAGCTGCTCCGGGGCAGTCCCGGCTGTGTCCTGATGCTCGTCTGCGTGCTCAGAAAGCCTGACGGTCTCTATGGGTGTCCTGCAGAGTGGGCACGAGGGATTCCTGTGTGCCCACCGCTGGATGCAGCCCAGGCAGAAGCGGTGGTGACAAAGCAGTGCACAAGTCACATCCTCTCCGTGCCTGGCACCAAGGTCTGCCAGGAACAGGCTGTGCCCAGCACCAGAGAGGCCTGGCTTGATCCTCTCGGCCGTGGCCTCTCGCTCAGTAGAGTTCAGGCTGCAGCCAGAGTGGCCCTGTGAATGCCTGAATGGAAGCAGTGAGAGACACAATGTCTGTTGGAATCGTGCTCTTCCCAGCCTTCATTCTGGATTAATTGCTGAATACTATGGATGCCTTGAGGGCACTGAAGGGCTGCAGTTCAGTTCAGTTCAACAGTGATGTGGGAAATGGATTTGTAGAGACAAAGCTCAAGTTCTGGACCATGGCAAGTGAGGACCTGAGAGAGATTGTTTTACAAAGACAGAACAAGACAGAACTGATCAAAAGGCCTTTTCTTTGATGTCTCAAAAATAAATAGAAGTGAAGTAAGGGAAGTGGAAGTGGAAAAGACAGAAAAGTAAGAAATGATGCGTCAGCGGATGATAGGAGAGGTTACAGAAAGGGGGCAGTGGCAATCACCCGGATCAGCAGCCAAAGGTCTGGGGAACTATCAACGTAGGAGTGTATCCAGTAGTGTGCAGTAAAGCAAGAAATGCCCATTTTCACTGCAGTTAATTTATTAAACAAATATCTCTCAATATAATTTGACATCAGCCTTACTTCCCTAAATCTGTATAAATACATAACTTACTTCATGGGATCATTAATGATCACAGCAGCAAACAGCTGTCTGGTTACAAATGTACCATAATGCTTAAACCCCTGCATACTGGAATTCCTTTTTTGTTTGGGTTGTTTGGGGGTTTTGTTTGTTTGTTTGTTTTGGGTTTTTTATGGGTTTTCTGCTTCTTTTTGTTTTTTGTTTTTTGTTTTTTTATTATTATTATTCAAGGAACTGAAAAGATAAATATATCTTGTGCTCTTTCATTAACTTGATCTTGAAGAATTGGCTTACCAGTGATCCTTGCATCATATTTCAACAGCTAGCAAGTCTTACACCACTTAAAATATTTTAAAAATCCCAAACAAACAAAAACCAGAAAGACTAATTATTTTACAGTCAAGCCTGACACAGTCTAACACAGTGCATAATACTACTGTTTCACTAACATCCTTTGCAGTTCTTTTTCTCTTAGAACTGGCATATTTTGTGGAACATAAGAGTGTTTACAAGAGAGAAAATGTTCTGCAAACTGAAAAGAAGTCAGCAAAAGTGACTCTAGGGAAGGTAAAATAAGAATGCCTAATTGTATTTAAACATGCAGATGTATTTTTTGCGTAAAACTGTGCTGCCTCTTAATTCTTCTTATAAAAAATACATGGGCATTTGACGTATGTTAATACAAGAAAATAATTCTTATTCCAGGGGTTATTTGTTTTGAGTAAACATTAGCCAGAAGGTATCTCTGAGGCCAATCATGAAAGCAGAATTTTTAAATATTTACAGGTTGTTATTTCAAATACGAAAATCCACAGCTAGTAATTTTTACTAGGAGAATACCTATAAAGAATACAATCTCCATGTCTAAGAGCTTGGTCAAGCACAATTCTTTGCTCATTCATATGCTGAGTGCAGACTGTGACTCAGTATTCAGCAGGGCTGCAGCAGGCAGTGCATGCCTGACCACACTCTCCTATTTTTTCACCCTTCTAATAGCATTGGAGAGTCAAAAAAGCAATGAAAAGAGAAGGGCATGTATTAAGGAATTTGTTATGCAGGATGCACTCAGGCTTCACACCATTTAGCCATACAGATGAGCCCTAACCCAACAGTTACCTCTGTGCACTGCTGTATTTACAGGATTGCAAACTGAGAGCAGAATTGAGCCGAGGAATCTTTTTTCAGAATCATGGGGCTTTTTGTCTGTAGGAAGGCAAGCTGATGCTGTTAAGAGGTAGAAACTGTTAAGAGATCTGGGTGCTTAAGTAAAGATGTGACTCTTTCAAATTAGTTATGAACTCTCATTTTTCCTTGTTGATACCAAGGATGATAAGAGGAATGCTCATCTTATTCAGCTGGCGTGTTTAATTTTCCATAACTGTGATGTGCTTTGAGGTGGCAGTACTGAATGTCACAGGAACAGCTATGAGGAACTAGCATTTTGTACTTTGATTGAAGATACATAGTCAGATACCTGAACTGAAAAACTGAAAAAAAAATTAAAGTAACCTTAGAACAGATCAATTGTTCCGCTCCAGTGTAATCTCTCAGTGCAGAATTATGCTGAAGTTAGCTTTGTAAAAGCCTTGCTGGAGGTCGCTTAAGAGCTACTTTTCAGCTAGCTACATCAGACAGTGAGTGTTTATTTTCTATTTATTTAATTGCCCATTTCAACTGAGGAGTAGTAGCTTATTCTTCTTCCAAGTACTCTCCTTCTGACCTAATGATGTTTCCGAAGCAGCAGCCTTCAGTACCGAGGCCTGTGTCAGGCCCAAGTGGATTTGGTTAAGTTTCTAGCTCGTGTCTTCAGCGTGGAGTCCAAGGACAGCAGGAAAAGCAGGGCAAGCAACACTTTACCGAGTGAGGAGGCTGAGGCCCGAGATGACCCTCGCCACAGCTCCGTTTCACGCCATGCCATGAAAGCAGGTAATTCATGACGGGACAGGGAGCAGGGCCGCGTTCTGCCCGCAGCCACACGCGCAGCGCGCTCCTCGGGCAGCCGTGCCCCCCGAGCGGCGGCACAAGCGCCAATTTCCTCCCGCCGGGGCCGGCTCGGCTGCGGGCGGCTCCAGCCGGCCCCGCCCCGCCCCGGCGGCGCCCTCGGGCCGAGCGGCTGCGGCCCCGGGTCCGGGCGGTGTCGGGGCCGTGCGGGGCCGCGCGGGGCCGTGTCGGGGCCATGTCGCGACACGGGCGGGTCCCGCGGCGGCAGCCCGGCGGGGCTGCGGGGGACGGGGCTGCCGCCGCCGCGGTGCGCGCCCGGGCCGAGCCCCTCGGGGCCGCCGGCGTGGACGAGGTGGTGGCAATAGCGGCGCAGCTGGCCCTGGAGCGGTTCCGGAGCGGGGACGAGGCGGGTGCGCGGCACGGCCCGGCCCGGGGGCAGCTGCGGGTGTGGGGAGGGCGCTGGCAGCGGGTCAGGGAGGGGATCCTGCCCCTCTGCCCGGCCCTGGTGAGGCACGGCTGGGGTGCTGTGTCCATCTCTGGGCTCCCCAGCACGGAGACAGGGAGCTGATAGAGCGGGTCCGGCAGAGACCACTGAGATGGAGGTCTCTCATCAGGAGAGCTGTGGGAGTTGGTCCTGTTTGGCCCAGAGGAGACTGAGAGGGGATCTCACTAATGCATATGAATATCTCCAAGATGAGTCCCAGGAAGGCGGTGCAGGCTTTTTGGTGACAGGACAAGGAGCAATGGCCATAAATTCAAAGAGAAGAAGTTCCACCTGAACATGAGGGAAAGCTTCTTTCCTTTGAGAGTGGCAGAGCACTGAAACTGCTGCCCAGGGAAAGCATTGAATTTCCCCCTCTGGAAACATCCCAAACCCTAGATGTGTTCCTCTGTCACCTGCTCCAGGTGACCCTGCAGGGGGGTTGCACTGGGTGGTCTCCCTTCCAATCCTAACAATTCTGTGTTCTGTAACGTTGAGTTGTCAAGATTACTGCCTGTTGCATTGTTACTGTCTTTTCATTATTATTTATCATTCTAGAGATGGAATTTCCTTCTAGTTTCACTAGTACTGAAAGAGCATTTGTTCACCGGCTCTGTCAGTCTCTTGGACTGGTATCTAAAAGCAAAGGGTGAGTCGGGGTACAGTTTTCAGTTCTTTGGTGCAGATGATAGAATTTCAAGACTAATGATAACCTGATTGATGTTTTCAACATCCTCAACTTGCTGCAAGGAATAGTATTAGAGAAAAAAGTGTAAAAGTAGCTACAGATATGAGCATCTTTGTTCATTGCTGTATGCATGCTTGGAAAAGCTTGTGACATGCATTTTGGGACAGCATGATTTTATACTCTGTGGATTTAATGGCTCCATTAAAAAAGGTTCTCACTGTGATTTCTGTTTTTTTTCCAAAGATTTTGCTTAGCATCTCATACCCTGACAGATAAAAGTTAACCTAGAGTAGGTTCCTTTTTCCTAAAATAAGTTTTCCCTCCCCCTGACAGAAAAGGAGCCAATCGATACCTGACTGTAAGGAAGAAGGATGTGTCAGAGGCACACGCAGTCATGACTTGTGACTTGGCTCTCTGTACGAAACACGCCGTTCGGAGCCTAATTCAGCGCTTTCCCGTCACAAATAAGGAACGCGCGGAGCTCCTGCCAAGGACAGAGCGAGGAAGTGCCTGTGCTGTTGAATCTGGTACGTTCAGCATGTGTTCTCATTTGGACTTGTCCATCGACACCACTCGAAACCACCTGCAACCCAGTGACAAAACAAACCTCTTCCTGCTCTGTCCCCTCTGGTGTCCTAACAGACACCTTCAAACAAATGCATTAATTTTCCTTACTTTTAAGGTCTTTTATAACTGGTGCTGTGAGGAATTTGGGAAGTCATATCATGCACATTGAGATGTCCACCTTGTGTTGTGTTAATTTAGAATCTTTGAGCCAGTTCCAGCCAAATCTTTTTGGAAGCACATTTTGAAATGTGGCTTCACAGAAGTAACTATGAGGTGGGGTTGAAGAGTCAGTGTTACTGTGATGCCATAAGAATGCCTATATTAGAAAATGAGGTTGTCTGTTCTGCTTATAGAAATTAATGTGCTTGATAAATCAAAAATTTCAGTTTTTACTTCTTCATCTCTACAAAATAGATTTGGTCCTTAAGAGACTACTGTCCAGACTTCTTGATTTCTTGAATATGGAAGAGTTCACGGAAAGACAAACTTTGGTCGAAATGTTGGGTTTTTTTTTAAAAGCAAGGTTTTCATCTAGATTATTGCTTTAGCAGCTACAAGTGGAAGAGTTGCACTGTGTTTCTGTGTGCAGAGATGGGTGTAGTGAACAGAAAACATTTGTACCAGTATGCCTTGTTTAATTGCATGGTTTTGATACGTGGTGTCTCTTCTTGACGTGCTTTCTTTGCTGTTATTTCCAATTGTTTTAGTTGTTTAATAGGATTGTTATATGAACCAGAGGGAAGCTGTAATAAAAGTGCTGAAATGCAATGTCTTAGGAATGTAAGGGATAAGTTAATGAACAGTCTAATATTTGCCTTTCTCTGCATCTCAAGAATGTATTTTTAGTTCTCCTGATCTCTTAGTCTGTTTGTCTTGGTACAACAGAGCTTGAAATTTAGAATATGAATCTGTTAATGGCATTACATATGTATAACTGAGTTTACAGCAAACTTTTCATTCTGCCAGAGAATAATTCTCAAGGAATTACAGAGTAGCACTTGCAATGATGGATGTGAAGTAGCTCCCTCAGAAGATGTGCCTGTTTTTTGGCTACTTATGCACTGCTTTCTAACACATCGCACTGCTGCGTGGGGGCCAGGGCTCTTGATACAGCATGCTTGCATTGGTATGATTTCAGGCAAACGTGTGGAATAGCTTAAAGGTTTAACTCTGTCAGTGTGTATTTCTAGGGGGAACTGCAGGTGTGAAATGTGGGCGCAGATACAAAGGCCACCAAAATACGCCAGGCTGATATTCTCTGGTTTAGTTTGTTTCTCCTTTTGCTCTTTGTAGGCTTTTTTGACTTGGAGCAATGCTCTGGAAGAGTCTGGTTTTCTTCAAAATACCTATGAAAGTAATAACTGTTTTGAAAAATATCTATTGCAAGCACTGCAGGACATGCTATAAATATGACATCTAAATGTGTGATGGGTTTGTCACTTTACCCACAGGGATGCATAAAAAGCCAGCAATGTTAATTTTTAAGTACAATTTTTGAGCAGTGTTTTTGTGACCTTCCTCTGTGTCTGCATAAATGACCTTTTAACTTGTCTTCACAGAAAAGAAAGAAGTAAACAAGACAAGTGGTCGACTTAATGATGGTATCCCCCAGGTCCCAGGGAAAAGAGGGGAATCAGAGTTTGATTCCTTCAGGCAGTCACTACCAGTTCTTGAAAAACAGGAAGAAATTGTCCAAACCATAAAGGACAATAAAATTGTTTTGATTATAGGAGAGACTGGATCAGGAAAAACGACGCAGGTATGTTGCTTCAATGAAATAAAAACTATAACAGTATTTATTCTAAACTAATGCCAGTTGTGTAACATTTGTGATATGGGGTACTTTGATGCTGTTTCAAGGCTTTCCTTTTCCTGTGTGATTGAAAATGTTGTTCCAATTTATTTTGTTGCTTTTGAAACACTAAGCCTCTAGATAGGTACTAGAAGCAAAAATGATTCCTTACAATTTTCTGGTAGATACCATTTTTTCATTAAAATAATACAAAATATTGAAGGGAAAGTAGCTGTGATGTTTGTATAACCCTTTTTCTTCTAAGGCTAGTTCTGTTCTTAGTATCCAGAGTAATCTATTTTTTGTGTTAAAATGTGAGATTATCTGCAGGGCTTTGGTTGTTTTTTTTAGATTTCTCTGAAGCAGGAGGGAGGCACTGTAAGGTTTTTCTTTAAAAAAAACCTAAATAGGTTATAATTAGAAATTTACTTTCTGCTGATTCAGATATGCTTGCTATGATAATTGTAATGAAAAGTCTTTTGCAATGTGCAATATTGATATGCAGTTAATGGTTTCCCTGTGCTAACAAAGCTGTGACTTTCTCAAAAAGCAAATTTGAACCACTTCTTTACAGATCCCTCAATTTATCCTTGATGACTGCTACAAGAATGGAACTCCCTGTCGTGTGTTTTGTACTCAGCCAAGACGTTTAGCAGCTGTTGCAGTGGCTGAAAGAGTGGCAGCAGAAAGAAGAGAGAAGATTGGCCAGACAATTGGTTACCAGATCCGGTTAGAGAGCAGGTACCAATGGTACTTCTAAGTGTCGGTTGATCTTGTGTTGGTCTTGTGAATCTTGTGTACATTGAAACTGCAGTATGTTTGTGCTGCAGCCTCACAGATGGGATACGTTACTGCAGGTAAGGAATACGTAAGAGTGAAAAGGATGGCTTTCTTCCTGTGTTTTGCAGTTTCATGTAGAAGGCTGTCTTACAGAACTGAATCTCAGGTATTTTCTGTTGATTTCTTCTGCATGGAAATCCTTGTCTGATTTTCAGATCAAGTCTACACTTTCTTCTTTTTTTCCCCGTCCTCTCTGCTTTTAACATGTGTGGATTCAAAAGGTCTGCAAGCTTTGAAGGTAGGTGTGAAAACCAGCATGCTGTAACAAATGTTATGTAGTGAGAGTTGATAGGAGCCATAAAAGGGAAAACAGAAAAATTGGAATGTGACTGATGAAGCTGAGCATTATTTATCAGTCTAGCCTGGATTAAATGTATTCTTCTTCAGCTGCTGTGTTTAAAACATGAAGTGATGTAAAAGTAGAGGTTTCAGTATCACTTGATGAATTTGTCTGTAAAGCAGAGCATGAATGGATTGTTTGGGGTTTTTACATCTTTGCACCGTGTAGCGAAATGACATTTCAGGGAAAGGCCAGCAGTTGAGATATGAGTGACCAGAAGATGGCTAAAGGTTGTGTTGCTTGAGTGAACAAAGATAACACATAGCTGGTGAAAATGAATGCACTTGAACAATGAAGCCACAATAAGAATTCAAATATGTGTATGAAAGCTCACAAGGATATTAAGAGATTAGAAGAGCTGGTGAAGATGTGTCACAAATAAGCCGAATGATTAATATATGGAAGTACTATGCTGGCAGAAGAAGAGCAAAGTCAGGTGAAAATGGTAGAATTACTGGGAGCAGTGCAGAAAATCCAGCTTGAGAAAAATCAATACAATTACTCCAGGGAAACACTGAAAGGGGGAGATAACAATATTTTGAGCTGTGGACAAAAGAAATTTGGAGTGGAGATGTTGAGAGGTGTTTCTAGTAAGACAGAAACATAATTTTTAAGGTTTTCTCAACTGTCTTCCAGAGAAAAGCTGTAGAGTACAGTACAGAGGAACTTTTCAGCTCTTTTAGGATGGCAGTAGCAGAGGGAGTAGTGAGAATTGCTGTTTTTATTGGGACAGCTAACTGTGCCCCAGGTATGGAATTGTAACATTTCAGTATTTTCACCTCCTGAAAAACCAGAGGATCAAGCAGATGCCTCTGTGATTTAGTCAGCTGTAATGAGTTGTGTCTTCAAGGCAAGGCTTTGGGAGCTGTGGGGAGGCTTCTGTGAGGACGTGCCAGAAGCCTCTCCCGTGTGTGACAGAGCCGGTGCCAGCCAAGACAGACCTGCCTCTGGCCAAGGCTGAGCCTATCTGTGATGGTGATAGTGCCTCTGGGACAGTGGGGAATGGGGGAGGAAAACCTGCACAACAGAGGCAGCAGTTCATGAAGAGTGGTGAAAGCATGTGAGAGAAGCAGCTCTGCACACAGGAAGGTCAGTGCAGGAGGGGAGGAGATTCTCCAGGTGCCAGAGCAGCCCATGGTGCAGCCCATGGTGAGGCAGCTGTGGCCCAGCAGGCCGTGGAGGTCTGTGGTGCAGCAGGGATCCTCCTGTGAAGGATTCTGTGTTGGAGCAGGTAGATGCTTGAAGGAGACTGTGATCCTCTGGGAAGTCTGTGCTGAAACAGGCTCCTGGCAGAAGCTGCGGCCCCAGGGAGGGAGCCGCACAGAAGCAGGTTTGCTGTCAGGATTGTGACCCTGTGGGGTCCCACACTGGAGCAAACTGTTCCTGAAGCACTGCACCCTGTGGAAAAGGACCTGTGCTGCAGCAGTTCCTGGAGAACTGCAGCCCATGGGAAGGACCCATATTGGAGAAGCTCGTGGAGAGCCCACTTTCCCGTGGGAGAGACCCACATTCTCCTTATCTTTCTCTGGGGCCTGGTAGTCTTTTTGTTATGTTTCCTCTCCCTTGCCCGTGGAGAGGACAGATAGAGTGGCTTGGGTAGGCACTTGGCGTCCAGACAGGCTCATCCCACCACGTGTAGACAAGTACAAAGGCTATATCCAAGCACAGGCTGAGGAATTGGAACCTGGTTTTCCACATGGAATTTTCTAGTAAAATGAATGACGTGCAGGGTTTCTTCACAGTTTTCTTTTATTTCCTTAGTTATTAATATTGAATCTTATTCTTTCAATTAATACGTTGTCCAGAGTTTTGAGGCGCAAGCACTACAAATTGTTAGGAAATGTCTGGGAAAAGGCATAGTTTAAAAACAAGTGGTGTGCATGAATCTTTTGAGGAGAGAACTGTAATTTCTCTTCTGGTCAGCAGCTGCTTTAATTTTTGATCCATGGAAAGCTTTAAATGGTGCAAACCCCTGAGTTGTCTCTGTGATGTGATCCATAGGGTTTCTCCAAAGACGCTGGTAACATTCTGCACTAATGACATGCTCCTTGGCACGCTGATGGCAGGAGACAGCACTCTCTCCACCGTGACCCATGTTATTGTGGTGAGCATCCTGTGGTCTTTCATGTGGGGTGGAGCAATATGTATTGCTTTGGAAAATGAGGTCCTCATTTGTTTTACTGAAATTTGCTGAGCACTTTAGGTGTTTTTGTTTGGTAGAATCTGAATCAACTTCAAAGACTTTCTGAGTCCTCAGAGTAGAATGCATGTTTTGTGCAGTTTGGTGTTTTTCTGTGTGTTTGCGTTTTTCCTGTAAAAATATCTTATTTTCATGCCAATGGTTAAGTGTGGAATCAGGAGGAGTGGAGAGGGACAGAAGTGTAAATATTTCTGAACTTCCATGGTCAGCAGAAAATCCTTAGGGAGGCTTACCTTGATGTGGTTCAATGTGATTGTGTCAGATTTTCTCTTACCATTTGTTTTAGCAATACAGGTTTTCAGTCCATTTGTTTGCCCAGAGTTTTCTAGATAATGTGGAGTCTAATTGCTAGCAAACTATTCAGATTGTTCATTTGTGATTATGTCAATATTCCTATGATGGAACTGAATAAGTAAAGGGAACTAGAATGTTTTTGGCAAGACTTAAGTACTGAAGATGAAAAGGTAAGTTTAGGTGCCTGCCTGTTTATCAGAGTTAAAAAAGCATGAGAATGATTTATACATTCTTGATGTCAGCCTACAAACTTTGTATTTTGACTCCTTGTTTCCTTCATTCATAATATAAATCAAAACAGAAGAATGAAAAAGATGATTAATCAGTTATGTACCTTAACTTATAGGCTTTGTGTATGACTTGTCTAAGCAATTTGTCTGTTTTTCTGATTATGTGGTGTCATACATTTTTTTAAATGCTTATCAGTGGTGAAGTGAGAATTTATTAAAATAAGATTTGTACTTTGTGGTGTTTTCTTGAAATTTGGCTTCAAATACAAAACCAGAGAGGTTTCAGATACTCACTTTAGCCTCTAAAGTTAAGGTGCTTACAGCTTCAGCATTGCAATGCACTCAGCGCTGACAAAAACTTTTTGAGGCATTTTTGTTTCTTTATGGATAGTTTTTTTAAAAAAAACCTATTACTTAAACTAGACTCACACATATTAAGGCCTCTGTAATGTGCCACCAAAACATGTATTTTTTTTTAGAGAAGTTTGTTTTTGTCAGAAGTTGTGAATCTGTGATGGTTTTTTATCTCTTTTTTTCCCTTTTTGTTACAGGATGAAGTACATGAGAGGGATAGGTTCAGTGACTTCTTGCTAATAAAACTGAGAGATGTGCTGCAAAACCAGAATAATTTAAAACTAATTCTCTCTAGTGCTCCTCTAGATGCAAATCTCTTTATTAGGTATTTTGGAAGCTGCCCAGTAATACATAGTAAGTCTTGATCTTAACTCTTAAGTCTGAGTATACCTGCCCTGAGACTCACAGATCTTACTAAACTGTAGCAAATTATTCTGAGTAAAGGCACATGATTAATACACTGAGAATTCCAGGAATCCTTGTTCTTTCTGTATGCAGGTTTCTTGTTTCTTGACTGTTTGCACCTCATTCAAAGTGAAGTGTTTGAGTCACTGGGAGTTCTGTAAATGCAGGTACATCCTGCCCCCCTCCACTCTTAATTGAAGAAGTAGGAAGAGGTTATTGAAGTTCTGTCTTCATGCTGATACAGGACTTAGGAGCTACATGAGTGTGATATATATCAGTGCATTCCAGTAGGATCTTACTCTTCAGGCTTTGTGAAGGTTGTCACTGGTTACTGGATAAAACACAGATAACTGTACCAGTTCAGTTCAGAAATACAGGCTTAGGCAGATTGGGTTTCACATGAAAAAAGAATCACATGATTCTCTGATTTAAGGAAAATTAGTAGTTGTTCATCTAGGTAAATATTCAGAAAAGACATCCAGTTTTGCTTAGTTTGTTTGCAGACTCAGTTACCTGCAGTTAGACTACATTCAAATGCAAAGAAAAGTTACCATTATTTGCTGGTTTAATTTCATTTGACTGATCTTTAGTAAAGCCAAAATGTAAATGCGTGGGAGATTGCGGGTTTTTGTGGGTTTGCGGTTTTTGCCCCACCCTCCTGGCTTGCAGGTTTTCTGCATGGGTGACCTCCTCTGGCACCTTGCAATCCTCTTACTTTTTCAACAGTAATGTCCAACTTTAATGTGTTTTGAAAAGTAGCTTTTAAGAGAAATGCTTTATCTGACAATCAGGTAGACTCTCTGCATGTCAGCCTTTTTAAAAAAAATCTCAATGGTTTTAGGAAATGGGATTGCTTACTGGTTTATTTTAGCAAATGTTTGTGAGGAGGAAACCTTTTTTTCCTTCCTTTTTTTGCAGATGGAATTGTTTAGTTCTCAGTTTTGAATTTCTGCCCAGTTGAATAAGGTTTGCAGCTTGTTGGAGACAGGAATCTGGAAATTACACGTGATTTCATGTTCTTTGAATTTTTTTTGCAAGGGAGTGCCTCGGTTATGATTGTTGTATGACTTTCCAGTTTAGTCTTTTTGCAGCTTCCTGTTCTTTCAGATCGGTCAATTTGTGTTGGAAAATCTGCTGGCAATCTCTCCCAATCTCTCCAATTTACCACAGTGTTTGTGCTGGTTATGTAACAGGCCAATAACAATTCAAAAGATATTTTTTTCCCGTTTTTTGTTGTTGTTGTTGTTGTTTTGGGGTTTTTTTTTTGGGTTTTTTTTTGGTTAATTTAAGAATTAAAAGAAGTGGCTTTGTCTGTTAATTTAATATACAAGGTTTGAGTCTCCTTCAGCAATACGGCTGACAAAATCCTGACCACAGAAACCACATTTTGTGGCTGTGGATCGCTGTAGTACACAGAGTTTGTGATCAGTGTTGGAAGGCTTCCTCTGTGACCAGCTTCTAAAAGTATGTGAATTGTGGATTGTTCTTTCTGAAGGAAAATCCTGAGTGTTCCTGAGTCAGGTTAAGGAACAAGAAATCAAAATGTAGAGATTTTAATCTTCATGCAAAAAGCATCCTGCAATGTCGACAGATAAGGTCTAGAAAACAGTCCTGTTGAAAAAGAGATCAGGATAAATTATCAGAAGGTAAAGGCCGCTGGGATGTCTCATCTGTCAAGAAGTATTCAGTAAAGAAAGCTCAGCTTTGCTGAATTAGTAGAGGACATGGAGATAAGGCTGCCTTCTCACATGATTCTCATGAAAAGAAAGGAGTTCAGTACAAAGATTTACTGTCTCTGTGTGGAACCTTGCAAAAAGCTGTATTAATTGCTTATTATTTAATTACATTTTTAATCCAGATGGGAGACTTACATGGCAAGTTCTTGTTTGTAAGCCTAAACAAAAACAGCTGTTTTCTTTTTCTCGTTTAAAAAAAAATTGTAGTTAATAATTGTCAATCTTACGAACATCTGCTGGAACACTTCATAAAATTGAAGAGGTTGAGGAGAAACAAGGTGGCATTTGATTTTGGAAATGTTTTGTTTTGTACAGTTTCGAGAAAAATAAACTCCAGTGAAGGTAGTTTTTTAAAAAATTAATTCTGTAAGTGAAGCTGGTGAATATATGATCTTTTACGGATTTTTTCTATTTTAGTCCAAGGGAGACCTTTTGAAGTTAAAGAGATGTTTCTGGAGGACATTTTACGAAGCACTGGGTATACAAACAAAGAGATGGTGAAGTACAAAGAAAAGAAGCAGCAAGGTCAGTGGACTTGTTAATTCTAAGGGTTGGCAATGAGAATCATTGATTGAACAAACAATTAACAGGATTATTTTCTGTTGAAATTCCAGAGTCAGGAGATTAAATGAGTGTGATTTAGATGACAGCAAGTATCTTTAAGCTGTCAATATTTACATTATGGAAATAGTTTATGCAATTAAAGAAAAAAGATCACTTTGATTCAGTGGTTGCATTCTGTTTTCACTCAGTTGATGAATGTCATCTTTTTTCTAATTATTATGCTGTAGAGTTATATATAACTGGGGGCTCTGCCCACATGAATGCTAAAGAAGCATAGGATGCTCTGTACCTTTGGGTGCAAATTAAAGTGCAGCTATTAAAGCAGGCATGATTTTGTACATCTTGCACTAAATGGACAAGGTATTCCCTTCAGTAACATTTTTCACTGCTTTCTTCAGGCATGGATGTATTTTTTTAAGTGTTAACACTCTTGAGCTAAACATCATTGGTTTTAAGTTGATTAAGTAGATACTGCTTCAGAAGTTTTCCTGGCAACTGAAAGTAATGATCCCAGTGATTATTTAAAGGAAAAGTAAAAAATGCAAACCCCAAAGCTATAACATTCAATATCCAGTCCTAACTGGGTATTGATCACAGTGCTCATCTCTGATCACTGGGGTCAGAAAAGTTCAGTTAGGACACTGGTGTTTTCTGATGTTTCTTCCACTGGTGTAGAAAAGTAAGTTGTTACATGCAGGGACTGTATCACTTGTCTTCAGAATTCCATTTGTGGAAAAAGATCTGGCCTGAGATTGTGTGGAAGGTGATTACTTAAGGAAGATACTTTGAATGCAGTAGTTTGGAATAATGGAGGTTTGGGGGGTTAAACACCAAAGTGTTGGGTTTTACCTCGTTTTTATAGCCCTGGTGCAGTGCACTTTGGGTACCCTTAAACATGTCATTTCTGTTGGACTGGTAGTAGCATTCTAGACTAAAAAAAGATGTTGAATGGGTAAAACTTGGTAAAACCTGCTGTGACTAACTTTTTTAGTAGAAAACAATGGATAATAAATATGACTCTAAAACTTTCTTGGGGAATACTTTGCATTCTAGAAGAGAAACAGAAGAACACTCTTGCTGAGTGGTGTTCAGCTCAAGATAACACTAACAAAGGGACATCTCGGAGACAAAAATCGGTTCCAAGGACAAATGAGGAGTACAAACGGATGATGGCGGTGACACAGTATTTAATCAACTGGTAAGTTTTTTCTTTAGTCGGAAGAGATGTTACAGGTGTTTATATTTGTGTTGTATTACTAGCCATTTAAAATCTGTTTTCTAAAGTTCTGTTGAATCTTTCAGGACATTAACGTATTTTAAAGATTACTTGATGAGGATGAACGGCTCTAGCTGAAGTGTGCTCTTCAGTTCGGGTGGTTGCACACAGCTTTTCCTCAGATCAAATGGCTCGACTGCCATTGTGTTCGTACTTGCGTATGACAAAATCAATGCATGAACTGATACCTGAGTGCTGGGTTTCTGTGGCTGCTGGGAAAAATAACCATTGCAATTCTTTGTGGGTAATGTATGAGAATAAAGACAACTCTTGGAAAAGATTAAGCTTTCAATATTGTTTTTTATCTTCAGACTGAAAAAGATGTGAATTGCCTTGAACCGTGGATAGTAAAAGAAATGGATTCCTGTCTTTCTGACATCTGGTTGCATAAAGATATTGATTCGTTTGCTCAGCTGTTAAATCTTATTTTAACTGAAAATGTCAGTGGTAAGTTTCATGTGTTATTGCATAAGAAAAGAGCAACCTCAGATGTACTTAGATTTTTATGGCTACTTTTATCTCCAGTTTCAAATGGTGTTACCTTTGCATTCTGATGCTGACTGAAAAATGATAGGGCTAGCAGAAATAATGAGTTGTTTAGTTAGTTATTGTTTTGAAGTATTGACAGAAGTGTGTTTCTAAAACAGTGTAGAATTCATATGAACTAACTTCAGAGATAAAGTGAGGAAACAAATTCTCTTTGGGCTGGAATTTGAAAGCAGTATTTGTACTATATTTAGATGAAAAAATAACATTTCTACTGGGTTTGCTGGATTTTTTTTTTTTTTTTTATTTCTCAGTTGATTATAGGCACAGTGAAACTGGTGCGACTGCTCTGATGATTTCTTCAGGGGGAGGCTTTTTGAGTCAAGTAGAACAGTTGATCAGCATGGGAGCAAGTATCCACTGCAAATCATCTAATGGCTGGTAAAAACAGAGAAACCAAAAGATAGATTTATTTGTCAATATAGGAGAGAGGAAGAAAATTCTTTAACATCTAAATTAATTTGCTAGCTTATCACACTGCTGTAAGAACTATAGATTTTGACAGCCTCAACAATTTCTAACTCCTGATAATCACATTGTTTTCTGTAAATTCTAAATTGAATTCTTAATTACATGGTCTTGATTGTGAGCTATAAATTTTGTTTCAGTAGGTCTTGTTTAGGATACTGGTTAGTAGAACAACTGTAATCTACTGAACTGAACCAAAATATTTGGCAATTCCTATTTTCATGGAGTTACACATATCAGAAGATCTTTCTGTTATGTTTCTAAATATATTGTAGCATGTAAAAATATTTGTGGATCTGTAGAAACTCAGGTTTTGTGGTCATGGAGTATGTCTTCATATAAACAGGGAAGTACAGTAAATAATTGTAGTATGGAA
The DNA here is from genome assembly GCF_050655825.1 of Lonchura striata. Lineage (NCBI taxonomy): Eukaryota > Metazoa > Chordata > Aves > Passeriformes > Estrildidae > Lonchura > Lonchura striata. The sequence goes on from NC_140740.1 coordinate 13,920,398, forward strand.
TGATAAGAATTAGGATTCCAGGGGTCTGATATTTGGTACTAACATTTGAATAACTTGGGGAAGAAATGCAATTTAAAGTTAAAAGGGTGAACTGCATAGTGAGGACAGCTTCTGAAAGACATGAAATAGCCAGATGTTATGCCTGGGGTGTGACTTTTTGAGATGACTTCAAGGATACTGCAAACAGGCAGGTCTGATCTCTGCACCATTTTTAAAGGAATGGCACCTTCTTCCTCCTCACTTCCTTGAGCATGTTTGCTCCTGTGTAAAACTGACATTCTGTTGTGGTAAAGAACTGTAGTCACCTAAAAGTCAGCTGTTAACACCTATTCAAGCACTTTCAAATGGGAAGTTGCAGATCCAGCAATAACAGTACTGATGTCAATACAGAAATGGGTACAAAAGTCTGATGTCAATTGCCTCTCCTGATGTGCTCTTCATATGCATCTTTTGAAGTGAAAAGTCTAATAAAAATACTTGTGCAACTATTTCAGGATGGCTGTGGACTGGGCTAGGCACTTTGGACAGACAGAGGTTGTTCATCTGTTGGAATCCTACAGGTAAGCTGTAACTGTTTTGCAGAATGAGTTGTATATGATATACATAGAGTTGTGATGGGAAATTTGAGATTTGTGTTCTTCTAATCAGAACAGGTTTTAGCTTTTCATGCTCTAAAATCTGGACTTAATAGCAATACCTTTTTTTAAGAATAGGAGTATTTCAAAAAATAAACAGCAAAAAAGTTTGTACTCAATAGCATATTGTTTATGCTTGCACAACTTGCTAATTCTATACTATGTACCATTTTCTTTTCACATGCTTATTTTGGAAACAAATCTGTAATGTGTTTTTATCTATATTTTTTATATGCAATAGGCATATTAAAGAAAATTTGCAGAAGTAATGTGTACACTAGGCCATTCAAGAATGATTTTCTGATTAACTTACAGTTGTCATACTTGTGGTAGTGTTTTGTAAAGATTATCTCTACTATAATTTCTCTTAGTGTAGTTTCTGCTAGTGGGAAATTTTTGGAGAAGACATATCTCTCAAATATTTTTACTTGAACAGATAAACGAGAAGTATCTTTATACTTTCCTTTGCTTATGGTTGTGTTTCAATGAAGTTGAAGAAAACTAAAGTTAACACTAATAAATAAAGTGGCATCCTTCATTGGGTTAACATTGGAATCAGTAAACAGTAATAGTATGGTGATTCCCTTCTGCAACACTTAAACATCAGAATTCAAGACCAACAGTCTTGAATTGAGTTGGTCTCAATCTAAGTTTGATTTGATGGCTCAATGCAAACCCGAAGGGGCAGCCTTGATTCTGGTGTATTTTCCTGTTACAGCGCTTCATTTGGATTTGGAAACATGGATGAAAGTTCCAGTTCCCTGGTCCAAAAAAGTGCTAGTGACCTTAGTGCAGAGGACAGAGAGCTACTGACAGCTTACCATCACAGTTTTGATGATGAAAAAGTGGATCTGGATCTGATAATGCACTTACTTCACAGCATCTGTCATAGTTCTGATGCAGGTAGGTAAATACCTAACCAGTGGTTGTGGATTTGACTTCTGATAATCATGCTCTTTTTTCAGCAATCCACAGATGTTAAAACCTTCTGAGTGCTATTCGACATGTATTTGAATTTTCTGTTTAACTTTGCAAACCCACTTCCTTTTTTAGGAGCAATTTTAATATTTCTTCCTGGGTATGATGAGATAGTGAGCCTGAGGGACCGCATTGTTTTGGATGACAAGAGATTTTCTGATAATGCTCACAGGTAAAACCTTTAGTTACTGTGGCTTTTCATTGCTTCTTTTAAGGATCCTTAAAATGTTCCTTTTGTCTTGCATTAGATACCAAGTTTTCGTGCTTCATTCAAGTATGCAGACTTTGGACCAGAAGAAAGTGCTTGAAAGTCCACCTTTTGGCATCCGCAAAATTGCAAGTATTAGAGGACTTTTTCCAATGCCACAATGACCTATTTTGCCATTGCTTTTGCAGTTATTATAGTTTTGGTGGTTTTGGGTTTTTTCTTTGCAGATTCTTTCTACTAATATTGCAGAAACCAGCATAACAGTCAATGATGTGGTGTTTGTCATTGACTCAGGAAAGGTGAAAGAGGTAGGACTGCCTTAAATTTTCCTAGTGTGATTCTAAAACACACAGTGTATAAATTTTGGAGAACTTTTTTTTTTTTTTTATTACTTTACAGTAAAGTGAGAAAAAGCTTTTACTAGCTGAGAGCTAGTGCCTGTCAGGCAACAGTCCTTTCTGAAAGGCTTCAACATGAATTTGTTTTAAGACAAATACTGTAAGCTATCCGTCTCAAAAACCTTGAAAATCTTGAATTTCAAAACTTGTGGAGCATTAAGATACTAGAAAGGAGATACCCTCATTAATTCACTTGAAATTGAGAAGGTACCTTTGTCTCAGAAGCTGCTGTATATATTACTATTTCATACTTTTTAGAAAACTCCTGTTGGTAATCTAACTAACTAGTAACTTGTATTTCATGTACCCTATTGAGTTTTCAGTTTGTATTCCTTTCTTTGTTTTTCTAGAAGTCTTTTGATGCACTGAGTTGTGCTACAGTGCTAAAAATGGGGTGGATTTCAAAAGCCAGTGCTATCCAGAGAAAAGGCAGGTAATAAATGCCTCATAGTGGTTCCCATTTTGCAGATATGCACAGTCCTTTATGTTTAGAATAAACCACACAACATAGTAATTGTTTCTGGCCTATTCCGGTGTTGTGTTGCATAGAGGCCAACACTGGTTCTCTGCAGACGAGTAGGCGTCAGCATGTATTTCCTTGGAATAATCTCCCAAGTTGTAGAAAAGTGATGCTCAGGCATTTCCCAAAGGTCTGGGTTGTTTTCCCCCCATTAATTTGTTCTCCTTCCTCTTTCTCCCACGTAGCACCCGCAGTCACAATGTTTTCACATCATGTCTATGGGCAGAGGACTGCCTATTTCACTTTCTCCAAGCTATCCATGACTTAACAGGCCATGATTATATTCTTCCCAGCACTGTGGGGGAGGGCTCAGAAGTTTATGTAGCAACAAATGCCTGTTTAATCAATCATATTGGCATTAAGCTGCATGTATGCACATAGATGTATATGACTGAGAGAATTTGCTCATTCCTCCCTCATTCACTCACAAGTTACTTCATCTTTATTCTACCTTTTACTCCAAGGATAACTTCTGTTTAGGGGATGTGAGGGGAAGCAAGAAAGTTTGCAACTGGTTCCTTACAACAAAGGATGATTGAGATTTGGACTGGTCTTAGGTTAGCAAAAAACCCACAGCACTTTACATTAGAAAAGCCTTGTTTTTCTTTCTCCAGATTTCTCAGTGTTGGGTTAAAATTACAGTAAAAAATTGCCACACTCTCAAAAATAATTAATGATTAGGAAATTCTCATGTTGCATGTGACCTAACAACACTTTCTTCATGGTAGTGCCTCTTCTTTTCCATTCTGAGTTTCTGTGTCTGTTTGTTGGCTTTTGGTTTTGTTTTTAGAAAGAAATCCTCATTTTCACAACTTCCCATATTTTATTTTCAAGGGCTGGGCGCTGTCAGCCTGGGGTCTGCTTTCATCTCTTCAGCAGGCTCCGATTTCAGAATATGTTGGAATTTCAATCTCCAGAACTTCTAAGACTGCCGCTTCAGGTGCATGTTCAGTTAGAAACTATAACTTTAAAAAATACAATGTCCTCAAACCATACTACTAATTGCAACAAATCATGTGTTTGGCGGCTGCTTCCAAATCTTGGTAATCTTTTTTTGTACTGCCTTTTACCTTGCAGGAGATCTGTTTGTACACAAAAATTCTGGCTCCAATTAATTGTCCAATTGTAGACTTTCTTATGAAAGCTCCTGATCCTCCGCCTGCTGTAACTGTGAGAAATGCTGTGCATATGCTTAAGGTCAGAAAAGGAATAAGTTTAGATGGTAATTGTGTTTGATCCCAAATTTGTGGTGTAGCAATTTACTGACTTCAGTTTGTACTGAAGCTGTTTTTAATTACTTAAGGATGTTTTGAAGTTTTGCTTGTTGTCTGTTTTCATTTTGTGTGTGGGGATGTGTTTTTCCATGTCAAGGGAAGAGAGTGCTTCAAAGTCTTGTCTCTGTTAATAGTCTGACTTGCTTCTTCAGTGTTTGGAAACAAGTCTAGTTAAAGTCCATTATTCACATCCTTTTTGCTTTCACTGTAAATTGATTTTGTCCACTGTACCCATCCTCCTCTCCTTTATTTGTTTGTTTGTTTGTTTATGAACAGACCATAGATGCCCTGGACCCTTGGGAAGATCTCACTGAGCTTGGTTATCAGCTGACTGAATTACCTGTAGAGCCACACCTCGGTAAAATGGTGTTGTATGCTGTAGTTCTGAAGTGCCTGGATCCTGTTCTGACCATTGCCTGTGCTCTTGCCTGCCAAGACCCTTTTGTGCTGCCCACGCTGGCCTCCCAAAAGCGTGCAGCCGTGCTGTGCAGGAAGCGTTTTGCTGCCGGGACATTCAGTGACCACATGGCCCTGCTCAGGGCTTTCCAGGTAGTCTTTCATTTCAGAGAGTACTAATCACAGCACATCACCCAAGCAAAATGCAGATGTACCAGTTGGATGTAGAGTGGCGGACTGTGATTAAGTCCTCAGAGAAGACTTTCTTTTTGCCTAGTGCCTTTCCTGTGTATTGGACTCATAAATTTGTGAGGGAACCCTTTTTGTAGTATGTTTTGTTTCAAACCCTAGAAAATTTTGAATGTTTCAACAATGTGCCTCTTTGCATCCTACTACACTGAACTTTGAATCATGATCTTAATGTAATGATCTTTATTTATTGTTTTAATTTGACATAATCATCACTAGAGTGAGCACATAAAGAGAATCTAATTGTTGAACAGAAAAAATAATCTGGTTTGATACATTAACTTTTAGAGTGGGTTTTGCATTCATTTTATTGACATAAATGTAATCTTTAAAAAAACACCTGCAGTTTTTAGTTTAAGTCCTTCAAATTAATAGGCAAATGTAAAAACATTTTCAGGCATGGCAGAAGGCACGCAGTGATGGCTGGGAGAGAGCCTTCTGTGAAAAGAACTTTCTGTCCCGAGCCACAATGGAAATCATTGCAGGAATGAGAACACGGGTGCTTGGCCAGCTTAGAGCCTCAGGTAGAGAAGTTGGAAACAATTTTAACGTTGTTTTAAAGTCAAGCATATAGAAATTGTAACAAAAATCATGTTCACTGGTGTAATTTTCCTTAATTTGAAATACACTGTCATGCACACATTCATGCAGGGTATGGTGCAGATGAGGAATTGTGGCTGATCAAACTGAAAGCACCTTCATCTCCACATGCCACTGCGTTTCATGTTTTAATGAATTATTCCCATAGGAAATGTCTTTATATTGTAGAAAATAGTGGTATTCTGTGTCAGTATGAAACCCCTTATCAGGAAGGATTTCAGTGTAATGGTTTCTTCTTGGTGCTGTTAAGGTTGGCAGTGGTGAAAAATGCAACAAAGAAGTCATTTATTTCACCTTTTGTTTCTGACTCCTTTTGAGAGCCAAACACAAGGTAACATGGCACTGTTTTGTCTCTTTCATTTGTCAGGTTTTGTGAGAGCCAGAGGAGGAGCTGATATTAGAGATGTTAATACTAACTCTGAGAACTGGGCTGTAATTAAAGGTGCCTTAGTGGCTGGGATGTATCCCAATCTTGTGCATGTAGACAGAGACAGCCTGGTGTTGACGGAACCAAAGGAGAAGAAAGTGCGATTTCATCCTACCTCTGTTCTTGGTCAGTCTCAATATAAAAAGGTAAAGACACTTTGAATTCATAGTTCAAAAAAAAGGGCACTAAAATCTGTCACGTGTTTTAGAAATGTCTTTTCCTGTTTGTCAGTACTTCAAAAGCAGTATAGGCATTTAACACTACAGCTTTAGAAAATACTGTTCTACCCAGCTGATAGAATTGGAGTTGATTCATTTTTCTGTCGTTTCAGTTAGTCCTTTCTCTAGATGGAAAAGGCAAAAAGGCAAAAAAACTGCCCTGCTATAAAATTGTTTTAAAGATATAATGATCCCTATTCTTAAAAGCAAGTTTTTCTCTGAAACTCATTTTTAACATTTCTTTTTAAAACAACATATTTTGTTTTACCATGGTAGGATAATTGATGAATCTGGTTGAATTCTCACACTTTTTTATGTGCATGTGCGGCTTTCGGGGGGTTCTCGCTGCTGTCCCCCGTCCCTCCCCGGCCCCCCGGGACCCTCCGGCTAGCTGTCCCCTCTCGGGGCCGGGGTTTTCCGCGGTCCCGCTGCCCTGGGCTCACCAGGCAGGGCTGGGTTAGCACGGTCCGAGCGGCAGCGTTGCCTCAGTCACCGCTAGGATTCGAGATAAAGAGACCAAGAGAGACCAATGGTATGCTTGTCCAGAGAGGTTGTATTGCCTGAACGGTTGCAGGGACCAAAAGCCCCGGGCTATTGCCCAGATACAGTTTTATACAGCAGAATTAAGAGTTAAGGTCTAAACAATAGAGACAGTTTTCATCTTAGGCACATCAGAACCGCCCCAGGGGCCGGGTCCAATGGGAACTGCTCAGGGGTGGGGAGAAAGGGGGTTTAGAGAGGAATGCTGAAGCAGGACTTTCCTTAAACAATGGAGCATACATAAATGTATCTTTTCCCTCAGTTTCTCATTTCCAGGGCCTTCCTAAAACAATGGGGCATACATAAATGTATCTTTTTCCTCTGTTTACCATTCCCAAGGCCTTTCTAAAACCTTCCTCCACACTACCATGCCAGCATGATAGCAACATGCATGTATATTTTTATATGTATATAATTGTACATGTATTTAATTCTCAAAATACAGAATCATAGAATGGTTTGTGTTGGAAGGGACCTTAAAGCTTATCTCATTCCAGCCCCTGCCATGGGCAGGGACACCTTCCACTAGTCCAGGTTGCTCAGAGCTCCACCCAGCCTGGCCTTGGGCACTGCCAGGTTGAGGCACCCACAGTGTCTCCGGATAAAATGAGAAATACGTTCAAATTTACATTAATTACAGGTAGAGGGTACAATAGCCTGGTTTTACCTGCTCTTCCACAGATTGCCCCAGCAAATGGACAAGCTGCAGCCATCCAGGCCCTCCCCACAGACTGGCTTATATATGATGAAATGACGAGAGCTCACAAGACAGCAAACATCAGGTGCTGCTCTGTTGTGACACCTGTCACCGTGGCCCTCTTCTGTGGACCAGCCAGACTGCAAAGTAATGCCTTGCAGGCATCTTCATCCTTTCAAGGTACACTGGAGTCTGGATTTGGGATGTTTCCATTGGTATACATCAGCGTGTGACATGCAGAGCTTATTTTTCAGTAATATTTAATACATATATTGGCTGATTCTGGAAACAGCGCTGTTATAATTCCTGTAGCTATTCAGGAAGAGTTTGTTGGTTCTGTAACAAATCTCTCCATTTTGGGATTCCTTACCTATTCAAGTCCATAAATTACACAGTCGTAGGGTCTCAGAAACTGCAGTATAGTTTGTAAGGAAAGAATGCAGCCACAATATCTAATGAGAACTGTAGTATTGGTACTGAGAAGTGTAGTATGCATGTTCTCTTTCTGCAGACTACTTTATTTGAATCATTGAACCAGATTATTCAAACAGAATAATTTAGAAACAATCAGTATGGCAAACAAGTCATGTTGCTTCTAGCTAACACATACATTTTCAAGATATGTTCTACTGATAATTTTTAATTTCAGTTAACTGTACTATTAACTGTAAGTAATAGAGAATATATTTACATTTCCTTCTTTTTTTCTCATTTAAATTGAGTCCTGTTGGAATGGAAGCAAAAATAACTGCTTCTAGTTGTCATAGTTTGAATCAAACTAAAAGTCCAACTTATTTCTAAAGCTTTCCTGTCTTGCTTTTAAACTGTGAACCTTAGAGTAGTACTCATGCTGACTGAATTGCACTTAAGAAAAATAAAGAATCCTAATTAATAGCCATACATATTTTTTTTTCTTACTGGGTCTTTAAATCTGCTGTTTTACTAGGAAATAGAGGCATGTGTGATTTTGCCAACAGCTTTAGGCAAAAGTTGTATAGTGGCCTGTGAAAACTGGTGAAGGTACATGAGTTGGGTCACATCATATCAATCCACGTTTTTACATAGTAGGACCTTCAGCAGGTCTGGCTACTTGATTGCTGCTATCTGGAGCAAAGACTTTGCAGTGTATTTGCAGAAAAGAAGAGGTAGTTTTACAAATGTTTACATTTAAAGTCAATTTTAGAAGGAAAAATATTGCTGGTAATATAGTAGTATGCGGGTTTTTGTATAGAAATAATAGTAGAAAAAATATGGAAATTCTGATGAACCTTTTGTCTTTAATTCAGGGGGAGGGGTATCTAATGATAGCAGCGACAGTGAGATGGAGGACAGGACGTCTGCTGATCTGGCACTGCTGAAGCTGGATGAATGGCTCCATCTTAAACTGGACCCTGAAGTAAGAAATTACTCCTGGGTTTGCTTCATGTAGAGGAATTGTAAAAAGATGTGAAAAGGTTTTTGTAACATTTGAGTAGCCAAGAATTTTCTCCAAGAATGTCATGGTCCATTTAGGTCTCTCGAACTAGGTACTCTGTGATTTAACCTTTACTTCACAAGCTCATTAAGAATTAAACGGCTTCAATCCCCTTTGGCACAGAGTTGTCTGTTGCATGAATTTGTGTATTCAAAATCCAAGTTGCAGTGTTTGATCACCTGTCACCCATACCTTTCTCTTCTTTTACCTGTCAGCAGAAAGAAAGAGAATAGTCACCTAAGTCAACAGTGAGAGTGCTCATCCCTCTTCCTCCATATTGGTGTGGGTGTCCTGTCTCTCACAAAAGGGAGCAGGAAAGCCTCAGCAATCCAGATGCTGTTGGGTCTGTTTCAAAAACTTTCTGGGTAATATGATGTTTTATATCTGAGCTTGGCAGTTTTGTCCCTTTCCACAAGTCAGCAGATTCTGAAGAGACTGGCAGACAAAAAATGATGACTGCAAGGGACAGCAAGCTGCAGGTGACAGTGACAGCATAAGGGCCCTTCTGCTCCTTCTGGCCTCCTGTCCTGCCTGCATGGTGCTCCATCAGGCCATAGCACAAGCTGGGATAAGCTAAAATCTGGACAGGAGCTGAGAGAACAGTCACATTGGCATATTGTGTTCTTCTTTCTCTGAGAGGATAACCAAAATCAGATCAAAAAAGGAGCACTTGAAGCTGAAGTTGCTGAGAGAAAGTTGCTGTCAGATTTTGGAAGGATACATTTCAAATCCTCTTTGAAATAGAAGTCTTTATGTCATTGAGGAGCTGTGGCTGCAGTTTATGGGTCATGAAACACACAACTTTACCAACTCTAATAATAATACTCTCTCTCCTAGTCATGTCCAGAAGAGTGATTTTTAAAAATTTATCGTAATGGAAGCGTTTCTGGTAGCAGAATTAGACAATAGTCTTCTGAATTTAGTCATCACATTTGACCAGGTGTCGATGTAAGAAAAATATCACTTAGAGCTCTTTTCCATCAACTATACTGAAGAGTGCATGAGTAGAGACTGATTTGAGAGGAAGGGCATAAAGCATGAAAGGATTGAGTTTTCTTGAAAGATAAGAAGGAAAAAAAAAGTCTGTGGAATTACAATACAAAGCTAAGTTTAGTACAGAGCTAAATGAAATGTTTCCAAAATGACCTTGTACCCAAGGAAAAGAAAGCAAATTAACATCATAGTTTAAATATGGATTATTCCCCTTCCCCAAGACCTTAGTCTTGCCTTCAATTCTGGGCTCTGTTTATATTGGAATGCCAGGTGTTGCTTGATAGGGAAAAGACAGGGTTCTCTTACCTGTGTGATCTAATTTTCATCAGTATTTAACAGAATTGGAATTCATTGCAGGCTGCTGGTATGCTGCTGCAGCTCAGGCAGAAGTGGCACAGCTTGTTTCTGCGTCGTATGCGAGCTCCTTCTAAGCTGTGGTCTCAGGTTGATGAAACAACTGTAAGAGCAATTACAGCTGTTCTGAGTGCTGAAGAACAGTCTGCAGGTCTGCAGCAGCCTTCAGGAATTGGCCAGAGACCAAGGCCTGTGACTTGTGAAGAACTTCCTTTGGCATCTACATGGAAGTCAACCAGCAGCAGAAAAAGCTCAACAGAAACAGAATTGTCTGACTCCTCTCATGCTGAAAAGTAAGATGCTGAGGTCTTCTGCTTACTGTAGGTTGCAGTTTATGTATACAAGTATCACTTAAGTTTCTGCTAGTAATAGGTGAAAACAGTGGAAGTACATTTGGAAGGTGTTATACTGTTGTATGCTGCATTGTAATCCCAAAGAGAAGTATTTCATACCTGGGGCTGCTGTTTGAGAGAGCAGTCAGGAATATTGTCCATGAATTGTGATGTTTGAGAAGTAGCAGAAGAAGTTTAACAGTAGCATTAAAAAGCAATGAATGGTCAGTATGAGTTTTTAGTTAGGTTTAATAGATGTTGTAGTTGCTGTAATACATGGGGTCATGCTGTAGGTGGACAGGTCGATGTAAATTGTTCAGTGACTGCTTGTGAAACTCAAGGTATGTCCTTTGTAGGGTTTCAGTGAAATCTTCTTCTCCTGCACTCCACCAGCCAAAGAAGTACAAAGAAAAAGACATTTTGCTCTCCGGACAATCCTCAGATGACAGATCAGCTCAGTCCTCAGTAAAACCTGCAGAAAGCAGTAGCTATTCCAGCCCCTGTGCTACTCCTTCTTCTCCAGTGTCTGGAAAGGTAGAGTTCTCTAACATACTACCCTGCTCTTCCAAAATAATAGAATTTCTTGCTGATATCATTCTGCAGTTAGGTATTTTACTGATAAATTAGGAATCTAACGTAGCTTTTCATTTGTAACACTGCATAATACTTCCTTCTGGAATTTAAAAATCTAGACTAAATATCCTTGTTTCACTAGTTTAGTACAGCAAAAATAATTTATGGACTGCTGAGGTAAAGCTATCCAAAGTAGAAAAAATGAGATTTAAAAAAAATCCCAAACTTGTTCTAATAAACGTGTAAGTTTTTTTCAACTAAATGAGTATATTATATACATACTTCTGAAGTTTTTGGATTCTGCCTTTTTCTGCATTCATAATAGATTTTCAGTATCAATACTGATTCTGTCTTACCTGCCTTACTAGGACTGATTTTTGTGATGGTTATTTTAACAAAGCACACATTTTTAATGAGATTACTGTGACAGTTGTCCCTATATACTTGAATAGTAGACTGCAGTAACACAAAGGAGATCATTCAGAGGAAACTTCATGGACTCATTGGAGGATGTAGTAATTCCTCTTGAATCTTTCAGCTTTTAAATTAAGACAGCGTAAAAGGAAGAAAACATGTTTCCCGAATATAGAAATGCGAGTAGTGTGCTGTAGGCTACACTCTAGGATGATGAATTTTGGTGTCATCTCAAGGTCTGTCAGATTTTAACCAATTCTAATTAATCACTAGGCTTTTTAATCCTATTCTGCTTCCTGCCCCCTATTCTTGTTTCCTGCCCCTCATGGATGAATTACTGTGGAAGGGGCTAACAGCAGGCCTGTTAGCTAAAGGAGCAAAAAGAAGCTGAGAGGCAAGAAGCTGATCAAGAGCTCTCTCCAAGGCTGCTACCAAGGAGGCTGAGAGAAGAACTGGAGAAAGATAAGGAGAGAACTGCAGCTGGATAAAGCATTTTCAGAAAGTTAACTAAAGTCACTGTTACTGTTCACCAGTGGTGTTATGTTGATTTTTTTGTGGCCAACAGTTGGGGTAGAAGAAGTATAAACAATTAGAAAGTTTATAAAAGGTCATGTTCGATAATAAAGAGTTGCCATCTGAGACCGCCTGTGGTCTGTGCTTTGTGTGGCGACCGCCTCACGATGCAGTGTATATACCAGTGACAGCTGGTGCCCACCGCGTGGAGCAGCAGCCTGAGCAGCGTGGTCGGTCTGGAGCCACGCGGGGTCCCAGCGACTGGCAGCCCTGACCCGCTGGGGAGTGGCGGGGGAGGCGGCGCTGGTGCAGCTGAGAGTGGCGGGTGGAAGCCACAGGCAAGTCCTGACCTGATTTTCTCCTATCAACACACCTGGAAGCAGGTGAGGCAACAACTAGTGATAATGGGAGATAAATCTAAAGAGGAAGAGACTGTTTTGGCTACATAGAAAGCTTTGTTAAGAAATAAGGGAATTACTACTTCAGACTATGCCCTTTGTAGTATATTGCTGTGGGCTAGATCATAGGATTTTGCTACTGATCCTGACACAGCATTTAGTGTTAAAGGTTGGAAAAAAAGTCAGGAACAAGCTGTGGGAAGTCACCTGAGCGGGAGATAAAACTATTGTCAATCTAGTTGTTACTTGGATATCGCCTTTTGAGGCATTAAAGGAATGGAAAACAGCGGGAACAAGCAGAGTACAAGGTGGATGAAGATTTGGGGTTGATAAAGGAGTCTGATGGGAGGGATGAGTCAGATGGGGCCTCTGATGGGGAACTTGTTGCATACATCCTTGAAGAAAGTGCAGGTGCCCATGGAAGTTACCAGGCAGGCTACCAAAGCTTCCAGGAAAGTTGCCAGAGCTTCTGGGCTGGATGCTGAAGCTTTTGGGAAAGCTGCTAAGGCTTCTGGGCAGACTGACAGAGTATCTCCTTCTCAGACTCCTAAGCCTCTTTATCTCACCTGCACAGCAGCTTTCAGCGGTGCCTCTATACACTGCACCACTGCGCCAGTTAGCGGAAATGTCTTTGGCAGAGAGACAAACCCAGCTGTCTGCCCCCCTGCTCCCCTCTGACGCTGTTGAGGCAGGATGGGAATGAACAGACTTTGTTCAGAAGGCTGAGACTATAACTGATTTATTTCAAAATACATCACTCTTTTATACAGAGCTTTGTGCAGACCAACTCTATTGGTCCTGAAGTGAAAACATGTCACCCTATTGGTGTGCAGTGGATGACGTACAGTAGTAAAACCTAATTATAAACAATGTGAACAAGAGAGATAAAGAACTTACATTCTTTCTCAACACTTTCTCAAGCTTCTACCTGGTTAGAAATTTATGGTTTTTCTTTGAATCTAAGACCTACACCCCTCCACTCTAGCCCAGCCATTTGCCCCCCGCCCCCCTCTGAGCTGCATGAACAGTTGCAAGGTCGTATCCTCCACTGCTGGACAGTGACAGGAAATCAAGTGAAGAGTCACCCGCAGTAACACCTGAGGTGGGGCAGGGAACTGTTGGCAGTTCAGCTTCTAAGAGATCTAGCCCTACTGCCCCATGGACTTTGCCTCTGTGTCAAGTAACTGTGCTTCCATGACAGCCTCAGAAGTTTTGGGAATTTCTTAGGAAGAAAGCAGCTGAATAAAAAAATTGGGACCTAATAGAAAGATTTGGTGCCCCAAAAGTACCTCAGGAGGAGAGTGTTAAGGCAAATGTTGCCTGTGATAATCCTATGGCTTTTCCAGTTTTTAATGCAGTTCCTGGAATAGGGCAGGATGACAGTCATCATGTCTTTGCCTGGAAGGTTGTGCAAGATCTCCAATTGAAAGTGGCTCAGTTTGGTATTAATTCCTCAGAGGTAATGCAATTAATACATGTAATTAATGCAGTATGCTTGTACCTTATGATATCATGCATTTTGCTACAGTTTTATTCCAACCAGTACAGTATGGTGTGTTTCAAGAAACTCGGAGGTGAGTGGCTGAGCTCACAGCTTTAACAAATATGCAGCTGCCTCAACACGACTCGTCATGCTGTGGGTGTTGATGCCTTATTGGGCACTGGGCCTTTTGCTAACCCAGATTTGCAGGCAAGGTGGGATCCTTCAATTTTGACACAAGCTCAGCAAATAGGCATGAGTGCTTTAATTAAAACAATGGAAATGGCAGGTCCAAAACAGAGATATGTTACTATACAACAAGGGATGAGAGAACCATTTTTGCAGTTTGTGGAAAAGCTTGCTGCAGCTATTGAAAAACAGGTAGATAATGAACCTTTGTGACATAGATTGTGTATAGAATTGGTGAAAGAAAGTGCAGACCCAGACTGCAGAACGATTATTGACACCTTACCTGGGGAGCCCACATTGCCTGAAATGGTTACTGCTTGCTCAAAAGATGGTTCAGTAGAGCATAAAATGACAGCTCTTGCTGCAGTTCTAAGACCACCACCGAAATGCTGTAATTGTGGACAGCAAGGGCATGTAAGGGCACAGTGTAATACCCAGAAAATAACATCTAAGTCAAATGCAAGCAGCAATGTTATGTGCAATCATTGTGCTAAATTTGGGCACTGTGCACGAGTAAGTATCATGCAAATGGTCAGCTGTTGCAGGGAAATGGGAAGAAGAACACGAAGGGGTGTGTGGGGACACAAATAACCTGACGACCATTAACAGCAATTATGGGCCTTCCCAGCACTGTAAAGCTACCCATTTGCAAACAGTATTCAGGAGCAACAAGTGGGTCCACAGGGATTGATGTACCCACCACCGACACAGTAACTATTTTGACAAAAGAAATCTGCAAAGTGCCCCATGACACCTATGGCCCAATAGGACGTGGATTGAGTGCATTTCTGATAGGGATATCAAGTACTACACTTAAAGGTATTCATGTGCATTTAGGACTTATTGATGTTGATTATTTAGGACAGAGTCATGCTATGATATGAATTGATGAGTGCCCTATTACTATTCAGAAAGGAACTTGCATCACTCAGCTTGTAGCCTCTGTGAGTTTTGTTCCCAATACGGTAAGTACCTCAAGTGTTCCGGACTGAGAAAGTAACGGAGAACCATCCAGAAAAGACATGCATCCTCACAGCCAGTGGATATCATCCAGGGACCGTATCGGTAACAGGTTTGATTGACACTGGAGCAGATGCTACAATACTCTCGTGACTGCGTTGGCCTCAATCGTGACCTCTCACTCGTGCAAGTTTTGGACTGATGGGGTTGGGTGGTTCTACAACAGGTGGCTTGTCAGCCATTGTAATTCATGTGAAACATCCCGATGGCCAACAAGCTAACATCAGACCCTCAGAATTACTGGGATTTTTAATTACTATTATTACAGAATTGCTATGGATTTTTAATAGGAGCCACTGTGATGCAGGGTGGTGAATGTCCAGTTGTAGCCTTGACATGGTTAACAGATAAACCTGTCTGGGTTGATCAGTGGCCCCTTACTACTGAAACGCTTACTGCCCTGCAAGAATTAGTCACAGAACAATTGCAAGTGGGTCATATTGAAGAATCATTCGGCCCCTTGAATACCCCTTGTAATAAAAAAGAAATCAGGAAAATGGAGACTTTTACATGATTTACAGCACATAAATGCTGTAATGGCAACAATGGGAGCTTTACAACCAGGCTTTCCTACACTGACAAAACCTGGCTAAAAGATGCATTGAATCAGATATATATCACTAATACTTTCTGAAAGACTAAATATGGTCTGCAATAATTCTAAAGTTCATCAGCTGCTTACATTATTCTTAAAATGTAAAATTGTACTGCTCTCAAAAGTAAGAACCTTCCTCAAACTCCTAAGTAAAAGGTTGTTTGAAACGTATTCTTTCAAACAAGAAGTGTTTCTCAAATATTTTACAAAACCTAGTGAAAATATTATTTTCTTGCAAAATTTCACATTCCTGTACAGACCCAAGCCAATTGTGCTTAAGCAATCATAATTACTCATACTATTACTGTGTTCTTCTACGCTACAAAGTACATATTATTTAATGTCAGTAACTTCATTTTATAAGCTAAATTAATAGTTTAAGACTTTCCATTAGGAATCAAAGTGTATCTGACAGTATTTCGGAGATTAAAATGTGTGAAAATACCACAAATACATAAAATTGCAGTCCTATACAGCATGTGAACATAGTAAAATACAATGATCATGACAGTTACATTTTTCCATTCTAATCTTTTTCTGAAGCTTTGCATGTGTACCAGGTAACTGGGCTGGGCTTGGTGTATCGCTGTAGAGCCCCAGGAGCTCTGCTCCCACTCAGCTGAATGTTAGCACATGGGCACCAGCCCTGGGCAGGAGCCAGTACAGGGCCCCTCCTGCAGGAGAAGGGATCAGGCCCTGCTCTGTAACTTTCATTTTGGCCACTTCTGTGAACAGGTAAGAAAGGTCAAAATGAAACTTTTCCCAGCTATTTCCGTCTGCTTTATCTTTTTAGGTGCCAGAACTCTGGGTCACAGATGGCCTGGGTGTGTGCTGAGCAGTGCAGAACCCATGAAGTCCTTGGTTTCCCCACAGGTTGCCATGCCTTGTTCCCAGGTGTGCCCAGCTCTGACAGGAGCAAGAGTCTGCAGCGCCGTGCCCTGCTCAGCCAGGGCTGTCTGGCACAGAGCAGCAGCAGCGCCAGCACCTTTCAATCCACTCCTTCCTTATCTTCTCCTGGGACACAGAAGCCTCTGGAAATCAGCACCAACAGTCTTCTTCCCAGCTCGGAGCAGCTCCTACTGGCAGGCAGATGCTGCCAGTTTGACTGCTTTCAAAGGGGAATAAAGGCAGAGATGTACATGCTCAGGAGCCCTGGGCATATCCAATAAATGTGCAAACATGTGGGAGATTTGTCAGGAATTGCTTCAGCTGTTATGCCAACAGTGCCTTCTCTCCTGGTTCTGTGTGTTATAGATGAGTCATGTAACAGTTGGCTCTCACTGTTAAGAGGTAGATATTATGGGGATGTAAAAATGTATAGTGATGTTATTGTAATACATCCTCCCAGAGTCCTATTTCCCCTGCCCCTTGCAATAGCCTTGGTAGTCAGGGGTTTTGGGGAGGGCTGGCTTGTGACCAGGAGGTGTGGGTGGCGTAGCAACACCTGACCTCCAATAAGAATGTAAGAAAGGAATCTCCACCAGTGGATGGCAAAACTTTGACAAAACTTTGGAGGGGTTAAGGGTATAAAAGGCAGAGCATCCATTCTATAGATGTGCTGCTTGTAATGGTCAGAGACTCCCAGTGCTGCAAATTTTCCTTATTCAGTCCTTTGTTAAGATTTAATAAACATTTAAATTTTTTAAAAGTAAGCGTTGTTTCTCAGAAGTGCAATGCTTTGGGCCGTTTTCTTGGTCTGGTTTCCTTTGCTTGGGTCCCATCTGAGTGCTCAGTTGGGGTACAAGGTATAGGTGTTTGGTGCACTCCTGGAGTTACTCTTGGATTCCTTGAACAACAGGGTTTGGCCACAAAGTGAATTTGTGCTGCTTTGTGACAGAGAAGAACTTCCCCGGTTATTTTGCGTTTGCTGTACGGAAGGGTGGTTATTGCTCTGCATAAATTCACAGGCCAATATAGAGTGCTTGCACTGTGATGTCAGGGCATGGTTGCCATGTGGTCATGGTGACAGCAGAAGGTTGTCTTGGTGCACGGAAGGCCTCAGTGTCAGAGCAACCCTAGGGCTTGCTCAGTGCAGGAGCATCCTCCTGGTTGAGGTGCTTGTCAGTGAGAGCTGCCTACTGACAAGAGCCTTGTTTTTTCTAGTGTTGGACAAATCTGCACAGCAGTGCTACAATGATTGAGCAACTTGCTGCTGCAGCTTTCACAGCTTATGGCGTTGTTTATTCTGGCTATTACCTCACTAACCTGGCACGTAAGTAGAGGTTTTCCCTGGGTGTACCCGAACCTGGCTTCTGTATGTCTTCCTGCTCTTTGTTAGTGCCTGAGTTATTTTAAAACAGAAAGAACACTAGGGTGCCACTGCTTTGGTAAAGCTCCTGTCAAGGCATTCAGGTACAAGGGGATTTCTGCAGCCACAGGGGCAGCATTTGCAAGGGAACCTGCAGGGGTTCTTTTCCCTCCACGGGAGAGTCTGAGGCAGCAGAGTCTGTCTTTTCCTCAGTTTGCTGGGACATGCAAGACAGCTTTGAAAATGTAAACTGGAGACCTTCTTGGAAGGCCTTCTAACAACTGTGCAGTATTTCCCAGAATTCAGGGAAAGCTTCTTTCTTTCTACATTTTGTCATGAAAGGATTTGACTGTCTAACTTGAGCCTTGACTGAGTGTTAAATAGTGATTCCCTTTGCAAGGAAGAGCAAACTCCAAAGCAGTGAGTGTCTGCTCCTGGAACTTGGAGCTGCTGCTGTGTTGTGTCACAATAGAGCCTGCCCCATCATAGTGGAATTTTGGAAAAGCTTTTCTGGGCAACTGTTTCCAGCAAGTTAATGAGAAGTTGTGCATGCATCTGATTAAAAAAAACCCTAGGTACCAGAAGGAGAGGATTTTTAAAAGAGGTGTTATGTGTTTGGTAGAACAGGAGCATTGAGTGTTAGAGAACAATTTGCATTTTCTTCATCATGTTTGTGTTCATTTAATGGCTAAACAGGCCAAAGGGTAGGCATGCCCAAGAATATTATCTGGATCTCTTGCTGGTTGTATGAATGAAATGTGTCTGCTGAAGGGATGTTGTGAAAGGGAAAACTCTCTGTTTGTGGTGCTTGTTCTGTGGGTTTCACCAGCCCAGACAATTTTCTCACAGCATCTGGTTCATTTTCCCTTGCCTACTACAGGTCACCTGAAGCATGTATTCAGCGGTGCTGGTCCTAAGGTGAGTAAGAAAGGAACATTTCATGTTTGTGCTGTTTGGCAATTGCAGAGTAAGCTGTGTGCTTAGCCAGAACCAGTAGGCTGTAGAGGGCCAGGCATGCAGGCTGAAAGAAAATCCATTTTCAGGCATTCCACAACAAATACAAAGGCATAGCTGGATATTTCCTAATTTCCAACTCAGAGCCTTGAAGACCTACAAACTCAGTTTTGCAGAGAGTTGAATAAGCCCATTTTAATGAAGTCACAGCAACTTAGATTCCTATCCTTATAAAACTTCATGATACTTCCTTAGAAGATGTGGTTGTAGAATTAGAAGGACAATTTAATGCGGTATTTGCAGTCAAACGGGCAATTTTGTGGCTGGGCAGCTGCGTGGGCCAAAGGAGCCCGGGGTGCTGGTCAAGAGCAGCTGAAGGTGGCCAGCGCCTGGCCAGGTAGCCAAGAAGGCCAAGGGCATCCTGGCCTGTGTCAGCAGCAGTGGGGCAGCAGGAGCAGGGCAGTGACCGTCCCCCTGGGCTGGGCAGCGCTGCGGCCAGAGCTGGGAGTGTGTGTCCACTTTCTGCCCGGTCGGTCTGCGTCTCACAAAACAGGATGGGACCCGGACTGGTTGCAGACTTAGCATTTATTATGTCTGTATCCTCCAAGCAAAAAGCCAGAGACACAGAGAAATGAACATCCATGCAAATCTAGATCAAAGGCAAGATGGCAGTTGATGCAAAGCCTTTTTCTACATATTCTTTGAACCTATAACATAAAAGAAAAGGTGCAGAGTCATTATACCCTAACCAATAAGAAAAGGACCCATGTGGGTTTAACATTACCAGAAGGACTTCTATGAACCTCAAACGATATAGAGTAATTCATTATATAAGACTGAAACTTTTTCTATTTTTGCAAAGCATATATCTAGGACTTTTGACATCTCAAACTATCACTAAGTTCTTGTTCTTTCTTGCTCCTTATGATAAATAGAAATGAATTCACTTGGTTCTTATTTTCCTAGCTTCCCATGAGAAGGTTTTGAAATTTCCCAGTCTTTTTCAGCTTTATGTCTACTTTCTGGGGCCTTTTTGCACTTTCTAAAGTTTTTTACCTTTTATATATTCCTACAATTCCCCCTCTCTTTTTAAATAAACTATTTTTGACTTGTCACTTATTTATTACTTTGTGTTCCATAGCTTTACTACTGCATATATTTATTCATGTAGGAAAAAAGTTATAAACTTTTTACATGAAGGTACTTTTGTTTTTGTTTGTTTTAAGCTCTATAATTCTAAGTTAAACCATTCTTAATGTTGGGTAAAGTTAGGTTTAGTATCTGTATTAGGTTCTGATAAATTTTGACTTTTTTAAGGCCTCAATGTAAAGGTTAAATTTGTGAGTGACTTTAATTGTTTTTGCTGAGGTTTTGTGAATTGTCTATAATTTTTTAAAATTTTTTTCTTTTGGAAAATAAAAACTTTTTTGATGAGTTTGTAATTTGTTGTGAATAATGAAGTGTATGTGGTATTAATATTAATATTCTAATAACAAGATTTTACTGAACTTGTAAAGTTCTTTTGATTAAGGAGTTAAGCTCTACTTCCTGAATAAATTGTTTAACTATGTTTCTTTATTTTTAATTGTAGATTGTAGAGTTTTTAAGTTTTTGTATATTTTTGTGAATGGATTTAGAATGATTAGACAAATTTATGTAGCACATTCTTTTGAATTCTTTTCAACTCTGTTTATGTGTTAGAAAAGAAAATTAACTGTTGTTTGATTTTGGAATTTGTTGGACACTGCTGATGTCAGTCTGCGTGTTACTGAGCGCACTGGATGTGGTATTTGTTTGTTTAGTTAATATTTAATCTTGTCTATTTGTCTTAATGTTTTTTCTGAAGCAATTGTAGGTAAGAAGAAGCTTGTTGAAATATTTTGTGGTTTTTTTTGAAAGACTGAAATTACTGCTGTAATTTTTTGGGTATATATGAATAGATCTTTTGTCTTTTCTTGTCTTTTTTGAAACTGTTTTAGTACTAGGTGTTATTACAGTGAGTGTGCTAATGTTACATGGTTTGTCTTTAGGGTATGATAGAATGTTTTGCTATGTTTTATTTCTACAAATGAACTAATAACATTTTGGTAATTTCCGTGGATATTTGTTAACTTTAGATTTTTATCTACAGTGTATGAGTAATTGCACTAAAGCCTTAAATTTTTGTATTCATAGTAAGAGTGAATAGCACTGTATTTTAGAGAATTATTTTTTTTCTAATTGTTTCTTGAAAATGTGACACGGAAATTTATTGCTAAGGAACTATGGATCTTTAATTCTTGGGGTTCTGAACTTGTTTTGAGGAGTTGTTTGGTCTAGAGGCTTTAATCCCATGTGCGATTGTTTCTATTAGTAATTTCACTTAGCTTGTTGTTAAATCACTTTTTTGTTAAAAGATCATGTTATATAGGTATTGGCTAATTTTTAGTGGTACACTAACTAAACAGGTTGAAAAAGGCTTTTTTGGATTTGAGTGAGACATACATATGGTATCTGATCTTGTAGCTTTGGTTAATGTGACTTAGACATTTGGTTTTGGTGTTGTATAGGAAAATTTGCATGATAAAAAGTAAGCAAAGTTAGAAAATACAAAGTGAACTGATTTTCTTTCATATCTTTTTTGTTGAGTTACTCTTTGTTAAAAGAATTTTCGATAATATTTTAACTTTTAAACTGCATTTTTTGGAGAGTTTAGAATATTAATTTTTTAGAATCTAATGATAAGAAATCTTTCTTTTCATGTTTTTGTTAAAAGAGCTCTACGAAACAAGCTCTACACATGTATCATTATCATTAGATTGAAGTTTGCAGATTCTACAGGTGACATAGGAACGCTGGGCGTGACTTGTAGTCTCTGTTTAGCTTACGTTTGTGTGATTGCTTTTTTACTTTTGGGTTTGTTAGTGTGTTTTGGTGTGTTGTATGGTTTGATGCTCTTTATTGGAATTCACTTTGCTTTTCTAGTACTTGGAGAAATACAAGTATACTCTTTGCTTTAAGTTATTAATTGGCGAGGACTTTTAATTTGTCTTCTTTCAGGTCTTTTAATTAAAACAAGAGAATTTTTTTTTAGTTTTGTTTGTGTGTTATTTGTAAAATGCTTAAGAATTGGTGGATCTGGTTCTGCAAAAGAACTGTTTAAAAAATTATAAACATATAAAGCTTTACTCAATTTTATCTGTAGTATTACTTCTGCTCCCCTCTTCTGTTGATCTAAATGTGTTTTAATATGTGATATGTCTTTTTAACAGTTGTTTGATTTGTGGGGGAGTGGGGAATACTACAGGTGTGATGAACATTTTAATTTATTAGGAATGTTGTTACTTTTTGAGATAGATATGTGGGGCTATTGTTTGTTTTCATTTCCTGGAGTACACTTAATGAAGTAAATGTTTGTAAAAAATGTTGATAGGTACGATTACTTGTTCTCTTGTGTGGATAGAGGTAAAAACTGTACTTGATAGTGAATCTACTGAAACATGAATATTTTTAAATCTCCCCAAAGAAGGGTATTTAGTGATGTTTGTTATAATTGTACTCTTTATAAACTTTGTGGATTAACAGTTCCTGTAGAAACAGGGGTTTGCACAAGGTGACAATCAGGGTAACTGTTAATAATAGCTTTAGCTTGGGATTTAGAGATACAAAACGTCTGTACAAGTACTTGTGTATATTGAGGAAAAAGGTATGACTCAATTTTGCATGCTGAAAAATGTTTGCTAATGTGTTTGAGATAACTATGGCCAGTTTTTTTGTTCTTGTATTTCTTTTTGCTAAACATCTTGGTAAAGATGAATGAGTTGTAATATGAGAAATAAAATATAGGTTAGTTCTGTGTTGTAAATTTTTATGAAGACATGAGAGCTAGCAATATAAATTATTATTACTAATATTTTTTAAAACGATATTTTTACCTACATTAGTAACAGAGGTAGAATCTGTAATTAAACTGAAAGGCTTTGAAAATAGCTGAAGAGCTTTAACAACAGCAGCTATTTTAACTACTTGAGGAGAACTTTCAACTATTTGGATATTTGATTTCTAATTTTTTGTAGTTTGATTTAACTATACAATTACTGATTTATGTGTTTTTCTTGACTTATTAGCGAAGAGCGTTGTATTACTTAAAGGCCCTTCACTTAGCAAGGGCTATTTTTTGAAACTCAATTTTGTTTGTAATAATTTGTGACTTGGATAATGAATAGCACAAACACTTGCAAAATTTAAGAATGCATTTTGTAAATCATCTGAATTTTGTAATGCCTAATCTAAATAATCTTTATTTAAAGGTAATTAGAGAACTGTAAAATCTTTACCTATTAAGGTTAATATTCTTGCTTTGGCCTTAATTACAATTTGTGCTACTATCTCTAGGGTTGTAGAAATTGTTTTTGGAGACTTGTAGGGAAGAAAAACTTATTATTCTACTATTAATAATGGATCTTTCTCAGATGGATCTCATGGAAAAATGAGGCTATAAAGTTGTAGCTTCTGTCTCAAAGCAGTCAGGAAGAAAGGTTTCTTGGGAGCATAATGATGGGCTTGTCTTCTTTGGAAAGTTTTTGTGACTTTTTATGGTGAGTTGAGCTTCAGGTGTTAAAATCTTGGGAGATTTAATGTCACAGTTTTCTCTCAGTAGATCAAAAAGTGGAGCAAGTTCATCGTTGGCAATTTTCAAAATAGGTTTCATCTAGTTCATTTCTCTTAAAAGTTGCTGTAAATCTTGCAAAGTGTTGATGTTGACTTGAAGGTGTATCTTTTGTAGTGAAATTGTTTGTTTTGCTATCTTCTATCTTAGATATTTTTAGAGTGGGATTTCTTGTATCTTAGATGTAGAAATTCTAGTTCAGTCTTTTGGATTTCAGTGACAGCACTGTCACGAGTTTGTTTCATCTTTGTCTGTGTCAGTGCTGCAATGAGGAGATCATCTATGTAGTGTAGAATTGTGGATTGTGGATGCTTCTGTCAAGTTGGGCACAGTACTTGTGTGACAAAATATTGTTAAATTGTTAGAGAAGTCTTCATCCCTTGTGGTAAAGATTTCTAGTGCTATCTTTGCATTGGCTTTCTTTGATTGATGACTGGAACTGAGAAGGCAAATCTTGGGGCATCTTCAGGATGAAGTGGTGGTATGTTGAAGAAACAGTCTTTTATAGCGATAATGACAAGAGGCCAGTTTCTAGGAATTATTGATAGAGAGGGACGTGCAGCAGCTGTCTTCCTTTCAGGACTTGTACTAGTAATTATGGATTCACTTTGTAAGCAAACAGTAGTTCTTCTGATCCTTGTGAGTGTTCTCATAGGTGATACTAAGTGTTAGCTACTGGGCTAAAACAGGAGAGAAATTACAGAGACATCTGCACCGTATCTGGTATGCCTGTAACATAAATTGTTCTACCACGATGAGTTAGGGCACAAGTCAGTTCTGGTTGGTTTAGAACATACTTCTAAGTATGTTCTACTTAGAAGACACCTAGCATTGGAGTAGAAATCACATCTGGAACACCTTGGTACACCGTTTGATTGGTTAACAAAGCATCTTGTTGAGATACATTTTGTTTGAGTATGTCTATAGGTAAAGCAATTGTAAAAGCAAGAGGCGTCTTAGGTTGAATTATTGTTGGGGCTTTGAGGAGAAGAGCTAAAACTATTAGCTCTTCATTGTAGTTTACTGAAATGATAACTGGAAAAATTTATAGTCCAAGACTTGTATTGTTGTCTTAACCTATAAGAATTTAAAATTCTTGTCTTTGTTGTGATTTCTTAATCACACCTGTAGGTATACATTCGTAACAGAAATTTTTTAAAAACCGTATTAATTTTGAGTTGGCCAAGTCCAGTTTTGTCCTTGGAGGTAATAAGAAGGAACATCTTGTGGTACTGGTGGTAAAGGTGTTTGGCTTTGAGGTCTCCTAGTTAAGGCTAAGGGGGCAAAATTCCCTGAATTCTGGGTTACTAATGCTTGTTTCACTGCGTGGTGGGTCGCGCTTTGCTTGGAGTTTAACGGTAGGCGATTACTATCTATATCAAATTTAGAATGACAATTTTTTGCATAATGTTTCCCTTTTTGATATTGAGGACTAAGAGAAGGTATTCTTCAGATTTTATTATTGGATCAAGGTAAGTCTTTATCACATGACTAGTCTTCTCACATCTGAAGCACGACTTTTTAGTAGAATTTCATTGAACAGCAGCAAGAGTTTTTTCAAAAAGTTTTATTTGTTCTTCAATTGCTTTTTAAACTTTGTTTTTTAGTGAATCATGAGATTTAGTAATTTGCTCTCTAAAGGCACTAGCTTGTGCTGTAGCAAGATACCTTGGAGTGCTAATTTTACTGTAAGTTGAAAGCATTTGAGTAACAGTTGGAGGCTGTTTGGGTAATGTAGAAATAATTTTTTTGCAATCATCATTTGCATTTACAAATGCTAGGTTTTGGAGAATATAAGAATGAGCTGCTTTATCAGGGCGTTGTTATTCAACAGCTTGTGTTAACTTAATTAAAAATGTACGATATGATTCATTTGTTCTTTGTGTCATGGTCGAATATGCTTTAAGAGGAGTACCTGTTGATTTGACAGAAATGAAAGTTTTTCTTGCAGCTTGTTTAATATCTCTCAGCACTGACCTAGGAAAAAAGTTTCTGTGTCTGGTTTATCATATGGCAGTTTGCTAGACAATTTAGCTTCTGAAAATGTTTCATATGTACTACTAACATATTTTTCCCTTAAAACCTTAGTAAGTATTTTCTGCTGGAGTTTTCATAAATAACATAAATTGTGAATTAGTTAAAATCAGTCTTGCCACAATGCGATAATCAGTTGGCATGAGTTCATAAGAGTAAAAAAAATACTTTTTAACACATAATTAAAAATAAAGAGAGTTAATTCTGCTTTCTTTCAAAGTTTGATTTCACTCTTTGATGTTCTTGTCATGGTTTGACACTGGCACAATGCCAGTGCCCCCATGAAAATTCAATCTCTCAATTGAATGCTGTAATGCAATCAAGGACAGAGCAAAGCAAGCCAAAGCTTTTTAACAAGGAAAAAACTTTATTAAGCTACTACTATAAAAGGGAAAAAAAAGAGAGAAAAAAACCACACAAAGATCAAAATGAAAACCTTGCAAAGTATTCTTCCTCCCACCACCAACTCCAACAAACCACAGTGAGACACAATCTGGACCCCAATCAGGTTTCCACCCTGCAGACAATCGATACTCAGTCCATCAAGGGAGAACAGGAGTCTCCTCTGTGCCACAGACCCCCCCAAGAAACACACTGCCACATCCTGTGTTTCCATGTCACACATGGCACCGCCCGGAGAAAAAGTTTGCCATGGTGACCCTGCTCCTTTCCATGCACAGTGCTCTCACCACCAATGCCTGGATGGACCGACTGCTTTTAGGATTTTTTCTTTCAAGGATGCTTTCCAAGAGGGGGAAAACAACAGCTCAGTTTTTTCATTTTTTGGGACGACAGTTCCCCCCATTTTCCCCTCGGGCCGAGGGTCCAAGAACAGAGATCTTCTTCTCTTCTTCTTCTTTGAGGTCAGGGGACACCACCACAAACCCCCTAACTCTTCTCTGTTTGCTCCACTTCTGTCTTTTCCCAGCTGAAGCAGGTCTCTTGGCTCACTGGCATCCTCCTAAAATACAGTCTCTCTTGAAAGAGAAAAATCGGTTCAGTCTATGGCCAACAAGGAAAAGTCCAGCCAAAAAAAACACTCCTCACCTCCTCCCACCTAGAATTCCTCCTTCTAACATCCCAGGGTCCAAGCTGTCTCTCTTCCTCTCTTTCAAACCGAGGAGGAGTGAAATTTCACCAAGCTTTCATTTCTCAAGGAAGGGTTAAAAGTCCTGACTCCCAGGGCTGGCTCGATGCTCAGGCTCTGGCTCCCACAGGCAGCTGGGCACCTTGCGGCCCCTCGCTCTTCTCCTTTCCTGCGGCGTACTGCTGATGCTGATAAAACCACCGCTGTCTCTTCACTCTCTCTCTCTCTCTCTCTCGACTCTGGGGGGAAATGGAGACATCCCAGATTTCTCCACCCTTCTACCTGCAGTGGCCAGCCCAGTTCCAGTCCCTCCACCCCTGGGCCCACCTCAGTCAGGCCATGGGCCTCCCCCTCCCCACCCAGCCACGGCCGGGCAGGGGAGAGTCCTGCACTGCACGCTGACCGGAACCAAAGAGAGCCAGTTCTCCTGGGAATTCTGATTTTAACCCCTCTGTGTTCTCAGAGGCGTGTCCACCTTCAATTGGTCAATATCCAAATTGACCTCTGCCTTCCGAGAAAATTCTTTTTCCATGTCAAAAAACAAGAGTTATAATGTGAGAGTGATTAATACATAGGCCTACTATTATCCCTCCCATAAGAGACTGGCATGGATAAAATTTGTTCGTTTAAAAACTTAAAACCTCTTTTTTTTCCAAAAGATATAACCCTATTTTTTTCTAATCAGATGTTGCTACATCATGTTCTGAACTAGGCAGATTAATGTTGTAGCAACTGAGCTCTGAGAGAAATCTGTCTTGGTTTCTAGACACAGTTCTGGGCTTTCTGCTGAAAGAAGTCTCAGCTTGGTTCCTTACTAAATTCTTACTATAGCAACTCGCAGTCTCAGCTTTATAAATTTTAATTTTCCTTAATGATTTAGATCCCGATTTTATGGTCCTGATTGTGCTTATTAATTTCAAATTTCCCAACATTTCCCAAAATTATGTCTACATTCTAAAGTCATCTTACACTTTAGAAAGATTTTTATCTTTTTATTAACGTAAACACTTGTGAGCCCATCTGAAGCAGAAAGCCCTGGAGGGGCTGGAGCGTGTGCAGAGAAGGACACAAGAGCTGGGGAATGCTGTGGAGCACAAGGCCAAGGAGGAGGTGCTGAGGAAGCTTTAGGGTGGAAAACGGGAGCCTCTAGAGGGACAATCAGGCAAACTTACATGGTTCCATAGGTGACAGTGCTCACCACCAGGGCTGTTCCCCTGCCAAACATGCCCTCACTGCATCCCAGTGCTTTAGACACTGGTGTCAGAGACACTCCCTGCTTGTTGCTGGTTGCATTTTTGTTTTGCTGGTTTAGTAGAGGAAAAGTCCTGTTGATTTTCTCATTTTCCAACAAGCAAATATGCTTCTGCACAACGTTTCCTGCCCTTTTCCAGCACTGGATGAGATTCAGATCCAGTTGTAGGCTTCCATGTCTGCAGCAGCAATAGCAAAGGTGTAGCTGTCTCTTTCTTTCTTTTCCATTGCAGAGCTTTCAAAAGCTAAAACTCTGCATTGCAGAGACAATGTTGCTTGCTGATGGCAGCCAGGGAGGAATATCAGCTTCATATCCATATGCAGTTCTGTTGAATTGGCCTGGTTTAATTTGATCTGTGTGGCTTAGAATCCTTTTACTATCCTTTTACTCTGGAATTTTATGATTTCTCCTTGGAAGATACGGTCGTAGATGTGAGAAGGAAGGAGGTTATACGTGATAGGTAATAGCTTGTCGCACACGCTTCTCTCTTGTCCCAGAGCACAAAACCAGCATCGGTGTCTGCCCCAGCTCCCTCTGCTCCTGGAGAAGATGAAGAGGAGCAAATTGAGCAGAATGACCGCGAGTCTCCATTAGTGGTCAGAGCAGAGCCTGAATCTTCTGAGCCAGTAAGTGCCAGTTGTGGGTGGTGCTGTCTTTAGTGCAAGGCAGAGCTGCAAGTTTCGCTTTTGCATTTCAGAGATTTCAAGATTCAAAAGATCAGAAAAACAAGTAGATCATTGCTACCTCATAGTAGGCAGGGTGGAATATTTACATCAGAGCAATTTGCATTACAGATGGATCTGCCAATTTTAATACCATGAGACCACCATAGAATCCCATTGCAATCAAAGTTTCTTAATATTCCTCGGAAGATTTAGTGTTATATGGGAGAAGAAAGATTCTTATAAATGAGAGGTAATGGCTCATCCCTCATGGTTCTCTCTTGCTACAGCTGAGAGAGGCAACAGCAGTGTCTGCCCCGGCTCCCTCTGCTCCTGGAGAAGAAGCCAAAGAGGAGCAAATTGAGCAGCATGACCGCGAGGCTCTATCAGTGGTCACAGCAGAGCCTGACACTTCTGTAAGTGCCAGTTGTGGGTGGTGCTGTCTATCGTGCAACACAGAGCAGCAAGATTTCCTTTTGTTTTCAGAGCTTTCAAGAATTAAAAAGTCAGTTACAAAGAGATCATTGCTCCATGATAGTAGGGAGGGTGGAATATTTATTTCAGAGGAATTTGCATTACAGGTGGATTAGCCAATTTTAATGCCATAAGAGCGCATTGGAATCCCATTGCAATTAAAGTTTCCCAATTTTCCTTGGAAGAAATGGTGGTAGATGTGAGAATATAGAAGGTTATAAATTATAGGTAACGGCCCGTCCCTAATAATTCTTTCTTGTCACAGATGACAGAGGAAAGAGCAGTGTCTGCCCCAGCTCCCTCTCCTCCTGGAGAAGAAGCCAAAGAGGAGCAAATTGAGGAGTATGACTGCAAGGCTCCATCAGTGGTCACAGCAGAGCCTGAATTTTCTGAGCCAGTAAGTGCCAGTTGTGGGTGGTGCTGTCTTTAGTGCAAGGCAGAGCTGCAAGTTTCTGACCAGCCAGCTCTTGCTGCTGCTTGGCTGAGGATGCTGAGTGCTGGAGTCCTGCCAGGACCCGGCGATTTCCTGCAGGCAGTGACCACCAGCCAGAAATTGGCCTTGGACCTGTCATGTTGAGGCACCAAAGCCTGTTTGCCTCAGGGTGACCATCTGTCTGCTCGGCTCAGTGAAGCTCTGTCTCTTGGTTTTTGAAGTGCTGTTGCCAAGTGCACATGAGGTGGTGCTGGAGCTTCATTTGTTTGCTTTGTTTGCTTTCTCTTTGTGGAAACATGTGTTTGGCTGGTGAAATTGCTCTTCAGATTTCTTGAGAATTTATTCAGTTCTACAAAGTGTGTGGCCCAGCTGTCTTGTGACTTTTAATAAGATGGAAGGAGACGAGTGTGTTGTCCATGAATCTGTGGTGAACAAGACCTGTGGCCACAGAAACAAAGTGTGTAGATGTGAAGCCCTGTTGTGAGGCAAAAAGCTCAAGGAGCAAGGTTCTGTAGATGCATTTTTAGGGTTACAGTGCAGCTTTGGAAATGGCATTGGAGCCTGGAGGCGGGGGTGAAGCTGCAAGTCCTTGACTGGTGTCTTGTTGCTGAGAAGAGGCAGGACATCTTGGAACCGGGGATGCTGTATTTGAAGTCAAAGGGGCAACTTTGTGGTGGGGGAGCTGCGTGGGCCCAAAGGATGAAGGCGTGCCGGTCAAGAGCAGTGGAACAAGAGCCAGGGTGTGGCCACATAGCCAAGAAGGCCAAGGCCATCCTGGCCTGTGTCAGCAGCAGTGGGGCAGCAGGAGCAGGGCAGTGGCCGTCCCCCTGGGCTGGGCAGCGCTGCGGCCAGAGCTGGGAGTGTGTGTCCACTTGTTGGCCCCTCTGAAGCTGAAAGTCCTTGAGGGGCTGGAGCGTGTGCAGAGAAGGACACGAGAGCTAGGGAGGGGTTTCAGCCTGGACAACGGGAGCCTCCTGAGGGACCTTCAGGCACACTTCCATAGATCCATATGTGACAGTGCTCACCACCAGGGCTGTTTCCCTGCCAAACATGCCCTCACTGCCTCCAAGTGCTTTAGCCACCTGAGGAGGGGACGCTTTTGTCTTTTGGCTTGTTGGCTTGCTAGGAGGTGAAGCCCTGCCCATTTTCTCTCTTTTACAACAAGCACAGATGCTTCTGCACAAACGTTCCTGCCCTTTTCACGCACTGGATGGCATTCTGATCCAGTTTGACTTTTCCATATCTGCCGCAGCAATAGCAATGGCCTTGCTGGCTATTTCCTCTTTTTCCATTTCAGGGCAATAAATAAAAGAGCTCAAAGCTCCATTGTTGTGCAGGGGCACCATTGCTTGCTGATGGCAGCCGGGGAGGACTATCAAATTCATAGAGTGCATCAAATAGAGTTCTGTTGAGTTGGCCCATTTTCATCTGGTTGGAGTGACTTAGAATCCCATTGCTAACAAAGTTGAGGATTTCTCCTTTGAAAAGGTGGTTGTGGATCTGAGGAGAAACGAGGTCATAAATGAGAGGTAACGGCCTGTCCCTCATGCTTCTCTCTTGCCGCAGATGGCAGAAGGAACAGCGGTCTCTGCCCCGGCTCCCTCTGCTCCTGGAGAAGGAGCCAAAAAGGAGCAAAAGGAGCAAGATGACCACAAGCCTGCAGCTGTGGCCGATCGATCCAAGACAGTAAGTGCCAGTTGTGGGTGCTGCTGTCTTTAGTGCAAGGCAGAGCTGCAAGTTTCTGACCAGCCAGCACTTGCATGTTGCTTGCTGAGGATGCCGAGTGCTGCAATCCTGTGGGACGTAGCCATTTCCTGCAGGCAGTGGCCTCCAGCTAGAAATTGGCCTTTGACCTGTCACTTTGAGGCCCTGAAGGTCTGGGGACTCTGGCTGAGCTTCTGGCTGCTCGGCTCAGGGAAGGTCGATCTCTGGGCTTCTGCAGCGTCGTGGCCAAGGGCACACGTGGCAGTGCTGCAGGTGGCAGGGCTTTTTTGTCTGTTTTCCCTTTGTGGAAAGGTGTGTTTGGTTTGTGGAAGTGTTCTGCAGTTTTCTGGAGCACTTCTTCACTTGTACAGTCTCTTTTGGCTTTTGCTAAGCTGCAAGGAGATGATTGAGTTGTCTAGGAATCTGTGGGTGCCATTCTTGTTGAGTGTGGCCAAAGAAACCAAGTGCCTCGTTGGGAAGACTTCTTGTGTGGCAGAAAGAAGAAGCGGCAAGTTTCTGTGGATGCCTTTTGCGATGAAGCTTGCAGCTTTGGAAATGGCATTAGGGCCTAGGGTGGGGGTGAAGCTGCAAGTCCTTGACTGCTGTCTTGTTTGGCTGAGAAGAGGCAGGACATCTTGGAACCGGGGATGCTGTATTTGAAGTCAAAGGGGCAATTTTGTGGTGAGGGACCTGAGTAGGCTAAAAGGACCCAGTGGTGCCAGTCAAGAGCAGCTGAATGTGGGCCAGCGCTTGGCCACATAGCCAAGAAGGCCAAGGCCATCCTGGCCTGTGTCAGCAGCAGTGGGGCAGCAGGAGCAGGGCAGTGGCCGTCCCCCTGGGCTGGGCAGCGCTGCGGCCAGAGCTGGGAGTGTGTGTCCACTTGTTGGCCCCTCTGAAGCTGAAAGTCCTTGAGGGGCTGGAGTGTGTGCAGAGAAGGACACGAGAGCTAGGGAGGGGTTTCAGCCTGGACAACGGGAGCCTCCTTAAGGACCTTCAGGCACACTTCCATAGACCCATATGTGACAGTGCTCACCACCAGGGCTGTTTCCCTGCCAAACATGCCCTCACTGCCTCCAAGTGCTTTAGCCACCTGAGGAGGGAACACTTTTGTCTTGTGGCTTGTTGGCTTGCTAGGAGGTGAAGCCCTGCCCATTTTCTCTCTTTTACAACAAGCACAGATGCTTCTGCACAAACGTTCCTGCCCTTTTCACGCACTGGATGGGATTCAGATCCAGTTTGACTTTTCCATATCTGCCGCAGCAATAGCAATGGCCTTGCTGGCTATTTCCTCTTTTTCCATTTCAGGGCAATAAATAAAAGAGCTCAAAGCTCCATTGTTGTGCAGGGGCACCATTGCTTGCTGATGGCAGCCGGGGAGGACTATCAAATTCATAGAGTGCATCAAATAGAGTTCTGTTGAGTTGGCCCATTTTCATCTGGTTGGAGTGACTTAGAATCCCATTGCTAACAAAGTTGAGGATTTCTCCTTTGAAAAGGTGGTTGTGGATCTGAGGAGAAACGAGGTCATAAATGAGAGGTAACGGCCTGTCCCTCATGCTTCTCTCTTGCCGCAGATGGCAGAAGGAACAGCGGTCTCTGCCCCGGCTCCCTCTGCTCCTGGAGAAGGAGCCAAAAAGGAGCAAAAGGAGCAAGATGACCACAAGCCTGCAGCTGTGGCCGATCGATCCAAGACAGTAAGTGCCAGTTGTGGGTGCTGCTGTCTTTAGTGCAAGGCAGAGCTGCAAGTTTCTGACCAGCCAGCACTTGCATGTTGCTTGCTGAGGATGCCGAGTGCTGCAATCCTGTGGGACGTAGCCATTTCCTGCAGGCAGTGGCCTCCAGCTAGAAATTGGCCTTTGACCTGTCACTTTGAGGCCCTGAAGGTCTGGGGACTCTGGCTGAGCTTCTGGCTGCTCGGCTCAGGGAAGGTCGATCTCTGGGCTTCTGCAGCGTCGTGGCCAAGGGCACACGTGGCAGTGCTGCAGGTGGCAGGGCTTTTTTGTCTGTTTTCCCTTTGTGGAAAGGTGTGTTTGGTTTGTGGAAGTGTTCTGCAGTTTTCTGGAGCACTTCTTCACTTGTACAGTCTCTTTTGGCTTTTGCTAAGCTGCAAGGAGATGATTGAGGTGACTAGGAATCTGTGGGTGCCATTCTTGTTGAGTGTGGCCAAAGAAACCAAGTGCCTCGTTGGGAAGACTTCTTGTGTGGCAGAAAGAAGAAGCGGCAAGTTTCTGTGGACGCCTTTTGCGATGAAGCCTGCAGCTTTGGAAATGGCATTAGGGCCTAGGGTGGGGGTGAAGCTGCAGGTCCTTGACTGCTGTCTTGTTTGGCTGAGAAGAGGCAGGACATCTTGGAACCGGGGATGCTGTATTTGAAGTCAAAGGGGCAATTTTGTGGTGAGGGACCTGAGTAGGCTAAAAGGACCCAGTGGTGCCAGTCAAGAGCAGCTGAATGTGGGCCAGCGCTTGGCCACATAGCCAAGAAGGCCAAGGCCATCCTGGCCTGTGTCAGCAGCAGTGGGGCAGCAGGAGCAGGGCAGTGGCCGTCCCCCTGGGCTGGGCAGCGCTGCGGCCAGAGCTGGGAGTGTGTGTCCACTTGTTGGCCCCTCTGAAGCTGAAAGTCCTTGAGGGGCTGGAGCGTGTGCAGAGAAGGACACGAGAGCTAGGGAGGGGTTTCAGCCTGGACAACGGGAGCCTCCTGAGGGACCTTCAGGCACACTTCCATAGATCCATATGTGACAGTGCTCACCACCAGGGCTGTTTCCCTGCCAAACATGCCCTCACTGCCTCCAGGTGCTTTAGCCACCTGAGGAGGGAACACTTTGGCTTGTTGGCTTGCTAGGAGGTGAAGCCCTGCCCATTTTCTCTCTTTTACAACAAGCACAGATGCTTCTGCACAAACGTTCCTGCCCTTTTCACGCACTGGATGGGATTCAGATCCAGTTTGACTTTTCCATATCTGCCGCAGCAATAGCAATGGCCTTGCTGGCTATTTCCTCTTTTTCCATTTCAGGGCAATAAATAAAAGAGCTCAAAGCTCCATTGTTGTGCAGGGGCACCATTGCTTGCTGATGGCAGCCGGGGAGGACTATCAAATTCATAGAGTGCATCAAATAGAGTTCTGTTGAGTTGGCCCATTTTCATCTGGTTGGAGTGACTTAGAATCCCATTGCTAACAAAGTTGAGGATTTCTCCTTTGAAAAGGTGGTTGTGGATCTGAGGAGAAACGAGGTCATAAATGAGAGGTAACGGCCTGTCCCTCATGCTTCTCTCTTGCCGCAGATGGCAGAAGGAACAGCGGTCTCTGCCCCGGCTCCCTCTGCTCCTGGAGAAGGAGCCAAAAAGGAGCAAAAGGAGCAAGATGACCACAAGCCTGCAGCTGTGGCCGATCGATCCAAGACAGTAAGTGCCAGTTGTGGGTGCTGCTGTCTTTAGTGCAAGGCAGAGCTGCAAGTTTCTGACCAGCCAGCACTTGCATGTTGCTTGCTGAGGATGCCGAGTGCTGCAATCCTGTGGGACGTAGCCATTTCCTGCAGGCAGTGGCCTCCAGCTAGACATTGGCCTTTGACCTGTCACTTTGAGGCCCTGAAGGTCTGGGGACTCTGGCTGAGCTTCTGGCTGCTCGGCTCAGGGAAGGTCGATCTCTGGGCTTCTGCAGCGTCGTGGCCAAGGGCACACGTGGCAGTGCTGCAGGTGGCAGGGCTTTTTTGTCTGTTTTCCCTTTGTGGAAAGGTGTGTTTGGTTTGTGGAAGTGTTCTGCAGTTTTCTGGAGCACTTCTTCACTTGTACAGTCTCTTTTGGCTTTTGCTAAGCTGCAAGGAGATGATTGAGTTGTCTAGGAATCTGTGGGTGCCATTCTTGTTGAGTGTGGCCAAAGAAACCAAGTGCCTCGTTGGGAAGACTTCTTGTGTGGCAGAAAGAAGAAGCGGCAAGTTTCTGTGGATGCCTTTTGCGATGAAGCCTGCAGCTTTGGAAATGGCATTAAGGCCTAGGGTGGGGGTGAAGCTGCAAGTCCTTGACTGCTGTCTTGTTTGGCTGAGAAGAGGCAGGACATCTTGGAACCGGGGATGCTGTATTTGAAGTCAAAGGGGCAATTTTGTGGTGAGGGACCTGAGTAGGTTAAAAGGACCCAGTGGTGCCAGTCAAGAGCAGCTGAATGTGGGCCAGCGCTTGGCCACATAGCCAAGAAGGCCAAGGGCATCCTGGCCTGTGTCAGCAGCAGTGGGGCAGCAGGAGCAGGGCAGTGGCCGTCCCCCTGGGCTGGGCAGCGCTGCGGCCAGAGCTGGGAGTGTGTGTCCACTTGTTGGCCCCTCTGAAGCTGAAAGTCCTTGAGGGGCTGGAGCGTGTGCAGAGAAGGACACGAGAGCTAGGGAGGGGTTTCAGCCTGGACAACGGGAGCCTCCTGAGGGACCTTCAGGCACACTTCCATAGATCCATATGTGACAGTGCTCACCACCAGGGCTGTTTCCCTGCCAAACATGCCCTCACTGCCTCCAAGTGCTTTAGCCACCTGAGGAGGGGACGCTTTTGTCTTTTGGCTTGTTGGCTTGCTAGGAGGTGAAGCCCTGCCCATTTTCTCTCTTTTACAACAAGCACAGATGCTTCTGCACAAACGTTCCTGCCCTTTTCACGCACTGGATGGCATTCTGATCCAGTTTGACTTTTCCATATCTGCCGCAGCAATAGCAATGGCCTTGCTGGCTATTTCCTCTTTTTCCATTTCAGGGCAATAAATAAAAGAGTTCAAAGCTCCATTGTTGTGCAGGGGCACCATTGCTTGCTGATGGCATCCGGGGAGGACTATCAAATTCATAGAGTGCATCAAATAGAGTTCTGTTGAGTTGGCCCATTTTCATCTGGTTGGAGTGACTTAGAATCCCATTGCTAACAAAGTTGAGGATTTCTCCTTTGAAAAGGTGGTTGTGGATCTGAGGAGAAACGAGGTCATAAATGAGAGGTAACGGCCTGTCCCTCATGCTTCTCTCTTGCCGCAGATGGCAGAAGGAACAGCGGTCTCTGCCCCGGCTCCCTCTGCTCCTGGAGAAGGAGCCAAAAAGGAGCAAAAGGAGCAAGATGACCACAAGCCTGCAGCTGTGGCCGATCGATCCAAGACAGTAAGTGCCAGTTGTGGGTGCTGCTGTCTTTAGTGCAAGGCAGAGCTACAAGTTTCTGACCAGCCAGCACTTGCATGTTGCTTGCTGAGGATGCCGAGTGCTGCAATCCTGTGGGACGTAGCCATTTCCTGCAGGCAGTGGCCTCCAGCTAGAAATTGGCCTTTGACCTGTCACTTTGAGGCCCTGAAGGTCTGGGGACTCTGGCTGAGCTTCTGGCTGCTCGGCTCAGGGAAGGTCGATCTCTGGGCTTCTGCAGCGTCGTGGCCAAGGGCACACGTGGCAGTGCTGCAGGTGGCAGGGCTTTTTTGTCTGTTTTCCCTTTGTGGAAAGGTGTGTTTGGTTTGTGGAAGTGTTCTGCAGTTTTCTGGAGCACTTCTTCACTTGTACAGTCTCTTTTGGCTTTTGCTAAGCTGCAAGGAGATGATTGAGTTGTCTAGGAATCTGTGGGTGCCATTCTTGTTGAGTGTGGCCAAAGAAACCAAGTGCCTCGTTGGGAAGACTTCTTGTGTGGCAGAAAGAAGAAGCAGCAAGTTTCTGTGGACGCCTTTTGCGATGAAGCCTGCAGCTTTGGAAATGGCATTAGTGCCTAGGGTGGGGGTGAAGCTGCAAGTCCTTGACTTCTGTCTTGTTTAGCTGAGAAGAGGCAGGACATCTTGGAACCGGGGATGCTGTATTTGAAGTCAAAGGGGCAATTTTGTGGTGAGGGACCTGAGTAGGTTAAAAGGACCCAGTGGTGCCAGTCAAGAGCAGCTGAATGTGGGCTAGCGCTTGGCCACATAGCCAAGAAGGCCAAGGCCATCCTGGCCTGTGTCAGCAGCAGTGGGGCAGCAGGAGCAGGGCAGTGGCCGTCCCCCTGGGCTGGGCAGCGCTGCGGCCAGAGCTGGGAGTGTGTGTCCACTTGTTGGCCCCTCTGAAGCTGAAAGTCCTTGAGGGGCTGGAGCGTGTGCAGAGAAGGACACGAGAGCTAGGGAGGGGTTTCAGCCTGGACAACGGGAGCCTCCTGAGGGACCTTCAGGCACACTTCCATAGATCCATATGTGACAGTGCTCACCACCAGGGCTGTTTCCCTGCCAAACATGCCCTCACTGCCTCCAAGTGCTTTAGCCACCTGAGGAGGGAATACTTTGGCTTGTTGGCTTGCTAGGAGGTGAAGCCCTGCCCATTTTCTCTCTTTTACAACAAGCACAGATGCTTCTGCACAAACGTTCCTGCCCTTTTCACGCACTGGATGGCATTCTGATCCAGTTTGACTTTTCCATATCTGCCGCAGCAATAGCAATGGCCTTGCTGGCTATTTCCTCTTTTTCCATTTCAGGGCAATAAATAAAAGAGCTCAAAGCTCCATTGTTGTGCAGGGGCACCATTGCTTGCTGATGGCAGCCGGGGAGGACTATCAAATTCATAGAGTGCATCAAATAGAGTTCTGTTGAGTTGGCCCATTTTCATCTGGTTGGAGTGACTTAGAATCCCATTGCTAACAAAGTTGAGGATTTCTCCTTTGAAAAGGTGGTTGTGGATCTGAGGAGAAACGAGGTCATAAATGAGAGGTAACGGCCTGTCCCTCATGCTTCTCTCTTGCCGCAGATGGCAGAAGGAACAGCGGTCTCTGCCCCGGCTCCCTCTGCTCCTGGAGAAGGAGCCAAAAAGGAGCAAAAGGAGCAAGATGACCACAAGCCTGCAGCTGTGGCCGATCGATCCAAGACAGTAAGTGCCAGTTGTGGGTGCTGCTGTCTTTAGTGCAAGGCAGAGCTGCAAGTTTCTGACCAGCCAGCACTTGCATGTTGCTTGCTGAGGATGCCGAGTGCTGCAATCCTGTGGGACGTAGCCATTTCCTGCAGGCAGTGGCCTCCAGCTAGACATTGGCCTTTGACCTGTCACTTTGAGGCCCTGAAGGTCTGGGGACTCTGGCTGAGCTTCTGGCTGCTCGGCTCAGGGAAGGTCGATCTCTGGGCTTCTGCAGCGTCGTGGCCAAGGGCACACGTGGCAGTGCTGCAGGTGGCAGGGCTTTTTTGTCTGTTTTCCCTTTGTGGAAAGGTGTGTTTGGTTTGTGGAAGTGTTCTGCAGTTTTCTGGAGCACTTCTTCACTTGTACAGTCTCTTTTGGCTTTTGCTAAGCTGCAAGGAGATGATTGAGTTGTCTAGGAATCTGTGGGTGCCATTCTTGTTGAGTGTGGCCAAAGAAACCAAGTGCCTCGTTGGGAAGACTTCTTGTGTGGCAGAAAGAAGAAGCGGCAAGTTTCTGTGGATGCCTTTTGCGATGAAGCCTGCAGCTTTGGAAATGGCATTAAGGCCTAGGGTGGGGGTGAAGCTGCAAGTCCTTGACTGCTGTCTTGTTTGGCTGAGAAGAGGCAGGACATCTTGGAACCGGGGATGCTGTATTTGAAGTCAAAGGGGCAATTTTGTGGTGAGGGACCTGAGTAGGTTAAAAGGACCCAGTGGTGCCAGTCAAGAGCAGCTGAATGTGGGCCAGCGCTTGGCCACATAGCCAAGAAGGCCAAGGGCATCCTGGCCTGTGTCAGCAGCAGTGGGGCAGCAGGAGCAGGGCAGTGGCCGTCCCCCTGGGCTGGGCAGCGCTGCGGCCAGAGCTGGGAGTGTGTGTCCACTTGTTGGCCCCTCTGAAGCTGAAAGTCCTTGAGGGGCTGGAGCGTGTGCAGAGAAGGACACGAGAGCTAGGGAGGGGTTTCAGCCTGGACAACGGGAGCCTCCTGAGGGACCTTCAGGCACACTTCCATAGATCCATATGTGACAGTGCTCACCACCAGGGCTGTTTCCCTGCCAAACATGCCCTCACTGCCTCCAAGTGCTTTAGCCACCTGAGGAGGGGACGCTTTTGTCTTTTGGCTTGTTGGCTTGCTAGGAGGTGAAGCCCTGCCCATTTTCTCTCTTTTACAACAAGCACAGATGCTTCTGCACAAACGTTCCTGCCCTTTTCACGCACTGGATGGCATTCTGATCCAGTTTGACTTTTCCATATCTGCCGCAGCAATAGCAATGGCCTTGCTGGCTATTTCCTCTTTTTCCATTTCAGGGCAATAAATAAAAGAGTTCAAAGCTCCATTGTTGTGCAGGGGCACCATTGCTTGCTGATGGCATCCGGGGAGGACTATCAAATTCATAGAGTGCATCAAATAGAGTTCTGTTGAGTTGGCCCATTTTCATCTGGTTGGAGTGACTTAGAATCCCATTGCTAACAAAGTTGAGGATTTCTCCTTTGAAAAGGTGGTTGTGGATCTGAGGAGAAACGAGGTCATAAATGAGAGGTAACGGCCTGTCCCTCATGCTTCTCTCTTGCCGCAGATGGCAGAAGGAACAGCGGTCTCTGCCCCGGCTCCCTCTGCTCCTGGAGAAGGAGCCAAAAAGGAGCAAAAGGAGCAAGATGACCACAAGCCTGCAGCTGTGGCCGATCGATCCAAGACAGTAAGTGCCAGTTGTGGGTGCTGCTGTCTTTAGTGCAAGGCAGAGCTACAAGTTTCTGACCAGCCAGCACTTGCATGTTGCTTGCTGAGGATGCCGAGTGCTGCAATCCTGTGGGACGTAGCCATTTCCTGCAGGCAGTGGCCTCCAGCTAGAAATTGGCCTTTGACCTGTCACTTTGAGGCACTGAAGGTCTGGGGACTCTGGCTGAGCTTCTGGCTGCTCGGCTCAGGGAAGGTCGATCTCTGGGCTTCTGCAGCGTCGTGGCCAAGGGCACACGTGGCAGTGCTGCAGGTGGCAGGGCTTTTTTGTCTGTTTTCCCTTTGTGGAAAGGTGTGTTTGGTTTGTGGAAGTGTTCTGCAGTTTTCTGGAGCACTTCTTCACTTGTACAGTCTCTTTTGGCTTTTGCTAAGCTGCAAGGAGATGATTGAGTTGTCTAGGAATCTGTGGGTGCCATTCTTGTTGAGTGTGGCCAAAGAAACCAAGTGCCTCGTTGGGAAGACTTCTTGTGTGGCAGAAAGAAGAAGCAGCAAGTTTCTGTGGACGCCTTTTGCGATGAAGCCTGCAGCTTTGGAAATGGCATTAGTGCCTAGGGTGGGGGTGAAGCTGCAAGTCCTTGACTTCTGTCTTGTTTAGCTGAGAAGAGGCAGGACATCTTGGAACCGGGGATGCTGTATTTGAAGTCAAAGGGGCAATTTTGTGGTGAGGGACCTGAGTAGGTTAAAAGGACCCAGTGGTGCCAGTCAAGAGCAGCTGAATGTGGGCTAGCGCTTGGCCACATAGCCAAGAAGGCCAAGGCCATCCTGGCCTGTGTCAGCAGCAGTGGGGCAGCAGGAGCAGGGCAGTGGCCGTCCCCCTGGGCTGGGCAGCGCTGCGGCCAGAGCTGGGAGTGTGTGTCCACTTGTTGGCCCCTCTGAAGCTGAAAGTCCTTGAGGGGCTGGAGCGTGTGCAGAGAAGGACACGAGAGCTAGGGAGGGGTTTCAGCCTGGACAACGGGAGCCTCCTGAGGGACCTTCAGGCACACTTCCATAGATCCATATGTGACAGTGCTCACCACCAGGGCTGTTTCCCTGCCAAACATGCCCTCACTGCCTCCAAGTGCTTTAGCCACCTGAGGAGGGAATACTTTGGCTTGTTGGCTTGCT
The DNA here is from genome assembly GCF_050655825.1 of Lonchura striata. Classification (NCBI taxonomy): domain Eukaryota; kingdom Metazoa; phylum Chordata; class Aves; order Passeriformes; family Estrildidae; genus Lonchura; species Lonchura striata. The sequence goes on from NC_140740.1 coordinate 13,961,037, forward strand.
AGGAGGTGAAGCCCTGCCCATTTTCTCTCTTTTACAACAAGCACAGATGCTTCTGCACAAACGTTCCTGCCCTTTTCACGCACTGGATGGCATTCTGATCCAGTTTGACTTTTCCATATCTGCCGCAGCAATAGCAATGGCCTTGCTGGCTATTTCCTCTTTTTCCATTTCAGGGCAATAAATAAAAGAGCTCAAAGCTCCATTGTTGTGCAGGGGCACCATTGCTTGCTGATGGCAGCCGGGGAGGACTATCAAATTCATAGAGTGCATCAAATAGAGTTCTGTTGAGTTGGCCCATTTTCATCTGGTTGGAGTGACTTAGAATCCCATTGCTAACAAAGTTGAGGATTTCTCCTTTGAAAAGGTGGTTGTGGATCTGAGGAGAAACGAGGTCATAAATGAGAGGTAACGGCCTGTCCCTCATGCTTCTCTCTTGCCGCAGATGGCAGAAGGAACAGCGGTCTCTGCCCCGGCTCCCTCTGCTCCTGGAGAAGGAGCCAAAAAGGAGCAAAAGGAGCAAGATGACCACAAGCCTGCAGCTGTGGCCGATCGATCCAAGACAGTAAGTGCCAGTTGTGGGTGCTGCTGTCTTTAGTGCAAGGCAGAGCTGCAAGTTTCTGACCAGCCAGCACTTGCATGTTGCTTGCTGAGGATGCCGAGTGCTGCAATCCTGTGGGACGTAGCCATTTCCTGCAGGCAGTGGCCTCCAGCTAGAAATTGGCCTTTGACCTGTCACTTTGAGGCCCTGAAGGTCTGGGGACTCTGGCTGAGCTTCTGGCTGCTCGGCTCAGGGAAGGTCGATCTCTGGGCTTCTGCAGCGTCGTGGCCAAGGGCACACGTGGCAGTGCTGCAGGTGGCAGGGCTTTTTTGTCTGTTTTCCCTTTGTGGAAAGGTGTGTTTGGTTTGTGGAAGTGTTCTGCAGTTTTCTGGAGCACTTCTTCACTTGTACAGTCTCTTTTGGCTTTTGCTAAGCTGCAAGGAGATGATTGAGGTGACTAGGAATCTGTGGGTGCCATTCTTGTTGAGTGTGGCCAAAGAAACCAAGTGCCTCGTTGGGAAGACTTCTTGTGTGGCAGAAAGAAGAAGCGGCAAGTTTCTGTGGACGCCTTTTGCGATGAAGCCTGCAGCTTTGGAAATGGCATTAGGGCCTAGGGTGGGGGTGAAGCTGCAGGTCCTTGACTGCTGTCTTGTTTGGCTGAGAAGAGGCAGGACATCTTGGAACCGGGGATGCTGTATTTGAAGTCAAAGGGGCAATTTTGTGGTGAGGGACCTGAGTAGGCTAAAAGGACCCAGTGGTGCCAGTCAAGAGCAGCTGAATGTGGGCCAGCGCTTGGCCACATAGCCAAGAAGGCCAAGGGCATCCTGGCCTGTGTCAGCAGCAGTGGGGCAGCAGGAGCAGGGCAGTGGCCGTCCCCCTGGGCTGGGCAGCGCTGCGGCCAGAGCTGGGAGTGTGTGTCCACTTGTTGGCCCCTCTGAAGCTGAAAGTCCTTGAGGGGCTGGAGCGTGTGCAGAGAAGGACACGAGAGCTAGGGAGGGGTTTCAGCCTGGACAACGGGAGCCTCCTGAGGGACCTTCAGGCACACTTCCATAGATCCATATGTGACAGTGCTCACCACCAGGGCTGTTTCCCTGCCAAACATGCCCTCACTGCCTCCAGGTGCTTTAGCCACCTGAGGAGGGAACACTTTGGCTTGTTGGCTTGCTAGGAGGTGAAGCCCTGCCCATTTTCTCTCTTTTACAACAAGCACAGATGCTTCTGCACAAACGTTCCTGCCCTTTTCACGCACTGGATGGGATTCAGATCCAGTTTGACTTTTCCATATCTGCCGCAGCAATAGCAATGGCCTTGCTGGCTATTTCCTCTTTTTCCATTTCAGGGCAATAAATAAAAGAGCTCAAAGCTCCATTGTTGTGCAGGGGCACCATTGCTTGCTGATGGCAGCCGGGGAGGACTATCAAATTCATAGAGTGCATCAAATAGAGTTCTGTTGAGTTGGCCCATTTTCATCTGGTTGGAGTGACTTAGAATCCCATTGCTAACAAAGTTGAGGATTTCTCCTTTGAAAAGGTGGTTGTGGATCTGAGGAGAAACGAGGTCATAAATGAGAGGTAACGGCCTGTCCCTCATGCTTCTCTCTTGCCGCAGATGGCAGAAGGAACAGCGGTCTCTGCCCCGGCTCCCTCTGCTCCTGGAGAAGGAGCCAAAAAGGAGCAAAAGGAGCAAGATGACCACAAGCCTGCAGCTGTGGCCGATCGATCCAAGACAGTAAGTGCCAGTTGTGGGTGCTGCTGTCTTTAGTGCAAGGCAGAGCTGCAAGTTTCTGACCAGCCAGCACTTGCATGTTGCTTGCTGAGGATGCCGAGTGCTGCAATCCTGTGGGACGTAGCCATTTCCTGCAGGCAGTGGCCTCCAGCTAGACATTGGCCTTTGACCTGTCACTTTGAGGCCCTGAAGGTCTGGGGACTCTGGCTGAGCTTCTGGCTGCTCGGCTCAGGGAAGGTCGATCTCTGGGCTTCTGCAGCGTCGTGGCCAAGGGCACACGTGGCAGTGCTGCAGGTGGCAGGGCTTTTTTGTCTGTTTTCCCTTTGTGGAAAGGTGTGTTTGGTTTGTGGAAGTGTTCTGCAGTTTTCTGGAGCACTTCTTCACTTGTACAGTCTCTTTTGGCTTTTGCTAAGCTGCAAGGAGATGATTGAGTTGTCTAGGAATCTGTGGGTGCCATTCTTGTTGAGTGTGGCCAAAGAAACCAAGTGCCTCGTTGGGAAGACTTCTTGTGTGGCAGAAAGAAGAAGCGGCAAGTTTCTGTGGATGCCTTTTGCGATGAAGCCTGCAGCTTTGGAAATGGCATTAGGGTCTAGGGTGGGGGTGAAGCTGCAAGTCCTTGACTGCTGTCTTGTTTGGCTGAGAAGAGGCAGGACATCTTGGAACCGGGGATGCTGTATTTGAAGTCAAAGGGGCAATTTTGTGGTGAGGGACCTGAGTAGGTTAAAAGGACCCAGTGGTGCCAGTCAAGAGCAGCTGAATGTGGGCCAGCGCTTGGCCACATAGCCAAGAAGGCCAAGGGCATCCTGGCCTGTGTCAGCAGCAGTGGGGCAGCAGGAGCAGGGCAGTGGCCGTCCCCCTGGGCTGGGCAGCGCTGCGGCCAGAGCTGGGAGTGTGTGTCCACTTGTTGGCCCCTCTGAAGCTGAAAGTCCTTGAGGGGCTGGAGCGTGTGCAGAGAAGGACACGAGAGCTAGGGAGGGGTTTCAGCCTGGACAACGGGAGCCTCCTGAGGGACCTTCAGGCACACTTCCATAGATCCATATGTGACAGTGCTCACCACCAGGGCTGTTTCCCTGCCAAACATGCCCTCACTGCCTCCAAGTGCTTTAGCCACCTGAGGAGGGGACGCTTTTGTCTTTTGGCTTGTTGGCTTGCTAGGAGGTGAAGCCCTGCCCATTTTCTCTCTTTTACAACAAGCACAGATGCTTCTGCACAAACGTTCCTGCCCTTTTCACGCACTGGATGGCATTCTGATCCAGTTTGACTTTTCCATATCTGCCGCAGCAATAGCAATGGCCTTGCTGGCTATTTCCTCTTTTTCCATTTCAGGGCAATAAATAAAAGAGTTCAAAGCTCCATTGTTGTGCAGGGGCACCATTGCTTGCTGATGGCATCCGGGGAGGACTATCAAATTCATAGAGTGCATCAAATAGAGTTCTGTTGAGTTGGCCCATTTTCATCTGGTTGGAGTGACTTAGAATCCCATTGCTAACAAAGTTGAGGATTTCTCCTTTGAAAAGGTGGTTGTGGATCTGAGGAGAAACGAGGTCATAAATGAGAGGTAACGGCCTGTCCCTCATGCTTCTCTCTTGCCGCAGATGGCAGAAGGAACAGCGGTCTCTGCCCCGGCTCCCTCTGCTCCTGGAGAAGGAGCCAAAAAGGAGCAAAAGGAGCAAGATGACCACAAGCCTGCAGCTGTGGCCGATCGATCCAAGACAGTAAGTGCCAGTTGTGGGTGCTGCTGTCTTTAGTGCAAGGCAGAGCTGCAAGTTTCTGACCAGCCAGCACTTGCATGTTGCTTGCTGAGGATGCCGAGTGCTGCAATCCTGTGGGACGTAGCCATTTCCTGCAGGCAGTGGCCTCCAGCTAGAAATTGGCCTTTGACCTGTCACTTTGAGGCACTGAAGGTCTGGGGACTCTGGCTGAGCTTCTGGCTGCTCGGCTCAGGGAAGGTCGATCTCTGGGCTTCTGCAGCGTCGTGGCCAAGGGCACACGTGGCAGTGCTGCAGGTGGCAGGGCTTTTTTGTCTGTTTTCCCTTTGTGGAAAGGTGTGTTTGGTTTGTGGAAGTGTTCTGCAGTTTTCTGGAGCACTTCTTCACTTGTACAGTCTCTTTTGGCTTTTGCTAAGCTGCAAGGAGATGATTGAGTTGTCTAGGAATCTGTGGGTGCCATTCTTGTTGAGTGTGGCCAAAGAAACCAAGTGCCTCGTTGGGAAGACTTCTTGTGTGGCAGAAAGAAGAAGCAGCAAGTTTCTGTGGACGCCTTTTGCGATGAAGCCTGCAGCTTTGGAAATGGCATTAGTGCCTAGGGTGGGGGTGAAGCTGCAAGTCCTTGACTTCTGTCTTGTTTAGCTGAGAAGAGGCAGGACATCTTGGAACCGGGGATGCTGTATTTGAAGTCAAAGGGGCAATTTTGTGGTGAGGGACCTGAGTAGGTTAAAAGGACCCAGTGGTGCCAGTCAAGAGCAGCTGAATGTGGGCTAGCGCTTGGCCACATAGCCAAGAAGGCCAAGGCCATCCTGGCCTGTGTCAGCAGCAGTGGGGCAGCAGGAGCAGGGCAGTGGCCGTCCCCCTGGGCTGGGCAGCGCTGCGGCCAGAGCTGGGAGTGTGTGTCCACTTGTTGGCCCCTCTGAAGCTGAAAGTCCTTGAGGGGCTGGAGCGTGTGCAGAGAAGGACACGAGAGCTAGGGAGGGGTTTCAGCCTGGACAACGGGAGCCTCCTGAGGGACCTTCAGGCACACTTCCATAGATCCATATGTGACAGTGCTCACCACCAGGGCTGTTTCCCTGCCAAACATGCCCTCACTGCCTCCAAGTGCTTTAGCCACCTGAGGAGGGAATACTTTGGCTTGTTGGCTTGCTAGGAGGTGAAGCCCTGCCCATTTTCTCTCTTTTACAACAAGCACAGATGCTTCTGCACAAACGTTCCTGCCCTTTTCACGCACTGGATGGCATTCTGATCCAGTTTGACTTTTCCATATCTGCCGCAGCAATAGCAATGGCCTTGCTGGCTATTTCCTCTTTTTCCATTTCAGGGCAATAAATAAAAGAGCTCAAAGCTCCATTGTTGTGCAGGGGCACCATTGCTTGCTGATGGCATCCGGGGAGGACTATCAAATTCATAGAGTGCATCAAATAGAGTTCTGTTGAGTTGGCCCATTTTCATCTGGTTGGAGTGACTTAGAATCCCATTGCTAACAAAGTTGAGGATTTCTCCTTTGAAAAGGTGGTTGTGGATCTGAGGAGAAACGAGGTCATAAATGAGAGGTAACGGCCTGTCCCTCATGCTTCTCTCTTGCCGCAGATGGCAGAAGGAACAGCGGTCTCTGCCCCGGCTCCCTCTGCTCCTGGAGAAGGAGCCAAAAAGGAGCAAAAGGAGCAAGATGACCACAAGCCTGCAGCTGTGGCCGATCGATCCAAGACAGTAAGTGCCAGTTGTGGGTGGTGCTGTCTTTAGTGCAAGGCAGAGCTGCAAGTTTCTGACCAGCCAGCACTTGCATATTGCTTGCTGAGGATGCCGAGTGCTGCAATCCTGTGGGACGTAGCCATTTCCTGCAGGCAGTGGCCTCCAGCTAGAAATTGGCCTTTGACCTGTCACTTTGAGGCCCTGAAGGTCTGGGGACTCTGGCTGAGCTTCTGGCTGCTCGGCTCAGGGAAGGTCGATCTCTGGGCTTCTGCAGCGTCGTGGCCAAGGGCACACGTGGCAGTGCTGCAGGTGGCAGGGCTTTTTTGTCTGTTTTCCCTTTGTGGAAAGGTGTGTTTGGTTTGTGGAAGTGTTCTGCAGTTTTCTGGAGCACTTCTTCACTTGTACAGTCTCTTTTGGCTTTTGCTAAGCTGCAAGGAGATGATTGAGTTGTCTAGGAATCTGTGGGTGCCATTCTTGTTGAGTGTGGCCAAAGAAACCAAGTGCCTCGTTGGGAAGACTTCTTGTGTGGCAGAAAGAAGAAGCGGCAAGTTTCTGTGGACGCCTTTTGCGATGAAGCCTGCAGCTTTGGAAATGGCATTAGGGCCTAGGGTGGGGGTGAAGCTGCAGGTCCTTGACTGCTGTCTTGTTTGGCTGAGAAGAGGCAGGACATCTTGGAACCGGGGATGCTGTATTTGAAGTCAAAGGGGCAATTTTGTGGTGAGGGACCTGAGTAGGCTAAAAGGACCCAGTGGTGCCAGTCAAGAGCAGCTGAATGTGGGCCAGCGCTTGGCCACATAGCCAAGAAGGCCAAGGGCATCCTGGCCTGTGTCAGCAGCAGTGGGGCAGCAGGAGCAGGGCAGTGGCCGTCCCCCTGGGCTGGGCAGCGCTGCGGCCAGAGCTGGGAGTGTGTGTCCACTTGTTGGCCCCTCTGAAGCTGAAAGTCCTTGAGGGGCTGGAGCGTGTGCAGAGAAGGACACGAGAGCTAGGGAGGGGTTTCAGCCTGGACAACGGGAGCCTCCTTAAGGACCTTCAGGCACACTTCCATAGACCCATATGTGACAGTGCTCACCACCAGGGCTGTTTCCCTGCCAAACATGCCCTCACTGCCTCCAAGTGCTTTAGCCACCTGAGGAGGGAACACTTTTGTCTTGTGGCTTGTTGGCTTGCTAGGAGGTGAAGCCCTGCCCATTTTCTCTCTTTTACAACAAGCACAGATGCTTCTGCACAAACGTTCCTGCCCTTTTCACGCACTGGATGGGATTCAGATCCAGTTTGACTTTTCCATATCTGCCGCAGCAATAGCAATGGCCTTGCTGGCTATTTCCTCTTTTTCCATTTCAGGGCAATAAATAAAAGAGCTCAAAGCTCCATTGTTGTGCAGGGGCACCATTGCTTGCTGATGGCAGCCGGGGAGGACTATCAAATTCATAGAGTGCATCAAATAGAGTTCTGTTGAGCTGGCCCATTTTCATCTGGTTGGAGTGACTTAGAATCCCATTGCTAACAAAGTTGAGGATTTCTCCTTTGAAAAGGTGGTTGTGGATCTGAGGAGAAACGAGGTCATAAATGAGAGGTAATGGCCTGTCCCTCATGCTTCTCTCTTGCCGCAGATGGCAGAAGGAACAGCGGTCTCTGCCCCGGCTCCCTCTGCTCCTGGAGAAGGAGCCAAAAAGGAGCAAAAGGAGCAAGATGACCACAAGCCTGCAGCTGTGGCCGATCGATCCAAGACAGTAAGTGCCAGTTGTGGGTGGTGCTGTCTTTAGTGCAAGGCAGAGCTGCAAGTTTCTGACCAGCCAGCACTTGCATGTTGCTTGCTGAGGATGCCGAGTGCTGCAATCCTGTGGGACGTAGCCATTTCCTGCAGGCAGTGGCCTCCAGCTAGAAATTAGCCTTTGACCTGTCACTTTGAGGCACTGAAGGTCTGGGGACTCTGGCTGAGCTTCTGGCTGCTCGGCTCAGGGAAGGTCGATCTCTGGGCTTCTGCAGCGTCGTGGCCAAGGGCACACGTGGCAGTGCTGCAGGTGGCAGGGCTTTTTTGTCTGTTTTCCCTTTGTGGAAAGGTGTGTTTGGTTTGTGGAAGTGTTCTGCAGTTTTCTGGAGCACTTCTTCACTTGTACAGTCTCTTTTGGCTTTTGCTAAGCTGCAAGGAGATGATTGAGTTGTCTAGGAATCTGTGGGTGCCATTCTTGTTGAGTGTGGCCAAAGAAACCAAGTGCCTCGTTGGGAAGACTTCTTGTGTGGCAGAAAGAAGAAGCAGCAAGTTTCTGTGGACGCCTTTTGTGATGAAGCCTGCAGCTTTGGAAATGGCATTAGGGCCTAGGGTGGGGGTGAAGCTGCAAGTCCTTGACTGCTGTCTTGTTTGGCTGAGAAGAGGCAGGACATCTTGGAACCGGGGATGCTGTATTTGAAGTCAAAGGGGCAATTTTGTGGTGAGGGACCTGAGTAGGCTAAAAGGACCCAGTGGTGCCAGTCAAGAGCAGCTGAATGTGGGCTAGCGCTTGGCCACATAGCCAAGAAGGCCAAGGCCATCCTGGCCTGTGTCAGCAGCAGTGGGGCAGCAGGAGCAGGGCAGTGGCCGTCCCCCTGGGCTGGGCAGCGCTGCGGCCAGAGCTGGGAGTGTGTGTCCACTTGTTGGCCCCTCTGAAGCTGAAAGTCCTTGAGGGGCTGGAGCGTGTGCAGAGAAGGACACGAGAGCTAGGGAGGGGTTTCAGCCTGGACAACGGGAGCCTCCTGAGGGACCTTCAGGCACACTTCCATAGATCCATATGTGACAGTGCTCACCACCAGGGCTGTTTCCCTGCCAAACATGCCCTCACTGCCTCCAAGTGCTTTAGCCACCTGAGGAGGGAACACTTTGGCTTGTTGGCTTGCTAGGAGGTGAAGCCCTGCCCATTTTCTCTCTTTTACAACAAGCACAGATGCTTCTGCACAAACGTTCCTGCCCTTTTCACGCACTGAATGGCATTCTGATCCAGTTTGACTTTTCCATATCTGCCGCAGCAATAGCAATGGCCTTGCTGGCTATTTCCTCTTTTTCCATTTCAGGGCAATAAATAAAAGAGCTCAAAGCTCCATTGTTGTGCAGGGGCACCATTGCTTGCTGATGGCAGCCGGGGAGGACTATCAAATTCATAGAGTGCATCAAATAGAGTTCTGTTGAGCTGGCCCATTTTCATCTGGTTGGAGTGACTTAGAATCCCATTGCTAACAAAGTTGAGGATTTCTCCTTTGAAAAGGTGGTTGTGGATCTGAGGAGAAACGAGGTCATAAATGAGAGGTAACGGCCTGTCCCTCATGCTTCTCTCTTGCCGCAGATGGCAGAAGGAACAGCGGTCTCTGCCCCGGCTCCCTCTGCTCCTGGAGAAGGAGCCAAAAAGGAGCAAAAGGAGCAAGATGACCACAAGCCTGCAGCTGTGGCCGATCGATCCAAGACAGTAAGTGCCAGTTGTGGGTGGTGCTGTTTTTAGTGCAAGGCAGAGCTGCAAGTTTCTGACCAGCCAGCACTTGCATGTTGCTTGCTGAGGATGCCGAGTGCTGCAATCCTGTGGGACGTAGCCATTTCCTGCAGGCAGTGGCCTCCAGCTAGAAATTGGCCTTTGACCTGTCACTTTGAGGCACTGAAGGTCTGGGGACTCTGGCTGATCTTCTGGCTGCTCGGCTCAGGGAAGGTCGATCTCTGGGCTTCTGCAGCGTCGTGGCCAAGGGCACACGTGGCAGTGCCGCAGGTGGCAGGGCTTTTTTTGTCTGTTTTCCCTTTGTGGAAAGGTGTGTTTGGTTTGTGGAAGTGTTCTGCAGTTTTCTGGAGCACTTCTTTACTTGTACAGTCTCTTTTGGCTTTTGCTAAGCTGCAAGGAGATGATTGAGTTGTCTAGGAATCTGTGGGTGCCATTCTTGTTGAGTGTGGCCAAAGAAACCAAGTGCCTCGTTGGGAAGACTTCTTGTGTGGCAGAAAGAAGAAGCGGCAAGTTTCTGTGGACGCCCTTTGCGATGAAGCCTGCAGCTTTGGAAATGGCATTAGGGCCTAGGGTGGGGGTGAAGCTGCAAGTCCTTGACTGCTGTCTTGTTTGGCTGAGAAGAGGCAGGACATCTTGGAACCGGGGATGCTGTATTTGAAGTCAAAGGGGCAATTTTGTGGTGAGGGACCTGAGTAGGTTAAAAGGACCCAGTGGTGCCAGTCAAGAGCAGCTGAATGTGGGCCAGCGCTTGGCCACATAGCCAAGAAGGCCAAGGCCATCCTGGCCTGTGTCAGCAGCAGTGGGGCAGCAGGAGCAGGGCAGTGGCCGTCCCCCTGGGCTGGGCAGCGCTGCGGCCAGAGCTGGGAGTGTGTGTCCACTTGTTGGCCCCTCTGAAGCTGAAAGTCCTTGAGGGGCTGGAGCGTGTGCAGAGAAGGACACGAGAGCTAGGGAGGGGTTTCAGCCTGGACAACGGGAGCCTCCTGAGGGACCTTCAGGCACACTTCCATAGATCCATATGTGACAGTGCTCACCACCAGGGCTGTTTCCCTGCCAAACATGCCCTCACTGCCTCCAAGTGCTTTAGCCACCTGAGGAGGGGACGCTTTTGTATTTTGGCTTGTTGGCTTGCTAGGAGGTGAAGCCCTGCCCATTTTCTCTCTTTTACAACAAGCACAGATGCTTCTGCACAAACGTTCCTGCCCTTTTCACGCACTGAATGGCATTCTGATCCAGTTTGACTTTTCCATATCTGCCGCAGCAATAGCAATGGCCTTGCTGGCTATTTCCTCCTTTTCCATTTCAGGGCAATAAATAAAAGAGTTCAAAGCTCCATTGTTGTGCAGGGGCACCATTGCTTGCTGATGGCAGCCGGGGAGGACTATCAAATTCATAGAGTGCATCAAATAGAGTTCTGTTGAGTTGGCCCATTTTCATCTGGTTGGAGTGACTTAGAATCCCATTGCTAACAAAGTTGAGGATTTCTCCTTTGAAAAGGTGGTTGTGGATCTGAGGAGAAACGAGGTCATAAATGAGAGGTAACGGCCTGTCCCTCATGCTTCTCTCTTGCCGCAGATGGCAGAAGGAACAGCGGTCTCTGCCCCGGCTCCCTCTGCTCCTGGAGAAGGAGCCAAAAAGGAGCAAAAGGAGCAAGATGACCACAAGCCTGCAGCTGTGGCCGATCGATCCAAGACAGTAAGTGCCAGTGAGGGTGGTGCTGTCTTTAGTGCAAGGCAGAGCTGCAAGTTTCTGACCAGCCAGCACTTGCATGTTGCTTGCTGAGGATGCCGAGTGCTGCAATCCTGTGGGACGTAGCCATTTCCTGCAGGCAGTGGCCTCCAGCTAGAAATTGGCCTTTGACCTGTCACTTTGAGGCACTGAAGATATGGGGACTCTGGCTGAGCTTCTGGCTGCTCGGCTCAGGGAAGGTCGATCTCTGGGCTTCTGCAGCGTCGTGGCCAAGGGCACACGTGGCAGTGCTGCAGGTGGCAGGGCTTTTTTGTCTGTTTTCCCTTTGTGGAAAGGTGTGTTTGGTTTGTGGAAGTGTTCTGCAGTTTTCTGGAGCACTTCTTCACTTGTACAGTCTCTTTTGGCTTTTGCTAAGCTGCAAGGAGATGATTGAGTTGTCTAGGAATCTGTGAGGCCCCATTCTTTTCCAAGCTGTCTGTATTCCTTGTTAACCTGTTCTTTCCCTTTCCTCACAGTCAGTCACTCTTGTCTGAGAGGGATAAGCTGTTGTCTCTGACTGCTATATTCTGTTTGACTTGAGGTGCATGTGTTGATATCTCACCAGGCAGCCTCCAAAAACCTCCAAGAACACACTGGCCGTGAAGATCACCAAATTTGTCCCGGACCACTGGAACTTCCCCCTCCTCGAAAAGTGATGCAGTTTCAGCACGTCTGCACGGGCTCTGGTCCCAATCCTCGCTCTGCAGCAGCATTACTTAAAGGAACCTATGATGTGGAACCTGTGAACTCAATCTCAGCCTTTGGTGATCTCCTTCTTCTCAGCTCCTTCATCGACCTCCACGTGGCTTCTGAGAACCAGGAGACTGAGGAACAGTACCTGCGTATGCTCCGTACGTCTGGTGTATTTCTTGTCTCAGGGTCAGTGGATTGTGTGCAGGTGTCAGCAGAGCTGTAGCAAATGTTCCTCCTGAGTTTGGTGTCACAGGGCCATTTAGGACTCCCCAGAGGAAGTGCTGTGCTCCGAGGTAGCGAGAGAGCGCTCTGGGTGCTCCTGCTGCCTCTGAAGACAGCTGGGACTGGCCTGGGTTTGCCTGAGCTTCCCTCTCGGCTAAAGGCTGAAGCAGGGATTTTTCTTGCATCAGCAGAAGGCTAGGCAAGTCCTGCATGCTAGTGGCCAAACCAAAGAGAATTTTTAGCTTCCTAATTTCCCCTTAGACTCCTGACTTCCAACCAGTCATCAGAGCAAAAAATCTTCACAGAAATTTTATGGTTTTGGACTTTTGCCTTTTTGGTTGGGGATTTTTTTTTAGGGGGCTGGTGGTTTGGGGTTTTTTGCTTTTTCCCTGTTTATTTTTTATGGGGTTGTTTTTTTGGTTTTCTTTTTGCTGGGTTTTTTGGTTTTGTTTGTTTCTTTGTAGGGGTTTTTTTTTGGTGGAGTTGGTTTATCTCCATCCTGAAGGAGCCCTTCTGCCCCACATGTCTTATTGATGTCATTTTTATGACATTTTTATGTTGCCACTACTACATATACAGTTTCTTTTCGTGAGAATGCTATATTTTTGTCAATAAAAAATACTGTGAAAGAATATCAGGTTACAGGAGAAATAGAGAGCAGGAGGTGTTTCCCGTGTGCCCCCAAAGAAAAAAACAGATACTTTTATAACAATCTGTATTTCATATCCTAGTTTTATGCCTCTAAAGATGTGTCCAAGAGAGACACATCGAAGTGGCTTGATCAGATAAATCTGTACTGCAGGCATTTCTCAGGAGACAGCCTCCAGCCCATCCATGGTATATTCCTCAGATCCATGGCACTTTTTCGTACCTTCCCCACTCTTTCCCATGACTCTTAGAATCCTACCCATTGGCCCGAGCCCTGCTCAGATCCGTCTCTAGGAAAACACATCAAGTCCTCTGGGATTCTGCAGCACACCCCAAGGAATCTGCTTCTTGCCCGTAACAGCTGCCAGTGCTGAACTCTCAGATAAGACCTGGTGGGGCTGAGAACAGAGCCCAGTGGATTCTGTGTCTACCATCACCTGTTGGGACAAAAATGGCATTGATCTGCACCTTGGTGTGTCTGATCTCAAAGCCCATCCTGTTGTGGCATGAATGGGGGCAACACTTTGTATGGGGCCCAGGCTGCCTGTGGCTTCTTCCCATTGCTTGTCAGTACTCATGCTTGGGCTTTGCCAGCCTTGTTGTGGTCGCTGCCCTGTCCCTGAGGGCTGGTGGGACAGGGCTGGAACCTTCCTTAGCTCCAAGATGGGTGTCTGTGAGCTCAGCCTGCTCATGAAGGGTGAGGGTCCCGATGCTGAAAGCACTGTTGACATTGGTTATAGCATGAGCTGCTCTGGATTACAATTGGAAAGGCATTGTTTGGGCAATGTTTTGGCTGAAAGCTGGAGAAGATGTGCTCCTCTCCTGGGAATGCATCTCCCTGTGCTTTGTTTCCTGTCAAGAGAACTCTTCCAAGGGCTCTACACAATCAGTCTCTGTGCCAGCCATCTGCACTGCAGGGCTGCCTGTCCTGTTGATGTTGTTGCTGTTGTTGCAACTAGCTGACTGCCTCCAGACACTGGGGCTGCCTTTTGTATCTCCTGGAAGCTGGGATCTATGCTTTAAAGTGAGCATCTTGCATTTTGTTTCCCTCAGGGAAAATGGTGAACGTGGAAAATCCCAAGATGAAATACACTGAAATGGAATATATTGGCAAGGGGTGAGTCCAGCCACACTTACTTCTACACAACCATGGGCCAGGGGTTCTTCTGGTATATCACTGGTATATCAGGAGTTCCACTGGAATATCTATCCAGTGTGAAGTCAGGTCAGCTGCAAACATGTTCAGACACTGGAGATAGATTGTCCTATCTCTTCAGTGCTGCTCAGAACTTGTGAGGGTGCTCAGAAGGCATTGTCAGAGACATCTCCATGCTGCCAAAGTCTGCCTACATCAAGGAGCAGGACCTGGAAGATCTCCTTGTCTCTCAAGTGTGGGACAGCTCTGTGTTAATTTCTTCAGTATTTTTGTATGTCTCAAAACCACACTGCCACACTAATGAATAAAGAAGAATCTTGCTTGCCTGAAAGGGCAACCTAGCCCCTCTCAAAGCTATGAGATAACAGTTCCCAGGAGAATTTCATTCAATCCACGGTTCTTGGAAGGAAATGCTCCATGCTCAGAATAGGAACCACAGAGTTTAGAAACTCAAACCTAAGATGAAAGAATAAATTCCCTTTAGGAGCTGAGGCAGTAAACCCCAGCGCTTCTGCAACCAGCCCAGGCACTGCCCATGCACTTGAGAGGAAAATGCATCATCTGCCTTCTGGCAGAGCCCTCCTGCATCCTGCAGGTTTTAGGCATTTACAGCAGAGATCTCCTGTGTGGGCCAGCTTTCACTCTAAGAAATAAACAGCTTCTCCTTTCTCTCCTTCTGTTTTGTTTCTAGGCATTTTGGATCTGTGGTTAGAGCACTCAACCAAGCCACAGGAGGAGAGGTAAATGTCAACATCCCCCACAGACTCTGCTGCACTCAAGGCCTTTCCCCTCTGGTGTGAGCAGCTGTGGCTGGAGCTTTGGGTCGAGCTGTGCTGAAGAGGCACAAGAAACACAGACTGGTACCAGCCTGCAAAATACATTGGAGACAGTCTTTGTCCTTTTCAGCTGCCAGAAGGAAATCACGCAGGGCAGCAGTTCATTTCAGAGAAGGATGTGCTCACTCGCTCTCAATTGCTAAAACAAAGGTGGTGCCTTAGAGCATCTCACTGCTCTTTGGGGCTACAGCTTCAGAGTCCTGAATTCTCACTTCTGGTTGCCAGCAAATACATCTGAAAGTTACTGGTAGTTCTTTAGCCACCTGCAGTGCTGCACTTGGGAACTGCACATAGGGAGAGATCTAAGAGGCGTCCCTAGAAACTCGAAGCCCTGCCCATAGCCCAAGATGTAGCCACAGAGTATTAAGGCATGGATTACTTCTTCTGAATCCCATACAAAGCAGCAGGGAGTGGGCTCAGAGGTTTGTGGGTGATAGTTGAGACACCAGTGTTACCAAGTGTTCAGGGCAAAACCTCAGTGGCCACATGTCCTGTAACTAGCCCCCAAGGGAGTGGAGAAATGGGCTATTGCAATGTCATTTCCTAATTACTGCAATGCCTAATCACAAGGCAGTTTGGCACAGCTCAACTGTGTCATTGCAAAATCACTTGCTCCATGTGCCTTGTGGCCTTGTGCCACCAGCTTCTCAAGTTACTGATTTTCAGTGTCATTTTAGGTGGCCATAAAGAAAATAAGCCTTAAGGGACAGCAGAGGAAGCAACTAACTGTTAATGAAATCACAATCATGAAGAAGCATAGGAGTCCCAGTGTTGTGAATTATTTAGACAGGTGAGTGGTCATGGTCTTATCCTGTGAATATGCATGTACATACTGCAAACATGAGAGGTTAAAAATCCACTTTGGTCACTTCTAGAAAGTAGAGCTGTTAATTATAATGTATTAATATTTCTCTACTCATCTGCAATGGATGAGAAGAGAGTGCATCTTGTCTGCATGAGTCTTCCCTGGCACACGTAGTTTGAAAATTATTCCAAAATTATTCAAAACCTGGATCAGCTGTATCGTACGAAGTTAATACATTTTAAGTTCACTGCCTCCACATTCTTTTGGGATTGATTTTTTAAAGTTTCTTCAATGCTGAATGATGAACCATCCTAAAGTGGATTTCCCTTGGATTGTTGCCCCTCTTTTTCTTTGCTATGCATGCCAGGAAGACTAGGTGCTTATTTCCAGAAACACCACGCGTGACAGGCTTTTGATCTGGGCTCTTACTAAACCACACTTTTCACTTGCTGGCCATCTAAGACATCTCCTTTTTCACAGCTGTGCCTTTCTCCCTGAGACTGCACAGATTGCAAACAAAGCACAGCCAAGAGGGAATGTCTATTCCTTTTATTCTGTCCTTGTCACAAAGGGCCTTGGAAACAAGAAGCCCGGAAGCAAAAAATCAACCTAGCCATGCATGTTTATCTTCACGCCCTTGTTTCTTTCCTTCAGCCACCTTCTGGGTGAGGAACTCTGGCTGGTCATGGAGTACATGGATGGAGGCGCTCTGAGCGATGTCATCAGGAAGACCTTCCTGACTGAAATCGAGATAGCAGTCATCAGTCGGGAGGTCAGCAAGCCCACCTGTGCTTCCAAGGGTTTGGGCAGGATTATCTGAGAAATAGGGGCTCAGAACAGGAGAGGTTTCACGTGCCAAACTTTGCTTCTGCGTTGCTGGTATGCTATGGGCACGTAAAAGCATCTCCAGTGAAATGCCTGGAGTGCCCCTGCACTCACTCTACTCAGTTCTTGTACTCTTATCTCCTGCTGTTGTATTCTCACTCTGCCTCTTGTATCTGCTGTTCTCCATCTTGCCTCCCTAAATTTTTGCCTGTCTTCACTGCATTCCTCACTTGTAGAAGCAAGGTGCTGGTAGCAGGATTTGAAATGAACAGCAAAGGTAAAAAGAGAGACTATATACTTTCAGTCCTCAGCTAAAAAGGATACTAGTGCAGCCAAAATGCTCTTTGCTTCTGAGCACATCCACTGCAGCAGCAGTCATCCTGGCTGGTTTGCAGGGGACAGTCTACAACAGCAGGTGCTGTTGCTCTTTCAAAAGGTGACATGCCTTTCCTTAGAAAGGTCCTGCTCTGCAAGTGTTGGAGCAGCAAATCTTCCTCTCAATGGCACTGTGTTCTGCCATTACTCGCCATTCTCCTGGGGAATGGGAACCTTTTAGAGTCTCTGTTTCTTTTCTGGTGTGATGAAATCACTGGGTTTGTCCCTCCTGGTTCTGTTTACTCTCTCAGTGCTTGCAAGGATTGGCTTTTCTTCACTCAAACCAAGTGATCCACAGAGACGTGAAGAGCGACAACATCCTTTTCAGAACCGACGGCTCTGTCAAGCTGGGTTAGTATATTCCTGGTCAGGTGCAGCTTTCAGGGATGTGGGGTGAGGGGCTGCTTTGAGTGGCTGCCAGCTCCCCAGGAATGGTGCTGGTGGCAGTGCGGGGACCCCCCGCTCTGAGCTGATGACATGGTTGCAAGGTGCACAGAGGTATGACAAGGAACAAGCAGTCAAAAGGGGTGTTGCTCTGTGTGTGTCCATTGCAGAGGGAGGGAGCAACAAGTCTAAAGCTTCCATAGAACAAAAGCCACTGCTGAAGGCAGTATACAAAATGTGGGGATTTGGCTAAAATCCTGAGGAGACAGAGCAGGGACAGTTGTCCAGGAGATTCAACAGCACATTCTCAAAGTTCTACTGGGCAATTCTTTTGTTTGGTTTCCTAATTGCACAGAATTCAAATAAAAGCAGTATTTTGCTTTCCCCTCAGCTGATTTTGGCATCTCTGTTGAGCTCAGCCCTGGGAAGAATAGACCGTCCTCGGTGGCCGGGACTCCTTGGTGGATGGCGCCTGAAGTGGTGATGCGTCAACCATATGGCCCCAAAGTGGACATATGGTCTTTTGGAATTGTGGGAATCGAAATGATAGAACGGAAAGTTCCCTACTGGAGCCGAAGTCCTGCCACGGTAAGGAGCAAATACTCACTGATCCCGCTTGTCTTTCTCACCTGCCCTGTGTTCTGCATGCCATTGGACAAAATCCCATTGCCATCTGCTGGAACTACTGCCACCAAGGTCCACTCCTTAAAATGTCCCTGCAACACATCAGCATCTGCTGTAGTTTTGGTTGCATCAGTGTGGAACTCAAGCTATACCACATGCAAACAAACCCCATGCTCAGGCAACATTTTCCTTTGGGCTGTAAGTGGTTCCAGTTCTTTGGTCTGTGTAGATGGCCACAATAACAGGAAACAAGCATCTTAGAATTGGTGCTATACTTCCAGAAATGAAGGAAAGAAAGCCAAACCTAACAGAGTTTCTAAAAGAGTGGTTTTAGTGAGGAACTGCATCCCCTGTGCAGTTTCTGCACACTGAGAAACATGCCTGGAACCTGAACATGAGGCTGCAAGGGCCACAGAGTCTCTTCTACTTCTTGTGCAGTGTTGCTGAAACACTTAGTGACTGTGTTTCTCTCATAGCCCAAGCCACCTTCTCCACATCACCAAGCTGGAGCCTGGTGAGAGGGAGAGCCTGCCAAAACCTCCTGTTTGTTTCCTGGCATTTTCTGGGATGGGCCTTCCATTCATGCATTGACTTGTGTAGCTAAATGAGCAGAGGGTGTCCACAGGGATGGCACCTCTCCATCTTCGGAGCAGGAAAAGCTTTTCTGTTGCTGCGTAAGGAAGCTGAAATTTTCAGGCTGCTGAGAGACAGAGCTGCAGTGGCTCCTGTGTGCCCAAGCAGGCATTTTCATCCCCATACATTTGTGCATGCACCTTAATGTGTCTGTGTTGAATATGAGATTATAAATGTTTGTTTCCTTACCTGGGGGTTAACTGATGGATTTCCTTTCTCTTCTTCCAATTACCATTGTTTTCAAGAACAGGGCAAAAAACTTGATGAGTCTTGTTGTATGGCAACTGGGCTGAAGGGACCCACAAGCACTGCAGAGATGCCTTTCATGTCCTAATCCTTGGAAAGAGTTAACATAGCAAAGTCCCCCTTCCAAAATGCTGCCAAGTTGGTGTGAATCTTCAGAGAAGCAAATGTGCTTTTGCTGATGTAGTTCCCAACTAACTAGGTCAATCAATGAAATTGGCTGCCAAGGCAAGATCTGTGGGATGATGGCAAAGCTGTGGCTGCATCAGAGTTTGGTTTTTTGTTGGTAAAGGAAAGTCATCTCTGGGTCTCTGCCAGGGCAGAAACTGCCACTGAAGAAGAGACGTTAAACAATGGCTTCTGGGAGGGCAGTTACAGATGGGAAAGAAGCAGGTGTAGCCTTGTGTTTCCTGTTTCTCCAGACTAAATTCCTGATAGCCACAGCAGGGACGCCACAGCTGCGGCAGCCCAAGCTCCTCTCGGCTTGGCTGCGTGACTTCCTGAGCTGCTGCCTGCAGAGAGACGAGGAGCGGCGCTGGTCTGCCAACGAGCTGCTGCAGGTAAAATGCCAAGGGGCTGAGGTGAAACAGTGTGCGAGGGATGGGCTCCTCCTCCACCAAGGTCCGAGGCCTCAGATGAGCCCCCTTCCTCCTCACCTCCACTCTTGGTGCTCTTCAAATGAAAATGCTGACGAGTGCTAGACTGGGCTGGGCTGGCAGGGCTCTGTAATGTCCTTTGGTCCAAGTGTCCTGCAATGAGCAGGGACATCTTTAGAGGGATCAGGTTGCTCAGAGCCCTTTCCCACCTGACCTGGAATGGTTCCGGGGATGGGGCACCTACCAGCTCTTGGGACAGCCTGTGCCAGGGTGGCACCCTGCTCTGAGTAAACAAGGTCTTCCTTAGACCTACTCTGATTAGATCCCCTTTGTGTTTGAAACTATTTGCCCACATTCTATTGTAACTGGCCCTGTTAAAAACGGTGTCCCCCACTTTCTTCAAAGCCACTCTGAAGTCTTGCAAAGTGGCAATAAAGTCTCCCTGAGTCCCGTTCTTCACAAAACTGAATACTTCCACCTCTCTCTGCAGAAGATAGGACAGGTGTTCTATTTTCTTATTCTTTCTGTTGCCCTGTTTTTTAATTTGGTGGTGTATTCTGTTTTACCTAACAGCAAAAGAATTGACGTAGAGCATTGCAGAGAGACATGAAATGGTGGTGGAGGAAGCCACGGCTGCCAGTCCTGGCAGAGCACTCTGGAGAGATTTGGCTGTGGGCAGGAGGGGCTGTGAGGGACTCACTGTGAGCCTCTGAGGGGCCCTGGTTTGTGCCCCCCACCCCACCCTTAGAGGTTTCTGGCACACAAACAGGGAGAGCTGAGAGGAACTTGTCCCAGCCCCATCTGCTGCCTGGCACGCTCAGGCAGAGGGGAACTGGCCCAGGCTGACTGCCAGGTTGTGTGGCAGAGAGGGAACTGCAGGACCCAGCGCCACTCGGCTGGCCCTGCTGGGAAGGAAGGTGCCATGCAGCACAGGAGGGGCAGGGCATGGAAAGGCAGACACTGCTCTGTGTGCCTGTGGAAATTAGCACAAGACAGGGACCTATGGGAGTCATTGGAGCTTCTTGAAAGGAAGAAACCCCAGGGACAGAAAGCACCATTTCTAGAGCACTGGCAGGGCAAAAACCCCAGCAAGGTGAAGAAACCAGAATAAATGGATGAGTGGGATTCTGGGCCGGGTTTGCCTGTGATGGCAAGGTCCTGCACATGACAACTGAGGAGCAGATGGTCCCATTGTTTTCCTTTCTGGGTCTTTCTAGGACCTAGAGGAATCCTGATGGAGTATGTGAGGCACTGAGCTTGGAAGGTCATGGTTCACTGTTCTTTGTTGTTTTTTTTTCCCTTTGGACAGCATCCATTTGTAACATCAGCCAAGCCAGTATCCATCCTGGCACCACTTATCACCGTCCTGAAGAGGATGCAGCAGAGAAGAATGTAACAACCACGTAGAGATGTCATCACCACAAGGAATTTTGAGGACTGGAGGATTATAGGAGGAGGATTGTTGATAAGGTTTTATAGAATAGGATTGTAGAGGAGGATTGTAGAGTAGGATTTTTGGAGAGTTTTGTGGAATAGGATTGTAGAGTAAGATTGTTGAAGAGTTTTGTGGAATAGGATTGTAGAGGAGCATTGTGGAGTAGGATTGTTGAAGAGTTTTGTAGAATAGGATTGTGGAGTAGGATTGTGGCGTAGGATTGGTAGAGTAGGATTGTTGAAGAGTTTTGTAGAATAAGATTGTAAACAAGGATTTTCATTAAATAAAATTTCTGAAAAATAAACTCACTTGGAAGACTGCCCTCTTTCTGACCCCTTCAGAAAACTCAACATTTCCTTCTGAATTACCAGCTGGTTTTTATGGGTGTTAAGTCACACTTATGGCTTCTTTTGTATGTTTTTTAAGTAGGGGAAGGCTCTTCTTCATTCATCCTTTCCAGACCACACTGTCTTGGGAATGTGGCCAACTAGGCAGCTTTTGGCCACCTGTAGTATTTCTAGTTGAGGCAGAAAGGGCAATGGCATTTGCAGGAAAAAGCAAAGGGCAAGTGGTGCAGCCAAAATATCCTGTGCAGATGCAGGCCTTCAGCTGTGACTCCAGAGCATTTGGGTGCCTGCCACTTGGATTTGTATCGTGAAGGGCAATGTCTTTGGCTGGAGAAGAGCCTCGCTCAGCGGAGAAAGCAGAAAGATCAGAGAGGTGCTCTGAAAGGTCTCCTGCGGTGCAGAGCTGTCAGCGAGTGTGAGCTGAGAGCGGGCCCGGCCCTGCCCGGCGTGGAGCCACAGCAGAGCCCTGGCAGAGCCCGGAGCAGCCTGAGCCTCGGCAGGGCCAGGCTGCAAGGAGGCCCTGGTAGCTGCAGGAGGCACAGCCCGGCCCTGCGTGCCTCTTGCTGGCAGCGGGCGCATCCTCCGCTCTCAGAGCCCAAGCGCAGCCGGCTGCTCCCGAGGGCAAGCGGAGCCCTGCTGGGCACAGCCCAGCCTGGAGGCATTGGCCCTCTGGAGTCTGCCCGAGGAGAGAAAGGCCAAGGGCAGCCGAGGCCCGCTGGCCTGGCTCAGCATTCCCACTCTTGTGCTGCTGCCCTGCGACTCCTGGCAAAGGTCAGCAGTGTGTGCAGCACCCTGGGCACCGGGGCAGGGAGCCGGGCTGCTCGGCAGGCTGGAGCACAGGGCAGCGTCCTTCGGGCACGGCACTTGTGCCAGGGGAGCCGAGGCCAGCGGGAGGCAGGGACAGCTTGTCAGCTCACGGCTGCAGGAGCCAGTGCCTCACACAGCTCTGGGAGGCAGCGCCTGCAATCCTGCAGCTCTGCACTGAGCCACAGCAAAGCTGGGAGCTGCAGAGTGCTCTGCAGAAATATTCAGGGCCGGCAGGCCAGCCTGCTTTGTGCTCCCTGGCACACAGCAAGCGCTGTGCCACACCGCAGCTCGGAGCTGCTGGGAGAGAGGTGTTAGAGATAAACTCTTAGGTACAATTAAATGGAGGCAAAGTCATTAAAGTAAAAGAGAACCTTCTTCTTAGCAGAAGGCTCCTCTTGAAGCCAATAGCAGGTTTCTGAATATAGCAGGAATTGGAGTAAACCTAAAAGTCTGCCACTGCTATGACTGAAATACCAATTTGCATGTTTTCTTATTTCGGAATCAAAATATGACCATGGGCTTTTAATGTTGGGTTTTTTGCAGCTAAGAGTGCAGATGCAATAATCACAGAACTCAGGTCATTTGAGATTACAGAAAGGTTAAAAACTATGCATGGGAAGGTAATAACAGGAATTTCTATCTAATAACAAATGGATTGTCCTGCAGCCTTGAGGTCATATCCTTCTACCCTTCCCAAATGAAAACCTATTCACTGAAGACCCATCATCATCCCAAAACCATGTTTAAATTAATTGGACCTGTTGATTAGCCCATGTAAATTAGATCTTTCCCTTTTATTTTCACTGACAAACTCTGATTCAATGTCAAATTATCAATCTTTCAAGGAAAAACTATACCATGCAGAGTAAAACCCAGGGCAGAGGCTTCTATACATAGGGTTGCCAAACCCTCTGTGACAGCTCCTGCTAGCTTCCTACATCAGCCAGAAGGCAACTTCGCTGCAACACAGACTTTCTTAATATTGGTGACATTTTCAAATCCATAGACACTGCTTGTTTTCAAAGTCCTGAAAAGTGCATTCTAAGTTCATGAAAGCAAACACAGAAGCACTGATTTGGTTTAGGAGAGAAGGTGTTTGTGCAGTTGGATAACAGCTTACATGTTGAAGTGTCGGGGGGGATTTCTATGTTTGCGCTCACCTTGTTTGAGACAATGAGCACAGTGTCACCTGTGCATGCCTGGATATGCCTTGAAGGTGCAATGCTTAATTTGTAATCAAAGGGGAGATGTATCTAAATTTATTAGGATAACCAGTTACTTTGTAAATAGACTGATAGAGAAACTTAGCAATTTTTGCTGGAGAATGGTTGCAGGAGAGGGGTCATGGATCAATGGAACAGTTATTCATTGATACCACTGTTTAAGACCCCAGAATCAGAATCAGCCTGTGTCTGGCCTGGGAACAAAGCTTGGGAAACAGGCTCTGTGTCTAGGCCTGGGAAATTGTACAAGGTCTCTCTAGGCCTGGGAAATAGAGCAAGTTCGGAATGAGATAATAAGGACAGGCATAAGGACAGCCTCGAAGATATGCTCTGTCCTTGGAAGGCATGACTTAGCAATGAGAACTTGGCTTGGAGAACTTAGCTACATCTGTAACCGCCCGTAGGAGAAGTAAAACAAAGACCTTTGTAAACTTGACCAATGAGAGCTGTTGCTGACTTTGCTTGTAGCAAACCCTATATAAACGGACAGGATTTTTGAATAAAAGAAGCTTGCTTATCAATCATACTGACTGTGCTTGTCTTCCCTGCACCCGCGTAATCACCACTTGTCCATTCTTTGTACAGAACAATCTTCTAAACCTTTTTAACTTAATGTGACCATGATACATTCCTAACCTTCATATTGCAATATATTTTCTAATTACATGATTCTGTAAGCCCTTGTAGACCATGTGCAATTTCTACCGGAGGTTGTCGTCAGCCTCTGGTGGTCGTTTTGGATGAAGGCTCAGAAGGCTTCCTCGGGCTTCAGCTGTTTTACCTCTGTTTCTGCACATGCTCTACAAGATTGTCTGCTCAAATAGCCACTGGTGAGTCTTTTGCAGTTAGCTTGTTCTGCTAAATTTGCTGATTTCTAGAAAGTGCTTCATTCCCATCCCTGGGTACAAAGTAACTACTTCTTTCTGCACAGCTTTTAGCATAGCTCAAGCATTATCTCATTGCCTCGGCACCTAAAAGAAGGTAGGGAGGAGGGGGCAAACCAGTGAGAGTGATGGGTCATTATCTTGTTAGCCAGGTATCAATTCTTAGATTAACTAAGGGCTATTCTTGTCCATAAAGTACGTGCGGGGATACCACAAGGACAGAGGCAACGCGTGGATTTGGAGCACTGGGCTTGGCACCAAAGTCCTGCTCTTGAGAGGGGTGCAGGGACACAGGGAATGTCAGAGGACAATGAGAGACGGGGACATGAGGCCATAATGGGCCAGGCATGATCCTGCACAGGATGGCAGCAAAGACACTTCCTCACCATGGCTCTGGCACTCCAGGGCACCCCAGAAAGGGCCGAGGAGTCCTATGTGTAACCAGGAGAGAAGACTGACATCACTGTGGGTCCCAGCATTCCCCAGTCCCTTGCTGGCCATTCAGTGCACACTGGGGATGCTGGACATGTGTGGGACATGGGGATGGGGTGCACGAAGTTAAAGGGGGACCCCAAAGTGGAAGGAGTGGAAGCCAAAATCGCTGGGTGGAGATGCCCAAAGAGGAGGTGTGGTATCCCAAAATGAACGGAGGACACCAGAAAATTGGGGCGATCCCTCAAAAGGACACACAAAGCTGTTCCCTCCCTCCATTACTTACCAACAAGAACTATCTACCAACTGCGATAATCACATCAGGACCATTTACTCCATAACCAGCTAAGAACAGGACTGAAGAGTAGTTTTGTAGAGTAGGATTGTAGAGTAGGATTATAGTTTAGGATTGAAAATAAAGCTTCTGAAACTTTAACTTGCCTGGAAGATTCCCTTTTTTTCAGCCTGTGAATACACTCAGCATTTCCTTCTGAGTTGTCAGCTGTCTCTTAAAGCTACAAAGTGACATTTCTTGGTGCCTTTGGTAAGGTTTAAAAGTGGGGATGGCTCTTCTTCATTCATGCCCTCCAGACTACACTGCCCTTGGCATATGGGCCACTGGTCCCACTTGGCACATCTGTGACACTTCTAGATGCAGGCAGGAACCAAAGCAGAAGTGGTGCAGCCACAGACATCTCTGTGATGTCACTTCGGTCCTATGAGCTCCCACAGCTTTTTGTGATGTCACAATGACATCACTGTGATGTCACAGAGCTGCCTGCGATGTCGCATGGACATCCCTATGATGTCATACTGACTTCTCTGTGATTTCACACAGCTGTCTGTGATGTCACACTGACCTCTTGGTGACGTCACACAGCTCTCTGTGATGTGACATGGACATCACTGTGATATCACACAACCTCCTGTTATGTCACACAGACATCTCTGTGATGTCACACAGCTCTCAGCGCTGTCACATCCACATTTCTGTGATGTCAGGATGACATATCTGTGATGTCACACAGCTGTCTGTGATGTCAAACTGACATTTTTGATGTCACAATGACATCTCTGTGATGTCACTTGGTCTCCATGAGGTAAAAAATCTTTTTTTGGTGTCACAAAATCATCTCTGTGATGTCACAGAGCTGTCTGTGATGTCACACAGCTCTCTGGCATGTCACAATGACAACACTTTGATGTCACACAGCTGTCTGTGATGACGTACTGACATTTCTGGGACATCACACAGCTCTCTCTGATGTCACAATGACATCTCTGTGACATCACACAGCTCTCTGTGATGTGACACGGACATCTCTGTGACGTCACACAGCTCTCTTTGATGTCACAATGACATAGCTCTGATGTCACACAGATTTTTGTGACATCACAATGACATCACTGTGATGTCACACAGCTGCATGTGATGTCACACAGGTATCGCTGTGATGTCATTTCCACCCCATGAGTCCACCCAGCTTTTTGTGGTGTCACATGGACATCTCTGTGATGTCACATAGCTATCTGTGATGTCACACTGACATCTGTCTGATGTCACACAGATTTTTGTGATGTCACAATGACATCACTGTGGCATCACACTGCTGTCTGTGAGGTCACACTGACATCTCCCTGATGTCACCCGTACATCTCTGTGATGTCACACAGACATCTCTGTGATGTCTCAGAGACATCTCTTTGATGTCACTTCGACCCCATGAGGTCACACAGCTTTTTGTGGTGTCACACAGACATCTCTGTGATGTCACGCTTACATTTCTCTGACGTCATACAGCTCTCTGTGATGTCACAATAACATCTCTGTGATGTCACACAGCTGTCTGTGATGTCAGTGTGACATCTGTCTGATGTCACACAAATTTTTGTGATGTCACAATGACATCAGTGTGATGCCACACTGATGTCACACAGACATCTCCCTGATGTCACCCTTACATCTCTGTGATGGCATACAGCTGTCTGTGATTTCACACTGATATCTCTCCGTGATGTCACCTGGATATCTCTGTAACATCACACAACCTCCTGTGATGTCACACAGACCTCTGTGTGATGCCACACATCTCTCTCTGATGTCACACTGACATCTCTGTGATGTCACACAGCCATCTCTGTGATGTCTCAGAGACATCTCTTTGATGTCACTTTGACCCCATGAGGTCACACAGCTTTTTGTGGTGTCACATGGACATATCTGTGATGTCACGCTTACATCTCTCTGACGTCACACAGACATCTCTCTGACATCACACAGCTCTCTGTGATGTCACAATGACATCTCTGTGATGTCACACAGCTGTCTGTGATGTCACCCTTGCATCTCTGTGACGTCACACAGCTCTCTGTGATGTCACACAGACATCTCTGGGATGTCACAATGACATCACTGTGATGTCACACAGCTGTCTGTGATGTCACACAGACATCTCTTTGAGGTCACACTGACATCTCTGAGATATCACACAGACATCTCTGTGATGTAACTTTGACCCAATGAGGTCACTCTACTTTTTGTGGTTTCACACTCACGTCTCTGTTGTGAGAACTTAAAATGTCTCTCAGACATTTTTAGAGGTTCAGGGCCTTGGTCAGAAGCATTCTAGACCCCAGAAGGCAGCTGGAAACAGCTGTGATTTAGAGTTTGAGCCATGGAATGAATTACCAGCTTTGAAGGTGGAACAAGCAGTCACAAAGGGTTAGATAGTATAGTAAAAGAAGTTACAAAACAGAGAGGAAAATGTTTTAGTATTGTACAGGGGGGTTTTAGCACCTGTACAGGGGGGTTTTTACTTTGTACATGGGGGTCAGAAGTTCTAAGATGGAGGAAAGTGGGCTGATCCTATTCTTCCTCATTCTTCTTCCTTGCCTCCATGTTCTTGGTGATGTTGGCATTCACAGATTGGTTTAGAGTAGAAAAGCACTTGGTAATATTGGTAGTAGGTATTGGGGAATAATTGTAAACATGTTATATGTAATATATCTTATAAAAGATAGCAGCAGCCCTGGGTGGCGGGGGGAGAAGAAGAAGACACTGGACAGTGAGGGTGTCAGGAGTGTGTGTGTCTCTGCCGGGGCCGCTGATCAAACAGCCGCAGCCCGCGAACACAATCTGTTAGATAACTCGCAATAAACTGCCTTGAGACCAAACAACAAGAGGCTATGGAGTTTTTCTTTGGAAGCACGGGTTGGAGGAGAGACTTTACCACCACTCAAGACACCAAACCAAACCCAGGGTTCTCACAGGGGATCAGAAAATTCTTTTGGGGTTTGGCTCATTCTCTCTTATTTTCTGCATTACTCAGAATTCTCCCCATTTGGGTCTACTTCTGGATTAGGAGTCTCATCAGCTCCTCTGGACATCTTAGCCCTCAGTTTAGAGAAGCTGTAGACTGTATAGAGGAAGCTTACTAGATTAAATATGACGAAAGTGGTCTCTTTAACATTCAGAGGAAACTGACCATTTTCAAAAAGGGAAATAACAGATTCAGAGAAGAAGGAAAGGAAAGGCTGGAAAGCTTCATCCCTTGTTTCTCCTCTAATCAACTGGGTGTCATTTCTAATAAACCCCCAAAACATGCTACTGGAACTGGGACCTAGGCTAGGATGAAGAAACTATAAACCAAATATATCTTGGACAGACTTCAGTACTCTTGTTAACAATAGTCCAACTTCTTTATTGCTAAAGTTCAATACTAAATTCTGTAATCTTAGACTAACTAATCCTATGTTTTTAACAAATAATCATCTACTCAATCCTAACTTGAAGAATCCTAAAAACGTAATCTTCTTTTATAATAAAACAGCCTGAGTTCATAGATGATTCCTTGCTGAAGCAGACGACTGGTGCCAGGACTCCACTTGCTGCTTGCCAAATTCAGATACTCATTGCTAAATGTGGGACAGCTTTTTGTGGAGGTACTGGCATCTGCTCTTCATCTCAGAGTAGCTGGGGCTACCCTAGGAAGAAGAAATAAATAAAAAATAAAAAAAATCAGGCATGTCAGCATTTCTGCAGAGTTTAGGATTTCCTGACCTTTTCTTTAAAATAGCCTTGAGGCAGACTCAGAGGTTACCAAGCCAGGCCAGTCTGGTTTTATTCATGTAAAGCAGTAAAAATACTCTCAGATTGACTTTGGAGCCTTCTGGGAAGTTTGCAAACTGAGGCTGTTCTTTTACAACAAACTCTAGACAAGTCTGAAACCACAACAACAACCCAAAGCCCAGCAGCTGCTAAAGAGGGCAAAACTCATTCATGCTTAAAGCCACTGAAGGGACTCAAACCTTCTCCATCAAATCAACAGGTGTGAGGTTTATCAAGCTCATGATACAAATCCAAGATGAAGTGGCAATGAGAATAATACTGTCACACCAAAGCTTCTGCTCTTCTGGGCCTGAAGATCTGGTTCTCTTTGGAATGACAAAAACTCATTCCACATGGGAATGAACACTTCAAACCATCTTGAGATAAATATTTACAAGCAATAAATCTTTACCAAGTTAAAATTCAGTACAAGAAGAGACAACAACAAATGCCAGGGATGCATCCCAGGCCAGATGCACCTGACTGGTGTGCAGGACAAGTTAGAAGAGAAAACTACAGATGCCTTTCAACATTTTGAGAGGTTCCTGAGAAGCAGTAGCTTGGACTACTGGCCTCTGCCCAGTGACATTAGCTAGCAAGAGCCCTAGCACGGGCCTCACTGCACTGCTCCCCTGCAGGGCCAGGCTTGCCCTCAGCCTTCCACAGAGCATCACTGGCTGCATCCAGTGCGAGCCAGAGCCCTGCCTGCACCAAAGGCCACAGCTGCCCCACAGCCCCAGAGCTGCAGGGGCCTGACTGCCCTTGCCAACATCACTGCTCTGAGACAAGCTGGGCGCAATTTCCAGTGTTTTATACCACACACACACACACACAAACACACACACACACACACACACACACACACACACACACACACACACACACACAGTTCTCCCTCCCCTCCTGCACTGCAAATGCAATGAGGGGATGCAGCACCACTGCTGCAGCTGAGCCTGTGCAACTGCACTGCAGGAAGGGAGGGCCTATGCGGGTCTAACCCACCTCGGTGTTCATCTCAGCTTTTCTCCCTGCCTGGCCCATCTCCTCCTTTAGCTTTCTATCCCTCTAGTTCACATTTACTATTAAATAATGTCTGTACTAGTGACTCTGGAATAGAGTCTTTCTTGCACCTTAATTCATGCAGAGGCTTCCCTTAATCATCAAATCTTTACTCCATCATTATCCACACTGGAGTTAGGAAAAGCTGTACACTGATACCTTCATTGAGATCCAAGGGACACTACTACTTCAGCCTCCCGAATTCTTTTCACATCTTTTTTCACATGGTAGTCTTCAGCACATGATTGCTGTCATTGTAGAACTCAGAAATTTGTGTCTTTCTTAAACCCAAAAGGTGCAGGGGAAATGGAGCCGACATTTGGAGACAGGTAGGAAGTAGAATGGGATGTCAAAGCCAGCAGCCAGGAAGAAGAGCGGCCACCAGGTGCTGGCTGGAGGTAACTGAGCTACTGCTCAATCCTCTGCTTCTTGCTCGTCACAGGTCTGGTCAAGACAGAACCCCGTTTCTACAACAATAACAAAACAATTCATTACTCTCTGACCCAGATCAGGTTTTGCTCCATTCTAAAAAAGCAGGATTTGTGAACTACCAATGGTTGAAAACACATGCTTTTTTTAAAAAAAAATACCTGTTAAATAATGGAAGACCTCCAGGAAAATATCTGCTCTATTGCATTCCTAGTTTCTCATCTTAGGACTTAGCAAGTCCTTCTCCATGTCTACTGTTAAAAGGCTTTGGGAGGTAGCTCCCACTCCCTTCAGCATCTCCAGCAAAGCCTCCCCCAAAGGGGATGTCCTGTAAGTTTTATCTAGGTCCCAATTTCTGCTTGTACACACCAGGAAAATACTCAGCTTTTGCTGTCAAACTCCCACATGACTTACTGAAGAGGCACCTGGCTGTTTTAGAGTTTTATGTGTTAAAAATGAGATTAGTGCTTCACTATTAGAATACAGGAGTACGGGGTGTTGGTTGATTGTGAATTCTCATCAGGATGAACAAAGACAGCAGCCACATGTTAGGAAACTCTTGTGCTTTTAGGTACAGTAGTCTAAGGTCCAGCAGGCTACCTGCTGTGCAGACTCAAAAGCTGTTGGCGGACAAAACCCTTAAATTTGCACAAGAGAGTTTCACAAGTGCTTCCCAATAAGCCCTCAGTGCTGCTCAGTGCCCTTCAATCATCTCTCAGCTCCTCCCAAGGACCTTCTCAAAGCTGCTGACTCATAAGCCACAGCACATGGCCACAAGCTCCCCACACCCACTGCAAACTTCTGAACTGAGCATGGAGTAGAACAGGACAGCCGTGTATGCCCAGGCAGAGTGAAGGAGGGACTGAGGGAATATCACCATTCTGTAGATCCTGTGTTGGTGCAGCCACGTGGATAGTGCAGAGCTGGAGTCAGCAATGAGGGTGACAGAGAGACAGAGGGACAAGAGGGCAAGAGGGCCCCATCTGCCCGGCCCTGGGACAGCCTCTTATGTACAGGAGATTTTTCCTGCAGAGCCAGCCTTTTGAGGCCTCCTCCAGGGAATGAGTTGAGGTGGGAACTGAGCTCAAGTCTTCAGGCAGAGGAGAAATTTGGCTCAGGACAGTGCTGCTCCACCCCTGCAGGATCCTCTCTTCTCACCACAGCCTTTCTGTCACAGCACTTGGAATGTCTGAGGCAAAACATGCTTAGGCCTGCTCCTGCACATTCACATCACAGCTTTTATATCACCAGCAAGTCTGCTGAAACTTTACACAGCGTACAGAATATTAAAAATGCACAAAATACCTGAGCAGGTCTTGCTGGAGCGTTTCTCTCCGAAAGCCCTGGAGATGTTGCTTGGCTGCTGCTGGTGGGGCTCTGAGATGGAGCTGTTTTTCTGTAAGGATGGTCCAATATTTCAAATTACAAGGCCTAAATATCAACTGTCATAGTCCTTTCCTTGCAGAGCTTCAGTGCCAGGACTCAAGGAAACAGCATGAAGATGAGTTGAAGGAGCTTTAGGCAGGATATCAGGAAAACATGCGTGTCCCAGAGGGTGCTTGAGCACTGCAGCAGGCTCCCCAGGCCAGTGGTCACTGCAGCAAGGCTTCAGGAAGTGTTTGGACAGCACTCTTGGGCACCTGGTGTGATTCTGTGCAGGGCTAGGATCCTGGCAGGTCCCTCTACCTCAGCATATTCTAAGAACCTAGGCTTCATTTCCCAGGGCTTTCTTCTAAAAAGGCTCTTTTCCTTCCCCAATAGACTGAACTTACCTAGAAAGTATTAACTTCAACTTCGCTCTATCGTTTTTACTGTAGCCAGGCCAATCAGTCTGAAGGGTTTGAAACAGATGCTCCTTCAGACTGAAGGAATTATCCTTTGCATTCAGGTCAGCAACCTACAGGCACACATTTCAGAAAACAAATGTTCATTACATCTATGTGCAAACTACAGAAATCTAAAAGGGCTACTTCAGTTGGGATGGCAAAACATGGCTCTCATGGTATTGTGAATGTCCTCAGGGTGAAAAATCCCTGCCACTGCCCTGGGCAAACACAGCAACAAACGTCACAGCTTCAGGGAATCAGTTCCTTAAAGTCACTGTAGGATCAACTAAAAGTGTGTCCATGTTGAATTTGAGTCCTTTGACTAAGTTCCAAAATGCTTTTTCCTAGCTAAAGAGGAAATATTCCTATTTGATATATTATGCAGATGGGGAATATTTAAAAAGGAAGGAAGGAAGGATCTCCTGCATCTTTCAATGGGTGTGCATTTTATGAAAGCCTATGAGAAAGAAATCCCAGTGGAACTTTACTCGAAGGACTATTGGCAAAGTCTCTAATTTCAACCGGTGAGGAAGTAGTAAATTATGAATAGTAGAATAGCATGATGGAAGAAGCACTGGCACAAGTTTCACGATCTCACCTCCTGAAGGATTTTTCCAAGGGAATCCTTGTCCTTTTGCCTGACTCCATCTCTCTGCAGCCGAGCAAGTAACTCTGGCTCCTTGTAATCCCTCAGAGCAAGTAAATGAATCACCCTGTCCCTGTAGGGCCGGCCGTAAACAGCAGCACAACCGCTCCAGTCAATGTCTGCAAGTCTGACAGTCATCATCCTCCTCTTCTCAGGCACAGGACCTGAATTGCTTTGTTGAGCTCCTCTGACCTCTGCTTTTTCTCCTAAAGTGAGGGAAAACCAGAAACAAATAGTTCAAATTGGAGGTTTGGAGAAGGAAAGGAAGTTGATTCAAAAGGATGTACCAAGACTTTTGAGCCTCTGTTCAGTATTTACAGACCTCCAAGAATCTAAACAGTGAAGCATTAAACAGAAACAGTCATTAAAAGCTGGTAAAGGAGTGATACTGAATGGGAAGTTTTTATGAAAAATTTTTTATGCATGAAGCTTTTATGTGATTTCCCCTGTTCGTAAGCTCAAGCATTGAGCTATGTCTAGAATGACATGGACAGTGGGATTAAGTGCAACCTCAGCAAGTTTGCCACAACCAGAGGCATGGGATGCCATCTGGAAGGACCAGGAAGTGGGGCCTTTGGAACCTCATCAGATTCAACAAAGCCAAGTGCAAAGTGCTGCATCTTTGGGTTTGGGACTTTCCCTGACACCAAGACAGGCTTGGAGATGAAGGTGGGGAGGACTTGGAAGTGCTGGTAGATGGGAGGCTAAATATGACTAAAAAACCATACAGATATCCAGTAAAAAATGTAATGGAAGCATATCTAAAAGTGGTCCATCAGTTTAATACCCTTCATGCTGGGATCGTGTGGCTCCTTTTGTTCTTGGCTCCTGCACTCTCTGCTCATCTCTTTGGCTTTGCTCATGGCAAGCATTTTATCAAAATCAAAGGATGGGATTTTTCCACCCTGTCTAACTCTGTTTTCTCACCTTTGGAGCTAGAAATCTTCCCCTGCACCCTGACAGGCACTGGGATTCCAGATGGAGTCCGAAATTTATCTTTCTCTTGTAGCTCATGCGTGGAGGTGGAAATGGAGCTGACACTTGGAGAGAGGTTCAAAGTTGAGCAGGATGTGGAAGGCAGGTCCAAGGAAGAAGGACAGCGGCCACCAGCTGTTGGCTCAATATCACAGGGCTCTTGGTCAATCCTCTGCCTCTTGGTCCTCACAGGATTGATAAAGGCAGAAGCCAGAGGCCGTTTCTGCAAAGATGATCCCAATTAGTTTTGCTCTGAAAAAGCAGCATTTCTGACCTGGCCATGGTTGAACACACACCTTTCTTACCTAAAATGGCCTGTCATACAAGGAGGTGCTGCAGCTAAATATGTTCTCTATTTCATTCCTACTTTCTCACCTGAGTATTCAGCAAGTCATCCTCCAACTCTGTAGCTAAATGGCTTTGGGAGAGACATTCCCTTCAGCACCTCTATCAATCTCGTTCCCTATTTCTGCTTAGACACCCCAGGAACACACTCAACTCCTGCTGTCACACACCCACATAATTCACAAAGCAACCCCAAGAAACCGCCAGTACCGTGCTGATCACAGCGTGTTCAGTGCAGAGATGATAACAACAGAGAGAAGCCCCAGTCTGACTGCAGGTCTCATTCCTGCTGTTCTCCAGAGGAAACCCTGGATCACAGCCTCTTCCCTACCGAGCACACGCTGCTCCCACCTGTGCACAGCAGCAGCTCAGAGCAGCATTGCCAGACACAGCTCTGTGCCCGCCTGTTGACAGAAATTCTGTAGGCATGGAGGTAGGACATAAGAGGATGCTGGGCCCTGCAGCATTTCCTTCTCTGGCTGGGAAAAGAGCTAGGGAAAACCAGAGCTGTTTAAAGACAATTCTTTAAGGTATAGAAAATATACCTTTCATGCAGTGTTTTCCAAGATTCTGAATTTTTTCCTTGCCCTCTTGTATTGATTTTAAGCCTGACAAGTCCAAGGTATTCCCTGATGATTCAGAGTCCCCTCCTCACACATGGGATAGCCTGAACCAAAATGGGAGCCTAAATGCTGCTTAGGACAGAAAAACAAGTTTCCTACAAATGCCTCAGTACTGGAATATGTCCTTATCATAGACTTCAATAAGATTTCTCTTCAAACAGTAGCACTGGCATTACCGTGCATGATTTAGGTACTAGAGCTGCCGTATCATCAAGAACCCTCCACAGACACAGCTAGGTACCAAAAAATATGTCCACATCTTGTCCTTAGCAGAGTTTCCCACCCACTTGTGACAAACAAGTCATGTGTGTGCAGCTTGTTGCAGGCTTTGACATTGTAACCATCAGGAAAAGTATACAGGAATCCCAGTAGAAGTATACACTTGCAAGTTTATATACTATAGAGACAGCACTACTGCTTGGACACCAAGAGCAAGCGGGAGAAAACATCATATATGTTAGAGAATGCTTAAAACTTCACAAAATACCTGAACAGTTCTAGGTGGAGTATTTCTTTCAGAAGGTCCCAGAGACAGTGACTGGCTGGTGCTGGTGACATTTGGAGCTGGAGCTGTTTTTCTGTAAGGATGGTCCAACATTTCAGGTTACAAGGCAAAAATAAGAGTCATCATTTTTACCTCACAGCGAAAACAGACCTTCATTTCCCAGAGGGTTTTTTTGAAATGGTTGTTGTCCTGACTGAACTTACTGAAAAAGAGTCACCTCCAATGTCTTTCTATCTCCTTCATTGTAGCCAGGCCAATCAACCTGAATGTCTTTGAAGAAATGTTCCTTCAGACTGAAAGAATTCTCATTTGCATCCAGGTTGGCTACCTACAGGCAGACATTTAAAACATCAATATTCATTACACCTGAAGGCAGACTACAGATGTAAAACTGGTAGTACAAAGCTAAAGCAAAGCTGAAAAGAAAATCATGCACCAGTTTTCCAGGATTTTTGTTTGATGCAAAGAACAAAGCAGCTGTCATGTAAGAAGCAACAATATTAAACACGTGTGGTCCATTTGGGCTGTAGAAATTTGGATGTAATAAATGCCAAACTGCTGCAAGCATGGAGGAAATGGATGCTATGAAAACCTCTCCCTGCACCAGGGATCCAGGTTTTTTGGTTTTTACACAGCTTTGGGAACCAAGGTACACTATGCCAGAACTCTCAGTCTTCACCATTTGAAATACATGGAGAGACCAGGTTTTTCCTTTCTGTTTTCATTTTCTTTTTTTGAGTAGGTCCTGAAGAACACCATCTCCATGAGCAAGTCCATATTTTTCCACCCTCAGGAGGACACCTGCTGCCCTCTTGTTTCCCCCAGCTACATTGCCATGGCAGAACACAGCCTGGACCTGTAAGGGGCAGGATTTCATCATCCCATGAAGCACCACAGGATGTTGGCATTTGTCTCTGCAAACAGAACTGCTTTTCTTCCTCAAGTGTCTGCTCAGAGGAAACTACAGCTTCCTATGGAACGCTTATAGGAGATAACCTACCCTAGAGCTACACTTCAACAGCTTAACAGTAACAAAGATATCCAGAATCGGGAATTCACTTTTTAAAAGCAGAACTCAGGCTGTGTTGGAAGAGAAGGAAGACTGTGAGTATAAGAGCTCAGCAAGTTCTCCCTACTGGTTTTTCATGTATAGAAAAAAACAACACCACCTCCCTGTGAAGCTAAGAAAAACGTCAATAACAGCTTTTCAGGATGTAGTGCTGTTCACACAGCCCTTTTGGAATGCAAACCAGTATCTTCAGGCAGTTCACACTGCAAACAAGAAACTACTCCTTCAAAATCTCCTTCAACATGAACAAAAATAAACAGAAAGGAGAATTTTTTTCATTTCTTACCCTCTAAGGAGCTGAGCTTTGAAATCTTATCATCACTTTTTTCATAGCTAAAAAGGAAATATTGCTACTTGATATGTTAATGCTTGCATAATTCAGCAACAGCCTACATTGAGAATATTGAATAAGGGGAATATTGAAAAAGGAAGGAAACAGCCAGTGCATCCTTCAGTCCAAGTGAATCATATATGAATGGCTGTAATAAAGAAATACCAGAGGCACTAAAATGACAAATGGAATATTATGAGAAATAACAGGTGCCAAGGAAGCTGAAGACTCAATCCACACAACAGCAAAGAAACTCTGTGCTCAAAGTTAGGCCACCACCTTTATCATGTAGGATTTGCCTGGAACACCCTTCCCTGGAAGGCAATCCCCACAGATCCAAGTAGAAGGAAATACCATTGAGAGACCACCAAATCCGTTCAAATGATATACTGCCCTATACAGCTACCAAGATTCTCTCCTCTGAAACTTGCCCCAGGTATTTTAAGGACCTCAGCTAAGTGTTTTGCCTAGCTGAGAGTTTCACCTTGTGAAGTTACTTTATGAAGCAATTTAACAGTGCAAGGGAAAGAGGGAGGATTAAAATAAGGCATGAGAAGCAACAACATTACAAAGAATTTATCATTGCCAGCTATTCTAGAAAAACAACAACAAGGCCTCCAAAGTTTTGAAGATTTCTTTCTTTTTGTCACATGGACTTGCAGTTGGGTGGAAACTGGGTAAAGTTGATGGGAAAATGTAAACAAGGAGCATTTCCTAAGCCTGTCATTGGTTTCTAATTGAAACCCTAAAGTAAGGCTGCTAAGAGTTAGCATTTCTGGCAGCAGCTCCAGGATCTCACCTCCTGAAGGATCTTTCCAAGGGATTCCTTGTCCTTTTCCACAACTCCCTCTCTCTCTAAGCAGGCAAGTAGCTCTGACTTCTTGTAATTCTTCAGAGCCAGTAAATGAACCACCCTGTCTCTGATGGGTCGCTGAGAAACAGTACTGAAAAGACTCCGGATGTATTTTGCAGGGTTCATGGGCATCGTTCTCTTCCTCTCAGGCACAAGATCTGGAGAGCTGTGTGGTGCTCTCCTGAGCTCTGGTATTTTCACTTCAGTAAAGAAAAAACAGAAAACGAATTGTCAAATGGGGAGCGGGAGGAAGCAAGGCAGTTGATTCAAAAGGACGTACCGACACTGTTGAAACGCTCTTTGTTCAGAATTTATAGATCATTACAAATCAAGATAGTAAAGCATTGGGAAGAAACAGTCATTAAAAAGCCCACGTAAAGGAGTGATACTGGAAGGGAGGTATTTATGAAAAACTCTTTATATGTACAGTGGTTTTCATATGATTTCTGCAGTTTGTAAGCTCAAGCACTGAGCTATGTCAAGAGTTATATGGCCAGTGGGATTAAATGCACCTTTGGCAAGTTTGACAACACCAGAGGCATGGGGTGCCATCCAGAGGGACATGGAGAACCTTGGCAAGTAGGGCCCTGGGAACTTAACAAGGCCAAGTGCAAAGTGCTGCATCTTTGGAGTTGGGACATGGCCTATCCCAGCTGGGCATGGGTGCTGGGATGGGATGGGGAGCCTGGGATGAAGGTGGAGAGGACTTGGGGGTGCTGGTGGATGAGAGGCTGGACAGGAGGCAGCAACGTGTGCTGGCAGCCCAGAAAGGCAACCGTGTCCTGGGCTGCATCAGGTGAAGTGTGGCCAGCAGGTCAAGGAAGGGGATATGACACAGCAAGCACTGTTTTGAAACCAGGAATTTGTGCTTAGTGGCTGAGGGAGACTTCATGCGTATTGGTGAGAAATCCGGGAGATTTGTGTCTTCCATCACACACACACAGACTGACCTTTCTTTACACGCTCCTTCAGTCTTGCAATGTACGTCAAATTCTTAATGCCTTTCTCCACTTCCTGTTCCTTGGACCATGCCTCTCTGATATTTGTCCGCAAACCTAATTGCACA
This sequence comes from Lonchura striata, assembly GCF_050655825.1. Lineage (NCBI taxonomy): Eukaryota > Metazoa > Chordata > Aves > Passeriformes > Estrildidae > Lonchura > Lonchura striata. The sequence goes on from NC_140740.1 coordinate 13,998,884, forward strand.
AACATCACACACTTCAATTATTTAGAACACTGTAAACATGCCAGTTGTCAAGGGAAGACACTACTAATGTTTTGAGTTCAATCCAATGTGGATAAAGAAACTTCCCACAGCATTCAAACAAAACACCTCCTAAAACCATACCCCTGAATGACTTCTAAAGAAAATTACCTGAAACCATAAGCAAGCATTAAGATGAAAATTAGGTAAGAGTTCTTCACCCAGAGGGTGGTCAGGAATTGGGACAGGCTCCCCACAAGACTGCGTATGGTACCAAGTCCACCAGAGCTCAGAAAACATTTGGACAAGTTCCACAGGCACCTGGTGGGATTCTTGGGGACAGAGCTGCACTTTCATCCAACTCTGATTCTGATTCTCTGATTCTGTGACAAGGCCCAGTCCCTAACTGGTACTGCATGGAGTATGTTGCAAAGGCACCCTGTACCCTACCAGCAACCAGACCTGTCTCACCTGAGTTTCTCTGTGCCAGCCTAAAGCCAAAGCAGCACCAAGTTCCACAATTGTCTCACTGCTGCCAGTCCTCACACCCCAGTTACTGAATGTTAAATATTCCCTTAAGATCTATGTAGACCACCACCAAGAATCACATGTGAAACAGAACGTTCCCAGTGAGAAATGTGAAGTTTTGTTTTGTCTCTCCAAAAAGCCACCCTGACACTAGTTTAAAATGCTCTGCACTAGGCTAAGGCAGAGCAAGAGCTGCACTTGCAGTGGCAGGGACGTCCCTGCAGGCAGGTGGCTGCAGCCACAGCCAGGTGAGAGCCTGATTTTCTCAGGGCAGCTGGCTGTACTTGGCTCAGTTCACTGCTGCAGGCAGCACCACTGAATGCCTGGAAGGGGAATATGCACCTTGAGTCTGCCTGGAACCAGGCTCCTTGGGGAAACAGCATTGAGAACAGATTAATAAGAAATGACATCACCTAAGCACGTGGTGCTTTGTGGGAAATGATGGGATTTGTGGGGAAGATGACATCAATATCTTCCTTTCAATTCCCTTGAAAAGAATCCAATGCAGCGTTGTGGCAACACTCACTTATTAACAACCAAGACAAAAAATTAAATCAAGCAAAGTTTCCCATGCTGGCTTTATTAAATGCTCTATGCAACTTCCTCAAAAATGCATAGGTTTTCTTCCCATTTCCCAATTAAATTTAAAGAATAATGACAGTGCCTAGATACTCCAGAATCAAAACCTTAGCTACCAAGGCAGTGAACTTAGGTGCATGAGGTAGTCCAAACCTTGACCTCAATGCTCCAAATTGCATCACATCAACCAGTATGTGAACAGGGAAGGACTGGCAGGCTTTCTCAGGGGAAAACAAACTAGTGGCTAAATGCAGTGACAAGAGACTGCAAGGTTGATCTGAGGCCATACCACCTCCAGTTGAGATCTTGGAACACAAGAGATCCCCCTGTCCCAGGAATATGCTGCAAAAATGAATTACCAAGTTGAAAATCTTACAAACATTGAGCAAAATGTGAAAGGCAACCATACCTCCAAGTGGGTTATACAATTTGACATTCTGTCCACTTCCATTGTGCGATGCCTCGCTGGCATTTGGCTAAAAGGAAAAAGATATTTTCTGTAAAAACTTCAGCCTACTGTCCATCACTGCTGATTAACTAGGCCTCTTGTTTTAAACAAGAGCTCTATTTGTGAAGGTTTGCTGTCACATCACTAGAAAGGGCTGCTTTGACACAGTTCTCCCTCTGCAAGCAACCGGCTACAAAACTGCCCTGAGAGAGCAACCCTCACTTAGCCTCTAATGCAGCCAAGCATTCAAGTAGCAAGTCATCCTTTCCCAGTTGCTGGAATTTATAGACACAGGCTTCCCTTGAAATCAAGTGCCTGAGTACAATTGAACTGACCAGTGTTCAGCTAAGAATGCAGGTGAGAATGGTTCACAAAAATATAAGAATTTTGGATGCAACCTGGTGCTGGAATTTATTTGGTACTAAGGAAGCACAATTTGGAGTCAACTCCAAGAAGAATTTCATCTGCATAAGGTGAACTTCTACTCTCAACAGGCATGAAAACCCTTTCTCTCGTCCTCAGCTCTAGATACAATTCTTTGCAGCTGTGAAATGGAAGCAGTTTATGCTTGGTTAATCATATAGAACAGAATTTGGGTTGCTTGGCTGATCTCATAATTTAAGGCATAATGTATCGCATTCTGCTGGAGGTTAAAACTCACTAAAATGTTCATCAGTCTAAGTACATTTTTAACAAAAACGACTACTGCCATCCAACTGCTTCATTCTGTAGGCAGAATTGTTTGAGATAAAATCTAAAAAGCTATGATAAATGGACTGAAAGATGCCCATCAATTTTCATGAGAAGGGAGACATCAATACCGAATAGACAATAGAATATTACTTAATTGAAGAAAATATGTAATTTAGAACCAATGAAGATTAATTTTTTTGTTAGCTAAAAATGCTAAAATTTCTTTGTTTGGAAAAGCTTTGAAAATGGTGTGCATGTGGCTGGAGTTCTCCACTATGCATCACAGCTGAGAATAAAGAAATGGCTACTCCTAAATCTAAAAAATATTGTTAGAGAGTTTCCTTTCTCCTGCCATGTTCTGTGAGTACAGTGCAAACAAGGAACAATGAGAAATCCATGCATTTTGACCAAGAGCCATGCCCAGAGCATGAATTTCCTGAGTGTCCCAGCGTGGAGAACATCTGACTTTCCCTGGCACCTCCTCAGTGTCGTCCCTGAGAAACACATCCCTCAGAGAACTTCCCATTCCACTGGCACCTCTTCCGTGTGATCCCTGTGAGTTGCTTCCACCCGGGCCGCTGCCTCAAAGGAGCCCTTGGAGCACCAGTGTGGCCCCAGCCCTGCCCAACAGGTCCCGCGGGGTCAGCAGCACCCGACACCAACACCATGGCCAAGCCCCCACCCGCTGGCAGCCCGCAGCGCCCGACACCTGCCCCTCACCTCTTGGTCCTGGGGCCTCTGGGTCACCCTGACGGGCACGGCAGTGCTGTCGGGGGCCCTGTGGGACGCAGTGCAGAACGCTCTGGATTGTGCCCAGGCCCACGGCTCCGCCATCCCGCTCTGCCTCGGGTGCTCCGGCTCCCACACAGCCACTGAGCCTGCTGAGAAATCTGCAAAATGCAAAATATTTGTTAGGAAAATGTGTGTGAATTTGTCCCTGAGCCCCCCCATTTCTGCACAGAACTGTAAATAATTACCGCCACTCAGTGTGTGGATCGGCCTCTTGAACAACGTGCGCTAGAACCAACCAAGCTGGAACAACACTCGCTCTTGCTCTGACACCTCTGCTCTCAACGCTGCTGCTGAGGGGTCTGACCGGTCCTGCTGTGTGCTGGTGACAATGGCCACGTGTCCTTGGAAACGGGGAGTTCCATGTTCCAGGCTGGGTGGGATGTCACTGAGGAGCGGGACGCCACACAGGTGGGGCACAGGGAGTTCACAATGGGCACACATGGGGAATGCCCTGTCTTATCCCATGACTGACTCAGCTCATTTCCAAGTGCAGAAAGGGGTGCTCTGGCCAAACCAGTTGCTGCAGTAGCTTTGCAAACCAGGGCTAATGAAGTGTTTCTGCACAAAAGTGCTGCACTTGGCTCTCTCTGAGGCAAAAGAGCAGCTTAACACCCCTATCCAGGGCAGCAAGGTGCAGCCCCCCCAGCACTGGGCAATCCTGTCATGGACCAATCAGTCTGTGAGGCTTCCAGCACATACACAGTCACTCAAATATTATCTCTTTGACAAAACCCCCTGACCTTTCCTCATCCCAGTCTCCTAAAAGGAAACAAGTCAGCAGCATGCCCAGGCTCCCATGTGCTGTGCAGGAGGAGCTGACATGGAAAGGCTCATGCTGGCCCTGAGCACAGTTACAGGTTGATAATTATGCTGACTGCAGCTGGCCATTGAAGTTACTGACACATGTAGATAACATTTTATACTCAGTTTATGATGGTTTTATTGTCATTTTCCCCCTACCCAAGATTATTCTTGATTTAAGTCAGCTGGCACCAAAAAAACGATGTCCAGTCATTACCAGGAGAGATAATAAGAGCATGTAGTTAAGAATGTGTTGAATATTACCATCCAAAGCACATTTTCAATGACATCTTGTATTTTTTTTCAAGACCATGTCTAGATCTCCCCATGTCTCATCTCCTGGCTGCCTCACTCACAAGGACAGTGCAGTCTGGGGAAAGAAAGGGAGGAAGCAATTTGTCAAACACCAGAGGCCACATCTGTGTCCCTTTTTGGGAATGACTGGATGGTGTTGATTATGGATCCTCAGTTATGAACTATTGGAAAGGCCTGTGTATGAGTCATGAAAGGATTCCATGGAGGTGTTACACTGGACTCCAGAATGTCCAACAACCTTTCTATATATTTTAAAGGTTATTGATGACAACTCCTGCTCTGGAGTTACCAGATGTGACCCCTTTGCACTGTTCATACATGAGTACCTTTGCCTTGCACAGTAATTCCATCTTTAGCTCAAAGAATGGGAATGAAGGAAGTAACCCTGTGGTATTTTGAGCCTATTTCTCAAAAGACAGCTAACCTATGTATAGAGGGATGGCCACTGCACCTCAGAGCAGGAGCCACCGTGGTCCTGATTGATAGAATATACTTGAAAATAAATGGGAAAAAATGTGACAGTTTATGTGCCACACATGGTTATGTCTCATGTAGAACAAAAAGGACATCACTGGTTATCCCTGAGCAGAATCTGAAAGTAACAGGTGGTAGTCCTGGAACAAAAGACCTTGAGACCCAGGCCCCTCAAAAACTTTCTTTGTCCGTGCTGCACATGTGCCTAGAGTGACATGTGGGTCACCTTCCTGCCAGTTCAGAATGTGCAGAACTGTACCTAAGTACGACTTCTCTTCAAAGTTTTCTAGAGGCAAAAAGGTTGCTGGGACAGGGGCACTGGGGGAATGTCAATAAGTAGTAGGTTGTCCTGAAGTCCCTTTTGCCGGGCAGATGCCATGGAGGTCTCTCGCCCAGAAGAAGAGCCAGGACCCGCAGGGCAGATCCCATGTCCTGGATCCAGCCAGAACGGGGGTAAATTTTTCACCAGCCAGGAGGAGCATGGCCAGAACCTTGGGGTAATTGGATATCACCTGCCACGTGGCAGGGGGAAGTGGAAGGGGTTTGTTCTTCCTCCGCCGGTGTGCCATTAGTCATGGGGTGTGCCAAGTTCTGTATGGTGAACAATCATGTGTGACTTGTTCACCTCTTGTACACTCTCCTTTTAGTGTTATTATTACCATAAGGCTGGGCAGTTATCCCAGCTGGGCAAAGAGTAGTCCCAGAATCACTCTTACATGACAAAGTGGATTTCAAACACAAAGCCATTAATTGGAGTACTGAAAAACTTTTGAAACATTGGAAAGATCTATATTTGGGTCTGAAATGGCTCAGATTGTACAATCAAGACTCCAAAAATGTATAGTTTGTAAAAGAGACAACCCTAACACAGCTTACAATGTAGTGCTGAGAGCCATAAAATCTGGGGATGTTCCAAGTGAATAGTGGCAGATGGATTTTACAGAATTTCCCAGAAAATAGGGGTCTAAATCTCTCCTAGTTATGGTGGGTACCTTTTCTGTGTGGCCAGAAGACTTCCCTTGTCACACCAATCAGTCTAGGGAAGTGGTTAAAATATTGTTGAATAAAATAATACTTAGATTTGAGGTGCCTTTAGGAATGTCATCAGATAGAGGTTCCCACTTTATTGCAGAAGGGGTACAAGAAGTTAGGAAAGCCTTGGGAATAGCTTGGGATCTTCATACTCCTTATAGGCCCCAAGCTAGTGGCAAAAGAGAGAGAATGAATTATACCATCAAATTGAACTTGGGTAAAATATGTTAGGAAACCTCCTTGATATAGGTCCAAGCTTTACATGTTGCTCTACTTTAAATTAGAATTCAATTAGCCCTGGGAAATGAAGCCTAGGTTCTTAGAATATGCTGAGGTAGCAGGGACCTGCCAGGATCCTAGCCCTGCACAGAATCACACCAGGTGCCCAAGAGTGCTGTCCAAACACTTCCTGAAGCCTTGCTGCAGTGACCACTGGCCTGGGGAGCCTGCTGCAGTGCTCAAGCACCCTCTGGGACACGCATGTTTTCCTGATATCCTGCCTAAAACTCCTTCAACTCATCTTCATGCTGTTTCCTTGAGTCCTGGCACTGAAGCTCTGCAAGGAAAGGACTATGACAGTTGATATTTAGGCCTTGTAACTTGAAATATTGGACCATCCTTACAGAAAAACAGCTCCATCTCAGAGCCCCACCAGCAGCAGCCAAGCAACATCTCCAGGGCCTTCGGAGAGAAACGCTCCAGCAAGACCTGCTCAGGTATTTTGTGCATTTTTAATATTCTGTACGCTGTGTAAAGTTTCAGCAGACTTGCTGGTGGTATAAAAGCTGTGATGTGAATGTGCAGGAGCAGGCCTAAGCATGTTTTGCCTCAGACATTCCAAGTGCTGTGACAGAAAGGCTGTGGTGAGAAGAGAGGATCCTGCAGGGGTGGAGCAGCACTGTCCTGAGCCAAATTTCTCCTCTGCCTGAAGACTTGAGTTCAGTCCCCACCTCAACTCATTCCCTGGAGGAGGCCTCAAAAGGCTGGCTCTGCAGGAAAAATCTCCTGTACATAAGAGGCTGCCCCAGGGCCGGGCAGATGGGGCCCTCTCGCCCTCTTGTCCCTCTGTCTCTCTGTCACCCTCATTGCTGACTCCAGCTCTGCACTATCCACGTGGCTGCACCAACACAGGATCTACAGAATGGTGATATTCCCTCAGTCCCTCCTCTGTCTCTGTTTCACTCCTCCCTCACTCTGCCTGGGCACACACGGCTGTCCTGTTCTACTCCATGCTCAGTTCAGAAGTTTGCAGTGGGTGTGGGGAGCTTGTGGCCATGTGCTGTGGCTTGTGAGTCAGCAGCTTTGAGAAGGTCCTTGGGAGGAGCTGAGAGATGATTGAAGGGCACTGAGCAGCACTGAGGGCTTATTGGGAAGCACTTGTGAAACTCTCTTGTGCAAATTTAAGGGTTTGTTCGCCAACAGCTTTTGAGTCTGCACAGCAGGTAGCCTGCTGGACCTTAGACTACTCTACCTAAAAGCACAAGAGTTTCCTGACATGTGGCTGCTGTCTTTGTTCATCCTGATGAGAATTCACAACCAGCCATCACACCCCGCACTCCTGTATTCTTATAGCGAAGCACTAATCTCATTTTTAACACATAAAACTCTAAAACAGCCAGGTGCCTCTTCAGTAAGTCATGTGGGAGTTTGACAGCAAAAGCTGAGTATTTTCCTGGTGTGTACAAGCAGAAATTGGGACCTAGATAAAACTTACAGGACATCCCCTTTGGGGGAGGCTTTGCTGGAGATGCTGAAGGGAGTGGGAGCTACCTCCCAAAGCCTTTTAACAGTAGACATGGAGAAGGACTTGCTAAGTCCTAAGATGAGAAACTAGGAATGCAATAGAGCAGATATTTTCCTGGAGGTCTTCCATTATTTAACAAGTATTTTTAAAAAAAAACAAACATGTTTTTTCAACCATTGCTAGTTCACAAATCCTGCTTTTTTAGAATGGAGCAAAACCTGATCTGGGTCAGAGAGTAATGAATTGTTTTGTTATTGTTGTAGAAACGGGGTTCTGTCTTGACCAGACCTGTGATGAGCAAGAAGCAGAGGATTGAGCAGTAGCTCAGTTACCTCCAGCCAGCACCTGGTGGCCGCTCTTCTTCCTGGCTGCTGGCTTTGACATCCCATTCTACTTCCTACCTGTCTCCAAATGTTGGCTCCATTTCCCCTGCACCTTTTGGGTTTAAGAAAGACACAAATTTCTGAGTTCTACAATGACAGCAATCATGTGCTGAAGACTACCATGTGAAAAAAGATGTGAAAAGAATTCGGGAGGCTGAAGTAGTAGTGTCCCTTGGATCTCAATGAAGGTATCAGTGTACAGCTTTTCCTAACTCCAGTGTGGATAATGATGGAGTAAAGATTTGATGATTAAGGGAAGCCTCTGCATGAATTAAGGTGCAAGAAAGACTCTATTCCAGAGTCACTAGTACAGACATTATTTAATAGTAAATGTGAACTAGAGGGATAGAAAGCTAAAGGAGGAGATGGGCCAGGCAGGGAGAAAAGCTGAGATGAACACCGAGGTGGGTTAGGCCCGCATAGGCCCTCCCTTCCTGCAGTGCAGTTGCACAGGCTCAGCTGATGCAGTGGTGCTGCATCCCCTCATTGCATTTGCAGTGCAGGAGGGGAGGGAGAACTGTCTGTCTGTGTGTGTGTGTGTGTGTGTGTGTGTGTGTGTGTGTGTGTGGTGTGTGTGTGTGTGTGTGGTATAAAACACTGGAAATTGCGCCCAGCTTGTCTCAGAGCAGTGATGTTGGCAAGGGCAGTCAGGCCCCTGCAGCTCTGGGGCTGTGGGGCAGCTGTGGCCTTTGGAGCAGGCAGGGCTCTGGCTCGCACTGGATGCAGCCAGGGATGCTCTGTGGAAGGCTGACGGCAAGCCTGGCCCTGCAGGGGAGCAGTGCAGTGAGGCCCGTGCTAGGGCTCCTTCTAGCTAATGTCACTGGGCAGAGGCCAGTAGTCCAAGCTACTGCTTCTCAGGAACCTCTCAAAATGTTGAAAGGCAACTGTAGTTTTCTCTTCTAACTTGTCCTGCACACCAGTCAGGTGCATCTGGCCTGGGATGCATCCCTGGCATTTGTTGTTGTCTCTTCTTGTACTGAATTTTAACTTGGTAAAGATTTATTGCTTGTAAATATTTATCTCAAGATGATTTGAAGTGTTCATTCCCATGTGGAATGAGTTTTTGTCATTCCAAAGAGAACTGGATCTTCAGGCCCAGAAGAGCAGAAGCTTTGGTGTGACAGTATTATTCTCATTGCCACTTCATCTTGGATTTGTATCATGAGCTTGATAAACCTCACACCTGTTGATTTGATGGAGAAGGTTTGAGTCCCTTCAGTGGCTTTAAGCATGAATGAGTTTTGCCCTCTTTAGCAGCTGCTGGGCTTTGGGTTGTTGTTGTGGTTTCAGACTTGTCTAGAGTTTGTTGTAAAAGAACAGCCTCAGTTTGCAAACTTCCCAGAAGGCTCCAAAGTCAATCTGAGAGTATTTTTACTGCTTTACATGAATAAAACCAGACTGGCCTGGCTTGGTAACCTCTGAGTCTGCCTCAAGGCTATTTTAAAGAAAAGGTCAGGAAATCCTAAACTCTGCAGAAATGCTGACATGCCTGATTTTTTTTATTTTTTATTTATTTCTTCTTCCTAGGGTAGCCCCAGCTACTCTGAGATGAAGAGCAGATGCCAGTACCTCCACAAAAAGCTGTCCCACATTTAGCAATGAGTATCTGAATTTGGCAAGCAGCAAGTGGAGTCCTGGCACCAGTCGTCTGCTTCAGCAAGGAAACATCTATGAAATCAGGCTGTTTTATTTTAAAAGAAGATTAAGTTTTTAGGATTCTTCAAGTTAGGATTGAGTAGATGATTATTTGTTAAAAACATAGGATTAGTTAGTCTAAGATTACAGAATTTAGTATTGAACTTTAGCAATAAAGAAGTTGGACTATTGTTAACAAGAGTACTGAAGTCTGTCCAAGATATATTTGGTTTATAGTTTCTTCATCCTAGCCTAGGTCCCAGTTCCAGTAGCATGTTTTGGGGGTTTGTTAGAAATGACACCCAGTTGATTAGAGGAAAAACAAGGGATGAAGCTTTCCAGCCTTTCCTTTCCTTCTTCTCTGAATCTGTTATTTCCCTTTTTGAAAATGGTCAGTTTCCTCTGAATGTTAAAGAGACCACTTTCGTCATATTTAATCTAGTAAGCTTCCTCTATACAGTCTACAGCTTCTCTAAACTGAGGGCTAAGATGTCCAGAGGAGCTGATGAGACTCCTAATCCAGAAGTAGACCCAAATGGGGAGAATTCTGAGTAATGCAGAAAATAAGAGAGAATGAGCCAAACCCCAAAAGAATTTTCTGATCCTCTGTGAGAACCCTGGGTTTGGTCTGGGGTCTTGAGTGGTGGTAAAGTCTCTCCTCCAACCCGTGCTTCCAAAGAAAAACTCCACAGCCTCTTGTTGTTTGGTCTCAAGGCAGTTTATTGCGAGTTATCTAACAGATTGTGTTCGCGGGCTGCGGCTGTTTGATCAGCGGCCCCGGCAGAGACACACACACTCCTGACACCCTCACTGTCCAGTGTCTTCTTCTTCTCCCCCCCCCACCCAGGGCTGCTGCTATCTTTCATAAGATATATTACATATAACATGTTTACAATTATTCCCCAATACCTACTACCAATATTACCAAGTGCTTTTCTACTCTAAACCAATCTGTGAATGCCAACATCACCAAGAACATGGAGGCAAGGAAGAAGAATGAGGAAGAATAGGATCAGCCCACTTTCCTCCATCTTAGAACTTCTGACCCCCATGTACAAAGTAAAAACCCCCCTGTACAGGTGCTAAAACCCCCCTGTACAATACTAAAACATTCTCCTCTCTGTTTTGTAACTACTTTTACTATACTATCTAACCCTTTGTGACTGCTCGTTCCGCCTTCAAAGCTGGTAATTCATTCCTTGGCTCAAACTCGAAATCACAGCTGTTTCCAGCTGCCTTCTGGGGTCTAGAATGCTTCTGACCAAGGCCTGGAACCTCTAAAAATGTCTGAGAGACATTTTAAGTTCTCACAACAGAGATGTGAGTGTGAAACCACAAAAAGTAGAGTGACCTCATAGGGTCAAAGTTACATCACAGAGATGTCTGTGTGATATCACAGAGATGTCAGTGTGACCTCAAAGAGATGTCTGTGTGACATCACAGACAGCTGTGTGACATCACAGTGATGTCATTGTGACATCCCAGAGATGTCTGTGTGACATCACAGACAGCTGTGTGACATCACAGAGATGTCATTGTGACATCACAGAGAGCTGTGTGATGTCAGAGAGATGTCTGTGTGACGTCAGAGAGATGTAAGCGTGACATCACAGAGATGTCCATGTGACACCACAAAAAGCTGTGTGACCTCATGGGGTCAAAGTGACATCAAAGAGATGTCTCTGAGACGTCACAGAGATGGCTGTGTGACATCACAGAGATGTCAGTGTGACATCAGAGAGAGATGTGTGGCATCACACAGAGGTCTGTGTGACATCACAGGAGGTTGTGTGATGTCACAGAGATATCCAGGTGACATCACGGAGAGATATCAGTGTGAAATCACAGACAGCTGTATGCCATCACAGAGATGTAAGGGTGACATCAGGGAGATGTCTGTGTGACATCAGTGTGGCATCACACCGATGTCATTGTGACATCACAAAAATCTGTGTGACATCAGACAGATGTCACACTGACATCACAGACAGCTGTGTGACATCACAGAGATGTTATTGTGACATCACAGAGAGCTGTATGACGTCAGAGAAATGTAAGCGTGACATCACAGAGATGTCTGTGTGACACCACAAAAAGCTGTGTGACCTCATGGGGTCGAAGTGACATCAAAGAGATGTCTCTGAGACATCACAGAGATGTCTGTGTGACATCACAGAGATGTAAGGGTGACATCAGGGAGATGTCAGTGTGACCTCACAGACAGCAGTGTGATGCCACAGTGATGTCATTGTGACATCACAAAAAAATCTGTGTGACATCAGACAGATGTCAGTGTGACATCACAGATAGCTATGTGACATCACAGAGATGTCCATGTGACACCACAAAAAGCTGGGTGGACTCATGGGGTGGAAATGACATCACAGCGATACCTGTGTGACATCACATGCATCTGTGTGACATCACAGTGATGTCATTGTGATGTCACAAAAATCTGTGTGACATCAGAGCTATGTCATTGTGACATCAAAGAGAGCTGTGTGACATCACAGAGATGTCAGTGTCACATCACAGAGAGTTGTGTGATGTCACAGAGATGTCATTGTGACATCACAGAGAGCTGTGTGACGTCCCAGAAATGTCAGTACGTCATCACAGACAGCTGTGTGACATCAAAGTGTTGTCATTGTGACATGCCAGAGAGCTGTGTGACATCACAGACAGCTCTGTGACATCACAGAGATGACTTTGTGACACCAAAAAAAGATTTTTTACCTCATGGAGTCCAAGTGACATCACAGAGATGTCTGTGTGACATCCCAGAAATGTCAGTGTGACATCACAGACAGCTGTTTGACATAACTCTGATGTCAGTGTAACATCACAGATATGTCTGTGTGACATCACAGAGAGCTGTGTGATGTCACAGAGATGTCAGGGTTACATCACAGACTGCTGTGTGACATCACAATGATGTCATTGTGACGTCAAAAATGTCAGTGTGACATCACAGACAGCTGTGTGACATCACAGATATGTCATCCTGACATCACAGAAATGTGGATGTGACAGCGCTGAGAGCTGTGTGACATCACAGAGATGTCTGTGTGACACAACAGGAGGTTGTGTTATATCACAGTGATGTCCATGTCACATCACAGAGAGCTGTGTGACGTCACCAAGAGGTCAGTGTGACATCAGAGACAGCTGTGTGAAATCACAGAGAAGTCAGTATGACATCATAGGGATGTCCATGCGACATCGCAGGCAGCTCTGTGACATCACAGTGATGTCATTGTGACATCACAAAAAGCTGTGGGAGCTCATAGGACCAAAGTGACATCACAGAGATGTCTGTGGCTGCACCACTTCTGCTTTGGTTCCTGCCTGCATCTAGAAGTGCCACAGATGTGCCAAGTGGGACCAGTGGCCCATATGCCAAGGGCAGTGTAGTCTGGAGGGCATGAATGAAGAAGAGCCATCCCCACTTTTAAACCTTACCAAAGGCACCAAGAAATGTCACTTTGTAGCTTTAAGAGACAGCTGACAACTCAGAAGGAAATGCTGAGTGTATTCACAGGCTGAAAAAAAGGGAATCTTCCAGGCAAGTTAAAGTTTCAGAAGCTTTATTTTCAATCCTAAACTATAATCCTACTCTACAATCCTACTCTACAAAACTACTCTTCAGTCCTGTTCTTAGCTGGTTATAGAGTAAATGGTCCTGATGTGATTATCGCAGTTGGTAGATAGTTCTTGTTGGTAAGTAATGGAGGGAGGGAACAGCTTTGTGTGTCCTTTTGAGGGATCGCCCCAATTTTCTGGTGTCCTCCGTTCATTTTGGGATACCACACCTCCTCTTTGGGCATCTCCACCCAGCGATTTTGGCTTCCACTCCTTCCACTTTGGGGTCCCCCTTTAACTTTGTGCACCCCATCCCCATGTCCCACACATGCCCAGTGTCCCCAGTGTGCACTGAATGGCCAGCAAGGGACTGGGGAATGCTGGGACCCACAGTGATGTCAGTCTTCTCTCCTGGTTACACATAGGACTCCTCGGCCCTTTCTGGGGTGCCCTGGAGTGCCAGAGCCATGGTGAGGAAGTGTCTTTGCTGCCATCCTGTGCAGGATCATGCCTGGCCCATTATGGCCTCATGTCCCCGTCTCTCATTGTCCTCTGACATTCCCTGTGTCCCTGCACCCCTCTCAAGAGCAGGACTTTGGTGCCAAGCCCAGTGCTCCAAATCCACGCGTTGCCTCTGTCCTTGTGGTATCCCCGCACGTACTTTATGGACAAGAATAGCCCTTAGTTAATCTAAGAATTGATACCTGGCTAACAAGATAATGACCCATCACTCTCACTGGTTTGCCCCCTCCTCCCTACCTTCTTTTAGGTGCCGAGGCAATGAGATAATGCTTGAGCTATGCTAAAAGCTGTGCAGAAAGAAGTAGTTACTTTGTACCCAGGGATGGGAATGAAGCACTTTCTAGAAATCAGCAAATTTAGCAGAACAAGCTAACTGCAAAAGACTCACCAGTGCCTATTTGAGCAGACAATCTTGTAGAGCATGTGCAGAAACAGAGGTAAAACAGCTGAAGCCCGAGGAAGCCTTCTGAGCCTTCACCCAAAACGACCACCAGAGGCTGATGACAACCTCTTGTAGAAATTGCACATGGTCTACAAGGGCTTACAGAATCATGTAATTAGAAAATATATTGCAATATGAAGGTTAGGAATGTATCATGGTCACATTAAGTTAAAAAGGTTTAGAAGATTGTTCTGTACAAAGAATGGACAAGTGGTGATTACGCGGGCGGAGGGAAGACAAGCACAGTCAGTATGATTGATAAGCAAGCTTCTTTTATTCAAAAATCCTGTCCGTTTATATAGGGTTTGCTACAAGCAAAGTCAGCAACAGCTCTCATAGGTCAAGTTTACAAAGGTCTTTGTTTTACTTCTCCTACGGGTGGTTACAGCTGTAGCTAAGTTCTCCAAGCCAAGTTCTCATTGCTAAGTCATGCCTTCCAAGGACAGAGCATATCTTCGAGGCTATGCCTGTCCTTATTATCTCATTCCGAACTTGCTCTATTTCCCAGGCCTAGAGAGACCTTGTACAGTTTCCCAGGCCTAGACACAGAGCCTGTTTCCCAAGCTTTGTTCCCAGGCCAGACACAGGCTGATTCTGATTCTGGGGTCTTAAACAGTGGTATCAATGAATAACTGTTCCATTGATCCATGACCCCTCTCCTGCAACCATTCTCCAGCAAAAATTGCTAAGTTTCTCTATCAGTCTATTTACAAAGTAACTGGTTATCCTAATAAATTTAGATACATTTCCCTTTTGATTACAAATTAAGCATTGCACCTTCAAGGCATATCCAGGGATGCACAGGTGACACTGCGCTCATTGTCTCAAACAAGGTGAGCGCAAACATAGAAATCCCCCCCGACACTTCAACATGTAAGCTGTTATCCAACTGCACAAACACCTTCTCTCCTAAACCAAATCAGTGCTTCTGTGTTTGCTTTCATGAACTTAGAATGCACTTTTCAGGACTTTGAAAACAAGCAGTGTCTTTGGATTTGAAAATGTCACCAATATTAAGAAAGTCTGTGTTGCAGCGAAGTTGCCTTCTGGCTGATGTAGGAAGCTAGCAGGAGCTGTCACAGAGGGTTTGGCAACCCTATGTATAGAAGCCTCTGCCCTGGGTTTTACTCTGCATGGTACAGTTTTTCCTTGAAAGATTGATAATTTGACATTGAATCAGAGTTTGTCAGTGAAAATAAAAGGGAAAGATCTAATTTACATGGGCTAATCAACAGGTCCAATTAATTTAAACATGGTTTTGGGATGATGATGGGTCTTCAGTGAATAGGTTTTCATTTGGGAAGGGTAGAAGGATATGACCTCAAGGCTGCAGGACAATCCATTTGTTATTAGATAGAAATTCCTGTTATTACCTTCCCATGCATAGTTTTTAACCTTTCTGTAATCTCAAATGACCTGAGTTCTGTGATTATTGCATCTGCACTCTTAGCTGCAAAAAACCCAACATTAAAAGCCCATGGTCATATTTTGATTCCGAAATAAGAAAACATGCAAATTGGTATTTCAGTCATAGCAGTGGCAGACTTTTAGGTTTACTCCAATTCCTGCTATATTCAGAAACCTGCTATTGGCTTCAAGAGGAGCCTTCTGCTAAGAAGAAGGTTCTCTTTTACTTTAATGACTTTGCCTCCATTTAATTGTACCTAAGAGTTTATCTCTAACACCTCTCTCCCAGCAGCTCCGAGCTGCGGTGTGGCACAGCGCTTGCTGTGTGCCAGGGAGCACAAAGCAGGCTGGCCTGCCGGCCCTGAATATTTCTGCAGAGCACTCTGCAGCTCCCAGCTTTGCTGTGGCTCAGTGCAGAGCTGCAGGATTGCAGGCGCTGCCTCCCAGAGCTGTGTGAGGCACTGGCTCCTGCAGCCGTGAGCTGACAAGCTGTCCCTGCCTCCCACTGGCCTCGGGTCCCCTGGCACAAGTGCCGTGCCCGAAGGACGCTGCCCTGTGCTCCAGCCTGCCGAGCAGCCCGGCTCCCTGCCCCGGTGCCCAGGGTGCTGCACACACTGCTGACCTTTGCCAGGAGTCGCAGGGCAGCGGCACAAGAGTGGGAATGCTGAGCCAGGCCAGCGGGCCTCGGCTGCCCTTGGCCTTTCTCTCCTCGGGCAGACTCCAGAGGGCCAATGCCTCCAGGCTGGGCTGTGCCCAGCAGGGCTCCGCTTGCCCTCGGGAGCAGCCGGCTGCGCTTGGGCTCTGAGAGCGGAGGATGCGCCCGCTGCCAGCAAGAGGCACGCAGGGCCGGGCTGTGCCTCCTGCAGCTACCAGGGCCTCCTTGCAGCCTGGCCCTGCCGAGGCTCAGGCTGCTCCGGGCTCTGCCAGGGCTCTGCTGCGGCTCCACGCTGGGCAGGGCCGGGCCCGCTCTCAGCTCACACTCGCTGACAGCTCTGCACCGCAGGAGACCTTTCAGAGCACCTCTCTGATCTTTCTGCTTTCTCCGCTGAGCGAGGCTCTCCTCCAGCCAAAGACATTGCCCTTCACGATACAAATCCAAGTGGCAGGCACCAAATGCTCTTGAGTCACAGCTGAAGGCCTGCATCTGCACAGGATATTTTGGCTGCACCACTTGCCCTTTGCTTTTTCCTGCAAATGCCATTGCCCTTTCTGCCTCAACTAGAAATACTACAGCTGGCCAAAAGCTGCCTAGTTGGCCACATTCCCAAGACAGTGTGGTCTGGAAAGGATGAATGAAGAAGAGCCTTCCCCTACTTAAAAAACATACAAAAGAAGCCATAAGTGTGACTTAACACCCATAAAAACCAGCTGGTAATTCAGAAGGAAATGTTGAGTTTTCTGAAGGGGTCAGAAAGAGGGCAGTCTTCCAAGTGAGTTTATTTTTCAGAAATTTTATTTAATGAAAATCCTTGTTTACAATCTTATTCCAGAAAACTCTTCAACAATCCTACCCTACCAATCCTATGCCACAATCCTACTCCACAATCCTATTCTACAAAACTCTTCAACAATCCTACTCACCAATGCTCCTCTACAATCCTATTCCACAAAACTCTTCAACAATCTTACTCTACAATCCTATTCCACAAAACTCTCCAAAAATCCTACTCTACAATCCTCCTCTAAAATCCTATTCTATAAAACCTTATCAACAATCCTCCTCCTATAATCCTCCAGTCCTCAAAATTCCTTGTGGTGATGACATCTCTACGTGGTTGTTACATTCTTCTCTGCTGCATCCTCTTCAAGACGGTGATAAGTGGTGCCAGGATGGATACTGGCTTGGCTGATGTTACAAATGGATGCTGTCCAAAGGGAAAAAAAAACAACAAAGAACAGTGAACCATGACCTTCCAAGCTCAGTGCCTCACATACTCCATCAGGATTCCTCTAGGTCCTAGAAAGACCCAGAAAGGAAAACAATGGGACCATCTGCTCCTCAGTTGTCATGTGCAGGATCTTGCCATCACAGGCAAACCCGGCCCAGAATCCCACTCATCCATTTATTCTGGTTTCTTCACCTTGCTGGGGTTTTTGCCCTGCCAGTGCTCTAGAAAGGGTGCTTTCTGTCCCTGGGGTTTCTTCCTTTCAAGAAGCCCCAATGACTCCCATAGGTCCCTGTCTTGTGCTAATTTCCACAGGCACACAGAGCAGTGTCTGCCTTTCCATGCCCTGCCCCTCCTGTGCTGCATGGCACCTTCCTTCCCAGCAGGGTCAGCCGAGTGGCGCTGGGTCCTGCAGTTCCCTCTCTGCCACACAACCTGGCAGTCAGCCTGGGCCAGTTCCCCTCTGCCTGAGCGTGCCAGGCAGCAGATGGGGCTGGGACAAGTTCCTCTCAGCTCTCCCTGTTTGTGTGCCAGAAACCTCTAAGGGTGGGGTGGGGGGCACAAACCAGGGCCCCTCAGAGGCTCAGAGTGAGTCCCGCACAGCCCCTCCTGCCCACAGCCAAATCTCTCCAGAGTGCTCTGCCAGGACTGGCAGCCGTGGCTTCCTCCACCACCGTTTCATGTCTCTCTACAATGCTCTACGTCAATTCTTTTGCTGTTAGATATAACAGAATACACCACCAAATTAAAAAACAGGGCAACAGAAAGAATAAGAAAATAGAACACCTGTCCTATCTTCTGCAGAGAGAGGTGGAAGTATTCAGTTTTGTGAAGAACGGGCCTCAGGGAGAATTTATTGCCACTTTGCAAGACTTCAGAGTGGCGTTGAAGAAAGTGGGGGACACCGTTTTTAACAGGGCCAGTTACAATAGAATGTGGGCAAATAGTTTCAAACACAAAGGGGATCTAATCAGAGTAGGTCTAAGGAAGACCTTGTTTACTCAGAGCAGGGTGCCACCCTGGCACAGGCTGTCCCAAGAGCTGGTAGGTGCCCCATCCCCGGAACCATTCCAGGTCAGGTGGGAAAGGGCTCTGAGCAACCTGATCCCTCTAAAGATGTCCCTGCTCATTGCAGGACACTTGGACCAAAGGACATTACAGAGCCCTGCCAGCCCAGCCCAGTCTAGCACTCGTCAGCATTTTCATTTGAAGAGCACCAAGAGTGGAGGTGAGGAGGAAGGGGGCTCATCTGAGGCCTCGGACCTTGGTGGAGGAGGAGCCCATCCCTCGCACACTGTTTCACCTCAGCCCCTTGGCATTTTACCTGCAGCAGCTCGTTGGCAGACCAGCGCCGCTCCTCGTCTCTCTGCAGGCAGCAGCTCAGGAAGTCACGCAGCCAAGCCGAGAGGAGCTTGGGCTGCCGCAGCTGTGGCGTCCCTGCTGTGGCTATCAGGAATTTAGTCTGGAGAAACAGGAAACACAAGGCTCCACCTGCTTCTTTCCCATCTGTAACTGCCCTCCCAGAAGCCATTGTTTAACCTCTCTTCTTCAGTGGCAGTTTCTGCCCTGGCAGAGACCCAGAGATGACTTTCCTTTACCAACAAAAAACCAAACTCTGATGCAGCCACAGCTTTGCCATCATCCCACAGATCTTGCCTTGGCAGCCAATTTCATTGATTGACCTAGTTAGTTGGGAACTACATCAGCAAAAGCACATTTGCTTCTCTGAAGATTCACACCAACTTGGCAGCATTTTGGAAGGGGGACTTTGCTATGTTAACTCTTTCCAAGGATTAGGACATGAAAGGCATCTCTGCAGTGCTTGTGGGTCCCTTCAGCCCAGTTGCCATACAACAAGACTCATCAAGTTTTTTGCCCTTTTCTTGAAAACAATGGTAATTGGAAGAAGAGAAAGGAAATCCATCAGTTAACCCCCAGCTAAGGAAACAAACATTTATAATCTCATATTCAACACAGACACATTAAGGTGCATGCACTAATGTATGGGGATGAAAATGCCTGCTTGGGCACACAGGAGCCACTGCAGCTCTGTCTCTCAGCAGCCTGAAAATTTCAGCTTCCTTACGCAGCAACAGAAAAGCTTTTCCTGCGTGCCATCCCTGTGGACACCCTCTGCTCATTTAGCTACACAAGTCAATGCATGAATGGAAGGCCCATCCCAGAAAATGCCAGGAAACAAACAGGAGGTTTTGGCAGGCTCTCCCTCTCACCAGGCTCCAGCTTGGTGATGTGGAGAAGGTGGCTTGGGCTATGAGAGAAACACAGTCACTAAGTGTTTCAGCAACACTGCACAAGAAGCAGAAGAGACTCTGTGGCCCTTGCAGCCTCATGTTCAGGTTCCAGGCATGTTTCTCAGTGTGCAGAAACTGCACAGGGGATGCAGTTCCTCACTAAAACCACTCTTTTAGAAACTCTGTTAGGTTTGGCTTTCTTTCCTTCATTTCTGGAAGTATAGCACCAATTCTAAGATGCTTGTTTCCTTTTATTGTGGCCATCTACACAGACCAAAGAACTGGAACCACTTACAGCCCAAAGGAAAATGTTGCCTGAGCATGGGGTTTGTTTGCATGTGGTATAGCTTGAGTTCCACACTGATGCAACCAAAACTACAGCAGATGCTGATGTGTTGCAGGGACATTTTAAGGAGGGGACCTTGGTGGCAGTAGTTCCAGCAGATGGCAATGGGATTTTGTCCAATGGCATGCAGAACACAGGGCAGGTGAGAAAGACAAACGGGATCAGTGAGTATTTGCTCATTACCGTGGCAGGACTTCGGCTCCAGTAGGGAACTTTCCGTTCTATCATTTCGATTCCCACAATTCCAAAAGACCATATGTCCACTTTGGGGCCATATGGTTGACGCATCACCACTTCAGGCGCCATCCACCAAGGAGTCCCGGCCACCGAGGACGGTCTATTCTTCCCAGGGCTGAGCTCAACAGAGATGCCAAAATCAGCTGAGGGGAAAGCAAAATACTGCTTTTATTTGAATTCTGTGCAATTAGGAAACCAAGCAAAAGAATTGCCCAGTAGAACTTTGAGAATGTGCTGTTGAATCTCCTGGACAACTGTCCCTGCTCTGTCTCCTCAGGATTTTAGCCAAATCCCCACATTTTGTATACTGCCTTCAGCAGTGGCTTTTGTTCTATGGAAGCTTTAGACTTGTTGCTCCCTCCCTCTGCAATGGACACACACAGAGCAACACCACTCTTGACTGCTTGTTCCTTGTCATACCTCTGTGCACCTTGCAACCATGTCATCAGCTCAGAGCGGGGGGTCCCCGCACTGCCACCAGCACCATTCCTGGGGAGCTGGCAGCCACTCAAAGCAGCCCCTCACCCCACATCCCTGAAAGCTGCACCTGACCAGGAATATACTGACCCAGCTTGACAGAGCCGTCGGTTCTGAGAAGGATGTTGTCGCTCTTCACGTCTCTGTGGATCACTTGGTTTGAGTGAAGAAAAGCCAATCCTTGCAAGCACTGAGAGAGTAAACAGAACCAGGAGGGACAAACCCAGTGATTTCATCACACCAGAAAAGAAACAGAGACTCTAAAAGGTTCCCATTCCCCAGGAGAATGGCGAGTAATGGCAGAACACAGTGCCATTGAGAGGAAGAGCTGCTGCTCCAACACTTGCAGAGCAGGACCTTTCTAAGGAAAGGCATGTCACCTTTTGAAAGAGCAACAGCACCTGCTGTTGTAGACTGTCCCCTGCAAACCAGCCAGGATGACTGCTGCTGCAGTGGATGTGCTCAGAAGCAAAGAGCATTTTGGCTGCACTAGTATCCTTTTTTGCTGAGGACTGAGAGAAATGAGTCTCTTTTTTTTCCTTTGCTGTTCATTTCAAATCCTGCTACCAGCACCTTGCTTCTACAAGTGAGGAATGCAGTGAAGACAGGCAAAAATTTAGGGAGGCAAGATGGAGAACAGCAGATACAAGAGGCAGAGTGAGAATACAACAGCAGGAGATAAGAGTACAAGAACTGAGTAGAGTGAGTGCAGGGGCACTCCAGGCATTTTACTGGAGATGCTTTTATGTGCCCATAGCATACCAGCAACGCAGAAGCAAAGTTTGGCACGTGAAACCTCTCCTGTTCTGAGCCCCTATTTCTCAGATAATCCTGCCCAAACCCTTGGAAGCACAGGTGGGCTTGCTGACCTCCCGACTGATGACTGCTATCTCGATTTCAGTCAGGAAGGTCTTCCTGATGACATCGCTCAGAGCGCCTCCATCCATGTACTCCATGACCAGCCAGAGTTCCTCACCCAGAAGGTGGCTGAAGGAAAGAAACAAGGGCGTGAAGATAAACATGCATGGCTAGGTTGATTTTTTGCTTCCGGGCTTCTTGTTTCCAAGGCCCTTTGTGACAAGGACAGAATAAAAGGAATAGACATTCCCTCTTGGCTGTGCTTTGTTTGCAATCTGTGCAGTCTCAGGGAGAAAGGCACAGCTGTGAAACAGGAGATGTCTTAGATGGCCAGCAAGTGAAAAGTGTGGTTTAGTAAGA
The DNA here is from genome assembly GCF_050655825.1 of Lonchura striata. NCBI lineage: Eukaryota > Metazoa > Chordata > Aves > Passeriformes > Estrildidae > Lonchura > Lonchura striata. Next base: position 14,020,674 of record NC_140740.1, read on the forward strand.
GCCCAGATCAAAAGCCTGTCACGCGTGGTGTTTCTGGAAATAAGCACCTAGTCTTCCTGGCATGCATAGCAAAGAAAAAGAGGGGCAACAATCCAAGGGAAATCCACTTTAGGATGGTTCATCATTCAGCATTGAAGAAACTTTAAAAAATCAATCCCAAAAGAATGTGGAGGCAGTGAACTTAGAATGTATTAACTTCGTACGATACAGCTGATCCAGGTTTTGAATAATTTTGGAATAATTTTCAAACTACGTGTGCCAGGGAAGACTCATGCAGACAAGATGCACTCTCTTCTCATCCATTGCAGATGAGTAGAGAAATATTAATACATTATAATTAACAGCTCTACTTTCTAGAAGTGACCAAAGTGGATTTTTAACCTCTCATGTTTGCAGTATGTACATGCATATTCACAGGATAAGACCATGACCACTCACCTGTCTAAATAATTCACAACACTGGGACTCCTATGCTTCTTCATGATTGTGATTTCATTAACAGTTAGTTGCTTCCTCTGCTGTCCCTTAAGGCTTATTTTCTTTATGGCCACCTAAAATGACACTGAAAATCAGTAACTTGAGAAGCTGGTGGCACAAGGCCACAAGGCACATGGAGCAAGTGATTTTGCAATGACACAGTTGAGCTGTGCCAAACTGCCTTGTGATTAGGCATTGCAGTAATTAGGAAATGACATTGCAATAGCCCATTTCTCCACTCCCTTGGGGGCTAGTTACAGGACATGTGGCCACTGAGGTTTTGCCCTGAACACTTGGTAACACTGGTGTCTCAACTATCACCCACAAACCTCTGAGCCCACTCCCTGCTGCTTTGTATGGGATTCAGAAGAAGTAATCCATGCCTTAATACTCTGTGGCTACATCTTGGGCTATGGGCAGGGCTTCGAGTTTCTAGGGACGCCTCTTAGATCTCTCCCTATGTGCAGTTCCCAAGTGCAGCACTGCAGGTGGCTAAAGAACTACCAGTAACTTTCAGATGTATTTGCTGGCAACCAGAAGTGAGAATTCAGGACTCTGAAGCTGTAGCCCCAAAGAGCAGTGAGATGCTCTAAGGCACCACCTTTGTTTTAGCAATTGAGAGCGAGTGAGCACATCCTTCTCTGAAATGAACTGCTGCCCTGCGTGACTTCCTTCTGGCAGCTGAAAAGGACAAAGACTGTCCCCAATGTATTTTGCAGGCTGGTACCAGTCTGTGTTTCTTGTGCCTCTTCAGCACAGCTCGAACCAAAGCTCCGGCCACAGCTGCTCACACCAGAGGGGAAAGGCCTTGAGTGCAGCAGAGTCTGTGGGGGATGTTGACATTTACCTCTCCTCCTGTGGCTTGGTTGAGTGCTCTAACCACAGATCCAAAATGCCTAGAAACAAAACAGAAGCAGAGAAAGGAGAAGCTGTTTATTTCTTAGAGTGAAAGCTGGCCCACACAGGAGATCTCTGCTGTAAATGCCTAAAACCTGCAGGATGCAGGAGGGCTCTGCCAGAAGGCAGATGATGCATTTTCCTCTCAAGTGCATGGGCAGTGCCTGGGCTGGTTGCAGAAGCGCTGGGGTTTACTGCCTCAGCTCCTAAAGGGAATTTATTCTTTCATCTTAGGTTTGAGTTTCTAAACTCTGTGGTTCCTATTCTGAGCATGGAGCGTTTCCTTCCAAGAACCGTGGATTGAATGAAATTCTCCTGGGAACTGTTATCTCATAGCTTTGAGAGGGGCTAGGTTGCCCTCTCAGGCAAGCAAGATTCTTCTTTATTCATTAGTGTGGCAGTGTGGTTTTGAGACATACAAAAATACTGAAGAAATTAACACAGAGCTGTCCCACACTTGAGAGACAAGGAGATCTTCCAGGTCCTGCTCCTTGATGTAGGCAGGTTTTGGCAGCATGGAGATGTCTCTGACAATGCCTTCTGAGCACCCTCACAAGTTCTGAGCAGCACTGAAGAGATAGGACAATCTATCTCCAGTGTCTGAACATGTTTGCAGCTGACCTGACTTCACACTGGATAGATATTCCAGTGGAACACCTGATATACCAGTGATATAGCAGAAGAACCCCTGGCCCATGGTTGTGTAGAAGTAAGTGTGGCTGGACTCACCCCTTGCCAATATATTCCATTTCAGTGTATTTCATCTTGGGATTTTCCACGTTCACCATTTTCCCTGAGGGAAACAAAATGCAAGATGCTCACTTTAAAGCAGAGATCCCAGCTTCCAGGAGATACAAAAGGCAGCCCCAGTGTCTGGAGGCAGTCAGCTACTTGCAACAACAGCAACAACATCAACAGGACAGGCAGCCCTGCAGTGCAGATGGCTGGCACAGAGACTGATTGTGTAGAGCCCTTGGAAGAGTTCTCTTGACAGGAAACAAAGCACAGGGAGATGCATTCCCAGGAGAGGAGCACATCTTCTCCAGCTTTCAGCCAAAACATTGCCCAAACAATGCCTTTCCAATTGTAATCCAGAGCAGCTCATGCTATAACCAATGTCGACAGTGCTTTCAGCATCGGGACCCTCACCCTTCATGAGCAGGCTGAGCTCACAGACACCCATCTTGGAGCTAAGGAAGGTTCCAGCCCTGTCCCGCCAGCCCTCAGGGACATGGCAGCGACCACAACAAGGCTGGCAAAGCCCAAGCATGAGTACTGACAAGCAATGGGAAGAAGCCACAGGCAGCCTGGGCCCCGTACAAACTGTTGCCCCCATTCATGCCACAACAGGATGGGCTTTGAGATCAGACACACCGAGGTGCAGATCAATGCCATTTTTGTCCCAACAGGTGATGGTAGACACAGAATCCACTGGGCTCTGCTCTCAGCCCCACCAGGTCTTATCTGAGAGTTCAGCACTGGCAGCTGTTATGGGCAAGAAGCAGATTCATTGGGCTGTGCTGCAGAATCCCAGAGGACTTGATGTGTTTTCCTAGAGACGGATCTGAGCAGGGCTCGGGCCAATGGGTAGGATTCTAAGAGTCATGGGAAAGAGTGGGGAAGGTACGAAAAAGTGCCATGGATCTGAGGAATATACCATGGATGGGCTGGAGGCTGTCTCCTGAGAAATGCCTGCAGTACAGATTTATCTGATCAAGCCACTTCGATGTGTTTCTCTTGGAAACATCTTTAGAAGCATAAAACTAGGATATGAAATACAGATTGTTATAAAAGTATCTGTTTTTTTCTTTGGGGGCACACGGGAAACACCTCCTGCTCTCTATTTCTCCTGTAACCTGATATTCTTTCACAGTAGTTTTTATTGACAAAAATATAGCATTCTCACGAAAAGAAACTGTATATGTAGTAGTGGCAACATAAAAATGTCATAAAAATGACATCAATAAGACATGTGGGGCAGAAGGGCTCCTTCAGGATGGAGATAAACCAACTCCACCAAAAAATAACCCCTACAAAGGAACAAACAAAACCAAAAAACCCAGCAAAAAGAAAACCAAAAAAACAACCCCATAAAAAATAAACAGGGAAAAAGCAAAAAACCCCAAACCACCAGCCCCCTAAAAAAAAATCCCCAACCAAAAAGACAAAAGTCCAAAACCATAAAATTTCTGTGAAGATTTTTTGCTCTGATGACTGGTTGGAAGTCAGGAGTCTAAGGGGAAATTAGGAAGCTAAAAATTCTCTTTGGTTTGGCCACTAGCATGCAGGACTTGCCTAGCCTTCTGCTGATGCAAGAAAAATCCCTGCTTCAGCCTTTAGCCGAGAGGGAAGCTCAGGCAAACCCAGGCCAGTCCCAGCTGTCTTCAGAGGCAGCAGGAGCACCCAGAGCTCTCTATCGCTGCCTCAGAGCACAGCACTTCCTCTGGGGAGTCCTAAATGGCCCTGTGACACCAAACTCAGGAGGAACATTTGGTACAGCTCTGCTGACACCTGCACACAATCCACTGACCCTCAGACAAGAAATACAGCAGACGTACAGAGCATACGCAGGTACTGCTCCTCAGTCTCCTGGTTCTCAGAAGCCACGTGGAGGGAGATGAAGGAGCTGAGAAGAAGGAGATCACCAAAGGCTGAGATTGAGTTCACAGGTTCCACATCATAGGTTCCTTTAAGTAATGCTGCTGCAGAGCGAGGATTGGGACCAGAGCCCGTGCAGATGTGCTGAAACTGCAGCACTTTTCGAGGAGGGGGAAGTTCCAGTTGTCTGGGACAAATTTGGTGATCTTCACGGCCAGTGTGTTCTTGGAGGTCTTTGGAGGCTGCCTGGTGAGATATCAACACATGCACCTCAAGTCAAACAGAATATAGCAGTCAGAGACAACAGCTTATCCCTCTCAGACAAGAGTGACTGACTGTGAGGAAAGGGAAAGAACAGATTAACAAGGAATACAGACAGCTTGGAAAAGAATGGGGCCTCACAGATTCCTGGAAAACACAATCATCTTCTTCCAGCTTAGCAAAAGCCAAAAGAGACTGTACAAGTGAAGAAGTGCTCCAGAAAACTGCAGAACACTTCCACAAACCAAACACACCTTTCCACAAAGGGAAAACAGACAAAAAAGCCCTGCCACCTGCAGCACTGCCACGTGTGCCCTTGGCCACGACGCTGCAGAAGCCCAGAGATCGACCTTCCCTGAGCCGAGCAGCCAGAAGCTCAGCCAGAGTCCCCAGACCTTCAGTGCTTCAAAGTGACAGGTCAAAGGCCAATTTCTAGCTGGAGGCCACTGCCTGCAGGAAATGGCTACGTCCCACAGGATTGCAGCACTCTGCATCCTCAGCAAGCAACATGCAAGTGCTGGCTGGTCAGAAACTTGCAGCTCTGCCTTGCACTAAAGACAGCAGCACCCACAACTGGCACTTACTGTCTTGGATCGATCGGCCACAGCTGCAGGCTTGTGGTCATCTTGCTCCTTTTGCTCCTTTTTGGCTCCTTCTCCAGGAGCAGAGGGAGCCGGGGCAGAGACCGCTGTTCCTTCTGCCATCTGCGGCAAGAGAGAAGCATGAGGGACAGGCTGTTACCTCTCATTTATGACCTCGTTTCTCCTCAGATCCACAACCACCTTTTCAAAGGAGAAATCCTCAACTTTGTTTGCAATGGGATTCTAAGTCACTCCAACCAGATGAAAATGGGCCAACTCAACAGAACTCTATTTGATGCACTCTATAAATTTGATAGTCCTCCCCGGCTGCCATCAGCAAGCAATGGTGCCCCTGCACAACAATGGAGCTTTGAGCTCTTTTATTTATTGGCATGAAATGGAAAAGGAGGAAATAGCCAGCAAGGCCATTGCTATTGCTGCGGCAGATATGGAAAATTCAAACTGGATCAGAATGCCATCCAGTGCGTGAAAAGGGCAGGAACGTTTGTGCAGAAGCATCTGTGCTTGTTGTAAAAGAGAGAAAATGGGCAGGGCTTCACCTCCTAGCAAGCCAACAAGCCAAAAGGCAAAAGCGTCCCCTCCTCAGGTGGCTAAAGCACTTGGAGGCAGTGAGGGCATGTTTGGCAGGGAAACAGCCCTGGTGGTGAGCACTGTCACGTATGGATCTATGGAAGTGTGCCTGAAGGTCCCTCAGGAGGCTCCCGTTGTCCAGGCTGAAACCCCTCCCTAGCTCTCGTGTCCTTCTCTGCACACGCTCCAGCCCCTCAAGGACTTTCAGCTTCAGAGGGGCCAACAAGTGGACACACACTCCCAGCTCTGGCCGCAGCGCTGCCCAGCCCAGGGGGACGGCCACTGCCCTGCTCCTGCTGCCCCACTGCTGCTGACACAGGCCAGGATGGCCTTGGCCTTCTTGGCTATGTGGCCAAGCGCTGGCCCACATTCAGCTGCTCTTGACTGGCACCACTGGGTCCTTTTAACCTACTCAGGTCCCTCACCACAAAATTGCCCCTTTCACTTCAAATACAGCATCCCCGGTTCCAAGATGTCCTGCCTCTTCTCAGCCAAACAAGACAGCAGTCAAGGACTTGCAGCTTCACCCCCACCCTAGGCCCTAATGCCATTTCCAAAGCTGCAGGCTTCATCGCAAAGGGCGTCCACAGAAACTTGCCGCTTCTTCTTTCTGCCACACAAGAAGTCTTCCCAACGAGGCACTTGGTTTCTTTGGCCACACTCAACAAGAATGGCACCCACAGATTCCTAGACAACTCAATCATCACCTTGCAGCTTAGCAAAAGCCAAAAGAGACTGTACAAGTGAAGAAGTGCTCCAGAAAACTGCAGAACACTTCCACAAACCAAACACACCTTTCCACAAAGGGAAAACAGACAAAAAAAGCCCTGCCACCTGCAGCACTGCCACGTGTGCCCTTGGCCACGACGCTGCAGAAGCCCAGAGATCGATCTTCCCTGAGCCGAGCAGCCAGAAGCTCAGCCAAAGTCCCCAGACCTTCAGGGCCTCAAAGTGACAGGTCAAAGGCCAATTTCTAGCTGGAGGCCACTGCCTGCAGGAAATGGCTACGTCCCACAGGATTGCAGCACTCTGCATCCTCAGCAAGCAACATGCAAGTGCTGGCTGGTCAGAAACTTGCAGCTCTGCCTTGCACTAAAGACAGCACCACCCACAACTGGCACTTACTGTCTTGGATCGATCGGCCACAGCTGCAGGCTTGTGGTCATCTTGCTCCTTTTGCTCCTTTTTGGCTCCTTCTCCAGGAGCAGAGGGAGCCGGGGCAGAGACCGCTGTTCCTTCTGCCATCTGCGGCAAGAGAGAAGCATGAGGGACAGGCCGTTACCTCTCATTTATGACCTCGTTTCTCCTCAGATCCACAACCACCTTTTCAAAGGAGAAATCCTCAACTTTGTTAGCAATGGGATTCTAAGTCACTCCAACAAGATGAAAATGGGCCAACTCAACAGAACTCTATTTGATGCACTCTATGAATTTGATAGTCCTCCCCGGCTGCCATCAGCAAGCAATGGTGCCCCTGCACAACAATGGAGCTTTGAGCACTTTAATTTATTGCCCTGAAATGGAAAAAGAGGAAATAGCCAGCAAGGCCATTGCTATTGCTGCGGCAGATATGGAAAAGTCAAACTGGATCAGAATGCCATTCAGTGCGTGAAAAGGGCAGGAACGTTTGTGCAGAAGCATCTGTGCTTGTTGTAAAAGAGAGAAAATGGGCAGGGCTTCACCTCCTAGCAAGCCAACAAGCCAAAAGACAAAAGCGTCCCCTCCTCAGGTGGCTAAAGCACTTGGAGGCAGTGAGGGCATGTTAGGCAGGGAAACAGCCCTGGTGGTGAGCACTGTCACATATGGATCTAGGGAAGTGTGCTTGAAGGTCCCTCAGGAGGCTCCCGTTGTCCAGGCTGAAACCCCTCCCTAGCTCTCGTGTCCTTCTCTGCACACGCTCCAGCCCCTCAAGGACTTTCAGCTTCAGAGGGGCCAACAAGTGGACACACACTCCCAGCTCTGGCCGCAGCGCTGCCCAGCCCAGGGGGACGGCCACTGCCCTGCTCCTGCTGCCCCACTGCTGCTGACACAGGCCAGGATGGCCTTGGCCTTCTTGGCTATGTGGCCAAGCGCTAGCCCACATTCAGCTGCTCTTGACTGGCACCACTGGGTCCTTTTAGCCTACTCAGGTCCCTCACCACAAAATTGCCCCTTTGACTTCAAATACAGCATCCCCGGTTCCAAGATGTCCTGCCTCTTCTCAGCCAAACAAGACAGCAGTCAAGGACTTGCAGCCTCACCCCCACCCTAGGCCCTAATGCCATTTCCAAAGCTGCAGGCTTCATCGCAAAAGGCGTCCACAGAAACTTGCCGCTTCTTCTTTCTGCCACACAAGAAGTCTTCCCAACGAGGCACTTGGTTTCTTTGGCCACACTCAACAAGAATAGCACCCACAGATTCCTAGACAACTCAATCATCTCCTTGCAGCTTAGTAAAAGCCAAAAGAGACTGTACAAGTGAAGAAGTGCTCCAGAAAACTGCAGAACACTTCCACAAACCAAACACACCTTTCCACAAAGGGAAAACAGACAAAAAAAGCCCTGCCACCTGCAGCACTGCCACGTGTGCCCTTGGCCACGACGCTGCAGAAGCCCAGAGATCGACCTTCCCTGAGCCGAGCAGCCAGAAGCTCAGCCAGAGTCCCCAGACCTTCAGGGCCTCAAAGTGACAGGTCAAAGGCCAATTTCTAGCTGGAGGCCACTGCCTGCAGGAAATGGCTACGTCCCACAGGATTGCAGCACTCTGCATCCTCAGCAAGCAACATGCAAGTGCTGGCTGGTCAGAAACTTGCAGCTCTGCCTTGCACTAAAGACAGCACCACCCACAACTGGCACTTACTGTCTTGGATCGATCGGCCACAGCTGCAGGCTTGTGGTCATCTTGCTCCTTTTGCTCCTTTTTGGCTCCTTCTCCAGGAGCAGAGGGAGCCGGGGCAGAGACCGCTGTTCCTTCTGCCATCTGCGGCAAGAGAGAAGCATGAGGGACAGGCCGTTACCTCTCATTTATGACCTCGTTTCTCCTCAGATCCACAACCACCTTTTCAAAGGAGAAATCCTCAACTTTGTTAGCAATGGGATTCTAAGTCACTCCAACCAGATGAAAATGGGCCAACTCAACAGAACTCTATTTGATGCACTCTATGAATTTGATAGTCCTCCCTGGCTGCCATCAGCAAGCAATGGTGCCCCTGCACAACAATGGAGCTTTGAGCTCTTTTATTTATTGCCCTGAAATGGAAAAAGAGGAAATAGCCAGCAAGGCCATTGCTATTGCTGCGGCAGATATGGAAAAGTCAAACTGGATCAGAATGCCATCCAGTACGTGAAAAGGGCAGGAACGTTTGTGCAGAAGCATCTGTGCTTGTTGTAAAAGAGAGAAAATGGGCAGGGCTTCACCTCCTAGCAAGCCAACAAGCCAAAGTGTTCCCTCCTCAGGTGGCTAAAGCACTTGGAGGCAGTGAGGGCATGTTAGGCAGGGAAACAGCCCTGGTGGTGAGCACTGTCACATATGGATCTATGGAAGTGTGCCTGAAGGTCCCTCAGGAGGCTTCCGTTGTCCAGGCTGAAACCCCTCCCTAGCTCTCGTGTCCTTGTCTGCACACGCTCCAGCCCCTCAAGGACTTTCAGCTTCAGAGGGGCCAACAAGTGGACACACACTCCCAGCTCTGGCCACAGCGCTGCCCAGCCCAGGGGGACGGCCACTGCCCTGCTCCTGCTGCCCCACTACTGCTGACACAGGCCAGGATGGCCTTGGCCTTCTTGGCTATGTGGCCACACCCTGGCTCTTGTTCCACTGCTCTTGACCGGCACGCCTTCATCCTTTGGGCCCACGCAGCTCCCCCACCACAAAATTGCCCCTTTGACTTCAAATACAGCATCCCCTGTTCCAAGATGTCCTGCCTCTTCTCAGCAACAAGACACCAGTCAAGGACTTGCAGCTTCACCCCCGCCTCCAGGCTCCAATGCCATTTCCAAAGCTGCACACTACCCCTAAAAATGCATCTACAGAACCTTGCTCCTTGAGCTTTTTGCCTCACAACAGGGCTTCACATCTACACTCTTTGTTTCTGTGGCCACAGGTCTTGTTCCCCACAGATTCATGGACAACACACTCGTCTCCTTCCATCTTATTAAAAGTCACAAGAGAGCTGGGCCACACACTTTGTAGAACTGAATAAATTCTCAAGAAAGCTGAAGAGCAATTTCACCAGCCAAACACATGTTTCCACAAAGAGAAAGCAAACAAAGCAAACAAATGAAGCTCCAGCACCACCTCATGTGCACTTGGCAACAGCACTTCAAAAACCAAGAGACAGAGCTTCACTGAGCCGAGCAGACAGATGGTCACCCTGAGGCAAACAGGCTTTGGTGCCTCAACATGACAGGTCCAAGGCCAATTTCTGGCTGGTGGTCACTGCCTGCAGGAAATCGCCGGGTCCTGGCAGGACTCCAGCACTCAGCATCCTCAGCCAAGCAGCAGCAAGAGCTGGCTGGTCAGAAACTTGCAGCTCTGCCTTGCACTAAAGACAGCACCACCCACAACTGGCACTTACTGGCTCAGAAAATTCAGGCTCTGCTGTGACCACTGATGGAGCCTTGCAGTCATACTCCTCAATTTGCTCCTCTTTGGCTTCTTCTCCAGGAGGAGAGGGAGCTGGGGCAGACACTGCTCTTTCCTCTGTCATCTGTGACAAGAAAGAATTATTAGGGACGGGCCGTTACCTATAATTTACAACCTTCTATATTCTCACATCTACCACCATTTCTTCCAAGGAAAATTGGGAAACTTTAATTGCAATGGGATTCCAATGCGCTCTTATGGCATTAAAATTGGCTAATCCACCTGTAATGCAAATTCCTCTGAAATAAATATTCCACCCTCCCTACTATCATGGAGCAATGATCTCTTTGTAACTGACTTTTTAATTCTTGAAAGCTCTGAAATGCAAAAGGAAATCTTGCTGCTCTGTGTTGCACGATAGACAGCACCACCCACAACTGGCACTTACAGAAGTGTCAGGCTCTGCTGTGACCACTGATAGAGCCTCGCGGTCATGCTGCTCAATTTGCTCCTCTTTGGCTTCTTCTCCAGGAGCAGAGGGAGCCGGGGCAGACACTGCTGTTGCTTCTCTCAGCTGTAGCAAGAGAGAACCATGAGGGATGAGCCATTACCTCTCATTTATAAGAATCTTTCTTCTCCCATATAACACTAAATCTTCCGAGGAATATTAAGAAACTTTTATTGCAATGGGATTCTATGGTGGTCTCATGGTATTAAAATTGGCAGATCCATCTGTAATGCAAATTGCTCTGATGTAAATATTCCACCCTGCCTACTATGAGGTAGCAATGATCTACTTGTTTTTCTGATCTTTTGAATCTTGAAAGCTCTGAAATGCAAAAGCGAAATTTGCAGCTCTGCCTTGCACTAAAGACAGCACCACCCACAACTGGCACTTACTGGCTCAGAAGATTCAGGCTCTGCTCTGACCACTGATGGAGACTCGCGGTCATTCTGCTCAATTTGCTCCTCTTCATCTTCTCCAGGAGCAGAGGGAGCTGGGGCAGACACCGATGCTGGTTTTGTGCTCTGGGACAACAGAGAAGCGTGTGCGACAAGCTATTACCTATCACGTATAACCTCCTTCCTTCTCACATCTACGACCGTATCTTCCAAGGAGAAATCATAAAATTCCAGAGTAAAAGGATAGTAAAAGGATTCTAAGCCACACAGATCAAATTAAACCAGGCCAATTCAACAGAACTGCATATGGATATGAAGCTGATATTCCTCCCTGGCTGCCATCAGCAAGCAACATTGTCTCTGCAATGCAGAGTTTTAGCTTTTGAAAGCTCTGCAATGGAAAAGAAAGAAAGAGACAGCTACACCTTTGCTATTGCTGCTGCAGACATGGAAGCCTACAACTGGATCTGAATCTCATCCAGTGCTGGAAAAGGGCAGGAAACGTTGTGCAGAAGCATCTTTGCTTGTTGGAAAATGAGAAAATCAACAGGACTTTTCCTCTACTAAACCAGCAAAACAAAAATGCAACCAGCAACAAGCAGGGAGTGTCTCTGACACCAGTGTCTAAAGCACTGGGATGCAGTGAGGGCATGTTTGGCAGGGGAACAGCCCTGGTGGTGAGCACTGTCACCTATGGAACCATGTAAGTTTGCCTGATTGTCCCTCTAGAGGCTCCCGTTTTCCACCCTAAAGCTTCCTCAGCACCTCCTCCTTGGCCTTGTGCTCCACAGCATTCCCCAGCTCTTGTGTCCTTCTCTGCACACGCTCCAGCCCCTCCAGGGCTTTCTGCTTCAGATGGGCTCACAAGTGTTTACGTTAATAAAAAGATAAAAATCTTTCTAAAGTGTAAGATGACTTTAGAATGTAGACATAATTTTGGGAAATGTTGGGAAATTTGAAATTAATAAGCACAATCAGGACCATAAAATCGGGATCTAAATCATTAAGGAAAATTAAAATTTATAAAGCTGAGACTGCGAGTTGCTATAGTAAGAATTTAGTAAGGAACCAAGCTGAGACTTCTTTCAGCAGAAAGCCCAGAACTGTGTCTAGAAACCAAGACAGATTTCTCTCAGAGCTCAGTTGCTACAACAATAATCTGCCTAGTTCAGAACATGATGTAGCAACATCTGATTAGAAAAAAATAGGGTTATATCTTTTGGAAAAAAAAGAGGTTTTAAGTTTTTAAACGAACAAATTTTATCCATGCCAGTCTCTTATGGGAGGGATAATAGTAGGCCTATGTATTAATCACTCTCACATTATAACTCTTGTTTTTTGACATAGAAAAAGAATTTTCTCGGAAGGCAGAGGTCAATTTGGATATTGACCAATTGAAGGTGGACACGCCTCTGAGAACACAGAGGGGTTAAAATCAGAATTCCCAGGAGAACTGTCTCTCTTTGGTTCTGGTCAGCGTGCAGTGCAGGACTCTCCCCTGCCCGGCCGTGGCTGGGTGGGGAGGGGGAGGCCCATGGCCTGACTGAGGTGGGCCCAGGGGTGGAGGGACTGGAACTGGGCTGGCCACTGCAGATAGAAGGGTGGAGAAATCTGGGATGTCTCCATTTCCCCCCAGAGTCGAGAGAGAGAGACAGAGAGAGTGAAGAGACAGCGGTGGTTTTATGAGCATCAACAGTACGCCGCAGGAAAGGAGAAGAGCGAGGGGCCGCAAGGTGCCCAGCTGCCTGTGGGAGCCAGAGCCTGAGCATCGAGCCAGCCCTGGGAGTCAGGACTTTTAACCCTTCCTTGAGAAATGAAAGCTTGGTGAAATTTCACTCCTCCTCGGTTTGAAAGAGAGGAAGAGAGACAGCTTGGACCCTGGGATGTTAGAAGGAGGAATTCTAGGTGGGAGGAGATGAGGAGTGTTTTTTTTGGCTGGACTTTTCCTTGTTGGCCATAGACTGAACCGATTTTTCTCTTTCAAGAGAGACTGTATTTTAGGAGGATGCCAGTGAGCCAAGAGACCTGCTTCAGCTGGGAAAAGACAGAAGTGGAGCAAACAGAGAAGAGTTAGGGGGTTTGTGGTGGTGTCCCCTGACCTCAAAGAAGAAGAAGAGAAGAAGATCTCTGTTCTTGGACCCTCGGCCCCAGGGGAAAATGGGGGGAACTGTCGTCCCAAAAAATGAAAAAACTGAGCTGTTGTTTTCCCCCTCTTGGAAAGCATCCTTGAAAGAAAAAATCCTAAAAGCAGTCGGTCCATCCAGGCATTGGTGGTGAGAGCACTGTGCATGGAAAGGAGCAGGGTCACCATGGCAAACTTTTTCTCCGGGCAGTGCCATGTGTGACATGGAAACACAGGATGTGGCAGTGTGTTTCTTGGGGGGGTCTGTGGCACAGAGGAGACTCCTGTTCTCCCTTGATGGACTGAGTATCGATTGTCTGCAGGGTGGAAACCTGATTGGGGTCCAGATTGTGTCTCACTGTGGTTTGTTGGAGTTGGTGGTGGGAGGAAGAATACTTTGCAAGGTTTTCATTTTGATCTTTGTGTGGTTTTTTTCTCTCTTTTTTTTCCCTTTTATAGTAGTAGCTTAATAAAGTTTTTTCCTTGTTAAAAAGCTTTGGCTTGCTTTGCTCTGTCCTTGATTGCATTACAGCATTCAATTGAGAGATTGAATTTTCATGGGGGCACTGGCATTGTGCCAGTGTCAAACCATGACAAGAACATCAAAGAGTGAAATCAAACTTTGAAAGAAAGCAGAATTAACTCTCTTTATTTTTAATTATGTGTTAAAAAGTATTTTTTTTACTCTTATGAACTCATGCCAACTGATTATCGCATTGTGGCAAGACTGATTTTAACTAATTCACAATTTATGTTATTTATGAAAACTCCAGCAGAAAATACTTACTAAGGTTTTAAGGGAAAAATATGTTAGTAGTACATATGAAACATTTTCAGAAGCTAAATTGTCTAGCAAACTGCCATATGATAAACCAGACACAGAAACTTTTTTCCTAGGTCAGTGCTGAGAGATATTAAACAAGCTGCAAGAAAAACTTTCATTTCTGTCAAATCAACAGGTACTCCTCTTAAAGCATATTCGACCATGACACAAAGAACAAATGAATCATATCGTACATTTTTAATTAAGTTAACACAAGCTGTTGAATAACAACGCCCTGATAAAGCAGCTCATTCTTATATTCTCCAAAACCTAGCATTTGTAAATGCAAATGATGATTGCAAAAAAATTATTTCTACATTACCCAAACAGCCTCCAACTGTTACTCAAATGCTTTCAACTTACAGTAAAATTAGCACTCCAAGGTATCTTGCTACAGCACAAGCTAGTGCCTTTAGAGAGCAAATTACTAAATCTCATGATTCACTAAAAAACAAAGTTTAAAAAGCAATGGAAGAACAAATAAAACTTTTTGAAAAACTCTTGCTGCTGTTCAATGAAATTCTACTAAAAAGTCGTGCTTCAGATGTGAGAAGACTAGTCATGTGATAAAGACTTACCTTGATCCAATAATAAAATCTGAAGAATACCTTCTCTTAGTCCTCAATATCAAAAAGTGAAACATTATGCAAAAAATTGTCATTCTAAATTTGATATAGATAGTAATCCCCTACCGTTAAACTCCAAGCAAAGCGCGACCCACCACGCAGTGAAACAAGCATTAGTAACCCAGAATTCAGGGAATTTTGCCCCCTTAGCCTTAACTAGGAGACCTCAAAGCCAAACACCTTTACCACCAGTACCACAAGATGTTCCTTCTTATTACCTCCAAGGACAAAACTGGACTTGGCCAACTCAAAATTAATACGGTTTTTAAAAAATTTCTGTTACGAATGTATACCTACAGGTGTGATTAAGAAATCACAACAAAGACAAGAATTTGAAATTCTTATAGGTTAAGACAACAATACAAGTCTTGGACTATTAATTTTTCCTAGTTATCATTTCAGGAAACTACAATGAAGAGCTAATAGTTTTAGCTCTTCTCCTCAAAGCCCCAACAATAATTCAACCTAAGACGCCTCTTGCTTTTACAATTGCTTTACCTATAGACATACTCAAACAAAATGTATCTCAACAAGATGCTTTGTTAACCAATCAAACGGTGTACCAAGGTGTTCCAGATGTGATTTCTACTCCAATGCTAGGTGTCTTCTAAGTAGAACATACTTAGAAGTATGTTCTAAACCAACCAGAACTGACTTGTGCCCTAACTCATCGTGGTAGAACAATTTATGTTACAGGCATACCAGATACGGTGCAGATGTCTCTGTAATTTCTCTCCTGTTTTAGCCCAGTAGCTAACACTTAGTATCACCTATGAGAACACTCACAAGGATCAGAAGAACTACTGTTTGCTTACAAAGTGAATCCATAATTACTAGTACAAGTCCTGAAAGGAAGACAGCTGCTGCACGTCCCTCTCTATCAATAATTTCTAGAAACTGGCCTCTTGTCATTATCGCTATAAAAGACTGTTTCTTCAACATACCACCACTTCATCCTGAAGATGCCCCAAGATTTGCCTTCTCAGTTCCAGTCATCAATCAAAGAAAGCCAATGCAAAGATAGCACTAGAAATCTTTACCACAAGGGATGAAGACTTCTCTAACAATTTAACAATATTTTGTCACACAAGTACTGTGCCCAACTTGACAGAAGCATCCACAATCCACAATTCTACACTACATAGATGATCTCCTCATTGCAGCACTGACACAGACAAAGATGAAACAAACTCGTGACAGTGCTGTCACTGAAATCCAAAAGACTGAATTAGAATTTCTACATCTAAGATACAAGAAATCCCACTCTAAAAATATCTAAGATAGAAGATAGCAAAACAAACAATTTCACTACAAAAGATACACCTTCAAGTCAACATCAACACTTTGCAAGATTTACAGCAACTTTTAAGAGAAATGAACTAGATGAAACCTATTTTGAAAATTGCCAACGATGAACTTGCTCCACTTTTTGATCTACTGAGAGAAAACTGTGACATTAAATCTCCCAAGATTTTAACACCTGAAGCTCAACTCACCATAAAAAGTCACAAAAACTTTCCAAAGAAGACAAGCCCATCATTATGCTCCCAAGAAACCTTTCTTCCTGACTGCTTTGAGACAGAAGCTACAACTTTATAGCCTCATTTTTCCATGAGATCCATCTGAGAAAGATCCATTATTAATAGTAGAATAATAAGTTTTTCTTCCCTACAAGTCTCCAAAAACAATTTCTACAACCCTAGAGATAGTAGCACAAATTGTAATTAAGGCCAAAGCAAGAATATTAACCTTAATAGGTAAAGATTTTACAGTTCTCTAATTACCTTTAAATAAAGATTATTTAGATTAGGCATTACAAAATTCAGATGATTTACAAAATGCATTCTTAAATTTTGCAAGTGTTTGTGCTATTCATTATCCAAGTCACAAATTATTACAAACAAAATTGAGTTTCAAAAAATAGCCCTTGCTAAGTGAAGGGCCTTTAAGTAATACAACGCTCTTCGCTAATAAGTCAAGAAAAACACATAAATCAGTAATTGTATAGTTAAATCAAACTACAAAAAATTAGAAATCAAATATCCAAATAGTTGAAAGTTCTCCTCAAGTAGTTAAAATAGCTGCTGTTGTTAAAGCTCTTCAGCTATTTTCAAAGCCTTTCAGTTTAATTACAGATTCTACCTCTGTTACTAATGTAGGTAAAAATATCGTTTTAAAAAATATTAGTAATAATAATTTATATTGCTAGCTCTCATGTCTTCATAAAAATTTACAACACAGAACTAACCTATATTTTATTTCTCATATTACAACTCATTCATCTTTACCAAGATGTTTAGCAAAAAGAAATACAAGAACAAAAAAACTGGCCATAGTTATCTCAAACACATTAGCAAACATTTTTCAGCATGCAAAATTGAGTCATACCTTTTTCCTCAATATACACAAGTACTTGTACAGACGTTTTGTATCTCTAAATCCCAAGCTAAAGCTATTATTAACAGTTACCCTGATTGTCACCTTGTGCAAACCCCTGTTTCTACAGGAACTGTTAATCCACAAAGTTTATAAAGAGTACAATTATAACAAACATCACTAAATACCCTTCTTTGGGGAGATTTAAAAATATTCATGTTTCAGTAGATTCACTATCAAGTACAGTTTTTACCTCTATCCACACAAGAGAACAAGTAATCGTACCTATCAACATTTTTTACAAACATTTACTTCATTAAGTGTACTCCAGGAAATGAAAACAAACAATAGCCCCACATATCTATCTCAAAAAGTAACAACATTCCTAATAAATTAAAATGTTCATCACACCTGTAGTATTCCCCACTCCCCCACAAATCAAACAACTGTTAAAAAGACATATCACATATTAAAACACATTTAGATCAACAGAAGAGGGGAGCAGAAGTAATACTACAGATAAAATTGAGTCAAGCTTTATATGTTTATAATTTTTTAAACAGTTCTTTTGCAGAACCAGATCCACCAATTCTTAAGCATTTTACAAATAACACACAAACAAAACTAAAAAAAAATTCTCTTGTTTTAATTAAAAGACCTGAAACCAGACAAATTAAAAGTCCTCGCCAATTAATAACTTAAAGCAAAGAGTATACTTGTATTTCTCCAAGTACTAGAAAAGCAAAGTGAATTCCAATAAAGAGCATCAAACCATACAACACACCAAAACACACTAACAAACCCAAAAGTAAAAAAGCAATCACACAAACGTAAGCTAAACAGAGACTACAAGTCACGCCCAGCGTTCCTATGTCACCTGTAGAATCTGCAAACTTCAATCTAATGATAATGATACATGTGTAGAGCTTGTTTTGTAGAGCTCTTTTAACAAAAACATGAAAAGAAAGATTTCTTATCATTAGATTCTAAAAAATTAATATTCTAAACTCTCCAAAAAATGCAGTTTAAAAGTTAAAATATTATCGAAAATTCTTTTAACAAAGAGTAACTCAACAAAAAAGATATGAAAGAAAATCAGTTCACTTTGTATTTTCTAACTTTGCTTACTTTTTATCATGCAAATTTTCCTATACAACACCAAAACCAAATGTCTAAGTCACATTAACCAAAGCTACAAGATCAGATACCATATGTATGTCTCACTCAAATCCAAAAAAGCCTTTTTCAACCTGTTTAGTTAGTGTACCACTAAAAATTAGCCAATACCTATATAACATGATCTTTTAACAAAAAAGTGATTTAACAACAAGCTAAGTGAAATTACTAATAGAAACAATCGCACAAGGGATTAAAGCCTCTAGACCAAACAACTCCTCAAAACAAGTTCAGAACCCCAAGAATTAAAGATCCGTAGTTCCTTAGCAATAAATTTCCGTGTCACATTTTCAAGAAACAATTAGAAAAAAAATAATTCTCCAAAATACAGTGCTATTCACTCTTACTATGAATACAAAAATTTAAGGCTTTAGTGCAATTACTCATACACTGTAGATAAAAATCTAAAGTTAACAAATATCCACGGAAATTACCAAAATGTTATTAGTTCATTTGTAGAAATAAAACATAGCAAAACATTCTATCATACCCTAAAGACAAACCATGTAACATTAGCACACTCACTGTAATAACACCTAGTACTAAAACAGTTTCAAAAAAGACAAGAAAAGACAAAAGATCTATTCATATATACCCAAAAAATTACAGCAGTAATTTCAGTCTTTCAAAAAAAACCACAAAATATTTCAACAAGCTTCTTCTTACCTACAATTGCTTCAGAAAAAACATTAAGACAAATAGACAAGATTAAATATTAACTAAACAAACAAATACCACATCCAGTGCGCTCAGTAACACGCAGACTGACATCAGCAGTGTCCAACAAATTCCAAAATCAAACAACAGTTAATTTTCTTTTCTAACACATAAACAGAGTTGAAAAGAATTCAAAAGAATGTGCTACATAAATTTGTCTAATCATTCTAAATCCATTCACAAAAATATACAAAAACTTAAAAACTCTACAATCTACAATTAAAAATAAAGAAACATAGTTAAACAATTTATTCAGGAAGTAGAGCTTAACTCCTTAATCAAAAGAACTTTACAAGTTCAGTAAAATCTTGTTATTAGAATATTAATATTAATACCACATACACTTCATTATTCACAACAAATTACAAACTCATCAAAAAAGTTTTTATTTTCCAAAAGAAAAAAATTTTAAAAAATTATAGACAATTCACAAAACCTCAGCAAAAACAATTAAAGTCACTCACAAATTTAACCTTTACATTGAGGCCTTAAAAAAGTCAAAATTTATCAGAACCTAATACAGATATTAAACCTAACTTTACCCAACATTAAGAATGGTTTAACTTAGAATTATAGAGCTTAAAACAAACAAAAAAGTACCTTCATGTAAAAAGTTTATAACTTTTTTCCTACATGAATAAATATATGCAGTAGTAAAGCTATGGAACACAAAGTAATAAATAAGTGACAAGTCAAAAATAGTTTATTTAAAAAGAGAGGGGGAATTGTAGGAATATATAAAAGGTAAAAAACTTTAGAAAGTGCAAAAAGGCCCCAGAAAGTAGACATAAAGCTGAAAAAGGCTGGGAAATTTCAAAACCTTCTCATGGGAAGCTAGGAAAATAAGAACCAAGTGAATTCATTTATATTTATCATAAGGAGCAAGAAAGAACAAGAACTTAGTGATAGTTTGAGATGTCAAAAGTCCTCGATATATGCTTTGCAAAAATAGAAAAAGTTTCAGTCTTATATAATGAATTACTCTATATCGTTTGAGGTTCATAGAAGTCCTTCTGGTAATGTTAAACCCACATGGGTCCTTTTCTTATTGGTTAGGGTATAATGACTCTGCACCTTTTCTTTTATGTTATAGGTTCAAAGAATATGTAGAAAAAGGCTTTGCATCAACTGCCATCTTGCCTTTGATCTAGATTTGCATAGATGTTCATTTCTCTGTGTCTCTGGCTTTTTGCTTGGAGGATACAGACATAATAAATGCTAAGTCTGCAACCAGTCCGGGTCCCATCCTGTTTTGTGAGACACAGACCGACCGGGCAGAAAGTGGACACACACTCCCAGCTCTGGCCGCAGCGCTGCCCAGCCCAGGGGGACGGTCACTGCCCTGCTCCTGCTGCCCCACTGCTGCTGACACAGGCCAGGATGGCCTTGGCCTTCTTGGCTACCTGGCCAGGCGCTGGCCACCTTCAGCTGCTCTTGACCAGCACCCCGGGCTCCTTTGGCCCACGCAGCTGCCCAGCCACAAAATTGCCCGTTTGACTGCAAATACCGCATTAAATTGTCCTTCTAATTCTACAACCACATCTTCTAAGGAAGTATCATGAAGTTTTAGAGGGATAGGAATCTAAGTTGCTGTGACTTCATTAAAATGGGCTTATTCAACTCTCTGCAAAACTGAGTTTGTAGGTCTTCGAGGCTCTGAGTTGGAAATTAGGAAATATCCAGCTATGCCTTTGTATTTGTTGTGGAATGCCTGAAAATGGATTTTCTTTCAGCCTGCATGCCTGGCCCTCTACAGCCTACTGGTTCTGGCTAAGCACACAGCTTACTCTGCAATTGCCAAACAGCACAAACATGAAATGTTCCTTTCTTACTCACCTTAGGACCAGCACCGCTGAATACATGCTTCAGGTGACCTGTAGTAGGCAAGGGAAAATGAACCAGATGCTGTGAGAAAATTGTCTGGGCTGGTGAAACCCACAGAACAAGCACCACGAACAGAGAGTTTTCCCTTTCACAACATCCCTTCAGCAGACACATTTCATTCATACAACCAGCAAGAGATCCAGATAATATTCTTGGGCATGCCTACCCTTTGGCCTGTTTAGCCATTAAATGAACACAAACATGATAAAGAAAATGCAAATTGTTCTCTAACACTCAATGCTCCTGTTCTACCAAACACATAACACCTCTTTTAAAAATCCTCTCCTTCTGGTACCTAGGGTTTTTTTTAATCAGATGCATGCACAACTTCTCATTAACTTGCTGGAAACATTTGCCCAGAAAAGCTTTTCCAAAATTCCACTATGATGGGGCAGGCTCTATTGTGACACAACACAGCAGCAGCTCCAAGTTCCAGGAGCAGACACTCACTGCTTTGGAGTTTGCTCTTCCTTGCAAAGGGAATCACTATTTAACACTCAGTCAAGGCTCAAGTTAGACAGTCAAATCCTTTCATGACAAAATGTAGAAAGAAAGAAGCTTTCCCTGAATTCTGGGAAATACTGCACAGTTGTTAGAAGGCCTTCCAAGAAGGTCTCCAGTTTACATTTTCAAAGCTGTCTTGCATGTCCCAGCAAACTGAGGAAAAGACAGACTCTGCTGCCTCAGACTCTCCCGTGGAGGGAAAAGAACCCCTGCAGGTTCCCTTGCAAATGCTGCCCCTGTGGCTGCAGAAATCCCCTTGTACCTGGATGCCTTGACAGGAGCTTTACCAAACCATTGGCACTCTAGTGTTCTTTCTGTTTTGAAATAACTCAGGCACTAACAAAGAACAGGAAGACATACAGAAGCCAGGTTCGGGTACACCCAGGGAAAACCTCTACTTACGTGCCAGGTTAGTGAGGTAATAGCCAGAATAAACAACGCCATAAGCTGTGAAAGCTGCAGCAGCAAGTTGCTCAATCATTGTAGCACTGCTGTGCAGATTTGTCCAACACTAGAAAAAACAAGGCTCTTGTCAGTGGGCAGCTCTCACTGACAAGCGCCTCAACCAGGAGGATGCTCCTGCACTGAGCAAGCCCTAGGGTTGCTCTGACACTGAGGCCTTCCGTGCACCAAGACAACCTTCTGCTGTCACCATGACCACATGGCAACCATGCCCTGACATCACAGTGCAAGCACTCTATATTGGCCTGTGAATTTATGCAGAGCAATAACCACCCTTCCGTACAGCAAACGCAAAATAACCGGGGAAGTTCTTCTCTGTCACAAAGCAGCACAAATTCACTTTGTGGCCAAACCCTGTTGTTCAAGGAATCCAAGAGTAACTCCAGAAGTGCACCAAACACCTATAGCCTGTACCCCAACTGAGTACTCAGATGGGACCCAAGCAAAGGAAACCAGACCAAGAAAATGGCCCAAAGCATTGCACTTCTGAGAAACAACCCTTACTTTTAAAAAATTTAAATGTTTATTAAATCTTAACAAAGGACTGAATAAGGAAAATTTGCAGCACTGGGAGTCTCTGACCATTACAAGCAGCACATCTATAGAATGGATGCTCTGCCTTTTATACCCTTAACCCCTCCAAAGTTTTGTCAAAGTTTTGCCATCCACTGGTGGAGATTCCTTTCTTACATTCTTATTGGAGGTCAGGTGTTGCTACGCCACTCACACCTCCTGGTCACAAGCCCTGACTACCAAGGCTATTGCAAGGGGCAGGGGAAATAGGACTCTGGGAGGATGTATTACAATAACATCACTATACATTTTTACATCCCCATAATATCTACCTCTTAACTGTGAGAGCCAACTGTTACATGACTCATCTATAACACACAGAACCAGGAGAGAAGGCACTGTTGGCATAACAGCTGAAACAATTCCTAATCTCCCACATATTTGCATGTTTATTGGATATGTCCAGGGCTCCTGAGCATGTACATCTCTGCCTTTATTCCCCTTTGGAAGCAGTCAAACTGGCAGCATCTGCCTGCCAGCAGGAGCTGCTCCAAGCTTGGAAGACGACTGGTGGTGCTGATTTCCAGAGGCTTCTGTGTCCCAGGAGAAGATAAGGAAGGAGTGGATTGAAAGGTGCTGGCGCTGCTGCTGCTCTGTGCCAGACAGCCCTGGCTGAGCAGGGCACGGCGCTGCAGACTCTTGCTCCTGTCAGAGCTGGGCACACCTGGGAACAAGGCATGGCAACTTGTGGGGAAACCAAGGACTTTGTGGGGGCTGCATTGCTCAGCACACACCCAGGCCATCTGTGACCCAGAGTTCTGGTGCCTAAAAAGATAAAGCAGACGGAAATAGCTGGGAAAGGTTTCATTTTGACCTTTCTTACCTGTTCACAGAAGTGGCCAAAATGAAAGTTACAGAGCAGGGCCTGATCCCTGCAGCCAGCTCAGGCTTGCAAAGGAGGCATTCATTGATTTCAGTATTCGGTGCCTAGGGAATCACTCCTCTGACACCTGTACACCCACCAATCTCACTTACTACTTTGTATCCATGGAATGAAGACATATTTGATACTTTGCTGAAATTCACAGGCTAAACATTACTCCAAATTATTTGACATATTTAAATAATTTCTCAGAATTTATTGGCATAGGGGTACGAGTATCCTGTAGGTCCCTGGTGGTCATTGCCACAGGTTCAGGAGGAGACTCATGAACAAAAGAATCAAAGACACAACTGGGCTTGCCAGGCAAATCTATTCCATTAGTTGCAGTAGCAAGTAATACATACTTGGATTCCCAAAAATCCACTGAGCAGGAGAAGGAGATGGAGTTATTATGGAGTCAAAATTATGTCTACATTCTAAAGACATCTTACAATTTAGAAAGATTTTTACCTTTCTCTATGCATTAACACTTGTGGGCCCCTCTGAAGCAGAAAGTCCTTGAGGGGCTGGAGCATGTGCAGAGAAGGACACGAGAGCTAGGGAGGGCTGTGGAGGGCAAGGCCAAGGAGGAGGTGCGGAGGCAGTTTCAGCCTGGACAACGGGAGCCTCCTGAGGCACATTCAGGCAAACTTCCATGGTTCCATAGGTGACAGTGCTCACCACCAGGGCTGTTCCCCTGCCAAACATGCCCTCACTGCCTCCAAGTGCTTTAGACGCTGGTGTCAGAGACACTCCCTGCTTGTTGTTTGGTTGCTTTTTTGTTTTGCTGGTTTAGTAGAGGAAAAGTCCTGTTGATTTTCTCATTTTCCAACAAGCAAATATTCTTCTGCACAACGTTTCCTGCCCTTTTCCAGCACTGGATGGGATTCAGATCCAGTTGTAGGCTTCCATGTCTGCAGCAGCAATAGCAAAGGTGTAGCTGTCTCTTTCTTTCTTTTCCATTGCAGAGCTTTCAAAAGCTAAAACTCTGCATTGCAGAGACAATGTTGCTTGCTGATGGCAGCCAGGGAGGAATATCAGCTTCATATCCATATGCAGTTCTGTTGAATTGGCCTGGTTTAATTTGATCTGTGTGGCTTAGAATCCTTTTACTATCTTTTTACTCTGGAATTTTATGATTTCTCCTTGGAAGATACGGTCGTAGATGTGAGAAGGAAGGAAGTTATACGTGATAGGTAATAGCTTGTCGCACACGCTTCTCTCTTGTCCCAGAGCACAAAACCAGCATCGGTGTCTGCCCCAGCTCCCTCTGCTCCTGGAGAAGATGAAGAGGAGCAAATTGAGCAGAATGACCGCGAGTCTCCATCAGTGGTCAGAGCAGAGCCTGAATCTTCGAAGCCAGTAAGTGCCAGTTGTGGGTGGTGCTGTCTTTAGTGCAAGGCAGAGCTGCAAGTTTCGCTTTTGCATTTCAGAGCTTTCAAGATTCAAAAGATCAGAAAAACAAGTAGATCATTGCTACCTCATAGTAGGCAGGGTGAAATATTTACGTCAGAGCAATTTGCATTACAGATGGATCTGCCAATTTTAATACCATGAGACCACCATAGAATCCCATTGCAATAAAAGTTTCTTAATATTCCTCGGAAGATTTAGTGTTATATGGGAGAAGAAAGATTCTTATAAATGAGAGGTAATGGCTCATCCCTCATGGTTCTCTCTTGCTACAGCTGAGAGAGGCAACAGCAGTGTCTGCCCCGGCTCCCTCTGCTCCTGGAGAAGAAGCCAAAGAGGAGAAAATTGAGCAGCATGACCGCGAGGCTCCATCAGAGGTCAGAGCAGAGCCTGAATCTTATGAGCCAGTAAGTGCCAGTTGTGGGTGGTGCTGTCTTTAGTGCAAGGCAGAGCTGCAAGTTTCTGACCAGCCAGCACTTGCATGTTGCTTGCTGAGGATGCCGAGTGCTGCAATCCTGTGGGACGTAGCCATTTCCTGCAGGCAGTGGCCTCCAGCTAGAAATTTGCCTTTGACCTGTCACTTTGAGGCACTGAAGATATGGGGGCTCTGGCTGAGCTTCTGGCTGCTCGGCTCAGGGAAGGTCGATCTCTGGGCTTCTGCAGCATCGTGGCCAAGGGCACACATGGCAGTGCTGCAGGTGGAAGGGCTTTTTATGTCTGTTTTCCTATTGTGGAAAGGTGTGTTTGGTTTGTGGAAGTGTTCTGCAGTTTTCTGGAGCACTTCTTCACTTGTACAGTCTCTTTTGGCTTTTGCTAAGCTGGAAGAAGATGATTGTGTTTTCCAGGAATCTGTGAGGCCCCATTCTTTTCCAAGCTGTCTGTATTCCTTGTTAATCTGTTCTTTCCCTTTCCTCACAGTCAGTCACTCTTGTCTGAGAGGGATAAGCTGTTGTCTCTGACTGCTATATTCTGTTTGACTTGAGGTGCATGTGTTGATATCTCACCAGGCAGCCTCCAAAGACCTCCAAGAACACACTGGCCGTGAAGATCACCAAATTTGTCCCAGACAACTGGAACTTCCCCCTCCTCGAAAAGTGCTGCAGTTTCAGCACATCTGCACGGGCTCTGGTCCCAATCCTCGCTCTGCAGCAGCATTACTTAAAGGAACCTATGATGTGGAACCTGTGAACTCAATCTCAGCCTTTGGTGATCTCCTCCTTCTCAGCTCCTTCATCTCCCTCCACGTGGCTTCTGAGAACCAGGAGACTGAGGAGCAGTACCTGCGTATGCTCTGTACGTCTGCTGTATTTCTTGTCTGAGGGTCAGTGGATTGTGTGCAGGTGTCAGCAGAGCTGTACCAAATGTTCCTCCTGAGTTTGGTGTCACAGGGCCATTTAGGAATCCTGAGAGGAAGTGCTGTGCTCCGAGGTAGCGAGAGAGCGCTCTGGGTGCTCCTGCTGCCTCTGAAGACAGCTGGGACTGGCCTGGGTTTGCCTGAGCTTCCCTCTCGGCTAAAGGCTGAAGCAGGGATTTTTCTTGCATCAGCAGAAGGCTAGGCAAGTCCTGCATGCTAGTGGCCAAACCAAAGAGAATTTTTAGCTTCCTAATTTCCCCTTAGACTCCTGACTTCCAACCAGTCATCAGAGCAAAAAATCTTCAGAAAAATTTACTGGTTTTATAGTTTTGTCTTTTTGGTTGGGGATTTTTTTTTTTAGGGGGCTGGTGGTTTGGAGCTTTTTGCTTTTTCCCTGTTTATTTTTTTTATGGGGTTGTTTTTTTGGTTTTCTTTTTGCTGGGTTTTTTGGTCTTGTTTGTTTCTTTGTAGCGGTTATTTTTTGGTGGAGTTGGTTTATCTCCATCCTGAAGGAGCCCTTCTGCCCCACATGTCTTATTGATGTCATTTTTATGACAATTTTATGTTGCCACTACTACATATACAGTTTCTTTCCGTGAGAATGCTATATTTTTGTCAATAAAAACTACTGTGAAAGAATATCAGGTTGCAGGAGAAATAGAGAGCAGGAGGTGTTTCCCGTGTGCCCCCAAAGAAAAAAACAGATACTTTTATAACAATCTGTATTTCATATCCTAGTTTTATGCTTCTAAAGATGTGTCCAAGAGAGACACATCGAAGTGGCTTGATCAGATAAATCTGTACTGCAGGCATTTCTCAGGAGACAGCCTCCAGCCCATCCATGGTATATTCCTCAGATCCATGGCACTTTTTCGTACCTTCCCCACTCTTTCCCATGACTCTTAGAATCCTACCCATTGGCCCGATCCCTGCTCAGATCCGTCTCTAGGAAAACACATCAAGTCCTCTGGGATTCTGCAGCACACCCCAAGGAATCTGCTTCTTGCCCGTAACAGCTGCCAGTGCTGAACTCTCAGATAAGACCTGGTGGGGCTGAGAGCAGAGCCCAGTGGAGAGCCCAGTGGATTCTGTGTCTACCATCACCTGTTGGGACAAAAATGGCATTGATCTGCACCTCGGTGTGTCTGATCTCAAAGCCCATCCTGTTGTGGCATGAATGGGGGCAACACTTTGTACGGGGCCCAGGCTGCCTGTGGCTTCTTCTCATTGCTTGTCAGTACTCATGCTTGGGCTTTGCCAGCCTTGTTGTGGTCACTGCCCTGTCCCTGAGGGCTGGTGGGACAGGGCTGGAGCCTTCCTTAGCCGCAAGATGGGTGTCTGTGAGCTCAGCCTGCTCATGAAGGGTGAGGGTCCCAATGCTGAAAGCACTGTTGACATTGGTTATAGCATGAGCTGCTCTGGATTACAATTGGAAAGGCATTGTTTGGGCAATGTTTTGGCTGAAAGCTGGAGAAGATGTGCTCCTCTCCTGGGAATGCATCTCCCTGTGCTTTGTTTCCTGTCAAGAGAACTCTTCCAAGGGCTCTACACAATCAGTCTCTGTGCCAGCCATCTGCACTGCAGGGCTGCCTGTCCTGTTGATGTTGTTGCTGTTGTTGCAAGTAGCTGACTGCCTCCAGACACTGGGGCTGCCTTTTGTATCTCCTGGAAGCTGGGATCTCTGCTTTAAAGTGAGCATCTTGCATTTTGTTTCCCTCAGGGAAAATGGTGAACGTGGAAAATCCCAAGATGAAATACACTGAAATGGAATATATTGGCAAGGGGTGAGTCCAGCCACACTTACTTCTACACAACCATGGGCCAGGGGTTCTTCTGGTATATCACTGGTATATCAGGTGTTCCACTGGAATATCTATCCAGTGTGAAGTTAGGTCAGCTGCAAACATGTTCAGACACTGGAGATAGATTGTCCTATCTCTTCAGTGCTCCTCAGAACTTGTGAGGGTGCTCAGAAGGCATTGTCAGAGACATCTCCATGCTGCCAAAACCTGCCTACATCAAGGAGCAGGACCTGGAAGATCTCCTTGTCTCTCAAGTGTGGGACAGCTCTGTGTTAATTTCTTCAGTATTTTTGTATGTCTCAAAACCACACTGCCACACTAATGAATAAAGAAGAATCTTGCTTGCCTGAGAGGGCAACCTAGCCCCTCTCAAAGCTGTGAGATAACAGTTCCCAGGAGAATTTCATTCAATCCATTGTTCTTGGAAGGAAATGCTCCATGCTCAGAATAGGAACCACAGAGTTTAGAAACTCAAACCTAAGATGAAAGAATAAATTCCCTTTAGGAGCTGAGGCAGTAAACCCCAGCGCTTCTGCAACCAGCCCAGGCACTGCCCATGCACTTGAGAGGAAATTGCATCATCTGCCTTCTGGCAGAGCCCTCCTGCATCCTGCAGGTTTTAGGCATTTACAACAGGGATCTCCTGTGTGGGCCAGCTTTCACTCTAAGAAATAAACAGCTTCTCCTTTCTCTGCTTCTGTTTTGTTTCTAGGCATTTTGGATCTGTGGTTAGAGCACTCAACCAAGCCACAGGAGGAGAGGTAAATGCCAACATCCCCCACAGACTCTGCTGCACTCAAGGCCTTTCCCCTCTGGTGCGAGCAGCTGTGGCTGGAGCTTTGGGTCGAGCTGTGCTGAAGAGGCACAAGAAACACAGACTGGTACCAGCCTGCAAAATACATTGGGGACAGTCTTTGTCCTTTTCAGCTGCCAGAAGGAAGTCATGCAGGGCAGCAGTTCATTTCAGAGAAGGATGTGCTCACTCGCTCTCAATTGCTAAAACAAAGGTGGTGCCTTAGGGCATCTCACTGCTCTTTGGGGCTACAGCTTCATAGTCCTGAATTCTCACTTTCGGTTGCCAGCAAATACATCTGAAAGTTACTGGTAGTTCTTTAGCCACCTGCAGTGCTGCACTTGGGAACTGCACAAAGGGAGAGATCTGCAAGGTATCTCTAGAAACTCGAAGCCCTGCCCATAGCCCAAGATGTAGCCACAGAGTGTTAAGGCATGGATTACTTCTTCTGAATCCCATACAAAGCAGCAGGGAGTGGGCTCAGAGGTTTGTGGGTGATAGTTGAGACACCAGTGTCACCAAGTGTTCACAGCAAAACCTCAGTGGCCACGTACCCTGTAACTGGCCCCCAAGGGAGTGGAGAAATGGGCTATTGCAATGTCACTTCCTAATTACTGCAATGCCTAATCACAAGGCAGTTTGGCACAGCTCAACTGTGTCATTGCAAAATCACTTGCTCCATGTGCCTTGTGGTCTCATGACACCAACTTCTCAAGTTACTGATTTTCAGTGTCATTTTAGGTGGCCATAAAGAAAATAAGCCTTAAGGGACGGCAGAGGAAGCAACTAACCGTTAATGAAATCACAATCATGAAGAAGCATAGGAGTCCCAGTGTTGTGAATTATTTAGACAGGTGAGTGGTCATGGTCTTATCCTGTGAATATGCATGTACATACTGCAAACATGAGAGGTTAAAAATCCACTTTGGTCACTTCTAGAAAGTAGAGCTGTTAATTATAATGTATTAATATTTCTCTACTCATCTGCAATGGATGAGAAGAGAGTGCATCTTCTCTGCATGAGTCTTCCCTGGCACACATAGTTTGAAAATTATTCCAAAATTATTCAAAACCTGGATCAGCTGTATCGTACGAAGTTAATACATTCTAAGTTCACTGCCTCCACATTCTTTTGGGATTGATTTTTTAAAGTTTCTTCAATGCTGAATGATGAACCATCCTAAAGTGGATTTCCCTTGGATTGTTGCCCCTCTTTTTCTTTGCTATGCATGCCAGGAAGACTAGGTGCTTATTTCCAGAAACACCACGCGTGACAGGCTTTTGATCTGGGCTCTTACTAAACCACACTTTTCACTTGCTGGCCATCTAAGACATCTCCTTTTTCACAGCTGTGCCTTTCTCCCTGAGACTGCACAGATTGCAAACAAAGCACAGCCAGGAGGGAATGTCTATTCCTTTTATTCTGTCCTTGTCACAAAGGGCTTTGGAAACAAGAAGCCTGGAAGCAAAAAATCAACCTAGCCATACATGTTTATCTTCACGCCCTTGTTTCTTTCTTTCAGCCACCTTCTGGGTGAGGAACTCTGGCTGGTCATGGAGTACATGGATGGAGGCGCTCTGAGCGATGTCATCAGGAAGACCTTCCTGACTGAAATCGAGATAGCAGTCATCAGTCGGGAGGTCAGCAAGCCCACCTGTGCTTCCAAGGTTTTGGGTAGGATTATCTGGGAAACAGGGGCTCAGAACAGGAGAGGTTTCATGTGCCAAACTTTGCTTCTGCGTTGCTGGTATGCTATGGGCATGTAAAAGCATCTCCAGTGAAATGCCTGGAGTGCCCCTGCACTCACTCTACTCAGTTCTTGTACTCTTATCTCCTGCTGTTGTATTCTCACTCTGCCTCTTGTGTTTGCTGTTCTCCATCTTGCCTCCCTAAACTTTTGCCTGTCTTCACTGCATTCCTCTCTTGTAGAAGCAAGGTGCTGGTAGCAGGATTTGAAATGAACAGCAAAGGAAAAAAAAGAGACTCATTTCTCTCAGTCCTCAGCAAAAAAGGATACTAGTGCAGCCAAAATGCTCTTTGCTTCTGAGCACATCCACTGCAGCAGCAGTCATCCTGGCTGGTTTGCAGGGGGACAGTTTACAACAGCAGGTGCTGTTGCTCTTTCAAAAGGTGACATGCCTTTCCTTAGAAAGGTCCTGCTCTGCAAGTGTGGGAGCAGCAGCTCTTCCTCTCAGTGGCACTGTGTTCTGCCATTACTCGCCATTCCCCTGGGGAATGGGAACCTTTTAGAGTCTCTGTTTCCTTTCTGGTGTGATGAAATCACTGGATTTGTCCCTCCTGGTTCTGTTTACTCTCTCAGTGCTTGCAAGGATTGGCTTTTCTTCACTCAAACCAAGTGATCCACAGAGATGTGAAGAGCAACAACATCCTTCTCAGAACTGACGGCTCTGTCAAGCTGGGTCAGTATATTCCTGGTCAGGTGCAGCGTTCAGGGATGTGGGGTGAGGGACTGCTTTGAGTGGCTGCCAGCTCCTAATAAATGGTGCTGGTGGCAGTGCAGGGACCCCCCGCTCTGAGCTGATGACATGGTTGCAAGGTGCACAGAGGTATGACAATGCACAAGCACTCAAGAGTGGTGTTGCTCTGTGTGTGTCCATTGCAGAGGGAGGGAGCTACAGGTCTAAAGCTTCCACAGAACAAAAGCCACTGCTGAAGGCAGTGTACAAAATGTGGGGATTTGGCTAAAATCCTGAGGAAACAGAGCAGGGACAGTTGTCCAGGAGATTCAACAGCACATTCTCAAAGTTCTACTGGGCAATTCTTTTGCTTGGTCTCCTAATTGCACAGAATTCAAATAAAAGCAGTATTTTGCTTTCCCCTCAGCTGATTTTGGCATCTCTGTTGAGCTCAGCCCTGGGAAGAATAGACCGTCCTCGGTAGCCAGGACTCCTTGGTGGATGGCGCCTGAAGTGGTGATGCGTCAACCATATGGCCCCAAAGTGGACATATGGTCTTTTGGAATTGTGGGAATCAAAATGATAGAACAGAAAGTTCCCTACAGGAGCCGAAGTCTCCTGCAGGAGCAAATACTCACTGATCCCGCTTGTCTTTCTCACCTGCCCTGTGTTCTGCATGCCATTGGACAAAATCCCATTGCCATCTGCTGGAACTACTGCCACCAAGGTCCACTCCTTAAAATGTCCCTGCAACACATCAGCACCTGCTGTAGTTTTGGTTGCATCAGTGTGGAACTCAAGCTATACCACATGCAAACAAACCCCGTGCTCAGGCAACACTTTCCTTTGGGTTGTAAGTGGTTCCAGTTCTTTGGTCTGTGTAGATGGCCACAATAACAGGAAACAAGAATCTCAGAATTGGTGCTGTACTTCCAGAAATGAAGGAAAGAAAGCCAAACCTAACAGAGTTTCTAAAAGAGTGGTTTTAGTGAGGAACTGCATCCCCTGTGCAGTTTCTGCCCACTGAGAAACATGCCTGGAACCTGAACATGAGGCTGCAAGGGCCACAGAGTCTCTTCTGCTTCTTGTGCAGTGTTGCTGAAACACTTAGTGACTGTGTTTCTCTCATAGCCCAAGCCATCTTCTCCACATCACCAAGCCGGAGCCTGGTGAGAGGGAGAGCCTGCAAAAACCTCCTGTTTGTTTCCTGGCATTTTCTGGGATGGGCCTACCATTCATGCATTGACTTGTGTAGCTAAATGAGCAGAGGGTGTCCACAGGGATGGCACCTCTCCATCTTCGGAGCAGGAAAAGTTTTTCTGTTGCTGCATAAGGGAAGCTGAAATTTTCAGGCTGCTGAGAGACAGAGCTGCAGTGGCTCCTGTGTGCCCAAGCAGGCATTTTCATCCCCATACATTTGTGCATGCACCTTAATATGTCTGTGTTGAATATGAGATTATAAATGTTTGTTTCCTTACCTGGGGATTAACTGATGGATTTCATTTCTTTTCGTTCAATTACCATTGTTTTCAAGAACAGGACAAAAAACTTTTAAAGGTTTGTTTTATGGCAACCGGGCTGAAGTGACCCACAAGCACTGCAGAGATGCCTTTCATGTCCTAATCCTTGGAATTATTTAGTATAGCAAAGTCCCCTTCCAGAAATGCTGCCAAGTTGGTGTGAATCTTCAGAGAAGCAAATGTGCTTTTGCTGATGTAGTTCCCAACTAACTAGGTCAATCAATGAAATTGGCTGCCAAGGCAAGATCTGCGGGATGTTGGCAAAGCTGTGGCTGCATCAGAGTTTGGTTTTTTGTTGGTAAAGGAAAGTCATCTCTGGGTCTCTGCCAGGGCAGAAACTGCCACTGAAGAAGAGAGGTTAAACAATGGCTTCTGGGAGGGCAGTTACAGATGGGAAAGAAGCAGGTGGAGCCTTGTGTTTCCTGTTTCTCCAGACTAAATTCCTGATAGCAAGAGCAGGGACGCCACAGCTGCGGCAGCCCAAGCTCCTCTCGGCTTGGCTGCGTGACTTCCTGAGCTGCTGCCTGCAGAGAGACGAGGAGCGGCGCTGGTCTGCCAACGAGCTGCTGCAGGTAAAATGCCAAGGGGCTGAGGTGAAACAGTGTGCGAGGGATGGGCTCCTCCTCCACCAAGGTCCGAGGCCTCAGATGAGCCCCCTTCCTCCTCACCTCCACTCTTGGTGCTCTTCAAATGAAAATGCTGAGGAGTGCTAGACTGGGCTGGGCTGGCAGGGCTCTGTAATGTCCTTTGGTCCAAGTGTCCTGCAATGAGCAGGGACATCTTTAGAGGGATCAGGTTGCTCAGAGCCCTTTCCCACCTGACCTGGAATGGTTCCAGGGATGGGGCACCTACAAGCTCTTGGGACAGCCTGTGCCAGGGTGGCACCCTGCTCTGAGTAAACAAGGTCTTCCTTAGACCTACTCTGATTAGATCCCCTTTGTGTTTGAAACTATTTGCCCACATTCTATTGTAACTGGCCCTGTTAAAAACGGTGTCCCCCACTGCGGTGGTGTGTTTTTATTTCATTTAATATTTGTTCAGTGTCTGTTCACCCCCCAACCCCTCAATCTCCTCCTCTCCCCAGCTGTCAATCTCCCCAAGCTCTTCCCTAACCCACTCCTCTCCAAGTTGTCAATCCTCCCTTTCCCTGCCCCTTTCCCCAGAACATTCCCTGTCATTCCTCTCAGCCTCCTCCCCTGCTTCCAGACCATTCCCTGTCTATTTAGTGAGGCTCAACACCCTATTGGTTACTTTGTGTTACTCCACTCCCCTGTTTCCCCTGATAGGTTTGTCATATGTTAGTCCTGCCTTAAACTCCTCCCCAGCCCTACCCTCAGTGGTTGTTGTTTCTACTCCCCTCCTCTTGAGTTCTATATAAAACCTTTGTTCACCCTCTCCATAAGGTCTTGGGGCTCACTGAATAAATCCATCTTGTTCACCCCCAAGTCCCGTGTCGCCTCCCTCTGTTCCCGCGCCACCGACTGGGACAGCAGAGCACCCCGGGGGGAGCGGCTGCCCGTTCTCTTCCCTCTCGCCGCCCAGCACGCCACCGCTCGGGGTATCGCGGCGAGGGGGGGCGCATGCCGCGCCGCGACACCCCACTTTCTTCAAAGCCACTCTGAAGTCTTGCAAAGTGGCAATAAAGTCTCCCTGAGTCCCGTTCTTCACAAAACTGAATACTTCCACCTCTCTCTGCAGAAGATAGGCCAGGTGTTCTCTTTTCTTATTCTTTTTGTTGCCCTGTTTTTTAATTTGGTGGTGTATTCTGTTTTACCTAACAGCAAAAGAATTGACGTAGAGCATTGTAGAGAGACATGAAATGGTGGTGGAGGAAGCCACGGCTGCCAGTCCTGGCAGAGCACTCTGGAGAGATTTGGCTGTGGGCAGGAGGGGCTGTGAGGGACTCACTGTGAGCCTCTGAGGGGCCCTGGTTTGTGCCCCCCACCCCACCCTTAGAGGTTTCTGGCACACAAACAGGGAGAGCTGAGAGGGACTTGTCCCAGCCCCATCTGCTGCCTGGCACGCTCAGGCAGAGGGGAACTGGCCCAGGCTGACTGCCAGGTTGTGTGGCAGAGAGGGAACTGCAGGACCCAGCGCCACTCGGCTGGCCCTGCTGGGAAGGAAGGTGCCATGCAGCACAGGAGGGGCAGGGCATGGAAAGGCAGACACTGCTCTGTGTGCCTGTGGAAATTAGCACAAGACAGGGACCTATGGGAGTCATTGGAGCTTCTTGAAAGGAAGAAACCCCAGGGACAGAAAGCACCATTTCTAGAGCACTGGCAGGGCAAAAATCCCAGCAAGGTGAAGAAACCAGAATAAATGGATGAGTGGGATTCTGGGCCGGGTTTGCCTGTGATGGCAAGGTCCTGCACCTGACAATTGAGGAGCAGATGGTTGCATTGTTTTCCTTTCTGGGTCTTTCTAAGGACTAGAGGAATCCTGATGGAGTATGTGAGGCACTGAGCTTGGAAGGTCATGGTTCACTGTTCTTTGTTGTTTTTTTTTTCCCTTTGGACAGCATCCATTTGTAACATCAGCCAAGCCAGTGTCCATCCTGGCACCACTCATCACCGTCCTGAAGAGGATGCAGCAGAGAAGAATGTAACAACCAATTCAAGATGTAATCACCACAAGCAATTTTGAGGATTGGATGATTATAGGAGGAGGATTGTTGATAAGGTTTTAGAGAATAGGATTTTAGAGGAGGATTGTAGAGCAGGATTGTTGGAGAGTTTTGTGGAATAGGACTGTAGATAGGATTGTTTAAGAGTTTTGTGGAATAGGATTGTAGAGGAGCATTGTGGAGTAGGATTGTTGAAGAGTTTTGTAGAATAGGATTGTAGAATATGATTGTGGCATAGGATTGTAGAGTAGGATTGTTGAAGAGTTTTGTAGAATAAGATTGTAAACAAGGATTTTCATTAAATAAAGTTTCTGAAAAATAAACTCACTTGGAAGACTGCCCTCTTTCTGACCCCTTCAGAAAACTCAACGTTTCCTTCTGAATTACCAGTTGTTTTTTATGGGTGTTAAATGGCACTTCTGGCTTTTTTTGTATGTTTTTTAAGTAGGGGAAGGCTCTTCTTCATTCATCCTCTCCAGACCACACTGTCTTGGGAATGTGGCCAACTAGGCAGCTTTTGGCCAGCTGTAGTATTTCTAGTTGAGGCAGAAAGGGCAATGGCATTTGCAGGAAAAAGCAAAGGGCAAGTGGTGCAGCCAAAACATCCTGTGCAGATGCAGGCCTTCAGCTGTGACTCCAGAGCATTTGGGTGCCTGCCACTTGGATTTGTATCGTGAAGGGCAATGTCTTTGGCTGGAGGAGAGCCTCGCTCAGCGGAGAAAGCAGAAAGATCAGAGAGGTGCTCTGAAAGGTCTCCTGCGGTGCAGAGCTGTCAGCGAGTGTGAGCTGAGAGCGGGCCCGGCCCTGCCCGGCGTGGAGCCGCAGCAGAGCCCTGGCAGAGCCCGGAGCAGCCTGAGCCTCGGCAGGGCCAGGCTGCAAGGAGGCCCTGGTAGCTGCAGGAGGCACAGCCCGGCCCTGCGTGCCTCTTGCTGGCAGCGGGCGCATCCTCCGCTCTCAGAGCCCAAGCGCAGCCGGCTGCTCCCGAGGGCAAGCGGAGCCCTGCTGGGCACAGCCCAGCCTGGAGGCATTGGCCCTCTGGAGTCTGCCCGAGGAGAGAAAGGCCAAGGGCAGCCAAGGCCCGCTGGCCTGGCTCAGCATTCCCACTCTTGTGCCGCTGCCCTGCGACTCCTGGCAAAGGTCAGCAGTGTGTGCAGCACCCTGGGCACCGGGGCAGGGAGCCGGGCTGCTCGGCAGGCTGGAGCACAGGGCAGCGTCCTTCGGGCACGGCACTTGTGCCAGGGGAGCCGAGGCCAGCGGGAGGCAGGGACAGCTTGTCAGCTCACGGCTGCAGGAGCCAGTGCCTCACACAGCTCTGGGAGGCAGCGCCTGCAATCCTGCAGCTCTGCACTGAGCCACAGCAAAGCTGGGAGCTGCAGAGTGCTCTGCAGAAATATTCAGGGCCGGCAGGCCAGCCTGCTTTGTGCTCCCTGGCACACAGCAAGCGCTGTGCCACACCGCAGCTCGGAGCTGCTGGGAGAGAGGTGTTAGAGATAAACTCTTAGGTACAATTAAATGGAGACAAAGTCATTAAAGCAAAAGAGAACCTTCTTCTTAGCAGAAGGCTCCTCTTGAAGCCAATAGCAGGTTTCTGAATATAGCAGGAATTGGATTAAACCTAAAAGTCTGCCACTGCTATGACTGAAATACCAATTTGCATGTTTTCTTATTTCGGAATCAAAATATGACCATGGCTTTTAATGTTGGGTTTTTTGCAGCTAAGAGTTCAGATGCAATAATCACAGAACTCAGGTCATTTGAGATTACAGAAAGGTTAAAAACTATACATGGGAAGGTAATAACAGGAATTTCTATCTAATAACAAATGGATTGTCCTGCAGCCTTGAGGTTATATCCTTCTACCCTTCCCAAATGAAAACCTATTCACTGAAGACCCATCATCATCCCAAAACCATGTTTAAATTATTTGGACCTGTTTATTAGTCCATGTAAATTAGCACTTTCCCTTTTATTTTCACTGACAAACTCTGATTCAATGTCAAATTATCAATCTTTCAAAGAAAAAATATACCATGCAGAGTAAAACCCAGGGCAGAGGCTTCTATACATAGTGTTGCCAATCCCTGTGTGACAGCTCCTGCTTGCTTCCTACATCAGCCAGAAGGCAACTTCGCTGCAACACAGACTTTCTTTGTATTGGTGACATTTTCAAATCCAAAGACACTGCTTGTTTTCAAAGTCCTGAAAAGTGCGTTCTAAGTTCATGAAAGCAAACACAGAAGCACGGATTTGGTTTAGGAGAGAAGGTGTTTGTGCAGTTGGATAACAGCTTACATGTTGAAGTGTCGGGGGGGATTTCTATGTTTGCGCTCACCTTGTTTGAGACAATGAGCGCAGTGTCACCTGTGCATGCCTGGATATGCCTTGAAGGTGCAATGCTTAATTTGTAATCAAAGGGGAAATGTATCTAAATTTATTAGGATAACCAGTTACTTTGCAAATAGACTGATAGAGAAACTTAGCAATTTTTGCTGGAGAATGGTTGCAGGAGAGGGGTCATGGATCAATGGAACAGTTATTCATTGATACCACTGTTTAAGACCCGAGAATCAGAATCAGCCTGTGTCTGGCCTGGGAACAAAGCTTGGGAAACAGGCTCTGTGTCTAGGCCTGGGAAACTGTACAAGGTTTCTCTAGGCCTGGGAAATAGAGCAAGTTCGGAATGAGATAATAAGGACAGGCATAGCCTCGAAGATATGCTCTGTCCTTGGAAGGCATGACTTAGCAATGAGAACTTGGCTTGGAGAACTTAGCTACATCTGTAACCACCCGTAGGAGAAGTAAAACAAAGACCTTTGTAAACTTGACCCATGAGAGCTGTTGCTGACTTTGCTTGTAGCAAACCCTCTATAAACTGACAGGATTTTTGAATAAAAGAAGCTTGCTTATCAATCATACTGACTGTGCTTGTCTTCCCTGCGCCCGCGTAATCACCACTTGTCCATTCTTTTTACAGAACAATCTTCTAAACCTTTTTAACTTAATGTGACCATGATACATTCCTAACCTTCATATTGCAATATATTTTCTAATTACATGATTCTGTAAGCCCTTGTACCCATTGTGCAATTTCTACAAGAGGTTGTCATCAGCCTCTGGTGGTCGTTTTGGGTGAAGGCTCAGAAGGCTTCCTCGGGCTTCAGCTGTTTTACCTCTGTTTCTGCACATGCTCTACAAGATTGTCTGCTCAAATAGGCACTGGTGAGTCTTTTGCAGTTAGCTTGTTCTGCTAAATTTGCTGATTTCTAGAAAGTGCTTCATTCCCATCCCTGGGTACAAAGTAACTACTTCTTTCTGCACAGCTTTTAGCATAGCTCAAGCATTATCTCATTGCCTCGGCACCTAAAAGAAGGTAGGGAGGAGGGGGCAAACCAGTGAGAGTGATGGGTCATTATCTTGTTAGCCAGGTATCAATTCTTAGATTAACTAAGGGCTATTCTTGTCCATAAAGTACGTGCGGGGATACCACAAGGACAGAGGCAACGCGTGGATTTGGAGCGCTGGGCTTGGCACCAAAGTCCTGCTCTTGAGAGGGGTGCAGGGACACAGGGAATGTCAGAGGACAATGAGAGACGGGGACATGAGGCCATAATGGGCCAGGCATGATCCTGCACAGGATGGCAGCAAAGACACTTCCTCACCATGGCTCTGGCACTCCAGGGCACCCCAGAAAGGGCCGAGGAGTCCTATGTGTAACCAGGAGAGAAGACTGACATCACTGTGGGTCCCAGCATTCCCCAGTCCCTTGCTGGCCATTCAGTGCACACTGGGGATGCTGGACATGTGTGGGACATGGGGATGGGGTGCACAAAGTTAAAGGGGGACCCCAAAGTGGAAGGAGTGGAAGCCAAAATCGCTGGGTGGAGATGCCCAAAGAGGAGGTGTGGTATCCCAAAATGAACGGAGGACACCAGAAAATTGGGGCGATCCCCCAAAAGGACACACAAAGCTGTTCCCTCCCTCCATTACTTACCAACAAGAACTATCTACCAACTGTGATAATCACATCAGGACCATTTACTCCATAACCAGCTAAGAACAGGACTGAAGAGTAGTTTTGTAGAGTAGGATTGTAGAGTAGGATTATAGTTTAGGATTGAAAATAAAGCTTCTGAAACTTTAACTTGCCTGGAAGATTCCCTTTTTTTCAGCCTGTGAATACACTCAGCATTTCCTTCTGAGTTGTCAGCTGTCTCTTAAAGCTACAAAGTGACATTTCTTGGTGCCTTTGGTAAGGTTTAAAAGTGGGGATGGCTCTTCTTCATTCATGCCCTCCAGACTACACTGCCCTTGGCATATGGGCCACTGGTCCCACTTGGCACATCTGTGGCACTTCTAGATGCAGGCAGGAACCAAAGCAGAAGTGGTGCAGCCACAGACATCTCTGTGATGTCACTTCGGTCCTATGAGCTCCCACAGCTTTTTGTGATGTCACAATGACATCACTGTGATGTCACAGAGCTGCCTGCGATGTCGCATGGACATCCCTATGATGTCATACTGACTTCTCTGTGATTTCACACAGCTGTCTGTGAAGTCACACTGACCTCTTGGTGACGTCACACAGCTCTCTGTGATGTGACATGGACATCACTGTGATATCACACAACCTCCTGTTATGTCACACAGACATCTCTGTGATGTCACACAGCTCTCAGCGCTGTCACATCCACATTTCTGTGATGTCACAATGACATCATTTTGATGTCACACAGCAGTCTGTGATGTAACCCTGACATCTCTGTAACATCACACAGCTCTCTGTGATGTCACACAGCCAATTGTGGAACTTGGTGCTGCTTTGGCTTTAGGCTGGCACAGAGAAACTCAGGTGAGACAGGTCTGGTTGCTGGTAGGGTACAGGGTGCCTTTGCAACATACTCCATGCAGTACCAGTTAGGGACTGGGCCTTGTCACAGAATCAGAGAATCAGAATCAGAGTTGGATGAAAGTGCAGCTCTGTCCCCAAGAATCCCACCAGGTGCCTGTGGAACTTGTCCAAATGTTTTCTGAGCTCTGGTGGACTTGGTACCATACGCAGTCTTGTGGGGAGCCTGTCCCAATTCCTGACCACCCTCTGGGTGAAGAACTCTTACCTAATTTTCATCTTAATGCTTGCTTATGGTTTCAGGTAATTTTCTTTAGAAGTCATTCAGGGGTATGGTTTTAGGAGGTGTTTTGTTTGAATGCTGTGGGAAGTTTCTTTATCCACATTGGATTGAACTCAAAACATTAGTAGTGTCTTCCCTTGACAACTGGCATGTTTACAGTGTTCTAAATAATTGAAGTGTGTGATGTTTGTGCAATTAGGTTTGCGGACAAATATCAGAGAGGCATGGTCCAAGGAACAGGAAGTGGAGAAAGGCATTAAGAATTTGACGTACATTGCAAGACTGAAGGAGCGTGTAAAGAAAGGTCAGTCTGTGTGTGTGTGATGGAAGACACAAATCTCCCGGATTTCTCACCAATACGCATGAAGTCTCCCTCAGCCACTAAGCACAAATTCCTGGTTTCAAAACAGTGCTTGCTGTGTCATATCCCCTTCCTTGACCTGCTGGCCACACTTCACCTGATGCAGCCCAGGACACGGTTGCCTTTCTGGGCTGCCAGCACACGTTGCTGCCTCCTGTCCAGCCTCTCATCCACCAGCACCCCCAAGTCCTCTCCACCTTCATCCCAGGCTCCCCATCCCATCCCAGCACCCATGCCCAGCTGGGATAGGCCATGTCCCAACTCCAAAGATGCAGCACTTTGCACTTGGCCTTGTTAAGTTCCCAGGGCCCTACTTGCCAAGGTTCTCCATGTCCCTCTGGATGGCACCCCATGCCTCTGGTGTTGTCAAACTTGCCAAAGGTGCATTTAATCCCACTGGCCATATAACTCTTGACATAGCTCAGTGCTTGAGCTTACAAACTGCAGAAATCATATGAAAACCACTGTACATATAAAGAGTTTTTCATAAATACCTCCCTTCCAGTATCACTCCTTTACGTGGGCTTTTTAATGACTGTTTCTTCCCAATGCTTTACTATCTTGATTTGTAATGATCTATAAATTCTGAACAAAGAGCGTTTCAACAGTGTCGGTACGTCCTTTTGAATCAACTGCCTTGCTTCCTCCCGCTCCCCATTTGACAATTCGTTTTCTGTTTTTTCTTTACTGAAGTGAAAATACCAGAGCTCAGGAGAGCACCACACAGCTCTCCAGATCTTGTGCCTGAGAGGAAGAGAACGATGCCCATGAACCCTGCAAAATACATCCGGAGTCTTTTCAGTACTGTTTCTCAGCGACCCATCAGAGACAGGGTGGTTCATTTACTGGCTCTGAAGAATTACAAGAAGTCAGAGCTACTTGCCTGCTTAGAGAGAGAGGGAGTTGTGGAAAAGGACAAGGAATCCCTTGGAAAGATCCTTCAGGAGGTGAGATCCTGGAGCTGCTGCCAGAAATGCTAACTCTTAGCAGCCTTACTTTAGGGTTTCAATTAGAAACCAATGACAGGCTTAGGAAATGCTCCTTGTTTACATTTTCCCATCAACTTTACCCAGTTTCCACCCAACTGCAAGTCCATGTGACAAAAAGAAAGAAATCTTCAAAACTTTGGAGGCCTTGTTGTTGTTTTTCTAGAATAGCTGGCAATGATAAATTCTTTGTAATGTTGTTGCTTCTCATGCCTTATTTTAATCCTCCCTCTTTCCCTTGCACTGTTAAATTGCTTCATAAAGTAACTTCACAAGGTGAAACTCTCAGCTAGGCAAAACACTTAGCTGAGGTCCTTAAAATACCTGGGGCAAGTTTCAGAGGAGAGAATCTTGGTAGCTGTATAGGGCAGTATATCATTTGAACGGATTTGGTGGTCTCTCAATGGTATTTCCTTCTACTTGGATCTGTGGGGATTGCCTTCCAGGGAAGGGTGTTCCAGGCAAATCCTACATGATAAAGGTGGTGGCCTAACTTTGAGCACAGAGTTTCTTTGCTGTTGTGTGGATTGAGTCTTCAGCTTCCTTGGCACCTGTTATTTCTCATAATATTCCATTTGTCATTTTAGTGCCTCTGGTATTTCTTTATTACAGCCATTCATATATGATTCACTTGGACTGAAGGATGCACTGGCTGTTTCCTTCCTTTTTCAATATTCCCCTTATTCAATATTCTCAATGTAGGCTGTTGCTGAATTATGCAAGCATTAACATATCAAGTAGCAATAT
Source organism: Lonchura striata (assembly GCF_050655825.1). Lineage (NCBI taxonomy): Eukaryota > Metazoa > Chordata > Aves > Passeriformes > Estrildidae > Lonchura > Lonchura striata. The sequence goes on from NC_140740.1 coordinate 14,062,813, forward strand.
TTCCTTTTTAGCTATGAAAAAAGTGATGATAAGATTTCAAAGCTCAGCTCCTTAGAGGGTAAGAAATGAAAAAAATTCTCCTTTCTGTTTATTTTTGTTCATGTTGAAGGAGATTTTGAAGGAGTAGTTTCTTGTTTGCAGTGTGAACTGCCTGAAGATACTGGTTTGCATTCCAAAAGGGCTGTGTGAACAGCACTACATCCTGAAAAGCTGTTATTGACGTTTTTCTTAGCTTCACAGGGAGGTGGTGTTGTTTTTTTCTATACATGAAAAACCAGTAGGGAGAACTTGCTGAGCTCTTATACTCACAGTCTTCCTTCTCTTCCAACACAGCCTGAGTTCTGCTTTTAAAAAGTGAATTCCCGATTCTGGATATCTTTGTTACTGTTAAGCTGTTGAAGTGTAGCTCTAGGGTAGGTTATCTCCTATAAGCGTTCCATAGGAAGCTGTAGTTTCCTCTGAGCAGACACTTGAGGAAGAAAAGCAGTTCTGTTTGCAGAGACAAATGCCAACATCCTGTGGTGCTTCATGGGATGATGAAATCCTGCCCCTTACAGGTCCAGGCTGTGTTCTGCCATGGCAATGTAGCTGGGGGAAACAAGAGGGCAGCAGGTGTCCTCCTGAGGGTGGAAAAATATGGACTTGCTCATGGAGATGGTGTTCTTCAGGACCTACTCAAAAAAAGAAAATGAAAACAGAAAGGAAAAACCTGGTCTCTCCATGTATTTCAAATGGTGAAGACTGAGAGTTCTGGCATAGTGTACCTTGGTTCCCAAAGCTGTGTAAAAACCAAAAAACCTGGATCCCTGGTGCAGGGAGAGGTTTTCATAGCATCCATTTCCTCCATGCTTGCAGCAGTTTGGCATTTATTACATCCAAATTTCTACAGCCCAAATGGACCACACGTGTTTAATATTGTTGCTTCTTACATGACAGCTGCTTTGTTCTTTGCATCAAACAAAAATCCTGGAAAACTGGTGCATGATTTTCTTTTCAGCTTTGCTTTAGCTTTGTACTACCAGTTTTACATCTGTAGTCTGCCTTCAGGTGTAATGAATATTGATGTTTTAAATGTCTGCCTGTAGGTAGCCAACCTGGATGCAAATGAGAATTCTTTCAGTCTGAAGGAACATTTCTTCAAAGACATTCAGGTTGATTGGCATGGCTGCAATGAAGGAGATAGAAAGACATTGGAGGTGACTCTTTTTCAGTAAGTTCAGTCAGGACAACAACCATTTCAAAAAAACCCTCTGGGAAATGAAGGTCTGTTTTCGCTGTGAGGTAAAAATGATGACTCTTATTTTTGCCTTGTAACCTGAAATGTTGGACCATCCTTACAGAAAAACAGCTCCAGCTCCAAATGTCACCAGCACCAGCCAGTCACTGTCTCTGGGACCTTCTGAAAGAAATACTCCACCTAGAACTGTTCAGGTATTTTGTGAAGTTTTAAGCATTCTCTAACATATATGATGTTTTCTCCCGCTTGCTCTTGGTGTCCAAGCAGTAGTGCTGTCTCTATAGTATATAAACTTGCAAGTGTATACTTCTACTGGGATTCCTGTATACTTTTCCTGATGGTTACAATGTCAAAGCCTGCAACAAGCTGCACACACATGACTTGTTTGTCACAAGTGGGTGGGAAACTCTGCTAAGGACAAGATGTGGACATATTTTTTGGTACCTAGCTGTGTCTGTGGAGGGTTCTTGATGATACGGCAGCTCTAGTACCTAAATCATGCACGGTAATGCCAGTGCTACTGTTTGAAGAGAAATCTTATTGAAGTCTATGATAAGGACATATTCCAGTACTGAGGCATTTGTAGGAAACTTGTTTTTCTGTCCTAAGCAGAATTTAGGCTCCCATTTTGGTTCAGGCTATCCCATGTGTGAGGAGGGGACTCTGAATCATCAGGGAATACCTTGGACTTGTCAGGCTTAAAATCAATACAAGAGGGCAAGGAAAAAATTCAGAATCTTGGAAAACACTGCATGAAAGGTATATTTTCTATACCTTAAAGAATTGTCTTTAAACAGCTCTGGTTTTCCCTAGCTCTTTTCCCAGCCAGAGCAGGAAATGCTGCAGGGCCCAGCATCCTCTTATGTCCTACCTCCATGCCTACAGAATTTCTGTCAGCAGGCGGGCACAGAGCTGTGTCTGGCAATGCTGCTCTGAGCTGCTGCTGTGCACAGGTGGGAGCAGCGTGTGCTCGGTAGGGAAGAGGCTGTGATCCAGGGTTTCCTCTGGAGAACAGCAGGAATGGGACCTGCAGTCAGACTGGGGCTTCTCTCTGTTGTTATCATCTCTGCACTGAACACGCTGTGATCAGCACGGTACTGGTGGTTTCTTGGGGTTGCTTTGTGACTTATGTGGGTGTGTGACAGCAGGAGTTGAGTGTGTTCCTGGGGTGTCTAAGCAGAAATAGGGAACGAGATTGATAGAGGTGCTGAAGGGAATGTCTCTCTCCCAAAGCCATTTAGCTACAGAGTTGGAGGATGACTTGCTGAATACTCAGGTGAGAAAGTAGGAATGAAATAGAGAACATATTTAGCTGCAGCACCTCCTTGTATGACAGGCCATTTTAGGTAAGAAAGGTGTGTGTTCAACCATGGCCAGGTCAGAAATGCTGCTTTTTCAGAGCAAAACTAATTGGGATCATCTTTGCAGAAACGGCCTCTGGCTTCTGCCTTTATCAATCCTGTGAGGACCAAGAGGCAGAGGATTGACCAAGAGCCCTGTGATATTGAGCCAACAGCTGGTGGCCGCTGTCCTTCTTCCTTGGACCTGCCTTCCACATCCTGCTCAACTTTGAACCTCTCTCCAAGTGTCAGCTCCATTTACACCTCCACGCATGAGCTACAAGAGAAAGATAAATTTCGGACTCCATCTGGAATCCCAGTGCCTGTCAGGGTGCAGGGGAAGATTTCTAGCTCCAAAGGTGAGAAAACAGAGTTAGACAGGGTGGAAAAATCCCATCCTTTGATTTTGATAAAATGCTTGCCATGAGCAAAGCCAAAGAGATGAGCAGAGAGTGCAGGAGCCAAGAACAAAAGGAGCCACACGATCCCAGCATGAAGGGTATTAAACTGATGGACCACTTTTAGATATGCTTCCATTTCATTTTTTACTGGATATCTGTATGTTTTTTTAGTCATATTTAGCCTCCCATCTACCAGCACTTCCAAGTCCTCCCCACCTTCATCTCCAAGCCTGTCTTGGTGTCAGGGAAAGTCCCAAACCCAAAGATGCAGCACTTTGCACTTGGCTTTGTTGAATCTGATGAGGTTCCAAAGGCCCCACTTCCTGGTCCTTCCAGATGGCATCCCATGCCTCTGGTTTTGGCAAACTTGCTGAGGGTGCACTTAATCCCACTGTCCATGTCATTCTAGACATAGCTCAATGCTTGAGCTTACGAACAGGGGAAATCACATAAAAGCTTCATGCATAAAAAATTTTTCATAAAAACTTCCCATTCAGTATCACTCCTTTACCAGCTTTTAATGACTGTTTCTGTTTAATGCTTCACTGTTTAGATTCTTGGAGGTCTGTAAATACTGAACAGAGGCTCAAAAGTCTTGGTACATCCTTTTGAATCAACTTCCTTTCCTTCTCCAAACCTCCAATTTGAACTATTTGTTTCTGGTTTTTCCTCACTTTAGGAGAAAAAGCAGAGGTCAGAGGAGCTCAACAAAGCAATTCAGGTCCTGTGCCTGAGAAGAGGAGGATGATGACTGTGAGACTTGCAGACATTGACTGGAGCGGTTGCGCTGCTGTTTACGGCCGGCCCTACAGGGACAGGGTGATTCATTTACTTGCTCTGAGGGATTACAAGGAGCCAGAGTTACTTGCTCGGCTGCAGAGAGATGGAGTCAGGCAAAAGGACAAGGATTCCCTTGGAAAAATCCTTCAGGAGGTGAGATCGTGAAACTTGTGCCAGTGCTTCTTCCATCATGCTATTCTACTATTCATAATTTACTACTTCCTCACCGGTTGAAATTAGAGACTTTGCCAATAGTCCTTCGAGTTAAGTTCCACTGGGATTTCTTTCTCATAGGCTTTCATAAAATGCACACCCATTGAAAGATGCAGGAGATCCTTCCTTCCTTCCTTTTTAAATATTCCCCATCTGCATAATATATCAAATAGGAATATTTCCTCTTTAGCTAGGAAAAAGCATTTTGGAACTTAGTCAAAGGACTCAAATTCAACATGGACACACTTTTAGTTGATCCTACAGTGACTTTAAGGAACTGATTCCCTGAAGCTGTGACGTTTGTTGCTGTGTTTGCCCAGGGCAGTGGCAGGGATTTTTCACCCTGAGGACATTCACAATACCATGAGAGCCATGTTTTGCCATCCCAACTGAAGTAGCCCTTTTAGATTTCTGTAGTTTGCACATAGATGTAATGAACATTTGTTTTCTGAAATGTGTGCCTGTAGGTTGCTGACCTGAATACAAAGGATAATTCCTTCAGTCTGAAGGAGCATCTGTTTCAAACCCTTCAGACTGATTGGCCTGGCTACAGTAAAAACGATAGAGCGAAGTTGAAGTTAATACTTTCTAGGTAAGTTCAGTCTATTGGGGAAGGAAAAGAGCCTTTTTAGAAGAAAGCCCTGGGAAATGAAGCCTAGGTTCTTAGAATATGCTGAGGTAGAGGGACCTGCCAGGATCCTAGCCCTGCACAGAATCACACCAGGTGCCCAAGAGTGCTGTCCAAACACTTCCTGAAGCCTTGCTGCAGTGACCACTGGCCTGGGGAGCCTGCTGCAGTGCTCAAGCACCCTCTGGGGCACGCATGTTTTCCTGATATCCTGCCTAAAGCTCCTTCAACTCATCTTCATGCTGTTTCCTTGAGTCCTGGCACTGAAGCTCTGCAAGGAAAGGACTATGACAGTTGATATTTAGGCCTTGTAACTTGAAATATTGGACCATCCTTACAGAAAAACAGCTCCATCTCAGAGCCCCACCAGCAGCAGCCAAGCAACATCTCCAGGGCCTTCGGAGAGAAACGCTCCAGCAAGACCTGCTCAGGTATTTTGTGCATTTTTAATATTCTGTACGCTGTGTAAAGTTTCAGCAGACTTGCTGGTGGTATAAAAGCTGTGATGTGAATGTGCAGGAGCAGGCCTAAGCATGTTTTGCCTCAGACATTCCAAGTGCTGTGACAGAAAGGCTGTGGTGAGAAGAGAGGATACTGCAGGGGTGGAGCAGCACTGTCCTGAGCCAAATTTCTCCTCTGCCTGAAGACTTGAGCTCAGTCCCCACCTCAACTCATTCCCTGGAGGAGGCCTCAAAAGGCTGGCTCTGCAGGAAAAATCTCCTGTACATAAGAGGCTGTCCCAGGGCCGGGCAGATGGGGCCCTCTTGCCCTCTTGTCCCTCTGTCTCTCTGTCACCCTCATTGCTGACTCCAGCTCTGCACTATCCACGTGGCTGCACCAACACAGGATCTACAGAATGGTGATATTCCCTCAGTCCCTCCTCTGTCTCTGTTTCACTCCTCCCTCACTCTGCCTGGGCACACACGGCTGTCCTGTTCTACTCCATGCTCAGTTCAGAAGTTTGCAGTGGGTGTGGGGAGCTTGTGGCCATGTGCTGTGGCTTGTGAGTCAGCAGCTTTGAGAAGGTCCTTGGGAGGAGCTGAGAGATGATTGAAGGGCACTGAGCAGCACTGAGGGCTTATTGGGAAGCACTTGTGAAACTCTCTTGTGCAAATTTAAGGGTTTTGTCCGCCAACAGCTTTTGAGTCTGCACAGCAGGTAGCCTGCTGGACCTTAGACTACTGTACCTAAAAGCACAAGAGTTTCCTGACATGTGGCTGCTGTCTTTGTTCATCCTGATGAGAATTCACAATCAACCATCACACCCCGTACTCCTGTATTCTAATAGTGAAGCACTAATCTCATTTTTAACACATAAAACTCTAAAACAGCCAGGTGCCTCTTCAGTAAGTCATGTGGGAGTTTGACGGCAAAAGCTGAGTATTTTCCTGGTGTGTACAAGCAGAAATTGGGACCTAGATAAAACTTACAGGACATCCCCTTTGGGGGAGGCTTTGCTGGAGATGCTGAAGGGAGTGGGAGCTACCTCCCAAAGCCTTTTAACAGTAGACATGGAGAAGGACTTGCTAAGTCCTAAGATGAGAAACTAGGAATGCAATAGAGCAGATATTTTCCTGGAGGTCTTCCATTATTTAACAGGTATTTTTTTTTAAAAAACCATGTGTTTTCAACCATTGCTAGTTCACAAATCCTGCTTTTTTAGAATGGAGCAAAACCTGATCTGGGTCAGAGAGTAATGAATTGTTTTGTTATTGTTGTAGAAACGGGGTTCTGTCTTGACCAGACCTGTGATGAGCAAGAAGCAGAGGATTGAGCAGTAGCTCAGTTACCTCCAGCCAGCACCTGGTGGCCGCTCTTCTTCCTGGCTGCTGGCTTTGACATCTCATTCTACTTCCTACCTGTCTCCAAATGTCGGCTCCATTTCCCCTGCACCTTTTGGGTTTAAGAAAGACACAAATTTCTGAGTTCTACAATGACAGCAATCATGTGCTGAAGACTACCATGTGAAAAAAGATGTGAAAAGAATTCGGGAGGCTGAAGTAGTAGTGTCCCTTGGATCTCAATGAAGGTATCAGTGTACAGCTTTTCCTAACTCCAGTGTGGATAATGATGGAGTAAAGATTTGATGATTAAGGGAAGCCTCTGCATGAATTAAGGTGCAAGAAAGACTCTATTCCAGAGTCACTAGTACAGACATTATTTAATAGTAAATGTGAACTAGAGGGATAGAAAGCTAAAGGAGGAGATGGGCCAGGCAGGGAGAAAAGCTGAGATGAACACCGAGGTGGGTTAGGCCCGCATAGGCCCTCCCTTCCTGCAGTGCAGTTGCACAGGCTCAGCTGCAGCAGTGGTGCTGCATCCCCTCATTGCATTTGCAGTGCAGGAGAGGAGGGAGAACTGTGTGTGTGTGTGTGTGTGTGTGTGTGTGTGTGTGTGTGTGTGTGGTGTGTGTGTGTGTGTGTGGTATAAAACACTGGAAATTGCGCCCAGCTTGTCTCAGAGCAGTGATGTTGGCAAGGGCAGTCAGGCCCCTGCAGCTCTGGGGCTGTGGGGCAGCTGTGGCCTTTGGAGCAGGCAGGGCCCTGGCTCGCACTGGATGCAGCCAGGGATGCTCTGTGGAAGGCTGACGGCAAGCCTGGCCCTGCAGGGGAGCAGTGCAGTGAGGCCCGTGCTAGGGCTCCTTCTAGCTAATGTCACTGGGCAGAGGCCAGTAGTCCAAGCTACTGCTTCTCAGGAACCTCTCAAAATGTTGAAAGGCAACTGTAGTTTTCTCTTCTAACTTGTCCTGCACACCAGTCAGGTGCATCTGGCCTGGGATGCATCCCTGGCATTTGTTGTTGTCTCTTCTTGTACTGAATTTTAACTTGGTAAAGATTTATTGCTTGTAAATATTTATCTCAAGATGGTTTGAAGTGTTCATTCCCATGTGGAATGAGTTTTTGTCATTCCAAAGAGAACCAGATCTTCAGGCCCAGAAGAGCAGAAGCTTTGGTGTGACAGTATTATTCTCATTGCCACTTCATCTTGGATTTGTATCATGAGCTTGATAAACCTCACACCTGTTGATTTGATGGAGAAGGTTTGAGTCCCTTCAGTGGCTTTAAGCATGAATGAGTTTTGCCCTCTTTAGCAGCTGCTGGGCTTTGGGTTGTTGTTGTGGTTTCAGACTTGTCTAGAGTTTGTTGTAAAAGAACAGCCTCAGTTTGCAAACTTCCCAGAAAGCTCCAAAGTCAATCTGAGAGTATTTTTACTGCTTTACATGAATAAAACCAGACTGGCCTGGCTTGGTAACCTCTGAGTCTGCCTCAAGGCTATTTTAAAGAAAAGGTCAGGAAATTCTAAACTCTGCAGTAATGCTGACATGCCTGAATCTTTTTTTTTTTTTTTTAATTTCTTCTTCCTAGGGTAGCCCCAGCTACTCTGAGATGAAGAGCAGATGCCAGTACCTCCACAAAAAGCTTTCCCGCATTTAGCAATGAGTATCTGAATTTGGCAAGCAGCAAGTGGAGTCCTGGCACCAGTCGTCTGCTTCAGCAAGGAATCATCTATGAACTCAGGCTGTTTTATTATAAAAGAAGATTACGTTTTTAGGATTCTTCAAGTTAGGATTGAGTAGATGATTATTTGTTAAAAACATAGGATTAGTTAGTCTAAGATTACATAATTTAGTATTGAACTTTAGCAATAAAGAAGTTTCCCTATTGTTAACAAGAGTACTGAAGTCTGTCCAAGATATATTTGGTTTATAGTTTCTTCATCCTAGCCTAGGTCCCAGTTCCAGTAGCATGTTTTGGGGGTTTATTAGAAATGACACCCAGTTGATTAGAGGAAAAACAAGGGATGAAGCTTTCCAGCCTTTCCTTTCCTTCTTCTCTGAATCTGTTATTTCCCTTTTTGAAAATGGTCAGTTTCCTCTGAATGTTAAAGAGCCCACTTTCGTCATATTTAATCTAGTAAGCTTCCTCTATACAGTCTACAGCTTCTCTAAACTGAGGGCTAAGATGTCCAGAGGAGCTGATGAGACTCCTAATCCAGAAGTAGACCCAAATGGGGAGAATTCTGAGTAATGCAGAAAATAAGAGAGAATGAGCCAAACCCCAAAAGAATTTTCTGATCCCCTGTGAGAAGCCCAGGTTTGGTTTGGGGTCTCGAGTGGTGGTAAAGTCTCTCCTCCAACCCGTGCTTCCAAAGAAAAACTCCATAGCCTCTTGTTGTTTGGTCTCAAGGCAGTTTATTGCGAGTTATCTAACAGATTGTGTTCGCGGGCTGCGGCTGTTTGATCAGCGGCCCCGGCAGAGACACACACACTCCTGACACCCTCACTGTCCAGTGTCTTCTTCTTCTCCCCCCCCCACCCAGGGCTGCTGCTATCTTTCATAAGATATATTACATATAACATGTTTACAATTATTCCCCAATACCTACTACCAATATTACCAAGTGCTTTTCTACTCTAAACCAATCTGTGAATGCCAACATCACCATGAACATGGAGGCAAGGAAGAAGAATGAGGAAGAATAGGATCAGCCCACTTTCCTCCATCTTAGAACTTCTGACCCCCATGTACAAAGTAAAAACCCCCCTGTATAGGTGCTAAAACCCCCCTGTACAATACTAAAACATTTTCCCTCTCTGTTTTGTAACTACTTTTACTATACTATCTAACCCTTTGTGACTGCTTGTTCCACCTTCAAAGCTGGTAATTCATTCCATGGCTCAAACTCGAAATCACAGCTGTTTCCAGCTGCCTTCTGGGGTCTAGAATGCTTCTGACCAAGGCCCTGAACCTCTAAAAATGTCTGAGAGACATTTTAAGTTCTCACAACAGAGACGTGAGTGTGAAACCACAAAAAGTAGAGTGACCTCATAGGGTCAAAGTTACATCACAGAGATGTCTGTGTGATATCACAGAGATGTCAGTGTGACCTCAAAGAGATGTCTGTGTGACATCACAGACAGCTGTGTGACATCACAGTGATGTCATTGTGACATCCCAGAGATGTCTGTGTGACATCACAGACAGCTGTGTGACATCACAGAGATGTCATTGTGACATCACAGAGAGCTGTGTGATGTCAGAGAGATGTCTGTGTGACGTCAGAGAGATGTAAGCGTGACATCACAGATATGTCCATGTGACACCACAAAAAGCTGTGTGACCTCATGGGGTCAAAGTGACATCAAAGAGATGTCTCTGAGACGTCACAGAGATGGCTGTGTGACATCACAGAGATGTCAGTGTGACATCAGAGAGAGATGTGTGGCATCACACAGAGGTCTGTGTGACATCACAGGAGGTTGTGTGATGTCACAGAGATATCCAGGTGACATCACAGAGAGATATCAGTGTGAAATTACAGACAGCTGTATGCCATCACAGAGATGTAAGGGTGACATCAGGGAGATGTCTGTGTGACATCAGTGTGGCATCACACCGATGTCATTGTGACATCACAAAAATCTGTGTGACATCAGACAGATGTCACACTGACATCACAGACAGCTGTGTGACATCACAGAGATGTTATTGTGACATCACAGAGAGCTGTATGACGTCAGAGTAATGTAAGCGTGACATCACAGAGATGTCTGTGTGACACCACAAAAAGCTGTGTGACCTCATGGGGTCGAAGTGACATCAAAGAGATGTCTCTGAGACATCACAGAGATGTCTGTGTGACATCACAGAGATGTAAGGGTGACATCAGGGAGATGTCTGTGTGACCTCACAGACAGCAGTGTGATGCCACAGTGATGTCATTGTGACATCACAAAAAAATCTGTGTGACATCAGACAGATGTCAGTGTGACATCACAGATAGCTATGTGACATCACAGAGATGTCCATGTGACACCACAAAAAGCTGGGTGGACTCATGGGGTGGAAATGACATCACAGCGATACCTGTGTGACATCCTAGAAATGTCAGTGTGACATCACAGACAGCTGTTTGACGTCACTCTGATGTCATTGTGATGTCACAAAAATCTGTGTGATATCAGACATATGTCATTGTGACATCAAAGAGAGCTGTGTGACGTTACAGAGATGTCAGTGTCACATCACAGAGAGCTGTGTGATGTCACGGAGATGCCATTGTGACATCAGAGAGAGCTGTGTGATGTCCCAGAAATGTCAGTACGTCATCACAGACAGCTGTGTGACATCAAAGTGTTGTCATTGTGACATGCCAGAGAGCTGTGTGACATCACAGACAGCTCTGTGACATCACAGAGATGACTTTGTGACACCAAAAAAAGATTTTTTACCTCATGGAGTCCAAGTGACATCACAGAGATGTCTGTGTGACATCCCAGAAATGTCAGTGTGACATCACAGACAGCTGTTTGACATCACTCTGATGTCTGTGTAACATCACAGATATGTCTGTGTGACATCACAGAGAGCTGTGTGATGTCACAGAGATGTCAGGGTTACATCACAGACTGCTGTGTGACATCACAATGATGTCATTGTGACATCAAAAATGTCAGTATGACATCACAGACAGCTGTGTGACATCACAGATATGTCATCCTGACATCACAGAAATGTGGATGTGACAGCGCTGAGAGCTGTGTGACATCACAGAGATGTCTGTGTGACATAACAGGAGGTTGTGTGATATCACAGTGATGTCCATGTCACATCACAGAGAGCTGTGTGACGTCACCAAGAGGTCAGTGTGACATCAGAGACAGCTGTGTGAAATCACAGAGAAGTCAGTATGACATCATAGGGATGTCCATGCGACATCGCAGGCAGCTCTGTGACATCACAGTGATGTCATTGTGACATCACAAAAAGCTGTGGGAGCTCATAGGACTGAAGTGACATCACAGAGATGTCTGTGGCTGCACCACTTCTGCTTTGGTTCCTGCCTGCATCTAGAAGTGCCACAGATGTGCCAAGTGGGACCAGTGGCCCATATGCCAAGGGCAGTGTAGTCTGGAGGGCATGAATGAAGAAGAGCCATCCCCACTTTTAAACCTTACCAAAGGCACCAAGAAATGTCACTTTGTAGCTTTAAGAGACAGCTGACAACTCAGAAGGAAATGCTGAGTGTATTCACAGGCTGAAAAAAAGGGAATCTTCCAGGCAAGTTAAAGTTTCAGAAGCTTTATTTTCAATCCTAAACTATAATCCTACTCTACAATCCTACTCTACAAAACTACTCTTCAGTCCTGTTCTTAGCTGGTTATAGTGTAAATGGTCCTGATGTGATTATCGCAGTTGGTAGATAGTTCTTGTTGGTAAGTAATGGAGGGAGGGAACAGCTTTGTGTGTCCTTTTGAGGGATCGCCCCAATTTTCTGGTGTCCTCCGTTCATTTTGGGATACCACACCTCCTCTTTGGGCATCTCCACCCAGCGATTTTGGCTTCCACTCCTTCCACTTTGGGGTCCCCCTTTAACTTCGTGCACCCCATCCCCATGTCCCACACATGTCCAGCATCCCCAGTGTGCACTGAATGGCCAGCAAGGGACTGGGGAATGCTGGGACCCACAGTGATGTCAGTCTTCTCTCCTGGTTACACATAGGACTCCTCGGCCCTTTCTGGGGTGCCCTGGAGTGCCAGAGCCATGGTGAGGAAGTGTCTTTGCTGCCATCCTGTGCAGGATCATGCCTGGCCCATTATGGCCTCATGTCCCCGTCTCTCATTGTCCTCTGACATTCCCTGTGTCCCTGCACCCCTCTCAAGAGCAGGACTTTGGTGCCAAGCCCAGTGCTCCAAATCCACGCGTTGCCTCTGTCCTTGTGGTATCCCCGCACGTACTTTATGGACAAGAATAGCCCTTAGTTAATCTAAGAATTGATACCTGGCTAACAAGATAATGACCCATCACTCTCACTGGTTTGCCCCCTCCTCCCTACCTTCTTTTAGGTGCCGAGGCAATGAGATAATGCTTGAGCTATGCTAAAAGCTGTGCAGAAAGAAGTAGTTACTTTGTACCCAGGGATGGGAATGAAGCACTTTCTAGAAATCAGCAAATTTAGCAGAACAAGCTAACTGCAAAAGACTCACCAGTGCCTATTTGAGCAGACAATCTTGTAGAGCATGTGCAGAAACAGAGGTAAAACAGCTGAAGCCCGAGGAAGCCTTCTGAGCCTTCATCCAAAACGACCACCAGAGGCTGACGACAACCTCCGGTAGAAATTGCACATGGTCTACAAGGGCTTACAGAATCATGTAATTAGAAAATATATTGCAATATGAAGGTTAGGAATGTATCATGGTCACATTAAGTTAAAAAGGTTTAGAAGATTGTTCTGTACAAAGAATGGACAAGTGGTGATTACGCGGGCGCAGGGAAGACAAGCACAGTCAGTATGATTGATAAGCAAGCTTCTTTTATTCAAAAATCCTGTCCGTTTATATAGGGTTTGCTACAAGCAAAGTCAGCAACAGCTCTCATGGGTCAAGTTTACAAAGGTCTTTGTTTTACTTCTCCTACGGGTGGTTACAGCTGTAGCTAAGTTCTCCAAGCCAAGTTCTCATTGCTAAGTCATGCCTTCCAAGGACAGAGCATATCTTCGAGGCTGTCCTTATGCCTGTCCTTATTATCTCATTCCGAACTTGCTCTATTTCCCAGGCCTAGAGAGACCTTGTACAGTTTCCCAGGCCTAGACACAGAGCCTGTTTCCCAAGCTTTGTTCCCAGGCCAGACACAGGCTGATTCTGATTCTGGGGTCTTAAACAGTGGTATCAATGAATAACTGTTCCATTGATCCATGACCCCTCTCCTGCAACCATTCTCCAGCAAAAATTGCTAAGTTTCTCTATCAGTCTATTTACAAAGTAACTGGTTATCCTAATAAATTTAGATACATTTCCCCTTTGATTACAAATTAAGCATTGCACCTTCAAGGCATATCCAGGGATGCACAGGTGACACTGCGCTCATTGTCTCAAACAAGGTGAGCGCAAACATAGAAATCTCCCCCGACACTTCAACATGTAAGCTGTTATCCAACTGCACAAACACCTTCTCTCCTAAACCAAATCAGTGCTTCTGTGTTTGCTTTCATGAACTTAGAATGCACTTTTCAGGACTTTGAAAACAAGCAGTGTCTATGGATTTGAAAATGTCACCAATACAAAGAAAGTCTGTGTTGCAGCGAAGTTGCCTTCTGGCTGATGTAGGAAGCTAGCAGGAGCTGTCACAGAGGGTTTGGCAACCCTATGTATAGAAGCCTCTGCCCTGGGTTTTACTCTGCATGGTACAGTTTTTCCTTGAAAGATTGATAATTTGACATTGAATCAGAGTTTGTCAGTGAAAATAAAAGCGAAAGATCTAATTTACATGGGCTAATCAACAGGTCCAATTAATTTAAACATGGTTTTGGGATGATGATGGGTCTTCAGTGAATAGGTTTTCATTTGGGAAGGGTAGAAGGATATGACCTCAAGGCTGCAGGACAATCCATTTGTTATTAGATAGAAATTCCTGTTATTACCTTCCCATGCATAGTTTTTAACCTTTCTGTAATCTCAAATGACCTGAGTTCTGTGATTATTGCATCTGAACTCTTAGCTGCAAAAAACCCAACATTAAAAGCCCATGGTCATATTTTGATTCCGAAATAAGAAAACATGCAAATTGGTATTTCAGTCATAGCAGTGGCAGACTTTTAGGTTTAATCCAATTCCTGCTATATTCAGAAACCTGCTATTGGCTTCAAGAGGAGCCTTCTGCTAAGAAGAAGGTTCTCTTTTCCTTTAATGACTTTGTCTCCATTTAATTGTACCTAAGAGTTTATCTCTAACACCTCTCTCCCAGCAGCTCCGAGCTGCGGTGTGGCACAGCGCTTGCTGTGTGCCAGGGAGCACAAAGCAGGCTGGCCTGCCGGCCCTGAATATTTCTGCAGAGCACTCTGCAGCTCCCAGCTTTGCTGTGGCTCAGTGCAGAGCTGCAGGATTGCAGGCGCTGCCTCCCAGAGCTGTGTGAGGCACTGGCTCCTGCAGCCGTGAGCTGACAAGCTGTCCCTGCCTCCCGCTGGCCTCGGCTCCCCTGGCACAAGTGCCGTGCCCGAAGGACGCTGCCCTGTGCTCCAGCCTGCCGAGCAGCCCGGCTCCCTGCCCCGGTGCCCAGGGTGCTGCACACACTGCTGACCTTTGCCAGGAGTCGCAGGGCAGCGGCACAAGAGTGGGAATGCTGAGCCAGGCCAGCGGGCCTCGGCTGCCCTTGGCCTTTCTCTCCTCGGGCAGACTCCAGAGGGCCAATGCCTCCAGGCTGGGCTGTGCCCAGCAGGGCTCCGCTTGCCCTCGGGAGCAGCCGGCTGCGCTTGGGCTCTGAGAGCGGAGGATGCGCCCGCTGCCAGCAAGAGGCACGCAGGGCCGGGCTGTGCCTCCTGCAGCTACCAGGGCCTCCTTGCAGCCTGGCCCTGCCGAGGCTCAGGCTGCTCCGGGCTCTGCCAGGGCTCTGCTGCGGCTCCACGCCGGGCAGGGCCGGGCCCGCTCTCAGCTCACACTCGCTGACAGCTCTGCACCGCAGGAGACCTTTCAGAGCACCTCTCTGATCTTTCTGCTTTCTCCGCTGAGCGGGGCTCTCCTCCAGCCAAAGACATTGCCCTTCACGATACAAATCCAAGTGGCAGGCACCAAATGCTCTTGAGTCACAGCTGAAGGCCTGCATCTGCACAGGATATTTTGGCTGCACCACTTGCCCTTTGCTTTTTCCTGCAAATGCCATTGCCCTTTCTGCCTCAACTAGAAATACTACAGCTGGCCAAAAGCTGCCTAGTTGGCCACATTCCCAAGACAGTGTGGTCTGGAAAGGATGAATGAAGAAGAGCCTTCCCCTACTTAAAAAACATACAAAAGAAGCCATAAGTGTGACTTAACACCCATAAAAACCAGCTGGTAATTCAGAAGGAAATGTTGAGTTTTCTGAAGGGGTCAGAAAGAGGGCAGTCTTCCAAGTGAGTTTATTTTTCAGAAATTTTATTTAATGAAAATCCTTGTTTACAATCTTATTCCAGAAAACTCTTCAACAATCCTACCCTACCAATCCTACGCCACAATCCTACTCCACAATCCTATTCTACAAAACTCTTCAACAATCCTACTCACCAATGCTCCTCTACAATCCTATTCCACAAAACTCTTCAACAATCTTACTCTACAATCCTATTCCACAAAACTCTCCAAAAATCCTACTCTACAATCCTCCTCTACAATCCTATTCTATAAAACCTTATCAACAATCCTCCTCCTATAATCCTCCAGTCCTCAAAATTCCTTGTGGTGATGACATCTCTACGTGGTTGTTACATTCTTCTCTGCTGCATCCTCTTCAAGACGGTGATAAGTGGTACCAGGATGGATACTGGCTTGGCTGATGTTACAAATGGATGCTGTCCAAAGGGAAAAAAAAACAACAAAGAACAGTGAACCATGACCTTCCAAGCTCAGTGCCTCACATACTCCATCAGGATTCCTCTAGGTCCTAGAAAGACCCAGAAAGGAAAACAATGGGACCATCTGCTCCTCAGTTGTCATGTGCAGAATCTTGCCATCACAGGCAAACCCGGCCCAGAATCCCACTCATCCATTTATTCTGGTTTCTTCACCTTGCTGGGGTTTTTGCCCTGCCAGTGCTCTAGAAATGGTGCTTTCTGTCCCTGGGGTTTCTTCCTTTCAAGAAGCCCCAATGACTCCCATAGGTCCCTGTCTTGTGCTAATTTCCACAGGCACACAGAGCAGTGTCTGCCTTTCCATGCCCTGCCCCTCCTGTGCTGCATGGCACCTTCCTTCCCAGCAGGGTCAGCCGAGTGGCGCTGGGTCCTGCAGTTCCCTCTCTGCCACACAACCTGGCAGTCAGCCTGGGCCAGTTCCCCTCTGCCTGAGCGTGCCAGGCAGCAGATGGGGCTGGGACAAGTTCCTCTCAGCTGTCCCTGTTTGTGTGCCAGAAACCTCTAAGGGTGGGGTGGGGGGCACAAACCAGGGCCCCTCAGAGGCTCACAGTGAGTCCCGCACAGCCCCTCCTGCCCACAGCCAAATCTCTCCAGAGTGCTCTGCCAGGACTGGCAGCCGTGGCTTCCTCCACCACCATTTCATGTCTCTCTACAATGCTCTACGTCAATTCTTTTGCTGTTAGATAAAACAGAATACACCACCAAATTAAAAAACAGGGCAACAGAAAGAATAAGAAAATAGAACACCTGTCCTATCTTCTGCAGAGAGAGGTGGAAGTATTCAGTTTTGTGAAGAACGGGACTCAGGGAGAATTTATTGCCACTTTGCAAGACTTCAGAGTGGCTTTGAAGAAAGTGGGGGACACCGTTTTTAACAGGGCCAGTTACAATAGAATGTGGGCAAATAGTTTCAAACACAAAGGGGATCTAATCAGAGTAGGTCTAAGGAAGACCTTGTTTACTCAGAGCAGGGTGCCACCCTGGCACAGGCTGTCCCAAGAGCTTGTAGGTGCCCCATCCCTGGAACCATTCCAGGTCAGGTGGGAAAGGGCTCTGAGCAACCTGATCCCTCTAAAGATGTCCCTGCTCATTGCAGGACACTTGGACCAAAGGACATTACAGAGCCCTGCCAGCCCAGCCCAGTCTAGCACTCGTCAGCATTTTCATTTGAAGAGCACCAAGAGTGGAGGTGAGGAGGAAGGGGGCTCATCTGAGGCCTTGGACCTTGGTGGAGGAGGAGCCCATCCCTCGCACACTGTTTCACCTCAGCCCCTTGGCATTTTACCTGCAGCAGCTCGTTGGCAGACCAGCGCCGCTCCTCGTCTCTCTGCAGGCAGCAGCTCAGGAAGTCACGCAGCCAAGCCGAGAGGAGCTTGGGCTGCCGCAGCTGTGGCGTCCCTGCTGTGGCTATCAGGAATTTAGTCTGGAGAAACAGGAAACACAAGGCTCCACCTGCTTCTTTCCCATCTGTAACTGCCCTCCCAGAAGCCATTGTTTAACCTCTCTTCTTCAGTGGCAGTTTCTGCCCTGGCAGAGACCCAGAGATGACTTTCCTTTACCAACAAAAAACCAAACTCTGATGCAGCCACAGCTTTGCCATCATCCCACAGATCTTGCCTTGGCAGCCAATTCCATTGATTGACCTAGTTAGTTGGGAACTACATCAGCAAAAGCACATTTGCTTCTCTGAAGATTCACACCAACTTGGCAGCATTTTGGAAGGGGGACTTTGCTATGTTAACTCTTTCCAAGGATTAGGACATGAAAGGCATCTCTGCAGTGCTTGTGGGTCCCTTCAGCCCAGTTGCCATACAACAAGACTCATCAAGTTTTTTGCCCTGTTCTTGAAAACAATGGTAATTGGAAGAAGAGAAAGGAAATCCATCAGTTAACCCCCAGCTAAGGAAACAAACATTTATAATCTCATATTCAACACAGACACATTAAGGTGCATGCACAAATGTATGGGGATGAAAATGCCTGCTTGGGCACACAGGAGCCACTGCAGCTCTGTCTCTCAGCAGCCTGAAAATTTCAGCTTCCTTACGCAGCAACAGAAAAGCTTTTCCTGCTCCGAAGATGGAGAGGTGCCATCCCTGTGGACACCCTCTGCTCATTTAGCTACACAAGTCAATGCATGAATGGAAGGCCCATCCCAGAAAATGCCAGGAAACAAACAGGAGGTTTTGGCAGGCTCTCCCTCTCACCAGGCTCCAGCTTGGTGATGTGGAGAAGGTGGCTTGGGCTATGAGAGAAACACAGTCACTAAGTGTTTCAGCAACACTGCACAAGAAGCAGAAGAGACTCTGTGGCCCTTGCAGCCTCATGTTCAGGTTCCAGGCATGTTTCTCAGTGTGCAGAAACTGCACAGGGGATGCAGTTCCTCACTAAAACCACTCTTTTAGAAACTCTGTTAGGTTTGGCTTTCTTTCCTTCATTTCTGGAAGTATAGCACCAATTCTAAGATGCTTGTTTCCTTTTATTGTGGCCATCTACACAGACCAAAGAACTGGAACCACTTACAGCCCAAAGGAAAATGTTGCCTGAGCATGGGGTTTGTTTGCATGTGGTATAGCTTGAGTTCCACACTGATGCAACCAAAACTACAGCAGATGCTGATGTGTTGCAGGGACATTTTAAGGAGGGGACCTTGGTGGCAGTAGTTCCAGCAGATGGCAATGGGATTTTGTCCAATGGCATGCAGAACACAGGGCAGGTGAGAAAGACAAGCGGGATCAGTGAGTATTTGCTCCTTACCGTGGCAGGACTTCGGCTCCAGTAGGGAACTTTCCGTTCTATCATTTCGATTCCCACAATTCCAAAAGACCATATGTCCACTTTGGGGCCATATGGTTGACGCATCACCACTTCAGGCGCCATCCACCAAGGAGTCCCGGCTACCGAGGACGGTCTATTCTTCCCAGGGCTGAGCTCAACAGAGATGCCAAAATCAGCTGAGGGGAAAGCAAAATACTGCTTTTATTTGAATTCTGTGCAATTAGGAAACCAAACAAAAGAATTGCCCAGTAGAACTTTGAGAATGTGCTGTTGAATCTCCTGGACAACTGTCCCTGCTCTGTCTCCTCAGGATTTTAGCCAAATCCCCACATTTTGTATACTGCCTTCAGCAGTGGCTTTTGTTCTATGGAAGCTTTAGACTTGTTGCTCCCTCCCTCTGCAATGGACACACACAGAGCAACACCCCTTTTGACTGCTTGTTCCTTGTCATACCTCTGTGCACCTTGCAACCATGTCATCAGCTCAGAGCGGGGGGTCCCCGCACTGCCACCAGCACCATTCCTGGGGAGCTGGCAGCCACTCAAAGCAGTCCCTCACCCCACATCCCTGAAAGCTGCACCTGACCAGGAATATACTGACCCAGCTTGACAGAGCCGTCGGTTCTGAGAAGGATGTTGTCGCTCTTCACGTCTCTGTGGATCACTTGGTTTGAGTGAAGAAAAGCCAATCCTTGCAGGCACTGAGAGAGTAAACAGAACCAGGAGGGACAAACCCAGTGATTTCATCACACCAGAAAAGAAACAGAGACTCTAAAAGGTTCCCATTCCCCAGGAGAATGGCGAGTAATGGCAGAACACAGTGCCATTGAGAGGAAGATTTGCTGCTCCAACACTTGCAGAGCAGGACCTTTCTAAGGAAAGGCATGTCACCTTTTGAAAGAGCAACAGCACCTGCTGTTGTAGACTGTCCCCTGCAAACCAGCCAGGATGACTGCTGCTGCAGTGAATGTGCTCAGAAGCAAAGAGCATTTTGGCTGCACTAGTATCCTTTTTAGCTGAGGACTGAAAGTAAATAGTCTCTCTTTTTACCTTTGCTGTTCATTTCAAATCCTGCTACCAGCACCTTGCTTCTACAAGTGAGGAATGCAGTGAAGACAGGCAAAAATTTAGGGAGACAAGATGGAGAACAGCAGATACAAGAGGCAGAGTGAGAATACAACAGCAGGAGATAAGAGTACAAGAACTGAGTAGAGTGAGTGCAGGGGCACTCCAGGCATTTCACTGGAGATGCTTTTACGTGCCAATAGCATACCAGCAATGCAGAAGCAAAGTTTGGCACGTGAAACCTCTCATGTTCTGAGCCCCTATTTCTCAGATAATCCTGCCCAAACCCTTGGAAGCACAGGTGGGCTTGCTGACCTCCCGACTGATGACTGCTATCTCGATTTCAGTCAGGAAGGTCTTCCTGATGACATCGCTCAGAGCGCCTCCATCCATGTACTCCATGACCAGCCAGAGTTCCTCACCCAGAAGGTGGCTGAAGGAAAGAAACAAGGGCGTGAAGATAAACATGCATGGCTAGGTTGATTTTTTGCTTCCAGGCTTCTTGTTTCCAAGGCCCTTTGTGACAAGGACAGAATAAAAGGAATAGACATTCCCTCTTGGCTGTGCTTTGTTTGCAATCTGTGCAGTCTCAGGGAGAAAGGCACAGCTGTGAAAAAGGAGATGTCTTAGATGGCCAGCAAGTGAAAAGTGTGGTTTAGTAAGAGCCCAGATCAAAAGCCTGTCACGCGTGGTGTTTCTGGAAATAAGCACCTAGTCTTCCTGGCATGCATAGCAAAGAAAAAGAGGGGCAACAATCCAAGGGAAATCCACTTTAGGATGGTTCATCATTCAGCATTGAAGAAACTTTAAAAAATCAATCCCAAAAGAATGTGGAGGCAGTGAACTTAGAATGTATTAACTTCGTACGATACAGCTGATCCAGGTTTTGAATAATTTTGGAATAATTTTCAAACTACGTGTGCCAGGGAAGACTCATGCAGACAAGATGCACTCTCTTCTCATCCATTGCAGATGAGTAGAGAAATATTAATACATTATAATTAACAGCTCTACTTTCTAGAAGTGACCAAAGTGGATTTTTAACCTCTCATGTTTGCAGTATGTACATGCATATTCACAGGATAAGACCATGACCACTCACCTGTCTAAATAATTCACAACACTGGGACTCCTATGCTTCTTCATGATTGTGATTTCATTAACAGTTAGTTGCTTCCTCTGCTGTCCCTTAAGGCTTATTTTCTTTATGGCCACCTAAAATGACACTGAAAATCAGTAACTTGAGAAGCTGGTGGCACAAGGCCACAAGGCACATGGAGCAAGTGATTTTGCAATGACACAGTTGAGCTGTGCCAAACTGCCTTGTGATTAGGCATTGCAGTAATTAGGAAATGACATTGCAATAGCCCATTTCTCCACTCCCTTGGGGGCTAGTTACAGGACATGTGGCCACTGAGGTTTTGCCCTGAACACTTGGTAACACTGGTGTCTCAACTATCACCCACAAACCTCTGAGCCCACTCCCTGCTGCTTTGTATGGGATTCAGAAGAAGTAATCCATGCCTTAATACTCTGTGGCTACATCTTGGGCTATGGGCAGGGCTTCGAGTTTCTAGGGACGCCTCTTAGATCTCTCCCTATGTGCAGTTCCCAAGTGCAGCACTGCAGGTGGCTAAAGAACTACCAGTAACTTTCAGATGTATTTGCTGGCAACCAGAAGTGAGAATTCAGGACTCTGAAGCTGTAGCCCCAAAGAGCAGTGAGATGCTCTAAGGCACCACCTTTGTTTTAGCAATTGAGAGCGAGTGAGCACATCCTTCTCTGAAATGAACTGCTGCCCTGCGTGACTTCCTTCTGGCAGCTGAAAAGGACAAAGACTGTCCCCAATGTATTTTGCAGGCTGGTACCAGTCTGTGTTTCTTGTGCCTCTTCAGCACAGCTCGACCCAAAGCTCCAGCCACAGCTGCTCGCACCAGAGGGGAAAGGCCTTGAGTGCAGCAGAGTCTGTGGGGGATGTTGACATTTACCTCTCCTCCTGTGGCTTGGTTGAGTGCTCTAACCACAGATCCAAAATGCCTAGAAACAAAACAGAAGCAGAGAAAGGAGAAGCTGTTTATTTCTTAGAGTGAAAGCTGGCCCACACAGGAGATCTCTGCTGTAAATGCCTAAAACCTGCAGGATGCAGGAGGGCTCTGCCAGAAGGCAGATGATGCATTTTCCTCTCAAGTGCATGGGCAGTGCCTGGGCTGGTTGCAGAAGCGCTGGGGTTTACTGCCTCAGCTCCTAAAGGGAATTTATTCTTTCATCTTAGGTTTGAGTTTCTAAACTCCGTGGTTCCTATTCTGAGCATGGAGCGTTTCCTTCCAAGAACCGTGGATTGAATGAAATTCTCCTGGGAACTGTTATCTCATAGCTTTGAGAGGGGCTAGGTTGCCCTTTCAGGCAAGCAAGATTCTTCTTTATTCATTAGTGTGGCAGTGTGGTTTTGAGACATACAAAAATACTGAAGAAATTAACACAGAGCTGTCCCACACTTGAGAGACAAGGAGATCTTCCAGGTCCTGCTCCTTGATGTAGGCAGGCTTTGGCAGCATGGAGAAGTCTCTGACAATGCCTTCTGAGCACCCTCACAAGTTCTGAGCAGCACTGAAGAGATAGGACAATCTATCTCCTGTGTCTGAACATGTTTGCAGCTGACCTGACTTCACACTGGATAGATATTCCAGTGGAACACCTGATATACCAGTGATATACCAGAAGAACCCCTGGCCCATGGTTGTGTAGAAGTAAGTGTGGCTGGACTCACCCCTTGCCAATATATTCCATTTCAGTGTATTTCATCTTGGGATTTTCCACGTTCACCATTTTCCCTGAGGGAAACAAAATGCAAGATGCTCACTTTAAAGCAGAGATCCCAGCTTCCAGGAGATACAAAAGGCAGCCCCAGTGTCTGGAGGCAGTCAGCTACTTGCAACAACAGCAACAACATCAACAGGACAGGCAGCCCTGCAGTGCAGATGGCTGGCACAGAGACTGATTGTGTAGAGCCCTTGGAAGAGTTCTCTTGACAGGAAACAAAGCACAGGGAGATGCATTCCCAGGAGAGGAGCACATCTTCTCCAGCTTTCAGCCAAAACATTGCCCAAACAATGCCTTTCCAATTGTAATCCAGAGCAGCTCATGCTATAACCAATGTCGACAGTGCTTTCAGCATCGGGACCCTCACCCTTCATGAGCAGGCTGAGCTCACAGACACCCATCTTGTGGCTAAGGAAGGTTCCAGCCCTGTCCCACCAGCCCTCAGGGACAGGGCAGTGACCACAACAAGGCTGGCAAAGCCCAAGCATGAGTACTGACAAGCAATGGGAAGAAGCCACAGGCAGCCTGGGCCCCGTACAAAGTGTTGCCCCCATTCATGCCACAACAGGATGGGCTTTGAGATCAGACACACCGAGGTGCAGATCAATGCCATTTTTGTCCCAACAGGTGATGGTAGACACAGAATCCACTGGGCTCTCCACTGGGCTCTGCTCTCAGCCCCACCAGGTCTTATCTGAGAGTTCAGCACTGGCAGCTGTTATGGGCAAGAAGCAGATTCATTGGGCTGTGCTGCAGAATCCCAGAGGACTTGATGTGTTTTCCTAGAGACGGATCTGAGCAGGGCTCGGGCCAATGGGTAGGATTCTAAGAGTCATGGGAAAGAGTGGGGAAGGTACGAAAAAGTGCCATGGATCTGAGGAATATACCATGGATGGGCTGGAGGCTGTCTCCTGAGAAATGCCTGCAGTACAGATTTATCTGATCAAGCCACTTCGATGTGTCTCTCTTGGACACATCTTTAGAGGCATAAAACTAGGATATGAAATACAGATTGTTATAAAAGTATCTGTTTTTTTCTTTGGGGGCACACGGGAAACACCTCCTGCTCTCTATTTCTCCTGTAACCTGATATTCTTTCACAGTATTTTTTATTGACAAAAATATAGCATTCTCACGAAAAGAAACTGTATATGTAGTAGTGGCAACACAAAAATGTCATAAAAATGACATCAATAAGACATGTGGGGCAGAAGGGCTCCTTCAGGATGGAGATAAACCAACTCCACCAAAAAAAAACCCCTACAAAGAAACAAACAAAACCAAAAAACCCAGCAAAAAGAAAACCAAAAATCAACCCCATAAAAAATAAACAGGGAAAAAGCAAAAAACCCCAAACCACCAGCCCCCTAAAAAAAAATCCCCAACCAAAAAGACAAAAGTCCAAAACCATAAAATTTCTGTGAAGATTTTTTGCTCTGATGACTGGTTGGAAGTCAGGAGTCTAAGGGGAAATTAGGAAGCTAAAAATTCTCTTTGGTTTGGCCACTAGCATGCAGGACTTGCCTAGCCTTCTGCTGATGCAAGAAAAATCCCTGCTTCAGCCTTTAGCCGAGAGGGAAGCTCAGGAAAACCCAGGCCAGTCCCAGCTAACTTCAGAGGCAGCAGGAACACCCAGAGCGCTCTCTCGCTGCCTCGGAGCACAGCACTTCCTCTCGGGAGTCCTAAATGGCCCTGTGACACCAAACTCAGGAGGAACATTTGGTACAGCTCTGCTGACACCTGCACACAATCCACTGACCCTGAGACAAGAAATACACCAGACGTACGGAGCATACGCAGGTACTGCTCCTCAGTCTCCTGGTTCTCAGAAGCCACGTGGAGGGAGATGAAGGAGCTGAGAAGAAGGAGATCACCAAAGGCTGAGATTGAGTTCACAGGTTCCACATCATAGGTTCCTTTAAGTAATGCTGCTGCAGAGCGAGGATTGGGACCAGAGCCCGTGCAGATGTGCTGAAACTGCAGCACTTTTCGAGGAGGGGGAAGTTCCAGTGGTCCGGGACAAATTTGGTGATCTTCACGGCCAGTGTGTTCTTGGAGGTCTTTGGAGGCTGCCTGGTGAGATATCAACACATGCACCTCAAGTCAAACAGAATATAGCAGTCAGAGACAACAGCTTATCCCTCTCAGACAAGAGTGACTGACTGTGAGGAAAGGGAAAGAACAGATTAACAAGGAATACAGACAGCTTGGAAAAGAATGGGGCCTCACAGATTCCTGGAAAACACAATCATCTTCTTCCAGCTTAGCAAAAGCCAAAAGAGACTGTACAAGTGAAGAAGTGCTCCAGAAAACTGCAGAACACTTCCACAAACCAAACACACCTTTCCACAAAGGAATACAGACAAAAAAAGCCCTGCCACCTGCAGCACTGCCACGTGTGCCCTTGGCCACGACGCTGCAGAAGCCCAGAGATCGACCTTCCCTGAGCCGAGCAGCCAGAAGCTCAGCCAGAGTCCCCAGACCTTCAGGGCCTCAAAGTGACAGGTCAAAGGCCAATTTCTAGCTGGAGGCCACTGCCTGCAGGAAATGGCTACGTCCCACAGGATTGCAGCACTCGGCATCCTCAGCAAGCAACATGCAAGTGCTGGCTGGTCAGAAACTTGCAGCTCTGCCTTGCACTAAAGACAGCACCACCCACAACTGGCACTTACTGTCTTGGATCGATCGGCCACAGCTGCAGGCTTGTGGTCATCTTGCTCCTTTTGCTCCTTTTTGGCTCCTTCTCCAGGAGCAGAGGGAGCCAGGGCAGAGACCGCTGTTCCTTCTGCCATCTGCGGCAAGAGAGAAGCATGAGGGACAGGCCGTTACCTCTCATTTATGACCTCGTTTCTCCTCAGATCCACAACCACCTTTTCAAAGGAGAAATCCTCAACTTTGTTAGCAATGGGATTCTAAGTCACTCCAACCAGATGAAAATGGGCCAACTCAACAGAACTCTATTTGATGCACTCTATGAATTTGATAGTCCTCCCCGGCTGCCATCAGCAAGCAATGGTGCCCCTGCACAACAATGGAGCTTTGAGCTCTTTTATTTATTGCCCTGAAATGGAAAAAGAGGAAATAGCCAGCAAGGCCATTGCTATTGCTGCGGCAGATATGGAAAATTCAAACTGGATCAGAATGCCATCCTGTGCGTGAAAAGGGCAGGAACGTTTGTGCAGAAGCATCTGTGCTTGTTGTAAAAGAGAGAAAATGGGCAGGGCTTCACCTCCTAGCAAGCCAACAAGCCACAAGACAAAAGTGTTCCCTCCTCAGGTGGCTAAAGCACTTGGAGGCAGTGAGGGCATGTTTGGCAGGGAAACAGCCCTGGTGGTGAGCACTGTCACATATGGATCTATGGAAGTGTGCCTGAAGGTCCCTCAGGAGGCTCCCGTTGTCCAGGCTGAAACCCCTCCCTAGCTCTCGTGTCCTTCTCTGCACACGCTCCAGCCCCTCAAGGACTTTCAGCTTCAGAGGGGCCAACAAGTGGACACACACTCCCAGCTCTGGCCGCAGCGCTGCCCAGCCCAGGGGGACGGCCACTGCCCTGCTCCTGCTGCCCCACTGCTGCTGACACAGGCCAGGATGGCCTTGGCCTTCTTGGCTATGTGGCCAAGCGCTGGCCCACATTCAGCTGCTCTTGACTGGCACCACTGGGTCCTTTTAACCTACTCAGGTCCCTCACCACAAAATTGCCCCTTTCACTTCAAATACAGCATCCCCGGTTCCAAGATGTCCTGCCTCTTCTCAGCCAAACAAGACAGCAGTCAAGGACTTGCAGCTTCACCCCCACCCTAGGCCCTAATGCCATTTCCAAAGCTGCAGGCTTCATCGCAAAAGGCGTCCACAGAAACTTGCTGCTTCTTCTTTCTGCCACACAAGAAGTCTTCCCAACGAGGCGATTGGTTTCTTTGGCCACACTCAACAAGAATGGCACCCACAGATTCCTAGACAACTCAATCATCTCCTTGCAGCTTAGCAAAAGCCAAAAGAGACTGTACAAGTGAAGAAGTGCTCCAGAAAACTGCAGAACACTTCCACAAACCAAACACACCTTTCCACAAAGGGAAAACAGACAAAAAAAGCCCTGCCACCTGCAGCACTGCCACGTGTGCCCTTGGCCACGACGCTGCAGAAGCCCAGAGATCGACCTTCCCTGAGCCGAGCAGCCAGAAGCTCAGCCAGAGTCCCCAGACCTTCAGTGCTTCAAAGTGACAGGTCAAAGGCCAATTTCTAGCTGGAGGCCACTGCCTGCAGGAAATGGCTACGTCCCACAGGATTGCAGCACTCGGCATCCTCAGCAAGCAACATGCAAGTGCTGGCTGGTCAGAAACTTGCAGCTCTGCCTTGCACTAAAGACAGCAGCACCCACAACTGGCACTTACTGTCTTGGATCGATCGGCCACAGCTGCAGGCTTGTGGTCATCTTGCTCCTTTTGCTCCTTTTTGGCTCCTTCTCCAGGAGCAGAGGGAGCCGGGGCAGAGACCGCTGTTCCTTCTGCCATCTGCGGCAAGAGAGAAGCATGAGGGACAGGCCGTTACCTCTCATTTATGACCTCGTTTCTCCTCAGATCCACAACCACCTTTTCAAAGGAGAAATCCTCAACTTTGTTAGCAATGGGATTCTAAGTCACTCCAACCAGATGAAAATGGGCCAACTCAACAGAACTCTATTTGATGCACTCTATGAATTTGATAGTCCTCCCCTGCTGCCATCAGCAAGCAATGGTGCCCCTGCACAACAATGGAGCTCTGAGCTCTTTTATTTATTGCCCTGAAATGGAAAAAGAGGAAATAGCCAGCAAGGCCATTGCTATTGCTGCGGCAGATATGGAAAAGTCAAACTGGATCAGAATGCCATCCAGTGCGTGAAAAGGGCAGGAACGTTTGTGCAGAAGCATCTGTGCTTGTTGTAAAAGAGAGAAAATGGGCAGGGCTTCACCTCCTAGCAAGCCAACAAGCCACAAGACAAAAGTGTTCCCTCCTCAGGTGGCTAAAGCACTTGGAGGCAGTGAGGGCATGTTTGGCAGGGAAACAGCCCTGGTGGTGAGCACTGTCACATATGGATCTATGGAAGTGTGCCTGAAGGTCCCTCAGGAGGCTCCCGTTGTCCAGGCTGAAACCCCTCCCTAGCTCTCGTGTCCTTCTCTGCACACGCTCCAGCCCCTCAAGGACTTTCAGCTTCAGAGGGGCCAACAAGTGGACACACACTCCCAGCTCTGGCCGCAGCGCTGCCCAGCCCAGGGGGACGGCCACTGCCCTGCTCCTGCTGCACCACTGCTGCTGACACAGGCCAGGATGGCCTTGGCCTTCTTGGCTATGTGGCCAAGCGCTGGCCCACATTCAGCTGCTCTTGACTGGCACCACTGGGTCCTTTTAGCCTACTCAGGTCCCTCACCACAAAATTGCCCCTTTGACTTCAAATACAGCATCCCCGGTTCCAAGATGTCCTGCCTCTTCTCAGCCAAACAAGACAGCAGTCAAGGACTTGCAGCCTCACCCCCACCCTAGGCCCTAATGCCATTTCCAAAGCTGCAGGCTTCATCGCAAAAGGCGTCCACAGAAACTTGCTGCTTCTTCTTTCTGCCACACAAGAAGTCTTCCCAACGAGGCGATTGGTTTCTTTGGCCACACTCAACAAGAATGGCACCCACAGATTCCTAGACAACTCAATCATCTCCTTGCAGCTTAGCAAAAGCCAAAAGAGACTGTACAAGTGAAGAAGTGCTCCAGAAAACTGCAGAACACTTCCACAAACCAAACACACCTTTCCACAAAGGGAAAACAGACAAAAAAAGCCCTGCCACCTGCAGCACTGCCACGTGTGCCCTTGGCCACGACGCTGCAGAAGCCCAGAGATCGACCTTCCCTGAGCCGAGCAGCCAGAAGCTCAGCCAGAGTCCCCAGACCTTCAGTGCTTCAAAGTGACAGGTCAAAGGCCAATTTCTAGCTGGAGGCCACTGCCTGCAGGAAATGGCTACGTCCCACAGGATTGCAGCACTCGGCATCCTCAGCAAGCAACATGCAAGTGCTGGCTGGTCAGAAACTTGCAGCTCTGCCTTGCACTAAAGACAGCAGCACCCACAACTGGCACTTACTGTCTTGGATCGATCGGCCACAGCTGCAGGCTTGTGGTCATCTTGCTCCTTTTGCTCCTTTTTGGCTCCTTCTCCAGGAGCAGAGGGAGCCGGGGCAGAGACCGCTGTTCCTTCTGCCATCTGCGGCAAGAGAGAAGCATGAGGGACAGGCCGTTACCTCTCATTTATGACCTCGTTTCTCCTCAGATCCACAACCACCTTTTCAAAGGAGAAATCCTCAACTTTGTTAGCAATGGGATTCTAAGTCACTCCAACCAGATGAAAATGGGCCAACTCAACAGAACTCTATTTGATGCACTCTATGAATTTGATAGTCCTCCCCTGCTGCCATCAGCAAGCAATGGTGCCCCTGCACAACAATGGAGCTCTGAGCTCTTTTATTTATTGCCCTGAAATGGAAAAAGAGGAAATAGCCAGCAAGGCCATTGCTATTGCTGCGGCAGATATGGAAAAGTCAAACTGGATCAGAATGCCATCCAGTGCGTGAAAAGGGCAGGAACGTTTGTGCAGAAGCATCTGTGCTTGTTGTAAAAGAGAGAAAATGGGCAGGGCTTCACCTCCTAGCAAGCCAACAAGCCACAAGACAAAAGTGTTCCCTCCTCAGGTGGCTAAAGCACTTGGAGGCAGTGAGGGCATGTTTGGCAGGGAAACAGCCCTGGTGGTGAGCACTGTCACATATGGATCTATGGAAGTGTGCCTGAAGGTCCCTCAGGAGGCTCCCGTTGTCCAGGCTGAAACCCCTCCCTAGCTCTCGTGTCCTTCTCTGCACACGCTCCAGCCCCTCAAGGACTTTCAGCTTCAGAGGGGCCAACAAGTGGACACACACTCCCAGCTCTGGCCGCAGCGCTGCCCAGCCCAGGGGGATGGCCACTGCCCTGCTCCTGCTGCCCCACTGCTTCTGACACAGGCCAGGATGCCCTTGGCCTTCTTGGCTATGTGGCCAAGCGCTAGCCCACATTCAGCTGCTCTTGACTGGCACCACTGGGTCCTTTTAGCCTACTCAGGTCCCTCACCACAAAATTGCCCCTTTGACTTCAAATACAGCATCCCCGGTTCCAAGATGTCCTGCCTCTTCTCAGCCAAACAAGACAGCAGTCAAGGACTTGCAGCTTCACCCCCACCCTAGGCCCTAATGCCATTTCCAAAGCTGCAGGCTTCATCGCAAAAGGCGTCCACAGAAACTTGCTGCTTCTTCTTTCTGCCACACAAGAAGTCTTCCCAACGAGGCGATTGGTTTCTTTGGCCACACTCAACAAGAATGGCACCCACAGATTCCTAGACAACTCAATCATCTCCTTGCAGCTTAGCAAAAGCCAAAAGAGACTGTACAAGTGAAGAAGTGCTCCAGAAAACTGCAGAACACTTCCACAAACCAAACACACCTTTCCACAAAGGGAAAACAGACAAAAAAGCCCTGCCACCTGCAGCACTGCCACGTGTGCCCTTGGCCACGACGCTGCAGAAGCCCAGAGATCGACCTTCCCTGAGCCGAGCAGCCAGAAGCTCAGCCAGAGTCCCCAGACCTTCAGGGCCTCAAAGTGACAGGTCAAAGGCCAATTTCTAGCTGGAGGCCACTGCCTGCAGGAAATGGCTACGTCCCACAGGATTGCAGCACTCTGCATCCTCAGCAAGCAACATGCAAGTGCTGGCTGGTCAGAAACTTGCAGCTCTGCCTTGCACTAAAGACAGCACCACCCACAACTGGCACTTACTGTCTTGGATCGATCGGCCACAGCTGCAGGCTTGTGGTCATCTTGCTCCTTTTGCTCCTTTTTGGCTCCTTCTCCAGGAGCAGAGGGAGCCGGGGCAGAGACCGCTGTTCCTTCTGCCATCTGCGGCAAGAGAGAAGCATGAGGGACAGGCCGTTACCTCTCATTTATGACCTCGTTTCTCCTCAGATCCACAACCACCTTTTCAAAGGAGAAATCCTCAACTTTGTTAGCAATGGGATTCTAAGTCACTCCAACCAGATGAAAATGGGCCAACTCAACAGAACTCTATTTGATGCACTCTATGAATTTGATAGTCCTCCCCGGCTGCCATCAGCAAGCAATGGTGCCCCTGCACAACAATGGAGCTTTGAGCTCTTTTATTTATTGCCCTGAAATGGAAAAGGAGGAAATAGCCAGCAAGGCCATTGCTATTGCTGGGGCAGATATGGAAAAGTCAAACTGGATCAGAATGCCATCCAGTGCGTGAAAAGGGCAGGAACGTTTGTGCAGAAGCATCTGTGCTTGTTGTAAAAGAGAGAAAATGGGCAGGGCTTCACCTCCTAGCAAGCCAACAAGCCACAAGACAAAAGTGTTCCCTCCTCAGGTGGCTAAAGCACTTGGAGGCAGTGAGGGCATGTTTGGCAGGGAAACAGCCCTGGTGGTGAGCACTGTCACATATGGATCTATGGAAGTGTGCCTGAAGGTCCCTCAGGAGGCTCCCGTTGTCCAGGCTGAAACCCCTCCCTAGCTCTCGTGTCCTTCTCTGCACACGCTCCAGCCCCTCAAGGACTTTCAGCTTCAGAGGGGCCAACAAGTGGACACACACTCCCAGCTCTGGCCGCAGCGCTGCCCAGCCCAGGGGGACGGCCACTGCCCTGCTCCTGCTGCACCACTGCTGCTGACACAAGCCAGGATGCCCTTGGCCTTCTTGGCTATGTGGCCAAGTGCTAGCCCACATTCAGCTGCTCTTGACTGGCACCACTGGGTCCTTTTAGCCTACTCAGGTCCCTCACCACAAAATTGCCCCTTTGACTTCAAATACAGCATCCCCGGTTCCAAGATGTCCTGCCTCTTCTCAGCCAAACAAGACAGCAGTCAAGGACTTGCAGCCTCACCCCCACCCTAGGCCCTAATGCCATTTCCAAAGCTGCAGGCTTCATCGCAAAAGGCGTCCACAGAAACTTGCTGCTTCTTCTTTCTGCCACACAAGAAGTCTTCCCAACGAGGCACTTGGTTTCTTTGGCCACACTCAACAAGAATGGCACCCACAGATTCCTAGACAACTCAATCATCTCCTTGCAGCTTAGCAAAAGCCAAAAGAGACTGTACAAGTGAAGAAGTGCTCCAGAAAACTGCAGAACACTTCCACAAACCAAACACACCTTTCCACAAAGGGAAAACAGACAAAAAAAGCCCTGCCACCTGCAGCACTGCCACGTGTGCCCTTGGCCACGACGCTGCAGAAGCCCAGAGATCGACCTTCCCTGAGCCGAGCAGCCAGAAGCTCAGCCAGAGTCCCCAGATCTTCAGTGCCTCAAAGTGACAGGTCAAAGGCCAATTTCTAGCTGGAGGCCACTGCCTGCAGGAAATGGCTACGTCCCACAGGATTGCAGCACTCGGCATCCTCAGCAAGCAACATGCAAGTGCTGGCTGGTCAGAAACTTGCAGCTCTGCCTTGCACTAAAGACAGCACCACCCACAACTGGCACTTACTGTCTTGGATCGATCGGCCACAGCTGCAGGCTTGTGGTCATCTTGCTCCTTTTGCTCCTTTTTGGCTCCTTCTCCAGGAGCAGAGGGAGCCGGGGCAGAGACCGCTGTTCCTTCTGCCATCTGTGGCAAGAGAGAAGCATGAGGGACAGGCCGTTACCTCTCATTTATGACCTCGTTTCTCCTCAGATCCACAACCACCTTTTCAAAGGAGAAATCCTCAACTTTGTTAGCAATGGGATTCTAAGTCACTCCAACCAGATGAAAATGGGCCAACTCAACAGAACTCTATTTGATGCACTCTATGAATTTGATAGTCCTCCCCGGCTGCCATCAGCAAGCAATGGTGCCCCTGCACAACAATGGAGCTTTGAGCTCTTTTATTTATTGCCCTGAAATGGAAAAGGAGGAAATAGCCAGCAAGGCCATTGCTATTGCTGCGGCAGATATGGAAAAGTCAAACTGGATCAGAATGCCATCCAGTGCGTGAAAAGGGCAGGAACGTTTGTGCAGAAGCATCTGTGCTTGTTGTAAAAGAGAGAAAATGGGCAGGGCTTCACCTCCTAGCAAGCCAACAAGCCACAAGACAAAAGTGTTCCCTCCTCAGGTGGCTAAAGCACTTGGAGGCAGTGAGGGCATGTTTGGCAGGGAAACAGCCCTGGTGGTGAGCACTGTCATATATGGATCTATGGAAGTGTGCCTGAAGGTCCCTCAGGAGGCTCCCGTTGTCCAGGCTGAAACCCCTCCCTAGCTCTCGTGTCCTTCTCTGCACACGCTCCAGCCCCTCAAGGACTTTCAGCTTCAGAGGGGCCAACAAGTGGACACACACTCCCAGCTCTGGCCGCAGCGCTGCCCAGCCCAGGGGGACGGCCACTGCCCTGCTCCTGCTGCCCCACTGCTGCTGACACAGGCCAGGATGCCCTTGGCCTTCTTGGCTATGTGGCCAAGCGCTGGCCCACATTCAGCTGCTCTTGACTGGCACCACTGG
Organism: Lonchura striata; assembly: GCF_050655825.1. Lineage (NCBI taxonomy): Eukaryota > Metazoa > Chordata > Aves > Passeriformes > Estrildidae > Lonchura > Lonchura striata. The sequence goes on from NC_140740.1 coordinate 14,095,962, forward strand.
GTCCTTTTAACCTACTCAGGTCCCTCACCACAAAATTGCCCCTTTGACTTCAAATACAGCATCCCCGGTTCCAAGATGTCCTGCCTCTTCTCAGCCAAACAAGACAGCAGTCAAGGACTTGCAGCCTCACCCCCACCCTAGGCCCTAATGCCATTTCCAAAGCTGCAGGCTTCATCGCAAAAGGCGTCCACAGAAACTTGCTGCTTCTTCTTTCTGCCACACAAGAAGTCTTCCCAACGAGGCGATTGGTTTCTTTGGCCACACTCAACAAGAATGGCACCCACAGATTCCTAGACAACTCAATCATCTCCTTGCAGCTTAGCAAAAGCCAAAAGAGACTGTACAAGTGAAGAAGTGCTCCAGAAAACTGCAGAACACTTCCACAAACCAAACACACCTTTCCACAAAGGGAAAACAGACAAAAAAAGCCCTGCCACCTGCAGCACTGCCACGTGTGCCCTTGGCCACGACGCTGCAGAAGCCCAGAGATCGACCTTCCCTGAGCCGAGCAGCCAGAAGCTCAGCCAGAGTCCCCAGACCTTCAGGGCCTCAAAGTGACAGGTCAAAGGCCAATTTCTAGCTGGAGGCCACTGCCTGCAGGAAATGGCTACGTCCCACAGGATTGCAGCACTCGGCATCCTCAGCAAGCAACATGCAAGTGCTGGCTGGTCAGAAACTTGCAGCTCTGCCTTGCACTAAAGACAGCAGCACCCACAACTGGCACTTACTGTCTTGGATCGATCGGCCACAGCTGCAGGCTTGTGGTCATCTTGCTCCTTTTGCTCCTTTTTGGCTCCTTCTCCAGGAGCAGAGGGAGCCGGGGCAGAGACCGCTGTTCCTTCTGCCATCTGCGGCAAGAGAGAAGCATGAGGGACAGGCCGTTACCTCTCATTTATGACCTCGTTTCTCCTCAGATCCACAACCACCTTTTCAAAGGAGAAATCCTCAACTTTGTTAGCAATGGGATTCTAAGTCACTCCAACCAGATGAAAATGGGCCAACTCAACAGAACTCTATTTGATGCACTCTATGAATTTGATAGTCCTCCCCGGCTGCCATCAGCAAGCAATGGTGCCCCTGCACAACAATGGAGCTTTGAGCTCTTTTATTTATTGCCCTGAAATGGAAAAGGAGGAAATAGCCAGCAAGGCCATTGCTATTGCTGCGGCAGATATGGAAAAGTCAAACTGGATCAGAATGCCATCCAGTGCGTGAAAAGGGCAGGAACGTTTGTGCAGAAGCATCTGTGCTTGTTGTAAAAGAGAGAAAATGGGCAGGGCTTCACCTCCTAGCAAGCCAACAAGCCACAAGACAAAAGTGTTCCCTCCTCAGGTGGCTAAAGCACTTGGAGGCAGTGAGGGCATGTTTGGCAGGGAAACAGCCCTGGTGGTGAGCACTGTCACATATGGATCTATGGAAGTGTGCCTGAAGGTCCCTCAGGAGGCTCCCGTTGTCCAGGCTGAAACCCCTCCCTAGCTCTCGTGTCCTTCTCTGCACACGCTCCAGCCCCTCAAGGACTTTCAGCTTCAGAGGGGCCAACAAGTGGACACACACTCCCAGCTCTGGCCGCACCGCTGCCCAGCCCAGGGGGACGGCCACTGCCCTGCTCCTGCTGCACAACTGCTGCTGACACAGGCCGGGATGCCCTTGGCCTTCTTGGCTATGTGGCCACACCCTGGCTCTTGTTCCACTGCTCTTGACCGGCACGCCTTCATCCTTTGGGCCCACGCAGCTCCCCCACCACAAAGTTGCCCCTTTGACTTCAAATACAGCATCCCCTGTTCCAAGATGTCCTGCCTTTTCTCAGCAACAAGACACCAGTCAAGGACTTGCAGCTTCACCCCCGCCTCCAGGCTCCAATGCCATTTCCAAAGCTGCACTGTAACCCTAAAAATGCATCTACAGAACCTTGCTCCTTGAGCTTTTTGCCTCACAACAGGGCTTCACATCTACACACTTTGTTTCTGTGGCCGCAGGTCTTGTTCCCCACAGATTCATGGACAACACACTCGTCTCCTTCCATCTTATTAAAAGTCACAAACAGCTGGGCCACACATTTTGTAGAACTGAATAAATTCTCAAGAAAGCTGAAGAGCAATTTCACCAGCCAAACACGTTTCCACAAAGAGAAAGCAAACAAAGCAAACAAATGAAGCTCCAGCACCACCTCATGTGCACTTGGCAACAGCACTTCAAAAACCAAGAGACAGAGCTTCACTGAGCCGAGCAGACAGATGGTCACCCTGAGGCAAACAGGCTTTGGTGCCTCAACATGACAGGTCCAAGGCCAATTTCTGGCTGGTGGTCACTGCCTGCAGGAAATCGCCAGGTCCTGGCAGGACTCCAGCACTCAGCATCCTCAGCCAAGCAGCAGCAAGAGCTGGCTGGTCAGAAACTTGCAGCTCTGCCTTGCACTAAAGACAGCACCACCCACAACTGGCACTTACTGGCTCAGAAAATTCAGGCTCTGCTGTGACCACTGATGGAGCCTTGCAGTCATACTCCTCAATTTGCTCCTCTTTGGCTTCTTCTCCAGGAGGAGAGGGAGCTGGGGCAGACACTGCTCTTTCCTCTGTCATCTGTGACAAGAAAGAATTATTAGGGACGGGCCGTTACCTATAATTTACAACCTTCTATATTCTCACATCTACCACCATTTCTTCCAAGGAAAATTGGGAAACTTTAATTGCAATGGGATTCCAATGCGCTCTTATGGCATTAAAATTGGCTAATCCACCTGTAATGCAAATTCCTCTGAAATAAATATTCCACCCTCCCTACTATCATGGAGCAATGATCTCTTTGTAACTGACTTTTTAATTCTTGAAAGCTCTGAAAACAAAAGGAAATCTTGCTGCTCTGTGTTGCACGATAGACAGCACCACCCACAACTGGCACTTACAGAAGTGTCAGGCTCTGCTGTGACCACTGATAGAGCCTCGCGGTCATGCTGCTCAATTTGCTCCTCTTTGGCTTCTTCTCCAGGAGCAGAGGGAGCCGGGGCAGACACTGCTGTTGCCTCTCTCAGCTGTAGCAAGAGAGAACCATGAGGGATGAGTCATTACCTCTCATTTATAAGAATCTTTCTTCTCCCATATAACACTAAATCTTCCGAGGAATATTAAGAAACTTTGATTGCAATGGGATTCTATGGTGGTCTCATGGTATTAAAATTGGCAGATCCATCTGTAATGCAAATTGCTCTGACGTAAATATTCCACCCTGCCTACTACGAGGAAGCAATGATCTACTTGTTTTTCTGATCTTTTGAATCTTGAAAGCTCTGAAATGCAAAAGCGAAACTTGCAGCTCTGCCTTGCACTAAAGACAGCACCACCCACAACTGGCACTTACAGGCTCAGAAGATTCAGGCTCTGCTCTGACCACTGATGGAGACTCGCGGTCATTCTGCTCAATTTGCTCCTCTTCATCTTCTCCAGCAGCAGAGGGAGCTGGGGCAGACACCGATGCTGGTTTTGTGCTCTGGGACAAGAGAGAAGCGTGTGCGACAAGCTATTACCTATCACGTATAACCTCCTTCCTTCTCACATCTACGACCGTATCTTCCAAGGAGAAATCATAAAATTCCAGAGTAAAAGGATAGTAAAAGGATTCTAAGCCACACCGATCAAATTAAACCAGGCCAATTCAACAGAACTGCATATGGATATGAAGCTGATATTCCTCCCTGGCTGCCATCAGCAAGCAACATTGTCTCTGCAATGCAGAGTTTTAGCTTTTGAAAGCTCTGCAATGGAAAAGAAAGAAAGAGACAGCTACACCTTTGCTATTGCTGCTGCAGACATGGAAGCCTACAACTGGATCTGAATCTCATCCAGTGCTGGAAAAGGGCAGGAAACGTTGTGCAGAAGCATCTTTGCTTGTTGGAAAATGAGAAAATCAACAGGACTTTTCCTCTACTAAACCAGCAAAACAAAAATGCAACCAGCAACAAGCAGGGAGTGTCTCTGACACCAGTGTCTAAAGCACTGGGATGCAGTGAGGGCATGTTTGGCAGGGGAACAGCCCTGGTGGTGAGCACTGTCACCTATGGAACCATGGAAGTTTGCCTGATTGTCCCTCTAGAGGCTCCCGTTTTCCACCCTAAAGCTTCCTCAGCACCTCCTCCTTGGCCTTGTGCTCCACAGCATTCCCCAGCTCTTGTGTCCTTCTCTGCACACGCTCCAGCCCCTCCAGGGCTTTCTGCTTCAGATGGGCTTACAAGTGTTTATGTTAATAAAAAGATAAAAATCTTTCTAAAGTATAAGATGACTTTAGAATGTAGACATAATTTTGGGAAATGTTGGGAAATTTGAAATTAATAAGCACAATCAGGACCATAAAATCGGGATCTAAATCATTAAGGAAAATTAAAATTTATAAAGCTGAGACTGCGAGTTGCTATAGTAAGAATTTAGTAAGGAACCAAGCTGAGACTTCTTTCAGCAGAAAGCCCAGAACTGTGTCTAGAAACCAAGACAGATTTCTCTCAGAGCTCAGTTGCTACAACAATAATCTGCCTAGTTCAGAACATGATGTAGCAACATCTGATTAGAAAAAAATAGGGTTATATCTTTTGGAAAAAAAAGAGGTTTTAAGTTTTTAAACGAACAAATTTTATCCATGCCAGTCTCTTATGGGAGGGATAATAGTAGGCCTATGTATTAATCACTCTCACATTATAACTCTTGTTTTTTGACATGGAAAAAGAATTTTCTCGGAAGGCAGAGGTCAATTTGGATATTGACCAATTGAAGGTGGACACGCCTCTGAGAACACAGAGGGGTTAAAATCAGAATTCCCAGGAGAACTGGCTCTCTTTGGTTCTGGTCAGCGTGCAGTGCAGGACTCTCCCCTGCCCGGCCGTGGCTGGGTGGGGAGGGGGAGGCCCATGGCCTGACTGAGGTGGGCCCAGGGGTGGAGGGACTGGAACTGGGCTGGCCACTGCAGGTAGAAGGGTGGAGAAATCTGGGATGTCTCCATTTCCCCCCAGAGTCGAGAGAGAGAGAGAGAGAGAGTGAAGAGACAGCGGTGGTTTTATCAGCATCAACAGTACGCCGCAGGGAAGGAGAAGAGCGAGGGGGCCGCAAGGTGCCCAGCTGCCTGTGGGAGCCAGAGCCTGAGCATCGAGCCAGCCCTGGGAGTCAGGACTTTTAACCCTTCCTTGAGAAATGAAAGCTTGGTGAAATTTCACTCCTCCTCGGTTTGAAAGAGAGGAAGAGAGACAGCTTGGACCCTGGGATGTTAGAAGGAGGAATTCTAGGTGGGAGGAGGTGAGGAGTGTTTTTTTTGGCTGGACTTTTCCTTGTTGGCCATAGACTGAACCGATTTTTCTCTTTCAAGAGAGACTGTATTTTAGGAGGATGCCAGTGAGCCAAGAGACCTGCTTCAGCTGGGAAAAGACAGAAGTGGAGCAAACAGAGAAGAGTTAGGGGGTTTGTGGTGGTGTCCCCTGACCTCAAAGAAGAAGAAGAGAAGAAGATCTCTGTTCTTGGACCCTCAGCCCCAGGGGAAAATGGGGGGAACTGTCGTCCCAAAAAATGAAAAAACTGAGCTGTTGTTTTCCCCCTCTTGGAAAGCATCCTTGAAAGAAAAAATCCTAAAAGCAGTCGGTCCATCCAGGCATTGGTGGTGAGAGCACTGTGCATGGAAAGGAGCAGGGTCACCATGGCAAACTTTTTCTCCGGGCAGTGCCATGTGTGACATGGAAACACAGGATGTGGCAGTGTGTTTCTTGGGGGGGTCTGTGGCACAGAGGAGACTCCTGTTCTCCCTTGATGGACTGAGTATCGATTGTCTGCAGGGTGGAAACCTGATTGGGGTCCAGATTGTGTCTCACTGTGGTTTGTTGGAGTTGGTGGTGGGAGGAAGAATACTTTGCAAGGTTTTCATTTTGATCTTTGTGTGGTTTTTTTCTCTCTTTTTTTTCCCTTTTATAGTAGTAGCTTGATAAAGTTTTTTCCTTGTTAAAAAGCTTTGGCTTGCTTTGCTCTGTCCTCGATTGCATTACAGCATTCAATTGAGAGATTGAATTTTCATGGGGGCACTGGCATTGTGCCAGTGTCAAACCATGACAAGAACATCAAAGAGTGAAATCAAACTTTGAAAGAAAGCAGAATTAACTCTCTTTATTTTTAATTATGTGTTAAAAAGTATTTTTTTACTCTTATGAACTCATGCCAACTGATTATCGCATTGTGGCAAGACTGATTTTAACTAATTCACAATTTATGTTATTTATGAAAACTCCAGCAGAAAATACTTACTAAGGTTTTAAGGGAAAAATATGTTAGTAGTACATATGAAACATTTTCAGAAGCTAAATTGTCTAGCAAACTGCCATATGATAAACCAGACACAGAAACTTTTTTCCTAGGTCAGTGCTGAGAGATATTAAACAAGCTGCAAGAAAAACTTTCATTTCTGTCAAATCAACAGGTACTCCTCTTAAAGCATATTCGACCATGACACAAAGAACAAATGAATCATATCGTACATTTTTAATTAAGTTAACACAAGCTGTTGAATAACAACGCCCTGATAAAGCAGCTCATTCTTATATTCTCCAAAACCTAGCATTTGTAAATGCAAATGATGATTGCAAAAAAATTATTTCTACATTACCCAAACAGCCTCCAACTGTTACTCAAATGCTTTCAACTTACAGTAAAATTAGCATTCCAAGGTATCTTGCTACAGCACAAGCTAGTGCCTTTAGAGAGCAAATTACTAAATCTCATGATTCACTAAAAAACAAAGTTTAAAAAGCAATGGAAGAACAAATAAAACTTTTTGAAAAAACTCTTGCTGCTGTTCAATGAAATTCTACTAAAAAGTCGTGCTTCAGATGTGAGAAGACTAGTCATGTGATAAAGACTTACCTTGATCCAATAATAAAATCTGAAGAATACCTTCTCTTAGTCCTCAATATCAAAAAGGGAAACATTATGCAAAAAACTGTCATTCTAAATTTGATATAGATAGTAATCCCCTACCGTTAAACTCCAAGCAAAGCGCGACCCACCACGCAGTGAAACAAGCATTAGTAACCCAGAATCCAGGGAATTTTGCCCCCTTAGCCTTAACTAGGAGACCTCAAAGCCAAACACCTTTACCACCAGTACCACAAGATGTTCCTTCTTATTACCTCCAAGGACAAAACTGGACTTGGCCAACTCAAAATTAATACGGTTTTTAAAAAATTTCTGTTACGAATGTATACCTACAGGTGTGATTAAGAAATCACAACAAAGACAAGAATTTTAAATTCTTATAGGTTAAGACAACAATACAAGTCTTGGACTATAAATTTTTCCAGTTATCATTTCAGTAAACTACAATGAAGAGCTAATAGTTTTAGCTCTTCTCCTCAAAGCCCCAACAATAATTCAACCTAAGACGCCTCTTGCTTTTACAATTGCTTTACCTATAGACATACTCAAACAAAATGTATCTCAACAAGATGCTTTGTTAACCAATCAAACGGTGTACCAAGGTGTTCCAGATGTGATTTCTACTCCAATGCTAGGTGTCTTCTAAGTAGAACATACTTAGAAGTATGTTCTAAACCAACCAGAACTGACTTGTGCCCTAACTCATCGTGGTAGAACAATTGATGTTACAGGCATACCAGATACGGTGCAGATGTCTCTGTAATTTCTCTCCTGTTTTAGCCCAGTAGCTAACACTTAGTATCACCTATGAGAACACTCACAAGGATCAGAAGAACTACTGTTTGCTTACAAAGTGAATCCATAATTACTAGTACAAGTCCTGAAAGGAAGACAGCTGCTGCACGTCCCTCTCTATCAATAATTTCTAGAAACTGGCCTCTTGTCATTATCGCTATAAAAGACTGTTTCTTCAACATACCACCACTTCATCCTGAAGATGCCCCAAGATTTGCCTTCTCAGTTCCAGTCATCAATCAAAGAAAGCCAATGCAAAGATAGCACTAGAAATCTTTACCACAAGGGATGAAGACTTCTCTAACAATTTAACAATATTTTGTCACACAAGTACTGTGCCCAACTTGACAGAAGCATCCACAATCCACAATTCTACACTACATAGATGATCTCCTCATTGCAGCACTGACACAGACAAAGATGAAACAAACTCGTGACAGTGCTGTCACTGAAATCCAAAAGACTGAATTAGAATTTCTACATCTAAGATACAAGAAATCCCACTCTAAAAATATCTAAGATAGAAGATAGCAAAACAAACAATTTCACTACAAAAGATACACCTTCAAGTCAACATCAACACTTTGCAAGATTTACAGCAACTTTTAAGAGAAATGAACTAGATGAAACCTATTTTGAAAATTGCCAACGATGAACTTGCTCCACTTTTTGATCTACTGAGAGAAAACTGTGACATTAAATCTCCCAAGATTTTAACACCTGAAGCTCAACTCACCATAAAAAGTCACAAAAACTTTCCAAAGAAGACAAGCCCATCATTATGCTCCCAAGAAACCTTTCTTCCTGACTGCTTTGAGACAGAAGCTACAACTTTATAGCCTCATTTTTCCATGAGATCCATCTGAGAAAGATCCATTATTAATAGTAGAATAATAAGTTTTTCTTCCCTACAAGTCTCCAAAAACTATTTCTACAACCCTAGAGATAGTAGCACAAATTGTAATTAAGGCCAAAGCAAGAATATTAACCTTAATAGGTAAAGATTTTACAGTTCTCTAATTACCTTTAAATAAAGATTATTTAGATTAGGCATTACAAAATTCAGATGATTTACAAAATGCATTCTTAAATTTTGCAAGTGTTTGTGCTATTCATTATCCAAGTCACAAATTATTACAAACAAAATTGAGTTTCAAAAAATAGCCCTTGCTAAGTGAAGGGCCTTTAAGTAATACAACGCTCTTCGCTAATAAGTCAAGAAAAACACATAAATCAGTAATTGTATAGTTAAATCAAACTACAAAAAATTAGAAATCAAATATCCAAATAGTTGAAAGTTCTCCTCAAGTAGTTAAAATAGCTGCTGTTGTTAAAGCTCTTCAGCTATTTTCAAAGCCTTTCAGTTTAATTACAGATTCTACCTCTGTTACTAATGTAGGTAAAAATATCGTTTTAAAAAATATTAGTAATAATAATTTATATTGCTAGCTCTCATGTCTTCATAAAAATTTACAACACAGAACTAACCTATATTTTATTTCTCATATTACAACTCATTCATCTTTACCAAGATGTTTAGCAAAAAGAAATACAAGAACAAAAAAACTGGCCATAGTTATCTCAAACACATTAGCAAACATTTTTCAGCATGCAAAATTGAGTCATACCTTTTTCCTCAATATACACAAGTACTTGTACAGACGTTTTGTATCTCTAAATCCCAAGCTAAAGCTATTATTAACAGTTACCCTGATTGTCACCTTGTGCAAACCCCTGTTTCTACAGGAACTGTTAATCCACAAAGTTTATAAAGAGTACAATTATAACAAACATCACTAAATACCCTTCTTTGGGGAGATTTAAAAATATTCATGTTTCAGTAGATTCACTATCAAGTACAGTTTTTACCTCTATCCACACAAGAGAACAAGTAATCGTACCTATCAACATTTTTTACAAACATTTACTTCATTAAGTGTACTCCAGGAAATGAAAACAAACAATAGCCCCACATATCTATCTCAAAAAGTAACAACATTCCTAATAAATTAAAATGTTCATCACACCTGTAGTATTCCCCACTCCCCCACAAATCAAACAACTGTTAAAAAGACATATCACATATTAAAACACATTTAGATCAACAGAAGAGGGGAGCAGAAGTAATACTACAGATAAAATTGAGTCAAGCTTTATATGTTTATAATTTTTTAAACAGTTCTTTTGCAGAACCAGATCCACCAATTCTTAAGCATTTTACAAATAACACACAAACAAAACTAAAAAAAAATTCTCTTGTTTTAATTAAAAGACCTGAAACCAGACAAATTAAAAGTCCTCGCCAATTAATAACTTAAAGCAAAGAGTATACTTGTATTTCTCCAAGTACTAGAAAAGCAAAGTGAATTCCAATAAAGAGCATCAAACCATACAACACACCAAAACACACTAACAAACCCAAAAGTAAAAAAGCAATCACACAAACGTAAGCTAAACAGAGACTACAAGTCACGCCCAGTGTTCCTATGTCACCTGTAGAATCTGCAAACTTCAATCTAATGATAATGATACATGTGTAGAGCTTGTTTTGTAGAGCTCTTTTAACAAAAACATGAAAAGAAAGATTTCTTATCATTAGATTCTAAAAAATTAATATTCTAAACTCTCCAAAAAATGCAGTTTAAAAGTTAAAATATTATCGAAAATTCTTTTAACAAAGAGTAACTCAACAAAAAAGATATGAAAGAAAATCAGTTCACTTTGTATTTTCTAACTTTGCTTACTTTTTATCATGCAAATTTTCCTATACAACACCAAAACCAAATGTCTAAGTCACATTAACCAAAGCTACAAGATCAGATACCATATGTATGTCTCACTCAAATCCAAAAAAGCCTTTTTCAACCTGTTTAGTTAGTGTACCACTAAAAATTAGCCAATACCTATATAACATGATCTTTTAACAAAAAAGTGATTTAACAACAAGCTAAGTGAAATTACTAATAGAAACAATCGCACATGGGATTAAAGCCTCTAGACCAAACAACTCCTCAAAACAAGTTCAGAACCCCAAGAATTAAAGATCCATAGTTCCTTAGCAATAAATTTCCGTGTCACATTTTCAAGAAACAATTAGAAAAAAAATAATTCTCCAAAATACAGTGCTATTCACTCTTACTATGAATACAAAAATTTAAGGCTTTAGTGCAATTACTCATACACTGTAGATAAAAATCTAAAGTTAACAAATATCCACGGAAATTACCAAAATGTTATTAGTTCATTTGTAGAAATAAAACATAGCAAAACATTCTATCATACCCTAAAGACAAACCATGTAACATTAGCACACTCACTGTAATAACACCTAGTACTAAAACAGTTTCAAAAAAGACAAGAAAAGACAAAAGATCTATTCATATATACCCAAAAAATTACAGCAGTAATTTCAGTCTTTCAAAAAAAAACACAAAATATTTCAACAAGCTTCTTCTTACCTACAATTGCTTCAGAAAAAACATTAAGACAAATAGACAAGATTAAATATTAACTAAACAAACAAATACCACATCCAGTGCGCTCAGTAACACGCAGACTGACATCAGCAGTGTCCAACAAATTCCAAAATCAAACAACAGTTAATTTTCTTTTCTAACACATAAACAGAGTTGAAAAGAATTCAAAAGAATGTGCTACATAAATTTGTCTAATCATTCTAAATCCATTCACAAAAATATACAAAAACTTAAAAACTCTACAATCTACAATTAAAAATAAAGAAACATAGTTAAACAATTTATTCAGGAAGTAGAGCTTAACTCCTTAATCAAAAGAACTTTACAAGTTCAGTAAAATCTTGTTATTAGAATATTAATATTAATACCACATACACTTCATTATTCACAACAAATTACAAACTCATCAAAAAAGTTTTTATTTTCCAAAAGAAAAAAATTTTAAAAAATTATAGACAATTCACAAAACCTCAGCAAAAACAATTAAAGTCACTCACAAATTTAACCTTTACATTGAGGCCTTAAAAAAGTCAAAATTTATCAGAACCTAATACAGATACTAAACCTAACTTTACCCAACATTAAGAATGGTTTAACTTAGAATTATAGAGCTTAAAACAAACAAAAACAAAAGTACCTTCATGTAAAAAGTTTATAACTTTTTTCCTACATGAATAAATATATGCAGTAGTAAAGCTATGGAACACAAAGTAATAAATAAGTGACAAGTCAAAAATAGTTTATTTAAAAAGAGAGGGGGAATTGTAGGAATATATAAAAGGTAAAAAACTTTAGAAAGTGCAAAAAGGCCCCAGAAAGTAGACATAAAGCTGAAAAAGGCTGGGAAATTTCAAAACCTTCTCATGGGAAGCTAGGAAAATAAGAACCAAGTGAATTCATTTCTATTTATCATAAGGAGCAAGAAAGAACAAGAACTTAGTGATAGTTTGAGATGTCAAAAGTCCTAGATATATGCTTTGCAAAAATAGAAAAAGTTTCAGTCTTATATAATGAATTACTCTATATCGTTTGAGGTTCATAGAAGTCCTTCTGGTAATGTTAAACCCACATGGGTCCTTTTCTTATTGGTTAGGGTATAATGACTCTGCACCTTTTCTTTTATGTTATAGGTTCAAAGAATATGTAGAAAAAGGCTTTGCATCAACTGCCATCTTGCCTTTGATCTAGATTTGCATGGATGTTCATTTCTCTGTGTCTCTGGCTTTTTGCTTGGAGGATACAGACATAATAAATGCTAAGTCTGCAACCAGTCCGGGTCCCATCCTGTTTTGTGAGACGCAGACCGACCGGGCAGAAAGTGGACACACACTCCCAGCTCTGGCCGCAGCGCTGCCCAGCCCAGGGGGACGGTCACTGCCCTGCTCCTGCTGCCCCACTGCTGCTGACACAGGCCAGGATGCCCTTGGCCTTCTTGGCTACCTGGCCAGGCACTGGCCACCTTCAGCTGCTCTTGACCAGCACCCTGGGCTCCTTTGGCCCACGCAGCTGCCCAGCCACAAAATTGCCCGTTTGACTGCAAATACCGCATTAAATTGTCCTTCTAATTCTACAACCACATCTTCTAAGGAAGTATCATGAAGTTTTAGAGGGATAGGAATCTAAGTTGCTGTGACTTCATTAAAATGGGCTTATTCAACTCTCTGCAAAACTGAGTTTGTAGGTCTTCGAGGCTCTGAGTTGGAAATTAGGAAATATCCAGCTATGCCTTTGTATTTGTTGTGGAATGCCTGAAAATGGATTTTCTTTCAGCCTGCATGCCTGGCCCTCTACAGCCTACTGGTTCTGGCTAAGCACACAGCTTACTCTGCAATTGCCAAACAGCACAAACATGAAATGTTCCTTTCTTACTCACCTTAGGACCAGCACCGCTGAATACATGCTTCAGGTGACCTGTAGTAGGCAAGGGAAAATGAACCAGATGCTGTGAGAAAATTGTCTGGGCTGGTGAAACCCACAGAACAAGCACCACAAACAGAGAGTTTTCCCTTTCACAACATCCCTTCAGCAGACACATTTCATTCATACAACCAGCAAGAGATCCAGATAATATTCTTGGGCATGCCTACCCTTTGGCCTGTTTAGCCATTAAATGAACACAAACATGATGAAGAAAATGCAAATTGTTCTCTAACACTCAATGCTCCTGTTCTACCAAACACATAACACCTCTTTTAAAAATCCTCTCCTTCTGGTACCTAGGGTTTTTTTTAATCAGATGCATGCACAACTTCTCATTAACTTGCTGGAAACAGTTGCCCAGAAAAGCTTTTCCAAAATTCCACTATGATGGGGCAGGCTCTATTGTGACACAACACAGCAGCAGCTCCAAGTTCCAGGAGCAGACACTCACTGCTTTGGAGTTTGCTCTTCCTTGCAAAGGGAATCACTATTTAACACTCAGTCAAGGCTCAAGTTAGACAGTCAAATCCTTTCATGACAAAATGTAGAAAGAAAGAAGCTTTCCCTGAATTCTGGGAAATACTGCACAGTTGTTAGAAGGCCTTCCAAGAAGGTCTCCAGTTTACATTTTCAAAGCTGTCTTGCATGTCCCAGCAAACTGAGGAAAAGACAGACTCTGCTGCCTCAGACTCTCCCGTGGAGGGAAAAGAACCCCTGCAGGTTCCCTTGCAAATGCTGCCCCTGTGGCTGCAGAAATCCCCTTGTACCTGAATGCCTTGACAGGAGCTTTACCAAAGCAGTGGCACCCTAGTGTTCTTTCTGTTTTAAAATAACTCAGGCACTAACAAAGAGCAGGAAGACATACAGAAGCCAGGTTCGGGTACACCCAGGGAAAACCTCTACTTACGTGCCAGGTTAGTGAGGTAATAGCCAGAATAAACAACGCCATAAGCTGTGAAAGCTGCAGCAGCAAGTTGCTCAATCATTGTAGCACTGCTGTGCAGATTTGTCCAACACTAGAAAAAACAAGGCTCTTGTCAGTGGGCAGCTCTCACTGACAAGCACCTCAACCAGGAGGATGCTCTTGCACTGAGCAAGCCCTAGGGTTGCTCTGACACTGAGGCCTTCCGTGCACCAAGACAACCTTCTGCTGTCACCATGACCACATGGCAACCATGCCCTGACATCACAGTGCAAGCACTCTATATTGGCCTGTGAATTTATGCAGAGCAATAACCACCCTTCCGTACAGCAAACGCAAAATAACCGGGGAAGTTCTTCTCTGTCACAAAGCAGCACAAATTCACTTTGTGGCCAAACCCTGTTGTTCAAGGGATCCAAGAGTAACTCCAGAAGTGCACAAAACAACTACAACCTGTACCCCAACTGAGCACTCGGGACCCAAGCAAAGGAAACCGGACCAAGAAAATGGCCCAAAGCATTGCACTTCTGAGAAACAACGCTTACTTTTAAAAAATTTAAATGTTTATTAAATCTTAACAAAGGACTGAATAAGGAAAATTTGCAGCACTGGGAGTCTCTGACCATTACAAGCAGCACATCTATAGAATGGATGCTCTGCCTTTTATACCCTTAACCCCTCCAAAGTTTTGTCAAAGTTTTGCCATCCACTGGTGGAGATTCCTTTCTTACATTCTTATTGGAGGTCAGATGTTGCTACACCACCCACACCTCCTGGTCACAAGCCAGCCCTCCCCAAAACCCCTGACTACCAAAGCCATTGCAAGGGGCAGGGGAAATAGGACTCTGGGAGGATGTATTACAATAACATCACTATACATTTTTACATCCCCATAATATCTACCTCTTAACAGTGAGAGCCAACTGTTACATGACTCATCTATAACACACAGAACCAGGAGAGAAGGCACTGTTGGCATAACAGCTGAAACAATTCCTAATCTCCCACATATTTGCACATTTATTGGATATGCCCAGGGCTCCTGAGCATGTACATCTCTGCCTTTATTCCCCTTTGGAAGCAGTCAAACTGGCAGCATCTGCCAGCAGGAGCTGCTCCAAGCTTGGAAGACGACTGGTGGTGCTGATTCCCAGAGGATTCTGTGTCCCAGGAGAAGATAAGGAAGGAGTGGATTGAAAGGTGCTGGCACTGCTGCTGCTCTGTGCCAGACAGCCCTGGCTGAGCAGGGCACGGCGCTGCAGACTCTTGCTCCTGTCAGAGCTGAGCACACCTGGGAACAAGGCATGGCAACTTGTGGGGAAACCAAGGACTTCATGGGGACTGCACTGCTCAGCACACACCCAGGCCATCTGTGACCCAGAGTTCTGGTGCCTAAAAAGATAAAGCAGACGGAAATAGCTGGGAAAGGTTTCATTTTGACCTTTCTTACCTGTTCACAGAAGTGGCCAAAATGAAAGTTACAGAGCAGGGCCTGATCCCTGCAGCCAGCTCAGGCTTGCAAAGGAGGCATTCATTGATTTCAGTATTCGGTGCCTAGGGAATCACTCCTCTGACACCTGTACACCCACCAATCTCACTTAATACTTTGTATCCATGGAATGAAGACATATTCGATACTTTGCTGAAATTCACAGGCTAAACACTACTCCAAATTATTTGACATATTTAAATAATTTCTCAGAATTTATTGGCATAGGGGTAGGAGTATCCTGAAGGTCCCTGGTGGTCATTGCAACAGGTTCAGGAGGAGACTCATGAACAAAAGAATCAAAGACACAACTGGGCTTGCCAGGCAAATCTATTCCATTAGTTGCAGTAGCAAGTAATACATACTTGGATTCCCAAAAATCCACTGAGCAGGAGAAGGAGATGGAGTTATTATGGAGTCAAAATTATGTCTACATTCTAAAGACATCTTACAATTTAGAAAGATTTTTACCTTTCTATATACATAAACACTTGTTGGCCCATCTGAAGCTGAAAGTCCTTGAGGGGCTGGAGCGTGTGCAGAGAAGGACACGGGAGCTGGGGAAGGGCTGTGGAGGGCAAGGCCAAGGAGGAGGTGCGGAGGGAGTTTCAGCCTGGACAATGGGAGCCTCCTGAGGGACATTCAGGCAAACTTCCATGGTTCCATACGTGACAGTGCTCACCACCAGGGCTGTTCCCCTACCAAACATGCCCTCACTGCCTCCAAGTGCTTTAGACGCTGGTGTCAGAGACACTCCCTGCTTGTTGTTTAGTTGCATTTTTGTTTTGCTGGTTTAGTAGATGAAAAGTCCTGTTGATTTTCTCATTTTCCAACAAGCAAATATGCTTCTGCACAACGTTTCCTGCCCTTTTCCAGCACTGGATGGGATTCAGATCCAGTTGTAGGCTTCCATGTCTGCAGCAGTAATAGCAAAGGTGTAGCTGTCTCTTTCTTTCTTTTCCATTGCAGAGCTTTCAAAAGCTAAAACTCTGCATTGCAGAGACAATGTTGCTTGCTGATGGCAGCCAGGGAGGAATATCAGCTTCATATCCATATGCAGTTCTGTTGAATTGGCCTGGTTTAATTTGATCTGTGTGGCTTAGAATCCTTTTACTATCCTTTTACTCTGGAATTTTATGATTTCTGCTTGGAAGATACGGTCGTAGATGTGAGAAGGAAGGAGGTTATACGTGATAGGTAATAGCTTGTCCCACACGCTTCTGTCTTGTCCCAGAGCACAAAACCAGCATCGGTGTCTGCCCCAGCTCCCTCTGCTCCTGGATAAGATAAAGGGGAGCAAATTGAGCAGAATGACCGCGAGTCTCCATCAGTGGTCAGAGCAGAGCCTGAATCTTCTGAGCCAGTAAGTGCCAGTTGTGGGTGGTGCTGTCTTTAGTGCAAGGCAGAGCTGCAAGTTTCTGACCAGCCAGCACTTGCATGTTGCTTGCTGAGGATGCCGAGTGCTGCAATCCTGTGGGACGTAGCCATTTCCTGCAGGCAGTGGCCTCCAGCTAGAAATTGGCCTTTGACCTGTCAC
Source organism: Lonchura striata (assembly GCF_050655825.1). Classification (NCBI taxonomy): domain Eukaryota; kingdom Metazoa; phylum Chordata; class Aves; order Passeriformes; family Estrildidae; genus Lonchura; species Lonchura striata. Next base: position 14,112,994 of record NC_140740.1, read on the forward strand.
TTTGAGGCACTGAAGATATGGGGGCTCTGGCTGAGCTTCTGGCTGCTCGGCTCAGGGAAGGTTGATCTCTGGGCTTCTGCAGCGTCGTGGCCAAGGGCACACATGGCAGTGCTGCAGGTGGCAGGGCTTTTTATGTATGTTTTCCTATTGTGGACAAGTGTGTTTGGCTTGTGGAAGTGTTCTGCAGTTTTCCGGAGCACTTCTTCACTTGTACAGTCTCTTTTGGCTTTTGCTAAGCTGGAAGAAGGTGATTGTGTTTTCCAGGAATCTGTGAGGCCCCATTCTTTTCCAAGCTGTCTGTATTCCTTGTTAACCTGTTCTTTCCCTTTCCTCACAGTCAGTCACTCTTGTCTGAGAGGGATAAGCTGTTGTCTCTGACTGCTATATTCTGTTTGACTTGAGGTGCATGTGTTGATATCTCACCAGGCAGCCTCCAAAGACCTCCAAGAACACACTGGCCGTGAAGATCACCAAATTTGTCCTGGACCACTGGAACTTCCCCCTCCTCGAAAAGTGCTGCAGTTTCAGCACGTCTGCATGGGCTCTGGTCCCAATCCTCGCTCTGCAGCAGCATTACTTAAAGGAACCTATGATGTGGAACCTGTGAACTCAATCTCAGCCTTTGGTGATCTCCTTCTTCTCAGCTCCTTCATGTCCCTCCACGTGGCTTCTGAGAACCAGGAGACTGAGGAGCAGTACCTGCGTATGCTCTGTACGTCTGGTGTATTTCTTGTCTCAGGGTCAGTGGATTGTGTGCAGGTGTCAGCAGAGCTGTACCAAATGTTCCTCCTGAGTTTGGTGTCACAGGGCCATTTAGGACTCCCGAGAGGAAGTGCTGTGCTCCGAGGCAGCGAGAGAGCGCTCTGGGTGTTCCTGCTGCCTCTGAAGACAGCTGGGACTGGCCTGGGTTTGCCTGAGCTTCCCTCTCGGCTAAAGGCTGAAGCAGGGATTTTTCTTGCATCAGCAGAAGGCTAGGCAAGTCCTGCATGATAGTGGCCAAACCAAAGAGAATTTTTAGCTTCCTAATTTCCCCTTAGACTCCTGACTTCCAACCAGTCATCAGAGCTAAAAATCTTCACAGAATTTTACTGGTTTTGGAGTTTTGTCTTTTTGGTTGGGGATTTTTTTTTAGGGGGCTGGTGGTTTGGAGCTTTTTGCTTTTTCCCTGTTTATTTTTTTTATGGGGTTGTTTTTTTGGTTTTCTTTTTGCTGGGTTTTTTGGTTTTGTTTGTTTCTTTGTAGGGTTTTTTTTGGTGGAGTTGGTTTATCTCCATCCTGAAGGAGCCCTTCTGCCCCACATGTCTTATTGATGTCATTTTTATGACATTTTTATGTTGCCACTACTACATATACAGTTTCTTTTCGTGAGAATGCTATATTTTTGTCAATAAAAACTACTGTGAAAGAATATCAGGTTACAGGAGAAATAGAGAGCAGGAGGTGTTTCCCGTGTGCCCCCAAAGAAAAAAACAGATACTTTTATAACAATCTGTATTTCATATCCTAGTTTTATGCTTCTAAAGATGTGTCCAAGAGAGACACATCGAAGTGGTTTGATCAGATAAATCTGTACTGCAGGCATTTCTCAGGAGACAGCCTCCAGCCCATCCATGGTATATTCCTCAGATCCATGGCACTTTTTCGTACCTTCCCCACTCTTTCCCATGACTCTTAGAATCCTACCCATTGGCCCGAGCCCTGCTCAGATCCGTCTCTAGGAAAACACATCAAGTCCTCTGGGATTCTGCAGCACAGCCCAAGGAATCTGCTTCTTGCCCATAACAGCTGCCAGTGCTGAACTCTCAGATAAGACCTGGTGGGACTGAGAACAGAGCCCAGTGGATTCTGTGTCTACCATCACCTGTTGGGACAAAAATGGCATTGATCTGCACCTTGGTGTGTCTGATCTCAAAGCCCATCCTGTTGTGGCATGAATGGGGGCAACACTTTGTACGGGGCCCAGGCTGCCTGTGGCTTCTTCCCATTGCTTGTCATTACTCATGCTTGGGCTTTGCCAGCCTTGTTGTGGTCGCTGCCCTGTCCCTGAGGGCTGGTGGGACAGGGCTGGAACCTTCCTTAGCCACAAGATGGGTGTCTGTGAGCTCAGCCTGCTCATGAAGGGTGAGGGTCCCGATGCTGAAAGCACTGTCGACATTGGTTATAGCATGAGCTGCTCTGGATTACAGTTGGAAAGGCATTGTTTGGGCAATGTTTTGGCTGAAAGCTGGAGAAGATGTGCTCCTCTCCTGGGAATGCATCTCCCTGTGCTTTGTTTCCTGTCAAGAGAACTCTTCCAAGGGCTCTACACAATCAGTCTCTGTGCCAGCCATCTGCACTGCAGGGCTGCCTGTCCTGTTGATGTTGTTGCTGTTGTTGCAACTAGCTGACTGCCTCCAGACACTGGGGCTGCCTTTTGTATCTCCTGGAAGCTGGGATCTCTGCTTTAAAGTGAGCATCTTGCATTTTGTTTCCCTCAGGGAAAATGGTGAACGTGGAAAATCCCAAGATGAAATACACTGAAATGGAATATATTGGCAAGGGGTGAGTCCAGCCACACTTACTTCTACACAACCATGGGCCAGGGGTTCTTCTGCTATATCACTGGTATATCAGGAGTTCCATTGGAATATCTATCCAGTGTGAAGTCAGGTCAGCTGCAAACATGTTCAGACACTGGAGATAGATTGTCCTATCTCTTCAGTGCTGCTCAGAACTTGTGAGTGTGCTCAGAAGGCATTGTCAGAGACATCTCCATGCTGCCAAAGCCTGCCTACATCAAGGAGCAGGACCTGGAAGATCTCCTTGTCTCTCAAGTGTGGGACAGCTCTGTGTTAATTTCTTCAGTATTTTTGTATGTCTCAAAACCACACTGCCACACTAATGAATAAAGAAGAATCTTGCTTGCCTTAAATGGCAACCTAGCCCCTCTCAAAGCTGTGAGATAACAGGTACCAGGAGCTTTTAATTCAATCCATTATTCTTGGAAGGAAATGCTCCATGCTCATAATAGGAACCACAGAGTTTAGAAACTGAAACGCAAGATGAAAGAATAAATTCCCTTTAGGAGCTGAGTCAGTAAACCCCAGCGCTTCTGCAACCAGCCCGGGCACTGCCCATGCACTTGAGAGGAAAATGCATCATCTGCCTTCTGGCAGAGCCCTCCTGCATCCTGCAGGTTTTAGGCATTTACAGCAGAGATCTCCTGTGTGGGCCAGCTTTCACTCTAAGAAATAAACAGCTTCTCCTTTCTCTGCTTCTGTTTTGTTTCTAGGCATTTTGGATCTGTGGTTAGAGCACTCAACCAAGCCACAGGAGGAGAGGTAAATGTCAACATCCCCCACAGACTCTGCTGCACTCAAGGGCTTTCCCCTCTGGTGCGAGTAGCGGTGGCCGGAGCTTTGGGTCGAGCTGTGCTGAAGAGGCACAAGAAACACAGACTGGTACCAGCCTGCAAAATACATTGGGGACAGTCTTTGTCCTTTTCAGCTGCCAGAAGGAAGTCACGCAGGGCAGCAGTTCATTTCAGAGAAGGATGTGCTCACTCGCTCTCAATTGCTAAAACAAAGGTGGTGCCTTAGAGCATCTCACTGCTCTTTGGGGCTACAGCTTCAGAGTCCTGAATTCTCACTTCTGGTTGCCAGCAAATACATCTGAAAGTTACTGGTAGTTCTTTAGCCACCTGCAGTGCTGCACTTGGGAACTGCACATAGGGAGAGATCTAAGAGGCGTCCCTAGAAACTCGAAGCCCTGCCCATAGCCCAAGATGTAGCCACAGAGTATTAAGGCATGGATTACTTCTTCTGAATCCCATACAAAGCAGCAGGGAGTGGGCTCAGAGGTTTGTGGGTGATAGTTGAGACACCAGTGTCACCAAGTGTTCACGGCAAAACCTCAGTGGCCACGTGTCCTGTAACTGGCCCCCAAGGGAGTGGAGAAATGGGCTATTGCAATGTCATTTCCTAATTACTGCAATGCCTAATCACAAGGCAGTTTGGCACAGCTCAACTGTGTCATTGCAAAATCACTTGCTCCATGTGCCTTTTGGCCTTGTGCCACCAGCTTCTCAAGTTACTGATTTTCAGTGTCATTTTAGGTGGCCATAAAGAAAATAAGCCTTAAGGGACGGCAGAGGAAGCAACTAACCATTAATGAAATCACAATCATGAAGAAGCAGAGGAGTCCCAGTGTTGTGAATTATTTAGACAGGTGAGTGGCCATGGTCTTATCCTGTGAATATGCATGTACATACTGCAAACAGGAGAGGTTAAAAATCCACTTTGGTCACATCTAGAAAGTAGAGCTGTTAATTAATTTGTATTAATATTTCTCTACTCATCTGCAATGGATGAGAAGAGAGTGCATCTTGTCTGCATGAGTCTTCCCTGGCACACATAGTTTGAAAATTATTCCAAAATTATTCAAAACCGGGATCAGCTGTATCATACGAAGTTAATACATTCTATGTTCACTATCTCCACATTCTTTTGGGATTGATTTTTTAAAGTTTCTTCAATGCTGAATGATGAACCATCCTAAAGTGGATTTCCCTTGGATTGTTGCCCCTCCTTTTCTTTGCTATGCATGCCAAGAAGACTAGGAGCTTATTTCCAGAAACACCACGCGTGACAGGCTTTTGATCTGGGCTCTTACTAAACCACACTTTTCACTTGCTGGCCATCTAAGACATCTCCTTTTTCACAGCTGTGCCTTTCTCCCTGAGACTGCACAGATTGCAAACAAAGCACAGCCAGGAGGGAATGTCTATTCCTTTTATTCTGTCCTTGTCACAAAGGGCCTTGGAAACAAGAAGCCTGGAAGCAAAAAATCAACCTAGCCATGCATGTTTATCTTCACGCCCTTGTTTCTTTCCTTCAGCCACCTTCTGGGTGAGGAACTCTGGCTGGTCATGGAGTACATGGATGGAGGCGCTCTGAGCGATGTCATCAGGAAGACCTTCCTGACTGAAATCGAGATAGCAGTCATCAGTCGGGAGGTCAGCAAGCCCACCTGTGCTTCCAAGGGTTTGGGCAGGATTATCTGAGAAATAGGGGCTCAGAACAGGAGAGGTTTCATGTGCCAAACTTTGCTTCTGCGTTGCTGGTATGCTATGGGCACGTAAAAGCATCTCCAGTGAAATGCCTGGAGTGCCCCTGCACTCACTCTACTCAGTTCTTGTACTCTTATCTCCTGCTGTTGTATTCTCACTCTGCCTCTTGTATCTGCTGTTCTCCATCTTGCCTCCCTAAACTTTTGCCTGTCTTCACTGCATTCCTCACTTGTAGAAGCAAGGTGCTGGTAGCGGGAGTTGAAATGTACAGAAAAGGAAAAAAGAGAGACTAATTACTTTCAGTCCTCAGCTAAAAAGGATACTAGTGCAGCCAAAATGCTCTTTGCTTCTGAGCACATCCACTGCAGCAGCAGTCATCCTGGCTGGTTTGCAGGGGGACAGTCTACAACAGCAGGTGCTGTTGCTCTTTCAAAAGGTGACATGCCTTTCCTTAGAAAGGTCCTGCTCTGCAAGTGTTGGAGCAGCAGCTCTTCCTCTCAATGGCACTGTGTTCTGCCATTACTCGCCATTCTCCTGGGGAATGGGAACCTTTTACAGTCTCTGTTTCCTTTCTGGTGTGATGAAATCACTGGTTTTGTCCCTCCTGGTTCTGTTTACTCTCTCAGTGCTTGCAAGGATTGGCTTTTCTTCACTCAAACCAAGTGATCCACAGAGACGTGAAGAGCAACAACATCCTTCTCAGAACTGACGGCTCTTCAAGCTGGGTCAGTATATTCCTGGTCAGGTGCAACGTTCAGGGATGTGGGGTGAGGGGCTGCTTTGAGTGGCTGCCAGCTCCCCAGGAATGGTGCTGGTGGCAGTGCGGGGACCCCCTGCTCTGAGCTGATGACATGGTTGCAAGGTGCACAGAGGTATGACAATGCACAAGCACTCAAGAGTGGTGTTGCTCTGTGTGTGTCCATTGCAGAGGGAGGGAGCAACAAGTCTAAAGCTTCCATAGAACAAAAGCCACTGCTGAAGGCAGTATACAAAATGTGGGGATTTGGCTAAAATCCTGAGGAGACAGAGCAGGGACAGTTGTCCAGGAGATTCAACAGCACATTCTCAAAGTTCTACTGGGCAATTCTTTTGCTTGGTTTCCTAATTGCACAGAATTCAAATAAAAGCAGTATTTTGCTTTCCCCTTAGCTGATTTTGGCATCTCTGTTGAGCTCAGCCCTGGGAAGAATAGACCGTCCTCGGTGGCCGGGACTCCTTGGTGGATGGCGCCTGAAGTGGTGATGGGTCAACCATATGGCCCCAAAGTGGACATATGGTCTTTTGGAATTGTGGGAATCGAAATGATAGAACGGAAAGTTCCCTACAGGAGCCGAAATCCTGCCACGGTAAGGAGCAAATACTCACTGATCCCGCTTGTCTTTCTCACCTGCCCTGTGTTCTGCATGCCATTGGACAAAATCCCATTGCCATCTGCTGGAACTACTGCCACCAAGGTCCCGTCCTTAAAATGTCCCTGCAACACATCAGCATCTGCTGTAGTTTTGGTTGCATCAGTGTGGAACTCAAGCTATACCACATGCAAACAAACCGCGTGCTCAGGCAATACTTTCCTTTGGGCTGTAAGTTGTTCCAGTTCTTTGGTCTGTGTAGATGGCCACAATAACAGGAAACAAGCATCTTAGAATTGGTGCTATACTTCCAGAAATGAAGGAAAGAAAGCCAAACCTAACAGAGTTTCTAAAAGAGTGGTTTTAGTGAGGAACTGCATCCCCTGTGCAGTTTCTGCACACTGAGAAACATGCCTGGAACCTGAACATGAGGCTGCAAGGGCCACAGAGTCTCTTCTGCTTCTTGTGCAGTGTTGCTGAAACACTTAGTGACTGTTTCTCTCATAACCCAAGCCATCTTCTCCACATCACCAAGCCAGGGCCTGGTGAGAGGGAGAGCCTGCCAAAACCTCCTGTTTGTTTCCTGGCATTTTCTGGGATGGGCCTTCCATTCATGCATTGACTTGTGTAGCTAAATGAGCAGAGGGTGTCCACAGGGATGGCACCTCTCCATCTTTGGAGCAGGAAAAGTTTTTCTGTTGCTGCATAAGGGAAGCTGAAATTTTCAGGCTGCTGAGAGACAGAGCTGCAGGTGGCTCCTGTGTGCCCAAGCAGGCATTTTCATCCCCATACATTAGTGCATGCACCTTAATGTGTCTGTGTTGAATATGAGATTATAAATGTTTGTTTCCTTACCGGGGGATTAACTGATGGATTTCCTTTCTCTTCTTCCAATTACCATTGTTTTCAAGAACAGGACAAAAAACTTTGAAAGTTTTGTTCTATGGCAACTGGGCTGAAGGGACCCACAAGCACTGCAGAGATGCCTTTCATGTCCTAATCCTTGGAAAGAGTTAACATAGCAAAGTCCCCCTTCCAAAATGCTGCCAAGCTGGTGTGAATCCTCAGAGAAGCAAATGTGCTTTTTCTGATGTAGTTCCCAACTAACTAGGTCAGTCAATGAAATTGGCTGCCAAGGCAAGATCTGCGGGATGATGGAAAAGCTGTGGCTGCATCAGAATTTGTTTTTTTGTTGGCAAAGAAAAGTAATCTCTGGGTCTCTGCCAGGGCAGAAACTGCCACTGAAGAAGAGAGGTTAAACAATGGGTTCTGGGAGGGCAGTTACAGATGGGAAAGAAGCAGGTGTAGCCTTGTGTTTCCTGTTTCTCCAGACTAAATTCCTGATAGCAACAGCAGGGACGCCACAGCTGCGGCAGCCCAAGCTCCTCTCGGCTTGGCTGCGTGACTTCCTGAGCTGCTGCCTGCAGAGAGACGAGGAGCGGCGCTGGTCTGCCAACGAGCTGCTGCAGGTAAAATGCCAAGGGGCTGAGGTGAAACAGTGTGCGAGGGATGGGCTCCTCCTCCACCAAGGTCCGAGGCCTCAGATGAGCCCCCTTCCTCCTCACCTCCACTCTTGGTGCTCTTCAAATGAAAATGCTGAGGAGTGCTAGACTGGGCTGGGCTGGCAGGGCTCTGTAATGTCCTTTGGTCCAAGTGTCCTGCAATGAGCAGGGACATCTTTAGAGAGATCAGGTTGCTCAGAGCCCTGTCCCACCTGACCTGGAATGGTTCCAGGGATGGGGCACCTACAAGCTCTTGGGACAGCCTGTGCCAGGGTGGCACCCTGCTCTGAGTAAACAAGGTCTTCCTTAGACCTACTCTGATTAGATCCCCTTTGTGTTTGAAACTATTTGCCCACATTCTATTGTAACTGGCCCTGTTAAAAACGGTGTCCCCCACTTTCTTCAAAGCCACTCTGAAGTCTTGCAAAGTGGCAATAAAGTCTCCCTGAGGCCCATTCTTCACAAAACTGAATACTTCCACCTCTCTCTGCAGAAGACAGGACAGGTGTTCTATTCTCTGATTCTTTCTGTTGCCCTGTTTTTTAATTTGGTGGTGTATTCTGTTTTACCTAACAGCAAAAGAATTGACGTAGAGCATTGTAGAGAGACATGAAATGGTGGTGGAGGAAGCCATGGCTGCCAGTCCTGGCAGAGCACTCTGGAGAGATTTGGCTGTGGGCAGGAGGGGCTGTGAGGGACTCACTGTGAGCCTCTGAGGGGCCCTGGTTTGTGCCCCCCACCCCACCCTTAGAGGTTTCTGGCACACAAACAGGGAGAGCTGAGAGGAACTTGTCCCAGCCCCATCTGCTGCCTGGCACGCTCAGGCAGAGGGGAACTGGCCCAGGCTGACTGCCAGGTTGTGTGGCAGAGAGGGAACTGCAGGACCCAGCACCACTCGGCTGGCCCTGCTGGGAAGGAAGGTGCCATGCAGCACAGGAGGGGCAGGGCATGGAAAGGCAGACACTGCTCTGTGTGCCTGTGGAAATTAGCACAAGACAGGGACCTATGGGAGTCATTGGAGCTTCTTGAAAGGAAGAAACCCCAGGGACAGAAAGCACCATTTCTAGAGCACTGGCAGGGCAAAAACCCCAGCAAGATGGAGAAACCAGAATAAATGGATGAGTGGGATTCTGGGCCGGGTTTGCCTGTGATGGCAAGGTCCTGCACATGACAACTGAGGAGCAGATGGTTGCATTGTTTTCCTTTCTGGGTCTTTCTAGGAACTAGAGGAATCCTGATGGAGTATGTGAGGCACTGAGCTTGGAAGGTCATGGTTCACTGTTCTTTGTTGTTTTTTTTTTCCCTTTGGACAGCATCCATTTGTAACATCAGCCAAGCCAGTGTCCATCCTGGCACCACTCATCACCGTCCTGAAGAGGATGCAGCAGAGAAGAATGTAACAACCAAGTAGAGATGTCATCACCACAAGCAATTTTGAGGATTGGATGATTATAGGAGGAGGATTGTTGATAAGGTTTTATAGAATAGGATTGTAGAGGAGCATTGTGGAGTAGGATTGTTGAAGAGTTTTGTGGAATAGGACTGTAGAGTAGGATTGTTGAAGAGTTTTGTGGAATAGGATTGTAGAGGAGCATTGTGGAGTAGGATTGTTGAAGAGTTTTGTAGAATAGGACTGTAGAGTAGGATTGTGGGGTAGGATTGTAGAGTAGGATTGTTGAAGAATTTTATAGAATAAGATTGTAAACAAGGATTTTCATTAAATAAAATTTCTGAAAAATAAACTCACTTGGAAGACTGCCCTCTTTCTGACCCCTCCAGAAAATTCAACATTTCCTTCTGAATTACCAGTAGTTTTTATGGGTGTTAAGTCACACTTATGGCTTCTTTTGTATTGTTTTTAAGTAGGGGAAGGCTCTTCTTCATTCATCCTCTCCAGACCACACTGTCTTGGGAATATGGCCAACTAGGCAGCTTTTGGCCAGCTGTAGTATTTCTAGTTGAGGCAGAAAGGGCAATGGCATTTGCAGGAAAAAGCAAAGGGCAAGTGGTGCAATCAAAACATCCTGTGCAGATGCAGGCCTTCAGCTGTGACTCCAGAGCATTTGGTGCCTCCCACTTGGATTTGTATCGTGAAGGGCAATGTCTTTGGCTGGAGGAGAGCCTCGCTCAGCGTAGAAAGCAGAAAGATCAGAGAGGTGCTGCAAAGTTCGCATGACCCTGAAGAGTAGATGGTGTGCAGAAAGCAGGATATTGAAACTGCTTGGTATGTAGAAATAGATAGAGAAGAACAAAGAACTACTAAGCTGTTCTAACTGCAAGGCCAGCTGGACAGGCATGTATCGATCATAAAGATACTTTTAAGATAATAGTACAAGTCACATAGCAACCAATCATGAGCTCGGCTTTTGCAATATATATGAGCTAATTAATGAACATATATAAACTGTGTAATCTGTCACAATAAACTGAGACTTGATGATCATGATAGCATGAGTCTTGTCTCCCGTGGCTCTGTCCAACAACTGGCGCCCGAAAACAGGGACCTGATCCAAGCCTAAGGCGAGAGGGGTGCTGCGTTGGAGTTCGGGTCCTGCAGCTGGAAGGACGGCGAAAATAAAGAGAAGAGGCGAAACGCTCTGCTCCGCGCCCTGAGTGACCGTAGAAGCGGGCTCAGCCGATACGTGCTGCCGAAGCCTGAAGGAGCCAGCAACGGTACCGACGTAATCATGGAAAGGCAAGCAGCATATGATTTATTTAGTGCTTCTCTTAGAAAAAGGCAGATTAGGAAGATTGACTTAGATAAGGATCTCGCCTCGCTATTGCATCATGCTGAGTCTTACGGCTTTTTCCTTAACCCCCATAGTGTTCATGAACTTTCAGAATGGAGAAGATATAGGGATAAATGGTGGGAATTAGTGTTAGATGAGGATAAACCGGGCAAGAAAATGAGTAAACTTTGGAGAGTGGTTCATAATGAATTGTTAATGTGTCAGGCAGAAAAGAGGGCGGTGGAAGAGATACGGACAGCTCGGGAGAAAAATAAGGAATGTAAACCCTCGCTTCTCTCCAGTGAGCCAAACCCTCCGGTTCTCACAAATTTTCCCATTCCCATCTCTGCTTCTGAAATGCCTGTACCTCCCATAGACACTAGTAGCATTGAGGTGCTGGAAATTGAGATCCAAATTGCTTTATGGCAACGGGACTGGGATCCCAAATTCCCTTTTTGTGAACGAGAATCAGGTGGAACGGAGCAAAAGTCTCCAGACTCCAAATTGGGCCGTTCCCGACGGGAGGAAAAAGACTTTTCGCATCGTTGTTTGTTTGCGAGAGTCCGCTGGAGCAGTGAAGACCTCAGCGTTCACGAGGAACCCGAACGGCGGGTGTGGACGTGGCCGGGGCCGGGAGCTGGAGCGGGAGCGCTGCCTTGCCGAAGAAAAGCGAGCGCAGCAACCCGCGGAGGTCGGAGGTTGGCAGAACTAAGGCAGCGGGCTGCGGCGGTGAGCACCGGCCAGCCGCCCGGGCGGAGCGCAGGAGCGGCAGCGCGGAGCGGCGGGCGCGGGGCCAGACAGAGCGGGGCCGGCCAGCACCGAGCCGGAGGCGAGCCCGGGGCGGAGCGGACATCAGCCGAGAGACGGAAGGCTCCTTGCTGCCGAGCAGCAGCGCAAGGGGGGAGAGGGGCGTTCCTGGGGCTCAGCCGCGCTGGAGCCGGAGCAGGCGGGGCGCGGCCGTGACGGGGGTGTCTCTTCTCCCATCCACAAGGTGGCGCAACAAGGACGGGAGCGAGGCGGCGCCGCCCCTCATCGCCCCGCAGCGCCCAGCAATGGCGGCGGAGATGGCGGCACAGTCCTGGTTGCCATGGCAGCGACAACGCCGAGAGCAGCAGCGCCGCCGATGGCGGGATCGCGACACTACAGCAAAAATTTCAACAGCGTTTTTCCAATTTCTTACAAGAGTCAGAGACGTAATGAAAAAGTACAGCAGTACCGAGTGTTTTCCAAGATACCAAGAAGGATGAACATTATGTGAATCAATGTTATTTCAAATATGATATAGATAAAAATCACTGTATAAAGATAGAAATGTTAGTAATGATTTCATTACCAAAAATGTCTCTGCAAACAAAGAGTTGAGAAAATTTCATCTGATGGAATTTTAGTATTGAGTTTGTAATCTCTGTCTTTGGGTTTTTATAGATAATAATATAAGTAATAGTGATTTTTAAGTTTTATAGATAATACGATAAATAGTGATTGTTAAGTTTTTGTAATGATAAGTAGTGATTGTTACTAATGTTATATGAGTGCTTTAAAAGGATTGTCTTAAACCATTTTAAACATTTCTTGTTAATAGGTTGATCATAAAATGTGAGTTGTCTGATTTTTGTGATAAGAATTATTATTAAGGTATTAAGGTATTAAGGTGTTGTTATAGTATTTACAGTCAGTTTTCATATGTTTTATTGTCTCTTTAGGTGATTGATTACAAGATGTTTTTTCAGGATCCTGTCTTTTTGATTTTTTAACTACTCATGTGTTTTCTTTATCCAATCTTTTATGCAGCTGCAATTCATCTTCCTTTAAAAATTCATTGTCCAAATTTTAATTCAAAATTTCAGACTTCAAATTTTCAGATTTCTGAAGAAAGGGTTTGTTGTATTTAGATAATTTTTGTCTTGAAAGAGATTTTAGACAGGTTCAATTATTTGATAGTTTGATAAATTTTTAATAATAAGGTTTTTTACTTATAACTGTTATTTCTAGGACTTTTGTTTTATAATGTGTTAAAACATATCCTCCAATTAGAGTTTGAGCTCTGGCCAAGCTCTGGCTCTACATGGATGGTGTGACTGACCCAGGTGTTTTCTGCATCAAAAAGTATTCAAGTCCTTTTGGCTTGACAATTTGACCATATAGGGCAGCTGAGCCTCAAAGGGAGTTTTGGAGAGACATGATCCGGACATGTTTTATCCAAATCTCTGTTGTTTTAAGGTTTATCAGCTGCTGCAGACTCTGGGATGACAATTTGATAGTGTAGCACTTGGTAACTGTGATTTTATATGTAATATTAATTGTGTATGCATTGTTTTGTTCTTGATGTTTTTTCATGTTTATAACAAAGATGTTGATATTTCCATTTCTTCATGCAAATTTTAAGAAACAGAATTGAGAGAGGACCCTCCAGTCCCTGTGGGGAGTGTTGAATTTGTTTGTGTTTTAGCAGGTGCAGAATCTGGATAGATTTCAGTGAAGAATGTTAAACTTATCAATTTCAAGAGAACACTAATCTCTCCACAAGTAAATCAGAGGATGCACAGCAAAAGTGAATTGTGCAAAGATTTGTGTTTCACCCGCAGAAGATTGTAGGCTTTTAAGTTTTTTCATAAGTGTGTTTTTAATTATGTTATAGACTTTTTTGCTAAGTTTTAATGAGTTTTAGTAATGCCTGTGATTTTTCTGTTCATTTTGCCATTGCTTTTCAATGGCAAAAGAAAAAGAGGGATAATCAATTAGATAATCAAAAGCATAACATTAAGTTTATCATAAATATAGTTTGTATTTAGAATTAAGTTTGTTCCTTTCATGTTAAACAGAACAATCAAAAACATGAGAAATATGAAGTGGGGTGCACTTCTGTAATATAACCTCATTTTTCACCCCACAAGTTGCTTCAGTGCAAGCTCTCACACAATTGAAAATCCTAGCCTACTGGACAAAAAAGTAAATTAGTATTCCATCTAAAATGTTGAGTGAGCTTGCCACAAATATAAGTAGTATCTGTCATGCAGTTCTGCAAAACAGAGCAGCTACCACTAATTTACTTCTTCTAGCCCAAGGTCATAGTTGTGAAGAATTTGAAGGAATGTGCTGTATGAACTTATCTGATCACTCTACATCTATCCATAACCAAATACGAAAATTGACCGAGCTAACTTAACAGTTAAAGGTAGAGGATAGATTAGGTTTAAAAAGATAGCTAAAAGGATTAGAGATCAGACCATAGTTAAGAGACATTATCAAATACGGCATAATAGTTCTAAGCATAATTGTGATACTTTTGCTTGTTTTGCCCTGTGTGTTTACTTGCTTGCAAGGCTTGATGCAGCAGCTTTTGCAGAAAATGCTGAATGCACACCTTCTTGTACAAAAGGAAAACGGGGGAGATGAAGAGAGCCTGACAGAGGAATGGTTGAACGACAAGGGACATGATACTGTAAAATTAACCCAAATAGGGAGGGCTACGTGGCTGCTGCAAAGTTCGCATGGCCCTGAAGAGTAGATGGTGTGCAGAAAGCAGGATATTGAAACTGCTTGGTATGTAGAAGTAGAGAAGAACAAAGGAGTACTAAGCTGTTCTAACTGCAAGGCCAGCTGGACAGGCATGTATCGATCACAAAGATATTTTTAAGATAATAGTACAAGTCACATAGCAACCAATCATGAGCTTGGCTTTTGCAATATGTATGAGCTAATTAACAAACATATATAAACTGTGTAATCTGTCACAATAAACTGAGACTTGATGATCATGATAGCATGAGTCTTGTCTCCCGCGGCATCCCTCTAACACCTTACCTCTCTCCATGTTGTGCCCCTTCACTGTACCTGTCATCCATGTTGCGACCGCCGGGTATTGCCTCTGCTACTCCCGAAAATGGCGACCAGAGCACTTCTGGGGATATCCAAATTAAGGACAGTAACCAGAAACTCCGAAAAACCCCTGAAGACAACAAGCCAACTTAAAACCTGAACAACAAACTGACTTTGGCCATCGGGAAGGAGTCCCTCCGCCTTACCAGCACTACAAATCATCTCCAAAGCGTCGCCATACCTAAGTAGAGCCAGCCGAGAGCAAAAACCTTAGTCGACGAGTCCAAAGGCGTCTTCCCAGGCACGCCCGTGAGGACGGAAGCCCCAGTTCTGCTGCACACCAAAACTGACTACCTCCTCCTCTGCGTCGCCAAAGGGAGCAGTGGCGGTGTGCGCGACCCCTCGGGCCCCCACCCAGAGCTGGTCACTTCAATAAAGGCATTAAAAAGGAGCTGGTCTCCTTGCCCGTTCTTAACAAAAAGCATATGTACACTTTCCTGATAGCCTTGGGATTTTACTCCTTAAAAGTTGCTAAGTTTCTCTATCAGTCTATTTGCAAAATAACTGGTTATCCTAATAAATTTAGATACATTTCCACTTTGATTACAAATTAAGCATTGCACCTTCAAGGCATATCCAGGGATGCACAGGTGACACTGCGCTCATTGTCTCAAACAAGGTGAGCACAAACATAGAAATTCCTGTTATTACCTTCCCATGCATAGCTTTTACCTTTCTGTAGCCTCAAATGACCTCAGTTCTGTGATTATATTAAAAGCCATGGTCATAATTTGGTTTTAAACTAAGAAAACATGCAAATTAGTATTTCAGTGATAGCAGTGGCAGATCTTTTAGCTTTAATCCAATTCCTGCTATATTCAGAAACCTGCTATTGGCTTCAACAGGAGCCAGCATGGGTGCTTAACCAGGAATAAATCTGGAAGGTAGTTGTCAGTGATTTTCAGCATGAAAATGTTTTTATAGACATTGTAAAGGGAAGTGACAGGTAGCAAATACTCAGAGTCAGGAAATTCTGCAACCAAAACCTCCAAATGAAACACCTCTCCTTTTACAGACCTAGCCTTCAAAGACCTCTCTCAGATCTGTGGAGCTCATGGGAACCTCTAGCACCTTTATTTATAGTACGCTTAGTACCTTTCTTTATAAAGGTAAATTATAATTGAAAGCTGTGAACACAAAGGGAACATTTAAGCACATGCAGTGTCTTTAGACACTGCAAACTATGTTTGCTTTTGCTCTACCATACTCCAGTGTATTTGGGAAAATAATGGTTATGCAAACCTGTGTGTCAGTGTAGTTAATCACAGTGGCATTGTGTGGATGGATGGATGGATGGATGTACAAAGCCTTGGGATAGAAAATACAAGTTCAGACTTTGCTAATTATTACTGATAGATTAGGAGTGCTTTGGTTGATCTGATTTTGTAGTGTTGCAGTATCTCTTATCTTAAGGCGGTCAGTAAGATATAACTCTCTACCCCACACATGCAGACCTGTCAGTGACCAAGAAAAGGACCCATCTGCAAGAGGATCCAAAGTGCACCAAGCAGAAAACCCCTAGAGACTTTAAAAATCCCTGGGTGGGACGCACCCGGGGTCTTTCGAGGGTACCTCGCGTCTGGAGAAACACCTTGTTACACGGCACTGCTACAGTTACCTCTGGCTTTTCCCACAGACCCTAGGCTTACCCTGAGGCCTCATCCTCTGTTGTTCTAGTTTTTAATAAATAGGCACATGTTTTTCAGAAGTCATCAGCCTCCTTTTAATTTCATTTTGCCTGTTTACCACAATGAAATTCAGGATTTCAGCAGGACAAGACAAGAGCAGGCAGCTTGGCAGGCCTCCATCATCTCCAGCACTCACCTGCCTTGCCAATTCCTCCTCTTCCTGTAGCCATTGGCTGAACTCCTGTTGTTGACCTGCGGCCTTCTCCTAGTACCTGTGAGACTGGGACCTGTTTGCTTCTTCCTGTGGCACATTCTGAGGAGGTTTAGAATGAAAAGAATTCCACAGAACCTGCACTTTGGATCTTTGCCTATTTGCTGCTTGCAACTGTCAGCAGCAGAGGTGGAGTTTGTGGTTCACTGAGCTATACAGCCCAGAAAAGAAAAGACTAAGATCAGGAAAACCAGGATCAATTCACTCAGTATTTTGTCTCCAATGACTGGTGACAAGTCAGGAGTCTAAAGGGAATCTAACAAACCAACTGTTCTGCTCAGTTTGGCCAGACTAGTGCACACACCTTCTCCGAGTCATTTGCTAGGTGGCAGCCTTCTGCTTCTCCCAAAACAATCCCTGCTTTTGTCTTCACTGTAGAGGGAAGCTCAGGCAAAGCCCACCCATGCCCAGCTGCCCTCAAAGGCAAAAGGAACTCCCCAAGCAATCTCTGCCTGCATCCAAGCACCACAGTGGCTTCTGTAGGGAGTCCAAAATTCCTCTCCCAGCACCAAAGCAAGGAGGAACATGTGCTAGAGCCCTTGCTGAGGCACACACACTAGAATACACTGCTGGATTGGACAAAGAATGCACAGGACATACTCAGCAGCTTCAGGAACTGCTTCTCTCCTGGCTTGAGCGGGGAAAATTGCTCATGCTCGGGTTTTCAGGCTGCAGAGAGGAGGATTCTTCGGAGGATACTGCTGCAGCAACAGCTTTGATGGCATATCCTGCACCCATCTGAGACAAGAAATTTGTTTGTGTCAGAAAGGTGCCTGGCAGAGATGCACCAGACAGAGCATTTCAAAGGCAAGCCCTTAGGAGCAGCGCTGGTGTTCGGCTGCAAGCGGAGCTGTCAACTCTTCCCTCTCCAGTCAAACCCAAACAAGCAGTCAGTGACTGCAGCTTGTCACAGTCAGCCGTAGTAGAGACTGTGAAAGGGAAAGGGCAACTTTACCCTTCACCCTGTTCTGAGGATTGCATTCACCATGGACAGGGACAACTTGTTCAGAATCTGCATGGGTCACCATGCTCGCCTGAACAAACCCCTCAGAAAACAAAGGGAGCACTAAGAGGCCAGTAGAAATACATTCCAGGATTGCTGGGCCCAAGCACTAGCCCTGCTGCCCAGGGCAGCAGCTGAGATTAAGCAAGCCAGCAAGTGTCCTTCTGAGCAGCTGCCATGGAGACCACAGAGCATGGTGGTCAGAGACATTGGCCCCATGCACCTGCAGCTCTGCAGGGGAAAGGCAGCAAGGGCAGAGACCACTTGTTGCATGACTGCAGTGCTTCCTCCTCTTCCACTCACCTGCTTTCCTTCAGACAGCCTGTACTGCAGCAGGACCTTGTGCATCCTTTCCATTTCTTCATTGTGCCTCTTCTCCATTGCCTTCATCTTGCTCCAAGCTTCCCGCAACACTGCCTGCAGCTTGTCCTTGGTATTCTATCAAGAGGAATCTTACTGGCATCTGCAATCTCGCTCAGGTTTCTGCTGTTGCAGTCTCAAAAGCATTTGTGTTCAGCCACTTCCTTCTGCTTCTCTACCCAGCTCTAACCCTTCCATCCTAGCTATTCTTCCTGTTGCTCAGTGCTGGAGCCTGCCAGGCTCTGTGCTTCCAGGGCCTACAATGGTCCTTGCCTCCCCTTTCCTCACATCTCCAGTTCACAATCCCATCACTGCCCCTCCAAGCTCTGCTCCCTGGCTAGTCAGGCTCACCTTTCCATTCTCCCGCTCCTTATTCAGCTCCTGCCTCAGCTGCTGTAGCTGCTGCTGGCCTTTGCTTAGATCTCCCAGCAGCTGGCACATCTCATCAAGTAGAGCAGTCTTCGTGCACTGTTGCTGCACAGAAACAAAGAGAAGACGGCTTTAAATGTCCCACACAGCACTTGTGTGGCAACCAAGATTGATGTGCTCATGCTTTCGAAAAGCAGTTTGTTCTCCTTCCTGTATTTACCAAGGGCCAGATAAGAGACAATGCAGACAGACAATATCCAGAGAAGCAGTGCCCATAAGGAGCCAGAGGAGTCCAAAACAACTCACAAACTCTTTTCACACTCTGTGCCTCTTGACTCGCTCTGGCTCTTATCTTTTCTCATCCAGGTTGCATGATGGCTATTTACTGCTTCATCTCCAGCAGCCTTTTCTCCTGTCCCCTCTGTACCTCTGCCATGAAGTTTGCCCATTCCTCCAGCTGCTCCTGTGCCTCCCAACTCTGTTGTTCCAGCTGTCTCTCCTGATTAGGGGAAGAGAAACATCCAGATCAAGTCCCATCAATGCTCCCCAAAGAAAAAAAATAGAAGCTTCACCCCTCCAACAAGCCCCACACCTGAAGAGTGCACAGTAGTGGCTTTGTGCCCTCCAGCACATAGGAGAAGGGCCAGCATGTGTAAGGAAAGGAGAGGTCACCTTCCTTCCCTGCTCTGATGGCTGCCTGTTTTCTGGCCCCCCTCTCTTCAGGATTTCTGTCTGTTCTCAGAGGCTCTGTTCTCAAATTCCCCTGCCCTTTGATCAAGGAAAAGCTGCAGATGGACTGCAGGACGAGGACGGGGCCAGCACCTCAATGACCCAGTCACAAGACAGGCCACCAGCTGAAGTGCCAGCACCACGGGGCCTGTTGCAACTGCTTCAGGCTCCAAGGGAAGACCTGTGTCCACCGTGGGAGGACAGAAAGCAAGGAACCCAGTTGCTGGGACTGCAGTTGGCAGCAATGTTAGCAGCAGTCTGCTGCATGGCACGAGGCTGTGGGGACGATGCTGCCCCTTCACTGCCATGCTTTGGGTGGTGAACACCCAGCCTCCTGGGGAACTTGGCTTCTGCCCATGCTGAACCTGTGGCTGCATATACTGTCCCAGCACTGTCCTCTGGCTCTTCACAGGCCTTCAAGTGTGAGCTCTTGACCCTCTCTGCTGCCTGGCTCAGCAACGTGTAGCCTACAGCAGATACCTGTGACCATGTCCCATACTCAGGCTGCTCTTCTGCTAAGCCAGCCCCCCAAACTCATCTGAAAACTTCAGCCATGTATTGTTTCTTACCAGTTTTTGCACCATCTTCCTTTTCTCCACTCCCTCTGCAGCTTGCCAGGGTCCCAGAGCCTTGCTGCACTGCTCTTCTGCCCAGCGCAGCTGTTGAGCCATGGCCTCACACTGCTGATTGCTGAAAGATCTTACAGCCAGCAGCTCACCACGAAGGCCCCTCACATCCTCTGCAAACATGACACACGGCAACAGTCAGAGGCTACACAAGCAGAGGAATCTAAAAAATGATGGAAAAATTATGATGATTGTTGGAACTCAAAATGTCTCTCAGACATTTTTAGAGGTTCCAGGCTTTGGTCAGAAGTATTCTAGACCCCAGAAGGCAGCTGGAAACAGCTGTGATTTCGAGTTTGAGCCATGGAATGAGTTACCAACTTTGGAGGTGGAACAAGCAGTCACAAAGGGCTAGATCGTATAGTAAAAGTAGTTACAAAGTAGAGGGGAAATTTTTTTAGTATTGTACAGGGGGGTTTTAGCACCTGTACAGGGGGGTTTTTACTTTGTACATGGGGGTCAGAAGTTCTAAGATGGAGGAAAGTGAGCTGATCCTGTCCTTCCTCCTTCTTCTTCCTTACCTCCATGTTCTTGGTGATGTTGGTACTCACAGATTGGTTTAGAGTAAAAAAGCACTTTGCAATATAGGTATTAGGTATTGGGGGAAAACTATAAACACGTAATACGTAATATATAATATAAAAGATAGCAGCAGCCCTGGGTGGGGAGAGAGAAGAAGAAGACAGTAGATAGAGAGGATGTCAGTGTGTGTGTGTGCCTCTGCCTGGGCTGCTGATCAAGCAGCCGCAGCCCGAGAAGACAATCTTTTAGATAACTAACAATAAACTGCCTTGAGTCCAAAGAGCAAGAGCCTGCGCAGGTTTTCTTTGGAAGCACGGGTTGGAGGAGGAATTTCACCACCACATGGGACCCCAGAATAAGGCCGGGGTTCTCACAGATGATGAAAGAAAACCAAGAAGGAAAAGGAATAGAAAGTGCAAAAGGAGATGTATGAGAAATACCAGAAGTTAAGAGTTTTACCAAAACTATGAAAGTTCACTTTGATGAGTTAAGGTTGATGCAGGCTAAAGCCCGATCAAAGAATTAGAGGGGGGATTGTTATGAACAAAATAATAAAATTTAAACTTTTGGGGAATGTTGTTAACAATGTATTTATGAAAGGGATGTTGCTGATACAAGTAACAAGATCTGTAGTTAACAGGGCGAGGTGCAGGGTTGGGTGTTGTGGGCGCAAAGCAAGGTGATTAGTTGTATTAAAACTCAATACTGCTGTGTATAGCTAAAAGGGGACTGGACCCAGGGAGGAGATGCCAATCTTTGTGGAGGGGGGCAGAGAAGCTTCCAGAAGTATTGCACCGTGGAACACGGCCACAGCTCGGATCAGGACTGGAGGAGAGGCCAACCAATAGGAGGCGAGAATCTCAAAATGATTGGCCAAGACTGCACCAACTTATGGGCCAATCAGCAACAGGAAAAGAGACCTATCACAGCACGGATCCTGAGCGGCCAATCAGGAGAGGAGAGAGACTTTAAAAGGCCTGGGGGGTGTGACGCCCGGGTCTTTCATGGGAGCAGGTGTGCTTGGAAATGCTCCTAGGTATACAGTTACTAAGTAGTTGAAACAGTCTCTGGACTAGCTGCAGGCTTTGGCTTCCAGTTGTTCTGTCTGTAATAAACAGGCTTGCTTGTTTTTAAGTAACTGGCCTCCTTTTTTTTTGCTACTTTGAAGTTTTCGTTGTAAGCCTGTCCATAACACCGGGAGCAAAGAAAACTCCTCAGCCCTTTTGGGAAACTCTGGTAGAGTAGCATAGGACCCCTGAAAATGTCAAGACTTCAGAGACTTGAAATAATGTACTGAATTGTTAGACTTTCAACAGTCTGGAAAAAAAAAAACAACAAACTTCGATTTTGTTTTAATGGCTGTTTACTAGGGTTAAAGTTCAAACATTCGGATAAGAGTTAAAACAGCAGCAGACTAATAAACCAGGAGGAGGAGGGTTAAGGAAGGGTTTAAACTTCTTTCTGACTTGGGGAGGTGTGGTGTGGTGGGGTTTCTTTAGCCACAGAAAGGCTCCAGTGATGCTCGGGTTGCTCAGGCTGAGGGTGCGGGAAGTGCAGCTCTGCCCCTGCTCTGCCCCTGCCCTGCCCCACGTGTGGAGCTGTGCCCAGCTGTGCCCAGCTGTGCCCAGCCCAGCAGGATGTGCCTGTGGAGCAGGGCCGGAGGAGCCGTGGGGATGTGTGGGGGCCTGGAGCACCTGTCCCCTGGCCAGGCTGGGAGAGCCGGGGCTGTCCAGCCTGGGGAGGAGCAGGGAGCGGGGAGGCCTCACCGCGGCCTTGCGGTGCCCAGAGGGGGCAGAGAGCCATGGGGAAGGGGAAGGGTTTTAGACGAGAAGGGGAGATTGGGATTGGGTGTTCGGGAGAGCTGAGGGGCAGTGAGACATTGGAACGGGCTGCCCAGAGAAGCTGTGGCTGACCTGTCCATGGACCGCTCCAGGCCGGGCTGGGCAGGGCCCTGAGCGCCCCGACCTGGGGGGCGGCAGCAGCAGCAGGCGATGGCTGAGCTGCCTCCATGGCCTTCTGGAGCTCCATGGGTGAGCACTGCGGCCATCAGTTACCTGGGCATGGAATGTTGCCACCGGTTGCCAGGGGCACTCCTGGTTCCAAGGTTCTGTTGGCACGGAGTCTGTTGAGCCAGTTGAGGGATTCTCTGCTGTGCAGCAGACGCAGAGCATCCGTCTTCTCCATCCCACAAGGGAATAGAGAGCAATTTGCTGACATTTGCCAGCCAAACTCTGGACTGATCGTACAGGTGAGTGCAGAAGATTCCTGGAAAGGCTTCTGATGCTGAGGGGCTGGGCTGGGCTGCAGGATGGGCTGCGGGTGGGCTCAAGTACCGGAGTCATGGACTTCGCCTCTTGCTTTGGACAGGAACTGGAGACTTGGGAATGGGAGTCTTAAGGCATGGGAGTGTTCAAGAAAACTGGCAATCCAAATGGATAATCTCACCTCTACTTTTCTGATAGGTTTGGAAGAGCAGTTTTCTGTCACGCCAAAAAACCTGCAGTGGGCTGCCTAAAGGAACCAAAGGGATTGATCACATCCCTGACATTCCTTTTTTGCAGTTTGTCCCACTTATTTTGGTGGTTGTTTTTGATCATGAAACACCATGAGCTCAGTAAGTACTTTGCAACTCAATGCAAATCTGATTCTTGAAACGTTTTCCAGGGTACGTCTAGAAAGCATTTCAAGAGTTTGTAGCAAATGCAGAGGAACAGAAACCTTTGAAAACTTCATGTAACTTGATGTTCTGGAATTGGGAAGGTTTTGAATGTCTGTGCTTGTTAGCAGTAGTGCAGAAATGCTTACGGTGTGAGCAGCAACCTGCTGGAATTGGGAGCTGGTCTCCTCATTTTCAGCCATTGGGACAGGCTCTTTCTCGGGGAGGCGGCTTGTCAGAGATCAGGGGTGCTGTCTTTTCCCAGATGTGATGTGCTTGGGTGGGAATGGCCCACAGCAGCATTTGGTGTGTATTCCAGCCTTTGCAGGAGTGCTTTCTGTATCCTTGTGTGCTGTCATTGGTGTTGCAAAACCCAAGGGCCATGTTACTATTAGTGGCAGAGAAAATGCTGAGGCTTTGTTCCCTGTCAGCATCAGCGAAAGCACCCTGGAGGAGCAGTTGATTCCGGACCAGCTTGGAAACGGAGCAGGCTGCTGCCCTCCAGCGCAGGTGGAACTTTGCAGACGGAGCCAACAGACCTTGAGGAAAGTGCTTTTGAGCCTGGTAAGAACAGAAGCGGCTTCTGGAGGGTTGAAGACCATCTGGCCATGTGCTTTTGCCAGTTTCTAGGCCCTTTACTGGGGAGGAAGGGAAACCTTGGGATTGAGGAAGCTCCTGGTATGGCTTCCCTAAACAGCAAGCCTTCTGACAACGGTTTTGGTTTGTGACTGAGATCATTATTGCTGCTGCTTGTTATTGCTGCTCTTAGTGGCTGCAAGTGGGAGATGAGCTGTGTAGGAAAGGTCCTCAAGTGCTGCTCAAACACCTGAACGTGTGTTCTGATGAGCTGGCAGTCACTGCAGCTGCCACAGTGGAGGGTGGCAAGCTGAGTTTGAGATCTCCCAAGCTTGACGGAGATGAGGAAAACCTGTCATTAGCTCTGCCCCATCCTTCAAGGAACCAATCTACAGCATGGTGCCATAAAATTAGTAATTGCTGTGGTTTGTTTGGTTGGTTTTTTTCCTGTGTGCTAAACACTCCCCTGTGTGAAATGAATCATCTGTTGGTGTGAACCTCCTGTAATCTGTTGTCATCCAACAGAACCTGTGAGGAGCTCAGCTGCCCTTCAGCTTGTTTTGCACAGGGTCTGCCCTGCTCCCTGTGCACTGTTGAGGGCAAAGCTTGAGTGAAATGTTGGACACATTCCTGAACTTGAGGGCACGGTGAATCCAGCCACAGCCTGTTCTACAGTGGTAACCCATTGCATTCCTCTGCAATCTCTGACCATGGTTCTAATGTTCTCTCTTTTCAGCTGGTGTAGAAGTCATAGATCTCACAGGTGCCTCTTCTGAGCCTGAAGTCATAGATCTCACAGGTGCCTCTTCTGAGCCTGAAGTCATAGATCTCACAGGTGACTCTTCTGAGCCTGAAGTCATCACTATCAGTGATGATGAGTCTCCTGTGGTAAGTGATGACTGGCACACTCCTCTCCATCTTGCATTCAAATTAGTTTTCTTGTCTGTCTTCTGAAATCTTACTGAGTACCCTGGCCTCAAAGGTTGAATGATGGCTCTGATTTGCCACAGTTTAGTCAGCAGTTCCCAGTCAACCACAAACACACTCATGAACATATCAGCATGCCTGAGAACTGCTTGCAGAGAGCAGGTGAGCAACCTAAAAGGTTGTTGCTTCTGTGATTTAAAGGAAAGCACAGGAGGTTTTTGACTTCCCAAGGAAGAAGTGTTTTACCTGCAACATCAGTTTCAGGTACCTCTGTCATTGAGGTGTAAAATGCAAGTGGGGCTGACTGGGGTACACAATGATCTGGTTTCTTATTCCAAGAAGTCTTTAAAAGGGTCACATTTGGTATTTTTTCATTTTCCCTTAATATTTGGTAAGAATATGCTTGGATCCAGCCCACAGTGCAGTGTATCTGCTCAAATTTGGGTTGCCACTGCTGCTGTGCAAAACAGAAACATGCAGCAAACATAGCACAGGAGTTATATCCTGACAGGGTTGTTCCTGAACCTTTGCAAAGAAAAGGCCTCAAATTTTACAGCAGAATTTGCATGACCCAGCTCCACATGCACCAAATGCAAGAGCAGGGTTGGGTACTGGGTTTTTTCCTCTTCAGTAGCTGTTCATATAATAAGTAGTGTTCAGGCTATCACAGCTGAAATTGCCAGTCTGGGGGAAAAAGAGAGACACAGCTCCATCCCAAATCCAATTAGGGAACTGAAATAGGGGCACAGGAAGTACAGTGTTCAGGTGGTTCCTAAGTGGTGGTTCCATTTCTACCCCATTTCAGGACATGCAGCAGAGCCAGCAGCAGCCACATCTTTCCAGAGCATCAGAGAATTCATCCGAGCCACTGGCAAGTAGTGATGAAGAGGAACCAGGAGATAGTGGGTATGTGAGAGTAAAATATCTCTCTAAAATCTAATTTCTGATATATAGTGGGAACAGGTTTTTCCAGGCTTCTGGGTTCTGCTGAAGTCTGTGCAGAAACTTCAGGCCTGGAATGTAGTGACCTGTCTGGCAGAGAAGTAAGCAAAAGAATCCAAAAAACCACATAGCAAGATCCAGCTGAAACCTTTCTTTTCTTTTCGTGATGTCATGGCTGAATATTTGTTACAGTGTGGCTTGATAGATGTTGAAATGCTTGCAGCACATAGCGGCTTGGGGAACAGTTGTGGTGCTGGGCTGGGATTTTGTTTAATCAGAGTAGGTATTACATGCTGGTAACTCTGTCTGCAGTGAGATTATTGGCTTCACGTTCAATGGCTGCATGTTCTCTCTGGTTCCCTCTAGTGCATGGCCAGCAGGTCTTGCTAGTCCTGCAAAGCGGGAGGGTGTCAACTCACAGGTGCAGGACAAGGAGCAGAGCCAGCAGCAGCCACATGGCTCCAGTGACACAGAGAATTCAGCGGAGCTATGGGCGAGTAACCAAGAAGAGGAGCCAAGAGATAACGATGAGTATGTGACTGATGAAGTGTCTCTCCAAAGTGTAATTTCTGATATTCAGTAGACAGATTTTTTTGCCAAACTGCTTGATTCTGTGTGTTGGAATCTGATTTGAAACATAGTGGCCTGTGTGGAAGGGAACTAATGGGAAAAAACCCCCAACAACAGAGCAAAATCCCAGAGAAACCTTTCTTCTCCATTCAGGAAGGCATTATTGAATGTTTCTTAAATGATGGATTGCAATACACTGTAATGCTTGCAGTACATAAAAGCTCTTGCACTGGTGTGTTTCTGGGCTGGGATGTTGCTAAATGAGAATGAGTGGTTATTTCTGTTTTTGCAATTTTATGTCTTGGTAGCTCTCTTTGCACTGTGAAATGGACAGCTGCATATTCTTCTAGTTCTATTAACTCTGATGAATGGCCAGATCATTTTGAGAGTCCTCTGACATGGCAGGATGACATTACAGATGTAAGCATGATGATCTTATCACATGTTCTTGTCCTTTCTGCTTTGTGGGAGGGGAGGAGACAGAGTGGGAGCTCTGTCTCTGTCTCAGCTGCCACTCTGTCTCCTCAGTTGTCCTCGGTGGGATGCCACATGCAGCTGGCTGGAAGCACAGCCCTTGCTGGGAAGCTCCAACTTGCCCATCCCTCCAAGTCCTTTCTTGGTGGTGTCCATAGAGGGAGAAGCCCTTGCCAGGATGGCACTGGCAGCTCTGTGTGCTCCTTATAGTTTTATAGCATTGCCTGAAAGACTGCACATAGTCCAAGTCCACTTTGCCTGGTGCCAATAGAACAGCAAACTGGAATTCTTTACTTCCAGATTTCTGTTGTGGCTTCTTTTCTTCAGTAGCTGTTCATCTAACATGAAGTGTTAAGGTTATCATAGCAGAATTTGCCAGTTTTGGGAGAATGAGGAAAATAAACAGCGCCAGGTCAAATCCAAATAGGGAACAGGAACAGGGGAGAAGGGTGTTTAGGGGGTTCCTAAGCTGCCCCTGTACCCTGTTGCAGCAATGAGAGCACAATCAGCAGCACCCACTTCTTTGCTTTTCAGGGCAGCAGCTCTTTGTGCTACTGCTTTGAATGCTCTTAGGCAAACTGAGAGGGTGATACCCTACCCTTGCTCCCCTCTTCTGCTGTAACTGCTTTCTGAGCTGGGGTTTGCGTGCAGCACCAGGGGGCTCACCAAATCTAATTGTATCTTCTTTTCTCTCCCTTCCCATGTGCACCAATGCAAGCTTCTTGAAGGTGAGTTGATGTTTTCCAGTAGGTAATGGACTTTTATCTAAAATGTGATCATTAGTTTTGTTGTACTTTCCCAAAAAAGTCAAGCAGCAGGGATTGAAACTGCTTTTAGCAAAAAGCAAGGGGCAGGGCTAAAGCCTCTGGCCAGTGTCTTAGAGAACGGATGCAATGTGTGTGTGGTGGCCTCTGTCAGTCACAGTGGGAAATGCCTGCAATAAAACTAGCAGAATACTTACGCAGAAGGAACTTTAATTTGGTAACACTTTCTGCAGTTTTGATTGATTAGTGATTGATTAGTGTTACATGGACCCTGGAGTTGCAGAGGTCATCTCTGCCTGCGGTTTCTGAGAGTTAAAAAACATTTCTTGACCCTTTTGCTGTTACAGAGCAGGCCCTTTAAAAATGGCTCTCCCTGTGACTTGGTCAATATGTTGTCCACAAAAATTTGATTTGTTACTGGGGTGTGACAGGTAAATAATCCTACACTTGAGAGAGACATTGGTTATTTATTTCAGTGTTTCACCAGTCTGGGTGCTCAGTGGTATTTCACAAATCGGACACACGCACTCTCAAAATAATTTCTGTTATTTATAGATTTTATCAAACAAAGAAATTAGCATTACAAGTGACATGGTTATCTCCTTAGCTCGTATTCTGTCTTCTTTTGGGTAATGATTGCTTATTTCTCACTTTAATTAGTCCACTTGGTCCATTGCTCAGTTTCCCTCTTCTTTTGGGCTGGGGAGTTTCTTGAGTTGCTGCTCCATGAGTTGTGGGTTGCAATCTCCCCCTGCAGGAATTATTGTCTACCAGTCAGAGCTGCTTTCAGGAGTGCTGGGTTTCTTAGTCTCTTCCTGGTCTTGGGAGTTATGCCAGATGTTCTTTTGGCTCCTCAATTCTGCATTTTTTGTGTCCACTCTCAGTGGGCATCCTTCTCCCCAAGCTTTGTTAACCCTTCCCCAAATCTGAGATCCTTCAAGCATGTCAATCCTGGAACCTTTACAAGGCAATTCTACCAAGAAGGAATTTGTTTTTCTTCCCCACTTAGAAGCATGTTTGTTAGTTGCTGTCTATTTAATGGAATAAATCTCCCTTCCAGGTGATTTGGTTTGAAAGTATAGAATGATCAAATATAGCAATACAAAGTGCATCCTTCCTTAAGAAATCTTTCACATAGTCTACATTTTGCATAACATATAACTCCATTTTCAAATTATCTTAATTCAGGAGGATGATGATGGCAATTTTTAAAGGGGATACTGCTCCGAGTAATTTTATAGTATCCAGGGACTTTCCTTGAGAATCTCTTGGGTCATCTTTTTTAGCTGTGTGGAGGCTGAACAGAGCAAATATTTTATGTTGTTTTGTAGCAGAGTAGTCACAATGTATGGAAGGGTCCAGTCCTAGTATTTGGGAAAGTTGTTTGAAATTGTTTTTAACCTAGCTGAATAGTGTCCATTTAAAATAGGAACCATTGCTGACTACTTATATCATTTGTTTCAAAGGTAGCTCTGGGGAGAGAGAGAATAATAGATCTAACTTCTGAAAATTAAATTACAGTGCATGGAGAGGAAAGGAGAAATGTTACACTGAGCAGCCAGGAACAGGTGGATGGCTCTGGTAATGGAACAGGAGCTGATGATGCACCTGTGGCTGACTCAGGCCCTGCAGAACAGGGAGCAGAGGAGGAGGACTCTCAAAGTTCAGAGTATGTATGCCTCATGCCCCACCACACACAGAATTCTGTGCCTTTCTGTCTTTTCTGTGCAGGACTTAGTAATACTGCTATGCCTGATTTATCTTTGATGCCTTCCCTACTCTACTTATTTCCCTCCTTCTCCCATGTTGCAGGATGATCACATGATACCATTTGAATTTTGGGAGAAAAAAGCAGCCCAAAGCAGATGTACATCTTTGCGTAGAGCCTTAGAGAAGAGTGTGGGAGTATGGCAAGGAATGGGGATTTGTCACAGGCCATAGCTCAGTATTGCATTTGCTTTTTCTGACAAGCTGTATTAGTGATGTTCGGTATGGAAATGCTTCCATTGTAATTACTGGGGCTCGGCATCACGGGGCCAGCAGGCAGCAGCTGGGCGAATTCCAACAAAAATTCCCTGCTGGAAAGGTGCTAGGTGGTTGCCTTTCTCCTGGAGCTGGATCCCTTCTTCCCAAGGTAGACTTGCACACAGGCACTTGTGGAGGTCCTGCTTTTATGGCCAGTGCTGGATGTCACAAGCCCTGATTTGCTTGCTTCTGTGATGGAAATCTTGCAGTTCAAGTTGGGTGCCTGTGCAGTAAAATTCCCATTCTGCAGAGGAACAGGAAAGTCCTGCTGTAGGAGCACTCCATCAGGATAAGAAAGACACAGTTCATCAGACTGATTAATTTTAACCAAGTGTCTTTGTCACTAGGGACAACAAAGAACATTAGAATTATGATATAAGGTTTTCAAAGTGTCTTTTTGGGGTGGGGGAAAGACACAGGTTTTAATAAAGCTGGTGTGCTTTGAGCCTTTTGGAAAGGCAATGTAGGAGACTACCTGAGTATGGAACTTTTAGGTGTCAGGCCTTAACTATGCCACCTAAAGGGCTTCTACGATTCTAAACCATAATGCATTTTACCAATGAATTTGTAGATGCTTAAGTTTTGGTTGTTAAGTCTGTAGGTGACGAAATCCCAACCCCTGGTTAATATAAAACAGGAATACTTTTTCCCTCCAGTCTCAAGCTTCTCAGTTACTGAATGTAGCTGCTCTGTTTAGTTAAGGCTGAAATAGCTCAGTGCTGCAGCATTTAAAATTGACCAAAGGCTCCTTCCCAGGGCTAGATCTTGCCAGAACTGTGTTACTCTGCAGTTTAAAATTGGGTCCTGGAATGAATATTCTGGGGTGAATAATTCCCAGAGGACAGCTGATGCTGTAGTTACAAAGCTGTTACTGATGACCTGCTGGAAGTCAAAGTTGCCATACACAAACTGGCCTGTGCTAGAGACTGCTGCTACTTCAAAGCCCAGAGCAGGGTGACTGACTGCACCTTTCTCCTAGGGAAAGCCAGGACACCCTTTCCCTCAGGGCAGGGGAAACCCCAAATCCTCATTAAATGCACAGCAAACAGAGTCTTAAAGACAGCAGGGTTCTTCAAAGGAAATGTGTCATGGCTAGTCAGCGCAGTTGTATGAATATGTGAGATTTTATATATCAATAACCACTGAAGCGTGGTTATATTAACAGCTGCGTGTTCTTTCTAGTTCTGTTTCCTCTAGTGCTGAGCAAGGAGTTGTTATCAGGTGTCCGCTTTGCATGGAATTTTACTCAGAGGTAAGGATCCACCTGTTGTTGTCCTTTCTGCTTTGTGGGAGGTGAAAGCCAGAATGGGGGAGCTGCACAAGTCACTTGGATGATGTGGGATGCTGTGGGCAGCTGGCTGGAAGCACAGCCCTTGCTGTGAAGCTCCACAAGTCACTTCTTGGTGAATGTAGAGGCAGAAGCCCTTGCCAAGATGGCACTGGCAGATGTGTGGGTCCCTCATAATCCTAATTCTAGGTGCTCTAAATAGAGCCTGGTGCCAGTTGAGCAGCAAAATCAAATTCTTTCCTCCCAATACATGTTGTGGTTTTCTTTCCTCCAGATTGTGCAGCACGGACGACAGCTTGTGGCAACCCTATGTGGCCATGTCTTCTGCAGCAGATGCCTCCCTATTGCCCTTGGGGTTGCTCACATATGCCCAACCTGCGAGGTGAAACTCAATGCAGCAGTATATTTTCCCATTTATTTATGAGTGCTTCTGAGGACAGACTGAGATGGATCTTGGCCAATAGACAGTGTAGAGACTTGTTTCTTTATGTATATAGTTCTTCCTGTATAAACTTTCATTTCTGCTGAATTCAATTATAAATAAAGTTTTGATTGATTTAAATATAGCCTGTCTGCTCTTCTGTGCTGGACTGTACTGATTGTAGTTCTTGTGGCCGGTGTGTGTTGTACAGGGAAAAAGAAGCACAGCCTGCTTGGGGTGAGAGGGATTCAATTTCTCAGGCCAGACTCTGGTGGATGCTGTGGTGAAAATGTTATGACTTCATTGCTCAGAAGATGAAAAGAGTAGCAGGTTGTGCACGCAGCCAAAGAAAGCAATGTTCTTTGACAATGACTGGTATATTAACAAACTGCTGCATTTAGTGCTGTAAGGTTTCATTAGAATTAGAATCTGGAGGCTTCTGAAGGAATGTGTTTTTGAATGTCTGCAGTTGGTTACCACCTTTGAGCTGTTGGCAGTACAACTGTGTTGTAGCTTCCTTCAATCACAGCAGTATAATCCTATGTTACACTGAAGAGAAATGCAACTGTCCAGAGATTTAAAAAGTGGACATAAGAGAGGAAAGACAATTACTTCTGTTATACACAAGTAATAAAGAGGCACAGGCAGATCTCAGGTAAACAGTGGGAGAGTAAATTCATTGTGCCATGAAACAGAAAACTCAGATGACCAAACTGAACTGAGGTCCTCTGTGTATTGAAAGTTGGTTGTCTGTGTGGACATGAATCCTTAGTTTTGGTTTTTCATTTTTGTCTTTATCGTATTATTTATCTGCTTCCTCAGTCATATTTCAAGATGTCCTAATATTGCCATATTTAGGTAGAGGTAGTAATAGACAAGGTTCAATGTACCCTCTAATTTTTATGTGGCTTGGTCTTAATAAAAAAAATGAAAACATTAGTATTAGCCTGATAAAGTGACTTTTTGATTTTTGTTTTTAATGAAGACTACTTGAGTTGTCAAGAAGACTACTTGAGTTGTCAAAATTAAACTCAAAGGTAATTTTTCAACAGACACAAATAAAATTATTTAATTACAAGATGGCCATAAATTTTAGACCGATGTTTTTTGTTTCTCATTTTTTGGTAGACTTTTAGCTACTTGGTGGATGCAATGACAGTACGTAGAAATGTCTTACTAAATTATCTAAATGTCTTTCTAAAAGCTATATTCCTAGGTGACATGCAATGCCACGTATTCTCATTAAAAGGAGCACTTAAGGAAATGATTTATGGTCAAGTAAATTTAAGTAATGAAATGGCACTCAGCTGATATTATAATAGGTTTAAACAGATGTTAGTATGGTTCAACACTATCGGCTGAGGCAATTTTCTTTAAAAATGTTGGTATAGGGTTAGGAATTAAAGCATTCTCTGTGTGTATATATATATATATATATAATTTTTTAGAAAGTATTGATCTAGGGAAGCACTGATTAGCAAAAAGTAACTGAAGAGTTAAAGCATTGGTTTCAGTTGTGGTGCATAGCTGTCAGCATAAGGAAAAGCACATTTTCAGCTCATTTCATCATTGGTCTGTAGGCATAGGAGAAGTGGGGCTTTTTGAGCTTTGAAGGCCAGACCAGAAAGACAGCATATTTGCATTGTTCATTTCTCATAATCGGTGCTTTCAGATAAATACAAGGTGCTTAAATATTCGTCTATTAAATGTATATTTGGAATTGCTTTAGTGTCTTTGCATTTTTATATAAAGTATTAAATCTCCTTTTGGATTTTTCAAAAAATGGAAAAGTCATCCCTACCCATTCTTCAACACCCAGCATGTTGTCAAATACCCAAAAGGATGAATTGTAATAACAGAGAAACTTTTGTAAGAAATGAGCTTCCTCATGCAGAGCAGGAGTTGAACATATCCTTGTGCTCTCCAGAGCCCTGGATCAATTCCCACCATTCTCCCCACAGCCCAGAGCACCCAACGGGACCAGGGGCGGAGGAGCAGCCCTGAACCTGGCAGGGCTGAGATGGGTTCCCTGCTGCTCTCAGGAGCCACAGCCCTTCCTTCTGAACACAGGTCCCGTGGCAGAGTGGCTAGAAGGAAAAGTGAATACTGATTCTGCTCCTTCTGCTCTGTTCACCTTCCGGAGCAGAGCAGGGCCTAAGGAGAAAGGTGCTGTCCCTGGTGTTATGAACAAAAAAAAATAAAGTTTAAACTTTTGGGGAATGTTGTTAACAAGGTATGTATAAAAGGGATGTTGTTGATACAAGTAACAAGTTATAATTGGATCTGTAGTTAACAGGGCGAGGTGCAGGGTTGGGTGTTGTGGGCGCAAAGCAAGGTGATTAGTTGTATTAAAACTCAATACTGCTGTGTATAGCTAAAAGGGGACTGGACCCAGGGAGGAGATGCCAATCTTTGTGGAGGGGGGCAGAGAAGCTTCCAGAAGTATTGCACCGTGGAACACGGCCACAGCTCGGATCAGGACTGGAGGAGAGGCCAACCAATAGGAGGCGAGAATCTCAAAATGATTGGCCAAGACTGCACCAACTTATGGGCCAATCAGCAACAGGAAAAGAGACCTATCACAGCACGGATCCTGAGCGGCCAATCAGGAGAGGAGAGAGACTTTAAAAGGCCTGGGGGGTGTGACGCCCGGGTCTTTCATGGGAGCAGGTGTGCTTGGAAATGCTCCTAGGAATACAGTTACTAAGTAGTTGAAACAGTCTCTGGACTAGCTGGAAGCTTTGGCTTCCAGTTGTTCTGTCTGCAACAAACAGGCTTACTTTTTTTTAATTAAATGGCCTTCTTTTTTTGTTAAAGTTTTAAGGCTGTCCATAACAACTGGGGCCTCGCCCGGGAAAGCCACACCCAGAGGCGGGTCCGGCGTAGGACTTGGATTTGGGAGGTGCACCCATCTGATTTCAGCTGCCCGGATTACTGAGGACTAGGTCGGATGCACAGAGGGGCTGCTGGCTTGATCCCGAGGAACGGCTGGAAGCCTCAACAACTTAGAATCGCCTTCCAGGCAGCAGGAGAGGTCCTCGCAGCACTTGGGTGAGCGGCACTTGGGTGAGTGTGCGAGGGGGACGGAGGGTACGGAAGGGTACGGCCCGAATGGAGGGAGTGTGTGTGAGTGAGACGGGGCCGGCAGGCCAGACCCCCGGAGCGATAGTGGAAGGAAGCGAGAGGGCAGAGGACTGAGTGTGGTACCCTCGGGGCTCAGCCATCCCCAAGACCACCGGGCTGGGCTGGATTGAGGGATTCGGTCCCAAGAGCACCCAGGGAACGCCTCGGAGTGAGGGGATACCCCTAACAGGGCCACGGAGGGCTGAGTGCCCAGAGCTTCCCAGGGGTGGGTCTGGGAAGACCGTCCAAAGGCATTAAAGGTGACTCCCGTGGGTTCCCAGAAACCCAGTGCCTGGAAAGGTCCTTCCTACGTGGAAGGAGGACCTCAGCGTCGGTGGTAGTAAATACTCCTACCTGGAGACCGACGACAGGGAGCCACCGTTGAGAGGAGTGTCCTCCTTTTTGGTGGGGGGGATCGGAGTCCCGGCTGAGGGGGGTAGGACCCCAATTCTCGGCAGGGCCGGGCGCTCGGGGCGGGGAACGCACCTGGTCCTGCGCGGGGTGGGCTGGGCAGGTGGACGCACCTGGTTTCGGCTGGCGAGGGGAGTTAGGGGGATCCTCCTGGCCTGGTGACTCGAGGTGAGAGTGGCCGGCTCGGGGCGGCCGTTCAGCTCATCGGGAGCTGGAGACGGAGCTGGGATCTCGTCCCAGCGCGGCGAGCCAGGGTCAGGGAGAGTAGAACCTGCCTCCCATAGGGAATTTATTGTTTCCTTTGGCATGGTACTTCAGTTACATAGTTTTTACTTTTGAGTCCAGGACTACCTAGTACACCTAATTGTTGGTATAATTGCTTTCTAGGTGCTGATTATTTGGGGATACAAATGGTTATTGTTTAACTGTTTCCCACTGAGTTCATTGTGTGTGTGTAGAAGGTCGGAGCACCGGTATAGTGAGGTTCTGGGGAGAGGTGGTAGCCAAGAGTCCCCAGACCACTTACCGGACAGGGAGAATGAACTTAAAAGCATTTAGTTAGAGAGAGAGTATTTCTGTTTAGTGTACTGTTAGTTTGAAGGTAGAAGCATTAAAAATTATAAGTTGCTAAATTTTTATGTTTGAGTTCAAGACTACTTGAACGCATTTAATTGGTACAAATTTCCAATTTTTGGCATAAGTAGAAAGTTCAGTCTTCATTTTGGAGTGAGTGGTGCTGCGGGCTCCGAGGTGCCATTTGGGGGCGAGGCAGTGGTGGCTCAGAGGAGCCACTTTGTGGCGGGGCTGGGCCCTCCTGGAAGGGGCAGTGGTGACAGGCAGGCATTGATTGATGCAGAAGGAGGCGGCCGAGGGGGCCTAAGGTGGACAGAGGGCTTGGGGGCCTTCTTGTTAGTTGTGCTCAAGTTTGTGATCCTGATCACCAAGCTATAAGAAACATAATCTATTTCTATGTGTGACTTACTTGTGATTGGAATCTTGTGGTCAGTTATAGTGAGTTCTTTTATTCTTTTTGTTTCTATAGATTGTTTTATTGGATTATTCCATTACTTTTGTTCATTGTGTTCATTTCAATTATGAGAATTGTAATTTGGTATTTTGGATCATTACTAGTAATATTTAGATTGATCTTTTTATTGTAATCTATTCAGATTGTTTTATTTCGTTGTTTCTGTTAGATTAATTTGGTACTTTAATAGTATAGTTTTATTTTGATTTTACATTTTGTTTTATTTCCGTTTATGAGTTCTTTTATTCAATTGTTTTACTAGACAAAATTTGTCCATCTTAATTATTTAATTCCAATAATTCCATTTAATTATTTTATTTAAATTTGACAGTTGTGACTTCAGTTATTCTAATTCAATTATTCAGTTTCTATTCTACTAATTATTTTATCCTATTTCAATTATCTGATTTTTAACTATTCTCATTTAAATCTAAACTAGGTTAAAGTTGCTATTTCAATTCCAGTTGTTTTATTTTATTTGTTTTATTCTGAATGGTTTATTTCAATTGTTTTATTTAAATTGATTAATTATTTTATTCAATTGTTCATATATTTAAAAAAATAAAAGTAAAAAGTATTCCAAAAATTTTATTTTAATTGTTTTTTTCTGACTATTTTTTTAATTGTTTTGTTTCAATTCATTAATTATAATTTGATTGTTTATAAATAAAAAAAATATATATTCTAATTGTTTTATTTCAAATATATAGTTTAAAGGATTAGATAAAATAAAGATGATACAATATTGCATGGAAATATGGCCAAAAGAAGCTCTCCAAGAAGGATCAGTTTACTGGCCTTGGTATGGTTCAAAGGACAGGTGGCTGTGTTTAGCTTCAAACAAATGTGTGAATTGGAGGGAGAGTGTGAGTGAGGAAGAAAATAAGTATGCAAGTTGCTGGTTAGAAAGTAATAGCCTGGAGGAAAAAGCTAAAGTGTACAAAGTGTCAAAGGACATTAAGGGCGTTAAAGACGCAAGGGAAGAACCCACAAGAAAGTGGGATCCTTTGGATTATCTTCCACCCTCTTCACCTCCTGTTCCTCCAACACCTGCTCCTGTCCAACCTGCTCCTTCAATACCTCCTCCCGTCCAACCTGCTCTTTCAATACCTCCTCCCGTCCAACCTGCTCTTTCAATACCTCCTCCCGTCCAACCTGCTCCTTCAATACCTCCTCCCGTCCAACCTGCTCTTTCAATACCTCCTCCCGTCCAACCTGCTCTTTCAATACCTCCTCCCGTCCAACCTGCTCTTTCAATACCTCCTCCTGTCCAACCTACCCCTTCAGCCTCTCAGACTCCTCCCCATATTCTCTCCACACCATCAATAGGAAGTACATTAACAACCCCAAGTCAGGTGGCTATAACCCCTGACTCCAGGATTAATGTTTCGTCACACCCTCCAAACCTCCTCAGATCCAGTGCTAATCAACCTCCTTTACACAGTGTTGTCTTAACACCTCCAAGACACATAAATGAAACAAAGATTGAAGGGAGAGAGGGATCAGTAGTGAATAGTGATTGGCAGAATAGTGTGCAAGGAAATAGAGTTCAAGGTTGTAATTGTGGTAAAGCTGAAACAGCAAGTCCAATAGCCCACCATTAGAACTCGGTTTAAAATGAAAGAGTGTTGCTCAGGAGCCAAAAGGGCAGAAAGTCTGTGTTCCCCTAAGGGAAGTTCCCATGGGAGGAGCCAATGAGGGAATAGGATTTGTGAATGCCCCATTGACAGCTTCAGAGGTCAGAAATTTTAAGAAAGAAATAAAGACCTTGGTAGAGGATCCCCTTGGAATTGCAGACCAGCTAGATCAATTCTAGGCCCTAATATCTATACCTGTGAAGAATTAAATGCAATAATTGGGATTTTATTTTCTCCTGAGGAGATGCAGCTAATACAAATTGCAGGAATAAAAGTGTGGGAGAAAGAAAATAGAATGGGCAACCCTGCAGATGTTCCCCCAGGGGAGGTTAAAATGCCCCTAACACCAGCGGATTGGGACCCAAATAATGAAGCAGGGAGGAAAAGTATGAGAGAGTATAGATCTTTGAACATAAAAGGAATCAGGAACGCAGTTCTGAGAGCAAACAATGTAAAGCTAGCATTTGATAGCCATCAGGAAAAGGATGAAGCTCTAAGGGCGTGTTTAGCCTGGTTAAAAAGAAATTTTCAACTTTATTCCAGTGTGGATCCAGAAAGCCAGGAGGTAAAGGCACTCATTTGTTGTGGTCGCTGCCATGTCCCTGAGGGCTGGTGGGACAGGGCTGGAGCCTTCCTTAGCCGCAAGATGGGTGTCTGTGAGCTCAGCCTGCTCATGAAGGGTGAGGGTCCCGATGCTGAAAGCACTGTCGACATTGGTTATAGCATGAGCTGCTCTGGATTACAACTGGAAAGGCATTGTTTGGGCAATGTTTTGGCTGAAAGCTGGAGAAGATGTGCTCCTCTCCTGGGAATGCATCTCCCTGTGCTTTGTTTCCTGTCAAGAGAACTCTTCCAAGGGCTCTACACAATCAGTCTCTGTGCCAGCCATCTGCACTGCAGGGCTGCCTGTCCTGTTGATGTTGTTGCTGTTGTTGTAACTAGCTGACTGCCTCCAGACACTGGGGCTGCCTTTTGTATCTCCTGGAAGCTGGGATCTCTGCTTTAAAGTGAGCATCTTGCATTTTGTTTCCCTCAGGGAAAATGGTGAACGTGGAAAATCCCAAGATGAAATACACTGAAATGGAATATATTGGCAAGGGGTGAGTCCAGCCACACTTACTTCTACACAACCATGGGCCAGGGGTTCTTCTGCTATATCACTGGTATATCAGGAGTTCCACTGGAATATCTATCCAGTGTGAAGTCAGGTCAGCTGCAAACATGTTCAGACACTGGAGATTGTCCCATCTCTTCAGTGCTCCTCAGAACTTGTGAGGGTGCTCAGAAGGCATTGTCAGAGACATCTCCATGCTGCCAAAGTCTGCCTACATCAAGGAGCAGGACCTGGAAGATCTCCTTGTCTCTCAAGTGTGGGACAGCTCTGTGTTAATTTCTTCAGTATTTTTGTATGTCTCAAAACCACACTGCCACACTAATGAATAAAGAAGAATCTTGCTTGCCTGAAAGGGCAACCTAGCCCCTCTCAAAGCTGTGAGATAACAGTTCCCAGGAACATTTCTTTCACATGGTCTGTGGAAGGAAATACTCCATGGTCAGGATAGGAACCACTCTGTTTAGAAACTGAAACACAAGATGAAAGAATAAATTCCCTTTAGGAGCTGAGGTAGTAAACCCCAGCGCTTCTGCAACCAGCCCAGGCACTGCCCATGCACTTGAGAGGAAAATGCATCATCTGCCTTCTGGCAGAGCCCTCCTGCATCCTGCAGGTTTTAGGCATTTACAGCAGAGATCTCCTGTGTGGGCCAGCTTTCACTCTAAGAAATAAACAGCTTCTCCTTTCTCTGCTTCTGTTTTGTTTCTAGGCATTTTGGATCTGTGGTTAGAGCACTGAACCAAGCCACAGGAGGAGAGGTAAATGCCAACATCCCCCACAGACTCTGCTGCACTCAAGGGCTTTCCCCTCTGGTGTGAGCAGCTGTGGCTGGAGCTTTGGGTTGAGCTGTGCTGAAGAGGCACAAGAAACACAGACTGGTACCAGCCTGCAAAATACATTGGGGACAGTCTTTGTCCTTTTCAGCTGCCAGAAGGAAGTCACGCAGGGCAGCAGTTCATTTCAGAGAAGGATGTGCTCACTTTCTCTCAATTGCTAAAACAAAGGTGGTGCCTTAGAGCATCTCACTGCTCTTTGGGGCTACAGCTTCAGAGTCCTGAATTCTCACTTCTGGTTGCCAGCAAATACATCTGAAAGTTACTGGTAGTTCTTTAGCCACCTGCAGTGCTGAAATTGGGAACTGCACATAGGGAGAGATCTGCAAGGCATCCCTAGAAACTCGAAGCCCTGCCCATAGCCCAAGATGTAGCCACAGAGTATTAAGGCATGGATTACTTCTTCTGAATCCCATACAAAGCAGCAGGGAGTGGGCTCAGAGGTTTGTGGGTGATAGTTGAGACACCAGTGTCACCAAGTGTTCACAGCAAAACTTCAGTGGCCACGTGTCCTGTAACTAGCCCCCAAGGGAGTGGAGAAATGGGCTATTGCAATGTCACTTCCTAATTACTGCAATGCCTAATCACAAGGCAGTTTGGCACAGCTCAACTGTGTCATTGCAAAATCACTTGCTCCATGTGCTTTGTGGTCTCATGCCACCAACTTCTCAAGTTACTGATTTTCAGTGTCATTTTAGGTGACCATAAAGAAAATAAGCCTTAAGGGACGGCAGAGGAAGCAACTAACCGTTAATGAAATCACAATCATGAAGAAGCATAGGAGTCCCAGTGTTGTGAATTATTTAGACAGGTGAGTGGCCATGGTCTTATCCTGTGAATATGCATGTACATACTGCAAACATGAGAGGTTAAAAATCCACTTTGGACACTTCTAGAAGGTAGAGCTGTTAATTATAATGTATTAATATTTCTCTACTCATCTGCAATGGATGAGAAGAGAGTGCATCTTGTCTGCATGAGTCTTCCCTGGCACACGTAGTTTGAAAATTATTCAAAACCTGGGTCAGCTGTATTTTATATGTTAATACCTTTTAAGTTCACTGCCTCCACATTTTTTTGGATTGATTTTTTAAAGTTTCTTCAATGCTGAATGATGAACCATCCTAAAGTGGATTTCCTTTGGATTGTTGCCCCACTTTTCTGTTGCTATGCATGCCAGGAAGACTAGGTGCTTATTTCCAGAAACACCACGCGTGACAGGCTTTTTATCTGGGCTCTTACTAAACCACACTTTTCACTTGCTGGCCATCTAAGACATCTCCTTTTTCACAGCTGTGCCTTTCTCCCTGAGACTGTACAGATTGCAAACAAAGCACAGCCAAGAGGAAATGTCTATTCCTTTTATTTTGTCCTTGTCACAAAGGGCCTTGGAAACAAGATGCCCGGAAGCAAAAAATCAACCTAGCCATGCATGTTTATCTTCACGCCCTTGTTTCTTTCCTTCAGCCACCTTCTGCGTGAGGAACTCTGGCTGGTCATGGAGTACATGGATGGAGGCGCTCTGAGCGATGTCATCAGGAAGACCTTCCTGACTGAAATCGAGATAGCAGTCATCAGTCGGGAGGTCAGCAAGCCCACCTGTGCTTCCAAGGGTTTGGGCAGGATTATCTGAGAAATAGGGGCTCAGAACAGGAGAGGTTTCACGTACCAAACTTTGCTTCTGCGTTGCTGGTATGCTATGGGCACGTAAAAGCATCTCCAGTGAAATGCCTGGAGTGCCCCTGCACTCACTCTACTCAGTTCTTGTACTCTTATCTCCTGCTGTTGTATTCTCACTCTGCCTCTTGTATCTGCTGTTCTCCATCTTGCCTCCCTAAACTTTTGCCTGTCTTCACTGCATTCCTCACTTGTAGAAGCAAGGTGCTGGTAGCAGGATTTGAAATGAACAGCAAAGGAAATAAGAGAGACTCATTTCTCTCAGTCCTCAGCTAAAAAGGGTACTAGTGCAGCTAAAATGCTCTTTGCTTCTGAGCACATCCACTGCAGCAGCAGTCATCCTGGCTGGTTTGCAGGGGACAGTCTACAACAGCAGGTGCTGTTGCTCTTTCAAAAGGTGACATGCCTTTCCTTAGAAAGGTCCTGCTCTGCAAGTGTTGGAGCAGCAGCTCTTCCTCTCAATGGCACTGTGTTCTGCCATTACTCGCCATTCTCCTGGGGAATGGGAACCTTTTAGAGTCTCTGTTTCTTTTCTGGTGTGATGAAATCCCTGGGTTTTGCCCTCCTGGTTCTGTTGACTCTCTCAGTGCTTGCAAGGATTGGCTTTTCTTCACTCAAACCAAGTGATCCACAGAGATGTGAAGAGCAACAACATCCTTCTCAGAACTGACGGCTCTGTCAAGCTGGGTCAGTATATTCCTGGTCAGGTGCAGCTTTCAGGGATGTGGGGTGAGGGGCTGCTTTGAGTGGCTGCCAGCTCCTCAGGAATGGTGCTGGTGGCAGTGCGGGGACCCCCCGCTCTGAGCTGATGACATGGTTGCAAGGTGCACAGAGGTATGACAAGGAACAAGCAGTCAAAAGGGGTGTTGCTCTGTGTGTGTCCATTGCAGAGGGAGGGAGCAACAAGTCTAAAGCTTCCATAGAACAAAAGCCACTGCTGAAGGCAGTATACAAAATGTGGGGATTTGGCTAAAATCCTGAGGAAACAGAGCAGGGACAGTTGTCCAGGAGATTCAACAGCACATTCTCAAAGTTCTACTGGGCAATTCTTTTGTTTGGCTTCCTAATTGCACAGAATTCAAATAAAAGCAGTATTTTGCTTTCCCCTTAGCTGATTTTGGCATCTCTGTTGAGCTCAGCCCTGAGAAGAATAGACCGTCCTCGGTAGCCGGGACTCCTTGGTGGATGGCGCCTGAAGTGGTGATGGGTCAACCATATGGCCCCAAAGTGGACATATGGTCTTTTGGAATTGTGGGAATCGAAATGATAGAACGGAAAGTTCCCTACTGGA
This sequence comes from Lonchura striata, assembly GCF_050655825.1. Taxonomy (NCBI): domain Eukaryota; kingdom Metazoa; phylum Chordata; class Aves; order Passeriformes; family Estrildidae; genus Lonchura; species Lonchura striata. The sequence goes on from NC_140740.1 coordinate 14,154,764, forward strand.
GCCGAAGTCCTGCCACGGTAAGGAGCAAATACTCACTGATCCCGCTTGTCTTTCTCACCTGCCCTGTGTTCTGCATGCCATTGGACAAAATCCCATTGCCATCTGCTGGAACTACTGCCACCAAGGTCCCCTCCTTAAAATGTCCCTGCAACACATCAGCATCTGCTGTAGTTTTGGTTGCATCAGTGTGGAACTCAAGCTCTACCACATGCAAACAAACCCCATGCTCAGGCAATATTTTCCTTTGGGTTGTAAGTGGTTCCAGTTCTTTGGTCTGTGTAGATGGCCACAATAAAAGGAAACAAGCATCTTAGAATTGGTGCTGTCCTTCCAGAAATTAAGGAAAGAAAGCCAAACCTAACAGAGTTTCTAAAAGAGTGGTTTTAGTGAGGAACTGCATCCCCTGTGCAGTTTCTGCACACTGAGAAACATGCCTGGAACCTGAACATGAGGCTGCAAGGGCCACAGAGTCTCTTCTGCTTCTTGTGCAGTGTTGCTGAAACACTTAGTGACTGTGTTTCTCTCATAGCCCAAGCCACCTTCTCCACATCACCAAGCCGGAGCCTGGTGAGAGGGAGAGCCTGCAAAAACCTCCTGTTTGTTTCCTGGCATTTTCTGGGATGGGCCTTCCATTCATGCATTGACTTGTGTAGCTAAATGAGCAGAGGGTGTCCACAGGGATGGCACCTCTCCATCTTCGGAGCAGGAAAAGTTTTTCTGTTGCTGCATAAGGGAAGCTGAAATTTTCAGACTGCTGACAGAAAGAGCTGCAGGTGGCTCCTGTGTGTCCAAGCAGGCATTTTCATCCCCATACATTTGTGCATGCACCTTAATGTGTCTGTGTGGAATATGAGATTATAAATATTTGTTTCCTTACCTGGGGATTAACTGATGGATTTCCTTTCTTTTTGTTCAATTACCATTGTTTTCAATAACAGACAAAAAACCTGATGAATCTTGTTGTATGGCAACCGGGCTGAAGGGACCCACAAGCACTGCAGAGATGCCTTTCATGTCCTAATCCTTGGAATTAGTTAGTATTACAAAGTCACCCTTCCAAAAAGGCTGCCAAACTGGTGTGAATCCTCAGAGAAGCAAATGTGCTTTTGGTGATGTAGTTCCCAACTAACTAGGTCAATCAATGAAATTGGCTGCCAAGGCAAGATCTGCGGGATGATGGCAAAGCTGTGGCTGCATCAGAGTTTGGTTTTTTATTGGTAAAGGAAAGTAATCTCTGGGTCTCTGCCAGGGCAGAAACTGCCACTGAAGAAGAGAGGTTAAACAATGGCTTCTGGGAGGGCAGTTACAGATGGGAAAGAAGCAGGTGGAGCCTTGTGTTTCCTGTTTCTCCAGACTAAATTCCTGATAGCCACAGCAGGGACGCCACAGCTGCGGCAGCCCAAGCTCCTCTCGGCTTGGCTGCGTGACTTCCTGAGCTGCTGCCTGCAGAGAGACGAGGAGCGGCGCTGGTCTGCCAACGAGCTGCTGCAGGTAAAATGCCAAGGGGCTGAGGTGAAACAGTGTGCGAGGGATGGGCTCCTCCTCCACCAAGGTCCGAGGCCTCAGATGAGCCCCCTTCCTCCTCACCTCCACTCTTGGTGCTCTTCAAATGAAAATGCTGAGGAGTGCTAGACTGGGCTGGGCTGGCAGGGCTCTGTAATGTCCTGTTTTACCTAACAGCAAAAGAATTGACGTAGAGCATTGTAGAGAGACATGAAATGGTGGTGGAGGAAGCCACGGCTGCCAGTCCTGGCAGAGCACTCTGGAGAGATTTGGCTGTGGGCAGGAGGGGCTGTGGGGGATTCACTGTGAGCCTCTGAGGGGTCCTGGTTTGTGCCCCCCACCCCACCCTTAGAGGTTTCTGGCACACAAACAGGGAGAGCTGAGAGGGACTTGTCCCAGCCCCATCTGCTGCCTGGCACGCTCAGGCAGAGGGGAACTGGCCCAGGCTGACTGCCAGGTTGTGTGGCAGAGAGGGAACTGCAGGACCCAGCGCCACTCGGCTGGCCCTGCTGGGAAGGAAGGTGCCATGCAGCACAGGAGGGGCAGGGCATGGAAAGGCAGACACTGCTCTGTGTGCCTGTGGAAACTAGCACAAGACAGGGACCTATGGGAGTCATTGGAGCTTCTTGAAAGGAAGAAACCCCAGGGACAGAAAGCACCATTTCTAGAGCACTGGCAGGGCAAAAACCCCAGCAAGATGGAGAAACCAGAATAAATGGATGAGTGGGATTCTGGGCCGGGTTTGCCTGTGATGGCAAGATCCTGCACATGAGAATTGAGCAGCTGATGGTCCCATTGTTTTACTTTTCAGGTCTTTCTAGGAACCAGAGGAATCGTGATTGAGTATTTGAAGCACTAAACTTGGAAGGAGATGATTCACTGTTCTTTGTTTGGTTTTTTTTTTTTTTCCCCTTTGGCCAGCATCCATTTGTAACATCAGCCAAGCCAGTGTCCATCCTGGCACCACTCATCACTGTCCTGAAGAGGATGCAGGAGGGAAGAATGTATAACCAAGACAAGGTGTCATCTCCACAACCAGTTTTGAGTAGGATTGTAGAATAGGATTGTAGAAGAGTCTTGTAGAATAGGATTGTAGAGGATTGTGGTGTAGGGGTGTTAAAGAGTTTTGTAGAATAGGATTCTGGAGTAGTATTGTAGAGTAGGATTGTTGAAGAGTTTTGTAGAATAGTATTGTAGAGTAGGATTTTAGAGTAGGATTGTTAAAGAGTTTTGTATAATATGATTGTATGGGCAGACTGTGGAGTAGCATTGTAAAGTAGGATTGTTGAAGAGTTTTGTAGAATAGTATTGTAGAGTAGGGTTGTTGAAAAGTTTTGTAGAATAGGATTGTAGAGTAGGATTGTGGAGTAGGAATTTTGAGTTTTGTAGAATATGATTGTATGGGCAGATTGTGGAGTAGCATTGTAAAGTAGGATTGTTGAAGAGTTTTGTAGAATAGGATTGTAGAGTAGGATTGTAGAGTAGAAATATTGAGTTTTGTAGAATATGATTGTATGGGCGGATTGTGGAGTAGCATTGTAAAGTAGGATTGTTGAAGAGTTTTGTAGAATAGGATTGTAGGGTAGGATTGTTGAAGAGTTTTGTAGAATAGGATTGAAGAGTAGGATTGTGGAGTAGGAATATTGAGTTTTGTAGAATAGGATTGTATGGGAGAATTGTGGAGTAGCATTGTAACATAGGATTATTTAAGAGTTCTGTTGAATAGAATTGTAGAGACAGCTTGTAGAGTAGGATTGTTGAAGAGTTTTGTAGATTACGATTGTAGAGTATGATTGTGGAGTAGGAATGTTGAGTTTTGTAGAATAGGATTGTAGAGGAGGGTTGTGGAGTGGCATTGTAAAGTATAGTTGTTGAAGAGTTTCGTAGAATAGCATTGTAGAGTAGGGTTGTTGAAGAGTTGTAGAATAGCATTGTAGAGTAGGATTATGGAGTAGGATTGTTGATGAGTTTCCTAGAATGGATTATAGAGGAGGATTTTCAATAAACAAAGTTTCTGAAACATCAGCCCATTTTGAAGATTACCCTCCTTCTGACCCCTTCAGGGGCTCTGTCCTCACCAGGCTTGTGGGAATTGTTCCAGCAGCTCTGGGTGCCAGGCAAAGCTCCCTCTGCTGCAGCTCTGTCCACAGGCTCCTCTCCTGAACACTCAGGGGCAACAATAACACTCCCCTTGAAACAGAAACAGAAAGAAAGAAACCCTTCTCAGCAGTTACACAGAACACCTGGTCCAAAAACTCTGTGGCTCACACTCTTAATCCCTTGCTCCTAACAAGAAGTCTGGGCACCAAAGCCCTTCAATAGTCAAAAAGATTTGACTCCTCAAACACAGTCCAAAAACTGTCAAAGCTGACAGTGTTGGACATGGGTGTGACACTGAACACATGGGATGGTGTAGTAGATAGGGACAGGCGAACGGAAGATTTCGGGATGTGACGGAAAGAAAGACCCCCATCCCCCTCTCACCCTGCAACATGTTATCCATTACCCCAAAGAATGTAACCACACCTAACCAAGTAGTTTTCCACTCCTGACTAACCCTAGAGACCCTGCCAACCACCCCTGACGTAGCAGAGTCCCCCAAGACTATTTAAACCCATGAGATAAGATAATAAATGCTTTTCGACCGTCCACCACATTGGTGTCCTGCGTGTGTCGTTAGCCCGAGTGGCCCAGGGGAGACTGGGCTGCCGTGCTGTTCCTTGCAACCAGGTCGCCGTTGTCTCCCATGAAGGCAACAGATGGCTTCTAAGGAAGGAGTCCTGCCAGCTCCTGGCACAGGGATGTGCTCCTCCCTCCACAGCCCTGAGCACAGCAGTCTCATCCAGGCTACAGCTTGGCAGGGACTGCGTGGGAACACACATCTCTTCCCACAGAGATGCCCAAGAGCAAGGCGACTGAGCTCTGCAACATGGACAGCAAGACGGGCCAGTTTGCCCAGCTGAGGATCAGCCCTCAAGATCTGCTAAGCTTTTGATTGAGCAATGGGCTGTAATCACTTTGTTGAAGATTTTTTTTTTAGGAATATCCCAGGAAGTAAAGAAGGAACAAGACAGAGCTGGAAAAAGGCGCCTGGGTGTGTTGGATTTGGCACAGCTTGGTTTTTGGTAGCAGGGGAGGGCCATGTGGGTAGCTTCTCTGGAAGGCTGCTAGAAGCTTCCACCATGTCCGACAGAGCTGGTCTGGGATGGCTCTGAAGAGGGACATGCTGCTGGGCAAATTAGAGAGGTTGTAACATCTCTGTGATGACATATTGAAGAACAAAAGCAAAACAGCCCATGTGTGGTTCTTTCCCAGGGGTGGCGAGGCACTGCTGCCAGGGGCCATCCAGGTGCAGCACGTGGCGATGAGCTGCCACGGCTGCTGCCATCCTGGCACGACCTGTGGTGAGCCTTCTCTGCCTGGCTGCTCCTGGCCAGCCGCACTGTGGACAGAAGGGCAGGGGGGCGATGGCAGCAGCTTCTCCTTCCCAGCATCCACATAAAGAGAGGTGTTCAATAGTGCCAGCCCTGAAGTGGCCACCACTGCCCCCATGGTGGTGGCAGGGCCACGTGGCTGGGAGCAGAAATGTAATGAGCGGTTCCCCGGAGCAGAGCCTACATGAGATCAACATTTTGGTGCTGTGACATCCTGCAAGAAACTTTGAATTAGTCAAACTTTTTGGCAATGGTACCCCATAGGAGCAGTTTTTCTTCTAGTCAGAGAAGAGGAAGAAGTGAGGACATGTGAGGGAAAACAACATGGCAATGCCAAAGTCAATAGAAAAATAAGGATATGAATAAGGGGAGAGAATCCACTGGGCCATAACTCTGTGGGATGTGTCTTGAGTTTTTGGAAGTCGCAGTCTCTCTTTTATCCTAAACTCACAATTTCATCTTGCCCTCTTTGTTTCCTCATTCGCTGAGTTAGTGAGAAAGTACAGATTCCCAATTCGCCTACTCCATTTAACACATATTCTCCCTCATCAAGCATTGTATGGTCATTAAAATTATCTTTAATCCCACCCTGGTCTGAGAGCGTGGTCCTGCATCAAGATCAGCTGCCTGAGCTGTCCATTCTGCCTTTAGCTTCTCCGGGGTGGTAGTGTGTTTTTCTTCCATAAGTTGGTTCTGTTATCCCTGTGCAGATGGTTTGTCCTTGAAGCCTATCCTCTCACCTCCCTTGTCCATCTCCCCAAAGATGCTCTTTGTTCCAGTACCTTCCATGTCCATCACTGTAACTCTGCCCTCCTCCTTTGTCTGTCAGTATAATCCCGTCTTTACTTCCAGATCCTTCCCTGTCAATCTTGTATCCCCCTAAAACCTAACTGGTTCATTCAAACTGTACTCTTCCCCTGTTATTCCCTATGGGTTTGAGCATTGTAATCCATACCTTCTGCTCCTCCCCAGGTTCCTTGAAATTTGAGAAAGTCTGTAACCTCCCCTTGTACCCTCCCCTGTATATAAATTGGTGCACACCTTTGTTCTGTGTCTTTCCTTCCCTGACCCTTCTCCTGGAATAAACCTCCCTGAGAAACCATTGGAAGACCCCTCCCTGTTCTTTGTCCCGACCCTTTTGCAGATACAGCTCGTGCTCTGGGGGAGCAGCCTCACTGCTGCAGCTTTCTAGCAGCCCTGCTATACTGCCACCAGGCCAATCCAGGCAAGGGGCGGCCACTCTCGGCATGGTCAGGGAAGGGGCTAGCTAGAAGTTGACCCAGCACTCCTGTCACTCCTGCCCTACAGGGAGAAAGCGTGTGTGGGAAATAACCATTTATTCCCTTTTCCTTCAGTAAAGATTTGTGAGAGCCCTGCTAGAGTTGCCAGTGGGTTGGCCTCTTGCAGGGCTGGGGAGAGTCCTAGGGGCTGAGTCCCTTCTCTTAATGGGGTGCAAGGGTGCCCATGGCAATCGGTTGTAGCCCAGGAGAGGGGTGGAGGGGCTGAAGCTGCTGCCCTGGGCAGAGGGATCTGCCACTGTCACCACCTCCTGCCATGGCTCCTCCTGGGGCCAGTCCCACTCCACGGAGACTGGCACAGGTGGGGGGCAGCTGGGACCCCCAGGGAAAGCAGCCTCCGATGTACCAGCTTCCTCCTCCACATGACAGACTTCGGGGCCATGGACAGGAGCCCCCATCCAGGAGCTGCTGCTCTGGGAGCTGCTGGAGGTGGTGGAGCTGGCACTGGCCACAGGGCTGTTGTTGTCGTCCCTGAAGGCACCAGAGCACAGCAGCCTCTGGGCCTCCTCGCTGCACTGGCCCACCATGATGCTGATGGTGCCATGCACCAGTGGAGCCGTGTGCTGCTCGAGGACAGGCTGCAGCCCCTGCACCAACACCTCGGCGTTCAGCCCCTTGAGGCACAGGTCGTGCAGGATGGAGCTCTCTGCGGCCTCAACCAGCCACCACCAGAGCCGGAATATCCCCTCCAGCCTGCGGCGCAGCCAGCGCTGCAGGGGCTCCAGCAGCTGCGGCTGTCCACGGAAAAGTCGGGCCCACACCTCGGGCAGGAGGCCACCCGGGAACTCTGGCCCTGAGGGGCCCTGCTCAGCTGGGGACAGTGTCCCCTGTGGCACAGCTGCACAGGACACCACAGGGCCATGGGGCTGTTCTCATCCAGGCAGCCGGGAGCTCTCCCTGCCCGGCCGGTGGCCACTGGCAGCTGCTCCGGGGCAGTCCCGGCTGTGTCCTGATGCTCGTCTGCGTGCTCAGAAAGCCTGACGGTCTCTATGGGTGTCCTGCAGAGTGGGCACGAGGGATTCCTGTGTGCCCACCGCTGGATGCAGCCCAGGCAGAAGCGGTGGTGACAAAGCAGTGCACAAGTCACATCCTCTCCGTGCCTGGCACCAAGGTCTGCCAGGAACAGGCTGTGCCCAGCACCAGAGAGGCCTGGCTTGATCCTCTCGGCCGTGGCCTCTCGCTCAGTAGAGTTCAGGCTGCAGCCAGAGTGGCCCTGTGAATGCCTGAATGGAAGCAGTGAGAGACACAATGTCTGTTGGAATCGTGCTCTTCCCAGCCTTCATTCTGGATTAATTGCTGAATACTATGGATGCCTTGAGGGCACTGAAGGGCTGCAGTTCAGTTCAGTTCAACAGTGATGTGGGAAATGGATTTGTAGAGACAAAGCTCAAGTTCTGGACCATGGCAAGTGAGGACCTGAGAGAGATTGTTTTACAAAGACAGAACAAGACAGAACTGATCAAAAGGCCTTTTCTTTGATGTCTCAAAAATAAATAGAAGTGAAGTAAGGGAAGTGGAAGTGGAAAAGACAGAAAAGTAAGAAATGATGCGTCAGCGGATGATAGGAGAGGTTACAGAAAGGGGGCAGTGGCAATCACCCGGATCAGCAGCCAAAGGTCTGGGGAACTATCAACGTAGGAGTGTATCCAGTAGTGTGCAGTAAAGCAAGAAATGCCCATTTTCACTGCAGTTAATTTATTAAACAAATATCTCTCAATATAATTTGACATCAGCCTTACTTCCCTAAATCTGTATAAATACATAACTTACTTCATGGGATCATTAATGATCACAGCAGCAAACAGCTGTCTGGTTACAAATGTACCATAATGCTTAAACCCCTGCATACTGGAATTCCTTTTTTGTTTGGGTTGTTTGGGGGTTTTGTTTGTTTGTTTGTTTGGGGGTTTTTATGGGTTTTCTGCTTCTTTTTGTTTTTTTTGTTTTTTGTTTTTTTTTTTTATTATTATTCAAGGAACTGAAAAGATAAATATATCTTGTGCTCTTTCATTAACTTGATCTTGAAGAATTGGCTTACCAGTGATCCTTGCATCATATTTCAACAGCTAGCAAGTCTTACACCACTTAAAATATTTTAAAAATCCCAAACAAACAAAAACCAGAAAGACTAATTATTTTACAGTCAAGCCTGACACAGTCTAACACAGTGCATAATACTACTGTTTCACTAACATCCTTTGCAGTTCTTTTTCTCTTAGAACTGGCATATTTTGTGGAACATAAGAGTGTTTACAAGAGAGAAAATGTTCTGCAAACTGAAAAGAAGTCAGCAAAAGTGACTCTAGGGAAGGTAAAATAAGAATGCCTAATTGTATTTAAACATGCAGATGTATTTTTTGCGTAAAACTGTGCTGCCTCTTAATTCTTCTTATAAAAAATACATGGGCATTTGACGTATGTTAATACAAGAAAATAATTCTTATTCCAGGGGTTATTTGTTTTGAGTAAACATTAGCCAGAAGGTATCTCTGAGGCCAATCATGAAAGCAGAATTTTTAAATACTTACAGGTTGTTATTTCTAATACGAAAATCCACAGCTAGTAATTTTTACTAGGAGAATACCTATAAAGAATACAATCTCCATGTCTAAGAGCTTGGTCAAGCACAATTCTTTGCTCATTCATATGCTGAGTGCAGACTGTGACTCAGTATTCAGCAGGGCTGCAGCAGGCAGTGCATGCCTGACCACACTCTCCTATTTTTTCACCCTTCTAATAGCATTGGAGAGTCAAAAAAGCAATGAAAAGAGAAGGGCATGTATTAAGGAATTTGTTATGCAGGATGCACTCAGGCTTCACACCATTTAGCCATACAGATGAGCCCTAACCCAACAGTTACCTCTGTGCACTGCTGTATTTACAGGATTGCAAACTGAGAGCAGAATTGAGCCGAGGAATCTTTTTTCAGAATCATGGGGCTTTTTGTCTGTAGGAAGGCAAGCTGATGCTGTTAAGAGGTAGAAACTGTTAAGAGATCTGGGTGCTTAAGTAAAGATGTGACTCTTTCAAATTAGTTATGAACTCTCATTTTTCCTTGTTGATACCAAGGATGATAAGAGGAATGCTCATCTTATTCAGCTGGCGTGTTTAATTTTCCATAACTGTGATGTGCTTTGAGGTGGCAGTACTGAATGTCACAGGAACAGCTATGAGGAACTAGCATTTTGTACTTTGATTGAAGATACATAGTCAGATACCTGAACTGAAAAACTGAAAAAAAAATTAAAGTAACCTTAGAACAGATCAATTGTTCCGCTCCAGTGTAATCTCTCAGTGCAGAATTATGCTGAAGTTAGCTTTGTAAAAGCCTTGCTGGAGGTCGCTTAAGAGCTACTTTTCAGCTAGCTACATCAGACAGTGAGTGTTTATTTTCTATTTATTTAATTGCCCATTTCAACTGAGGAGTAGTAGCTTATTCTTCTTCCAAGTACTCTCCTTCTGACCTAATGATGTTTCCGAAGCAGCAGCCTTCAGTACCGAGGCCTGTGTCAGGCCCAAGTGGATTTGGTTAAGTTTCTAGCTCGTGTCTTCAGCGTGGAGTCCAAGGACAGCAGGAAAAGCAGGGCAAGCAACACTTTACCGAGTGAGGAGGCTGAGGCCCGAGATGACCCTCGCCACAGCTCCGTTTCACACCATGCCATGAAAGCAGGTAATTCATGACGGGACAGGGAGCAGGGCCGCGTTCTGCCCGCAGCCACACGCGCAGCGCGCTCCTCGGGCAGCCGTGCCCCCCGAGCGGCGGCACAAGCGCCAATTTCCTCCCGCCGGGGCCGGCTCGGCTGCGGGCGGCTCCAGCCGGCCCCGCCCCGCCCCGGCGGCGCCCTCGGGCCGAGCGGCTGCGGCCCCGGGTCCGGGCGGTGTCGGGGCCGTGCGGGGCCGCGCGGGGCCGTGTCGGGGCCATGTCGCGACACGGGCGGGTCCCGCGGCGGCAGCCCGGCGGGGCTGCGGGGGACGGGGCTGCCGCCGCCGCGGTGCGCGCCCGGGCCGAGCCCCTCGGGGCCGCCGGCGTGGACGAGGTGGTGGCAATAGCGGCGCAGCTGGCCCTGGAGCGGTTCCGGAGCGGGGACGAGGCGGGTGCGCGGCACGGCCCGGCCCGGGGGCAGCTGCGGGTGTGGGGAGGGCGCTGGCAGCGGGTCAGGGAGGGGATCCTGCCCCTCTGCCCGGCCCTGGTCAGGCACGGCTGGGGTGCTGTGTCCATCTCTGGGCTCCCCAGCACGGAGACAGGGAGCTGATAGAGCGGGTCCGGCAGAGACCACTGAGATGGAGGTCTCTCATCAGGAGAGCTGTGGGAGTTGGTCCTGTTTGGCCCAGAGGAGACTGAGAGGGGATCTCACTAATGCATATGAATATCTCCAAGATGAGTCCCAGGAAGGCGGTGCAGGCTTTTTGGTGACAGGACAAGGAGCAATGGCCATAAATTCAAAGAGAAGAAGTTCCACCTGAACTTGAGGGAGAACTTCTTTCCTTTGAGTGGCAGAGCACTGAAACTGCTGCCCAGGGAAAGCATTGAATTTCCCCCTCTGGAAACATCCCAAACCCTAGATGTGTTCCTCTGTCACCTGCTCCAGGTGACCCTGCAGGGGGGTTGCACTGGGTGGTCTCCCTTCCAATCCTAACAATTCTGTGGTTCTGTAACATTGAGTTGTCAAGATTACTGCCTGTTGCATTGTTACTGTCTTTTCATTATTATTTATCATTCTAGAGATGGAATTTCCTTCTAGTTTCACTAGTACTGAAAGAGCATTTGTTCACCGGCTCTGTCAGTCTCTTGGACTGGTATCTAAAAGCAAAGGGTGAGTCGGGGTACAGTTTTCAGTTCTTTGGTGCAGATGATAGAATTTCAAGACTAATGATAACCTGATTGATGTTTTCAACATCCTCAACTGTGTTGCAAGGAATAGTATTAGAAAAAAAAGTGTAAAAGTAGCTACAGAAATGAGCATCTTTGTTCATTGCTGTATGCATGCTTGGAAAAGCTTGTGACATGCATTTTGGGACAGCTTGATTTTATACTTTGTGGATTTAATGGCTCCATTAAAAAAGGTTCTCACTGTGATTTCTGTTTTTTTTTCTAAAGATTTTGCTTAGCATCTCATACCCTGACAGATAAAAGTTAACCTAGAGTAGGTTCCTTTTTCCTAAAATAAGTTTTCCCTCCCCCCTGACAGAAAAGGAGCCAATCAACACCTGACTGTAAGGAAGAAGGATGTGTCAGAGGCACACGCAGTCATGACTTGTGACTTGGCTCTCTGTACGAAACACGCCGTTCGGAGCCTAATTCAGCGCTTTCCCGTCACAAATAAGGAACGCGCGGAGCTCCTGCCAAGGACAGAGCGAGGAAGTGCCTGTGCTGTTGAATCTGGTACGTTCAGCATGTGTTCTGATTTGGACTTGTCCATCGACACCACTCGAAACCACCTGCAACCCAGTGACAAAACAAACCTCTTCCTGCTCTGTCCCCTCTGGTGTCCTAACAGACACCTTCAAACAAATGCATTAATTTTCCTTACTTTTAAGGTCTTTTATAACTGGTGCTGTGAGGAATTTGGGAAGTCGTATCATGCACATTGAGATGTCCACCTTGTGTTGTGTTAATTTAGAATCTTTGAGCCAGTTCCAGCCAAATCTTTTTGGAAGCACATTTTGAAATGTGGCTTCACAGAAGTAACTATGAGGTGGGGTTGAAGAGTCAGTGTTACTGTGATGCCATAAGAATGCCTATATTAGAAAATGAGGTTGTCTGTTCTGCTTATAGAAATTAATGTGCTTGATAAATCAAAAATTTCAGTTTTTACTTCTTCATCTCTACAAAATAGATTTGGTCCTTAAGAGACTACTGTCCAGACTTCTTGATTTCTTGAATATGGAAGAGTTCACGGAAAGACAAACTTCTGTCGAAATGTTGGGGTTCTTTTTAAAAGCAAGGTTTTCATCTAAATTATTGCTTTAGCAGCTACAAGTGGAAGAGTTGCACTGTGTTTCTGTGTGCAGAGATGGGTGTAGTGAACAGAAAACATTTGTACCAGTATGCCTTGTTTAATTGCATGGTTTTGATACGTGGTGTCTCTTCTTGACGTGCTTTCTTTGCTGTTATTTCCAATTGTTTTAGTTGTTTAATAGGATTGTTATATGAACCAGAGGGAAGCTGTAATAAAAGTACTGAAATGCAATGTCTTAGGAATGTAAGGGATAAGTTAATGAACAGTCTAATATTTGCCTTTCTCTGCATCTCAAGAATGTATTTTTAGTTCTCCTGATCTCTTAGTCGTTTGTCTTGGTACAACAGAGCTTGAAATTTAGTATGTGAATCTGTTAATGGCATTACATATGTATAACTGAGTTTACAGCAAACTTTTCATTCTGCCAGAGAATAATTCTCAACGAAATATAGAGTAGCACTTGCAATGATGGATGTGAAGTAGCTCCCTCAGAAGATGTGCCTGTTTTTTGGCTACTTATGCACTGCTTTCTAACACATCGCACTGCTGCGTGGGGGCCAGGGCTCTTGATACAGCATGCTTGCATTGGTATGATTTCAGGCAAACGTGTGGAATAGCTTAAAGGTTTAACTCTGTCAGTGTGTATTTCTAGGGGGAACTGCAGGTGTGAAATGTGGGCGCAGATACAAAGGCCACCAAAATACGCCAGGCTGATATTCTCTGGTTTAGTTTGTTTCTCCTTTTGCTCTTTGTAGGCTTTTTTGACTTGGAGCAATGCTCTGGAAGAGTCTGGTTTTCTTCAAAATACCTATGAAAGTAATAACTGTTTTGAAAAATACCTATTGCAAGCACTGCAGGACATGCTATAAATATGACGTCTAAATGTGTGATGGGTTTGTCACTTTACCCACAGGGATGCATAAAAAGCCATCAATGTTAATTTTTAAGTACATTTTTAAGTACAATTTTTGAGCAGTGTTTTTGTGACCTTCCTCTGTGTCTGCATAAATGACCTTTTAACTTGTCTTCACAGAAAAGAAAGAAGTAAACAAGACAAGTGGTCGACTTAATGATGGTATCCCCCAGGTCCCAGGGAAAAGAGGGGAATCAGAGTTTGATTCCTTCAGGCAGTCACTACCAGTTCTTGAAAAACAGGAAGAAATTGTCCAAACCATAAAGGACAATAAAATCGTTCTGATTATAGGAGAGACTGGATCAGGAAAAACGACGCAGGTATGTTGCTTCAATGAAATAAAAACTATAACAGTATTTATTCTAAACTAATGCCAGTTGTGTAAAATTTGTGATATGGGGTACTTTGATGCTATTTCAAGGCTTTCCTTTTCCTGTATGATTGAAAATGTTGTTCCAATTTATTTTCTTGCTTTTGAAACACTAAGCCTCTAGATAGGTACTAGAAGCAAAAATGATTCCTTACAATTTTCTGGTAGATACCATTTTTTCATTAAAATAATACAAAATATTGAAGGGAAAGTGGCTGTGATGTTTGTATAACCCTTTTTCTTCTAAGGCTAGTTCTGTTCTTAGTATCCAGAGTAATCTATTTTTTGTGTTAAAATGTGAGATTATCTGCAGGGCTTTGTTTTTTTTTTAGATTTCTCTGAAGCAGGAGGGAGGCACTGTAAGGTTTTTCTTTAAAAAAAACCTAAATAGGTTATACTTAGAAATTCACTTTCTGCTGATTCAGATATGCTTGCTGTGATAATTGTAATGAAAAGTCTTTTGCAGTGTGCAATATTGATATGCAGTTAATGGTTTCCCTGTGCTAACAAAGCTGTGACTTTCTCAAATAGCAAATTTGAACCACTTCTTTACAGATCCCTCAATTTATCCTTGATGACTGCTACAAGAATGGAACTCCCTGTCGTGTGTTTTGTACTCAGCCAAGACGTTTAGCAGCTGTTGCAGTGGCTGAAAGAGTGGCAGCAGAAAGAAGAGAGAAGATTGGCCAGACAATTGGTTACCAGATCCGGTTAGAGAGCAGGTACCAATGGTACTTCTAAGTGTCGGTTGATCTTGTGTTGGTCTTGTGAATCTTGTGTACATTGAAACTGCAGTATGTTTGTGTTGCAGCCTCACAGATGGGATACGTTACTGCAGGTAAGGAATACGTAAGAGTGAAAAGGATGGCTTTCTTCCTGTGTTTTGCAGTTTCATGTAGAAGGCTGTCTTACAGAACTGAATCTCAGGTATTTTCTGTTGATTTCTTCTGCATGGAAATCCTTGTCTGATTTTCAGATCAAGTCTACACTTTCTTCTTTTTTTCCCCCTCTTCTCTGCTTTTAACATGTGTGGATTCAAAAGGTCTGCAAGCTTTGAAGGTAGGTGTGAAAACCAGCATGCTGTAACAAATGTTATGTAGTGAGAGTTGATAGGAGCCATAAAAGGGAAAACAGAAAAATTGGAATGTGACTGATGAAGCTGAGCATTATTTATCAGTCTAGCCTGGATTAAATGTATTCTTCTTCAGCTGCTGTGTTTAAAACATGAAGTGATGTAAAAGTAGAGGTTTCAGTATCACTTGATGAATTTGTCTGTAAAGCAGAGCATGAATGGATTGTTTGGGGTTTTTACATCTTGCACCGTGTAGCGAAATGACATTTCAGGGAAAGGCCAGCAGTTGAGATATGAGTGACCAGAAGATGGCTAAAGGTTGTGTTGCTTGAGTGAACAAAGATAACACATAGCTGGTGAAAATGAATGCACTTGAACAATGAAGCCACAATAAGAATTCAAATATGTGTATGAAAGCTCACAAGGATATTAAGAGATTAGAAGAGCTGGTGAAGATGTGTCACAAATAAGCCGAATGATTAATATATGGAAGTACTATGCTGGCAGAAGAAGAGCAAAGTCAGGTGAAAATGGTAGAATTACTGGGAGCAGTGCAGAAAATCCAGCTTGAGAAAAATCAATACAATTACTCCAGGGAAACACTGAAAGGGGGAGATAACAATATTTTGAACTGTGGACAAAAGAAATTTGGAGTGGAGATGTTGAGAGGTGTTTCTAGTAAGACAGAAACATAATTTTTAAGGTTTTCTCAACTGTCTTCCAGAGAAAAGCTGTAGAGTACAGTACAGAGGAACTTTTCAGCTCTTTTAGGATGGCAGTAGCAGAGGGAGTAGTGAGAATTGCTGTTTTTATTGGGACAGCTAACTGTGCCCCAGGTATGGAATTGTAACATTTCAGTATTTTCACCTCCTGAAAAACCAGAGGATCAAGCAGATGCCTCTGTGATTTAGCTGTAATGAATTGTGTCTTCAAGGCAAGGCTTTGGGAGCTGTGGGGAGGCTTCTGTGAGGACGTGCCAGAAGCCTCTCCCGTGTGTGACAGAGCCGGTGCCAGCCAAGACAGACCTGCCTCTGGCCAAGGCTGAGCCTATCTGCGATGGTGATAGTGCCTCTGGGACAGTGGGGAATGGGGAGGAAAACCTGCACAACAGAGGCAGCAGTTCAGGAAGAGTGGTGAAAGCATGTGAGAGAAGCAGCTCTGCACACAGGAAGGTCAGTGCAGGAGGGGAGGAGATTCTCCAGGTGCCAGAGCAGCCCATGGTGCAGCCCATGGTGAGGCAGCTGTGGCCCAGCAGGCCGTGGAGGTCTGTGGTGCAGCAGGGATCCTCCTGTGAAGGATTCTGTGTTGGAGCAGGTAGATGCTTGAAGGAGACTGTGATCCTCTGGGAAGTCTGTGCTGAAACAGGCTCCTGGCAGAAGCTGCGGCCCCGGGGAGGGAGCCGCACAGAAGCAGGTTTGCTGTCAGGATTGTGACCCTGTGGGGTCCCACACTGGAGCAAACTGTTCCTGAAGCACTGCACCCTGTGGAAAAGGACCTGTGCTGCAGCAGTTCCTGGAGAACTGCAGCCCATGGGAAGGACCCATATTGGAGAAGCTCGTGGAGAGCCCACTTTCCCGTGGGAGAGACCCACATTCTCCTTATCTTTCTCTGGGGCCTGGGAGTCTTTTTGTTATGTTTCTTCTCCCTTGCCCGTGGAGAGGACAGATAGAGTGGCTTGGGTAGGCACTTGGCGTCCAGACAGGCTCATCCCACCACGTGTAGACAAGTACAAAGGCTATATCCAAGCACAGGCTGAGGAATTGGAACCTGGTTTTCCACATGGAATTTTCTAGTAAAATGAATGACGTGCAGGGTTTCTTCACAGTTTTCTTTTATTTCCTTAGTTATTAATATTGAATCTTATTCTTTCAATTAATACGTTGTCCAGAGTTTTGAGGCGCAAGCACTACAAATTGTTAGGAAATGTCTGGGAAAAGGCATAGTTTAAAAACAAGTGGTGTGCATGAATCTTTTGAGGAGAGAACTGTAATTTCTCTTCTGGTCAGCAGCTGCTTTAATTTTTGATCCATGGAAAGCTTTAAATGGTGCAAACCCCTGAGTTGTCTCTGTGATGTGATCCATAGGGTTTCTCCAAAGACGCTGGTAACATTCTGCACTAATGACATGCTCCTTGGCACGCTGATGGCAGGAGACAGCACTCTCTCCACCGTGACCCATGTTATTGTGGTGAGCATCCTGTGGTCTTTCATGTGGGGTGGAGCAATATGTATTGCTTTGGAAAATGAGGTCCTCATTTGTTTTACTGAAATTTGCTGAGCACTTTAGGTGTTTTTGTTTGGTAGAATCTGAATCAACTTCAAAGACTTTCTGAGTCCTCAGAGTAGAATGCATGTTTTGTGCAGTTTGGTGTTTTTCTGTGTGTTTGCGTTTTTCCTGTAAAAATATCTTATTTTCATGCCAATGGTTAAGTGTGGAATCAGGAGGAGTGGAGAGGGACAGAAGTGTAAATATTTCTGAACTTCCATGGTCAGCAGAAAATCCTTAGGGAGGCTTACCTTGATGTGGTTCAATGTGATTGTGTCAGATTTTCTCTTACCATTTGTTTTAGCAATACAGGTTTTCAGTCCATTTGTTTGCCCAGAGTTTTCTAGATAATGTGGAGTCTAATTGCTAGCAAACTATTCAGATTGTTCATTTGTGATTATGTCAATATTCCTATGATGGAACTGAATAAGTAAAGGGAACTAGAATGTTTTTGGCAAGACTTACGTACTGAAGATGAAAAGGTAAGTTTAGGTGCCTGCCTGTTTATCAGAGTTAAAAAAGCATGAGAATGATTTATACGTTCTTGATGTCAGCCTACGAACTTTGTATTTTGAGTCCTTGTTTCCTTCATTCATAATATAAATCAAAACAGAAGAATGAAAAAGATGATTAATCAGTTATGTACCTTAACTTATAGGCTTTGTGTATGACTTGTCTAAGCAATTTGTCTGTTTTTCTGATTATGTGGTGTCATACATTTTTTTAAATGCTTATCAGTGGTGAAGTGAGAATTTATTAAAATAAGATTTGTAGTTTGTGGTGTTTTCTTGAAATTTGGCTTCAAATACAAAACCAGAGAGGTTTCAGATACTCACTTTAGCCTCTAAAGTTAAGGTGCTTACAGCTTCAGCATTGCAATGCACTCAGCGCTGACAAAAACTTTTTGAGGCATTTTTGTTTCTTTATGGATAGTTTTTTTAAAAAAATCCTATTACTTAAACTAGACTCACACATTTTAAGGCCTCTGTAATGTGCCACCAAAACATGTATTTTTTTTTAGAGAAGTTTGTTTTTGTTAGAAGTTGTGAATCTGTGATGGTTTTTTATCTCTTTTTTTCCCCTTTTGTTACAGGATGAAGTACATGAGAGGGATAGGTTCAGCGACTTCTTGCTAATAAAACTGAGAGATGTGCTGCAAAACCAGAATAATTTAAAACTAATTCTCTCTAGTGCTGCTCTAGATGCAAATCTCTTTATTAGGTATTTTGGAAGCTGCCCAGTAATACATAGTAAGTCGTGATCTTAACTCTTAAGTCTGAGTATACCTGCCCTGAGACTCACAGATCTTACTAAACTGTAGCAAATTATTCTGAGTAAAGGCACATGATTAATACACTGAGAATTCCAGGAATCCTTGTTCTTTCTGTATGCAGGTTTCTTGTTTCTTGACTGTTTGCACCTCATTCAAAGTGAAGTGTTTGAGTCACTGGGAGTTCTGTAAATGCAGGTACATCCTGCCCCCCTCCACTCTTAATTGAAGAAGTAGGAAGAGGTTATTGAAGTTCTGTCTTCATGCTGATACAGGACTTAGGAGCTACATGAGTGTGATATATATCAGTGCATTCCAGTAGGATCTTACTCTTCAGGCTTTGTGAAGGTTGTCACTGGTTACTGGATAAAACACAGATAACTGTACCAGTTCAGTTCAGAAATACAGGCTTAGGCAGATTGGGTTTCACATGAAAAAAGAATCACATGATTCTCTGATTTAAGGAAAATTAGTAGTTGTTCATCTAGGTAAATATTCAGAAAAGACATCCAGTTTTGCTTAGTTTGTTTGCAGACTCAGTTACCTGCAGTTAGACTACATTCAAATGCAAAGAAAAGTTACCATTATTTGCTGGTTTAATTTCATTTGACTGATCTTTAGTAAAGCCAAAATGTAAATGCGTGGGAGATTGCGGGTTTTTGTGGGTTTGCGGTTTTTGCCCCACCCTCCTGGCTTGCAGGTTTTCTGCATGGGTGACCTCCTCTGGCACCTTGCAATCCTCTTACTTTTTCAACAGTAATGTCCAACTTTAATGTGTTTTGAAAAGTAGCTTTTAAGAGAAATGCTTTATCTGACAATCAGGTAGACTCTCTGCATGTCAGCCTTTTTAAAAAAAATCTCAATGGTTTTAGGAAATGGGATTGCTTACTGGTTTATTTTAGCAAATGTTTGTGAGGAGGAAACCTTTTTTTCCTTCCTTTTTTTGCAGATGGAATTGTTTAGTTCTCAGTTTTGAATTTCTGCCCAGTTGAATAAGGTTTGCAGCTTGTTGGAGACAGGAATCTGGAAATTACACGTGATTTCATGTTCTTTGAATTTTTTTTGCAAGGGAGTGCCTCAGTTATGATTGTTGTATGACTTTCCAGTTTAGTCTTTTTGCAGCTTCCTGTTCTTTCAGATCGGTCAATTTGTGTTGGAAAATCTGCTGGCAATCTCTCCCAATCTCTCCAGTTTACCACAGTGTTTGTGCTGGTTATGTAACAGGCCAATAACAATTCAAAAGATATTTTTTCCCCGTTTTTTTTTGTTGTTGTTGTTTTGGGGTTTTTTTTTTGTTTTTTTTTTTTGTTGTTAATTTAAGAATTAAAAGAAGTGGCTTTGTCTGTTAATTTAATATACAAGGTTTGAGTCTCCTTCAGCAATACGGCTGACAAAATCCTGACCACAGAAACCACATTTTGTGGCTGTGGATCGCTGTAGTACACAGAGTTTGTGATCAGTGTTGGAAGGCTTCCTCTGTGACCAGCTTCTAAAAGTATGTGAATTGTGGATTGTTCTTTCTGAAGGAAAATCCTGAGTGTTCCTGAGTCAGGTTAAGGAACAAGAAATCAAAATGTAGAGATTTTAATCTTCATGCAAAAAGCATCCTGCAATGTCGACAGATAAGGTCTAGAAAACAGTCCTGTTGAAAAAGAGATCAGGATAAATTATCAGAAGGTAAAGGCCGCTGGGATGTCTCATCTGTCAAGAAGTATTCAGTAAAGAAAGCTCAGCTTTGCTGAATTAGTAGAGGACATGGAGATAAGGCTGCCTTCTCACATGATTCTCATGAAAAGAAAGGAGTTCAGTACAAAGATTTACTGTCTCTGTGTGGAACCTTGCAAAAAGCTGTATTAATTGCTTATTATTTAATTACATTTTTAATCCAGATGGGAGACTTACATGGCAAGTTCTTGTTTGTAAGCCTAAAAAAAACCAGCTGTTTTCTTTTTCTCGTTTAAAAAAAAATTGTAGTTAATAATTGTCAATCTTACGAACATCTCCTGCTGGAACACTTCATAAAATTGAAGAGGTTGAGGAGAAACAAGGTGGCATTTGATTTTGGAAATGTTTTGTTTTGTACAGTTTCGAGAAAAATAAACTCCAGTGAAGGTAGTTTTTTAAAAAATTAATTCTGTAAGTGAAGCTGGTGAATATATGATCTTTTACGGATTTTTTCTATTTTAGTCCAAGGGAGACCTTTTGAAGTTAAAGAGATGTTTCTGGAGGACATTTTACGAAGCACTGGGTATACAAACAAAGAGATGGTGAAGTACAAAGAAAAGAAGCAGCAAGGTCAGCAGACTTGTTAATTCTAAGGGTTGGCAATGAGAATCATTGATTGAACAAACAATTAACAGGATTATTTTCTGTTGAAATTCCAGAGTCAGGAGATTAAATGAGCGTGATTTAGATGACAGCAAGTATCTTTAAGCTGTCAATATTTACATTATGGAAATAGTTTATGCAATTAAAGAAAAAAGATCACTTTGATTCAGTGGTTGCATTCTGTTTTCACTCAGTTGATGAATGTAATCTTTTTTCTAATTATTATGCTGTAGAGTTATATATAACTGGGGGCTCTGCCCACATGAATGCTAAAGAAGCATAGGATGCTCTGTACCTTTGGGTGCAAATTAAAGTGCAGCTATTAAAGCAGGCATGATTTTGTACATCTTGCACTAAATGGACAAGGTATTCCCTTCAGTAACATTTTTCACTGCTTTCTTCAGGCATGGATGTATTTTTTTAAGTGTTAACACTCTTGAGCTAAACATCATTGGTTTTAAGTTGATTAAGTAGATACTGCTTCAGAAGTTTTCCTGGCAACTGAAAGTAATGATCCCAGTGATTATTTAAAGGAAAAGTAAAAAATGCAAACCCCAAAGCTATAACATTCAATATCCAGTCCTAACTGGGTATTGATCACAGTGCTCATCTCTGATCACTGGGGTCAGAAAAGTTCAGTTAGGACACTGGTGTTTTCTGATGTTTCTTCCACTAGTGTAGAAAAGTAAGTTGTTACATGCAGGGACTGTATCACTTGTCTTCAGAATTCCATTTGTGGAAAAAGATCTGGCCTGAGATTGTGTGGAAGGTGATTACTTAAGGAAGATACTTTGAATGCAGTAGTTTGGAATAATGGAGGTTTGGGGGGTTAAACACCAAAGTGTTGGGTTTTACCTCGTTTTTATAGCCCTGGTGCAGTGCACTTTGGGTACCCTTAAACATGTCATTTCTGTTGGACTGGTAGTAGCATTCTAGACTAAAAAAAGATGTTGAATGGGTAAAACTTGGTAAAACCTGCTGTGACTAACTTTTTTAGTAGAAAACAATGGATAATAAATATGACTCTAAAACTTTCTTGGGGAATACTTCACATTCTAGAAGAGAAACCGAAGAACACTCTTGCTGAGTGGTGTTCAGCTCAAGATAACACTAACAAAGGGACATCTCGGAGACAAAAATCGGTTCCAAGGACAAATGAGGAGTACAAACGGTTGGATGATGGCGGTGACACAGTATTTAATCAACTGGTAAGTTTTTTCTTTAGTCGGAAGAGATGTTACAGGTGTTTATATTTGTGTTGTATTACTAGCCATTTAAAATCTGTTTTCTAAAGTTCTGTCGAGTCTTTCAGGACATTAACGTATTTTAAAGATTACTTGATGAGGATGAACGGATCTAGCTGAAGTGTGCTCTTCAGTTCGGGTGGTTGCACACAGCTTTTCCTCAGATCAAATGGCTCGACTGCCATTGTGTTCGTACTTGCGTATGACAAAATCAATGCATGAACTGATACCTGAGTGCTGGGTTCTGTGGCTGCTGGGAAAAATAACCATTGCAATTCTTTGTGGGTAATGTATGAGAATAAAGACAACTCTTGGAAAAGATGAAGCTTTCAATATTGTTTTTTGTCTTCAGACTGAAAAAGATGTGAATTGCCTTGAACCGTGGATAGTAAAAGAAATGGATTCCTGTCTTTCTGACATCTGGTTGCATAAAGATATTGATTCGTTTGCTCAGCTGTTAAATCTTATTTTAACTGAAAATGTCAGTGGTAAGTTTCATGTGTTATTGCATAAGAAAAGAGCAACCTCAGATGTACTTAGATTTTTATGGCTACTTTTATCTCCAATTTCAAATGGTGTTACCTTTGCATTCTGATGCTGACTGAAAAAATGATAGGGCTAGCAGAAATAATGAGTTGTTTAGTTAGTTGTTGTTTTGAAGTATTGACAGAAGTGTGTTTCTAAAACAGTGTAGAATTCATATGAACTAACTTCAGAGATAAAGTGAGGAAACAAATTCTCTTTGGGCTGGAATTTGAAAGCAGTATTTGTACTATATTTAGATGAAAAAATAACATTTCTACTGGGTTTGCTGGATTTTTTTTTTTTTTTTATTTCTCAGTTGATTATAGGCACAGTGAAACTGGTGCGACTGCTCTGATGATTTCTTCAGGGAGAGGCTTTTTGAGTCAAGTAGAACAGTTGATCAGCATGGGAGCAAGTATCCACTGCAAATCATCTAATGGCTGGTAAAAACAGAGAAACCAAAAGATAGATTTATTTGTCAATATAGGAGAGAGGAAGAAAATTCTTTAACATCTAAATTAATTTGCTAGCTTATCACACTGCTGTAAGAACTATAGATTTTGACAGCCTCAACAATTTCTAACTCCTGATAATCACATTGTTTTCTGTAAATTCTAAATTGAATTCTTAATTACATGGTCTTGATTGTGAGCTATAAACTTTGTTTCAGTAGGTCTTGTTTAAGATACTGGTTAGTAGAACAACTGTAATCTACTGAATTGAACCAAAATATTTGGCAATTCCGATTTTCATGGAGTTACACATATCAGAAGATCTTTCTGTTATGTTTCTAAATATATTGTAGCATGTAAAAATATTTGTGGATCTGTAGAAACTCAGGTTTTGTGGTCATGGAGTATGTCTTCATATAAACAGGGAAGTACAGTAAATAATTGTAGTATGGAATGATAAGAATTAGGATTCCAGGGGTCTGATATTTGGTACTAACATTTGAATAACTTGGGGAAGAAATGCAATTTAAAGTTAAAAGGGTGAACTGCATAGTGAGGACAGCTTCTGAAAGACATGAAATAGCCAGATGTTATGCCTGGGGTGTGACTTTTTGAGATGACTTCAAGGATACTGCAAACAGGCAGGTCTGATCTCTGCACCATTTTTAAAGGAATGGCACCTTCTTCCTCCTCACTTCCTTGAGCATGTTTGCTCCTGTGTAAAACTGACATTCTATTGTGGTAAAGAACTGTAGTCACCTAAAAGTCAGCTGTTAACACCTATTCAAGCACTTTCAAATGGGAAGTTGCAGATCCAGCAATAACAGTACTGATGTCAATACAGAAATGGGTACAAAAGTCTGATGTCAATTGCCTCTCCTGATGTGCTCTTCATATGCATCTTTTGAAGTGAAAAGTCTAATAAAAATACTTGTGCAACTATTTCAGGATGGCTGTGGACTGGGCTAGGCACTTTGGACAGACAGAGGTTGTTCATCTGTTGGAATCCTACAGGTAAGCTGTAACTGTTTTGCAGAATGAATTGTATATGATATACATAGAGTTGTGATGGGAAATTTGAGATTTGTGTTCTTCTAATCAGAACAGGTTTTAGCTTTTCATGCTCTAAAATCTGGACTTAATAGCAATACCTTTTTTTAAGAATAGGAGTATTTCAAAAAATAAACAGCAAAAAAGTTTGTACTCAATAGCATATTGTTTATGCTTGCACAACTTGCTAATTCTATACTATGTACCATTTTCTTTTCACATGCTTATTTTGGAAACAAATCTGTAATGTGTTTTTATCTATATTTTTTATATGCAATAGGCATATTAAAGAAAATTTGCAGAAGTAATGTGTACACTAGGCCATTCAAGAATGATTTTCTGATTAACTTACAGTTATCATACTTGTGGTAGTGTTTTGTAAAGATTATCTCTACTATAATTTCTTTTAGTGTAGTTTCTGCTAGTGGGAAATTTTTGGAGAAGACGTATCTCTCAAATATTTTTACTTGAACAGATAAACGAGAAGTATCTTTATACTTTGCTTATGGTTGTGTTTCAATGAAGTTGAAGAAAACTAAAGTTAACACTAATAAATAAAGTGGCATCCTTCATTGGGTTAACATTGGAATTGGTAAACAGTAATAGTATGGTGATTCCCTTCTGCTATACTTTAACATCAGAATTCAAGACCAACAGTCATGTTGGTCTCGGTCTAAGTTTGAGTTGATGGCTCAATGCAAACCCGAAGGGGCAGCCTTGATTCTGGTGTATTTTCCTGTTACAGCGCTTCATTCGGATTTGGAAACATGGATGAAAGTTCCAGTTCCCTGGTCCAAAAAAGTGCTAGTGACCTTAGTGCAGAGGACAGAGAGCTACTGACAGCTTACCATCACAGTTTTGATGATGAAAAAGTGGATCTGGATCTGATAATGCACTTACTTCACAGCATCTGTCATAGTTCTGATGCAGGTAGGTAAATACCTAACCAGTGGTTGTGGATTTGACTTCTGATAATCATGCTCTTTTTTCAGCAATCCACAGATGTTAAAACCTTCTGAGTGCTATTCGACATGTATTTGAATTTTCTGTTTAACTTTGCAAACCCACTTCCTTTTTTAGGAGCAATTTTAATATTTCTTCCTGGGCATGATGAGATAGTGAGCCTGAGGGACCGCATTGTTTTGGATGACAAGAGATTTTCTGATAATGCTCACAGGTAAAACCTTTAGTTACTGTGGCTTTTCATTGCTTCTTTTAAGGATCCTTAAAATGTTCCTTTTGTCTTGCATTAGATACCAAGTTTTCGTGCTTCATTCAAGTATGCAGACTTTGGACCAGAAGAAAGTGCTTGAAAGTCCACCTTTTGGCATCCGCAAAATTGCAAGTATTAGAGGACTTTTTCCAATGCCACAATGACCTATTTTGCCATTGCTTTTGCAGTTATTATAGTTTTGGTGGTTTTGGGTTTTTTCTTTGCAGATTCTTTCTACTAATATTGCAGAAACCAGCATAACAGTCAATGATGTGGTGTTTGTCATTGACTCAGGCAAGGTGAAAGAGGTAGGACTGCCTTAAATTTTCCTAGTGTGATTCTAAAACACACAGTGTATAAATTTTGGAGAACTTTTTTTTTTTTTATTACTTTACAGTAAAGTGAGAAAAAGCTTTTACTAGCTGAGAGCTAGTGCCTGTCAGGCAACAGTCCTTTCTGAAAGGCTTCAACATGAATTTGTTTTAAGACAAATACTGTAAGCTATCCGTCTAAAAAACCTTGAAAATCTTGAATTTCAAAACTTGTGGAGCATTAAGATACTAGAAAGGAGATACCCTCATTAATTCACTTGAAATTGAGAAGGTACCTTTGTATCAGAAGCTGCTGTATATATTACTATTTCATACTTTTTAGAAAACTCCTGTTGGTAATCTAACTAACTAGTAACTTGTATTTCATGTACCCTATTGAGTTTTCAGTTTGTATTCCTTTCTTTGTTTTTCTAGAAGTCTTTTGATGCACTGAGTTGTGCTACAGTGCTAAAAATGGGGTGGATTTCAAAAGCCAGTGCTATCCAGAGAAAAGGCAGGTAATAAATGCCTCATAGTGGTTCCCATTTTGCAGATATGCACAGTCCTTTATGTTTAGAATAAACCACACAACATAGTAATTGTTTCTGGCCTATTCCGGTGTTGTGTTGCATAGAGGCCAACACTGGTTCTCTGCAGATGAGTAGGCGTCAGCATGTATTTCCTTGGAATAATCTCCCAAGTTGTAGAAAAGTGATGCTCAGGCATTTTCCAAAGGTCTGGGTTGTTTTCCCCCCATTAATTTGTTCTCCTTCCTCTTTCTCCCACGTAGCACCCGCAGTCACAATGTTTTCACATCATGTCTATGGGCAGAGGACTGCCTATTTCACTTTCTCCAAGCTATCCATGACTTAACAGGCCATGATTATATTCTTCCCAGCACTGTGGGGGAGGGCTCAGAAGTTTATGTAGCAACAAATGCCTGTTTAATCAATCATATTGGCATTAAGCTGCATGTATGCACATAGATGTATATGACTGAGAGAATTTGCTCATTCCTCCCTCATTCACTCACAAGTTACTTCATCTTTATTCTACCTTTTACTCCAAGGATAACTTCTGTTTAGGGGATGTGAGGGGAAGCAAGAAAGTTTGCAACTGGTTCCTTACAACAAAGGATGATTGAGATTTGGACTGGTCTTAGGTTAGCAAAAAACCCACAGCACTTTACATTAGAAAAGCCTTGTTTTTCTTTCTCCAGATTTCTCAGTGTTGGGTTAAAATTACAGTAAAAAATTGCCACACTCTCAAAAATAATTAATGATTAGGAAATTCTCATGTTGCATGTGACCTAACAACACTTTCTTCATGGTAGTGCCTCTTCTTTTCCATTCTGAGTTTCTGTGTCTGTTTGTTGGCTTTTGGTTTTGTTTTTAGAAAGAAATCCTCATTTTCACAACTTCCCATATTTTATTTTCAAGGGCTGGGCGCTGTCAGCCTGGGGTCTGCTTTCATCTCTTCAGCAGGCTCCGATTTCAGAATATGTTGGAATTTCAATCTCCAGAACTTCTAAGACTGCCGCTTCACGTGCATGTTCAGTTAGAAACTATAACTTTAAAAAATGCAATGTCCTCAAACCATACTACTAATTGCAACAAATCATGTGTTTGGCGGCTGCTTCCAAATCTTGGTAATCTTTTTTTGTTCTGCCTTTTACCTTGCAGGAGATCTGTTTGTACACAAAAATTCTGGCTCCAATTAATTGTCCAATTGTAGACTTTCTTATGAAAGCTCCTGATCCTCCGCCTGCTGTAACTGTGAGAAATGCTGTGCATATGCTTAAGGTCAGAAAAGGAATAAGTTTAGATGGTAATTGTGTTTGATCCCAAATTTGTGGTGTAGCAGTTTACTGACTTCAGTTTGTACTGAAGCTGTTTTTAATTACTTAAGGATGTTTTGAAGTTTTGCTTGTTGTCTGTTTTCATTTTGTGTGTGGGGATGTGTTTTTCCATGTCAAGGGAAGAGAGTGCTTCAAAGTCTTGTCTCTTGTTAATAGTCTGACTTGCTTCTTCAGTGTTTGGAAACAAGTCTAGTTAAAGTCCATTATTCACATCCTTTTTGCTTTCACTGTAAATTGATTTTGTCCACTGTACCCATCCTCCTCTCCTTTATTTGTTTGTTTGTTTGTTTATGAACAGACCATAGATGCCCTGGACCCTTGGGAAGATCTCACTGAGCTTGGTTATCAGCTGACTGAATTACCTGTAGAGCCACACCTCGGTAAAATGGTGTTGTATGCTGTAGTTCTGAAGTGCCTGGATCCTGTTCTGACCATTGCCTGTGCTCTTGCCTGCCAAGACCCTTTTGTGCTGCCCACGCTGGCCTCCCAAAAGCGTGCAGCCGTGCTGTGCAGGAAGCGTTTTGCTGCCGGGACATTCAGTGACCACATGGCCCTGCTCAGGGCTTTCCAGGTAGTCTTTCATTTCAGAGAGTACTAATCACAGCACATCACCCAAGCAAAATGCAGATGTACCAGTTGGATGTAGAGTGGCGGACTGTGATTAAGTCCTCAGAGAAGACTTTCTTTTTGCCTAGTGCCTTTCCTGTGTACTGGACTCATAAATTTGTGAGGGAACCCTTTTTGTAGTATGTTTTGTTTCAAACCCTAGAAAATTTCGAATGTTTCAACAATGTGCCTCTTTGCATCCTACTACACTGAACTTTGAATCATGATCTTAATGTAATGATCTTTATTTATTGTTTTAATTTGACATAATCATCACTGGAGTGAGCACATAAAGAGAATCTAATTGTTGAACAGAAAAAATAATCTGGTTTGATACATTAACTTTTAGAGTGGGTTTTGCATTCATTTTATTGACATAAATGTAATCTTTAAAAAAACACCTGCAGTTTTTAGTTTAAGTCCTTCAAATTAATAGGCAAATGTAAAAACATTTTCAGGCATGGCAGAAGGCACGCAGTGACGGCTGGGAGAGAGCCTTCTGTGAAAAGAACTTCCTGTCCCGAGCCACAATGGAAATCATTGCAGGAATGAGAACACAGGTGCTTGGCCAGCTTAGAGCCTCAGGTAGAGAAGTTGGAAACAATTTTAACGTTGTTTTAAAGTCAAGCATATAGAAATTGTAACAAAAATCATGTTCACTGGTGTAATTTTCCTTAATTTGAAATACACTGTCATGCACACATTCATGCAGGGTATGGTGCAGATGAGGAATTGTGGCTGATCAAACTGAAAGCACCTTCATCTCCACATGCCACTGCGTTTCATGTTTTAATGAATTATTCCCATAGGAAATGTCTTTATATTGTAGAAAATAGTGGTATTCTGTGTCAGTATGAAACCCCTTATCAGGAAGGATTTCAGTGTAATGGTTTCTTCTTGGTGCTGTTAAGGTTGGCAGTGGTGAAAAATGCAACAAAGAAGTCATTTATTTCACCTTTTGTTTCTGACTCCTTTTGAGAGCCAAACACAAGGTAACATGGCACTGTTTTGTCTCTTTCATTTGTCAGGTTTTGTGAGAGCCAGAGGAGGAGCTGATATTAGAGATGTTAATACTAACTCTGAGAACTGGGCTGTAATTAAAGGTGCCTTAGTGGCTGGGATGTATCCCAATCTTGTGCATGTAGACAGAGACAGCCTGGTGTTGACGGAACCAAAGGAGAAGAAAGTGCGATTTCATCCTACCTCTGTTCTTGGTCAGTCTCAATATAAAAAGGTAAAGACACTTTGAATTCATAGTTCAAAAAAAGGGGCACTAAAATCTGTCACGTGTTTTAGAAATGTCTTTTCCTATTTGTCAGTACTTCAAAAGCAGTATAGGCATTTAACACTACAGCTTTAGAAAATACTGTTCTACCCAGCTGATAGAATTGGAGTTGATTCATTTTTCTGTCGTTTCAGTTAGTCCTTTCTCTAGATGGAAAAGGCAAAAAGGCAAAAAAACTGCCCTGCTATAAAATTGTTTTAAAGATATAATGATCCCTATTCTTAAAAGCAAGTTTTTCTCTGAAACTCATTTTTAACATTTCTTTTTAAAACAACATATTTTGTTTTACCATGGTAGGATAATTGATGAATCTGGTTGAATTCTCACACTTTTTTATGTGCATGTGCGGCTTTCGGGGGGTTCTCGCTGCTGTCCCCTGTCCCTCCCCGGCCCCCCGGGACCCTCCGGCTAGCTGTCCCCTCTCGGGGCCGGGGTTTTCCGCGGTCCCGCTGCCCTGGGCTCACCAGGCAGGGCTGGGTCAGCACGGTCCGAGCGGCAGCGTTGCCTCAGTCGCCGTTAGGATTCGAGATAAAGAGACCAAGAGAGACCAATGGTATGCTTGTCCAGAGAGGTTGTATTGCCTGAACGGTTGCAGGGACCAAAAGCCCCGGGCTATTGCCCAGATACAGTTTTATACAGCAGAATTAAGAGTTAAGGTCTAAACAATAGAGACAGTTTTCATCTTAGGCACATCAGAACCGCCCCAGGGGCCAAGTCCAATGGGAACTGCTCAGGGGTGGGGAGAAAGGGGGTTTAGAGAGGAATGCTGAAGCAGGACTTTCCTGAAACAATGGAGCATACATAAATGTATCTTTTCCCTCAGTTTCTCATTTCCAGGGCCTTTCTAAAACAATGGGGCATACATAAATGTATCTTTTTCCTCTGTTTACGATTCCCAAGGCCTTTCTAAAACCTTCCTCCACACTACCATGTCAGCATGATAGCAACATGCATGTATATTTTTATATGTATATAATTGTACATGTATTTAATTCTCAAAATACAGAATCATAGAATGGTTTGTGTTGGAAGGGACCTTAAAGCTTATCTCATTCCAGCCCCTGCCATGGGCAGGGACACCTTCCACTAGTCCAGGTTGCTCAGAGCTCCACCCAGCCTGGCCTTGGGCACTGCCAGGTTGAGGCACCCACAGTGTCTCCGGATAAAATGAGAAATACGTTCAAATTTACATTAATTACAGGTAGAGGGTACAATAGCCTGGTTTTACCTGCTCTTCCACAGATTGCCCCAGCAAATGGACAAGCTGCAGCCATCCAGGCCCTCCCCACAGACTGGCTTATATATGATGAAATGACGAGAGCTCACAAGACAGCAAACATCAGGTGCTGCTCTGTTGTGACACCTGTCACCGTGGCCCTCTTCTGTGGACCAGCCAGACTGCAAAGTAATGCCTTGCAGGCATCTTCATCCTTTCAAGGTACACTGGAGTCTGGATTTGGGATGTTTCCATTGGTATACATCAGCGTGTGACATGCAGAGCTTATTTTTCAGTAATATTTAATACATATATTGGCTGATTCTGGAAACAGCGCTGTTATAATTCCTGTAGCTATTCAGGAAGAGTTTGTTGGTTCTGTAACAAATCTCTCCATTTTGGGATTCCTTACCTATTCAAGTCCATAAATTACACAGTCGTAGGGTCTCAGAAACTGCAGTATAGTTTGTAAGGAAAGAATGCAGCCACAATATCTAATGAGAACTGTAGTATTGGTACTGAGAAGTGTAGTATGCATGTTCTCTTTCTGCAGACTACTTTATTTGAATCATTGAACCAGATTATTCAAACAGAATAATTTAGAAACAATCAGTATGGCAAACAAGTCATGTTGCTTCTAGCTAACACATACATTTTCAAGATATGTTCTACTGATAATTTTTAATTTCAGTTAACTGTACTATTAACTGTAAGTAATAGAGAATATATTTACATTTCCTTCTTTTTTTCTCATTTAAATTGAGTCCTGTTGGAATGGAAGCAAAAATAACTGCTTCTAGTTGTCATAGTTTGAATCAGACTAAAAGTCCAACTTATTTCTAAAGCTTTCCTGTCTTGCTTTTAAACTGTGAACCTTAGAGTAGTACTCATGCTGACTGAATTGCACTTAAGAAAAATAAAGAATCCTAATTAATAGCCATACATATTTTTTTTTTCTTACTGGGTCTTTAAATCTGCTGTTTTACTAGGAAATAGAGGCATGTGTGATTTTGCCAACAGCTTTAGGCAAAAGTTGTATAGTGGCCTGTGAAAACTGGTGAAGGTACATGAGTTGGGTCACATCATATCAATCCACGTTTTTACATAGTAGGACCTTCAGCAGGTCTGGCTACTTGATTGCTGCTATCTGGAGCAAAGACTTTGCAGTGTATTTGCAGAAAAGAAGAGGTAGTTTTACAAATGTTTACATTTAAAGTCAATTTTAGAAGGAAAAATATTGCTGGTAATACAGTAGTATGCGGGTTTTTGTATAGAAATAATAGTAGAAAAAATATGGAAATTCTGATGAATCTTTTGTCTTTAATTCAGGGGGAGGGGTATCTAATGATAGCAGCGACAGTGAGATGGAGGACAGGACGTCTGCTGATCTGGCACTGCTGAAGCTGGATGAATGGCTCCATCTTAAACTGGACCCTGAAGTAAGAAATTACTCCTGGGTTTGCTTCATGTAGAGGAATTGTAAAAAGATGTGAAAAGGTTTTTGTAACATTTGAGTAGCCAAGAATTTTCTCCAAGAATGTCATGGTCCATTTGGGTCTCTCGAACTAGGTACTCTGTGATTTAACCTTTACTTCACAAGCTCATTAAGAATTAAACGGCTTCAATCCCCTTTGGCACAGAGTTGTCTGTTGCATGAATTTGTGTATTCAAAATCCAAGTTGCAGTGTTTGATCACCTGTCACCCATACCTTTCTCTTCTTTTACCTGTCAGCAGAAAGAAAGAGAATAGTCACCTAAGTCAACAGTGAGAGTGCTCATCCCTCTTCCTCCATATTGGTGTGGGTGTCCTGTCTCTCACAAAAGGGAGCAGGAAAGCCTCAGCAATCCAGATGCTGTTGGGTCTGTTTCAAAAACTTTCTGGGTAATATGATGTTTTATATCTGAGCTTGGCAGTTTTGTCCCTTTCCACAAGTCAGCAGATTCTGAAGAGACTGGCAGACAAAAAATGATGACTGCAAGGGACAGCAAGCTGCAGGTGACAGTGACAGCATAAGGGCCCTTCTGCTCCTTCTGGCCTCCTGTCCTGCCTGCATGGTGCTCCATCAGGCCATAGCACAAGCTGGGATAAGCTAAAATCTGGACAGGAGCTGAGAGAACAGTCACATTGGCATATTGTGTTCTTCTTTCTCTGAGAGGATAACCAAAATCAGATCAAAAAAGGAGCACTTGAAGCTGAAGTTGCTGAGAGAAAGTTGCTGTCAGATTTTGGAAGGATACATTTCAAATCCTCTTTGAAATAGAAGTCTTTATGTCATTGAGGAGCTGTGGCTGCAGTTTATGGGTCATGAAACACACAACTTTACCAACTCTAATAATAATACTCTCTCTCCTAGTCATGTCCAGAAGAGTGATTTTTAAAAATTTATCGTAATGGAAGCGTTTCTGGTAGCAGAATTAGACAATAGTCTTCTGAATTTAGTCATCACATTTGACCAGGTGTCAATGTAAGAAAAATATCACTTAGAGCTCTTTTCCATCAACTATACTGAAGAGTGCATGAGTAGAGACTGATTTGAGAGGAAGGGCATAAAGCATGAAAGGATTGAGTTTTCTTGAAAGATAAGAAGGAAAAAAAAAGTCTGTGGAATTACAATACAAAGCTAAGTTTAGTACAGAGCTAAATGAAATGTTTCCAAAATGACCTTGTACCCAAGGAAAAGAAAGCAAATTAACATCATAGTTTAAATATGGATTATTCCCCTTCCCCAAGACCTTAGTCTTGCCTTCAATTCTGGGCTCTCTTTATATTGGAATGCCAGGTGTTGCTTGATAGGGAAAAGACAGGGTTCTCTTACCTGTGTGATCTAATTTTCATCAGTATTTAACAGAATTGGAATTCATTGCAGGCTGCTGGTATGCTGCTGCAGCTCAGGCAGAAGTGGCACAGCTTGTTTCTGCGTCGTATGCGAGCTCCTTCTAAGCTGTGGTCTCAGGTTGATGAAACAACTGTAAGAGCAATTACAGCTGTTCTGAGTGCTGAAGAACAGTCTGCAGGTCTGCAGCAGCCTTCAGGAATTGGCCAGAGACCAAGGCCTGTGACTTGTGAAGAACTTCCTTTGGCATCTACATGGAAGTCAACCAGCAGCAGAAAAAGCTCAACAGAAACAGAATTGTCTGACTCCTCTCATGCTGAAAAGTAAGATGCTGAGGTCTTCTGCTTACTGTAGGTTGCAGTTTATGTATACAAGTATCACTTAAGTTTCTGCTAGTAATAGGTGAAAACAGTGGAAGTACATTTGGAAGGTGTTATACTGTTGTATGCTGCATTGTAATCCCAAAGAGAAGTATTTCATACCTGGGGCTGCTGTTTGAGAGAGCAGTCAGGAATATTGTCCATGAATTGTGATGTTTGAGAAGTAGCAGAAGAAGTTTAACAGTAGCATTAAAAAGCAATGAATGGTCAGTATGAGTTTTTAGTTAGGTTTAATAGATGTTGTAGTTGCTGTAATACATGTGGTCATGCTGTAGGTGGACAGGTCGATGTAAATTGTTCAGTGACTGCTTGTGAAACTCAAGGTATGTCCTTTGTAGGGTTTCAGTGAAATCTTCTTCTCCTGCACTCCACCAGCCAAAGAAGTACAAAGAAAAAGACATTTTGCTCTCCGGACAATCCTCAGATGACAGATCAGCTCAGTCCTCAGTAAAACCTGCAGAAAGCAGTAGCTATTCCAGCCCCTGTGCTACTCCTTCTTCTCCAGTGTCTGGAAAGGTAGAGTTCTCTAACATACTACCCTGCTCTTCCAAAATAATAGAATTTCTTGCTGATATCATTCTGCAGTTAGGTATTTTACTGATAAATTAGGAATCTAACGTAGCTTTTCATTTGTAACACTGCATAATACTTCCTTCTGGAATTTAAAAATCTAGACTAAATATCCTTGTTTCACTAGTTTAATACAGCAAAAATAATTTATGGACTGCTGAGGTAAAGCTATCCAAAGTAGAAAAAATGAGATTTAAAAAAAATCCCAAACTTGTTCTAATAAACGTGTAAGTTTTTTTCAACTAAATGAGTATATTATATACATACTTCTGAAGTTTTTGGATTCTGCCTTTTTCTGCATTCATAATAGATTTTCAGTATCAATACTGATTCTGTCTTACCTGCCTTACTAGGACTGATTTTTGTGATGGTTATTTTAACAAAGCACACATTTTTAATGAGATTACTGTGACAGTTGTCCCTATATACTTGAATAGTAGACTGCAGTAACACGAAGGAGATCATTCAGAGGAAACTTCATGGACTCATTGGAGGATGTAGTAATTCCTCTTGAATCTTTCAGCTTTTAAATTAAGACAGCGTAAAAGGAAGAAAACATGTTTCCCGAATATAGAAATGCGAGTAGTGTGCTGTAGGCTACACTCTAGGATGATGAATTTTGGTGTCATCTCAAGGTCTGTCAGATTTTAACCAATTCTAATTAATCACTAGGCTTTTTAATCCTATTCTGCTTCCTGCCCCCTATTCTTGTTTCCTGCCCCTCATGGATGAATTACTGTGGAAGGGGCTAACAGCAGGCCTGTTAGCTAAAGGAGCAAAAAGAAGCTGAGAGGCAAGAAGCTGATCAAGAGCTCTCTCCAAGGCTGCTACCAAGGAGGCTGAGAGAAGAACTGGAGAAAGATAAGGAGAGAACTGCAGCTGGATAAAGCATTTTCAGAAAGTTAACTAAAGTCACTGTTACTGTTCACCAGTGGTGTTATGTTGATTTTTTGTGGCCAACAGTTGGGGTAGAAGAAGTATAAACAATTAGAAAGTTTATAAAAGGTCATGTTCGATAATAAAGAGTTGCCATCTGAGACCGCCTGTGGTCTGTGCTTTGTGTGGCGACCGCCTCACGATGCAGTGTATATACCAGTGACAGCTGGTGCCCACCGCGTGGAGCAGCAGCCTGAGCAGCGTGGTCGGTCTGGAGCCACGCGGGGTCCCAGCGACTGGCAGCCCTGACCCGCTGGGGAGTGGCGGGGGAGGCGGCGCTGGTGCAGCTGAGAGTGGCGGGTGGAAGCCACAGGCAAGTCCTGACCTGATTTTCTCCTATCAACACACCTGGAAGCAGGTGGGGCACCAACTAGTGATAATGGGAGATAAATCTAAAGAGGAAGAGACTGTTTTGGCTACATAGAAAGCTTTGTTAAGAAATAAGGGAATTACTACTTCAGACTATGCCCTTTGTAGTATATTGCTGTGGGCTAGATCATAGGATTTTGCTACTGATCCTGACACAGCATTTAGTGTTAAAGGTTGGAAAAAAAGTCAGGAACAAGCTGTGTGAAGTCACCTGAGCGGGAGATAAAACTATTGTCAATCTAGTTGTTACTTGGAGATCGCCTTTTGAGGCATTAAAGGAATGGAAAACAGCGGGAACAAGCAGAGTACAAGGTGGATGAAGATTTGGGGTTGATAAAGTAGTCTGATGGGAGGGATGAGTCAGATGGGGCCTCTGATGGGGAACTTGTTGCATACATCCTTGAAGAAAGTGCAGGTGCCCATGGAAGTTACCAGGCAGGCTACCAAAGCTTCCAGGAAAGTTGCCAGAGCTTCTGGGCTGGATGCTGAAGCTTTTGGGAAAGCTGCTAAGGCTTCTGGGCAGACTGACAGAGTATCTCCTTCTCAGACTCCTAAGCCTCTTTATCTCACCTGCACAGCAGCTTTCAGCGGTGCCTCTATACACTGCACCACTGCGTCAGTTAGCGGAAATGTCTTTGGCAGAGAGACAAACCCAGCTGTCTGCCCCCTGCTCCCCTCTGACGCTGTTGAGGCAGGATGGGAATGAACAGACTTTGTTCAGAAGGCTGAGACTATAACTGATTTATTTCAAAATACATCACTCTTTTATACAGAGCTTTGTGCAGACCAACTCTATTGGTCCTGAAGTGAAAACATGTCACCCTATTGGTGTGCAGTGGATGACGTACAGTAGTAAAACCTAATTATAAACAATGTGAACAAGAGAGATAAAGAACTTACATTCTTTCTCAACACTTTCTCAAGCTTCTACCTGGTTAGAAATTTATGGTTTTTCTTTGAATCTAAGACCTACACCCCTCCACTCTAGCCCAGCCATTTGCCCCCCGCCCCCCTCTGAGCTGCATGAACAGTTTGCAAGGTCGTATCCTCCACTGCTGGACAGTGACAGCAAATCAAGTGAAGAGTCACCCGCAGTAACACCTGAGGTGGGGCAGGGAACTGTTGGCAGTTCAGCTTCTAAGAGATCTAGCCCTACTGCCCCATGGACTTTGCCTCTGTGTCAAGTAACTGTGCTTCCATGACAGCCTCAGAAGTTTTGGGAATTTCTTAGGAAGAAAGCAGCTGAATAAAAAAATTGGGACCTAATAGAAAGATTTGGTGCCCCAAAAGTACCTCAGGAGGAGAGTGTTAAGGCAAATGTTGCCTGTGATAATCCTATGGCTTTTCCAGTTTTTAATGCAGTTCCTGGAATAGGGCAGGATGACAGTCATCATGTCTTTGCCTGGAAGGTTGTGCAAGATCTCCAATTGAAAGTGGCTCAGTTTGGTATTAATTCCTCAGAGGTAATGCAATTAATACATGTAATTAATGCAGTATGCTTGTACCTTATGACATCATGCATCTTGCTACAGTTTTATTCCAACCAGTACAGTATGGTGTGTTTCAAGAAACTCAGAGGTGAGTGGCTGAGCTCACAGCTTTAACAAATATGCAGCTGCCTCAACACGACTCGTCATGCTGTGGGTGTTGATGCCTTATTGGGCACTGGGCCTTTTGCTAACCCAGATTTGCAGGCAAGGTGGGATCCTTCAATTTTGACACAAGCTCGGCAAATAGGCATGAGTGCTTTAATTAAAACAATGGAAATGGCAGCTCCAAAACAGAGATATGTTACTATACAACAAGGGATGAGAGAACCATTTTTGCAGTTTGTGGAAAAGCTTGCTGCAGCTATTGAAAAACAGGTAGATAATGAACCTTTGTGACATAGATTGTGTATAGAATTGGTGAAAGAAAGTGCAGACCCAGACTGCAGAACGATTATTGACACCTTACCTGGGGAGCCCACATTGCCTGAAATGGTTACTGCTTGCTCAAAAGATGGTTCAGTAGAGCATAAAATGACAGCTCTTGCTGCAGTTCTAAGACCACCACCGAAATGCTGTAATTGTGGACAGCAAGGGCATGTAAGGGCACAGTGTAATACCCAGAAAATAACATCTAAGTCAAATGCAAGCAGCAATGTTATGTGCAATCATTGTGCTAAATTTGGGCACTGTGCACGAGTAAGTATCATGCAAATGGTCAGCTGTTGCAGGGAAATGGGAAGAAGAACACGAAGGGGTGTGTGGGGACACAAATAACCTGACGACCATTAACAGCAATTATGGGCCTTCCCAGCACTGTAAAGCTACCCATTTGCAAACAGTATTCAGGAGCAACAAGTGGGTCCACAGGGATTGATGTACCCACCACCGACACAGTAACTATTTTGACAAAAGAAATCTGCAAAGTGCCCCATGACACCTATGGCCCAATAGGACGTGGATTGAGTGCATTTCTGATAGGGATATCAAGTACTACACTTAAAGGTATTCATGTGCATTTAGGACTTATTGATGTTGATTATTTAGGACAGAGTCATGCTATGATATGAATTGATGACTGCCCTATTACTATTCAGAAAGGAACTTGCATCACTCAGCTTGTAGCCTCTGTGAGTTTTGTTCCCAATACGGTAAGTACCTCAAGTGTTCCGGACTGAGAAAGTAACGGAGAACCATCCAGAAAAGACATGCATCCTCACAGCCAGTGGATATCATCCAGGGACCGTATCGGTAACAGGTTTGATTGACACTGGAGCAGATGCTACAATACTCTCGTGACTGCGTTGGCCTCAATCGTGACCTCTCACTCGTGCAAGTTTTGGACTGATGGGGTTGGGTGGTTCTACAACAGGTGGCTTGTCAGCCATTGTAATTCATGTGAAACATCCCGATGGCCAACAAGCTAACATCAGACCCTCAGAATTACTGGGATTTTTAATTACTATTATTACAGAATTGCTATGGATTTTTAATAGGAGCCACTGTGATGCAGGGTGGTGAATGTCCAGTTGTAGCCTTGACATGGTTAACAGATAAACCTGTCTGGGTTGATCAGTGGCCCCTTACTACTGAAACGCTTACTGCCCTGCAAGAATTAGTCACAGAACAATTGCAAGTGGGTCATATTGAAGAATCATTCGGCCCCTTGAATACCCCTTGTAATAAAAAAGAAATCAGGAAAATGGAGACTTTTACATGATTTACAGCACATAAATGCTGTAATGGCAACAATGGGAGCTTTACAACCAGGCTTTCCTACACTGACAAAACCTGGCTAAAAGATGCATTGAATCAGATATATATCACTAATACTTTCTGAAAGACTAAATATGGTCTGCAATAATTCTAAAGTTCATCAGCTGCTTACATTATTCTTAAAATGTAAAATTGTACTGCTCTCAAAAGTAAGAACCTTCCTCAAACTCCTAAGTAAAAGGTTGTTTGAAACGTATTCTTTCAAACAAGAAGTGTTTCTCAAATATTTTACAAAACCTAGTGAAAATATTATTTTCTTGCAAAATTTCACATTCCTGTACAGACCCAAGCCAATTGTGCTTAAGCAATCATAATTACTCATACTATTACTGTGTTCTTCTACGCTACAAAGTACATATTATTTAATGTCAGTAACTTCATTTTATAAGCTAAATTAATAGTTTAAGACTTTCCATTAGGAATCAAAGTGTATCTGACAGTATTTCGGAGATTAAAATGTGTGAAAATACCACAAATACATAAAATTGCAGTCCTATACAGCATGTGAACATAGTAAAATACAATGATCATGACAGTTACATTTTTCCATTCTAATCTTTTTCTGAAGCTTTGCATGTGTACCAGGTAACTGGGCTGGGCTTGGTGTATCGCTGTAGAGCCCCAGGAGCTCTGCTCCCACTCAGCTGAATGTTAGCACATGGGCACCAGCCCTGGGCAGGAGCCAGTACAGGGCCCCTCCTGCAGGAGAAAGGATCAGGCCCTGCTCTGTAACTTTCATTTTGGCCACTTCTGTGAACAGGTAAGAAAGGTCAAAATGAAACTTTTCCCAGCTATTTCCATCTGCTTTATCTTTTTAGGTGCCAGAACTCTGGGTCACAGATGGCCTGGGTGTGTGCTGAGCAGTGCAGTCCCCATGAAGTCCTTGGTTTCCCCACAAGTTGCCATGCCTTGTTCCCAGGTGTGCCCAGCTCTGACAGGAGCAAGAGTCTGCAGCGCCGTGCCCTGCTCAGCCAGGGCTGTCTGGCACAGAGCAGCAGCAGCGCCAGCACCTTTCAATCCACTCCTTCCTTATCTTCTCCTGGGACACAGAAGCCTCTGGAAATCAGCACCACCAGTCTTCTTCCCAGCTCGGAGCAGCTCCTACTGGCAGGCAGATGCTGCCAGTTTGACTGCTTTCAAAGGGGAATAAAGGCAGAGATGTACATGCTCAGGAGCCCTGGGCATATCCAATAAATGTGCAAACATGTGGGAGATTTGTCAGGAATTGTTTCAGCTGTTATGCCAACAGTGCCTTCTCTCCTGGTTCTGTGTGTTATAGATGAGTCATGTAACAGTTGGCTCTCACTGTTAAGAGGTAGATATTATGCGGATGTAAAAATGTATAGTGATGTTATTGTAATACATCCTCCCAGAGTCCTATTTCCCCTGCCCCTTGCAATGGCTTTGGTAGTCAGGGGTTTTGGGGAGGGCTGGCTTGTGACCAGGAGGTGTGGGTGGCGTAGCAACACCTGACCTCCAATAAGAATGTAAGAAAGGAATCTCCACCAGTGGATGGCAAAACTTTGACAAAACTTTGGAGGGGTTAAGGGTATAAAAGGCAGAGCATCCATTCTATAGATGTGCTGCTTGTAATGGTCAGAGACTCCCAGTGCTGCAAATTTTCCTTATTCAGTCCTTTGTTAAGATTTAATAAACATTTAAATTTTTTAAAAGTAAGCGTTGTTTCTCAGAAGTGCAATGCTTTGGGCCATTTTCTTGGTCTGGTTTCCTTTGCTTGGGTCCCATCTGAGTGCTCAGTTGGGGTACAGGCTATAGGTGTTTGGTGCACTCCTGGAGTTACTCTTGGATTCCTTGAACAACAGGGTTTGGCCACAAAGTGAATTTGTGCTGCTTTGTGACAGAGAAGAACTTCCCCGGTTATTTTGTGTTTGCTGTACGGAAGGGTGGTTATTGCTCTGCATAAATTCACAGGCCAATATAGAGTGCTTGTACTGTGATGTCAGGGCATGGTTGCCATGTGGTCATGGTGACAGCAGAAGGTTGTCTTGGTGCACGGAAGGCCTCAGTGTCAGAGCAACCCTAGGGCTTGCTCAGTGCAGGAGCATCCTCCTGGTTGAGGCGCTTGTCAGTGAGAGCTGCCCACTGACAAGAGCCTTGTTTTTTCTAGTGTTGGACAAATCTGCACAGCAGTGCTACAATGATTGAGCAACTTGCTGCTGCAGCTTTCACAGCTTATGGCGTTGTTTATTCTGGCTATTACCTCACTAACCTGGCACGTAAGTAGAGGTTTTCCCTGGGTGTACCCGAACCTGGCTTCTGTATGTCTTCCTGCTCTTTGTTAGTGCCTGAGTTATTTTAAAACAGAAAGAACACTAGGGTGCCACTGGTTTGGTAAAGCTCCTGTCAAGGCATCCAGGTACAAGGGGATTTCTGCAGCCACAGGGGCAGCATTTGCAAGGGAACCTGCAGGGGTTCTTTTCCCTCCACGGGAGAGTCTGAGGCAGCAGAGTCTGTCTTTTCCTCAGTTTGCTGGGACATGCAAGACAGCTTTGAAAATGTAAACTGGAGACCTTCTTGGAAGGCCTTCTAACAACTGTGCAGTATTTCCCAGAATTCAGGGAAAGCTTCTTTCTTTCTACATTTTGTCATGAAAGGATTTGACTGTCTAACTTGAGCCTTGACTGAGTGTTAAATAGTGATTCCCTTTGCAAGGAAGAGCAAACTCCAAAGCAGTGAGTGTCTGCTCCTGGAACTTGGAGCTGCTGCTGTGTTGTGTCACAATAGAGCCTGCCCCATCAGAGTGGAATTTTGGAAAAGCTTTTCTGGGCAACTGTTTCCAGCAAGTTAATGAGAAGTTGTGCATGCATCTGATTAAAAAAAACCCTAGGTACCAGAAGGAGAGGATTTTTAAAAGAGGTGTTATGTGTTTGGTAGAACAGGAGCATTGAGTGTTAGAGAACAATTTGCATTTTCTTCATCATGTTTGTGTTCATTTAATGGCTAAACAGGCCAAAGGGTAGGCATGCCCAAGAATATTATCTGGATCTCTTGCTGGTTGTATGAATGAAATGTGTCTGCTGAAGGGATGTTGTGAAAGGGAAAACTCTCTGTTCGTGGTGCTTGTTCTGTGGGTTTCACCAGCCGAGGCAATTTTCTCACAGCATCTGGTTCATTTTCCCTTGCCTACTACAGGTCACCTGAAGCATGTATTCAGCGGTGCTGGTCCTAAGGTGAGTAAGAAAGGAACATTTCATGTTTGTGCTGTTTGGCAATTGCAGAGTAAGCTGTGTGCTTAGCCAGAACCAGTAGGCTGTAGAGGGCCAGGCATGCAG
This sequence comes from Lonchura striata, assembly GCF_050655825.1. Lineage (NCBI taxonomy): Eukaryota > Metazoa > Chordata > Aves > Passeriformes > Estrildidae > Lonchura > Lonchura striata. Next base: position 14,196,582 of record NC_140740.1, read on the forward strand.
GCTGAAAGAAAATCCATTTTCAGGCATTCCACAACAAATACAAAGGCATAGCTGGATATTTCCTAATTTCCAACTCAGAGCCTTGAAGACCTACAAACTCAGTTTTGCAGAGAGTTGAATAAGCCCATTTTAATGAAGTCACAGCAACTTAGATTCCTATCCTTATAAAACTTCATGATACTTCCTTAGAAGATGTGGTTGTAGAATTAGAAGGACAATTTAATGCGGTATTTGCAGTCAAACGGGCAATTTTGTGGCTGGGCAGCTGCGTGGGCCAAAGGAGCCCAGGGTGCTGGTCAAGAGCAGCTAAAGGTGGCCAGTGCCTGGCCAGGTAGCCAAGAAGGCCAAGGGCATCCTGGCCTGTGTCAGCAGCAGTGGGGCAGCAGGAGCAGGGCAGTGACCGTCCCCCTGGGCTGGGCAGCGCTGCGGCCAGAGCTGGGAGTGTGTGTCCACTTTCTGCCCGGTCGGTCTGCATCTCACCAAACAGGATGGGACCCGGACTGGTTGCAGACTTAGCATTTATTATGTCTGTATCCTCCAAGCAAAAAGCCAGAGACACAGAGAAATGAACATCCATGCAAATCTAGATCAAAGGCAAGATGGCAGTTGATGCAAAGCCTTTTTCTACATATTCTTTGAACCTATAACATAAAAGAAAAGGTGCAGAGTCATTATACCCTAACCAATAAGAAAAGGACCCATGTGGGTTTAACATTACCAGAAGGACTTCTATGAACCTCAAACGATATAGAGTAATTCATTATATAAGACTGAAACTTTTTCTATTTTTGCAAAGCATATATCTAGGACTTTTGACATCTCAAACTATCACTAAGTTCTTGTTCTTTCTTGCTCCTTATGATAAATATAAATGAATTCACTTGGTTCTTATTTTCCTAGCTTCCCATGAGAAGGTTTTGAAATTTCCCAGCCTTTTTCAGCTTTATGTCTACTTTCTGGGGCCTTTTTGCACTTTCTAAAGTTTTTTACCTTTTATATATTCCTACAATTCCCCCTCTCTTTTTAAATAAACTATTTTTGACTTGTCACTTATTTATTACTTTGTGTTCCATAGCTTTACTACTGCATATATTTATTCATGTAGGAAAAAAGTTATAAACTTTTTACATGAAGGTACTTTTGTTTTTGTTTGTTTTAAGCTCTATAATTCTAAGTTAAACCATTCTTAATGTTGGGTAAAGTTAGGTTTAGTATCTGTATTAGGTTCTGATAAATTTTGACTTTTTTAAGGCCTCAATGTAAAGGTTAAATTTGTGAGTGACTTTAATTGTTTTTGCTGAGGTTCTGTGAATTGTCTATAATTCTTTAAAATTTTTTTCTTTTGGAAAATAAAAACTTTTTTGATGAGTTTGTAATTTGTTGTGAATAATGAAGTGTATGTGGTATTAATATTAATATTCTAATAACAAGATTTTACTGAACTTGTAAAGTTCTTTTGATTAAGGAGTTAAGCTCTACTTCCTGAATAAATTGTTTAACTATGTTTCTTTATTTTTAATTGTAGATTGTAGAGTTTTTAAGTTTTTGTATATTTTTGTGAATGGATTTAGAATGATTAGACAAATTTATGTAGCACATTCTTTTGAATTCTTTTCAACTCTGTTTATGTGTTAGAAAAGAAAATTAACTGTTGTTTGATTTTGGAATTTGTTGGACACTGCTGATGTCAGTCTGCGTGTTACTGAGCGCACTGGATGTGGTATTTGTTTGTTTAGTTAATATTTAATCTTGTCTATTTGTCTTAATGTTTTTTCTGAAGCAATTGTAGGTAAGAAGAAGCTTGTTGAAATATTTTGTGGTTTTTTTTGAAAGACTGAAATTACTGTTGTAATTTTTTGGGTATATATGAATAGATCTTTTGTCTTTTCTTGTCTTTTTTGAAACTGTTTTAGTACTAGGTGTTATTACAGTGAGTGTGCTAATGTTACATGGTTTGTCTTTAGGGTATGATAGAATGTTTTGCTATGTTTTATTTCTACAAATGAACTAATAACATTTTGGTAATTTCCGTGGATATTTGTTAACTTTAGATTTTTATCTACAGTGTATGAGTAATTGCACTAAAGCCTTAAATTTTTGTATTCATAGTAAGAGTGAATAGCACTGTATTTTGGAGAATTATTTTTTTTCTAATTGTTTCTTGAAAATGTGACACGGAAATTTATTGCTAAGGAACTACGGATCTTTAATTCTTGGGGTTCTGAACTTGTTTTGAGGAGTTGTTTGGTCTAGAGGCTTTAATCCCTTGTGCGATTGTTTCTATTAGTAATTTCACTTAGCTTGTTGTTAAATCACTTTTTTGTTAAAAGATCATGTTATATAGGTATTGGCTAATTTTTAGTGGTACACTAACTAAACAGGTTGAAAAAGGCTTTTTTGGATTTGAGTGAGACATACATATGGTATCTGATCTTGTAGCTTTGGTTAATGTGACTTAGACATTTGGTTTTGGTGTTGTATAGGAAAATTTGCATGATAAAAAGTAAGCAAAATTAGAAAATACAAAGTGAACTGATTTTCTTTCATATCTTTTTTGTTGAGTTACTCTTTGTTAAAAGAATTTTCAATAATATTTTAACTTTTAAACTGCATTTTTTGGAGAGTTTAGAATATTAATTTTTTAGAATCTAATGATAAGAAATCTTTCTTTTCATGTTTTTGTTAAAAGAGCTCTACGAAACAAGCTCTACACATGTATCATTATCATTAGATTGAAGTTTGCAGATTCTACAGGTGACATAGGAACACTGGGCGTGACTTGTAGTCTCTGTTTAGCTTACGTTTGTGTGATTGCTTTTTTACTTTTGGGTTTGTTAGTGTGTTTTGGTGTGTTGTATGGTTTGATGCTCTTTATTGGAATTCACTTTGCTTTTCTAGTACTTGGAGAAATACAAGTATACTCTTTGCTTTAAGTTATTAATTGGCGAGGACTTTTAATTTGTCTTCTTTCAGGTCTTTTAATTAAAACAAGAGAATTTTTTTTTAGTTTTGTTTGTGTGTTATTTGTAAAATGCTTAAGAATTGGTGGATCTGGTTCTGCAAAAGAACTGTTTAAAAAATTATAAACATATAAAGCTTGACTCAATTTTATCTGTAGTATTACTTCTGCTCCCCTCTTCTGTTGATCTAAATATGTTTTAATATGTGATATGTCTTTTTAACAGTTGTTTGATTTGTGGGGGAGTGGGGAATACTACAGGTGTGATGAACATTTTAATTTATTAGGAATGTTGTTACTTTTTGAGATAGATATGTGGGGCTATTGTTTGTTTTCATTTCCTGGAGTACACTTAATGAAGTAAATGTTTGTAAAAAATGTTGATAGGTACAATTACTTGTTCTCTTGTGTGGATAGAGGTAAAAACTGTACTTGATAGTGAATCTACTGAAACATGAATATTTTTAAATCTCCCCAAAGAAGGGTATTTAGTGATGTTTGTTATAATTGTACTCTTTATAAACTTTGTGGATTAACAGTTCCTGTAGAAACAGGGGTTTGCACAAGGTGACAATCAGGGTAACTGTTAATAATAGCTTTAGCTTGGGATTTAGAGATACAAAACGTCTGTACAAGTACTTGTGTATATTGAGGAAAAAGGTATGACTCAATTTTGCATGCTGAAAAATGTTTGCTAATGTGTTTGAGATAACTATGGCCAGTTTTTTTGTTCTTGTATTTCTTTTTGCTAAACATCTTGGTAAAGATGAATGAGTTGTAATATGAGAAATAAAATATAGGTTAGTTCTGTGTTGTAAATTTTTATGAAGACATGAGAGCTAGCAATATACATTATTATTACTAATATTTTTTAAAACGATATTTTTACCTACATTAGTAACAGAGGTAGAATCTGTAATTAAACTGAAAGGCTTTGAAAATAGCTGAAGAGCTTTAACAACAGCAGCTATTTTAACTACTTGAGGAGAACTTTCAACTATTTGGATATTTGATTTCTAATTTTTTGTAGTTTGATTTAACTATACAATTACTGATTTATGTGTTTTTCTTGACTTATTAGCGAAGAGCGTTGTATTACTTAAAGGCCCTTCACTTAGCAAGGGCTATTTTTTGAAACTCAATTTTGTTTGTAATAATTTGTGACTTGGATAATGAATAGCACAAACACTTGCAAAATTTAAGAATGCATTTTGTAAATCATCTGAATTTTGTAATGCCTAATCGAAATAATCTTTATTTAAAGGTAATTAAAGAACTGTAAAATCTTTACCTATTAAGGTTAATATTCTTGCTTTGGCCTTAATTACAATTTGTGCTACTATCTCTAGGGTTGTAGAAATTGTTTTTGGAGACTTGTAGGGAAGAAAAACTTATTATTCTACTATTAATAATGGATCTTTCTCAGATGGATCTCATGGAAAAATGAGGCTATAAAGTTGTAGCTTCTGTCTCAAAGCAGTCAGGAAGAAAGGTTTCTTGGGAGCATAATGATGGGCTTGTCTTCTTTGGAAAGTTTTTGTGACTTTTTATGGTGAGTTGAGCTTCAGGTGTTAAAATCTTGGGAGATTTAATGTCACAGTTTTCTCTCAGTAGATCAAAAAGTGGAGCAAGTTCATCGTTGGCAATTTTCAAAATAGGTTTCATCTAGTTAATTTCTCTTAAAAGTTGCTGTAAATCTTGCAAAGTGTTGATGTTGACTTGAAGGTGTATCTTTTGTAGTGAAATTGTTTGTTTTGCTATCTTCTATCTTAGATATTTTTAGAGTGGGATTTCTTGTATCTTAGATGTAGAAATTCTAGTTCAGTCTTTTGGATTTCAGTGACAGCACTGTCACGAGTTTGTTTCATCTTTGTCTGTGTCAGTGCTGCAATGAGGAGATCATCTATGTAGTGTAGAATTGTGGATTGTGGATGCTTCTGTCAAGTTGGGCACAGTACTTGTGTGACAAAATATTGTTAAATTGTTAGAGAAGTCTTCATCCCTTGTGGTAAAGATTTCTAGTGATATCTTTGCATTGGCTTTCTTTGATTGATGACTGGAACTGAGAAGGCAAATCTTGGGGCATCTTCAGGATAAAGTGGTGGTATGTTGAAGAAACAGTCTTTTATAGCGATAATGACAAGAGGCCAGTTTCTAGAAATTATTGATAGAGAGGGACGTGCAGCAGCTGTCTTCCTTTCAGGACTTGTACTAGTAATTATGGATTCACTTTGTAAACAAACAGTAGTTCTTCTGATCCTTGTGAGTGTTCTCATAGGTGATACTAAGTGTTAGCTACTGGGCTAAAACAGGAGAGAAATTACAGAGACATCTGCACCGTATCTGGTATGCCTGTAACATAAATTGTTCTACCACGATGAGTTAGGGCACAAGTCAGTTCTGGTTGGTTTAGAACATACTTCTAAGTATGTTCTACTTAGAAGACACCTAGCATTGGAGTAGAAATCACATCTGGAACACCTTGGTACACCGTTTGATTGGTTAACAAAGCATCTTGTTGAGATACATTTTGTTTGAGTATGTCTATAGGTAAAGCAATTGTAAAAGCAAGAGGCATCTTAGGTTGAATTATTGTTGGGGCTTTGAGGAGAAGAGCTAAAACTATTAGCTCTTCATTGTAGTTTGCTGAAATGATAACTGGAAAAATTAATAGTCCAAGACTTGTATTGTTGTCTTAACCTATAAGAATTTAAAATTCTTGTCTTTGTTGTGATTTCTTAATCACACCTGTAGGTATACATTCGTAACAGAAATTTTTTAAAAACCGTATTAATTTTGAGTTGGCCAAGTCCAGTTTTGTCCTTGGAGGTAATAAGAAGGAACATCTTGTGGTACTGGTGGTAAAGGTGTTTGGCTTTGAGGTCTCCTAGTTAAGGCTAAGGGGGCAAAATTCCCTGGATTCTGGGTTACTAATGCTTGTTTCACTGCGTGGTGCGTCGCGCTTTGCTTGGAGTTTAACGGTAGGGGATTACTATCTATATCAAATTTAGAATGACAATTTTTTGCATAATGTTTCCCTTTTTGATATTGAGGACTAAGAGAAGGTATTCTTCAGATTTTATTATTGGATCAAGGTAAGTCTTTATCACATGACTAGTCTTCTCACATCTGAAGCACGACTTTTTAGTAGAATTTCATTGAACAGCAGCAAGAGTTTTTTCAAAAAGTTTTATTTGTTCTTCCATTGCTTTTTAAACTTTGTTTTTTAGTGAATCATGAGATTTAGTAATTTGCTCTCTAAAGGCACTAGCTTGTGCTGTAGCAAGATACCTTGGAGTGCTAATTTTACTGTAAGTTGAAAGCATTTGAGTAACAGTTGGAGGCTGTTTGGGTAATGTAGAAATAATTTTTTTGCAATCATCATTTGCATTTACAAATGCTAGGTTTTGGAGAATATAAGAATGAGCTGCTTTATCAGAGCGTTGTTATTCAACAGCTTGTGTTAACTTAATTAAAAATGTACGATATGATTCATTTGTTCTTTGTGTCATGGTCGAATATGCTTTAAGAGGAGTACCTGTTGATTTGACAGAAATGAAAGTTTTTCTTGCAGCTTGTTTAATATCTCTCAGCACTGACCTAGGAAAAAAGTTTCTGTGTCTGGTTTATCATATGGCAGTTTGCTAGACAATTTAGCTTCTGAAAATGTTTCATATGTACTACTAACATATTTTTCCCTTAAAACCTTAGTAAGTATTTTCTGCTGGAGTTTTCATAAATAACATAAATTGTGAATTAGTTAAAATCAGTCTTGCCACAATGCAATAATCAGTTGGCATGAGTTCATAAGAGTAAAAAAAATACTTTTTAACACATAATTAAAAATAAAGAGAGTTAATTCTGCTTTCTTTCAAAGTTTGATTTCACTCTTTGATGTTCTTGTCATGGTTTGACACTGGCACAATGCCAGTGCCCCCATGAAAATTCAATCTCTCAATTGAATGCTGTAATGCAATCGAGGACAGAGCAAAGCAAGCCAAAGCTTTTTAACAAGGAAAAAACTTTATCAAGCTACTACTATAAAAGGGAAAAAAAAGAGAGAAAAAAACCACACAAAGATCAAAATGAAAACCTTGCAAAGTATTCTTCCTCCCACCACCAACTCCAACAAACCACAGTGAGACACAATCTGGACCCCAATCAGGTTTCCACCCTGCAGACAATCGATACTCAGTCCATCAAGGGAGAACAGGAGTCTCCTCTGTGCCACAGACCCCCCAAGAAACACACTGCCACATCCTGTGTTTCCATGTCACACATGGCACCGCCCGGAGAAAAAGTTTGCCATGGTGACCCTGCTCCTTTCCATGCACAGTGCTCTCACCACCAATGCCTGGATGGACCGACTGCTTTTAGGATTTTTTCTTTCAAGGATGCTTTCCAAGAGGGGGAAAACAACAGCTCAGTTTTTTCATTTTTTGGGATGACAGTTCCCTCCATTTTCCCCTGGGGCCGAGGGTACAAGAACAGAGATCTTCTTCTCTTCTTCTTCTTTGAGGTCAGGGGACACCACCACAAACCCCCTAACTCTTCTCTGTTTGCTCCACTTCTGTCTTTTCCCAGCTGAAGCAGGTCTCTTGGCTCACTGGCATCCTCCTAAAATACAGTCTCTCTTGGAAGAGGAAAATCGGTTCAGTCTATGGCCAACAAGGAAAAGTCCAGCCAAAAAAAACACTCCTCATCTCCTCCCACCTAGAATTCCTCCTTCTAACATCCCAGGGTCCAAGCTGTCTCTCTTCCTCTCTTTCAAACCGAGGAGGAGTGAAATTTCACCAAGCTTTCATTTCTCAAGGAAGGGTTAAAAGTCCTGACTCCCAGGGCTGGCTCGATGCTCAGGCTCTGGCTCCCACAGGCAGCTGGGCACCTTGCGGCCCCTCGCTCTTCTCCTTTCCTGCGGCGTACTGCTGATGCTGATAAAACCACCGCTGTCTCTTCACTCTCTCTCTCTCTCTCTCTCGACTCTGGGGGGAAATGGAGACATCCCAGATTTCTCCACCCTTCTACCTGCAGTGGCCAGCCCAGTTCCAGTCCCTCCACCCCTGGGCCCACCTCAGTCAGGCCATGGGCCTCCCCCTCCCCACCCAGCCACGGCCGGGCAGGGGAGAGTCCTGCACTGCACGCTGACCGGAACCAAAGAGAGCCAGTTCTCCTGGGAATTCTGATTTTAACCCCTCTGTGTTCTCAGAGGCGTGTCCACCTTCAATTGGTCAATATCCAAATTGACCTCTGCCTTCCGAGAAAATTCTTTTTCCATGTCAAAAAACAAGAGTTATAATGTGAGAGTGATTAATACATAGGCCTACTATTATCCCTCCCATAAGAGACTGGCATGGATAAAATTTGTTCGTTTAAAAACTTAAAACCTCTTTTTTTTCCAAAAGATATAACCCTATTTTTTTCTAATCAGATGTTGCTACATCATGTTCTGAACTAGGCAGATTATTGTTGTAGCAACTGAGCTCTGAGAGAAATCTGTCTTGGTTTCTAGACACAGTTCTGGGCTTTCTGCTGAAAGAAGTCTCAGCTTGGTTCCTTACTAAATTCTTACTATAGCAACTCGCAGTCTCAGCTTTATAAATTTTCATTTTCCTTAATGATTTAGATCCCGATTTTATGGTCCTGATTGTGCTTATTAATTTCAAATTTCCTAACATTTCCCAAAATTATGTCTACATTCTAAAGTCATCTTACACTTTAGAAAGATTTTTATCTTTTTATTAACGTAAACACTTGTGAGCCCATCTGAAGCAGAAAGCCCTGGAGGGGCTGGAGCGTGTGCAGAGAAGGACACAAGAGCTGGGGAATGCTGTGGAGGACAAGGCCAAGGAGGAGGTGCTGAGGAAGCTTTAGGGTGGAAAACGGGAGCCTCTAGAGGGACAATCAGGCAAACTTCCATGGTTCCATAGGTGACAGTGCTCACCACCAGGGCTGTTCCCCTGCCAAACATGCCCTCACTGCATCCCAGTGCTTTAGACACTGGTGTCAGAGACACTCCCTGCTTGTTGCTGGTTGCATTTTTGTTTTGCTGGTTTAGTAGAGGAAAAGTCCTGTTGATTTTCTCATTTTCCAACAAGCAAATATGCTTCTGCACAACGTTTCCTGCCCTTTTCCAGCACTGGATGAGATTCAGATCCAGTTGTAGGCTTCCATGTCTGCAGCAGCAATAGCAAAGGTGTAGCTGTCTCTTTCTTTCTTTTCCATTGCAGAGCTTTCAAAAGCTAAAACTCTGCATTGCAGAGACAATGTTGCTTGCTGATGGCAGCCAGGGAGGAATATCAGCTTCATATCCATATGCAGTTCTGTTGAATTGGCCTGGTTTAATTTGATCGGTGTGGCTTAGAATCCTTTTACTATCCTTTTACTCTGGAATTTTATGATTTCTCCTTGGAAGATACGGTCGTAGATGTGAGAAGGAAGGAGGTTATACGTGATAGGTAATAGCTTGTCGCACACGCTTCTCTCTTGTCCCAGAGCACAAAACCAGCATCGGTGTCTGCCCCAGCTCCCTCTGCTCCTGGAGAAGATGAAGAGGAGCAAATTGAGCAGAATGACCGCGAGTCTCCATCAGTGGTCAGAGCAGAGCCTGAATCTTCTGAGCCAGTAAGTGCCAGTTGTGGGTGGTGCTGTCTTTAGTGCAAGGCAGAGCTGCAAGTTTCGCTTTTGCATTTCAGAGCTTTCAAGATTCAAAAGATCAGAAAAACAAGTAGATCATTGCTACCTCATAGTAGGCAGGGTGCAATATTTACATCAGAGCAATTTGCATTACAGATGGATCTGCCAATTTTAATACCATGAGACCACCATAGAATCCCATTGCAATAAAAGTTTCTTAATATTCCTCTGAAGATTTAGTGTTATATGGGAGAAGAAAGATTCTTATAAATGAGAGGTAATGGCTCATCCCTCATGGTTCTCTCTTGCTACAGCTGAGAGAGGCAACAGCAGTGTCTGCCCCAGCTCCCTCTGCTCCTGGAGAAGAAGCCAAAGAGGAGAAAATTGAGCAGCATGACCGCGAGGCTCTATCAGTGGTCACAGCAGAGCCTGACACTTCTGTAAGTGCCAGTTGTGGGTGGTGCTGTCTATCGTGCAACACAGAGCAGCAAGATTTCCTTTTGCATTTCAGAGCTTTCAAGAATTAAAAAGTCAGTTACAAAGAGATCATTGCTCCATGATAGTAGGGAGGGTGGAATATTTATTTCAGAGGAATTTGCATTACAGGTGGATTAGCCAATTTTAATGCCATAAGAGCGCATTGGAATCCCATTGCAATTAAAGTTTCCCAATTTTCCTTGGAAGAAATGGTGGTAGATGTGAGAATATAGAAGGTTATAAATTATAGGTAACGGCCCGTCCCTAATAATTCTTTCTTGTCACAGATGACAGAGGAAAGAGCAGTGTCTGCCCCAGCTCCCTCTCCTCCTGGAGAAGAAGCCAAAGAGGAGCAAATTGAGGAGTATGACTGCAAGGCTCCATCAGTGGTCACAGCAGAGCCTGAATTTTCTGAGCCAGTAAGTGCCAGTTGTGGGTGGTGCTGTCTTTAGTGCAAGGCAGAGCTGCAAGTTTCTGACCAGCCAGCTCTTGCTGCTGCTTGGCTGAGGATGCTGAGTGCTGGAGTCCTGCCAGGACCCGGCGATTTCCTGCAGGCAGTGACCACCAGCCAGAAATTGGCCTTGGACCTGTCATGTTGAGGCACCAAAGCCTGTTTGCCTCAGGGTGACCATCTGTCTGCTCGGCTCAGTGAAGCTCTGTCTCTTGGTTTTTGAAGTGCTGTTGCCAAGTGCACATGAGGTGGTGCTGGAGCTTCATTTGTTTGCTTTGTTTGCTTTCTCTTTGTGGAAACATGTGTTTGGCTGGTGAAATTGCTCTTCAGCTTTCTTGAGAATTTATTCAGTTCTACAAAGTGTGTGGCCCAGCTGTCTTGTGACTTTTAATAAGATGGAAGGAGACGAGTGTGTTGTCCATGAATCTGTGGGGAACAAGACCTGGGGCCACAGAAACAAAGTGTGTAGATGTGAAGCCCTGTTGTGAGGCAAAAAGCTCAAGGAGCAAGGTTCTGTAGATGCATTTTTAGGGTTACAGTGCAGCTTTGGAAATGGCATTGGAGCCTGGAGGCGGGGGTGAAGCTGCAAGTCCTTGACTGGTGTCTTGTTGCTGAGAAGAGGCAGGACATCTTGGAACAGGGGATGCTGTATTTGAAGTCAAAGGGGCAACTTTGTGGTGGGGGAGCTGCGTGGGCCCAAAGGATAAAGGCGTGCTGGTCAAGAGCAGTGGAACAAGAGCCAGGGTGTGGCCACATAGCCAAGAAGGCCAAGGCCATCCTGGCCTGTGTCAGCAGCAGTGGGGCAGCAGGAGCAGGGCAGTGGCCGTCCCCCTGGGCTGGGCAGAGCTGCGGCCAGAGCTGGGAGTGTGTGTCCACTTGTTGGCCCCTCTGAAGCTGAAAGTCCTTGAGGGGCTGGAGCGTGTGCAGAGAAGGACACGAGAGCTAGGGAGGGGTTTCAGCCTGGACAACGGGAGCCTCCTGAGGGACCTTCAGGCACACTTCCATAGATCCATATGTGACAGTGCTCACCACCAGGGCTGTTTCCCTGCCAAACATGCCCTCACTGCCTCCAAGTGCTTTAGCCACCTGAGGAGGGAACACTTTGGCTTGTTGGCTTGCTAGGAGGTGAAGCCCTGCCCATTTTCTCTCTTTTACAACAAGCACAGATGCTTCTGCACAAACGTTCCTGCCCTTTTCACGCACTGGATGGCATTCTGATCCAGTTTGACTTTTCCATATCTGCCGCAGCAATAGCAATGGCCTTGCTGGCTATTTCCTCCTTTTCCATTTCAGGGCAATAAATAAAAGAGCTCAAAGCTCCATTGTTGTGCAGGGGCACCATTGCTTGCTGATGGCAGCCAGGGAGGACTATCAAATTCATAGAGTGCATCAAATAGAGTTCTGTTGAGTTGGCCCATTTTCATCTGGTTGGAGTGACTTAGAATCCCATTGCTAACAAAGTTGAGGATTTCTCCTTTGAAAAGGTGGTTGTGGATCTGAGGAGAAACGAGGTCATAAATGAGAGGTAACGGCCTGTCCCTCATGCTTCTCTCTTGCCGCAGATGGCAGAAGGAACAGCGGTCTCTGCCCCGGCTCCCTCTTCTCCTGGAGAAGGAGCCAAAAAGGAGCAAAAGGAGCAAGATGACCACAAGCCTGCAGCTGTGGCCGATCGATCCAAGACAGTAAGTGCCAGTTGTGGGTGGTGCTGTCTTTAGTGCAAGGCAGAGCTGCAAGTTTCTGACCAGCCAGCACTTGCATGTTGCTTGCTGAGGATGCCGAGTGCTGCAATCCTGTGGGACGTAGCCATTTCCTGCAGGCAGTGGCCTCCAGCTAGAAATTGGCCTTTGACCTGTCACTTTGAAGCACTGAAGGTCTGGGGACTCTGGCTGAGCTTCTGGCTGCTCGGCTCAGGGAAGGTCGATCTCTGGGCTTCTGCAGCGTCGTGGCCAAGGGCACACGTGGCAGTGCTGCAGGTGGCAGGGCTTTTTTTGTCTGTTTTCCCTTTGTGGAAAGGTGTGTTTGGTTTGTGGAAGTGTTCTGCAGTTTTCTGGAGCACTTCTTCACTTGTACAGTCTCTTTTGGCTTTTGCTAAGCTGCAAGGAGATGATTGAGTTGTCTAGGAATCTGTGGGTGCCATTCTTGTTGAGTGTGGCCAAAGAAACCAAGTGCCTCGTTGGGAAGACTTCTTGTGTGGCAGAAAGAAGAAGCAGCAAGTTTCTGTGGACGCCTTTTGCGATGAAGCCTGCAGCTTTGGAAATGGCATTAGGGCCTAGGCTGGGGGTGAAGCTGCAAGTCCTTGACTGCTGTCTTGTTTGGCTGAGAAGAGGCAGGACATCTTGGAACCGGGGATGCTGTATTTGAAGTCAAAGGGGCAATTTTGTGGTGAGGGACCTGAGTAGGTTAAAAGGACCCAGTGGTGCCAGTCAAGAGCAGCTGAATGTGGGCCAGCGCTTGGCCACATAGCCAAGAAGGCCAAGGCCATCCTGGCCTGTGTCAGCAGTAGTGGGGCAGCAGGAGCAGGGCAGTGGCCGTCCCCCTGGGCTGGGCAGAGCTGCGGCCAGAGCTGGGAGTGTGTGTCCACTTGTTGGCCCCTCTGAAGCTGAAAGTCCTTGAGGGGCTGGAGCGTGTGCAGAGAAGGACACGAGAGCTAGGGAGGGGTTTCAGCCTGGACAACGGGAGCCTCCTGAGGGACCTTCAGGCACACTTCCATAGATCCATATGTGACAGTTCTCACCACCAGGGCTGTTTCCCTGCCAAACATGCCCTCACTGCCTCCAAGTGCTTTAGCCACCTGAGGAGGGAACACTTTTGTCTTGTGGCTTGTTGGCTTGCTAGGAGGTGAAGCCCTGCCCATTTTCTCTCTTTTACAACAAGCACAGATGCTTCTGCACAAACGTTCCTGCCCTTTTCACGCACTGGATGGCATTCTGATCCAGTTTGACTTTTCCATATCTGCCGCAGCAATAGCAATGGCCTTGCTGGCTATTTCCTCCTTTTCTAATTTCAGGGCAATAAATAAAAGAGCTCAGAGCTCCATTGTTGTGCAGGGGCACCATTGCTTGCTGATGGCAGCCGGGGAGGACTATCAAATTCATAGAGTGCATCAAATAGAGTTCTGTTGAGTTGGCCCATTTTCATCTGGTTGGAGTGACTTAGAATCCCATTGCTAACAAAGTTGAGGATTTCTCCTTTGAAAAGGTGGTTGTGGATCTGAGGAGAAACGAGGTCATAAATGAGTGGTAACGGCCTGTCCCTCATGCTTCTCTCTTGCCACAGATGGCAGAAGGAACAGCGGTCTCTGCCCCGGCTCCCTCTTCTCCTGGAGAAGGAGCCAAAAAGGAGCAAAAGGAGCAAGATGACCACAAGCCTGCAGCTGTGGCCGATCGATCCAAGACAGTAAGTGCCAGTTGTGGGTGGTACTGTCTTTAGTGCAAGGCAGAGCTGCAAGTTTCTGACCAGCCAGCACTTGCATGTTGCTTGCTGAGGATGCCGAGTGCTGCAATCCTGTGGGACGTAGCCATTTCCTGCAGGCAGTGGCCTCCAGCTAGAAATTGGCCTTTGACCTGTCACTTTGAGGCCCTGAAGGTCTGGGGACTCTGGCTGAGCTTCTGGCTGCTCGGCTCAGGGAAGGTCGATCTCTGGGCTTCTGCAGCGTCGTGGCCAAGGGCACACGTGGCAGTGCTGCAGGTGGCAGGGCTTTTTTGTCTGTTTTCCCTTTGTGGAAAGGTGTGTTTGGTTTGTGGAAGTGTTCTGCAGTTTTCTGGAGCACTTCTTCACTTGTACAGTCTCTTTTGGCTTTTGCTAAGCTGCAAGGAGATGATTGAGTTGTCTAGGAATCTGTGGGTGCCATTCTTGTTGAGTGTGGCCAAAGAAACCAAGTGCCTCGTTGGGAAGACTTCTTGTGTGGCAGAAAGAAGAAGCAGCAAGTTTCTGTGGACGCCTTTTGCGATGAAGCCTGCAGCTTTGGAAATGGCATTAGGGCCTAGGCTGGGGGTGAGGCTGCAAGTCCTTGACTGCTGTCTTGTTTGGCTGAGAAGAGGCAGGACATCTTGGAACCGGGGATGCTGTATTTGAAGTCAAAGGGGCAATTTTGTGGTGAGGGACCTGAGTAGGTTAAAAGGACCCAGTGGTGCCAGTCAAGAGCAGCTGAATGTGGGCCAGCGCTTGGCCACATAGCCAAGAAGGCCAAGGCCATCCTGGCCTGTGTCAGCAGCAGTGGTGCAGCAGGAGCAGGGCAGTGGCCGTCCCCCTGGGCTGGGCAGAGCTGCGGCCAGAGCTGGGAGTGTGTGTCCACTTGTTGGCCCCTCTGAAGCTGAAAGTCCTTGAGGGGCTGGAGCGTGTGCAGAGAAGGACACGAGAGCTAGGGAGGGGTTTCAGCCTGGACAACGGGAGCCTCCTGAGGGACCTTCAGGCACACTTCCATAGATCCATATGTGACAGTGCTCACCACCAGGGCCGTTTCCCTGCCAAACATGCCCTCACTGCCTCCAAGTGCTTTAGCCACCTGAGGAGGGAACACTTTTGTCTTGTGGCTTGTTGGCTTGCTAGGAGGTGAAGCCCTGCCCATTTTCTCTCTTTTACAACAAGCACAGATGCTTCTGCACAAACATTCCTGCCCTTTTCACGCACTGGATGGCATTCTGATCCAGTTTGACTTTTCCATATCTGCCGCAGCAATAGCAATGGCCTTGCTGGCTATTTCCTCCTTTTCCATTTCAGGGCAATAAATAAAAGAGCTCAAAGCTCCATTGTTGTGCAGGGGCACCATTGCTTGCTGATGGCAGCCAGGGAGGACTATCAAATTCATAGAGTGCATCAAATAGAGTTCTGTTGAGTTGGCCCATTTTCATCTGGTTGGAGTGACTTAGAATCCCATTGCTAACAAAGTTGAGGATTTCTCCTTTGAAAAGGTGGTTGTGGATCTGAGGAGAAACGAGGTCATAAATGAGAGGTAACGGCCTGTCCCTCATGCTTCTCTCTTGCCGCAGATGGCAGAAGGAACAGCGGTCTCTGCCCCGGCTCCCTCTGCTCCTGGAGAAGGAGCCAAAAAGGAGCAAAAGGAGCAAGATGACCACAAGCCTGCAGCTGTGGCCGATCGATCCAAGACAGTAAGTGCCAGTTGTGGGTGGTGCTGTCTTTAGTGCAAGGCAGAGCTGCAAGTTTCTGACCAGCCAGCACTTGCATGTTGCTTGCTGAGGATGCCGAGTGCTGCAATCCTGTGGGACGTAGCCATTTCCTGCAGGCAGTGGCCTCCAGATAGAAATTGGCCTTTGACCTGTCACTTTGAAGCACTGAAGGTCTGGGGACTCTGGCTGAGCTTCTGGCTGCTCGGCTCAGGGAAGGTCGATCTCTGGGCTTCTGCAGCATCGTGGCCAAGGGCACATGTGGCAGTGCTGCAGGTGGCAGGGCTTTTTTGTCTGTTTTCCCTTTGTGGAAAGGTGTGTTTGGTTTGTGGAAGTGTTCTGCAGTTTTCTGGAGCACTTCTTCACTTGTACAGTCTCTTTTGGCTTTTGCTAAGCTGGAAGAAGATGATTGTGTTTTCCAGGAATCTGTGAGGCCCCATTCTTTTCCAAGCTGTCTATGTTCCTTGTTAACCTGTTCTTTCCCTTTCCTCACAGTCAGTTACTCTTGTCTGAGAGGGATAAGCTGTTGTCTCTGACTGCTATATTCTGTTTGACTTGAGGTGCATGTGTTGATATCTCACCAGGCAGCCTCCAAAGACCTCCAAGAACACACTGGCCGTGAAGATCACCAAATTTGTCCCGGACCACTGGAACTTCCCCCTCCTCGAAAAGTGATGCAGTTTCAGCACGTCTGCACGGGCTCTGGTCCCAATCCTCGCTCTGCAGCAGCATTACTTAAAGGAACCTATGATGTCGAACCTGTGAACTCAATCTCAGCCTTTGGTGATCTCCTTCTTCTCAGCTCCTTCATCTCCCTCCACGTGGCTTCTGAGAACCAGGAGACTGAGGAACAGTACCTGCGTATGCTCCGTACGTCTGGTGTATTTCTTGTCTCAGGGTCAGTGGATTGTGTGCAGGTGTCAGCAGAGCTGTACCAAATGTTCCTCCTGAGTTTGGTGTCACAGGGCCATTTAGGACTCCCCAGAGGAAGTGCTGTGCTCCGAGGCAGCGAGAGAGCCCTCTGGGTGTTCCTGCTGCCTCTGAAGGTAGCTGGGACTGGCCTGGGTTTGCCTGAGCTTCCCTCTCGGCTAAAAGCTGAAGCAGGGATTTTTCTTGCATCAGCAGAAGGCTAGGCAAGTCCTGCATGCTAGTGGCCAAACCAAAGAGAATTTTTAGCTTCCTAATTTCCCCTTAGACTCCTGACTTCCAACCAGTCATCAGAGCAAAAAATCTTCACAGAAATTTTATGGTTTTGGACTTTTGTCTTTTTGGTTGGGGATTTGTTTTTAGGGGGCTGGTGGTTTGGGGTTTTTTGCTTTTTCCCTGTTTATTTTTTATGGGGTTGTTTTTTTGGTTTTCTTTTTGCTGGGTTTTTTGGTTTTGTTTGTTTCTTTGTAGGGGCTTTTTTTTGGTGGAGTTGGTTTATCTCCATCCTGAAGGAGCCCTTCTGCCCCACATGTCTTATTGATATCATTTTTATGACATTTTTATGTTGCCACTACTACATATACAGTTTCTTTTCGTGAGAATGCTATATTTTTGTCAATAAAAACTACTGTGAAAGAATATCAGGTTACAGGAGAAATAGAGAGCAGGAGGTGTTTCCCGTGTGCCCCCAAAGAAAAAAACAGATACTTTTATAACAATCTGTATTTCATATCCTAGTTTTATGCCTCTAAAGATGTGTCCAAGAGAGACACATCGAAGTGGCGCGATCAGATAAATCTGTACTGCAGGCATTTCTCAGGAGACAGCCTCCAGCCCATCCATGGTATATTCCTCAGATCCATGGCACTTTTTCGTACCTTCCCCACTCTTTCCCATGACTCTTAGAATCCTACCCATTGGCCCGAGCCCTGCTCAGATCCGTCTCTAGGAAAACACATCAAGTCCTCTGGGATTCTGCAGCACAGCCCAATGAATCTGCTTCTTGCCCATAACAGCTGCCAGTGCTGAACTCTCAGATAAGACCTGGTGGGGCTGAGAGCAGAGCCCAGTGGAGAGCCCAGTGGATTCTGTGTCTACCATCACCTGTTGGGACAAAAATGGCATTGATCTGCACCTCGGTGTGTCTGATCTCAAAGCCCATCCTGTTGTGGCATGAATGGGGGCAACAGTTTGTACGGGGCCCAGGCTGCCTGTGGCTTCTTCCCATTGCTTGTCAGTACTCATGCTTGGGCTTTGCCAGCCTTGTTGTGGTCGCTGCCCTGTCCCTGAGGGCTGGCGGGACAGGGCTGGAACCTTCCTTAGCTCCAAGATGGGTGTCTGTGAGCTCAGCCTGCTCATGAAGGGTGAGGGTCCCGATGCTGAAAGCACTGTCGACATTGGTTATAGCATGAGCTGCTCTGGATTACAATTGGAAAGGCATTGTTTGGGCAATGTTTTGGCTGAAAGCTGGAGAAGATGTGCTCCTCTCCTGGGAATGCATCTCCCTGTGCTTTGTTTCCTGTCAAGAGAACTCTTCCAAGGGCTCTACACAATCAGTCTCTGTGCCAGCCATCTGCACTGCAGGGCTGCCTGTCCTGTTGATGTTGTAGCTGTTGTTGCAACTAGCT
The DNA here is from genome assembly GCF_050655825.1 of Lonchura striata. Lineage (NCBI taxonomy): Eukaryota > Metazoa > Chordata > Aves > Passeriformes > Estrildidae > Lonchura > Lonchura striata. The sequence goes on from NC_140740.1 coordinate 14,214,780, forward strand.
GACTGCCTCCAGACACTGGGGCTGCCTTTTGTATCTCCTGGAAGCTGGGATCTCTGCTTTAAAGTGAGCATCTTGCATTTTGTTTCCCTCAGGGAAAATGGTGAACGTGGAAAATCCCAAGATGAAATACACTGAAATGGAATATATTGGCAAGGGGTGAGTCCAGCCACACTTACTTCTACACAACCATGGGCCAGGGGTTCTTCTGCTATATCACTGTTATATCAGGAGTTCCACTGGAATATCTATCCAGTGTGAAGTCAGGTCAGCTGCAAACATGTTCAGACACTGGAGATAGATTGTCCTATCTCTTCAGTGCTCCTCAGAACTTGTGAGGGTGCTCAGAAGGCATTGTCAGAGACATCTCCATGCTGCCAAAGTCTGCCTACATCAAGGAGCAGGACCTGGAAGATCTCCTTGTCTCTCAAGTGTGGGACAGCTCTGTGTTAATTTCTTCAGTATTTTTGTATGTCTCAAAACCACACTGCCACACTAATGAATAAAGAAGAATCTTGCTTGCCTTAAAGGGCAACCTAGCCCCTCTCAAAGCTGTGAGATAACAGTTCCCAGGAGAATTTCATTCAATCCACGGTTCTTGGAAGGAAATGCTCCATGCTCAGAATAGGAACCACAGAGTTTAGAAACTCAAACCTAAGATGAAAGAATAAATTCCCTTTAGGAGCTGAGGCAGTAAACCCCAGCGCTTCTGCAACCAGCCCAGGCACTGCCCATGCACTTGAGAGGAAAATGCATCATCTGCCTTCTGGCAGAGCCCTCCTGCATCCTGCAGGTTTTAGGCATTTACAGCAGAGATCTCCTGTGTGGGCCAGCTTTCACTCTAAGAAATAAACAGCTTCTCCTTTCTCTGCTTCTGTTTTGTTTCTAGGCATTTTGGATCTGTGGTTAGAGCACTCAACCAAGCCACAGGAGGAGAGGTAAATGTCAACATCCCCCACAGACTCTGCTGCACTCAAGGCCTTTCCCCTCTGGTGCGAGCAGCTGTGGCTGGAGCTTTGGGTCGAGCTGTGCTGAAGAGGCACAAGAAACACAGACTGGTACCAGCCTGCAAAATACATTGGGGACAGTCTTTGTCCTTCTCAGCTGCCAGAAGGAAGTCACGCAGGGCAGCAGTTCATTTCAGAGAAGGATGTGCTCACTCGCTCTCAATTGCTAAAACAAAGGTGGTGCCTTAGAGCATCTCACTGCTCTTTGGGGCTACAGCTTCAGAGTCCTGAATTCTCACTTCTGGTTGCCAGCAAATACATCTGAAAGTTACTGGTAGTTCTTTAGCCACCTGCAGTGCTGCACTTGGGAACTGCACATAGGGAGAGATCGAAGAGGCGTCCCTAGAAACTCGAAGCCCTGCCCATAGCCCAAGATGTAGCCACAGAGTATTAAGGCATGGATTACTTCTTCTGAATCCCATACAAAGCAGCAGGGAGTGGGCTCAGAGGTTTGTGGGTGATAGTTGAGACACCAGTGTTACCAAGTGTTCAGGGCAAAACCTCAGTGGCCACATGTCCTGTAACTAGCCCCCAAGGGAGTGGAGAAATGGGCTATTGCAATGTCATTTCCTAATTACTGCAATGCCTAATCACAAGGCAGTTTGGCACAGCTCAACTGTGTCATTGCAAAATCACTTGCTCCATGTGCCTTGTGGCCTTGTGCCACCAGCTTCTCAAGTTACTGATTTTCAGTGTCATTTTAGGTGGCCATAAAGAAAATAAGCCTTAAGGGACAGCAGAGGAAGCAACTAACTGTTAATGAAATCACAATCATGAAGAAGCATAGGAGTCCCAGTGTTGTGAATTATTTAGACAGGTGAGTGGTCATGGTCTTATCCTGTGAATATGCATGTACATACTGCAAACATGAGAGGTTAAAAATCCACTTTGGTCACTTCTAGAAAGTAGAGCTGTTAATTATAATGTATTAATATTTCTCTACTCATCTGCAATGGATGAGAAGAGAGTGCATCTTCTCTGCATGAGTCTTCCCTGGCACACGTAGTTTGAAAATTATTCCAAAATTATTCAAAACCTGGATCAGCTGTATCGTACGAAGTTAATACATTCTAAGTTCACTGCCTCCACATTCTTTTGGGATTGATTTTTTAAAGTTTCTTCAATGCTGAATGATGAACCATCCTAAAGTGGATTTCCCTTGGATTGTTGCCCCTCTTTTTCTTTGCTATGCATGCCAGGAAGACTAGGTGCTTATTTCCAGAAACACCACGCGTGACAGGCTTTTGATCTGGGCTCTTACTAAACCACACTTTTCACTTGCTGGCCATCTAAGACATCTCCTTTTTCACAGCTGTGCCTTTCTCCCTGAGACTGCACAGATTGCAAACAAAGCACAGCCAAGAGGGAATGTCTATTCCTTTTATTCTGTCCTTGTCACAAAGGGCCTTGGAAACAAGAAGCACGGAAGCAAAAAATCAACCTAGCCATGCATGTTTATCTTCACGCCCTTGTTTCTTTCCTTCAGCCACCTTCTGGGTGAGGAACTCTGGCTGGTCATGGAGTACATGGATGGAGGCGCTCTGAGCGATGTCATCAGGAAGACCTTCCTGACTGAAATCGAGATAGCAGTCATCAGTCGGGAGGTCAGCAAGCCCACCTGTGCTTCCAAGGGTTTGGGCAGGATTATCTGAGAAATAGGGGCTCAGAACAGGAGAGGTTTCATGTGCCAAACTTTGCTTCTGCGTTGCTGGTATGCTATGGGCACGTAAAAGCATCTCCAGTGAAATGCCTGGAGTGCCCCTGCACTCACTCTACTGAGTTCTTGTACTCTTATCTCCTGCTGTTGTATTCTCACTCTGCCTCTTGTATCTGCTGTTCTCCATCTTGCCTCCCTAAATTTTTGCCTGTCTTCACTGCATTCCTCACTTGTAGAAGCAAGGTGCTGGTAGCAGGATTTGAAATGAACAGCAAAGGTAAAAAGAGAGACTATTTACTTTCAGTCCTCAGCTAAAAAGGATACTAGTGCAGCCAAAATGCTCTTTGCTTCTGAGCACATTCACTGCAGCAGCAGTCATCCTGGCTGGTTTGCAGGGGACAGTCTACAACAGCAGGTGCTGTTGCTCTTTCAAAAGGTGACATGCCTTTCCTTAGAAAGGTCCTGCTCTGCAAGTGTTGGAGCAGCAAATCTTCCTCTCAATGGCACTGTGTTCTGCCATTACTCACCATTCCCCTGGGGAATGGGAACCTTTTAGAGTCTCTGTTTCTTTTCTGGTGTGATGAAATCACTGGGTTTGTCCCTCCTGGTTCTGTTTACTCTCTCAGTGCTTGCAAGGATTGGCTTTTCTTCACTCAAACCAAGTGATCCACAGAGACGTGAAGAGCGACAACATCCTTCTCAGAACCGACGGCTCTGTCAAGCTGGGTCAGTATATTCCTGGTCAGGTGCAGCTTTCAGGGATGTGGGGTGAGGGGCTGCTTTGAGTGGCTGCCAGCTCCCCAGGAATGGTGCTGGTGGCAGTGCGGGGACCCCTCGCTCTGAGCTGATGACATGGTTGCAAGGTGCACAGAGGTATGACAAGGAACAAGCAGTCAAAAGGGGTGTTGCTCTGTGTGTGTCCATTGCAGAGGGAGGGAGCAACAAGTCTAAAGCTTCCATAGAACAAAAGCCACTGCTGAAGGCAGTATACAAAATGTGGGGATTTGGCTAAAATCCTGAGGAGACAGAGCAGGGACAGTTGTCCAGGAGATTCAACAGCACATTCTCAAAGTTCTACTGGGCAATTCTTTTGTTTGGTTTCCTAATTGCACAGAATTCAAATAAAAGCAGTATTTTGCTTTCTCCTCAGCTGATTTTGGCATCTCTGTTGAGCTCAGCCCTGGGAAGAATAGACCGTCCTCGGTGGCCGGGACTCCTTGGTGGATGGCGCCTGAAGTGGTGATGCGTCAACCATATGGCCCCAAAGTGGACATATGGTCTTTTGGAATTGTGGGAATCGAAATGATAGAACGGAAAGTTCCCTACAGGAGCCGAAGTCCTGCCACGGTAAGGGGCAAATACTCACTGATCCCGCTTGTCTTTCTCACCTGCCCTGTGTTCTGCATGCCATTGGACAAAATCCCATTGCCATCTGCTGGAACTACTGCCACCAAGGTCCACTCCTTAAAATGTCCCTGCAACACATCAGCATCTGCTGTAGTTGTGGTTGCATCAGTGTGGAACTCAAGCTATACCACATGCAAACAAACCCCGTGCTCAGGCAACATTTTCCTTTGGGCTGTAAGTGGTTCCAGTTCTTTGGTCTGTGTAGATGGCCACAATAACAGGAAACAAGCATCTTAGAATTGGTGCTATACTTCCAGAAATGAAGGAAAGAAAGCCAAACCTAACAGAGTTTCTAAAAGAGTGGTTTTAGTGAGGAACTGCATCCCCTGTGCAGTTTCTGCACACTGAGAAACATGCCTGGAACCTGAACATGAGGCTGCAAGGGCCACAGAGTCTCTTCTGCTTCTTGTGCAGGGTTGCTGAAACAATTAGTGACTGTGTTTCTCTCATAGCCCAAGCCATCTTCTCCACATCACCAAGCCGGAGCCTGGTGAGAGGGAGAGCCTGCCAAAACCTCCTGTTTGTTTCCTGGCATTTTCTGGGATGGGCCTACCATTCATGCATTGACTTGTGTAGCTAAATGAGCAGAGGGTGTCCACAGGGATGGCACCTCTCCATCTTTGGAGCAGGAAAAGCTTTTCTGTTGCTGCGTAAGGAAGCTGAAATTTTCAGGCTGCTGAGAGACAGAGCTGCAGGTGGCTCCTGTGTGCCCAAGCAGGCATTTTCATCCCCATACATTAGTGCATGCACCTTAATGTGTCTGTGTTGAATATGAGATTATAAATGTTTGTTTCCTTACCTGGGGGTTAACTGATGGATTTCCTTTCTCTTCTTCCAATTACCATTGTTTTCAAGAACAGGGCAAAAAACTTGATGAGTCTTGTTGTATGGCAACTGGGCTGAAGGGACCCACAAGCACTGCAGAGATGCCTTTCATGTCCTAATCCTTGGAAAGAGTTAACATAGCAAAGTCCCCCTTCCAAAATGCTGCCAAGTTGGTGTGAATCTTCAGAGAAGCAAATGTGCTTTTGCTGATGTAGTTCCCAACTAACTAGGTCAATCAATGAAATTGGCTGCCAAGGCAAGATCTGCGGGATGATGGCAAAGCTGTGGCTGCATCAGAGTTTGGTTTTTTGTTGGTAAAGGAAAGTCATCTCTGGGTCTCTGCCAGGGCAGAAACTGCCACTGAAGAAGAGAGGTTAAACAATGGGTTCTGGGACAGCAGTTACAGATGGGAAAGAAGCAGGTGGAGCCTTGTGTTTCCTGTTTCTCCAGACTAAATTCCTGATAGCCACAGCAGGGACGCCACAGCTGCGGCAGCCCAAGCTCCTCTCGGCTTGGCTGCGTGACTTCCTGAGCTGCTGCCTGCAGAGAGACGAGGAGCGGCGCTGGTCTGCCAACGAGCTGCTGCAGGTAAAATGCCAAGGGGCTGAGGTGAAACAGTGTGTGAGGGATGGGCTCCTCCTCCACCAAGGTCCGAGGCCTCAGATGAGCCCCCTTCCTCCTCACCTCCACTCTTGGTGCTCTTCAAATGAAAATGCTGACGAGTGCTAGACTGGGCTGGGCTGGCAGGGCTCTGTAATGTCCTTTGGTCCAAGTGTCCTGCAATGAGCAGGGACATCTTTAGAGGGATCAGGTTGCTCAGAGCCCTTTCCCACCTGACCTGGAATAGTTCCAGGGATGGGGCACCTACAAGCTCTTGGGACAGCCTGTGCCAGGGTGGCACCCTGCTCTGAGTAAACAAGGTCTTCCTTAGACCTACTCTGATTAGATCCCCTTTGTGTTTGAAACTATTTGCCCACATTCTATTGTAACTGGCCCTGTTAAAAACGGTGTCCCCCACTTTCTTCAAAGCCACTCTGAAGTCTTGCAAAGTGGCAATAAAGTCTCCCTGAGTCCCGTTCTTTACAAAACTGAATACTTCCACCTCTCTCTGCAGAAGATAGGACAGGTGTTCTATTTTCTTATTCTTTCTGTTGCCCTGTTTTTTAATTTGGTGGTGTATTCTGTTTTACCTAACAGCAAAAGAATTGACGTAGAGCATTGTAGAGAGACATGAAATGGTGGTGGAGGAAGCCACGGCTGCCAGTCCTGGCAGAGCACTCTGGAGAGATTTGGCTGTGGGCAGGAGGGGCTGTGAGGGACTCACTCTGAGCCTCTGAGGGGCCCTGGTTTGTGCCCCCCACCCCACCCTTAGAGGTTTCTGGCACACAAACAGGGAGAGCTGAGAGGGACTTGTCCCAGCCCCATCTGCTGCCTGGCACGCTCAGGCAGAGGGGAACTGGCCCAGGCTGACTGCCAGGTTGTGTGGCAGAGAGGGAACTGCAGGACCCAGCGCCACTCGGCTGGCCCTGCTGGGAAGGAAGGTGCCATGCAGCACAGGAGGGGCAGGGCATGGAAAGGCAGACACTGCTCTGTGTGCCTGTGGAAATTAGCACAAGACAGGGACCTATGGGAGTCATTGGAGCTTCTTGAAAGGAAGAAACCCCAGGGACAGAAAGCACCATTTCTAGAGCACTGGCAGGGCAAAAACCCCAGCAAGATGGAGAAACCAGAATAAATGGATGAGTGGGATTCTGGGCCGGGTTTGCCTGTGATGGCAAGGTCCTGCACATGACAATTGAGGAGCAGATGGTCCCATTGTTTTCCTTTCTGGGTCTTTCTAGGACCTAGAGGAATCCTGATGGAGTATGTGAGGCACTGAGCTTGGAAGGTCATGGTTCACTGTTCTTTGTTGTTTTTTTTTCCCTTTGGACAGCATCCATTTGTAACATCAGCCAAGCCAGTATCCATCCTGGCACCACTTATCGCCGTCCTGAAGAGGATGCAGCAGAGAAGAATGTAACAACCAAGTAGAGATGTCATCACCACAAGGAATTTTGAGGACTGGAGGATTATAGGAGGAGGATTGTTGATAAGGTTTTATAGAATAGGATTTTAGAGGAGGATTGTAGAGTAGGATTTTTGGAGAGTTTTGTGGAATAGGATTGTAGAGTAAGATTGTTGAAGAGTTTTGTGGAATAGGATTGTAAAGGAGCATTGTGGAGTAGGATTGTTGAAGAGTTTTGTAGAATAGGATTGTGGAGTAGGATTGTGGCGTAGGATTGGTAGAGTAGGATTGTTGAAGAGTTTTCTGGAATAAGATTGTATACAAGGATTTTCATTAAATAAAATTTCTGAAAAATAAACTCACTTGGAAGACTGCCCTCTTTCTGACCCCTTCAGAAAACTCAACATTTCCTTCTGAATTACCAGCTGGTTTTTATGGGTGTTAAGTCACACTTATGGCTTCTTTTGTATGTTTTTTAAGTAGGGGAAGGCTCTTCTTCATTCATCCTTTCCAGACCACACTGTCTTGGGAATGTGGCCAACTAGGCAGCTTTTGGCCAGCTGTAGTATTTCTAGTTGAGGCAGAAAGGGCAATGGCATTTGCAGGAAAAAGCAAAGGGCAAGTGGTGCAGCCAAAACATCCTGTGCAGATGCAGGCCTTCAGCTGTGACTCCAGAGCATTTGGGTGCCTGCCACTTGGATTTGTATCGTGAAGGGCAATGTCTTTGGCTGGAGGAGAGCCTCGCTCAGCGGAGAAAGCAGAAAGATCAGAGAGGTGCTCTGAAAGGTCTCCTGCGGTGCAGAGCTGTCAGCGAGTGTGAGCTGAGAGCGGGCCCGGCCCTGCCCGGCGTGGAGCCGCAGCAGAGCCCTGGCAGAGCCCGGAGCAGCCTGAGCCTCGGCAGGGCCAGGCTGCAAGGAGGCCCTGGTAGCTGCAGGAGGCACAGCCCGGCCCTGCGTGCCTCTTGCTGGCAGCGGGCGCATCCTCCGCTCTCAGAGCCCAAGCGCAGCCGGCTGCTCCCGAGGGCAAGCGGAGCCCTGCTGGGCACAGCCCAGCCTGGAGGCATTGGCCCTCTGGAGTCTGCCCGAGGAGAGAAAGGCCAAGGGCAGCCGAGGCCCGCTGGCCTGGCTCAGCATTCCCACTCTTGTGCCGCTGCCCTGCGACTCCTGGCAAAGGTCAGCAGTGTGTGCAGCACCCTGGGCACCGGGGCAGGGAGCCGGGCTGCTCGGCAGGCTGGAGCACAGGGCAGCGTCCTTCGGGCACGGCACTTGTGCCAGGGGAGCCGAGGCCAGCGGGAGGCAGGGACAGCTTGTCAGCTCACGGCTGCAGGAGCCAGTGCCTCACACAGCTCTGGGAGGCAGCGCCTGCAATCCTGCAGCTCTGCACTGAGCCACAGCAAAGCTGGGAGCTGCAGAGTGCTCTGCAGAAATATTCAGGGCCGGCAGGCCAGCCTGCTTTGTGCTCCCTGGCACACAGCAAGCGCTGTGCCACACCGCAGCTCGGAGCTGCTGGGAGAGAGGTGTTAGAGATAAACTCTTAGGTACAATTAAATGGAGGCAAAGTCATTAAAGTAAAAGAGAACCTTCTTCTTAGCAGAAGGCTCCTCTTGAAGCCAATAGCAGGTTTCTGAATATAGCAGGAATTGGATTAAACCTAAAAGTCTGCCACTGCTATGACTGAAATACCAATTTGCATGTTTTCTTATTTCGGAATCAAAATATGACCATGGGCTTTTAATGTTGGGTTTTTTGCAGCTAAGAGTGCAGATGCAATAATCACAGAACTCAGGTCATTTGAGATTACAGAAAGGTTAAAAACTATGCATGGGAAGGTAATAACAGGAATTTCTATCTAATAACAAATGGATTGTCCTGCAGCCTTGAGGTCATATCCTTCTACCCTTCCCAAATGAAAACCTACTCACTGAAGACCCATCATCATCCCAAAACCATGTTTAAATTAATTGGACCTGTTGATTAGCCCATGTAAATTAGATCTTTCCCTTTTATTTTCACTGACAAACTCTGATTCAATGTCAAATTATCAATCTTTCAAGGAAAAACTGTACCATGCAGAGTAAAACCCAGGGCAGAGGCTTCTATACATAGGGTTGCCAAACCCTCTGTGACAGCTCCTGCTAGCTTCCTACATCAGCCAGAAGGCAACTTCGCTGCAACACAGACTTTCTTAATATTGGTGACATTTTCAAATCCATAGACACTGCTTGTTTTCAAAGTCCTGAAAAGTGCATTCTAAGTTCATGAAAGCAAACACAGAAGCACTGATTTGGTTTAGGAGAGAAGGTGTTTGTGCAGTTGGATAACAGCTTACATGTTGAAGTGTCGGGGGGGATTTCTATGTTTGCGCTCACCTTGTTTGAGACAATGAGCGCAGTGTCACCTGTGCATCCCTGGATATGCCTTGAAGGTGCAATGCTTAATTTGTAATCAAAGGGGAAATGTATCTAAATTTATTAGGATAACCAGTTACTTTGTAAATAGACTGATAGAGAATCTTAGCAATTTTTGCTGGAGAATGGTTGCAGGAGAGGGGTCATGGATCAATGGAACAGTTATTCATTGATACCACTGTTTAAGACCCCAGAATCAGAATCAGCCTGTGTCTGGCCTGGGAACAAAGCTTGGGAAACAGGCTCTGTGTCTAGGCCTGGGAAACTGTACAAGGTCTCTCTAGGCCTGGGAAATAGAGCAAGTTCGGAATGAGATAATAAGGACAGGCATAAGGACAGCCTCGAAGATATGCTCTGTCCTTGGAAGGCATGACTTAGCAATGAGAACTTGGCTTGGAGAACTTAGCTACAGCTGTAACCACCCGTAGGAGAAGCAAAACAAAGACCTTTGTAAACTTGACCAATGAGAGCTGTTGCTGACTTTGCTTGTAGCAAACCCTATATAAACGGACAGGATTTTTGAATAAAAGAAGCTTGCTTATCAATCATACTGACTGTGCTTGTCTTCCCTGCGCCCGCGTAATCACCACTTGTCCATTCTTTGTACAGAACAATCTTTTAAACGTTTTTAACTTAATGTGAACATGATACATTCCTAACCTTCATATTGCAACATATTTTCTAATTACATGATTCTGTAAGCCCTTGTAGACCATGTGCAATTTCTACAAGAGGTTGTCATCAGCCTCTGGTGGTCGTTTTGGATGAAGGCTCAGAAGGCTTCCTCGGGCTTCAGCTGTTTTACCTCTGTTTCTGCACATGCTCTACAAGATTGTCTGCTCAAATAGGCACTGGTGAGTCTTTTGCAGTTAGCTTGTTCTGCTAAATTTGCTGATTTCTAGAAAGTGCTTCATTCCCATCCCTGGGTACAAAGTAACTACTTCTTTCTGCACAGCTTTTAGCATAGCTCAAGCATTATCTCATTGCCTCGGCACCTAAAAGAAGGTAGGGAGGAGGGGGCAAACCAGTGAGAGTGATGGGTCATTATCTTGTTAGCCAGATATCAATTCTTAGATTAACTAAGGGCTATTCTTGTCCATAAAGTACGTGCGGGGATACCACAAGGACAGAGGCAACGCGTGGATTTGGAGCGCTGGGCTTGGCACCAAAGTCCTGCTCTTGAGAGGGGTGCAGGGACACAGGGAATGTCAGAGGACAATGAGAGACGGGGACATGAGGCCATAATGGGCCAGGCATGATCCTGCACAGGATGGCAGCAAAGACACTTCCTCACCATGGCTCTGGCACTCCAGGGCACCCCAGAAAGGGCCGAGGAGTCCTATGTGTAACCAGGAGAGAAGACTGACATCACTGTGGGTCCCAGCATTCCCCAGTCCCTTGCTGGCCATTCAGTGCACACTGGGGACGCTGGGCATGTGTGGGACATGGGGATGGGGTGCACAAAGTTAAAGGGGGACCCCAAAGTGGAAGGAGTGGAAGCCAAAATCGCTGGGTGGAGATGCCCAAAGAGGAGGTGTGGTATCCCAAAATGAACGGAGGACACCAGAAAATTGGGGCGATCCCCCAAAAGGACACACAAAGCTGTTCCCTCCCTCCATTACTTACCAACAAGAACTATCTACCAACTGTGATAATCACATCAGGACCATTTACTCCATAACCAGCTAAGAACAGGACTGAAGAGTAGTTTTGTAGAGTAGGATTGTAGAGTAGGATTATAGTTTAGGATTGAAAATAAAGCTTCTGAAACTTTAACTTGCCTGGAAGATTCCCTTTTTTTCAGCCTGTGAATACACTCAGCATTTCCTTCTGAGTTGTCAGCTGTCTCTTAAAGCTACAAAGTGACATTTCTTGGTGCCTTTGGTAAGGTTTAAAAGTGGGGATGGCTCTTCTTCATTCATGCCCTCCAGACTACACTGCCCTTGGCATATGGGCCACTGGCCCCACTTGGCACATCTGTGGCACTTCTAGATGCAGGCAGGAACCAAAGCAGAAGTGGTGCAGCCACAGACATCTCTGTGATGTCACTTCGGTCCTATGAGCTCCCACAGCTTTTTGTGATGTCACAATGACATCACTGTGATGTCACAGAGCTGCCTGCGATGTCGCATGGACATCCCTATGATGTCATACTGACTTCTCTGTGATTTCACACAGCTGTCTCTGATGTCACACTGACCTCTTGGTGACGTCACACAGCTCTCTGTGATGTGACATGGACATCACTGTGATATCACACAACCTCCTGTTATGTCACACAGACATCTCTGTGATGTCACACAGCTCTCAGCGCTGTCACATCCACATTTCTGTGATGTCAGGATGACATATCTGTGATGTCACACAGCTGTCTGTGATGTCACAGTGACATTTTTGATGTCACAATGACATCATTGTGATGTCATACAGCAGTCTGTGATGTAACCCTGACATCTCTGTAACATCACACAGCTCTCTGTGATGTCACACAGACATATCTGTGATGTTACACTGACATCAGAGTGATGTCAAACAGCTGTCTGTGATGTCACACTGACATTTCTGGGATGTCACACAGACATCTCTGTGATGTCACTTGGACTCCATGAGGTAAAAAATCTTTTTTTGGTGTCACAAAGTCATCTCTGTGATGTCACAGAGCTGTCTGTGATGTCACACAGCTCTCTGGCATGTCACAATGACAACACTTTGATGTCACACAGCTGTCTGTGATGACGTACTGACATTTCTGGGACATCACACAGCTCTCTGTGATGTGACACTGACATCTCTGTGACGTCACACAGCTCTCTTTGATGTCACAATGACATATGTCTGATGTCACACAGATTTTTGTGACATCACAATGACATCGCTGTGATGTCACACAGCTGCATGTGATGTCACACAGGTATCGCTGTGATGTCATTTCCACCCCATGAGTCCACCCAGCTTTTTGTGGTGTCACATGGACATCTCTGTGATGTCACATAGCTATCTGTGATGTCACACTGACATCTGTCTGATGTCACACAGATTTTTGTGATGTCACAATGACATCACTGTGGCATCACACTGCTGTCTGTGAGGTCACACTGACATCTCCCTGATGTCACCCTTACATCTCTGTGATGTCACACAGACATCTCTGTGATGTCTCAGAGACATCTCTTTGATGTCACTTTGACCCCATGAGGTCACACAGCTTTTTGTGGTGTCACATGGACATATCTGTGATGTCACGCTTACATCTCTCTGACGTCACACAGACATCTCTCTGACATCACACAGCTCTCTGTGATGTCACAATGACATCTCTGTGATGTCACACAGCTGTCTGTGATGTCACACAGACATCTCTGGGATGTCACAATGACATCACTGTGATGTCACACAGCTGTCTGTGATGTCACACAGACATCTCTTTGAGGTCACACTGACATCTCTGTGATATCACACAGACATCTCTGTGATGTAACTTTGACCCTATGAGGTCACTCTACTTTTTGTGGTTTCACACTCACGTCTCTGTTGTGAGAACTTAAAATGTCTCTCAGACATTTTTAGAGGTTCAGGGCCTTGGTCAGAAGCATTCTAGACCCCAGAAGGCAGCTGGAAACAGCTGTGATTTTGAGTTTGAGCCATGGAATGAATTACCAGCTTTGAAGGTGGAACAAGCAGTCACAAAGGGTTAGATAGTATAGTAAAAGTAGTTACAAAACAGAGAGGAAAATGTTTTAGTATTGTACAGGGGGGTTTTAGCACCTGTACAGGGGGGTTTTTACTTTGTACATAGGGGTCAGAAGTTCTAAGATGGAGGAAAGTGGGCTGATCCTATTCTTCCTCATTCTTCTTCCTTGCCTCCATGTTCTTGGTGATGTTGGCATTCACAGATTGGTTTAGAGTAGAAAAGCACTTGGTAATATTGGTAGTAGGTATTGGGGAATAATTGTAAACATGTTATATGTAATATATCTTATGAAAGATAGCAGCAGCCCTGGGTGGGGGGGGGAGAAGAAGAAGACACTGGACAGTGAGGGTGTCAGGAGTGTGTGTGTCTCTGCCGGGGCCGCTGATCAAACAGCCGCAGCCCGCGAACACAATCTGTTAGATAACTCGCAATAAACTGCCTTGAGACCAAACAACAAGAGGCTATGGAGTTTTTCTTTGGAAGCACGGGTTGGAGGAGAGACTTTACCACCACTCAAGACCCCAAACCAAACCCAGGGTTCTCACAGGGGATCAGAAAATTCTTTTGGGGTTTGGCTCATTCTCTCTTATTTTCTGCATTACTCAGAATTCTCCCCATTTGGGTCTACTTCTGGATTAGGAGTCTCATCAGCTCCTCTGGACATCTTAGCCCTCAGTTTAGAGAAGCTGTAGACTGTATAGAGGAAGCTTACTAGATTAAATATGACAAAAGTGGTCTCTTTAACATTCAGAGGAAACTGACCATTTTCAAAAAGGGAAATAACAGATTCAGAGAAGAAGGAAAGGAAAGGCTGGAAAGCTTCATCCCTTGTTTTTCCTCTAATCAACTGGGTGTCATTTCTAATAAACCCCCAAAACATGCTACTGGAACTGGGACCTAGGCTAGGATGACGAAACTATAAACCAAATATATCTTGGACAGACTTCAGTACTCTTGTTAACAATAGTCCAACTTCTTTATTGCTAAAGTTCAATACTAAATTCTGTAATCTTAGACTAACTAATCCTATGTTTTTAACAAATAATCATCTACTCAATCCTAACTTGAAGAATCCTAAAAACGTAATCTTCTTTTATAATAAAACAGCCTGAGTTCATAGATGATTCCTTGCTGAAGCAGACGACTGGTGCCAGGACTCCACTTGCTGCTTGCCAAATTCAGATACTCATTGCTAAATGCGGGACAGCTTTTTGTGGAGGTACTGGCATCTGCTCTTCATCTCAGAGTAGCTGGGGCTACCCTAGGAAGAAGAAATAAATAAAAAATAAAAAAAATCAGGCATGTAGGCATTTCTGCAGAGTTTAGGATTTCCTGACCTTTTCTTTAAAATAGCCTTGAGGCAGACTCAGAGGTTACCAAGCCAAGCCAGTCTGGTTTTATTCATGTAAAGCAGTAAAAATACTCTCAGATTGACTTTGGAGCTTTCTGGGAAGTTTGCAAACTGAGGCTGTTCTTTTACAACAAACTCTAGACAAGTCTGAAACCACAACAACAACCCAAAGCCCAGCAGCTGCTAAAGAGGGCAAAACTCATTCATGCTTAAAGCCACTGAAGGGACTCAAACCTTCTCCATCAAATCAACAGGTGTGAGGTTTATCAAGCTCATGATACAAATCCAAGATGAAGTGGCAATGAGAATAATACTGTCACACCAAAGCTTCTGCTCTTCTGGGCCTGAAGATCTGTTTCTCTTTGGAATGACAAAAACTCATTCCACATGGGAATGAACACTTCAAACCATCTTGAGATAAATATTTACAAGCAATAAATCTTTACCAAGTTAAAATTCAGTACAAGAAGAGACAACAACAAATGCCAGGGATGCATCCCAGGCCAGATGCACCTGACTGGTGTGCAGGACAAGTTAGAAGAGAAAACTACAGTTGCCTTTCAACATTTTGAGAGGTTCCTGAGAAGCAGTAGCTTGGACTACTGGCCTCTGCCCAGTGACATTAGCTAGCAAGAGCCCTAGCACGGGCCTCACTGCACTGCTCCCCTGCAGGGCCAGGCTTGCCCTCAGCCTTCCACAGAGCATCCCTGGCTGCATCCAGTGCGAGCCAGAGCCCTGCCTGCTCCAAAGGCCACAGCTGCCCCACAGCCCCAGAGCTGCAGGGGCCTGACTGCCCTTGCCAACATCACTGCTCTGAGACAAGCTGGGCGCAATTTCCAGTGTTTTATACCACACACACACACACACAAACACACACACACACACACACACACACACACACACACACACACAGACAGTTCTCCCTCCCCTCCTGCACTGCAAATGCAATGAGGGGATGCAGCACCACTGCTGCAGCTGAGCCTGTGCAACTGCACTGCAGGAAGGGAGGGCCTATGCGGGCCTAACCCACCTCGGTGTTCATCTCAGCTTTTCTCCCTGCCTGGCCCATCTCCTCCTTTAGCTTTCTATCCCTCTAGTTCACATTTACAATTAAATAATGTCTGTACTAGTGACTCTGGAATAGAGTCTTTCTTGCACCTTAATTCATGCAGAGGCATCCCTTAATCATCAAATCTTTACTCCATCATTATCCACACTGGAGTTAGGAAAAGCTGTACACTGATACCTTCATTGAGATCCAAGGGACACTACTACTTCAGCCTCCCGAATTCTTTTCACATCTTTTTTCACATGGTAGTCTTCAGCACATGATTGCTGTCATTGTAGAACTCAGAAATTTGTGTCTTTCTTAAACCCAAAAGGTGCAGGGGAAATGGAGCCGACATTTGGAGACAGGTAGGAAGTAGAATGGGATGTCAAAGCCAGCAGCCAGGAAGAAGAGCGGCCACCAGGTGCTGGCTGGAGGTAACTGAGCTACTGCTCAATCCTCTGCTTCTTGCTCATCACAGGTCTGGTCAAGACAGAACCCCGTTTCTACAACAATAACAAAACAATTCATTACTCTCTGACCCAGATCAGGTTTTGCTCCATTCTAAAAAAGCAGGATTTGTGAACTAGCAATGGTTGAAAACACATGGTTTTTTTAAAAAAAATACCTGTTAAATAATGGAAGACCTCCAGGAAAATATCTGCTCTATTGCATTCCTAGTTTCTCATCTTAGGACTTAGCAAGTCCTTCTCCAGGTCTACTGTTAAAAGGCTTTGGGAGGTAGCTCCCACTCCCTTCAGCATCTCCAGCAAAGCCTCCCCCAAAGGGGATGTCCTGTAAGTTTTATCTAGGTCCCAATTTCTGCTTGTACACACCAGGAAAATACTCAGCTTTTGCTGTCAAACTCCCACATGACTTACTGAAGAGGCACCTGGCTGTTTTAGAGTTTTATGTGTTAAAAATGAGATTAGTGCTTCACTATTAGAATACAGGAGTACGGGGTGTGATGGTTGATTGTGAATTCTCATCAGGATGAACAAAGACAGCAGCCACATGTCAGGAAACTCTTGTGCTTTTAGGTACAGTAGTCTAAGGTCCAGCAGGCTACCTGCTGTGCAGACTCAAAAGCTGTTGGCGGACAAAACCCTTAAATTTGCACAAGAGAGTTTCACAAGTGCTTCCCAATAAGCCCTCAGTGCTGCTCAGTGCCCTTCAATCATCTCTCAGCTCCTCCCAAGGACCTTCTCAAAGCTGCTGACTCACAAGCCACAGCACATGGCCACAAGCTCCCCACACCCACTGCAAACTTCTGAACTGAGCATGGAGTAGAACAGGACAGCCGTGTGTGCCCAGGCAGAGTGAGGGAGGAGTGAAACAGAGACAGAGGAGGGACTGAGGGAATATCACCATTCTGTAGATCCTGTGTTGGTGCAGCCACGTGGATAGTGCAGAGCTGGAGTCAGCAATGAGGGTGACAGAGAGACAGAGGGACAAGAGGGCGAGAGGGCCCCATCTGCCTGGCCCTGGGGCAGCCTCTTATGTACAGGAGATTTTTCCTGCAGAGCCAGCCTTTTGAGGCCTCCTCCAGGGAATGAATTGAGGTGGGGACTGAGCTCAAGTCTTCAGGCAGAGGAGAAATTTGGCTCAGGACAGTGCTGCTCCACCCCTGCAGGATCCTCTCTTCTCACCACAGCCTTTCTGTCACAGCACTTGGAATGTCTGAGGCAAAACATGCTTAGGCCTGCTCCTGCACATTCACATCACAGCTTTTATACCACCAGCAAGTCTGCTGAAACTTTACACAGCGTACAGAATATTAAAAATGCACAAAATACCTGAGCAGGTCTTGCTGGAGCGTTTCTCTCTGAAGGCCCTGGAGATGTTGCTTGGCTGCTGCTGGTGGGGCTCTGAGATGGAGCTGTTTTTCTGTAAGGATGGTCCAATATTTCAAGTTACAAGGCCTAAATATCAACTGTCATAGTCCTTTCCTTGCAGAGCTTCAGTGCCAGGACTCAAGGAAACAGCATGAAGCTGAGTTGAAGGAACTTTAGGCAGGATATCAGGAAAACATGCGTGTCCCAGAGGGTGCTTGAGCACTGCAGCAGGCTCCCCAGGCCAGTGGTCACTGCAGCAAGGCTTCAGGAAGTGTTTGGACAGCACTCTTGGGCACCTGGTGTGATTCTGTGCAGGGCTAGGATCCTGGCAGGTCCCTGCTACCTCAGCATATTCTAAGAACCTAGGCTTCATTTCCCAGGGCTAATTGAATTCTAATTTAAAGTAGAGCAACATGTAAAGCTTGGACCTATATCAAGGAGGTTTCCTAACATATTTTACCCAAGTTCAATTTGATGGTATAATTCATTCTCTCTCTTTTGCCACTAGCTTGGGGCCTATAAGGAGTATGAAGATCCCAAGCTATTCCCAAGGCTTTCCTAACTTCTTGTACCCCTTCTGCAATAAAGTGGGAACCTCTATCTGATGACATTCCTAAAGGCACCTCAAATCTAAGTATTATTTTATTCAACAATATTTTAACCACTTCCCTAGACTGATTGGTGTGACAAGGGAAGTCTTCTGGCCACACAGAAAAGGTACCCACCATAACTAGAAGAGATTTAGACCCCTATTTTCTGGGAAATTCTGTAAAATCCATCTGCCACTATTCACTTGGAACATCCCCAGATTTTATGGCTCTCAGCACTACATTGTAAGCTGTGTTAGGGTTGTCTCTTTTACAAACTATACATTTTTGGAGTCTTGATTGTACAATCTGAGCCATTTCAGACCCAAATACAGATCTTTCCAATGTTTCAAAAGTTTTTCAGTACTCCAATTAATGGCTTTGTGTTTGAAATCCACTTTTTCATGTAAGAGTGATTCTGGGACTACTCTTTGCCCAGCTGGGATAACTGCCCAGCCTTATGGTAATAATAACACTAAAAGGAGAGTGTACAAGAGGTGAACAAGTCACACATGATTGTTCACCATACAGAACTTGGCACACCCCATGACTAATGGCACACCGGCGGAGGAAGAACAAACCCCTTCCACTTCCCCCTGCCACGTGGCAGGTGATATCCAATTACCCCAAGGTTCTGGCCATGCTCCTCCTGGCTGGTGAAAAATTTACCCCCGTTCTGGCTGGATCCAGGACATGGGATCTGCCCTGCGGGTCCTGGCTCTTCTTCTGGGTGAGAGACCTCCATGGCATCTGCCCGGCAAAAGGGACTTCAGGACAACCTACTACTTATTGACATTCCCCCAGTGCCCCTGTCCCAGCAACCTTTTTGCCTCTAGAAAACTTTGAACAGAAGTAGTACTTAGGTACAGTTCTGCACATTCTGAACTGGCAGGAAGGTGACCCACATGTCACTCTAGGCACATGTGCAGCACGGACAAAGAAAGTTTTTGAGGGGCCTGGGTCTCAAGGTCTTTTGTTCCAGGACTACCACCTGTTACTTTCAGATTCTGCTCAGGGATAACCAGTGATGTCCTTTTTGTTCTACATGAGACATAACCATGTGTGGCACATAAACTGTCACATTTTTTCCCATTTATTTTCAAGTATATTCTATCAATCAGGACCATGGTGGCTCCTGCTCTGAGGTGCAGTGGCCATCCCTCTATACATAGGTTAGCTGTCTTTTGAGAAATAGGCTCAAAATACCACAGGGTTACTTCCTTCATTCCCATTCTTTGAGCTAAAGATGGAATTACTGTGCAAGGCAAAGGTACTCATGTATGAACAGTGCAAAGGGGTCAGTCACATCTGGTAACTCCAGAGCAGGAGTTGTCATCTATAACCTTTAAAATATATAGAAAGGTTGTTGGACATTCTGGAGTCCAGTGTAACACCTCCATGGAATCCTTTCATGACTCATACACAGGCCTTTCCAATAGTTCATAACTGAGGATCGATAATCAACACCATCCAGTCATTCCCAAAAAGGGACACAGATGTGGCCTCTGGTGTTGGACAAATTGCTTCCTCCCTTTCTTTCCCCAGACTGCACTGTCCTTGTGAGTGAGGCAGCCAGGAGATGAGACATGGGGAGATCTAGAAAATGTGCTTTGGATGGTAATATTCAACACATTCTTAACTACATGCTCTTATTATCTCTCCTGGTAATGACTGGACATCGTTTTTTTGGTGCCAGCTGACTTAAATCAGGAATAATCTTGGGTAGGGGGAAAATGACAATAAAACCATCATAAACTGAGTATAAAATGTTATCTACATGTGTCAGTAACTTCAATGGCCAGCTGCAGTCAGCATAATTATCAACCTGTAACTGTGCTCAGGGCCAGCATGAGCCTTTCCATGTCAGCTCCTCCTGCACAGCACATGAGGGCCTGGGCATGCTGCTGACTTGTTTCCTTTTAGGAGACTGGGATGAGGAAAGGTCAGGTTTTGTCAAAGAGATAATATTTGAGTGACTGTGTATGTGCTGGAAGCCTCACAGACCGATTGGTCCATGACAGGATTGCCCAGTGCTGGGGGGGCTGCACCTTGCTGCCCTGGATAGGGGTGTTAAGCTGCTCTTTTGCCTCAGAGAGAGCCAAGTGCAGCACTTTTGTGCAGAAACACTTCATTAGCCCTGGTTTGCAAAGCTACTGCAGCAACTGCTTTGGCCAGAGCACCCCTTTCTGCACTTGGAAATGAGCTGAGTCAGTCATGGGATAAGGCAGGGCATTCCCCATGTGTGCCCATTGTGAAGTCCCTGTGCCCCAGCTGTGTGGCGTCCCGCTCCTCAGTGACATCCCACCCAGCCTGGAACATGGAACTCCCCGTTTCCAAGGACACGTGGCCATTGTCACCAGCACACAGCAGGACCGGTCAGACCCCTCAGCAGCAGCGTTGAGAGCAGAGGTGTCAGAGCAAGAGCGAGTGTTGTTCCAGCTTGGTTGGTTCTAGCGCACGTTGTTCAAGAGGCCGATCCACACACTGAGTGGCGGTAATTATTTACAGTTCTGTGCAGAAATGGGGGGGCTCAGGGACAAATTCACACACATTTTCCTAACAAATATTTTGCATTTTGCAGATTTCTCAGCAGGCTCAGTGGCTGTGTGGGAGCCGGAGCACCCGAGGCAGAGCGGGATGGCGGAGCCGTGGGCCTGGGCACAATCCAGAGCGTTCTGCACTGCGTCCCACAGGGCCCCCGACAGCACTGCCGTGCCCGTCAGGGTGACCCAGAGGCCCCAGG
Organism: Lonchura striata; assembly: GCF_050655825.1. Lineage (NCBI taxonomy): Eukaryota > Metazoa > Chordata > Aves > Passeriformes > Estrildidae > Lonchura > Lonchura striata. The sequence goes on from NC_140740.1 coordinate 14,235,340, forward strand.
ACCAAGAGGTGAGGGGCAGGTGTCGGGCGCTGCGGGCTGCCAGCGGGTGGGGGCTTGGCCATGGTGTTGGTGTCGGGTGCTGCTGACCCCGCGGGACCTGTTGGGCAGGGCTGGGGCCACACTGGTGCTCCAAGGGCTCCTTTGAGGCAGCGGCCCGGGTGGAAGCAACTCACAGGGATCACACGGAAGAGGTGCCAGTGGAATGGGAAGTTCTCTGAGGGATGTGTTTCTCAGGGATGACACTGAGGAGGTGCCAGGCAAAGTCAGATGTTCTCCACGCTGGGACACTCAGGAAATTCATGCTCTGGGCATGGCTCTTGGTCAAAATGCATGGATTTCTCATTGTTCCTTGTTTGCACTGTACTCACAGAACATGGCAGGAGAAAGGAAACTCTCTAACAATATTTTTTAGATTTAGGAGTAGCCATTTCTTTATTCTCAGCTGTGATGCATAGTGGAGAACTCCAGCCACATGCACACCATTTTCAAAGCTTTTCCAAACAAAGAAATTTTAGCATTTTTAGCTAACAAAAAAATTAATCTTCATTGGTTCTAAATTACATATTTTCTTCAATTAAGTAATATTCTACTGTCTATTCGGTATTGATGTCTCCCTTCTCATGAAAATTAATGTGCATCTTTCAGTCCATTTATCATAGCTTTTTAGATTTTATCTCAGACAATTCTGCCTACAGAATGAAGCAGTTGGATGGCAGTACTTGTTTTTGTTAAAAATGTACTTAGACTGATGAACATTTTAGTGAGTTTTAACCTCCAGCAGAATGCGATACATTATGCCCTAAATTATGAGATCAGCCAAGCAACCCAAATTCTGTTCTATATGATCAACCAAGGATAAACTGCTTCCATTTCAGAGCTGCAAAGAATTGTATCTAGAGCTGAGGACGAGAGAAAGGGTTTTCATGCCTGTTGAGAGTAGACAATCACCTTATGCAGATGAAATTCTTCTTGGAGGTGACGCCAAGATGTGCTTCCTTAGTACCAAATAAATCCCTGTTAGAGGAAAATGCCGCGGGAGACAAGACTCATGATATCATGATCATCAAGTCTCAGTTTATTGTAACAGATTACATAGTTTATATATGTTCGTTAATTAGCTCATACATATTGCAAAAGCCAAGCTCATGATTGGTTGCTATGTGACTTGTACTATTATCTTAAAAGTATCTTTATGATCGATACATGCCTGTCCAGCTGGCCTTGCAGTTAGAACAGCTTAGTACTCCTTTGTTCTTCTCTATCTACTTCTACATACCAAGCAGTTTCAATATCCTGCTTTCTGCACACCATCTACTCTTCAGGGCCATGCGAACTTTGCAGCAGTCACGTAGCCCTCCCTATTTGGATTAATTTTACAGTATCATGTCCCTTGTCGTTCAACCATTCCTCTGTCAGGCTCTCTTCATCTCCCCCGTTTTCCTTTTGTACAAGAAGGTGTGCATTCAGCATTTTCTGCAAAAGCTGCTGCATCAAGCCTTGCAAGCAAGTAAACACACAGGGCAAAACAAACAAAAGTATCACAATTATGCTTAGAACTATTATGCCGTATTTGATAATGTCTCTTAACTATGGTCCGATCCCCAATCCTTTTAGCTATCTTTTTAAACCTAATCTATCCTCTACCTTTAACTGTTGAGTTAGCTCGGTCAATTTTCGTATTTGCTTATGGATAGATGTAGCGTGATCAGAAAAGTTCATACAGCACATTCCTTCAAATTCTTCACAACTATGACCTTGGGCTAGAAGAAGTAAATTAGTGGCAGCTGCTCTGTTTTGCAGAACTGCATGACAGATACTACCTATATTTGTGGCAAGCTCACTTAACATTTTAGATGAAATATTAATTTATTTTTCTGTCCAGTAGGCTAGGATTTTTAATTGTGTGAGAGCTTGCACTGAAGCAACTCGTGGGGTGAAAAATGAGGTTAGTATTACAGAAGTGCACCCCACTTCATATTTCTCATGTTCTTGATTGTTCTGTTTAACATGAAAGGAACAAATTTAATTCTAAATACAAACTATATTTATGATAAACTTAATGTTATGCTTTTGATTATCTAATTGATTGTCCCTCTTTTTCTTTTGCCATTGAAAAGCAATGGCAAAATAAACAGAAAAATCACAGGCATTACTAAAACTTATTAAAACTTAGTAAAAAAGTCTGTAACATAATTAAAAATATACAATCTTTTGTGGGTGAAACACAAATCTTTGCACAATCCACTTTTGCTGTGCATCCTCTGATTTACTTGTGGAGAGATTAGTGTTTTCTTGAAATTGATAAGTTTAACATTCTTCACTGAAATTTATCCAGATTCTGTACCTGCTAAAACACAAACAAACTCAACACTCCCCACAGGGACTGGAGGGTCCTCTCTCAATTCTGTTTCTTAAAATTTGCATGAAGAAATGGAAATATCAACATCTTTATAATAAACATGAAAAAACATCAAGAATAAAACAATGCATATAGTAAAGAAACTAATAACAAATAAAAATCAATCAGATAATACACAATTAATATTACATATAAAATCACAGTTACCAAGTGCTACACTATCAAATTGTCATCCCAGAGTCTGCAGCAGCTGATAAACCTTAAAACATCAGAGATTTGGATAAAACATGTCCGGATCATGTCTCTCCAAAACTCCCTTTGAGGCTCAGCTGCCCTACAAGGTCAAATTGTCAAGCCAAAAGGACTTGAATACTTTTTGATGCAGAAAACACCTGGGTCAATCACACCATCCATGTAGAGCCAGAGCTTGGCCAGAGCTCAAACTCTAATTGGAGGATATGTTTGAACACATTATAAAACAAAAGTCTTAGAAATAACAGTTATAAGTAAAAAACCTTATTATTAAAACTTTATCAAACTATCAAATAATTGAACCTGTCTAAAATCTCTTTCAAGACAAAAATTCTCTAAATACAACAAACCCTTTCTTCAGAAATCTGAAAATTTGAAGTCTGAAATCTTGAACTAAAATTTGGACAATGAATTTTTAAAGGAAGATGAATTGCAGCTGCATAAAAGATTGGATAAAGAAAACACATGAGTAGTTAAAAAATCAAAAACACAGGATCCTGAAAAAACATTTTGTAATCAATCACCTAAAGAGACAATAAAACATATGAAAACTGACTGTAAATACTATAACAACACCTTAATACCTTAATACCTTAATAATAATTCTTATCACAAAAATCAGACAACTCACATTTTATGATTAACTTATTAATAAGAAATGTTTAAAATAGTTTAAGCAAATCCTTTTAAAGCACTCATATAACATTAGTAACAATCACTACTTATCATTACTTACAAAAACTTAACAATCACTATTTATCGTATTATCTATAAAACTTAAAAATCACTATTACTTATATTATTATCTATAAAAACCCAAAACCAGAGATTACAAACTCAATACTAAAATTCCATCAGGTGACATTTTCTCAACTCTTTGTTTGCAGAGACATTTTTGGTAATTAAATCATTACTAACATTTCTATCTTTATACAGTGATTTTTATCCATATTATATTTGAAATAACATTGATTCACATAATGTTCATCCTTCTTGGTATCTTGGAAAACACTCGGTCCTGCTGTACTTTTTCATTACGTCTCTGACTCTTGTAAGAAATTGGGAAGATGCTGTTGAAATTTTTGCTGTAGTGTCGCGATCCCGCCATCGGCGGCGCTGCTGCTCTCGGCGTTGTCGCTGCCATGGCAACCAGGACTGTGCCGCCATCTCCGCCGCCATTGCTGGGCGCTGCGGGGCGATGAGGGGCGGCGCCGCCTCGCTCCCGTCCTTGTTGTGTCACCTTGTGGATGGGAGAAGAGACACCCCCGCCACGGCCGCGCCCCGCCTGCTCCGACTCCAGCGCGGCTGAGCCCCAGGAACGCCCCTCTCCCCCCTTGCGCTGTTGCTCGGCAGCAAGGAGCCTTCCGTCTCTCGGCTGATGTCCGCTCCGCCCCGGGCTCGCCTCCGGCTCGGTGCTGGCCGGCCCCGCTCTGTCTGGCCCCGCGCCTGCTCCGTTCTACCTGATCCCCGTTCACACAAAGTGAATTTGGGATCCCAGTCCCGTTGCATAAAGCAATTTGGATCTCAATTTCCAGCACCTCAATGCTACTAGTGTCTATGGGAGGTACAGGCATTTCAGAAGCAGAGATGGGAATGGGAAAATTTGTGAGAACCGGAGGGTTTGGCTCACTGGAGAGAAGCGAGGGTTTACATTCCTTATTTTTCTCTAGAGCTGCCCGTATCATTTCCACCGCCCTCTTTTCTGCCTGACACATTAACAATTCGTTATCAACCACTCTCCAAAGTTTACTCATTTTCTTGCCCGGTTTATCCTCATCTAACACTAATTCCCACAACTTATCCCTATATCTTCTCCATTCTGAAAGTTTATGAACACTATGGGGGTTAACGAAAAAGCCGTAAGACTCAGCATGATGCAATAGCGAAGGGAGATCCTTATCTAAGTCAATCCCCCTAATCTGCCTTTTTCTAAGAGAAGCACTAAATAAATCATATGCTGCTTGCCTTTCCATGATTACGTCGGTACCGTTGCTGGTTCCTTCAGGCTTCGGCAGCACGTATCGGCTGAGCCCGCTTCTACGGTCACTCAGGGCGCGGAGAAGAGCGTTTCGCCTCTTCTCTTTATTTTCGCCGTCCTTCCAGCTGCAGGACCCGCACTCCAACGCAGCACCCCTCTCGCCTTAGGCTCGGATCAGGTCCCTGCTTTCGGGCGCCAGTTGTTAGAGGGAAATGCCGCGGGAGACAAGACTCATGATATCATGATCATCAAGTCTCAGTTTATTGTAACAGATTACATAGTTTATATATGTTCGTTAATTAGCTCATACATATTGCAAAAGCCAAGCTCATGATTGGTTGCTATGTGACTTGTACTATTATCTTAAAAGTATCTTTATGATCGATACATGCCTGTCCAGCTGGCCTTGCAGTTAGAACAGCTTAGTACTCCTTTGTTCTTCTCTATCTACTTCTACATACCAAGCAGTTTCAATATCCTGCTTTCTGCACACCATCTACTCTTCAGGGCCATGCGAACTTTGCAGCAGTCACGTAGCCCTCCCTATTTGGATTAATTTTACAGTATCATGTCCCTTGTCGTTCAACCATTCCTCTGTCAGGCTCTCTTCAAATCCCAGCACCAGGTTGCATCCAAAATTCTTATATTTTTGTGAACCATTCTCACCTGCATTCTTAGCTGAACACTGGTCAGTTCAATTGTACTCAGGCACTTGATTTCAAGGGAAGCCTGTGTCTATAAATTCCGGCAACTGGGAAAGGATGACTTGCTACTTGAATGCTTGGCTGCATTAGAGGCTAAGTGAGGGTTGCTCTCTCAGGGCAGTTTTGTAGCCGGTTGCTTGCAGAGGGAGAACTGTGTCAAAGCAGCCCTTTCTAGTGATGTGACAGCAAACCTTCACAAATAGAGCTCTTGTTTAAAACAAGAGGCCTAGTTAATCAGCAGTGATGGAGAGTAGGCTGAAGTTTTTACAGAAAATATCTTTTTCCTTTTAGCCAAATGCCAGCGAGGCATCGCACAATGGAAGTGGACAGAATGTCAAATTGTATAACCCACTTGGAGGTATGGTTGCCTTTCACATTTTGCTCAATGTTTGTAAGATTTTCAACTTGGTAATTCATTTTTGCAGCATATTCCTGGGACAGGGGGATCTCTTGTGTTCCAAGATCTCAACTGGAGGTGGTATGGCCTCAGATCAACCTTGCAGTCTCTTGTCACTGCATTTAGCCACTAGTTTGTTTTCCCCTGAGAAAGCCTGCCAGTCCTTCCCTGTTCACATACTGGTTGATGTGATGCAATTTGGAGCATTGAGGTCAAGGTTTGGACTACCTCATGCACCTAAGTTCACTGCCTTGGTAGCTAAGGTTTTGATTCTGGAGTATCTAGGCACTGTCATTATTCTTTAAATTTAATTGGGAAATGGGAAGAAAACCTATGCATTTTTGAGGAAGTTGCATAGAGCATTTAATAAAGTCAGCATGGGAAACTTTGCTTGATTTAATTTTTTGTCTTGGTTGTTAATAAGTGAGTGTTGCCACAACGCTGCATTGGATTCTTTTCAAGGGAATTGAAAGGAAGATATTGATGTCATCTTCCCCACAAATCCCATCATTTCCCACAAAGCACCACGTGCTTAGGTGATGTCATTTCTTATTAATCTGTTCTCAATGCTGTTTCCCCAAGGAGCCTGGTTCCAGGCAGACTCAAGGTGCATATTCCCCTTCCAGGCATTCAGTGGTGCTGCCTGCAGCAGTGAACTGAGCCAAGTACAGCCAGCTGCCCTGAGAAAATCAGGCTCTCACCTGGCTGTGGCTGCAGCCACCTGCCTGCAGGGACGTCCCTGCCACTGCAAGTGCAGCTCTTGCTCTGCCTTAGCCTAGTGCAGAGCATTTTAAACTTGTGTCAGGGTGGCTTTTTGGAGAGACAAAACAAAACTTCACATTTCTCACTGGGAACGTTCTGTTTCACATGTGATTCTTGGTGGTGGTCTACATAGATCTTAAGGGAATATTTAACATTCAGTAACTGGGGTGTGAGGACTGGCAGCAGTGAGACAATTGTGGAACTTGGTGCTGCTTTGGCTTTAGGCTGGCACAGAGAAACTCAGGTGAGACAGGTCTGGTTGCTGGTAGGGTACAGGGTGCCTTTGCAACATACTCCATGCAGTACCAGTTAGGGACTGGGCCTTGTCACAGAATCAGAGAATCAGAATCAGAGTTGGATGAAAGTGCAGCTCTGTCCCCAAGAATCCCACCAGGTGCCTGTGGAACTTGTCCAAATGTTTTCTGAGCTCTGGTGGACTTGGTACCATACGCAGTCTTGTGGGGAGCCTGTCCCAATTCCTGACCACCCTCTGGGTGAAGAACTCTTACCTAATTTTCATCTTAATGCTTGCTTATGGTTTCAGGTAATTTTCTTTAGAAGTCATTCAGGGGTATGGTTTTAGGAGGTGTTTTGTTTGAATGCTGTGGGAAGTTTCTTTATCCACATTGGATTGAACTCAAAACATTAGTAGTGTCTTCCCTTGACAACTGGCATGTTTACAGTGTTCTAAATAATTAAAGTGTGTGATGTTTGTGCAATTAGGTTTGCGGACAAATATCAGAGAGGCATGGTCCAAGGAACAGGAAGTGGAGAAAGGCATTAAGAATTTGACGTACATTGCAAGACTGAAGGAGCGTGTAAAGAAAGGTCAGTCTGTGTGTGTGTGATGGAAGACACAAATCTCCCGGATTTCTCACCAATACGCATGAAGTCTCCCTCAGCCACTAAGCACAAATTCCTGGTTTCAAAACAGTGCTTGCTGTGTCATATCCCCTTCCTTGACCTGCTGGCCACACTTCACCTGATGCAGCCCAGGACACGGTTGCCTTTCTGGGCTGCCAGCACACGTTGCTGCCTCCTGTCCAGCCTCTCATCCACCAGCACCCCCAAGTCCTCTCCACCTTCATCCCAGGCTCCCCATCCCATCCCAGCACCCATGCCCAGCTGGGATAGGCCATGTCCCAACTCCAAAGATGCAGCACTTTGCACTTGGCCTTGTTAAGTTCCCAGGGCCCTACTTGCCAAGGTTCTCCATGTCCCTCTGGATGGCACCCCATGCCTCTGGTGTTGTCAAACTTGCCAAAGGTGCATTTAATCCCACTGGCCATATAACTCTTGACATAGCTCAGTGCTTGAGCTTACAAACTGCAGAAATCATATGAAAACCACTGTGCATATAAAGAGTTTTTCATAAATACCTCCCTTCCAGTATCACTCCTTTACGTGGGCTTTTTAATGACTGTTTCTTCCCAATGCTTTACTATCTTGATTTGTAATGATCTATAAATTCTGAACAAAGAGCGTTTCAACAGTGTCGGTACATCCTTTTGAATCAACTGCCTTGCTTCCTCCCGCTCCCCATTTGACAATTCGTTTTCTGTTTTTTCTTTACTGAAGTGAAAATACCAGAGCTCAGGAGAGCACCACACAGCTCTCCAGATCTTGTGCCTGAGAGGAAGAGAACGATGCCCATGAACCCTGCAAAATACATCCGGAGACTTTTCAGTACTGTTTCTCAGCGACCCATCAGAGACAGGGTGGTTCATTTACTGGCTCTGAAGAATTACAAGAAGTCAGAGCTACTTGCCTGCTTAGAGAGAGAGGGAGTTGTGGAAAAGGACAAGGAATCCCTTGGAAAGATCCTTCAGGAGGTGAGATCCTGGAGCTGCTGCCAGAAATGCTAACTCTTAGCAGCCTTACTTTAGGGTTTCAATTAGAAACCAATGACAGGCTTAGGAAATGCTCCTTGTTTACATTTTCCCATCAACTTTACCCAGTTTCCACCCAACTGCAAGTCCATGTGACAAAAAGAAAGAAATCTTCAAAACTTTGGAGGCCTTGTTGTTGTTTTTCTAGAATAGCTGGCAATGATAAATTCTTTGTAATGTTGTTGCTTCTCATGCCTTATTTTAATCCTCCCTCTTTCCCTTGCACTGTTAAATTGCTTCATAAAGTAACTTCACAGGGTGAAACTCTCAGCTAGGCAAAACACTTAGCTGAGGTCCTTAAAATACCTGGGGCAAGTTTCAGAGGAGAGAATCTTGGTAGCTCTATAGGGTAGTATATCATTTAAACGGATTTGGTGGTCTCTCAATGGTATTTCCTTCTACTTGGATCTGTGGGGATTGCCTTCCAGGGAAGGGTGTTCCAGGCAAATCCTACATGATAAAGGTGGTGGCCTAACTTTGAGCACAGAGTTTCTTTGCTGTTGTGTGGATTGAGTCTTCAGCTTCCTTGGCACCTGTTATTTCTCATAATATTCCATTTGTCATTTTAGTGCCTCTGGTATTTCTTTATTACAGCCATTCATATGATTCACTTGGACTGAAGGATGCACTGGCTGTTTCCTTCCTTTTTCAATATTCCCCTTATTCAATATTCTCAATGTAGGCTGTTGCTGAATTATGCAAGCATTAACATATCAAGTAGCAATATTTCCTTTTTAGCTATGAAAAAAGTGATGATAAGATTTCAAAGCTCAGCTCCTTAGAGGGTAAGAGATGAAAAAAATTCTCCTTTCTGTTTATTTTTGTTCATGTTGAAGGAGATTTTGAAGGAGTAGTTTCTTGTTTGCAGTGTGAACTGCCTGAAGATACTGGTTTGCATTCCAAAAGGGCTGTGTGAACAGCACTACATCCTGAAAAGCTGTTATTGACGTTTTTCTTAGCTTCACAGGGAGGTGGTGTTGTTTTTTTCTATACATGAAAAACCAGTAGGGAGAACTTGCTGAGCTCTTATACTCACAGTCTTCCTTCTCTTCCAACACAGCCTGAGTTCTGCTTTTAAAAAGTGAATTCCCGATTCTGGATATCTTTGTTACTGTTAAGCTGTTGAAGTGTAGCTCTAGGGTAGGTTATCTCCTATAAGCGTTCCATAGGAAGCTGTAGTTTCCTCTGAGCAGACACTTGAGGAAGAAAAGCAGTTCTGTTTGCAGAGACAAATGCCAACATCCTGTGGTGCTTCATGGGATGATGAAATCCTGCCCCTTACAGGTCCAGGCTGTGTTCTGCCATGGCAATGTAGCTGGGGGAAACAAGAGGGCAGCAGGTGTCCTCCTGAGGGTGGAAAAATATGGACTTGCTCATGGAGATGGTGTTCTTCAGGACCTACTCAAAAAAAGAAAATGAAAACAGAAAGGAAAAACCTGGTCTCTCCATGTATTTCAAATGGTGAAGACTGAGAGTTCTGGCATAGTGTACCTTGGTTCCCAAAGCTGTGTAAAAACCAAAAAACCTGGATCCCTGGTGCAGGGAGAGGTTTTCATAGCATCCATTTCCTCCATGCTTGCAGCAGTTTGGCATTTATTACATCCAAATTTCTACAGCCCAAATGGACCACACGTGTTTAATATTGTTGCTTCTTACATGACAGCTGCTTTGTTCTTTGCATCAAACAAAAATCCTGGAAAACTGGTGCATGATTTTCTTTTCAGCTTTGCTTTAGCTTTGTACTACCAGTTTTACATCTGTAGTCTGCCTTCAGGTGTAATGAATATTGATGTTTTAAATGTCTGCCTGTAGGTAGCCAACCTGGATGCAAATGAGAATTCTTTCAGTCTGAAGGAACGTTTCTTCAAAGACATTCAGGTTGATTGGCCTGGCTACAGTGAAGGAGATAGAAAGACATTGGAGGTGACTCTTTTTCAGTAAGTTCAGTCAGGACAACAACCATTTCAAAAAAACCCTCTGGGAAATGAAGGTCTGTTTTCGCTGTGAGGTAAAAATGATGACTCTTATTTTTGCCTTGTAACCTGAAATGTTGGACCATCCTTACAGAAAAACAGCTCCAGCTCCAAATGTCACCAGCACCAGCCAGTCACTGTCTCTGGGACCTTCTGAAAGAAATACTCCACCTAGAACTGTTCAGGTATTTTGTGAAGTTTTAAGCATTCTCTACCATATATGATGTTTTCTCCCTCTTGCTCTTGGTGTCCAAGCAGTAGTGCTGTCTCTATAGTATATAAACTTGCAAGTGTATACTTCTACTGGGATTCCTGTATACTTTTCCTGATGGTTACAATGTCAAAGCCTGCAACAAGCTGCACACACATGACTTGTTTGTCACAAGTGGGTGGGAAACTCTGCTAAGGACAAGATGTGGACATATTTTTTGGTACCTAGCTGTGTCTGTGGAGGGTTCTTGATGATACGGCAGCTCTAGTACCTAAATCATGCACGGTAATGCCAGTGCTACTGTTTGAAGAGAAATCTTATTGAAGTCTATGGTAAGGACATATTCCAGTACTGAGGCATTTGTAGGAAACTTGTTTTTCTGTCCTAAGCAGCATTTAGGCTCCCATTTTGGTTCAGGCTATCCCATGTGTGAGGAGGGGATTCTGAATCATCAGGGAATACCTTGGACTTGTCAGGCTTAAAATCAATACAAGAGGGCAAGGAAAAAATTCAGAATCTTGGAAAACACTGCATGAAAGGTATATTTTCTATACCTTAAAGAATTGTCTTTAAACAGCTCTGGTTTTCCCTAGCTCTTTTCCCAGCCAGAGCAGGAAATGCTGCAGGGCCCAGCATCCTCTTATGTCCTACCTCCATGCCAACAGAATTTCTGTCAACAGGCGGGCACAGAGCTGTGTCTGGCAATGCTGCTCTGAGCTGCTGCTGTGCACAGGTGGGAGCAGCGTGTGCTCGGTAGGGAAGAGGCTGTGATCCAGGGTTTCCTCTGGAGAACAGCAGGAATGAGACCTGCAGTCAGACTGGGGCTTCTCTCTGTTGTTATCATCTCTGCACTGAACACGCTGTGATCAGCACGGTACTGGCGGTTTCTTGGGGTTGCTTTGTGAATTATGTGGGTGTGTGACAGCAGGAGTTGAGTGTGTTCCTGGGGTGTCTAAGCAGAAATAGGGAACGAGATTGATAGAGGTGCTGAAGGGAATGTCTCTCTCCCAAAGCCATTTAGCTACAGAGTTGGAGGATGACTTGCTGAATACTCAGGTGAGAAAGTAGGAATGAAATAGAGAACATATTTAGCTGCAGCACCTCCTTGTATGACAGGCCATTTTAGGTAAGAAAGGTGTGTGTTCAACCATGGCCAGGTCAGAAATGCTGCTTTTTCAGAGCAAAACTAATTGGGATCATCTTTGCAGAAACGGCCTCTGGCTTCTGCCTTTATCAATCCTGTGAGGACCAAGAGGCAGAGGATTGACCAAGAGCCCTGTGATATTGAGCCAACAGCTGGTGGCCGCTGTCCTTCTTCCTTGGACCTGCCTTCCACATCCTGCTCAACTTTGAACCTCTCTGCAAGTGTCAGCTCCATTTCCACCTCCACGCATGAGCTACAAGAGAAAGAAATTTCGGACTCCATCTGGAATCCCAGTGCCTGTCAGGGTGCAGGGGAAGATTTCTAGCTCCAAAGGTGAGAAAACAGAGTTAGACAGGGTGGAAAAATCCCATCCTTTGATTTTGATAAAATGCTTGCCATGAGCAAAGCCAAAGAGATGAGCAGAGAGTGCAGGAGCCAAGAACAAAAGGAGCCACACGATCCCAGCATGAAGGGTATTAAACTGATGGACCACTTTTAGATATGCTTCCATTACATTTTTTACTGGATATCTGTATGTTTTTTTAGTCATATTTAGCCTCCCATCTACCAGCACTTCCAAGTCCTCCCCACCTTCATCTCCAAGCCTCTCTTGGTGTCAGGGAAAGTCCCAAACCCAAAGATGCAGCACTTTGCACTTGGCTTTGTTGAATCTGATGAGGTTCCAAAGGCCCCACTTCCTGGTCCTTCCAGATGGCATCCCATGCCTCTGGTTTTGGCAAACTTGCTGAGGTTGCACTTAATCCCACTGTCCATGTCATTCTAGACATAGCTCAATGCTTGAGCTTACGAACAGGGGAAATCACATAAAAGCTTCATGCATAAAAAATTTTTCATAAAAACTTCCCATTCAGTATCACTCCTTTACCAGCTTTTAATGACTGTTTCTGTTTAATGCTTCACTGTTTAGATTCTTGGAGGTCTGTAAATACTGAACAGAGGCTCAAAAGTCTTGGTACATCCTTTTGAATCAACTTCCTTTCCTCCTCCAAACCTCCAATTTGAACTATTTGTTTCTGGTTTTCCCTCACTTTAGGAGAAAAAGCAGAGGTCAGAGGAGCTCAACAAAGCAATTCAGGTCCTGTGCCTGAGAAGAGGAGGATGATGACTGTGAGACTTGCAGACATTGACTGGAGCGGTTGTGCTGCTGTTTACGGCCGGCCCTACAGGGACAGGGTGATTCATTTACTTGCTCTGAGGGATTACAAGGAGCCAGAGTTACTTGCTCGGCTGCAGAGAGATGGAGTCAGGCAAAAGGACAAGGATTCCCTTGGAAAAATCCTTCAGGAGGTGAGATCGTGAAACTTGTGCCAGTGCTTCTTCCATCATGCTATTCTACTATTCATAATTTACTACTTCCTCACCGGTTGAAATTAGAGACTTTGCCAATAGTCCTTCGAGTTAAGTTCCACTGGGATTTCTTTCTCATAGGCTTTCATAAAATGCACACCCATTGAAAGATGCAGGAGATCCTTCCTTCCTTCCTTTTTAAATATTCCCCATCTGCATAATATATCAAATAGGAATATTTCCTCTTTAGCTAGGAAAAAGCATTTTGGAACTTAGTCAAAGGACTCAAATTCAACATGGACACACTTTTAGTTGATCCTACAGTGACTTTAAGGAACTGATTCCCTGAAGCTGTGACGTTTGTTGCTGTGTTTGCCCAGGGCAGTGGCAGGGATTTTTCACCCTGAGGACATTCACAATACCATGAGAGCCATGTTTTGCCATCCCAACTGAAGTAGCCCTTTTAGATTTCTGTAGTTTGCACATAGATGTAATGAACATTTGTTTTCTGAAATGTGTGCCTGTAGGTTGCTGACCTGAATGCAAAGGATAATTCCTTCAGTCTGAAGGAGCATCTGTTTCAAACCCTTCAGACTGATTGGCCTGGCTACAGTAAAAACGATAGAGCAAAGTTGAAGTTAATACTTTCTAGGTAAGTTCAGTCTATTGGGGAAGGAAAAGAGCCTTTTTAGAAGAAAGCCCTGGGAAATGAAGCCTAGGTTCTTAGAATATGCTGAGGTAGCAGGGACCTGCCAGGATCCTAGCCCTGCACAGAATCACACCAGGTGCCCAAGAGTGCTGTCCAAACACTTCCTGAAGCCTTGCTGCAGTGACCACTGGCCTGGGGAGCCTGCTGCAGTGCTCAAGCACCCTCTGGGACACGCATGTTTTCCTGATATCCTGCCTAAAGCTCCTTCAACTCAGCTTCATGCTGTTTCCTTGAGTCCTGGCACTGAAGCTCTGCAAGGAAAGGACTATGACAGTTGATATTTAGGCCTTGTAACTTGAAATATTGGACCATCCTTACAGAAAAACAGCTCCATCTCAGAGCCCCACCAGCAGCAGCCAAGCAACATCTCCAGGGCCTTCAGAGAGAAACGCTCCAGCAAGACCTGCTCAGGTATTTTGTGCATTTTTAATATTCTGTACGCTGTGTAAAGTTTCAGCAGACTTGCTGGTGGTATAAAAGCTGTGATGTGAATGTGCAGGAGCAGGCCTAAGCATGTTTTGCCTCAGACATTCCAAGTGCTGTGACAGAAAGGCTGTGGTGAGAAGAGAGGATCCTGCAGGGGTGGAGCAGCACTGTCCTGAGCCAAATTTCTCCTCTGCCTGAAGACTTGAGCTCAGTCCCCACCTCAACTCATTCCCTGGAGGAGGCCTCAAAAGGCTGTCTCTGCAGGAAAAATCTCCTGTACATAAGAGGCTGCCCCAGGGCCGGGCAGATGGGGCCCTCTCGCCCTCTTGTCCCTCTGTCTCTCTGTCACCCTCATTGCTGACTCCAGCTCTGCACTATCCACGTGGCTGCACCAACACAGGATCTACAGAATGGTGATATTCCCTCAGTCCCTCCCTCACTCTGCCTGGGCACACACGGCTGTCCTGTTCTACTCCATGCTCAGTTCAGAAGTTTGCAGTGGGTGTGGGGAGCTTGTGGCCATGTGCTGTGGCTTGTGAGTCAGCAGCTTTGAGAAGGTCCTTGGGAGGAGCTGAGAGATGATTGAAGGGCACTGAGCAGCACTGAGGGCTTATTGGGAAGCACTTGTGAAACTCTCTTGTGCAAATTTAAGGGTTTTGTCCGCCAACAGCTTTTGAGTCTGCACAGCAGGTAGCCTGCTGGACCTTAGACTACTGTACCTAAAAGCACAAGAGTTTCCTGACATGTGGCTGCTGTCTTTGTTCATCCTGATGAGAATTCACAATCAACCATCACACCCCGTACTCCTGTATTCTAATAGTGAAGCACTAATCTCATTTTTAACACATAAAACTCTAAAACAGCCAGGTGCCTCTTCAGTAAGTCATGTGGGAGTTTGACAGCAAAAGCTGAGTATTTTCCTGGTGTGTACAAGCAGAAATTGGGACCTAGATAAAACTTACAGGACATCCCCTTTGGGGGAGGCTTTGCTGGAGATGCTGAAGGGAGTGGGAGCTACCTCCCAAAGCCTTTTAACAGTAGACCTGGAGAAGGACTTGCTAAGTCCTAAGATGAGAAACTAGGAATGCAATAGAGCAGATATTTTCCTGGAGGTCTTCCATTATTTAACAGGTATTTTTTTTAAAAAAACCATGTGTTTTCAACCATTGCTAGTTCACAAATCCTGCTTTTTTAGAATGGAGCAAAACCTGATCTGGGTCAGAGAGTAATGAATTGTTTTGTTATTGTTGTAGAAACGGGGTTCTGTCTTGACCAGACCTGTGATGAGCAAGAAGCAGAGGATTGAGCAGTAGCTCAGTTACCTCCAGCCAGCACCTGGTGGCCGCTCTTCTTCCTGGCTGCTGGCTTTGACATCCCATTCTACTTCCTACCTGTCTCCAAATGTCGGCTCCATTTCCCCTGCACCTTTTGGGTTTAAGAAAGACACAAATTTCTGAGTTCTACAATGACAGCAATCATGTGCTGAAGACTACCATGTGAAAAAAGATGTGAAAAGAATTCGGGAGGCTGAAGTAGTAGTGTCCCTTGGATCTCAATGAAGGTATCAGTGTACAGCTTTTCCTAACTCCAGTGTGGATAATGATGGAGTAAAGATTTGATGATTAAGGGATGCCTCTGCATGAATTAAGGTGCAAGAAAGACTCTATTCCAGAGTCACTAGTACAGACATTATTTAATTGTAAATGTGAACTAGAGGGATAGAAAGCTAAAGGAGGAGATGGGCCAGGCAGGGAGAAAAGCTGAGATGAACACCGAGGTGGGTTAGGCCCGCATAGGCCCTCCCTTCCTGCAGTGCAGTTGCACAGGCTCAGCTGCAGCAGTGGTGCTGCATCCCCTCATTGCATTTGCAGTGCAGGAGGGGAGGGAGAACTGTCTGTGTGTGTGTGTGTGTGTGTGTGTGTGTGTGTGTGTGTTTGTGTGTGTGTGTGTGTGGTATAAAACACTGGAAATTGCGCCCAGCTTGTCTCAGAGCAGTGATGTTGGCAAGGGCAGTCAGGCCCCTGCAGCTCTGGGGCTGTGGGGCAGCTGTGGCCTTTGGAGCAGGCAGGGCTCTGGCTCGCACTGGATGCAGCCAGGGATGCTCTGTGGAAGGCTGAGGGCAAGCCTGGCCCTGCAGGGGAGCAGTGCAGTGAGGCCCGTGCTAGGGCTCTTGCTAGCTAATGTCACTGGGCAGAGGCCAGTAGTCCAAGCTACTGCTTCTTAGGAACCTCTCAAAATGTTGAAAGGCAACTGTAGTTTTCTCTTCTAACTTGTCCTGCACACCAGTCAGGTGCATCTGGCCTGGGATGCATCCCTGGCATTTGTTGTTGTCTCTTCTTGTACTGAATTTTAACTCGGTAAAGATTTATTGCTTGTAAATATTTATCTCAAGATGGTTTGAAGTGTTCATTCCCATGTGGAATGAGTTTTTGTCATTCCAAAGAGAACCAGATCTTCAGGCCCAGAAGAGCAGAAGCTTTGGTGTGACAGTATTATTCTCATTGCCACTTCATCTTGGATTTGTATCATGAGCTTGATAAACCTCACACCTGTTGATTTGATGGAGAAGGTTTGAGTCCCTTCAGTGGCTTTAAGCATGAATGAGTTTTGCCCTCTTTAGCAGCTGCTGGGCTTTGGGTTGTTGTTGTGGTTTCAGACTTGTCTAGAGTTTGTTGTAAAAGAACAGCCTCAGTTTGCAAACTTCCCAGAAAGCTCCAAAGTCAATCTGAGAGTATTTTTACTGCTTTACATGAATAAAACCAGACTGGCCTGGCTTGGTAACCTCTGAGTCTGCCTCAAGGCTATTTTAAAGAAAAGGTCAGGAAATCCTAAACTCTGCAGAAATGCTGACATGCCTGATTTTTTTTATTTTTTATTTATTTCTTCTTCCTAGGGTAGCCCCAGCTACTCTGAGATGAAGAGCAGATGCCAGTACCTCCACAAAAAGCTGTCCCGCATTTAGCAATGAGTATCTGAACTTGGCAAGCAGCAAGTGGAGTCCTGGCACCAGTCGTCTGCTTCAGCAAGGAATCATCTATGAACTCAGGCTGTTTTATTATAAAAGAAGATTACGTTTTTAGGATTCTTCAAGTTAGGATTGAGTAGATGATTATTTGTTAAAAACATAGGATTAGTTAGTCTAAGATTACAGAATTTAGTATTGAACTTTAGCAATAAAGAAGTTGGACTATTGTTAACAAGAGTACTGAAGTCTGTCCAAGATATATTTGGTTTATAGTTTCGTCATCCTAGCCTAGGTCCCAGTTCCAGTAGCATGTTTTGGGGGTTTATTAGAAATGACACCCAGTTGATTAGAGGAAAAACAAGGGATGAAGCTTTCCAGCCTTTCCTTTCCTTCTTCTCTGAATCTGTTATTTCCCTTTTTGAAAATGGTCAGTTTCCTCTGAATGTTAAAGAGACCACTTTTGTCATATTTAATCTAGTAAGCTTCCTCTATACAGTCTACAGCTTCTCTAAACTGAGGGCTAAGATGTCCAGAGGAGCTGATGAGACTCCTAATCCAGAAGTAGACCCAAATGGGGAGAATTCTGAGTAATGCAGAAAATAAGAGAGAATGAGCCAAACCCCAAAAGAATTTTCTGATCCCCTGTGAGAACCCTGGGTTTGGTTTGGGGTCTTGAGTGGTGGTAAAGTCTCTCCTCCAACCCGTGCTTCCAAAGAAAAACTCCATAGCCTCTTGTTGTTTGGTCTCAAGGCAGTTTATTGCGAGTTATCTAACAGATTGTGTTCGCGGGCTGCGGCTGTTTGATCAGCGGCCCCGGCAGAGACACACACACTCCTGACACCCTCACTGTCCAGTGTCTTCTTCTTCTCCCCCCCCCACCCAGGGCTGCTGCTATCTTTCATAAGATATATTACATATAACATGTTTACAATTATTCCCCAATACCTACTACCAATATTACCAAGTGCTTTTCTACTCTAAACCAATCTGTGAATGCCAAAATCACCAAGAACATGGAGGCAAGGAAGAAGAATGAGGAAGAATAGGATCAGCCCACTTTCCTCCATCTTAGAACTTCTGACCCCCATGTACAAAGTAAAAACCCCCCTGTACAGGTGCTAAAACCCCCCTGTACAATACTAAAACATTTTCCTCTCTGTTTTGTAACTACTTTTACTATACTATCTAACCCTTTGTGACTGCTTGTTCCACCTTCAAAGCTGGTAATTCATTCCATGGCTCAAACTCAAAATCACAGCTGTTTCCAGCTGCCTTCTGGGGTCTAGAATGCTTCTGACCAAGGCCCTGAACCTCTAAAAATGTCTGAGAGACATTTTAAGTTCTCACAACAGAGACGTGAGTGTGAAACCACAAAAAGTAGAGTGACCTCATAGGGTCAAAGTTACATCACAGAGATGTCTGTGTGACATCCCAGAAATGTCAGTGTGACATCAGAGAGAGATGTGTGGCATCACACAGAGGTCTGTGTGACATCACAGGACATTGTGTGATGTCACAGAGATATCCAGGTGACATCATGGAGAGATATCAGTGTGAAATCACAGACAGCTGTATGCCATCACAGAGATGTAAGGGTGACATCAGGGAGATGTCTGTGTGACATCAGTGTGGCATCACACCGATGTCATTGTGACATCACAAAAATCTGTGTGACATCAGACAGATGTCACACTGACATCACAGACAGCTGTGTGACATCACAGAGATGTTATTGTGACATCACAGAGAGCTGTATGACGTCAGAGAAATGTAAGTGTGACATCACAGAGATGTCTGTGTGACACCACAAAAAGCTGTGTGACCTCATGGGGTCGAAGTGAGACATCACAGAGATGTCTGTGTGACATCACAGAGATGTAAGGGTGACATCAGGGAGATGTCAGTGTGACCTCACAGACAGCAGTGTGATGCCACAGTGATGTCATTGTGACATCACAAAAATCTGTGTGACATCAGACAGATGTCAGTGTGACATCACAGAAGCTATGTGACATCACAGAGATGTCCATGTGACACCACAAAAAGCTGGGTGGACTCATGGGGTGGAAATGACATCACAACGATACCTGTGTGACATCACATGCAGCTGTGTGACATCACAGCGATGTCATTGTGATGTCACAAAAATCTGTGTGACATCAGACATATGTCATTGTGACATCAAAGAGAGCTGTGTGACGTCACAGAGATGTCAGTGTCACATCACAGACAGCTGTGTGACATCAAAGTGTTGTCATTGTGACATGCCAGAGAGCTGTGTGACATCACAGACAGCTCTGTGACATCACAGAGATGACTTTGTGACACCAAAAAAAGATTTTTTACCTCATGGAGACCAAGTGACATCACAGAGATGTCTGTGTGACATCCCAGAAATGTCAGTGTGACATCACAGACAGCTGTTTGACATCACTCTGATGTCAGTGTAACATCACAGATATGTCTGTGTGACATCACAGAGAGCTGTGTGATGTTACAGAGATGTCAGGGTTACATCACAGACTGCTGTGTGACATCACAATGATGTCATTGTGACATCAAAAATGTCACTGTGACATCACAGACAGCTGTGTGACATCACAGATATGTCATCCTGACATCACAGAAATGTGGATGTGACAGCGCTGAGAGCTGTGTGACATCACAGAGATGTCTGTGTGACATAACAGGAGGTTGTGTGATATCACAGTGATGTCCATGTCACATCACAGAGAGCTGTGTGACGTCACCAAGAGGTCAGTGTGACATCAGAGACAGCTGTGTGAAATCACAGAGATGTCAGTATGACATCATAGGGATGTCCATGCGACATCGCAGGCAGCTCTGTGACATCACAGTGATGTCATTGTGACATCACAAAAAGCTGTGGGAGCTCATAGGACCGAAGTGACATCACAGAGATGTCTGTGGCTGCACCACTTCTGCTTTGGTTCCTGCCTGCATCTAGAAGTGCCACAGATGTGCCAAGTGGGGCCAGTGGCCCATATGCCAAGGGCAGTGTAGTCTGGAGGGCATGAATGAAGAAGAGCCATCCCCACTTTTAAACCTTACCAAAGGCACCAAGAAATGTCACTTTGTAGCTTTAAGAGACAGCTGACAACTCAGAAGGAAATGCTGAGTGTATTCACAGGCTGAAAAAAAGGGAATCTTCCAGGCAAGTTAAAGTTTCAGAAGCTTTATTTTCAATCCTAAACTATAATCCTACTCTACAATCCTACTCTACAAAACTACTCTTCAGTCCTGTTCTTAGCTGGTTATGGAGTAAATGGTCCTGATGTGATTATCACAGTTGGTAGATAGTTCTTGTTGGTAAGTAATGGAGGGAGGGAACAACTTTGTGTGTCCTTTTGAGGGATCGCCCCAATTTTCTGGTGTCCTCCGTTCATTTTGGGATACCACACCTCCTCTTTGGGCATCTCCACCCAGCGATTTTGGCTTCCACTCCTTCCACTTTGGGGTCCCCCTTTAACTTTGTGCACCCCATCCCCATGTCCCACACATGCCCAGCGTCCCCAGTGTGCACTGAATGGCCAGCAAGGGACTGGGGAATGCTGGGACCCACAGTGATGTCAGTCTTCTCTCCTGGTTACACATAGGACTCCTCGGCCCTTTCTGGGGTGCCCTGGAGTGCCAGAGCCATGGTGAGGAAGTGTCTTTGCTGCCATCCTGTGCAGGATCATGCCTGGCCCATTATGGCCTCATGTCCCCGTCTCTCATTGTCCTCTGACATTCCCTGTGTCCCTGCACCCCTCTCAAGAGCAGGACTTTGGTGCCAAGCCCAGCGCTCCAAATCCACGCGTTGCCTCTGTCCTTGTGGTATCCCCGCACGTACTTTATGGACAAGAATAGCCCTTAGTTAATCTAAGAATTGATACCTGGCTAACAAGATAATGACCCATCACTCTCACTGGTTTGCCCCCTCCTCCCTACCTTCTTTTAGGTGCCGAGGCAATGAGATAATGCTTGAGCTATGCTAAAAGCTGTGCAGAAAGAAGTAGTTACTTTGTACCCAGGGATGGGAATGAAGCACTTTCTAGAAATCAGCAAATTTAGCAGAACAAGCTAACTGCAAAAGACTCACCAGTGCCTATTTGAGCAGACAATCTTGTAGAGCATGTGCAGAAACAGAGGTAAAACAGCTGAAGCCCGAGGAAGCCTTCTGAGCCTTCATCCAAAATGACCACCAGAGGCTGACGACAACCTCTTGTAGAAATTGCACATGGTCTACAAGGGCTTACAGAATCATGTAATTAGAAAATATGTTGCAATATGAAGGTTAGGAATGTATCATGGTCACATTAAGTTAAAAACGTTTAAAAGATTGTTCTGTACAAAGAATGGACAAGTGGTGATTACGCGGGCGCAGGGAAGACAAGCACAGTCAGTATGATTGATAAGCAAGCTTCTTTTATTCAAAAATCCTGTCCGTTTATATAGGGTTTGCTACAAGCAAAGTCAGCAACAGCTCTCATTGGTCAAGTTTACAAAGGTCTTTGTTTTGCTTCTCCTACGGGTGGTTACAGCTGTAGCTAAGTTCTCCAAGCCAAGTTCTCATTGCTAAGTCATGCCTTCCAAGGACAGAGCATATCTTCGAGGCTGTCCTTATGCCTGTCCTTATTATCTCATTCCGAACTTGCTCTATTTCCCAGGCCTAGAGAGACCTTGTACAGTTTCCCAGGCCTAGACACAGAGCCTGTTTCCCAAGCTTTGTTCCCAGGCCAGACACAGGCTGATTCTGATTCTGGGGTCTTAAACAGTGGTATCAATGAATAACTGTTCCATTGATCCATGACCCCTCTCCTGCAACCATTCTCCAGCAAAAATTGCTAAGATTCTCTATCAGTCTATTTACAAAGTAACTGGTTATCCTAATAAATTTAGATACATTTCCCCTTTGATTACAAATTAAGCATTGCACCTTCAAGGCATATCCAGGGATGCACAGGTGACACTGCGCTCATTGTCTCAAACAAGGTGAGCGCAAACATAGAAATCCCCCCCGACACTTCAACATGTAAGCTGTTATCCAACTGCACAAACACCTTCTCTCCTAAACCAAATCAGTGCTTCTGTGTTTGCTTTCATGAACTTAGAATGCACTTTTCAGGACTTTGAAAACAAGCAGTGTCTATGGATTTGAAAATGTCACCAATATTAAGAAAGTCTGTGTTGCAGCGAAGTTGCCTTCTGGCTGATGTAGGAAGCTAGCAGGAGCTGTCACACAGGGATTGGCAACACTATGTATAGAAGCCTCTGCCCTGGGTTTTACTCTGCATGGTATATTTTTTCCTTGAAAGATTGATAATTTGACATTGAATCAGATTTTCTCAGTGAAAATAAAAGGGAAAGTGCTAATTTACATGGACTAATAAACAGGTCCAAATAATTTAAACATGGTTTTGGGATGATGATGGGTCTTCAGTGAATAGGTTTTCATTTGGGAAGGGTAGAAGGATATGACCTCAAGGCTGTAGGACAATCCATTTGTTATTAGATAGAAATTCCTGTTATTACCTTCCCATGTATAGTTTTTAACCTTTCTGTAATCTCAAATGACCTGAGTTCTGTGATTATTGCATCTGAACTCTTAGCTGCAAAAAACCCAACATTAAAAGCCATGGTCGTATTTTGATTCCGAAATAAGAAAACATGCAAATTGGTATTTCAGTCATAGCAGTGGCAGACTTTTAGGTTTAATCCAATTCCTGTTATATTCAGAAACCTGCTATTGGCTTCAAGAGGAGCCTTCTGCTAAGAAGAAGGTTCTCTTTTGCTTTAATGACTTTGTCTCCATTTAATTGTACCTAAGAGTTTATCTCTAACACCTCTCTCCCAGCAGCTCCGAGCTGCAGTGTGGCGCAGCGCTTGCTGTGTGCCAGGGAGCACAAAGCAGGCTGGCCAGCCGGCCCTGAATATTTCTGCAGAGCACTCTGCAGCTCCCAGCTTTGCTGCGGCTCAGTGCAGAGCTGCAGGATTGCAGGCGCTGCCTCCCAGAGCTGTGTGAGGCACTGGCTCCTGCAGCCGTGAGCTGACAAGCTGTCCCTGCCTCCCGCTGGCCTCGGCTCCCCTGGCACAAGTGCCGTGCCCGAAGGACGCTGCCCTGTGCTCCAGCCTGCCGAGCAGCCCGGCTCCCTGCCCCGGTGCCCAGGGTGCTGCACACACTGCTGACCTTTGCCAGGAGTCGCAGGGCAGCGGCACAAGAGTGGGAATGCTGAGCCAGGCCAGCGGGCCTCGGCTGCCCTTGGCCTTTCTCTCCTCGGGCAGACTCCAGAGGGCCAATGCCTCCAGGCTGGGCTGTGCCCAGCAGGGCTCCGCTTGCCCTCGGGAGCAGCCGGCTGCGCTTGGGCTCTGAGAGCGGAGGATGCGCCCGCTGCCAGCAAGAGGCACGCAGGGCCGGGCTGTGCCTCCTGCAGCTACCAGGGCCTCCTTGCAGCCTGGCCCTGCCGAGGCTCAGGCTGCTCCGGGCTCTGCCAGGGCTCTGCTGCGGCTCCACGCCGGGCAGGGCCGGGCCCGCTCTCAGCTCACACTCGCTGACAGCTCTGCACCGCAGGAGACCTTTCAGAGCACCTCTCTGATCTTTCTGCTTTCTCCGCTGAGCGAGGCTCTCCTCCAGCCAAAGACATTGCCCTTCACGATACAAATCCAAGTGGCAGGCACCCAAATGCTCTGGAGTCACAGCTGAAGGCCTGCATCTGCACAGGATGTTTTGATTGCACCACTTGCCCTTTGCTTTTTCCTGCAAATGCCATTGCCCTTTCTGCCTCAACTAGAAATACTACAGCTGTCCAAAAGCTGCCTAGTTGGCCATTTTCCCAAGACAGTGTGGTCTGGAAAGGATGAATGAAGAAGAGCCTTCCCCTACTTAAAAACCATACAAAAAAAGCCAGAAGTGCCATTTAACACCCATAAAAAACAACTGGTAATTCAGAAGGAAACGTTGAGTTTTCTGAAGGGGTCAGAAAGAGGGCAGTCTTCCAAGTGAGTTTATTTTTCAGAAACTTTATTTAATGAAAATCCTTGTTTACAATCTTATTCTACAAAACTCTTCAACAATCCTACTCTACAATCCTATGCCACAATCATATTCTACAATCCTATTCTACAAAACTCTTCAACAATCCTACTCCACAATGCTCCTCTACAATCCTATTCCACAAAACTCTTAAACAATCCTATCTACAGTCCTATTCCACAAAACTCTCCAACAATCCTGCTCTACAATCCTCCTCTAAAATCCTATTCTATAAAACCTTATCAACAATCCTCCTCCTATAATCATCCAATCCTCAAAATTGCTTGTGGTGATTACATCTTGAATTGGTTGTTACATTCTTCTCTCCTGCATCCTCTTCAGGACGGTGATGAGTGGTGCCAGGATGGACACTGGCTTGGCTGATGTTACAAATGGATGCTGTCCAAAGGGAAAAAAAAAACAACAAAGAACAGTGAACCATGACCTTCCAAGCTCAGTGCCTCACATACTCCATCAGGATTCCTCTAGTCCCTAGAAAGACCCAGAAAGGAAAACAATGCAACCATCTGCTCCTCAATTGTCAGGTGCAGGACCTTGCCATCACAGGCAAACCCGGCCCAGAATCCCACTCATCCATTTATTCTGGTTTCTTCACCTTGCTGGGATTTTTGCCCTGCCAGTGCTCTAGAAATGGTGCTTTCTGTCCCTGGGGTTTCTTCCTTTCAAGAAGCTCCAATGACTCCCATAGGTCCCTGTCTTGTGCTAATTTCCACAGGCACACAGAGCAGTGTCTGCCTTTCCATGCCCTGCCCCTCCTGTGCTGCATGGCACCTTCCTTCCCAGCAGGGCCAGCCGAGTGGCGCTGGGTCCTGCAGTTCCCTCTCTGCCACACAACCTGGCAGTCAGTCTGGGCCAGTTCCCCTCTGCCTGAGCGTGCCAGGCAGCAGATGGGGCTGGGACAAGTCCCTCTCAGCTCTCCCTGTTTGTGTGCCAGAAACCTCTAAGGGTGGGGTGGGGGGCACAAACCAGGGCACCTCAGAGGCTCACAGTGAGTCCCTCACAGCCCCTCCTGCCCACAGCCAAATCTCTCCAGAGTGCTCTGCCAGGACTGGCAGCCATGGCTTCCTCCACCACCGTTTCATGTCTCTCTACAATGCTCTACGTCAATTCTTTTGCTGTTAGGTAAAACAGAATACACCACCAAATTAAAAAACAGGGCAACAAAAAGAATAAGAAAATAGAACACCTGTCCTATCTTCTGCAGAGAGAGGTGGAAGTATTCAGTTTTGTGAAGAACGGGACTCAGGGAGACTTTATTGCCACTTTGCAAGACTTCAGAGTGGCTTTGAAGAAAGTGGGGGACACCGTTTTTAACAGGGCCAGTTACAATAGAATGTGGGCAAATAGTTTCAAACACAAAGGGGATCTAATCAGAGTAGGTCTAAGGAAGACCTTGTTTACTCAGAGCAGGGTGCCACCCTGGCACAGGCTGTCCCAAGAGCTTGTAGGTGCCCCATCCCTGGAACCATTCCAGGTCAGGTGGGAAAGGGCTCTGAGCAACCTGATCCCTCTAAAGATGTCCCTGCTCATTGCAGGACACTTGGACCAAAGGACATTACAGAGCCCTGCCAGCCCAGCCCAGTCTAGCACTCCTCAGCATTTTCATTTGAAGAGCACCAAGAGTGGAGGTGAGGAGGAAGGGGGCTCATCTGAGGCCTCGGACCTTGGTGGAGGAGGAGCCCATCCCTCGCACACTGTTTCACCTCAGCCCCTTGGCATTTTACCTGCAGCAGCTCGTTGGCAGACCAGCGCCGCTCCTCGTCTCTCTGCAGGCAGCAGCTCAGGAAGTCACGCAGCCAAGCCGAGAGGAGCTTGGGCTGCCGCAGCTGTGGCGTCCCTGCTGTTGCTATCAGGAATTTAGTCTGGAGAAACAGGAAACACAAGGCTCCACCTGCTTCTTTCCCATCTGTAACTGCCCTCCCAGAACCCATTGTTTAACCTCTCTTCTTCAGTGGCAGTTTCTGCCCTGGCAGAGACCCAGAGATGACTTTCCTTTACCAACAAAAAACCAAACTCTGATGCAGCCACAGCTTTGCCAACATCCCGCAGATCTTGCCTTGGCAGCCAATTTCATTGATTGACCTAGTTAGTTGGGAACTACATCAGCAAAAGCACATTTGCTTCTCTGAGGATTCACACCAGCTTGGCAGCCTTTCTGGAAGGGGGACTTTGCTATACTAAATAATTCCAAGGATTAGGACATGAAAGGCATCTCTGCAGTGCTTGTGGGTCACTTCAGCCCGGTTGCCATAGAACAAAACTTTCAAAGTTTTTTGTCCTGTTCTTGAAAACAATGGTAATTGAACGAAAAGAAATGAAATCCATCAGTTAATCCCCAGGTAAGGAAACAAACATTTATAATCTCATATTCAACACAGACATATTAAGGTGCATGCACAAATGTATGGGGATGAAAATGCCTGCTTGGGCACACAGGAGCCACCTGCAGCTCTGTCTCTCAGCAGTCTGAAAATTTCAGCTTCCCTTATGCAGCAACAGAAAAACTTTTCCTGCTCCAAAGATGAAGATTTGCCATCCCTGTGGACACCCTCTGCTCATTTAGCTACACAAGTCAATGCATGAATGGTAGGCCCATCCCAGAAAATGCCAGGAAACAAACAGGAGGTTTTGGCAGGCTCTCCCTCTCACCAGGCTCCAGCTTGGTGATGTGGAGAAGATGGCTTGGGCTATGAGAGAAACACAGTCACTAAGTGTTTCAGCAACACTGCACAAGAAGCAGAAGAGACTCTGTGGCCCTTGCAGCCTCATGTTCAGGTTCCAGGCATGTTTCTCAGTGTGCAGAAACTGCACAGGGGATGCAGTTCCTCACTAAAACCACTCTTTTAGAAACTCTGTTAGGTTTGGCTTTCTTTCCTTCATTTCTGGAAGTACAGCACCAATTCTGAGATTCTTGTTTCCTGTTATTGTGGCCATCTACACAGACCAAAGAACTGGAACCACTTACAACCCAAAGGAAAGTGTTGCCTGAGCACGGGGTTTGTTTGCATGTGGTATAGCTTGAGTTCCACACTGATGCAACCAAAACTACAGCAGATGCTGATGTGTTGCAGGGACATTTTAAGGAGTGGACCTTGGTGGCAGTAGTTCCAGCAGATGGCAATGGGATTTTGTCCAATGGCATGCAGAACACAGGGCAGGTGAGAAAGACAAGGGGGATCAGTGAGTATTTGCTCCTTACCGTGGCAGGACTTCGGCTCCAGTAGGGAACTTTCCGTTCTATCATTTCGATTCCCACAATTCCAAAAGACCATATGTCCACTTTGGGGCCATATGGTTGACGCATCACCACTTCAGGCGCCATCCACCAAGGAGTCCCGTCTACCGAGGACGGTCTATTCTTCCCAGGGCTGAGCTCAACAGAGATGCCAAAATCAGCTGAGGGGAAAGCAAAATACTGCTTTTATTTGAATTCTGTGCAATTAGGAGACCAAGCAAAAGAATTGCCCAGTAGAACTTTGAGAATGTGCTGTTGAATCTCCTGGACAACTGTCCCTGCTCTGTTTCCTCAGGATTTTAGCCAAATCCCCACATTTTGTACACTGCCTTCAGCAGTGGCTTTTGTTCTGTGGAAGCTTTAGACCTGTAGCTCCCTCCCTCTGCAATGGACACACACAGAGCAACACCACTCTTGAGTGCTTGTGCATTGTCATACCTCTGTGCACCTTGCAACCATGTCATCAGCTCAGAGCGGGGGGTCCCTGCACTGCCACCAGCACCATTTATTAGGAGCTGGCAGCCACTCAAAGCAGTCCCTCACCCCACATCCCTGAAAGCTGCACCTGACCAGGAATATACTGACCCAGCTTGACAGAGCCGTCAGTTCTGAGAAGGATGTTGTCGCTCTTCACATCTCTGTGGATCACTTGGTTTGAGTGAAGAAAAGCCAATCCTTGCAGGCACTGAGAGAGTAAACAGAACCAGGAGGGACAAATCCAGTGATTTCATCACACCAGAAAGGAAACAGAGACTCTAAAAGGTTCCCATTCCCCAGGGGAATGGCGAGTAATGGCAGAACACAGTGCCACTGAGAGGAAGATTTGCTGCTCCAACACTTGCAGAGCAGGACCTTTCTAAGGAAAGGCATGTCACCTTTTGAAAGAGCAACAGCACCTGCTGTTGTAAACTGTCCCCCTGCAAACCAACCAGGATGACTGCTGCTGCAGTGGATGTGCTCAGAAGCAAAGAGCATTTTGGCTGCACTAGTATCCTTTTTTGCTGAGGACTGAGAGAAATGAGTCTCTTTTTTTTCCTTTGCTGTTCATTTCAAATCCTGCTACCAGCACCTTGCTTCTACAAGAGAGGAATGCAGTGAAGACAGGCAAAAGTTTAGGGAGGCAAGATGGAGAACAGCAAACACAAGAGGCAGAGTGAGAATACAACAGCAGGAGATAAGAGTACAAGAACTGAGTAGAGTGAGTGCAGGGGCACTCCAGGCATTTCACTGGAGATGCTTTTACGTGCCCATAGCATACCAGCAACGCAGAAGCAAAGTTTGGCACGTGAAACCTCTCCTGTTCTGAGCCCCTGTTTCCCAGATAATCCTGCCCAAACCCTTGGAAGCACAGGTGGGCTTGCTGACCTCCCGACTGATGACTGCTATCTCGATTTCAGTCAGGAAGGTCTTCCTGATGACAATCGCTCAGAGCGCCTCCATCCATGTACTGCATGACCAGCCAGAGTTCCTCACCCAGAAGGTGGCTGAAAGAAAGAAACAAGGGCGTGAAGATAAACATGTATGGCTAGGTTGATTTTTTGCTTCCGGGCTTCTTGTTTCCAAAGCCCTTTGTGACAAGGACAGAATAAAAGGAATAGACATTCCCTCCTGGCTGTACTTTGTTTGCAATCTGTGCAGTCTCAGGGAGAAAGGCACAGCTGTGAAAAAGGAGATGTCTTAGATGGCCAGCAAGTGAAAAGTGTGGTTTAGTAAGAGCCCAGATCAAAAGCCTGTCACGCGTGGTGTTTCTGGAAATAAGCACCTAGTCTTCCTGGCATGCATAGCAAAGAAAAGGAGGGGCAACAATCCAAGGGAAATCCACTTTAGGATGGTTCATCATTCAGCATTGAAGAAACTTTAAAAAATCAATCCCAAAAAATGTGGAGGCAGTGAACTTAGAAAGTATTAACTTCGTACTCTACAGATGATCCAGGTTTTGAATAATTTTGGAATAATTTTCAAACTATGTGTGCCAGGGAAGACTCATGCAGAGAAGATGCACTCTCTTCTCATCCATTGCAGATGAGTAGAGAAATATTAATACATTATAATTAACAGCTCTACTTTCTAGAAGTGACCAAAGTGGATTTTTAACCTCTCATGTTTGCAGTATGTACATGCATATTCACAGGATAAGACCATGACCACTCACCTGTCTAAATAATTCACAACACTGGGACTCCTATGCTTCTTCATGATTGTGATTTCATTAACGGTTAGTTGCTTCCTCTGCCGTCCCTTAAGGCTTATTTTCTTTATGGCCACCTAAAATGACACTGAAAATCAGTAACTTGAGAAGTTGGTGTCATGAGACCACAAGGCACATGGAGCAAGTGATTTTGCAATGACACAGTTGAGCTGTGCCAAACTGCCTTGTGATTAGGCATTGCAGTAATTAGGAAGTGACATTGCAATAGCCCATTTCTCCACTCCCTTGGGGGCCAGTTACAGGGCACGTGGCCACTGAGGTTTTGCTGTGAACACTTGGTGACACTGGTGTCTCAACTATCACCCACAAACCTCTGAGCCCACTCCCTGCTGCTTTGTATGGGATTCAGAAGAAGTAATCCATGCCTTAATACTCTGTGGCTACATCTTGGGCTATGGGCAGGGCTTCGAGTTTTTAGAGATACCTTGCAGATCTCTCCCTTTGTGCAGTTCCCAAGTGCAGCACTGCAGGTGGCTAAAGAACTACCAGTAACTTTCAGATGTATTTGCTGGCAACCAGAAGTGAGAATTCAGGACTATGAAGCTGTAGCCCCAAAGAGCAGTGAGATGCCCTGAGGCACCACCTTTGTTTTAGCAATTGAGAGCGAGTGAGCACATCCTTCTCTGAAATGAACTGCTGCCCTGCGTGACTTCCTTCTGGCAGCTGAGAAGGACAAAGACTGTCCCCAATGTATTTTGCAGGCTGGTACCAGTCTGTGTTTCTTGTGCCTCTTCAGCACAGCTCAACCCAAAGCTCCAGCCACAGCTGCTCGCACCAGAGGGGACAGGCCTTGAGTGCAGCAGAGTCTGCAGGGGATGTTGGCATTTACCTCTCCTCCTGTGGCTTGGTTGAGTGCTCTAACCACAGATCCAAAATGCCTAGAAACAAAACAGAAGCAGAGAAAGGAGAAGCTGTTTATTTCTTAGAGTGAAAGCTGGCCCACACAGGAGATCTCTGCTGTAAATGCCTAAAACCTGCAGGATGCAGGAGGGCTCTGCCAGAAGGCAGATGATGCATTTTCCTCTCAAGTGCATGGGCAGTGCCTGGGCTGGTTGCAGAAGCGCTGGGGTTTACTGCCTCAGCTCCTAAAGGGAATTTATTCTTTCATCTTAGGTTTGAGTTTCTAAACTCTGTGGTTCCTATTCTGAGCATGGAGCATTTCCTTCCAAGAACCGTGGATTGAATGAAATTCTCCTGGGAACTGTTATCTCACAGCTTTGAGAGGGGCTAGGTTGCCCTCTCAGGCAAGCAAGATTCTTCTTTATTCATTAGTGTGGCAGTGTGGTTTTGAGACATAAAAAAATACTGAAGAAATTAACACAGAGCTGTCCCACACTTGAGAGACAAGGAAATCTTCCAGGTCCTGCTTCTTGATGTAGGCAGACTTTGGCAGCATGGAGATGTCTCTGACAATGCCTTCTGAGCACACTCACAAGTTCTGAGCAGCACTGAAGAGATAGGACAATCTATCTCCAGTGTCTGAACATGTTTGCAGCTGACCTGACTTCACACTGGATAGATATTCCAGTGGAACTCCTGATATACCAGTGATATAGCAGAAGAACCCCTGGCCCATGGTTGTGTAGAAGTAAGTGTGGCTGGACTCACCCCTTGCCAATATATTCCATTTCAGTGTATTTCATCTTGGGATTTTCCACGTTCACCATTTTCCCTGAGGGAAACAAAATGCAAGATGCTCACTTTAAAGCATAGATCCCAGCTTCCAGGAGATACAAAAGGCAGCCCCAGTGTCTGGAGGCAGTCAGCTAGTTGCAACAACAGCAACAACATCAACAGGACAGGCAGCCCTGCAGTGCAGATGGCTGGCACAGAGACTGATTGTGTAGAGCCCTTGGAAGAGTTCTCTTGACAGGAAACAAAGCACAGGGAGATGCATTCCCAGGAGAGGAGCACATCTTCTCCAGCTTTCAGCCAAAACATTGCCCAAACAATGCCTTTCCAATTGTAATCCAGAGCAGCTCATGCTATAACCAATGTCGACAGTGCTTTCAGCATCGGGACCCTCACCCTTCATGAGCAGGCTGAGCTCACAGACACCCATCTTGCGGCTAAGGAAGGCTCCAGCCCTGTCCCACCAGCCCTCAGGGACAGGGCAGTGACCACAACAAGGCTGGCAAAGCCCAAGCATGAGTACTGACAAGCAATGGGAAGAAGCCACAGGCAGCCTGGGCCCCGTACAAAGTGTTGCCCCCATTCATGCCACAACAGGATGGGCTTTGAGATCAGACACACCGAGGTGCAGATCAATGCCATTTTTGTCCCAACAGGTGATGGTAGACACAGAATCCACTGGGCTCTCCACTGGGCTCTGCTCTCAGCCCCACCAGGTCTTATCTGAGAGTTCAGCACTGGCAGCTGTTACGGGCAAGAAGCAGATTCCTTGGGCTGTGCTGCAGAATCCCAGAGGACTTGATGTGTTTTCCTAGAGACGGATCTGAGCAGGGATCGGGCCAATGGGTAGGATTCTAAGAGTCATGGGAAAGAGTGGGGAAGGTACGAAAAAGTGCCATGGATCTGAGGAATATACCATGGATGGGCTGGAGGCTGTCTCCTGAGAAATGCCTGCAGTACAGATTTATCTGATCAAGCCACTTCGATGTGTCTCTCTTGGACACATCTTTAGAGGCATAAAACTAGGATATGAAATACAGATTGTTATAAAAGTATCTGTTTTTTTCTTTGGGGGCACACGGGAAACACCTCCTGCTCTCTATTTCTCCTGCAACCTGATATTCTTTCACAGTAGTTTTTATTGACAAAAATATAGCATTCTCATGAAAAGAAACTGTATATGTAGTAGTGGCAACATAAAATTGTCATAAAAATGACATCAATAAGACATGTGGGGCAGAAGGGCTCCTTCAGGATGGAGATAAACCAACTCCACCAAAAAATAACCGCTACAAAGAAACAAACAAGACCAAAAAACCCAGCAAAAAGAAAACCAAAAAAACAACCCCATAAAAAAAATAAACAGGGAAAAAGCAAAAAGCTCCAAACCACCAGCCCCCTAAAAAAAAAAATCCCCAACCAAAAAGACAAAACTATAAAACCAGTAAATTTTTCTGAAGATTTTTTGCTCTGATGACTGGTTGGAAGTCAGGAGTCTAAGGGGAATTTAGGAAGCTAAAAATTCTCTTTGGTTTGGCCACTAGCATGCAGGACTTGCCTAGCCTTCTGCTGATGCAAGAAAAATCCCTGCTTCAGCCTTTAGCCGAGAGGGAAGCTCAGGCAAACCCAGGCCAGTCCCAGCTGTCTTCAGAGGCAGCAGGAGCACCCAGAGCTCTCTCTCGCTGCCTCAGAGCACAGCACTTCCTCTCGGGAGTCCTAAATGGCCCTGTGACACCAAACTCAGGAGGAACATTTGGTACAGCTCTGCTGACACCTGCACACAATCCACTGACCCTCAGACAAGAAATACAGCAGACGTACGGAGCATACGCAGGTACTGCTCCTCAGTCTCCTGGTTCTCAGAAGCCACGTGGAGGGAGATGAAGGAGCTGAGAAGGAGGAGATCACCAAAGGCTGAGATTGAGTTCACAGGTTCCACATCATAGGTTCCTTTAAGTAATGCTGCTGCAGAGCGAGGATTGGGACCAGAGCCCGTGCAGACGTGCTGAAACTGCAGCACTTTTCGAGGAGGGGGAAGTTCCAGTTGTCTGGGACAAATTTGGTGATCTTCACGGCCAGTGTGTTCTTGGAGGTCTTTGGAGGCTGCCTGGTGAGATATCAACACATGCACCTCAAGTCAAACAGAATATAGCAGTCAGAGACAACAGCTTATCCCTCTCAGACAAGAGTGACTGACTGTGAGGAAAGGGAAAGAACAGATTAACAAGGAATACAGACAGCTTGGAAAAGAATGGGGCCTCACAGATTCCTGGAAAACACAATCATCTTCTTCCAGCTTAGCAAAAGCCAAAAGAGACTGTACAAGTGAAGAAGTGCTCCAGAAAACTGCAGAACACTTCCACAAGCCAAAGACACTTGTCCACAATAGGAAAACAGACAAAAAAGCCCTGCCACCTGCAGCACTGCCACGTGTGCCCTTGGCCACGACGCTGCAGAAGCCCAGAGATCGACCTTCCCTGAGCCGAGCAGCCAGAAGCTCAGCCAGAGTCCCCAGACCTTCAGTGCTTCAAAGTGACAGGTCAAAGGCCAATTTCTAGCTGGAGGCCACTGCCTGCAGGAAATGGCTACGTCCCACAGGATTGCAGCACTCGGCATCCTCAGCAAGCAACATGCAAGTGCTGGCTGGTCAGAAACTTGCAGCTCTGCCTTGCACTAAAGACAGCACCACCCACAACTGGCACTTACTGGCTCAGAAGATTCAGGCTCTGCTCTGACCACTGATGGAGCCTCGCGGTCATGCTGCTCAATTTTCTCCTCTTTGGCTTCTTCTCCAGGAGCAGAGGGAGCCGGGGCAGACACTGCTGTTGCCTCTCTCAGCTGTAGCAAGAGAGAACCATGAGGGATGAGCCATTACCTCTCATTTATAAGAATCTTTCTTCTCCCATATAACACTAAATCTTCCGAGGAATATTAAGAAACTTTTATTGCAATGGGATTCTATGGTGGTCTCATGGTATTAAAATTGGCATATCCATCTGTAATGCAAATTGCTCTGACGTAAATATTTCACCCTGCCTACTATGAGGTAGCAATGATCTACTTGTTTTTCTGATCTTTTGAATCTTGAAAGCTCTGAAATGCAAAAGCGAAACTTGCAGCTCTGCCTTGCACTAAAGACAGCACCACCCACAACTGGCACTTACTGGCTCCGAAGATTCAGGCTCTGCTCTGACCACTGATGGAGACTCGCGGTCATTCTGCTCAATTTGCTCCTCTTCATCTTCTCCAGGAGCAGAGGGAGCTGGGGCAGACACCGATGCTGGTTTTGTGCTCTGGCACAAGACAGAAGCGTGTGGGACAAGCTATTACCTATCACGTATAACCTCCTTCCTTCTCACATCTACGACCGTATCTTCCAAGGAGAAATCATAAAATTCCAGAGTAAAAGGATAGTAAAAGGATTCTAAGCCACACAGATCAAATTAAACCAGGCCAATTCAACAGAACTGCATATGGATATGAAGCTGATATTCCTCCCTGGCTGCCATCAGCAAGCAACATTGTCTCTGCAATGCAGAGTTTTAGCTTTTGAAAGCTCTGCAATGGAAAAGAAAGAAAGAGACAGCTACACCTTTGCTATTGCTGCTGCAGACATGGAAGCCTACAACTGGATCTGAATCCCATCCAGTGCTGGAAAAGGGCAGAGGAAACGTTGTGCAGAAGCATATTTGCTTGTTGGAAAATGAGAAAATCAACAGGACTTTTCCTCTACTAAACCAGCAAAACAAAAAAGCAACCAAACAACAAGCAGGGAGTGTCTCTGACACCAGCGTCTAAAGCACTTGAAGGCAGTGAGGGCATGTTTGGCAGGGGAACAGCCCTGGTGGTGAGCACTGTCACGTATGGAACCATGGAAGTTTGCCTGAATGTGCCTCAGGAGGCTCCCGTTGTCCAGGCTGAATCTGCCTCCACACCTCCTCCTTGGCCTTGCCCTCCACAGCCCTCCCTAGCTCTCGTGTCCTTCTCTGCACATGCTCCAGCCCCTCAAGGACTTTCTGCTTCAGAGGGGCCCACAAGTGTTAATGCATAGAGAAAGGTAAAAATCTTTCTAAATTGTAAGATGTCTTTAGAATGTAGACATAATTTTGACTCCATAATAACTCCATCTCCTTCTCCTGCTCAGTGGATTTTTGGGAATCCAGGGCTTGGTATGTATTACTTGCTACTGCAACTAATGGAATAGATTTGCTTGGCAAGCCCAGTTGTGTCTTAGATTCTTTTGTGCATGAGTCTCCTCCTGAACCTGTGGCAATGACCACCAGGGACCTACAGGATACTCGTACCCCTATGCCAATAAATTCTGAGAAATTATTTAAATATGTCAAATAATTTGGAGTAATGTTTAGCCTGTGAATTTCAGCAAAGTATCAAATATGTCTTCATTCCATGGATACAAAGTAGTAAGTGAGATTGGTGGGTGTACAGGTGTCAGAGGAGTGATTCCCTAGGCACCGAATACTGAAATCAATGAATGCCTCCTTTGCAAGCCTGAGCTGGCAGCAGGGATCAGGCCCTGCTCTGTAACTTTCATTTTGGCCACTTCTGTGAACAGGTAAGAAAGGTCAAAATGAAACCTTTCCCAGCTATTTCCGTCTGCTTTATCTTTTTAGGCACCAGAACTCTGGGTCACAGATGGCCTGGGTGTGTGCTGAGCAATGCAGCCCCCACAAAGTCCTTGGTTTCCCCACAAGTTGCCATGCCTTGTTCCCAGGTGTGCCCAGCTCTGACAGGAGCAAGAGTCTGCAGCGCCGTGCCCTGCTCAGCCAGGGCTGTCTGGCACAGAGCAGCAGCAGCGCCAGCACCTTTCAATCCACTCCTTCCTTATCTTCTCCTGGGACACAGAAGCCTCTGGAAATCAGCACCACCAGTCGTCTTCCAAGCTTGGAGCAGCTCCTGCTGGCAGGCAGATGCTGCCAGTTTGACTGCTTCCAAAGGGGAATAAAGGCCGAGATGTACATGCTCAGGAGCCCTGGGCATATCCAATAAACATGCAAATATGTGGGAGATTTGTCAGGAATTGTTTCAGCTGTTATGCCAACAGTGCCTTCTCTCCTGGTTCTGTGTGTTATAGATGAGTCATGTAACAGTTGGCTCTCACTGTTAAGAGGTAGATATTATGGGGATGTAAAAATGTATAGTGATGTTATTGTAATACATCCTCCCAGAATCCTATTTCCCCTGCCCCTTGCAATAGCCTTGGTAGTCAGGGCTTGTGACCAGGAGGTGTGAGTGGCGTAGCAACACCTGACCTCCAATAAGAATGTAAGAAAGGAATCTCCACCAGTGGATGGCAAAACTTTGACAAAACTTTGGAGGGGTTAAGGGTATAAAAGGCAGAGCATCCATTCTATAGATGTGCTGCTTGTAATGGTCAGAGACTCCCAGTGCTGCAAATTTTCCTTATTCAGTCCTTTGTTAAGATTTAATAAACATTTAAATTTTTTAAAAGTAAGGGTTGTTTCTCAGAAGTGCAATGCTTTGGGCCATTTTCTTGGTCTGGTTTCCTTTGCTTGGGTCCCATCTGAGTACTCAGTTGGGGTACAGGCTATAGGTGTTTGGTGCACTCCTGGAGTTACTCGTGGATTCCTTGAACAACAGGGTTTGGCCACAAAGTGAATTTGTGCTGCTTTGTGACAGAGAAGAACTTCCCCGGTTATTTTGCATTTGCTGTACGGAAGGGTGGTTATTGCTCTGCATAAATTCACAGGCCAATATAGAGTGCTTGCACTGTGATGTCAGGGCATGGTTGCCATGTGGTCATGGTGACAGCAGAAGGTTGTCTTGGTGCACGGAAGGCCTCAGTGTCAGAGCAACCCTAGGGCTTGCTCAGTGCAGGAGCATCCTCCTGGTTGAGGCGCTTGTCAGTGAGAGCTGCCCACTGACAAGAGCCTTGTTTTTTCTAGTGTTGGACAAATCTGCACAGCAGTGCTACAATGATTGAGCAACTTGCTGCTGCAGCTTTCACAGCTTATGGCGTTGTTTATTCTGGCTATTACCTCACTAACCTGGCACGTAAGTAGAGGTTTTCCCTGGGTGTACCCGAACCTGGCTTCTGTATGTCTTCCTGCTCTTTGTTAGTGCCTGAGTTATTTTAAAACAGAAAGAACACTAGGGTGCCACTGGTTTGGTAAAGCTCCTGTCAAGGCATTCAGGTACAAGGGGATTTCTGCAGCCACAGGGGCAGCATTTGCAAGGGAACC
The DNA here is from genome assembly GCF_050655825.1 of Lonchura striata. Classification (NCBI taxonomy): domain Eukaryota; kingdom Metazoa; phylum Chordata; class Aves; order Passeriformes; family Estrildidae; genus Lonchura; species Lonchura striata. Next base: position 14,272,768 of record NC_140740.1, read on the forward strand.
TGCAGGGGTTCTTTTCCCTCCACGGGAGAGTCTGAGGCAGCAGAGTCTGTCTTTTCCTCAGTTTGCTGGGACATGCAAGACAGCTTTGAAAATGTAAACTGGAGACCTTCTTGGAAGGCCTTCTAACAACTGTGCAGTATTTCCCAGAATCCAGGGAAAGCTTCTTTCTTTCTACATTTTGTCATGAAAGGATTTGACTGTCTAACTTGAGCCTTGACTGAGTGTTAAATAGTGATTCCCTTTGCAAGGAAGAGCAAACTCCAAAGCAGTGAGTGTCTGCTCCTGGAACTTGGAGCTGCTGCTGTGTTGTGTCACAATAGAGCCTGCCCCATCATAGTGGAATTTTGGAAAAGCTTTTCTGGGCAACTGTTTCCAGCAAGTTAATGAGAAGTTGTGCATGTATCTGATTAAAAAAAACCCTAGGTACCAGAAGGAGAGGATTTTTAAAAGAGGTGTTATGTGTTTGGTAGAACAGGAGCATTGAGTGTTAGAGAACAATTTGCATTTTCTTCATCATGTTTGTGTTCATTTAATGGCTAAACAGGCCAAAGGGTAGGCATGCCCAAGAATATTATCTGGATCTCCTGCTGGTTGTATGAATGAAATGTGTCTGCTGAAGGGATGTTGTGAAAGGGAAAACTCTCTGTTCGTGGTGCTTGTTCTGTGGGTTTCACCAGCCCAGACAATTTTCTCACAGCATCTGGTTCATTTTCCCTTGCCTACTACAGGTCACCTGAAGCATGTATTCAGCGGTGCTGGTCCTAAGGTGAGTAAGAAAGGAACATTTCATGTTTGTGCTGTTTGGCAATTGCAGAGCAAGCTGTGTGCTTAGCCAGAACCAGTAGGCTGTAGAGGGCCAGGCATGCAGGCTGAAAGAAAATCCATTTTCAGGCATTCCACAACAAATACAAAGGCATAGCTGGATATTTCCTAATTTCCAACTCAGAGCCTCGAAGACCTACAAACTCAGTTTTGCAGAGAGTTGAATAAGCCCATTTTAATGAAGTCACAGCAACTTAGATTCCTATCCTTATAAAACTTCATGATACTTCCTTAGAAGATGTGGTTGTAGAATTAGAAGGACAATTTAATGCGGTATTTGCAGTCAAACGGGCAATTTTGTGGCTGGGCAGCTGCGTGGGCCAAAGGAGCCCAGGGTGCTGGTCAAGAGCAGCTGAAGGTGGCCAGCGCCTGGCCAGGTAGCCAAGAAGGCCAAGGGCATCCTGGCCTGTGTCAGCAGCAGTGGGGCAGCAGGAGCAGGGCAGTGACCGTCCCCCTGGGCTGGGCAGCGCTGCGGCCAGAGCTGGGAGTGTGTGTCCACTTTCTGCCCGGTCGGTCTGCGTCTCACAAAACAGGATGGGACCCGGACTGGTTGCAGACTTAGCATTTATTATGTCTGTATCCTCCAAGCAAAAAGCCAGAGACACAGAGAAATGAACATCCATGCAAATCTAGATCAAAGGCAAGATGGCAGTTGATGCAAAGCCTTTTTCTACATATTCTTTGAACCTATAACATAAAAGAAAAGGTGCAGAGTCATTATACCCTAACCAATAAGAAAAGGACCCATGTGGGTTTAACATTACCAGAAGGACTTCTATGAACCTCAAACGATATAGAGTAATTCATTATATAAGACTGAAACTTTTTCTATTTTTGCAAAGCATATATCTAGGACTTTTGACATCTCAAACTATCACTAAGTTCTTGTTCTTTCTTGCTCCTTATGATAAATATAAATGAATTCACTTGGTTCTTATTTTCCTAGCTTTCCATGAGAAGGTTTTGAAATTTCCCAGCCTTTTTCAACTTTATGTCTACTTTCTGGGGCCTTTTTGCACTTTCTAAAGTTTTTTACCTTTTATATATTCCTACAATTCCCCCTCTCTTTTTAAATAAACTATTTTTGACTTGTCACTTATTTATTACTTTGTGTTCCATAGCTTTACTACTGCATATATTTATTCATGTAGGAAAAAAGTTATAAACTTTTTACATGAAGGTACTTTTGTTTTTGTTTGTTTTAAGCTCTATAATTCTAAGTTAAACCATTCTTAATGTTGGGTAAAGTTAGGTTTAGTATCTGTATTAGGTTCTGATAAATGTTGACTTTTTTAAGGCCTCAATGTAAAGGTTAAATTTGTGAGTGACTTTAATTGTTTTTGCTGAGGTTTTGTGAATTGTCTATAATTTTTTAAAATTTTTTTCTTTTGGAAAATAAAAACTTTTTGGATGAGTTTGTAATTTGTTGTGAATAATGAAGTGTATGTGGTATTAATATTAATATTCTAATAACAAGATTTTACTGAACTTGTAAAGTTCTTTTGATTAAGGAGTTAAGCTCTACTTCCTGAATAAATTGTTTAACTATGTTTCTTTATTTTTAATTGTAGATTGTAGAGTTTTTAAGTTTTTGTATATTTTTGTGAATGGATTTAGAATGATTAGACAAATTTATGTAGCACATTCTTTTGAATTCTTTTCAACTCTGTTTATGTGTTAGAAAAGAAAATTAACTGTTGTTTGATTTTGGAATTTGTTGGACACTGCTGACGTCAGTCTGCGTGTTACTGAGCGCACTGGATGTGGTATTTGTTTGTTTAGTTAATATTTAATCTTGTCTATTTGTCTTAATGTTTTTTCTGAAGCAATTGTAGGTAAGAAGAAGCTTGTTGAAATATTTTGTGGTTTTTTTTGAAAGACTGAAATTACTGCTGTAATTTTTTGGGTATATATGAATAGATCTTTTGTCTTTTCTTGTCTTTTTTGAAACTGTTTTAGTACTAGGTGTTATTACAGTGAGTGTGCTAATGTTACATGGTTTGTCTTTAGGGTATGATAGAATGTTTTGCTATGTTTTATTTCTACAAATGAACTAATAACATTTTGGTAATTTCCGTGGATATTTGTTAACTTTCGATTTTTATCTAAAGTGTATGAGTAATTGCACTAAAGCCTTAAATTTTTGTATTCATAGTAAGAGTGAATAGCACTGTATTTTGGAGAATTATTTTTTTTCTAATTGTTTCTTGAAAATGTGACACGGAAATTTATTGCTAAGGAACTACGGATCTTTAATTCTTGGGGTTCTGAACTTGTTTTGAGGAGTTGTTTGGTCTAGAGGCTTTAATCCCATGTGCGATTGTTTCTATTAGTAATTTCACTTAGCTTGTTGTTAAATCACTTTTTTGTTAAAAGATCATGTTATATAGGTATTGGCTAATTTTTAGTGGTACACTAACTAAACAGGTTGAAAAAGGCTTTTTTGGATTTGAGTGAGACATACATATGGTATCTGATCTTGTAGCTTTGGTTAATGTGACTTAGACATTTGGTTTTGGTGTTGTATAGGAAAATTTGCATGATAAAAAGTAAGCAAAGTTAGAAAATACAAAGTGAACTGATTTTCTTTCATATCTTTTTTGTTGAGTTACTCTTTGTTAAAAGAATTTTCAATAATATTTTAACTTTTAAACTGCATTTTTTGGAGAGTTTAGAATATTAATTTTTTAGAATCTAATGATAAGAAATCTTTCTTTTCATGTTTTTGTTAAAAGAGCTCTACGAAACAAGCTCTACACATGTATCATTATCATTAGATTGAAGTTTGCAGATTCTACAGGTGACATAGGAACACTGGGCGTGACTTGTAGTCTCTGTTTAGCTTACGTTTGTGTGATTGCTTTTTTACTTTTGGGTTTGTTAGTGTGTTTTGGTGTGTTGTATGGTTTGATGCTCTTTATTGGAATTCACTTTGCTTTTCTAGTACTTGGAGAAATACAAGTATACTCTTTGCTTTAAGTTATTAATTGGCGAGGACTTTTAATTTGTCTTCTTTCAGGTCTTTTAATTAAAACAAGAGAATTTTTTTTTAGTTTTGTTTGTGTGTTATTTGTAAAATGCTTAAGAATTGGTGGATCTGGTTCTGCAAAAGAACTGTTTAAAAAATTATAAACATATAAAGCTTGACTCAATTTTATCTGTAGTATTACTTCTGCTCCCCTCTTCTGTTGATCTAAATGTGTTTTAATATGTGATATGTCTTTTTAACAGTTGTTTGATTTGTGGGGGAGTGGGGAATACTACAGGTGTGATGAACATTTTAATTTATTAGGAATGTTGTTACTTTTTGAGATAGATATGTGGGGCTATTGTTTGTTTTCATTTCCTGGAGTACACTTAATGAAGTAAATGTTTGTAAAAAATGTTGATAGGTACGATTACTTGTTCTCTTGTGTGGATAGAGGTAAAAACTGTACTTGATAGTGAATCTACTGAAACATGAATATTTTTAAATCTCCCCAAAGAAGGGTATTTAGTGATGTTTGTTATAATTGTACTCTTTATAAACTTTGTGGATTAACAGTTCCTGTAGAAACAGGGGTTTGCACAAGGTGACAATCAGGGTAACTGTTAATAATAGCTTTAGCTTGGGATTTAGAGATACAAAACGTCTGTACAAGTACTTGTGTATATTGAGGAAAAAGGTATGACTCAATTTTGCATGCTGAAAAATGTTTGCTAATGTGTTTGAGATAACTATGGCCAGTTTTTTTGTTCTTGTATTTCTTTTTGCTAAACATCTTGGTAAAGATGAATGAGTTTTAATATGAGAAATAAAATATAGGTTAGTTCTGTGTTGTAAATTTTTATGAAGACATGAGAGCTAGCAATATAAATTATTATTACTAATATTTTTTAAAACGATATTTTTACCTACATTAGTAACAGAGGTAGAATCTGTAATTAAACTGAAAGGCTTTGAAAATAGCTGAAGAGCTTTAACAACAGCAGCTATTTTAACTACTTGAGGAGAACTTTCAACTATTTGGATATTTGATTTCTAATTTTTTGTAGTTTGATTTAACTATACAATTACTGATTTATGTGTTTTTCTTGACTTATTAGCGAAGAGCGTTGTATTACTTAAAGGCCCTTCACTTAGCAAGGGCTATTTTTTGAAACTCAATTTTGTTTGTAATAATTTGTGACTTGGATAATGAATAGCACAAACACTTGCAAAATTTAAGAATGCATTTTGTAAATCATCTGAATTTTGTAATGCCTAATCTAAATAATCTTTATTTAAAGGTAATTAGAGAACTGTAAAATCTTTACCTATTAAGGTTAATATTCTTGCTTTGGCCTTAATTACAATTTGTGCTACTATCTCTAGGGTTGTAGAAATTGTTTTTGGAGACTTGTAGGGAAGAAAAACTTATTATTCTACTATTAATAATGGATCTTTCTCAGATGGATCTCATGGAAAAATGAGGCTATAAAGTTGTAGCTTCTGTCTCAAAGCAGTCAGGAAGAAAGGTTTCTTGGGAGCATAATGATGGGCTTGTCTTCTTTGGAAAGTTTTTGTGACTTTTTATGGTGAGTTGAGCTTCAGGTGTTAAAATCTTGGGAGATTTAATGTCACAGTTTTCTCTCAGTAGATCAAAAAGTGGAGCAAGTTCATCGTTGGCAATTTTCAAAATAGGTTTCATCTAGTTCATTTCTCTTAAAAGTTGCTGTAAATCTTGCAAAGTGTTGATGTTGACTTGAAGGTGTATCTTTTGTAGTGAAATTGTTTGTTTTGCTATCTTCTATCTTAGATATTTTTAGAGTGGGATTTCTTGTATCTTAGATGTAGAAATTCTAGTTCAGTCTTTTGGATTTCAGTGACAGCACTGTCACGAGTTTGTTTCATCTTTGTCTGTGTCAGTGCTGCAATGAGGAGATCATCTATGAAGTGTAGAATTGTGGATTGTGGATGCTTCTGTCAAGTTGGGCACAGTACTTGTGTGACAAAATATTGTTAAATTGTTAGAGAAGTCTTCATCCCTTGTGGTAAAGATTTCTAGTGATATCTTTGCATTGGCTTTCTTTGATTGATGACTGGAACTGAGAAGGCAAATCTTGGGGCATCTTCAGGATGAAGTGGTGGTATGTTGAAGAAACAGTCTTTTATAGCGATAATGACAAGAGGCCAGTTTCTAGAAATTATTGATAGAGAGGGACGTGCAGCAGCTGTCTTCCTTTCAGGACTTGTACTAGTAATTATGGATTCACTTTGTAAGCAAACAGTAGTTCTTCTGATCCTTGTGAGTGTTCTCATAGGTGATACTAAGTGTTAGCTACTGGGCTAAAACAGGAGAGAAATTACAGAGACATCTGCACCGTATCTGGTATGCCTGTAACATCAATTGTTCTACCACGATGAGTTAGGGCACAAGTCAGTTCTGGTTGGTTTAGAACATACTTCTAAGTATGTTCTACTTAGAAGACACCTAGCATTGGAGTAGAAATCACATCTGGAACACCTTGGTACACCGTTTGATTGGTTAACAAAGCATCTTGTTGAGATACATTTTGTTTGAGTATGTCTATAGGTAAAGCAATTGTAAAAGCAAGAGGCGTCTTAGGTTGAATTATTGTTGGGGCTTTGAGGAGAAGAGCTAAAACTATTAGCTCTTCATTGTAGTTTACTGAAATGATAACTGGAAAAATTAATAGTCCAAGACTTGTATTGTTGTCTTAACCTATAAGAATTTAAAATTCTTGTCTTTGTTGTGATTTCTTAATCACACCTGTAGGTATACATTCGTAACAGAAATTTTTTAAAAACCGTATTAATTTTGAGTTGGCCAAGTCCAGTTTTGTCCTTGGAGGTAATAAGAAGGAACATCTTGTGGTACTGGTGGTAAAGGTGTTTGGCTTTGAGGTCTCCTAGTTAAGGCTAAGGGGGCAAAATTCCCTGGATTCTGGGTTACTAATGCTTGTTTCACTGCGTGGTGGGTCGCGCTTTGCTTGGAGTTTAACGGTAGGCGATTACTATCTATATCAAATTTAGAATGACAATTTTTTGCATAATGTTTCCCTTTTTGATATTGAGGACTAAGAGAAGGTATTCTTCAGATTTTATTATTGGATCAAGGTAAGTCTTTATCACATGACTAGTCTTCTCACATCTGAAGCACGACTTTTTAGTAGAATTTCATTGAACAGCAGCAAGAGTTTTTTCAAAAAGTTTTATTTGTTCTTCCATTGCTTTTTAAACTTTGTTTTTTAGTGAATCATGAGATTTAGTAATTTGCTCTCTAAAGGCACTAGCTTGTGCTGTAGCAAGATACCTTGGAGTGCTAATTTTACTGTAAGTTGAAAGCATTTGAGTAACAGTTGGAGGCTGTTTGGGTAATGTAGAAATAATTTTTTTGCAATCATCATTTGCATTTACAAATGCTAGGTTTTGGAGAATATAAGAATGAGCTGCTTTATCAGGGCGTTGTTATTCAACAGCTTGTGTTAACTTAATTAAAAATGTACGATATGATTCATTTGTTCTTTGTGTCATGGTCGAATATGCTTTAAGAGGAGTACCTGTTGATTTGACAGAAATGAAAGTTTTTCTTGCAGCTTGTTTAATATCTCTCAGCACTGACCTAGGAAAAAAGTTTCTGTGTCTGGTTTATCATATGGCAGTTTGCTAGACAATTTAGCTTCTGAAAATGTTTCATATGTACTACTAACATATTTTTCCCTTAAAACCTTAGTAAGTATTTTCTGCTGGAGTTTTCATAAATAACATAAATTGTGAATTAGTTAAAATCAGTCTTGCCACAATGCGATAATCAGTTGGCATGAGTTCATAAGAGTAAAAAAAAATACTTTTTAACACATAATTAAAAATAAAGAGAGTTAATTCTGCTTTCTTTCAAAGTTTGATTTCACTCTTTGATGTTCTTGTCATGGTTTGACACTGGCACAATGCCAGTGCCCCCATGAAAATTCAATCTCTCAATTGAATGCTGTAATGCAATCGAGGACAGAGCAAAGCAAGCCAAAGCTTTTTAACAAGGAAAAAACTTTATCAAGCTACTACTATAAAAGGGAAAAAAAAGAGAGAAAAAAACCACACAAAGATCAAAATGAAAACCTTGCAAAGTATTCTTCCTCCCACCACCAACTCCAACAAACCACAGTGAGACACAATCTGGACCCCAATCAGGTTTCCACCCTGCAGACAATCGATACTCAGTCCATCAAGGGAGAACAGGAGTCTCCTCTGTGCCACAGACCCCCCCAAGAAACACACTGCCACATCCTGTGTTTCCATGTCACACATGGCACCGCCCGGAGAAAAAGTTTGCCATGGTGACCCTGCTCCTTTCCATGCACAGTGCTCTCACCACCAATGCCTGGATGGACCGACTGCTTTTAGGATTTTTTCTTTCAAGGATGCTTTCCAAGAGGGGGAAAACAACAGCTCAGTTTTTTCATTTTTTGGGACGACAGTTCCCCCCATTTTCCCCTGGGGCCGAGGGTCCAAGAACAGAGATCTTCTTCTCTTCTTCTTCTTTGAGGTCAGGGGACACCACCACAAACCCCCTAACTCTTCTCTGTTTGCTCCACTTCTGTCTTTTCCCAGCTGAAGCAGGTCTCTTGGCTCACTGGCATCCTCCTAAAATACAGTCTCTCTTGAAAGAGAAAAATCGGTTCAGTCTATGGCCAACAAGGAAAAGTCCAGCCAAAAAAAACACTCCTCATCTCCTCCCACCTAGAATTCCTCCTTCTAACATCCCAGGGTCCAAGCTGTCTCTCTTCCTCTCTTTCAAACCGAGGAGGAGTGAAATTTCACCAAGCTTTCATTTCTCAAGGAAGGGTTAAAAGTCCTGACTCCCAGGGCTGGCTCGATGCTCAGGCTCTGGCTCCCACAGGCAGCTGGGCACCCTGCGGCCCCTCGCTCTTCTCCTTTCCTGCGGCGTACTGCTGATGCTGATAAAACCACCGCTGTCTCTTCACTCTCTCTCTCTCTCTCTCTCGACTCTGGGGGGAAATGGAGACATCCCAGATTTCTCCACCCTTCTACCTGCAGTGGCCAGCCCAGTTCCAGTCCCTCCACCCCTGGGCCCACCTCAGTCAGGCCATGGGCCTCCCCCTCCCCACCCAGCCACGGCCGGGCAGGGGAGAGTCCTGCACTGCACGCTGACCGGAACCAAAGAGAGCCAGTTCTCCTGGGAATTCTGATTTTAACCCCTCTGTGTTCTCAGAGGCGTGTCCACCTTCAATTGGTCAATATCCAAATTGACCTCTGCCTTCCGAGAAAATTCTTTTTCCATGTCAAAAAACAAGAGTTATAATGTGAGAGTGATTAATACATAGGCCTACTATTATCCCTCCCATAAGAGACTGGCATGGATAAAATTTGTTCGTTTAAAAACTTAAAACCTCTTTTTTTTCCAAAAGATATAACCCTATTTTTTTCTAATCAGATGTTGCTACATCATGTTCTGAACTAGGCAGATTATTGTTGTAGCAACTGAGCTCTGAGAGAAATCTGTCTTGGTTTCTAGACACAGTTCTGGGCTTTCTGCTGAAAGAAGTCTCAGCTTGGTTCCTTACTAAATTCTTACTATAGCAACTCGCAGTCTCAGCTTTATAAATTTTAATTTTCCTTAATGATTTAGATCCCGATTTTATGGTCCTGATTGTGCTTATTAATTTCAAATTTCCCAACATTTCCCAAAATTATGTCTACATTCTAAAGTCATCTTACACTTTAGAAAGATTTTTATCTTTTTATTAACGTAAACACTTGTGAGCCCATCTGAAGCAGAAAGCCCTGGAGGGGCTGGAGCGTGTGCAGAGAAGGACACAAGAGCTGGGGAATGCTGTGGAGCACAAGGCCAAGGAGGAGGTGCTAAGGAAGCTTTAGGGTGGAAAACGGGAGCCTCTAGAGGGACAATCAGGCAAACTTCCATGGTTCCATAGGTGACAGTGCTCACCACCAGGGCTGTTCCCCTGCCAAACATGCCCTCACTGCATCCCAGTGCTTTAGACACTGGTGTCAGAGACACTCCCTGCTTGTTGCTGGTTGCATTTTTGTTTTGCTGGTTTAGTAGAGGAAAAGTCCTGTTGATTTTCTCATTTTCCAACAAGCAAAGATGCTTCTGCACAACGTTTCCTGCCCTTTTCCAGCACTGGATGAGATTCAGATCCAGTTGTAGGCTTCCATGTCTGCAGCAGCAATAGCAAAGGTGTAGCTGTCTCTTTCTTTCTTTTCCATTGCAGAGCTTTCAAAAGCTAAAACTCTGCATTGCAGAGACAATGTTGCTTGCTGATGGCAGCCAGGGAGGAATATCAGCTTCATATCCATATGCAGTTCTGTTGAATTGGCCTGGTTTAATTTGATCGGTGTGGCTTAGAATCCTTTTACTATCTTTTTACTCTGGAATTTTATGATTTCTCCTTGGAAGATACGGTCGTAGATGTGAGAAGGAAGGAGGTTATACGTGATAGGTAATAGCTTGTCGCACGCGCTTCTCTCTTGTCCCAGAGCACAAAACCAGCATCGGTGTCTGCCCCAGCTCCCTCTGCTCCTGGAGAAGATGAAGAGGAGCAAATTGAGCAGAATGACCGCGAGTCTCCATCAGTGGTCAGAGCAGAGCCTGAATCTTCTGAGCCAGTAAGTGCCAGTTGTGGGTGGTGCTGTCTTTAGTGCAAGGCAGAGCTGCAAGTTTTGCTTTTGCATTTCAGAGCTTTCAAGATTCAAAAGATCAGAAAAACAAGTAGATCATTGCTACCTCATAGTAGGCAGGGTGGAATATTTACATCAGAGCAATTTGCATTACAGATGGATCTGCCAATTTTAATACCATGAGACCACCATAGAATCCCATTGCAATAAAAGTTTCTTAATATTCCTCGGAAGATTTAGTGTTATATGGGAGAAGAAAGATTCTTATAAATGAGAGGTAATGGCTCATCCCTCATGGTTCTCTCTTGCTACAGCTGACAGAGGCAACAGCAGTGTCTGCCCCGGCTCCCTCTGCTCCTGGAGAAGAAGCCAAAGAGGAGCAAATTGAGCAGCATGACCGCGAGGCTCTATCAGTGGTCACAGCAGAGCCTGACACTTCTGTAAGTGCCAGTTGTGGGTGGTGCTGTCTATCGTGCAACACAGAGCAGCAAGATTTCCTTTTGCATTTCAGAGCTTTCAAGAATTAAAAAGTCAGTTACAAAGAGATCATTGCTCCATGATAGTAGGGAGGGTGGAATATTTATTTCAGAGGAATTTGCATTACAGGTGGATTAGCCAATTTTAATGCCATAAGAGCGCATTGGAATCCCATTGCAATTAAAGTTTCCCAATTTTCCTTGGAAGAAATGGTGGTAGATGTGAGAATATAGAAGGTTATAAATTATAGGTAACGGCCCGTCCCTAATAATTCTTTCTTGTCACAGATGACAGAGGAAAGAGCAGTGTCTGCCCCAGCTCCCTCTCCTCCTGGAGAAGAAGCCAAAGAGGAGCAAATTGAGGAGTATGACTGCAAGGCTCCATCAGTGGTCACAGCAGAGCCTGAATTTTCTGAGCCAGTAAGTGCCAGTTGTGGGTGGTGCTGTCTTTAGTGCAAGGCAGAGCTGCAAGTTTCTGACCAGCCAGCTCTTGCTGCTGCTTGGCTGAGGATGCTGAGTGCTGGAGTCCTGCCAGGACCCGGCGATTTCCTGCAGGCAGTGACCACCAGCCAGAAATTGGCCTTGGACCTGTCATGTTGAGGCACCAAAGCCTGTTTGCCTCAGGGTGACCATCTGTCTGCTCGGCTCAGTGAAGCTCTGTCTCTTGGTTTTTGAAGTGCTGTTGCCAAGTGCACATGAGGTGGTGCTGGAGCTTCATTTGTTTGCTTTGTTTGCTTTCTCTTTGTGGAAACATGAGTTTGACTGGTGAAATTGCTCTTCAGCTTTCTTGAGAATTTATTCAGTTCTACAAAGTGTGTGGCCCAGCTGTCTTGTGACTTTTAATAAGATGGAAGGAGACGAGTGTGTTGTCCATGAATCTGTGGGGAACAAGACCTGTGGCCACAGAAACAAAGTGTGTAGATGTGAAGCCCTGCTGTGAGGCAAAAAGCTCAAGGAGCAAGGTTCTGTAGATGCATTTTTAGGGTTACAGTGCAGCTTTGGAAATGGCATTGGAGCCTGGAGGCGGGGGTGAAGCTGCAAGTCCTTGACTGGTGTCTTGTTGCTGAGAAGAGGCAGGACATCTTGTAACAGGGGATGCTGTATTTGAAGTCAAAGGGGCAACTTTGTTGTGGGGGAGCTGCGTGGGCCCAAAGGATGAAGGCGTGCCGGTCAAGAGCAGTGGAACAAGAGCCAGGGTGTGGCCACATAGCCAAGAAGGCCAAGGGCATCCTGGCCTGTGTCAGCAGCAGTGGGGCAGCAGGAGCAGGGCAGTGGCCGTCCCCCTGGGCTGGGCAGCGCTGCGGCCAGAGCTGGGAGTGTGTGTCCACTTGTTGGCCCCTCTGAAGCTGAAAGTCCTTGAGGGGCTGGAGCGTGTGCAGAGAAGGACACGAGAGCTAGGGAGGGGTTTCAGCCTGGACAACGGGAGCCTCCTGAGGGACCTTCAGGCACACTTCCATAGATCCATATGTGACAGTGCTCACCACCAGGGCTGTTTCCCTGCCAAACATGCCCTCACTGCCTCCAAGTGCTTTAGCCACCTGAGGAGGAAACACTTTGGCTTGTTGGCTTGCTAGGAGGTGAAGCCCTGCCCATTTTCTCTCTTTTACAACAAGCACAGATGCTTCTGCACAAACGTTCCTGCCCTTTTCACGCACTGGATGGCATTCTGATCCAGTTTGACTTTTCCATATCTGCCGCAGCAATAGCAATGGCCTTGCTGGCTATTTCCTCCTTTTCCATTTCAGGCCAATAAATAAAAGAGCTCAAAGCTCCATTGTTGTGCAGGGGCACCATTGCTTGCTGATGGCAGCCGGGGAGGACTATCAAATTCATAGAGTGCATCAAATAGAGTTCTGTTGAGTTGGCCCATTTTCATCTGGTTGGAGTGACTTAGAATCCCATTGCTAACAAAGTTGAGGATTTCTCCTTTGAAAAGGTGGTTGTGGATCTGAGGAGAAACGAGGTCATAAATGAGAGGTAACGGCCTGTCCCTCATGCTTCTCTCTTGCCGCAGATGGCAGAAGGAACAGCGGTCTCTGCCCTGGCTCCCTCTGCTCCTGGAGAAGGAGCCAAAAAGGAGCAAAAGGAGCAAGATGACCACAAGCCTGCAGCTGTGGCCGATCGATCCAAGACAGTAAGTGCCAGTTGTGGGTGCTGCTGTCTTTAGTGCAAGGCAGAGCTGCAAGTTTCTGACCAGCCAGCACTTGCATGTTGCTTGCTGAGGATGCCGAGTGCTGCAATCCTGTGGGACGTAGCCATTTCCTGCAGGCAGTGGCCTCCAGCTAGAAATTGGCCTTTGACCTGTCACTTTGAGGCCCTGAAGGTCTGGGGACTCTGGCTGAGCTTCTGGCTGCTCGGCTCAGGGAAGGTCGATCTCTGGGCTTCTGCAGCGTCGTGGCCAAGGGCACACGTGGCAGTGCTGCAGGTGGCAGGGCTTTTTTTGTCTGTTTTCCCTTTGTGGAAAGGTGTGTTTGGTTTGTGGAAGTGTTCTGCAGTTTTCTGGAGCACTTCTTCACTTGTACAGTCTCTTTTGGCTTTTGCTAAGCTGCAAGGAGATGATTGAGTTGTCTAGGAATCTGTGGGTGCCATTCTTGTTGAGTGTGGCCAAAGAAACCAAGTGCCTCGTTGGGAAGACTTCTTGTGTGGCAGAAAGAAGAAGCGGCAAGTTTCTGTGGACGCCTTTTGCGATGAAGCCTGCAGCTTTGGAAATGGCATTAGGGCCTAGGCTGGGGGTGAAGCTGCAAGTCCTTGACTGCTGTCTTGTTTGGCTGAGAAGAGGCAGGACATCTTGGAACCGGGGATGCTGTATTTGAAGTCAAAGGGGCAATTTTGTGGTGAGGGACCTGAGTAGGTTAAAAGGACCCAGTGGTGCCAGTCAAGAGCAGCTGAATGTGGGCCAGAGCTTGGCCACATAGCCAAGAAGGCCATGGCCATCCCGGCCTGTGTCAGCAGCAGTGGGGCAGCAGGAGCAGGGCAGTGGCCGTCCCCCTGGGCTGGGCAGCGCTGCGGCCAGAGCTGGGAGTGTGTGTCCACTTGTTGGCCCCTCTGAAGCTGAAAGTCCTTGAGGGGCTGGAGCGTGTGCAGAGAAGGACACGAGAGCTAGGGAGGGGTTTCAGCCTGGACAACGGGAGCCTCCTGAGGGACCTTCAGGCACACTTCCATAGATCCATATGTGACAGTGCTCACCACCAGGGCTGTTTCCCTGCCAAACATGCCCTCACTGCCTCCAAGTGCTTTAGCCACCTGAGGAGGGAACACTTTTGTCTTGTGGCTTGTTGGCTTGCTAGGAGGTGAAGCCCTGCCCATTTTCTCTCTTTTACAACAAGCACAGATGCTTCTGCACAAACGTTCCTGCCCTTTTCACGCACTGGATGGCATTCTGATCCAGTTTGACTTTTCCATATCTGCCGCAGCAATAGCAATGGCCTTGCTGGCTATTTCCTCCTTTTCCATTTCAGGCCAATAAATAAAAGAGCTCAAAGCTCCATTGTTGTGCCGGGGCACCATTGCTTGCTGATGGCAGCCGGGGAGGACTATCAAATTCATAGAGTGCATCAAATAGAGTTCTGTTGAGTTGGCCCATTTTCATCTGGTTGGAGTGACTTAGAATCCCATTGCTAACAAAGTTGAGGATTTCTCCTTTGAAAAGGTGGTTGTGGATCTGAGGAGAAACGAGGTCATAAATGAGAGGTAACGGCCTGTCCCTCATGCTTCTCTCTTGCCGCAGATGGCAGAAGGAACAGCGGTCTCTGCCCCGGCTCCCTCTGCTCCTGGAGAAGGAGCCAAAAAGGAGCAAAAGGAGCAAGATGACCAGAAGCCTGCAGCTGTGGCCGATCGATCCAAGACAGTAAGTGCCAGTTGTGGGTGGTGCTGTCTTTAGTGCAAGGCAGAGCTGCAAGTTTCTGACCAGCCAGCACTTGCATGTTGCTTGCTGAGGATGCCGAGTGCTGCAATCCTGTGGGACGTAGCCATTTCCTGCAGGCAGTGGCCTCCAGCTAGAAATTGGCCTTTGACCTGTCACTTTGAGGCCCTGAAGGTCTGGGGACTCTGGCTGAGCTTCTGGCTGCTCGGCTCAGGGAAGGTCGATCTCTGGGCTTCTGCAGCGTCGTGGCCAAGGGCACACGTGGCAGTGCTGCAGGTGGCAGGGCTTTTTTTGTCTGTTTTCCCTTTGTGGAAAGGTGTGTTTGGTTTGTGGAAGTGTTCTGCAGTTTTCTGGAGCACTTCTTCACTTGTACAGTCTCTTTTGGCTTTTGCTAAGCTGCAAGGAGATGATTGAGTTGTCTAGGAATCTGTGGGTGCCATTCTTGTTGAGTGTGGCCAAAGAAACCAAGTGCCTCGTTGGGAAGACTTCTTGTGTGGCAGAAAGAAGAAGCGGCAAGTTTCTGTGGACGCCCTTTGCGATGAAGCCTGCAGCTTTGGAAATGGCATTAGGGCCTAGGCTGGGGGTGAAGCTGCAAGTCCTTGACTGCTGTCTTGTTTGGCTGAGAAGAGGCAGGACATCTTGGAACCGGGGATGCTGTATTTGAAGTCAAAGGGGCAATTTTGTGGTGAGGGACCTGAGTAGGTTAAAAGGACCCAGTGGTGCCAGTCAAGAGCAGCTGAATGTGGGCCAGAGCTTGGCCATATAGCCAAGAAGGCCAAGGCCATCCTGGCCTGTGTCAGCAGCAGTGGGGCAGCAGGAGCAGGGCAGTGGCTGTCCCCCTGGGCTGGGCAGCGCTGCGGCCAGAGCTGGGAGTGTGTGTCCACTTGTTGGCCCCTCTGAAGCTGAAAGTCCTTGAGGGGCTGGAGCGTGTGCAGAGAAGGACACGAGAGCTAGGGAGGGGTTTCAGCCTGGACAACGGGAGCCTCCTGAGGGACCTTCAGGCACACTTCCATAGATCCATATGTGACAGTGCTCACCACCAGGGCTGTTTCCCTGCCAAACATGCCCTCACTGCCTCCAAGTACTTTAGCCACCTGAGGAGGGAACACTTTTGTCTTGTGGCTTGTTGGCTTGCTAGGAGGTGAAGCCCTGCCCATTTTCTCTCTTTTACAACAAGCACAGATGCTTCTGCACAAACGTTCCTGCCCTTTTCACGCACTGGATGGCATTCTGATCCAGTTTGACTTTTCCATATCTGCCGCAGCAATAGCAATGGCCTTGCTGGCTATTTCCTCTTTTTCCATTTCAGGCCAATAAATAAAAGAGCTCAAAGCTCCATTGTTGTGCAGGGGCACCATTGCTTGCTGATGGCAGCCGGGGAGGACTATCAAATTCATAGAGTGCATCAAATAGAGTTCTGTTGAGTTGGCCCATTTTCATCTGGTTGGAGTGACTTAGAATCCCATTGCTAACAAAGTTGAGGATTTCTCCTTTGAAAAGGTGGTTGTGGATCTGAGGAGAAACGAGGTCATAAATGAGAGGTAACGGCCTGTCCCTCATGCTTCTCTCTTGCCGCAGATGGCAGAAGGAACAGCGGTCTCTGCCCCGGCTCCCTCTGCTCCTGGAGAAGGAGCCAAAAAGGAGCAAAAGGAGCAAGATGACCACAAGCCTGCAGCTGTGGCCGATCGATCCAAGACAGTAAGTGCCAGTTGTGGGTGGTGCTGTCTTTAGTGCAAGGCAGAGCTGCAAGTTTCTGACCAGCCAGCACTTGCATGTTGCTTGCTGAGGATGCCGAGTGCTGCAATCCTGTGGGACGTAGCCATTTCCTGCAGGCAGTGGCCTCCAGCTAGAAATTGGCCTTTGACCTGTCACTTTGAGGCCCTGAAGGTCTGGGGACTCTGGCTGAGCTTCTGGCTGCTCGGCTCAGGGAAGGTCGATCTCTGGGCTTCTGCAGCGTCGTGGCCAAGGGCACACGTGGCAGTGCTGCAGGTGGCAGAGCTTTTTTTGTCTGTTTTCCCCTTGTGGAAAGGTGTGTTTGGTTTGTGGAAGTGTTCTGCAGTTTTCTGGAGCACTTCTTCACTTGTACAGTCTCTTTTGGCTTTTGCTAAGCTGCAAGGAGATGATTGAGTTGTCTAGGAATCTGTGGGTGCCATTCTTGTTGAGTGTGGCCAAAGAAACCAAGTGCCTCGTTGGGAAGACTTCTTGTGTGGCAGAAAGAAGAAGCGGCAAGTTTCTGTGGACGCCTTTTGCGATGAAGCCTGCAGCTTTGGAAATGGCATTAGGGCCTAGGCTGGGGGTGAAGCTGCAAGTCCTTGACTGCTGTCTTGTTTGGCTGAGAAGAGGCAGGACATCTTGGAACCGGGGATGCTGTATTTGAAGTCAAAGGGGCAATTTTGTGGTGAGGGACCTGAGTAGGTTAAAAGGACCCAGTGGTGCCAGTCAAGAGCAGCTGAATGTGGGCCAGAGCTTGGCCACATAGCCAAGAAGGCCATGGCCATCCCGGCCTGTGTCAGCAGCAGTGGGGCAGCAGGAGCAGGGCAGTGGCCGTCCCCCTGGGCTGGGCAGCGCTGCGGCCAGAGCTGGGAGTGTGTGTCCACTTGTTGGCCCCTCTGAAGCTGAAAGTCCTTGAGGGGCTGGAGCGTGTGCAGAGAAGGACACGAGAGCTAGGGAGGGGTTTCAGCCTGGACAACGGGAGCCTCCTGAGGGACCTTCAGGCACACTTCCATAGATCCATATGTGACAGTGCTCACCACCAGGGCTGTTTCCCTGCCAAACATGCCCTCACTGCCTCCAAGTGCTTTAGCCACCTGAGGAGGGAACACTTTTGTCTTGTGGCTTGTTGGCTTGCTAGGAGGTGAAGCCCTGCCCATTTTCTCTCTTTTACAACAAGCACAGATGCTTCTGCACAAACGTTCCTGCCCTTTTCACGCACTGGATGGCATTCTGATCCAGTTTGACTTTTCCATATCTGCCGCAGCAATAGCAATGGCCTTGCTGGCTATTTCCTCCTTTTCCATTTCAGGCCAATAAATAAAAGAGCTCAAAGCTCCATTGTTGTGCCGGGGCACCATTGCTTGCTGATGGCAGCCGGGGAGGACTATCAAATTCATAGAGTGCATCAAATAGAGTTCTGTTGAGTTGGCCCATTTTCATCTGGTTGGAGTGACTTAGAATCCCATTGCTAACAAAGTTGAGGATTTCTCCTTTGAAAAGGTGGTTGTGGATCTGAGGAGAAACGAGGTCATAAATGAGAGGTAACGGCCTGTCCCTCATGCTTCTCTCTTGCCGCAGATGGCAGAAGGAACAGCGGTCTCTGCCCCGGCTCCCTCTGCTCCTGGAGAAGGAGCCAAAAAGGAGCAAAAGGAGCAAGATGACCAGAAGCCTGCAGCTGTGGCCGATCGATCCAAGACAGTAAGTGCCAGTTGTGGGTGGTGCTGTCTTTAGTGCAAGGCAGAGCTGCAAGTTTCTGACCAGCCAGCACTTGCATGTTGCTTGCTGAGGATGCCGAGTGCTGCAATCCTGTGGGACGTAGCCATTTCCTGCAGGCAGTGGCCTCCAGCTAGAAATTGGCCTTTGACCTGTCACTTTGAAGCACTGAAGGTCTGGGGACTCTGGCTGAGCTTCTGGCTGCTCGGCTCAGGGAAGGTCGATCTCTGGGCTTCTGCAGCGTCGTGGCCAAGGGCACACGTGGCAGTGCTGCAGGTGGCAGGGCTTTTTTTGTCTGTTTTCCCTTTGTGGAAAGGTGTGTTTGGTTTGTGGAAGTGTTCTGCAGTTTTCTGGAGCACTTCTTCACTTGTACAGTCTCTTTTGGCTTTTGCTAAGCTGCAAGGAGATGATTGAGTTGTCTAGGAATCTGTGGGTGCCATTCTTGTTGAGTGTGGCCAAAGAAACCAAGTGCCTCGTTGGGAAGACTTCTTGTGTGGCAGAAAGAAGAAGCAGCAAGTTTCTGTGGACGCCCTTTGCGATGAAGCCTGCAGCTTTGGAAATGGCATTAGGGCCTAGGCTGGGGGTGAAGCTGCAAGTCCTTGACTGCTGTCTTGTTTGGCTGAGAAGAGGCAGGACATCTTGGAACCGGGGATGCTGTATTTGAAGTCAAAGGGGCAATTTTGTGGTGAGGGACCTGAGTAGGTTAAAAGGACCCAGTGGTGCCAGTCAAGAGCAGCTGAATGTGGGCCAGAGCTTGGCCATATAGCCAAGAAGGCCAAGGCCATCCTGGCCTGTGTCAGCAGCAGTGGGGCAGCAGGAGCAGGGCAGTGGCCGTCCCCCTGGGCTGGGCAGCACTGCGGCCAGAGCTGGGAGTGTGTGTCCACTTGTTGGCCCCTCTGAAGCTGAAAGTCCTTGAGGGGCTGGAGCGTGTGCAGAGAAGGACACGAGAGCTAGGGAGGGGTTTCAGCCTGGACAACGGGAGCCTCCTGAGGGACCTTCAGGCACACTTCCATAGATCCATATGTGACAGTGCTCACCACCAGGGCTGTTTCCCTGCCAAACATGCCCTCACTGCCTCCAAGTGCTTTAGCCACCTGAGGAGGGAACACTTTTGTCTTGTGGCTTGTTGGCTTGCTAGGAGGTGAAGCCCTGCCCATTTTCTCTCTTTTACAACAAGCACAGATGCTTCTGCACAAACGTTCCTGCCCTTTTCACGCACTGGATGGCATTCTGATCCAGTTTGACTTTTCCATATCTGCCGCAGCAATAGCAATGGCCTTGCTGGCTATTTCCTCTTTTTCCATTTCAGGGCAATAAATAAAAGAGCTCAAAGCTCCATTGTTGTGCAGGGGCACCATTGCTTGCTGATGGCAGCCGGGGAGGACTATCAAATTCATAGAGTGCATCAAATAGAGTTCTGTTGAGTTGGCCCATTTTCATCTGGTTGGAGTGACTTAGAATCCCATTGCTAACAAAGTTGAGGATTTCTCCTTTGAAAAGGTGGTTGTGGATCTGAGGAGAAACGAGGTCATAAATGAGAGGTAACGGCCTGTCCCTCATGCTTCTCTCTTGCCGCAGATGGCAGAAGGAACAGCGGTCTCTGCCCCGGCTCCCTCTGCTCCTGGAGAAGGAGCCAAAAAGGAGCAAAAGGAGCAAGATGACCAGAAGCCTGCAGCTGTGGCCGATCGATCCAAGACAGTAAGTGCCAGTTGTGGGTGGTGCTGTCTTTAGTGCAAGGCAGAGCTGCAAGTTTCTGACCAGCCAGCACTTGCATGTTGCTTGCTGAGGATGCCGAGTGCTGCAATCCTGTGGGACGTAGCCATTTCCTGCAGGCAGTGGCCTCCAGCTAGAAATTGGCCTTTGACCTGTCACTTTGAAGCACTGAAGGTCTGGGGACTCTGGCTGAGCTTCTGGCTGCTCGGCTCAGGGAAGGTCGATCTCTGGGCTTCTGCAGCGTCGTGGCCAAGGGCACACGTGGCAGTGCTGCAGGTGGCAGGGCTTTTTTTGTCTGTTTTCCCTTTGTGGAAAGGTGTGTTTGGTTTGTGGAAGTGTTCTGCAGTTTTCTGGAGCACTTCTTCACTTGTACAGTCTCTTTTGGCTTTTGCTAAGCTGCAAGGAGATGATTGAGTTGTCTAGGAATCTGTGGGTGCCATTCTTGTTGAGTGTGGCCAAAGAAACCAAGTGCCTCGTTGGGAAGACTTCTTGTGTGGCAGAAAGAAGAAGCAGCAAGTTTCTGTGGACGCCCTTTGCGATGAAGCCTGCAGCTTTGGAAATGGCATTAGGGCCTAGGCTGGGGGTGAAGCTGCAAGTCCTTGACTGCTGTCTTGTTTGGCTGAGAAGAGGCAGGACATCTTGGAACCGGGGATGCTGTATTTGAAGTCAAAGGGGCAATTTTGTGGTGAGGGACCTGAGTAGGTTAAAAGGACCCAGTGGTGCCAGTCAAGAGCAGCTGAATGTGGGCTAGCGCTTGGCCACATAGCCAAGAAGGCCATGGCCATCCTGGCCTGTGTCAGCAGCAGTGGGGCAGCAGGAGCAGGGCAGTGGCCGTCCCCCTGGGCTGGGCAGCGCTGCGGCCAGAGCTGGGAGTGTGTCTCCACTTGTTGGCCCCTCTGAAGCTGAAAGTCCTTGAGGGGCTGGAGCGTGTGCAGAGAAGGACACGAGAGCTAGGGAGGGGTTTCAGCCTGGACAACGGGAGCCTCCTGAGGGACCTTCAGGCACACTTCCATAGATCCATATGTGACAGTGCTCACCACCAGGGCTGTTTCCCTGCCAAACATGCCCTCACTGCCTCCAAGTGCTTTAGCCACCTGAGGAGGGAACACTTTTGTCTTGTGGCTTGTTGGCTTGCTAGGAGGTGAAGCCCTGCCCATTTTCTCTCTTTTACAACAAGCACAGATGCTTCTGCACAAACGTTCCTGCCCTTTTCACGCACTGGATGGCATTCTGATCCAGTTTGACTTTTCCATATCTGCCGCAGCAATAGCAATGGCCTTGCTGGCTATTTCCTCTTTTTCCATTTCAGGGCAATAAATAAAAGAGCTCAAAGCTCCATTGTTGTGCAGGGGCACCATTGCTTGCTGATGGCAGCCGGGGAGGACTATCAAATTCATAGAGTGCATCAAATAGAGTTCTGTTGAGTTGGCCCATTTTCATCTGGTTGGAGTGACTTAGAATCCCATTGCTAACAAAGTTGAGGATTTCTCCTTTGAAAAGGTGGTTGTGGATCTGAGGAGAAACGAGGTCATAAATGAGAGGTAACGGCCTGTCCCTCATGCTTCTCTCTTGCCGCAGATGGCAGAAGGAACAGCGGTCTCTGCCCCGGCTCCCTCTGCTCCTGGAGAAGGAGCCAAAAAGGAGCAAAAGGAGCAAGATGACCAGAAGCCTGCAGCTGTGGCCGATCGATCCAAGACAGTAAGTGCCAGTTGTGGGTGGTGCTGTCTTTAGTGCAAGGCAGAGCTGCAAGTTTCTGACCAGCCAGCACTTGCATGTTGCTTGCTGAGGATGCCGAGTGCTGCAATCCTGTGGGACGTAGCCATTTCCTGCAGGCAGTGGCCTCCAGCTAGAAATTGGCCTTTGACCTGTCACTTTGAAGCACTGAAGGTCTGGGGACTCTGGCTGAGCTTCTGGCTGCTCGGCTCAGGGAAGGTCGATCTCTGGGCTTCTGCAGCGTCGTGGCCAAGGGCACACGTGGCAGTGCTGCAGGTGGCAGGGCTTTTTTTGTCTGTTTTCCCTTTGTGGAAAGGTGTGTTTGGTTTGTGGAAGTGTTCTGCAGTTTTCTGGAGCACTTCTTCACTTGTACAGTCTCTTTTGGCTTTTGCTAAGCTGCAAGGAGATGATTGAGTTGTCTAGGAATCTGTGGGTGCCATTCTTGTTGAGTGTGGCCAAAGAAACCAAGTGCCTCGTTGGGAAGACTTCTTGTGTGGCAGAAAGAAGAAGCAGCAAGTTTCTGTGGACGCCCTTTGCGATGAAGCCTGCAGCTTTGGAAATGGCATTAGGGCCTAGGCTGGGGGTGAAGCTGCAAGTCCTTGACTGCTGTCTTGTTTGGCTGAGAAGAGGCAGGACATCTTGGAACCGGGGATGCTGTATTTGAAGTCAAAGGGGCAATTTTGTGGTGAGGGACCTGAGTAGGTTAAAAGGACCCAGTGGTGCCAGTCAAGAGCAGCTGAATGTGGGCCAGAGCTTGGCCATATAGCCAAGAAGGCCAAGGCCATCCTGGCCTGTGTCAGCAGCAGTGGGGCAGCAGGAGCAGGGCAGTGGCCGTCCCCCTGGGCTGGGCAGCACTGCGGCCAGAGCTGGGAGTGTGTGTCCACTTGTTGGCCCCTCTGAAGCTGAAAGTCCTTGAGGGGCTGGAGCGTGTGCAGAGAAGGACACGAGAGCTAGGGAGGGGTTTCAGCCTGGACAACGGGAGCCTCCTGAGGGACCTTCAGGCACACTTCCATAGATCCATATGTGACAGTGCTCACCACCAGGGCTGTTTCCCTGCCAAACATGCCCTCACTGCCTCCAAGTGCTTTAGCCACCTGAGGAGGGAACACTTTTGTCTTGTGGCTTGTTGGCTTGCTAGGAGGTGAAGCCCTGCCCATTTTCTCTCTTTTACAACAAGCACAGATGCTTCTGCACAAACGTTCCTGCCCTTTTCACGCACTGGATGGCATTCTGATCCAGTTTGACTTTTCCATATCTGCCGCAGCAATAGCAATGGCCTTGCTGGCTATTTCCTCCTTTTCCATTTCAGGCCAATAAATAAAAGAGCTCAAAGCTCCATTGTTGTGCAGGGGCACCATTGCTTGCTGATGGCAGCCGGGGAGGACTATCAAATTCATAGAGTGCATCAAATAGAGTTCTGTTGAGTTGGCCCATTTTCATCTGGTTGGAGTGACTTAGAATCCCATTGCTAACAAAGTTGAGGATTTCTCCTTTGAAAAGGTGGTTGTGGATCTGAGGAGAAACGAGGTCATAAATGAGAGGTAACGGCCTGTCCCTCATGCTTCTCTCTTGCCGCAGATGGCAGAAGGAACAGCGGTCTCTGCCCCGGCTCCCTCTGCTCCTGGAGAAGGAGCCAAAAAGGAGCAAAAGGAGCAAGATGACCAGAAGCCTGCAGCTGTGGCCGATCGATCCAAGACAGTAAGTGCCAGTTGTGGGTGGTGCTGTCTTTAGTGCAAGGCAGAGCTGCAAGTTTCTGACCAGCCAGCACTTGCATGTTGCTTGCTGAGGATGCCGAGTGCTGCAATCCTGTGGGACGTAGCCATTTCCTGCAGGCAGTGGCCTCCAGCTAGAAATTGGCCTTTGACCTGTCACTTTGAGGCCCTGAAGGTCTGGGGACTCTGGCTGAGCTTCTGGCTGCTCGGCTCAGGGAAGGTCGATCTCTGGGCTTCTGCAGCGTCGTGGCCAAGGGCACACGTGGCAGTGCTGCAGGTGGCAGGGCTTTTTTTGTCTGTTTTCCCTTTGTGGAAAGGTGTGTTTGGTTTGTGGAAGTGTTCTGCAGTTTTCTGGAGCACTTCTTCACTTGTACAGTCTCTTTTGGCTTTTGCTAAGCTGCAAGGAGATGATTGAGTTGTCTAGGAATCTGTGGGTGCCATTCTTGTTGAGTGTGGCCAAAGAAACCAAGTGCCTCGTTGGGAAGACTTCTTGTGTGGCAGAAAGAAGAAGCAGCAAGTTTCTGTGGACGCCTTTTGCGATGAAGCCTGCAGCTTTGGAAATGGCATTAGGGCCTAGGCTGGGGGTGAAGCTGCAAGTCCTTGACTGCTGTCTTGTTTGGCTGAGAAGAGGCAGGACATCTTGGAACCGGGGATGCTGTATTTGAAGTCAAAGGGGCAATTTTGTGGTGAGGGACCTGAGTAGGTTAAAAGGACCCAGTGGTGCCAGTCAAGAGCAGCTGAATGTGGGCCAGAGCTTGGCCACATAGCCAAGAAGGCCAAGGCCATCCTGGCCTGTGTCAGCAGTAGTGGGGCAGCAGGAGCAGGGCAGTGGCCGTCCCCCTGGGCTGGGCAGCGCTGCGGCCAGAGCTGGGAGTGTGTCTCCACTTGTTGGCCCCTCTGAAGCTGAAAGTCCTTGAGGGGCTGGAGCGTGTGCAGAGAAGGACACGAGAGCTAGGGAGGGGTTTCAGCCTGGACAACGGGAGCCTCCTGAGGGACCTTCAGGCACACTTCCATAGATCCATATGTGACAGTGCTCACCACCAGGGCTGTTTCCCTGCCAAACATGCCCTCACTGCCTCCAAGTGCTTTAGCCACCTGAGGAGGGAACACTTTTGTCTTGTGGCTTGTTGGCTTGCTAGGAGGTGAAGCCCTGCCCATTTTCTCTCTTTTACAACAAGCACAGATGCTTCTGCACAAACGTTCCTGCCCTTTTCACGCACTGGATGGCATTCTGATCCAGTTTGACTTTTCCATATCTGCCGCAGCAATAGCAATGGCCTTGCTGGCTATTTCCTCTTTTTCCATTTCAGGGCAATAAATAAAAGAGCTCAAAGCTCCATTGTTGTGCAGGGGCACCATTGCTTGCTGATGGCAGCCGGGGAGGACTATCAAATTCATAGAGTGCATCAAATAGAGTTCTGTTGAGTTGGCCCATTTTCATCTGGTTGGAGTGACTTAGAATCCCATTGCTAACAAAGTTGAGGATTTCTCCTTTGAAAAGGTGGTTGTGGATCTGAGGAGAAACGAGGTCATAAATGAGAGGTAACGGCCTGTCCCTCATGCTTCTCTCTTGCCGCAGATGGCAGAAGGAACAGCGGTCTCTGCCCCGGCTCCCTCTGCTCCTGGAGAAGGAGCCAAAAAGGAGCAAAAGGAGCAAGATGACCAGAAGCCTGCAGCTGTGGCCGATCGATCCAAGACAGTAAGTGCCAGTTGTGGGTGGTGCTGTCTTTAGTGCAAGGCAGAGCTGCAAGTTTCTGACCAGCCAGCACTTGCATGTTGCTTGCTGAGGATGCCGAGTGCTGCAATCCTGTGGGACGTAGCCATTTCCTGCAGGCAGTGGCCTCCAGCTAGAAATTGGCCTTTGACCTGTCACTTTGAAGCACTGAAGGTCTGGGGACTCTGGCTGAGCTTCTGGCTGCTCGGCTCAGGGAAGGTCGATCTCTGGGCTTCTGCAGCGTCGTGGCCAAGGGCACACGTGGCAGTGCTGCAGGTGGCAGGGCTTTTTTTGTCTGTTTTCCCTTTGTGGAAAGGTGTGTTTGGTTTGTGGAAGTGTTCTGCAGTTTTCTGGAGCACTTCTTCACTTGTACAGTCTCTTTTGGCTTTTGCTAAGCTGCAAGGAGATGATTGAGTTGTCTAGGAATCTGTGGGTGCCATTCTTGTTGAGTGTGGCCAAAGAAACCAAGTGCCTCGTTGGGAAGACTTCTTGTGTGGCAGAAAGAAGAAGCAGCAAGTTTCTGTGGACGCCCTTTGCGATGAAGCCTGCAGCTTTGGAAATGGCATTAGGGCCTAGGCTGGGGGTGAAGCTGCAAGTCCTTGACTGCTGTCTTGTTTGGCTGAGAAGAGGCAGGACATCTTGGAACCGGGGATGCTGTATTTGAAGTCAAAGGGGCAATTTTGTGGTGAGGGACCTGAGTAGGTTAAAAGGACCCAGTGGTGCCAGTCAAGAGCAGCTGAATGTGGGCTAGCGCTTGGCCACATAGCCAAGAAGGCCATGGCCATCCTGGCCTGTGTCAGCAGCAGTGGGGCAGCAGGAGCAGGGCAGTGGCCGTCCCCCTGGGCTGGGCAGCGCTGCGGCCAGAGCTGGGAGTGTGTCTCCACTTGTTGGCCCCTCTGAAGCTGAAAGTCCTTGAGGGGCTGGAGCGTGTGCAGAGAAGGACACGAGAGCTAGGGAGGGGTTTCAGCCTGGACAACGGGAGCCTCCTGAGGGACCTTCAGGCACACTTCCATAGATCCATATGTGACAGTGCTCACCACCAGGGCTGTTTCCCTGCCAAACATGCCCTCACTGCCTCCAAGTGCTTTAGCCACCTGAGGAGGGAACACTTTTGTCTTGTGGCTTGTTGGCTTGCTAGGAGGTGAAGCCCTGCCCATTTTCTCTCTTTTACAACAAGCACAGATGCTTCTGCACAAACGTTCCTGCCCTTTTCACGCACTGGATGGCATTCTGATCCAGTTTGACTTTTCCATATCTGCCGCAGCAATAGCAATGGCCTTGCTGGCTATTTCCTCTTTTTCCATTTCAGGGCAATAAATAAAAGAGCTCAAAGCTCCATTGTTGTGCAGGGGCACCATTGCTTGCTGATGGCAGCCGGGGAGGACTATCAAATTCATAGAGTGCATCAAATAGAGTTCTGTTGAGTTGGCCCATTTTCATCTGGTTGGAGTGACTTAGAATCCCATTGCTAACAAAGTTGAGGATTTCTCCTTTGAAAAGGTGGTTGTGGATCTGAGGAGAAACGAGGTCATAAATGAGAGGTAACGGCCTGTCCCTCATGCTTCTCTCTTGCCGCAGATGGCAGAAGGAACAGCGGTCTCTGCCCCGGCTCCCTCTGCTCCTGGAGAAGGAGCCAAAAAGGAGCAAAAGGAGCAAGATGACCAGAAGCCTGCAGCTGTGGCCGATCGATCCAAGACAGTAAGTGCCAGTTGTGGGTGGTGCTGTCTTTAGTGCAAGGCAGAGCTGCAAGTTTCTGACCAGCCAGCACTTGCATGTTGCTTGCTGAGGATGCCGAGTGCTGCAATCCTGTGGGACGTAGCCATTTCCTGCAGGCAGTGGCCTCCAGCTAGAAATTGGCCTTTGACCTGTCACTTTGAAGCACTGAAGGTCTGGGGACTCTGGCTGAGCTTCTGGCTGCTCGGCTCAGGGAAGGTCGATCTCTGGGCTTCTGCAGCGTCGTGGCCAAGGGCACACGTGGCAGTGCTGCAGGTGGCAGGGCTTTTTTTGTCTGTTTTCCCTTTGTGGAAAGGTGTGTTTGGTTTGTGGAAGTGTTCTGCAGTTTTCTGGAGCACTTCTTCACTTGTACAGTCTCTTTTGGCTTTTGCTAAGCTGCAAGGAGATGATTGAGTTGTCTAGGAATCTGTGGGTGCCATTCTTGTTGAGTGTGGCCAAAGAAACCAAGTGCCTCGTTGGGAAGACTTCTTGTGTGGCAGAAAGAAGAAGCAGCAAGTTTCTGTGGACGCCCTTTGCGATGAAGCCTGCAGCTTTGGAAATGGCATTAGGGCCTAGGCTGGGGGTGAAGCTGCAAGTCCTTGACTGCTGTCTTGTTTGGCTGAGAAGAGGCAGGACATCTTGGAACCGGGGATGCTGTATTTGAAGTCAAAGGGGCAATTTTGTGGTGAGGGACCTGAGTAGGTTAAAAGGACCCAGTGGTGCCAGTCAAGAGCAGCTGAATGTGGGCCAGAGCTTGGCCATATAGCCAAGAAGGCCAAGGCCATCCTGGCCTGTGTCAGCAGCAGTGGGGCAGCAGGAGCAGGGCAGTGGCCGTCCCCCTGGGCTGGGCAGCACTGCGGCCAGAGCTGGGAGTGTGTGTCCACTTGTTGGCCCCTCTGAAGCTGAAAGTCCTTGAGGGGCTGGAGCGTGTGCAGAGAAGGACACGAGAGCTAGGGAGGGGTTTCAGCCTGGACAACGGGAGCCTCCTGAGGGACCTTCAGGCACACTTCCATAGATCCATATGTGACAGTGCTCACCACCAGGGCTGTTTCCCTGCCAAACATGCCCTCACTGCCTCCAAGTGCTTTAGCCACCTGAGGAGGGAACACTTTTGTCTTGTGGCTTGTTGGCTTGCTAGGAGGTGAAGCCCTGCCCATTTTCTCTCTTTTACAACAAGCACAGATGCTTCTGCACAAACGTTCCTGCCCTTTTCACGCACTGGATGGCATTCTGATCCAGTTTGACTTTTCCATATCTGCCGCAGCAATAGCAATGGCCTTGCTGGCTATTTCCTCTTTTTCCATTTCAGGGCAATAAATAAAAGAGCTCAAAGCTCCATTGTTGTGCAGGGGCACCATTGCTTGCTGATGGCAGCCGGGGAGGACTATCAAATTCATAGAGTGCATCAAATAGAGTTCTGTTGAGTTGGCCCATTTTCATCTGGTTGGAGTGACTTAGAATCCCATTGCTAACAAAGTTGAGGATTTCTCCTTTGAAAAGGTGGTTGTGGATCTGAGGAGAAACGAGGTCATAAATGAGAGGTAACGGCCTGTCCCTCATGCTTCTCTCTTGCCGCAGATGGCAGAAGGAACAGCGGTCTCTGCCCCGGCTCCCTCTGCTCCTGGAGAAGGAGCCAAAAAGGAGCAAAAGGAGCAAGATGACCACAAGCCTGCAGCTGTGGCCGATCGATCCAAGACAGTAAGTGCCAGTTGTGGGTGGTGCTGTCTTTAGTGCAAGGCAGAGCTGCAAGTTTCTGACCAGCCAGCACTTGCATGTTGCTTGCTGAGGATGCCGAGTGCTGCAATCCTGTGGGACGTAGCCATTTCCTGCAGGCAGTGGCCTCCAGCTAGAAATTGGCCTTTGACCTGTCACTTTGAGGCCCTGAAGGTCTGGGGACTCTGGCTGAGCTTCTGGCTGCTCGGCTCAGGGAAGGTCGATCTCTGGGCTTCTGCAGCGTCGTGGCCAAGGGCACACGTGGCAGTGCTGCAGGTGGCAGGGCTTTTTTTGTCTGTTTTCCCTTTGTGGAAAGGTGTGTTTGGTTTGTGGAAGTGTTCTGCAGTTTTCTGGAGCACTTCTTCACTTGTACAGTCTCTTTTGGCTTTTGCTAAGCTGCAAGGAGATGATTGAGTTGTCTAGGAATCTGTGGGTGCCATTCTTGTTGAGTGTGGCCAAAGAAACCAAGTGCCTCGTTGGGAAGACTTCTTGTGTGGCAGAAAGAAGAAGCAGCAAGTTTCTGTGGACGCCCTTTGCGATGAAGCCTGCAGCTTTGGAAATGGCATTAGGGCCTAGGCTGGGGGTGAAGCTGCAAGTCCTTGACTGCTGTCTTGTTTGGCTGAGAAGAGGCAGGACATCTTGGAACCGGGGATGCTGTATTTGAAGTCAAAGGGGCAATTTTGTGGTGAGGGACCTGAGTAGGTTAAAAGGACCCAGTGGTGCCAGTCAAGAGCAGCTGAATGTGGGCCAGAGCTTGGCCATATAGCCAAGAAGGCCAAGGCCATCCTGGCCTGTGTCAGCAGCAGTGGGGCAGCAGGAGCAGGGCAGTGGCCGTCCCCCTGGGCTGGGCAGCACTGCGGCCAGAGCTGGGAGTGTGTGTCCACTTGTTGGCCCCTCTGAAGCTGAAAGTCCTTGAGGGGCTGGAGCGTGTGCAGAGAAGGACACGAGAGCTAGGGAGGGGTTTCAGCCTGGACAACGGGAGCCTCCTGAGGGACCTTCAGGCACACTTCCATAGATCCATATGTGACAGTGCTCACCACCAGGGCTGTTTCCCTGCCAAACATGCCCTCACTGCCTCCAAGTGCTTTAGCCACCTGAGGAGGGAACACTTTTGTCTTGTGGCTTGTTGGCTTGCTAGGAGGTGAAGCCCTGCCCATTTTCTCTCTTTTACAACAAGCACAGATGCTTCTGCACAAACGTTCCTGCCCTTTTCACGCACTGGATGGCATTCTGATCCAGTTTGACTTTTCCATATCTGCCGCAGCAATAGCAATGGCCTTGCTGGCTATTTCCTCCTTTTCCATTTCAGGCCAATAAATAAAAGAGCTCAAAGCTCCATTGTTGTGCAGGGGCACCATTGCTTGCTGATGGCAGCCGGGGAGGACTATCAAATTCATAGAGTGCATCAAATAGAGTTCTGTTGAGTTGGCCCATTTTCATCTGGTTGGAGTGACTTAGAATCCCATTGCTAACAAAGTTGAGGATTTCTCCTTTGAAAAGGTGGTTGTGGATCTGAGGAGAAACGAGGTCATAAATGAGAGGTAACGGCCTGTCCCTCATGCTTCTCTCTTGCCGCAGATGGCAGAAGGAACAGCGGTCTCTGCCCCGGCTCCCTCTGCTCCTGGAGAAGGAGCCAAAAAGGAGCAAAAGGAGCAAGATGACCACAAGCCTGCAGCTGTGGCCGATCGATCCAAGACAGTAAGTGCCAGTTGTGGGTGCTGCTGTCTTTAGTGCAAGGCAGAGCTGCAAGTTTCTGACCAGCCAGCACTTGCATGTTGCTTGCTGAGGATGCCGAGTGCTGCAATCCTGTGGGACGTAGCCATTTCCTGCAGGCAGTGGCCTCCAGCTAGAAATTGGCCTTTGACCTGTCACTTTGAGGCCCTGAAGGTCTGGGGACTCTGGCTGAGCTTCTGGCTGCTCGGCTCAGGGAAGGTCGATCTCTGGGCTTCTGCAGCGTCGTGGCCAAGGGCACACGTGGCAGTGCTGCAGGTGGCAGGGCTTTTTTTGTCTGTTTTCCCTTTGTGGAAAGGTGTGTTTGGTTTGTGGAAGTGTTCTGCAGTTTTCTGGAGCACTTCTTCACTTGTACAGTCTCTTTTGGCTTTTGCTAAGCTGCAAGGAGATGATTGAGTTGTCTAGGAATCTGTGGGTGCCATTCTTGTTGAGTGTGGCCAAAGAAACCAAGTGCCTCGTTGGGAAGACTTCTTGTGTGGCAGAAAGAAGAAGCAGCAAGTTTCTGTGGACGCCCTTTGCGATGAAGCCTGCAGCTTTGGAAATGGCATTAGGGCCTAGGCTGGGGGTGAAGCTGCAAGTCCTTGACTGCTGTCTTGTTTGGCTGAGAAGAGGCAGGACATCTTGGAACCGGGGATGCTGTATTTGAAGTCAAAGGGGCAATTTTGTGGTGAGGGACCTGAGTAGGTTAAAAGGACCCAGTGGTGCCAGTCAAGAGCAGCTGAATGTGGGCTAGCGCTTGGCCATATAGCCAAGAAGGCCAAGGCCATCCTGGCCTGTGTCAGCAGCAGTGGGGCAGCAGGAGCAGGGCAGTGGCCGTCCCCCTGGGCTGGGCAGCACTGCGGCCAGAGCTGGGAGTGTGTGTCCACTTGTTGGCCCCTCTGAAGCTGAAAGTCCTTGAGGGGCTGGAGCGTGTGCAGAGAAGGACACGAGAGCTAGGGAGGGGTTTCAGCCTGGACAACGGGAGCCTCCTGAGGGACCTTCAGGCACACTTCCATAGATCCATATGTGACAGTGCTCACCACCAGGGCTGTTTCCCTGCCAAACATGCCCTCACTGCCTCCAAGTGCTTTAGCCACCTGAGGAGGGAACACTTTTGTCTTGTGGCTTGTTGGCTTGCTAGGAGGTGAAGCCCTGCCCATTTTCTCTCTTTTACAACAAGCACAGATGCTTCTGCACAAACGTTCCTGCCCTTTTCACGCACTGGATGGCATTCTGATCCAGTTTGACTTTTCCATATCTGCCGCAGCAATAGCAATGGCCTTGCTGGCTATTTCCTCCTTTTCCATTTCAGGGCAATAAATAAAAGAGCTCAAAGCTCCATTGTTGTGCAGGGGCACCATTGCTTGCTGATGGCAGCCGGGGAGGACTATCAAATTCATAGAGTGCATCAAATAGAGTTCTGTTGAGTTGGCCCATTTTCATCTGGTTGGAGTGACTTAGAATCCCATTGCTAACAAAGTTGAGGATTTCTCCTTTGAAAAGGTGGTTGTGGATCTGAGGAGAAACGAGGTCATAAATGAGAGGTAACGGCCTGTCCCTCATGCTTCTCTCTTGCCGCAGATGGCAGAAGGAACAGCGGTCTCTGCCCCGGCTCCCTCTGCTCCTGGAGAAGGAGCCAAAAAGGAGCAAAAGGAGCAAGATGACCAGAAGCCTGCAGCTGTGGCCGATCGATCCAAGACAGTAAGTGCCAGTTGTGGGTGGTGCTGTCTTTAGTGCAAGGCAGAGCTGCAAGTTTCTGACCAGCCAGCACTTGCATGTTGCTTGCTGAGGATGCCGAGTGCTGCAATCCTGTGGGACGTAGCCATTTCCTGCAGGCAGTGGCCTCCAGCTAGAAATTGGCCTTTGACCTGTCACTTTGAGGCCCTGAAGGTCTGGGGACTCTGGCTGAGCTTCTGGCTGCTCGGCTCAGGGAAGGTCGATCTCTGGGCTTCTGCAGCGTCGTGGCCAAGGGCACACGTGGCAGTGCTGCAGGTGGCAGGGCTTTTTTTGTCTGTTTTCCCTTTGTGGAAAGGTGTGTTTGGTTTGTGGAAGTGTTCTGCAGTTTTCTGGAGCACTTCTTCACTTGTACAGTCTCTTTTGGCTTTTGCTAAGCTGGAAGAAGATGATTGTGTTTTCCAGGAATCTGTGAGGCCCCATTCTTTTCCAAGCTGTTTGTATTCCTTGTTAACCTGTTCTTTCCCTTTCCTCACAGTCAGTCACTCTTGTCTGAGAGGGATAAGCTGTTGTCTCTGACTGCTATATTCTGTTTGACTTGAGGTGCATGTGTTGATATCTCACCAGGCAGCCTCCAAAGACCTCCAAAAACACACTGGCCGTGAAGATCACCAAATTTGTCCCGGACCACTGGAACTTCCCCCTCCTCGAAAAGTGATGCAGTTTCAGCACGTCTGCACGGGCTCTGGTCCCAATCCTCGCTCTGCAGCAGCATTACTTAAAGGAACCTATGATGTGGAACCTGTGAACTCAATCTCAGCCTTTGGTGATCTCCTTCTTCTCAGCTCCTTCATCTCCCTCCACGTGGCTTCTGAGAACCAGGAGACTGAGGAACAGTACCTGCGTATGCTCTGTACGTCTGGTGTATTTCTTGTCTCAGGGTCAGTGGATTGTGTGCAGGTGTCAGCAGAGCTGTACCAAATGTTCCTCCTGAGTTTGGTGTCACAGGGCCATTTAGGACTCCCGAGAGGAAGTGCTGTGCTCCGAGGCAGCGAGAGAGCGCTCTGGGTGCTCCTGCTGCCTCTGAAGACAGCTGGGACTGGCGTGGGTTTGCCTGAGCTTCCCTCTCGGCTAAAGGCTGAAGCAGGGATTTTTCTTGCATCAGCAGAAGGCTAGGCAAGTCCTGCATGCTAGTGGCCAAACCAAAGAGAATTTTTAGCTTCCTAATTTCCCCTTAGACTCCTGACTTCCAACCAGTCATCAGAGCAAAAAATCTTCACAGAAATTTTATGGTTTTGGACTTTTGTCTTTTTGGTTGGGGATTTTTTTTTAGGGGGCTGGTGGTTTGGGGTTTTTTGCTTTTTCCCTGTTTATTTTTTACGGGGTTGTTTTTTTGGTTTTCTTTTTGCTGGGTTTTTTGGTTTTGTTTGTTTCTTTGTAGGGGTTTTTTTTTGGTGGAGTTGGTTTATCTCCATCCTGAAGGAGCCCTTCTGCCCCACATGTCTTATTGATGTCATTTTTATGACATTTTTATGTTGCCACTACTACATATACAGTTTCTTTTCATGAGAATGCTATATTTTTGTCAATATAAAATACTGTGAAAGAATATCAGGTTACAGGAGAAATAGAGAGCAGGAGGTGTTTCCCGTGTGCCCCCAAAGAAAAAAAACAGATACTTTTATAACAATCTGTATTTCATATCCTAGTTTTATGCCTCTAAAGATGTGTCCAAGAGAGACACATCGAAGTGGCTTGATCAGATAAATCTGTACTGCAGGCATTTCTCAGGAGACAGCCTCCAGCCCATCCATGGTATATTCCTCAGATCCATGGCACTTTTTCGTACCTTCCCCACTATTTCCCATGACTCTTAGAATCCTACCCATTGGCCCGAGCCCTGCTCAGATCCGTCTCTAGGAAAACACATCAAGTCCTCTGGGATTCTGCAGCACAGCCCAATGAATCTGCTTCTTGCCCATAACAGCTGCCAGTGCTGAACTCTCAGATAAGACCTGGTGGGGCTGAGAACAGAGCCCAGTGGATTCTGTGTCTACCATCACCTGTTGGGACAAAAATGGCATTGATCTGCACCTCGGTGTGTCTGATCTCAAAACCCATCCTGTTGTGGCATGAATGGGGGCAACACTTTGTACGGGGCCCAGGCTGCCTGTGACTTCTTCCCATTGCTTGTCAGTACTCATGCTTGGGCTTTGCCAGCCTTGTTGTGGTCGCTGCCCTGTCCCTGAGGGCTGGTGGGACAGGGCTGGAGCCTTCCTTAGCTCCAAGATGGGTGTCTGTGAGCTCAGCCTGCTCATGAAGGGTGAGGGTCCCGATGCTGAAAGCACTGTCGACATTGGTTATAGCATGAGCTGCTCTGGATTACAATTGGAAAGGCATTGTTTGGGCAATGTTTTGGCTGAAAGCTGGAGAAGATGTGCTCCTCTCCTGGGAATGCATCTCCCTGTGCTTTGTTTCCTGTCAAGAGAACTCTTCCAAGGGCTCTACACAATCAGTCTCTGTGCCAGCCATCTGCACTGCAGGGCTGCCTGTCCTGTTGATGTTGTTGCTGTTGTTGCAACTAGCTGACTGCCTCCAGACACTGGGGCTGCCTTTTGTATCTCCTGGAAGCTGGGATCTCTGCTTTAAAGTGAGCATCTTGCATTTTGTTTCCCTCAGGGAAAATGGTGAACGTGGAAAATCCCAAGATGAAATACACTGAAATGGAATATATTGGCAAGGGGTGAGTCCAGCCACACTTACTTCTACACAACCATGGGCCAGGGGTTCTTCTGCTATATCACTGGTATATCAGGAGTTCCACTGGAATATCTATCCAGTGTGAAGTCAGGTCAGCTGCAAACATGTTCAGACACTGGAGATAGATTGTCCTATGTCTTCAGTGCTGCTCAGAACTTGTGAGGGTGCTCAGAAGGCATTGTCAGAGACATCTCCATGCTGCCAAAGTCTGCCTACATCAAGAAGCAGGACCTGGAAGATCTCCTTGTCTCTCAAGTGTGGGACAGCTCTGTGTTAATTTCTTCAGTATTTTTGTATGTCTCAAAACCACACTGCCACACTAATGAATAAAGAAGAATCTTGCTTGCCTGAAAGGGCAACCTAGCCCCTCTCAAAGCTGTGAGATAACAGTTCTCAGGAGAATTTCATTCAATCCACGGTTCTTGGAAGGAAATGCTCCATGCTCAGAATAGGAACCACAGAGTTTAGAAACTCAAACCTAAGATGAAAGAATAAATTCCCTTTAGGAGCTGAGGCAGTAAACCCCAGCGCTTCTGCAACCAGCCCAGGCACTGCCCATGCACTTGAGAGGAAAATGCATCATCTGCCTTCTGGCAGAGCCCTCCTGCATCCTGCAGGTTTTAGGCATTTACAGCAGAGATCTCCTGTGTGGGCCAGCTTTCACTCTAAGAAATAAACAGCTTCTCCTTTCTCTGCTTCTGTTTTGTTTCTAGGCATTTTGGATCTGTGGTTAGAGCACTCAACCAAGCCACAGGAGGAGAGGTAAATGTCAACATCCCCCACAGACTCTGCTGCACTCAAGGCCTTTCCCCTCTGGTGCGAGCAGCTGTGGCTGGAGCTTTGGGTCGAGCTGTGCTGAAGAGGCACAAGAAACACAGACTGGTACCAGCCTGCAAAATACATTGGGGACAGTCTTTGTCCTTTTCAGCTGCCAGAAGGAAGTCACGCAGGGCAGCAGTTCATTTCAGAGAAGGATGTGCTCACTCGCTCTCAATTGCTAAAACAAAGGTGGTGCCTTAGGGCATCTCACTGCTCTTTGGGGCTACAGCTTCAGAGTCCTGAATTCTCACTTCTGGTTGCCAGCAAATACATCTGAAAGTTACTGGTAGTTCTTTAGCCACCTGCAGTGCTGCACTTGGGAACTGCACATAGGGAGAGATCGAAGAGGCGTCCCTAGAAACTCGAAGCCCTGCCCATAGCCCAAGATGTAGCCACAGAGTATTAAGGCATGGATTACTTCTTCTGAATCCCATACAAAGCAGCAGGGAGTGGGCTCAGAGGCTTGTGGGTGATAGTTGAGACACCAGTGTCACCAAGTGTTCAGGGCAAAACCTCAGTGGCCACATGTCCTGTAACTAGCCCCCAAGGGAGTGGAGAAATGGGCTATTGCAATGTCATTTCCTAATTACTGCAATGCCTAATCACAAGGCAGTTTGGCACAGCTCAACTGTGTCATTGCAAAATCACTTGCTCCATGTGCCTTGTGGCCTTGTGCCACCAGCTTCTCAAGTTACTGATTTTCAGTGTCATTTTAGGTGGCCATAAAGAAAATAAGCCTTAAGGGACAGCAGAGGAAGCAACTAACTGTTAATGAAATCACAATCATGAAGAAGCATAGGAGTCCCAGTGTTGTGAATTATTTAGACAGGTGAGTGGCCATGGTCTTATCCTGTGAATATGCATGTACATACTGCAAACATGAGAGGTTAAAAATCCACTTTGGTCACTTCTAGAAAGTAGAGCTGTTAATTATAATGTATTAATATTTCTCTACTCATCTGCAATGGATGAGAAGAGAGTGCATCTTCTCTGCATGAGTCTTCCCTGGCACACGTAGTTTGAAAATTATTCCAAAATTATTCCAAACCTGGATCAGCTGTATCGTAGGAAGTTAATGCATTCTAAGTTCACTGCCTCCACATTCTTTTGGGATTGATTTTTTAAAGTTTCTTCAATGCTGAATGATGAACCATCCTAAAGTGGATTTCCCTTGGATTGTTGCCCCTCTTTTTCTTTGCTATGCATGCCAGGAAGACTAGGTGCTTATTTCCAGAAACACCACGCGTGACAGGCTTTTGATCTGGGCTCTTACTAAACCACACTTTTCACTTGCTGGCCATCTAAGACATCTCCTTTTTCACAGCTGTGCCTTTCTCCCTGAGACTGCACAGATTGCAAACAAAGCACAGCCAAGAGGGAATGTCTATTCCTTTTATTCTGTCCTTGTCACAAAGGGCCTTGGAAACAAGATGCCCGGAAGCAAAAAATCAACCTAGCCATACATGTTTATCTTCACGCCCTTGTTTCTTTCCTTCAGCCACCTTCTGGGTGAGGAACTCTGGCTGGTCATGGAGTACATGGATGGAGGCGCTCTGAGCGATGTCATCAGGAAGACCTTCCTGACTGAAATCGAGATAGCAGTCATCAGTCGGGAGGTCAGCAAGCCCACCTGTGCTTCCAAGGGTTTGGGCAGGATTATCTGAGAAATAGGGGCTCAGAACAGGAGAGGTTTCACGTGCCAAACTTTGCTTCTGCGTTGCTGGTATGCTATGGGCACGTAAAAGCATCTCCAGTGAAATGCCTGGAGTGCCCCTGCACCCACTCTACTCAGTTCTTGTACTCTTATCTCCTGCTGTTGTATTCTCACTCTGCCTCTTGTATCTGCTGTTCTCCATCTTGCCTCCCTAAATTTTTGCCTGTCTTCACTGCATTCCTCACTTGTAGAAGCAAGGTGCTGGTAGCAGGATTTGAAATGAACAGCA
Source organism: Lonchura striata (assembly GCF_050655825.1). Taxonomy (NCBI): domain Eukaryota; kingdom Metazoa; phylum Chordata; class Aves; order Passeriformes; family Estrildidae; genus Lonchura; species Lonchura striata. The sequence goes on from NC_140740.1 coordinate 14,310,178, forward strand.
AAGGTAAAAAGAGAGACTATTTACTTTCAGTCCTCAGCTAAAAAGGATACTAGTGCAGCCAAAATGCTCTTTGCTTCTGAGCACATTCACTGCAGCAGCAGTCATCCTGGCTGGTTTGCAGGGGACAGTCTACAACAGCAGGTGCTGTTGCTCTTTCAAAAGGTGACATGCCTTTCCTTAGAAAGGTCCTGCTCTGCAAGTGTTGGAGCAGCAAATCTTCCTCTCAATGGCACTGTGTTCTGCCATTACTCGCCATTCTCCTGGGGAATGGGAACCTTTTAGAGTCTCTGTTTCTTTTCTGGTGTGATGAAATCACTGGGTTTGTCCCTCCTGGTTCTGTTGACTCTCTCAGTGCCTGCAAGGATTGGCTTTTCTTCACTCAAACCAAGTGATCCACAGAGACGTGAAGAGCGACAACATCCTTCTCAGAACCGACGGCTCTGTCAAGCTGGGTCAGTATATTCCTGGTCAGGTGCAGCTTTCAGGGATGTGGGGTGAGGGGCTGCTTTGAGTGGCTGCAAGCTCCCCAGGAATGGTGCTGGTGGCAGTGCGGGGACCCCCCGCTCTGAGCTGATGACATGGTTGCAAGGTGCACAGAGGTATGACAAGGAACAAGCAGTCAAAAGGGGTGTTGCTCTGTGTGTGTCCATTGCAGAGGGAGGGAGCAACAAGTCTAAAGCTTCCATAGAACAAAAGCCACTGCTGAAGGCAGTATACAAAATGTGGGGATTTGGCTAAAATCCTGAGGAGACAGAGCAGGGACAGTTGTCCAGGAGATTCAACAGCACATTCTCAAAGTTCTACTGGGCAATTCTTTTGTTTGGTTTCCTAATTGCACAGAATTCAAATAAAAGCAGTATTTTGCTTTCCCCTCAGCTGATTTTGGCATCTCTGTTGAGCTCAGCCCTGGGAAGAATAGACCGTCCTCGGTGGCCGGGACTCCTTGGTGGATGGCGCCTGAAGTAGTGATGCGTCAACCATATGGCCCCAAAGTGGACATATGGTCTTTTGGAATTGTGGGAATCGAAATGATAGAACGGAAAGTTCCCTACTGGAGCCGAAGTCCTGCCACGGTAAGGAGCAAATACTCACTGATCCCACGTGTCTTTCTCACCTGCCCTGTGTTCTGCATGCCATTGGACAAAATCCCATTGCCATCTGCTGGAACTACTGCCACCAAGGTCCACTCCTTAAAATGTCCCTGCAACACATCAGCATCTGCTGTAGTTTTGGTTGCATCAGTGTGGAACTCAAGCTATACCACATGCAAACAAACCCCATGCTCAGGCAACATTTTCCTTTGGGCTGTAAGTGGTTCCAGTTCTTTGGTCTGTGTAGATGGCCACAATAACAGGAAACAAGCATCTTAGAATTGATGCTATACTTCCAGAAATGAAGGAAAGAAAGCCAAACCTAACAGAGTTTCTAAAAGAGTGGTTTTAGTGAGGAACTGCATCCCCTGTGCAGTTTCTGCACACTGAGAAACATGCCTGGAACCTGAACATGAGGCTGCAAGGGCCACAGAGTCTCTTCTACTTCTTGTGCAGTGTTGCTGAAACACTTAGTGACTGTGTTTCTCTCATAGCCCAAGCCACCTTCTCCACATCACCAAGCTGGAGCCTGGTGAGAGGGAGAGCCTGCCAAAACCTCCTGTTTGTTTCCTGGCATTTTCTGGGATGGGCCTTCCATTCATGCATTGACTTGTGTAGCTAAATGAGCAGAGGGTGTCCACAGGGATGGCACCTCTCCATCTTCGGAGCAGGAAAAGCTTTTCTGTTGCTGCGTAAGGAAGCTGAAATTTTCAGGCTGCTGAGAGACAGAGCTGCAGTGGCTCCTGTGTGCCCAAGCAGGCATTTTCATCCCCATACATTAGTGCATGCACCTTAATGTGTCTGTGTTGAATATGAGATTATAAATGTTTGTTTCCTTAGCTGGGGGTTAACTGATGGATTTCCTTTCTCTTCTTCCAATTACCATTGTTTTCAAGAACAGGGCAAAAAACTTGATGAGTCTTGTTGTATGGCAACTGGGCTGAAGGGACCCACAAGCACTGCAGAGATGCCTTTCATGTCCTAATCCTTGGAAAGAGTTAACATAGCAAAGTCCCCCTTCCAAAATGCTGCCAAGTTGGTGTGAATCTTCAGAGAAGCAAATGTGCTTTTGCTGATGTAGTTCCCAACTAACTAGGTCAATCAATGAAATTGGCTGCCAAGGCAAGATCTGTGGGATGATGGCAAAGCTGTGGCTGCATCAGAGTTTGGTTTTTTGTTGGTAAAGGAAAGTCATCTCTGGGTCTCTGCCAGGGCAGAAACTGCCACTGAAGAAGAGAGGTTAAACAATGGCTTCTGGGAGGGCAGTTAGAGATGGGAAAGAAGCAGGTGGAGCCTTGTGTTTCCTGTTTCTCCAGACTAAATTCCTGATAGCCACAGCAGGGACGCCACAGCTGCGGCAGCCCAAGCTCCTCTCGGCTTGGCTGCGTGACTTCCTGAGCTGCTGCCTGCAGAGAGACGAGGAGCGGCGCTGGTCTGCCAACGAGCTGCTGCAGGTAAAATGCCAAGGGGCTGAGGTGAAACAGTGTACAAGGGATGGGCTCCTCCTCCACCAAGGTCCGAGGCCTCAGATGAGCCCCCTTCCTCCTCACCTCCACTCTTGGTGCTCTTCAAATGAAAATGCTGAGGAGTGCTAGACTGGGCTGGGCTGGCAGGGCTCTGTAATGTCCTTTGGTCCAAGTGTCCTGCAATGAGCAGGGACATCTTTAGAGGGATCAGGTTGCTCAGAGCCCTTTCCCACCTGACCTGGAATGGTTCCGGGGATGGGGCACCTACCAGCTCTTGGGACAGCCTGTGCCAGGGTGGCACCCTGCTCTGAGTAAACAAGGTCTTCCTTAGACCTACTCTGATTAGATCCCCTTTGTGTTTGAAACTATTTGCCCACATTCTATTGTAACTGGCCCTGTTAAAAACGGTGTCCCCCACTTTCTTCAAAGCCACTCTGAAGTCTTGCAAAGTGGCAATAAAGTCTCCCTGAGTCCCGTTCTTCACAAAACTGAATACTTCCACCTCTCTCTGCAGAAGATAGGACAGGTGTTCTATTTTCTTATTCTTTCTGTTGCCCTGTTTTTTAATTTGGTGGTGTATTCTGTTTTACCTAACAGCAAAAGAATTGATGTAGAGCATTGTAGAGAGACATGAAATGGTGGTGGCGGAAGCCACGGCTGCCAGTCCTGGCAGAGCACTCTGGAGAGATTTGGCTGTGGGCAGGAGGGGCTGTGAGGGACTCACTGTGAGCCTCTGAGGGGCCCTGGTTTGTGCCCCCCACCCCACCCTTAGAGGTTTCTGGCACACAAACAGGGAGAGCTGAGAGGAACTTGTCCCAGCCCCATCTGCTGCCTGGAACACTCAGGCAGAGGGGAACTGGCCCAGACTGACTGCCAGGTTGTGTGGCAGAGAGGGAACTGCAGGACCCAGCGCCACTCGGCTGGCCCTGCTGGGAAGGAAGGTGCCATGCAGCACAGGAGGGGCAGGGCATGGAAAGGCAGACACTGCTCTGTGTGCCTGTGGAAATTAGCACAAGACAGGGACCTATGGGAGTCATTGGAGCTTCTTGAAAGGAAGAAACCCCAGGGACAGAAAGCACCATTTCTAGAGCACTGGCAGGGCAAAAACCCCAGCAAGATGGAGAAACCAGAATAAATGGATGAGTGGGATTCTGGGCCGGGTTTGCCTGTGATGGCAAGGTCCTGCACATGACAACTGAGGAGCAGATGGTCCCATTGTTTTCCTTTCTGGGTCTTTCTAGGACCTAGAGGAATCCTGATGGAGTATGTGAGGCACTGAGCTTGGAAGGTCATGGTTCACTGTTCTTTGTTGTTTTTTTTTCCCTTTGGACAGCATCCATTTGTAACATCAGCCAAGCCAGTATCCATCCTGGCACCACTTATCACCGTCCTGAAGAGGATGCAGCAGAGAAGAATGTAACAAACACGTAGAGATGTCATCACCACAAGGAATTTTGAGGACTGGAGGATTATAGGAGGAGGATTGTTGATAAGGTTTTATAGAATAGGATTTTAGAGGAGGATTGTAGAGTAGGATTTTTGGAGAGTTTTGTGGAATAGGATTGTAGAGTAAGATTGTTGAAGAGTTCTGTGGAATAGGATTGTAGAGGAGCATTGTGGAGTAGGATTGTTGAAGAGTTTTGTAGAATAGGATTGTGGAGTAGGATTGTGGCGTAGGATTGGTAGAGTAGGATTGTTGAAGAGTTTTCTGGAATAAGATTGTAAACAAGGATTTTCATTAAATAAAATTTCTGAAAAATAAACTCACTTGGAAGACTGCCCTCTTTCTGACCCCTTCAGAAAACTCAACATTTCCTTCTGAATTACCAGCTGGTATTTATGGGTGTTAAGTCACACTTATGGCTTCTTTTGTATGTTTTTTAAGTAGGGGAAGGCTCTTCTTCATTCATCCTTTCCAGACCACACTGTCTTGGGAATGTGGCCAACTAGGCAGCTTTTGGCCAGCTGTAGTATTTCTAGTTGAGGCAGAAAGGGCAATGGCATTTGCAGGAAAAAGCAAAGGGCAAGTGGTGCAATCAAAACATCCTGTGCAGATGCAGGCCTTCAGCTGTGACTCCAGAGCACTTGGGTGCCTGCCACTTGGATTTGTATCGTGAAGAGCAATGTCTTTGGCTGGAGGAGAGCCTCGCTCAGCGGAGAAAGCAGAAAGATCAGAGAGGAGCTCTGAAAGGTCTCCTGCGGTGCAGAGCTGTCAGCGAGTGTGAGCTGAGAGCGGGCCCGGCCCTGCCCGGCGTGGAGCCGCAGCAGAGCCCTGGCAGAGCCCGGAGCAGCCTGAGCCTCGGCAGGGCCAGGCTGCAAGGAGGCCCTGGTAGCTGCAGGAGGCACAGCCCGGCCCTGCGTGCCTCTTGCTGGCAGCGGGCGCATCCTCCGCTCTCAGAGCCCAAGCGCAGCCGGCTGCTCCCGAGGGCAAGCGGAGCCCTGCTGGGCACAGCCCAGCCTGGAGGCATTGGCCCTCTGGAGTCTGCCCGAGGAGAGAAAGGCCAAGGGCAGCCGAGGCCCGCTGGCCTGGCTCAGCATTCCCACTCTTGTGCCGCTGCCCTGCGACTCCTGGCAAAGGTCAGCAGTGTGTGCAGCACCCTGGGCACCGGGGCAGGGAGCCGGGCTGCTCGGCAGGCTGGAGCACAGGGCAGCGTCCTTCGGGCACGGCACTTGTGCCAGGGGAGCCGAGGCCAGCGGGAGGCAGGGACAGCTTGTCAGCTCACGGCTGCAGGAGCCAGTGCCTCACACAGCTCTGGGAGGCAGCGCCTGCAATCCTGCAGCTCTGCACTGAGCCACAGCAAAGCTGGGAGCTGCAGAGTGCTCTGCAGAAATATTCAGGGCCGGCAGGCCAGCCTGCTTTGTGCTCCCTGGCACACAGCAAGCGCTGTGCCACACCGCGGCTCGGAGCTGCTGGGAGAGAGGTGTTAGAGATAAACTCTTAGGTACAATTAAATGGAGACAAAGTCATTAAAGTAAAAGAGAACCTTCTTCTTAGCAGAAGGCTCCTCTTGAAGCCAATAGCAGGTTTCTGAATATAGCAGGAATTGGATTAAACCTAAAAGTCTGCCACTGCTATGACTGAAATACCAATTTGCATGTTTTCTTATTTCGGAATCAAAATATGACCATGGGCTTTTAATGTTGGGTTTTTTGCAGCTAAGAGTGCAGATGCAATAATCACAGAACTCAGGTCATTTGAGATTACAGAAAGGTTAAAAACTATGCATGGGAAGGTAATAACAGGAATTTCTATCTAATAACAAATGGATTGTCCTGCAGCCTTGAGGTCATATCCTTCTACCCTTCCCAAATGAAAACCTATTCACTGAAGACCCATCATCATCCCAAAACCATGTTTAAATTAATTGGACCTGTTGATTAGCCCATGTAAATTAGATCTTTCGCTTTTATTTTCACTGACAAACTCTGATTCAATGTCAAATTATCAATCTTTCAAGGAAAAACTGTACCATGCAGAGTAAAACCCAGGGCAGAGGCTTCTATACATAGGGTTGCCAAACCCTCTGTGACAGCTCCTGCTAGCTTCCTACATCAGCCAGAAGGCAACTTCGCTGCAACACAGACTTTCTTAATATTGGTGACATTTTCAAATCCATAGACACTGCTTGTTTTCAAAGTCCTGAAAAGTGCATTCTAAGTTCATGAAAGCAAACACAGAAGCACGGATTTGGTTTAGGAGAGAAGGTGTTTGTGCAGTTGGATAACAGCTTACATGTTGAAGTGTCGGGGGGGATTTCTATGTTTGCGCTCACCTTGTTTGAGACAATGAGCGCAGTGTCACCTGTGCATGCCTGGATATGCCTTGAAGGTGCAATGCTTAATTTGTAATCAAAGGGGAAATGTATCTAAATTTATTAGGATAACCAGTTACTTTGTAAATAGACTGATAGAGAATCTTAGCAATTTTTGCTGGAGAATGGTTGCAGGAGAGGGGTCATGGATCAATGGAACAGTTATTCATTGATACCACTGTTTAAGACCCCAGAATCAGAATCAGCCTGTGTCTGGCCTGGGAACAAAGCTTGGGAAACAGGCTCTGTGTCTAGGCCTGGGAAACTGTACAAGGTCTCTCTAGGCCTGGGAAATAGAGCAAGTTCGGAATGAGATAATAAGGACAGGCATAAGGACAGCCTCGAAGATATGCTCTGTCCTTGGAAGGCATGACTTAGCAATGAGAACTCGGCTTGGAGAACTTAGCTGCAGCTGTAACCACCCGTAGGAGAAGTAAAACAAAGACCTTTGTAAACTTGACCAATGAGAGCTGTTGCTGACTTTGCTTGTAGCAAACCCTATATAAACGGACAGGATTTTTGAATAAAAGAAGCTTGCTTATCAATCATACTGACTGTGCTTGTCTTCCCTCCGCCCGCGTAATCACCACTTGTCCATTCTTTGTACAGAACAATCTTCTAAACCTTTTTAACTTAATGTGACCATGATACATTCCTAACCTTCATATTGCAATATATTTCCTAATTACATGATTCTGTAAGCCCTTGTAGACCATGTGCAATTTCTACCGGAGGTTGTCGTCAGCCTCTGGTGGTCGTTTTGGATGAAGGCTCAGAAGGCTTCCTCGGGCTTCAGCTGTTTTACCTCTGTTTCTGCACATGCTCTACAAGATTGTGTGCTCAAATAGGCACTGGTGAGTCTTTTGCAGTTAGCTTGTTCTGCTAAATTTGCTGATTTCTAGAAAGTGCTTCATTCCCATCCCTGGGTACAAAGTAACTACTTCTTTCTGCACAGCTTTTAGCATAGCTTAAGCATTATCTCATTGCCTCGGCACCTAAAAGAAGGTAGGGAGGAGGGGGCAAACCAGTGAGAGTGATGGGTCATTATCTTGTTAGCCAGGTATCAATTCCTAGATTAACTAAGGGCTATTCTTGTCCATAAAGTACGTGCGGGGATACCACAAGGACAGAGGCAACGCGTGGATTTGGAGCGCTCGGCTTGGCACCAAAGTCCTGCTCCTGAGAGGGGTGCAGGGACACAGGGAATGTCAGAGGACAATGAGAGACGGGGACATGAGGCCATAATGGGCCAGGCATGATCCTGCACAGGATGGCAGCAAAGACACTTCCTCACCATGGCTCTGGCACTCCAGGGCACCCCAAAAAGGGCCGAGGAGTCCTATGTGTAACCAGGAGAGAAGACTGACATCACTGTGGGTCCCAGCATTCCCCAGTCCCTTGCTGGCCATTCAGTGCACACTGGGGACGCTGGGCATGTGTGGGACATGGGGATGGGGTGCACAAAGTTAAAGGGGGACCCCAAAGTGGAAGGAGTGGAAGCCAAAATCGCTGGGTGGAGATGCCCAAAGAGGAGGTGTGGTATCCCAAAATGAACGGAGGACACCAGAAAATTGGGGCGATCCCCCAAAAGGACACACAAAGCTGCTCCCTCCCTCCATTACTTACCAACAAGAACTATCTACCAACTGTGATAATCACATCAGGACCATTTACTCCATAACCAGCTAAGAACAGGACTGAAGAGTAGTTTTGTAGAGTAGGATTGTAGAGTAGGATTATAGTTTAGGATTGAAAATAAAGCTTCTGAAACTTTAACTTGCCTGGAAGATTCCCTTTTTTTCAGCCTGTGAATACACTCAGCATTTCCTTCTGAGTTGTCAGCTGTCTCTTAAAGCTACAAAGTGACATTTCTTGGTGCCTTTGGTAAGGTTTAAAAGTGGGGATGGCTCTTCTTCATTCATGCCCTCCAGACTACACTGCCCTTGGCATATGGGCCACTGGTCCCACTTGGCACATCTGTGGCACTTCTAGATGCAGGCAGGAACCAAAGCAGAAGTGGTGCAGCCACAGACATCTCTGTGATGTCACTTCGGTCCTATGAGCTCCCACAGCTTTTTGTGATGTCACAATGACATCACTGTGATGTCACAGAGCTGCCTGCGATGTCGCATGGACATCCCTATGATGTCATACTGACTTCTCTGTGATTTCACACAGCTGTCTCTGATGTCACACTGACCTCTTGGTGACATCACACAGCTCTCTGTGATGTGACATGGACATCACTGTGATATCACACAACCTCCTGTTATGTCACACAGACATCTCTGTGATGTCACACAGCTCTCAGCGCTGTCACATCCACATTTCTGTGATGTCAGGATGACATATCTGTGATGTCACACAGCTGTCTGTGATGTCACACTGACATTTTTGATGTCACAATGACATCATTGTGATGTCACACAGCAGTCTGTGATGTAACCCTGACATCTCTGTAACATCACACAGCTCTCTGTGATGTCACACAGACATATCTGTGATGTTACACTGACATCAGAGTGATGTCAAACAGCTGTCTGTGATGTCACACTGACATTTCTGGGATGTCACACAGACATCTCTGTGATGTCACTTGGTATCCATGAGGTAAAAAATCTTTTTTTGGTGTCACAAAGTCATCTCTGTGATGTCACAGAGCTGTCTGTGATGTCACACAGCTCTCTGGCATGTCACAATGACAACACTTTGATGTCACACAGCTGTCTGTGATGACGTACTGACATTTCTGTGAAATCACACAGCTCTCTGTGATGTGACACTGACATCTCTGTGATGTCACACAGCTCTCTTTGATGTCAGAATGACATATCTCTGATGTCACACAGATTTTTGTGACATCACAATGACATCACTGTGATGTCACACAGCTGTATTTGATGTCACACAGACATCACTGTGATGTCATTTCCACCCCATGAGTCCACCCAGCTTTTTGTGGTGTCACATGGACATCTCTGTCATGTCACACAGCTGTCTGTGATGTCACACTGACATCTGTCTGATGTCACACAGATTTTTGTGATGTCACAATGACATCACTGTGGCATCACACTGCTGTCTGTGAGGTCACACTGACATCTCCCTGATGTCACCCTTACATCTCTGTGATGTCACACGGACATCTCTGTGATGTCTCAGAGACATCTCTTTGATGTCACTTCGACCCCATGAGGTCACACAGCTTTTTGTGGTGTCACACAGACATCTCTGTGATGTCACACTTACATTTCTCTCACGTCATAGAGCTCTCTGTGATGGCACAATAACATCTCTGTGATGTCACACAGCTGTCTGTGATGTCACAATGACATCTGTCTGATGTCACACAGATTTTTGTGATGTCACAATGACATCGGTGTGATGCCACACTGATGTCACACAGACATCTCCCTGATGTCACCCTTACATCTCTGTGATGGCACACAGCTGTCTGTGATTTCACACTGATATCTCTCCATGATGTCACCTGGATATCTCTGTGACATCACACAACCTCCTGTGATGTCACACAGACGTCTGTGTGATGCCACACATCTCTCTCTGATGTCACACTGACATCTCTGTGATGTCACACAGCCAGCTCTGTGATGTCCCAGAGACATCTCTTTGATGTCACTTTGACCCCATGAGGTCACACAGCTTTTTGTGGTGTCACATGGACATCTCTGTGATGTCACGCTTACATCTCTCTGACGTCACACAGACATCTCTCTGACATCACACAGCTCTCTGTGATGTCACAATGACATCTCTGTGATGTCACACAGCTGTCTGTGATGTCACCCTTGCATCTCTGTGACGTCACACAGCTCTCTGTGATGTCACACAGACATCTCTGGGATGTCACAATGACATCACTGTGATGTCACACAGCTGTCTGTGATGTCACACAGACATCTCTTTGAGGTCACACTGACATCTCTGTGATATCACACAGACATCTCTGTGATGTAACTTTGACCCTATGAGGTCACTCTACTTTTTGTGGTTTCACACTCACGTCTCTGTTGTGAGAACATCAAATGTCTCTCAGACATTTTTAGAGGTTCAGGGCCTTGGTCAGAAGCATTCTAGACCCCAGAAGGCAGCTGGAAACAGCTGTGATTTAGAGTTTGAGCCATGGAATGAATTACCAGCTTTGAAGGTGGAACAAGCAGTCACAAAGGGTTAGATAGTATAGTAAAAGTAGTTACAAAACAGAGAGGAAAATGTTTTAGTATTGTACAGGGGGGTTTTAGCACCTGTACAGGGGGGTTTTTACTTTGTACATGGGGGTCAGAAGTTCTAAGATGGAGGAAAGTGGGCTGATCCTATTCTTCCTCATTCTTCTTCCTTGCCTCCATGTTCTTGGTGATGTTGGCATTCACAGATTGGTTTAGAGTAGAAAAGCACTTGGTAATATTGGTAGTAGGTATTGGGGAATAATTGTAAACATGTTATATGTAATATATCTTATGAAAGATAGCAGCAGCCCTGGGTGGGGGGGGGAGAAGAAGAAGACACTGGACAGTGAGGGTGTCAGGAGTGTGTGTGTCTCTGCCGGGGCCGCTGATCAAACAGCCGCAGCCCGCGAACACAATCTGTTAGATAACTCGCAATAAACTGCCTTGAGACCAAACAACAAGAGGCTATGGAGTTTTTCTTTGGAAGCACGGGTTGGAGGAGAGACTTTACCACCACTCAAGACCCCAAACCAAACCCAGGGTTCTCACAGGGGATCAGAAAATTCTTTTGGGGTTTGGCTCATTCTCTCTTATTTTCTGCATTACTCAGAATTCTCCCCATTTGGGTCTACTTCTGGATTAGGAGTCTCATCAGCTCCTCTGGACATCTTAGCCCTCAGTTTAGAGAAGCTGTAGACTGTATAGAGGAAGCTTACTAGATTAAATATGACGAAAGTGGTCTCTTTAACATTCAGAGGAAACTGACCATTTTCAAAAAGGGAAATAACAGATTCAGAGAAGAAGGAAAGGAAAGGCTGGAAAGCTTCATCCCTTGTTTTTCCTCTAATCAACTGGGTGTCATTTCTAATAAACCCCCAAAACATGCTACTGGAACTGGGACCTAGGCTAGGATGACGAAACTATAAACCAAATATATCTTGGACAGACTTCAGTACTCTTGTTAACAATAGTCCAACTTCTTTATTGCTAAAGTTCAATACTAAATTCTGTAATCTTAGACTAACTAATCCTATGTTTTTAACAAATAATCATCTACTCAATCCTAACTTGAAGAATCCTAAAAACGTAATCTTCTTTTATAATAAAACAGCCTGAGTTCATAGATGATTCCTTGCTGAAGCAGACGACTGGTGCCAGGACTCCACTTGCTGCTTGCCAAATTCAGATACTCATTGCTAAATGCGGGACAGCTTTTTGTGGAGGTACTGGCATCTGCTCTTCATCTCAGAGTAGCTGGGGCTACCCTAGGAAGAAGAAATAAATAAAAAATAAAAAAAATCAGGCATGTCAGCATTTCTGCAGAGTTTAGGATTTCCTGACCTTTTCTTTAAAATAGCCTTGAGGCAGACTCAGAGGTTACCAAGCCAGGCCAGTCTGGTTTTATTCATGTAAAGCAGTAAAAATACTCTCAGATTGACTTTGGAGCTTTCTGGGAAGTTTGCAAACTGAGGCTGTTCTTTTACAACAAACTCTAGACAAGTCTGAAACCACAACAACAACCCAAAGCCCAGCAGTGGCTAAAGAGGGCAAAACTCATTCATGCTTAAAGCCACTGAAGGGACTCAAACCTTCTCCATCAAATCAACAGGTGTGAGGTTTATCAAGCTCATGATACAAATCCACGATGAAGTGGCAATGAGAATAATACTGTCACACCAAAGCTTCTGCTCTTCTGGGCCTGAAGATCTGTTTCTCTTTGGAATGACAAAAACTCATTCCACATGGGAATGAACACTTCAAACCATCTTGAGATAAATATTTACAAGCAATAAATCTTTACCAAGTTAACATTCAGTACAAGAAGAGACAACAACTAATGCCAGGGATGCATCCCAGGCCAGATGCACCTGACTGGTGTGCAGGACAAGTTAGAAGAGAAAACTACAGTTGCCTTTCAACATTTTGAGAGGTTCCTGAGAAGCAGTAGCTTGGACTACTGGCCTCTGCCCAGTGACATTAGCTAGCAAGAGCCCTAGCACGGGCCTCACTGCACTGCTCCCCTGCAGGGCCAGGCTTGCCCTCAGCCTTCCACAGAGCATCCCTGGCTGCATCCAGTGCGAGCCAGGGCCCTGCCTGCTCCAAAGGCCACAGCTGCCCCACAGCCCCAGAGCTGCAGGGGACTGACTGCCCTTGCCAACATCACTGCTCTGAGACAAGCTGGGCGCAATTTCCAGTGTTTTATACCACACACACACACACACACACAGACAGTTCTCCCTCCCCTCCTGCACTGCAAATGCAATGAGGGGATGCAGCACCACTGCTGCAGCTGAGCCTGTGCAACTGCACTGCAGGAAGGGAGGGCCTATGCGGGCCTAACCCACCTCGGTGTTCATCTCAGCTTTTCTCCCTGCCTGGCCCATCTCCTCCTTTAGCTTTCTATCCCTCTAGTTCACATTTACTATTAAATAATGTCTGTACTAGTGACTCTGGAATAGAGTCTTTCTTGCACCTTAATTCATGCAGAGGCATCCCTTAATCATCAAATCTTTACTCCATCATTATCCACACTGGAGTTAGGAAAAGCTGTACACTGATACCTTCATTGAGATCCAAGGGACACTACTGCTTCAGCCTCCCGAATTCTTTTCACATCTTTTTTCACATGGTAGTCTTCAGCACATGATTGCTGTCATTGTAGAACTCAGAAATTTGTGTCTTTCTTAAACCCAAAAGGTGCAGGGGAAATGGAGCCGACATTTGGAGACAGGTAGGAAGTAGAATGGGATGTCAAAGCCAGCAGCCAGGAAGAAGAGCGGCCACCAGGTGCTGGCTGGAGGTAACTGAGCTACTGCTCAATCCTCTGCTTCTTGCTCATCACAGGTCTGGTCAAGACAGAACCCCGTTTCTACAACAATAACAAAACAATTCATTACTCTCTGACCCAGATCAGGTCTTGCTCCATTCTAAAAAAGCAGGATTTGTGAACTAGCAATGGTTGAAAACACATGGTTTTTTTAAAAAAAATACCTGTTAAATAATGGAAGACCTCCAGGAAAATATCTGCTCTATTGCATTCCTAGTTTTTCATCTTAGGACTTAGCAAGTCCTTCTCCATGTCTACTGTTAAAAGGCTTTGGGAGGTAGCTCCCACTCCCTTCAGCATCTCCAGCAAAGCCTCCCCCAAAGGGGATGTCCTGTAAGTTTTATCTAGGTCCCAATTTCTGCTTGTACACACCAGGAAAATACTCAGCTTTTGCTGTCAAACTCCCACATGACTTACTGAAGAGGCACCTGGCTGTTTTAGAGTTTTATGTGTTAAAAATGAGATTAGTGCTTCACTATTAGAATACAGGAGTACGGGGTGTGATGGTTGATTGTGAATTCTCATCAGGATGAACAAAGACAGCAGCCACATGTCAGGAAACTCTTGTGCTTTTAGGTACAGTAGTCTAAGGTCCAGCAGGCTACCTGCTGTGCAGACTCAAAAGCTGTTGGCGGACAAAACCCTTAAATTTGCACAAGAGAGTTTCACAAGTGCTTACCAATAAGCCCTCAGTGCTGCTCAGTGCCCTTCAATCATCTCTCAGCTCCTCCCAAGGACCTTCTCAAAGCTGCTGACTCACAAGCCACAGCACATGGCCACAAGCTCCCCACACCCACTGCAAACTTCTGAACTGAGCATGGAGTAGAACAGGACAGCCGTGTGTGCCCAGGCAGAGTGAAGGAGGGACTGAGGGAATATCACCATTCTGTAGATCCTGTGTTGGTGCAGCCACGTGGATAGTGCAGAGCTGGAGTCAGCAATGAGGGTGACAGAGAGACAGAGGGACAAGAGGGCAAGAGGGCCCCATCTGCCTGGCCCTGGGACAGCCTCTTATGTACAGGAGATTTTTCCTGCAGAGCCAGCCTTTTGAGGCCTCCTCCAGGGAATGAGTTGAGGTGGGGACTGAGCTCAAGTCTTCAGGCAGAGGAGAAATTTGGCTCAGGACAGTGCTGCTCCACCCCTGCAGGATCCTCTCTTCTCACCACAGCCTTTCTGTCACAGCACTTGGAATGTCTGAGGCAAAACATGCTTAGGCCTGCTCCTGCACATTCACATCACAGCTTTTATACCACCAGCAAGTCTGCTGAAACTTTACACAGCGTACAGAATATTAAAAATGCACAAAATACCTGAGCAGGTCTTGCTGGAGCGTTTCTCTCCGAAGGCCCTGGAGATGTTGCTTGGCTGCTGCTGGTGGGGCTCTGAGATGGAGCTGTTTTTCTGTAAGGATGGTCCAATATTTCAAGTTACAAGGCCTAAATATCAACTGTCATAGTCCTTTCCTTGCAGAGCTTCAGTGCCAGGACTCAAGGAAACAGCATGAAGCTGAGTTGAAGGAGCTTTAGGCAGGATATCAGGAAAACATGCGTGTCCCAGAGGGTGCTTGAGCACTGCAGCAGGCTCCCTAGGCCAGTGGTCACTGCAGCAAGGCTTCAGGAAGTGTTTGGACAGCACTCTTGGGCACCTGGTGTGATTCTGTGCAGGGCTAGGATCCTGGCAGGTCCCTCTACCTCAGCATATTCTAAGAACCTAGGCTTCATTTCCCAGGGCTTTCTTCTAAAAAGGCTCTTTTCCTTCCCCAATAGACTGAACTTACCTAGAAAGTATTAACTTCAACTTCGCTCTATCGTTTTTACTGTAGCCAGGCCAATCAGTCTGAAGGGTTTGAAACAGATGCTCCTTCAGACTGAAGGAATTATCCTTTGCATTCAGGTCAGCAACCTACAGGCACACATTTCAGAAAACAAATGTTCATTACATCTATGTGCAAACTACAGAAATCTAAAAGGGCTACTTCAGTTGGGATGGCAAAACATGGCTCTCATGGTATTGTGAATGTCCTCAGGGTGAAAAATCCCTGCCACTGCCCTGGGCAAACACAGCAACAAACGTCACAGCTTCAGGGAATCAGTTCCTTAAAGTCACTGTAGGATCAACTAAAAGTGTGTCCATGTTGAATTTGAGTCCTTTGACTAAGTTCCAAAATGCTTTTTCCTAGCTAAAGAGGAAATATTCCTATTTGATATATTATGCAGATGGGGAATATTTAAAAAGGAAGGAAGGAAGGATCTCCTGCATCTTTCAATGGGTGTGCATTTTATGAAAGCCTATGAGAAAGAAATCCCAGTGGAACTTAACTCGAAGGACTATTGGCAAAGTCTCTAATTTCAACCGGTGAGGAAGTAGTAAATTATGAATAGTAGAATAGCATGATGGAAGAAGCACTGGCACAAGTTTCACGATCTCACCTCCTGAAGGATTTTTCCAAGGGAATCCTTGTCCTTTTGCCTGACTCCATCTCTCTGCAGCCGAGCAAGTAACTCTGGCTCCTTGTAATCCCTCAGAGCAAGTAAATGAATCACCCTGTCCCTGTAGGGCCGGCCGTAAACAGCAGCACAACCGCTCCAGTCAATGTCTGCAAGTCTCACAGTCATCATCCTCCTCTTCTCAGGCACAGGACCTGAATTGCTTTGTTGAGCTCCTCTGACCTCTGCTTTTTCTCCTAAAGTGAGGGAAAACCAGAAACAAATAGTTCAAATTGGAGGTTTGGAGGAGGAAAGGAAGTTGATTCAAAAGGATGTACCAAGACTTTTGAGCCTCTGTTCAGTATTTACAGACCTCCAAGAATCTAAACAGTGAAGCATTAAACAGAAACAGTCATTAAAAGCTGGTAAAGGAGTGATACTGAATGGGAAGTTTTTATGAAAAATTTTTTATGCATGAAGCTTTTATGTGATTTCCCCTGTTCGTAAGCTCAAGCATTGAGCTATGTCTAGAATGACATGGACAGTGGGATTAAGTGCAACCTCAGCAAGTTTGCCAAAACCAGAGGCATGGGATGCCATCTGGAAGGACCAGGAAGTGGGGCCTTTGGAACCTCATCAGATTCAACAAAGCCAAGTGCAAAGTGCTGCATCTTTGGGTTTGGGACTTTCCTGACACCAAGAGAGGCTTGGAGATGAAGGTGGGGAGGACTTGGAAGTGCTGGTAGATGGGAGGCTAAATATGACTAAAAAAACATACAGATATCCAGTAAAAAATGTAATGGAAGCATATCTAAAAGTGGTCCATCAGTTTAATACCCTTCATGCTGGGATCGTGTGGCTCCTTTTGTTCTTGGCTCCTGCACTCTCTGCTCATCTCTTTGGCTTTGCTCATGGCAAGCATTTTATCAAAATCAAAGGATGGGATTTTTCCACCCTGTCTAACTCTGTTTTCTCACCTTTGGAGCTAGAAATCTTCCCCTGCACCCTGACAGGCACTGGGATTCCAGATGGAGTCCGAAATTTATCTTTCTCTTGTAGCTCATGCGTGGAGGTGGAAATGGAGCTGACACTTGGAGAGAGGTTCAAAGTTGAGCAGGATGTGGAAGGCAGGTCCAAGGAAGAAGGACAGCGGCCACCAGCTGCTGGCTCGATATCACAGGGCTCTTGGCCAATCCTCTGCCTCTTGGTCCTCACAGGATTGATAAAGGCAGAAGCCAGAGGCCGTTTCTGCAAAGATGATCCCAATTAGTTTTGCTCTGAAAAAGCAGCATTTCTGACCTGGCCATGGTTGAACACACACCTTTCTTACCTAAAATGGCCTGTCATACAAGGAGGTGCTGCAGCTAAATATGTTCTCTATTTCATTCCTACTTTCTCACCTGAGTATTCAGCAAGTCATCCTCCAACTCGGAAGCTAAATGGCTTTGGGAGAAAGACATTCCCTTCAGCACCTCTATCAATCTCGTTCCCTATTTCTGCTTAGACACCCCAGGAACACACTCAACTGTCACACACCCACATAATTCACAAAGCAACCCCAAGAAACCGCCAGTACCGTGCTGATCACAGCGTGTTCAGTGCAGAGATGATAACAACAGAGAGAAGCCCCAGTCTGACTGCAGGTCTCATTCCTGCTGTTCTCCAGAGGAAACCCTGGATCACAGCCTCTTCCCTACCGAGCACACGCTGCTCCCACCTGTGCACAGCAGCAGCTCAGAGCAGCATTGCCAGACACAGCTCTGTGCCCGCCTGTTGACAGAAATTCTGTAGGCATGGAGGTAGGACATAAGAGGATGCTGGGCCCTGCAGCATTTCCTGCTCTGGCTGGGAAAAGAGCTAGGGAAAACCAGAGCTGTTTAAAGACAATTCTTTAAGGTATAGAAAATATACCTTTCATGCAGTGTTTTCCAAGATTCTGAATTTTTTCCTTGCCCTCTTGTATTGATTTTAAGCCTGACAAGTCCAAGGTATTCCCTGATGATTCAGAGTCCCCTCCTCACACATGGGATAGCCTGAACCAAAATGGGAGCCTAAATGCTGCTTAGGACAGAAAAACAAGTTTCCTACAAATGCCTCAGTACTGGAATATGTCCTTATCATAGACTTCAATAAGATTTCTCTTCAAACAGTAGCACTGGCATTACCGTGCATGATTTAGGTACTAGAGCTGCCGTATCATCAAGAACCCTCCACAGACACAGCTAGGTACCAAAAAATATGTCCACATCTTGTCCTTAGCAGAGTTTCCCACCCACTTGTGACAAACAAGTCATGTGTGTGCAGCTTGTTGCAGGCTTTGACATTGTAACCATCAGGAAAAGTATACAGGAATCCCAGTAGAAGTATACACTTGCAAGTTTATATACTATAGAGACAGCACTACTGCTTGGACACCAAGAGCAAGCGGGAGAAAACATCATATATGTTAGAGAATGCTTAAAACTTCACAAAATACCTGAACAGTTCTAGGTGGAGTATTTCTTTCAGAAGGTCCCAGAGACAGTGACTGGCTGGTGCTGGTGACATTTGGAGCTGGAGCTGTTTTTCTGTAAGGATGGTCCAACATTTCAGGTTACAAGGCAAAAATAAGAGTCATCATTTTTACCTCACAGCGAAAACAGACCTTCATTTCCCAGAGGGTTTTTTTGAAATGGTTGTTGTCCTGACTGAACTTACTGAAAAAGAGTCACCTCCAATGTCTTTCTATCTCCTTCACTGTAGCCAGGCCAATCAACCTGAATGTCTTTGAAGAAACGTTCCTTCAGACTGAAAGAATTCTCATTTGCATCCAGGTTGGCTACCTACAGGCAGACATTTAAAACATCAATATTCATTACACCTGAAGGCAGACTACAGATGTAAAACTGGTAGTACAAAGCTAAAGCAAAGCTGAAAAGAAAATCATGCACCAGTTTTCCAGGATTTTTGTTTGATGCAAAGAACAAAGCAGCTGTCATGTAAGAAGCAACAATATTAAACACGTGTGGTCCATTTGGGCTGTAGAAATTTGGATGTAATAAATGCCAAACTGCTGCAAGCATGGAGGAAATGGATGCTATGAAAACCTCTCCCTGCACCAGGGATCCAGGTTTTTTGGTTTTTACACAGCTTTGGGAACCAAGGTACACTATGCCAGAACTCTCAGTCTTCACCATTTGAAATACATGGAGAGACCAGGTTTTTCCTTTCTGTTTTCATTTTCTTTTTTTGAGTAGGTCCTGAAGAACACCATCTCCATGAGCAAGTCCATATTTTTCCACCCTCAGGAGGACACCTGCTGCCCTCTTGTTTCCCCCAGCTACATTGCCATGGCAGAACACAGCCTGGACCTGTAAGGGGCAGGATTTCATCATCCCATGAAGCACCACAGGATGTTGGCATTTGTCTCTGCAAACAGAACTGCTTTTCTTCCTCAAGTGTCTGCTCAGAGGAAACTACAGCTTCCTATGGAACGCTTATAGGAGATAACCTACCCTAGAGCTACACTTCAACAGCTTAACAGTAACAAAGATATCCAGAATCGGGAATTCACTTTTTAAAAGCAGAACTCAGGCTGTGTTGGAAGAGAAGGAAGACTGTGAGTATAAGAGCTCAGCAAGTTCTCCCTACTGGTTTTTCATGTATAGAAAAAAACAACACCACCTCCCTGTGAAGCTAAGAAAAACGTCAATAACAGCTTTTCAGGATGTAGTGCTGTTCACACAGCCCTTTCGGAATGCAAACCAGTATCTTCAGGCAGTTCACACTGCAAACAAGAAACTACTCCTTCAAAATCTCCTTCAACATGAACAAAAATAAACAGAAAGGAGAATTTTTTTCATTTCTTACCCTCTAAGGAGCTGAGCTTTGAAATCTTATCATCACTTTTTTCATAGCTAAAAAGGAAATATTGCTACTTGATATGTTAATGCTTGCATAATTCAGCAACAGCCTACATTGAGAATATTGAATAAGGGGAATATTGAAAAAGGAAGGAAACAGCCAGTGCATCCTTCAGTCCAAGTGAATCATATGAATGGCTGTAATAAAGAAATACCAGAGGCACTAAAATGACAAATGGAATATTATGAGAAATAACAGGTGCCAAGGAAGCTGAAGACTCAATCCACACAACAGCAAAGAAACTCTGTGCTCAAAGTTAGGCCACCACCTTTATCATGTAGGATTTGCCTGGA
Source organism: Lonchura striata (assembly GCF_050655825.1). Classification (NCBI taxonomy): domain Eukaryota; kingdom Metazoa; phylum Chordata; class Aves; order Passeriformes; family Estrildidae; genus Lonchura; species Lonchura striata. Next base: position 14,330,183 of record NC_140740.1, read on the forward strand.
ACACCCTTCCCTGGAAGGCAATCCCCACAGATCCAAGTAGAAGGAAATACCATTGAGAGACCACCAAATCCGTTCAAATGATATACTGCCCTATACAGCTACCAAGATTCTCTCCTCTGAAACTTGCCCCAGGTATTTTAAGGACCTCAGCTAAGTGTTTTGCCTAGCTGAGAGTTTCACCCTGTGAAGTTACTTTATGAAGCAATTTAACAGTGCAAGGGAAAGAGGGAGGATTAAAATAAGGCATGAGAAGCAACAACATTACAAAGAATTTATCATTGCCAGCTATTCTAGAAAAACAACAACACGGCCTCCAAAGTTTTGAAGATTTCTTTCTTTTTGTCACATGGACTTGCAGTTGGGTGGAAACCGGGTAAAGTTGATGGGAAAATGTAAACAAGGAGCATTTCCTAAGCCTGTCATTGGTTTCTAATTGAAACCCTAAAGTAAGGCTGCTAAGAGTTAGCATTTCTGGCAGCAGCTCCAGGATCTCACCTCCTGAAGGATCTTTCCAAGGGATTCCTTGTCCTTTTCCACAACTCCCTCTCTCTCTAAGCAGGCAAGTAGCTCTGACTTCTTGTAATTCTTCAGAGCCAGTAAATGAACCACCCTGTCTCTGATGGGTCGCTGAGAAACAGTACTGAAAAGTCTCCGGATGTATTTTGCAGGGTTCATGGGCATCGTTCTCTTCCTCTCAGGCACAAGATCTGGAGAGCTGTGTGGTGCTCTCCTGAGCTCTGGTATTTTCACTTCAGTAAAGAAAAAACAGAAAATGAATTGTCAAATGGGGAGCGGGAGGAAGCAAGGCAGTTGATTCAAAAGGATGTACCGACACTGTTGAAACGCTCTTTGTTCAGAATTTATAGATCATTACAAATCAAGATAGTAAAGCATTGGGAAGAAACAGTCATTAAAAAGCCCACGTAAAGGAGTGATACTGGAAGGGAGGTATTTATGAAAAACTCTTTATATGCACAGTGGTTTTCATATGATTTCTGCAGTTTGTAAGCTCAAGCACTGAGCTATGTCAAGAGTTATATGGCCAGTGGGATTAAATGCACCTTTGGCAAGTTTGACAACACCAGAGGCATGGGGTGCCATCCAGAGGGACATGGAGAACCTTGGCAAGTAGGGCCCTGGGAACTTAACAAGGCCAAGTGCAAAGTGCTGCATCTTTGGAGTTGGGACATGGCCTATCCCAGCTGGGCATGGGTGCTGGGATGGGATGGGGAGCCTGGGATGAAGGTGGAGAGGACTTGGGGGTGCTGGTGGATGAGAGGCTGGACAGGAGGCAGCAACGTGTGCTGGCAGCCCAGAAAGGCAACCGTGTCCTGGGCTGCATCAGGTGAAGTGTGGCCAGCAGGTCAAGGAAGGGGATATGACACAGCAAGCACTGTTTTGAAACCAGGAATTTGTGCTTAGTGGCTGAGGGAGACTTCATGCGTATTGGTGAGAAATCCGGGAGATTTGTGTCTTCCATCACACACACACAGACTGACCTTTCTTTACACGCTCCTTCAGTCTTGCAATGTACGTCAAATTCTTAATGCCTTTCTCCACTTCCTGTTCCTTGGACCATGCCTCTCTGATATTTGTCCGCAAACCTAATTGCACAAACATCACACACTTTAATTATTTAGAACACTGTAAACATGCCAGTTGTCAAGGGAAGACACTACTAATGTTTTGAGTTCAATCCAATGTGGATAAAGAAACTTCCCACAGCATTCAAACAAAACACCTCCTAAAACCATACCCCTGAATGACTTCTAAAGAAAATTACCTGAAACCATAAGCAAGCATTAAGATGAAAATTAGGTAAGAGTTCTTCACCCAGAGGGTGGTCAGGAATTGGGACAGGCTCCCCACAAGACTGCGTATGGTACCAAGTCCACCAGAGCTCAGAAAACATTTGGACAAGTTCCACAGGCACCTGGTGGGATTCTTGGGGACAGAGCTGCACTTTCATCCAACTCTGATTCTGATTCTCTGATTCTGTGACAAGGCCCAGTCCCTAACTGGTACTGCATGGAGTATGTTGCAAAGGCACCCTGTACCCTACCAGCAACCAGACCTGTCTCACCTGAGTTTCTCTGTGCCAGCCTAAAGCCAAAGCAGCACCAAGTTCCACAATTGTCTCACTGCTGCCAGTCCTCACACCCCAGTTACTGAATGTTAAATATTCCCTTAAGATCTATGTAGACCACCACCAAGAATCACATGTGAAACAGAACGTTCCCAGTGAGAAATGTGAAGTTTTGTTTTGTCTCTCCAAAAAGCCACCCTGACACAAGTTTAAAATGCTCTGCACTAGCCTAAGGCAGAGCAAGAGCTGCACTTGCAGTGGCAGGGACGTCCCTGCAGGCAGGTGGCTGCAGCCACAGCCAGGTGAGAGCCTGATTTTCTCAGGGCAGCTGGCTGTACTTGGCTCAGTTCACTGCTGCAGGCAGCACCACTGAATGCCTGGAAGGGGAATATGCACCTTGAGTCTGCCTGGAACCAGGCTCCTTGGGGAAACAGCATTGAGAACAGATTAATAAGAAATGACATCACCTAAGCACGTGGTGCTTTGTGGGAAATGATGGGATTTGTGGGGAAGATGACATCAATATCTTCCTTTCAATTCCCTTGAAAAGAATCCAATGCAGCGTTGTGGCAACACTCACTTATTAACAACCAAGACAAAAAATTAAATCAAGCAAAGTTTCCCATGCTGACTTTATTAAATGCTCTATGCAACTTCCTCAAAAATGCATAGGTTTTCTTCCCATTTCCCAATTAAATTTAAAGAATAATGACAGTGCCTAGATACTCCAGAATCAAAACCTTAGCTACCAAGGCAGTGAACTTAGGTGCATGAGGTAGTCCAAACCTTGACCTCAATGCTCCAAATTGCATCACATCAACCAGTATGTGAACAGGGAAGGACTGGCAGGCTTTCTCAGGGGAAAACAAACTAGTGGCTAAATGCAGTGACAAGAGACTGCAAGGTTGATCTGAGGCCATACCACCTCCAGTTGAGATCTTGGAACACAAGAGATCCCCCTGTCCCAGGAATATGCTGCAAAAATGAATTACCAAGTTGAAAATCTTACAAACATTGAGCAAAATGTGAAAGGCAACCATACCTCCAAGTGGGTTATACAATTTGACATTCTGTCCACTTCCATTGTGCGATGCCTCACTGGCATTTGGCTAAAAGGAAAAAGATATTTTCTGTAAAAACTTCAGCCTACTCTCCATCACTGCTGATTAACTAGGCCTCTTGTTTTAAACAAGAGCTCTATTTGTGAAGGTTTGCTGTCACATCACTAGAAAGGGCTGCTTTGACACAGTTCTCCCTCTGCAAGCAACCGGCTACAAAACTGCCCTGAGAGAGCAACCCTCACTTAGCCTCTAATGCAGCCAAGCATTCAAGTAGCAAGTCATCCTTTCCCAGTTGCCGGAATTTATAGACCCAGGCTTCCCTTGAAATCAAGTGCCTGAGTACAATTGAACTGACCAGTGTTCAGCTAAGAATGCAGGTGAGAATGGTTCACAAAAATATAAGAATTTTGGATGTACCCTGGTGCTGGGATTTATTTGGTACTAAGGAAGCACATCTTGGCGTCACCTCCAAGAAGAATTTCATCTGCATAAGGTGATTGTCTACTCTCAACAGGCATGAAAACCCTTTCTCTCGTCCTCAGCTCTAGATACAATTCTTTGCAGCTGTGAAATGGAAGCAGTTTATCCTTGGTTGATCATATAGAACAGAATTTGGGTTGCTTGGCTGATCTCATAATTTAGGGCATAATGTATCGCATTCTGCTGGAGGTTAAAACTCACTAAAATGTTCATCAGTCTAAGTACATTTTTAACAAAAACAAGTACTGCCATCCAACTGCTTCATTCTGTAGGCAGAATTGTCTGAGATAAAATCTAAAAAGCTATGATAAATGGACTGAAAGATGCCCATCAATTTTCATGAGAAGGGAGACATCAATACTGAATAGACAGTAGAATATTACTTAATTGAAGAAAATATGTCATTTAGAACCAATGAAGATTAATTTTTTTGTTAGCTAAAAATGCTAAAATTTCTTTGTTTGGAAAAGCTTTGAAAATGGTGTGCATGTGGCTGGAGTTCTCCACTATGCATCACAGCTGAGAATAAAGAAATGGCTACTCCTAAATCTAAAAAATATTGTTAGAGAGTTTCCTTTCTCCTGCCATGTTCTGTGAGTACAGTGCAAACAAGGAACAATGAGAAATCCATGCATTTTGACCAAGAGCCATGCCCAGAGCATGAATTTCCTGAGTGTCCCAGCGTGGAGAACATCTGACTTTGCCTGGCACCTCCTCAGTGTCGTCCCTGAGAAACACATCCCTCAGAGAACTTCCCATTCCACTGGCACCTCTTCCGTGTGATCCCTGTGAGTTGCTTCCACCCGGGCCGCTGCCTCAAAGGAGCCCTTGGAGCACCAGTGGGGCCCCAGCCCTGCCCAACAGGTCCCGCGGGGTCAGCAGCACCCGACACCAACACCATGGCCAAGCCCCCACCCGCTGGCAGCCCGCAGCACCCGACACCTGCCCCTCACCTCTTGGTCCTGGGGCCTCTGGGTCACCCTGACGGGCACGGCAGTGCTGTCGGGGGCCCTGTGGGACGCAGTGCAGAACGCTCTGGATTGTGCCCAGGCCCACGGCTCCGCCATCCCGCTCTGCCTCGGGTGCTCTGGCTCCCACACAGCCACTGAGCCTGCTGAGAAATCTGCAAAATGCAAAATATTTGTTAGGAAAATGTGTGTGAATTTGTCCCTGAGCCCCCCCATTTCTGCACAGAACTGTAAATAATTACCGCCACTCAGTGTGTGGATCGGCCTCTTGAACAACATGCGCTAGAACCAACCAAGCTGGAACAACACTCGCTCTTGCTCTGACACCTCTGCTCTCAACGCTGCTGCTGAGGGGTCTGACCGGTCCTGCTGTGTGCTGGTGACAATGGCCACGTGTCCTTGGAAACGGGGAGTTCCATGTTCCAGGCTGGGTGGGATGTCACTGAGGAGCGGGACGCCACACAGCTGGGGCACAGGGAGTTCACAATGGGCACACATGGGGAATGCCCTGCCTTATCCCATGACTGACTCAGCTCATTTCCAAGTGCAGAAAGGGGTGCTCTGGCCAAACCAGTTGCTGCAGTAGCTTTGCAAACCAGGGCTAATGAAGTGTTTCTGCACAAAAGTGCTGCACTTGGCTCTCTCTGAGGCAAAAGAGCAGCTTAACACCCCTATCCAGGGCAGCAAGGTGCAGCCCCCCCAGCACTGGGCAATCCTGTCATGGACCAATCAGTCTGTGAGGCTTCCAGCACATACACAGTCACTCAAATATTATCTCTTTGACAAAACCTGACCTTTCCTCATCCCAGTCTCCTAAAAGGAAACAAGTCAGCAGCATGCCCAGGCCCCCATGTGCTGCGCAGGAGGAGCTGACATGGAAAGGCTCATGCTGGCCCTGAGCACAGTTACAGGTTGATAATTATGCTGACTGCAGCTGGCCATTGAAGTTACTGACACATGTAGATAACATTTTATACTCAGTTTATGATGGTTTTATTGTCATTTTCCCCCTACCCAAGATTATTCTTGATTTAAGTCAGCTGGCACCAAAAAAACGATGTCCAGTCATTACCAGGAGAGATAATAAGAGCATGTAGTTAAGAATGTGTTGAATATTACCATCCAAAGCACATTTTCAATGACATCTTGTATTTTTTTTCAAGACCATGTCTAGATCTCCCCATGTCTCATCTCCTGGCTGCCTCACTCACAAGGACAGTGCAGTCTGGGGAAAGAAAGGGAGGAAGCAATTTGTCAAACACCAGAGGCCACATCTGTGTCCCTTTTTGGGAATGACTGGATGGTGTTGATTATCGATCCTCAGTTATGAACTATTGGAAAGGCCTGTGTATGAGTCATGAAAGGATTCCATGGAGGTGTTACACTGGACTCCAGAATGTCCAACAACCTTTCTATATATTTTAAAGGTTATAGATGACAACTCCTGCTCTGGAGTTACCAGATGTGACTGACCCCTTTGCACTGTTCATACATGAGTACCTTTGCCTTGCACAGTAATTCCATCTTTAGCTCAAAGAATGGGAATGAAGGAAGTAACCCTGTGGTATTTTGAGCCTATTTCTCAAAAGACAGCTAACCTATGTATAGAGGGATGGCCACTGCACCTCAGAGCAGGAGCCACCATGGTCCTGATTGATAGAATATACTTGAAAATAAATGGGAAAAAATGTGACAGTTTATGTGCCACACATGGTTATGTCTCATGTAGAACAAAAAGGACATCACTGGTTATCCCTGAGCAGAATCTGAAAGTAACAGGTGGTAGTCCTGGAACAAAAGACCTTGAGACCCAGGCCCCTCAAAAACTTTCTTTGTCCGTGCTGCACATGTGCCTAGAGTGACATGTGGGTCACCTTCCTGCCAGTTCAGAATGTGCAGAACTGTACCTAAGTACTACTTCTGTTCAAAGTTTTCTAGAGGCAAAAAGGTTGCTGGGACAGGGGCACTGGGGGAATGTCAATAAGTAGTAGGTTGTCCTGAAGTCCCTTTTGCCGGGCAGATGCCATGGAGGTCTCTCGCCCAGAAGAAGAGCCAGGACCCGCAGGGCAGATCCCATGTCCTGGATCCAGCCAGAACGGGGGTAAATTTTTCACCAGCCAGGAGGAGTATGGCCAGAACCTTGGGGTAATTGGATATCACCTGCCACGTGGCAGGGGGAAGTGGAAGGGGTTTGTTCTTCCTCCGCCGGTGTGCCATTAGTCATGGGGTGTGCCAAGTTCTGTATGGTGAACAATCATGTGTGACTTGTTCACCTCTTGTACACTCTCCTTTTAGTGTTATTATTACCATAAGGCTGGGCAGTTATCCCAGCTGGGCAAAGAGTAGTCCCAGAATCACTCTTACATGAAAAAGTGGATTGCAAACACAAAGCCATTAATTGGAGTACTGAAAAACTTTTGAAACATTGGAAAGATCTATATTTGGGTCTGAAATGGCTCAGATTGTACAATCAAGACTCCAAAAATGTATAGTTTGTAAAAGAGACAACCCTAACACAGCTTACAATGTAGTGCTGAGAGCCATAAAATCTGGGGATGTTCCAAGTGAATAGTGGCAGATGGATTTTACAGAATTTCCCAGAAAATAGGGGTCTAAATCTCTCCTAGTTATGGTGGGTACCTTTTCTGTGTGGCCAGAAGACTTCCCTTGTCACACCAATCAGTCTAGGGAAGTGGTTAAAATATTGTTGAATAAAATAATACTTAGATTTGAGGTGCCTTTAGGAATGTCATCAGATAGAGGTTCCCACTTTATTGCAGAAGGGGTACAAGAAGTTAGGAAAGCCTTGGGAATAGCTTGGGATCTTCATACTCCTTATAGGCCCCAAGCTAGTGGCAAAAGAGAGAGAATGAATTATACCATCAAATTGAACTTGGGTAAAATATGTTAGGAAACCTCCTTGATATAGGTCCAAGCTTTACATGTTGCTCTACTTTAAATTAGAATTCAATTAGCCCTGGGAAATGAAGCCTAGGTTCTTAGAATATGCTGAGGTAGCAGGGACCTGCCAGGATCCTAGCCCTGCACAGAATCACACCAGGTGCCCAAGAGTGCTGTCCAAACACTTCCTGAAGCCTTGCTGCAGTGACCACTGGCCTGGGGAGCCTGCTGCAGTGCTCAAGCACCCTCTGGGGCACGCATGTTTTCCTGATATCCTGCCTAAAGCTCCTTCAACTCATCTTCATGCTGTTTCCTTGAGTCCTGGCACTGAAGCTCTGCAAGGAAAGGACTATGACAGTTGATATTTAGGCCTTGTAACTTGAAATATTGGACGATCCTTACAGAAAAACAGCTCCATCTCAGAGCCCCACCAGCAGCAGCCAAGCAACATCTCCAGGGCCTTCAGAGAGAAACGCTCCAGCAAGACCTGCTCAGGTATTTTGTGCATTTTTAATATTCTGTACGCTGTGTAAAGTTTCAGCAGACTTGCTGGTGGTATAAAAGCTGTGATGTGAATGTGCAGGAGCAGGCCTAAGCATGTTTTCCCTTAGACATTCCAAGTGCTGTGACAGAAAGGCTGTGGTGAGAAGAGAGGATCCTGCAGGGGTGGAGCAGCACTGTCCTGAGCCAAATTTCTCCTCTGCCTGAAGACTTGAGCTCAGTCCCCACCTCAATTCATTCCCTGGAGGAGGCCTCAAAAGGCTGGCTCTGCAGGAAAAATCTCCTGTACATAAGAGGCTGCCCCAGGGCCGGGCAGATGGGGCCCTCTCGCCCTCTTGTCCCTCTGTCTCTCTGTCACCCTCATTGCTGACTCCAGCTCTGCACTATCCACGTGGCTGCACCAACACAGGATCTACAGAATGGTGATATTCCCTCAGTCCCTCCTCTGTCTCTGTTTCGCTCCTCCCTCACTCTGCCTGGGCACACACGGCTGTCCTGTTCTACTCCATGCTCAGTTCAGAAGTTTGCAGTGGGTGTGGGGAGCTTGTGGCCATGTGCTGTGGCTTGTGAGTCAGCAGCTTTGAGAAGGTCCTTGGGAGGAGCTGAGAGATGATTGAAGGGCACTGAGCAGCACTGAGGGCTTATTGGTAAGCACTTGTGAAACTCTCTTGTGCAAATTTAAGGGTTTTGTCCGCCAACAGCTTTTGAGTCTGCACAGCAGGTAGCCTGCTGGACCTTAGACTACTGTACCTAAAAGCACAAGAGTTTCCTGACATGTGGCTGCTGTCTTTGTTCATCCCGATGAGAATTCACAACCAGCCATCACACCCTGCACTCCTGTATTCTTATAGCGAAGCACTAATCTCATTTTTAACACATAAAACTCTAAAACAGCCAGGTGCCTCTTCAGTAAGTCATGTGGGAGTTTGACAGCAAAAGCTGAGTATTTTCCTGGTGTGTACAAGCAGAAATTGGGACCTAGATAAAACTTACAGGACATCCCCTTTGGGGGAGGCTTTGCTGGAGATGCTGAAGGGAGTGGGAGCTACCTCCCAAAGCCTTTTAACAGTAGACATGGAGAAGGACTTGCTAAGTCCTAAGATGAGAAACTAGGAATGCAATAGAGCAGATATTTACCTGGAGGTCTTCCATTATTGGACTGCTATTTTTTAAAAAAAAACCATGTGTTTTCAACCATTGCTAGTTCACAAATCCTGCTTTTTTAGAATGGAGCAAAACCTGATCTGGGTCAGAGAGTAATGAAATGTTTTGTTATTGTTGTAGAAACGGGGTTCTGTCTTGACCAGACCTGTGATGAGCAAGAAGCAGAGGATTGAGCAGTAGCTCAGTTACCTCCAGCCAGCACCTGGTGGCCGCTCTTCTTCCTGGCTGCTGGCTTTGACATCCCATTCTACTTCCTACCTGTCTCCAAATGTCGGCTCCATTTCCCCTGCACCTTTTGGGTTTAAGAAAGACACAAATTTCTGAGTTCTACAATGACAGCAATCATGTGCTGAAGACTACCATGTGAAAAAAGATGTGAAAAGAATTCGGGAGGCTGAAGCAGTAGTGTCCCTTGGATCTCAATGAAGGTATCAGTGTACAGCTTTTCCTAACTCCAGTGTGGATAATGATGGAGTAAAGATTTGATGATTAAGGGAAGCCTCTGCATGAATTAAGGTGCAAGAAAGACTCTATTCCAGAGTCACTAGTACAGACATTATTTAATAGTAAATGTGAACTAGAGGGATAGAAAGCTAAAGGAGGAGATGGGCCAGGCAGGGAGAAAAGCTGAGATGAACACCGAGGTGGGTTAGGCCCGCATAGGCCCTCCCTTCCTGCAGTGCAGTTGCACAGGCTCAGCTGCAGCAGTGGTGCTGCATCCCCTCATTGCATTTGCAGTGCAGGAGGGGAGGGAGAACTGTCTGTCTGTGTGTGTGTGTGTGTGGTATAAAACACTGGAAATTGCGCCCAGCTTGTCTCAGAGCAGTGATGTTGGCAAGGGCAGTCAAGCCCCTGCAGCTCTGGGGCTGTGGGGCAGCTGTGGCCTTTGGAGCAGGCAGGGCTCTGGCTCGCACTGGATGCAGCCAGGGATGCTCTGTGGAAGGCTGAGGGCAAGCCTGGCCCTGCAGGGGAGCAGTGCAGTGAGGCCCGTGCTAGGGCTCTTGCTAGCTAATGTCACTGGGCAGAGGCCAGTAGTCCAAGCTACTGCTTCTTAGGAACCTCTCAAAATGTTGAAAGGCATCTGTAGTTTTCTCTTCTAACTTGTCCTGCACACCAGTCAGGTGCATCTGGCCTGGGATGCATCCCTGGTATTTGTTGTTGTCTCTCCCTGTACTGAATTTTAACTTGGTAAAGATTTATTGCTTGTAAATATTTATCTCAAGATGGTTTGAAGTGTTCATTCCCATGTGGAATGAGTTTTTGTCATTCCAAAGAGAACCAGATCTTCAGGCCCAGAAGAGCAGAAGCTTTGGTGTGACAGTATTATTCTCATTGCCACTTCATCTTGGATTTGTATCATGAGCTTGATAAACCTCACACCTGTTGATTTGATGGAGAAGGTTTGAGTCCCTTCAGTGGCTTTAAGCATGAATGAGTTTTGCCCTCTTTAGCCACTGCTGGGCTTTGGGTTGTTATTGTGGTTTCAGACTTGTCTAGAGTTTGTTGTAAAAGAACAGCCTCAGTTTGCAAACTTCCCAGAAGACTCCAAAGTCAGTCTGAGAGTATTTTTACTGCTTTACATGAATAAAACCAGACTGGCTTGGCTTGGTAACCTCTGAGTCTGCCTCAAGGCTATTTTAAAGAAAAGGTCAGGAAATCCTAAACTCTGCAGAAATGCTGACATGCCTGAATCTTTTTTTTTTTTTTTAATTTCTTCTTCCTAGGGTAGCCCCAGCTACTCTGAGATGAAGAGCAGATGCCAGTACCTCCACAAAAAGCTGTCCCACATTTAGCAATGAGTATCTGAATTTGGCAAGCAGCAAGTGGAGTCCTGGCACCAGTCGTCTGCTTCAGCAAGGAATCATCTATGAACTCAGGCTGTTTTATTTTAAAAGAAGATTAAGTTTTTAGGATTCTTCAAGTTAGGATTGAGTAGATGATTATTTGTTAAAAACATAGGATTAGTTAGTCTAAGATTACAGAATTTAGTATTGAACTTTAGCAATAAAGAAGTTGGACTATTGTTAACAAAAGTACTGAAGTCTGTCCAAGATATATTTGGTTTATAGTTTCTTCATCCTAGCCTAGGTCCCAGTTCCAGTAGCATGTTTTGGGGGTTTATTAGAAATGACACCCAGTTGATTAGAGGAGAAACAAGGGATGAAGCTTTCCAGCCTTTCCTTTCCTTCTTCTCTGAATCTGTTATTTCCCTTTTTGAAAATGGTCAGTTTTCCCTGAATGTTAAAGAGACCACTTTCGTCATATTTAATCTAGTAAGCTTCCTCTATACAGTCTACAGCTTCTCTAAACTGAGGGCTAAGATGTCCAGAGGAGCTGATGAGACTCCTAATCCAGAAGTAGACCCAAATGGGGAGAATTCTGAGTAATGTAGAAAATAAGAGAGAATGAGCCAAACCCCAAAAGAATTTTCTGATCCCCTGTGAGAAGCCCGGGTTTGGTTTGGGGTCTCGAGTGGTGGTAAAGTCTCTCCTCCAACCCGTGCTTCCAAAGAAAAACTCCACAGCCTCTTGTTGTTTGGTCTCTAGGCAGTTTATTGCGAGTTATCTAACAGATTGTGTTCGCGGGCTGCGGCTGTTTGATCAGCGGCCCCGGCAGAGACACACACACTCCTGACACCCTCACTGTCCAGTGTCTTCTTCTTCTCTCCCCCCCACCCAGGGCTGCTGCTATTTTTATAAGATATATTACATATAACATGTTTACAATTATTCCCCAATACCTACTACCAATATTACCAAGTGCTTTTCTACTCTAAACCAATCTGTGAATGCCAACATCACCAAGAACATGGAGGCAAGGAAGAAGAATGAGGAAGAATACGATCAGCCCACTTTCCTCCATCTTAGAACTTCTGACCCCCATGTACAAAGTAAAAACCCCCCTGAACAGGTGCTAAAACCCCCCTGTACAATACTAAAACATCTTCCCCTCTGTTTTGTAACTTCTTTTACTATACTATCTAACCCTTTGTGACTGCTCGTTCCACCTTCAGAGCTGGTAATTAATTCCATGGCTCAAACTCGAAATCACAGCTGTTTCCAGCTGCTTGCTGGGGTCTAGAATGCTTCTGACCAAGGCCTGGAACCTCTAAAAATGTCTGAGAGACATTTTAAGTTCCCACAACAGAGATGTGAGTGTGAAACCACAAAAAGTAGAGTGACCTCATAGGGTCAAAGTTACATCACAGAGATGTCTGTGTGATATCACAGAGATGTCAGTGTGACCTCAAAGAGATGTCTGTGTGACATCACAGACAGCTGTGTGACATCACAGTGATGTCATTGTGACAGCCCAGACATGTCTGTGTGACATCACAGAGAGCTGTGTGACATCACAGAGATGTAAGGGTGACATCAAAGACAGCTGTGTGATATCACAGAGATGTTATTGTGACATCACAGAGCTGTGTGACGTCAGAGAAATGTAAGCGTGACATCACAGAGATGTCTGTGTGACCTCACAGACAGCAGTGTGATGCCACAGTGATGTCATTGTGACATCACAAAAATCTGTGTGACATCAGACAGATGTCAGTGTGACATCACAGATAGCTATGTGACATGACAGAGATGTCCATGTGACACCACAAAAAGCTGGGTGGCCTCATGGGGTGGAAATGACATCACAGTGATGTCTGTGTGACATCAAATACAGCTGTGTGACATCACAGTGATGTCATTGTGATGTCACAAAAATCTGTGTGACATCAGAGATATGTCATTCTGACATGAAAGAGAGCTGTGTGACATCACAGAGATGACTTTGTGACACCTCATGGAGTCCAAGTGACATCACAGAGATGTCTGTGTGACATCCCAGAAATGTCAGTGTGACATCACAGACAGCTGTTTGACATCACTCTGATGTCAGTGTAACATCACAGATATGTCTGTGTGACATCACAGAGAGCTGTGTGATGTCACAGAGATGTCAGGGTTACATCACAGACTGCTGTGTGACATCACAATGATGTCATTGTGACATTAAAAATGTCACTGTGACATCACAGACAGCTGTGTGACATCACAGATATGTCATCCTGACATCACAGAAATGTGGATGTGACAGCGCTGAGAGCTGTGTGACATCACAGAGATGTCTGTGTGACATAACAGGAGGTTGTGTGATATCACAGTGATGTCCATGTCACATCACAGAGAGCTGTGTGACGTCACCAAGAGGTCAGTGTGACATCAGAGACAGCTGTGTGAAATCACAGAGAAGTCAGTATGACATCATAGGGATGTCCATGCGACATCGCAGGCAGCTCTGTGACATCACAGTGATGTCATTGTGACATCACAAAAAGCTGTGGGAGCTCATAGGACCGAAGTGACATCACAGAGATGTCTGTGGCTGCACCACTTCTGCTTTGGTTCCTGCCTGCATCTAGAAGTGCCACAGATGTGCCAAGTGGGACCAGTGGCCCATATGCCAAGGGCAGTGTAGTCTGGAGGGCATGAATGAAGAAGAGCCATCCCCACTTTTAAACCTTACCAAAGGCACCAAGAAATGTCACTTTGTAGCTTTAAGAGACAGCTGACAACTCAGAAGGAAATGCTGAGTGTATTCACAGGCTGAAAAAAAGGGAATCTTCCAGGCAAGTTAAAGTTTCAGAAGCTTTATTTTCAATCCTAAACTATAATCCTACTCTACAATCCTACTCTACAAAACTACTCTTCAGTCCTGTTCTTAGCTGGTTATGGAGTAAATGGTCCTGATGTGATTATCACAGTTGGTAGATAGTTCTTGTTGGTAAGTAATGGAGGGAGGGAACAGCTTTGTGTGTCCTTTTGGGGGATCGCCCCAATTTTCTGGTGTCCTCCGTTCATTTTGGGATACCACACCTCCTCTTTGGGCATCTCCACCCAGCGATTTTGGCTTCCACTCCTTCCACTTTGGGGTCCCCCTTTAACTTTGTGCACCCCATCCCCATGTCCCACACATGCCCAGTGTCCCCAGTGTGCACTGAATGGCCAGCAAGGGACTGGGGAATGCTGGGACCCACAGTGATGTCAGTCTTCTCTCCTGGTTACACATAGGACTCCTTGGCCCTTTCTGGGGTGCCCTGGAGTGCCAGAGCCATGGTGAGGAAGTGTCTTTGCTGCCATCCTGTGCAGGATCATGCTTGGCCCATTATGGCCTCATGTCCCCGTCTCTCATTGTCCTCTGACATTCCCTGTGTCCCTGCACCCCTCTCAAGAGCAGGACTTTGGTGCCAAGCCCAGCGCTCCAAATCCACGCGTTGCCTCTGTCCTTGTGGTATCCCCGCACGTACTTTATGGACAAGAATAGCCCTTAGTTAATCTAAGAATTGATACCTGGCTAACAAGATAATGACCCATCACTCTCACTGGTTTGCCCCCTCCTCCCTACCTTCTTTTAGGTGCCGAGGCAATGAGATAATGCTTGAGCTATGCTAAAAGCTGTGCAGAAAGAAGTAGTTACTTTGTACCCAGGGATGGGAATGAAGCACTTTCTAGAAATCAGCAAATTTAGCAGAACAAGCTAACTGCAAAAGACTCACCAGTGCCTATTTGAGCAGACAATCTTGTAGAGCATGTGCAGAAACAGAGGTAAAACAGCTGAAGCCTGAGGAAGCCTTCTGAGCCTTCATCCAAAACGACCACCAGAGGCTGACGACAACCTCCGGTAGAAATTGCACATGGTCTACAAGGGCTTACAGAATCATGTAATTAGAAAATATGTTGCAATATGAAGGTTAGGAATGTATCATGGTCACATTAAGTTAAAAAGGTTTAGAAGATTGTTCTGTAAAAAGAATGGACAAGTGGTGATTACGCGGGCGCAGGGAAGACAAGCACAGTCAGTATGATTGATAAGCAAGCTTCTTTTATTCAAAAATCCTGTCAGTTTATAGAGGGTTTGCTACAAGCAAAGTCAGCAACAGCTCTCATGGGTCAAGTTTACAAAGGTCTTTGTTTTACTTCTCCTACGGGTGGTTACAGATGTAGCTAAGTTCTCCAAGCCAAGTTGTCATTGCTAAGTCATGCCTTCCAAGGACAGAGCATATCTTCGAGGCTGTCCTTATGCCTGTCCTTATTATCTCATTCCGAACTTGCTCTATTTCCCAGGCCTAGAGAGACCTTGTACAGTTTCCCAGGCCTAGACACAGCCTGTTTCCCAAGCTTTGTTCCCAGGCCAGACACAGGCTGATTCTGATTCTGGGGTCTTAAACAGTGGTATCAATGAATAACTGTTCCATTGATCCATGACCCCTCTCCTGCAACCATTCTCCAGCAAAAATTGCTAAGATTCTCTATCAGTCTATTTACAAAGTAACTGGTTATCCTAATAAATTTAGATACATTTCCCCTTTGATTACAAATTAAGCATTGCACCTTCAAGGCATATCCAGGGATGCACAGGTGACACTGCGCTCATTGTCTCAAACAAGGTGAGCGCAAACATAGAAATCCCCCCCGACACTTCAACATGTAAGCTGTTATCCAACTGCACAAACACCTTCTCTCCTAAACCAAATCCGTGCTTCTGTGTTTGCTTTCATGAACTTAGAATGCACTTTTCAGGACTTTGAAAACAAGCAGTGTCTATGGATTTGAAAATGTCACCAATACAAAGAAAGTCTGTGTTGCAGCGAAGTTGCCTTCTGGCTGATGTAGGAAGCTAGCAGGAGCTGTCACAGAGGGTTTGGCAACCCTATGTATAGAAGCCTCTGCCCTGGGTTTTACTCTGCATGGTACAGTTTTTCCTTGAAAGATTGATAATTTGACATTGAATCAGAGTTTGTCAGTGAAAATAAAAGCGAAAGATCTAATTTACATGGGCTAATCAACAGGTCCAATTAATTTAAACATGGTTTTGGGATGATGATGGGTCTTCAGTGAATAGGTTTTCATTTGGGAAGGGTAGAAGGATATGACCTCAAGGCTGCAGGACAATCCATTTGTTATTAGATAGAAATTCCTGTTATTACCTTCCCATGTATAGTTTTTAACCTTTCTGTAATCTCAAATGACCTGAGTTCTGTGATTATTGCATCTGCACTCTTAGCTGCAAAAAACCCAACATTAAAAGCCCATGGTCATATTTTGATTCCGAAATAAGAAAACATGCAAATTGGTATTTCAGTCATAGCAGTGGCAGACTTTTAGGTTTAATCCAATTCCTGCTATATTCAGAAACCTGCTATTGGCTTCAAGAGGAGCCTTCTGCTAAGAAGAAGGTTCTCTTTTACTTTAATGACTTTGTCTCCATTTAATTGTACCTAAGAGTTTATCTCTAACACCTCTCTCCCAGCAGCTCCGAGCCGCGGTGTGGCACAGCGCTTGCTGTGTGCCAGGGAGCACAAAGCAGGCTGGCCTGCCGGCCCTGAATATTTCTGCAGAGCACTCTGCAGCTCCCAGCTTTGCTGTGGCTCAGTGCAGAGCTGCAGGATTGCAGGCGCTGCCTCCCAGAGCTGTGTGAGGCACTGGCTCCTGCAGCCGTGAGCTGACAAGCTGTCCCTGCCTCCCGCTGGCCTCGGCTCCCCTGGCACAAGTGCCGTGCCCGAAGGACGCTGCCCTGTGCTCCAGCCTGCCGAGCAGCCCGGCTCCCTGCCCCGGTGCCCAGGGTGCTGCACACACTGCTGACCTTTGCCAGGAGTCGCAGGGCAGCGGCACAAGAGTGGGAATGCTGAGCCAGGCCAGCGGGCCTCGGCTGCCCTTGGCCTTTCTCTCCTCGGGCAGACTCCAGAGGGCCAATGCCTCCAGGCTGGGCTGTGCCCAGCAGGGCTCCGCTTGCCCTCGGGAGCAGCCGGCTGCGCTTGGGCTCTGAGAGCGGAGGATGCGCCCGCTGCCAGCAAGAGGCACGCAGGGCCGGGCTGTGCCTCCTGCAGCTACCAGGGCCTCCTTGCAGCCTGGCCCTGCCGAGGCTCAGGCTGCTCCGGGCTCTGCCAGGGCTCTGCTGCGGCTCCACGCCGGGCAGGGCCGGGCCCGCTCTCAGCTCACACTCGCTGACAGCTCTGCACCGCAGGAGACCTTTCAGAGCACCTCTCTGATCTTTCTGCTTTCTCCGCTGAGCGAGGCTCTCCTCCAGCCAAAGACATTGCCCTTCACGATACAAATCCAAGTGGCAGGCACCCAAATGCTCTGGAGTCACAGCTGAAGGCCTGCATCTGCACAGGATGTTTTGGCTGCACCACTTGCCCTTTGCTTTTTCCTGCAAATGCCATTGCCCTTTCTGCCTCAACTAGAAATACTACAGCTGTCCAAAAGCTGCCTAGTTGGCCATTTTCCCAAGACAGTGTGGTCTGGAAAGGATGAATGAAGAAGAGCCTTCCCCTACTTAAAAACCATACAAAAAAAGCCAGAAGTGCCATTTAACACCCATAAAAAACAACTGGTAATTCAGAAGGAAACGTTGAGTTTTCTGAAGGGGTCAGAAAGAGGGCAGTCTTCCAAGTGAGTTTATTTTTCAGAAACTTTATTTAATGAAAATCCTTGTTTACAATCTTATTCTACAAAACTCTTCCACAATCCTACTCTACAATCCTATGCCACAATCATATTCTACAATCCTATTCTACAAAACTCTTCAACAATCCTACTCCACAATGCTCCTCTACAATCCTATTCCACAAAACTCTTAAACAATCCTATCTACAGTCCTATTCCACAAAACTCTCCAACAATCCTGCTCTACAATCCTCCTCTAAAATCCTATTCTATAAAACCTTATCAACAATCCTCCTCCTATAATCATCCAATCCTCAAAATTGCTTGTGGTGATTACATCTTGAATTGGTTGTTACATTCTTCTCTCCTGCATCCTCTTCAGGACGGTGATGAGTGGTGCCAGGATGGACACTGGCTTGGCTGATGTTACAAATGGATGCTGTCCAAAGGGAAAAAAAAAACAACAAAGAACAGTGAACCATGACCTTCCAAGCTCAGTGCCTCACATACTCCATCAGGATTCCTCTTGTCCCTAGAAAGACCCAGAAAGGAAAACAATGCAACCATCTGCTCCTCAATTGTCAGGTGCAGGACCTTGCCATCACAGGCAAACCCGGCCCAGAATCCCACTCATCCATTTATTCTGGTTTCTTCACCTTGCTGGGATTTTTGCCCTGCCAGTGCTCTAGAAATGGTGCTTTCTGTCCCTGGGGTTTCTTCCTTTCAAGAAGCTCCAATGACTCCCATAGGTCCCTGTCTTGTGCTAATTTCCACAGGCACACAGAGCAGTGTCTGCCTTTCCATGCCCTGCCCCTCCTGTGCTGCATGGCACCTTCCTTCCCAGCAGGGCCAGCCGAGTGGCGCTGGGTCCTGCAGTTCCCTCTCTGCCACACAACCTGGCAGTCAGCCTGGGCCAGTTCCCCTCTGCCTGAGCGTGCCAGGCAGCAGATGGGGCTGGGACAAGTCCCTCTCAGCTCTCCCTGTTTGTGTGCCAGAAACCTCTAAGGGTGGGGTGGGGGGCACAAACCAGGGCCCCTCAGAGGCTCACAGTGAGTCCCTCACAGCCCCTCCTGCCCACAGCCAAATCTCTCCAGAGTGCTCTGCCAGGACTGGCAGCCGTGGCTTCCTCCACCACCGTTTCATGTCTCTCTACAATGCTCTACGTCAATTCTTTTGCTGTTAGGTAAAACAGAATACACCACCAAATTAAAAAACAGGGCAACAGAAAGAATCAGAAAATAGAACACCTGTCCTATCTTCTGCAGAGAGAGGTGGAAGTATTCAGTTTTGTGAAGAACGGGACTCAGGGAGACTTTATTGCCACTTTGCAAGACTTCAGAGTGGCTTTGAAGAAAGTGGGGGACACCGTTTTTAACAGGGCCAGTTACAATAGAATGTGGGCAAATAGTTTCAAACACAAAGGGGATCTAATCAGAGTAGGTCTAAGGAAGACCTTGTTTACTCAGAGCAGGGTGCCACCCTGGCACAGGCTGTCCCAAGAGCTGGTAGGTGCCCCATCCCTGGAACCATTCCAGGTCAGGTAGGAAAGGGCTCTGAGCAACCTGATCCCTCTAAAGATGTCCCTGCTCATTGCAGGACACTTGGACCAAAGGACATTACAGAGCCCTGCCAGCCCAGCCCAGTCTAGCACTCGTCAGCATTTTCATTTGAAGAGCACCAAGAGTGGAGGTGAGGAGGAAGGGGGCTCATCTGAGGCCTCGGACCATGGTGGTGGAGGAGCCCATCCCTCGCACACTGTTTCACCTCAGCCCCTTGGCATTTTACCTGCAGCAGCTCGTTGGCAGACCAGCGCCGCTCCTCGTCTCTCTGCAGGCAGCAGCTCAGGAAGTCACGCAGCCAAGCCGAGAGGAGCTTGGGCTGCCGCAGCTGTGGCGTCCCTGCTGTGGCTATCAGGAATTTAGTCTGGAGAAACAGGAAACACAAGGCTCCACCTGCTTCTTTCCCATCTCTAACTGCCCTCCCAGAAGCCATTGTTTAACCTCTCTTCTTCAGTGGCAGTTTCTGCCCTGGCAGAGACCCAGAGATGACTTTCCTTTACCAACAAAAAACCAAACTCTGATGCAGCCACAGCTTTGCCAACATCCCGCAGATCTTGCCTTGGCAGCCAATTTCATTGATTGACCTAGTTAGTTGGGAACTACATCAGCAAAAGCACATTTGCTTCTCTGAGGATTCACACCAGCTTGGCAGCCTTTCTGGAAGGGGGACTTTGCTATACTAAATAATTCCAAGGATTAGGACATGAAAGGCATCTCTGCAGTGCTTGTGGGTCACTTCAGCCCGGTTGCCATAGAACAAAACTTTAAAAGTTTTTTGTCCTGTTCTTGAAAACAATGGTAATTGAACGAAAAGAAATGAAATCCATCAGTTAATCCCCAGGTAAGGAAACAAACATTTATAATCTCATATTCAACACAGACACATTAAGGTGCATGCACTAATGTATGGGGATGAAAATGCCTGCTTGGGCACACAGGAGCCACCTGCAGCTCTGTCTCTCAGCAGTCTGAAAATTTCAGCTTCCCTTATGCAGCAACAGAAAAACTTTTCCTGCTCCAAAGATGAAGATTTGCCATCCCTGTGGACACCCTCTGCTCATTTAGCTACACAAGTCAATGCATGAATGGAAGGCCCATCCCAGAAAATGCCAGGAAACAAACAGGAGGTTTTGGCAGGCTCTCCCTCTCACCAGGCTCCAGCTTGGTGATGTGGAGAAGATGGCTTGGGCTATGAGAGAAACACAGTCACTAAGTGTTTCAGCAACACTGCACAAGAAGCAGAAGAGACTCTGTGGCCCTTGCAGCCTCATGTTCAGGTTCCAGGCATGTTTCTCAGTGTGCAGAAACTGCACAGGGGATGCAGTTCCTCACTAAAACCACTCTTTTAGAAACTCTGTTAGGTTTGGCTTTCTTTCCTTCATTTCTGGAAGTATAGCACCAATTCTGAGATTCTTGTTTCCTGTTATTGTGGCCATCTACACAGACCAAAGAACTGGAACCACTTACAGCCCAAAGGAAAGTGTTGCCTGAGCACGGGGTTTGTTTGCATGTGGTATAGCTTGAGTTCCACACTGATGCAACCAAAACTACAGCAGGTGCTGATGTGTTGCAGGGACATTTTAAGGAGTGGACCTTGGTGGCAGTAGTTCCAGCAGATGGCAATGGGATTTTGTCCAATGGCATGCAGAACACAGGGCAGGTGAGAAAGACAAGCGGGATCAGTGAGCATTTGCTCCTTACCGTGGCAGGACTTCGGCTCCGGTAGGGAACTTTCCGTTCTATCATTTCGATTCCCACAATTCCAAAAGACCATATGTCCACTTTGGGGCCATATGGTTGATGCATCACCACTTCAGGCGCCATCCACCAAGGAGTCCCGTCTACCGAGGACGGTCTATTCTTCCCAGGGCTGAGCTCAACAGAGATGCCAAAATCAGCTGAGGGGAAAGCAAAATACTGCTTTTATTTGAATTCTGTGCAATTAGGAGACCAAGCAAAAGAATTGCCCAGTAGATCTTTGAGAATGTGCTGTTGAATCTCCTGGACAACTGTCCCTGCTCTGTTTCCTCAGGATTTTAGCCAAATCCCCACATTTTGTACACTGCCTTCAGCAGTGGCTTTTGTTCTGTGGAAGCTTTAGACCTGTAGCTCCCTCCCTCTGCAATGGACACACACAGAGCAACACCACTCTTGAGTGCTTGTGCATTGTCATACCTCTGTGCACCTTGCAACCGTGTCATCAGCTCAGAGCGGGGGGTCCCTGCACTGCCACCAGCACCATTTATTAGGAGCTGGCAGCCACTCAAAGCAGTCCCTCACCCCACATCCCTGAACGCTGCACCTGACCAGGAATATACTGACCCAGCTTGACAGAGCCGTCGGTTCTGAGAAGGATGTTGTCGCTCTTCACATCTCTGTGGATCACTTGGTTTGAGTGAAGAAAAGCCAATCCTTGCAAGCACTGAGAGAGTCAACAGAACCAGGAGGGACAAACCCAGTGATTTCATCACACCAGAAAGGAAACAGAGACTCTAAAAGGTTCCCATTCCCCAGGGGAATGGCGAGTAATGGCAGAACACAGTGCCACTGAGAGGAAGAGTTGCTGCTCCAACACTTGCAGAGCAGGACCTTTCTAAGGAAAGGCATGTCACCTTTTGAAAGAGCAACAGCACCTGCTGTTGTAAACTGTCCCCCTGCAAACCAGCCAGGATGACTGCTGCTGCAGTGGATGTGCTCAGAAGCAAAGAGCATTTTGGCTGCACTAGTATCCTTTTTTGCTGAGGACTGAGAGAAATGTGTCTCTTTTTTTTCCTTTGCTGTTTATTTCAAATCCTGCTACCAGCACCTTGCTACTACAAGAGAGGAATGCAGTGAAGACAGGCAAAAGTTTAGGGAGGCAAGATGGAGAACAGCAAACACAAGAGGCAGAGTGAGAATACAACAGCAGGAGATAAGAGTACAAGAACTGAGTAGAGTGGGTGCAGGGGCACTCCAGGCATTTCACTGGAGATGCTTTTACATGCCCATAGCATACCAGCAACGCAGAAGCAAAGTTTGGCACATGAAACCTCTCCTGTTCTGAGCCCCTGTTTCCCAGATAATCCTGCCCAAACCCTTGGAAGCACAGGTGGGCTTGCTGACCTCCCGACTGATGACTGCTATCTCGATTTCAGTCAGGAAGGTCTTCCTGATGACATCGCTCAGAGCGCCTCCATCCATGTACTCCATGACCAGCCAGAGTTCCTCACCCAGAAGGTGGCTGAAAGAAAGAAACAAGGGCGTGAAGATAAACATGTATGGCTAGGTTGATTTTTTGCTTCCGGGCTTCTTGTTTCCAAAGCCCTTTGTGACAAGGACAGAATAAAAGGAATAGACATTCCCTCCTGGCTGTGCTTTGTTTGCAATCTGTGCAGTCTCAGGGAGAAAGGCACAGCTGTGAAAAAGGAGATGTCTTAGATGGCCAGCAAGTGAAAAGTGTGGTTTAGTAAGAGCCCAGATCAAAAGCCTGTCACGCGTGGTGTTTCTGGAAATAAGCACCTAGTCTTCCTGGCATGCATAGCAAAGAAAAAGAGGGGCAACAATCCAAGGGAAATCCACTTTAGGATGGTTCATCATTCAGCATTGAAGAAACTTTAAAAAATCAATCCCAAAAGAATGTGGAGGCAGTGAACTTAGAAAGTATTAACTTCGTACTCTACAGCTGATCCAGGTTTTGAATAATTTTGGAATAATTTTCAAACTATGTGTGCCAGGGAAGACTCATGCAGACAAGATGCACTCCCTTCTCATCCACTGCAGATGAGTAGAGAAATATTAATACATTATAATTAACAGCTCTACTTTCTAGAAGTGACCAAAGTGGAATTTTAACCTCTCATGTTTGCAGTATGTACATGCATATTCACAGGATAAGACCATGACCACTCACCTGTCTAAATAATTCACAACACTGGGACTCCTATGGTTCTTCATGATTGTGATTTCATTAACGGTTAGTTGCTTCCTCTGCCGTCCCTTAAGGCTTATTTTCTTTATGGCCACCTAAAATGACACTGAAAATCAGTAACTTGAGAAGTTGGTGTCATGAGACCACAAGGCACATGGAGCAAGTGATTTTGCAATGACACAGTTGAGCTGTGCCAAACTGCCTTGTGATTAGGCATTGCAGTAATTAGGAAGTGACATTGCAATAGCCCATTTCTCCACTCCCTTGGGGCCAGTTACAGGGTACGTGGCCACTGAGGTTTTGCCCTGAACACTTGGTAACACTGGTGTCTCAACTATCACCCACAAACCTCTGAGCCCACTCCCTGCTGCTTTGTATGGGATTCAGAAGAAGTAATCCATGCCTTAATACTCTGTGGCTACATCTTGGGCTATGGGCAGGGCTTCGAGTTTTTAGAGATACCTTGCAGATCTCTCCCTTTGTGCAGTTCCCAAGTGCAGCACTGCAGGTGGCTAAAGAACTACCAGTAACTTTCAGATGTATTTGCTGGCAACCAGAAGTGAGAATTCAGGACTATGAAGCTGTAGCCCCAAAGAGCAGTGAGATGCCCTAAGGCACCACCTTTGTTTTAGCAATTGAGAGCGAGTGAGCACATCCTTCTCTGAAATGAACTGCTGCCCTGCGTGACTTCCTTCTGGCAGCTGAAAAGGACAAAGACTGTCCCCAATGTATTTTGCAGGCTGGTACCAGTCTGTGTTTCTTGTGCCTCTTCAGCACAGCTCAACCCAAAGCTCCAGCCACAGCTGCTCACACCAGAGGGGAAAAGCCTTGAGTGCAACAGAGTCTGCAGGGGATGTCGGCATTTACCTCTCCTCCTGTGGCTTGGTTGAGTGCTCTAACCACAGATCCAAAATGCCTAGAAACAAAACAGAAGCAGAGAAAGGAGAAGCTGTTTATTTCTTAGAGTGAAAGCTGGCCCACACAGGAGATCTCTGCTGTAAATGCCTAAAACCTGCAGGATGCAGGAGGGCTCTGCCAGAAGGCAGATGATGCATTTTCCTCTCAAGTGCATGGGCAGTGCCTGGGCTGGTTGCAGAAGCGCTGGGGTTTACTGCCTCAGCTCCTAAAGGGAATTTATTCTTTCATCTTAGGTTTGAGTTTCTAAACTCTGTGGTTCATATTCTGAGCATGGAGCATTTCCTTCCAAGAACCGTGGATTGAATGAAATTCTCCTGGGAACTGTTATCTCACAGCTTTGAGAGGGGCTAGGTTGCCCTCTCAGGCAAGCAAGATTCTTCTTCATTCATTAGTGTGGCAGTGTGGTTTTGAGACATACAAAAATACTGAAGAAATTAACACAGAGCTGTCCCACACTTGAGAGACAAGGAAATCTTCCAGGTCCTGCTTCTTGATGTAGGCAGACTTTGGCAGCATGGAGATGTCTCTGACAATGCCTTCTGAGCACACTCACAAGTTCTGAGCAGCACTGAAGAGATAGGACAATCTATCTCCAGTGTCTGAACATGTTTGCAGCTGACCTGACTTCACACTGGATAGATATTCCAGTGGAACACCTGATATACCAGTGATATAGCAGAAGAACCCCTGGCCCATGGTTGTGTAGAAGTAAGTGTGGCTGGACTCACCCCTTGCCAATATATTCCATTTCAGTGTATTTCATCTTGGGATTTTCCACGTTCACCATTTTCCCTGAGGGAAACAAAATGCAAGATGCTCACTTTAAAGCAGAGATCCCAGCTTCCAGGAGATACAAAAGGCAGCCCCAGTGTCTGGAGGCAGTCAGCTAGTTGCAACAACAGCAACAACATCAACAGGACAGGCAGCCCTGCAGTGCAGATGGCTGGCACAGAGACTGATTGTGTAGAGCCCTTGGAAGAGTTCTCTTGACAGGAAACAAAGCACAGGGAGATGCATTCCCAGGAGAGGAGCACATCTTCTCCAGCTTTCAGCCAAAACATTGCCCAAACAATGCCTTTCCAATTGTAATCCAGAGCAGCTCATGCTATAACCAATGTCGACAGTGCTTTCAGCATTGGGACCCTCACCCTTCATGAGCAGGCTGAGCTCACAGACACCCATCTTGGGGCTAAGGAAGGCTCCAGCCCTGTCCCACCAGCCCTCAGGGACAGGGCAGTGACCACAACAAGGCTGGCAAAGCCCAAGCATGTGTACTGACAAGCAATGGGAAGAAGCCACAGGCAGCCTGGGCCCCGTACAAAGTGTTGCTCCCATTCATGCCACAACAGGATGGGCTTTGAGATCAGACACACCGAGGTGCAGATCAATGCCATTTTTGTCCCAACAGGTGATGGTAGACACAGAATCCACTGGGCTCTCCACTGGGCTCTGCTCTCAGCCCCACCAGGTCTTATCTGAGAGTTCAGCACTGGCAGCTGTTACGGGCAAGAAGCAGATTCCTTGGGCTGTGCTGCAGAATCCCAGAGGACTTGATGTGTTTTCCTAGAGACGGATCTGAGCAGGGCTCGGGCCAATGGGTAGGATTCTAAGAGTCATGGGAAAGAGTGGGGAAGGTACGAAAAAGTGCCATGGATCTGAGGAATATACCATGGATGGGCTGGAGGCTGTCTCCTGAGAAATGCCTGCAGTACAGATTTATCTGATCGCACCACTTCGATGTGTCTCTCTTGGACACATCTTTAGAGGCATAAAACTAGGATATGAAATACAGATTGTTATAAAAGTATCTGTTTTTTTCTTTGGGGGCACACGGGAAACACCTCCTGCTCTCTATTTCTCCTGCAACCTGATATTCTTTCACAGTATTTTTTATTGACAAAAATATAGCATTCTCACGAAAAGAAACTGTATATGTAGTAGTGGCAACATAAAATTGTCATAAAAATGACATCAATAAGACATGTGGGGCAGAAGGGCTCCTTCAGGATGGAGATAAACCAACTCCACCAAAAAATAACCGCTACAAAGAAACAAACAGGACGAAAAAACCCAGCAAAAAGAAAACCAAAAAAACAACCCCATAAAAAAAATAAACAGGGAAAAAGCAAAAAGCTCCAAACCACCAGCCCCCTAAAAAAAAAAAATCCCCAACCAAAAAGACAAAACTATAAAACCAGTAAATTTTTCTGAAGATTTTTTGCTCTGATGACTGGTTGGAAGTCAGGAGTCTAAGGGGAAATTAGGAAGCTAAAAATTCTCTTTGGTTTGGCCACTAGCATGCAGGACTTGCCTAGCCTTCTGCTGATGCAAGAAAAATCCCTGCTTCAGCCTTTAGCCGAGAGGGAAGCTCAGGCAAACCCAGGCCAGTCCCAGCTGTCTTCAGAGGCAGCAGGAGCACCCAGAGCTCTCTCTCGCTGCCTCAGAGCACAGCACTTCCTCTGGGGAGTCCTAAATGGCCCTGTGACACCAAACTCAGGAGGAACATTTGGTACAGCTCTGCTGACACCTGCACACAATCCACTGACCCTCAGACAAGAAATACAGCAGACGTACAGAGCATACGCAGGTACTGTTCCTCAGTCTCCTGGTTCTCAGAAGCCACGTGGAGGGAGATGAAGGAGCTGAGAAGGAGGAGATCACCAAAGGCTGAGATTGAGTTCACAGGTTCCACATCATAGGTTCCTTTAAGTAATGCTGCTGCAGAGCGAGGATTGGGACCAGAGCCCGTGCAGACGTGCTGAAACTGCATCACTTTTCGAGGAGGGGGAAGTTCCAGTTGTCTGGGACAAATTTGGTGATCTTCACGGCCAGTGTGTTCTTGGAGGTCTTTGGAGGCTGCCTGGTGAGATATCAACACATGCACCTCAAGTCAAACAGAATATAGCAGTCAGAGACAACAGCTTATCCCTCTCAGACAAGAGTGACTGACTGTGAGGAACGGGAAAGAACAGATTAACAAGGAATACAGACAGCTTGGAAAAGAATGGGGCCTCACAGATTCCTGGAAAACACAATCATCTTCTTCCAGCTTAGCAAAAGCCAAAAGAGACTGTACAAGTGAAGAAGTGCTCCAGAAAACTGCAGAACACTTCCACAAGCCAAAGACACTTGTCCACAATAGGAAAACAGACATAAAAAGCCCTTCCACCTGCAGCACTGCCATGTGTGCCCTTGGCCACGACGCTGCAGAAGCCCAGAGATCGACCTTCCCTGAGCCGAGCAGCCAGAAGCTCAGCCAGAGTCCCCAGACCTTCAGTGCTTCAAAGTGACAGGTCAAAGGCCAATTTCTAGCTGGAGGCCACTGCCTGCAGGAAATGGCTACGTCCCACAGGATTGCAGCACTCGGCATCCTCAGCAAGCAACATGCAAGTGCTGCCTGGTCAGAAACTTGCAGCTCTGCCTTGCACTAAAGACAGCACCACCCACAACTGGCACTTACTGGCTCAGAAGATTCAGGCTCTGCTCTGACCACTGATGGAGCCTCGCGGTCATGCTGCTCAATTTTCTCCTCTTTGGCTTCTTCTCCAGGAGCAGAGGGAGCCGGGGCAGACACTGCTGTTGCCTCTCTCAGCTGTAGCAAGAGAGAACCATGAGGGATGAGCCATTACCTCTCATTTATAAGAATCTTTCTTCTCCCATATAACACTAAATCTTCTGAGGAATATTAAGAAACTTTTATTGCAATGGGATTCTATGGTGGTCTCATGGTATTAAAATTGGCAGATCCATCTGTAATGCAAATTGCTCTGACGTAAATATTTCACCCTGCCTACTATGAGGTAGCAATGATCTACTTGTTTTTCTGATCTTTTGAATCTTGAAAGCTCTGAAATGCAAAAGCAAAACTTGCAGCTCTGCCTTGCACTAAAGACAGCACCACCCACAACTGGCACTTACTGGCTTCGAAGATTCAGGCTCTGCTCTGACCACTGATGGAGACTCGCGGTCATTCTGCTCAATTTGCCCCTCTTCATCTTCTCCAGGAGCAGAGGGAGCTGGGGCAGACACCGATGCTGATTTTGTGCTCTGGGACAAGAGAGAAGCGTGTGGGACAAGCTATTACCTATCACGTATAACTTCCTTCCTTCTCACATCTACGACCGTATCTTCCAAGGAGAAATCATAAAATTCCAGAGTAAAAGGATAGTAAAAGGATTCTAAGCCACACAGATCAAATTAAACCAGGCCAATTCAACAGAACTGCATATGGATATGAAGCTGATATTCCTCCCTGGCTGCCATCAGCAAGCAACATTGTCTCTGCAATGCAGAGTTTTAGCTTTTGAAATCTCTGAAATGGAAAAGAAAGAAAGAGACAGCTACACCTTTGCTATTACTGCTGCAGACATGGAAGCCTACAACTGGATCTGAATCCCATCCAGTGCTGGAAAAGGGCAGGAAACGTTGTGCAGAAGCATATTTGCTTGTTGGAAAATGAGAAAATCAACAGGACTTTTCATCTACTAAACCAGCAAAACAAAAATGCAACTAAACAACAAGCAGGGAGTGTCTCTGACACCAGGGTCTAAAGCACTGGGAGGCAGTGAGGGCATGTTTGGCAGGGGAACAGCCCTGGTGGTGAGCACTGTCACGTATGGAACCATGGAAGTTTGCCTGAATGTGCCTCAGGAGGCTCCCATTGTCCAGGCTGAAACTCCCTCCACACCTCCTCCTTGGCCTTGCCCTCCACAGCCCTCCCTAGCTCTCGTGTCCTTCTCTGCACATGCTCCAGCCCCTCAAGGACTTTCTGCTTCAGAGGGGCCCACAAGTGTTTATGTATATAGAAAGGTAAAAATCTTTCTAAATTGTAAGATGTCTTTAGAATATAGACATAATTTTGACTCCATAATAACTCCATCTCCTTCTCCTGCTCAGTGGATTTTTGGGAATCCAAGTATGTATTACTTGCTACTGCAACTAATGGAATAGATTTGCCTGGCAAGCCCAGTTGTGTCTTTGATTCTTTTGTTCATGAGTCTCCTCCTGAACCTGTGGCAATGACCACCAGAGACCTTCAGGATACTCCTACCCCTATGCCAATAAATTCTGAGAAATTATTTAAATATGTCAAATAATTTGGAGTAATGTTTAGCCTGTGAATTTCAGCAAAGTATCAAATATGTCTTCATTCCATGGATACAAAGTAGTAAGTGAGATTGGTGGGTGTACAGGTGTCAGAGGAGTGATTCCCTAGGCACTGAATACTGAAATCAATGAATGCCTCCTTTGCAAGCCTGAGCTGGCAGCAGGGATCAGGCCCTGCTCTGTAACTTTCATTTTGGCCACTTCTGTGAACAGGTAAGAAAGGTCAAAATGAAACCTTTCCCAGCTATTTCCGTCTGCTTTATCTTTTTAGGCACCAGAACTCTGGGTCACAGATGGCCTGGGTGTGTGCTGAGCAGTGCAGTCCCCATGAAGTCCTTGGTTTCCCCACAAGTTGCCATGCCTTGTTCCCAGGTGTGCCCAGCTCTGACAGGAGCAAGAGTCTGCAGCGCCGTGCCCTGCTCAGCCAGGGCTGTCTGGCACAGAGCAGCAGCAGCGCCAGCACCTTTCAATCCACTCCTTCCTTATCTTCTCCTGGGACACAGAAGCCTCTGGAAATCAGCACCACCAGTCATCTTCCAAGCTCGGAGCAGCTCCTGCTGGCAGGCAGATGGTGCCAGTTTGACTGCTTCCAAAGGGGAATAAAGGCCGAGATGTACATGCTCAGGAGCCCTGGGCATATCCAATAAATGTGCAAATATGTGGGAGATTAGGAATTGTTTCAGCTGTTATGCCAACAGTGCCTTCTCTCCTGGTTCTGTGTGTTATAGATGAGTCATGTAACAGTTGGCTCTCACTGTTAAGAGGTAGATATTATGGGGATGTAAAAATGTATAGTGATGTTATTGTAATACATCCTCCCAGAGTCCTATTTCCCCTGCCCCTTGCAATGGCTTTGGTAGTCAGGGGTTTTGGGGAGGGCTGGCTTGTGACCAGGAGGTGTGGGTGGCGTAGCAACATCTGACCTCCAATAAGAATGTAAGAAAGGAATCTCCACCAGTGGATGGCAAAACTTTGACAAAACTTTGGAGGGGTTAAGGGTATAAAAGGCAGAGCATCCATTCTATAGATGTGCTGCTTGTAATGGTCAGAGACTCCCAGTGCTGCAAATTTTCCTTATTCAGTCCTTTGTTAAGATTTAATAAACATTTAAATTTTTTAAAGTAAGCGTTGTTTTTCAGAAGTGCAATGCTTTGGGCCATTTTCTTGGTCTGGTTTCCTTTGCTTGGGTCCCGAGTGCTCAGTTGGGGTACAGGTTGTAGTTGTTTGGTGCACTTCTGGAGTTACTCTTGGATCCCTTGAACAACAGGGTTTGGCCACAAAGTGAATTTGTGCTGCTTTGTGACAGAGAAGAACTTCCCCGGTTATTTTGTGTTTGCTGTACGGAAGGGTGGTTATTGCTCTGCATAAATTCACAGGCCAATATAGAGTGCTTGCACTGTGATGTCAGGGCATGGTTGCCATGTGGTCATGGTGACAGCAGAAGGTTGTCTTGGTGCACGGAAGGCCTCAGTGTCA
Source organism: Lonchura striata (assembly GCF_050655825.1). Classification (NCBI taxonomy): domain Eukaryota; kingdom Metazoa; phylum Chordata; class Aves; order Passeriformes; family Estrildidae; genus Lonchura; species Lonchura striata. The sequence goes on from NC_140740.1 coordinate 14,360,748, forward strand.
GAGCAACCCTAGGGCTTGCTCAGTGCAGGAGCATCCTCCTGGTTGAGGTGCTTGTCAGTGAGAGCTGCCCACTGACAAGAGCCTTGTTTTTTCTAGTGTTGGACAAATCTGCACAGCAGTGCTACAATGATTGAGCAACTTGCTGCTGCAGCTTTCACAGCTTATGGCGTTGTTTATTCTGGCTATTACCTCACTAACCTGGCACGTAAGTAGAGGTTTTCCCTGGGTGTACCCGAACCTGGCTTCTGTATGTCTTCCTGCTCTTTGTTAGTGCCTGAGTTATTTTAAAACAGAAAGAACACTAGGGTGCCACTGGTTTGGTAAAGCTCCTGTCAAGGCATTCAGGTACAAGGGGATTTCTGCAGCCACAGGGGCAGCATTTGCAAGGGAACCTGCAGGGGTTCTTTTCCCTCCACGGGAGAGTCTGAGGCAGCAGAGTCTGTCTTTTCCTCAGTTTGCTGGGACATGCAAGACAGCTTTGAAAATGTAAACTGGAGACCTTCTTGGAAGGCCTTCTAACAACTGTGCAGTATTTCCCAGAATTCAGGGAAAGCTTCTTTCTTTCTACATTTTGTCATGAAAGGATTTGACTGTCTAACTTGAGCCTTGACTGAGTGTTAAATAGTGATTCCCTTTGCAAGGAAGAGCAAACTCCAAAGCAGTGAGTGTCTGCTCCTGGAACTTGGAGCTGCTGCTGTGTTGTGTCACAATAGAGCCTGCCCCATCAGAGTGGAATTTTGGAAAAGCTTTTCTGGGCAACTGTTTCCAGCAAGTTAATGAGAAGTTGTGCATGCATCTGATTAAAAAAAACCCTAGGTACCAGAAGGAGAGGATTTTTAAAAGAGGTGTTATGTGTTTGGTAGAACAGGAGCATTGAGTGTTAGAGAACAATTTGCATTTTCTTCATCATGTTTGTGTTCATTTAATGGCTAAACAGGCCAAAGGGTAGGCATGCCCAAGAATATTATCTGGATCTCTTGCTGGTTGTATGAATGAAATGTGTCTGCTGAAGGGATGTTGTGAAAGGGAAAACTCTCTGTTCGTGGTGCTTGTTCTGTGGGTTTCACCAGCCCAGGCAATTTTCTCACAGCATCTGGTTCATTTTCCCTTGCCTACTACAGGTCACCTGAAGCATGTATTCAGCGGTGCTGGTCCTAAGGTGAGTAAGAAAGGAACATTTCATGTTTGTGCTGTTTGGCAATTGCAGAGTAAGCTGTGTGCTTAGCCAGAACCAGTAGGCTGTAGAGGGCCAGGCATGCAGGCTGAAAGAAAATCCATTTTCAGGCATTCCACAACAAATACAAAGGCATAGCTGGATATTTCCTAATTTCCAACTCAGAGCCTTGAAGACCTACAAACTCAGTTTTGCAGAGAGTTGAATAAGCCCATTTTAATGAAGTCACAGCAACTTAGATTCCTATCCTTATAAAACTTCATGATACTTCCTTAGAAGATGTGGTTGTAGAATTAGAAGGACAATTTAATGCGGTATTTGCAGTCAAACGGGCAATTTTGTGGCTGGGCAGCTGCGTGGGCCAAAGGAGCCCAGGGTGCTGGTCAAGAGCAGCTGAAGGTGGCCAGCGCCTGGCCAGGTAGCCAAGAAGGCCAAGGGCATCCTGGCCTGTGTCAGCAGCAGTGGTGCAGCAGGAGCAGGGCAGTGACCGTCCCCCTGGGCTGGGCAGCGCTGCGGCCAGAGCTGGGAGTGTGTGTCCACTTTCTGCCCGGTCGGTCTGCATCTCACAAAACAGGATGGGACCCGGACTGGTTGCAGACTTAGCATTTATTATGTCTGTATCCTCCAAGCAAAAAGCCAGAGACACAGAGAAATGAACATCCATGCAAATCTAGATCAAAGGCAAGATGGCAGTTGATGCAAAGCCTTTTTCTACATATTCTTTGAACCTATAACATAAAAGAAAAGGTGCAGAGTCATTATAACCTAACCAATAAGAAAAGGACCCATGTGGGTTTAACATTACCAGAAGGACTTCTATGAACCTCAAACGATATAGAGTAATTCATTATATAAGACTGAAACTTTTTCTGTTTTTGCAAAGCATATATCTAGGACTTTTGACATCTCAAACTATCACTAAGTTCTTGTTCTTTCTTGCTCCTTATGATAAATATAAATTAATTCACTTGGTTCTTATTTTCCTAGCTTCCTATGAGAAGGTTTTGAAATTTCCCAGCCTTTTTCAGCTTTATGTCTACTTTCTGGGGCCTTTTTGCACTTTCTAAAGTTTTTTACCTTTTATATATTCCTACAATTCCCCCTCTCTTTTTAAATAAACTATTTTTGACTTGTCACTTATTTATTACTTTGTGTTCCATAGCTTTACTACTGCATATATTTATTCACGTAGGAAAAAAGTTATAAACTTTTTACATGAAGGTACTTTTGTTTTTGTTTGTTTTAAGCTCTATAATTCTAAGTTAAACCATTCTTAATGTTGGGTAAAGTTAGGTTTAATATCTGTATTAGGTTCTGATAAATTTTGACTTTTTTAAGGTCTCAATGTAAAGGTTAAATTTGTGAGTGACTTTAATTGTTTTTGCTGAGGTTTTGTGAATTGTCTATAATTTTTTAAAATTTTTTTCTTTTGGAAAATAAAAACTTTTTTGATGAGTTTGTAATTTGTTGTGAATAATGAAGTGTATGTGGTATTAATATTAATATTCTAATAACAAGATTTTACTGAACTTGTAAAGTTGTTTTGATTAAGGAGTTAAGCTCTACTTCCTGAATAAATTGTTTAACTATGTTTCTTTATTTTTAATTGTAGATTGTAAAGTTTTTAAGTTTTTGTATATTTTTGTGAATGGATTTAGAATGATTAGACAAATTTATGTAGCACATTCTTTTGAATTCTTTTCAACTCTGTTTATGTGTTAGAAAAGAAAATTAATTGTTGTTTGATTTTGGAATTTGTTGGACACTGCTGACGTCAGTCTGCGTGTTACTGAGCGCACTGGATGTGGTATTTGTTTGTTTAGTTAATATTTAATCTTGTCTATTTGTCTTAATGTTTTTTCTGAAGCAATTGTAGGTAAGAAGAAGCTTGTTGAAATATTTTGTGGTTTTTTTTGAAAGACTGAAATTACTGTTGTAATTTTTTGGGTATATATGAATAGATCTTTTGTCTTTTCTTGTCTTTTTTGAAACTGTTTTAGTACTAGGTGTTATTACAGTGAGTGTGCTAATGTTACATGGTTTGTCTTTAGGGTATGATAGAATGTTTTGCTATGTTTTATTTCTACAAATGAACTAATAACATTTTGGTAATTTCCGTGGATATTTGTTAACTTTAGATTTTTATCTACAGTGTATGAGTAATTGCACTAAAACCTTAAATTTTTGTATTCATAGTAAGAGTGAATAGCACTGTATTTTGGAGAATTATTTTTTTTCTAATTGTTTCTTGAAAATGTGACACGGAAATTTATTGCCAAGGAACTACGGATCTTTAATTCTTGGGGTTCTGAACTTGTTTTGAGGAGTTGTTTGGTCTAGAGGCTTTAATCCCTTGTGCGATTGTTTCTATTAGTAATTTCACTTAGCTTGTTGTTAAATCACTTTTTTGTTAAAAGATCATGTTATATAGGTATTGGCTAATTTTTAGTGGTACACTAACTAAACAGGTTGAAAAAGGCTTTTTTGGATTTGAGTGAGACATACATATGGTATCTGATCTTGTAGCTTTGGTTAATGTGACTTAGACATTTGATTTTGGTGTTGTATAGGAAAATTTGCATGATAAAAAGTAAGCAAAGTTAGAAAATACAAAGTGAACTGATTTTCTTTCATATCTTTTTTGTTGAGTTACTCTTTGTTAAAAGAATTTTCGATAATATTTTAACTTTTAAACTGCATTTTTTGGAGAGTTTAGAATGTTAATTTTTTAGAATCTAATGATAAGAAATCTTTCTTTTCATGTTTTTGTTAAAAGAGCTCTACGAAACAAGCTCTACACATGTATCATTATCATTAGATTGAAGTTTGCAGATTCTACAGGTGACATAGGAACACTGGGCGTGACTTGTAGTCTCTGTTTAGCTTACGTTTGTGTGATTGCTTTTTTACTTTTGGGTTTGTTAGTATGTTTTGGTGTATTGTATGGTTTGACGCTCTTTATTGCAATTCACTTTGCTTTTCTAGTACTTGGAGAATTGCTTTAAGTTATTAATTGGCGAGGACTTTTAATTTGTCTGGTTTCAGGTCTTTTAATTAAAACAATAGGATTTTTTTTTTTAGTTTTCTTTGTGTGTTATTTGTAAAATGCTTAACAATTGGTGGATTTGGTTCTGCAAAAGAACTGTTTAAAAAATTATGAACATATAAAGCTTTACTCAATTTTATCTGTAGTATTACTTCTGCTCCCCTCTCCTGTTGATCTAAATGTGTTTTAATGTGTGATATGTCTTTTTAACAGTTGTTTGATTTGTGGGGGAGTGGGGAATACTACAGGTGTGATGAACATTTTAATTTATTAGGAATGTTGTTACTTTTTGAGATAGATATGTGGGGCTATTGTTTGTTTTCATTTCCTGGAGTACACTTAATGAAGTAAATGTTTGTAAAAAATGTTGATAGGTACGATTACTTGTTCTCTTGTGTGGATAGAGGTAAAAACTGTACTTGGTAGTGAATCTACTGAAACATGAATATTTTTAAATCTCCCCAAAGAAGGGTATTTAGTGATGTTTGTTATAATTGTAGACTTTATAAACTTTGTGGATTAACAGTTCCTGTAGAAACAGGGGTTTGCACAAGGTGACAATCAGGGTAACTGTTAACGATAGCTTTAGCTTGGGATTTAGAGATACAAAACATCTGTACAAGTACTTGTGTATATTGATGAAAAAGGTATGACTCAATTTTGCATGCTGAAAAATGTTTGCTAATGTGTTTGAGATAACTATGGCCAGTTTTTTTGTTCTTGTATTTCTTTTTGCTAAACATCTTGGTAAAGATGAATGAGTTTTAATATGAGAAATAAAATATAGGTTAGTTCTGTGTTGTAAATTTTTATGAAGACATGAGAGCTAGCAATATACATTATTATTACTAATATTTTTTAAAACAATATTTTTACCTACATTAGTAACAGAGGTAGAATCTGTAATTAAACTGAAAGGCTTTGAAAATAGCTGAAGAGCTTTAACAACAGCAGCTATTTTAACTACTTGAGGAGAACTTTCAACTATTTGGATATTTGATTTCTAATTTTTTGTAGTTTGATTTAACTATACAATTACTGATTTATGTGTTTTTCTTGACTTATTAGCAAAGAGCGTTGTATTACTTAAAGGCCCTTCACTTAGCAAGGGGGTTTTTTTGAAACTCAGTTTTGTTTGTAATAATTTGTGACTTGGATAATGAATAGCACAAACACTTGCAAAATTTAAGAATGCATTTTGTAAATCATCTGAATTTTTGTAATGCCTAATCTAAATAATCTTTATTTAAAGGTAATTAGAGAACTGTAAAATCTTTACCTATTAAGGTTAATATTCTTGATTTGGCCTTAATTACAATTTGTGCTATTATCTCTAGGGTTGTAGAAATTGTTTTTGGAGACTTGTAGGGAAGAAAAACTTATTATTCTACTATTAATAATGGATCTTTCTCAGATGGATCTCATGGAAAAATGAGGCTATAAAGTTGTAGCTTCTGTCTCAAAGCAGTCAGGAAGAAAGGTTTCTTGGGAGCATAATGATGGGCTTGTCTTCTTTGGAAAGTTTTTGTGACTTTTTATGGTGAGTTGAGCTTCAGGTGTTAAAATCTTGGGAGATTTAATGTCACAGTTTTCTCTCAGTAGATCAAAAAATGGAGCAAGTTCATCGTTGGTAATTTTCAAAATAGGTTTCATCTAGTTCATTTCTCTTAAAAGTTGCTGTAAATCTTGCAAAGTGTTGATGTTGACTTGAAGTTGTATCTTTTGTAGTGAAATTGTTTGTTTTGCTATCTTCTATCTTAGATATTTTTAGAGTGGGATTTCTTGTATCTTAGATGTAGAAATTCTAGTTCAGTCTTTTGGATTTCAGTGACAGCACTGTCACGAGTTTGTTTCATCTTTGTCTGTGTCAGTGCTCCAATGAGGAGATCATCTATGTAGTGTAGAATTGTGGATTGTGGATGCTTCTGTCAAGTTGGGCACAGTACTTGTGTGACAAAATATTGTTAAATTGTTAGAGAAGTCTTCATCCCTTGTGGTAAAGATTTCTAGTGATATCTTTGCATTGATCTTTACATTGACTTTCTTTGATTGATGACTGGAACTGAGAAGGCAAATCTTGGGGCATCTTCAGGATGAAGTGGTGGTATGTTGAAGAAACAGTCTTTTATAGCGATAATGACAAGAGGCCAGTTTCTAGAAATTATTGATAGAGAGGGACGTGCAGCAGCTGTCTTCCTTTCAGGACTTGGAATAGTAACTATGGATTCACTTTGTAAACAAACAGTAGTTCTGATCCTTGTGAGTGTTCTCATAGGTGATACTAAGTGTTAGCTACTGGGCTAAAACAGGAGAGAAATTACAGAGACATCTGCACCGTATCTGGTATGCCTGTAACGTAAATTGTTCTACCACGATGAGTTAGGGCACAAGTCAGTTCTAAGTATGTTCTACTTAGAAGACACCTAGCATTGGAGTAGAAATCACATCTGGAACACCTTGGTACACCGTTTGATTGGTTAACAAAGCATCTTGTTGAGATACATTTTGTTTGAGTATGTCTATAGGTAAAGCAATTGTAAAAGCAAGTGGCGTCTTAGGTTGAATTATTGTTGGGGCTTTGAGGAGAAGAGCTAAAACTATTAGCTCTTCATTGTAGTTTACTGAAATGATAACTGGAAAAATTAATAGTCCAAGACTTGTATTGTTGTCTTAACCTATAAGAATTTAAAATTCTTGTCTTTGTTGTGATTTCTTAATCACACCTGTAGGTATACATTCGTAACAGAAATTTTTTAAAAACCGTATTAATTTTGAGTTGGCCAAGTCCAGTTTTGTCCTTGGAGGTAATAAGAAGGAACATCTTGTGGTACTGGTGGTAAAGGTGTTTGGCTTTGAGGTCTCCTAGTTAAGGCTAAGGGGGCAAAATTCCCTGGATTCTGGGTTACTAATGCTTGTTTCACTGCATGGTGGGTCGCGCTTTGCTTGGAGTTTAACGGTAGGGGATTACTATCTATATCAAATTTAGAATGACAATTTTTTGCATAATGTTTCCCTTTTTGATATTGAGGACTAAGAGAAGGTATTCTTCAGATTTTATTATTGGATCAAGGTAAGTCTTTATCACATGACTAGTCTTCTCACATCTGAAGCACGACTTTTTAGTAGAATTTCATTGAACAGCAGCAAGAGTTTTTTCAAAAAGTTTTATTTGTTCTTCCATTGCTTTTTAAACTTTGTTTTTTAGTGAATCATGAGATTTAGTAATTTGCTCTCTAAAGGCACTAGCTTGTGCTGTAGCAAGATACCTTGGAGTGCTAATTTTACTGTAAGTTGAAAGCATTTGAGTAAGAGTTGGAGGCTGTTTGGGTAATGTAGAAATAATTTTTTTGCAATCATCATTTGCATTTACAAATGCTAGGTTTTGGAGAATATAAGAATGAGCTGCTTTATCAGGGCGTTGTTATTCAACAGCTTGTGTTAACTTAATTAAAAATGTACGATATGATTCATTTGTTCTTTGTGTCATGGTCAAATATGCTTTAAGAGGAGTACCTGTTGATTTGACAGAAATGAAAGTTTTTCTTGCAGCTTGTTTAATATCTCTCAGCACTGACCTAGGAAAAAAGTTTCTGTGTCTGGTTTATCATATGGCAGTTTGCTAGACAATTTAGCTTCTGAAAATGTTTCATATGTACTACTAACATATTTTTCCCTTAAAACCTTAGTAAGTATTTTCTGCTGGAGTTTTCATAAATAACATAAATTGTGAATTAGTTAAAATCAGTCTTGCCACAATGCGATAATCAGTTGGCATGAGTTCATAAGAGTAAAAAAATACTTTTTAACACATAATTAAAAATAAAGAGAGTTAATTCTGCTTTCTTTCAAAGTTTGATTTCACTCTTTGATGTTCTTGTCATGGTTTGACACTGGCACAATGCCAGTGCCCCCATGAAAATTCAATCTCTCAATTGAATGCTGTAATGCAATCGAGGACAGAGCAAAGCAAGCCAAAGCTTTTTAACAAGGAAAAAACTTTATCAAGCTACTACTATAAAAGGGAAAAAAAAGAGAGAAAAAAACCACACAAAGATCAAAATGAAAACCTTGCAAAGTATTCTTCCTCCCACCAACTCCAACAAACCACAGTGAGACACAATCTGGACCCCAATCAGGTTTCCACCCTGCAGACAATCGATACTCAGTCCATCAAGGGAGAACAGGAGTCTCCTCTGTGCCACAGACCCCCCAAGAAACACACTGCCACATCCTGTGTTTCCATGTCACACATGGCACCGCCCGGAGAAAAAGTTTGCCATGGTGACCCTGCTCCTTTCCATGCACAGTACTCTCACCACCAATGCCTGGATGGACCGACTGCTTTTAGGATTTTTTCTTTCAAGGATGCTTTCCAAGAGGGGGAAAACAACAGCTCAGTTTTTTCATTTTTTGGGACGACAGTTCCCCCCATTTTCCCCTGGGGCCGAGGGTCCAAGAACAGAGATCTTCTTCTCTTCTTCTTCTTTGAGGTCAGGGGACACCACCACAAACCCCCTAACTCTTCTCTGTTTGCTCCACTTCTGTCTTTTCCCAGCTGAAGCAGGTCTCTTGGCTCACTGGCATCCTCCTAAAATACAGTCTCTCTTGAAAGAGAAAAATCGGTTCAGTCTATGGCCAACAAGGAAAAGTCCAGCCAAAAAAAACACTCCTCACCTCCTCCCACCTAGAATTCCTCCTTCTAACATCCCAGGGTCCAAGCTGTCTCTCTTCCTCTCTTTCAAACCGAGGAGGAGTGAAATTTCACCAAGCTTTCATTTCTCAAGGAAGGGTTAAAAGTCCTGACTCCCAGGGCTGGCTCGATGCTCAGGCTCTGGCTCCCACAGGCAGCTGGGCACCTTGCGGCCCCTCGCTCTTCTCCTTTCCTGCGGCGTACTGCTGATGCTGATAAAACCACCGCTGTCTCTTCACTCTCTCTCTCTCTCTCTCGACTCTGGGGGGAAATGGAGACATCCCAGATTTCTCCACCCTTCTACCTGCAGTGGCCAGCCCAGTTCCAGTCCCTCCACCCCTGGGCACACCTCAGTCAGGCCATGGGCCTCCCCCTCCCCACCCAGCCACGGCCGGGCAGGGGAGAGTCCTGCACTGCACGCTGACCGGAACCAAAGAGAGCCAGTTCTCCTGGGAATTCTGATTTTAACCCCTCTGTGTTCTCAGAGGCGTGTCCACCTTCAATTGGTCAATATCCAAATTGACCTCTGCCTTCCGAGAAAATTCTTTTTCCATGTCAAAAAACAAGAGTTATAATGTGAGAGTGATTAATACATAGGCTTACTATTATCCCTCCCATAAGAGACTGGCATGGATAAAATTTGTTCGTTTAAAAACTTAAAACCTCTTTTTTTTCCAAAAGATATAACCCTATTTTTTTCTAATCAGATGTTACTACATCATGTTCTGAACTAGGCAGATTATTGTTGTAGCAACTGAGCTCTGAGAGAAATCTGTCTTGGTTTCTAGACACAGTTCTGGGCATTCTGCTGAAAGAAGTCTCAGCTTGGTTCCTTACTAAATTCTTACTATAGCAACTCGCAGTCTCAGCTTTATAAATTTTAATTTTCCTTAATGATTTAGATCCCGATTTTATGATCCTGATTATGCTTATTAATTTCAAATTTCCCAACATTTCTCAAAATTATGTCTACATTCTAAAGTCATCTTACACTTTAGAAAGATTTTTATCTTTTTATTAACGTAAACACTTGTGAGCCCATCTGAAGCAGAAAGCCCTGGAGGGGCTGGAGCGTGTGCAGAGAAGGACACAAGAGCTGGGGAATGCTGTGGAGCACAAGGCCAAGGAGGAGGTGCTGAGGAAGCTTTAGGGTGGAAAACGGGAGCCTCTAGAGGGACAATCAGGCAAACTTCCATGGTTCCATAGGTGACAGTGCTCACCACCAGGGCTGTTCCCCTGCCAAACATGCCCTCACTGCGTCCCAGTGCTTTAGACCCTGGTGTCAGAGACACTCCCTGCTTGTTGCTGGTTGCATTTTTGTTTTGCTGGTTTAGTAGAGGAAAAGTCCTGTTGATTTTCTCATTTTCCAACAAGCAAATATGCTTCTGCACAACGTTTCCTGCCCTTTTCCAGCACTGGATGAGATTCAGATCCAGTTGTAGGCTTCCATGTCTGCAGCAGCAATAGCAAAGGTGTAGCTGTCTCTTTCTTTCTTTTCCATTGCAGAGCTTTCAAAAGCTAAAACTCTGCATTGCAGAGACAATGTTGCTTGCTGATGGCAGCCAGGGAGGAATATCAGTTTCATATCCATATGCAGTTCTGTTGAATTGGCCTGGTTTAATTTGATCTGTGTGGCTTAGAATCCTTTTACTATCCTTTTACTCTGGAATTTTATGATTTCTCCTTGGAAGATATGGTCGTAGATGTGAGAAGGAAGGAGGTTATACGTGATAGGTAATAGCTTGTCGCACACGCTTCTGTCTTGTCCCAGAGCACAAAACCAGCATCGGTGTCTGCCCCAGCTCCCTCTGCTCCTGGAGAAGATGAAGAGGAGCAAATTGAGCAGAATGACCGCGAGTCTCCATCAGTGGTCAGAGCAGAGCCTGAATCTTCTGAGCCAGTAAGTGCCAGTTGTGGGTGGTGCTGTCTTTAGTGCAAGGCAGAGCTGCAAGTTTCGCTTTTGCATTTCAGAGCTTTCAAGATTCAAAAGATCAGAAAAACAAGTAGATCATTGCTTCCTCGTAGTAGGCAGGGTGGAATATTTACGTCAGAGCAATTTGCATTACAGATGGATCTGCCAATTTTAATACCATGAGACCACCATAGAATCCCATTGCAATCAAAGTTTCTTAATATTCCTCGGAAGATTTAGTGTTATATGGGAGAAGAAAGATTCTTATAAATGAGAGGTAATGGCTCATCCCTCATGGTTCTCTCTTGCTACAGCTGAGAGAGGCAACAGCAGTGTCTGCCCCGGCTCCCTCTGCTCCTGGAGAAGAAGCCAAAGAGGAGCAAATTGAGCAGCATGACCGCGAGGCTCTATCAGTGGTCACAGCAGAGCCTGACACTTCTGTAAGTGCCAGTTGTGGGTGGTGCTGTCTATCGTGCAACACAGAGCAGCAAGATTTCCTTTTGCATTTCAGAGCTTTCAAGAATTAAAAAGTCAGTTACAAAGAGATCATTGCTCCATGATAGTAGGGAGGGTGGAATATTTATTTCAGAGGAATTTGCATTACAGGTGGATTAGCCAATTTTAATGCCATAAGAGCGCATTGGAATCCCATTGCAATTAAAGTTTCCCAATTTTCCTTGGAAGAAATGGTGGTAGATGTGAGAATATAGAAGGTTATAAATTATAGGTAACGGCCCGTCCCTAATAATTCTTTCTTGTCACAGATGACAGAGGAAAGAGCAGTGTCTGCCCCAGCTCCCTCTCCTCCTGGAGAAGAAGCCAAAGAGGAGCAAATTGAGGAGTATGACTGCAAGGCTCCATCAGTGGTCACAGCAGAGCCTGAATTTTCTGAGCCAGTAAGTGCCAGTTGTGGGTGGTGCTGTCTTTAGTGCAAGGCAGAGCTGCAAGTTTCTGACCAGCCAGCTCTTGCTGCTGCTTGGCTGAGGATGCTGAGTGCTGGAGTCCTGCCAGGACCCGGCGATTTCCTGCAGGCAGTGACCACCAGCCAGAAATTGGCCTTGGACCTGTCATGTTGAGGCACCAAAGCCTGTTTGCCTCAGGGTGACCATCTGTCTGCTCGGCTCAGTGAAGCTCTGTCTCTTGGTTTTTGAAGTGCTGTTGCCAAGTGCACATGAGGTGGTGCTGGAGCTTCATTTGTTTGCTTTGTTTGCTTTCTCTTTGTGGAAACACGTGTTTGGCTGGTGAAATTGCTCTTCAGCTTTCTTGAGAATTTATTCAGTTCTACAAAGTGTGTGGCCCAGCTGTCTTATGACTTTTAATAAGATGGAAGGAGACGAGTGTGTTGTCCATGAATCTGTGGGGAACAAGACCTGTGGCCACAGAAACAAAGTGTGTAGATGTGAAGCCCTGTTGTGAGGCAAAAAGCTCAAGGAGCAAGGTTCTGTAGATGCATTTTTAGGGTTACAGTCCAGCTTTGGAAATGGCATTGGAGCCTGGAGGCGGGGGTGAAGCTGCAAGTCCTTGACTGGTGTCTTGTTGCTGAGAAGAGGCAGGACATCTTGGAACAGGGGATGCTGTATTTGAAGTCAAAGGGGCAACTTTGTGGTGGGGGAGCTGCGTGGGCCCAAAGGATGAAGGCGTGCCGGTCAAGAGCAGTGGAACAAGAGCCAGGGTGTGGCCACATAGCCAAGAAGTCCAAGGGCATCCTGGCCTGTGTCAGCAGCAGTGGGGCAGGAGGAGCAGGGCAGTGGCCGTCCCCCTGGGCTGGGCAGCACTGCGGCCAAAGCTGGGAGTGTGTGTCCACTTGTTGGCCCCTCTGAAGCTGAAAGTCCTTGAGGAGCTGGAGTGTGTGCAGAGAAGGACACGAGAGCTAGGGAGGGGTTTCAGCCTGGACAACGGGAGCCTCCTGAGGGACCTTCAGGCACACTTCCATAGATCCATATGTGACAGTGCTCACCACCAGGGCTGTTTCCCTGCCAAACATGCCCTCACTGCCTCCAAGTGCTTTAGCCACCTGAGGAGGGAACGCTTTTGTCTTGTGGCTTGTTGGCTTGCTAGGAGGTGAAGCCCTGCCCATTTTCTCTCTTTTACAACAAGCACAGATGCTTCTGCACAAACGTTCCTGCCCTTTTCACGCACTGGATGGCATTCTGATCCAGTTTGACTTTTCCATATCTGCCGCAGCAATAGCAATGGCCTTGCTGGCTATTTCCTCCTTTTCCATTTCAGGGCAATAAATAAAAGAGCTCAAAGCTCCATTGTTGTGCAGGGGCACCATTGCTTGCTGATGGCAGCCAGGGAGGACTATCAAATTCATAGAGTGCATCAAATAGAGTTCTGTTGAGTTGGCCCATTTTCATCTGGTTGGAGTGATTTAGAATCCCATTGCTAACAAAGTTGAGGATTTCTCCTTTGAAAAGGTGGTTGTGGATCTGGAGGGAAACGAGGTCATAAATGAGTGGTAACGGCCTGTCCCTCATGCTTCTCTCTTGCCGCAGATGGCAGAAGGAACAGCGGTCTCTGCCCCGGCTCCCTCTGCTCCTGGAGAAGGAGCCAAAAAGGAGCAAAAGGAGCAAGATGACCACAAGCCTGCAGCTGTGGCCGATCGATCCAAGACAGTAAGTGCCAGTTGTGGGTGGTGCTGTCTTTAGTGCAAGGCAGAGCTGCAAGTTTCTGACCAGCCTGCACTTGCATGCTGCTTGCTGAGGATGCCGAGTGCTGCAATCCTGTGGGACGTAGCCATTTCCTGCAGGCAGTGGCCTCCAGCTAGAAATTGGCCTTTGACCTGTCACTTTGAAGCACTGAAGGTCTGGGGACTCTGGCTGAGCTTCTGGCTGCTCGGCTCAGGGAAGGTCGATCTCTGGGCTTCTGCAGCGTCGTGGCCAAGGGCACATGTGGCAGTGCTGCAGGTGGCAGGGCTTTTTTTGTCTGTTTTCCCTTTGTGGAAAGGTGTGTTTGGTTTGTGGAAGTGTTCTGCAGTTTTCTGGAGCACTTCTTCACTTGTACAGTCTCTTTTGGCTTTTGCTAAGCTGCAAGGAGATGGTTGAGTTGTCTAGGAATCTGTGGGTGCCATTCTTGTTGAGTGTGGCCAAAGAAACCAAGTGCCTCGTTGGGAAGACTTCTTGTGTGGCAGAAAGAAGAAGCGGCAAGTTTCTGTGGACGCCTTTTGCGATGAAGCCTGCAGCTTTGGAAATGGCATTAGGGCCTAGGGTGGGGGTGAAGCTGCAAGTCCTTGACTGCTGTCTTGTTTGGCTGAGAAGAGGCAGGACATCTTGGAACCGGGGATGCTGTATTTGAAGTCAAAGGGGCAACTTTGTGGTGGGGGACCTGAGTAGGCTAAAAGGACCCAGTGGTGCCAGTCAAGAGCAGCTGAATGTGGGCCAGCGCTTGGCCACATAGCCAAGAAGGCCAAGGGCATCCTGGCCTGTGTCAGCAGCAGTGGGGCAGCAGGAGCAGGGCAGTGGCCGTCCCCCTGGGCTGGGCAGCGCTGCGGCCAGAGCTGGGAGTGTGTGTCCACTTGTTGGCCCCTCTGAAGCTGAAAGTCCTTGAGGGGCTGGAGCGTGTGCAGAGAAGGACACGAGAGCTAGGGAGGGGTTTCAGCCTGGACAATGGGAGCCTCCTGAGGGACCTTCAGGCACACTTCCATAGATCCATATGTGACAGTGCTCACCACCAGGGCTGTTTCCCTGCCAAACATGCCCTCACTGCCTCCAAGTGCTTTAGCCACCTGAGGAGGGAACACTTTTGTCTTGTGGCTTGTTGGCTTGCTAGGAGGTGAAGCCCTGCCCATTTTCTCTCTTTTACAACAAGCACAGATGCTTCTGCACAAACGTTCCTGCCCTTTTCACGCACTGGATGGCATTCTGATCCAGTTTGACTTTTCCATATCTGCCGCAGCAATAGCAATGGCCTTGCTGGCTATTTCCTCCTTTTCCATTTCAGGGCAATAAATAAAAGAGCTCAAAGCTCCATTGTTGTGCAGGGGCACCATTGCTTGCTGATGGCAGCCGGGGAGGACTATCAAATTCATAGAGTGCATCAAATAGAGTTCTGTTGAGCTGGCCCATTTTCATCTGGTTGGAGTGACTTAGAATCCCATTGCTAACAAAGTTGAGGATTTCTCCTTTGAAAAGGTGGTTGTGGATCTGAGGAGAAACGAGTTCATAAATGAGAGGTAACGGCCTGTCCCTCATGCTTCTCTCTTGCCGCAGATGGCAGAAGGAACAGCGGTCTCTGCCCCGGCTCCCTCTGCTCCTGGAGAAGGAGCCAAAAAGGAGCAAAAGGAGCAAGATGACCACAAGCCTGCAGCTGTGGCCGATCGATCCAAGACAGTAAGTGCCAGTTGTGGGTGGTGCTGTCTTTAGTGCAAGGCAGAGCTGCAAGTTTCTGAGCAGCCAGCACTTGCATGTTGCTTGCTGAGGATGCCGAGTGCTGCAATCCTGTGGGACGTAGCCATTTCCTGCAGGCAGTGGCCTCCAGCTAGAAATTGGCCTTTGACCTGTCACTTTGAGGCCCTGAAGGTCTGGGGACTCTGGCTGAGCTTCTGGCTGCTCGGCTCAGGGAAGGTCGATCTCTAGGCTTCTGCAGCGTCGTGGCCAAGGGCACACGTGGCAGTGCTGCAGGTGGCAGGGCTTTTTTTGTCTGTTTTCCCTTTGTGGAAAGGTGTGTTTGGTTTGTGGAAGTGTTCTGCAGTTTTCTGGAGCACTTCTTCACTTGTACAGTCTCTTTTGGCTTTTGCTAAGCTGCAAGGAGATGATTGAGTTGTCTAGGAATCTGTGGGTGCCATTCTTGTTGAGTGTGGCCAAAGAAACCAAGTGCCTCGTTGGGAAGACTTCTTGTGTGGCAGAAAGAAGAAGCGGCAAGTTTCTGTGGACGCCTTTTGCGATGAAGCCTGCAGCTTTGGAAATGGCATTAGGGCCTAGGGTGGGGGTGAAGCTGCAAGTCCTTGACTGCTGTCTTGTTTGGCTGAGAAGAGGCAGGACATCTTGGAACCGGGGATGCTGTATTTGAAGTCAAAGGGGCAATTTTGTGGTGAGGGACCTGAGTAGGCTAAAAGGACCCAGTGGTGCCAGTCAAGAGCAGCTGAATGTGGGCCAGCGCTTGGCCACATAGCCAAGAAGGCCAAGGGCATCCTGGCCTGTGTCAGCAGCAGTGGGGCAGCAGGAGCAGGGCAGTGGCCGTCCCCCTGGGCTGGGCAGCGCTGCGGCCAGAGCTGGGAGTGTGTGTCCACTTGTTGGCCCCTCTGAAGCTGAAAGTCCTTGAGGGGCTGGAGCGTGTGCAGAGAAGGACACGAGAGCTAGGGAGGGGTTTCAGCCTGGACAATGGGAGCCTCCTGAGGGACCTTCAGGCACACTTCCATAGATCCATATGTGACAGTGCTCACCACCAGGGCTGTTTCCCTGCCAAACATGCCCTCACTGCCTCCAAGTGCTTTAGCCACCTGAGGAGGGAACACTTTTGTCTTGTGGCTTGTTGGCTTGCTAGGAGGTGAAGCCCTGCCCATTTTCTCTCTTTTACAACAAGCACAGATGCTTCTGCACAAACGTTCCTGCCCTTTTCACGCACTGGATGGCATTCTGATCCAGTTTGACTTTTCCATATCTGCCGCAGCAATAGCAATGGCCTTGCTGGCTATTTCCTCCTTTTCCATTTCAGGGCAATAAATAAAAGAGCTCAAAGCTCCATTGTTGTGCAGGGGCACCATTGCTTGCTGATGGCAGCCGGGGAGGACTATCAAATTCATAGAGTGCATCAAATAGAGTTCTGTTGAGCTGGCCCATTTTCATCTGGTTGGAGTGACTTAGAATCCCATTGCTAACAAAGTTGAGGATTTCTCCTTTGAAAAGGTGGTTGTGGATCTGAGGAGAAACGAGTTCATAAATGAGAGGTAACGGCCTGTCCCTCATGCTTCTCTCTTGCCGCAGATGGCAGAAGGAACAGCGGTCTCTGCCCCGGCTCCCTCTGCTCCTGGAGAAGGAGCCAAAAAGGAGCAAAAGGAGCAAGATGACCACAAGCCTGCAGCTGTGGCCGATCGATCCAAGACAGTAAGTGCCAGTTGTGGGTGGTGCTGTCTTTAGTGCAAGGCAGAGCTGCAAGTTTCTGAGCAGCCAGCACTTGCATGTTGCTTGCTGAGGATGCCGAGTGCTGCAATCCTGTGGGACGTAGCCATTTCCTGCAGGCAGTGGCCTCCAGCTAGAAATTGGCCTTTGACCTGTCACTTTGAGGCCCTGAAGGTCTGGGGACTCTGGCTGAGCTTCTGGCTGCTCGGCTCAGGGAAGGTCGATCTCTAGGCTTCTGCAGCGTCGTGGCCAAGGGCACACGTGGCAGTGCTGCAGGTGGCAGGGCTTTTTTTGTCTGTTTTCCCTTTGTGGAAAGGTGTGTTTGGTTTGTGGAAGTGTTCTGCAGTTTTCTGGAGCACTTCTTCACTTGTACAGTCTCTTTTGGCTTTTGCTAAGCTGCAAGGAGATGATTGAGTTGTCTAGGAATCTGTGGGTGCCATTCTTGTTGAGTGTGGCCAAAGAAACCAAGTGCCTCGTTGGGAAGACTTCTTGTGTGGCAGAAAGAAGAAGCGGCAAGTTTCTGTGGACGCCTTTTGCGATGAAGCCTGCAGCTTTGGAAATGGCATTAGGGCCTAGGGTGGGGGTGAAGCTGCAAGTCCTTGACTGCTGTCTTGTTTGGCTGAGAAGAGGCAGGACATCTTGGAACCGGGGATGCTGTATTTGAAGTCAAAGGGGCAATTTTGTGGTGAGGGACCTGAGTAGGCTAAAAGGACCCAGTGGTGCCAGTCAAGAGCAGCTGAATGTGGGCCAGCGCTTGGCCACATAGCCAAGAAGGCCAAGGGCATCCTGGCCTGTGTCAGCAGCAGTGGGGCAGCAGGAGCAGGGCAGTGGCCGTCCCCCTGGGCTGGGCAGCGCTGCGGCCAGAGCTGGGAGTGTGTGTCCACTTGTTGGCCCCTCTGAAGCTGAAAGTCCTTGAGGGGCTGGAGCGTGTGCAGAGAAGGACACGAGAGCTAGGGAGGGGTTTCAGCCTGGACAATGGGAGCCTCCTGAGGGACCTTCAGGCACACTTCCATAGATCCATATGTGACAGTGCTCACCACCAGGGCTGTTTCCCTGCCAAACATGCCCTCACTGCCTCCAAGTGCTTTAGCCACCTGAGGAGGGAACACTTTTGTCTTGTGGCTTGTTGGCTTGCTAGGAGGTGAAGCCCTGCCCATTTTCTCTCTTTTACAACAAGCACAGATGCTTCTGCACAAACGTTCCTGCCCTTTTCACGCACTGGATGGCATTCTGATCCAGTTTGACTTTTCCATATCTGCCGCAGCAATAGCAATGGCCTTGCTGGCTATTTCCTCCTTTTCCATTTCAGGCCAATAAATAAAAGAGCTCAGAGCTCCATTGCTGTGCAGGGGCACCATTGCTTGCTGATGGCAGCCGGGGAGGACTATCAAATTCATAGAGTGCATCAAATAGAGTTCTGTTGAGTTGGCCCATTTTCATCTGGTTGGAGTGACTTAGAATCCCATTGCTAACAAAGTTGAGGATTTCTCCTTTGAAAAGGTGGTTGTGGATCTGAGGAGAAACGAGGTCATAAATGAGAGGTAACGGCCTGTCCCTCATGCTTCTCTCTTGCCGCAGATGGCAGAAGGAACAGCGGTCTCTGCCCCGGCTCCCTCTGCTCCTGGAGAAGGAGCCAAAAAGGAGCAAAAGGAGCAAGATGACCACAAGCCTGCAGCTGTGGCCGATCGATCCAAGACAGTAAGTGCCAGTTGTGGGTGGTGCTGTCTTTAGTGCAAGGCAGAGCTGCAAGTTTCTGAGCAGCCAGCACTTGCATGTTGCTTGCTGAGGATGCCGAGTGCTGCAATCCTGTGGGACGTAGCCATTTCCTGCAGGCAGTGGCCTCCAGCTAGAAATTGGCCTTTGACCTGTCACTTTGAGGCCCTGAAGGTCTGGGGACTCTGGCTGAGCTTCTGGCTGCTCGGCTCAGGGAAGGTCGATCTCTAGGCTTCTGCAGCGTCGTGGCCAAGGGCACACGTGGCAGTGCTGCAGGTGGCAGGGCTTTTTTTGTCTGTTTTCCCTTTGTGGAAAGGTGTGTTTGGTTTGTGGAAGTGTTCTGCAGTTTTCTGGAGCACTTCTTCACTTGTACAGTCTCTTTTGGCTTTTGCTAAGCTGCAAGGAGATGATTGAGTTGTCTAGGAATCTGTGGGTGCCATTCTTGTTGAGTGTGGCCAAAGAAACCAAGTGCCTCGTTGGGAAGACTTCTTGTGTGGCAGAAAGAAGAAGCGGCAAGTTTCTGTGGACGCCTTTTGCGATGAAGCCTGCAGCTTTGGAAATGGCATTAGGGCCTAGGGTGGGGGTGAAGCTGCAAGTCCTTGACTGCTGTCTTGTTTGGCTGAGAAGAGGCAGGACATCTTGGAACCGGGGATGCTGTATTTGAAGTCAAAGGGGCAATTTTGTGGTGAGGGACCTGAGTAGGCTAAAAGGACCCAGTGGTGCCAGTCAAGAGCAGCTGAATGTGGGCCAGCGCTTGGCCACATAGCCAAGAAGGCCAAGGGCATCCTGGCCTGTGTCAGCAGCAGTGGGGCAGCAGGAGCAGGGCAGTGGCCGTCCCCCTGGGCTGGGCAGCGCTGCGGCCAGAGCTGGGAGTGTGTGTCCACTTGTTGGCCCCTCTGAAGCTGAAAGTCCTTGAGGGGCTGGAGCGTGTGCAGAGAAGGACACGAGAGCTAGGGAGGGGTTTCAGCCTGGACAATGGGAGCCTCCTGAGGGACCTTCAGGCACACTTCCATAGATCCATATGTGACAGTGCTCACCACCAGGGCTGTTTCCCTGCCAAACATGCCCTCACTGCCTCCAAGTGCTTTAGCCACCTGAGGAGGGAACACTTTTGTCTTGTGGCTTGTTGGCTTGCTAGGAGGTGAAGCCCTGCCCATTTTCTCTCTTTTACAACAAGCACAGATGCTTCTGCACAAACGTTCCTGCCCTTTTCACGCACTGGATGGCATTCTGATCCAGTTTGACTTTTCCATATCTGCCGCAGCAATAGCAATGGCCTTGCTGGCTATTTCCTCCTTTTCCATTTCAGGGCAATAAATAAAAGAGCTCAGAGCTCCATTGCTGTGCAGGGGCACCATTGCTTGCTGATGGCAGCCGGGGAGGACTATCAAATTCATAGAGTGCATCAAATAGAGTTCTGTTGAGTTGGCCCATTTTCATCTGGTTGGAGTGACTTAGAATCCCATTGCTAACAAAGTTGAGGATTTCTCCTTTGAAAAGGTGGTTGTGGATCTGAGGAGAAACGAGGTCATAAATGAGAGGTAACGGCCTGTCCCTCATGCTTCTCTCTTGCCGCAGATGGCAGAAGGAACAGCGGTCTCTGCCCCGGCTCCCTCTGCTCCTGGAGAAGGAGCCAAAAAGGAGCAAAAGGAGCAAGATGACCACAAGCCTGCAGCTGTGGCCGATCGATCCAAGACAGTAAGTGCCAGTTGTGGGTGGTGCTGTCTTTAGTGCAAGGCAGAGCTGCAAGTTTCTGAGCAGCCAGCACTTGCATGTTGCTTGCTGAGGATGCCGAGTGCTGCAATCCTGTGGGACGTAGCCATTTCCTGCAGGCAGTGGCCTCCAGCTAGAAATTGGCCTTTGACCTGTCACTTTGAGGCCCTGAAGGTCTGGGGACTCTGGCTGAGCTTCTGGCTGCTCGGCTCAGGGAAGGTCGATCTCTAGGCTTCTGCAGCGTCGTGGCCAAGGGCACACGTGGCAGTGCTGCAGGTGGCAGGGCTTTTTTTGTCTGTTTTCCCTTTGTGGAAAGGTGTGTTTGGTTTGTGGAAGTGTTCTGCAGTTTTCTGGAGCACTTCTTCACTTGTACAGTCTCTTTTGGCTTTTGCTAAGCTGCAAGGAGATGATTGAGTTTTCTAGGAATCTGTGGGTGCCATTCTTGTTGAGTGTGGCCAAAGAAACCAAGTGCCTCGTTGGGAAGACTTCTTGTGTGGCAGAAAGAAGAAGTGGCAAGTTTCTGTGGACGCCTTTTGCGATGAAGCCTGCAGCTTTGGAAATGGCATTAGGGCCTAGGGTGGGGGTGAAGCTGCAAGTCCTTGACTGCTGTCTTGTTTGGCTGAGAAGAGGCAGGACATCTTGGAACCGGGGATGCTGTATTTGAAGTCAAAGGGGCAACTTTGTGGTGGGGGACCTGAGTAGGCTAAAAGGACCCAGTGGTGCCAGTCAAGAGCAGCTGAATGTGGGCCAGCGCTTGGCCACATAGCCAAGAAGGCCAAGGGCATCCTGGCCTGTGTCAGCAGCAGTGGGGCAGCAGGAGCAGGGCAGTGGCCGTCCCCCTGGGCTGGGCAGCGCTGCGGCCAGAGCTGGGAGTGTGTGTCCACTTGTTGGCCCCTCTGAAGCTGAAAGTCCTTGAGGGGCTGGAGCGTGTGCAGAGAAGGACACGAGAGCTAGGGAGGGGTTTCAGCCTGGACAACGGGAGCCTCCTGAGGGACCTTCAGGCACACTTCCATAGATCCATATGTGACAGTGCTCACCACCAGGGCTGTTTCCCTGCCAAACATGCCCTCACTGCCTCCAAGTGCTTTAGCCACCTGAGGAGGGAACACTTTGGCTTGTTGGCTTGCTAGGAGGTGAAGCCCTGCCCATTTTCTCTCTTTTACAACAAGCACAGATGCTTCTGCACAAACGTTCCTGCCCTTTTCACGCACTGGATGGCATTCTGATCCAGTTTGACTTTTCCATATCTGCCGCAGCAATAGCAATGGCCTTGCTGGCTATTTCCTCCTTTTCCATTTCAGGGCAATAAATAAAAGAGCTCAAAGCTCCATTGTTGTGCAGGGGCACCATTGCTTGCTGATGGCAGCCGGGGAGGACTATCAAATTCATAGAGTGCATCAAATAGAGTTCTGTTGAGTTGGCCCATTTTCATCTGGTTGGAGTGACTTAGAATCCCATTGCTCACAAAGTTGAGGATTTCTCCTTTGAAAAGGTGGTTGTGGATCTGGAGGGAAACGAGGTCATAAATGAGAGGTAACGGCCTGTCCCTCATGCTTCTCTCTTGCCGCAGATGGCAGAAGGAACAGCGGTCTCTGCCCCGGCTCCCTCTGCTCCTGGAGAAGGAGCCAAAAAGGAGCAAAAGGAGCAAGATGACCACAAGCCTGCAGCTGTGGCCGATCGATCCAAGACAGTAAGTGCCAGTTGTGGGTGGTGCTGTCTTTAGTGCAAGGCAGAGCTGCAAGTTTCTGAGCAGCCAGCACTTGCATGTTGCTTGCTGAGGATGCCGAGTGCTGCAATCCTGTGGGACGTAGCCATTTCCTGCAGGCAGTGGCCTCCAGCTAGAAATTGGCCTTTGACCTGTCACTTTGAGGCCCTGAAGGTCTGGGGACTCTGGCTGAGCTTCTGGCTGCTCGGCTCAGGGAAGGTCGATCTCTGGGCTTCTGCAGCGTCGTGGCCAAGGGCACACTTGGTAGTGCTGCAGGTGGCAGGGCTTTTTTTGTCTGTTTTCCTTTGTGGAAAGGTGTGTTTGGTTTGTGGAAGTGTTCTGCAGTTTTCTGGAGCACTTCTTCACTTGTACAGTCTCTTTTGGCTTTTGCTAAGCTGGAAGAAGATGATTGTGTTTTCCAGGAATCTGTGAGGCCCCATTCTTTTCCAAGCTGTCTGTATTCCTTGTTAACCTGTTCTTTCCCTTTCCTCACAGTCAGTCACTCTTGTCTGAGAGGGATAAGCTGTTGTCTCTGACTGCTATATTCTGTTTGACTTGAGGTGCATGTGTTGATATCTCACCAGGCAGCCTCCAAAGACCTCCAAGAACACACTGGCCGTGAAGATCACCAAATTTGTCCCGGACCACTGGAACTTCCTCCTCCTCGAAGAGTGATGCAGTTTCAGCACGTCTGCACGGGCTCTGGTCCCAATCCTCGCTCTGCAGCAGCATTACTTAAAGGAACCTATGATGTGGAACCTGTGAACTCAATCTCAGCCTTTGGTGATCTCCTTCTTCTCAGCTCCTTCATCTCCCTCCACGTGGCTTCTGAGAACCAGGAGACTGAGGAGCAGTACCTGCGTATGCTCTGTACGTCTGGTGTATTTCTTGTCTGAGGGTCAGTGGATTGTGTGCAGGTGTCAGCAGAGCTGTACCAAATGTTCCTCCTGAGTTTGGTGTCACAGGGCCATTTAGGACTCCCGAGAGGAAGTGCTGTGCTCCGAGGCAGCGAGAGAGCGCTCTGGGTGTTCCTGCTGCCTCTGAAGGTAGCTGGGACTGGCGTGGGTTTGCCTGAGCTTCCCTCTCGGCTAAAGGCTGAAGCAGGGATTTTTCTTGCATCAGCAGAAGGCTAGGCAAGTCCTGCATGCTAGTGGCCAAACCAAAGAGAATTTTTAGCTTCCTAATTTCCCCTTAGACTCCTGACTTCCAACCAGTCATCAGAGCAAAAAATCTTCACAGAAATTTTATGGTTTTGGACTTTTGTCTTTTTGGTTGGGGATTTTTTTTTAGGGGGCTGGTGGTTTGGGGTTTTTTGCTTTTTCCCTGTTTATTTTTTATGGGGTTGTTTTTTTGGTTTTCTTTTTGCTGGGTTTTTTGGTTTTGTTTGTTTCTTTGTAGGGGTTTTTTTTTGGTGGAGTTGGTTTATCTCCATCCTGAAGGAGCCCTTCTGCCCCACATGTCTTATTGATGTCATTTTTATGACATTTTTATGTTGCCACTACTACATATACAGTTTCTTTTCGTGAGAATGCTATATTTTTGTCAATAAAAAATACTGTGAAAGAATATCAGGTTACAGGAGAAATAGAGAGCAGGAGGTGTTTCCCGTGTGCCCCCAAAGAAAAAAACAGATACTTTTATAACAATCTGTATTTCATATCCTAGTTTTATGCCTCTAAAGATGTGTCCAAGAGAGACACATCGAAGTGGCGCGATCAGATAAATCTGTACTGCAGGCATTTCTCAGGAGACAGCCTCCAGCCCATCCATGGTATATTCCTCAGATCCATGGCACTTTTTCGTACCTTCCCCACTCTTTCCCATGACTCTTAGAATCCTACCCATTGGCCCGAGCCCTGCTCAGATCCGTCTCTAGGAAAACACATCAAGTCCTCTGGGATTCTGCAGCACAGCCCAATGAATCTGCTTCTTGCCCATAACAGCTGCCAGTGCTGAACTCTCAGATAAGACCTGGTGGGGCTGAGAACAGAGCCCAGTGGATTCTGTGTCTACCATCACCTGTTGGGACAAAAATGGCATTGATCTGCACCTCGGTGTGTCTGATCTCAAAGCCCATCCTGTTGTGGCATGAATGGGGGCAACACTTTGTACGGGGCCCAGGCTGCCTGTGACTTCTTCCCATTGCTTGTCAGTACTCATGCTTGGGCTTTGCCAGCCTTGTTGTGGTCGCTGCCCTGTCCCTGAGGGCTGGCGGGACAGGGCTGGAACCTTCCTTAGCTCCAAGATGGGTGTCTGTGAGCTCAGCCTGCTCATGAAGGGTGAGGGTCCCGATGCTGAAAGCACTGTCGACATTGGTTATAGCATGAGCTGCTCTGGATTACAACTGGAAAGGCATTGTTTGGGCAATGTTTTGGCTGAAAGCTGGAGAAGATGTGCTCCTCTCCTGGGAATGCATCTCCCTGTGCTTTGTTTCCTGTCAAGAGAACTCTTCCAAGGGCTCTACACAATCAGTCTCTGTGCCAGCCATCTGCACTGCAGGGCTGCCTGTCCTGTTGATGTTGTTGCTGTTGTTGCAAGTAGCTGACTGCCTCCAGACACTGGGGCTGCCTTTTGTATCTCCTGGAAGCTGGGATCTCTGCTTTAAAGTGAGCATCTTGCATTTTGTTTCCCTCAGGGAAAATGGTGAACGTGGAAAATCCCAAGATGAAATACACTGAAATGGAATATATTGGCAAGGGGTGAGTCCAGCCACACTTACTTCTACACAACCATGGGCCAGGGGTTCTTCTGGTATATCACTGGTATATCAGGTGTTCCACTGGAATATCTATCCAGTGTGAAGTCAGGTCAGCTGCAAACATGTTCAGACACTGGAGATAGATTGTCCTATCTCTTCAGTGCTGCTCAGAACTTGTGAGGGTGCTCAGAAGGCATTGTCAGAGACATCTCCATGCTGCCAAAGTCTGCCTACATCAAGGAGCAGGACCTGGAAGATCTCCTTGTCTCTCAAGTGTGGGACAGCTCTGTGTTAATTTCTTCAGTATTTTTGTATGTCTCAAAACCACACTGCCACACTAATGAATAAAGAAGAATCTTGCTTGCCTTAAAGGGCAACCTAGCCCCTCTCAAAGCTATGAGATAACAGTTCCCAGGAGAATTTCATTCAATCCACGGTTCTTGGAAGGAAATGCTCCATGCTCAGAATAGGAACCACAGAGTTTAGAAACTCAAACCTAAGATGAAAGAATAAATTCCCTTTAGGAGCTGAGGCAGTAAACCCCAGCGCTTCTGCAACCAGCCCAGGCACTGCCCATGCACTTGAGAGGAAAATGCATCATCTGCCTTCTGGCAGAGCCCTCCTGCATCCTGCAGGTTTTAGGCATTTACAGCAGAGATCTCCTGTGTGGGCCAGCTTTCACTCTAAGAAATAAACAGCTTCTCCTTTCTCTGCTTCTGTTTTGTTTCTAGGCATTTTGGATCTGTGGTTAGAGCACTCAACCAAGCCACAGGAGGAGAGGTAAATGTCAACATCCCCCACAGACTCTGCTGCACTCAAGGCCTTTCCCCTCTGGTGCGAGCAGCTGTGGCTGGAGCTTTGGGTCGAGCTGTGCTGAAGAGGCACAAGAAACACAGACTGGTACCAGCCTGCAAAATACATTGGGGACAGTCTTTGTCCTTTTCAGCTGCCAGAAGGAAGTCACGCAGGGCAGCAGTTCATTTCAGAGAAGGATGTGCTCACTCGCTCTCAATTGCTAAAACAAAGGTGGTGCCTTAGAGCATCTCACTGCTCTTTGGGGCTACAGCTTCAGAGTCCTGAATTCTCACTTCTGGTTGCCAGCAAATACATCTGAAAGTTACTGGTAGTTCTTTAGCCACCTGCAGTGCTGCACTTGGGAACTGCACAAAGGGAGAGATCTAAGAGGCGTCCCTAGAAACTCGAAGCCCTGCCCATAGCCCAAGATGTAGCCACAGAGTATTAAGGCATGGATTACTTCTTCTGAATCCCATACAAAGCAGCAGGGAGTGGGCTCAGAGGTTTGTGGGTGATAGTTGAGACACCAGTGTTACCAAGTGTTCAGGGCAAAACCTCAGTGGCCACATGTCCTGTAACTAGCCCCCAAGGGAGTGGAGAAATGGGCTATTGCAATGTCATTTCCTAATTACTGCAATGCCTAATCACAAGGCAGTTTGGCACAGCTCAACTGTGTCATTGCAAAATCACTTGCTCCATGTGCCTTGTGGCCTTGTGCCACCAGCTTCTCAAGTTACTGATTTTCAGTGTCATTTTAGGTGGCCATAAAGAAAATAAGCCTTAAGGGACAGCAGAGGAAGCAACTAACTGTTAATGAAATCACAATCATGAAGAAGCATAGGAGTCCCAGTGTTGTGAATTATTTAGACAGGTGAGTGGCCATGGTCTTATCCTGTGAATATGCATGTACATACTGCAAACATGAGAGGTTAAAAATCCACTTTGGTCACTTCTAGAAAGTAGAGCTGTTAATTATAATGTATTAATATTTCTCTACTCATCTGCAATGGATGAGAAGAGAGTGCATCTTGTCTGCATGAGTCTTCCCTGGCACACGTAGTTTGAAAATTATTCCAAAATTATTCAAAACCTGGATCAGCTGTATCATACGAAGTTAATACATTCTAAGTTCACTGCCTCCACATTCTTTTGGGATTGATTTTTTAAAGTTTCTTCAATGCTGAATGATGAACCAGCCTAAAGTGGATTTCCCTTGGATTGTTGCCCCTCTTTTTCTTTGCTATGCATGCCAGGAAGACTAGGTGCTTATTTCCAGAAACACCACGCGTGACAGGCTTTTGATCTGGGCTCTTACTAAACCACACTTTTCACTTGCTGGCCATCTAAGACATCTCCTTTTTCACAGCTGTGCCTTTCTCCCTGAGACTGCACAGATTGCAAACAAAGCACAGCCAGGAGGGAATGTCTATTCCTTTTATTCTGTCCTTGTCACAAAGGGCCTTGGAAACAAGAAGCCCGGAAGCAAAAAATCAACCTAGCCATGCATGTTTATCTTCACGCCCTTGTTTCTTTCCTTCAGCCACCTTCTGGGTGAGGAACTCTGGCTGGTCATGGAGTACATGGATGGAGGCGCTCTGAGCGATGTCATCAGGAAGACCTTCCTGACTGAAATCGAGATAGCAGTCATCAGTCGGGAGGTCAGCAAGCCCACCTGTGCTTCCAAGGGTTTGGGCAGGATTATCTGAGAAATAGGGGCTCAGAACAGGAGAGGTTTCACGTGCCAAACTTTGCTTCTGCGTTGCTGGTATGCTATGGGCACGTAAAAGCATCTCCAGTGAAATGCCTGGAGTGCCCCTGCACTCACTCTACTCAGTTCTTGTACTCTTATCTCCTGCTGTTGTATTCTCACTCTGCCTCTTGTATCTGCTGTTCTCCATCTTGCCTCCCTAAATTTTTGCCTGTCTTCACTGCATTCCTCACTTGTAGAAGCAAGGTGCTGGTAGCAGGATTTGAAATGAACAGCAAAGGTAAAAAGAGAGACTATTTACTTTCAGTCCTCAGCTAAAAAGGATACTAGTGCAGCCAAAATGCTCTTTGCTTCTGAGCACATTCACTGCAGCAGCAGTCATCCTGGCTGGTTTGCAGGGGACAGTCTACAACAGCAGGTGCTGTTGCTCTTTCAAAAGGTGACATGCCTTTCCTTAGAAAGGTCCTGCTCTGCAAGTGTTGGAGCAGCAAATCTTCCTCTCAATGGCACTGTGTTCTGCCATTACTCGCCATTCTCCTGGGGAATGGGAACCTTTTAGAGTCTCTGTTTCTTTTCTGGTGTGATGAAATCACTGGGTTTTGCCCTCCTGGTTCTGTTGACTCTCTCAGTGCTTGCAAGGATTGGCTTTTCTTCACTCAAACCAAGTGATCCACAGAGACGTGAAGAGTGACAACATCCTTCTCAGAACCGACGGCTCTGTCAAGCTGGGTCAGTATATTCCTGGTCAGGTGCAGCGTTCAGGGATGTGGGGTGAGGGGCTGCTTTGAGTGGCTGCCAGCTCCCCAGGAATGGTGCTGGTGGCAGTGCAGGGACCCCCCGCTCTGAGCTGATGACACGGTTGCAAGGTGCACAGAGGTATGACAAGGAACAAGCAGTCAAAAGGGGTGTTGCTCTCTGTGTGTCCATTGCAGAGGGAGGGAGCAACAAGTCTAAAGCTTCCATAGAACAAAAGCCACTGCTGAAGGCAGAGTACAAAATGTGGGGATTTGGCTAAAATCCTGAGGAAACAGAGCAGGGACAGTTGTCCAGGAGATTCAACAGCACATTCTCAAAGATCTACTGGGCAATTCTTTTGCTTGGTTTCCTAATTGCACAGAATTCAAATAAAAGCAGTATTTTGCTTTCCCCTTAGCTGATTTTGGCATCTCTGTTGAGCTCAGCCCTGGGAAGAATAGACCGTCCTCGGTGGCCGGGACTCCTTGGTGGATGGCGCCTGAAGTGGTGATGCGTCAACCATATGGCCCCAAAGTGGACATATGGTCTTTTGGAATTGTGGGAATCGAAATGATAGAACGGAAAGTTCCCTACTGGAGCCGAAGTCCTGCCACGGTAAGGGGCAAATACTCACTGATCCCGCTTGTCTTTCTCACCTGCCCTGTGTTCTGCATGCCATTGGACAAAATCCCATTGCCATCTGCTGGAACTACTGCCACCAAGGTCCACTCCTTAAAATGTCCCTGCAACACATCAGCATCTGCTGTAGTTTTGGTTGCATCAGTGTGGAACTCAAGCTATACCACATGCAAACAAACCCCATGCTCAGGCAACATTTTCCTTTGGGCTGTAAGTGGTTCCAGTTCTTTGGTCTGTGTAGATGGCCACAATAAAAGGAAACAAGCATCTTAGAATTGGTGCTATACTTCCAGAAATGAAGGAAAGAAAGCCAAACCTAACAGAGTTTCTAAAAGAATGGTTTTAGTGAGGAACTGCATCCCCTGTGCAGTTTCTGCACACTGAGAAACATGCCTGGAACCTGAACATGAGGCTGCAAGGGCCACAGAGTCTCTTCTGCTTCTTGTGCAGTGTTGCTGAAACACTTAGTGACTGTGTTTCTCTCATAGCCCAAGCCACCTTCTCCACATCACCAAGCTGGAGCCTGGTGAGAGGGAGAGCCTGCCAAAACCTCCTGTTTGTTTCCTGGCATTTTCTGGGATGGGCCTTCCATTCATGCATTGACTTGTGTAGCTAAATGAGCAGAGGGTGTCCACAGGGATGGCACCTCTCCATCTTCGGAGCAGGAAAAGCTTTTCTGTTGCTGCGTAAGGAAGCTGAAATTTTCAGGCTGCTGAGAGACAGAGCTGCAGTGGCTCCTGTGTGCCCAAGCAGGCATTTTCATCCCCATACATTAGTGCATGCACCTTAATGTGTCTGTGTTGAATATGAGATTATAAATGTTTGTTTCCTTACCTGGGGGTTAACTGATGGATTTCCTTTCTCTTCTTCCAATTACCATTGTTTTCAAGAACAGGGAAAAAAACTTGATGAGTCTTGTTGTATGGCAACTGGGCTGAAGGGACCCACAAGCACTGCAGAGATGCCTTTCATGTCCTAATCCTTGGAAACAGTTAACATAGCAAAGTCCCCCTTCCAAAATGCTGCCAAGTTGGTGTGAATCCTCAGAGAAGCAAATGTGCTTTTGCTGATGTAGTTCCCAACTAACTAGGTCAGTCAATGAAATTGGCTGCCAAGGCAAGATCTGCGGGATGATGGCAAAGCTGTGGCTGCATCAGAGTTTGGTTTTTTGTTGGTAAAGGAAAGTCATCTCTGGGTCTCTGCCAGGGCAGAAACTGCCACTGAAGAAGAGAGGTTAAACAATGGCTTCTGGGAGGGCAGTTACAGATGGGAAAGAAGCAGGTGGAGCCTTGTGTTTCCTGTTTCTCCAGACTAAATTCCTGATAGCAACAGCAGGGACGCCACAGCTGCAGCAGCCCAAGCTCCTCTCGGCTTGGCTGCGTGACTTCCTGAGCTGCTGCCTGCAGAGAGACGAGGAGCGGCGCTGGTCTGCCAACGAGCTGCTGCAGGTAAAATGCCAAGGGGCTGAGGTGAAACAGTGTGCGAGGGATGGGCTCCTCCTCCACCATGGTCCGAGGCCTCAGATGAGCCCCCTTCCTCCTCACCTCCACTCATGGTGCTCTTCAAATGAAAATGCTGAGGAGTGCTAGACTGGGCTGGGCTGGCAGGGCTCTGTAATGTCCTTTGGTCCAAGTGTCCTGCAATGAGCAGGGACATCTTTAGAGGGATCAGGTTGCTCAGAGCCCTGTCCCGCCTGACCTGGAATGGTTCCAGGGATGGGGCACCTACAAGCTCTTGGGACAGCCTGTGCCAGGGTGGCACCCTGCTCTGAGTAAACAAGGGCTTCCTTAGACCTACTCTGATTAGATCCCCTTTGTGTTTGAAACTATTTGCCCACATTCTATTGTAACTGGCCCTGTTAAAAACGGTGTCCCCCACTTTCTTCAAAGCCACTCTGAAGTCTTGCAAAGTGGCAATAAAGTCTCCCTGAGTCCCGTTCTTCACAAAACTGAATACTTCCACCTCTCTCTGCAGAAGATAGGACAGGTGTTCTATTTTCTGATTCTTTCTGTTGCCCTGTTTTTTAATTTGGTGGTGTATTCTGTTTTACCTAACAGCAAAAGAATTGACGTAGAGCATTGTAGAGAGACATGAAATGGTGGTGGAGGAAGCCACGGCTGCCAGTCCTGGCAGAGCACTCTGGAGAGATTTGGCTGTGGGCAGGAGGGGCTGTGAGGGACTCACTGTGAGCCTCCGAGGGGCCCTGGTTTGTGCCCCCCACCCCACCCTTAGAGGTTTCTGGCACACAAACAGGGAGAGCTGAGAGGAACTTGTCCCAGCCCCATCTGCTGCCTGGCACGCTCAGGCAGAGGGGAACCGGCCCAGGCTGACTGCCAGGTTGTGTGGCAGAGAGGGAACTGCAGGACCCAGCGCCACTCGGCTGGCCCTGCTGGGAAGGAAGGTGCCATGCAGCACAGGAGGGGCAGGGCATGGAAAGGCAGACACTGCTCTGTGTGCCTGTGGAAATTAGCACAAGACAGGGACCTATGGGAGTCACTGGAGCTTCTTGAAAGGAAGAAACCCCAGGGACAGAAAGCACCCTTTCTAGAGCACTGGCAGGGCAAAAACCCCAGCAAGATGGAGAAACCAGAATAAATGGATGAGTGGTATTCTGGGCCGGGTTTGCCTGTGATGGCAAGGTCCTGCACATGACAACTGAGGAGCAGATGGTCCCATTGTTTTCCTTTCTGGGTCTTTCTAGGACCTAGAGGAATCCTGATGGAGTATGTGAGGCACTGAGCTTGGAAGGTCATGGTTCACTGTTCTTTGTTGTTTTTTTTTCCCTTTGGACAGCATCCATTTGTAACATCAGCCAAGCCAGTGTCCATCCTGGCACCACTTATCACCGTCCTGAAGAGGATGCAGCAGAGAAGAATGTAACAACCAAGTAGAGATGTCATCACCACAAGGAATTTTGAGGACTGGAGGATTATAGGAGGAGGATTGTTGATAAGGTTTTAGAGAATAGGATTTTACAGGAGGATTGTAGAGTAGGATTTTTGGAGAGTTTTGTGGAATAGGATTGTAGAGGAAGATTGTTGAAGAGTTTTGTGGAATAGGATTGTAGAGGAGCATTGTGGAGTAGGGTTGTTGAAGAGTTTTGTAGAATACGATCGTGGAGTAGGATTGTGGCGTAGGATTGGTAGGGTAGGATTGTTGAAGAGTTTTCTGGAATAAGATTGTAAACAAGGATTTTCATTAAATAAAATTTCTGAAAAATAAACTCACTTGGAAGACTGCCCTCTTTCTGACCCCTTCAGAAAACTCAACATTTCCTTCTGAATTACCAGCTGGTTTTTATGGGTGTTAAGTCACACTTATGGCTTCTTTTGTAAGTTTTTTAAGTAGGGGAAGGCTCTTCTTCATTCATCCTTTCCAGACCACACTGTCTTGGGAATGTGGCCAACTAGGCAGCTTTTGGCCAGCTGTAGTATTTCTAGTTGAGGCAGAAAGGGCAATGGCATTTGCAGGAAAAAGCGAAGGGCAAGTGGTGCAGCCAAAACATCCTGTGCAGATGCAGGCCTTCAGCTGTAACTCCAGAGCATTTGGGTGCCTGCCACTTGGATTTGTATTGTGAAGGGCAATGTCTTTGGCTGGAGGAGAGCCTCACTCAGCGGAGAAAGCAGAAAGATCAGAGAGGTGCTCTGAAAGGTCTCCTGCGGTGCAGAGCTGTCAGCGAGTGTGAGCTGAGAGCGGGCCCGGCCCTGCCCGGCGTGGAGCCGCAGCAGAGCCCTGGCAGAGCCCGGAGCAGCCTGAGCCTCGGCAGGGCCAGGCTGCAAGGAGGCCCTGGTAGCTGCAGGAGGCACAGCCCGGCCCTGCGTGCCTCTTGCTGGCAGCGGGCGCATCCTCCGCTCTCAGAGCCCAAGCGCAGCCGGCTGCTCCCGAGGGCAAGCGGAGCCCTGCTGGGCACAGCCCAGCCTGGAGGCATTGGCCCTCTGGAGTCTGCCCGAGGAGAGAAAGGCCAAGGGCAGCCGAGGCCCGCTGGCCTGGCTCAGCATTCCCACTCTTGTGCCGCTGCCCTGCGACTCCTGGCAAAGGTCAGCAGTGTGTGCAGCACCCTGGGCACCGGGGCAGGGAGCCGGGCTGCTCGGCAGGCTGGAGCACAGGGCAGCGTCCTTCGGGCACGGCACTTGTGCCAGGGGAGCCGAGGCCAGCGGGAGGCAGGGACAGCTTGTCAGCTCACGGCTGCAGGAGCCAGTGCCTCACACAGCTCTGGGAGGCAGCGCCTGCAATCCTGCAGCTCTGCACTGAGCCACAGCAAAGCTGGGAGCTGCAGAGTGCTCTGCAGAAATATTCAGGGCTGGCTGGCCAGCCTGCTTTGTGCTCCCTGGCACACAGCAAGCGCTGTGCCACACCGCAGCTCGGAGCTGCTGGGAGAGAGGTGTTAGAGATAAACTCTTAGGTACAATTAAATGGAGACAAAGTCATTAAAGTAAAAGAGAACCTTCTTCTTAGCAGAAGGCTCCTCTTGAAGCCAATAGCAGGTTTCTGAATATAGCAGGAATTGGATTAAACCTAAAAGTCTGCCACTGCTATGACTGAAATACCAATTTGCATGTTTTCTTATTTCGGAATCAAAATATGACCATGGGCTTTTAATGTTGGTTTTTTTGCAGCTAAGAGTGCAGATGCAATAATCACAGAACTCAGGTCATTTGAGATTACAGAAAGGTTAAAAACTATGCATGGGAAGGTAATAACAGGAATTTCTATCTAATAACAAATGGATTGTCCTGCAGCCTTGAGGTCATATCCTTCTACCCTTCCCAAATGAAAACCTATTCACTGAAGACCCATCATCATCCCAAAACCATGTTTAAATTAATTGGACCTGTTGATTAGCCCATGTAAATTAGATCTTTCGCTTTTATTTTCACTGACAAACTCTGATTCAATGTCAAATTATCAATCTTTCAAGGAAAAACTATACCATGCAGAGTAAAACCCAGGGCAGAGGCTTCTATACATAGGGTTGCCAAACCTTCTGTGACAGCTCCTGCTAGCTTCCTACATCAGCCAGAAGGCAACTTCGCTGCAACACAGACTTTCTTAATATTGGTGACATTTTCAAATCCATAGACACTGCTTGTTTTCAAAGTCCTGAAAAGTGCATTCTAAGTTCATGAAAGCAAACACAGAAGCACTGATTTGGTTTAGGAGAGAAGGTGTTTGTGCAGTTGGATAACAGCTTACATGTTGAAGTGTCGGGGGGGATTTCTATGTTTGCGCTCACCTTGTTTGAGACAATGAGCGCAGTGTCACCTGTGCATCCCTGGATATGCCTTGAAGGTGCAATGATTAATTTGTAATCAAAGGGGAAATGTATCTAAATTTATTAGGATAACCAGTTACTTTGTAAATAGACTGATAGAGAAACTTAGCAATTTTTGCTGGAGGATGGTTGCAGGAGAGGGGTCATGGATCAATGGAACAGTTATTCATTGATACCACTGTTTAAGACCCCAGAATCAGAATCAGCCTGTGTCTGGCCTGGGAACAAAGCTTGGGAAACAGGCTCTGTGTCTAGGCCTGGGAAACTGTACAAGGTCTCTCTAGGCCTGGGAAATAGAGCAAGTTCGGAATGAGATAATAAGGACAGGCATAAGGACAGCCTTGAAGATATGCTCTGTCCTTGGAAGGCATGACTTAGCAATGAGTACTTGGCTTGGAGAACTTAGCTACAGCTGTAACCACCCGTAGGAGAAGCAAAACAAAGACCTTTGTAAACTTGACCAATGAGAGCTGTTGCTGACTTTGCTTGTAGCAAACCCTATATAAACGGACAGGATTTTTGAATAAAAGAAGCTTGCTTATCAATCATACTGACTATGCTTGTCTTCCCTGCGCCCGCGTAATCACCACTTGTCCATTCTTTGTACAGAACAATCTTCTAAACCTTTTTAACTTAATGTGACCATGATACATTCCTAACCTTCATATTGCAATATATTTTCTAATTACATGATTCTGTAAGCCCTTGTAGACCATGTGCAATTTCTACCGGAGGTTGTCATCAGCCTCTGGTGGTCGTTTTGGATGAAGGCTCAGAAGGCTTCCTCGGGCTTCAGCTGTTTTACCTCTGTTTCTGCACATGCTCTACAAGATTGTCTGCTCAAATAGGCACTGGTGAGTCTTTTGCAGTTAGCTTGTTCTGCTAAATTTGCTGATTTCTAGAAAGTGCTTCATTCCCATCCCTGGGTACAAAGTAACTACTTCTTTCTGCACAGCTTTTAGCATAGCTCAAGCATTATCTCATTGCCTCGGCACCTAAAAGAAGGTAGGGAGGAGGGGGCAAACCAGTGAGAGTGATGGGTCATTATCTTATTACCCAGGTATCAATTCTTAGATTAACTAAGGGCTATTCTTGTCCATAAAGTACGTGCGGGGATACCACAAGGACAGAGGCAACGCGTGGATTTGGAGCGCTGGGCTTGGCACCAAAGTCCTGCTCTTGAGAGGGGTGCAGGGACACAGGGAATGTCAGAAGACAATGAGAGACGGGGACATGAGGCCATAATGGGCCAAGCATGATCCTGCACAGGATGGCAGCAAAGACACTTCCTCACCATGGCTCTGGCACTCCAGGGCACCCCAGAAAGGGCCGAGGAGTCCTATGTGTAACCAGGAGAGAAGACTGACATCACTGTGGGTCCCAGCATTCCCCAGTCCCTTGCTGGCCATTCAGTGCACACTGGGGACACTGGGCATGTGTGGGACATGGGGATGGGGTGCACAAAGTTAAAGGGGGATCCCAAAGTGGAAGGAGTGGAAGCCAAAATCGCTGGGTGGAGATGCCCAAAGAGGAGGTGTGGTATCCCAAAATGAACGGAGGACACCAGAAAATTGGGGCGATCCCCCAAAAGGACACACAAAGCTGTTCCCTCCCTCCATTACTTACCAACAAGAACTATCTACCAACTGTGATAATCACATCAGGACCATTTACTCCATAACCAGCTAAGAACAGGACTGAAGAGTAGTTTTGTAGAGTAGGATTGTAGAGTAGGATTATAGTTTAGGATTGAAAATAAAGCTTCTGAAACTTTAACTTGCCTGGAAGATTCCCTTTTTTTCAGCCTGTGAATACACTCAGCATTTCCTTCTGAGTTGTCAGCTGTCTCTTAAAGCTACAAAGTGACATTTCTTGGTGCCTTTGGTAAGGTTTAAAAGTGGGGATGGCTCTTCTTCATTCATGCCCTCCAGACTACACTGCCCTTGGCATATGGGCCACTGGTCCCACTTGGCACATCTGTGGCACTTCTAGATGCAGGCAGGAACCAAAGCAGAAGTGGTGCAGCCACAGACATCTCTGTGATGTCACTTCGGTCCTATGAGCTCCCACAGCTTTTTGTGATGTCACAATGACATCACTGTGATGTCACAGAGCTGCCTGCGATGTCGCATGGACATCCCTATGATGTCATACTGACTTCTCTGTGATTTCACACAGCTGTCTCTGATGTCACACTGACCTCTTGGTGACGTCACACAGCTCTCTGTGATGTGACATGGACATCACTGTGATATCACACAACCTCCTGTTATGTCACACAGACATCTCTGTGATGTCACACAGCTCTCAGCGCTGTCACATCCACATTTCTGTGATGTCAGGATGACATATCTGTGATGTCACACAGCTGTCTGTGATGTCACACTGACATTTTTGATGTCACAATGACATCATTGTGATGTCACACAGCAGTCTGTGATGTAACCCTGACATCTCTGTGACATCACACAGCTCTCTGTGATGTCACACAGACATATCTGTGATGTTACACTGACATCAGAGTGATGTCAAACAGCTGTCTGTGATGTCACACTGACATTTCTGGGATGTCACACAGACATCTCTGTGATGTCACTTGGTCTCCATGAGGTAAAAAATCTTTTTTTGGTGTCACAAAATCATCTCTGTGATGTCACAGAGCAGTCTGTGATGTCACACAGCTCTCTGGCATGTCACAATGACAACATTTTGATGTCACACAGCTGTCTGTGATGACGTACTGACATTTCTGGGACATCACACAGCTCTCTCTGATGTCACAATGACATCTCTGTGACATCACACAGCTCTCTGTGATGTGACACTGACATCTCTGTGATGTCACACAGCTCTCTTTGATGTCACAATGACATATGTCTGATGTCACACAGATTTTTGTGACATCACAATGACATCGCTGTGATGTCACACAGCTGCATGTGATGTCACACAGGTATCGCTGTGATGTCATTTCCACCCCATGAGTCCACCCAGCTTTTTGTGGTGTCACATGGACATCTCTGTGATGTCACATAGCTATCTGTGATGTCACACTGACATCTGTCTGATGTCACCCAGATTTTTGTGATGTCACAATGACATCACTGTGGCATCACACTGCTGTCTGTGAGGTCACACTGACATCTCCCTGATGTCACCCTTACATCTCTGTGATGTCACACAGACATCTCTGTGATGTCACACTTACATTTCTCTCACGTCATACAGCTCTCTGTGATGTCACAATAACATCTCTGTGATGTCACACAGCTGTCTGTGATGTCACAATGACATCTGTCTGATGTCACACAGATTTTTGTGATGTCACAATGACATCGGTGTGATGCCACACTGATGTCACACAGACATCTCCCTGATGTCACCCTTACATCTCTGTGATGGCACACAGCTGTCTGTGATTTCACACTGATATCTCTCCATGATGTCACCTGGATATTTCTGTGACATCACACAACCTCCTGTGATGTCACACAGACCTCTGTGTGATGCCACATATCTCTCTCTGATGTCACACTGACATCTCTGTGATGTCACACAGCCATCTCTGTGATGTCTCAGAGACATCTCTTTGATGTCACTTTGACCCCATGAGGTCACACAGCTTTTTGTGGTGTCACATGGACATCTCTGTGATGTCACGCTTACATCTCTCTGATGTCACACAGTCATCTCTCTGACATCACACAGCTCTCTGTGATGTCACAATGACATCTCTGTGATGTCACACAGCTTTCTGTGATGTCACCCTTGCATCTCTGTGACGTCACACAGCTCTCTGTGATGTCACACAGACATCTCTGGGATGTCACAATGACATCACTGTGATGTCACACAGCTGTCTGTGATGTCACACAGACATCTCTTTGAGGTCACACTGACATCTCTGTGATATCACACAGACATCTCTGTGATGTAACTCTGACCCTATGAGGTCACTCTACTTTTTGTGGTTTCACACTCACATCTCTGTTGTGAGAACTTAAAATGTCTCTCAGACATTTTTAGAGGTTCAGGGCCTTGGTCAGAAGCATTCTAGACCCCAGAAGGCAGCTGGAAACAGCTGTGATTTCGAGTTTGAGCCAAGGAATGAATTACCAGCTTTGAAGGTGGAACGAGCAGTCACAAAGGGTTAGATAGCATAGTAAAAGTAGTTACAAAACAGAGAGGAAAATGTTTTAGTATTGTACAGGGGGGTTTTAGCACCTGTACAGGGGGGTTTTTACTTTGTACATAGGGGTCAGAAGTTCTAAGATGGAGGAAAGTGGGCTGATCCTATTCTTCCTCATTCTTCTTCCTTGCCTCCATGTTCTTGGTGATGTTGGCATTCACAGATTGGTTTAGAGTAGAAAAGCACTTGGTAATATTGGTAGTAGGTATTGGGGAATAATTGTAAACATGTTATATGTAATATATCTTATGAAAGATAGCAGCAGCCCTGGGTGGCGGGGGGAGAAGAAGAAGACACTGGACAGTGAGGGTGTCAGGAGTGTGTGTGTCTCTGCCGGGGCCGCTGATCAAACAGCCGCAGCCCGCGAACACAATCTGTTAGATAACTCGCAATAAACTGCCTTGAGACCAAACAACAAGAGGCTGTGGAGTTTTTCTTTGGAAGCACGGGTTGGAGGAGAGACTTTACCACCACTCAAGACCCCAGACCAAACCCAGGGTTCTCACAGAGGATCAGAAAATTCTTTTGGGGTTTGGCTCATTCTCTCTTATTTTCTGCATTACTCAGAATTCTCCCCATTTGGGTCTACTTCTGGATTAGGAGTCTCATCAGCTCCTCTGGACATCTTAGCCCTCAGTTTAGAGAAGCTGTAGACTGTATAGAGGAAGCTTACTAGATTAAATATGACGAAAGTGGGCTCTTTAACATTCAGAGGAAACTGACCATTTTCAAAAAGGGAAATAACAGATTCAGAGAAGAAGGAAAGGAAAGGCTGGAAAGCTTCATCCCTTGTTTCTCCTCTAATCAACTGGGTGTCATTTCTAATAAACCCCCAAAGCATGCTACTGGAACTGGGACCTAGGCTAGGATGACGAAACTATAAACCAAATATATCTTGGACAGACTTCAGTACTCTTGTTAACAATAGTCCAACTTCTTTATTGCTAAAGTTCAATACTAAATTCTGTAATCTTAGACTAACTAATCCTATGTTTTTAACAAATAATCATCTACTCAATCCTAACTTGAAGAATCCTAAAAACTTAATCTTCTTTTAAAATAAAACAGCCTGAGTTCATAGATGTTTCCTTGCTGAAGCAGACGACTGGTGCCAGGACTCCACTTGCTGCTTGCCAAATTCAGATACTCATTGCTAAATGTGGGACAGCTTTTTGTGGAGGTACTGGCATCTGCTCTTCATCTCAGAGTAGCTGGGGCTACCCTAGGAAGAAGAAATAAATAAAAAATAAAAAAAATCAGGCATGTCAGCATTTCTGCAGAGTTTAGGATTTCCTAACCTTTTCTTTAAAATAGCCTTGAGGCAGACTCAGAGGTTACCAAGCCAGGCCAGTCTGGTTTTATTCATGTAAAGCAGTAAAAATACTCTCAGATTGACTTTGGAGCCTTATGGGAAGTTTGCAAACTGAGGCTGTTCTTTTACAACAATCTCTAGACAAGTCTGAAACCACAACAACAACCCAAAGCCCAGCAGCTGCTAAAGAGGGCAAAACTCATTCATGCTTAAAGCCACTGAAGGGACTCAAACCTTCTCCATCAAATCAACAGGTGTGAGGTTTATCAAGCTCATGATACAAATCCAAGATGAAGTGGCAATGAGAATAATACTGTCACACCAAAGCTTCAGCTCTTCTGGGCCTGAAGATCCGGTTCTCTTTGGAATGACAAAAACTCATTCCACATGGGAATGAACACTTCAAACCATCTTGAGATAAATATTTACAAGCAATAAATATTTACCAAGTTAAAATTCAGTACAAGAAGAGACAACAACTAATGCCAGGGATGCATCCCAGGCCAGATGCACCTGACTGGTGTGCAGGACAAGTTAGAAGAGAAAACTACAATTGCCTTTCAACATTTTGAGAGGTTCCTGAGAAGCAGTAGCTTGGACTACTGGCCTCTGCCCAGTGACATTAGCTAGCAAGAGCCCTAGCACGGGCCTCACTGCACTGCTCCCCTGCAGGGCCAGGCTTGCCCTCAGCCTTCCACAGAGCATCCCTGGCTGCATCCAGTGCGAGCCAGGGCCCTGCCTGCTCCAAAGGCCACAGCTGCCCCACAGCCCCAGAGCTGCAGGGGTCTGACTGCCCTTGCCAACATCACTGCTCTGAGACAAGCTGGGCGCAATTTCCAGTGTTTTATACCACACACACACACACACACACAGACAGTTCTCCCTCCCCTCTAGCACTGCAAATGCAATGAGGGGATGCAGCACCACTGCTGCAGCTGAGCCTGTGCAACTGCACTGCAGGAAGGGAGGGCCTATGCGGGCCTAACCCACCTCGGTGTTCATCTCAGCTTTTCTCCCTGCCTGGCCCATCTCCTCCTTTAGCTTTCTATCCCTCTAGTTCACATTTACTATTAAATAATGTCTGTACTAGTGACTCTGGAATAGGGTCTTTCTTGCACCTTAATTCATGCAGAGGCTTCCCTTAATCATCAAATCTTTACTCCATCATTATCCACACTGGAGTTAGGAAAAGCTGTACACTGATACCTTCATTGAGATCCAAGGGACACTACTACTTCAGCCTCCCGAATTCTTTTCACATCTGTGTTGTCAAACTTGCCAAAGGTGCATTTAATCCCACTGGCCATATAACTCTTGACATAGCTCAGTGCTTGAGCTTACAAACTGCAGAAATCATATGAAAACCACTGTGCATATAAAGAGTTTTTCATAAATACCTCCCTTCCAGTATCACTCCTTTACGTGGGCTTTTTAATGCCTGTTTCTTCCCAATGCTTTACTATCTTGATTTGTAATGATCTATAAATTCTGAACAAAGAGCGTTTCAACAGTGTCGGTACATCCTTTTGAATCAACTGCCTTGCTTCCTCCCGCTCCCCATTTGACAATTCGTTTTCTGTTTTTTCTTTACTGAAGTGAAAATACCAGAGCTCAGGAGAGCACCACACAGCTCTCCAGATCTTGTGCCTGAGAGGAAGAGAACGATGCCCATGAACCCTGCAAAATACATCCGGAGACTTTTCAGTACTGTTTCTCAGCGACCCATCAGAGACAGGGTGGTTCATTTACTGGCTCTGAAGAATTACAAGAAGTCAGAGCTACTTGCCTGCTTAGAGAGAGAGGGAGTTGTGGAAAAGGACAAGAAATCCCTTGGAAAGATCCTTCAGGAGGTGAGATCCTGGAGCTGCTGCCAGCAATGCTAACTCTTAGCAGCCTTACTTTAGGGTTTCAATTAGAAACCAATGACAGGCTTAGGAAATGCTCCTTGTTTACATTTTCCCATCAACTTTACCCAGTTTCCACCCAACTGCAAGTCCATGTGACAAAAAGAAAGAAATCTTCAAAACTTTGGAGGCCTTGTTGTTGTTTTTCTAGAATAGCTGGCAATGATAAATTCTTTGTAATGTTGTTGCTTCTCATGCCTTATTTTAATCCTCCCTCTTTCCCTTGCACTGTTAAATTGCTTCATAAAGTAACTTCACAGGGTGAAACTCTCAGCTAGGCAAAACACTTAGCTGAGGTCCTTAAAATACCTGGGGCAAGTTTCAGAGGAGAGAATCTTGGTAGCTGTATAGGGCAGTATATCATTTGAACGGATTTGGTGGTCTCTCAATGGTATTTCCTTCTACTTGGATCTGTGGGGATTGCCTTCCAGGGAAGGGTGTTCCAGGCAAATCCTACATGATAAAGGTGGTGGCCTAACTTTGAGCACAGAGTTTCTTTGCTGTTGTGTGGATTGAGTCTTCAGCTTCCTTGGCACCTGTTATTTCTCATAATATTCCATTTGTCATTTCAGTGCCTCTGGTATTTCTTTATTACAGCCATTCATATGATTCACTTGGACTGAAGGATGCACTGGCTGTTTCCTTCCTTTTTCAATATTCCCCTTATTCAATATTCTCAATGTAGGCTGTTGCTGAATTATGCAAGCATTAACATATCAAGTAGCAATATTTCCTTTTTAGCTATGAAAAAAGTGATGATAAGATTTCAAAGCTCAGCTCCTTAGAGGGTAAGAGATGAAAAAAATTCTCCTTTCTGTTTATTTTTGTTCATGTTGAAGGAGATTTTGAAGGAGTAGTTTCTTGTTTGCAGTGTGAACTGCCTGAAGATACTGGTTTGCATTCCGAAAGGGCTGTGTGAACAGCACTACATCCTGAAAAGCTGTTATTGATGTTTTTCTTAGCTTCACAGGGAGGTGGTGTTGTTTTTTTCTATACATGAAAAACCAGTAGGGAGAACTTGCTGAGCTCTTATACTCACAGTCTTCCTTCTCTTCCAACACAGCCTGAGTTCTGCTTTTAAAAAGTGAATTCCCGATTCTGGATATCTTTGTTACTGTTAAGCTGTTGAAGTGTAGCTCTAGGGTAGGTTATCTCCTATAAGCGTTCCATAGGAAGCTGTAGTTTCCTCTGAGCAGACACTTGAGGAAGAAAAGCAGTTCTGTTTGCAGAGACAAATGCCAACATCCTGTGGTGCTTCACGGGATGATGAAATCATGCCCCTTACAGGTCCAGGCTGTGTTCTGCCATGGCAATGTAGCTGGGTGAAACAAGAGGGCAGCAGGTGTCCTCCTGAGGGTGGAAAAATATGGACTTGCTCATGGAGATGGTGTTCTTCAGGACCTACTCAAAAAAAGAAAATGAAAACAGAAAGGAAAAACCTGGTCTCTCCATGTATTTCAAATGGTGAAGACTGAGAGTTCTGGCATAGTGTACCTTGGTTCCCAAAGCTGTGTAAAAACCAAAAAACCTGGATCCCTGGTGCAGGGAGAGGTTTTCATAGCATCCATTTCCTCCATGCTTGCAGCAGTTTGGCATTTATTACATCCAAATTTCTACAGCCCAAATGGACCACACGTGTTTAATATTGTTGCTTCTTACATGACAGCTGCTTTGTTCTTTGCATCAAACAAAAATCCTGGAAAACTGGTGCATGATTTTCTTTTCAGCTTTGCTTTAGCTTTGTACTACCAGTTTTACATCTGTAGTCTGCCTTCAGGTGTAATGAATATTGGTGTTTTAAATGTCTGCCTGTAGGTAGCCAACCTGGATGCAAATGAGAATTCTTTCAGTCTGCAGGAACGTTTCTTCAAAGACATTCAGGTTGATTGGCCTGGCTACAGTTAAGGAGATAGAAAGACATTGGAGGTGACTCTTTTTCAGTAAGTTCAGTCAGGACAACAACCATTTCAAAAAAACCCTCTGGGAAATGAAGGTCTGTTTTCGCTGTGAGGTAAAAATGATGACTCTTATTTTTGCCTTGTAACCTGAAATGTTGGACCATCCTTACAGAAAAACAGCTCCAGCTCCAAATGTCACCAGCACCAGCCAGTCACTGTCTCTGGGACCTTCTGAAAGAAATACTCCACCTAGAACTGTTCAGGTATTTTGTGAAGTTTTAAGCATTCTCTAACATATATGATGTTTTCTCCCGCTTGCTCTTGGTGTCCAAGCAGTAGTGCTGTCTCTATAGTATATAAACTTGCAAGTGTATACTTCTACTGGGATTCCTGTATACTTTTCCTGATGGTTACAATGTCAAAGCCTGCAACAAGCTGCACACACATGACTTGTTTGTCACAAGTGGGTGGGAAACTCTGCTAAGGACAAGATGTGGACATATTTTTTGGTACCTAGCTGTGTCTGTGGAGGGTTCTTGATGATACGGCAGCTCTAGTACCTAAATCATGCACGGTAATGCCAGTGCTACTGTTTGAAGAGAAATCTTATTGAAGTCTATGATAAGGACATATTCCAGTACTGAGGCATTTGTAGGAAACTTGTTTTTCTGTCCTAAGCAGCATTTAGGCTCCCATTTTGGTTCAGGCTATCCCATGTGTGAGGAGGGGACTCTGAATCATCAGGGAATTCCTTGGACTTGTCAGGCTTAAAATCAATACAAGAGGGCAAGGAAAAAATTCAGATTCTTGGAAAACACTGCATGAAAGGTATATTTTCTATACCTTAAAGAATTGTCTTTAAACAGCTCTGGTTTTCCCTAGCTCTTTTCCCAGCCAGAGCAGGAAATGCTGCAGGGCCCAGCATCCTCTTATGTCCTACCTCCATGCCTACAGAATTTCTGTCAACAGGCGGGCACAGAGCTGTGTCTGGCAATGCTGCTCTGAGCTGCTGCTGTGCACAGGTGGGAGCAGCGTGTGCTCGGTAGGGAAGAGGCTGTGATCCAGGGTTTCCTCTGGAGAACAGCAGGAATGGGACCTGCAGTCAGACTGGGGCTTCTCTCTGTTGTTATCATCTCTGCACTGAACACGCTGTGATCAGCACGGTACTGGCGGTTTCTTGGGGTTGCTTTGTGAATTATGTGGGTGTGTGACAGCAGGAGTTGAGTGTGTTCCTGGGGTGTCTAAGCAGAAATAGGGAACGAGATTGATAGAGGTGCTGAAGGGAATGTCTCTCTCCCAAAGCCATTTAGCTACAGAGTTGGAGGATGACTTGCTGAATACTCAGGTGAGAAAGTAGGAATGAAATAGAGAACATATTTAGCTGCAGCACCTCCTTGTATGACAGGCCATTTTAGGTAAGAAAGGTGTGTGTTCAACCATGGCCAGGTCAGAAATGCTGCTTTTTCAGAGCAAAACTAATTGGGATCATCTTTGCAGAAACGGCCTCTGGCTTCTGCCTTTATCAATCCTGTGAGGACCAAGAGGCAGAGGATTGACCAAGAGCCCTGTGATATCGAGCCAGCAGCTGGTGGCCGCTGTCCTTCTTCCTTGGACCTGCCTTCCACATCCTGCTCAACTTTGAACCTCCCTCCAAGTGTCAGCTCCATTTCCACCTCCACGCATGAGCTACAAGAGAAAGAT
Organism: Lonchura striata; assembly: GCF_050655825.1. Classification (NCBI taxonomy): domain Eukaryota; kingdom Metazoa; phylum Chordata; class Aves; order Passeriformes; family Estrildidae; genus Lonchura; species Lonchura striata. The sequence continues at coordinate 14,405,611 of NC_140740.1, forward strand.
AAATTTCGGACTCCATCTGGAATCCCAGTGCCTGTCAGGGTGCAGGGGAAGATTTCTAGCTCCAAAGGTGAGAAAACAGAGTTAGACAGGGTGGAAAAATCCCATCCTTTGATTTTGATAAAATGCTTGCCATGAGCAAAGCCAAAGAGATGAGCAGAGAGTGCAGGAGCCAAGAACAAAAGGAGCCACACGATCCCAGCATGAAGGGTATTAAACTGATGGACCACTTTTAGATATGCTTCCATTACATTTTTTACTGGGTATCTGTATGTTTTTTTAGTCATATTTAGCCTCCCATCTACCAGCACTTCCAAGTCCTCCCCACCTTCATCTCCAAGCCTCTCTTGGTGTCAGGGAAAGTCCCAAACCCAAAGATGCAGCACTTTGCACTTGGCTTTGTTGAATCTGATGAGGTTCCAAAGGCCCCACTTCCTGGTCCTTCCAGATGGCATCCCATGCCTCTGGTTTTGGCAAACTTGCTGAGGTTGCACTTAATCCCACTGTCCATGTCATTCTAGACATAGCTCAATGCTTGAGCTTACGAACAGGGGAAATCACATAAAAGCTTCATGCATAAAAAATTTTTCATAAAAACTTCCCATTCAGTATCACTCCTTTACCAGCTTTTAATGACTGTTTCTGTTTAATGCTTCACTGTTTAGATTCTTGGAGGTCTGTAAATACTGAACAGAGGCTCAAAAGTCTTGGTACATCCTTTTGAATCAACTTCCTTTCCTCCTCCAAACCTCCAATTTGAACTATTTGTTTCTGGTTTTCCCTCACTTTAGGAGAAAAAGCAGAGGTCAGAGGAGCCCAACAAAGCAATTCAGGTCCTGTGCCTGAGAAGAGGAGGATGATGACTGTGAGACTTGCAGACATTGACTGGAGCGGTTGCGCTGCTGTTTACGGCCGGCCCTACAGGGACAGGGTGATTCATTTACTTGCTCTGAGGGATTACAAGGAGCCAGAGTTACTTGCTCGGCTGCAGAGAGATGGAGTCAGGCAAAAGGACAAGGATTCCCTTGGAAAAATCCTTCAGGAGGTGAGATCGTGAAACTTGTGCCAGTGCTTCTTCCATCATGCTATTCTACTATTCATAATTTACTACTTCCTCACCGGTTGAAATTAGAGACTTTGCCAATAGTCCTTCGAGTTAAGTTCCACTGGGATTTCTTTCTCATAGGCTTTCATAAAATGCACACCCATTGAAAGATGCAGGAGATCCTTCCTTCCTTCCTTTTTAAATATTCCCCATCTGCATAATATATCAAATAGGAATATTGCCTCTTTAGCTAGGAAAAAGCATTTTGGAACTTAGTCAAAGGACTCAAATTCAACATGGACACACTTTTAGTTGATCCTACAGTGACTTTAAGGAACTGATTCCCTGAAGCTGTGACGTTTGTTGCTGTGTTTGCCCAGGGCAGTGGCAGGGATTTTTCACCCTGAGGACATTCACAATACCATGAGAGCCATGTTTTGCCATCCCAACTGAAGTAGCCCTTTTAGATTTCTGTAGTTTGCACATAGATGTAATGAACATTTGTTTTCTGAAATGTGTGCCTGTAGGTTGCTGACCTGAATGCAAAGGATAATTCCTTCAGTCTGAAGGAGCATCTGTTTCAAACCCTTCAGACTGATTGGCCTGGCTACAGTAAAAACGATAGAGCGAAGTTGAAGTTAATACTTTCTAGGTAAGTTCAGTCTATTGGGGAAGGAAAAGAGCCTTTTTAGAAGAAAGCCCTGGGAAATGAAGCCTAGGTTCTTAGAATATGCTGAGGTAGAGGGACCTGCCAGGATCCTAGCCCTGCACAGAATCACACCAGGTGCCCAAGAGTGCTGTCCAAACACTTCCTGAAGCCTTGCTGCAGTGACCACTGGCCTGGGGAGCCTGCTGCAGTGCTCAAGCACCCTCTGGGGCACGCATGTTTTCCTGATATCCTGCCTAAAGCTCCTTCAACTCATCTTCATGCTGTTTCCTTGAGTCCTGGCACTGAAGCTCTGCAAGGAAAGGACTATGACAGTTGATATTTAGGCCTTGTAACTTGAAATATTGGACCATCCTTACAGAAAAACAGCTCCATCTCAGAGCCCCACCAGCAGCAGCCAAGCAACATCTCCAGGGCCTTCAGAGAGAAACGCTCCAGCAAGACCTGCTCAGGTATTTTGTGCATTTTTAATATTCTGTACGCTGTGTAAAGTTTCAGCAGACTTGCTGGTGGTATAAAAGCTGTGATGTGAATGTGCAGGAGCAGGCCTAAGCATGTTTTGCCTCAGACATTCCAAGTGCTGTGACAGAAAGGCTGTGGTGAGAAGAGAGGATCCTGCAGGGGTGGAGCAGCACTGTCCTGAGCCAAATTTCTCCTCTGCCTGAAGACTTGAGTTCAGTCCCCACCTCAACTCATTCCCTGGAGGAGGCCTCAAAAGGCTGGCTCTGCAGGAAAAATCTCCTGTACATAAGAGGCTGCCCCAGGGCCGGGCAGATGGGGCCCTCTCGCCCTCTTGTCCCTCTGTCTCTCTGTCACCCTCATTGCTGACTCCAGCTCTGCACTATCCACGTGGCTGCACCAACACAGGATCTACAGAATGGTGATATTCCCTCAGTCCCTCCTCTGTCTCTGTTTCACTCCTCCCTCACTCTGCCTGGGCACACACGGCTGTCCTGTTCTACTCCATGTTCAGTTCAGAAGTTTGCAGTGGGTGTGGGGAGCTTGTGGCCATGTGCTGTGGCTTGTGAGTCAGCAGCTTTGAGAAGGTCCTTGGGAGGAGCTGAGAGATGATTGAAGGGCACTGAGCAGCACTGAGGGCTTATTGGGAAGCACTTGTGAAACTCTCTTGTGCAAATTTAAGGGTTTGTTCGCCAACAGCTTTTGAGTCTGCACAGCAGGTAGCCTGCTGGACCTTAGACTACTGTACCTAAAAGCACAAGAGTTTCCTGACATGTGGCTGCTGTCTTTGTTCATCCTGATGAGAATTCACAATCAACCATCACACCCCGTACTCCTGTATTCTAATAGTGAAGCAATAATCTCATTTTTAACACATAAAACTCTAAAACAGCCAGGTGCCTCTTCAGTAAGTCATGTGGGAGTTTGACAGCAAAAGCTGAGTATTTTCCTGGTGTGTACAAGCAGAAATTGGGACCTAGATAAAACTTACAGGACATCCCCTTTGGGGGAGGCTTTGCTGGAGATGCTGAAGGGAGTGGGAGCTACCTCCCAAAGCCTTTTAACAGTAGACATGGAGAAGGACTTGCTAAGTCCTAAGATGAGAAACTAGGAATGCAATAGAGCAGATATTTACCTGGAGGTCTTCCATTATTGGACTGCTATTTTTTAAAAAAAAACCATGTGTTTTCAACCATTGCTAGTTCACAAATCCTGCTTTTTTAGAATGGAGCAAAACCTGATCTGGGTCAGAGAGTAATGAAATGTTTTGTTATTGTTGTAGAAACGGGGTTCTGTCTTGACCAGACCTGTGATGAGCAAGAAGCAGAGGATTGAGCAGTAGCTCAGTTACCTCCAGCCAGCACCTGGTGGCCGCTCTTCTTCCTGGCTGCTGGCTTTGACATCCCATTCTACTTCCTACCTGTCTCCAAATGTCGGCTCCATTTCCCCTGCACCTTTTGGGTTTAAGAAAGACACAAATTTCTGAGTTCTACAATGACAGCAATCATGTGCTGAAGACTACCATGTGAAAAAAGATGTGAAAAGAATTCGGGAGGCTGAAGCAGTAGTGTCCCTTGGATCTCAATGAAGGTATCAGTGTACAGCTTTTCCTAACTCCAGTGTGGATAATGATGGAGTAAAGATTTGATGATTAAGGGATGCCTCTGCATGAATTAAGGTGCAAGAAAGACCCTATTCCAGAGTCACTAGTACAGACATTATTTACTAGTAAATGTGAACTAGAGGGATAGAAAGCTAAAGGAGGAGATGGGCCAGGCAGGGAGAAAAGCTGAGATGAACACCGAGGTGTGTTAGGCTCGATAGGCCCTCCCTTCCTGCAGTGCAGTTGCACAGGCTCAGCTGCAGCAGTGGTGCTGCATCCCCTCATTGCATTTGCAGTGCAGGAGGGGAGGGAGAACTGTCTGTGTGTGTGTGTGTGTGTGTGGTATAAAACACTGGAAATTGCGCCCAGCTTGTCTCAGAGCAGTGATGTTGGCAAGGGCAGTCAGGCCCCTGCAGCTCTGGGGCTGTGGGGCAGCTGTGGCCTTTGGAGCAGGCTGGGCTCTGGCTCGCACTGGATGCAGCCAGGGATGCTCTGTGGAAGGCTGAGGGCAAGCCTGGCCCTGCAGGGGAGCAGTGCAGTGAGGCCCGTGCTAGGGCTCTTGCTAGCTAATGTCACTGGGCAGAGGCCAGTAGTCCAAGCTACTGCTTCTTAGGAACCTCTCAAAATGTTGAAAGGCAACTGTAGTTTTCTCTTCTAACTTGTCCTGCACACCAGTCAGGTGCATCTGGCCTGGGATGCATCCCTGGCATTTGTTGTTGTCTCTTCTTGTACTGAATTTTAACTTGGTAAAGATTTATTGCTTGTAAATATTTATCTCAAGATGGTTTGAAGTGTTCATTCCCATGTGGAATGAGTTTTTGTCTTTCAAAGAGAAACAGATCTTCAGGCCCAGAAGAGCAGAAGCTTTGGTGTGACAGTATTATTCTCATTGCCACTTCATCTTGGATTTGTATCATGAGCTTGATAAACCTCACACCTGTTGATTTGATGGAGAAGGTTTGAGTCCCTTCAGTGGCTTTAAGCATGAATGAGTTTTGCCCTCTTTAGCAGCTGCTGGGCTTTGGGTTGTTGTTGTGGTTTCAGACTTGTCTAGAGATTGTTGTAAAAGAACAGCCTCAGTTTGCAAACTTCCCATAAGGCTCCAAAGTCAATCTGAGAGTATTTTTACTGCTTTACATGAATAAAACCAGACTGGCCTGGCTTGGTAACCTCTGAGTCTGCCTCAAGGCTATTTTAAAGAAAAGGTCAGGAAATCCTAAACTCTGCAGAAATGCTGACATGCCTGATTTTTTTTATTTTTTATTTATTTCTTCTTCCTAGGGTAGCCCCAGCTACTCTGAGATGAAGAGCAGATGCCAGTACCTCCACAAAAAGCTGTCCCGCATTTAGCAATGAGTATCTGAATTTGGCAAGCAGCAAGTGGAGTCCTGGCACCAGTCATCTGCTTCAGCAAGGAATCATCTATGAACTCAGGCTGTTTTATTATAAAAGAAGATTACGTTTTTAGGATTCTTCAAGTTAGGATTGAGTAGATGATTATTTGTTAAAAACATAGGATTAGTTAGTCTAAGATTACAGAATTTAGTATTGAACTTTAGCAATAAAGAAGTTGGACTATTGTTAACAAGAGTACTGAAGTCTGTCCAAGATATATTTGGTTTATAGTTTCTTCATCCTAGCCTAGGTCCCAGTTCCAGTAGCATGTTTTGGGGGTTTATTAGAAATGACACCCAGTTGATTAGAGGAAAAACAAGGGATGAAGCTTTCCAGCCTTTCCTTTCCTTCTTCTCTGAATCTGTTATTTCCCTTTTTGAAAATGGTCAGTTTCCTCTGAATGTTAAAGAGCCCACTTTCGTCATATTTAATCTAGTAAGCTTCCTCTATACAGTCTACAGCTTCTCTAAACTGAGGGCTAAGATGTCCAGAGGAGCTGATGAGACTCCTAATCCAGAAGTAGACCCAAATGGGGAGAATTCTGAGTAATGCAGAAAATAAGAGAGAATGAGCCAAACCCCAAAAGAATTTTCTGATCCTCTGTGAGAACCCTGGGTTTGGTCTGGGGTCTTGAGTGGTGGTAAAGTCTCTCCTCCAACCCGTGCTTCCAAAGAAAAACTCCACAGCCTCTTGTTGTTTGGTCTCAAGGCAGTTTATTGCGAGTTATCTAACAGATTGTGTTCGCGGGCTGCGGCTGTTTGATCAGCGGCCCCGGCAGAGACACACACACTCCTGACACCCTCACTGTCCAGTGTCTTCTTCTTCTCCCCCCCCCACCCAGGGCTGCTGCTATCTTTCATAAGATATATTACATATAACATGTTTACAATTATTCCCCAATACCTACTACCAATATTACCAAGTGCTTTTCTACTCTAAACCAATCTGTGAATGCCAACATCACCAAGAACATGGAGGCAAGGAAGAAGAATGAGGAAGAATAGGATCAGCCCACTTTCCTCCATCTTAGAACTTCTGACCCCCATGTACAAAGTAAAAACCCCCCTGTACAGGTGCTAAAACCCCCCTGTACAATACTAAAACATTTTCCTCTCTGTTTTGTAACTACTTTTACTATACTATCTAACCCTTTGTGACTGCTCGTTCCACCTTCAAAGCTGGTAATTCATTCCTTGGCTCAAACTCGAAATCACAGCTGTTTCCAGCTGCCTTCTGGGGTCTAGAATGCTTCTGACCAAGGCCTGGAACCTCTAAAAATGTCTGAGAGACATTTTAAGTTCTCACAACAGAGATGTGAGTGTGAAACCACAAAAAGTAGAGTGACCTCATAGGGTCAAAGTTACATCACAGAGATGTCTGTGTGATATCACAGAGATGTCAGTGTGACCTCAAAGAGATGTCTGTGTGACATCACAGACAGCTGTGTGACATCACAGTGATGTCATTGTGACATCCCAGAGATGTCTGTGTGACATCACAGAGAGCTGTGTGACATCACAGAGATGCAAGGGTGACATCACAGACAGCTGTGTGACATCACAGAGATGTCATTGTGACATCACAGAGAGCTGTGTGATGTCAGAGAGATGTCTGTGTGACGTCAGAGAGATGTAAGCGTGACATCACAGAGATGTCCATGTGACACCACAAAAAGCTGTGTGACCTCATGGGGTCAAAGTGACATCAAAGAGATGTCTCTGAGACATCACAGAGATGGCTGTGTGACATCACAGAGATGTCAGTGTGACATCAGAGAGAGATGTGTGGCATCATACAGAGGTCTGTGTGACATCACAGGAGGTTGTGTGATGTCACAGAGATATCCAGGTGACATCATGGAGAGATATCAGTGTGAAATCACAGACAGCTGTATGCCATCACAGAGATGTAAGGGTGACATCAGGGAGATGTCTGTGTGACATCAGTGTGGCATCACACCGATGTCATTGTGACATCACAAAAATCGTTGTGACATCAGACAGATGTCACACTGACATCACAGACAGCTGTGTGACATCACAGAGATGTTATTGTGACATCACAGAGAGCTGTATGACGTGAGAGAAATGTAAGCGTGACATCACAGAGATGTCTGTGTGACACCATAAAAAGCTGTGTGACCTCATGGGGTCGAAGGGACATCAAAGAGATGTCTCTGAGACACCACAGAGATGTCTGTGTGACATCACAGAGATGTAAGGGTGACATCAGGGAGATGTCTGTGTGACCTCACAGACAGCAGTGTGATGCCACAGTGATGTCATTGTGACATCACAAAAATCTGTGTGACATCAGACAGATGTCAGTGTGACATCACAGATAGCTATGTGACATCACAGAGATGTCCATGTGACACCACAAAAAGCTGGGTGGACTCATGGGGTGGAAATGACATCACAGTGATATCTGTGTGACATCACATGCAGCTGTGTGACATCACAGTGATGTCATTGTGATGTCACAAAAATCTGTGTGACATCAGACATATGTCATTGTGACATCAAAGAGAGCTGTGTGACATCACAGAGATGTCAGTGTCACATCACAGAGCTTGTGATGTCACAGAGATGTCATTGTGACATCAGAGAGAGCTGTGTGATGTCCCAGAAATGTCAGTACGTCATCACAGACGGCTGTGTGACATCAAAGTGTTGTCATTGTGACATGCCAGAGAGCTGTGTGACATCACAGACAGCTCTGTGACATCACAGAGATGACTTTGTGACACCAAAAAAAGATTTTTTACCTCATGGAGTCCAAGTGACATCACAGAGATGTCTGTGTGACATCCCAGAAATGTCAGTGTGACATCACAGACAGCTGTTTGACATCACTCTGATGTCAGTGTAACATCACAGATATGTCTGTGTGACACCACAGAGAGCTGTGTGATGTTACAGAGATGTCAGGGTTACATCACAGACTGCTGTGTGACATCACAATGATGTCATTGTGACATCAAAAATGTCAGTGTGACATCACAGACAGCTGTGTGACATCACAAATATGTCATCCTGACATCACAGAAATGTGGATGTGACAGCGCTGAGAGCTGTGTGACATCACAGAGATGTCTGTGTGACATAACAGGAGGTTGTGTGATATCACAGTGATGCCCATGTCACATCACAGAGAGCTGTGTGACGTCACCAAGAGGTCAGTGTGACATCAGAGACAGCTGTGTGAAATCACAGAGAAGTCAGTATGACATCATAGGGATGTCCATGCGACATCGCAGGCAGCTCTGTGACATCACAGTGATGTCATTGTGACATCACAAAAAGCTGTGGGAGCTCATAGGACCGAAGTGACATCACTGAGATGTCTGTGGCTGCACCACTTCTGCTTTGGTTCCTGCCTGCATCTAGAAGTGCCACAGATGTGCCAAGTGGGACCAGTGGCCCATATGCCAAGGGCAGTGTAGTCTGGAGGGCATGAATGAAGAAGAGCCATCCCCACTTTTAAACCTTACCAAAGGCACCAAGAAATGTCACTTTGTAGCTTTAAGAGACAGCTGACAACTCAGAAGGAAATGCTGAGTGTATTCACAGGCTGAAAAAAAGGGAATCTTCCAGGCAAGTTAAAGTTTCAGAAGCTTTATTTTCAATCCTAAACTATAATCCTACTCTACAATCCTACTCTACAAAACTACTCTTCAGTCCTGTTCTTAGCTGGTTATGGAGTAAATGGTCCTGATGTGATTATCACAGTTGGTAGATAGTTCTTGTTGGTAAGTAATGGAGGGAGGGAACAGCTTTGTGTGTCCTTTTGGGGGATCGCCCCAATTTTCTGGTGTCCTCCGTTCATTTTGGGATACCACACCTCCTCTTTGGGCATCTCCACCCAGCGATTTTGGCTTCCACTCCTTCCACTTTGGGATCCCCCTTTAACTTTGTGCACCCCATCCCCATGTCCCACACATGCCCAGTGTCCCCAGTGTGCACTGAATGGCCAGCAAGGGACTGGGGAATGCTGGGACCCACAGTGATGTCAGTCTTCTCTCCTGGTTACACATAGGACTCCTCGGCCCTTTCTGGGGTGCCCTGGAGTGCCAGAGCCATGGTGAGGAAGTGTCTTTGCTGCCATCCTGTGCAGGATCATGCTTGGCCCATTATGGCCTCATGTCCACGTCTCTCATTGTCTTCTGACATTCCCTGTGTCCCTGCACCCCTCTCAAGAGCAGGACTTTGGTGCCAAGCCCAGCGCTCCAAATCCACGCGTTGCCTCTGTCCTTGTGGTATCCCCGCACGTACTTTATGGACAAGAATAGCCCTTAGTTAATCTAAGAATTGATACCTGGGTAATAAGATAATGACCCATCACTCTCACTGGTTTGCCCCCTCCTCCCTACCTTCTTTTAGGTGCCGAGGCAATGAGATAATGCTTGAGCTATGCTAAAAGCTGTGCAGAAAGAAGTAGTTACTTTGTACCCAGGGATGGGAATGAAGCACTTTCTAGAAATCAGCAAATTTAGCAGAACAAGCTAACTGCAAAAGACTCACCAGTGCCTATTTGAGCAGACAATCTTGTAGAGCATGTGCAGAAACAGAGGTAAAACAGCTGAAGCCCGAGGAAGCCTTCTGAGCCTTCATCCAAAACGACCACCAGAGGCTGATGACAACCTCCGGTAGAAATTGCACATGGTCTACAAGGGCTTACAGAATCATGTAATTAGAAAATATATTGCAATATGAAGGTTAGGAATGTATCATGGTCACATTAAGTTAAAAAGGTTTAGAAGATTGTTCTGTACAAAGAATGGACAAGTGGTGATTACGCGGGCGCAGGGAAGACAAGCATAGTCAGTATGATTGATAAGCAAGCTTCTTTTATTCAAAAATCCTGTCCGTTTATATAGGGTTTGCTACAAGCAAAGTCAGCAACAGCTCTCATTGGTCAAGTTTACAAAGGTCTTTGTTTTGCTTCTCCTACGGGCGGTTACAGCTGTAGCTAAGTTCTCCAAGCCAAGTACTCATTGCTAAGTCATGCCTTCCAAGGACAGAGCATATCTTCGAGGCTGTCCTTATGCCTGTCCTTATTATCTCATTCCGAACTTGCTCTATTTCCCAGGCCTAGAGAGACCTTGTACAGTTTCCCAGGCCTAGACACAGAGCCTGTTTCCCAAGCTTTGTTCCCAGGCCAGACACAGGCTGATTCTGATTCTGGGGTCTTAAACAGTGGTATCAATGAATAACTGTTCCATTGATCCATGACCCCTCTCCTGCAACCATCCTCCAGCAAAAATTGCTAAGTTTCTCTATCAGTCTATTTACAAAGTAACTGGTTATCCTAATAAATTTAGATACATTTCCCCTTTGATTACAAATTAATCATTGCACCTTCAAGGCATATCCAGGGATGCACAGGTGACACTGCGCTCATTGTCTCAAACAAGGTGAGCGCAAACATAGAAATCCCCCCCGACACTTCAACATGTAAGCTGTTATCCAACTGCACAAACACCTTCTCTCCTAAACCAAATCAGTGCTTCTGTGTTTGCTTTCATGAACTTAGAATGCACTTTTCAGGACTTTGAAAACAAGCAGTGTCTATGGATTTGAAAATGTCACCAATATTAAGAAAGTCTGTGTTGCAGCGAAGTTGCCTTCTGGCTGATGTAGGAAGCTAGCAGGAGCTGTCACAGAAGGTTTGGCAACCCTATGTATAGAAGCCTCTGCCCTGGGTTTTACTCTGCATGGTATAGTTTTTCCTTGAAAGATTGATAATTTGACATTGAATCAGAGTTTGTCAGTGAAAATAAAAGCGAAAGATCTAATTTACATGGGCTAATCAACAGGTCCAATTAATTTAAACATGGTTTTGGGATGATGATGGGTCTTCAGTGAATAGGTTTTCATTTGGGAAGGGTAGAAGGATATGACCTCAAGGCTGCAGGACAATCCATTTGTTATTAGATAGAAATTCCTGTTATTACCTTCCCATGCATAGTTTTTAACCTTTCTGTAATCTCAAATGACCTGAGTTCTGTGATTATTGCATCTGCACTCTTAGCTGCAAAAAAACCAACATTAAAAGCCCATGGTCATATTTTGATTCCGAAATAAGAAAACATGCAAATTGGTATTTCAGTCATAGCAGTGGCAGACTTTTAGGTTTAATCCAATTCCTGCTATATTCAGAAACCTGCTATTGGCTTCAAGAGGAGCCTTCTGCTAAGAAGAAGGTTCTCTTTTACTTTAATGACTTTGTCTCCATTTAATTGTACCTAAGAGTTTATCTCTAACACCTCTCTCCCAGCAGCTCCGAGCTGCGGTGTGGCACAGCGCTTGCTGTGTGCCAGGGAGCACAAAGCAGGCTGGCCAGCCAGCCCTGAATATTTCTGCAGAGCACTCTGCAGCTCCCAGCTTTGCTGTGGCTCAGTGCAGAGCTGCAGGATTGCAGGCGCTGCCTCCCAGAGCTGTGTGAGGCACTGGCTCCTGCAGCCGTGAGCTGACAAGCTGTCCCTGCCTCCCGCTGGCCTCGGCTCCCCTGGCACAAGTGCCGTGCCCGAAGGACGCTGCCCTGTGCTCCAGCCTGCCGAGCAGCCCGGCTCCCTGCCCCGGTGCCCAGGGTGCTGCACACACTGCTGACCTTTGCCAGGAGTCGCAGGGCAGCGGCACAAGAGTGGGAATGCTGAGCCAGGCCAGCGGGCCTCGGCTGCCCTTGGCCTTTCTCTCCTCGGGCAGACTCCAGAGGGCCAATGCCTCCAGGCTGGGCTGTGCCCAGCAGGGCTCCGCTTGCCCTCGGGAGCAGCCGGCTGCGCTTGGGCTCTGAGAGCGGAGGATGCGCCCGCTGCCAGCAAGAGGCACGCAGGGCCGGGCTGTGCCTCCTGCAGCTACCAGGGCCTCCTTGCAGCCTGGCCCTGCCGAGGCTCAGGCTGCTCCGGGCTCTGCCAGGGCTCTGCTGCGGCTCCACGCCGGGCAGGGCCGGGCCCGCTCTCAGCTCACACTCGCTGACAGCTCTGCACCGCAGGAGACCTTTCAGAGCACCTCTCTGATCTTTCTGCTTTCTCCGCTGAGTGAGGCTCTCCTCCAGCCAAAGACATTGCCCTTCACAATACAAATCCAAGTGGCAGGCACCCAAATGCTCTGGAGTTACAGCTGAAGGCCTGCATCTGCACAGGATGTTTTGGCTGCACCACTTGCCCTTCGCTTTTTCCTGCAAATGCCATTGCCCTTTCTGCCTCAACTAGAAATACTACAGCTGGCCAAAAGCTGCCTAGTTGGCCACATTCCCAAGACAGTGTGGTCTGGAAAGGATGAATGAAGAAGAGCCTTCCCCTACTTAAAAAACTTACAAAAGAAGCCATAAGTGTGACTTAACACCCATAAAAACCAGCTGGTAATTCAGAAGGAAATGTTGAGTTTTCTGAAGGGGTCAGAAAGAGGGCAGTCTTCCAAGTGAGTTTATTTTTCAGAAATTTTATTTAATGAAAATCCTTGTTTACAATCTTATTCCAGAAAACTCTTCAACAATCCTACCCTACCAATCCTACGCCACAATCCTACTCCACGATCGTATTCTACAAAACTCTTCAACAACCCTACTCCACAATGCTCCTCTACAATCCTATTCCACAAAACTCTTCAACAATCTTCCTCTACAATCCTATTCCACAAAACTCTCCAAAAATCCTACTCTACAATCCTCCTGTAAAATCCTATTCTCTAAAACCTTATCAACAATCCTCCTCCTATAATCCTCCAGTCCTCAAAATTCCTTGTGGTGATGACATCTCTACTTGGTTGTTACATTCTTCTCTGCTGCATCCTCTTCAGGACGGTGATAAGTGGTGCCAGGATGGACACTGGCTTGGCTGATGTTACAAATGGATGCTGTCCAAAGGGAAAAAAAAACAACAAAGAACAGTGAACCATGACCTTCCAAGCTCAGTGCCTCACATACTCCATCAGGATTCCTCTAGGTCCTAGAAAGACCCAGAAAGGAAAACAATGGGACCATCTGCTCCTCAGTTGTCATGTGCAGGACCTTGCCATCAAAGGCAAACCCGGCCCAGAATACCACTCATCCATTTATTCTGGTTTCTCCATCTTGCTGGGGTTTTTGCCCTGCCAGTGCTCTAGAAAGGGTGCTTTCTGTCCCTGGGGTTTCTTCCTTTCAAGAAGCTCCAGTGACTCCCATAGGTCCCTGTCTTGTGCTAATTTCCACAGGCACACAGAGCAGTGTCTGCCTTTCCATGCCCTGCCCCTCCTGTGCTGCATGGCACCTTCCTTCCCAGCAGGGCCAGCCGAGTGGCGCTGGGTCCTGCAGTTCCCTCTCTGCCACACAACCTGGCAGTCAGCCTGGGCCGGTTCCCCTCTGCCTGAGCGTGCCAGGCAGCAGATGGGGCTGGGACAAGTCCCTCTCAGCTCTCCCTGTTTGTGTGCCAGAAACCTCTAAGGGTGGGGTGGGGGGCACAAACCAGGGCCCCTCGGAGGCTCACAGTGAGTCCCTCACAGCCCCTCCTGCCCACAGCCAAATCTCTCCAGAGTGCTCTGCCAGGACTGGCAGCCGTGGCTTCCTCCACCACCATTTCATGTCTCTCTACAATGCTCTACGTCAATTCTTTTGCTGTTAGGTAAAACAGAATACACCACCAAATTAAAAAACAGGGCAACAGAAAGAATCAGAAAATAGAACACCTGTCCTATCTTCTGCAGAGAGAGGTGGAAGTATTCAGTTTTGTGAAGAACGGGACTCAGGGAGACTTTATTGCCACTTTGCAAGACTTCAGAGTGGCTTTGAAGAAAGTGGGGGACACCGTTTTTAACAGGGCCAGTTACAATAGAATGTGGGCAAATAGTTTCAAACACAAAGGGGATCTAATCAGAGTAGGTCTAAGGAAGCCCTTGTTTACTCAGAGCAGGGTGCCACCCTGGCACAGGCTGTCCCAAGAGCTTGTAGGTGCCCCATCCCTGGAACCATTCCAGGTCAGGCGGGACAGGGCTCTGAGCAACCTGATCCCTCTAAAGATGTCCCTGCTCATTGCAGGACACTTGGACCAAAGGACATTACAGAGCCCTGCCAGCCCAGCCCAGTCTAGCACTCCTCAGCATTTTCATTTGAAGAGCACCATGAGTGGAGGTGAGGAGGAAGGGGGCTCATCTGAGGCCTCGGACCATGGTGGAGGAGGAGCCCATCCCTCGCACACTGTTTCACCTCAGCCCCTTGGCATTTTACCTGCAGCAGCTCGTTGGCAGACCAGCGCCGCTCCTCGTCTGTCTGCAGGCAGCAGCTCAGGAAGTCACGCAGCCAAGCCGAGAGGAGCTTGGGCTGCTGCAGCTGTGGCGTCCCTGCTGTTGCTATCAGGAATTTAGTCTGGAGAAACAGGAAACACAAGGCTCCACCTGCTTCTTTCCCATCTCTAACTGCCCTCCCAGAAGCCATTGTTTAACCTCTCTTCTTCAGTGGCAGTTTCTGCCCTGGCAGAGACCCAGAGATGACTTTCCTTTACCAACAAAAAACCAAACTCTGATGCAGCCACAGCTTTGCCATCATCCCGCAGATCTTGCCTTGGCAGCCAATTTCATTGACTGACCTAGTTAGTTGGGAACTACATCAGCAAAAGCACATTTGCTTCTCTGAGGATTCACACCAACTTGGCAGCATTTTGGAAGGGGGACTTTGCTATGTTAACTGTTTCCAAGGATTAGGACATGAAAGGCATCTCTGCAGTGCTTGTGGGTCCCTTCAGCCCAGTTGCCATACAACAAGACTCATCAAGTTTTTTTCCCTGTTCTTGGAAACAATGGTAATTGGAAGAAGAGAAAGGAAATCCATCAGTTAACCCCCAGGTAAGGAAACAAACATTTATAATCTCATATTCAACACAGACACATTAAGGTGCATGCACTAATGTATGGGGATGAAAATGCCTGCTTGGGCACACAGGAGCCACTGCAGCTCTGTCTCTCAGCAGCCTGAAAATTTCAGCTTCCTTACGCAGCAACAGAAAAGCTTTTCCTGCTCCGAAGATGGAGAGGTGCCATCCCTGTGGACACCCTCTGCTCATTTAGCTACACAAGTCAATGCATGAATGGAAGGCCCATCCCAGAAAATGCCAGGAAACAAACAGGAGGTTTTGGCAGGCTCTCCCTCTCACCAGGCTCCAGCTTGGTGATGTGGAGAAGGTGGCTTGGGCTATGAGAGAAACACAGTCACTAAGTGTTTCAGCAACACTGCACAAGAAGTAGAAGAGACTCTGTGGCCCTTGCAGCCTCATGTTCAGGTTCCAGGCATGTTTCTCAGTGTGCAGAAACTGCACAGGGGATGCAGTTCCTCACTAAAACCACTCTTTTAGAAACTCTGTTAGGTTTGGCTTTCTTTCCTTCATTTCTGGAAGTATAGCATCAATTCTAAGATGCTTGTTTCCTGTTATTGTGGCCATCTACACAGACCAAAGAACTGGAACCACTTACAGCCCAAAGGAAAATGTTGCCTGAGCATGGGGTTTGTTTGCATGTGGTATAGCTTGAGTTCCACACTGATGCAACCAAAACTACAGCAGATGCTGATGTGTTGCAGGGACATTTTAAGGAGTGGACCTTGGTGGCAGTAGTTCCAGCAGATGGCAATGGGATTTTGTCCAATGGCATGCAGAACACAGGGCAGGTGAGAAAGACAAGCGGGATCAGTGAGTATTTGCCCCTTACCGTGGCAGGACTTCGGCTCCAGTAGGGAACTTTCCGTTCTATCATTTCGATTCCCACAATTCCAAAAGACCATATGTCCACTTTGGGGCCATATGGTTGACGCATCACCACTTCAGGCGCCATCCACCAAGGAGTCCCGGCCACCGAGGACGGTCTATTCTTCCCAGGGCTGAGCTCAACAGAGATGCCAAAATCAGCTAAGGGGAAAGCAAAATACTGCTTTTATTTGAATTCTGTGCAATTAGGAAACCAAGCAAAAGAATTGCCCAGTAGATCTTTGAGAATGTGCTGTTGAATCTCCTGGACAACTGTCCCTGCTCTGTCTCCTCAGGATTTTAGCCAAATCCCCACATTTTGTACTCTGCCTTCAGCAGTGGCTTTTGTTCTATGGAAGCTTTAGACTTGTTGCTCCCTCCCTCTGCAATGGACACACAGAGAGCAACACCCCTTTTGACTGCTTGTTCCTTGTCATACCTCTGTGCACCTTGCAACCATGTCATCAGCTCAGAGCGGGGGGTCCCCGCACTGCCACCAGCACCATTCCTGGGGAGCTGGCAGCCACTCAAAGCAGCCCCTCACCCCACATCCCTGAACGCTGCACCTGACCAGGAATATACTGACCCAGCTTGACAGAGCCGTCGGTTCTGAGAAGGATGTTGTCACTCTTCACGTCTCTGTGGATCACTTGGTTTGAGTGAAGAAAAGCCAATCCTTGCAGGCACTGAGAGAGTAAACAGAACCAGGAGGGACAAACCCAGTGATTTCATCACACCAGAAAAGAAACAGAGACTCTAAAAGGTTCCCATTCCCCAGGAGAATGGCGAGTAATGGCAGAACACAGTGCCATTGAGAGGAAGATTTGCTGCTCCAACACTTGCAGAGCAGGACCTTTCTAAGGAAAGGCATGTCACCTTTTGAAAGAGCAACAGCACCTGCTGTTGTAGACTGTCCCCTGCAAACCAGCCAGGATGACTGCTGCTGCAGTGAATGTGCTCAGAAGCAAAGAGCATTTTGGCTGCACTAGTATCCTTTTTAGCTGAGGACTGAAAGTAAATAGTCTCTCTTTTTACCTTTGCTGTTCATTTCAAATCCTGCTACCAGCACCTTGCTTCTACAAGTGAGGAATGCAGTGAAGACAGGCAAAAATTTAGGGAGACAAGATGGAGAACAGCAGATACAAGAGGCAGAGTGAGAATACAACAGCAGGAGATAAGAGTACAAGAACTGAGTAGAGTGAGTGCAGGGGCACTCCAGGCATTTCACTGGAGATGCTTTTACGTGCCAATAGCATACCAGCAATGCAGAAGCAAAGTTTGGCACGTGAAACCTCTCATGTTCTGAGCCCCTATTTCTCAGATAATCCTGCCCAAACCCTTGGAAGCACAGGTGGGCTTGCTGACCTCCCGACTGATGACTGCTATCTCGATTTCAGTCAGGAAGGTCTTCCTGATGACATCGCTCAGAGCGCCTCCATCCATGTACTCCATGACCAGCCAGAGTTCCTCACCCAGAAGGTGGCTGAAGGAAAGAAACAAGGGCGTGAAGATAAACATGCATGGCTAGGTTGATTTTTTGCTTCCAGGCTTCTTGTTTCCAAGGCCCTTTGTGACAAGGACAGAATAAAAGGAATAGACATTCCCTCTTGGCTGTGCTTTGTTTGCAATCTGTGCAGTCTCAGGGAGAAAGGCACAGCTGTGAAACAGGAGATGTCTTAGATGGCCAGCAAGTGAAAAGTGTGGTTTAGTAAGAGCCCAGATCAAAAGCCTGTCACGCGTGGTGTTTCTGGAAATAAGCACCTAGTCTTCCTGGCATGCATAGCAAAGAAAAAGAGGGGCAACAATCCAAGGGAAATCCACTTTAGGATGGTTCATCATTCAGCATTGAAGAAACTTTAAAAAATCAATCCCAAAAGAATGTGGAGGCAGTGAACTTAGAATGTATTAACTTCGTACGATACAGCTGATCCAGGTTTTGAATAATTTTGGAATAATTTTCAAACTACGTGTGCCAGGGAAGACTCATGCAGACAAGATGCACTCTCTTCTCATCCATTGCAGATGAGTAGAGAAATATTAATACATTATAATTAACAGCTCTACTTTCTAGAAGTGACCAAAGTGGATTTTTAACCTCTCATGTTTGCAGTATGTACATGCATATTCACAGGATAAGACCATGACCACTCACCTGTCTAAATAATTCACAACACTGGGACTCCTATGCTTCTTCATGATTGTGATTTCATTAACAGTTAGTTGCTTCCTCTGCTGTCCCTTAAGGCTTATTTTCTTTATGGCCACCTAAAATGACACTGAAAATCAGTAACTTGAGAAGCTGGTGGCACAAGGCCACAAGGCACATGGAGCAAGTGATTTTGCAATGACACAGTTGAGCTGTGCCAAACTGCCTTGTGATTAGGCATTGCAGTAATTAGGAAATGACATTGCAATAGCCCATTTCTCCACTCCCTTGGGGGCTAGTTACAGGACATGTGGCCACTGAGGTTTTGCCCTGAACACTTGGTAACACTGGTGTCTCAACTATCACCCACAAACCTCTGAGCCCACTCCCTGCTGCTTTGTATGGGATTCAGAAGAAGTAATCCATGCCTTAATACTCTGTGGCTACATCTTGGGCTATGGGCAGGGCTTCGAGTTTCTAGGGACGCCTCTTCGATCTCTCCCTATGTGCAGTTCCCAAGTGCAGCACTGCAGGTGGCTAAAGAACTACCAGTAACTTTCAGATGTATTTGCTGGCAACCAGAAGTGAGAATTCAGGACTCTGAAGCTGTAGCCCCAAAGAGCAGTGAGATGCTCTAAGGCACCACCTTTGTTTTAGCAATTGAGAGCGAGTGAGCACATCCTTCTCTGAAATGAACTGCTGCCCTGCGTGACTTCCTTCTGGCAGCTGAAAAGGACAAAGACTGTCCCCAATGTATTTTGCAGGCTGGTACCAGTCTGTGTTTCTTGTGCCTCTTCAGCACAGCTCGACCCAAAGCTCCAGCCACAGCTGCTCGCACCAGAGGGGAAAGGCCTTGAGTGCAGCAGAGTCTGTGGGGGATGTTGACATTTACCTCTCCTCCTGTGGCTTGGTTGAGTGCTCTAACCACAGATCCAAAATGCCTAGAAACAAAACAGAAGCAGAGAAAGGAGAAGCTGTTTATTTCTTAGAGTGAAAGCTGGCCCACACAGGAGATCTCTGCTGTAAATGCCTAAAACCTGCAGGATGCAGGAGGGCTCTGCCAGAAGGCAGATGATGCATTTTCCTCTCAAGTGCATGGGCAGTGCCTGGGCTGGTTGCAGAAGCGCTGGGGTTTACTGACTCAGCTCCTAAAGGGAATTTATTCTTTCATCTTAGGTTTGAGTTTCTAAACTCTGTGGTTCCTATTCTGAGCATGGAGCATTTCCTTCCAAGAACCGTGGATTGAATGAAATTCTCCTGGGAACTGTTATCTCATAGCTTTGAGAGGGGCTAGGTTGCCCTCTCAGGCAAGCAAGATTCTTCTTTATTCATTAGTGCGGCAGTGTGGTTTTGAGACATACAAAAATACTGAAGAAATTAACACAGAGCTGTCCCACACTTGAGAGACAAGGAGATCTTCCAGGTCCTGCTCCTTGATGTAGGCAGACTTTGGCAGCATGGAGATGTCTCTGACAATGCCTTCTGAGCACCCTCACAAGTTCTGAGCAGCACTGAAGAGATAGGACAATCTATCTCCAGTGTCTGAACATGTTTGCAGCTGACCTGACTTCACACTGGATAGATATTCCAGTGGAACTCCTGATATACCAGTGATATAGCAGAAGAACCCCTGGCCCATGGTTGTGTAGAAGTAAGTGTGGCTGGACTCACCCCTTGCCAATATATTCCATTTCAGTGTATTTCATCTTGGGATTTTCCACGTTCACCATTTTCCCTGAGGGAAACAAAATGCAAGATGCTCACTTTAAAGCAGAGATCCCAGCTTCCAGGAGATACAAAAGGCAGCCCCAGTGTCTGGAGGCAGTCAGCTACTTGCAACAACAGCAACAACATCAACAGGACAGGCAGCCCTGCAGTGCAGATGGCTGGCACAGAGACTGATTGTGTAGAGCCCTTGGAAGAGTTCTCTTGACAGGAAACAAAGCACAGGGAGATGCATTCCCAGGAGAGGAGCACATCTTCTCCAGCTTTCAGCCAAAACATTGCCCAAACAATGCCTTTCCAACTGTAATCCAGAGCAGCTCATGCTATAACCAATGTCGACAGTGCTTTCAGCATCGGGACCCTCACCCTTCATGAGCAGGCTGAGCTCACAGACACCCATCTTGGAGCTAAGGAAGGCTCCAGCCCTGTCCCACCAGCCCTCAGGGACAGGGCAGCGACCACAACAAGGCTGGCAAAGCCCAAGCATGAGTACTGACAAGCAATGGGAAGAAGCCACAGGCAGCCTGGGCCCCGTACAAAGTGTTGCCCCCATTCATGCCACAACAGGATGGGCTTTGAGATCAGACACACCGAGGTGCAGATCAATGCCATTTTTGTCCCAACAGGTGATGGTAGACACAGAATCCACTGGGCTCTGCTCTCAGCCCCACCAGGTCTTATCTGAGAGTTCAGCACTGGCAGCTGTTATGGGCAAGAAGCAGATTCATTGGGCTGTGCTGCAGAATCCCAGAGGACTTGATGTGTTTTCCTAGAGACGGATCTGAGCAGGGCTCGGGCCAATGGGTAGGATTCTAAGAGTCATGGGAAAGAGTGGGGAAGGTACGAAAAAGTGCCATGGATCTGAGGAATATACCATGGATGGGCTGGAGGCTGTCTCCTGAGAAATGCCTGCAGTACAGATTTATCTGATCGCGCCACTTCGATGTGTCTCTCTTGGACACATCTTTAGAGGCATAAAACTAGGATATGAAATACAGATTGTTATAAAAGTATCTGTTTTGTTCTTTGGGGGAACACGGGAAACACCTCCTGCTCTCTATTTCTCCTGCAACCTGATATTCTTTCACAGTAGTTTTTATTGACAAAAATATAGCATTCTCACGAAAAGAAACTGTATATGTAGTAGTGGCAACATAAAAATGTCATAAAAATGACATCAATAAGACATGTGGGGCAGAAGGGCTCCTTCAGGATGGAGATAAACCAACTCCACCAAAAAAAAACCCCTACAAAGAAACAAACAAAACCAAAAAACCCAGCAAAAAGAAAACCAAAAAAAACAACCCCATAAAAAATAAACAGGGAAAAAGCAAAAAACCCCAAACCACCAGCCCCCTAAAAAAAAATCCCCAACCAAAAAGACAAAAGTCCAAAACCATAAAATTTCTGTGAAGATTTTTTGCTCTGATGACTGGTTGGAAGTCAGGAGTCTAAGGGAAAATTAGGAAGCTAAAAATTCTCTTTGGTTTGGCCACTAGCATGCAGGACTTGCCTAGCCTTCTGCTGATGCAAGAAAAATCCCTGCTTCAGCCTTTAGCCGAGAGGGAAGCTCAGGCAAACCCAGGCCAGTCCCAGCTGTCTTCAGAGGCAGCAGGAACACCCAGAGTGCTCTCTCGCTGCCTCGGAGCACAGCACTTCCTCTCGGGAGTCCTAAACGGCCCTGTGACACCAAACTCAGGAGGAACATTTGGTACAGCTCTGCTGACACCTGCACACAATCCACTGACCCTCAGACAAGAAATACACCAGACGTACAGAGCATACGAAGGTACTGCTCCTCAGTCTCCTGGTTCTCAGAAGCCACGTGCAGGGAGATGAAGGAGCTGAGAAGAAGGAGATCACCAAAGGCTGAGATTGAGTTCACAGGTTCCACATCATAGGTTCCTTTAAGTAATGCTGCTGCAGAGCGAGGATTGGGACCAGAGCCCGTGCAGACGTGCTGAAACTGCATCACTTTTCGAGGAGGGGGAAGTTCCAGTGGTCCGGGACAAATTTGGTGATCTTCACGGCCAGTGGGTTCTTGGAGGTCTTTGGAGGCTGCCTGGTGAGATATCAACACATGCACCTCAAGTCAAACAGAATATAGCAGTCAGAGACAACAGCTTATCCCTCTCAGACAAGAGTGACTGACTGTGAGGAAAGGGAAAGAACAGATTAACAAGGAATACAGACAGCTTGGAAAAGAATGGGGCCTCACAGATTCCTGGAAAACACAATCATCTTCTTCCAGCTTAGCAAAAGCCAAAAGAGACTGTACAAGTGAAGAAGTGCTCCAGAAAACTGCAGAACACTTCCACAAACCAAACACACATTTCCACAAAGGGAAAACAGACAAAAAAAGCCCTGCCACCTGCAGCACTGCCACGTGTGCCCTTGGCCATGACGCTGCAGAAGCCCAGAGATCGACCTTCCCTGAGCTGAGCAGCCAGAAGCTCAGCCAGAGTCCCCAGACCTTCAGGGCCTCAAAGTGACAGGTCAAAGGCCAATTTCTAGCTGGAGGCCACTGCCTGCAGGAAATGGCTACGTCCCACAGGATTGCAGCACTCGGCATCCTCAGCAAGCAACATGCAAGTGCTGCCTGGTCAGAAACTTGCAGCTCTGCCTTGCACTAAAGACAGCACCACCCACAACTGGCACTTACTGTCTTGGATCGATCGGCCACAGCTGCAGGCTTCTGGTCATCTTGCTCCTTTTGCTCCTTTTTGGCTCCTTCTCCAGGAGCAGAGGGAGCCGGGGCAGAGACCGCTGTTCCTTCTGCCATCTGCGGCAAGAGAGAAGCATGAGGGACAGGCCGTTACCACTCATTTATGACCTCGTTTCTCCTCAGATCCACAACCACCTTTTCAAAGGAGAAATCCTCAACTTTGTTAGCAATGGGATTCTAAGTCACTCCAACCAGATGAAAAGGGGCCAACTCAACAGAACTCTATTTGATGCACTCTATGAATTTGATAGTCCTCCCCGGCTGCCATCAGCAAGCAATGGTGCCCCTGCACAACAATGGAGCTTTGAGCTCTTTTATTTATTGGCCTGAAATGGAAAAGGAGGAAATAGCCAGCAAGGCCATTGCTATTGCTGCGGCAGATATGGAAAAGTCAAACTGGATCAGAATGCCATCCAGTGCGTGAAAAGGGCAGGAACGTTTGTGCAGAAGCATCTGTGCTTGTTGTAAAAGAGAGAAAATGGGCAGGGCTTCACCTCCAAGCAAGCCAACAAGCCACAAGACAAAAGTGTTCCCTCCTCAGGTGGCTAAAGCACTTGGAGGCAGTGAGGGCATGTTTGGCAGGGAAACAGCCCTGGTGGTGAGCACTGTCACATATGGATCTATGGAAGTGTGCCTGAAGGTCCCTCAGGAGGCTCCCGTTGTCCAGGCTGAAACCCCTCCCTAGCTCTCGTGTCCTTCTCTGCACACGCTCCAGCCCCTCAAGGACTTTCAGCTTCAGAGGGGCCAACAAGTGGACACACACTCCCAGCTCTGGCCGCAGCGCTGCCCAGCCCAGGGGGACGGCCACTGCCCTGCTCCTGCTGCCCCACTGCTGCTGACACAGGCCAGGATGGCTTTGGCCTTCTTGGCTATGTGGCCAAGCGCTGGCCCACATTCAGCTGCTCTTGACTGGCACCACTGGGTCCTTTTAGCCTACTCAGGTCCCTCACCACAAAATTGCCCCTTTGACTTCAAATACAGCATCCCCGGTTCCAAGATGTCCTGCCTCTTCTCAGCCAAACAAGACAGCAGTCAAGGACTTACAGCTTCACCCCCACCCTAGGCCCTAATGCCATTTCCAAAGCTGCAGGCTTCATCGCAAAAGGCGTCCACAGAAACTTGCCGCTTCTTCTTTCTGCCACACAAGAAGTCTTCCCAACGAGGCACTTGGTTTCTTTGGCCACACTCAACAAGAATGGCACCCACAGATTCCTAGACAACTCAATCATCTCCTTGCAGATTAGCAAAAGCCAAAAGAGACTGTACAAGTGAAGAAGTGCTCCAGAAAACTGCAGAACACTTCCACAAACCAAACACACCTTTCCACAAAGGGAAAACAGACAAAAAAAGCCCTGCCACCTGCAGCACTGCCACGTGTGCCCTTGGCCACGACGCTGCAGAAGCCCAGAGATCGACCTTCCCTGAGCCGAGCAGCCAGAAGCTCAGCCAGAGTCCCCAGACCTTCAGGGCCTCAAAGTGACAGGTCAAAGGCCAATTTCTAGCTGGAGGCCACTGCCTGCAGGAAATGGCTACGTCCCACAGGATTGCAGCACTCGGCATCCTCAGCAAGCAACATGCAAGTGCTGGCTGGTCAGAAACTTGCAGCTCTGCCTTGCACTAAAGACAGCACCACCCACAACTGGCACTTACTGTCTTGGATCGATCGGCCACAGCTGCAGGCTTGTGGTCATCTTGCTCCTTTTGCTCCTTTTTGGCTCCTTCTCCAGGAGCAGAGGGAGCCGGGACAGAGACCGCTGTTCCTTCTGCCATCTGCGGCAAGAGAGAAGCAGGAGGGACAGGCCGTTACCTCTCATTTATGACCTCGTTTCCCTCCAGATCCACAACCACCTTTTCAAAGGAGAAATCCTCAACTTTGTTAGCAATGGGATTCTAAGTCACTCCAACCAGATGAAAATGGGCCAACTCAACAGAACTCTATTTGATGCACTCTGTGTATTTGATAGTCCTCCCTGGCTGCCATCAGCAAGCAATGTTGCCCCTGCACAACAAGGGAGCTTTGAGCTCTTTTATTTATTGCCCTGAAATGGAAAAAGAGGAAATAGCCAGCAAGGCCATTGCTATTGCTGCGGCAGATATGGAAAAGTCAAACTGGATCAGAATGCCATCCAGTGCGTGAAAAGGGCAGGAACGTTTGTGCAGAAGCATCTGTGCTTGTTGTAAAAGAGAGAAAATGGGCAGGGCTTCACCTCCTAGCCAGCCAACAAGCCACAAGACAAAAGCGTTCCCTCCTCAGGTGGCTAAAGCACTTGGAGGCAGTGAGGGCATGTTTGGCAGGGAAACAGCCCTGGTGGTGAGCACTGTCACATATGGATCTATGGAAGTGTGCCTGAAGGTCCCTCAGGAGGCTCCCGTTGTCCAGGCTGAAACCCCTCCCTAGCTCTCCTGTCCTTCTCTGCACACGCTCCAGCCCCTCAAGGACTTTCAGCTTCAGAGGGGCCAACAAGTGGACACACACTCCCAGCTCTGGCCGCAGTGCTGCCCAGCCCAGGGGGACGGCCACTGCCCTGCTCCTGCTGCCCCACTGCTGCTGACACAGGCCAGGATGCCCTTGGCCTTCTTGGCTATGTGGCCACACCCTGGCTCTTGTTCCACTGCTCTTGACCGGCACGCCTTCATCCTTTGGGCCCACGCAGCTCCCCCACAACAAAGTTGCCCCTTTGACTTCAAATACAGCATCCCCTGTTACAAGATGTCCTGCCTCTTCTCAGCAACAAGACACCAGTCAAGGACTTGCAGCTTCACCCCCGCCTCCAGGCTCCAATGCCATTTCCAAAGCTGCACTGTAACCCTAAAAATGCATCTACAGAATCTTGCTCCTTGAGCTTTTTGCCTCACAGCAGGGCTTCACATCTACACAGTTTGTTTCTGTGGCCACAGGTCTTGTTCCCCACAGATTCATGGACAACACACTCGTCTCCTTCCATCTTATTAAAAGTCACAAGACAGCTGGGCCACACACTTTGTAGAACTGAATAAATTCTCAAGAAAGCTGAAGAGCAATTTCACCAGCCAAACACATGTTTCCACAAAGAGAAAGCAAACAAAGCAAACAAATGAAGCTCCAGCACCACCTCATGTGCACTTGGCAACAGCACTTCAAAAACCAAGAGACAGAGCTTCACTGAGCCGAGCAGACAGATGCTCACCCTGAGGCAAACAGGCTTTGGTGCCTCAACATGACAGGTCCAAGGCCAATTTCTGGCTGGTGGTCACTGCCTGCAGGAAATCGCCGGGTCCTGGCAGGACTCCAGCACTCAGCATCCTCAGCCAAGCAGCAGCAAGAGCTGGCTGGTCAGAAACTTGCAGCTCTGCCTTGCACTAAAGACAGCACCACCCACAACTGGCACTTACTGGCTCAGAAAATTCAGGCTCTGCTGTGACCACTGATGGAGCCTTGCAGTCATACTCCTCAATTTGCTCCTCTTTGGCTTCTTCTCCAGGAGCAGAGGGAGCTGGGGCAGACACTGCTCTTTCCTCTGTCATCTGTGACAAGAAAGAATTATTAGGGACGGGCCGTTACCTATAATTTATAACCTTCTATATTCTCACATCTACCACCATTTCTTCCAAGGAAAATTGGGAAACTTTAATTGCAATGGGATTCCAATGCGCACTTATGGCATTAAAATTGGCTAATCCACCTGTAATGCAAATTCCTCTGAAATAAATATTCCAACCTCCCTACTATCATGGAGCAATGATCTCTTTGTAACTGACTTTTTAATTCTTGAAAGCTCTGAAATGCAAAAGGAAATCTTGCTGCTCTGTGTTGCACGATAGACAGCACCACCCACAACTGGCACTTACAGAAGTGTCAGGCTCTGCTGTGACCACTGATAGAGCCTCGCGGTCATGCTGCTCAATTTGCTCCTCTTTGGCTTCTTCTCCAGGAGCAGAGGGAGCCGGGGCAGACACTGCTGTTGCCTCTCTCAGCTGTAGCAAGAGGGAACCATGAGGGATGAGCCATTACCTCTCATTTATAAGAATCTTTCTTCTCCCATATAACACTAAATCTTCCGAGGAATATTAAGAAACTTTGATTGCAATGGGATTCTATGGTGGTCTCATGGTATTAAAATTGGCAGATCCATCTGTAATGCAAATTGCTCTGATGTAAATATTCCACCCTGCCTACTATGAGGTAGCAATGATCTACTTGTTTTTCTGATCTTTTGAATCTTGAAAGCTCTGAAATGCAAAAGCGAAACTTGCAGCTCTGCCTTGCACTAAAGACAGCACCACCCACAACTGGCACTTACTGGCTCAGAAGATTCAGGCTCTGCTGTGACCACTGATGGAGACTCGCGATCATTCTGCTCAATTTGCTCCTCTTCATCTTCTCCAGGAGCAGAGGGAGCTGGGGCAGACACCGATGCTGGTTTTGTGCTCTGGGACAAGAGAGAAGCGTGTGCGACAAGCTATTACCTATCACGTATAACCTCCTTCCTTCTCACATCTACGACCGTATCTTCCAAGGAGAAATCATAAAATTCCAGAGTAAAAGGATAGTAAAAGGATTCTAAGCCACACCGATCAAATTAAACCAGGCCAATTCAACAGAACTGCATATGGATATGAAGCTGATATTCCTCCCTGGCTGCCATCAGCAAGCAACATTGTCTCTGCAATGCAGAGTTTTAGCTTTTGAAAGCTCTGCAATGGAAAAGAAAGAAAGAGACAGCTACACCTTTGCTATTGCTGCTGCAGACATGGAAGCCTACAACTGGATCTGAATCTCATCCAGTGCTGGAAAAGGGCAGGAAACGTTGTGCAGAAGCATATTTGCTTGTTGGAAAATGAGAAAATCAACAGGACTTTTCCTCTACTAAACCAGCAAAACAAAAATGCAACCAGCAACAAGCAGGGAGTGTCTCTGACACCAGTGTCTAAAGCACCGGGATGCAGTGAGGGCATGTTTGGCAGGGGAACAGCCCTGGTGGTGAGCACTGTCACCTATGGAACCATGGAAGTTTGCCTGATTGTCCCTCTAGAGGCTCCCGTTTTCCACCCTAAAGCTTCCTCAGCACCTCCTCCTTGGCCTTGTGCTCCACAGCATTCCCCAGCTCTTGTGTCCTTCTCTGCACACGCTCCAGCCCCTCCAGGGCTTTCTGCTTCAGATGGGCTCACAAGTGTTTACGTTAATAAAAAGATAAAAATCTTTCTAAAGTGTAAGATGACTTTAGAATGTAGACATAATTTTGGGAAATGTTGGGAAATTTGAAATTAATAAGCACAATCAGGACCATAAAATCGGGATCTAAATCATTAAGGAAAATTAAAATTTATAAAGCTGAGACTGCGAGTTGCTATAGTAAGAATTTAGTAAGGAACCAAGCTGAGACTTCTTTCAGCAGAAAGCCCAGAACTGTGTCTAGAAACCAAGACAGATTTCTCTCAGAGCTCAGTTGCTACAACAATAATCTGCCTAGTTCAGAACATGATGTAGCAACATCTGATTAGAAAAAAATAGGGTTATATCTTTTGGAAAAAAAAGAGGTTTTAAGTTTTTAAACGAACAAATTTTATCCATGCCAGTCTCTTATGGGAGGGATAATAGTAGGCCTATGTATTAATCACTCTCACATTATAACTCTTGTTTTTTGACATGGAAAAAGAATTTTCTCGGAAGGCAGAGGTCAATTTGGATATTGACCAATTGAAGGTGGACACGCCTCTGAGAACACAGAGGGGTTAAAATCAGAATTCCCAGGAGAACTGGCTCTCTTTGGTTCCGGTCAGCGTGCAGTGCAGGACTCTCCCCTGCCCGGCCGTGGCTGGGTGGGGAGGGGGAGGCCCATGGCCTGACTGAGGTGGGCCCAGGGGTGGAGGGACTGGAACTGGGCTGGCCACTGCAGGTAGAAGGGTGGAGAAATCTGGGATGTCTCCATTTCCCCCCAGAGTCGAGAGAGAGAGAGAGAGAGAGAGTGAAGAGACAGCGGTGGTTTTATCAGCATCAGCAGTACGCCGCAGGAAAGGAGAAGAGCGAGGGGGCCGCAAGGTGCCCAGCTGCCTGTGGGAGCCAGAGCCTGAGCATCGAGCCAGCCCTGGGAGTCAGGACTTTTAACCCTTCCTTGAGAAATGAAAGCTTGGTGAAATTTCACTCCTCCTCGGTTTGAAAGAGAGGAAGAGAGACAGCTTGGACCCTGGGATGTTAGAAGGAGGAATTCTAGGTGGGAGGAGATGAGGAGTGTTTTTTTTGGCTGGACTTTTCCTTGTTGGCCATAGACTGAACCGATTTTTCTCTTTCAAGAGAGACTGTATTTTAGGAGGATGCCAGTGAGCCAAGAGACCTGCTTCAGCTGGGAAAAGACAGAAGTGGAGCAAACAGAGAAGAGTTAGGGGGTTTGTGGTGGTGTCCCCTGACCTCAAAGAAGAAGAAGAGAAGAAGATCTCTGTTCTTGTACCCTCGGCCCCAGGGGAAAATGGGGGGAACTGTCGTCCCAAAAAATGAAAAAACTGAGCTGTTGTTTTCCCCCTCTTGGAAAGCATCCTTGAAAGAAAAAATCCTAAAAGCAGTCGGTCCATCCAGGCATTGGTGGTGAGAGCACTGTGCATGGAAAGGAGCAGGGTCACCATGGCAAACTTTTTCTCCGGGCGGTGCCATGTGTGACATGGAAACACAGGATGTGGCAGTGTGTTTCTTGGGGGGGTCTGTGGCACAGAGGAGACTCCTGTTCTCCCTTGATGGACTGAGTATCGATTGTCTGCAGGGTGGAAACCTGATTGGGGTCCAGATTGTGTCTCACTGTGGTTTGTTGGAGTTGGTGGTGGGAGGAAGAATACTTTGCAAGGTTTTAAATTTGATCTTTGTGTGGTTTTTTTCTCTCTTTTTTTTCCCTTTTATAGTAGTAGCTTGATAAAGTTTTTTCCTTGTTAAAAAGCTTTGGCTTGCTTTGCTCTGTCCTCGATTGCATTACAGCATTCAATTGAGAGATTGAATTTTCATGGGGGCACTGGCATTGTGCCAGTGTCAAACCATGACAAGAACATCAAAGAGTGAAATCAAACTTTGAAAGAAAGCAGAATTAACTCTCTTTATTTTTAATTATGTGTTAAAAAGTATTTTTTTTACTCTTATGAACTCATGCCAACTGATTATCGCATTGTGGCAAGACTGATTTTAACTAATTCACAATTTATGTTATTTATGAAAACTCCAGCAGAAAATACTTACTAAGGTTTTAAGGGAAAAATATGTTAGTAGTACATATGAAACATTTTCAGAAGCTAAATTGTCTAGCAAACTGCCATATGATAAACCAGACACAGAAACTTTTTTCCTAGGTCAGTGCTGAGAGATATTAAACAAGCTGCAAGAAAAACTTTCATTTCTGTCAAATCAACAGGTACTCCTCTTAAAGCATATTCGACCATGACACAAAGAACAAATGAATCATATCGTACATTTTTAATTAAGTTAACACAAGCTGTTGAATAACAACGCCCTGATAAAGCAGCTCATTCTTATATTCTCCAAAACCTAGCATTTGTAAATGCAAATGATGATTGCAAAAAAATTATTTCTACATTACCCAAACAGCCTCCAACTGTTACTCAAATGCTTTCAACTTACAGTAAAATTAGCACTCCAAGGTATCTTGCTACAGCACAAGCTAGTGCCTTTAGAGAGCAAATTACTAAATCTCATGATTCACTAAAAAACAAAGTTTAAAAAGCAATTGAAGAACAAATAAAACTTTTTGAAAAAACTCTTGCTGCTGTTCAATGAAATTCTACTAAAAAGTCGTGCTTCAGATGTGAGAAGACTAGTCATGTGATAAAGACTTACCTTGATCCAATAATAAAATCTGAAGAATACCTTCTCTTAGTCCTCAATATCAAAAAGGGAAACATTATGCAAAAAATTGTCATTCTAAATTTGATATAGATAGTAATCGCCTACTGTTAAACTCCAAGCAAAGCGCGACCCACCACGCAGTGAAACAAGCATTAGTAACCCAGAATTCAGGGAATTTTGCCCCCTTAGCCTTAACTAGGAGACCTCAAAGCCAAACACCTTTACCACCAGTACCACAAGATGTTCCTTCTTATTACCTCCAAGGACAAAACTGGACTTGGCCAACTCAAAATTAATACGGTTTTTAAAAAATTTCTGTTACGAATGTATACCTACAGGTGTGATTAAGAAATCACAACAAAGACAAGAATTTTAAATTCTTATAGGTTAAGACAACAATACAAGTCTTGGACTATTAATTTTTCCAGTTATCATTTCAGTAAACTACAATGAAGAGCTAATAGTTTTAGCTCTTCTCCTCAAAGCCCCAACAATAATTCAACCTAAGACGCCTCTTGCTTTTACAATTGCTTTACCTATAGACATACTCAAACAAAATGTATCTCAACAAGATGCTTTGTTAACCAATCAAACGGTGTACCAAGGTGTTCCAGATGTGATTTCTACTCCAATGCTAGGTGTCTTCTAAGTAGAACATACTTAGAAGTATGTTCTAAACCAACCAGAACTGACTTGTGCCCTAACTCATCGTGGTAGAACAATTTATGTTACAGGCATACCAGATACGGTGCAGATGTCTCTGTAATTTCTCTCCTGTTTTAGCCCAGTAGCTAACACTTAGTATCACCTATGAGAACACTCACAAGGATCAGAAGAACTACTGTTTGCTTACAAAGTGAATCCATAATTACTAGTACAAGTCCTGAAAGGAAGACAGCTGCTGCACGTCCCTCTCTATCAATAATTCCTAGAAACTGGCCTCTTGTCATTATCGCTATAAAAGACTGTTTCTTCAACATACCACCACTTCATCCTGAAGATGCCCCAAGATTTGCCTTCTCAGTTCCAGTCATCAATCAAAGAAAGCCAATGCAAAGATAGCACTAGAAATCTTTACCACAAGGGATGAAGACTTCTCTAACAATTTAACAATATTTTGTCACACAAGTACTGTGCCCAACTTGACAGAAGCATCCACAATCCACGATTCTACACTACATAGATGATCTCCTCATTGCAGCACTGACACAGAC
Organism: Lonchura striata; assembly: GCF_050655825.1. Classification (NCBI taxonomy): domain Eukaryota; kingdom Metazoa; phylum Chordata; class Aves; order Passeriformes; family Estrildidae; genus Lonchura; species Lonchura striata. The sequence continues at coordinate 14,437,114 of NC_140740.1, forward strand.
AAAGATGAAACAAACTCGTGACAGTGCTGTCACTGAAATCCAAAAGACTGAACTAGAATTTCTACATCTAAGATACAAGAAATCCCACTCTAAAAATATCTAAGATAGAAGATAGCAAAACAAACAATTTCACTACAAAAGATACACCTTCAAGTCAACATCAACACTTTGCAAGATTTACAGCAACTTTTAAGAGAAATTAACTAGATGAAACCTATTTTGAAAATTGCCAACGATGAACTTGCTCCACTTTTTGATCTACTGAGAGAAAACTGTGACATTAAATCTCCCAAGATTTTAACACCTGAAGCTCAACTCACCATAAAAAGTCACAAAAACTTTCCAAAGAAGACAAGCCCATCATTATGCTCCCAAGAAACCTTTCTTCCTGACTGCTTTGAGACAGAAGCTACAACTTTATAGCCTCATTTTTCCATGAGATCCATCTGAGAAAGATCCATTATTAATAGTAGAATAATAAGTTTTTCTTCCCTACAAGTCTCCAAAAACTATTTCTACAACCCTAGAGATAGTAGCACAAATTGTAATTAAGGCCAAAGCAAGAATATTAACCTTAATAGGTAAAGATTTTACAGTTCTCTAATTACCTTTAAATAAAGATTATTTCGATTAGGCATTACAAAATTCAGATGATTTACAAAATGCATTCTTAAATTTTGCAAGTGTTTGTGCTATTCATTATCCAAATCACAAATTATTACAAACAAAATTGAGTTTCAAAAAATAGCCCTTGCTAAGTGAAGGGCCTTTAAGTAATACAACGCTCTTCGCTAATAAGTCAAGAAAAACACATAAATCAGTAATTGTATAGTTAAATCAAACTACAAAAAATTAGAAATCAAATATCCAAATAGTTGAAAGTTCTCCTCAAGTAGTTAAAATAGCTGCTGTTGTTAAAGCTCTTCAGCTATTTTCAAAGCCTTTCAGTTTAATTACAGATTCTACCTCTGTTACTAATGTAGGTAAAAATATCGTTTTAAAAAATATTAGTAATAATAATTTATATTGCTAGCTCTCATGTCTTCATAAAAATTTACAACACAGAACTAACCTATATTTTATTTCTCATATTACAACTCATTCATCTTTACCAAGATGTTTAGCAAAAAGAAATACAAGAACAAAAAAACTGGCCATAGTTATCTCAAACACATTAGCAAACATTTTTCAGCATGCAAAATTGAGTCATACCTTTTTCCTCAATATACACAAGTACTTGTACAGACGTTTTGTATCTCTAAATCCCAAGCTAAAGCTATTATTAACAGTTACCCTGATTGTCACCTTGTGCAAACCCCTGTTTCTACAGGAACTGTTAATCCACAAAGTTTATAAAGAGTACAATTATAACAAACATCACTAAATACCCTTCTTTGGGGAGATTTAAAAATATTCATGTTTCAGTAGATTCACTATCAAGTACAGTTTTTACCTCTATCCACACAAGAGAACAAGTAATCGTACCTATCAACATTTTTTACAAACATTTACTTCATTAAGTGTACTCCAGGAAATGAAAACAAACAATAGCCCCACATATCTATCTCAAAAAGTAACAACATTCCTAATAAATTAAAATGTTCATCACACCTGTAGTATTCCCCACTCCCCCACAAATCAAACAACTGTTAAAAAGACATATCACATATTAAAACACATTTAGATCAACAGAAGAGGGGAGCAGAAGTAATACTACAGATAAAATTGAGTCAAGCTTTATATGTTTATAATTTTTTAAACAGTTCTTTTGCAGAACCAGATCCACCAATTCTTAAGCATTTTACAAATAACACACAAACAAAACTAAAAAAAAATTCTCTTGTTTTAATTAAAAGACCTGAAACCAGACAAATTAAAAGTCCTCGCCAATTAATAACTTAAAGCAAAGAGTATACTTGTATTTCTCCAAGTACTAGAAAAGCAAAGTGAATTCCAATAAAGAGCATCAAACCATACAACACACCAAAACACACTAACAAACCCAAAAGTAAAAAAGCAATCACACAAACGTAAGCTAAACAGAGACTACAAGTCACGCCCAGTGTTCCTATGTCACCTGTAGAATCTGCAAACTTCAATCTAATGATAATGATACATGTGTAGAGCTTGTTTCGTAGAGCTCTTTTAACAAAAACATGAAAAGAAAGATTTCTTATCATTAGATTCTAAAAAATTAATATTCTAAACTCTCCAAAAAATGCAGTTTAAAAGTTAAAATATTATCGAAAATTCTTTTAACAAAGAGTAACTCAACAAAAAAGATATGAAAGAAAATCAGTTCACTTTGTATTTTCTAACTTTGCTTACTTTTTATCATGCAAATTTTCCTATACAACACCAAAACCAAATGTCTAAGTCACATTAACCAAAGCTACAAGATCAGATACCATATGTATGTCTCACTCAAATCCAAAAAAGCCTTTTTCAACCTGTTTAGTTAGTGTACCACTAAAAATTAGCCAATACCTATATAACATGATCTTTTAACAAAAAAGTGATTTAACAACAAGCTAAGTGAAATTACTAATAGAAACAATCGCACATGGGATTAAAGCCTCTAGACCAAACAACTCCTCAAAACAAGTTCAGAACCCCAAGAATTAAAGATCCATAGTTCCTTAGCAATAAATTTCCGTGTCACATTTTCAAGAAACAATTAGAAAAAAAATAATTCTCCAAAATACAGTGCTATTCACTCTTACTATGAATACAAAAATTTAAGGCTTTAGTGCAATTACTCATACACTGTAGATAAAAATCTAAAGTTAACAAATATCCACGGAAATTACCAAAATGTTATTAGTTCATTTGTAGAAATAAAACATAGCAAAACATTCTATCATACCCTAAAGACAAACCATGTAACATTAGCACACTCACTGTAATAACACCTAGTACTAAAACAGTTTCAAAAAAGACAAGAAAAGACAAAAGATCTATTCATATATACCCAAAAAATTACAGCAGTAATTTCAGTCTTTCAAAAAAAAACCACAAAATATTTCAACAAGCTTCTTCTTACCTACAATTGCTTCAGAAAAAACATTAAGACAAATAGACAAGATTAAATATTAACTAAACAAACAAATACCACATCCAGTGCGCTCAGTAACACGCAGACTGACATCAGCAGTGTCCAACAAATTCCAAAATCAAACAACAGTTAATTTTCTTTTCTAACACATAAACAGAGTTGAAAAGAATTCAAAAGAATGTGCTACATAAATTTGTCTAATCATTCTAAATCCATTCACAAAAATATACAAAAACTTAAAAACTCTACAATCTACAATTAAAAATAAAGAAACATAGTTAAACAATTTATTCAGGAAGTAGAGCTTAACTCCTTAATCAAAAGAACTTTACAAGTTCAGTAAAATCTTGTTATTAGAATATTAATATTAATACCACATACACTTCATTATTCACAACAAATTACAAACTCATCAAAAAAGTTCTTATTTTCCAAAAGAAAAAAATTTTAAAAAATTATAGACAATTCACAAAACCTCAGCAAAAACAATTAAAGTCACTCACAAATTTAACCTTTACATTGAGGCCTTAAAAAAGTCAAAATTTATCAGAACCTAATACAGATACTAAACCTAACTTTACCCAACATTAAGAATGGTTTAACTTAGAATTATAGAGCTTAAAACAAACAAAAACAAAAGTACCTTCATGTAAAAAGTTTATAACTTTTTTCCTACATGAATAAATATATGCAGTAGTAAAGCTATGGAACACAAAGTAATAAATAAGTGACAAGTCAAAAATAGTTTATTTAAAAAGAGAGGGGGAATTGTAGGAATATATAAAAGGTAAAAAACTTTAGAAAGTGCAAAAAGGCCCCAGAAAGTAGACATAAAGCTGAAAAAGGCTGGGAAATTTCAAAACCTTCTCATGGGAAGCTAGGAAAATAAGAACCAAGTGAATTCATTTATATTTATCATAAGGAGCAAGAAAGAACAAGAACTTAGTGATAGTTTGAGATGTCAAAAGTCCTAGATATATGCTTTGCAAAAATAGAAAAAGTTTCAGTCTTATATAATGAATTACTCTATATCGTTTGAGGTTCATAGAAGTCCTTCTGGTAATGTTAAACCCACATGGGTCCTTTTCTTATTGGTTAGGGTATAATGACTCTGCACCTTTTCTTTTATGTTATAGGTTCAAAGAATATGTAGAAAAAGGCTTTGCATCAACTGCCATCTTGCCTTTGATCTAGATTTGCATGGATGTTCATTTCTCTGTGTCTCTGGCTTTTTGCTTGGAGGATACAGACATAATAAATGCTAAGTCTGCAACCAGTCCGGGTCCCATCCTGTTTTGTGAGACGCAGACCGACCGGGCAGAAAGTGGACACACACTCCCAGCTCTGGCCGCAGCGCTGCCCAGCCCAGGGGGACGGTCACTGCCCTGCTCCTGCTGCCCCACTGCTGCTGACACAGGCCAGGATGCCCTTGGCCTTCTTGGCTACCTGGCCAGGCGCTGGCCACCTTCAGCTGCTCTTGACCAGCACCCCGGGCTCCTTTGGCCCACGCAGCTGCCCAGCCACAAAATTGCCCGTTTGACTGCAAATACCGCATTAAATTGTCCTTCTAATTCTACAACCACATCTTCTAAGGAAGTATCATGAAGTTTTATAAGGATAGGAATCTAAGTTGCTGTGACTTCATTAAAATGGGCTTATTCAACTCTCTGCAAAACTGAGTTTGTAGGTCTTCAAGGCTCTGAGTTGGAAATTAGGAAATATCCAGCTATGCCTTTGTATTTGTTGTGGAATGCCTGAAAATGGATTTTCTTTCAGCCTGCATGCCTGGCCCTCTACAGCCTACTGGTTCTGGCTAAGCACACAGCTTACTCTGCAATTGCCAAACAGCACAAACATGAAATGTTCCTTTCTTACTCACCTTAGGACCAGCACCGCTGAATACATGCTTCAGGTGACCTGTAGTAGGCAAGGGAAAATGAACCAGATGCTGTGAGAAAATTGTCTGGGCTGGTGAAACCCACAGAACAAGCACCACAAACAGAGAGTTTTCCCTTTCACAACATCCCTTCAGCAGACACATTTCATTCATACAACCAGCAAGAGATCCAGATAATATTCTTGGGCATGCCTACCCTTTGGCCTGTTTAGCCATTAAATGAACACAAACATGATGAAGAAAATGCAAATTGTTCTCTAACACTCAATGCTCCTGTTCTACCAAACACATAACACCTCTTTTAAAAATCCTCTCCTTCTGGTACCTAGGGTTTTTTTTAATCAGATGCATGCACAACTTCTCATTAACTTGCTGGAAACAGTTGCCCAGAAAAGCTTTTCCAAAATTCCACTATGATGGGGCAGGCTCTATTGTGACACAACACAGCAGCAGCTCCAAGTTCCAGGAGCAGACACTCACTGCTTTGGAGTTTGCTCTTCCTTGCAAAGGGAATCACTATTTAACACTCAGTCAAGGCTCAAGTTAGACAGTCAAATCCTTTCATGACAAAATGTAGAAAGAAAGAAGCTTTCCCTGAATTCTGGGAAATACTGCACAGTTGTTAGAAGGCCTTCCAAGAAGGTCTCCAGTTTACATTTTCAAAGCTGTCTTGCATGTCCCAGCAAACTGAGGAAAAGACAGACTCTGCTGCCTCAGACTCTCCCGTGGAGGGAAAAGAACCCCTGCAGGTTCCCTTGCAAATGCTGCCCCTGTGGCTGCAGAAATCCCCTTGTACCTGGATGCCTTGACAGGAGCTTTACCAAACCAGTGGCACCCTAGTGTTCTTTCTGTTTTAAAATAACTCAGGCACTAACAAAGAGCAGGAAGACATACAGAAGCCAGGTTCGGGTACACCCAGGGAAAACCTCTACTTACGTGCCAGGTTAGTGAGGTAATAGCCAGAATAAACAACGCCATAAGCTGTGAAAGCTGCAGCAGCAAGTTGCTCAATCATTGTAGCACTGCTGTGCAGATTTGTCCAACACTAGAAAAAACAAGGCTCTTGTCAGTAGGCAGCTCTCACTGACAAGCGCCTCAACCAGGAGGATGCTCCTGCACTGAGCAAGCCCTAGGGTTGCTCTGACACTGAGGCCTTCCGTGCACCAAGACAACCTTCTGCTGTCACCATGACCACATGGCAACCATGCCCTGACATCACAGTGCAAGCACTCTATATTGGCCTGTGAATTTATGCAGAGCAATAACCACCCTTCCGTACAGCAAACGCAAAATAACCGGGGAAGTTCTTCTCTGTCACAAAGCAGCACAAATTCACTTTGTGGCCAAACCCTGTTGTTCAAGGAATCCACGAGTAACTCCAGGGGTGCACCAAACACCTATAGCCTGTACCCCAACTGAGTACTCAGATGGGACCCAAGCAAAGGAAACCAGACCAAGAAAATGGCCCAAAGCATTGCACTTCTGAGAAACAACCCTTACTTTTAAAAAATTTAAATGTTTATTAAATCTTAACAAAGGACTGAATAAGGAAAATTTGCAGCACTGGGAGTCTCTGACCATTACAAGCAGCACATCTATAGAATGGATGCTCTGCCTTTTATACCCTTAACCCCTCCAAAGTTTTGTCAAAGTTTTGCCATCCACTGGTGGAGATTCCTTTCTTACATTCTTATTGGAGGTCAGGTGTTGCTACGCCACCCACACCTCCTGGTCACAAGCCCTGACTACCAAGGCTATTGCAAGGGGCAGGGGAAATAGGACTCTGGGAGGATGTATTACAATAACATCACTATACATTTTTACATCCCCATAATATCTACCTCTTAACAGTGAGAGCCAACTGTTACATGACTCATCTATAACACACAGAACCAGGAGAGAAGGCACTGTTGGCATAACAGCTGAAACAATTCCTGACAAATCTCCCACATATTTGCATGTTTATTGGATATGCCCAGGGCTCCTGAGCATGTACATCTCTGCCTTTATTCCCCTTTGGAAGCAGTCAAACTGGCAGCATCTGCCTGCCAGCAGGAGCTGCTCCGAGCTTGGAAGACGACTGGTGGTGCTGATTTCCAGAGGCTTCTGTGTCCCAGGAGAAGATAAGGAAGGAGTGGATTGAAAGGTGCTGGCGCTGCTGCTGCTCTGTGCCAGACAGCCCTGGCTGAGCAGGGCACGGCGCTGCAGACTCTTGCTCCTGTCAGAGCTGGGCACACCTGGGAACAAGGCATGGCAACTTGTGGGGAAACCAAGGACTTTGTGGGGACTGCATTGCTCAGCACACACCCAGGCCATCTGTGACCCAGAGTTCTGGTGCCTAAAAAGATAAAGCAGACGGAAATAGCTGGGAAAGGTTTCATTTTGACCTTTCTTACCTGTTCACAGAAGTGGCCAAAATGAAAGTTACAGAGCAGGGCCTGATCCCTGCAGCCAGCTCAGGCTTGCAAAGGAGGCATTCATTGATTTCAGTATTCGGTGCCTAGGGAATCACTCCTCTGACACCTGTACACCCACCAATCTCACTTAATACTTTGTATCCATGGAACGAAGACATATTCGATACTTTGCTGAAATTCACAGGCTAAACATTACTCCAAATTATTTGACATATTTAAATAATTTCTCAGAATTTATTGGCATAGGGGTAGGAGTATCCTGAAGGTCCCTGGTGGTCATTGCCACAGGTTCAGGAGGAGACTCATGCACAAAAGAATCTAAGACACAACTGGGCTTGCCAAGCAAATCTATTCCATTAGTTGCAGTAGCAAGTAATACATACCAAGCCCTGGATTCCCAAAAATCCACTGAGCAGGAGAAGGAGATGGAGTTACTATGGAGTCAAAATTATGTCTACATTCTAAAGACATCTTACAATTTAGAAAGATTTTTACCTTTCTCTATGAATTAACACTTGTGGGCCCCTCTGAAGCAGAAAGTCCTTGAGGGGCTGGAGCATGTGCAGAGAAGGACACGAGAGCTAGGGAGGGCTGTGGAGGGCAAGGCCAAGGAGGAGGTGTGGAGGCAGATTCAGCCTGGACAACGGGAGCCTCCTGAGGCACATTCAGGCAAACTTCCATGGTTCCATAGGTGACAGTGCTCACCACCAGGGCTGTTCCCCTGCCAAACATGCCCTCACTGCCTTCAAGTGCTTTAGACGCTGGTGTCAGAGACACTCCCTGCTTGTTGTTTGGTTGCATTTTTGTTTTGCTGGTTTAGTAGAGGAAAAGTCCTGTTGATTTTCTCATTTTCCAACAAGCAAATATGCTTCTGCACAACGTTTCCTCTGCCCTTTTCCAGCACTGGATGGGATTCAGATCCAGTTGTAGGCTTCCATGTCTGCAGCAGCAATAGCAAAGGTGTAGCTGTCTCTTTCTTTCTTTTCCATTGCAGAGCTTTCAAAAGCTAAAACTCTGCATTGCAGAGACAATGTTGCTTGCTGATGGCAGCCAGGGAGGAATATCAGCTTCATATCCATATGCAGTTCTGTTGAATTGGCCTGGTTTAATTTGATCGGTGTGGCTTAGAATCCTTTTACTATCCTTTTACTCTGGAATTTTATGATTTCTCCTTGGAAGATACGGTCGTAGATGTGAGAAGGAAGGAGGTTATACGTGATAGGTAATAGCTTGTCGCACACGCTTCTCTCTTGTCCCAGAGCATAAAACCAGCATCGGTGTCTGCCCCAGCTCCCTCTGCTCCTGGAGAAGATGAAGAGGAGCAAATTGAGCAGAATGACCGCGAGTCTCCATCAGTGGTCAGAGCAGAGCCTGAATCTTCTGAGCCAGTAAGTGCCAGTTGTGGGTGGTGCTGTCTTTAGTGCAAGGCAGAGCTGCAAGTTTTGCTTTTGCATTTCAGAGCTTTCAAGATTCAAAAGATCAGAAAAACAAGAAGATCATTGCTACCTCATAGTAGGCAGGGTGGAATATTTACGTCAGAGCAATTTGCATTACAGATGGATCTGCCAATTTTAATACCATGAGACCACCATAGAATCCCATTGCAATAAAAGTTTCTTAATATTCCTCGGAAGATTTAGTGTTATATGGGAGAAGAAAGATTCTTATAAATGAGAGGTAATGGCTCATCCCTCATGGTTCTCTCTTGGTACAGCTGAGAGAGGCAACAGCAGTGTCTGCCCCGGCTCCCTCTGCTCCTGGAGAAGAAGACAAAGAGGAGAAAATTGAGCAGCATGACCGCGAGGCTCCATCAGTGGTCAGAGCAGAGCCTGAATCTTCTGAGCCAGTAAGTGCCAGTTGTGGGTGGTGCTGTCTTTAGTGCAAGGCAGAGCTGCAAGTTTCTGACCAGCCAGCACTTGCATGTTGCTTGCTGAGGATGCCGAGTGCTGCAATCCTGTGGGACGTAGCCATTTCCTGCAGGCAGTGGCCTCCAGCTAGAAATTGGCCTTTGACCTGTCACTTTGAGGCACTGAAGATATGGGGGCTCTGGCTGAGCTGCTGGCTGCTTGGCTCAGGGAAGGTTGATCTCTGGGCTTCTGCAGCGTCGTGGCCAAGGGCACACGTGGCAGTGCTGCAGGTGGAAGGGCTTTTTTTGTCTGTTTTCCTATTGTGGACAAGTGTCTTTGGCTTGTGGAAGTGTTCTGCAGTTTTCTGGAGCACTTCTTCACTTGTACAGTCTCTTTTGGCTTTTGCTAAGCTGGAAGAAGATGATTGTGTTTTCCAGGAATCTGTGAGGCCCCATTCTTTTCCAAGCTGTCTGTATTCCTTGTTAATCTGTTCTTTCCCTTTCCTCACAGTCAGTCACTCTTGTCTGAGAGGGATAAGCTGTTGTCTCTGACTGCTATATTCTGTTTGACTTGAGGTGCTTGTGTTGATATCTCACCAGGCAGCCTCCAAAGACCTCCAAGAACACACTGGCCCTGAAGATCACCAAATTTGTCCTGGACCACTGGAACTTCCCCCTCCTCGAAAAGTGCTGCAGTTTCAGCATGTCTGCACAGGCTCTGGTCCCAATCCTCACTCTGCAGCAGCATTACTTAAAGGAACCTATGATGTGGAACCTGTGAACTCAATCTCAGCCTTTGGTGATCTCCTTCTTCTCAGCTCCTTCATCTCCCTCCACGTGGCTTCTGAGAACCAGGAGACTGAGGAGCAGTACCTGCGTATGCTCTGTACGTCTGCTGTATTTCTTGTCTGAGGGTCAGTGGATTGTGTGCAGGTGTCAGCAGAGCTGTACCAAAAGTTCCTCCTGAGTTTGGTGTCACAGGGCCATTTAGGACTCCCCAGAGGAAGTGCTGTGCTCTGAGGCAGCGAGAGAGCGCTCTGGGTGCTCCTGCTGCCTCTGAAGACGGCTGGGACTGGCCTGGGTTTGCCTGAGCTTCCCTCTCGGCTAAAGGCTGAAGCAGGGATTTTTCTTGCATCAGCAGAAGGCTAGGCAAGTTCTGCATGCTAGTGGCCAAACCAAAGAGAATTTTTAGCTTCCTAATTTCCCCTTAGACTCCTGACTTCCAACCAGTCATCAGAGCAAAAAATCTTCACAAAAATTTACTGGTTTTATAGTTTTGTCTTTTTGGTTGGGGATTTTTTTTTTTAGGGGGCTGGTGGTTTGGAGCTTTTTGCTTTTTCCCTGTTTATTTTTTTTATGGGGTTGTTTTTTTGGTTTTCTTTTTGCTGGGTTTTTTGGTCTTGTTTGTTTCTTTGTAGCGGTTATTTTTTGGTGGAGTTGGTTTATCTCCATCCTGAAGGAGCCCTTCTGCCCCACATGTCTTATTGATGTCATTTTTATGACAATTTTATGTTGCCACTACTACATATACAGTTTCTTTTCATGAGAATGCTATATTTTTGTCAATAAAAACTACTGTGAAAGAATATCAGGTTGCAGGAGAAATAGAGAGCAGGAGGTGTTTCCCGTGTGCCCCCAAAGAAAAAAACAGATACTTTTATAACAATCTGTATTTCATATCCTAGTTTTATGCTTCTAAAGATGTTTCCAACAGAAACACATCGAAGTGGCTTGATCAGATAAATCTGTACTGCAGGCATTTCTCAGGAGACAGCCTCCAGCCCATCCATGGTATATTCCTCAGATCCATGGCACTTTTTCGTACCTTCCCCACTCTTTCCCATGACTCTTAGAATCCTACCCATTGGCCAGAGCCCTGCTCAGATCCGTCTCTAGGAAAACACATCAAGTCCTCTGGGATTCTGCAGCACACCCCAAGGAATCTGCTTCTTGCCCGTAACAGCTGCCAGTGCTGAACTCTCAGATAAGACCTGGTGGGGCTGAGAGCAGAGCCCAGTGGAGAGCCCAGTGGATTCTGTGTCTACCATCACCTATTGGGACAAAAGTGGCATTGATCTGCACCTCGGTGTGCCTGATCTCAAAGCCCATCCTGTTGTGGCATGAATGGGGGCAACAGTTTGTACGGGGCCCAGGCTGCCTGTGGCTTCTTCCCATTGCTTGTCAGTACTCATGCTTGGGCTTTGCCAGCCTTGTTGTGGTCACTGCCCTGTCCCTGAGGGCTGGTGGGACAGGGCTGGAGGCTTCCTTAGCCCCAAGATGGGTGTCTGTGAGCTCAGCCTGCTCATGAAGGGTGAGGGTCCCGATGCTGAAAGCACTGTTGACATTGGTTATAGCATGAGCTGCTCTGGATTACAGTTGGAAAGGCATTGTTTGGGCAATGTTTTGGCTGAAAGCTGGAGAAGATGTGCTCCTCTCCTGGGAATGCATCTCCCTGTGCTTTGTTTCCTGTCAAGAGAACTCTTCCAAGGGCTCTACACAATCAGTCTCTGTGCCAGCCATCTGCACTGCAGGGCTGCCTGTCCTGTTGATGTTGTTGCTGTTGTTGCAACTAGCTGACTGCCTCCAGACACTGGGGCTGCCTTTTGTATCTCCTGGAAGCTGGGATCTCTGCTTTAAAGTGAGCATCTTGCATTTTGTTTCCCTCAGGGAAAATGGTGAACGTGGAAAATCCCAAGATGAAATACACTGAAATGGAATATATTGGCAAGGGGTGAGTCCAGCCACACTTACTTCTACACAACCATGGGCCAGGGGTTCTTCTGCTATATCACTGGTATATCAGGTGTTCCACTGGAATATCTATCCAGTGTGAAGTCAGGTCAGCTGCAAACATGTTCAGACACTGGAGATAGATTGTCCTATCTCTTCAGTGCTGCTCAGAACTTGTGAGGGTGCTCAGAAGGCATTGTCAGAGACATCTCCATGCTGCCAAAGCCTGCCTACATCAAGAAGCAGGACCTGGAAGATCTCCTTGTCTCTCAAGTGTGGGACAGCTCTGTGTTAATTTCTTCAGTATTTTTGTATGTCTCAAAACCACACTGCCACACTAATGAATAAAGAAGAATCTTGCTTGCCTGAGAGGGCAACCTAGCCCCTCTCAAAGCTGTGAGATAACAGTTCCCAGGAGAATTTCATTCAATCCACGGTTCTTGGAAGGAAATGCTCCATGCTCAGAATAGGAACCACAGAGTTTAGAAACTCAAACCTAAGATGAAAGAATAAATTCCCTTTAGGAGCTGAGGCAGTAAACCCCAGCGCTTGTGCAACCAGCCCAGGCACTGCCCATGCACTTGAGAGGAAAATGCATCATCTGCCTTCTGGCAGAGCCCTCCTGCATCCTGCAGGTTTTAGGCATTTACAGCAGAGATCTCCTGTGTGGGCCAGCTTTCACTCTAAGAAATAAACAGCTTCTCCTTTCTCTGCTTCTGTTTTGTTTCTAGGCATTTTGGATCTGTGGTTAGAGCACTCAACCAAGCCACAGGAGGAGAGGTAAATGTCAACATCCCCCACAGACTCTGCTGCACTCAAGGCCTTTCCCCTCTGGTGCGAGCAGCTGTGGCTGGAGCTTTGGGTCGAGCTGTGCTGAAGAGGCACAAGAAACACAGACTGGTACCAGCCTGCAAAATACATTGGGGACAGTCTTTGTCCTTTTCAGCTGCCAGAAGGAAGTCACGCAGGGCAGCAGTTCATTTCAGAGAAGGATGTGCTCACTCGCTCTCAATTGCTAAAACAAAGGTGGTGCCTTAGAGCATCTCACTGCTCTTTGGGGCTACAGCTTCAGAGTCCTGAATTCTCACTTCTGGTTGCCAGCAAATACATCTGAAAGTTACTGGTAGTTCTTTAGCCACCTGCAGTGCTGCACTTGGGAACTGCACATAGGGAGAGATCTAAGAGGCGTCCCTAGAAACTCGAAGCCCTGCCCATAGCCCAAGATGTAGCCACAGAGTATTAAGGCATGGATTACTTCTTCTGAATCCCATACAAAGCAGCAGGGAGTGGGCTCAGAGGTTTGTGGGTGATAGTTGAGACACCAGTGTCACCAAGTGTTCAGGGCAAAACCTCAGTGGCCACGTGTCCTGTAACTGGCCCCCAAGGGAGTGGAGAAATGGGCTATTGCAATGTCATTTCCTAATTACTGCAATGCCTAATCACAAGGCAGTTTGGCACAGCTCAACTGTGTCATTGCAAAATCACTTGCTCCATGTGCCTTGTGGCCTTGTGCCACCAGCTTCTCAAGTTACTGATTTTCAGTGTCACTTTAGGTGGCCATAAAGAAAATAAGCCTTAAGGGACAGCAGAGGAAGCAACTAACCGTTAATGAAATCACAATCATGAAGCAGCATAGGAGTCCCAGTGTTGTGAATTATTTAGACAGGTGAGTGGTCATGGTCTTATCCTGTGAATATGCATGTACATACTGCAAACATGAGAGGTTAAAAATCCACTTTGGTCACTTCTAGAAAGTAGAGCTGTTAATTATAATGTATTAATATTTCTCTACTCATCTGCAATGGATGAGAAGAGAGTGCATCTTGTCTGCATGAGTCTTCCCTGGCACACGTAGTTTGAAAATTATTCCAAAATTATTCAAAACCGGGATCAGCTGTATCGTACGAAGTTAATACATTCTAAGTTCACTGCCTCCACATTTTTTGGGATTGATTTTTTAAAGTTTCTTCAATGCTGAATGATGAACCATCCTAAAGTGTATTTCCCTTGGATTGTTGCCCCTCCTTTTCTTTGCTATGCATGCCAAGAAGACTAGGTGCTTATTTCCAGAAACACCACGCGTGACAGGCTTTTGATCTGGGCTCTTACTAAACCACACTTTTCACTTGCTGGCCATCTAAGACATCTCCTTTTTCACAGCTGTGCCTTTCTCCCTGAGACTGCACAGATTGCAAACAAAGCACAGCCAAGAGGGAATGTCTATTCCTTTTATTCTGTCCTTGTCACAAAGGGCCTTGGAAACAAGAAGCCCGGAAGCAAAAAATCAACCTAGCCATGCATGTTTATCTTCATGCCCTTGTTTCTTTCTTTCAGCCACCTTCTGCGTGAGGAACTCTGGCTGGTCATGGAGTACATGGATGGAGGCGCTCTGAGCGATGTCATCAGGAAGACCTTCCTGACTGAAATCGAGATAGCAGTCATCAGTCGGGAGGTCAGCAAGCCCACCTGTGCTTCCAAGGGTTTGGGTAGGATTATCTGGGAAACAGGGGCTCAGAACAGGAGAGGTTTCATGTGCCAAACTTTGCTTCTGCGTTGCTGGTATGCTATGGGCATGTAAAAGCATCTCCAGTGAAATGCCTGGAGTGCCCCTGCACTCACTCTACTCAGTTCTTGTACTCTTTTCTCCTGCTGTTGTATTCTCACTCTGCCTCTTGTATCTGCTGTTCTCCATCTTGCCTCCCTAAATTTTTGCCTGTCTTCACTGCATTCCTCACTTGTAGAAGCAAGGTGCTGGTAGCAGGATTTGAAATGAACAGCAAAGGAAAAAAGAGAGACTCATTTCTCTCAGTCCTCAGCTAAAAAGGGTACTAGTGCAGCTAAAATGCTCTTTGCTTCTGAGCACATCCACTGCAGCAGCAGTCATCCTGGCTGGTTTGCAGGGGACAGTCTACAACAGCAGGTGCTGTTGCTCTTTCAAAAGGTGACATGCCTTTCCTTAGAAAGGTCCTGCTCTGCAAGTGTTGGAGCAGCAAATCTTCCTCTCAATGGCACTGTGTTCTGCCATTACTCGCCATTCTCCTGGGGAATGGGAACCTTTTAGAGTCTCTGTTTCTTTTCTGGTGTGATGAAATCACTGGGTTTGTCCCTCCTGGTTCTGTTGACTCTCTCAGTGCCTGCAAGGATTGGCTTTTCTTCACTCAAACCAAGTGATCCACAGAGACGTGAAGAGCGACAACATCCTTCTCAGAACCGACGGCTCTGTCAAGCTGGGTCAGTATATTCCTGGTCAGGTGCAGCTTTCAGGGATGTGGGGTGAGGGGCTGCTTTGAGTGGCTGCCAGCTCCCCAGGAATGGTGCTGGTGGCAGTGCGGGGACCCCCCGCTCTGAGCTGATGACATGGTTGCAAGGTGCACAGAGGTATGACAATGCACAAGCACTCAAGAGTGGTGTTGCTCTGTGTGTGTCCATTGCAGAGGGAGGGAGCTACAGGTCTAAAGCTTCCACAGAAGAAAAGCCACTGCTGAAGGCAGTGTACAAAATGTGGGGATTTGGCTAAAATCCTGAGGAAACAGAGCAGGGACAGTTGTCCAGGAGATTCAACAGCACATTCTCAAAGTTCTACTGGGCAATTCTTTTGCTTGGTTTCCTAATTGCACAGAATTCAAATAAAAGCAGTATTTTGCTTTCCCCTTAGATGATTTTGGCATCTCTGTTGAGCTCAGCCCTGGGAAGAATAGACCGTCCTCGGTGGCTGGGACTCCTTGGTGGATGGCGCCTGAAGTGGTGATGCGTCAACCATATGGCCCCAAAGTGGACATATGGTATTTTGGAATTGTTAGAATCGAAATGATAGAACGGAAAGTTCCCTACAGGAGCCGAAGTCCTGCCACGGTAAGGAGCAAATACTCACTGATCCCGCTTGTCTTTCTCACCTGCCCTGTGTTCTGCATGCCATTGGACAAAATCCCATTGCCATCTGCTGGAACTACTGCCACCAAGGTCCCGTCCTTAAAATGTCCCTGCAACAGATCAGCATCTGCTGTAGTTTTGGTTGCATCAGTGTGGAACTCAAGCTATACCACATGCAAACAAACCCCGTGCTCAGGCAACACTTTCCTTTGGGCTGTAAGTTGTTCCAGTTCTTTGGTCTGTGTAGATGGCCACAATAACAGGAAACAAGCATCTTAGAATTGGTGCTATACTTCCAGAAATGAAGGAAAGAAAGCCAAACCTAACAGAGTTTCTAAAAGAGTGGTTTTAGTGAGGAACTGCATCCCCTGTGCAGTTTCTGCACACTGAGAAACATGCCTGGAACCTGAACATGAGGCTGCAAGGGCCACAGAGTCTCTTCTGCTTCTTGTGCAGTGTTGCTGAAACACTTAGTGACTGTGTTTCTCTCATAGCCCAAGCCACCTTCTCCACATCACCAAGCCGGAGCCCAGTGAGAGGGAGAGCCTGCCAAAACCTCCTATTTGTTTCCTGGCATTTTCTGGGATGGGCCTACCATTCATGCATTGACTTGTGTAGCTAAATGAGCAGAGGGTGTCCACAGGGATGGCACCTCTCCATCTTTGGAGCAGGAAAAGTTTTTCTGTTGCTGCATAAGGGAAGCTGAAATTTTCAGACTGCTGAGAGACAGAGCTGCAGGTGGCTCCTGTGTGCCCAAGCAGGCATTTTCATCCCCATACATTTGTGCATGCACCTTAATGTGTCTGTGTTGAATATGAGATTATAAATGTTTGTTTCCTTACCGGGGGATTAACTGATGGATTTCCTTTCTCTTCTTCCAATTACCATTGTTTTCAAGAACAGGACAAAAATCTTTGAAAGTTTTGTTCTATGGCAACTGGGCTGAAGGGACCCACAAGCACTGCAGAGATGCCTTTCATGTCCTAATCCTTGGAAAGAGTTAACATAGCAAAGTCCCCCTTCCAAAAAGGCTGCCAAACTGGTGTGAATCCTCAGAGAAGCAAATGTGCTTTTGCTGATGTAGTTCCCAACTAACTAGGTCAATCAATGAAATTGGCTGCCAAGGCAAGATCTGCGGGATGATGGAAAAGCTGTGGCTGCATCAGAGTTTGGTTTTTTATTGGCAAAGGAAAGTCATCTCTGGGTCTCTGCCAGGGCAGAAACTGCCACTGAAGAAGAGAGGTTAAACAATGGGTTCTGGGAGGGCAGTTACAGATGGGAAAGAAGCAGGTGTAGCCTTGTGTTTCCTGTTTCTCCAGACTAAATTCCTGATAGCAACAGCAGGGACGCCACAGCTGCGGCAGCCCAAGCTCCTCTCGGCTTGGCTGCGTGACTTCCTGAGCTGCTGCCTGCAGAGAGACGAGGAGCGGCGCTGGTCTGCCAACGAGCTGCTGCAGGTAAAATGCCAAGGGGCTGAGGTGAAAGAGTGTGCGAGGGATGGGCTCCTCCTCCAC
Source organism: Lonchura striata (assembly GCF_050655825.1). Taxonomy (NCBI): domain Eukaryota; kingdom Metazoa; phylum Chordata; class Aves; order Passeriformes; family Estrildidae; genus Lonchura; species Lonchura striata. Next base: position 14,454,443 of record NC_140740.1, read on the forward strand.
CAAGGTCCGAGGCCTCAGATGAGCCCCCTTCCTCCTCACCTCCACTCTTGGTGCTCTTCAAATGAAAATGCTGACGAGTGCTAGACTGGGCTGGGCTGGCAGGGCTCTGTAATGTCCTTTGGTCTAAGTGTCCTGCAATGAGCAGGGACATCTTTAGAGGGATCAGGTTGCTCAGAGCCCTTTCCCACCTGACCTGGAATGGTTCCAGGGATGGGGAACCTACAAGCTCTTGGGACAGCCTGTGCCAGGGTGGCACCCTGCTCTGAGTAAACAAGGTCTTCCTTAGACCTACTCTGATTAGATCCCCTTGTGTTTGAAACCATTTTCCCACATTCTATTGTAACTGGCCCTGCTAAAAACGGTGTCCCCCACTTTCTTCAAAGCCACTCTGAAGTCTTGCGAAGTGGCAATAAAGTCTCCCTGAGTCCCGTTCTTCACAAAACTGAATACTTCCACCTCTCTCTGCAGAAGATAGGACAGGTGTTCTATTTTCTTATTCTTTCTGTTGCCCTGTTTTTTAATTTGGTGGTGTATTCTGTTTTACCTAACAGCAAAAGAATTGACGTAGAGCATTGTAGAGAGACATGAAATGGTGGTGGAGGAAGCCACGGCTGCCAGTCCTGGCAGAGCACTCTGGAGAGATTTGGCTGTGGGCAGGAGGGGCTGTGAGGGACTCACTGTGAGCCTCTGAGGGGCCCTGGTTTGTGCCCCCCACCCCACCCTTAGAGGTTTCTGGCACACAAACAGGGACAGCTGAGAGGAACTTGTCCCAGCCCCATCTGCTGCCTGGCACGCTCAGGCAGAGGGGAACTGGCCCAGGCTGACTGCCAGGTTGTGTGGCAGAGAGGGAACTGCAGGACCCAGCGCCACTCGGCTGGCCCTGCTGGGAAGGAAGGTGCCATGCAGCACAGGAGGGGCAGGGCATGGAAAGGCAGACACTGCTCTGTGTGCCTGTGGAAATTAGCACAAGACAGGGACCTATGGGAGTCATTGGAGCTTCTTGAAAGGAAGAAACCCCAGGGACAGAAAGCACCATTTCTAGAGCACTGGCAGGGCAAAAACCCCAGCAAGATGGAGAAACCAGAATAAATGGATGAGTGGGATTCTGGGCCGGGTTTGCCTGTGATGGCAAGATCCTGCACATGAGAATTGAGCAGCTGATGGTCCCATTGTTTTACTTTTCAGGTCTTTCTAGGAACCAGAGGAATCGTGATTGAGTATTTGAAGCACTAAACTTGGAAGGAGATGGTTCACTCTTCTTTGTTTGGTTTTTTTTTTTTTTCCCTTTGGCCAGCATCCATTTGTAACATCAGCCAAGCCAGTGTCCATCCTGGCACCACTCATCACTGTCCTGAAGAGGATGCAGGAGGGAAGAATGTATAACCAAGACAAGGTGTCATCTCCACAACCAGTTTTGAGTAGGATTGTAGAATAGGATTGTAGAAGAGTCTTGTAGAATAGGATTGTAGAGGATTGTGGTGTAGGGGTGTTAAAGAGTTTTGTAGAATAGGATTCTGGAGTAGTATTGTAGAGTAGGATTGTTGAAGAGTTTTGTAGAATAGGATTGTAGAGTAGGATTTTAGAGTAGGATTGTTAAAGAGTTTTGTATAATATGATTGTATGGGCAGACTGTGGAGTAGCATTGTAAAGTAGGATTGTTGAAGAGTTTTGTAGAATAGTATTGTAGAGTAGGGTTGTTGAAAAGTTTTGTAGAAATGGATTGTAGATTAGGATTGTGGAGTAGGAATTTTGAGTTTTGTAGAATAGGATTGTATGGGCAGATTGTGGAGTAGCATTGTAAAGTAGGATTGTTGAAGAGTTTTGTAGAATAGTATTGTAGAGGAGGATTGTAGAGTAGGATTGTTAAAGAGTTTTGTATAATATGATTGTATGGGCGGACTGTGGAGTAGCATTGTAAAGTAGGATTGTTGAAGAGTTTTGTAGAATAGTATTGTAGAGTAGGGTTGTTGAAGAGTTTTGTAGAAATGGATTGTAGAGTAGGATTGTGGAGTAGGAATTTTGAGTTTTGTAGAATATGATTGTATGGGCAGATTGTGGAGTAGCATTGTAAAGTAGGATTGTTGAAGAGTTTTGTAGAATAGGATTGTAGGGTAGGATTGTTGAAGAGTTTTGTAGAATAGGATTGAAGAGTAGGATTGTGGAGTAGGAATATTGAGTTTTGTAGAATAGGATTGTATGGGAGAATTGTGGAGTAGCATTGTAACATAGGATTATTTAAGAGTTCTGTTGAATAGAATTGTAGAGACAGCTTGTAGAGTAGGATTGTTGAAGAGTTTTGTAGATTACGATTGTAGAGTATGATTGTGGAGTAGGAATGTTGAGTTTTGTAGAATAGGATTGTAGAGGAGGGTTGTGGAGTGGCATTGTAAAGTATAGTTGTTGAAGAGTTTCGTAGAATAGCATTGTAGAGTAGGGTTGTTGAAGAGTTGTAGAATAGCATTGTAGAGTAGGATTATGGAGTAGGATTGTTGATGAGTTTCCTAGAATGGATTATAGAGGAGGATTTTCAATAAACAAAGTTTCTGAAACATCAGCCCATTTCGAAGATTACCCTCCTTCTGACTCCTTCAGGGGCTCTGTCCTCACCAGGCTTGTGGGAATTGTTCCAGCAGCTCTGGGTGCCAGGCAAAGCTCCCTCTGCTGCAGCTCTGTCCACAGGCTCCTCTCCTGAACACTCAGGGGCAACAATAACACTCCCCTTGAAACAGAAACAGAAAGAAAGAAACCCTTCTCAGCAGTTACACAGAACACCTGGTCCAAAAACTCTGTGGCTCACACTCTTAATCCCTTGCTCCTAACAAGAAGTCTGGGCACCAAAGCCCTTCAATAGTCAAAAAGATTTGACTCCTCAAACACAGTCCAAAAACTGTCAAAGCTGACAGTGTTGGACATGGGTGTGACACTGAACACATGGGATGGTGTAGTAGATAGGGACAGGCGAACGGAAGATTTCGGGATGTGACTGAAAGAAAGACCCCCATCCCCCTCTCACCCTGCAACATGTTATCCATTACCCCAAAGAATGTAACCACACCTAACCAAGTAGTTTTCCACTCCTGACTAACCCTAGAGACCCTGCCAACCCCCCCTGACGTAGCAGAGTCCCCCAAGACTATTTAAACCCATGAGATAAGATAATAAATGCTTTTCGACCGTCCACCACATTGGTGTCCTGCGTGTGTCGTTAGCCCGAGTGGCCCAGGGGAGACTGGGCTGCCGTGCTGTTCCTTGCAACCAGGTCGCCGTTGTCTCCCATGAAGGCAACAGATGGCTTCTAAGGAAGGAGTCCTGCCAGCTCCTGGCACAGGGATGTTCTCCTCCCTCCACAGCCCTGAGCACAGCAGTCTCATCCAGGCTACAGCTTGGCAGGGACTGCATGGGAACATACATCTCTTCCCACAGAGATGCCCAAGAGCAAGGCGACTGAGCTCTGCAACATGGACAGCAAGACGGGCCAGTTTGCCCAGCTGAGGATTTCCCACATGGAAATTGGACTGCAGGCACCAGGTTACTGAGAGGACAGGAAAGCTGCAGCTCCAGCCCAGCCCCACCCATGGCTCTGGGAGCACCTACAGGTACAGCAGAGCTCTCACAGCAGCAGCAGCTGCAGCCCAGCCCTGCTTTGCCTTGGCCTTCCCACCCAAAAGAGGCAGAGCCCACATCTCCACATCTGCTTCTGGAACAGAGGCACCTCTCGCATGCCCCTCCCTGCACAGGACACTTTGCCTTCAGTGGCAATTCTCCAGACACTCTTCTCTTCTTTCCCATCAAACAAAGCCTCTTAGAACCTACAGAGCTTCCACTTCCTTACCACAAAGGCCCCTGCAGAAGGGATTCTCCCCAGGAAAATGAGCACGCAAACCTGGCCAACACCTCTCATCCTCACTTAAGGGCTATCCCCCTTTTCATTCCCTCTTCTTTAGGAAATCTTCTTTTACCAAGCAAATCCTGCCCTGTCCATTCACAGCTGAACTGAAGAAGCCTTTGCTTCTCAGCCGTGCAACAGCATTCAAACGCTCTCAGTCCAGCCCCTTTCATCCCTGTCCAATGCAGGTTCCTGAACAGAAGGAGACTTCTCAGGCAGGGATCTTCTGCTCTCCCAAATCATTTTCTCAGCAGCAAGGCCCAGATCTACTGGTGGTGATTCCCCTTCCCCAGGTGCATTCTGTGCTGAGCTGGATGCCCTCAGCGCTGCACAACCAGCACTGCCGGGTGGAGTGCTGGGGGCTGAAGCGTCTGCTGTGCCTGCAAGAATCCAAACACTTTGGTTAGGCTCCTGAATGGGGCTTTGGGATGCAGAGCTCTAATCCTGCCTTGGCTCAAACATCACAGGAAACACATAGAAAACTCTATTCCAGAAATGTATTCAAATTCTGAAGCGATTTGGAATTTGGATTTCTTCTTCTTAAAAAGTATTTATTTTAATTGATATGTACATACATTCAAGTATGGGCTGTAAAATTGATCTACACACACACTAATGAAGCCAGGCTGTGGCACTGCCTCCCCTGAGATCCAGCTGCTCATTTCTTCCTCATGGTCGTTATTTCCCAGTGTTTGACCTGGTGTCTCCTCTCAAAAGGACTCTATTGCTCCCAGCGTGTACAGCTTTTGCCTGCTTTTCCTAGGAATCCTAAATGTGCTGAACAATCTTTCAGGCTGTTTCCACAATGGATCCTAAGGAGATCAGTAAAGAACAGCCCTTTGGCAGCTGCTTTGGCTACTGAAGGCATTTTCTGCTGAGATGGTGATGACTCTTCATTTCAGTTTATGATGGCTCATGACTGTCCAACCTGGGCCCTCAGCCCTCAAGATCTGCTAAGCTTTTGATTGAGCAATGGGCTGTAATCACTTTGTTGAAGATTTTGTTTTTAGGAATATCCCAGGAAGTAAAGAAGGAACAAGACAGAGCTGGAAAAAGGCACCTGGGTGTGTTGGATTTGGCACAGCTTGGTTTTTGGTAGCAGGGGAGGGCCATGTGGGTAGCTTCTCTGGAAGGCTGCTAGAAGCTTCCACCATGTCCGACCGAGCTGGTCTGGGATGGCTCTGAAGAGGGACATGCTGCTGGGCAAATTAGAGAGGTTGTAACATCTCAGTGATGACATATTGAAGAACAAAAGCAAAACAGCCCATGTGTGGTTCTTTCCCAGGGGTGGCGAGGCACTGCTGCCAGGGGCCATCCAGGTGCAGCACGTGGCGATGAGCTGCCACGGCTGCTGCCATCCTGGCACGACCTGTGGTGAGCCTTCTCTGCCTGGCTGCTCCTGGCCAGCCGCACTGTGGACAGAAGGGCAGGGGGGCGATGGCAGCAGCTTCTCCTTCCCAGCATCCACATAAAGAGAGGTGTTCAATAGTGCCAGCCCTGAAGTGGCCACCACTGCCCCCATGGTGGTGGCAGGGCCACGTGGCTGGGAGCAGAAATGTAATGAGCGGTTCCCCGGAGCAGAGCCTACATGAGATCAACATTTTGGTGCTGTGACATCCTGCAAGAAACTTTGAATTAGTCAAACTTTTTGGCAATGGTACCCCATAGGAGCAGTTTTTCTTCTAGTCAGAGAAGAGGAAGAAGTGAGGACATGTGAGGGAAAACAACATGGCAATGCCAAAGTCAATAGAAAAATAAGGATCTGAATAAGGGGAGAGAATCCACTGGGCCATAACTCTGTGGGATGTGTCTTGAGTTTTTGGAAGTCGCAGTCTCTCTTTTATCCTAAACTCACAATTTCATCTTGCCCTCTTTGTTTCCTCATTCGCTGAGTTAGTGAGAAAGTACAGATTCCCAATTCGCCTACTCCATTTAACACATATTCTCCCTCATCAAGCATTGTATGGTCATTAAAATTATCTTTAATCCCACCCTGGTCTGAGAGCGTGGTCCTGCATCAAGATCAGCTGCCTGAGCTGTCCATTCTGCCTTTAGCTTCTCCGGGGTGATAGTGTGTTTTTCTTCCATAAGTTGGTTCTGTTATCCCTGTGCAGATGGTTTGTCCTTGAAGCCTATCCTCTCACCTCCCTTGTCCATCTCCCCAAAGATGCTCTTTGTTCCAGTACCTTCCATGTCCATCACTGTAACTCTGCCCTCCTCCTTTGTCTGTCAGTATAATCCCGTCTTTACTTCCAGATCCTTCCCTGTCAATCTTGTATCCCCCTAAGACCTAACTGGTTCATTCAAACTGTACTCTTCCCCTGTTATTCCCTATGGGTTTGAGCATTGTAATCCCTACCTTCTGCTCCTCCCCAGGTTCCTTGAAATTTGAGAAAGTCTGTAACCTCCCCTTGTACCCTCCCCTGTATATAAATTGGTGCACACCTTTGTTCTGTGTCTTTCCTTCCCTGACCCTTCTCCTGGAATAAACCTCCCTGAGAAACCATTGGAAGACCCCTCCCTGTTCTTTGTCCCGACCCTTTTGCAGATACAGCTCGTGCTCTGGGGGAGCAGCCTCACTGCTGCAGCTTTCTAGCAGCCCTGCTATACTGCCACCAGGCCAATCCAGGCAAGGGGCGGCCACTCTCGGCGTGGTCAGGGAAGGGGCTAGCTAGAAGTTGACCCAGCACTCCTGTCACTCCTGCCCTACAGGGAGAAAGCGTGTGTGGGAAATAACCATTTATTCCCTTTTCCTTCAGTAAAGATTTGTGAGAGCCCTGCTAGAGTTGCCAGTGGGTTGGCCTCTTGCAGGGCTGGGGAGAGTCCTAGGGGCTGAGTCCCTTCTCTTAATGGGGTGCAAGGGTGCCCATGGCAATCGGTTGTAGCCCAGGAGAGGGGTGGAGGGGCTGAAGCTGCTGCCCTGGGCAGAGGGATCTGCCACTGTCACCACCTCCTGCCATGGCTCCTCCTGGGGCCAGTCCCACTCCACGGAGACTGGCACAGGTGGGGGGCAGCTGGGACCCCCAGGGAAAGCAGCCTCCGATGTACCAGCTTCCTCCTCCACATGACAGACTTCGGGGCCATGGACAGGAGCCCCCATCCAGGAGCTGCTGCTCTGGGAGCTGCTGGAGGTGGTGGAGCTGGCACTGGCCACAGGGCTGTTGTTGTCGTCCCTGAAGGCACCAGAGCACAGCAGCCTCTGGGCCTCCTCGCTGCACTGGCCCACCATGATGCTGATGGTGCCATGCACCAGTGGAGCCGTGTGCTGCTCGAGGACAGGCTGCAGCCCCTGCACCAACACCTCGGCGTTCAGCCCCTTGAGGCACAGGTCGTGCAGGATGGAGCTCTCTGCGGCCTCAACCAGCCACCACCAGAGCCGGAATATCCCCTCCAGCCTGCGGCGCAGCCAGCGCTGCAGGGGCTCCAGCAGCTGCGGCTGTCCACGGAAAAGTCGGGCCCACACCTCGGGCAGGAGGCCACCCGGGAACTCCGGCCCTGAGGGGCCCTGCTCAGCTGGGGACAGTGTCCCCTGTGGCACAGCTGCACAGGACACCACAGGGCCATGGGGCTGTTCTCATCCAGGCAGCCGGGAGCTCTCCCTGCCCGGCCGGTGGCCACTGGCAGCTGCTCCGGGGCAGTCCCGGCTGTGTCCTGATGCTCGTCTGCGTGCTCAGAAAGCCTGACGGTCTCTATGGGTGTCCTGCAGAGTGGGCACGAGGGATTCCTGTGTGCCCACCGCTGGATGCAGCCCAGGCAGAAGCGGTGGTGACAAAGCAGTGCACAAGTCACATCCTCTCCGTGCCTGGCACCAAGGTCTGCCAGGAACAGGCTGTGCCCAGCACCAGAGAGGCCTGGCTTGATCCTCTCGGCCGTGGCCTCTCGCTCAGTAGAGTTCAGGCTGCAGCCAGAGTGGCCCTGCGAATGCCTGAATGGAAGCAGTGAGAGACACAATGTCTGTTGGAATCGTGCTCTTCCCAGCCTTCATTCTGGATTAATTGCTGAATACTATGGATGCCTTGAGGGCACTGAAGGGCTGCAGTTCAGTTCAGTTCAACAGTGATGTGGGAAATGGATTTGTAGAGACAAAGCTCAAGTTCTGGACCATGGCAAGTGAGGACCTGAGAGAGATTGTTTTACAAAGACAGAACAAGACAGAACTGATCAAAAGGCCTTTTCTTTGATGTCTCAAAAATAAATAGAAGTGAAGTAAGGGAAGTGGAAGTGGAAAAGACAGAAAAGTAAGAAATGATGCGTCAGCGGATGATAGGAGAGGTTACAGAAAGGGGGCAGTGGCAATCACCCGGATCAGCAGCCAAAGGTCTGGGGAACTATCAACGTAGGAGTGTATCCAGTAGTGTGCAGTAAAGCAAGAAATGCCCATTTTCACTGCAGTTAATTTATTAAACAAATATCTCTCAATATAATTTGACATCAGCCTTACTTCCCTAAATCTGTATAAATACATAACTTACTTCATGGGATCATTAATGATCACAGCAGCAAACAGCTGTCTGGTTACAAATGTACCATAATGCTTAAACCCCTGCATACTGGAATTCCTTTTTTGTTTGGGTTGTTTGGGGGTTTTGTTTGTTTGTTTGTTTTGGGTTTTTTATGGGTTTTCTGCTTCTTTTTGTTTTTTGTTTTTTTGTTTTTTTTTTTTATTATTATTCAAGGAACTGAAAAGATAAATATATCTTGTGCTCTTTCATTAACTTGATCTTGAAGAATTGGCTTACCAGTGATCCTTGCATCATATTTCAACAGCTAGCAAGTCTTACACCACTTAAAATATTTTAAAAATCCCAAACAAACAAAAAACAGAAAGACTAATTATTTTACAGTCAAGCCTGACACAGTCTAACACAGTGCATAATACTACTGTTTCACTAACATCCTTTGCAGTTCTTTTTCTCTTAGAACTGGCATATTTTGTGGAACATAAGAGTGTTTACAAGAGAGAAAATGTTCTGAAAAGAAGTCAGCAAAAGTGACTCTAGGGAAGGTAAAATAAGAATGCCTAATTGTATTTAAACATGCAGATGTATTTTTTGCGTAAAACTGTGCTGCCTCTTAATTCTTCTTATAAAAAATACATGGGCATTTGACGTATGTTAATACAAGAAAATAATTCTTATTCCAGGGGTTATTTGTTTTGAGTAAACATTAGCCAGAAGGTATCTCTGAGGCCAATCATGAAAGCAGAATTTTTAAATACTTACAGGTTGTTATTTCTAATACGAAAATCCACAGCTAGTAATTTTTACTAGGAGAATACCTATAAAGAATACAATCTCCATGTCTAAGAGCTTGGTCAAGCACAATTCTTTGCTCATTCATATGCTGAGTGCAGACTGTGACTCAGTATTCAGCAGGGCTGCAGCAGGCAGTGCATGCCTGACCACACTCTCCTATTTTTTCACCCTTCTAATAGCATTGGAGAGTCAAAAAAGCAATGAAAAGAGAAGGGCATGTATTAAGGAATTTGTTATGCAGGATGCACTCAGGCTTCACACCATTTAGCCATACAGATGAGCCCTAACCCAACAGTTACCTCTGTGCACTGCTGTATTTACAGGATTGCAAACTGAGAGCAGAATTGAGCCGAGGAATCTTTTTTCAGAATCATGGGGCTTTTTGTCTGTAGGAAGGCAAGCTGATGCTGTTAAGAGGTAGAAACTGTTAAGAGATCTGGGTGCTTAAGTAAAGATGTGACTCTTTCAAATTAGTTATGAACTCTCATTTTTCCTTGTTGATACCAAGGATGATAAGAGGAATGCTCATCTTATTCAGCTGGCGTGTTTAATTTTCCATAACTGTGATGTGCTTTGAGGTGGCAGTACTGAATGTCACAGGAACAGCTATGAGGAACTAGCATTTTGTACTTTGATTGAAGATACATAGTCAGATACCTGAACTGAAAAACTGAAAAAAAAATTAAAGTAACCTTAGAACAGATCAATTGTTCCGCTCCAGTGTAATCTCTCAGTGCAGAATTATGCTGAAGTTAGCTTTGTAAAAGCCTTGCTGGAGGTCGCTTAAGAGCTACTTTTCAGCTAGCTACATCAGACAGTGAGTGTTTATTTTCTATTTATTTAATTGCCCATTTCAACTGAGGAGTAGTAGCTTATTCTTCTTCCAAGTACTCTCCTTCTGACCTAATGATGTTTCCGAAGCAGCAGCCTTCAGTACCGAGGCCTGTGTCAGGCCCAAGTGGATTTGGTTAAGTTTCTAGCTCGTGTCTTCAGCGTGGAGTCCAAGGACAGCAGGAAAAGCAGGGCAAGCAACACTTTACCGAGTGAGGAGGCTGAGGCCCGAGATGACCCTCGCCACAGCTCCGTTTCACGCCATGCCATGAAAGCAGGTAATTCATGACGGGACAGGGAGCAGGGCCGCGTTCTGCCCGCAGCCACACGCGCAGCGCGCTCCTCGGGCAGCCGTGCCCCCCGAGCGGCGGCACAAGCGCCAATTTCCTCCCGCCGGGGCCGGCTCGGCTGCGGGCGGCTCCAGCCGGCCCCGCCCCACCCCGGCGGCGCCCTCGGGCCGAGCGGCTGCGGCCCCGGGTCCGGGCGGTGTCGGGGCCGTGCGGGGCCGCGCGGGGCCGTGTCGGGGCCATGTCGCGACACGGGCGGGTCCCGCGGCGGCAGCCCGGCGGGGCTGCGGGGGACGGGGCTGCCGCCGCCGCGGTGCGCGCCCGGGCCGAGCCCCTCGGGGCCGCCGGCGTGGACGAGGTGGTGGCAATAGCGGCGCAGCTGGCCCTGGAGCGGTTCCGGAGCGGGGACGAGGCGGGTGCGCGGCACGGCCCGGCCCGGGGGCAGCTGCGGGTGTGGGGAGGGCGCTGGCAGCGGGTCAGGGAGGGGATCCTGCCCCTCTGCCCGGCCCTGGTGAGGCACGGCTGGGGTGCTGTGTCCATCTCTGGGCTCCCCAGCACGGAGACAGGGAGCTGATAGAGCGGGTCCGGCAGAGACCACTGAGATGGAGGTCTCTCATCAGGAGAGCTGTGGGAGTTGGCCCTGTTTGGCCCAGAGGAGACTGAGAGGGGATCTCACTAATGCATATTAATATCTCCGAGATGAGTCCCAGGAAGGCGGTGCAGGCTTTTTGGTGACAGGACAAGGAGCAATGGCCATAAATTCAAAGAGAAGAAGTTCCACCTGAACATGAGGGAGAGCTTCTTTCCTTTGAGAGTGGCAGAGCACTGAAACTGCTGCCCAGGGAAAGCATTGAATTTCCCCCTCTGGAAACATCCCAAACCCTAGATGTGTTCCTCTGTCACCTGCTCCAGGTGACCCTGCAGGGGGGTTGCACTGGGTGGTCTCCCTTCCAATCCTAACAATTCTGTGTTCTGTAACGTTGAGTTGTCAAGATTACTGCCTGTTGCATTGTTACTGTCTTTTCATTATTATTTATCATTCTAGAGATGGAATTTCCTTCTAGTTTCACTAGTACTGAAAGAGCATTTGTTCACCGGCTCTGTCAGTCTCTTGGACTGGTATCTAAAAGCAAAGGGTGAGTCGGGGTACAGTTTTCAGTTCTTTGGTGCAGATGATAGAATTTCAAGACTAATGATAACCTGATTGATGTTTTCAACATCCTCAACTTGCTGCAAGGAATAGTATTAGAGAAAAAAGTGTAAAAGTAGCTACAGATATGAGCATCTTTGTTCATTGCTGTATGCATGCTTGGAAAAGCTTGTGACATGCATTTTGGGACAGCATGATTTTATACTCTGTGGATTTAATGGCTCCATTAAAAAAGGTTCTCACTGTGATTTCTGTTTTTTTTCCAAAGATTTTGCTTAGCATCTCATACCCTGACAGATAAAAGTTAACCTAGAGTAGGTTCCTTTTTCCTAAAATAAGTTTTCCCTCCCCCTGACAGAAAAGGAGCCAATCGATACCTGACTGTAAGGAAGAAGGATGTGTCAGAGGCACACGCAGTCATGACTTGTGACTTGGCTCTCTGTACGAAACACGCCGTTCGGAGCCTAATTCAGCGCTTTCCCGTCACAAATAAGGAACGCGCGGAGCTCCTGCCAAGGACAGAGCGAGGAAGTGCCTGTGCTGTTGAATCTGGTACGTTCAGCATGTGTTCTGATTTGGACTTGTCCATCGACACCACTCGAAACCACCTGCAACCCAGTGACAAAACAAACCTCTTCCTGCTCTGTCCCCTCTGGTGTCCTAACAGACACCTTCAAACAAATGCATTAATTTTCCTTACTTTTAAGGTCTTTTATAACTGGTGCTGTGAGGAATTTGGGAAGTCATATCATGCACATTGAGATGTCCACCTTGTGTTGTGTTAATTTAGAATCTTTGAGCCAGTTCCAGCCAAATCTTTTTGGAAGCACATTTTGAAATGTGGCTTCACAGAAGTAACTATGAGGTGGGGTTGAAGAGTCAGTGTTACTGTGATGCCATAAGAATGCCTATATTAGAAAATGAGGTTGTCTGTTCTGCTTATAGAAATTAATGTGCTTGATAAATCAAAAATTTCAGTTTTTACTTCTTCATCTCTACAAAATAGATTTGGTCCTTAAGAGACTACTGTCCAGACTTCTTGATTTCTTGAATATGGAAGAGTTCACGGAAAGACAAACTTTGGTCGAAATGTTGGGTTTTTTTTTAAAAGCAAGGTTTTCATCTAGATTATTGCTTTAGCAGCTACAAGTGGAAGAGTTGCACTGTGTTTCTGTGTGCAGAGATGGGTGTAGTGAACAGAAAACATTTGTACCAGTATGCCTTGTTTAATTGCATGGTTTTGATACGTGGTGTCTCTTCTTGACGTGCTTTCTTTGCTGTTATTTCCAATTGTTTTAGTTGTTTAATAGGATTGTTATATGAACCAGAGGGAAGCTGTAATAAAAGTGCTGAAATGCAATGTCTTAGGAATGTAAGGGATAAGTTAATGAACAGTCTAATATTTGCCTTTCTCTGCATCTCAAGAATGTATTTTTAGTTCTCCTGATCTCTTAGTCTGTTTGTCTTGGTACAACAGAGCTTGAAATTTAGAATATGAATCTGTTAATGGCATTACATATGTATAACTGAGTTTACAGCAAACTTTTCATTCTGCCAGAGAATAATTCTCAAGGAATTACAGAGTAGCACTTGCAATGATGGATGTGAAGTAGCTCCCTCAGAAGATGTGCCTGTTTTTTGGCTACTTATGCACTGCTTTCTAACACATCGCACTGCTGCGTGGGGGCCAGGGCTCTTGATACAGCATGCTTGCATTGGTATGATTTCAGGCAAACGTGTGGAATAGCTTAAAGGTTTAACTCTGTCAGTGTGTATTTCTAGGGGGAACTGCAGGTGTGAAATGTGGGCGCAGATACAAAGGCCACCAAAATACGCCAGGCTGATATTCTCTGGTTTAGTTTGTTTCTCCTTTTGCTCTTTGTAGGCTTTTTTGACTTGGAGCAATGCTCTGGAAGAGTCTGGTTTTCTTCAAAATACCTATGAAAGTAATAACTGTTTTGAAAAATATCTATTGCAAGCACTGCAGGACATGCTATAAATATGACATCTAAATGTGTGATGGGTTTGTCACTTTACCCACAGGGATGCATAAAAAGCCAGCAATGTTAATTTTTAAGTACAATTTTTGAGCAGTGTTTTTGTGACCTTCCTCTGTGTCTGCATAAATGACCTTTTAACTTGTCTTCACAGAAAAGAAAGAAGTAAACAAGACAAGTGGTCGACTTAATGATGGTATCCCCCAGGTCCCAGGGAAAAGAGGGGAATCAGAGTTTGATTCCTTCAGGCAGTCACTACCAGTTCTTGAAAAACAGGAAGAAATTGTCCAAACCATAAAGGACAATAAAATTGTTTTGATTATAGGAGAGACTGGATCAGGAAAAACGACGCAGGTATGTTGCTTCAATGAAATAAAAACTATAACAGTATTTATTCTAAACTAATGCCAGTTGTGTAACATTTGTGATATGGGGTACTTTGATGCTGTTTCAAGGCTTTCCTTTTCCTGTGTGATTGAAAATGTTGTTCCAATTTATTTTGTTGCTTTTGAAACACTAAGCCTCTAGATAGGTACTAGAAGCAAAAATGATTCCTTACAATTTTCTGGTAGATACCATTTTTTCATTAAAATAATACAAAATATTGAAGGGAAAGTAGCTGTGATGTTTGTATAACCCTTTTTCTTCTAAGGCTAGTTCTGTTCTTAGTATCCAGAGTAATCTATTTTTTGTGTTAAAATGTGAGATTATCTGCAGGGCTTTGGTTTTTTTTTAGATTTCTCTGAAGCAGGAGGGAGGCACTGTAAGGTTTTTCTTTAAAAAAAACCTAAATAGGTTATAATTAGAAATTTACTTTCTGCTGATTCAGATATGCTTGCTATGATAATTGTAATGAAAAGTCTTTTGCAATGTGCAATATTGATATGCAGTTAATGGTTTCCCTGTGCTAACAAAGCTGTGACTTTCTCAAAAAGCAAATTTGAACCACTTCTTTACAGATCCCTCAATTTATCCTTGATGACTGCTACAAGAATGGAACTCCCTGTCGTGTGTTTTGTACTCAGCCAAGACGCTTAGCAGCTGTTGCAGTGGCTGAAAGAGTGGCAGCAGAAAGAAGAGAGAAGATTGGCCAGACAATTGGTTACCAGATCCGGTTAGAGAGCAGGTACCAATGGTACTTCTAAGTGTCGGTTGATCTTGTGTTGGTCTTGTGAATCTTGTGTACATTGAAACTGCAGTATGTTTGCGCTGCAGCCTCACAGATGGGATACGTTACTGCAGGTAAGGAATACGTAAGAGTGAAAAGGATGGCTTTCTTCCTGTGTTTTGCAGTTTCATGTAGAAGGCTGTCTTACAGAACTGAATCTCAGGTATTTTCTGTTGATTTCTTCTGCATGGAAATCCTTGTCTGATTTTCAGATCAAGTCTACACTTTCTTCTTTTTTTCCCCGTCCTCTCTGCTTTTAACATGTGTGGATTCAAAAGGTCTGCAAGCTTTGAAGGTAGGTGTGAAAACCAGCATGCTGTAACAAATGTTATGTAGTGAGAGTTGATAGGAGCCATAAAAGGGAAAACAGAAAAATTGGAATGTGACTGATGAAGCTGAGCATTATTTATCAGTCTAGCCTGGATTAAATGTATTCTTCTTCAGCTGCTGTGTTTAAAACATGAAGTGATGTAAAAGTAGAGGTTTCAGTATCACTTGATGAATTTGTCTGTAAAGCAGAGCATGAATGGATTGTTTGGGGTTTTTACATCTTTGCACCGTGTAGCGAAATGACATTTCAGGGAAAGGCCAGCAGTTGAGATATGAGTGACCAGAAGATGGCTAAAGGTTGTGTTGCTTGAGTGAACAAAGATAACACATAGCTGGTGAAAATGAATGCACTTGAACAATGAAGCCACAATAAGAATTCAAATATGTGTATGAAAGCTCACAAGGATATTAAGAGATTAGAAGAGCTGGTGAAGATGTGTCACAAATAAGCCGAATGATTAATATATGGAAGTACTATGCTGGCAGAAGAAGAGCAAAGTCAGGTGAAAATGGTAGAATTACTGGGAGCAGTGCAGAAAATCCAGCTTGAGAAAAATCAATACAATTACTCCAGGGAAACACTGAAAGGGGGAGATAACAATATTTTGAGCTGTGGACAAAAGAAATTTGGAATGGAGATGTTGAGAGGTGTTTCTAGTAAGACAGAAACATAATTTTTAAGGTTTTCTCAACTGTCTTCCAGAGAAAAGCTGTAGAGTACAGTACAGAGGAACTTTTCAGCTCTTTTAGGATGGCAGTAGCAGAGGGAGTAGTGAGAATTGCTGTTTTTATTGGGACAGCTAACTGTGCCCCAGGTATGGAATTGTAACATTTCAGTATTTTCACCTCCTGAAAAACCAGAGGATCAAGCAGATGCCTCTGTGATTTAGTCAGCTGTAATGAGTTGTGTCTTCAAGGCAAGGCTTTGGGAGCTGTGGGGAGGCTTCTGTGAGGACGTGCCAGAAGCCTCTCCCGTGTGTGACAGAGCCGGTGCCAGCCAAGACAGACCTGCCTCTGGCCAAGGCTGAGCCTATCTGTGATGGTGATAGTGCCTCTGGGACAGTGGGGAATGGGGGAGGAAAACCTGCACAACAGAGGCAGCAGTTCATGAAGAGTGGTGAAAGCATGTGAGAGAAGCAGCTCTGCACACAGGAAGGTCAGTGCAGGAGGGGAGGAGATTCTCCAGGTGCCAGAGCAGCCCATGGTGCAGCCCATGGTGAGGCAGCTGTGGCCCAGCAGGCCGTGGAGGTCTGTGGTGCAGCAGGGATCCTCCTGTGAAGGATTATGTGTTGGAGCAGGTAGATGCTTGAAGGAGACTGTGATCCTCTGGGAAGTCTGTGCTGAAACAGGCTCCTGGCAGAAGCTGCGGCCCCGGGGAGGGAGCCGCACAGAAGCAGGTTTGCTGTCAGGATTGTGACCCTGTGGGGTCCCACACTGGAGCAAACTGTTCCTGAAGCACTGCACCCTGTGGAAAAGGACCTGTGCTGCAGCAGTTCCTGGAGAACTGCAGCCCATGGGAAGGACCCATATTGGAGAAGCTCGTGGAGAGCCCACTTTACCGTGGGAGAGACCCACATTCTCCTTATCTTTCTCTGGGGCCTGGGAGTCTTTTTGTTATGTTTCCTCTCTCTTGCCCGTGGAGAGGACAGATAGAGTGGCTTGGGTAGGCACTTGGCGTCCAGACAGGCTCATCCCACCACGTGTAGACAAGTACAAAGGCTATATCCAAGCACAGGCTGAGGAATTGGAACCTGGTTTTCCACATGGAATTTTCTAGTAAAATGAATGACGTGCAGGGTTTCTTCACAGTTTTCTTTTATTTCCTTAGTTATTAATATTGAATCTTATTCTTTCAATTAATACGTTGTCCAGAGTTTTGAGGCGCAAGCACTACAAATTGTTAGGAAATGTCTGGGAAAAGGCATAGTTTAAAAACAAGTGGTGTGCATGAATCTTTTGAGGAGAGAACTGTAATTTCTCTTCTGGTCAGCAGCTGCTTTAATTTTTGATCCATGGAAAGCTTTAAATGGTGCAAACCCCTGAGTTGTCTCTGTGATGTGATCCATAGGGTTTCTCCAAAGACGCTGGTAACATTCTGCACTAATGACATGCTCCTTGGCACGCTGATGGCAGGAGACAGCACTCTCTCCACCGTGACCCATGTTATTGTGGTGAGCATCCTGTGGTCTTTCATGTGGGGTGGAGCAATATGTATTGCTTTGGAAAATGAGGTCCTCATTTGTTTTACTGAAATTTGCTGAGCACTTTAGGTGTTTTTGTTTGGTAGAATCTGAATCAACTTCAAAGACTTTCTGAGTCCTCAGAGTAGAATGCATGTTTCGTGCAGTTTGGTGTTTTTCTGTGTGTTTGCGTTTTTCCTGTAAAAATATCTTATTTTCATGCCAATGGTTAAGTGTGGAATCAGGAGGAGTGGAGAGGGACAGAAGTGTAAATATTTCTGAACTTCCATGGTCAGCAGAAAATCCTTAGGGAGGCTTACCTTGATGTGGTTCAATGTGATTGTGTCAGATTTTCTCTTACCATTTGTTTTAGCAATACAGGTTTTCAGTCCATTTGTTTGCCCAGAGTTTTCTAGATAATGTGGAGTCTAATTGCTAGCAAACTATTCAGATTGTTCATTTGTGATTATGTCAATATTCCTATGATGGAACTGAATAAGTAAAGGGAACTAGAATGTTTTTGGCAAGACTTAAGTACTGAAGATGAAAAGGTAAGTTTAGGTGCCTGCCTGTTTATCAGAGTTAAAAAAGCATGAGAATGATTTATACATTCTTGATGTCAGCCTACAAACTTTGTATTTTGACTCCTTGTTTCCTTCATTCATAATATAAATCAAAACAGAAGAATGAAAAAGATGATTAATCAGTTATGTGCCTTAACTTATAGGCTTTGTGTATGACTTGTCTAAGCAATTTGTCTGTTTTTCTGATTATGTGGTGTCATACATTTTTTTAAATGCTTATCAGTGGTGAAGTGAGAATTTATTAAAATAAGATTTGTACTTTGTGGTGTTTTCTTGAAATTTGGCTTCAAATACAAAACCAGAGAGGTTTCAGATACTCACTTTAGCCTCTAAAGTTAAGGTGCTTACAGCTTCAGCATTGCAATGCACTCAGCGCTGACAAAAACTTTTTGAGGCATTTTTGTTTCTTTATGGATAGTTTTTTTAAAAAAAACCTATTACTTAAACTAGACTCACACATATTAAGGCCTCTGTAATGTGCCACCAAAACATGTATTTTTTTTTAGAGAAGTTTGTTTTTGTCAGAAGTTGTGAATCTGTGATGGTTTTTTATCTCTTTTTTTCCCTTTTTGTTACAGGATGAAGTACATGAGAGGGATAGGTTCAGTGACTTCTTGCTAATAAAACTGAGAGATGTGCTGCAAAACCAGAATAATTTAAAACTAATTCTCTCTAGTGCTCCTCTAGATGCAAATCTCTTTATTAGGTATTTTGGAAGCTGCCCAGTAATACATAGTAAGTCTTGATCTTAACTCTTAAGTCTGAGTATACCTGCCCTGAGACTCACAGATCTTACTAAACTGTAGCAAATTATTCTGAGTAAAGGCACATGATTAATACACTGAGAATTCCAGGAATCCTTGTTCTTTCTGTATGCAGGTTTCTTGTTTCTTGACTGTTTGCACCTCATTCAAAGTGAAGTGTTTGAGTCACTGGGAGTTCTGTAAATGCAGGTACATCCTGCCCCCCTCCACTCTTAATTGAAGAAGTAGGAAGAGGTTATTGAAGTTCTGTCTTCATGCTGATACAGGACTTAGGAGCTACATGAGTGTGATATATATCAGTGCATTCCAGTAGGATCTTACTCTTCAGGCTTTGTGAAGGTTGTCACTGGTTACTGGATAAAACACAGATAACTGTACCAGTTCAGTTCAGAAATACAGGCTTAGTCAGATTGGGTTTCACATGAAAAAAGAATCACATGATTCTCTGATTTAAGGAAAATTAGTAGTTGTTCATCTAGGTAAATATTCAGAAAAGACATCCAGTTTTGCTTAGTTTGTTTGCAGACTCAGTTACCTGCAGTTAGACTACATTCAAATGCAAAGAAAAGTTACCATTATTTGCTGGTTTAA
This sequence comes from Lonchura striata, assembly GCF_050655825.1. NCBI lineage: Eukaryota > Metazoa > Chordata > Aves > Passeriformes > Estrildidae > Lonchura > Lonchura striata. The sequence goes on from NC_140740.1 coordinate 14,473,466, forward strand.
TTTCATTTGACTGATCTTTAGTAAAGCCAAAATGTAAATGCGTGGGAGATTGCGGGTTTTTGTGGGTTTGCGGTTTTTGCCCCACCCTCCTGGCTTGCAGGTTTTCTGCATGGGTGACCTCCTCTGGCACCTTGCAATCCTCTTACTTTTTCAACAGTAATGTCCAACTTTAATGTGTTTTGAAAAGTAGCTTTTAAGAGAAATGCTTTATCTGACAATCAGGTAGACTCTCTGCATGTCAGCCTTTTTAAAAAAAATCTCAATGGTTTTAGGAAATGGGATTGCTTACTGGTTTATTTTAGCAAATGTTTGTGAGGAGGAAACCTTTTTTTCCTTCCTTTTTTTGCAGATGGAATTGTTTAGTTCTCAGTTTTGAATTTCTGCCCAGTTGAATAAGGTTTGCAGCTTGTTGGAGACAGGAATCTGGAAATTACACGTGATTTCATGTTCTTTGTATTTTTTTTGCAAGGGAGTGCCTCGGTTATGATTGTTGTATGACTTTCCAGTTTAGTCTTTTTGCAGCTTCCTGTTCTTTCAGATCGGTCAATTTGTGTTGGAAAATCTGCTGGCAATCTCTCCCAATCTCTCCAATTTACCACAGTGTTTGTGCTGGTTATGTAACAGGCCAATAACAATTCAAAAGATATTTTTTTCCCGTTTTTTGTTGTTGTTGTTGTTTTGGGGTTTTTTTTTTGGGTTTTTTTTTGGTTAATTTAAGAATTAAAAGAAGTGGCTTTGTCTGTTAATTTAATATACAAGGTTTGAGTCTCCTTCAGCAATACGGCTGACAAAATCCTGACCACAGAAACCACATTTTGTGGCTGTGGATCGCTGTAGTACACAGAGTTTGTGATCAGTGTTGGAAGGCTTCCTCTGTGACCAGCTTCTAAAAGTATGTGAATTGTGGATTGTTCTTTCTGAAGGAAAATCCTGAGTGTTCCTGAGTCAGGTTAAGGAACAAGAAATCAAAATGTAGAGATTTTAATCTTCATGCAAAAAGCATCCTGCAATGTCGACAGATAAGGTCTAGAAAACAGTCCTGTTTAAAAAGAGATCAGGATAAATTATCAGAAGGTAAAGGCCGCTGGGATGTCTCATCTGTCAAGAAGTATTCAGTAAAGAAAGCTCAGCTTTGCTGAATTAGTAGAGGACATGGAGATAAGGCTGCCTTCTCACATGATTCTCATGAAAAGAAAGGAGTTCAGTACAAAGATTTACTGTCTCTGTGTGGAACCTTGCAAAAAGCTGTATTAATTGCTTATTATTTAATTACATTTTTAATCCAGATGGGAGACTTACATGGCAAGTTCTTGTTTGTAAGCCTAAACAAAAACAGCTGTTTTCTTTTTCTCGTTTAAAAAAAAATTGTAGTTAATAATTGTCAATCTTATGAACATCTGCTGGAACACTTCATAAAATTGAAGAGGTTGAGGAGAAACAAGGTGGCATTTGATTTTGGAAATGTTTTGTTTTGTACAGTTTCGAGAAAAATAAACTCCAGTGAAGGTAGTTTTTTAAAAAATTAATTCTGTAAGTGAAGCTGGTGAATATATGATCTTTTACGGATTTTTTCTATTTTAGTCCAAGGGAGACCTTTTGAAGTTAAAGAGATGTTTCTGGAGGACATTTTACGAAGCACTGGGTATACAAACAAAGAGATGGTGAAGTACAAAGAAAAGAAGCAGCAAGGTCAGTGGACTTGTTAATTCTAAGGGTTGGCAATGAGAATCATTGATTGAACAAACAATTAACAGGATTATTTTCTGTTGAAATTCCAGAGTCAGGAGATTAAATGAGTGTGATTTAGATGACAGCAAGTATCTTTAAGCTGTCAATATTTACATTATGGAAATAGTTTATGCAATTAAAGAAAAAAGATCACTTTGATTCAGTGGTTGCATTCTGTTTTCACTCAGTTGATGAATGTCATCTTTTTTCTAATTATTATGCTGTAGAGTTATATATAACTGGGGGCTCTGCCCACATGAATGCTAAAGAAGCATAGGATGCTCTGTACCTTTGGGTGCAAATTAAAGTGCAGCTATTAAAGCAGGCATGATTTTGTACATCTTGCACTAAATGGACAAGGTATTCCCTTCAGTAACATTTTTCACTGCTTTCTTCAGGCATGGATGTATTTTTTTAAGTGTTAACACTCTTGAGCTAAACATCATTGGTTTTAAGTTGATTAAGTAGATACTGCTTCAGAAGTTTTCCTGGCAACTGAAAGTAATGATCCCAGTGATTATTTAAAGGAAAAGTAAAAAATGCAAACCCCAAAGCTATAACATTCAATATCCAGTCCTAACTGGGTATTGATCACAGTGCTCATCTCTGATCACTGGGGTCAGAAAAGTTCAGTTAGGACACTGGTGTTTTCTGATGTTTCTTCCAGTGGTGTAGAAAAGTAAGTTGTTACATGCAGGGACTGTATCACTTGTCTTCAGAATTCCATTTGTGGAAAAAGATCTGGCCTGAGATTGTGTGGAAGGTGATTACTTAAGGAAGATACTTTGAATGCAGTAGTTTGGAATAATGGAGGTTTGGGGGGTTAAACACCAAAGTGTTGGGTTTTACCTCGTTTTTATAGCCCTGGTGCAGTGCACTTTGGGTACCCTTAAACATGTCATTTCTGTTGGACTGGTAGTAGCATTCTAGACTAAAAAAAGATGTTGAATGGGTAAAACTTGGTAAAACCTGCTGTGACTAACTTTTTTAGTAGAAAACAATGGATAATAAATATGACTCTAAAACTTTCTTGGGGAATACTTTGCATTCTAGAAGAGAAACAGAAGAACACTCTTGCTGAGTGGTGTTCAGCTCAAGATAACACTAACAAAGGGACATCTCGGAGACAAAAATCGGTTCCAAGGACAAATGAGGAGTACAAACGGTTGGATGATGGCGGTGACACAGTATTTAATCAACTGGTAAGTTTTTTCTTTAGTCGGAAGAGATGTTACAGGTGTTTATATTTGTGTTGTATTACTAGCCATTTAAAATCTGTTTTCTAAAGTTCTGTTGAATCTTTCAGGACATTAACGTATTTTAAAGATTACTTGATGAGGATGAACGGCTCTAGCTGAAGTGTGCTCTTCAGTTCGGGTGGTTGCACACAGCTTTTCCTCAGATCAAATGGCTCGACTGCCATTGTGTTCGTACTTGCGTATGACAAAATCAATGCATGAACTGATACCTGAGTGCTGGGTTTCTGTGGCTGCTGGGAAAAATAACCATTGCAATTCTTTGTGGGTAATGTATGAGAATAAAGACAACTCTTGGAAAAGATTAAGCTTTCAATATTGTTTTTTATCTTCAGACTGAAAAAGATGTGAATTGCCTTGAACCGTGGATAGTAAAAGAAATGGATTCCTGTCTTTCTGACATCTGGTTGCATAAAGATATTGATTCGTTTGCTCAGCTGTTAAATCTTATTTTAACTGAAAATGTCAGTGGTAAGTTTCATGTGTTATTGCATAAGAAAAGAGCAACCTCAGATGTACTTAGATTTTTATGGCTACTTTTATCTCCAGTTTCAAATGGTGTTACCTTTGCATTCTGATGCTGACTGAAAAATGATAGGGCTAGCAGAAATAATGAGTTGTTTAGTTAGTTATTGTTTTGAAGTATTGACAGAAGTGTGTTTCTAAAACAGTGTAGAATTCATATGAACTAACTTCAGAGATAAAGTGAGGAAACAAATTCTCTTTGGGCTGGAATTTGAAAGCAGTATTTGTACTATATTTAGATGAAAAAATAACATTTCTACTGGGTTTGCTGGATTTTTTTTTTTTTTTTATTTCTCAGTTGATTATAGGCACAGTGAAACTGGTGCGACTGCTCTGATGATTTCTTCAGGGGGAGGCTTTTTGAGTCAAGTAGAACAGTTGATCAGCATGGGAGCAAGTATCCACTGCAAATCATCTAATGGCTGGTAAAAACAGAGAAACCAAAAGATAGATTTATTTGTCAATATAGGAGAGAGGAAGAAAATTCTTTAACATCTAAATTAATTTGCTAGCTTATCACACTGCTGTAAGAACTATAGATTTTGACAGCCTCAACAATTTCTAACTCCTGATAATCACATTGTTTTCTGTAAATTCTAAATTGAATTCTTAATTACATGGTCTTGATTGTGAGCTATAAATTTTGTTTCAGTAGGTCTTGTTTAGGATACTGGTTAGTAGAACAACTGTAATCTACTGAACTGAACCAAAATATTTGGCAATTCCTATTTTCATGGAGTTACACATATCAGAAGATCTTTCTGTTATGTTTCTAAATATATTGTAGCATGTAAAAATATTTGTGGATCTGTAGAAACTCAGGTTTTGTGGTCATGGAGTATGTCTTCATATAAACAGGGAAGTACAGTAAATAATTGTAGTATGGAATGATAAGAATTAGGATTCCAGGGGTCTGATATTTGGTACTAACATTTGAATAACTTGGGGAAGAAATGCAATTTAAAGTTAAAAGGGTGAACTGCATAGTGAGGACAGCTTCTGAAAGACATGAAATAGCCAGATGTTATGCCTGGGGTGTGACTTTTTGAGATGACTTCAAGGATACTGCAAACAGGCAGGTCTGATCTCTGCACCATTTTTAAAGGAATGGCACCTTCTTCCTCCTCACTTCCTTGAGCATGTTTGCTCCTGTGTAAAACTGACATTCTGTTGTGGTAAAGAACTGTAGTCACCTAAAAGTCAGCTGTTAACACCTATTCAAGCACTTTCAAATGGGAAGTTGCAGATCCAGCAATAACAGTACTGATGTCAATACAGAAATGGGTACAAAAGTCTGATGTCAATTGCCTCTCCTGATGTGCTCTTCATATGCATCTTTTGAAGTGAAAAGTCTAATAAAAATACTTGTGCAACTATTTCAGGATGGCTGTGGACTGGGCTAGGCACTTTGGACAGACAGAGGTTGTTCATCTGTTGGAATCCTACAGGTAAGCTGTAACTGTTTTGCAGAATGAGTTGTATATGATATACATAGAGTTGTGATGGGAAATTTGAGATTTGTGTTCTTCTAATCAGAACAGGTTTTAGCTTTTCATGCTCTAAAATCTGGACTTAATAGCAATACCTTTTTTTAAGAATAGGAGTATTTCAAAAAATAAACAGCAAAAAAGTTTGTACTCAATAGCATATTGTTTATGCTTGCACAACTTGCTAATTCTATACTATGTACCATTTTCTTTTCACATGCTTATTTTGGAAACAAATCTGTAATGTGTTTTTATCTATATTTTTTATATGCAATAGGCATATTAAAGAAAATTTGCAGAAGTAATGTGTACACTAGGCCATTCAAGAATGATTTTCTGATTAACTTACAGTTGTCATACTTGTGGTAGTGTTTTGTAAAGATTATCTCTACTATAATTTCTCTTAGTGTAGTTTCTGCTAGTGGGAAATTTTTGGAGAAGACATATCTCTCAAATATTTTTACTTGAACAGATAAACGAGAAGTATCTTTATACTTTCCTTTGCTTATGGTTGTGTTTCAATGAAGTTGAAGAAAACTAAAGTTAACACTAATAAATAAAGTGGCATCCTTCATTGGGTTAACATTGGAATCAGTAAACAGTAATAGTATGGTGATTCCCTTCTGCAACACTTAAACATCAGAATTCAAGACCAACAGTCTTGAATTGAGTTGGTCTCAATCTAAGTTTGATTTGATGGCTCAATGCAAACCCGAAGGGGCAGCCTTGATTCTGGTGTATTTTCCTGTTACAGCGCTTCATTTGGATTTGGAAACATGGATGAAAGTTCCAGTTCCCTGGTCCAAAAAAGTGCTAGTGACCTTAGTGCAGAGGACAGAGAGCTACTGACAGCTTACCATCACAGTTTTGATGATGAAAAAGTGGATCTGGATCTGATAATGCACTTACTTCACAGCATCTGTCATAGTTGTGATGCAGGTAGGTAAATACCTAACCAGTGGTTGTGGATTTGACTTCTGATAATCATGCTCTTTTTTCAGCAATCCACAGATGTTAAAACCTTCTGAGTGCTATTCGACATGTATTTGAATTTTCTGTTTAACTTTGCAAACCCACTTCCTTTTTTAGGAGCAATTTTAATATTTCTTCCTGGGTATGATGAGATAGTGAGCCTGAGGGACCGCATTGTTTTGGATGACAAGAGATTTTCTGATAATGCTCACAGGTAAAACCTTTAGTTACTGTGGCTTTTCATTGCTTCTTTTAAGGATCCTTAAAATGTTCCTTTTGTCTTGCATTAGATACCAAGTTTTCGTGCTTCATTCAAGTATGCAGACTTTGGACCAGAAGAAAGTGCTTGAAAGTCCACCTTTTGGCATCCGCAAAATTGCAAGTATTAGAGGACTTTTTCCAATGCCACAATGACCTATTTTGCCATTGCTTTTGCAGTTATTATAGTTTTGGTGGTTTTGGGTTTTTTCTTTGCAGATTCTTTCTACTAATATTGCAGAAACCAGCATAACAGTCAATGATGTGGTGTTTGTCATTGACTCAGGAAAGGTGAAAGAGGTAGGACTGCCTTAAATTTTCCTAGTGTGATTCTAAAACACACAGTGTATAAATTTTGGAGAACTTTTTTTTTTTTTTTATTACTTTACAGTAAAGTGAGAAAAAGCTTTTACTAGCTGAGAGCTAGTGCCTGTCAGGCAACAGTCCTTTCTGAAAGGCTTCAACATGAATTTGTTTTAAGACAAATACTGTAAGCTATCCGTCTCAAAAACCTTGAAAATCTTGAATTTCAAAACTTGTGGAGCATTAAGATACTAGAAAGGAGATACCCTCATTAATTCACTTGAAATTGAGAAGGTACCTTTGTCTCAGAAGCTGCTGTATATATTACTATTTCATACTTTTTAGAAAACTCCTGTTGGTAATCTAACTAACTAGTAACTTGTATTTCATGTACCCTATTGAGTTTTCAGTTTGTATTCCTTTCTTTGTTTTTCTAGAAGTCTTTTGATGCACTGAGTTGTGCTACAGTGCTAAAAATGGGGTGGATTTCAAAAGCCAGTGCTATCCAGAGAAAAGGCAGGTAATAAATGCCTCATAGTGGTTCCCATTTTGCAGATATGCACAGTCCTTTATGTTTAGAATAAACCACACAACATAGTAATTGTTTCTGGCCTATTCCGGTGTTGTGTTGCATAGAGGCCAACACTGGTTCTCTGCAGACGAGTAGGCGTCAGCATGTATTTCCTTGGAATAATCTCCCAAGTTGTAGAAAAGTGATGCTCAGGCATTTCCCAAAGGTCTGGGTTGTTTTCCCCCCATTAATTTGTTCTCCTTCCTCTTTCTCCCACGTAGCACCCGCAGTCACAATGTTTTCACATCATGTCTATGGGCAGAGGACTGCCTATTTCACTTTCTCCAAGCTATCCATGACTTAACAGGCCATGATTATATTCTTCCCAGCACTGTGGGGGAGGGCTCAGAAGTTTATGTAGCAACAAATGCCTGTTTAATCAATCATATTGGCATTAAGCTGCATGTATGCACATAGATGTATATGACTGAGAGAATTTGCTCATTCCTCCCTCATTCACTCACAAGTTACTTCATCTTTATTCTACCTTTTACTCCAAGGATAACTTCTGTTTAGGGGATGTGAGGGGAAGCAAGAAAGTTTGCAACTGGTTCCTTACAACAAAGGATGATTGAGATTTGGACTGGTCTTAGGTTAGCAAAAAACCCACAGCACTTTACATTAGAAAAGCCTTGTTTTTCTTTCTCCAGATTTCTCAGTGTTGGGTTAAAATTACAGTAAAAAATTGCCACACTCTCAAAAATAATTAATGATTAGGAAATTCTCATGTTGCATGTGACCTAACAACACTTTCTTCATGGTAGTGCCTCTTCTTTTCCATTCTGAGTTTCTGTGTCTGTTTGTTGGCTTTTGGTTTTGTTTTTAGAAAGAAATCCTCATTTTCACAACTTCCCATATTTTATTTTCAAGGGCTGGGCGCTGTCAGCCTGGGGTCTGCTTTCATCTCTTCAGCAGGCTCCGATTTCAGAATATGTTGGAATTTCAATCTCCAGAACTTCTAAGACTGCCGCTTCAGGTGCATGTTCAGTTAGAAACTATAACTTTAAAAAATACAATGTCCTCAAACCATACTACTAATTGCAACAAATCATGTGTTTGGCGTCTGCTTCCAAATCTTGGTAATCTTTTTTTGTACTGCCTTTTACCTTGCAGGAGATCTGTTTGTACACAAAAATTCTGGCTCCAATTAATTGTCCAATTGTAGACTTTCTTATGAAAGCTCCTGATCCTCCGCCTGCTGTAACTGTGAGAAATGCTGTGCATATGCTTAAGGTCAGAAAAGGAATAAGTTTAGATGGTAATTGTGTTTGATCCCAAATTTGTGGTGTAGCAGTTTACTGACTTCAGTTTGTACTGAAGCTGTTTTTAATTACTTAAGGATGTTTTGAAGTTTTGCTTGTTGTCTGTTTTCATTTTGTGTGTGGGGATGTGTTTTTCCATGTCAAGGGAAGAGAGTGCTTCAAAGTCTTGTCTCTGTTAATAGTCTGACTTGCTTCTTCAGTGTTTGGAAACAAGTCTAGTTAAAGTCCATTATTCACATCCTTTTTGCTTTCACTGTAAATTGATTTTGTCCACTGTACCCATCCTCCTCTCCTTTATTTGTTTGTTTGTTTGTTTATGAACAGACCATAGATGCCCTGGACCCTTGGGAAGATCTCACTGAGCTTGGTTATCAGCTGACTGAGTTACCTGTAGAGCCACACCTCGGTAAAATGGTGTTGTATGCTGTAGTTCTGAAGTGCCTGGATCCTGTTCTGACCATTGCCTGTGCTCTTGCCTGCCAAGACCCTTTTGTGCTGCCCACGCTGGCCTCCCAAAAGCGTGCAGCCGTGCTGTGCAGGAAGCGTTTTGCTGCCGGGACATTCAGTGACCACATGGCCCTGCTCAGGGCTTTCCAGGTAGTCTTTCATTTCAGAGAGTACTAATCACAGCACATCACCCAAGCAAAATGCAGATGTACCAGTTGGATGTAGAGTGGCGGACTGTGATTAAGTCCTCAGAGAAGACTTTCTTTTTGCCTAGTGCCTTTCCTGTGTATTGGACTCATAAATTTGTGAGGGAACCCTTTTTGTAGTATATTTTGTTTCAAACCCTAGAAAATTTTGAATGTTTCAACAATGTGCCTCTTTGCATCCTACTACACTGAACTTTGAATCATGATCTTAATGTAATGATCTTTATTTATTGTTTTAATTTGACATAATCATCACTAGAGTGAGCACATAAAGAGAATCTAATTGTTGAACAGAAAAAATAATCTGGTTTGATACATTAACTTTTAGAGTGGGTTTTGCATTCATTTTATTGACATAAATGTAATCTTTAAAAAAACACCTGCAGTTTTTAGTTTAAGTCCTTCAAATTAATAGGCAAATGTAAAAACATTTTCAGGCATGGCAGAAGGCACGCAGTGATGGCTGGGAGAGAGCCTTCTGTGAAAAGAACTTCCTGTCCCGAGCCACAATGGAAATCATTGCAGGAATGAGAACACAGGTGCTTGGCCAGCTTAGAGCCTCAGGTAGAGAAGTTGGAAACAATTTTAACGTTGTTTTAAAGTCAAGCATATAGAAATTGTAACAAAAATCATGTTCACTGGTGTAATTTTCCTTAATTTGAAATACACTGTCATGCACACATTCATGCAGGGTATGGTGCAGATGAGGAATTGTGGCTGATCAAACTGAAAGCACCTTCATCTCCACATGCCACTGCGTTTCATGTTTTAATGAATTATTCCCATAGGAAATGTCTTTATATTGTAGAAAATAGTGGTATTCTGTGTCAGTATGAAACCCCTTATCAGGAAGGATTTCAGTGTAATGGTTTCTTCTTGGTGCTGTTAAGGTTGGCAGTGGTGAAAAATGCAACAAAGAAGTCATTTATTTCACCTTTTGTTTCTGACTCCTTTTGAGAGCCAAACACAAGGTAACATGGCACTGTTTTGTCTCTTTCATTTGTCAGGTTTTGTGAGAGCCAGAGGAGGAGCTGATATTAGAGATGTTAATACTAACTCTGAGAACTGGGCTGTAATTAAAGGTGCCTTAGTGGCTGGGATGTATCCCAATCTTGTGCATGTAGACAGAGACAGCCTGGTGTTGACGGAACCAAAGGAGAAGAAAGTGCGATTTCATCCTACCTCTGTTCTTGGTCAGTCTCAATATAAAAAGGTAAAGACACTTTGAATTCATAGTTCAAAAAAAAGGGCACTAAAATCTGTCACGTGTTTTAGAAATGTCTTTTCCTGTTTGTCAGTACTTCAAAAGCAGTATAGGCATTTAACACTACAGCTTTAGAAAATACTGTTCTACCCAGCTGATAGAATTGGAGTTGATTCATTTTTCTGTCATTTCAGTTAGTCCTTTCTCTAGATGGAAAAGGCAAAAAGGCAAAAAAACTGCCCTGCTATAAAATTGTTTTAAAGATATAATGATCCCTATTCTTAAAAGCAAGTTTTTCTCTGAAACTCATTTTTAACATTTCTTTTTAAAACAACATATTTTGTTTTACCATGGTAGGATAATTGATGAATCTGGTTGAATTCTCACACTTTTTTATGTGCATGTGCGGCTTTCGGGGGGTTCTCGCTGCTGTCCCCTGTCCCTCCCCGGCCCCCCGGGACCCTCCGGCTAGCTGTCCCCTCTCGGGGCCGGGGTTTTCCGCGGTCCCGCTGCCCTGGGCTCACCAGGCAGCGGCTGGGTCAGCACGGTCCGAGCGGCAGCGTTGCCTCAGTCGCCGCTAGGATTCGAGATAAAGAGACCAAGAGAGACCAATGGTATGCTTGTCCAGAGAGGTTGTATTGCCTGAACGGTTGCAGGGACCAAAAGCCCCGGGCTATTGCCCAGATACAGTTTTATACAGCAGAATTAAGAGTTAAGGTCTAAACAATAGAGACAGTTTTCATCTTAGGCACATCAGAACCGCCCCAGGGGCCAGGTCCAATGGGAACTGCTCAGGGGTGGGGAGAAAGGGGGTTTAGAGAGGAATGCTGAAGCAGGACTTTCCTGAAACAATGGAGCATACATAAATGTATCTTTTCCCTCAGTTTCTCATTTCCAGGGCCTTCCTAAAACAATGGGGCATACATAAATGTATCTTTTTCCTCTGTTTACCATTCCCAAGGCCTTTCTAAAACCTTCCTCCACACTACCATGCCAGCATGATAGCAACATGCATGTATATTTTTATATGTATATAATTGTACATGTATTTAATTCTCAAAATACAGAATCATAGAATGGTTTGTGTTGGAAGGGACCTTAAAGCTTATCTCATTCCAGCCCCTGCCATGGGCAGGGACACCTTCCACTAGTCCAGGTTGCTCAGAGCTCCACCCAGCCTGGCCTTGGGCACTGCCAGGTTGAGGCACCCACAGTGTCTCCGGATAAAATGAGAAATACGTTCAAATTTACATTAATTACAGGTAGAGGGTACAATAGCCTGGTTTTACCTGCTCTTCCACAGATTGCCCCAGCAAATGGACAAGCTGCAGCCATCCAGGCCCTCCCCACAGACTGGCTTATATATGATGAAATGACGAGAGCTCACAAGACAGCAAACATCAGGTGCTGCTCTGTTGTGACACCTGTCACCGTGGCCCTCTTCTGTGGACCAGCCAGACTGCAAAGTAATGCCTTGCAGGCATCTTCATCCTTTCAAGGTACACTGGAGTCTGGATTTGGGATGTTTCCATTGGTATACATCAGCGTGTGACATGCAGAGCTTATTTTTCAGTAATATTTAATACATATATTGGCTGATTCTGGAAACAGCGCTGTTATAATTCCTGTAGCTATTCAGGAAGAGTTTGTTGGTTCTGTAACAAATCTCTCCATTTTGGGATTCCTTACCTATTCAAGTCCATAAATTACACAGTTGTAGGGTCTCAGAAACTGCAGTATAGTTTGTAAGGAAAGAATGCAGCCACAATATCTAATGAGAACTGTAGTATTGGTACTGAGAAGTGTAGTATGCATGTTCTCTTTCTGCAGACTACTTTATTTGAATCATTGAACCAGATTATTCAAACAGAATAATTTAGAAACAATCAGTATGGCAAACAAGTCATGTTGCTTCTAGCTAACACATACATTTTCAAGATATGTTCTACTGATAATTTTTAATTTCAGTTAACTGTACTATTAACTGTAAGTAATAGAGAATATATTTACATTTCCTTCTTTTTTTCTCATTTAAATTGAGTCCTGTTGGAATGGAAGCAAAAATAACTGCTTCTAGTTGTCATAGTTTGAATCAAACTAAAAGTCCAACTTATTTCTAAAGCTTTCCTGTCTTGCTTTTAAACTGTGAACCTTAGAGTAGTACTCATGCTGACTGAATTGCACTTAAGAAAAATAAAGAATCCTAATTAATAGCCATACATATTTTTTTTTCTTACTGGGTCTTTAAATCTGCTGTTTTACTAGGAAATAGAGGCATGTGTGATTTTGCCAACAGCTTTAGGCAAAAGTTGTATAGTGGCCTGTGAAAACTGGTGAAGGTACATGAGTTGGGTCACATCATATCAATCCACGTTTTTACATAGTAGGACCTTCAGCAGGTCTGGCTACTTGATTGCTGCTATCTGGAGCAAAGACTTTGCAGTGTATTTGCAGAAAAGAAGAGGTAGTTTTACAAATGTTTACATTTAAAGTCAATTTTAGAAGGAAAAATATTGCTGGTAATATAGTAGTATGCGGGTTTTTGTATAGAAATAATAGTAGAAAAAATATGGAAATTCTGATGAACCTTTTGTCTTTAATTCAGGGGGAGGGGTATCTAATGATAGCAGCGACAGTGAGATGGAGGACAGGACGTCTGCTGATCTGGCACTGCTGAAGCTGGATGAATGGCTCCATCTTAAACTGGACCCTGAAGTAAGAAATTACTCCTGGGTTTGCTTCATGTAGAGGAATTGTAAAAAGATATGAAAAGGTTTTTGTAACATTTGAGTAGCCAAGAATTTTCTCCAAGAATGTCATGGTCCATTTAGGTCTCTGGAACTAGGTACTCTGTGATTTAACCTTTACTTCACAAGCTCATTAAGAATTAAACGGCTTCAATCCCCTTTGGCACAGAGTTGTCTGTTGCATGAATTTGTGTATTCAAAATCCAAGTTGCAGTGTTTGATCACCTGTCACCCATACCTTTCTCTTCTTTTACCTGTCAGCAGAAAGAAAGAGAATAGTCACCTAAGTCAACAGTGAGAGTGCTCATCCCTCTTCCTCCATATTGGTGTGGGTGTCCTGTCTCTCACAAAAGGGAGCAGGAAAGCCTCAGCAATCCAGATGCTGTTGGGTCTGTTTCAAAAACTTTCTGGGTAATATGATGTTTTATATCTGAGCTTGGCAGTTTTGTCCCTTTCCACAAGTCAGCAGATTCTGAAGAGACTGGCAGACAAAAAATGATGACTGCAAGGGACAGCAAGCTGCAGGTGACAGTGACAGCATAAGGGCCCTTCTGCTCCTTCTGGCCTCCTGTCCTGCCTGCATGGTGCTCCATCAGGCCATAGCACAAGCTGGGATAAGCTAAAATCTGGACAGGAGCTGAGAGAACAGTCACATTGGCATATTGTGTTCTTCTTTCTCTGAGAGGATAACCAAAATCAGATCAAAAAAGGAGCACTTGAAGCTGAAGTTGCTGAGAGAAAGTTGCTGTCAGATTTTGGAAGGATACATTTCAAATCCTCTTTGAAATAGAAGTCTTTATGTCATTGAGGAGCTGTGGCTGCAGTTTATGGGTCATGAAACACACAACTTTACCAACTCTAATAATAATACTCTCTCTCCTAGTCATGTCCAGAAGAGTGATTTTTAAAAATTTATCGTAATGGAAGCGTTTCTGGTAGCAGAATTAGACAATAGTCTTCTGAATTTAGTCATCACATTTGACCAGGTGTCGATGTAAGAAAAATATCACTTAGAGCTCTTTTCCATCAACTATACTGAAGAGTGCATGAGTAGAGACTGATTTGAGAGGAAGGGCATAAAGCATGAAAGGATTGAGTTTTCTTGAAAGATAAGAAGGAAAAAAAAAGTCTGTGGAATTACAATACAAAGCTAAGTTTAGTACAGAGCTAAATGAAATGTTTCCAAAATGACCTTGTACCCAAGGAAAAGAAAGCAAATTAACATCATAGTTTAAATATGGATTATTCCCCTTCCCCAAGACCTTAGTCTTGCCTTCAATTCTGGGCTCTGTTTATATTGGAATGCCAGGTGTTGCTTGATAGGGAAAAGACAGGGTTCTCTTACCTGTGTGATCTAATTTTCATCAGTATTTAACAGAATTGGAATTCATTGCAGGCTGCTGGTATGCTGCTGCAGCTCAGGCAGAAGTGGCACAGCTTGTTTCTGCGTCGTATGCGAGCTCCTTCTAAGCTGTGGTCTCAGGTTGATGAAACAACTGTAAGAGCAATTACAGCTGTTCTGAGTGCTGAAGAACAGTCTGCAGGTCTGCAGCAGCCTTCAGGAATTGGCCAGAGACCAAGGCCTGTGACTTGTGAAGAACTTCCTTTGGCATCTACATGGAAGTCAACCAGCAGCAGAAAAAGCTCAACAGAAACAGAATTGTCTGACTCCTCTCATGCTGAAAAGTAAGATGCTGAGGTCTTCTGCTTACTGTAGGTTGCAGTTTATGTATACAAGTATCACTTAAGTTTCTGCTAGTAATAGGTGAAAACAGTGGAAGTACATTTGGAAGGTGTTATACTGTTGTATGCTGCATTGTAATCCCAAAGAGAAGTATTTCATACCTGGGGCTGCTGTTTGAGAGAGCAGTCAGGAATATTGTCCATGAATTGTGATGTTTGAGAAGTAGCAGAAGAAGTTTAACAGTAGCATTAAAAAGCAATGAATGGTCAGTATGAGTTTTTAGTTAGGTTTAATAGATGTTGTAGTTGCTGTAATACATGGGGTCATGCTGTAGGTGGACAGGTCGATGTAAATTGTTCAGTGACTGCTTGTGAAACTCAAGGTATGTCCTTTGTAGGGTTTCAGTGAAATCTTCTTCTCCTGCACTCCACCAGCCAAAGAAGTACAAAGAAAAAGACATTTTGCTCTCCGGACAATCCTCAGATGACAGATCAGCTCAGTCCTCAGTAAAACCTGCAGAAAGCAGTAGCTATTCCAGCCCCTGTGCTACTCCTTCTTCTCCAGTGTCTGGAAAGGTAGAGTTCTCTAACATACTACCCTGCTCTTCCAAAATAATAGAATTTCTTGCTGATATCATTCTGCAGTTAGGTATTTTACTGATAAATTAGGAATCTAACGTAGCTTTTCATTTGTAACACTGCATAATACTTCCTTCTGGAATTTAAAAATCTAGACTAAATATCCTTGTTTCACTAGTTTAATACAGCAAAAATAATTTATGGACTGCTGAGGTAAAGCTATCCAAAGTAGAAAAAATGAGATTTAAAAAAAATCCCAAACTTGTTCTAATAAACGTGTAAGTTTTTTTCAACTAAATGAGTATATTATATACATACTTCTGAAGTTTTTGGATTCTGCCTTTTTCTGCATTCATAATAGATTTTCAGTATCAATACTGATTCTGTCTTACCTGCCTTACTAGGACTGATTTTTGTGATGGTTATTTTAACAAAGCACACATTTTTAATGAGATTACTGTGACAGTTGTCCCTATATACTTGAATAGTAGACTGCAGTAACACAAAGGAGATCATTCAGAGGAAACTTCATGGACTCATTGGAGGATGTAGTAATTCCTCTTGAATCTTTCAGCTTTTAAATTAAGACAGCGTAAAAGGAAGAAAACATGTTTCCCGAATATAGAAATGCGAGTAGTGTGCTGTAGGCTACACTCTAGGATGATGAATTTTGGTGTCATCTCAAGGTCTGTCAGATTTTAACCAATTCTAATTAATCACTAGGCTTTTTAATCCTATTCTGCTTCCTGCCCCCTATTCTTGTTTCCTGCCCCTCATGGATGAATTACTGTGGAAGGGGCTAACAGCAGGCCTGTTAGCTAAAGGAGCAAAAAGAAGCTGAGAGGCAAGAAGCTGATCAAGAGCTCTCTCCAAGGCTGCTACCAAGGAGGCTGAGAGAAGAACTGGAGAAAGATAAGGAGAGAACTGCAGCTGGATAAAGCATTTTCAGAAAGTTAACTAAAGTCACTGTTACTGTTCACCAGTGGTGTTATGTTGATTTTTTTGTGGCCAACAGTTGGGGTAGAAGAAGTATAAACAATTAGAAAGTTTATAAAAGGTCATGTTCGATAATAAAGAGTTGCCATCTGAGACCGCCTGTGGTCTGTGCTTTGTGTGGCGACCGCCTCACGATGCAGTGTATATACCAGTGACAGCTGGTGCCCACCGCGTGGAGCAGCAGCCTGAGCAGCGTGGTCGGTCTGGAGCCACGCGGGGTCCCAGCGACTGGCAGCCCTGACCCGCTGGGGAGTGGCGGGGGAGGCGGCGCTGGTGCAGCTGAGAGTGGCGGGTGGAAGCCACAGGCAAGTCCTGACCTGATTTTCTCCTATCAACACACCTGGAAGCAGGTGAGGCAACAACTAGTGATAATGGGAGATAAATCTAAAGAGGAAGAGACTGTTTTGGCTACATAGAAAGCTTTGTTAAGAAATAAGGGAATTACTACTTCAGACTATGCCCTTTGTAGTATATTGCTGTGGGCTAGATCATAGGATTTTGCTACTGATCCTGACACAGCATTTAGTGTTAAAGGTTGGAAAAAAAGTCAGGAACAAGCTGTGGGAAGTCACCTGAGCGGGAGATAAAACTATTGTCAATCTAGTTGTTACTTGGAGATCGCCTTTTGAGGCATTAAAGGAATGGAAAACAGCGGGAACAAGCAGAGTACAAGGTGGATGAAGATTTGGGGTTGATAAAGTAGTCTGATGGGAGGGATGAGTCAGATGGGGCCTCTGATGGGGAACTTGTTGCATACATCCTTGAAGAAAGTGCAGGTGCCCATGGAAGTTACCAGGCAGGCTACCAAAGCTTCCAGGAAAGTTGCCAGAGCTTCTGGGCTGGATGCTGAAGCTTTTGGGAAAGCTGCTAAGGCTTCTGGGCAGACTGACAGAGTATCTCCTTCTCAGACTCCTAAGCCTCTTTATCTCACCTGCACAGCAGCTTTCAGCGGTGCCTCTATACACTGCACCACTGCGCCAGTTAGCGGAAATGTCTTTGGCAGAGAGACAAACCCAGCTGTCTGCCCCCCTGCTCCCCTCTGACGCTGTTGAGGCAGGATGGGAATGAACAGACTTTGTTCAGAAGGCTGAGACTATAACTGATTTATTTCAAAATACATCACTCTTTTATACAGAGCTTTGTGCAGACCAACTCTATTGGTCCTGAAGTGAAAACATGTCACCCTATTGGTGTGCAGTGGATGACGTACAGTAGTAAAACCTAATTATAAACAATGTGAACAAGAGAGATAAAGAACTTACATTCTTTCTCAACACTTTCTCAAGCTTCTACCTGGTTAGAAATTTATGGTTTTTCTTTGAATCTAAGACCTACACCCCTCCACTCTAGCCCAGCCATTTGCCCCCCGCCCCCCTCTGAGCTGCATGAACAGTTGCAAGGTCGTATCCTCCACTGCTGGACAGTGACAGCAAATCAAGTGAAGAGTCACCCGCAGTAACACCTGAGGTGGGGCAGGGAACTGTTGGCAGTTCAGCTTCTAAGAGATCTAGCCCTACTGCCCCATGGACTTTGCCTCTGTGTCAAGTAACTGTGCTTCCATGACAGCCTCAGAAGTTTTGGGAATTTCTTAGGAAGAAAGCAGCTGAATAAAAAAATTGGGACCTAATAGAAAGATTTGGTGCCCCAAAAGTACCTCAGGAGGAGAGTGTTAAGGCAAATGTTGCCTGTGATAATCCTATGGCTTTTCCAGTTTTTAATGCAGTTCCTGGAATAGGGCAGGATGACAGTCATCATGTCTTTGCCTGGAAGGTTGTGCAAGATCTCCAATTGAAAGTGGCTCAGTTTGGTATTAATTCCTCAGAGGTAATGCAATTAATACATGTAATTAATGCAGTATGCTTGTACCTTATGACATCATGCATCTTGCTACAGTTTTATTCCAACCAGTACAGTATGGTGTGTTTCAAGAAACTCGGAGGTGAGTGGCTGAGCTCACAGCTTTAACAAATATGCAGCTGCCTCAACACGACTCGTCATGCTGTGGGTGTTGATGCCTTATTGGGCACTGGGCCTTTTGCTAACCCAGATTTGCAGGCAAGGTGGGATCCTTCAATTTTGACACAAGCTCGGCAAATAGGCATGAGTGCTTTAATTAAAACAATGGAAATGGCAGCTCCAAAACAGAGATATGTTACTATACAACAAGGGATGAGAGAACCATTTTTGCAGTTTGTGGAAAAGCTTGCTGCAGCTATTGAAAAACAGGTAGATAATGAACCTTTGTGACATAGATTGTGTATAGAATTGGTGAAAGAAAGTGCAGACCCAGACTGCAGAACGATTATTGACACCTTACCTGGGGAGCCCACATTGCCTGAAATGGTTACTGCTTGCTCAAAAGATGGTTCAGTAGAGCATAAAATGACAGCTCTTGCTGCAGTTCTAAGACCACCACCGAAATGCTGTAATTGTGGACAGCAAGGGCATGTAAGGGCACAGTGTAATACCCAGAAAATAACATCTAAGTCAAATGCAAGCAGCAATGTTATGTGCAATCATTGTGCTAAATTTGGGCACTGTGCACGAGTAAGTATCATGCAAATGGTCAGCTGTTGCAGGGAAATGGGAAGAAGAACACGAAGGGGTGTGTGGGGACACAAATAACCTGACGACCATTAACAGCAATTATGGGCCTTCCCAGCACTGTAAAGCTACCCATTTGCAAACAGTATTCAGGAGCAACAAGTGGGTCCACAGGGATTGATGTACCCACCACCGACACAGTAACTATTTTGACAAAAGAAATCTGCAAAGTGCCCCATGACACCTATGGCCCAATAGGACGTGGATTGAGTGCATTTCTGATAGGGATATCAAGTACTACACTTAAAGGTATTCATGTGCATTTAGGACTTATTGATGTTGATTATTTAGGACAGAGTCATGCTATGATATGAATTGATGAGTGCCCTATTACTATTCAGAAAGGAACTTGCATCACTCAGCTTGTAGCCTCTGTGAGTTTTGTTCCCAATACGGTAAGTACCTCAAGTGTTCCGGACTGAGAAAGTAACGGAGAACCATCCAGAAAAGACATGCATCCTCACAGCCAGTGGATATCATCCAGGGACCGTATCGGTAACAGGTTTGATTGACACTGGAGCAGATGCTACAATACTCTCGTGACTGCGTTGGCCTCAATCGTGACCTCTCACTCGTGCAAGTTTTGGACTGATGGGGTTGGGTGGTTCTACAACAGGTGGCTTGTCAGCCATTGTAATTCATGTGAAACATCCCGATGGCCAACAAGCTAACATCAGACCCTCAGAATTACTGGGATTTTTAATTACTATTATTACAGAATTGCTATGGATTTTTAATAGGAGCCACTGTGATGCAGGGTGGTGAATGTCCAGTTGTAGCCTTGACATGGTTAACAGATAAACCTGTCTGCGTTGATCAGTGGCCCCTTACTACTGAAACGCTTACTGCCCTGCAAGAATTAGTCACAGAACAATTGCAAGTGGGTCATATTGAAGAATCATTCGGCCCCTTGAATACCCCTTGTAATAAAAAAGAAATCAGGAAAATGGAGACTTTTACATGATTTACAGCACATAAATGCTGTAATGGCAACAATGGGAGCTTTACAACCAGGCTTTCCTACACTGACAAAACCTGGCTAAAAGATGCATTGAATCAGATATATATCACTAATACTTTCTGAAAGACTAAATATGGTCTGCAATAATTCTAAAGTTCATCAGCTGCTTACATTATTCTTAAAATGTAAAATTGTACTGCTTTCAAAAGTAAGAACCTTCCTCAAACTCCTAAGTAAAAGGTTGTTTGAAACGTATTCTTTCAAACAAGAAGTGTTTCTCAAATATTTTACAAAACCTAGTGAAAATATTATTTTCTTGCAAAATTTCACATTCCTGTACAGACCCAAGCCAATTGTGCTTAAGCAATCATAATTACTCATACTATTACTGTGTTCTTCTACGCTACAAAGTACATATTATTTAATGTCAGTAACTTCATTTTATAAGCTAAATTAATAGTTTAAGACTTTCCATTAGGAATCAAAGTGTATCTGACAGTATTTCGGAGATTAAAATGTGTGAAAATACCACAAATACATAAAATTGCAGTCCTATACAGCATGTGAACATAGTAAAATACAATGATCATGACAGTTACATTTTTCCATTCTAATCTTTTTCTGAAGCTTTGCATGTGTACCAGGTAACTGGGCTGGGCTTGGTGTATCGCTGTAGAGCCCCAGGAGCTCTGCTCCCACTCAGCTGAATGTTAGCACATGGGCACCAGCCCTGGGCAGGAGCCAGTACAGGGCCCCTCCTGCAGGAGAAGGGATCAGGCCCTGCTCTGTAACTTTCATTTTGGCCACTTCTGTGAACAGGTAAGAAAGGTCAAAATGAAACTTTTCCCAGCTATTTCCGTCTGCTTTATCTTTTTAGGTGCCAGAACTCTGGGTCACAGATGGCCTGGGTGTGTGCTGAGCAGTGCAGAACCCATGAAGTCCTTGGTTTCCCCACAAGTTGCCATGCCTTGTTCCCAGGTGTGCCCAGCTCTGACAGGAGCAAGAGTCTGCAGCGCCGTGCCCTGCTCAGCCAGGGCTGTCTGGCACAGAGCAGCAGCAGCGCCAGCACCTTTCAATCCACTCCTTCCTTATCTTCTCCTGGGACACAGAAGCCTCTGGAAATCAGCACCAACAGTCTTCTTCCCAGCTCGGAGCAGCTCCTACTGGCAGGCAGATGCTGCCAGTTTGACTGCTTTCAAAGGGGAATAAAGGCAGAGATGTACATGCTCAGGAGCCCTGGGCATATCCAATAAATGTGCAAACATGTGGGAGATTTGTCAGGAATTGTTTCAGCTGTTATGCCAACAGTGCCTTCTCTCCTGGTTCTGTGTGTTATAGATGAGTCATGTAACAGTTGGCTCTCACTGTTAAGAGGTAGATATTATGGGGATGTAAAAATGTATAGTGATGTTATTGTAATACATCCTCCCAGAGTCCTATTTCCCCTGCCCCTTGCAATAGCCTTGGTAGTCAGGGGTTTTGGGGAGGGCTGGCTTGTGACCAGGAGGTGTGGGTGGCGTAGCAACACCTGACCTCCAATAAGAATGTAAGAAAGGAATCTCCACCAGTGGATGGCAAAACTTTGACAAAACTTTGGAGGGGTTAAGGGTATAAAAGGCAGAGCATCCATTCTATAGATGTGCTGCTTGTAATGGTCAGAGACTCCCAGTGCTGCAAATTTTCCTTATTCAGTCCTTTGTTAAGATTTAATAAACATTTAAATTTTTTAAAAGTAAGCGTTGTTTCTCAGAAGTGCAATGCTTTGGGCCATTTTCTTGGTCTGGTTTCCTTTGCTTGGGTCCCATCTGAGTGCTCAGTTGGGGTACAAGGTATAGGTGTTTGGTGCACTCCTGGAGTTACTCTTGGATTCCTTGAACAACAGGGTTTGGCCACAAAGTGAATTTGTGCTGCTTTGTGACAGAGAAGAACTTCCCCGGTTATTTTGCGTTTGCTGTACGGAAGGGTGGTTATTGCTCTGCATAAATTCACAGGCCAATATAGAGTGCTTGCACTGTGATGTCAGGGCATGGTTGCCATGTGGTCATGGTGACAGCAGAAGGTTGTCTTGGTGCACGGAAGGCCTCAGTGTCAGAGCAACCCTAGGGCTTGCTCAGTGCAGGAGCATCCTCCTGGTTGAGGCGCTTGTCAGTGAGAGCTGCCTACTGACAAGAGCCTTGTTTTTTCTAGTGTTGGACAAATCTGCACAGCAGTGCTACAATGATTGAGCAACTTGCTGCTGCAGCTTTCACAGCTTATGGCGTTGTTTATTCTGGCTATTACCTCACTAACCTGGCACGTAAGTAGAGGTTTTCCCTGGGTGTACCCGAACCTGGCTTCTGTATGTCTTCCTGCTCTTTGTTAGTGCCTGAGTTATTTTAAAACAGAAAGAACACTAGGGTGCCACTGGTTTGGTAAAGCTCCTGTCAAGGCATCCAGGTACAAGGGGATTTCTGCAGCCACAGGGGCAGCATTTGCAAGGGAACCTGCAGGGGTTCTTTTCCCTCCACGGGAGAGTCTGAGGCAGCAGAGTCTGTCTTTTCCTCAGTTTGCTGGGACATGCAAGACAGCTTTGAAAATGTAAACTGGAGACCTTCTTGGAAGGCCTTCTAACAACTGTGCAGTATTTCCCAGAATTCAGGGAAAGCTTCTTTCTTTCTACATTTTGTCATGAAAGGATTTGACTGTCTAACTTGAGCCTTGACTGAGTGTTAAATAGTGATTCCCTTTGCAAGGAAGAGCAAACTCCAAAGCAGTGAGTGTCTGCTCCTGGAACTTGGAGCTGCTGCTGTGTTGTGTCACAATAGAGCCTGCCCCATCAGAGTGGAATTTTGGAAAAGCTTTTCTGGGCAACTGTTTCCAGCAAGTTAATGAGAAGTTGTGCATGCATCTGATTAAAAAAAACCCTAGGTACCAGAAGGAGAGGATTTTTAAAAGAGGTGTTATGTGTTTGGTAGAACAGGAGCATTGAGTGTTAGAGAACAATTTGCATTTTCTTCATCATGTTTGTGTTCATTTAATGGCTAAACAGGCCAAAGGGTAGGCATGCCCAAGAATATTATCTGGATCTCTTGCTGGTTGTATGAATGAAATGTGTCTGCTGAAGGGATGTTGTGAAAGGGAAAACTCTCTGTTTGTGGTGCTTGTTCTGTGGGTTTCACCAGCCCAGACAATTTTCTCACAGCATCTGGTTCATTTTCCCTTGCCTACTACAGGTCACCTGAAGCATGTATTCAGCGGTGCTGGTCCTAAGGTGAGTAAGAAAGGAACATTTCATGTTTGTGCTGTTTGGCAATTGCAGAGTAAGCTGTGTGCTTAGCCAGAACCAGTAGGCTGTAGAGGGCCAGGCATGCAGGCTGAAAGAAAATCCATTTTCAGGCATTCCACAACAAATACAAAGGCATAGCTGGATATTTCCTAATTTCCAACTCAGAGCCTTGAAGACCTACAAACTCAGTTTTGCAGAGAGTTGAATAAGCCCATTTTAATGAAGTCACAGCAACTTAGATTCCTATCCTTATAAAACTTCATGATACTTCCTTAGAAGATGTGGTTGTAGAATTAGAAGGACAATTTAATGCGGTATTTGCAGTCAAACGGGCAATTTTGTGGCTGGGCAGCTGCGTGGGCCAAAGGAGCCCGGGGTGCTGGTCAAGAGCAGCTGAAGGTGGCCAGCGCCTGGCCAGGTAGCCAAGAAGGCCAAGGGCATCCTGGCCTGTGTCAGCAGCAGTGGGGCAGCAGGAGCAGGGCAGTGACCGTCCCCCTGGGCTGGGCAGCGCTGCGGCCAGAGCTGGGAGTGTGTGTCCACTTTCTGCCCGGTCGGTCTGCGTCTCACAAAACAGGATGGGACCCGGACTGGTTGCAGACTTAGCATTTATTATGTCTGTATCCTCCAAGCAAAAAGCCAGAGACACAGAGAAATGAACATCCATGCAAATCTAGATCAAAGGCAAGATGGCAGTTGATGCAAAGCCTTTTTCTACATATTCTTTGAACCTATAACATAAAAGAAAAGGTGCAGAGTCATTATACCCTAACCAATAAGAAAAGGACCCATGTGGGTTTAACATTACCAGAAGGACTTCTATGAACCTCAAACGATATAGAGTAATTCATTATATAAGACTGAAACTTTTTCTATTTTTGCAAAGCATATATCTAGGACTTTTGACATCTCAAACTATCACTAAGTTCTTGTTCTTTCTTGCTCCTTATGATAAATATAAATGAATTCACTTGGTTCTTATTTTCCTAGCTTCCCATGAGAAGGTTTTGAAATTTCCCAGCCTTTTTCAGCTTTATGTCTACTTTCTGGGGCCTTTTTGCACTTTCTAAAGTTTTTTACCTTTTATATATTCCTACAATTCCCCCTCTCTTTTTAAATAAACTATTTTTGACTTGTCACTTATTTATTACTTTGTGTTCCATAGCTTTACTACTGCATATATTTATTCATGTAGGAAAAAAGTTATAAACTTTTTACATGAAGGTACTTTTGTTTTTGTTTGTTTTAAGCTCTATAATTCTAAGTTAAACCATTCTTAATGTTGGGTAAAGTTAGGTTTAGTATCTGTATTAGGTTCTGATAAATTTTGACTTTTTTAAGGCCTCAATGTAAAGGTTAAATTTGTGAGTGACTTTAATTGTTTTTGCTGAGGTTTTGTGAATTGTCTATAATTTTTTAAAATTTTTTTCTTTTGGAAAATAAGAACTTTTTTGATGAGTTTGTAATTTGTTGTGAATAATGAAGTGTATGTGGTATTAATATTAATATTCTAATAACAAGATTTTACTGAACTTGTAAAGTTCTTTTGATTAAGGAGTTAAGCTCTACTTCCTGAATAAATTGTTTAACTATGTTTCTTTATTTTTAATTGTAGATTGTAGAGTTTTTAAGTTTTTGTATATTTTTGTGAATGGATTTAGAATGATTAGACAAATTTATGTAGCACATTCTTTTGAATTCTTTTCAACTCTGTTTATGTGTTAGAAAAGAAAATTAACTGTTGTTTGATTTTGGAATTTGTTGGACACTGCTGATGTCAGTCTGCGTGTTACTGAGCGCACTGGATGTGGTATTTGTTTGTTTAGTTAATATTTAATCTTGTCTATTTGTCTTAATGTTTTTTCTGAAGCAATTGTAGGTAAGAAGAAGCTTGTTGAAATATTTTGTGGTTTTTTTTTGAAAGACTGAAATTACTGCTGTAATTTTTTGGGTATATATGAATAGATCTTTTGTCTTTTCTTGTCTTTTTTGAAACTGTTTTAGTACTAGGTGTTATTACAGTGAGTGTGCTAATGTTACATGGTTTGTCTTTAGGGTATGATAGAATGTTTTGCTATGTTTTATTTCTACAAATGAACTAATAACATTTTGGTAATTTCCGTGGATATTTGTTAACTTTAGATTTTTATCTACAGTGTATGAGTAATTGCACTAAAGCCTTAAATTTTTGTATTCATAGTAAGAGTGAATAGCACTGTATTTTGGAGAATTATTTTTTTTCTAATTGTTTCTTGAAAATGTGACACGGAAATTTATTGCTAAGGAACTATGGATCTTTAATTCTTGGGGTTCTGAACTTGTTTTGAGGAGTTGTTTGGTCTAGAGGCTTTAATCCCATGTGCGATTGTTTCTATTAGTAATTTCACTTAGCTTGTTGTTAAATCACTTTTTTGTTAAAAGATCATGTTATATAGGTATTGGCTAATTTTTAGTGGTACACTAACTAAACAGGTTGAAAAAGGCTTTTTTGGATTTGAGTGAGACATACATATGGTATCTGATCTTGTAGCTTTGGTTAATGTGACTTAGACATTTGGTTTTGGTGTTGTATAGGAAAATTTGCATGATAAAAAGTAAGCAAAGTTAGAAAATACAAAGTGAACTGATTTTCTTTCATATCTTTTTTGTTGAGTTACTCTTTGTTAAAAGAATTTTCGATAATATTTTAACTTTTAAACT
Source organism: Lonchura striata (assembly GCF_050655825.1). Taxonomy (NCBI): domain Eukaryota; kingdom Metazoa; phylum Chordata; class Aves; order Passeriformes; family Estrildidae; genus Lonchura; species Lonchura striata. The sequence continues at coordinate 14,499,217 of NC_140740.1, forward strand.
GCATTTTTTGGAGAGTTTAGAATATTAATTTTTTAGAATCTAATGATAAGAAATCTTTCTTTTCATGTTTTTGTTAAAAGAGCTCTACGAAACAAGCTCTACACATGTATCATTATCATTAGATTGAAGTTTGCAGATTCTACAGGTGACATAGGAACACTGGGCGTGACTTGTAGTCTCTGTTTAGCTTACGTTTGTGTGATTGCTTTTTTACTTTTGGGTTTGTTAGTGTGTTTTGGTGTGTTGTATGGTTTGATGCTCTTTATTGGAATTCACTTTGCTTTTCTAGTACTTGGAGAAATACAAGTATACTCTTTGCTTTAAGTTATTAATTGGCGAGGACTTTTAATTTGTCTGGTTTCAGGTCTTTTAATTAAAACAAGAGAATTTTTTTTTAGTTTTGTTTGTGTGTTATTTGTAAAATGCTTAAGAATTGGTGGATCTGGTTCTGCAAAAGAACTGTTTAAAAAATTATAAACATATAAAGCTTGACTCAATTTTATCTGTAGTATTACTTCTGCTCCCCTCTTCTGTTGATCTAAATGTGTTTTAATATGTGATATGTCTTTTTAACAGTTGTTTGATTTGTGGGGGAGTGGGGAATACTACAGGTGTGATGAACATTTTAATTTATTAGGAATGTTGTTACTTTTTGAGATAGATATGTGGGGCTATTGTTTGTTTTCATTTCCTGGAGTACACTTAATGAAGTAAATGTTTGTAAAAAATGTTGATAGGTACGATTACTTGTTCTCTTGTGTGGATAGAGGTAAAAACTGTACTTGATAGTGAATCTACTGAAACATGAATATTTTTAAATCTCCCCAAAGAAGGGTATTTAGTGATGTTTGTTATAATTGTACTCTTTATAAACTTTGTGGATTAACAGTTCCTGTAGAAACAGGGGTTTGCACAAGGTGACAATCAGGGTAACTGTTAATAATAGCTTTAGCTTGGGATTTAGAGATACAAAACGTCTGTACAAGTACTTGTGTATATTGAGGAAAAAGGTATGACTCAATTTTGCATGCTGAAAAATGTTTGCTAATGTGTTTGAGATAACTATGGCCAGTTTTTTTGTTCTTGTATTTCTTTTTGCTAAACATCTTGGTAAAGATGAATGAGTTGTAATATGAGAAATAAAATATAGGTTAGTTCTGTGTTGTAAATTTTTATGAAGACATGAGAGCTAGCAATATAAATTATTATTACTAATATTTTTTAAAACGATATTTTTACCTACATTAGTAACAGAGGTAGAATCTGTAATTAAACTGAAAGGCTTTGAAAATAGCTGAAGAGCTTTAACAACAGCAGCTATTTTAACTACTTGAGGAGAACTTTCAACTATTTGGATATTTGATTTCTAATTTTTTGTAGTTTGATTTAACTATACAATTACTGATTTATGTGTTTTTCTTGACTTATTAGCGAAGAGCGTTGTATTACTTAAAGGCCCTTCACTTAGCAAGGGCTATTTTTTGAAACTCAATTTTGTTTGTAATAATTTGTGATTTGGATAATGAATAGCACAAACACTTGCAAAATTTAAGAATGCATTTTGTAAATCATCTGAATTTTGTAATGCCTAATCGAAATAATCTTTATTTAAAGGTAATTAGAGAACTGTAAAATCTTTACCTATTAAGGTTAATATTCTTGCTTTGGCCTTAATTACAATTTGTGCTACTATCTCTAGGGTTGTAGAAATAGTTTTTGGAGACTTGTAGGGAAGAAAAACTTATTATTCTACTATTAATAATGGATCTTTCTCAGATGGATCTCATGGAAAAATGAGGCTATAAAGTTGTAGCTTCTGTCTCAAAGCAGTCAGGAAGAAAGGTTTCTTGGGAGCATAATGATGGGCTTGTCTTCTTTGGAAAGTTTTTGTGACTTTTTATGGTGAGTTGAGCTTCAGGTGTTAAAATCTTGGGAGATTTAATGTCACAGTTTTCTCTCAGTAGATCAAAAAGTGGAGCAAGTTCATCGTTGGCAATTTTCAAAATAGGTTTCATCTAGTTAATTTCTCTTAAAAGTTGCTGTAAATCTTGCAAAGTGTTGATGTTGACTTGAAGGTGTATCTTTTGTAGTGAAATTGTTTGTTTTGCTATCTTCTATCTTAGATATTTTTAGAGTGGGATTTCTTGTATCTTAGATGTAGAAATTCTAGTTCAGTCTTTTGGATTTCAGTGACAGCACTGTCACGAGTTTGTTTCATCTTTGTCTGTGTCAGTGCTGCAATGAGGAGATCATCTATGTAGTGTAGAATCGTGGATTGTGGATGCTTCTGTCAAGTTGGGCACAGTACTTGTGTGACAAAATATTGTTAAATTGTTAGAGAAGTCTTCATCCCTTGTGGTAAAGATTTCTAGTGCTATCTTTGCATTGGCTTTCTTTGATTGATGACTGGAACTGAGAAGGCAAATCTTGGGGCATCTTCAGGATGAAGTGGTGGTATGTTGAAGAAACAGTCTTTTATAGCGATAATGACAAGAGGCCAGTTTCTAGGAATTATTGATAGAGAGGGACGTGCAGCAGCTGTCTTCCTTTCAGGACTTGTACTAGTAATTATGGATTCACTTTGTAAGCAAACAGTAGTTCTTCTGATCCTTGTGAGTGTTCTCATAGGTGATACTAAGTGTTAGCTACTGGGCTAAAACAGGAGAGAAATTACAGAGACATCTGCACCGTATCTGGTATGCCTGTAACATCAATTGTTCTACCACGATGAGTTAGGGCACAAGTCAGTTCTGGTTGGTTTAGAACATACTTCTAAGTATGTTCTACTTAGAAGACACCTAGCATTGGAGTAGAAATCACATCTGGAACACCTTGGTACACCGTTTGATTGGTTAACAAAGCATCTTGTTGAGATACATTTTGTTTGAGTATGTCTATAGGTAAAGCAATTGTAAAAGCAAGAGGCGTCTTAGGTTGAATTATTGTTGGGGCTTTGAGGAGAAGAGCTAAAACTATTAGCTCTTCATTGTAGTTTACTGAAATGATAACTGGAAAAATTAATAGTCCAAGACTTGTATTGTTGTCTTAACCTATAAGAATTTAAAATTCTTGTCTTTGTTGTGATTTCTTAATCACACCTGTAGGTATACATTCGTAACAGAAATTTTTTAAAAACCGTATTAATTTTGAGTTGGCCAAGTCCAGTTTTGTCCTTGGAGGTAATAAGAAGGAACATCTTGTGGTACTGGTGGTAAAGGTGTTTGGCTTTGAGGTCTCCTAGTTAAGGCTAAGGGGGCAAAATTCCCTGAATTCTGGGTTACTAATGCTTGTTTCACTGCGTGGTGGGTCGCGCTTTGCTTGGAGTTTAACAGTAGGCGATTACTATCTATATCAAATTTAGAATGACAATTTTTTGCATAATGTTTCCCTTTTTGATATTGAGGACTAAGAGAAGGTATTCTTCAGATTTTATTATTGGATCAAGGTAAGTCTTTATCACATGACTAGTCTTCTCACATCTGAAGCACGACTTTTTAGTAGAATTTCATTGAACAGCAGCAAGAGTTTTTTCAAAAAGTTTTATTTGTTCTTCAATTGCTTTTTAAACTTTGTTTTTTAGTGAATCATGAGATTTAGTAATTTGCTCTCTAAAGGCACTAGCTTGTGCTGTAGCAAGATACCTTGGAGTGCTAATTTTACTGTAAGTTGAAAGCATTTGAGTAACAGTTGGAGGCTGTTTGGGTAATGTAGAAATAATTTTTTTGCAATCATCATTTGCATTTACAAATGCTAGGTTTTGGAGAATATAAGAATGAGCTGCTTTATCAGGGCGTTGTTATTCAACAGCTTGTGTTAACTTAATTAAAAATGTACGATATGATTCATTTGTTCTTTGTGTCATGGTCGAATATGCTTTAAGAGGAGTACCTGTTGATTTGACAGAAATGAAAGTTTTTCTTGCAGCTTGTTTAATATCTCTCAGCACTGACCTAGGAAAAAAGTTTCTGTGTCTGGTTTATCATATGGCAGTTTGCTAGACAATTTAGCTTCTGAAAATGTTTCATATGTACTACTAACATATTTTTCCCTTAAAACCTTAGTAAGTATTTTCTGCTGGAGTTTTCATAAATAACATAAATTGTGAATTAGTTAAAATCAGTCTTGCCACAATGCGATAATCAGTTGGCATGAGTTCATAAGAGTAAAAAAAATACTTTTTAACACATAATTAAAAATAAAGAGAGTTAATTCTGCTTTCTTTCAAAGTTTGATTTCACTCTTTGATGTTCTTGTCATGGTTTGACACTGGCACAATGCCAGTGCCCCCATGAAAATTCAATCTCTCAATTGAATGCTGTAATGCAATCGAGGACAGAGCAAAGCAAGCCAAAGCTTTTTAACAAGGAAAAAACTTTATCAAGCTACTACTATAAAAGGGAAAAAAAAGAGAGAAAAAAACCACACAAAGATCAAATTTAAAACCTTGCCAAGTATTCTTCCTCCCACCACCAACTCCAACAAACCACAGTGAGACACAATCTGGACCCCAATCAGGTTTCCACCCTGCAGACAATCGATACTCAGTCCATCAAGGGAGAACAGGAGTCTCCTCTGTGCCACAGACCCCCCCAAGAAACACACTGCCACATCCTGTGTTTCCATGTCACACATGGCACCGCCCGGAGAAAAAGTTTGCCATGGTGACCCTGCTCCTTTCCATGCACAGTGCTCTCACCACCAATGCCTGGATGGACCGACTGCTTTTAGGATTTTTTCTTTCAAGGATGCTTTCCAAGAGGGGGAAAACAACAGCTCAGTTTTTTCATTTTTTGGGACGACAGTTCCCCCCATTTTCCCCTGGGGCCGAGGGTACAAGAACAGAGATCTTCTTCTCTTCTTCTTCTTTGAGGTCAGGGGACACCACCACAAACCCCCTAACTCTTCTCTGTTTGCTCCACTTCTGTCTTTTCCCAGCTGAAGCAGGTCTCTTGGCTCACTGGCATCCTCCTAAAATACAGTCTCTCTTGAAAGAGAAAAATCGGTTCAGTCTATGGCCAACAAGGAAAAGTCCAGCCAAAAAAAACACTCCTCATCTCCTCCCACCTAGAATTCCTCCTTCTAACATCCCAGGGTCCAAGCTGTCTCTCTTCCTCTCTTTCAAACCGAGGAGGAGTGAAATTTCACCAAGCTTTCATTTCTCAAGGAAGGGTTAAAAGTCCTGACTCCCAGGGCTGGCTCGATGCTCAGGCTCTGGCTCCCACAGGCAGCTGGGCACCTTGCGGCCCCCTCGCTCTTCTCCTTTCCTGCGGCGTACTGCTGATGCTGATAAAACCACCGCTGTCTCTTCACTCTCTCTCTCTCTCTCTCTCTCGACTCTGGGGGGAAATGGAGACATCCCAGATTTCTCCACCCTTCTACCTGCAGTGGCCAGCCCAGTTCCAGTCCCTCCACCCCTGGGCCCACCTCAGTCAGGCCATGGGCCTCCCCCTCCCCACCCAGCCACGGCCGGGCAGGGGAGAGTCCTGCACTGCACGCTGACCGGAACCAAAGAGAGCCAGTTCTCCTGGGAATTCTGATTTTAACCCCTCTGTGTTCTCAGAGGCGTGTCCACCTTCAATTGGTCAATATCCAAATTGACCTCTGCCTTCCGAGAAAATTCTTTTTCCATGTCAAAAAACAAGAGTTATAATGTGAGAGTGATTAATACATAGGCCTACTATTATCCCTCCCATAAGAGACTGGCATGGATAAAATTTGTTCGTTTAAAAACTTAAAACCTCTTTTTTTTCCAAAAGATATAACCCTATTTTTTTCTAATCAGATGTTGCTACATCATGTTCTGAACTAGGCAGATTATTGTTGTAGCAACTGAGCTCTGAGAGAAATCTGTCTTGGTTTCTAGACACAGTTCTGGGCTTTCTGCTGAAAGAAGTCTCAGCTTGGTTCCTTACTAAATTCTTACTATAGCAACTCGCAGTCTCAGCTTTATAAATTTTAATTTTCCTTAATGATTTAGATCCCGATTTTATGGTCCTGATTGTGCTTATTAATTTCAAATTTCCCAACATTTCCCAAAATTATGTCTACATTCTAAAGTCATCTTACACTTTAGAAAGATTTTTATCTTTTTATTAACGTAAACACTTGTGAGCCCATCTGAAGCAGAAAGCCCTGGAGGGGCTGGAGCGTGTGCAGAGAAGGACACAAGAGCTGGGGAATGCTGTGGAGCACAAGGCCAAGGAGGAGGTGCTGAGGAAGCTTTAGGGTGGAAAACGGGAGCCTCTAGAGGGACAATCAGGCAAACTTCCATGGTTCCATAGGTGACAGTGCTCACCACCAGGGCTGTTCCCCTGCCAAACATGCCCTCACTGCATCCCAGTGCTTTAGACACTGGTGTCAGAGACACTCCCTGCTTGTTGCTGGTTGCATTTTTGTTTTGCTGGTTTAGTAGAGGAAAAGTCCTGTTGATTTTCTCATTTTCCAACAAGCAAATATGCTTCTGCACAACGTTTCCTGCCCTTTTCCAGCACTGGATGAGATTCAGATCCAGTTGTAGGCTTCCATGTCTGCAGCAGCAATAGCAAAGGTGTAGCTGTCTCTTTCTTTCTTTTCCATTGCAGAGCTTTCAAAAGCTAAAACTCTGCATTGCAGAGACAATGTTGCTTGCTGATGGCAGCCAGGGAGGAATATCAGCTTCATATCCATATGCAGTTCTGTTGAATTGGCCTGGTTTAATTTGATCGGTGTGGCTTAGAATCCTTTTACTATCCTTTTACTCTGGAATTTTATGATTTCTCCTTGGAAGATACGGTCGTAGATGTGAGAAGGAAGGAGGTTATACGTGATAGGTAATAGCTTGTCGCACACGCTTCTCTCTTGTCCCAGAGCACAAAACCAGCATCGGTGTCTGCCCCAGCTCCCTCTGCTCCTGGAGAAGATGAAGAGGAGCAAATTGAGCAGAATGACCGCGAGTCTCCATCAGTGGTCAGAGCAGAGCCTGAATCTTCTGAGCCAGTAAGTGCCAGTTGTGGGTGGTGCTGTCTTTAGTGCAAGGCAGAGCTGCAAGTTTCGCTTTTGCATTTCAGAGCTTTCAAGATTCAAAAGATCAGAAAAACAAGTAGATCATTGCTACCTCATAGTAGGCAGGGTGGAATATTTACATCAGAGCAATTTGCATTACAGATGGATCTGCCAATTTTAATACCATGAGACCACCATAGAATCCCATTGCAATAAAAGTTTCTTAATATTCCTCGGAAGATTTAGTGTTATATGGGAGAAGAAAGATTCTTATAAATGAGAGGTAATGGCTCATCCCTCATGGTTCCCTCTTGCTACAGCTGAGAGAGGCAACAGCAGTGTCTGCCCCGGCTCCCTCTGCTCCTGGAGAAGAAGCCAAAGAGGAGCAAATTGAGCAGCATGACCGCGAGGCTCTATCAGTGGTCACAGCAGAGCCTGACACTTCTGTAAGTGCCAGTTGTGGGTGGTGCTGTCTATCGTGCAACACAGAGCAGCAAGATTTCCTTTTGCATTTCAGAGCTTTCAAGAATTAAAAAGTCAGTTACAAAGAGATCATTGCTCCATGATAGTAGGGAGGGTGGAATATTTATTTCAGAGGAATTTGCATTACAGGTGGATTAGCCAATTTTAATGCCATAAGTGCGCATTGGAATCCCATTGCAATTAAAGTTTCCCAATTTTCCTTGGAAGAAATGGTGGTAGATGTGAGAATATAGAAGGTTATAAATTATAGGTAACGGCCCGTCCCTAATAATTCTTTCTTGTCACAGATGACAGAGGAAAGAGCAGTGTCTGCCCCAGCTCCCTCTGCTCCTGGAGAAGAAGCCAAAGAGGAGCAAATTGAGGAGTATGACTGCAAGGCTCCATCAGTGGTCACAGCAGAGCCTGAATTTTCTGAGCCAGTAAGTGCCAGTTGTGGGTGGTGCTGTCTTTAGTGCAAGGCAGAGCTGCAAGTTTCTGACCAGCCAGCTCTTGCTGCTGCTTGGCTGAGGATGCTGAGTGCTGGAGTCCTGCCAGGACCCGGCGATTTCCTGCAGGCAGTGACCACCAGCCAGAAATTGGCCTTGGACCTGTCATGTTGAGGCACCAAAGCCTGTTTGCCTCAGGGTGAGCATCTGTCTGCTCGGCTCAGTGAAGCTCTGTCTCTTGGTTTTTGAAGTGCTGTTGCCAAGTGCACATGAGGTGGTGCTGGAGCTTCATTTGTTTGCTTTGTTTGCTTTCTCTTTGTGGAAACATGTGTTTGGCTGGTGAAATTGCTCTTCAGCTTTCTTGAGAATTTATTCAGTTCTACAAAGTGTGTGGCCCAGCTGTCTTGTGACTTTTAATAAGATGGAAGGAGACGAGTGTGTTGTCCATGAATCTGTGGGGAACAAGACCTGTGGCCACAGAAACAAAGTGTGTAGATGTGAAGCCCTGCTGTGAGGCAAAAAGCTCAAGGAGCAAGGTTCTGTAGATGCATTTTTAGGGTTACAGTGCAGCTTTGGAAATGGCATTGGAGCCTGGAGGCGGAGGTGAAGCTGCAAGTCCTTGACTGGTGTCTTGTTGCTGAGAAGAGGCAGGACATCTTGTAACAGGGGATGCTGTATTTGAAGTCAAAGGGGCAACTTTGTTGTGGGGGAGCTGCGTGGGCCCAAAGGATGAAGGCGTGCCGGTCAAGAGCAGTGGAACAAGAGCCAGGGTGTGGCCACATAGCCAAGAAGGCCAAGGCCATCCTGGCCTGTGTCAGCAGCAGTGGGGCAGCAGGAGCAGGGCAGTGGCCGTCCCCCTGGGCTGGGCAGCACTGCGGCCAGAGCTGGGAGTGTGTGTCCACTTGTTGGCCCCTCTGAAGCTGAAAGTCCTTGAGGGGCTGGAGCGTGTGCAGAGAAGGACAGGAGAGCTAGGGAGGGGTTTCAGCCTGGACAACGGGAGCCTCCTGAGGGACCTTCAGGCACACTTCCATAGATCCATATGTGACAGTGCTCACCACCAGGGCTGTTTCCCTGCCAAACATGCCCTCACTGCCTCCAAGTGCTTTAGCCACCTGAGGAGGGAACGCTTTTGTCTTGTGGCTTGTTGGCTGGCTAGGAGGTGAAGCCCTGCCCATTTTCTCTCTTTTACAACAAGCACAGATGCTTCTGCACAAACGTTCCTGCCCTTTTCACGCACTGGATGGCATTCTGATCCAGTTTGACTTTTCCATATCTGCCGCAGCAATAGCAATGGCCTTGCTGGCTATTTCCTCTTTTTCCATTTCAGGGCAATAAATAAAAGAGCTCAAAGCTCCATTGTTGTGCAGGGGCACCATTGCTTGCTGATGGCAGCCGGGGAGGACTATCAAATTCATAGAGTGCATCAAATAGAGTTCTGTTGAGCTGGCCCATTTTCATCTGGTTGGAGTGACTTAGAATCCCATTGCTAACAAAGTTGAGGATTTCTCCTTTGAAAAGGTGGTTGTGGATCTGAGGAGAAACGAGGTCATAAATGAGAGGTAACGGCCTGTCCCTCATGCTTCTCTCTTGCCGCAGATGGCAGAAGGAACAGCGGTCTCTGCCCCGGCTCCCTCTGCTCCTGGAGAAGGAGCCAAAAAGGAGCAAAAGGAGCAAGATGACCACAAGCCTGCAGCTGTGGCCGATCGATCCAAGACAGTAAGTGCCAGTTGTGGGTGGTGCTGTCTTTAGTGCAAGGCAGAGCTGCAAGTTTCTGACCAGCCAGCACTTGCATGTTGCTTGCTGAGGATGCCGAGTGCTGCAATCCTGTGGGACGTAGCCATTTCCTGCAGGCAGTGGCCTCCAGCTAGAAATTGGCCTTTGACCTGTCACTTTGAAGCACTGAAGGTCTGGGGACTCTGGCTGAGCTTCTGGCTGCTCGGCTCAGGGAAGGTCGATCTCTGGGCTTCTGCAGCGTCGTGGCCAAGGGCACATGTGGCAGTGCTGCAGGTGGCAGGGCTTTTTTTGTCTGTTTTCCCTTTGTGGAAAGGTGTGTTTGGTTTGTGGAAGTGTTCTGCAGTTTTCTGGAGCACTTCTTCACTTGTACAGTCTCTTTTGGCTTTTGCTAAGCTGCAAGGAGATGATTGAGTTGTCTAGGAATCTGTGGGTGCCATTCTTGTTGAGTGTGGCCAAAGAAACCAAGTGCCTCGTTGGGAAGACTTCTTGTGTGGCAGAAAGAAGAAGCGGCAAGTTTCTGTGGACGCCTTTTGCGATGAAGCCTGCAGCTTTGGAAATGGCATTAGGGCCTAGGGTGGGGGTGAAGCTGCAAGTCCTTGACTGCTGTCTTGTTTGGCTGAGAAGAGGCAGGACATCTTGGAACCGGGGATGCTGTATTTGAAGTCAAAGGGGCAATTCGGTGCCAGTCAAGAGCAGCTGAATGTGGGCTAGCGCTTGGCCACATAGCCAAGAAGGCCAAGGCCATCCTGGCCTGTGTCAGCAGTAGTGGGGCAGCAGGAGCAGGGCAGTGGCCGTCCCCCTGGGCTGGGCAGCGCTGCGGCCAGAGCTGGGAGTGTGTGTCCACTTGTTGGCCCCTCTGAAGCTGAAAGTCCTTGAGGGGCTGGAGCGTGTGCAGAGAAGGACACGAGAGCTAGGGAGGGTTTTCAGCCTGGACAACGGGAGCCTCCTGAGGGACCTTCAGGCACACTTCCATAGATCCATATGTGACAGTGCTCACCACCAGGGCTGTTTCCCTGCCAAACATGCCCTCACTGCCTCCAAGTGCTTTAGCCACCTGAGGAGGGAACGCTTTTGTCTTGTGGCTTGTTGGCTGGCTAGGAGGTGAAGCCCTGCCCATTTTCTCTCTTTTACAACAAGCACAGATGCTTCTGCACAAACGTTCCTGCCCTTTTCACGCACTGGATGGCATTCTGATCCAGTTTGACTTTTCCATATCTGCCGCAGCAATAGCAATGGCCTTGCTGGCTATTTCCTCTTTTTCCATTTCAGGGCAATAAATAAAAGAGCTCAAAGCTCCATTGTTGTGCAGGGGCACCATTGCTTGCTGATGGCAGCCGGGGAGGACTATCAAATTCATAGAGTGCATCAAATAGAGTTCTGTTGAGTTGGCCCATTTTCATCTGGTTGGAGTGACTTAGAATCCCATTGCTAACAAAGTTGAGGATTTCTCCTTTGAAAAGGTGGTTGTGGATCTGAGGAGAAACGAGGTCATAAATGAGAGGTAACGGCCTGTCCCTCATGCTTCTCTCTTGCCGCAGATGGCAGAAGGAACAGCGGTCTCTGCCCCGGCTCCTTCTGCTCCTGGAGAAGGAGCCAAAAAGGAGCAAAAGGAGCAAGATGACCACAAGCCTGCAGCTGTGGCCGATCGATCCAAGACAGTAAGTGCCAGTTGTGGGTGCTGCTGTCTTTAGTGCAAGGCAGAGCTGCAAGTTTCTGACCAGCCAGCACTTGCATGTTGCTTGCTGAGGATGCCGAGTGCTGCAATCCTGTGGGACGTAGCCATTTCCTGCAGGCAGTGGCCTCCAGCTAGAAATTGGCCTTTGACCTGTCACTTTGAGGCCCTGAAGGTCTGGGGACTCTGGCTGAGCTTCTGGCTGCTCGGCTCAGGGAAGGTCGATCTCTGGGCTTCTGCAGCGTCGTGGCCAAGGGCACACGTGGCAGTGCTGCAGGTGGCAGGGCTTTTTTGTCTGTTTTCCCTTTGTGGAAAGGTGTGTTTGGTTTGTGGAAGTGTTCTGCAGTTTTCTGGAGCACTTCTTCACTTGTACAGTCTCTTTTGGCTTTTGCTAAGCTGCAAGGAGATGATTGAGTTGTCTAGGAATCTGTGGGTGCCATTCTTGTTGAGTGTGGCCAAAGAAACCAAGTGCCTCGTTGGGAAGACTTCTTGTGTGGCAGAAAGAAGAAGCGGCAAGTTTCTGTGGACGCCCTTTGCGATGAAGCCCGCAGCTTTGGAAATGGCATTAGGGCCTAGGGTGGGGGTGAAGCTGCAAGTCCTTGACTGCTGTCTTGTTTGGCTGAGAAGAGGCAGGACATCTTGGAACCGGGGATGCTGTATTTGAAGTCAAAGGGGCAATTTTGTGGTGAGGGACCTGAGTAGGTTAAAAGGACCCAGTGGTGCCAGTCAAGAGCAGCTGAATGTGGGCCAGAGCTTGGCCACATAGCCAAGAAGGCCAAGGCCATCCTGGCCTGTGTCAGCAGCAGTGGGGCAGCAGGAGCAGGGCAGTGGTTGTCCCCCTGGGCTGGGCAGCACTGCGGCCAGAGCTGGGAGTGTGTCTCCACTTGTTGGCCCCTCTGAAGCTGAAAGTCCTTGAGGGGCTGGAGCGTGTGCAGAGAAGGACACGAGAGCTAGGGAGGGGTTTCAGCCTGGACAACGGGAGCCTCCTGAGGGACCTTCAGGCACACTTCCATAGATCCATATGTGACAGTGCTCACCACCAGGGCTGTTTCCCTGCCAAACATGCCCTCACTGCCTCCAAGTGCTTTAGCCACCTGAGGAGGGAACGCTTTTGTCTTGTGGCTTGTTGGCTTGCTAGGAGGTGAAGCCCTGCCCATTTTCTCTCTTTTACAACAAGCACAGATGCTTCTGCACAAACGTTCCTGCCCTTTTCACGCACTGGATGGCATTCTGATCCAGTTTGACTTTTCCATATCTGCCGCAGCAATAGCAATGGCCTTGCTGGCTATTTCCTCTTTTTCCATTTCAGGGCAATAAATAAAAGAGCTCAAAGCTCCATTGTTGTGCAGGGGCACCATTGCTTGCTGATGGCAGCCGGGGAGGACTATCAAATTCATAGAGTGCATCAAATAGAGTTCTGTTGAGTTGGCCCATTTTCATCTGGTTGGAGTGACTTAGAATCCCATTGCTAACAAAGTTGAGGATTTCTCCTTTGAAAAGGTGGTTGTGGATCTGAGGAGAAACGAGGTCATAAATGAGAGGTAACGGCCTGTCCCTCATGCTTCTCTCTTGCCGCAGATGGCAGAAGGAACAGCGGTCTCTGCCCCGGCTCCCTCTGCTCCTGGAGAAGGAGCCAAAAAGGAGCAAAAGGAGCAAGATGACCACAAGCCTGCAGCTGTGGCCGATCGATCCAAGACAGTAAGTGCCAGTTGTGGGTGGTGCTGTCTTTAGTGCAAGGCAGAGCTGCAAGTTTCTGACCAGCCAGCACTTGCATGTTGCTTGCTGAGGATGCCGAGTGCTGCAATCCTGTGGGACGTAGCCATTTCCTGCAGGCAGTGGCCTCCAGCTAGAAATTGGCCTTTGACCTGTCACTTTGAAGCACTGAAGGTCTGGGGACTCTGGCTGAGCTTCTGGCTGCTCGGCTCAGGGAAGGTCGATCTCTGGGCTTCTGCAGCGTCGTGGCCAAGGGCACATGTGGCAGTGCTGCAGGTGGCAGGGCTTTTTTTGTCTGTTTTCCCTTTGTGGAAAGGTGTGTTTGGTTTGTGGAAGTGTTCTGCAGTTTTCTGGAGCACTTCTTCACTTGTACAGTCTCTTTTGGCTTTTGCTAAGCTGCAAGGAGATGATTGAGTTGTCTAGGAATCTGTGGGTGCCATTCTTGTTGAGTGTGGCCAAAGAAACCAAGTGCCTCGTTGGGAAGACTTCTTGTGTGGCAGAAAGAAGAAGCGGCAAGTTTCTGTGGACGCCTTTTGCGATGAAGCCTGCAGCTTTGGAAATGGCATTAGGGCCTAGGGTGGGGGTGAAGCTGCAAGTCCTTGACTGCTGTCTTGTTTGGCTGAGAAGAGGCAGGACATCTTGGAACCGGGGATGCTGTATTTGAAGTCAAAGGGGCAATTCGGTGCCAGTCAAGAGCAGCTGAATGTGGGCTAGCGCTTGGCCACATAGCCAAGAAGGCCAAGGCCATCCTGGCCTGTGTCAGCAGTAGTGGGGCAGCAGGAGCAGGGCAGTGGCCGTCCCCCTGGGCTGGGCAGCGCTGCGGCCAGAGCTGGGAGTGTGTGTCCACTTGTTGGCCCCTCTGAAGCTGAAAGTCCTTGAGGGGCTGGAGCGTGTGCAGAGAAGGACACGAGAGCTAGGGAGGGTTTTCAGCCTGGACAACGGGAGCCTCCTGAGGGACCTTCAGGCACACTTCCATAGATCCATATGTGACAGTGCTCACCACCAGGGCTGTTTCCCTGCCAAACATGCCCTCACTGCCTCCAAGTGCTTTAGCCACCTGAGGAGGGAACGCTTTTGTCTTGTGGCTTGTTGGCTGGCTAGGAGGTGAAGCCCTGCCCATTTTCTCTCTTTTACAACAAGCACAGATGCTTCTGCACAAACGTTCCTGCCCTTTTCACGCACTGGATGGCATTCTGATCCAGTTTGACTTTTCCATATCTGCCGCAGCAATAGCAATGGCCTTGCTGGCTATTTCCTCTTTTTCCATTTCAGGGCAATAAATAAAAGAGCTCAAAGCTCCATTGTTGTGCAGGGGCACCATTGCTTGCTGATGGCAGCCAGGGAGGACTATCAAATTCATAGAGTGCATCAAATAGAGTTCTGTTGAGTTGGCCCATTTTCATCTGGTTGGAGTGACTTAGAATCCCATTGCTAACAAAGTTGAGGATTTCTCCTTTGAAAAGGTGGTTGTGGATCTGAGGAGAAACGAGGTCATAAATGAGAGTTAACGGCCTGTCCCTCATGCTTCTCTCTTGCCGCAGATGGCAGAAGGAACAGCGGTCTCTGCCCCGGCTCCTTCTGCTCCTGGAGAAGGAGCCAAAAAGGAGCAAAAGGAGCAAGATGACCACAAGCCTGCAGCTGTGGCCGATCGATCCAAGACAGTAAGTGCCAGTTGTGGGTGGTGCTGTCTTTAGTGCAAGGCAGAGCTGCAAGTTTCTGACCAGGCAGCACTTGCATGTTGCTTGCTGAGGATGCCGAGTGCTGCAATCCTGTGGGACGTAGCCATTTCCTGCAGGCAGTGGCCTCCAGCTAGAAATTGGCCTTTGACCTGTCACTTTGAGGCCCTGAAGGTCTGGGGACTCTGGCTGAGCTTCTGGCTGCTCGGCTCAGGGAAGGTCGATCTCTGGGCTTCTGCAGCGTCGTGGCCAAGGGCACACGTGGCAGTGCTGCAGGTGGCAGGGCTTTTTTGTCTGTTTTCCCTTTGTGGAAAGGTGTGTTTGGTTTGTGGAAGTGTTCTGCAGTTTTCTGGAGCACTTCTTCACTTGTACAGTCTCTTTTGGCTTTTGCTAAGCTGCAAGGAGATGATTGAGTTGTCTAGGAATCTGTGGGTGCCATTCTTGTTGAGTGTGGCCAAAGAAACCAAGTGCCTCGTTGGGAAGACTTCTTGTGTGGCAGAAAGAAGAAGCGGCAAGTTTCTGTGGACGCCCTTTGCGATGAAGCCTGCAGCTTTGGAAATGGCATTAGGGCCTAGGGTGGGGGTGAAGCTGCAAGTCCTTGACTGCTGTCTTGTTTGGCTGAGAAGAGGCAGGACATCTTGGAACCGGGGATGCTGTATTTGAAGTCAAAGGGGCAATTTTGTGGTGAGGGACCTGAGTAGGCTAAAAGGACCCAGTGGTGCCAGTCAAGAGCAGCTGAATGTGGGCCAGAGCTTGGCCACATAGCCAAGAAGGCCAAGGCCATCCTGGCCTGTGTCAGCAGCAGTGGGGCAGCAGGAGCAGGGCAGTGGTTGTCCCCCTGGGCTGGGCAGCACTGCGGCCAGAGCTGGGAGTGTGTGTCCACTTGTTGGCCCCTCTGAAGCTGAAAGTCCTTGAGGGGCTGGAGCGTGTGCAGAGAAGGACACGAGAGCTAGGGAGGGGTTTCAGCCTGGACAACGGGAGCCTCCTGAGGGACCTTCAGGCACACTTCCATAGATCCATATGTGACAGTGCTCACCACCAGGGCTGTTTCCCTGCCAAACATGCCCTCACTGCCTCCAAGTGCTTTAGCCACCTGAGGAGGGAACGCTTTTGTCTTGTGGCTTGTTGGCTTGCTAGGAGGTGAAGCCCTGCCCATTTTCTCTCTTTTACAACAAGCACAGATGCTTCTGCACAAACGTTCCTGCCCTTTTCACGCACTGGATGGCATTCTGATCCAGTTTGACTTTTCCATATCTGCCGCAGCAATAGCAATGGCCTTGCTGGCTATTTCCTCTTTTTCCATTTCAGGGCAATAAATAAAAGAGCTCAAAGCTCCATTGTTGTGCAGGGGCACCATTGCTTGCTGATGGCAGCCGGGGAGGACTATCAAATTCATAGAGTGCATCAAATAGAGTTCTGTTGAGTTGGCCCATTTTCATCTGGTTGGAGTGACTTAGAATCCCATTGCTAACAAAGTTGAGGATTTCTCCTTTGAAAAGGTGGTTGTGGATCTGAGGAGAAATGAGGTCATAAATGAGAGGTAACGGCCTGTCCCTCATGCTTCTCTCTTGCCGCAGATGGCAGAAGGAACAGCGGTCTCTGCCCCGGCTCCCTCTGCTCCTGGAGAAGGAGCCAAAAAGGAGCAAAAGGAGCAAGATGACCACAAGCCTGCAGCTGTGGCCGATCGATCCAAGACAGTAAGTGCCAGTTGTGGGTGGTGCTGTCTTTAGTGCAAGGCAGAGCTGCAAGTTTCTGACCAGCCAGCACTTGCATGTTGCTTGCTGAGGATGCAGAGTGCTGCAATCCTGTGGGACGTAGCCATTTCCTGCAGGCAGTGGCCTCCAGCTAGAAATTGGCCTTTGACCTGTCACTTTGAAGCACTGAAGGTCTGGGGACTCTGGCTGAGCTTCTGGCTGCTCGGCTCAGAGAAGGTCGATCTCTGGGCTTCTGCAGCGTCGTGGCCAAGGGCACACGTGGCAGTGCTGCAGGTGGCAGGGCTTTTTTGTCTGTTTTCCCTTTGTGGAAAGGTGTGTTTGGTTTGTGGAAGTGTTCTGCAGTTTTCTGGAGCACTTCTTCACTTGTACAGTCTCTTTTGGCTTTTGCTAAGCTGCAAGGAGATGATTGAGTTGTCTAGGAATCTGTGGGTGCCATTCTTGTTGAGTGTGGCCAAAGAAACCAATCGCCTCGTTGGGAAGACTTCTTGTGTGGAAGAAAGAAGAAGCAGCAAGTTTCTGTGGACGCCTTTTGCGATGAAGCCTGCAGCTTTGGAAATGGCATTAGGGCCTAGGGTGGGGGTGAGGCTGCAAGTCCTTGACTGCTGTCTTGTTTGGCTGAGAAGAGGCAGGACATCTTGGAACCGGGGATGCTGTATTTGAAGTCAAAGGGGCAATTTTGTGGTGAGGGACCTGAGTAGGTTAAAAGGACCCAGTGGTGCCAGTCAAGAGCAGCTGAATGTGGGCTAGCGCTTGGCCACATAGCCAAGAAGGCCAAGGCCATCCTGGCCTGTGTCAGCAGTAGTGGGGCAGCAGGAGCAGGGCAGTGGCCGTCCCCCTGGGCTGGGCAGCGCTGCGGCCAGAGCTGGGAGTGTGTGTCCACTTGTTGGCCCCTCTGAAGCTGAAAGTCCTTGAGGGGCTGGAGCGTGTGCAGAGAAGGACACGAGAGCTAGGGAGGGGTTTCAGCCTGGACAACGGGAGCCTCCTGAGGGACCTTCAGGCACACTTCCATAGATCCATATGTGACAGTGCTCACCACCAGGGCTGTTTCCCTGCCAAACATGCCCTCACTGCCTCCAAATGCTTTAGCCACCTGAGGAGGGAACACTTTTGTCTTGTGGCTTGTTGGCTTGCTAGGAGGTGAAGCCCTGCCCATTTTCTCTCTTTTACAACAAGCACAGATGCTTCTGCACAAACGTTCCTGCCCTTTTCACGCACTGGATGGCATTCTGATCCAGTTTGACTTTTCCATATCTGCCGCAGCAATAGCAATGGCCTTGCTGGCTATTTCCTCCTTTTCCATTTCAGGGCAATAAATAAAAGAGCTCAAAGCTCCATTGTTGTGCAGGGGCACCATTGCTTGCTGATGGCAGCCAGGGAGGACTATCAAATTCATAGAGTGCATCAAATAGAGTTCTGTTGAGTTGGCCCATTTTCATCTGGTTGGAGTGACTTAGAATCCCATTGCTAACAAAGTTGAGGATTTCTCCTTTGAAAAGGTGGTTGTGGATCTGAGGAGAAACGAGGTCATAAATGAGAGGTAACGGCCTGTCCCTCATGCTTCTCTCTTGCCGCAGATGGCAGAAGGAACAGCGGTCTCTGCCCCGGCTCCCTCTGCTCCTGGAGAAGATGAAGAGGAGCAAATTGAGCAGAATGACCGCGAGTCTCCATCAGTGGTCAGAGCAGAGCCTGAACCTTCGAAGCCAGTAAGTGCCAGTTGTGGGTGGTGCTGTCTTTAGTGCAAGGCAGAGCTGCAAATTTCGCTTTTGCATTTCAGAGCTTTCAAGATTCAAAAGATCAGAAAAACAAGTAGATCATTGCTACCTCATAGTAGGCAGGGTGGAATATTTACATCAGAGCAATTTGCATTACAGATGGATCTGCCAATTTTAATACCATGAGACCACCATAGAATCCCATTGCAATAAAAGTTTCTTAATATTCCTCGGAAGATTTAGTGTTATATGGGAGAAGAAAGATTCTTATAAATGAGAGGTAATGGCTCATCCCTCATGGTTCTCTCTTGCTACAGCTGAGAGAGGCAACAGCAGTGTCTGCCCCGGCTCCCTCTGCTCCTGGAGAAGAAGCCAAAGAGGAGCAAATTGAGCAGCATGACCGCGAGGCTCTATCAGTGGTCACAGCAGAGCCTGACACTTCTGTAAGTGCCAGTTGTGGGTGGTGCTGTCTATCGTGCAACACAGAGCAGCAAGATTTCCTTTTGCATTTCAGAGCTTTCAAGAATTAAAAAGTCAGTTACAAAGAGATCATTGCTCCATGATAGTAGGGAGGGTGGAATATTTATTTCAGAGGAATTTGCATTACAGGTGGATTAGCCAATTTTAATGCCATAAGAGCGCATTGGAATCCCATTGCAATTAAAGTTTCCCAATTTTCCTTGGAAGAAATGGTGGTAGATGTGAGAATATAGAAGGTTATAAATTATAGGTAATGGCCCGTCCCTAATAATTCTTTCTTGTCACAGATGACAGAGGAAAGAGCAGTGTCTGCCCCAGCTCCCTCTCCTCCTGGAGAAGAAGCCAAAGAGGAGCAAATTGAGGAGTATGACTGCAAGGCTCCATCAGTGGTCACAGCAGAGCCTGAATTTTCTGAGCCAGTAAGTGCCAGTTGTGGGTGGTGCTGTCTTTAGTGCAAGGCAGAGCTGCAAGTTTCTGACCAGCCAGCTCTTGCTGCTGCTTGGCTGAGGATGCTGAGTGCTGGAGTCCTGCCAGGACCCGGCGATTTCCTGCAGGCAGTGACCACCAGCCAGAAATTGGCCTTGGACCTGTCATGTTGAGGCACCAAAGCCTGTTTGCCTCAGGGTGACCATCTGTCTGCTCGGCTCAGTGAAGCTCTGTCTCTTGGTTTTTGAAGTGCTGTTGCCAAGTGCACATGAGGTGGTGCTGGAGCTTCATTTGTTTGCTTTGTTTGCTTTCTCTTTGTGGAAACATGTGTTTGGCTGGTGAAATTGCTCTTCAGCTTTCTTGAGAATTTATTCAGTTCTACAAAGTGTGTGGCCCAGCTCTCTTGTGACTTTTAATAAGATGGAAGGAGACGAGTGTGTTGTCCATGAATCCGTGGGGAACAAGACCTGTGGCCACAGAAACAAAGTGTGTAGATGTGAAGCCCTGTTGTGAGGCAAAAAGCTCAAGGAGCAAGGTTCTGTAGATGCATTTTTAGGGGTAGTGTGCAGCTTTGGAAATGGCATTGGAGCCTGGAGGCGGGGGTGAAGCTGCAAGTCCTTGACTGGTGTCTTGTTGCTGAGAAGAGGCAGGACATCTTGGAACAGGGGATGCTGTATTTGAAGTCAAAGGGGCAATTTTGTGGTGGGGGAGCTGCGTGGGCCCAAAGGATGAAGGCGTGCCGGTCAAGAGCAGTGGAACAAGAGCCAGGGTGTGGCCACATAGCCAAGAAGGCCAAGGGCATCCTGGCCTGTGTCAGCAGCAGTGGGGCAGCAGGAGCAGGGCAGTGGCCGTCCCCCTGGGCTGGGCAGCGCTGTGGCCAGAGCTGGGAGTGTGTGTCCACTTGTTGGCCCCTCTGAAGCTGAAAGTCCTTGAGGGGCTGGAGCGTGTGCAGAGAAGGACACGAGAGCTAGGGAGGGGTTTCAGCCTGGACAACGGGAGCCTCCTGAGGGACCTTCAGGCACACTTCCATAGATCCATATGTGACAGTGCTCACCACCAGGGCTGTTTCCCTGCCTAACATGCCCTCACTGCCTCCAAGTGCTTTAGCCACCTGAGGAGGGAACACTTTGGCTTGTTGGCTTGCTAGGAGGTGAAGCCCTGCCCATTTTCTCTCTTTTACAACAAGCACAGATGCTTCTGCACAAACGTTCCTGCCCTTTTCACGTACTGGATGGCATTCTGATCCAGTTTGACTTTTCCATATCTGCCGCAGCAATAGCAATGGCCTTGCTGGCTATTTCCTCCTTTTCCATTTCAGGGCAATAAATAAAAGAGCTCAAAGCTCCATTGTTGTGCAGGGGCACCATTGCTTGCTGATGGCAGCCGGGGAGGACTATCAAATTCATAGAGTGCATCAAATAGAGTTCTGTTGAGTTGGCCCATTTTCATCTGGTTGGAGTGACTTAGAATCCCATTGCTAACAAAGTTGAGGATTTCTCCTTTGAAAAGGTGGTTGTGGATCTGAGGAGAAACGAGGTCATAAATGAGAGGTAACGGCCTGTCCCTCATGCTTCTCTCTTGCCGCAGATGGCAGAAGGAACAGCGGTCTCTGCCCCGGCTCCCTCTGCTCCTGGAGAAGGAGCCAAAAAGGAGCAAAAGGAGCAAGATGACCACAAGCCTGCAGCTGTGGCCGATCGATCCAAGACAGTAAGTGCCAGTTGTGGGTGGTGCTGTCTTTAGTGCAAGGCAGAGCTGCAAGTTTCTGACCAGCCAGCACTTGCATGTTGCTTGCTGAGGATGCCGAGTGCTGCAATCCTGTGGGACGTAGCCATTTCCTGCAGGCAGTGGCCTCCAGCTAGAAATTGGCCTTTGACCTGTCACTTTGAGGCCCTGAAGGTCTGGGGACTCTGGCTGAGCTTCTGGCTGCTCGGCTCAGGGAAGGTCGATCTCTGGGCTTCTGCAGCGTCGTGGCCAAGGGCACACGTGGCAGTGCTGCAGGTGGCAGGGCTTTTTTTGTCTGTTTTCCCTTTGTGGAAAGGTGTGTTTGGTTTGTGGAAGTGTTCTGCAGTTTTCTGGAGCACTTCTTCACTTGTACAGTCTCTTTTGGCTTTTACTAAGCTGCAAGGAGATGATTGAGTTGTCTAGGAATCTGTGGGTGCCATTCTTGTTGAGTGTGGCCAAAGAAACCAAGTGCCTCGTTGGGAAGACTTCTTGTGTGGCAGAAAGAAGAAGCGGCAAGTTTCTGTGGACGCCTTTTGCGATGAAGCCTGCAGCTTTGGAAATGGCATTAGGGCCTAGGGTGGGGGTGAAGCTGCAAGTCCTTGACTGCTGTCTTGTTTGGCTGAGAAGAGGCAGGACATCTTGGAACTGGGGATGCTGTATTTGAAGTCAAAGGGGCAATTTTGTGGTGAGGGACCTGAGTAGGCTAAAAGGACCCAGTGGTGCCAGTCAAGAGCAGCTGAATGTGGGCTAGCGCTTGGCCACATAGCCAAGAAGGCCAAGGCCATCCTGGCCTGTGTCAGCAGCAGTGGGGCAGCAGGAGCAGGGCAGTGGCCGTCCCCCTGGGCTGGGCAGCGCTGCGGCCAGAGCTGGGAGTGTGTGTCCACTTGTTGGCCCCTCTGAAGCTGAAAGTCCTTGAGGGGCTGGAGCGTGTGCAGAGAAGGACACGAGAGCTAGGGAGGGGTTTCAGCCTGGACAACGGGAGCCTCCTGAGGGACCTTCAAGCACACTTCCCTAGATCCATATGTGACAGTGCTCACCACCAGGGCTGTTTCCCTGCCAAACATGCCCTCACTGCCTCCAAGTGCTTTAGCCACCTGAGGAGGGAACACTTTGGCTTGTGGCTTGTTGGCTTGCTAGGAGGTGAAGCCCTGCCCATTTTCTCTCTTTTACAACAAGCACAGATGCTTCTGCACAAACGTTCCTGCCCTTTTCACACACTGGATGGCATTCTGATCCAGTTTGACTTTTCCATATCTGCCGCAACAATAGCAATGGCCTTGCTGGCTATTTCCTCCTTTTCCATTTCAGGGCAATAAATAAAAGAGCTCAAAGCTCCATTGTTGTGCAGGGGCACCATTGCTTGCTGATGGCAGCCGGGGAGGACTATCAAATTCATAGAGTGCATCAAATAGAGTTCTGTTGAGTTGGCCCATTTTCATCTGGTTGGAGTGACTTAGAATCCCATTGCTAACAAAGTTGAGGATTTCTCCTTTGAAAAGGTGGTTGTGGATCTGAGGAGAAATGAGGTCATAAATGAGAGGTAACGGCCTGTCCCTCATGCTTCTCTCTTGCCGCAGATGGCAGAAGGAACAGCGGTCTCTGCCCCGGCTCCCTCTGCTCCTGGAGAAGGAGCCAAAAAGGAGCAAAAGGAGCAAGATGACCACAAGCCTGCAGCTGTGGCCGATCGATCCAAGACAGTAAGTGCCAGTTGTGGGTGGTGCTGTCTTTAGTGCAAGGCAGAGCTGCAAGTTTCTGACCAGCCAGCACTTGCATGTTGCTTGCTGAGGATGCAGAGTGCTGCAATCCTGTGGGACGTAGCCATTTCCTGGAGGCAGTGGCCTCCAGCTAGAAATTGGCCTTTGACCTGTCACTTTGAAGCACTGAAGGTCTGGGGACTCTGGCTGAGCTTCTGGCTGCTCGGCTCAGGGAAGGTCGATCTCTGGGCTTCTGCAGCGTCGTGGCCAAGGGCACACGTGGCAGTGCTGCAGGTGCAGGGCTTTTTTGTCTGTTTTCCCTTTGTGGAAAGGTGTGTTTGGTTTGTGGAAGTGTTCTGCAGTTTTCTGGAGCACTTCTTCACTTGTACAGTCTCTTTTGGCTTTTGCTAAGCTGCAAGGAGATGATTGAGTTGTCTAGGAATCTGTGGGTGCCATTCTTGTTGAGTGTGGCCAAAGAAACCAATCGCCTCGTTGGGAAGACTTCTTGTGTGGCAGAAAGAAGAAGCAGCAAGTTTCTGTGGACGCCTTTTGCGATGAAGCCTGCAGCTTTGGAAATGGCATTAGGGCCTAGGGTGGGGGTGAAGCTGCAAGTCCTTGACTGCTGTCTTGTTTGGCTGAGAAGAGGCAGGACATCTTGGAACCGGGGATGCTGTATTTGAAGTCAAAGGGGCAATTTGGTGGTGAGGGACCTGAGTAGGCTAAAAGGACCCAGTGGTGCCAGTCAAGAGCAGCTGAATGTGGGCCAGCGCTTGGCCACATAGCCAAGAAGGCCAAGGCCATCCTGGCCTGTGTCAGCAGCAGTGGGGCAGCAGGAGCAGGGCAGTGGCCGTCCCCCTGGGCTGGGCAGCGCTGCGGCCAGAGCTGGGAGTGTGTGTCCACTTGTTGGCCCCTCTGAAGCTGAAAGTCCTTGAGGGGCTGGAGCGTGTGCAGAGAAGGACACGAGAGCTAGGGAGGGGTTTCAGCCTGGACAACGGGAGCCTCCTGAGGGACCTTCAGGCACACTTCCATAGATCCATATGTGACAGTGCTCACCACCAGTGCTGTTTCCCTGCCAAACATGCCCTCACTGCCTCCAAGTGCTTTAGCCACCTGAGGAGGGGACGCTTTTGTCTTTTGGCTTGTTGGCTTGCTAGGAGGTGAAGCCCTGCCCATTTTCTCTCTTTTACAACAAGCACAGATGCTTCTGCACAAACGTTCCTGCCCTTTTCACGCACTGGATGGCATTCTGATCCAGTTTTACTTTTCCATATCTGCCGCAGCAATAGCAATGGCCTTGCTGGCTATTTCCTCCTTTTCCATTTCAGGGCAATAAATAAAAGAGCTCAAAGCTCCATTGTTGTGCAGGGGCACCATTGCTTGCTGATGGCAGCCGGGGAGGACTATCAAATTCATAGAGTGCATCAAATAGAGTTCTGTTGAGTTGGCCCATTTTCATCTGGTTGGAGTGACTTAGAATCCCATTGCTAACAAAGTTGAGGATTTCTCCTTTGAAAAGGTGGTTGTGGATCTGAGGAGAAACGAGGTCATAAATGAGAGGTAACGGCCTGTCCCTCATGCTTCTCTCTTGCCGCAGATGGCAGAAGGAACAGCGGTCTCTGCCCCGGCTCCCTCTGCTCCTGGAGAAGGAGCCAAAAAGGAGCAAAAGGAGCAAGATGACCACAAGCCTGCAGCTGTGGCCGATCGATCCAAGACAGTAAGTGCCAGTTGTGGGTGGTGCTGTCTTTAGTGCAAGGCAGAGCTGCAAGTTTCTGACCAGCCAGCACTTGCATGTTGCTTGCTGAGGATGCCGAGTGCTGCAATCCTGTGGGACGTAGCCATTTCCTGCAGGCAGTGGCCTCCAGCTAGAAATTGGCCTTTGACCTGTCACTTTGAGGCCCTGAAGGTCTGGGGACTCTGGCTGAGCTTCTGGCTGCTCGGCTCAGGGAAGGTCGATCTCTGGGCTTCTGCAGCGTCGTGGCCAAGGGCACACGTGGCAGTGCTGCAGGTGGCAGGGCTTTTTTGTCTGTTTTCCCTTTGTGGAAAGGTGTGTTTGGTTTGTGGAAGTGTTCTGCAGTTTTCTGGAGCACTTCTTCACTTGTACAGTCTCTTTTGGCTTTTGCTAAGCTGCAAGGAGATGATTGAGTTGTCTAGGAATCTGTGGGTGCCATTCTTGTTGAGTGTGGCCAAAGAAACCAATCGCCTCGTTGGGAAGACTTCTTGTGTGGCAGAAAGAAGAAGCAGCAAGTTTCTGTGGACGCCTTTTGCGATGAAGCCTGCAGCTTTGGAAATGGCATTAGGGCCTAGGGTGGGGGTGAGGCTGCAAGTCCTTGACTGCTGTCTTGTTTGGCTGAGAAGAGGCAGGACATCTTGGAACCGGGGATTCTGTATTTGAAGTCAAAGGGGCAATTTTGTGGTGAGGGACCTGAGTAGGTTAAAAGGACCCAGTGGGTACCAGTCAAGAGCAGCTGAATGTGGGCCAGCGCTTGGCCACATAGCCAAGAAGGCCATGGCCATCCTGGCCTGTGTCAGCAGTAGTGGGGCAGCAGGAGCAGGGCAGTGGCCGTCCCCCTGGGCTGGGCAGCGCTGCGGCCAGAGCTGGGAGTGTGTGTCCACTTGTTGGCCCCTCTGAAGCTGAAAGTCCTTGAGGGGCTGGAGCGTGTGCAGAGAAGGACACGAGAGCTAGGGAGGGGTTTCAGCCTGGACAACGGGAGCCTCCTGAGGGACCTTCAGGCACACTTCCATAGATCCATACGTGACAGTGCTCACCACCAGTGCTGTTTCCCTGCCAAACATGCCCTCACTGCCTCCAAGTGCTTTAGCCACCTGAGGAGGGAACACTTTTGTCTTGTGGCTTGTTGGCTTGCTAGGAGGTGAAGCCCTGCCCATTTTCTCTCTTTTACAACAAGCACAGATGCTTCTGCACAAACGTTCCTGCCCTTTTCACGCACTGGATGGCATTCTGATCCAGTTTGACTTTTCCATATCTGCCGCAGCAATAGCAATGGCCTTGCTGGCTATTTCCTCCTTTTCCATTTCAGGGCAATAAATAAAAGAGCTCAAAGCTCCATTGTTGTGCAGGGGCACCATTGCTTGCTGATGGCAGCCGGGGAGGACTATCAAATTCATAGAGTGCATCAAATAGAGTTCTGTTGAGTTGGCCCATTTTCATCTGGTTGGAGTGACTTAGAATCCCATTGCTAACAAAGTTGAGGATTTCTCCTTTGAAAAGGTGGTTGTGGATCTGAGGAGAAACGAGGTCATAAATGAGAGGTAACGGCCTGTCCCTCATGCTTCTCTCTTGCCGCAGATGGCAGAAGGAACAGCGGTCTCTGCCCCGGCTCCCTCTGCTCCTGGAGAAGGAGCCAAAAAGGAGCAAAAGGAGCAAGATGACCACAAGCCTGCAGCTGTGGCCGATCGATCCAAGACAGTAAGTGCCAGTTGTGGGTGGTGCTGTCTTTAGTGCAAGGCAGAGCTGCAAGTTTCTGACCAGCCAGCACTTGCATGTTGCTTGCTGAGGATGCCGAGTGCTGCAATCCTGTGGGACGTAGCCATTTCCTGCAGGCAGTGGCCTCCAGCTAGAAATTGGCCTTTGACCTGTCACTTTGAGGCCCTGAAGGTCTGGGGACTCTGGCTGAGCTTCTGGCTGCTCGGCTCAGGGAAGGTCGATCTCTGGGCTTCTGCAGCGTCGTGGCCAAGGGCACACGTGGCAGTGCTGCAGGTGGCAGGGCTTTTTTTGTCTGTTTTCCCTTTGTGGAAAGGTGTGTTTGGTTTGTGGAAGTGTTCTGCAGTTTTCTGGAGCACTTCTTCACTTGTACAGTCTCTTTTGGCTTTTGCTAAGCTGCAAGGAGATGATTGAGTTGTCTAGGAATCTGTGGGTGCCATTCTAGTTGAGTGTGGCCAAAGAAACCAAGTGCCTCGTTGGGAAGACTTCTTGTGTGGCAGAAAGAAGAAGCGGCAAGTTTCTGTGGACGCCCTTTGCGATGAAGCCTGCAGCTTTGGAAATGGCATTAGGGCCTAGGGTGGGGGTGAAGCTGCAAGTCCTTGACTGCTGTCTTGTTTGGCTGAGAAGAGGCAGGACATCTTGGAACCGGGGATGCTGTATTTGAAGTCAAAGGGGCAATTTTGTGGTGAGGGACCTGAGTAGGCTAAAAGGACCCAGTGGTGCCAGTCAAGAGCAGCTGAATGTGGGCCAGCGCTTGGCCACATAGCCAAGAAGGCCAAGGCCATCCTGGCCTGTGTCAGCAGCAGTGGGGCAGCAGGAGCAGGGCAGTGGCCGTCCCCCTGGGCTGGGCAGCGCTGCGGCCAGAGCTGGGAGTGTGTGTCCACTTGTTGGCCCCTCTGAAGCTGAAAGTCCTTGAGGGGCTGGAGCGTGTGCAGAGAAGGACACGAGAGCTAGGGAGGGGTTTCAGCCTGGACAACGGGAGCCTCCTGAGGGACCTTCAGGCACACTTCCATAGATCCATACGTGACAGTGCTCACCACCAGTGCTGTTTCCCTGCCAAACATGCCCTCACTGCCTCCAAGTGCTTTAGCCACCTGAGGAGGGGACGCTTTTGTCTTTTGGCTTGTTGGCTTGCTAGGAGGTGAAGCCCTGCCCATTTTCTCTCTTTTACAACAAGCACAGATGCTTCTGCACAAACGTTCCTGCCCTTTTCACGCACTGGATGGCATTCTGATCCAGTTTGAATTTTCCATATCTGCCGCAGCAATAGCAATGGCCTTGCTGGCTATTTCCTCCTTTCCCATTTCAGGCCAATAAATAAAAGAGCTCAAAGCTCCCTTGTTGTGCAGGGGCACCATTGCTTGCTGATGGCAGCCGGGGAGGACTATCAAATTCATAGAGTGCATCAAATAGAGTTCTGTTGAGTTGGCCCATTTTCATCTGGTTGGAGTGACTTAGAATCCCATTGCTAACAAAGTTGAGGATTTCTCCTTTGAAAAGGTGGTTGTGGATCTGAGGAGAAACGAGGTCATAAATGAGAGGTAACGGCCTTTCCCTCATGCTTCTCTCTTGCCGCAGATGGCAGAAGGAACAGCGGTCTCTGCCCCGGCTCCCTCTGCTCCTGGAGAAGGAGCCAAAAAGGAGCAAAAGGAGCAAGATGACCACAAGCCTGCAGCTGTGGCCGATCGATCCAAGACAGTAAGTGCCAGTTGTGGGTGGTGCTGTCTTTAGTGCAAGGCAGAGCTGCAAGTTTCTGACCAGCCAGCACTTGCATGTTGCTTGCTGAGGATGCCGAGTGCTGCAATCCTGTGGGACGTAGCCATTTCCTGCAGGCAGTGGCCTCCAGCTAGAAATTGGCCTTTGACCTGTCACTTTGAGGCCCTGAAGGTCTGGGGACTCTGGCTGAGCTTCTGGCTGCTCGGCTCAGGGAAGGTCGATCTCTGGGCTTCTGCAGCGTCGTGGCCAAGGGCACACGTGGCAGTGCTGCAGGTGGCAGGGCTTTTTTGTCTGTTTTCCCTTTGTGGAAAGGTGTGTTTGGTTTGTGGAAGTGTTCTGCAGTTTTCTGGAGCACTTCTTCACTTGTACAGTCTCTTTTGGCTTTTGCTAAGCTGGAAGAAGATGATTGTGTTTTCCAGGAATCTGTGAGGCCCCATTCTTTTCCAAGCTGTCTGTATTCCTTGTTAATCTGTTCTTTCCCTTTCCTCACAGTCAGTCACTCTTGTCTGAGAGGGATAAGCTGTTGTCTCTGACTGCTATATTCTGTTTGACTTGAGGTGCATGTGTTGATATCTCACCAGGCAGCCTCCAAAGTCCTCCAAGAACACACTGGCCGTGAAGATCACCAAATTTGTCCCAAACAACTGGAACTTCCCCCTCCTCGAAAAGTGCTGCAGTTTCAGCACATCTGCACGGGCTCTGGTCCCAATCCTCGCTCTGCAGCAGCATTACTTAAAGGAACCTATGATGTGGAACCTGTGAACTCAATCTCAGCCTTTGGTGATCTCCTTCTTCTCAGCTCCTTCATCTCCCTCCACGTGGCTTCTGAGAACCAGGAGACTGAGGAGCAGTACCTGCGTATGCTCTGTACGTCTGCTGTATTTCTTGTCTGAGGGTCAGTGGATTGTGTGCAGGTGTCAGCAGAGCTGTACCAAATGTTCCTCCTGAGTTTGGTGTCACAGGGCCATTTAGGACTCCCGAGAGGAAGTGCTGTGCTCCGAGGCAGCGAGAGAGCGCTCTGGGTGCTCCTGCTGCCTCTGAAGACAGCTGGGACTGGCCTGGGTTTGCCTGAGCTTCCCTCTCGGCTAAAGGCTGAAGCAGGGATTTTTCTTGCATCAGCAGAAGGCTAGGCAAGTCCTGCATGCTAGTGGCCAAACCAAAGAGAATTTTTAGCTTCCTAATTTCCCCTTAGACTCCTGACTTCCAACCAGTCATCAGAGCAAAAAATCTTCACAGAAATTTTATGGTTTTGGACTTTTGTCTTTTTGGTTGGGGATTTTTTTTTAGGGGGCTGGTGGTTTGGGGTTTTTTGCTTTTTCCCTGTTTATTTTTTATGGGGTTGTTTTTTTGGTTTTCTTTTTGCTGGGTTTTTTGGTCTTGTTTGTTTCTTTGTAGCGGTTATTTTTTGGTGGAGTTGGTTTATCTCCATCCTGAAGGAGCCCTTCTGCCCCACATGTCTTATTGATGTCATTTTTATGACATTTTTATGTTGCCACTACTACATATACAGTTTCTTTTCGTGAGAATGCTATATTTTTGTCAATAAAAAATACTGTGAAAGAATATCAGGTTACAGGAGAAATAGAGAGCAGGAGGTGTTTCCCGTGTGCCCCCAAAGAAAAAAACAGATACTTTTATAACAATCTGTATTTCATATCCTAGTTTTATGCTTCTAAAGATGTTTCCAAGAGAAACACATCGAAGTGGCTTGATCAGATAAATCTGTACTGCAGGCATTTCTCAGGAGACAGCCTCCAGCCCATCCATGGTATATTCCTCAGATCCATGGCACTTTTTCGTACCTTCCCCACTCTTTCCCATGACTCTTAGAATCCTACCCATTGGCCCGATCCCTGCTCAGATCCGTCTCTAGGAAAACACATCAAGTCCTCTGGGATTCTGCAGCACAGCCCAATGAATCTGCTTCTTGCCCATAACAGCTGCCAGTGCTGAACTCTCAGATAAGACCTGGTGGGGCTGAGGGCAGAGCCCAGTGGATTCTGTGTCTACCATCACCTGTTGGGACAAAAATGGCATTGATCTGCACCTCGGTGTGTCTGATCTCAAAGCCCATCCTGTTGTGGCATGAATGGGGGCAACAGTTTGTACGGGGCCCAGGCTGCCTGTGGCTTCTTCCCATTGCTTGTCAGTACTCATGCTTGGGCTTTGCCAGCCTTGTTGTGGTCGCTGCCCTGTCCCTGAGGGCTGGCGGGACAGGGCTGGAACCTTCCTTAGCTCCAAGATGGGTGTCTGTGAGCTCAGCCTGCTCATGAAGGGTGAGGGTCCCGATGCTGAAAGCACTGTCGACATTGGTTATAGCATGAGCTGCTCTGGATTACAATTGGAAAGGCATTGTTTGGGCAATGTTTTGGCTGAAAGCTGGAGAAGATGTGCTCCTCTCCTGGGAATGCATCTCCCTGTGCTTTGTTTCCTGTCAAGAGAACTCTTCCAAGGGCTCTACACAATCAGTCTCTGTGCCAGCCATCTGCACTGCAGGGCTGCCTGTCCTGTTGATGTTGTTGCTGTTGTTGCAACTAGCTGACTGCCTCCAGACACTGGGGCTGCCTTTTGTATCTCCTGGAAGCTGGGATCTCTGCTTTAAAGTGAGCATCTTGCATTTTGTTTCCCTCAGGGAAAATGGTGAACGTGGAAAATCCCAAGATGAAATACACTGAAATGGAATATATTGGCAAGGGGTGAGTCCAGCCACACTTACTTCTACACAACCATGGGCCAGGGGTTCTTCTGCTATATCACTGGTATATCAGGTGTTCCACTGGAATATCTATCCAGTGTGAAGTCAGGTCAGCTGCAAACATGTTCAGACACTGGAGATAGATTGTCCTATCTCTTCAGTGCTGCTCAGAACTTGTGAGGGTGCTCAGAAGGCATTGTCAGAGACATCTCCATGCTGCCAAAACCTGCCTACATCAAGGAGCAGGACCTGGAAGATCTCCTTGTCTCTCAAGTGTGGGACAGCTCTGTGTTAATTTCTTCAGTATTTTTGTATGTCTCAAAACCACACTGCCACACTAATGAATAAAGAAGAATCTTGCTTGCCTGAAAGGGCAACCTAGCCCCTCTCAAAGCTATGAGATAACAGTTCCCAGGAGAATTTCATTCAATCCACGGTTCTTGGAAGGAAACGCTCCATGCTCAGAATAGGAACCACAGAGTTTAGAAACTCAAACCTAAGATGAAAGAATAAATTCCCTTTAGGAGCTGAGGCAGTAAACCCCAGCGCTTCTGCAACCAGCCCAGGCACTGCCCATGCACTTGAGAGGAAAATGCATCATCTGCCTTCTGGCAGAGCCCTCCTGCATCCTGCAGGTTTTAGGCATTTACAGCAGAGATCTCCTGTGTGGGCCAGCTTTCACTCTAAGAAATAAACAGCTTCTCCTTTCTCTGCTTCTGTTTTGTTTCTAGGCATTTTGGATCTGTGGTTAGAGCACTCAACCAAGCCACAGGAGGAGAGGTAAATGCCAACATCCCCCACAGACTCTGCTGCACTCAAGGCCTTTCCCCTCTGGTGTGAGCAGCTGTGGCCGGAGCTTTGGTTCGAGCTGTGCTGAAGAGGCACAAGAAACACAGACTGGTACCAGCCTGCAAAATACATTGGGGACAGTCTTTGTCCTTTTCAGCTGCCAGAAGGAAGTCACGCAGGGCAGCAGTTCATTTCAGAGAAGGATGTGCTCACTCGCTCTCAATTGCTAAAACAAAGGTGGTGCCTTAGAGCATCTCACTGCTCTTTGGGGCTACAGCTTCAGAGTCCTGAATTCTCACTTCTGGTTGCCAGCAAATACATCTGAAAGTTACTGGTAGTTCTTTAGCCACCTGCAGTGCTGCACTTGGGAACTGCACATAGGGAGAGATCTAAGAGGCGTCCCTAGAAACTCGAAGCCCTGCCCATAGCCCAAGATGTAGCCACAGAGTATTAAGGCATGGATTACTTCTTCTGAATCCCATACAAAGCAGCAGGGAGTGGGCTCAGAGGTTTGTGGGTGATAGTTGAGACACCAGTGTTACCAAGTGTTCAGGGCAAAACCTCAGTGGCCACATGTCCTGTAACTAGCCCCCAAGGGAGTGGAGAAATGGGCTATTGCAATGTCATTTCCTAATTACTGCAATGCCTAATCACAAGGCAGTTTGGCACAGCTCAACTGTGTCATTGCAAAATCACTTGCTCCATGTGCCTTGTGGCCTTGTGCCACCAGCTTCTCAAGTTACTGATTTTCAGTGTCATTTTAGGTGGCCATAAAGAAAATAAGCCTTAAGGGACAGCAGAGGAAGCAACTAACTGTTAATGAAATCACAATCATGAAGAAGCATAGGAGTCCCAGTGTTGTGAATTATTTAGACAGGTGAGTGGTCATGGTCTTATCCTGTGAATATGCATGTACATACTGCAAACATGAGAGGTTAAAAATCCACTTTGGTCACTTCTAGAAAGTAGAGCTGTTAATTAATTTGTATTAATATTTCTCTACTCATCTGCAATGGATGAGAAGAGAGTGCATCTTGTCTGCATGAGTCTTCCCTGGCACACGTAGTTTGAAAATTATTCCAAAATTATTCAAAACCTGGATCAGCTGTATCGTACGAAGTTAATACATTCTAAGTTCACTGCCTCCACATTCTTTTGGGATTGATTTTTTAAAGTTTCTTCAATGCTGAATGATGAACCATCCTAAAGTGGATTTCCCTTGGATTGTTGCCCCTCTTTTTCTTTGCTATGCATGCCAGGAAGACTAGGTGCTTATTTCCAGAAACACCACGCGTGACAGGCTTTTGATCTGGGCTCTTACTAAACCACACTTTTCACTTGCTGGCCATCTAAGACATCTCCTTTTTCACAGCTGTGCCTTTCTCCCTGAGACTGCACAGATTGCAAACAAAGCACAGCCAAGAGGGAATGTCTATTCCTTTTATTCTGTCCTTGTCACAAAGGGCCTTGGAAACAAGAAGCCCGGAAGCAAAAAATCAACCTAGCCATGCATGTTTATCTTCACGCCCTTGTTTCTTTCCTTCAGCCACCTTCTGGGTGAGGAACTCTGGCTGGTCATGGAGTACATGGATGGAGGCGCTCTGAGCGATGTCATCAGGAAGACCTTCCTGACTGAAATCGAGATAGCAGTCATCAGTCGGGAGGTCAGCAAGCCCACCTGTGCTTCCAAGGGTTTGGGCAGGATTATCTGAGAAATAGGGGCTCAGAACAGGAGAGGTTTCACGTGCCAAACTTTGCTTCTGCGTTGCTGGTATGCTATGGGCACGTAAAAGCATCTCCAGTAAAATGCCTGGAGTGCCCCTGCACTCACTCTACTCAGTTCTTGTACTCTTATCTCCTGCTGTTGTATTCTCACTCTGCCTCTTGTATCTGCTGTTCTCCATCTTGCCTCCCTAAATTTTTGCCTGTCTTCACTGCATTCCTCACTTGTAGAAGCAAGGTGCTGGTAGCAGGATTTGAAATGAACAGCAAAGGTAAAAAGAGAGACTATTTACTTTCAGTCCTCAGCTAAAAAGGGTACTAGTGCAGCTAAAATGCTCTTTGCTTCTGAGCACATCCACTGCAGCAGCAGTCATCCTGGCTGGTTTGCAGGGGACAGTCTACAACAGCAGGTGCTGTTGCTCTTTCAAAAGGTGACATGCCTTTCCTTAGAAAGGTCCTGCTCTGCAAGTGTTGGAGCAGCAGCTCTTCCTCTCAAGGGCACTGTGTTCTGCCATTACTTGCCATTCTCCTGGGGAATGGGAACCTTTTAGAGTCTCTGTTTCTTTTCTGGTGTGATGAAATCACTGGGTTTGTCCCTCCTGGTTCTGTTTACTCTCTCAGTGCTTGCAAGGATTGGCTTTTCTTCACTCAAACCAAGTGATCCACAGAGACGTGAAGAGCGACAACATCCTTCTCAGAACCGACGGCTCTGTCAAGCTGGGTCAGTATATTCCTGGTCAGGTGCAGCGTTCAGGGATGTGGGGTGAGGGGCTGCTTTGAGTGGCTGACAGCTCCCCAGGAATGGTGCTGGTGGCAGTGCAGGGACCCCCCGCTCTGAGCTGATGACATGGTTGCAAGGTGCACAGAGGTATGACAATGCACAAGCACTCAAGAGTGGTGTTGCTCTGTGTGTGTCCATTGCAGAGGGAGGGAGCAACAAGTCTAAAGCTTCCATAGAACAAAAGCCACTGCTGAAGGCAGTATACAAAATGTGGGGATTTGGCTAAAATCCTGAGGAGACAGAGCAGGGACAGTTGTCCAGGAGATTCAACAGCACATTCTCAAAGTTCTACTGGGCAATTCTTTTGCTTGGTTTCCTAATTGCACAGAATTCAAATAAAAGCAGTATTTTGCTTTCCCCTCAGCTGATTTTGGCATCTCTGTTGAGCTCAGCCCTGGGAAGAATAGACCGTCCTCGGTGGCCGGGACTCCTTGGTGGATGGCGCCTGAAGTGGTGATGCGTCAACCATATGGCCCCAAAGTGGACATATGGTCTTTTGGAATTGTGGGAATCGAAATGATAGAACGGAAAGTTCCCTACTGGAGCCGAAGTCCTGCCACGGTAAGGAGCAAATACTCACTGATCCCGTTTGTCTTTCTCACCTGCCCTGTGTTCTGCATGCCATTGGACAAAATCCCATTGCCATCTGCAGGAACTACTGCCACCAAGGTCCACTCCTTAAAATGTCCCTGCAACACATCAGCATCTGCTGTAGTTTTGGTTGCATCAGTGTGGAACTCAAGCTATACCACATGCAAACAAACCCCATGCTCAGGCAACATTTTCCTTTGGGCTGTAAGTGGTTCCAGTTCTTTGGTCTGTGTAGATGGCCACAATAAAAGGAAACAAGCATCTTAGAATTGGTGCTATACTTCCAGAAATGAAGGAAAGAAAGCCAAACCTAACAGAGTTTCTAAAAGAGTGGTTTTAGTGAGGAACTGCATCCCCTGTGCAGTTTCTGCACACTGAGAAACATGCCTGGAACCTGAACATGAGGCTGCAAGGGCCACAGAGTCTCTTCTGCTTCTTGTGCAGTGTTGCTGAAACACTTAGTGACTGTGTTTCTCTCATAGCCCAAGCCACCTTCTCCACATCACCAAGCTGGAGCCTGGTGAGAGGGAGAGCCTGCCAAAACCTCCTGTTTGTTTCCTGGCATTTTCTGGGATGGGCCTTCCATTCATGCATTGACTTGTGTAGCTAAATGAGCAGAGGGTGTCCACAGGGATGGCACGCAGGAAAAGCTTTTCTGTTGCTGCATAAGGAAGCTGAAATTTTCAGGCTGCTGAGAGACAGAGCTGCAGTGGCTCCTGTGTGCCCAAGCAGGCATTTTCATCCCCATACATTAGTGCATGCACCTTAATGTGTCTGTGTTGAATATGAGATTATAAATGTTTGTTTCCTTAGCTGGGGGTTAACTGATGGATTTCCTTTCTCTTCTTCCAATTACCATTGTTTTCAAGAAAAGGGCAAAAAACTTGATGAGTCTTGTTGTATGGCAACTGGGCTGAAGGGACCCACAAGCACTGCAGAGATGCCTTTCATGTCCTAATCCTTGGAAAGAGTTAACATAGCAAAGTCCCCCTTCCAAAATGCTGCCAAGTTGGTGTGAATCTTCAGAGAAGCAAATGTGCTTTTGCTGATGTAGTTCCCAACTAACTAGGTCAATCAATGAAATTGGCTGCCAAGGCAAGATCTGTGGGATGATGGCAAAGCTGTGGCTGCATCAGAGTTTGGTTTTTTGTTGGTAAAGGAAAGTCATCTCTGGGTCTCTGCCAGGGCAGAAACTGCCACTGAAGAAGAGAGGTTAAACAATGGCTTCTGGGAGGGCAGTTACAGATGGGAAAGAAGCAGGTGGAGCCTTGTGTTTCCTGTTTCTCCAGACTAAATTCCTGATAGCCACAGCAGGGACGCCACAGCTGCGGCAGCCCAAGCTCCTCTCGGCTTGGCTGCGTGACTTCCTGAGCTGCTGCCTGCAGAGAGACGAGGAGCGGCGCTGGTCTGCCAACGAGCTGCTGCAGGTAAAATGCCAAGGGGCTGAGGTGAAACAGTGTGCGAGGGATGGGCTCCTCCTCCACCAAGGTCCGAGGCCTCAGATGAGCCCCCTTCCTCCTCACCTCCACTCTTGGTGCTCTTCAAATGAAAATGCTGAGGAGTGCTAGACTGGGCTGGGCTGGCAGGGCTCTGTAATGTCCTTTGGTCCAAGTGTCCTGCAATGAGCAGGGACATCTTTAGAGGGATCAGGTTGCTCAGAGCCCTTTCCCACCTGACCTGGAATGGTTCCGGGGATGGGGCACCTACCAGCTCTTGGGACAGCCTGTGCCAGGGTGGCACCCTGCTCTGAGTAAACAAGGTCTTCCTTAGACCTACTCTGATTAGATCCCCTTTGTGTTTGAAACTATTTGCCCACATTCTATTGTAACTGGCCCTGTTAAAAACGGTGTCCCCCACTTTCTTCAAAGCCACTCTGAAGTCTTGCAAAGTGGCAATAAAGTCTCCCTGAGTCCCGTTCTTCACAAAACTGAATACTTCCACCTCTCTCTGCAGAAGATAGGACAGGTGTTCTATTTTCTTGTTCTTTCTGTTGCCCTGTTTTTTAATTTGGTGGTGTATTCTGTTATATCTAACAGCAAAAGAATTGACGTAGAGCATTGTAGAGAGACATGAAATGGTGGTGGAGGAAGCCACGGCTGCCAGTCCTGGCAGAGCACTCTGGAGAGATTTGGCTGTGGGCAGGAGGGGCTGTGCGGGACTCACTCTGAGCCTCTGAGGGGCCCTGGTTTGTGCCCCCCACCCCACCCTTAGAGGTTTCTGGCACACAAACAGGGAGAGCTGAGAGGAACTTGTCCCAGCCCCATCTGCTGCCTGGCACGCTCAGGCAGAGGGGAACTGGCCCAGACTGACTGCCAGGTTGTGTGGCAGAGAGGGAACTGCAGGACCCAGCGCCACTCGGCTGACCCTGCTGGGAAGGAAGGTGCCATGCAGCACAGGAGGGGCAGGGCATGGAAAGGCAGACACTGCTCTGTGTGCCTGTGGAAATTAGCACAAGACAGGGACCTATGGGAGTCATTGGAGCTTCTTGAAAGGAAGAAACCCCAGGGACAGAAAGCACCCTTTCTAGAGCACTGGCAGGGCAAAAACCCCAGCAAGGTGAAGAAACCAGAATAAATGGATGAGTGGGATTCTGGGCCGGGTTTGCCTGTGATGGCAAGGTCCTGCACATGACAACTGAGGAGCAGATGGTCCCATTGTTTTCCTTTCTGGGTCTTTCTAGGACCTAGAGGAATCCTGATGGAGTATGTGAGGCACTGTGCTTGGAAGGTCATGGTTCACTGTTCTTTGTTGTTTTTTTTTCCCTTTGGACAGCATCCATTTGTAACATCAGCCAAGCCAGTATCCATCCTGGCACCACTTATCACCGTCCTGAAGAGGATGCAGCAGAGAAGAATGTAGCAACCACGTAGAGATGTCATCACCACAAGGAATTTTGAGGACTGGAGGATTATAGGAGGAGGATTGTTGATAAGGTTTTATAGAATAGGATTTTAGAGGAGGATTGTAGAGTAGGATTTTTGGAGAGTTTTGTGGAATAGGATTGTAGAGGAGCATTGGTGAGTAGGATTGTTGAAGAGTTTTGTGGAATAGGATTGTAGAGGAGCATTGTGGAGTAGGATTGTTGAAGAGTTTTGTAGAATAGGATTGTGGAGTAGGATTGTGGCGTAGGATTGGTAGAGTAGGATTGTTGAAGAGTTTTCTGGAATAAGATTGTAAACAAGGATTTTCATTAAATAAAATTTCTGAAAAATAAACTCACTTGGAAGACTGCCCTCTTTCGGACCCCTTCAGAAAACTCAACATTTCCTTCTGAATTACCAGCTGTTTTTTATGGGTGTTAAGTCACACTTATGGCTTCTT
Organism: Lonchura striata; assembly: GCF_050655825.1. Lineage (NCBI taxonomy): Eukaryota > Metazoa > Chordata > Aves > Passeriformes > Estrildidae > Lonchura > Lonchura striata. Next base: position 14,536,707 of record NC_140740.1, read on the forward strand.
TTGTATGTTTTTTAAGTAGGGGAAGGCTCTTCTTCATTCATCCTTTCCAGACCACACTGTCTTGGGAATGTGGCCAACTAGGCAGCTTTTGGCCAGCTGTAGTATTTCTAGTTGAGGCAGAAAGGGCAATGGCATTTGCAGGAAAAAGCAAAGGGCAAGTGGTGCAGCCAAAACATCCTGTGCAGATGCAGGCCTTCAGCTGTGACTCCAGAGCATTTGGGTGCCTGCCACTTGGATTTGTATCGTGAAGGGCAATGTCTTTGGCTGGAGGAGAGCCTCGCTCAGCGGAGAAAGCAGAAAGATCAGAGAGGTGCTCTGAAAGGTCTCCTGCGGTGCAGAGCTGTCAGCGAGTGTGAGCTGAGAGCGGGCCCGGCCCTGCCCGGCGTGGAGCCGCAGCAGAGCCCTGGCAGAGCCCGGAGCAGCCTGAGCCTCGGCAGGGCCAGGCTGCAAGGAGGCCCTGGTAGCTGCAGGAGGCACAGCCCGGCCCTGCGTGCCTCTTGCTGGCAGCGGGCGCATCCTCCGCTCTCAGAGCCCAAGCGCAGCCGGCTGCTCCCGAGGGCAAGCGGAGCCCTGCTGGGCACAGCCCAGCCTGGAGGCATTGGCCCTCTGGAGTCTGCCCGAGGAGAGAAAGGCCAAGGGCAGCCGAGGCCCGCTGGCCTGGCTCAGCATTCCCACTCTTGTGCCGCTGCCCTGCGACTCCTGGCAAAGGTCAGCAGTGTGTGCAGCACCCTGGGCACCGGGGCAGGGAGCCGGGCTGCTCGGCAGGCTGGAGCACAGGGCAGCGTCCTTCGGGCACGGCACTTGTGCCAGGGGAGCCGAGGCCAGCGGGAGGCAGGGACAGCTTGTCAGCTCACGGCTGCAGGAGCCAGTGCCTCACACAGCTCTGGGAGGCAGCGCCTGCAATCCTGCAGCTCTGCACTGAGCCACAGCAAAGCTGGGAGCTGCAGAGTGCTCTGCAGAAATATTCAGGGCCGGCAGGCCAGCCTGCTTTGTGCTCCCTGGCACACAGCAAGCGCTGTGCCACACCGCAGCTCGGAGCTGCTGGGAGAGAGGTGTTAGAGATAAACTCTTAGGTACAATTAAATGGAGACAAAGTCATTAAAGTAAAAGAGAACCTTCTTCTTAGCAGAAGGCTCCTCTTGAAGCCAATAGCAGGTTTCTGAATATAGCAGGAATTGGATTAAACCTAAAAGTCTGCCACTGCTATGACTGAAATACCAATTTGCATGTTTTCTTATTTCGGAATCAAAATATGACCATGGGCTTTTAATGTTGGGTTTTTTGCAGCTAAGAGTGCAGATGCAATAATCACAGAACTCAGGTCATTTGAGATTACAGAAAGGTTAAAAACTATGCATGGGAAGGTAATAACAGGAATTTCTATCTAATAACAAATGGATTGTCCTGCAGCCTTGAGGTTATATCCTTCTACCCTTCCCAAATGAAAACCTATTCACTGAAGACCCATCATCATCCCAAAACCATGTTTAAATTAATTGGACCTGTTGATTAGCCCATGTAAATTAGATCTTTCGCTTTTATTTTCACTGACAAACTCTGATTCAATGTCAAATTATCAATCTTTCAAGGAAAAACTGTACCATGCAGAGTAAAACCCAGGGCAGAGGCTTCTATACATAGGGTTGCCAAACCCTCTGTGACAGCTCCTGCTAGCTTCCTACATCAGCCAGAAGGCAACTTCGCTGCAACACAGACTTTCTTAATATTGGTGACATTTTCAAATCCAAAGACACTGCTTGTTTTCAAAGTCCTGAAAAGTGCATTCTAAGTTCATGAAAGCAAACACAGAAGCACTGATTTGGTTTAGGAGAGAAGGTGTTTGTGCAGTTGGATAACAGCTTACATGTTGAAGTGTCGGGGGGGATTTCTATGTTTGCGCTCACCTTGTTTGAGACAATGAGCGCAGTGTCACCTGTGCATCCCTGGATATGCCTTGAAGGTGCAATGCTTAATTTGTAATCAAAAGGGAAATGTATCTAAATTTATTAGGATAACCAGTTACTTTGTAAATAGACTGATAGAGAAACTTAGCAATTTTTGCTGGAGAATGGTTGCAGGAGAGGGGTCATGGATCAATGGAACAGTTATTCATTGATACCACTGTTTAAGACCCCAGAATCAGAATCAACCTGTGTCTGGCCTGGGAACAAAGCTTGGGAAACAGGCTCTGTGTCTAGGCCTGGGAAACTGTACAAGGTCTCTCTAGGCCTGGGAAATAGAGCAAGTTCGGAATGAGATAATAAGGACAGGCATAGCCTCGAAGATATGCTCTGTCCTTGGAAGGCATGACTTAGCAATGAGAACTTGGCTTGGAGAACTTAGCTACAGCTGTAACCACCCGTAGGAGAAGTAAAACAAAGACCTTTGTAAACTTGACCCATGAGAGCTGTTGCTGACTTTGCTTGTAGCAAACCCTATATAAACGGACAGGATTTTTGAATAAAAGAAGCTTGCTTATCAATCATACTGACTGTGCTTGTCTTCCCTCCGCCCGCGTAATCACCACTTGTCCATTCTTTGTACAGAACAATCTTCTAAACCTTTTTAACTTAATGTGACCATGATACATTCCTAACCTTCATATTGCAATATATTTTCTAATTACATGATTCTGTAAGCCCTTGTAGACCATGTGCAATTTCTACCGGAGGTTGTCATCAGCCTCTGGTGGTCGTTTTGGGTGAAGGCTCAGAAGGCTTCCTCGGGCTTCAGCTGTTTTACCTCTGTTTCTGCACATGCTCTACAAGATTGTCTGCTCAAATAGGCACTGGTGAGTCTTTTGCAGTTAGCTTGTTCTGCTAAATTTGCTGATTTCTAGAAAGTGCTTCATTCCCATCCCTGGGTACAAAGTAACTACTTCTTTCTGCACAGCTTTTAGCATAGCTCAAGCATTATCTCATTGCCTCGGCACCTAAAAGAAGGTAGGGAGGAGGGGGCAAACCAGTGAGAGTGATGGGTCATTATCTTGTTAGCCAGGTATCAATTCTTAGATTAACTAAGGGCTATTCTTGTCCATAAAGTACGTGCGGGGATACCACAAGGACAGAGGCAACGCGTGGATTTGGAGCACTGGGCTTGGCACCAAAGTCCTGCTCTTGAGAGGGGTGCAGGGACACAGGGAATGTCAGAGGACAATGAGAGACGGGGACATGAGGCCATAATGGGCCAGGCATGATCCTGCACAGGATGGCAGCAAAGACACTTCCTCACCATGGCTCTGGCACTCCAGGGCACCCCAGAAAGGGCCGAGGAGTCCTATGTGTAACCAGGAGAGAAGACTGACATCACTGTGGGTCCCAGCATTCCCCAGTCCCTTGCTGGCCATTCAGTGCACACTGGGGACGCTGGGCATGTGTGGGACATGGGGATGGGGTGCACAAAGTTAAAGGGGGACCCCAAAGTGGAAGGAGTGGAAGCCAAAATCGCTGGGTGGAGATGCCCAAAGAGGAGGTGTGGTATCCCAAAATGAACGGAGGACACCAGAAAATTGGGGCGATCCCTCAAAAGGACACACAAAGCTGTTCCCTCCCTCCATTACTTACCAACAAGAACTATCTACCAACTGCGATAATCACATCAGGACCATTTACACTATAACCAGCTAAGAACAGGACTGAAGAGTAGTTTTGTAGAGTAGGATTGTAGAGTAGGATTATAGTTTAGGATTGAAAATAAAGCTTCTGAAACTTTAACTTGCCTGGAAGATTCCCTTTTTTTCAGCCTGTGAATACACTCAGCATTTCCTTCTGAGTTGTCAGCTGTCTCTTAAAGCTACAAAGTGACATTTCTTGGTGCCTTTGGTAAGGTTTAAAAGTGGGGATGGCTCTTCTTCATTCATGCCCTCCAGACTACACTGCCCTTGGCATATGGGCCACTGGCCCCACTTGGCACATCTGTGGCACTTCTAGATGCAGGCAGGAACCAAAGCAGAAGTGGTGCAGCCACAGACATCTCTGTGATGTCACTTCGGTCCTATGAGCTCCCACAGCTTTTTGTGATGTCACAATGACATCACTGTGATGTCACAGAGCTGCCTGCGATGTCGCATGGACATCCCTATGATGTCATACTGACTTCTCTGTGATTTCACACAGCTGTCTGTGATGTCACACTGACCTCTTGGTGACGTCACACAGCTCTCTGTGATGTGACATGGACATCACTGTGATATAACACAACCTCCTGTTGTGTCACACAGACATCTCTGTGATGTCACACAGCTCTCAGCGCTGTCACATCCACATTTCTGTGATGTCAGGATGACATATCTGTGATGTCACACAGCTGTCTGTGATGTCACACTGACCTTTTTGACGTCACAATGACATCATTGTGATGTCACACAGCAGTCTGTGATGTAACCCTGACATCTCTGTGACATCACACAGCTCTCTGTGATGTCACACAGACATATCTGTGATGTTACACTGACATCAGAGTTATGTCAAACAGCTGTCTGTGATGTCACACTGACATTTCTGGGATGTCACACAGACATCTCTGTGATGTCACTTGGACTCCATGAGGTAAAAAATCTTTTTTTGGTGTCACAAAGTCATCTCTGTGATGTCACAGAGCTGTCTGTGATGTCACACAGCTCTCTGGCATGTCACAATGACAACACTTTGATGTCACACAGCTGTCTGTGATGACGTACTGACATTTCTGGGACGTCACACAGCTCTCTCTGATGTCACAATGACATCTCTGTGACATCACACAACTCTCTGTGATGTGACACTGACATCTCTGTGATGTCACACAGCTCTCTTTGATGTCACAATGACATAGCTCTGATGTCACACAGATTTTTGTGACATCACAATGACATCACTGTGATGTCACACAGCTGCATGTGATGTCACACAGGTATCGCTGTGATGTCATTTCCACCCCATGAGTCCACCCAGCTTTTTGTGGTGTCACATGGACATCTCTGTGATGTCACATAGCTATCTGTGATGTCACACTGACATCTGTCTGATGTCACACAGATTTTTGTGATGTCACAATGACATCACTGTGGCATCACACTGCTGTCTGTGAGGTCACACAGACATCTCCCTGATGTCACCCTTACATCTCTGTGATGTCACACAGACATCTCTGTGATGTCTCAGAGACATCTCTTTGATGTCACTTCGACCCCATGAGGTCACACAGCTTTTTGTGGTGTCACACAGACATCTCTGTGATGTCACGCTTACATTTCTCTGACGTCATAGAGCTCTCTGTGATGTCACAATAACATCTCTGTGATGTCACACAGCTGTCTGTGATGTCAGTGTGACATCTGTCTGATGTCACACAAATTTTTTGTGATGCCACAATGACATCGGTGTGATGCCACACTGATATCACACAGACATCTCCCTGATGTCACCCTTACATCTCTGTGATGGCATACAGCTGTCTGTGATTTCACACTGATATCTCTCCATGATGTCACCTGGATATCTCTGTGACATCACACAACCTCCTGTGATGTCACACAGATGTCTGTGTGATGCCACACATCTCTCTCTGATGTCACACTGACATCTCTGTGATGTCACACAGCCATCTCTGTGATGTCTCAGAGACATCTCTTTGATGTCACTTTGACCCCATGAGGTCACACAGCTTTTTGTGGTGTCACATGGACATCTCTGTGATGTCACGCTTACATCTCTCTGACGTCACACAGACATCTCTCTGACATCACACAGCTCTCTGTGATGTCACAATGACATCTCTGTGATGTCACACAGCTGTCTGTGATGTCACCCTTGCATCTCTGTGACGTCACACAGCTCTCTGTGATGTCACACAGACATCTCTGGGATGTCACAATGACATCACTGTGATGTCACACAGCTGTCTGTGATGTCACACAGACATCTCTTTGAGGTCACACTGACATCTCTGTGATATCACACAGACATCTCTGTGATGTAACTTTGACCCTATGAGGTCACTCTACTTTTTGTGGTTTCACACTCACATCTCTGTTGTGAGAACTTAAAATGTCTCTCAGACATTTTTAGAGGTTCCAGGCCTTGGTCAGAAGCATTCTAGACCCCAGAAGGCAGCTGGAAACAGCTGTGATTTCGAGTTTGAGCCAAGGAATGAATTACCAGCTTTGAAGGCGGAACGAGCAGTCACAAAGGGTTAGATAGTATAGTAAAAGTAGTTACAAAACAGAGAGGAGAATGTTTTAGTATTGTACAGGGGGGTTTTAGCACCTGTACAGGGGGGTTTTTACTTTGTACATGGGGGTCAGAAGTTCTAAGATGGAGGAAAGTGGGCTGATCCTATTCTTCCTCATTCTTCTTCCTTGCCTGCATGTTCTTGGTGATGTTGGCATTCACAGATTGGTTTAGAGTAGAAAAGCACTTGGTAATATTGGTAGTAGGTATTGGGGAATAATTGTAAACATGTTATATGTAATATATCTTATGAAAGATAGCAGCAGCCCTGGGTGGGGGGGAGAGAAGAAGAAGACACTGGACAGTGAGGGTGTCAGGAGTGTGTGTGTCTCTGCCGGGGCCGCTGATCAAACAGCCGCAGCCCGCGAACACAATCTGTTAGATAACTTGCAATAAACTGCCTTGAGACCAAACAACAAGAGGCTGTGGAGTTTTTCTTTGGAAGCACGGGTTGGAGGAGAGACTTTACCACCACTCAAGACCCCAGACCAAACCCAGGGTTCTCACAGAGGATCAGAAAATTCTTTTGGGGTTTGGCTCATTCTCTCTTATTTTCTGCATTACTCAGAATTCTCCCCATTTGGGTCTACTTCTGGATTAGGAGTCTCATCAGCTCCTCTGGACATCTTAGCCCTCAGTTTAGAGAAGCTGTAGACTGTATAGAGGAAGCTTACTAGATTAAATATGACGAAAGTGGTCTCTTTAACATTCAGAGGAAACTGACCATTTTCAAAAAGGGAAATAACAGATTCAGAGAAGAAGGAAAGGAAAGGCTGGAAAGCTTCATCCCTTGTTTTTCCTCTAATCAACTGGGTGTCATTTCTAACAAACCCCCAAAACATGCTACTGGAACTGGGACCTAGGGTAGGATGAAGAAACTATAAACCAAATATATCTTGGACAGACTTCAGTACTCTTGTTAACAATAGTGCAACTTCTTTATTGCTAAAGTTCAATACTAAATTCTGTAATCTTAGACTAACTAATCCTATGTTTTTAACAAATAATCATCTACTCAATCCTAACTTGAAGAATCCTAAAAACTTAATCTTCTTTTAAAATAAAACAGCCTGATTTCATAGATGTTTCCTTGCTGAAGCAGACGACTGGTGCCAGGACTCCACTTGCTGCTTGCCAAATTCAGATACTCATTGCTAAATGTGGGACAGCTTTTTGTGGAGGTACTGGCATCTGCTCTTCATCTCAGAGTAGCTGGGGCTACCCTAGGAAGAAGAAATAAATAAAAAATAAAAAAAATCAGGCATGTCAGCATTTCTGCAGAGTTTAGGATTTCCTGACCTTTTCTTTAAAATAGCCTTGAGGCAGACTCAGAGGTTACCAAGCCAGGCCAGTCTGGTTTTATTCATGTAAAGCAGTAAAAATACTCTCAGATTGACTTTGGAGCCTTCTGGGAAGTTTGCAAACTGAGGCTGTTCTTTTACAACAAACTCTAGACAAGTCTGAAACCACAACAACAACCCAAAGCCCAGCAGCTGCTAAAGAGGGCAAAACTCATTCATGCTTAAAGCCACTGAAGGGACTCAAACCTTCTTCATCAAATCAACAGGTGTGAGGTTTATCAAGCTCATGATACAAATCCAAGATGAAGTGGCAATGAGAATAATACTGTCACACCAAAGCTTCTGCTCTTCTGGGCCTGAAGATCCAGTTCTCTTTGGAATGACAAAAACTCATTCCACATGGGAATGAACACTTCAAACCATCTTGAGATAAATATTTACAAGCAATAAATCTTTACCAAGTTAAAATTCAGTACAAGAAGAGACAACAACAAATGCCAGGGATGCATCCCAGGCCAGATGCACCTGACTGGTGTGCAGGACAAGTTAGAAGAGAAAACTACAGTTGCCTTTCAACATTTTGAGAGGTTCCTGAGAAGCAGTAGCTTGGACTACTGGCCTCTGCCCAGTGACATTAGCAAGAAGGAGCCCTAGCACGGGCCTCACTGCACTGCTCCCCTGCAGGGCCATGCTTGCCCTCAGCCTTCCACAGAGCATCCCTGGCTGCATCCAGTGCGAGCCAGAGCCCTGCCTGCTCCAAAGGCCACAGCTGCCCCACAGCCCCAGAGCTGCAGGGGCCTGACTGCCCTTGCCAACATCACTGCTCTGAGACAAGCTGGACGCAATTTCCAGTGTTTTATACCACACACACACACACACAGACAGACAGTTCTCCCTCCCCTCCTGCACTGCAAATGCAATGAGGGGATGCAGCACCACTGCTGCAGCTGAGCCTGTGCAACTGCACTGCAGGAAGGGAGGGCCTATGCGGGCCTAACCCACCTCGGTGTTCATCTCAGCTTTTCTCCCTGCCTGGCCCATCTCCTCCTTTAGCTTTCTATCCCTCTAGCTCACATTTACTATTAAATAATGTCTGTACTAGTGACTCTGGAATAGAGTCTTTCTTGCACCTTAATTCATGCAGAGGCTTCCCTTAATCATCAAATCTTTACTCCATCATTATCCACACTGGAGTTAGGAAAAGCTGTACACTGATACCTTCATTGAGATCCAAGGGACACTACTACTTCAGCCTCCCGAATTCTTTTCACATCTTTTTTCACATGGTAGTCTTCAGCACATGATTGCTGTCATTGTAGAACTCAGAAATTTGTGTCTTTCTTAAACCCAAAAGGTGCAGGGGAAATGGAGCCAACATTTGGAGACAGGTAGGAAGTAGAATGGGATGTCAAAGCCAGCAGCCAGGAAGAAGAGCGGCCACCAGGTGCTGGCTGGAGGTAACTGAGCTACTGCTCAATCCTCTGCTTCTTGCTCATCACAGGTCTGGTCAAGACAGAACCCCGTTTCTACAACAATAACAAAACAATTCATTACTCTCTGACCCAGATCAGGTTTTGCTCCATTCTAAAAAAGCAGGATTTGTGAACTAGCAATGGTTGAAAAAACATGGTTTTTTTTTTTTAAAAATACCTGTTAAATAATGGAAGACCTCCAGGAAAATATCTGCTCTATTGCATTCCTAGTTTCTCATCTTAGGACTTAGCAAGTCCTTCTCCATGTCTACTGTTAAAAGGCTTTGGGAGGTAGCTCCCACTCCCTTCAGCATCTCCAGCAAAGCCTCCCCCAAAGGGGATGTCCTGTAAGTTTTATCTAGGTCCCAATTTCTGCTTGTACACACCAGGAAAATACTCAGCTTTTGCTGTCAAACTCCCACATGACTTACTGAAGAGGCACCTGGCTGTTTTAGAGTTTTATGTGTTAAAAATCAGATTAGTGCTTCGCTATAAGAATACAGGAGTGCGGGGTGTGATGGCTGGTTGTGAATTCTCATCAGGATGAACAAAGACAGCAGCCACATGTCAGGAAACTCTTGTGCTTTTAGGTAGAGTAGTCTAAGGTCCAGCAGGCTACCTGCTGTGCAGACTCAAAAGCTGTTGGCGAACAAACCCTTAAATTTGCACAAGAGAGTTTCACAAGTGCTTCCCAATAAGCCCTCAGTGCTGCTCAGTGCCCTTCAATCATCTCTCAGCTCCTCCCAAGGACCTTCTCAAAGCTGCTGACTCACAAGCCACAGCACATGGCCACAAGCTCCCCACACCCACTGCAAACTTCTGAACTGAGCATGGAGTAGAACAGGACAGCCGTGTGTGCCCAGGCAGAGTGAGGGAGGAGTGAAACAGAGACAGAGGAGGGACTGAGGGAATATCACCATTCTGTAGATCCTGTGTTGGTGCAGCCACGTGGATAGTGCAGAGCTGGAGTCAGCAATGAGGGTGACAGAGAGACAGAGGGACAAGAGGGCGAGAGGGCCCCATCTGCCTGGCCCTGGGGCAGCCTCTTATGTACAGGAGATTTTTCCTGCAGAGCCAGCCTTTTGAGGCCTCCTCCAGGGAATGAGTTGAGGTGGGGACTGAACTCAAGTCTTCAGGCAGAGGAGAAATTTGGCTCAGGACAGTGCTGCTCCACCCCTGCAGGATCCTCTCTTCTCACCACAGCCTTTCTGTCACAGCACTTGGAATGTCTGAGGCAAAACATGCTTAGGCCTGCTCCTGCACATTCACATCACAGCTTTTATACCACCAGCAAGTCTGCTGAAACTTTACACAGCGTACAGAATATTAAAAATGCACAAAATACCTGAGCAGGTCTTGCTGGAGCGTTTCTCTCCGAAGGCCCTGGAGATGTTGCTTGGCTGCTGCTGGTGGGGCTCTGAGATGGAGCTGTTTTTCTGTAAGGATGGTCCAATATTTCAAGTTACAAGGCCTAAATATCAACTGTCATAGTCCTTTCCTTGCAGAGCTTCAGTGCCAGGACTCAAGGAAACAGCATGAAGATGAGTTGAAGGAGTTTTAGGCAGGATATCAGGAAAACATGCGTGTCCCAGAGGGTGCTTGAGCACTGCAGCAGGCTCCCCAGGCCAGTGGTCACTGCAGCAAGGCTTCAGGAAGTGTTTGGACAGCACTCTTGGGCACCTGGTGTGATTCTGTGCAGGGCTAGGATCCTGGCAGGTCCCTCTACCTCAGCATATTCTAAGAACCTAGGCTTCATTTCCCAGGGCTAATTGAATTCTAATTTAAAGTAGAGCAACATGTAAAGCTTGGACCTATATCAAGGAGGTTTCCTAACATATTTTACCCAAGTTCAATTTGATGGTATAATTCATTCTCTCTCTTTTGCCACTAGCTTGGGGCCTATAAGGAGTATGAAGATCCCAAGCTATTCCCAAGGCTTTCCTAACTTCTTGTACCCCTTCTGCAATAAAGTGGGAACCTCTATCTGATGACATTCCTAAAGGCACCTCAAATCTAAGTATTATTTTATTCAACAATATTTTAACCACTTCCCTAGACTGATTGGTGTGACAAGGGAAGTCTTCTGGCCACACAGAAAAGGTACCCACCATAACTAGGAGAGATTTAGACCCCTATTTTCTGGGAAATTCTGTAAAATCCATCTGCCACTATTCACTTGGAACATCCCCAGATTTTATGGCTCTCAGCACTACATTGTAAGCTGTGTTAGGGTTGTCTCTTTTACAAACTATACATTTTTGGAGTCTTGATTGTACAATCTGAGCCATTTCAGACCCAAATATAGATCTTTCCAATGTTTCAAAAGTTTTTCAGTACTCCAATTAATGGCTTTGTGTTTGAAATCCACTTTGTCATGTAAGAGTGATTCTGGGACTACTCTTTGCCCAGCTGGGATAACTGCCCAGCCTTATGGTAATAATAACACTAAAAGGAGAGTGTACAAGAGGTGAACAAGTCACACATGATTGTTCACCATACAGAACTTGGCACACCCCATGACTAATGGCACACCGGCGGAGGAAGAACAAACCCCTTCCACTTCCCCCTGCCACGTGGCAGGTGATATCCAATTACCCCAAGGTTCTGGCCATGCTCCTCCTGGCTGGTGAAAAATTTACCCCCGTTCTGGCTGGATCCAGGACATGGGATCTGCCCTGCGGGTCCTGGCTCTTCTTCTGGGTGAGAGACCTCCATGGCATCTGCCCGGCAAAAGGGACTTCAGGACAACCTACTACTTATTGACATTCCCCCAGTGCCCCTGTCCCAGCAACCTTTTTGCCTCTAGAAAACTTTGAAGAGAAGTCGTACTTAGGTACAGTTCTGCACATTCTGAACTGGCAGGAAGGTGACCCACATGTCACTCTAGGCACATGTGCAGCACGGACAAAGAAAGTTTTTGAGGGGCCTGGGTCTCAAGGTCTTTTGTTCCAGGACTACCACCTGTTACTTTCAGATTCTGCTCAGGGATAAACAGTGATGCCCTTTTTGTTCTACATGAGACATAACCATGTGTGGCACATAAACTGTCACATTTTTTCCCATTTATTTTCAAGTATATTCTATCAATCAGGACCACGGTGGCTCCTGCTCTGAGGTGCAGTGGCCATCCCTCTATACATAGGTTAGCTGTCTTTTGAGAAATAGGCTCAAAATACCACAGGGTTACTTCCTTCATTCCCATTCTTTGAGCTAAAGATGGAATTACTGTGCAAGGCAAAGGTACTCATGTATGAACAGTGCAAAGGGGTCACATCTGGTAACTCCAGAGCAGGAGTTGTCATCAATAACCTTTAAAATATATAGAAAGGTTGTTGGACATTCTGGAGTCCAGTGTAACACCTCCATGGAATCCTTTCATGACTCATACACAGGCCTTTCCAATAGTTCATAACTGAGGATCCATAATCAACACCATCCAGTCATTCCCAAAAAGGGACACAGATGTGGCCTCTGGTGTTTGACAAATTGCTTCCTCCCTTTCTTTCCCCAGACTGCACTGTCCTTGTGAGTGAGGCAGCCAGGAGATGAGACATGGGGAGATCTAGACATGGTCTTGAAAAAAAATACAAGATGTCATTGAAAATGTGCTTTGGATGGTAATATTCAACACATTCTTAACTACATGCTCTTATTATCTCTCCTGGTAATGACTGGACATCGTTTTTTTGGTGCCAGCTGACTTAAATCAAGAATAATCTTGGGTAGGGGGAAAATGACAATAAAACCATCATAAACTGAGTATAAAATGTTATCTACATGTGTCAGTAACTTCAATGGCCAGCTGCAGTCAGCATAATTATCAACCTGTAACTGTGCTCAGGGCCAGCATGAGCCTTTCCATGTCAGCTCCTCCTGCACAGCACATGGGAGCCTGGGCATGCTGCTGACTTGTTTCCTTTTAGGAGACTGGGATGAGGAAAGGTCAGGGGGTTTTGTCAAAGAGATAATATTTGAGTGACTGTGTATGTGCTGGAAGCCTCACAGACTGATTGGTCCATGACAGGATTGCCCAGTGCTGGGGGGGCTGCACCTTGCTGCCCTGGATAGGGGTGTTAAGCTGCTCTTTTGCCTCAGAGAGAGCCAAGTGCAGCACTTTTGTGCAGAAACACTTCATTAGCCCTGGTTTGCAAAGCTACTGCAGCAACTGGTTTGGCCAGAGCACCCCTTTCTGCACTTGGAAATGAGCTGAGTCAGTCATGGGATAAGATAGGGCATTCCCCATGTGTGCCCATTGTGAACTCCCTGTGCCCCAGCTGTGTGGCGTCCCGCTCCTCAGTGACATCCCACCCAGCCTGGAACATGGAACTCCCCGTTTCCAAGGACACGTGGCCATTGTCACCAGCACACAGCAGGACCGGTCAGACCCCTCAGCAGCAGCGTTGAGAGCAGAGGTGTCAGAGCAAGAGCGAGTGTTGTTCCAGCTTGGTTGGTTCTAGCGCACGTTGTTCAAGAGGCCGATCCACACACTGAGTGGCGGTAATTATTTACAGTTCTGTGCAGAAATGGGGGGGCTCAGGGACAAATTCACACACATTTTCCTAACAAATATTTTGCATTTTGCAGATTTCTCAGCAGGCTCAGTGGCTGTGTGGGAGCCAGAGCACCCGAGGCAGAGCGGGATGGCGGAGCCGTGGGCCTGGGCACAATCCAGAGCGTTCTGCACTGCGTCCCACAGGGCCCCCGACAGCACTGCCGTGCCCGTCAGGGTGACCCAGAGGCCCCAGGACCAAGAGGTGAGGGGCAGGTGTCGGGCGCTGCGGGCTGCCAGCGGGTGGGGGCTTGGCCATGGTGTTGGTGTCGGGTGCTGCTGACCCCGCGGGACCTGTTGGGCAGGGCTGGGGCCCCACTGGTGCTCCAAGGGCTCCTTTGAGGCAGCGGCCCGGGTGGAAGCAACTCACAGGGATCACACGGAAGAGGTGCCAGTGGAATGGGAAGTTCTCTGAGGGATGTGTTTCTCAGGGACGACACTGAGGAGGTGCCAGGGAAAGTCAGATGTTCTCCACGCTGGGACACTCAGGAAATTCATGCTCTGGGCATGGCTCTTGGTCAAAATGCATGGATTTCTCATTGTTCCTTGTTTGCACTGTACTCACAGAACATGGCAGGAGAAAGGAAACTCTCTAACAATATTTTTTAGATTTAGGAGTAGCCATTTCTTTATTCTCAGCTGTGATGCATAGTGGAGAACTCCAGCCACATGCACACCATTTTCAAAGCTTTTCCAAACAAAGAAATTTTAGCATTTTTAGCTAACAAAAAAATTAATCTTCATTGGTTCTAAATTACATATTTTCTTCAATTAAGTAATATTCTATTGTCTATTCGGTATTGATGTCTCCCTTCTCATGAAAATTGATGGGCATCTTTCAGTCCATTTATCATAGCTTTTTAGATTTTATCTCAAACAATTCTGCCTACAGAATGAAGCAGTTGGATGGCAGTAGTCGTTTTTGTTAAAAATGTACTTAGACTGATGAACATTTTAGTGAGTTTTAACCTCCAGCAGAATGCGATACATTATGCCTTAAATTATGAGATCAGCCAAGCAACCCAAATTCTGTTCTATATGATTAACCAAGCATAAACTGCTTCCATTTCACAGCTGCAAAGAATTGTATCTAGAGCTGAGGACGAGAGAAAGGGTTTTCATGCCCTTGAGAGTAGAAGTTCACCTTATGCAGATGAAATTCTTGGAGTTGACTCCAAATTGTGCTTCCTTAGTACCAAATAAATCCCAGCACCAGGTTGCATCCAAAATTCTTATATTTTTGTGAACCATTCTCACCTGCATTCTTAGCTGAACACTGGTCAGTTCAATTGTACTCAGGCACTTGATTTCAAGGGAAGCCTGTGTCTATAAATTCCGGCAACTGGGAAAGGATGACTTGCTACTTGAATGCTTGGCTGCATTAGAGGCTAAGTGAGGGTTGCTCTCTCAGGGCAGTTTTGTAGCCGGTTGCTTGCAGAGGGAGAACTGTGTCAAAGCAGCCCTTTCTAGTGATGTGACAGCAAACCTTCACAAATAGAGCTCTTGTTTAAAACAAGAGGCCTAGTTAATCAGCAGTGATGGAGAGTAGGCTGAAGTTTTTACAGAAAATATCTTTTTCCTTTTAGCCAAATGCCAGCGAGGCATCGCACAGTGGAAGTGGACAGAATGTCAAATTGTATAACCCACTTGGAGGTATGGTTGCCTTTCACATTTTGCTCAATGTTTGTAAGATTTTCAACTTGGTAATTCATTTTTGCAGCATATTCCTGGGACAGGGGGATCTCTTGTGTTCCAAGATCTCAACTGGAGGTGGTATGGCCTCAGATCAACCTTGCAGTCTCTTGTCACTGCATTTAGCCACTAGTTTGTTTTCCCCTGAGAAAGCCTGCCAGTCCTTCCCTGTTCACATACTGGTTGATGTGATGCAATTTGGAGCATTGAAGTCAAGGTTTGGACTACCTCATGCACCTAAGTTCACTGCCTTGGTAGCTAAGGTTTTGATTCTGGAGTATCTAGGCACTGTCATTATTCTTTAAATTTAATTGGGAAATTGGAAGAAAACCTATGCGTTTTTGAGGAAGTTGCATAGAGCATTTAATAAAGCCAGCATGGGAAACTTTGCTTGATTTAATTTTTTGTCTTGGTTGTTAATAAGTGAGTGTTGCCACAACGCTGCATTGGATTCTTTTCAAGGGAATTGAAAGGAAGATATTGATGTCATCTTCCCCACAAATCCCATCATTTCCCACAAAGCACCACGTGCTTAGGTGATGTCATTTCTTATTAATCTGTTCTCAATGCTGTTTCCCCAAGGAGCCTGGTTCCAGGCAGACTCAAGGTGCATATTCCCCTTCCAGGCATTCAGTGGTGCTGCCTGCAGCAGTGAACTGAGCCAAGTACAGCCAGCTGCCCTGAGAAAATCAGGCTCTCACCTGGCTGTGGCTGCAGCCACCTGCCTGCAGGGACGTCCCTGCCACTGCAAGTGCAGCTCTTGCTCTGCCTTAGCCTAGTGCAGAGCATTTTAAACTAGTGTCAGGGTGGCTTTTTGGAGAGACAAAACAAAACTTCACATTTCTCACTGGGAACGTTCTGTTTCACATGTGATTCTTGGTGGTGGTCTACATAGATCTTAAGGGAATATTTAACATTCAGTAACTGGGGTGTGAGGACTGGCAGCAGTGAGACAATTGTGGAACTTGGTGCTGCTTTGGCTTTAGGCTGGCACAGAGAAACTCAGGTGAGACAGGTCTGGTTGCTGGTAGGGTACAGGGTGCCTTTGCAACATACTCCATGCAGTACCAGTTAGGGACTGGGCCTTGTCACAGAATCAGAGAATCAGAATCAGAGTTGGATGAAAGTGCAGCTCTGTCCCCAAGAATCCCACCAGGTGCCTGTGGAACTTGTCCAAATGTTTTCTGAGCTCTGGTGGACTTGGTACCATACGCAGTCTTGTGGGGAGCCTGTCCCAATTCCTGACCACCCTCTGGGTGAAGAACTCTTACCTAATTTTCATCTTAATGCTTGCTTATGGTTTCAGGTAATTTTCTTTAGAAGTCATTCAGGGGTATGGTTTTAGGAGGTGTTTTGTTTGAATGCTGTGGGAAGTTTCTTTATCCACATTGGATTGAACTCAAAACATTAGTAGTGTCTTCCCTTGACAACTGGCATGTTTACAGTGTTCTAAATAATTGAAGTGTGTGATGTTTGTGCAATTAGGTTTGCGGACAAATATCAGAGAGGCATGGTCCAAGGAACAGGAAGTGGAGAAAGGCATTAAGAATTTGACGTACATTGCAAGACTGAAGGAGCGTGTAAAGAAAGGTCAGTCTGTGTGTGTGTGATGGAAGACACAAATCTCCCGGATTTCTCACCAATACGCATGAAGTCTCCCTCAGCCACTAAGCACAAATTCCTGGTTTCAAAACAGTGCTTGCTGTGTCATATCCCCTTCCTTGACCTGCTGGCCACACTTCACCTGATGCAGCCCAGGACACGGTTGCCTTTCTGGGCTGCCAGCACACGTTGCTGCCTCCTGTCCAGCCTCTCATCCACCAGCACCCCCAAGTCCTCTCCACCTTCATCCCAGGCTCCCCATCCCATCCCAGCACCCATGCCCAGCTGGGATAGGCCATGTCCCAACTCCAAAGATGCAGCACTTTGCACTTGGCCTTGTTAAGTTCCCAGGGCCCTACTTGCCAAGGTTCTCCATGTCCCTCTGGATGGCACCCCATGCCTCTGGTGTTGTCAAACTTGCCAAAGGTGCATTTAATCCCACTGGCCATATAACTCTTGACATAGCTCAGTGCTTGAGCTTACAAACTGCAGAAATCATATGAAAACCACTGTGCATATAAAGAGTTTTTCATAAATACCTCCCTTCCAGTATCACTCCTTTACGTGGGCTTTTTAATGACTGTTTCTTCCCAATGCTTTACTATCTTGATTTGTAATGATCTATAAATTCTGAACAAAGAGCGTTTCAACAGTGTCGGTACATCCTTTTGAATCAACTGCCTTGCTTCCTCCCGCTCCCCATTTGACAATTCGTTTTCTGTTTTTTCTTTACTGAAGTGAAAATACCAGAGCTCAGGAGAGCACCACACAGCTCTCCAGATCTTGTGCCTGAGAGGAAGAGAACGATGCCCATGAACCCTGCAAAATACATCCAGAGTCTTTTCAGTACTGTTTCTCAGCGACCCATCAGAGACAGGGTGGTTCATTTACTGGCTCTGAAGAATTACAAGAAGTCAGAGCTACTTGCCTGCTTAGAGAGAGAGGGAGTTGTGGAAAAGGACAAGGAATCCCTTGGAAAGATCCTTCAGGAGGTGAGATCCTGGAGCTGCTGCCAGAAATGCTAACTCTTAGCAGCCTTACTTTAGGGTTTCAATTAGAAACCAATGACAGGCTTAGGAAATGCTCCTTGTTTACATTTTCCCATCAACTTTACCCAGTTTCCACCCAACTGCAAGTCCATGTGACAAAAAGAAAGAAATCTTCAAAACTTTGGAGGCCTTGTTGTTGTTTTTCTAGAATAGCTGGCAATGATAAATTCTTTGTAATGTTGTTGCTTCTCATGCCTTATTTTAATCCTCCCTCTTTCCCTTGCACTGTTAAATTGCTTCATAAAGTAACTTCACAAGGTGAAACTCTCAGCTAGGCAAAACACTTAGCTGAGGTCCTTAAAATACCTGGGGCAAGTTTCAGAGGAGAGAATCTTGGTAGCTGTATAGGGCAGTATATCATTTGAACGGATTTGGTGGTCTCTCAATGGTATTTCCTTCTACTTGGATCTGTGGGGATTGCCTTCCAGGGAAGGGTGTTCCAGGCAAATCCTACATGATAAAGGTGGTGGCCTAACTTTGAGCACAGAGTTTCTTTGCTGTTGTGTGGATTGAGTCTTCAGCTTCCTTGGCACCTGTTATTTCTCATAATATTCCATTTGTCATTTTAGTGCCTCTGGTATTTCTTTATTACAGCCATTCATATATGATTCACTTGGACTGAAGGATGCACTGGCTGTTTCCTTCCTTTTTCAATATTCCCCTTATTCAATATTCTCAATGTAGGCTGTTGCTGAATTATGCAAGCATTAACATATCAAGTAGCAATATTTCCTTTTTAGCTATGAAAAAAGTGATGATAAGATTTCAAAGCTCAGCTCCTTAGAGGGTAAGAAATGAAAAAAATTCTCCTTTCTGTTTATTTTTGTTCATGTTGAAGGAGATTTTGAAGGAGTAGTTTCTTGTTTGCAGTGTGAACTGCCTGAAGATACTGGTTTGCATTCCGAAAGGGCTGTGTGAACAGCACTACATCCTGAAAAGCTGTTATTGACGTTTTTCTTAGCTTCACAGGGAGGTGGTGTTGTTTTTTTCTATACATGAAAAACCAGTAGGGAGAACTTGCTGAGCTCTTATACTCACAGTCTTCCTTCTCTTCCAACACAGCCTGAGTTCTGCTTTTAAAAAGTGAATTCCCGATTCTGGATATCTTTGTTACTGTTAAGCTGTTGAAGTGTAGCTCTAGGGTAGGTTATCTCCTATAAGCGTTCCATAGGAAGCTGTAGTTTCCTCTGAGCAGACACTTGAGGAAGAAAAGCAGTTCTGTTTGCAGAGACAAATGCCAACATCCTGTGGTGCTTCATGGGATGATGAAATCCTGCCCCTTACAGGTCCAGGCTGTGTTCTGCCATGGCAATGTAGCTGGGGGAAACAAGAGGGCAGCAGGTGTCCTCCTGAGGGTGGAAAAATATGGACTTGCTCATGGAGATGGTGTTCTTCAGGACCTACTCAAAAAAAGAAAATGAAAACAGAAAGGAAAAACCTGGTCTCTCCATGTATTTCAAATGGTGAAGACTGAGAGTTCTGGCATAGTGTACCTTGGTTCCCAAAGCTGTGTAAAAACCAAAAAACCTGGATCCCTGGTGCAGGGAGAGGTTTTCATAGCATCCATTTCCTCCATGCTTGCAGCAGTTTGGCATTTATTACATCCAAATTTCTACAGCCCAAATGGACCACACGTGTTTAATATTGTTGCTTCTTACATGACAGCTGCTTTGTTCTTTGCATCAAACAAAAATCCTGGAAAACTGGTGCATGATTTTCTTTTCAGCTTTGCTTTAGCTTTGTACTACCAGTTTTACATCTGTAGTCTGCCTTCAGGTGTAATGAATATTGATGTTTTAAATGTCTGCCTGTAGGTAGCCAACCTGGATGCAAATGAGAATTCTTTCAGTCTGAAGGAACATTTCTTCAAAGACATTCAGGTTGATTGGCATGGCTGCAATGAAGGAGATAGAAAGACATTGGAGGTGACTCTTTTTCAGTAAGTTCAGTCAGGACAACAACCATTTCAAAAAAACCCTCTGGGAAATGAAGGTCTGTTTTCGCTGTGAGGTAAAAATGATGACTCTTATTTTTGCCTTGTAACCTGAAATGTTGGACCATCCTTACAGAAAAACAGCTCCAGCTCCAAATGTCACCAGCACCAGCCAGTCACTGTCTCTGGGACCTTCTGAAAGAAATACTCCACCTAGAACTGTTCAGGTATTTTGTGAAGTTTTAAGCATTCTCTAACATATATGATGTTTTCTCCCGCTTGCTCTTGGTGTCCAAGCAGTAGTGCTGTCTCTATAGTATATAAACTTGCAAGTGTATACTTCTACTGGGATTCCTGTATACTTTTCCTGATGGTTACAATGTCAAAGCCTGCAACAAGCTGCACACACATGACTTGTTTGTCACAAGTGGGTGGGAAACTCTGCTAAGGACAAGATGTGGACATATTTTTTGGTACCTAGCTGTGTCTGTGGAGGGTTCTTGATGATACGGCAGCTCTAGTACCTAAATCATGCACGGTAATGCCAGTGCTACTGTTTGAAGAGAAATCTTATTGAAGTCTATGATAAGGACATATTCCAGTACTGAGGCATTTGTAGGAAACTTGTTTTTCTGTCCTAAGCAGCATTTAGGCTCCCATTTTGGTTCAGGCTATCCCATGTGTGAGGAGGGGACTCTGAATCATCAGGGAATACCTTGGACTTGTCAGGCTTAAAATCAATACAAGAGGGCAAGGAAAAAATTCAGAATCTTGGAAAACACTGCATGAAAGGTATATTTTCTATACCTTAAAGAATTGTCTTTAAACAGCTCTGGTTTTCCCTAGCTCTTTTCCCAGCCAGAGCAGGAAATGCTGCAGGGCCCAGCATCCTCTTATGTCCTACCTCCATGCCTACAGAATTTCTGTCAACAGGCGGGCACAGAGCTGTGTCTGGCAATGCTGCTCTGAGCTGCTGCTGTGCACAGGTGGGAGCAGCGTGTGCTCGGTAGGGAAGAGGCTGTGATCCAGGGTTTCCTCTGGAGAACAGCAGGAATGAGACCTGCAGTCAGACTGGGGCTTCTCTCTGTTGTTATCATCTCTGCACTGAACACGCTGTGATCAGCACGGTACTGGCGGTTTCTTGGGGTTGCTTTGTGAATTATGTGGGTGTGTGACAGCAGGAGTTGAGTGTGTTCCTGGGGTGTCTAAGCAGAAATAGGGAACGAGATTGATAGAGGTGCTGAAGGGAATGTCTCTCCCAAAGCCATTTAGCTACAGAGTTGGAGGATGACTTGCTGAATACTCAGGTGAGAAAGTAGGAATGAAATAGAGAACATATTTAGCTGCAGCACCTCCTTGTATGACAGGCCATTTTAGGTAAGAAAGGTGTGTGTTCAACCATGGCCAGGTCAGAAATGCTGCTTTTTCAGAGCAAAACTAATTGGGATCATCTTTGCAGAAACGGCCTCTGGCTTCTGCCTTTATCAATCCTGTGAGGACCAAGAGGCAGAGGATTGACCAAGAGCCCTGTGATATTGAGCCAACAGCTGGTGGCCGCTGTCCTTCTTCCTTGGACCTGCCTTCCACATCCTGCTCAACTTTGAACCTCTCTCCAAGTGTCAGCTCCATTTCCACCTCCACGCATGAGCTACAAGAGAAAGATAAATTTCGGACTCCATCTGGAATCCCAGTGCCTGTCAGGGTGCAGGGGAAGATTTCTAGCTCCAAAGGTGAGAAAACAGAGTTAGACAGGGTGGAAAAATCCCATCCTTTGATTTTGATAAAATGCTTGCCATGAGCAAAGCCAAAGAGATGAGCAGAGAGTGCAGGAGCCAAGAACAAAAGGAGCCACACGATCCCAGCATGAAGGGTATTAAACTGATGGACCACTTTTAGATATGCTTCCATTACATTTTTTACTGGATATCTGTATGTTTTTTTAGTCATATTTAGCCTCCCATCTACCAGCACTTCCAAGTCCTCCCCACCTTCATCTCCAAGCCTGTCTTGGTGTCAGGGAAAGTCCCAAACCCAAAGATGCAGCACTTTGCACTTGGCTTTGTTGAATCTGATGAGGTTCCAAAGGCCCCACTTCCTGGTCCTTCCAGATGGCATCCCATGCCTCTGGTTGTGGCAAACTTGCTGAGGTTGCACTTAATCCCACTGTCCATGTCATTCTAGACATAGCTCAATGCTTGAGCTTACGAACAGGGGAAATCACATAAAAGCTTCATGCATAAAAAATTTTTCATAAAAACTTCCCATTCAGTATCACTCCTTTACCAGCTTTTAATGACTGTTTCTGTTTAATGCTTCACTGTTTAGATTCTTGGAGGTCTGTAAATACTGAACAGAGGCTCAAAAGTCTTGGTACATCCTTTTGAATCAACTTCCTTTCCTCCTCCAAACCTCCAATTTGAACTATTTGTTTCTGGTTTTCCCTCACTTTAGGAGAAAAAGCAGAGGTCAGAGGAGCCCAACAAAGCAATTCAGGTCCTGTGCCTGAGAAGAGGAGGATGATGACTGTGAGACTTGCAGACATTGACTGGAGCGGTTGCGCTGCTGTTTACGGCCGGCCCTACAGGGACAGGGTGATTCATTTACTTGCTCTGAGGGATTACAAGGAGCCAGAGTTACTTGCTCGGCTGCAGAGAGATGGAGTCAGGCAAAAGGACAAGGATTCCCTTGGAAAAATCCTTCAGGAGGTGAGATCGTGAAACTTGTGCCAGTGCTTCTTCCATCATGCTATTCTACTATTCATAATTTACTACTTCCTCACCGGTTGAAATTAGAGACTTTGCCAATAGTCCTTCGAGTTAAGTTCCACTGGGATTTCTTTCTCATAGGCTTTCATAAAATGCACACCCATTGAAAGATGCAGGAGATCCTTCCTTCCTTCCTTTTTAAATATTCCCCATCTGCATAATATATCAAATAGGAATATTTCCTCTTTAGCTAGGAAAAAGCATTTTGGAACTTAGTCAAAGGACTCAAATTCAACATGGACACACTTTTAGTTGATCCTACAGTGACTTTAAGGAACTGATTCCCTGAAGCTGTGACGTTTGTTGCTGTGTTTGCCCAGGGCAGTGGCAGGATTTTTCACCCTGAGGACATTCACAATACCATGAGAGCCATGTTTTGCCATCCCAACTGAAGTAGCCCTTTTAGATTTCTGTAGTTTGCACATAGATGTAATGAACATTTGTTTTCTGAAATGTGTGCCTGTAGGTTGCTGACCTGAATGCAAAGTATAATTCCTTCAGTCTGAAGGAGCATCTGTTTCAAACCCTTCAGACTGATTGGCCTGGCTACAGTAAAAACGATAGAGCGAAGTTGAAGTTAATACTTTCTAGGTAAGTTCAGTCTATTGGGGAAGGAAAAGAGCCTTTTTAGAAGAAAGCCCTGGGAAATGAAGCCTAGGTTCTTAGAATATGCTGAGGTAGAGGGACCTGCCAGGATCCTAGCCCTGCACAGAATCACACCAGGTGCCCAAGAGTGCTGTCCAAACACTTCCTGAAGCCTTGCTGCAGTGACCACTGGCCTGGGGAGCCTGCTGCAGTGCTCAAGCACCCTCTGGGGCACGCATGTTTTCCTGATATCCTGCCTAAAGCTCCTTCAACTCATCTTCATGCTGTTTCCTTGAGTCCTGGCACTGAAGCTCTGCAAGGAAAGGACTATGACAGTTGATATTTAGGCCTTGTAATTTGAAATATTGGACCATCCTTACAGAAAAACAGCTCCATCTCAGAGCCCCACCAGCAGCAGCCAAGCAACATCTCCAGGGCCTTCGGAGAGAAACGCTCCAGCAAGACCTGCTCAGGTATTTTGTGCATTTTTAATATTCTGTACGCTGTGTAAAGTTTCAGCAGACTTGCTGGTGGTATAAAAGCTGTGATGTGAATGTGCAGGAGCAGGCCTAAGCATGTTTTGCCTCAGACATTCCAAGTGCTGTGACAGAAAGGCTGTGGTGAGAAGAGAGGATCCTGCAGGGGTGGAGCAGCACTGTCCTGAGCCAAATTTCTCCTCTGCCTGAAGACTTGAGCTCAATCCCCACCTCAACTCATTCCCTGGAGGAGGCCTCAAAAGGCTGGCTCTGCAGGAAAAATCTCCTGTACATAAGAGGCTGTCCCAGGGCCGGGCAGATGGGGCCCTCTTGCCCTCTTGTCCCTCTGTCTCTCTGTCACCCTCATTGCTGACTCCAGCTCTGCACTATCCACGTGGCTGCACCAACACAGGATCTACAGAATGGTGATATTCCCTCAGTCCCTCCTCTGTCTCTGTTTCACTCCTCCCTCACTCTGCCTGGGCACACACGGCTGTCCTGTTCTACTCCATGCTCAGTTCAGAAGTTTGCAGTGGGTGTGGGGAGCTTGTGGCCATGTGCTGTGGCTTGTGAGTCAGCAGCTTTGAGAAGGTCCTTGGGAGGAGCTGAGAGATGATTGAAGGGCACTGAGCAGCACTGAGGGCTTATTGGGAAGCACTTGTGAAACTCTCTTGTGCAAATTTAAGGGTTTTGTCCGCCAACAGCTTTTGAGTCTGCACAGCAGGTAGCCTGCTGGACCTTAGACTACTGTACCTAAAAGCACAAGAGTTTCCTGACATGTGGCTGCTGTCTTTGTTCATCCTGATGAGAATTCACAATCAACCAACACCCCGTACTCCTGTATTCTAATAGTGAAGCACTAATCTCATTTTTAACACATAAAACTCTAAAACAGCCAGGTGCCTCTTCAGTAAGTCATGTGGGAGTTTGACAGCAAAAGCTGAGTATTTTCCTGGTGTGTACAAGCAGAAATTGGGACCTAGATAAAACTTACAGGACATCCCCTTTGGGGGAGGCTTTGCTGGAGATGCTGAAGGGAGTGGGAGCTACCTCCCAAAGCCTTTTAACAGTAGACATGGAGAAGGACTTGCTAAGTCCTAAGATGAGAAACTAGGAATGCAATAGAGCAGATATTTTCCTGGAGGTCTTCCATTATTTAACAGGTATTTTTTTTAAAAAAAAGCATGTGTTTTCAACCATTGCTAGTTCACAAATCCTGCTTTTTTAGAATGGAGCAAAACCTGATCTGGGTCAGAGAGTAATGAATTGTTTTGTTATTGTTGTAGAAACGGGGTTCTGTCTTGACCAGACCTGTGATGAGCAAGAAGCAGAGGATTGAGCAGTAGCTCAGTTACCTCCAGCCAGCACCTGGTGGCCGCTCTTCTTCCTGGCTGCTGGCTTTGACATCCCATTCTACTTCCTACCTGTCTCCAAATGTTGGCTCCATTTCCCCTGCACCTTTTGGGTTTAAGAAAGACACAAATTTCTGAGTTCTACAATGACAGCAATCATGTGCTGAAGACTAGCATGTGAAAAAAGATGTGAAAAGAATTCGGGAGGCTGAAGTAGTAGTGTCCCTTGGATCTCAATGAAGGTATCAGTGTACAGCTTTTCCTAACTCCAGTGTGGATAATGATGGAGTAAAGATTTGATGATTAAGGGAAGCCTCTGCATGAATTAAGGTGCAAGAAAGACTCTATTCCAGAGTCACTAGTACAGACATTATTTAATAGTAAATGTGAACTAGAGGGATAGAAAGCTAAAGGAGGAGAAGGGCCAGGCAGGGAGAAAAGCTGAGATGAACACCGAGGTGGGTTAGGCCCGCATAGGCCCTCCCTTCCTGCAGTGCAGTTGCACAGGCTCAGCTGCAGCAGTGGTGCTGCATCCCCTCATTGCATTTGCAGTGCAGGAGGGGAGGGAGAACTGTCTGTCTGTGTGTGTGTGTGTGTGTGTGTGTGTGTGTGTTTGTGTGTGTGTGTGTGTGGTATAAAACACTGGAAATTGCGCCCAGCTTGTCTCAGAGCAGTGATGTTGGCAAGGGCAGTCAGGCCCCTGCAGCTCTGGGGCTGTGGGGCAGCTGTGGCCTTTGGTGCAGGCAGGGCTCTGGCTCGCACTGGATGCAGCCAGTGATGCTCTGTGGAAGGCTGAGGGCAAGCCTGGCCCTGCAGGGGAGCAGTGCAGTGAGGCCCGTGCTAGGGCTCCTTCTAGCTAATGTCACTGGGCAGAGGCCAGTAGTCCAAGCTACTGCTTCTCAGGAACCTCTCAAAATGTTGAAAGGCATCTGTAGTTTTCTCTTCTAACTTGTCCTGCACACCAGTCAGGTGCATCTGGCCTGGGATGCATCCCTGGCATTTGTTGTTGTCTCTTCTTGTACTGAATTTTAACTTGGTAAAGATTTATTGCTTGTAAATATTTATCTCAAGATGGTTTGAAGTGTTCATTCCCATGTGGAAGGAGTTTTTGTCATTCCAAAGAGAACCAGATCTTCAGGCCCAGAAGAGCAGAAGCTTTGGTGTGACAGTATTATTCTCATTGCCACTTCATCTTGGATTTGTATCATGAGCTTGATAAACCTCACACCTGTTGATTTGATGAAGAAGGTTTGAGTCCCTTCAGTGGCTTTAAGCATGAATGAGTTTTGCCCTCTTTAGCAGCGGCTGGGCTTTGGGTTGTTGTTGTGGTTTCAGACTTGTCTAGAGTTTGTTGTAAAAGAACAGCCTCAGTTTGCAAACTTCCCAGAAAGCTCCAAAGTCAATCTGAGAGTATTTTTACTGCTTTACATGAATAAAACCAGACTGGCCTGGCTTGGTAACCTCTGAGTCTGCCTCAAGGCTATTTTAAAGAAAAGGTCAGGAAATCCTAAACTCTGCAGAAATGCTGACATGCCTGATTTTTTTTATTTTTTATTTATTTCTTCTTCCTAGGGTAGCCCCAGCTACTCTGAGATGAAGAGCAGATGCCAGTACCTCCACAAAAAGCTGTCCCGCATTTAGCAATGAGTATCTGAATTTGGCAAGCAGCAAGTGGAGTCCTGGCACCAGTCGTCTGCTTCAGCAAGGAATCATCTATGAACTCAGGCTGTTTTATTATAAAAGAAGATTACGTTTTTAGGATTCTTCAAGTTAGGATTGAGTAGATGATTATTTGTTAAAAACATAGGATTAGTTAGTCTAAGATTACAGAATTTAGTATTGAACTTTAGCAATAAAGAAGTTGGACTATTGTTAACAAGAGTACTGAAGTCTGTCCAAGATATATTTGGTTTATAGTTTCTTCATCCTAGCCTAGGTCCCAGTTCCAGTAGCATGTTTTGGGGGTTTATTAGAAATGACACCCAGTTGATTAGAGGAGAAACAAGGGATGAAGCTTTCCAGCCTTTCCTTTCCTTCTTCTCTGAATCTGTTATTTCCCTTTTTGAAAATGGTCAGTTTCCTCTGAATGTTAAAGAGACCACTTTCGTCATATTTAATCTAGTAAGCTTCCTCTATACAGTCTACAGCTTCTCTAAACTGAGGGCTAAGATGTCCAGAGGAGCTGATGAGACTCCTAATCCAGAAGTAGACCCAAATGGGGAGAATTCTGAGTAATGCAGAAAATAAGAGAGAATGAGCCAAACCCCAAAAGAATTTTCTGATCCCCTGTGAGAACCCTGGGTTTGGTTTGGTGTCTTGAGTGGTGGTAAAGTCTCTCCTCCAACCCGTGCTTCCAAAGAAAAACTCCACAGCCTCTTGTTGTTTGGTCTCAAGGCAGTTTATTGCAAGTTATCTAACAGATTGTGTTCGCGGGCTGCGGCTGTTTGATCAGCGGCCCCGGCAGAGACACACACACTCCTGACACCCTCACTGTCCAGTGTCTTCTTCTTCTCCCCCCGCCACCCAGGGCTGCTGCTATCTTTTATAAGATATATTACATATAACATGTTTACAATTATTCCCCAATACCTACTACCAATATTACCAAGTGCTTTTCTACTCTAAACCAATCTGTGAATGCCAACATCACCATGAACATGGAGGCAAGGAAGAAGAATGAGGAAGAATAGGATCAGCCCACTTTCCTCCATCTTAGAACTTCTGACCCCCATGTACAAAGTAAAAACCCCCCTGTACAGGTGCTAAAACCCCCCTGTACAATACTAAAACATTCTCCTCTCTGTTTTGTAACTTCTTTTACTATACTATCTAACCCTTTGTGACTGCTTGTTCCACCTTCAAAGCTGGTAATTCATTCCATGGCTCAAACTCGAAATCACAGCTGTTTCCAGCTGCCTTCTGGGGTCTAGAATGCTTCTGACCAAGGCCCTGAACCTCTAAAAATGTCTGAGAGACATTTTAAGTTCTCACAACAGAGACGTGAGTGTGAAACCACAAAAAGTAGAGTGACCTCATTGGGTCAAAGTTACATCACAGAGATGTCTGTGTGATATCTCAGAGATGTCAGTGTGACCTCAAAGAGATGTCTGTGTGACATCACAGACAGCTGTGTGACATCACAGTGATGTCATTGTGACATCCCAGAGATGTCTGTGTGACATCACAGAGAGCTGTGTGACATCACAGAGATGCAAGGGTGACATCACAGACAGCTGTGTGACATCACAGAGATGTCATTGTGACATCACAGAGAGCTGTGTGACATCACAGTGATGTTATTGTGACATCACAGAGAGCTCTATGACGTCAGAGAAATGTAAGCGTGGCATCACAGAGATGTCTGTGTGACACCACAAAAAGCTGTGTGACCTCATGGGGTCGAAGTGACATCAAAGAGATGTCTCTGAGACATCACAGAGATGTCTGTGTGACATCACAGAGATGTAAGGGTGACATCAGGGAGATGTCTGTGTGACCTCACAGACAGCAGTGTGATGCCACAGTGATGTCATTGTGACATCACAAAAATCTGTGTGACATCAGACAGATGTCAGTGTGACATCACAGATAGCTATGTGACATCACAGCGATGTCCATGTGACACCACAAAAAGCTGGGTGGACTCATGGGGTGGAAATGACATCACAGCGATACCTGTGTGACATCACATGCAGCTGTGTGACATCACAGTGATGTCATTGTGATGTCACAAAAATCTGTGTGACATCAGAGCTATGTCATTGTGACATCAAAGAGAGCTGTGTGACATCACAGAGATGTCAGTGTCACATCACAGAGAGTTGTGTGATGTCACAGAGATGTCATTGTGACATCAGAGAGAGCTGTGTGATGTCCCAGAAATGTCAGTACGTCATCACAGACAGCTGTGTGACATCAAAGTGTTGTTATTGTGACATGCCAGAGAGCTGTGTGACATCACAGACAGCTCTGTGACATCACAGAGATGATTTTGTGACACCAAAAAAAGATTTTTTACCTCATGGAGACCAAGTGACATCACAGAGATGTCTGTGTGACATCCCAGAAATGTCAGTGTGACATCACAGACAGCTGTTTGGCATCACTCTGATGTCAGTGTAACATCACAGATATGTCTGTGTGACATCACAGAGAGCTGTGTGATGTCACAGAGATGTCAGGGTTACATCACAGACTGCTGTGTGACATCACAATGATGTCATTGTGACATCAAAAATGTCAGTGTGACATCACAGACAGCTGTGTGACATCACAGATATGTCATCCTGACATCACAGAAATGTGGATGTGACAGCGCTGAGAGCTGTGTGACATCACAGAGATGTCTGTGTGACATAACAGGAGGTTGTGTGATATCACAGTGATGTCCATGTCACATCACAGAGAGCTGTGTGACGTCACCAAGAGGTCAGTGTGACATCACAGACAGCTGTGTGAAATCACAGAGAAGTCAGTATGACATCATAGGGATGTCCATGCGACATCGCAGGCAGCTCTGTGACATCACAGTGATGTCATTGTGACATCACAAAAAGCTGTGGGAGCTCATAGGACCAAAGTGACATCACAGAGATGTCTGTGGCTGCACCACTTCTGCTTTGGTTCCTGCCTGCATCTAGAAGTGCCACAGATGTGCCAAGTGGGGCCAGTGGTCCATATGCCAAGGGCAGTGTAGTCTGGAGGGCATGAATGAAGAAGAGCCATCCCCACTTTTAAACCTTACCAAAGGCACCAAGAAATGTCACTTTGTAGCTTTAAGAGACAGCTGACAACTCAGAAGGAAATGCTGAGTGTATTCACAGGCTGAAAAAAAGGGAATCTTCCAGGCAAGTTAAAGTTTCAGAAGCTTTATTTTCAATCCTAAACTATAATCCTACTCTACAATCCTACTCTACAAAACTACTCTTCAGTCCTGTTCTTAGCTGGTTATGGAGTAAATGGTCCTGATGTGATTATCACAGTTGGTAGATAGTTCTTTTTGGTAAGTAATGGAGGGAGGGAACAGCTTTGTGTGTCCTTTTGAAGGATCGCCCCAATTTTCTGGTGTCCTCCGTTCATTTTGGGATACCACACCTCCTCTTTGGGCATCTCCACCCAGTGATTTTGGCTTCCACTCCTTCCACTTTGGGGTCCCCCTTTAACTTTGTGCACCCCATCCCCATGTCCCACACATGTCCAGCATCCCCAGTGTGCACTGAATGGCCAGCAAGGGACTGGGGAATGCTGGGACCCACAGTGATGTCAGTCTTCTCTCCTGGTTACACATAGGACTCCTCGGCCCTTTCTGGGGTGCCCTGGAGTGCCAGAGCCATGGTGAGGAAGTGTCTTTGCTGCCATCCTGTGCAGGATCATGCCTGGCCCATTATGGCCTCATGTCCCCGTCTCTCATTGTCCTCTGACATTCCCTGTGTCCCTGCACCCCTCTCAAGAGCAGGACTTTGGTGCCAAGCCCAGCGCTCCAAATCCACGCGTTGCCTCTGTCCTTGTGGTATCCCCGCACGTACTTTATGGACAAGAATAGCCCTTAGTTAATCTAAGAATTGATACCTGGCTAACAAGATAATGACCCATCACTCTCACTGGTTTGCCCCCTCCTCCCTACCTTCTTTTAGGTGCCGAGGCAATGAGATAATGCTTGAGCTATGCTAAAAGCTGTGCAGAAAGAAGTAGTTACTTTGTACCCAGGGATGGGAATGAAGCACTTTCTAGAAATCAGCAAATTTAGCAGAACAAGCTAACTGCAAAAGACTCACCAGTGCCTATTTGAGCAGACAATCTTGTAGAGCATGTGCAGAAACAGAGGTAAAACAGCTGAAGCCCGAGGAAGCCTTCTGAGCCTTCATCCAAAACGACCACCAGAGGCTGACGACAACCTCCGGTAGAAATTGCACATGGTCTACAAGGGCTTACAGAATCATGTAATTAGAAAATATATTGCAATATGAAGGTTAGGAATGTATCATGGTCACATTAAGTTAAAAAGGTTTAGAAGATTGTTCTGTACAAAGAATGGACAAGTGGTGATTACGCGGGTGCAGGGAAGACAAGCACAGTCAGTATGATTGATAAGCAAGCTTCTTTTATTCAAAAATCCTGTCCGTTTATATAGGGTTTGCTACAAGCAAAGTCAGCAACAGCTCTCATTGGTCAAGTTTACAAAGGTCTTTGTTTTACTTCTCCTACGGGCGGTTACAGATGTAGCTAAGTTCTCCAAGCCAAGTTCTCATTGCTAAGTCATGCCTTCCAAGGACAGAGCATATCTTCGAGGCTGTCCTTATGCCTGTCCTTATTATCTCATTCCGAACTTGCTCTATTTCCCAGGCCTAGAGAGACCTTGTACAATTTCCCAGGCCTAGACACAGAGCCTGTTTCCCAAGCTTTGTTCCCAGGCCAGACACAGGCTGATTCTGATTCTGGGGTCTTAAACAGTGGTATCAATGAATAACTGTTCCATTGATCCATGACCCCTCTCCTGCAACCATTCTCCAGCAAAAATTGCTAAGTTTCTCTATCAGTCTATTTACAAAGTAACTGGTTATCCTAATAAATTTAGATACATTTCCCCTTTGATTACAAATTAAGCATTGCACCTTCAAGGCATATCCAGGCATGCACAGGTGACACTGCGCTCATTGTCTCAAACAAGGTGAGCGCAAACATAGAAATCCCCCCCGACACTTCAACATGTAAGCTGTTATCCAACTGCACAAACACCTTCTCTCCTAAACCAAATCAGTGCTTCTGTGTTTGCTTTCATGAACTTAGAATGCACTTTTCAGGACTTTGAAAACAAGCAGTGTCTATGGATTTGAAAATGTCACCAATATTAAGAAAGTCTGTGTTGCAGCGAAGTTGCCTTCTGGCTGATGTAGGAAGCTAGCAGGAGCTGTCACAGAGGGTTTGGCAACCCTATGTATAGAAGCCTCTGCCCTGGGTTTTACTCTGCATGGTATAGTTTTTCCTTGAAAGATTGATAATTTGACATTGAATCAGAGTTTGTCAGTGAAAATAAAAGGGAAAGATCTAATTTACATGGGCTAATCAACAGGTCCAATTAATTTAAACATGGTTTTGGGATGATGATGGGTCTTCAGTGAATAGGTTTTCATTTGGGAAGGGTAGAAGGATATGACCTCAAGGCTGCAGGACAATCCATTTGTTATTAGATAGAAATTCCTGTTATTACCTTCCCATGCATAGTTTTTAACCTTTCTGTAATCTCAAATGACCTGAGTTCTGTGATTATTGCATCTGCACTCTTAGCTGCAAAAAACCCAACATTAAAAGCCCATGGTCATATTTTGATTCCGAAATAAGAAAACATGCAAATTGGTATTTCAGTCATAGCAGTGGCAGACTTTTAGGTTTAATCCAATTCCTGCTATATTCAGAAACCTGCTATTGGCTTCAAGAGGAGCCTTCTGCTAAGAAGAAGGTTCTCTTTTACTTTAATGACTTTGCCTCCATTTAATTGTACCTAAGAGTTTATCTCTAACACCTCTCTCCCAGCAGCTCCGAGCTGCGGTGTGGCACAGTGATTGCTGTGTGCCAGGGAGCACAAAGCAGGCTGGCCTGCCGGCCCTGAATATTTCTGCAGAGCACTCTGCAGCTCCCAGCTTTGCTGTGGCTCAGTGCAGAGCTGCAGGATTGCAGGCGCTGCCTCCCAGAGCTGTGTGAGGCACTGGCTCCTGCAGCCGTGAGCTGACAAGCTGTCCCTGCCTCCCGCTGGCCTCGGCTCCCCTGGCACAAGTGCCGTGCCCGAAGGACGCTGCCCTGTGCTCCAGCCTGCCGAGCAGCCCGGCTCCCTGCCCCGGTGCCCAGGGTGCTGCACACACTGCTGACCTTTGCCAGGAGTCGCAGGGCAGCGGCACAAGAGTGGGAATGCTGAGCCAGGCCAGCGGGCCTCGGCTGCCCTTGGCCTTTCTCTCCTCGGGCAGACTCCAGAGGGCCAATGCCTCCAGGCTGGGCTGTGCCCAGCAGGGCTCCGCTTGCCCTCGGGAGCAGCCGGCTGCGCTTGGGCTCCGAGAGCGGAGGATGCGCCCGCTGCCAGCAAGAGGCACGCAGGGCCGGGCTGTGCCTCCTGCAGCTACCAGGGCCTCCTTGCAGCCTGGCCCTGCCGAGGCTCAGGCTGCTCCGGGCTCTGCCAGGGCTCTGCTGCGGCTCCACGCCGGGCAGGGCCGGGCCCGCTCTCAGCTCACACTCGCTGACAGCTCTGCACCGCAGGAGACCTTTCAGAGCACCTCTCTGATCTTTCTGCTTTCTCCGCTGAGCGAGGCTCTCCTCCAGCCAAAGACATTGCCCTTCACGATACAAATCCAAGTGGCAGGCACCAAATGCTCTTGAGTCACAGCTGAAGGCCTGCATCTGCACAGGATATTTTGGCTGCACCACTTGCCCTTTGCTTTTTCCTGCAAATGCCATTGCCCTTTCTGCCTCAACTAGAAATACTACAGGTGGCCAAAAGCTGCCTAGTTGGCCACATTCCCAAGACAGTGTGGTCTGGAAAGGATGAATGAAGAAGAGCCTTCCCCTACTTAAAAAACATACAAAAGAAGCCATAAGTGTGACTTAACACCCATAAAAAACAGCTGGTAATTCAGAAGGAAATGTTGAGTTTTCTGAAGGGGTCAGAAAGAGGGCAGTCTTCCAAGTGAGTTTATTTTTCAGAAATTTTATTTAATGAAAATCCTTGTTTACAATCTTATTCCAGAAAACTCTTCAACAATCCTACTCTACCAATCCTACGCCACAATCCTACTCCACAATCCTATTCTACAAAACTCTTCAACAATCCTACTCCACAATGCTCCTCTACAATCCTATTCCACAAAACTCTTCAACAATCTTACTCTACAATCCTATTCCACAAAACTCTCCAAAAATCCTACTCTACAATCCTCCTCTAAAATCCTATTCTATAAAACCTTATCAACAATCCTCCTCCTATAATCCTCCAGTCCTCAAAATTCCTTGCGGTGATGACATCTCTACGTGGTTGCTACATTCTTCTCTGCTGCATCCTCTTCAGGACGGTGATAAGTGGTGCCAGGATGGATACTGGCTTGGCTGATGTTACAAATGGATGCTGTCCAAAGGGAAAAAAAAACAACAAAGAACAGTGAACCATGACCTTCCAAGCTCAGTGCCTCACATACTCCATCAGGATTCCTCTAGGTCCTAGAAAGACCCAGAAAGGAAAACAATGGGACCATCTGCTCCTCAGTTGTCATGTGCAGGACCTTGCCATCACAGGCAAACCCGGCCCAGAATCCCACTCATCCATTTATTCTGGTTTCTTCACCTTGCTGGGGTTTTTGCCCTGCCAGTGCTCTAGAAATGGTGCTTTCTGTCCCTGGGGTTTCTTCCTTTCAAAAAGCTCCAATGACTCCCATAGGTCCCTGTCTTGTGCTAATTTCCACAGGCACACAGAGCAGTGTCTGCCTTTCCATGCCCTGCCCCTCCTGTGCTGCATGGCACCTTCCTTCCCAGCAGGGCCAGCCGAGTGGCGCTGGGTCCTGCAGTTCCCTCTCTGCCACACAACCTGGCAGTCAGCCTGGGCCAGTTCCCCTCTGCCTGAGCATGCCAGGCAGCAGATGGGGCTGGGACAAGTTCCTCTCAGCTGTCCCTGTTTGTGTGCCAGAAACCTCTAAGGGTGGGGTGGGGGGCACAAACCAGGGCCCCTCAGAGGCTCACAGTGAGTCCCTCACAGCCCCTCCTGCCCACAGCCAAATCTCTCCAGAGTGCTCTGCCAGGACTGGCAGCCGTGGCTTCCTCCACCACCATTTCATGTCTCTCTACAATGCTCTACGTCAATTCTTTTGCTGTTAGATAAAACAGAATACACCACCAAATTAAAAAACAGGGCAACAGAAAGAATAAGAAAATAGAACACCTGTCCTATCTTCTGCAGAGAGAGGTGGAAGTATTCAGTTTTGTGAAGAACGGGACTCAGGGAGACTTTATTGCCACTTTGCAAGACTTCAGAGTGGCTTTGAAGAAAGTGGGGGACACCGTTTTTAACAGGGCCAGTTACAATAGAATGTGGGCAAATAGTTTCAAACACAAAGGGGATCTAATCAGAGTAGGTCTAAGGAAGACCTTGTTTACTCAGAGCAGGGTGCCACCCTGGCACAGGCTGTCCCAAGAGCTGGTAGGTGCCCCATCCCCGGAACCATTCCAGGTCAGGTGGGAAAGGGCTCTGAGCAACCTGATCCCTCTAAAGATGTCCCTGCTCATTGCAGGACACTTGGACCAAAGGACATTACAGAGCCCTGCCAGCCCAGCCCAGTCTAGCACTCCTCAGCATTTTCATTTGAAGAGCACCATGAGTGGAGGTGAGGAGGAAGGGGGCTCATCTGAGGCCTCGGACCTTGGTGGAGGAGGAGCCCATCCCTTGTACACTGTTTCACCTCAGCCCTTTGGCATTTTACCTGCAGCAGCTCGTTGGCAGACCAGCGCCGCTCCTCGTCTCTCTGCAGGCAGCAGCTCAGGAAGTCACGCAGCCAAGCCGAGAGGAGCTTGGGCTGCCGCAGCTGTGGCGTCCCTGCTGTGGCTATCAGGAATTTAGTCTGGAGAAACAGGAAACACAAGGCTCCACCTGCTTCTTTCCCATCTGTAACTGCCCTCCCAGAAGCCATTGTTTAACCTCTCTTCTTCAGTGGCAGTTTCTGCCCTGGCAGAGACCCAGAGATGACTTTCCTTTACCAACAAAAAACCAAACTCTGATGCAGCCACAGCTTTGCCATCATCCCACAGATCTTGCCTTGGCAGCCAATTTCATTGATTGACCTAGTTAGTTGGGAACTACATCAGCAAAAGCACATTTGCTTCTCTGAAGATTCACACCAACTTGGCAGCATTTTGGAAGGGGGACTTTGCTATGTTAACTCTTTCCAAGGATTAGGACATGAAAGGCATCTCTGCAGTGCTTGTGGGTCCCTTCAGCCCAGTTGCCATACAACAAGACTCATCAAGTTTTTTGCCCTGTTCTTGAAAACAATGGTAATTGGAAGAAGAGAAAGGAAATCCATCAGTTAACCCCCAGGTAAGGAAACAAACATTTATAATCTCATATTCAACACAGACACATTAAGGTGCATGCACTAATGTATGGGGATGAAAATGCCCGCTTGGGCACACAGGAGCCACTGCAGCTCTGTCTCTCAGCAGCCTGAAAATTTCAGCTTCCTTACGCAGCAACAGAAAAGCTTTTCCTGCTCCGAAGATGGAGAGGTGCCATCCCTGTGGACACCCTCTGCTCATTTAGCTACACAAGTCAATGCATGAATGGAAGGCCCATCCCAGAAAATGCCAGGAAACAAACAGGAGGTTTTGGCAGGCTCTCCCTCTCACCAGGCTCCAGCTTGGTGATGTGGAGAAGGTGGCTTGGGCTATGAGAGAAACACAGTCACTAAGTGTTTCAGCAACACTGCACAAGAAGTAGAAGAGACTCTGTGGCCCTTGCAGCCTCATGTTCAGGTTCCAGGCATGTTTCTCAGTGTGCAGAAACTGCACAGGGGATGCAGTTCCTCACTAAAACCACTCTTTTAGAAACTCTGTTAGGTTTGGCTTTCTTTCCTTCATTTCTGGAAGTATAGCACCAATTCTAAGATGCTTGTTTCCTGTTATTGTGGCCATCTACACAGACCAAAGAACTGGAACCACTTACAGCCCAAAGGAAAATGTTGCCTGAGCATGGGGTTTGTTTGCATGTGGTATAGCTTGAGTTCCACACTGATGCAACCAAAACTACAGCAGATGCTGATGTGTTGCAGGGACATTTTAAGGAGTGGACCTTGGTGGCAGTAGTTCCAGCAGATGGCAATGGGATTTTGTCCAATGGCATGCAGAACACAGGGCAGGTGAGAAAGGCAAGCGGGATCAGTGAGTATTTGCTCCTTACCGTGGCAGGACTTCGGCTCCAGTAGGGAACTTTCCGTTCTATCATTTCGATTCCCACAATTCCAAAAGACCATATGTCCACTTTGGGGCCATATGGTTGACGCATCACCACTTCAGGCGCCATCCACCAAGGAGTCCCGGCCACCGACGACGGTCTATTCTTCCCAGGGCTGAGCTCAACAGAGATGCCAAAATCAGCTGAGGGGAAAGCAAAATACTGCTTTTATTTGAATTCTGTGCAATTAGGAAACCAAACAAAAGAATTGCCCAGTAGAACTTTGAGAATGTGCTGTTGAATCTCCTGGACAACTGTCCCTGCTCTGTCTCCTCAGGATTTTAGCCAAATCCCCACATTTTGTATACTGCCTTCAGCAGTGGCTTTTGTTCTATGGAAGCTTTAGACTTGTTGCTCCCTCCCTCTGCAATGGACACACACAGAGCAACACCCCTTTTGACTGCTTGTTCCTTGTCATACCTCTGTGCACCTTGAAACCATGTCATCAGCTCAGAGCGGGGGGTCCCCGCACTGCCACCAGCACCATTCCTGGGGAGCTGGCAGCCACTCAAAGCAGCCCCTCACCCCACATCCCTGAACGCTGCACCTGACCAGGAATATACTGACCCAGCTTGACAGAGCCGTCGGTTCTGAGAAGGATGTTGTCGCTCTTCACGTCTCTGTGGATCACTTGGTTTGAGTGAAGAAAAGCCAATCCTTGCAAGCACTGAGAGAGTAAACAGAACCAGGAGGGACAAACCCAGTGATTTCATCACACCAGAAAAGAAACAGAGACTCTAAAAGGTTCCCATTCCCCAGGAGAATGGCGAGTAATGGCAGAACACAGTGCCATTGAGAGGAAGATTTGCTGCTCCAACACTTGCAGAGCAGGACCTTTCTAAGGAAAGGCATGTCACCTTTTGAAAGAGCAACAGCACCTGCTGTTGTAGACTGTCCCCTGCAAACCAGCCAGGATGACTGCTGCTGCAGTGGATGTGCTCAGAAGCAAAGAGCATTTTGGCTGCACTAGTATCCTTTTTAGCTGAGGACTGAAAGTAAATAGTCTCTCTTTTTTCCTTTTCTGTACATTTCAAATCCTGCTACCAGCACCTTGCTTCTACAAGTGAGGAATGCAGTGAAGACAGGCAAAAGTTTAGGGAGGCAAGATGGAGAACAGCAGATACAAGAGGCAGAGTGAGAATACAACAGCAGGAGATAAGAGTACAAGAACTGAGTAGAGTGAGTGCAGGGGCACTCCAGGCATTTCACTGGAGATGCTTTTACGTGCCCATAGCATACCAGCAACGCAGAAGCAAAGTTTGGCACGTGAAACCTCTCCTGTTCTGAGCCCCTATTTCTCAGATAATCCTGCCCAAACCCTTGGAAGCACAGGTGGGCTTGCTGACCTCCCGACTGATGACTGCTATCTCGATTTCAGTCAGGAAGGTCTTCCTGATGACATCGCTCAGAGCGCCTCCATCCATGTACTCCATGACCAGCCAGAGTTCCTCACCCAGAAGGTGGCTGAAGGAAAGAAACAAGGGCGTAAAGATAAACATGCATGGCTAGGTTGATTTTTTGCTTCCGGGCTTCTTGTTTCCAAGGCCCTTTGTGACAAGGACAGAATAAAAGGAATAGACATTCCCTCTTGGCTGTGCTTTGTTTGCAATCTGTGCAGTCTCAGGGAGAAAGGCACAGCTGTGAAAAAGGAGATGTCTTAGATGGCCAGCAAGTGAAAAGTGTGGTTTAGTAAGAGCCCAGATCAAAAGCCTGTCACGCGTGGTGTTTCTGGAAATAAGCACCTAGTCTTCCTGGCATGCATAGCAAAGAAAAAGAGGGGCAACAATCCAAGGGAAATCCACTTTAGGATGGTTCATCATTCAGCATTGAAGAAACTTTAAAAAATCAATCCCAAAAGAATGTGGAGGCAGTGAACTTAGAATGTATTAACTTCGTACGATACAGCTGATCCAGGTTTTGAATAATTTTGGAATAATTTTCAAACTACGTGTGCCAGGGAAGACTCATGCAGACAAGATGCACTCTCTTCTCATCCATTGCAGATGAGTAGAGAAATATTAATACATTATAATTAACAGCTCTACTTTCTAGAAGTGACCAAAGTGGATTTTTAACCTCTCATGTTTGCAGTATGTACATGCATATTCACAGGATAAGACCGTGACCACTCACCTGTCTAAATAATTCACAACACTGGGACTCCTATGCTTCTTCATGATTGTGATTTCATTAACAGTTAGTTGCTTCCTCTGCTGTCCCTTAAGGCTTATTTTCTTTATGGCCACCTAAAATGACACTGAAAATCAGTAACTTGAGAAGCTGGTGGCACAAGGCCACAAGGCACATGGAGCAAGTGATTTTGCAATGACACAGTTGAGCTGTGCCAAACTGCCTTGTGATTAGGCATTGCAGTAATTAGGAAATGACATTGCAATAGCCCATTTCTCCACTCCCTTGGGGGCTAGTTACAGGACATGTGGCCACTGAAGTTTTGCTGTGAACACTTGGTAACACTGGTGTCTCAACTATCACCCACAAACCTCTGAGCCCACTCCCTGCTGCTTTGTATGGGATTCAGAAGAAGTAATCCATGCCTTAATACTCTGTGGCTACATCTTGGGCTATGGGCAGGGCTTCGAGTTTCTAGGGACGCCTCTTCGATCTCTCCCTATGTGCAGTTCCCAAGTGCAGCACTGCAGGTGGCTAAAGAACTACCAGTAACTTTCAGATGTATTTGCTGGCAACCAGAAGTGAGAATTCAGGACTCTGAAGCTGTAGCCCCAAAGAGCAGTGAGATGCTCTAAGGCACCACCTTTGTTTTAGCAATTGAGAGCGAGTGAGCACATCCTTCTCTGAAATGAACTGCTGCCCTGCGTGACTTCCTTCTGGCAGCTGAAAAGGACAAAGACTGTCCCCAATGTATTTTGCAGGCTGGTACCAGTCTGTGTTTCTTGTGCCTCTTCAGCACAGCTCGACCCAAAGCTCCAGCCACAGCTGCTCGCACCAGAGGGGAAAGGCCTTGAGTGCAGCAGAGTCTGTGGGGGATGTTGACATTTACCTCTCCTCCTGTGGCTTGGTTGAGTGCTCTAACCACAGATCCAAAATGCCTAGAAACAAAACAGAAGCAGAGAAAGGAGAAGCTGTTTATTTCTTAGAGTGAAAGCTGGCCCACACAGGAGATCTCTGCTGTAAATGCCTAAAACCTGCAGGATGCAGGAGGGCTCTGCCAGAAGGCAGATGATGCATTTTCCTCTCAAGTGCATGGGCAGTGCCTGGGCTGGTTGCAGAAGCGCTGGGGTTTACTGACTCAGCTCCTAAAGGGAATTTATTCTTTCATCTTAGGTTTGAGTTTCTAAACTCTGTGGTTCCTATTCTGAGCATGGAGCATTTCCTTCCAAGAACCGTGGATTGAATGAAATTCTCCTGGGAACTGTTATCTCATAGCTTTGAGAGGGGC
Organism: Lonchura striata; assembly: GCF_050655825.1. Taxonomy (NCBI): domain Eukaryota; kingdom Metazoa; phylum Chordata; class Aves; order Passeriformes; family Estrildidae; genus Lonchura; species Lonchura striata. The sequence goes on from NC_140740.1 coordinate 14,577,087, forward strand.
TAGGTTGCCCTCTCAGGCAAGCAAGATTCTTCTTTATTCATTAGTGCGGCAGTGTGGTTTTGAGACATACAAAAATACTGAAGAAATTAACACAGAGCTGTCCCACACTTGAGAGACAAGGAGATCTTCCAGGTCCTGCTCCTTGATGTAGGCAGACTTTGGCAGCATGGAGATGTCTCTGACAATGCCTTCTGAGCACCCTCACAAGTTCTGAGCAGCACTGAAGAGATAGGACAATCTATCTCCAGTGTCTGAACATGTTTGCAGCTGACCTGACTTCACACTGGATAGATATTCCAGTGGAACTCCTGATATACCAGTGATATAGCAGAAGAACCCCTGGCCCATGGTTGTGTAGAAGTAAGTGTGGCTGGACTCACCCCTTGCCAATATATTCCATTTCAGTGTATTTCATCTTGGGATTTTCCACGTTCACCATTTTCCCTGAGGGAAACAAAATGCAAGATGCTCACTTTAAAGCAGAGATCCCAGCTTCCAGGAGATACAAAAGGCAGCCCCAGTGTCTGGAGGCAGTCAGCTACTTGCAACAACAGCAACAACATCAACAGGACAGGCAGCCCTGCAGTGCAGATGGCTGGCACAGAGACTGATTGTGTAGAGCCCTTGGAAGAGTTCTCTTGACAGGAAACAAAGCACAGGGAGATGCATTCCCAGGAGAGGAGCACATCTTCTCCAGCTTTCAGCCAAAACATTGCCCAAACAATGCCTTTCCAATTGTAATCCAGAGCAGCTCATGCTATAACCAATGTCGACAGTGCTTTCAGCATCGGGACCCTCACCCTTCATGAGCAGGCTGAGCTCACAGACACCCATCTTGGAGCTAAGGAAGGTTCCAGCCCTGTCCCGCCAGCCCTCAGGGACAGGGCAGCGACCACAACAAGGCTGGCAAAGCCCAAGCATGAGTACTGACAAGCAATGGGAAGAAGCCACAGGCAGCCTGGGCCCCGTACAAAGTGTTGCCCCCATTCATGCCACAACAGGATGGGCTTTGAGATCAGACACACCAAGGTGCAGATCAATGCCATTTTTGTCCCAACAGGTGATGGTAGACACAGAATCCACTGGGCTCTGTTCTCAGCCCCACCAGGTCTTATCTGAGAGTTCAGCACTGGCAGCTGTTATGGGCAAGAAGCAGATTCCTTGGGCTGTGCTGCAGAATCCCAGAGGACTTGATGTGTTTTCCTAGAGACGGATCTGAGCAGGGCTCGGGCCAATGGGTAGGATTCTAAGAGTCATGGGAAAGAGTGGGGAAGGTACGAAAAAGTGCCATGGATCTGAGGAATATACCATGGACGGGCTGGAGGCTGTCTCCTGAGAAATGCCTGCAGTACAGATTTATCTGATCGCGCCACTTCGATGTGTCTCTCTTGGACACATCTTTAGAGGCATAAAACTAGGATATGAAATACAGATTGTTATAAAAGTATCTGTTTTTTTCTTTGGGGGCACACGGGAAACACCTCCTGCTCTCTATTTCTCCTGTAACCTGATATTCTTTCACAGTATTTTTTATTGACAAAAATATAGCATTCTCACGAAAAGAAACTGTATATGTAGTAGTGGCAACATAAAAATGTCATAAAAATGACATCAATAAGACATGTGGGGCAGAAGGGCTCCTTCAGGATGGAGATAAACCAACTCCACCAAAAAAAAACCCCTACAAAGAAACAAACAAAACCAAAAAACCCAGCAAAAAGAAAACCAAAAATCAACCCCATAAAAAATAAACAGGGAAAAAGCAAAAAACCCCAAACCACCAGCCCCCTAAAAAAAAATCCCCAACCAAAAAGACAAAAGTCCAAAACCATAAAATTTCTGTGAAGATTTTTTGCTCTGATGACTGGTTGGAAGTCAGGAGTCTAAGGGGAAATTAGGAAGCTAAAAATTCTCTTTGGTTTGGCCACTAGCATGCAGGACTTGCCTAGCCTTCTGCTGATGCAAGAAAAATCCCTGCTTCAGCCTTTAGCCGAGAGGGAAGCTCAGGCAAACCCAGGCCAGTCCCAGCTAACTTCAGAGGCAGCAGGAACACCCAGAGCGCTCTCTCGCTGCCTCGGAGCACAGCACTTCCTCTCGGGAGTCCTAAATGGCCCTGTGACACCAAACTCAGGAGGAACATTTGCTACAGCTCTGCTGACACCTGCACACAATCCACTGACCCTGAGACAAGAAATACACCAGACGTACGGAGCATACGCAGGTACTGTTCCTCAGTCTCCTGGTTCTCAGAAGCCACGTGGAGGTCGATGAAGGAGCTGAGAAGAAGGAGATCACCAAAGGCTGAGATTGAGTTCACAGGTTCCACATCATAGGTTCCTTTAAGTAATGCTGCTGCAGAGCGAGGATTGGGACCAGAGCCCGTGCAGACGTGCTGAAACTGCATCACTTTTCGAGGAGGGGGAAGTTCCAGTGGTCCGGGACAAATTTGGTGATCTTCACGGCCAGTGTGTTCTTGGAGGTTTTTGGAGGCTGCCTGGTGAGATATCAACACATGCACCTCAAGTCAAACAGAATATAGCAGTCAGAGACAACAGCTTATCCCTCTCAGACAAGAGTGACTGACTGTGAGGAAAGGGAAAGAACAGGTTAACAAGGAATACAGACAGCTTAGAAAAGAATGGGGCCTCACAGATTCCTAGACAACTCAATCATCTCCTTGCAGCTTAGCAGAAGCCAAAAGAGACTGTACAAGTGAAGAAGTGCTCCAGAAAACTGCAGAACACTTCCACAAACCAAACACACCTTTCCACAAAGGGAAAACAGACAAAAAAGCCCTGCCACCTGCAGCACTGCCACGTGTGCCCTTGGCCACGACGCTGCAGAAGCCCAGAGATCGACCTTCCCTGAGCCGAGCAGCCAGAAGCTCAGCCAGAGTCCCCAGACCTTCAGGGCCTCAAAGTGACAGGTCAAAGGCCAATTTCTAGCTGGAGGCCACTGCCTGCAGGAAATGGCTACGTCCCACAGGATTGCAGCACTCGGCATCCTCAGCAAGCAACATGCAAGTGCTGGCTGGTCAGAAACTTGCAGCTCTGCCTTGCACTAAAGACAGCAGCACCCACAACTGGCACTTACTGTCTTGGATCGATCGGCCACAGCTGCAGGCTTGTGGTCATCTTGCTCCTTTTGCTCCTTTTTGGCTCCTTCTCCAGGAGCAGAGGGAGCCGGGGCAGAGACCGCTGTTCCTTCTGCCATCTGCGGCAAGAGAGAAGCATGAGGGACAGGCCGTTACCTCTCATTTATGACCTCGTTTCTCCTCAGATCCACAACCACCTTTTCAAAGGAGAAATCCTCAACTTTGTTAGCAATGGGATTCTAAGTCACTCCAACCAGATGAAAATGGGCCAGCTCAACAGAACTCTATTTGATGCACTCTATGAATTTGATAGTCCTCCCCGGCTGCCATCAGCAAGCAATGGTGCCCCTGCACAACAATGGAGCTTTGAGCTCTTTTATTTATTGCCCTGAAATGGAAAAAGAGGAAATAGCCAGCAAGGCCATTGCTATTGCTGCGGCAGATATGGAAAAGTCAAACTGGATCAGAATGCCATTCAGTGCGTGAAAAGGGCAGGAACGTTTGTGCAGAAGCATCTGTGCTTGTTGTAAAAGAGAGAAAATGGGCAGGGCTTCACCTCCTAGCAAGCCAACAAGCCAAAAGACAAAAGCGTCCCCTCCTCAGGTGGCTAAAGCACTTGGAGGCAGTGAGGGCATGTTTGGCAGGGAAACAGCCCTGGTGGTGAGCACTGTCACATATGGATCTATGGAAGTGTGCCTGAAGGTCCCTCAGGAGGCTCCCGTTGTCCAGGCTGAAACCCCTCCCTAGCTCTCGTGTCCTTCTCTGCACACGCTCCAGCCCCTCAAGGACTTTCAGCTTCAGAGGGGCCAACAAGTGGACACACACTCCCAGCTCTGGCCGCAGCGCTGCCCAGCCCAGGGGGACGGCCACTGCCCTGCTCCTGCTGCCCCACTGCTGCTGACACAGGCCAGGATGGCCTTGGCCTTCTTGGCTATGTGGCCAAGCGCTAGCCCACATTCAGCTGCTCTTGACTGGCACCACTGGGTCCTTTTAACCTACTCAGGTCCCTCACCACAAAATTGCCCCTTTGACTTCAAATACAGCATCCCCGGTTCCAAGATGTCCTGCCTCTTCTCAGCTAAACAAGACAGAAGTCAAGGACTTGCAACTTCACCCCCACCCTAGGCCCTAATGCCATTTCCAAAGCTGCAGGCTTCATCACAAAAGGCGTCCACAGAAACTTGCCGCTTCTTCTTTCTGCCACACAAGAAGTCTTCCCAACGAGGCACTTGGTTTCTTTGGCCACACTCAACAAGAATGGCACCCACAGATTCCTAGACAACTCAATCATCTCCTTGCAGCTTAGCAAAAGCCAAAAGAGACTGTACAAGTGAAGAAGTGCTCCAGAAAACTGCAGAACACTTCCACAAACCAAACACACCTTTCCACAAAGGGAAAACAGACAAAAAAGCCCTGCCACCTGCAGCACTGCCACGTGTGCCCTTGGCCACGACGCTGCAGAAGCCCAGAGATCGACCTTCCCTGAGCCGAGCAGCCAGAAGCTCAGCCAGAGTCCCCAGACCTTCAGTGCCTCAAAGTGACAGGTCAAAGGCCAATTTCTAGCTGGAGGCCACTGCCTGCAGGAAATGGCTACGTCCCACAGGATTGCAGCACTCGGCATCCTCAGCAAGCAACATGCAAGTGCTGGCTGGTCAGAAACTTGTAGCTCTGCCTTGCACTAAAGACAGCAGCACCCACAACTGGCACTTACTGTCTTGGATCGATCGGCCACAGCTGCAGGCTTGTGGTCATCTTGCTCCTTTTGCTCCTTTTTGGCTCCTTCTCCAGGAGCAGAGGGAGCCGGGGCAGAGACCGCTGTTCCTTCTGCCATCTGCGGCAAGAGAGAAGCATGAGGGACAGGCCGTTACCTCTCATTTATGACCTCGTTTCTCCTCAGATCCACAACCACCTTTTCAAAGGAGAAATCCTCAACTTTGTTAGCAATGGGATTCTAAGTCACTCCAACCAGATGAAAATGGGCCAACTCAACAGAACTCTATTTGATGCACTCTATGAATTTGATAGTCCTCCCCGGCTGCCATCAGCAAGCAATGGTGCCCCTGCACAACAATGGAGCTTTGAACTCTTTTATTTATTGCCCTGAAATGGAAAAAGAGGAAATAGCCAGCAAGGCCATTGCTATTGCTGCGGCAGATATGGAAAAGTCAAACTGGATCAGAATGCCATCCAGTGCGTGAAAAGGGCAGGAACGTTTGTGCAGAAGCATCTGTGCTTGTTGTAAAAGAGAGAAAATGGGCAGGGCTTCACCTCCTAGCAAGCCAACAAGCCACAAGACAAAAGCGTTCCCTCCTCAGGTGGCTAAAGCACTTGGGGGCAGTGAGGGCATGTTTGGCAGGGAAACAGCCCTGGTGGTGAGCACTGTCACATATGGATCTATGGAAGTGTGCCTGAAGGTCCCTCAGGAGGCTCCCGTTGTCCAGGCTGAAACCCCTCCCTAGCTCTCGTGTCCTTCTCTGCACACGCTCCAGCCCCTCAAGGACTTTCAGCTTCAGAGGGGCCAACAAGTGGACACACACTCCCAGCTCTGGCCGCAGCGCTGCCCAGCCCAGGGGGACGGCCACTGCCCTGCTCCTGCTGCCCCACTGCTGCTGACACAGGCCAGGATGGCCTTGGCCTTCTTGGCTATGTGGCCAAGCGCTGGCCCACATTCAGCTGCTCTTGACTGGCACCACTGGGTCCTTTTAACCTACTCAGGTCCCTCACCACAAAATTGCCCCTTTGACTTCAAATACAGCATCCCCGGTTCCAAGATGTCCTGCCTCTTCTCAGCCAAACAAGACAGCAGTCAAGGACTTGCAGCTTCACCCCCACCCTAGGCCCTAATGCCATTTCCAAAGCTGCAGGCTTCATCGCAAAGGGCGTCCACAGAAACTTGCCGCTTCTTCTTTCTGCCACACAAGAAGTCTTCCCAACGAGGCACTTGGTTTCTTTGGCCACACTCAACAAGAATGGCACCCACAGATTCCTAGACAACTCAATCATCTCCTTGCAGCTTAGCAAAAGCCAAAAGAGACTGTACAAGTGAAGAAGTGCTCCAGAAAACTGCAGAACACTTCCACAAACCAAACACACCTTTCCACAAAGGGAAAACAGACAAAAAAGCCCTGCCACCTGCAGCACTGCCACGTGTGCCCATGGCCACGACGCTGCAGAAGCCCAGAGATCGACCTTCCCTGAGCCGAGCAGCCAGAAGCTCAGCCAGAGTCCCCAGACCTTCAGGGCCTCAAAGTGACAGGTCAAAGGCCAATGTCTAGCTGGAGGCCACTGCCTGCAGGAAATGGCTACGTCCCACAGGATTGCAGCACTCAGCATCCTCAGCAAGCAACATGCAAGTGCTGGCTGGTCAGAAACTTGCAGCTCTGCCTTGCACTAAAGACAGCACCACCCACAACTGGCACTTACTGTCTTGGATCGATCGGCCACAGCTGCAGGCTTGTGGTCATCTTGCTCCTTTTGCTCCTTTTTGGCTCCTTCTCCAGGAGCAGAGGGAGCCGGGGCAGAGACCGCTGTTCCTTCTGCCATCTGCGGCAAGAGAGAAGCATGAGGGACAGGCCGTTACCTCTCATTTATGACCTCGTTTCTCCTCAGATCCACAACCACCTTTTCAAAGGAGAAATCCTCAACTTTGTTAGCAATGGGATTCTAAGTCACTCCAACCAGATGAAAATGGGCCAGCTCAACAGAACTCTATTTGATGCACTCTATGAATTTGATAGTCCTCCCCGGCTGCCATCAGCAAGCAATGGTGCCCCTGCACAACAATGGAGCTTTGAGCTCTTTTATTTATTGCCCTGAAATGGAAAAAGAGGAAATAGCCAGCAAGGCCATTGCTATTGCTGCGGCAGATATGGAAAAGTCAAACTGGATCAGAATGCCATCCAGTGCGTGAAAAGGGCAGGAACGTTTGTGCAGAAGCATCTGTGCTTGTTGTAAAAGAGAGAAAATGGGCAGGGCTTCACCTCCTAGCAAGCCAACAAGCCAAAAGACAAAAGCGTCCCCTCCTCAGGTGGCTAAAGCACTTGGAGGCAGTGAGGGCATGTTTGGCAGGGAAACAGCCCTGGTGGTGAGCACTGTCACATATGGATCTATGGAAGTGTGCCTGAAGGTCCCTCAGGAGGCTCCCGTTGTCCAGGCTGAAACCCCTCCCTAGCTCTCGTGTCCTTCTCTGCACACGCTCCAGCCCCTCAAGGACTTTCAGCTTCAGAGGGGCCAACAAGTGGACACACACTCCCAGCTCTGGCCGCAGCGCTGCCCAGCCCAGGGGGACGGCCACTGCCCTGCTCCTGCTGCCCCACTACTGCTGACACAGGCCAGGATGGCCTTGGCCTTCTTGGCTATGTGGCCAAGCGCTAGCCCACATTCAGCTGCTCTTGACTGGCACCACTGGGTCCTTTTAACCTACTCAGGTCCCTCACCACAAAATTGCCCCTTTGACTTCAAATACAGCATCCCCGGTTCCAAGATGTCCTGCCTCTTCTCAGCCAAACAAGACAGCAGTCAAGGACTTGCAGCCTCACCCCCACCCTAGGCCCTAATGCCATTTCCAAAGCTGCAGGCTTCATCGCAAAAGGCGTCCACAGAAACTTGCCGCTTCTTCTTTCTGCCACACAAGAAGTCTTCCCAACGAGGCACTTGGTTTCTTTGGCCACACTCAACAAGAATGGCACCCACAGATTCCTAGACAACTCAATCATCTCCTTGCAGCTTAGCAAAAGCCAAAAGAGACTGTACAAGTGAAGAAGTGCTCCAGAAAACTGCAGAACACTTCCACAAACCAAACACACCTTTCCACAAAGGGAAAACAGACAAAAAAGCCCTGCCACCTGCAGCACTGCCACGTGTGCCCTTGGCCACGACGCTGCAGAAGCCCAGAGATCGACCTTCCCTGAGCCGAGCAGCCAGAAGCTCAGCCAGAGTCCCCAGACCTTCAGGGCCTCAAAGTGACAGGTCAAAGGCCAATTTCTAGCTGGAGGCCACTGCCTGCAGGAAATGGCTACGTCCCACAGGATTGCAGCACTCGGCATCCTCAGCAAGCAACATGCAAGTGCTGGCTGGTCAGAAACTTGCAGCTCTGCCTTGCACTAAAGACAGCAGCACCCACAACTGGCACTTACTGTCTTGGATCGATCGGCCACAGCTGCAGGCTTGTGGTCATCTTGCTCCTTTTGCTCCTTTTTGGCTCCTTCTCCAGGAGCAGAGGGAGCCGGGGCAGAGACCGCTGTTCCTTCTGCCATCTGCGGCAAGAGAGAAGCATGAGGGACAGGCCGTTACCTCTCATTTATGACCTCGTTTCTCCTCAGATCCACAACCACCTTTTCAAAGGAGAAATCCTCAACTTTGTTAGCAATGGGATTCTAAGTCACTCCAACCAGATGAAAATGGGCCAGCTCAACAGAACTCTATTTGATGCACTCTATGAATTTCATAGTCCTCCCCGGCTGCCATCAGCAAGCAATGGTGCCCCTGCACAACAATGGAGCTTTGAGCTCTTTTATTTATTGCCCTGAAATGGAAAAAGGGGAAATAGCCAGCAAGGCCATTGCTATTGCTGCGGCAGATATGGAAAAGTCAAACTGGATCAGAATGCCATCCAGTGCGTGAACAGGGCAGGAACGTTTGTGCAGAAGCATCTGTGCTTGTTGTAAAAGAGAGAAAATGGGCAGGGCTTCACCTCCTAGCAAGCCAACAAGCCACAAGACAAAAGTGTTCCCTCCTCAGGTGGCTAAAGCACTTGGAGGCAGTGAGGGCATGTTTGGCAGGGAAACAGCCCTGGTGGTGAGCACTGTCACATATGGATCTATGGAAGTGTGCTTGAAGGTCCCTCAGGAGGCTCCCGTTGTCCAGGCTGAAACCCCTCCCTAGCTCTCGTGTCCTTCTCTGCACACGCTCCAGCCCCTCAAGGACTTTCAGCTTCAGAGGGGCCAACAAGTGGACACACACTCCCAGCTCTGGCCGCAGCGCTGCCCAGCCCAGGGGGATGGCCACTGCCCTGCTCCTTCTGCACCACTGCTGCTGACACAGGCCAGGATGGCCTTGGCCTTCTTGGCTATGTGGCCAAGCGCTAGCCCACATTCAGCTGCTCTTGACTGGCACCACTGGGTCCTTTTAACCTACTCAGGTCCCTCACCACAAAATTGCCCCTTTGACTTCAAATACAGCATCCCCGGTTCCAAGATGTCCTGCCTCTTCTCAGCTAAACAAGACAGAAGTCAAGGACTTGCAGCTTCACCCCCACCCTAGGCCCTAATGCCATTTCCAAAGCTGCAGGCTTCATCACAAAAGGCGTCCACAGAAACTTGCCGCTTCTTCTTTCTGCCACACAAGAAGTCTTCCCAACGAGGCACTTGGTTTCTTTGGCCACACTCAACAAGAATGGCACCCACAGATTCCTAGACAACTCAATCATCTCCTTGCAGCTTAGCAAAAGCCAAAAGAGACTGTACAAGTGAAGAAGTGCTCCAGAAAACTGCAGAACACTTCCACAAACCAAACACACCTTTCCACAAAGGGAAAACAGACAAAAAAGCCCTGCCACCTGCAGCACTGCCACGTGTGCCCTTGGCCACGACGCTGCAGAAGCCCAGAGATCGACCTTCCCTGAGCCGAGCAGCCAGAAGCTCAGCCAGAGTCCCCAGACCTTCAGTGCCTCAAAGTGACAGGTCAAAGGCCAATTTCTAGCTGGAGGCCACTGCCTGCAGGAAATGGCTACGTCCCACAGGATTGCAGCACTCGGCATCCTCAGCAAGCAACATGCAAGTGCTGGCTGGTCAGAAACTTGTAGCTCTGCCTTGCACTAAAGACAGCACCACCCACAACTGGCACTTACTGTCTTGGATCGATCGGCCACAGCTGCAGGCTTGTGGTCATCTTGCTCCTTTTGCTCCTTTTTGGCTCCTTCTCCAGGAGCAGAGGGAGCCGGGGCAGAGACCGCTGTTCCTTCTGCCATCTGCGACAAGAGAGAAGCATGAGGGACAGGCCGTTACCTCTCATTTATGACCTCGTTTCTCCTCAGATCCACAACCACCTTTTCAAAGGAGAAATCCTCAACTTTGTTAGCAATGGGATTCTAAGTCACTCCAACCAGATGAAAACGGGCCAACTCAACAGAACTCTATTTGATGCACTCTATGAATTTGATAGTCCTCCCCGGCTGCCATCAGCAAGCAATGGTGCCCCTGCACAACAATGGAGCTTTGAGCTCTTTTATTTATTGGCCTGAAATGGAAAAAGGGGAAATAGCCAGCAAGGCCATTGCTATTGCTGCGGCAGATATGGAAAAGTCAAACTGGATCAGAATGCCATTCAGTGCGTGAAAAGGGCAGGAACGTTTGTGCAGAAGCATCTGTGCTTGTTGTAAAAGAGAGAAAATGGGCAGGGCTTCACCTCCTAGCAAGCCAACAAGCCAAAGTGTTCCCTCCTCAGGTGGCTAAAGCACTTGGAGGCAGTGAGGGCATGTTTGGCAGGGAAACAGCCCTGGTGGTGAGCACTGTCACATATGGATCTATGGAAGTGTGCCTGAAGGTCCCTCAGGAGGCTCCCGTTGTCCAGGCTGAAACCCCTCCCTAGCTCTCGTGTCCTTCTCTGCACACGCTCCAGCCCCTCAAGGACTTTCAGCTTCAGAGGGGCCAACAAGTGGACACACACTCCCAGCTCTGGCCGCAGCGCTGCCCAGCCCAGGGGGACGGCCACTGCCCTGCTCCTTCTGCACCACTGCTGCTGACACAGGCCAGGATGGCCTTGGCCTTCTTGGCTATGTGGCCAAGCGCTAGCCCACATTCAGCTGCTCTTGACTGGCACCACTGGGTCCTTTTAACCTACTCAGGTCCCTCACCACAAAATTGCCCCTTTGACTTCAAATACAGCATCCCCGGTTCCAAGATGTCCTGCCTCTTCTCAGCTAAACAAGACAGAAGTCAAGGACTTGCAGCTTCACCCCCACCCTAGGCCCTAATGCCATTTCCAAAGCTGCAGGCTTCATCACAAAAGGCGTCCACAGAAACTTGCCGCTTCTTCTTTCTGCCACACAAGAAGTCTTCCCAACGAGGCACTTGGTTTCTTTGGCCACACTCAACAAGAATGGCACCCACAGATTCCTAGACAACTCAATCATCTCCTTGCAGCTTAGCAAAAGCCAAAAGAGACTGTACAAGTGAAGAAGTGCTCCAGAAAACTGCAGAACACTTCCACAAACCAAACACACCTTTCCACAAAGGGAAAACAGACAAAAAAGCCCTGCCACCTGCAGCACTGCCACGTGTGCCCTTGGCCACGACGCTGCAGAAGCCCAGAGATCGACCTTCCCTGAGCCGAGCAGCCAGAAGCTCAGCCAGAGTCCCCAGACCTTCAGTGCCTCAAAGTGACAGGTCAAAGGCCAATTTCTAGCTGGAGGCCACTGCCTGCAGGAAATGGCTACGTCCCACAGGATTGCAGCACTCTGCATCCTCAGCAAGCAACATGCAAGTGCTGGCTGGTCAGAAACTTGTAGCTCTGCCTTGCACTAAAGACAGCACCACCCACAACTGGCACTTACTGTCTTGGATCGATCGGCCACAGCTGCAGGCTTGTGGTCATCTTGCTCCTTTTGCTCCTTTTTGGCTCCTTCTCCAGGAGCAGAGGGAGCCGGGGCAGAGACCGCTGTTCCTTCTGCCATCTGCGGCAAGAGAGAAGCATGAGGGACAGGCCGTTACCTCTCATTTATGACCTCGTTTCTCCTCAGATCCACAACCACCTTTTCAAAGGAGAAATCCTCAACTTTGTTAGCAATGGGATTCTAAGTCACTCCAACCAGATGAAAATGGGCCAACTCAACAGAACTCTATTTGATGCACTCTATGAATTTGATAGTCCTCCCCGGCTGCCATCAGCAAGCAATGGTGCCCCTGCACAACAATGGAGCTTTGAGCTCTTTTATTTATTGGCCTGAAATGGAAAAAGGGGAAATAGCCAGCAAGGCCATTGCTATTGCTGCGGCAGATATGGAAAAGTCAAACTGGATCAGAATGCCATTCAGTGCGTGAAAAGGGCAGGAACGTTTGTGCAGAAGCATCTGTGCTTGTTGTAAAAGAGAGAAAATGGGCAGGGCTTCACCTCCTAGCAAGCCAACAAGCCAAAGTGTTCCCTCCTCAGGTGGCTAAAGCACTTGGAGGCAGTGAGGGCATGTTTGGCAGGGAAACAGCCCTGGTGGTGAGCACTGTCACATATGGATCTATGGAAGTGTGCCTGAAGGTCCCTCAGGAGGCTCCCGTTGTCCAGGCTGAAACCCCTCCCTAGCTCTCGTGTCCTTCTCTGCACACGCTCCAGCCCCTCAAGGACTTTCAGCTTCAGAGGGGCCAACAAGTGGACACACACTCCCAGCTCTGGCCGCAGCGCTGCCCAGCCCAGGGGGACGGCCACTGCCCTGCTCCTGCTGCCCCACTGCTGCTGACACAGGCCAGGATGGCCTTGGCCTTCTTGGCTATGTGGCCAAGCGCTGGCCCACATTCAGCTGCTCTTGACTGGCACCACTGGGTCCTTTTAGCCTACTCAGGTCCCTCACCACAAAATTGCCCCTTTGACTTCAAATACAGCATCCCCGGTTCCAAGATGTCCTGCCTCTTCTCAGCCAAACAAGACAGCAGTCAAGGACTTGCAGCTTCACCCCCACCCTAGGCCCTAATGCCATTTCCAAAGCTGCAGGCTTCATCGCAAAAGGCGTCCACAGAAACTTGCCGCTTCTTCTTTCTGCCACACAAGAAGTCTTCCCAACGAGGCACTTGGTTTCTTTGGCCACACTCAACAAGAATGGCACCCACAGATTCTTAGACAACTCAATCATCTCCTTGCAGCTTAGCAAAAGCCAAAAGAGACTGTACAAGTGAAGAAGTGCTCCAGAAAACTGCAGAACACTTCCACAAACCAAACACACCTTTCCACAAAGGGAAAACAGACAAAAAAGCCCTGCCACCTGCAGCACTGCCACGTGTGCCCTTGGCCACGATGCTGCAGAAGCCCAGAGATCGACCTTCCCTGAGCCGAGCAGCCAGAAGCTCAGCCAGAGTCCCCAGACCTTCAGGGCCTCAAAGTGACAGGTCAAAGGCCAGTTTCTAGCTGGAGGCCACTGCCTGCAGGAAATGGCTACGTCCCACAGGATTGCAGCACTCGGCATCCTCAGCAAGCAACATGCAAGTGCTGGCTGGTCAGAAACTTGCAGCTCTGCCTTGCACTAAAGACAGCACCACCCACAACTGGCACTTACTGTCTTGGATCGATCGGCCACAGCTGCAGGCTTGTGGTCATCTTGCTCCTTTTGCTCCTTTTTGGCTCCTTCTCCAGGAGCAGAGGGAGCCGGGGCAGAGACCGCTGTTCCTTCTGCCATCTGCGGCAAGAGAGAAGCATGAGGGACAGGCCGTTACCTCTCATTTATGACCTCGTTTCTCCTCAGATCCACAACCACCTTTTCAAAGGAGAAATCCTCAACTTTGTTAGCAATGGGATTCTAAGTATCTCCAACCAGATGAAAATGGGCCAACTCAACAGAACTCTATTTGATGCACTCTATGAATTTGATAGTCCTCCCCGGCTGCCATCAGCAAGCAATGGTGCCCCTGCACAACAATGGAGCTTTGAACTCTTTTATTTATTGCCCTGAAATGGAAAAAGAGGAAATAGCCAGCAAGGCCATTGCTATTGCTGCGGCAGATATGGAAAAGTCAAACTGGATCAGAATGCCATCCAGTGCGTGAAAAGGGCAGGAACGTTTGTGCAGAAGCATCTGTGCTTGTTGTAAAAGAGAGAAAATGGGCAGGGCTTCACCTCCTAGCAAGCCAACAAGCCACAAGACAAAAGCGTTCCCTCCTCAGGTGGCTAAAGCACTTGGGGGCAGTGAGGGCATGTTTGGCAGGGAAACAGCCCTGGTGGTGAGCACTGTCACATATGGATCTATGGAAGTGTGCCTGAAGGTCCCTCAGGAGGCTCCCGTTGTCCAGGCTGAAACCCCTCCCTAGCTCTCGTGTCCTTCTCTGCACACGCTCCAGCCCCTCAAGGACTTTCAGCTTCAGAGGGGCCAACAAGTGGACACACACTCCCAGCTCTGGCCGCAGCGCTGCCCAGCCCAGGGGGACGGCCACTGCCCTGCTCCTGCTGCCCCACTGCTGCTGACACAGGCCAGGATGGCCTTGGCCTTCTTGGCTATGTGGCCAAGCGCTGGCCCACATTCAGCTGCTCTTGACTGGCACCACTGGGTCCTTTTAACCTACTCAGGTCCCTCACCACAAAATTGCCCCTTTGACTTCAAATACAGCATCCCCGGTTCCAAGATGTCCTGCCTCTTCTCAGCCAAACAAGACAGCAGTCAAGGACTTGCAGCTTCACCCCCACCCTAGGCCCTAATGCCATTTCCAAAGCTGCAGGCTTCATCGCAAAGGGCGTCCACAGAAACTTGCCGCTTCTTCTTTCTGCCACACAAGAAGTCTTCCCAACGAGGCACTTGGTTTCTTTGGCCACACTCAACAAGAATGGCACCCACAGATTCCTAGACAACTCAATCATCTCCTTGCAGCTTAGCAAAAGCCAAAAGAGACTGTACAAGTGAAGAAGTGCTCCAGAAAACTGCAGAACACTTCCACAAACCAAACACACCTTTCCACAAAGGGAAAACAGACAAAAAAGCCCTGCCACCTGCAGCACTGCCACGTGTGCCCATGGCCACGACGCTGCAGAAGCCCAGAGATCGACCTTCCCTGAGCCGAGCAGCCAGAAGCTCAGCCAGAGTCCCCAGACCTTCAGGGCCTCAAAGTGACAGGTCAAAGGCCAGTTTCTAGCTGGAGGCCACTGCCTGCAGGAAATGGCTACGTCCCACAGGATTGCAGCACTCGGCATCCTCAGCAAGCAACATGCAAGTGCTGGCTGGTCAGAAACTTGCAGCTCTGCCTTGCACTAAAGACAGCAGCACCCACAACTGGCACTTACTGTCTTGGATCGATCGGCCACAGCTGCAGGCTTGTGGTCATCTTGCTCCTTTTGCTCCTTTTTGGCTCCTTCTCCAGGAGCAGAGGGAGCCGGGGCAGAGACCGCTGTTCCTTCTGCCATCTGCGGCAAGAGAGAAGCATGAGGGACAGGCCGTTACCTCTCATTTATGACCTCGTTTCTCCTCAGATCCACAACCACCTTTTCAAAGGAGAAATCCTCAACTTTGTTAGCAATGGGATTCTAAGTCACTCCAACCAGATGAAAATGGGCCAGCTCAACAGAACTCTATTTGATGCACTCTATGAATTTGATAGTCCTCCCCGGCTGCCATCAGCAAGCAATGGTGCCCCTGCACAACAATGGAGCTTTGAGCTCTTTTATTTATTGCCCTGAAATGGAAAAAGGGGAAATAGCCAGCAAGGCCATTGCTATTGCTGCGGCAGATATGGAAAAGTCAAACTGGATCAGAATGCCATCCAGTGCGTGAAAAGGGCAGGAACGTTTGTGCAGAAGCATCTGTGCTTGTTGTAAAAGAGAGAAAATGGGCAGGGCTTCACCTCCTAGCAAGCCAACAAGCCACAAGACAAAAGTGTTCCCTCCTCAGGTGGCTAAAGCACTTGGAGGCAGTGAGGGCATGTTTGGCAGGGAAACAGCCCTGGTGGTGAGCACTGTCACATATGGGTCTACGGAAGTGTGCCTGAAGGTCCTTAAGGAGGCTCCCGTTGTCCAGGCTGAAACCCCTCCCTAGCTCTCGTGTCCTTCTCTGCACACGCTCCAGCCCCTCAAGGACTTTCAGCTTCAGAGGGGCCAACAAGTGGACACACACTCCCAGCTCTGGCCGCAGCGCTGCCCATCCCAGGGGGATGGCCACTGCCCTGCTCCTGCTGCCCCACTACTGCTGACACAGGCCAGGATGGCCTTGGCCTTCTTGGCTATGTGGCCAAGCGCTAGCCCACATTCAGCTGCTCTTGACTGGCACCACTGGGTCCTTTTAACCTACTCAGGTCCCTCACCACAAAATTGCCCCTTTGACTTCAAATACAGCATCCCCGGTTCCAAGATGTCCTGCCTCTTCTCAGCCAAACAAGACAGCAGTCAAGGACTTGCAGCTTCACCCCCACCCTAGGCCCTAATGCCATTTCCAAAGCTGCAGGCTTCATCGCAAAAGGCGTCCACAGAAACTTGCCGCTTCTTCTTTCTGCCACACAAGAAGTCTTCCCAACGAGGCACTTGGTTTCTTTGGCCACACTCAACAAGAATGGCACCCACAGATTCCTAGACAACTCAATCATCTCCTTGCAGCTTAGCAAAAGCCAAAAGAGACTGTACAAGTGAAGAAGTGCTCCAGAAAACTGCAGAACACTTCCACAAACCAAACACACCTTTCCACAAAGGGAAAACAGACAAAAAAGCCCTGCCACCTGCAGCACTGCCACGTGTGCCCTTGGCCACGACGCTGCAGAAGCCCAGAGATCGACCTTCCCTGAGCCGAGCAGCCAGAAGCTCAGCCAGAGTCCCCAGACCTTCAGGGCCTCAAAGTGACAGGTCAAAGGCCAATTTCTAGCTGGAGGCCACTGCCTGCAGGAAATGGCTACGTCCCACAGGATTGCAGCACTCGGCATCCTCAGCAAGCAACATGCAAGTGCTGGCTGGTCAGAAACTTGCAGCTCTGCCTTGCACTAAAGACAGCAGCACCCACAACTGGCACTTACTGTCTTGGATCGATCGGCCACAGCTGCAGGCTTGTGGTCATCTTGCTCCTTTTGCTCCTTTTTGGCTCCTTCTCCAGGAGCAGAGGGAGCCGGGGCAGAGACCGCTGTTCCTTCTGCCATCTGCGGCAAGAGAGAAGCATGAGGGACAGGCCGTTACCTCTCATTTATGACCTCGTTTCTCCTCAGATCCACAACCACCTTTTCAAAGGAGAAATCCTCAACTTTGTTAGCAATGGGATTCTAAGTATCTCCAACCAGATGAAAATGGGCCAACTCAACAGAACTCTATTTGATGCACTCTATGAATTTGATAGTCCTCCCCGGCTGCCATCAGCAAGCAATGGTGCCCCTGCACAACAATGGAGCTTTGAGCTCTTTTATTTATTGGCCTGAAATGGAAAAAGGGGAAATAGCCAGCAAGGCCATTGCTATTGCTGCGGCAGATATGGAAAAGTCAAACTGGATCAGAATGCCATTCAGTGCGTGAAAAGGGCAGGAACGTTTGTGCAGAAGCATCTGTGCTTGTTGTAAAAGAGAGAAAATGGGCAGGGCTTCACCTCCTAGCAAGCCAACAAGCCAAAGTGTTCCCTCCTCAGGTGGCTAAAGCACTTGGAGGCAGTGAGGGCATGTTTGGCAGGGAAACAGCCCTGGTGGTGAGCACTGTCACATATGGATCTATGGAAGTGTGCCTGAAGGTCCCTCAGGAGGCTCCCGTTGTCCAGGCTGAAACCCCTCCCTAGCTCTCGTGTCCTTCTCTGCACACGCTCCAGCCCCTCAAGGACTTTCAGCTTCAGAGGGGCCAACAAGTGGACACACACTCCCAGCTCTGGCCGCAGCGCTGCCCAGCCCAGGGGGACGGCCACTGCCCTGCTCCTGCTGCCCCACTGCTGCTGACACAGGCCAGGATGGCCTTGGCCTTCTTGGCTATGTGGCCAAGCGCTGGCCCACATTCAGCTGCTCTTGACTGGCACCACTGGGTCCTTTTAGCCTACTCAGGTCCCTCACCACAAAATTGCCCCTTTGACTTCAAATACAGCATCCCCGGTTCCAAGATGTCCTGCCTCTTCTCAGCCAAACAAGACAGCAGTCAAGGACTTGCAGCTTCACCCCCACCCTAGGCCCTAATGCCATTTCCAAAGCTGCAGGCTTCATCGCAAAGGGCGTCCACAGAAACTTGCTGCTTCTTCTTTCTGCCACACAAGAAGTCTTCCCAACGAGGCACTTGGTTTCTTTGGCCACACTCAACAAGAATGGCACCCACAGATTCCTAGACAACTCAATCATCTCCTTGCAGCTTAGCAAAAGCCAAAAGAGACTGTACAAGTGAAGAAGTGCTCCAGAAAACTGCAGAACACTTCCACAAACCAAACACACCTTTCCACAAAGGGAAAACAGACAAAAAAGCCCTGCCACCTGCAGCACTGCCACGTGTGCCCATGGCCACGACGCTGCAGAAGCCCAGAGATCGACCTTCCCTGAGCCGAGCAGCCAGAAGCTCAGCCAGAGTCCCCAGACCTTCAGGGCCTCAAAGTGACAGGTCAAAGGCCAATGTCTAGCTGGAGGCCACTGCCTGCAGGAAATGGCTACGTCCCACAGGATTGCAGCACTCGGCATCCTCAGCAAGCAACATGCAAGTGCTGGCTGGTCAGAAACTTGCAGCTCTGCCTTGCACTAAAGACAGCAGCACCCACAACTGGCACTTACTGTCTTGGATCGATCGGCCACAGCTGCAGGCTTGTGGTCATCTTGCTCCTTTTGCTCCTTTTTGGCTCCTTCTCCAGGAGCAGAGGGAGCCGGGGCAGAGACCGCTGTTCCTTCTGCCATCTGCGGCAAGAGAGAAGCATGAGGGACAGGCCGTTACCTCTCATTTATGACCTCGTTTCTCCTCAGATCCACAACCACCTTTTCAAAGGAGAAATCCTCAACTTTGTTAGCAATGGGATTCTAAGTCACTCCAACCAGATGAAAATGGGCCAGCTCAACAGAACTCTATTTGATGCACTCTATGAATTTGATAGTCCTCCCCGGCTGCCATCAGCAAGCAATGGTGCCCCTGCACAACAATGGAGCTTTGAGCTCTTTTATTTATTGCCCTGAAATGGAAAAAGGGGAAATAGCCAGCAAGGCCATTGCTATTGCTGCGGCAGATATGGAAAAGTCAAACTGGATCAGAATGCCATCCAGTGCGTGAAAAGGGCAGGAACGTTTGTGCAGAAGCATCTGTGCTTGTTGTAAAAGAGAGAAAATGGGCAGGGCTTCACCTCCTAGCAAGCCAACAAGCCACAAGACAAAAGTGTTCCCTCCTCAGGTGGCTAAAGCACTTGGAGGCAGTGAGGGCATGTTTGGCAGGGAAACAGCCCTGGTGGTGAGCACTGTCACATATGGGTCTACGGAAGTGTGCCTGAAGGTCCTTAAGGAGGCTCCCGTTGTCCAGGCTGAAACCCCTCCCTAGCTCTCGTGTCCTTCTCTGCACACGCTCCAGCCCCTCAAGGACTTTCAGCTTCAGAGGGGCCAACAAGTGGACACACACTCCCAGCTCTGGCCGCAGCGCTGCCCATCCCAGGGGGATGGCCACTGCCCTGCTCCTGCTGCCCCACTACTGCTGACACAGGCCAGGATGGCCTTGGCCTTCTTGGCTATGTGGCCAAGCGCTAGCCCACATTCAGCTGCTCTTGACTGGCACCACTGGGTCCTTTTAACCTACTCAGGTCCCTCACCACAAAATTGCCCCTTTGACTTCAAATACAGCATCCCCGGTTCCAAGATGTCCTGCCTCTTCTCAGCCAAACAAGACAGCAGTCAAGGACTTGCAGCTTCACCCCCACCCTAGGCCCTAATGCCATTTCCAAAGCTGCAGGCTTCATCGCAAAAGGCGTCCACAGAAACTTGCCGCTTCTTCTTTCTGCCACACAAGAAGTCTTCCCAACGAGGCACTTGGTTTCTTTGGCCACACTCAACAAGAATGGCACCCACAGATTCCTAGACAACTCAATCATCTCCTTGCAGCTTAGCAAAAGCCAAAAGAGACTGTACAAGTGAAGAAGTGCTCCAGAAAACTGCAGAACACTTCCACAAACCAAACACACCTTTCCACAAAGGGAAAACAGACAAAAAAGCCCTGCCACCTGCAGCACTGCCACGTGTGCCCTTGGCCACGACGCTGCAGAAGCCCAGAGATCGACCTTCCCTGAGCCGAGCAGCCAGAAGCTCAGCCAGAGTCCCCAGACCTTCAGGGCCTCAAAGTGACAGGTCAAAGGCCAATTTCTAGCTGGAGGCCACTGCCTGCAGGAAATGGCTACGTCCCACAGGATTGCAGCACTCGGCATCCTCAGCAAGCAACATGCAAGTGCTGGCTGGTCAGAAACTTGCAGCTCTGCCTTGCACTAAAGACAGCAGCACCCACAACTGGCACTTACTGTCTTGGATCGATCGGCCACAGCTGCAGGCTTGTGGTCATCTTGCTCCTTTTGCTCCTTTTTGGCTCCTTCTCCAGGAGCAGAGGGAGCCGGGGCAGAGACCGCTGTTCCTTCTGCCATCTGCGGCAAGAGAGAAGCATGAGGGACAGGCCGTTACCTCTCATTTATGACCTCGTTTCTCCTCAGATCCACAACCACCTTTTCAAAGGAGAAATCCTCAACTTTGTTAGCAATGGGATTCTAAGTATCTCCAACCAGATGAAAATGGGCCAACTCAACAGAACTCTATTTGATGCACTCTATGAATTTGATAGTCCTCCCCGGCTGCCATCAGCAAGCAATGGTGCCCCTGCACAACAATGGAGCTTTGAGCTCTTTTATTTATTGGCCTGAAATGGAAAAAGGGGAAATAGCCAGCAAGGCCATTGCTATTGCTGCGGCAGATATGGAAAAGTCAAACTGGATCAGAATGCCATTCAGTGCGTGAAAAGGGCAGGAACGTTTGTGCAGAAGCATCTGTGCTTGTTGTAAAAGAGAGAAAATGGGCAGGGCTTCACCTCCTAGCAAGCCAACAAGCCAAAGTGTTCCCTCCTCAGGTGGCTAAAGCACTTGGAGGCAGTGAGGGCATGTTTGGCAGGGAAACAGCCCTGGTGGTGAGCACTGTCACATATGGATCTATGGAAGTGTGCCTGAAGGTCCCTCAGGAGGCTCCCGTTGTCCAGGCTGAAACCCCTCCCTAGCTCTCGTGTCCTTCTCTGCACACGCTCCAGCCCCTCAAGGACTTTCAGCTTCAGAGGGGCCAACAAGTGGACACACACTCCCAGCTCTGGCCGCAGCGCTGCCCAGCCCAGGGGGACGGCCACTGCCCTGCTCCTGCTGCCCCACTGCTGCTGACACAGGCCAGGATGGCCTTGGCCTTCTTGGCTATGTGGCCAAGCGCTGGCCCACATTCAGCTGCTCTTGACTGGCACCACTGGGTCCTTTTAGCCTACTCAGGTCCCTCACCACAAAATTGCCCCTTTGACTTCAAATACAGCATCCCCGGTTCCAAGATGTCCTGCCTCTTCTCAGCCAAACAAGACAGCAGTCAAGGACTTGCAGCTTCACCCCCACCCTAGGCCCTAATGCCATTTCCAAAGCTGCAGGCTTCATCGCAAAGGGCGTCCACAGAAACTTGCTGCTTCTTCTTTCTGCCACACAAGAAGTCTTCCCAACGAGGCACTTGGTTTCTTTGGCCACACTCAACAAGAATGGCACCCACAGATTCCTAGACAACTCAATCATCTCCTTGCAGCTTAGCAAAAGCCAAAAGAGACTGTACAAGTGAAGAAGTGCTCCAGAAAACTGCAGAACACTTCCACAAACCAAACACACCTTTCCACAAAGGGAAAACAGACAAAAAAGCCCTGCCACCTGCAGCACTGCCACGTGTGCCCATGGCCACGACGCTGCAGAAGCCCAGAGATCGACCTTCCCTGAGCCGAGCAGCCAGAAGCTCAGCCAGAGTCCCCAGACCTTCAGGGCCTCAAAGTGACAGGTCAAAGGCCAATGTCTAGCTGGAGGCCACTGCCTGCAGGAAATGGCTACGTCCCACAGGATTGCAGCACTCAGCATCCTCAGCAAGCAACATGCAAGTGCTGGCTGGTCAGAAACTTGCAGCTCTGCCTTGCACTAAAGACAGCACCACCCACAACTGGCACTTACTGTCTTGGATCGATCGGCCACAGCTGCAGGCTTGTGGTCATCTTGCTCCTTTTGCTCCTTTTTGGCTCCTTCTCCAGGAGCAGAGGGAGCCGGGGCAGAGACCGCTGTTCCTTCTGCCATCTGCGGCAAGAGAGAAGCATGAGGGACAGGCCGTTACCTCTCATTTATGACCTCGTTTCTCCTCAGATCCACAACCACCTTTTCAAAGGAGAAATCCTCAACTTTGTTAGCAATGGGATTCTAAGTCACTCCAACCAGATGAAAATGGGCCAGCTCAACAGAACTCTATTTGATGCACTCTATGAATTTCATAGTCCTCCCCGGCTGCCATCAGCAAGCAATGGTGCCCCTGCACAACAATGGAGCTTTGAGCTCTTTTATTTATTGCCCTGAAATGGAAAAAGGGGAAATAGCCAGCAAGGCCATTGCTATTGCTGCGGCAGATATGGAAAAGTCAAACTGGATCAGAATGCCATCCAGTGCGTGAAAAGGGCAGGAACGTTTGTGCAGAAGCATCTGTGCTTGTTGTAAAAGAGAGAAAATGGGCAGGGCTTCACCTCCTAGCAAGCCAACAAGCCACAAGACAAAAGTGTTCCCTCCTCAGGTGGCTAAAGCACTTGGAGGCAGTGAGGGCATGTTTGGCAGGGAAACAGCCCTGGTGGTGAGCACTGTCACATATGGATCTATGGAAGTGTGCTTGAAGGTCCCTCAGGAGGCTCCCGTTGTCCAGGCTGAAACCCCTCCCTAGCTCTCGTGTCCTTCTCTGCACACGCTCCAGCCCCTCAAGGACTTTCAGCTTCAGAGGGGCCAACAAGTGGACACACACTCCCAGCTCTGGCCGCAGCGCTGCCCAGCCCAGGGGGACGGCCACTGCCCTGCTCCTGCTGCCCCACTGCTGCTGACACAGGCCAGGATGGCCTTGGCCTTCTTGGCTATGTGGCCAAGCGCTGGCCCACATTCAGCTGCTCTTGACTGGCACCACTGGGTCCTTTTAGCCTACTCAGGTCCCTCACCACAAAATTGCCCCTTTGACTTCAAATACAGCATCCCCGGTTCCAAGATGTCCTGCCTCTTCTCAGCCAAACAAGACAGCAGTCAAGGACTTGCAGCTTCACCCCCACCCTAGGCCCTAATGCCATTTCCAAAGCTGCAGGCTTCATCGCAAAGGGCGTCCACAGAAACTTGCTGCTTCTTCTTTCTGCCACACAAGAAGTCTTCCCAACGAGGCACTTGGTTTCTTTGGCCACACTCAACAAGAATGGCACCCACAGATTCCTAGACAACTCAATCATCTCCTTGCAGCTTAGCAAAAGCCAAAAGAGACTGTACAAGTGAAGAAGTGCTCCAGAAAACTGCAGAACACTTCCACAAACCAAACACACCTTTCCACAAAGGGAAAACAGACAAAAAAGCCCTGCCACCTGCAGCACTGCCACGTGTGCCCATGGCCACGACGCTGCAGAAGCCCAGAGATCGACCTTCCCTGAGCCGAGCAGCCAGAAGCTCAGCCAGAGTCCCCAGACCTTCAGGGCCTCAAAGTGACAGGTCAAAGGCCAATGTCTAGCTGGAGGCCACTGCCTGCAGGAAATGGCTACGTCCCACAGGATTGCAGCACTCAGCATCCTCAGCAAGCAACATGCAAGTGCTGGCTGGTCAGAAACTTGCAGCTCTGCCTTGCACTAAAGACAGCACCACCCACAACTGGCACTTACTGTCTTGGATCGATCGGCCACAGCTGCAGGCTTGTGGTCATCTTGCTCCTTTTGCTCCTTTTTGGCTCCTTCTCCAGGAGCAGAGGGAGCCGGGGCAGAGACCGCTGTTCCTTCTGCCATCTGCGGCAAGAGAGAAGCATGAGGGACAGGCCGTTACCTCTCATTTATGACCTCGTTTCTCCTCAGATCCACAACCACCTTTTCAAAGGAGAAATCCTCAACTTTGTTAGCAATGGGATTCTAAGTCACTCCAACCAGATGAAAATGGGCCAGCTCAACAGAACTCTATTTGATGCACTCTATGAATTTCATAGTCCTCCCCGGCTGCCATCAGCAAGCAATGGTGCCCCTGCACAACAATGGAGCTTTGAGCTCTTTTATTTATTGCCCTGAAATGGAAAAAGGGGAAATAGCCAGCAAGGCCATTGCTATTGCTGCGGCAGATATGGAAAAGTCAAACTGGATCAGAATGCCATCCAGTGCGTGAAAAGGGCAGGAACGTTTGTGCAGAAGCATCTGTGCTTGTTGTAAAAGAGAGAAAATGGGCAGGGCTTCACCTCCTAGCAAGCCAACAAGCCACAAGACAAAAGTGTTCCCTCCTCAGGTGGCTAAAGCACTTGGAGGCAGTGAGGGCATGTTTGGCAGGGAAACAGCCCTGGTGGTGAGCACTGTCACATATGGATCTATGGAAGTGTGCTTGAAGGTCCCTCAGGAGGCTCCCGTTGTCCAGGCTGAAACCCCTCCCTAGCTCTCGTGTCCTTCTCTGCACACGCTCCAGCCCCTCAAGGACTTTCAGCTTCAGAGGGGCCAACAAGTGGACACACACTCCCAGCTCTGGCCGCAGCGCTGCCCATCCCAGGGGGATGGCCACTGCCCTGCTCCTGCTGCCCCACTACTGCTGACACAGGGCAGGATGGCCTTGGCCTTCTTGGCTATGTGGCCAAGCGCTAGCCCACATTCAGCTGCTCTTGACTGGCACCACTGGGTCCTTTTAGCCTACTCAGGTCCCTCACCACAAAATTGCCCCTTTGACTTCAAATACAGCATCCCCGGTTCCAAGATGTCCTGCCTCTTCTCAGCCAAACAAGACAGCAGTCAAGGACTTGCAGCTTCACCCCCACCCTAGGCCCTAATGCCATTTCCAAAGCTGCAGGCTTCATCGCAAAAGGCGTCCACAGAAACTTGCCGCTTCTTCTTTCTGCCACACAAGAAGTCTTCCCAACGAGGCACTTGGTTTCTTTGGCCACACTCAACAAGAATGGCACCCACAGATTCCTAGACAACTCAATCATCTCCTTGCAGCTTAGCAAAAGCCAAAAGAGACTGTACAAGTGAAGAAGTGCTCCAGAAAACTGCAGAACACTTCCACAAACCAAACACACCTTTCCACAAAGGGAAAACAGACAAAAAAGCCCTGCCACCTGCAGCACTGCCACGTGTGCCCATGGCCACGACGCTGCAGAAGCCCAGAGATCGACCTTCCCTGAGCCGAGCAGCCAGAAGCTCAGCCAGAGTCCCCAGACCTTCAGGGCCTCAAAGTGACAGGTCAAAGGCCAATGTCTAGCTGGAGGCCACTGCCTGCAGGAAATGGCTACGTCCCACAGGATTGCAGCACTCGGCATCCTCAGCAAGCAACATGCAAGTGCTGGCTGGTCAGAAACTTGCAGCTCTGCCTTGCACTAAAGACAGCAGCACCCACAACTGGCACTTACTGTCTTGGATCGATCGGCCACAGCTGCAGGCTTGTGGTCATCTTGCTCCTTTTGCTCCTTTTTGGCTCCTTCTCCAGGAGCAGAGGGAGCCGGGGCAGAGACCGCTGTTCCTTCTGCCATCTGCGGCAAGAGAGAAGCATGAGGGACAGGCCGTTACCTCTCATTTATGACCTCGTTTCTCCTCAGATCCACAACCACCTTTTCAAAGGAGAAATCCTCAACTTTGTTAGCAATGGGATTCTAAGTCACTCCAACCAGATGAAAATGGGCCAACTCAACAGAACTCTATTTGATGCACTCTATGAATTTGATAGTCCTCCCCGGCTGCCATCAGCAAGCAATGGTGCCCCTGCACAACAATGGAGCTTTGAGCTCTTTTATTTATTGCCCTGAAATGGAAAAAGAGGAAATAGCCAGCAAGGCCATTGCTATTGCTGCGGCAGATATGGAAAAGTCAAACTGGATCAGAATGCCATCCAGTGCGTGAAAAGGGCAGGAACGTTTGTGCAGAAGCATCTGTGCTTGTTGTAAAAGAGAGAAAATGGGCAGGGCTTCACCTCCTAGCAAGCCAACAAGCCAAAAGACAAAAGCGTCCCCTCCTCAGGTGGCTAAAGCACTTGGAGGCAGTGAGGGCATGTTTGGCAGGGAAACAGCCCTGGTGGTGAGCACTGTCACATATGGGTCTATTGGAAGTGTGCCTGAAGGTCCTTAAGGAGGCTCCCGTTGTCCAGGCTGAAACCCCTCCCTAGCTCTCGTGTCCTTCTCTGCACACGCTCCAGCCCCTCAAGGACTTTCAGCTTCAGAGGGGCCAACAAGTGGACACACACTCCCAGCTCTGGCCGCAGCGCTGCCCAGCCCAGGGGGACGGCCACTGCCCTGCTCCTGCTGCCCCACTACTGCTGACACAGGCCAGGATGGCCTTGGCCTTCTTGGCTATGTGGCCAAGCGATAGCCCACATTCAGCTGCTCTTGACTGGCACCACTGGGTCCTTTTAACCTACTCAGGTCCCTCACCACAAAATTGCCCCTTTGACTTCAAATACAGCATCCCCGGTTCCAAGATGTCCTGCCTCTTCTCAGCCAAACAAGACAGCAGTCAAGGACTTGCAGCTTCACCCCCACCCTAGGCCCTAATGCCATTTCCAAAGCTGCAGGCTTCATCACAAAAGGCGTCCACAGAAACTTGCTGCTTCTTCTTTCTGCCACACAAGAAGTCTTCCCAACGAGGCACTTGGTTTCTTTGGCCACACTCAACAAGAATGGCACCCACAGATTCCTAGACAACTCAATCATCTCCTTGCAGCTTAGCAAAAGCCAAAAGAGACTGTACAAGTGAAGAAGTGCTCCAGAAAACTGCAGAACACTTCCACAAACCAAACACACCTTTCCACAAAGGGAAAACAGACAAAAAAGCCCTGCCACCTGCAGCACTGCCACGTGTGCCCTTGGCCACGACGCTGCAGAAGCCCAGAGATCGACCTTCCCTGAGCCGAGCAGCCAGAAGCTCAGCCAGAGTCCCCAGACCTTCAGTGCCTCAAAGTGACAGGTCAAAGGCCAATTTCTAGCTGGAGGCCACTGCCTGCAGGAAATGGCTACGTCCCACAGGATTGCAGCACTCGGCATCCTCAGCAAGCAACATGCAAGTGCTGGCTGGTCAGAAACTTGCAGCTCTGCCTTGCACTAAAGACAGCAGCACCCACAACTGGCACTTACTGTCTTGGATCGATCGGCCACAGCTGCAGGCTTGTGGTCATCTTGCTCCTTTTGCTCCTTTTTGGCTCCTTCTCCAGGAGCAGAGGGAGCCGGGGCAGAGACCGCTGTTCCTTCTGCCATCTGCGGCAAGAGAGAAGCATGAGGGACAGGCCGTTACCTCTCATTTATGACCTCGTTTCTCCTCAGATCCACAACCACCTTTTCAAAGGAGAAATCCTCAACTTTGTTAGCAATGGGATTCTAAGTCACTCCAACCAGATGAAAATGGGCCAACTCAACAGAACTCTATTTGATGCACTCTATGAATTTGATAGTCCTCCCCGGCTGCCATCAGCAAGCAATGGTGCCCCTGCACAACAATGGAGCTTTGAGCTCTTTTATTTATTGCCCTGAAATGGAAAAAGAGGAAATAGCCAGCAAGGCCATTGCTATTGCTGCGGCAGATATGGAAAAGTCAAACTGGATCAGAATGCCATCCAGTGCGTGAAAAGGGCAGGAACGTTTGTGCAGAAGCATCTGTGCTTGTTGTAAAAGAGAGAAAATGGGCAGGGCTTCACCTCCTAGCAAGCCAACAAGCCAAAAGACAAAAGCGTCCCCTCCTCAGGTGGCTAAAGCACTTGGAGGCAGTGAGGGCATGTTTGGCAGGGAAACAGCCCTGGTGGTGAGCACTGTCACATATGGGTCTATTGGAAGTGTGCCTGAAAGTCCCTCAGGAGGCTCCCGTTGTCCAGGCTGAAACCCCTCCCTAGCTCTCGTGTCCTTCTCTGCACACGCTCCAGCCCCTCAAGGACTTTCAGCTTCAGAGGGGCCAACAAGTGGACACACACTCCCAGCTCTGGCCGCAGCGCTGCCCAGCCCAGGGGGACGGCCACTGCCCTGCTCCTGCTGCCCCACTACTGCTGACACAGGCCAGGATGGCCTTGGCCTTCTTGGCTATGTGGCCAAGCGATAGCCCACATTCAGCTGCTCTTGACTGGCACCACTGGGTCCTTTTAACCTACTCAGGTCCCTCACCACAAAATTGCCCCTTTGACTTCAAATACAGCATCCCCGGTTCCAAGATGTCCTGCCTCTTCTCAGCCAAACAAGACAGCAGTCAAGGACTTGCAGCTTCACCCCCACCCTAGGCCCTAATGCCATTTCCAAAGCTGCAGGCTTCATCACAAAAGGCGTCCACAGAAACTTGCTGCTTCTTCTTTCTGCCACACAAGAAGTCTTCCCAACGAGGCACTTGGTTTCTTTGGCCACACTCAACAAGAATGGCACCCACAGATTCCTAGACAACTCAATCATCTCCTTGCAGCTTAGCAAAAGCCAAAAGAGACTGTACAAGTGAAGAAGTGCTCCAGAAAACTGCAGAACACTTCCACAAACCAAACACACCTTTCCACAAAGGGAAAACAGACAAAAAAGCCCTGCCACCTGCAGCACTGCCACGTGTGCCCTTGGCCACGACGCTGCAGAAGCCCAGAGATCGACCTTCCCTGAGCCGAGCAGCCAGAAGCTCAGCCAGAGTCCCCAGACCTTCAGGGCCTCAAAGTGACAGGTCAAAGGCCAATTTCTAGCTGGAGGCCACTGCCTGCAGGAAATGGCTACGTCCCACAGGATTGCAGCACTCGGCATCCTCAGCAAGCAACATGCAAGTGCTGGCTGGTCAGAAACTTGCAGCTCTGCCTTGCACTAAAGACAGCAGCACCCACAACTGGCACTTACTGTCTTGGATCGATCGGCCACAGCTGCAGGCTTGTGGTCATCTTGCTCCTTTTGCTCCTTTTTGGCTCCTTCTCCAGGAGCAGAGGGAGCCGGGGCAGAGACCGCTGTTCCTTCTGCCATCTGCGGCAAGAGAGAAGCATGAGGGACAGGCCGTTACCTCTCATTTATGACCTCGTTTCTCCTCAGATCCACAACCACCTTTTCAAAGGAGAAATCCTCAACTTTGTTAGCAATGGGATTCTAAGTCACTCCAACCAGATGAAAATGGGCCAGCTCAACAGAACTCTATTTGATGCACTCTATGAATTTGATAGTCCTCCCCGGCTGCCATCAGCAAGCAATGGTGCCCCTGCACAACAATGGAGCTTTGAGCTCTTTTATTTATTGCCCTGAAATGGAAAAAGGGGAAATAGCCAGCAAGGCCATTGCTATTGCTGCGGCAGATATGGAAAAGTCAAACTGGATCAGAATGCCATCCAGTGCGTGAAAAGGGCAGGAACGTTTGTGCAGAAGCATCTGTGCTTGTTGTAAAAGAGAGAAAATGGGCAGGGCTTCACCTCCTAGCAAGCCAACAAGCCACAAGACAAAAGTGTTCCCTCCTCAGGTGGCTAAAGCACTTGGAGGCAGTGAGGGCATGTTTGGCAGGGAAACAGCCCTGGTGGTGAGCACTGTCACATATGGGTCTACGGAAGTGTGCCTGAAGGTCCTTAAGGAGGCTCCCGTTGTCCAGGCTGAAACCCCTCCCTAGCTCTCGTGTCCTTCTCTGCACACGCTCCAGCCCCTCAAGGACTTTCAGCTTCAGAGGGGCCAACAAGTGGACACACACTCCCAGCTCTGGCCGCAGCGCTGCCCATCCCAGGGGGATGGCCACTGCCCTGCTCCTGCTGCCCCACTACTGCTGACACAGGCCAGGATGGCCTTGGCCTTCTTGGCTATGTGGCCAAGCGCTAGCCCACATTCAGCTGCTCTTGACTGGCACCACTGGGTCCTTTTAACCTACTCAGGTCCCTCACCACAAAATTGCCCCTTTGACTTCAAATACAGCATCCCCGGTTCCAAGATGTCCTGCCTCTTCTCAGCCAATCAAGACAGCAGTCAAGGACTTGCAGCTTCACCCCCACCCTAGGCCCTAATGCCATTTCCAAAGCTGCAGGCTTCATCGCAAAAGGCGTCCACAGAAACTTGCCGCTTCTTCTTTCTGCCACACAAGAAGTCTTCCCAACGAGGCACTTGGTTTCTTTGGCCACACTCAACAAGAATGGCACCCACAGATTCCTAGACAACTCAATCATCTCCTTGCAGCTTAGCAAAAGCCAAAAGAGACTGTACAAGTGAAGAAGTGCTCCAGAAAACTGCAGAACACTTCCACAAACCAAACACACCTTTCCACAAAGGGAAAACAGACAAAAAAGCCCTGCCACCTGCAGCACTGCCACGTGTGCCCTTGGCCACGACGCTGCAGAAGCCCAGAGATCGACCTTCCCTGAGCCGAGCAGCCAGAAGCTCAGCCAGAGTCCCCAGACCTTCAGGGCCTCAAAGTGACAGGTCAAAGGCCAATGTCTAGCTGGAGGCCACTGCCTGCAGGAAATGGCTACGTCCCACAGGATTGCAGCACTCGGCATCCTCAGCAAGCAACATGCAAGTGCTGGCTGGTCAGAAACTTGCAGCTCTGCCTTGCACTAAAGACAGCAGCACCCACAACTGGCACTTACTGTCTTGGATCGATCGGCCACAGCTGCAGGCTTGTGGTCATCTTGCTCCTTTTGCTCCTTTTTGGCTCCTTCTCCAGGAGCAGAGGGAGCCGGGGCAGAGACCGCTGTTCCTTCTGCCATCTGCGGCAAGAGAGAAGCATGAGGGACAGGCCGTTACCTCTCATTTATGACCTCGTTTCTCCTCAGATCCACAACCACCTTTTCAAAGGAGAAATCCTCAACTTTGTTAGCAATGGGATTCTAAGTATCTCCAACCAGATGAAAATGGGCCAACTCAACAGAACTCTATTTGATGCACTCTATGAATTTGATAGTCCTCCCCGGCTGCCATCAGCAAGCAATGGTGCCCCTGCACAACAATGGAGCTTTGAGCTCTTTTATTTATTGGCCTGAAATGGAAAAAGAGGAAATAGCCAGCAAGGCCATTGCTATTGCTGCGGCAGATATGGAAAAGTCAAACTGGATCAGAATGCCATTCAGTGCGTGAAAAGGGCAGGAACGTTTGTGCAGAAGCATCTGTGCTTGTTGTAAAAGAGAGAAAATGGGCAGGGCTTCACCTCCTAGCAAGCCAACAAGCCAAAGTGTTCCCTCCTCAGGTGGCTAAAGCACTTGGAGGCAGTGAGGGCATGTTTGGCAGGGAAACAGCCCTGGTGGTGAGCACTGTCACATATGGATCTATGGAAGTGTGCCTGAAGGTCCCTCAGGAGGCTCCCGTTGTCCAGGCTGAAACCCCTCCCTAGCTCTCGTGTCCTTCTCTGCACACGCTCCAGCCCCTCAAGGACTTTCAGCTTCAGAGGGGCCAACAAGTGGACACACACTCCCAGCTCTGGCCGCAGCGCTGCCCAGCCCAGGGGGACGGCCACTGCCCTGCTCCTGCTGCCCCACTGCTGCTGACACAGGCCAGGATGGCCTTGGCCTTCTTGGCTATGTGGCCAAGCGCTGGCCCACATTCAGCTGCTCTTGACTGGCACCACTGGGTCCTTTTAGCCTACTCAGGTCCCTCACCACAAAATTGCCCCTTTGACTTCAAATACAGCATCCCCGGTTCCAAGATGTCCTGCCTCTTCTCAGCCAAACAAGACAGCAGTCAAGGACTTGCAGCTTCACCCCCACCCTAGGCCCTAATGCCATTTCCAAAGCTGCAGGCTTCATCGCAAAGGGCGTCCACAGAAACTTGCCGCTTCTTCTTTCTGCCACACAAGAAGTCTTCCCAACGAGGCACTTGGTTTCTTTGGCCACACTCAACAAGAATGGCACCCACAGATTCCTAGACAACTCAATCATCTCCTTGCAGCTTAGCAAAAGCCAAAAGAGACTGTACAAGTGAAGAAGTGCTCCAGAAAACTGCAGAACACTTCCACAAACCAAACACACCTTTCCACAAAGGGAAAACAGACAAAAAAGCCCTGCCACCTGCAGCACTGCCACGTGTGCCCATGGCCACGACGCTGCAGAAGCCCAGAGATCGACCTTCCCTGAGCCGAGCAGCCAGAAGCTCAGCCAGAGTCCCCAGATCTTCAGGGCCTCAAAGTGACAGGTCAAAGGCCAATGTCTAGCTGGAGGCCACTGCCTGCAGGAAATGGCTACGTCCCACAGGATTGCAGCACTCGGCATCCTCAGCAAGCAACATGCAAGTGCTGGCTGGTCAGAAACTTGCAGCTCTGCCTTGCACTAAAGACAGCAGCACCCACAACTGGCACTTACTGTCTTGGATCGATCGGCCACAGCTGCAGGCTTGTGGTCATCTTGCTCCTTTTGCTCCTTTTTGGCTCCTTCTCCAGGAGCAGAGGGAGCCGGGGCAGAGACCGCTGTTCCTTCTGCCATCTGCGGCAAGAGAGAAGCATGAGGGACAGGCCGTTACCTCTCATTTATGACCTCGTTTCTCCTCAGATCCACAACCACCTTTTCAAAGGAGAAATCCTCAACTTTGTTAGCAATGGGATTCTAAGTCACTCCAACCAGATGAAAATGGGCCAGCTCAACAGAACTCTATTTGATGCACTCTATGAATTTGATAGTCCTCCCCGGCTGCCATCAGCAAGCAATGGTGCCCCTGCACAACAATGGAGCTTTGAGCTCTTTTATTTATTGCCCTGAAATGGAAAAAGGGGAAATAGCCAGCAAGGCCATTGCTATTGCTGCGGCAGATATGGAAAAGTCAAACTGGATCAGAATGCCATCCAGTGCGTGAAAAGGGCAGGAACGTTTGTGCAGAAGCATCTGTGCTTGTTGTAAAAGAGAGAAAATGGGCAGGGCTTCACCTCCTAGCAAGCCAACAAGCCACAAGACAAAAGTGTTCCCTCCTCAGGTGGCTAAAGCACTTGGAGGCAGTGAGGGCATGTTTGGCAGGGAAACAGCCCTGGTGGTGAGCACTGTCACATATGGATCTATGGAAGTGTGCTTGAAGGTCCCTCAGGAGGCTCCCGTTGTCCAGGCTGAAACCCCTCCCTAGCTCTCGTGTCCTTCTCTGCACACGCTCCAGCCCCTCAAGGACTTTCAGCTTCAGAGGGGCCAACAAGTGGACACACACTCCCAGCTCTGGCCGCAGCGCTGCCCATCCCAGGGGGATGGCCACTGCCCTGCTCCTGCTGCCCCACTACTGCTGACACAGGGCAGGATGGCTTTGGCCTTCTTGGCTATGTGGCCAAGCGCTGGCCCACATTCAGCTGCTCTTGACTGGCACCACTGGGTCCTTTTAGCCTACTCAGGTCCCTCACCACAAAATTGCCCCTTTGACTTCAAATACAGCATCCCCGGTTCCAAGATGTCCTGCCTCTTCTCAGCCAAACAAGACAGCAGTCAAGGACTTGCAGCTTCACCCCCACCCTAGGCCCTAATGCCATTTCCAAAGCTGCAGGCTTCATCGCAAAAGGCGTCCACAGAAACTTGCCGCTTCTTCTTTCTGCCACACAAGAAGTCTTCCCAACGAGGCACTTGGTTTCTTTGGCCACACTCAACAAGAATGGCACCCACAGATTCCTAGACAACTCAATCATCTCCTTGCAGCTTAGCAAAAGCCAAAAGAGACTGTACAAGTGAAGAAGTGCTCCAGAAAACTGCAGAACACTTCCACAAACCAAACACACCTTTCCACAAAGGGAAAACAGACAAAAAAGCCCTGCCACCTGCAGCACTGCCACGTGTGCCCTTGGCCACGACGCTGCAGAAGCCCAGAGATCGACCTTCCCTGAGCCGAGCAGCCAGAAGCTCAGCCAGAGTCCCCAGACCTTCAGGGCCTCAAAGTGACAGGTCAAAGGCCAATGTCTAGCTGGAGGCCACTGCCTGCAGGAAATGGCTACGTCCCACAGGATTGCAGCACTCGGCATCCTCAGCAAGCAACATGCAAGTGCTGGCTGGTCAGAAACTTGCAGCTCTGCCTTGCACTAAAGACAGCAGCACCCACAACTGGCACTTACTGTCTTGGATCGATCGGCCACAGCTGCAGGCTTGTGGTCATCTTGCTCCTTTTGCTCCTTTTTGGCTCCTTCTCCAGGAGCAGAGGGAGCCGGGGCAGAGACCGCTGTTCCTTCTGCCATCTGCGGCAAGAGAGAAGCATGAGGGACAGGCCGTTACCTCTCATTTATGACCTCGTTTCTCCTCAGATCCACAACCACCTTTTCAAAGGAGAAATCCTCAACTTTGTTAGCAATGGGATTCTAAGTCACTCCAACCAGATGAAAATGGGCCAACTCAACAGAACTCTATTTGATGCACTCTATGAATTTGATAGTCCTCCCCGGCTGCCATCAGCAAGCAATGGTGCCCCTGCACAACAATGGAGCTTTGAGCTCTTTTATTTATTGCCCTGAAATGGAAAAAGAGGAAATAGCCAGCAAGGCCATTGCTATTGCTGCGGCAGATATGGAAAAGTCAAACTGGATCAGAATGCCATCCAGTGCGTGAAAAGGGCAGGAACGTTTGTGCAGAAGCATCTGTGCTTGTTGTAAAAGAGAGAAAATGGGCAGGGCTTCACCTCCTAGCAAGCCAACAAGCCAAAAGACAAAAGCGTCCCCTCCTCAGGTGGCTAAAGCACTTGGAGGCAGTGAGGGCATGTTTGGCAGGGAAACAGCCCTGGTGGTGAGCACTGTCACATATGGGTCTATTGGAAGTGTGCCTGAAGGTCCTTAAGGAGGCTCCCGTTGTCCAGGCTGAAACCCCTCCCTAGCTCTCGTGTCCTTCTCTGCACACGCTCCAGCCCCTCAAGGACTTTCAGCTTCAGAGGGGCCAACAAGTGGACACACACTCCCAGCTCTGGCCGCAGCGCTGCCCAGCCCAGGGGGACGGCCACTGCCCTGCTCCTGCTGCCCCACTACTGCTGACACAGGCCAGGATGGCCTTGGCCTTCTTGGCTATGTGGCCAAGCGATAGCCCACATTCAGCTGCTCTTGACTGGCACCACTGGGTCCTTTTAACCTACTCAGGTCCCTCACCACAAAATTGCCCCTTTGACTTCAAATACAGCATCCCCGGTTCCAAGATGTCCTGCCTCTTCTCAGCCAAACAAGACAGCAGTCAAGGACTTGCAGCTTCACCCCCACCCTAGGCCCTAATGCCATTTCCAAAGCTGCAGGCTTCATCACAAAAGGCGTCCACAGAAACTTGCTGCTTCTTCTTTCTGCCACACAAGAAGTCTTCCCAACGAGGCACTTGGTTTCTTTGGCCACACTCAACAAGAATGGCACCCACAGATTCCTAGACAACTCAATCATCTCCTTGCAGCTTAGCAAAAGCCAAAAGAGACTGTACAAGTGAAGAAGTGCTCCAGAAAACTGCAGAACACTTCCACAAACCAAACACACCTTTCCACAAAGGGAAAACAGACAAAAAAGCCCTGCCACCTGCAGCACTGCCACGTGTGCCCATGGCCACGACGCTGCAGAAGCCCAGAGATCGACCTTCCCTGAGCCGAGCAGCCAGAAGCTCAGCCAGAGTCCCCAGATCTTCAGGGCCTCAAAGTGACAGGTCAAAGGCCAATGTCTAGCTGGAGGCCACTGCCTGCAGGAAATGGCTACGTCCCACAGGATTGCAGCACTCGGCATCCTCAGCAAGCAACATGCAAGTGCTGGCTGGTCAGAAACTTGCAGCTCTGCCTTGCACTAAAGACAGCAGCACCCACAACTGGCACTTACTGTCTTGGATCGATCGGCCACAGCTGCAGGCTTGTGGTCATCTTGCTCCTTTTGCTCCTTTTTGGCTCCTTCTCCAGGAGCAGAGGGAGCCGGGGCAGAGACCGCTGTTCCTTCTGCCATCTGCGGCAAGAGAGAAGCATGAGGGACAGGCCGTTACCTCTCATTTATGACCTCGTTTCTCCTCAGATCCACAACCACCTTTTCAAAGGAGAAATCCTCAACTTTGTTAGCAATGGGATTCTAAGTCACTCCAACCAGATGAAAATGGGCCAGCTCAACAGAACTCTATTTGATGCACTCTATGAATTTGATAGTCCTCCCCGGCTGCCATCAGCAAGCAATGGTGCCCCTGCACAACAATGGAGCTTTGAGCTCTTTTATTTATTGCCCTGAAATGGAAAAAGGGGAAATAGCCAGCAAGGCCATTGCTATTGCTGCGGCAGATATGGAAAAGTCAAACTGGATCAGAATGCCATCCAGTGCGTGAAAAGGGCAGGAACGTTTGTGCAGAAGCATCTGTGCTTGTTGTAAAAGAGAGAAAATGGGCAGGGCTTCACCTCCTAGCAAGCCAACAAGCCACAAGACAAAAGTGTTCCCTCCTCAGGTGGCTAAAGCACTTGGAGGCAGTGAGGGCATGTTTGGCAGGGAAACAGCCCTGGTGGTGAGCACTGTCACATATGGATCTATGGAAGTGTGCTTGAAGGTCCCTCAGGAGGCTCCCGTTGTCCAGGCTGAAACCCCTCCCTAGCTCTCGTGTCCTTCTCTGCACACGCTCCAGCCCCTCAAGGACTTTCAGCTTCAGAGGGGCCAACAAGTGGACACACACTCCCAGCTCTGGCCGCAGCGCTGCCCATCCCAGGGGGATGGCCACTGCCCTGCTCCTGCTGCCCCACTACTGCTGACACAGGGCAGGATGGCTTTGGCCTTCTTGGCTATGTGGCCAAGCGCTGGCCCACATTCAGCTGCTCTTGACTGGCACCACTGGGTCCTTTTAGCCTACTCAGGTCCCTCACCACAAAATTGCCCCTTTGACTTCAAATACAGCATCCCCGGTTCCAAGATGTCCTGCCTCTTCTCAGCCAAACAAGACAGCAGTCAAGGACTTGCAGCTTCACCCCCACCCTAGGCCCTAATGCCATTTCCAAAGCTGCAGGCTTCATCGCAAAAGGCGTCCACAGAAACTTGCCGCTTCTTCTTTCTGCCACACAAGAAGTCTTCCCAACGAGGCACTTGGTTTCTTTGGCCACACTCAACAAGAATGGCACCCACAGATTCCTAGACAACTCAATCATCTCCTTGCAGCTTAGCAAAAGCCAAAAGAGACTGTACAAGTGAAGAAGTGCTCCAGAAAACTGCAGAACACTTCCACAAACCAAACACACCTTTCCACAAAGGGAAAACAGACAAAAAAGCCCTGCCACCTGCAGCACTGCCACGTGTGCCCTTGGCCACGACGCTGCAGAAGCCCAGAGATCGACCTTCCCTGAGCCG
This sequence comes from Lonchura striata, assembly GCF_050655825.1. Lineage (NCBI taxonomy): Eukaryota > Metazoa > Chordata > Aves > Passeriformes > Estrildidae > Lonchura > Lonchura striata. Next base: position 14,614,162 of record NC_140740.1, read on the forward strand.
AGCAGCCAGAAGCTCAGCCAGAGTCCCCAGACCTTCAGGGCCTCAAAGTGACAGGTCAAAGGCCAATGTCTAGCTGGAGGCCACTGCCTGCAGGAAATGGCTACGTCCCACAGGATTGCAGCACTCGGCATCCTCAGCAAGCAACATGCAAGTGCTGGCTGGTCAGAAACTTGCAGCTCTGCCTTGCACTAAAGACAGCAGCACCCACAACTGGCACTTACTGTCTTGGATCGATCGGCCACAGCTGCAGGCTTGTGGTCATCTTGCTCCTTTTGCTCCTTTTTGGCTCCTTCTCCAGGAGCAGAGGGAGCCGGGGCAGAGACCGCTGTTCCTTCTGCCATCTGCGGCAAGAGAGAAGCATGAGGGACAGGCCGTTACCTCTCATTTATGACCTCGTTTCTCCTCAGATCCACAACCACCTTTTCAAAGGAGAAATCCTCAACTTTGTTAGCAATGGGATTCTAAGTCACTCCAACCAGATGAAAATGGGCCAACTCAACAGAACTCTATTTGATGCACTCTATGAATTTGATAGTCCTCCCCGGCTGCCATCAGCAAGCAATGGTGCCCCTGCACAACAATGGAGCTTTGAGCTCTTTTATTTATTGCCCTGAAATGGAAAAAGAGGAAATAGCCAGCAAGGCCATTGCTATTGCTGCGGCAGATATGGAAAAGTCAAACTGGATCAGAATGCCATCCAGTGCGTGAAAAGGGCAGGAACGTTTGTGCAGAAGCATCTGTGCTTGTTGTAAAAGAGAGAAAATGGGCAGGGCTTCACCTCCTAGCAAGCCAACAAGCCAAAAGACAAAAGCGTCCCCTCCTCAGGTGGCTAAAGCACTTGGAGGCAGTGAGGGCATGTTTGGCAGGGAAACAGCCCTGGTGGTGAGCACTGTCACATATGGGTCTATTGGAAGTGTGCCTGAAGGTCCCTCAGGAGGCTCCCGTTGTCCAGGCTGAAACCCCTCCCTAGCTCTCGTGTCCTTCTCTGCACACGCTCCAGCCCCTCAAGGACTTTCAGCTTCAGAGGGGCCAACAAGTGGACACACACTCCCAGCTCTGGCCGCAGCGCTGCCCAGCCCAGGGGGACGGCCACTGCCCTGCTCCTGCTGCCCCACTACTGCTGACACAGGCCAGGATGGCCTTGGCCTTCTTGGCTATGTGGCCAAGCGATAGCCCACATTCAGCTGCTCTTGACTGGCACCACTGGGTCCTTTTAACCTACTCAGGTCCCTCACCACAAAATTGCCCCTTTGACTTCAAATACAGCATCCCCGGTTCCAAGATGTCCTGCCTCTTCTCAGCCAAACAAGACAGCAGTCAAGGACTTGCAGCTTCACCCCCACCCTAGGCCCTAATGCCATTTCCAAAGCTGCAGGCTTCATCACAAAAGGCGTCCACAGAAACTTGCTGCTTCTTCTTTCTGCCACACAAGAAGTCTTCCCAACGAGGCACTTGGTTTCTTTGGCCACACTCAACAAGAATGGCACCCACAGATTCCTAGACAACTCAATCATCTCCTTGCAGCTTAGCAAAAGCCAAAAGAGACTGTACAAGTGAAGAAGTGCTCCAGAAAACTGCAGAACACTTCCACAAACCAAACACACCTTTCCACAAAGGGAAAACAGACAAAAAAGCCCTGCCACCTGCAGCACTGCCACGTGTGCCCTTGGCCACGACGCTGCAGAAGCCCAGAGATCGACCTTCCCTGAGCCGAGCAGCCAGAAGCTCAGCCAGAGTCCCCAGACCTTCAGGGCCTCAAAGTGACAGGTCAAAGGCCAATTTCTAGCTGGAGGCCACTGCCTGCAGGAAATGGCTACGTCCCACAGGATTGCAGCACTCGGCATCCTCAGCAAGCAACATGCAAGTGCTGGCTGGTCAGAAACTTGCAGCTCTGCCTTGCACTAAAGACAGCAGCACCCACAACTGGCACTTACTGTCTTGGATCGATCGGCCACAGCTGCAGGCTTGTGGTCATCTTGCTCCTTTTGCTCCTTTTTGGCTCCTTCTCCAGGAGCAGAGGGAGCCGGGGCAGAGACCGCTGTTCCTTCTGCCATCTGCGGCAAGAGAGAAGCATGAGGGACAGGCCGTTACCTCTCATTTATGACCTCGTTTCTCCTCAGATCCACAACCACCTTTTCAAAGGAGAAATCCTCAACTTTGTTAGCAATGGGATTCTAAGTCACTCCAACCAGATGAAAATGGGCCAGCTCAACAGAACTCTATTTGATGCACTCTATGAATTTGATAGTCCTCCCCGGCTGCCATCAGCAAGCAATGGTGCCCCTGCACAACAATGGAGCTTTGAGCTCTTTTATTTATTGCCCTGAAATGGAAAAAGGGGAAATAGCCAGCAAGGCCATTGCTATTGCTGCGGCAGATATGGAAAAGTCAAACTGGATCAGAATGCCATCCAGTGCGTGAAAAGGGCAGGAACGTTTGTGCAGAAGCATCTGTGCTTGTTGTAAAAGAGAGAAAATGGGCAGGGCTTCACCTCCTAGCAAGCCAACAAGCCACAAGACAAAAGTGTTCCCTCCTCAGGTGGCTAAAGCACTTGGAGGCAGTGAGGGCATGTTTGGCAGGGAAACAGCCCTGGTGGTGAGCACTGTCACATATGGGTCTACGGAAGTGTGCCTGAAGGTCCTTAAGGAGGCTCCCGTTGTCCAGGCTGAAACCCCTCCCTAGCTCTCGTGTCCTTCTCTGCACACGCTCCAGCCCCTCAAGGACTTTCAGCTTCAGAGGGGCCAACAAGTGGACACACACTCCCAGCTCTGGCCGCAGCGCTGCCCATCCCAGGGGGATGGCCACTGCCCTGCTCCTGCTGCCCCACTACTGCTGACACAGGCCAGGATGGCCTTGGCCTTCTTGGCTATGTGGCCAAGCGCTAGCCCACATTCAGCTGCTCTTGACTGGCACCACTGGGTCCTTTTAACCTACTCAGGTCCCTCACCACAAAATTGCCCCTTTGACTTCAAATACAGCATCCCCGGTTCCAAGATGTCCTGCCTCTTCTCAGCCAAACAAGACAGCAGTCAAGGACTTGCAGCTTCACCCCCACCCTAGGCCCTAATGCCATTTCCAAAGCTGCAGGCTTCATCGCAAAAGGCGTCCACAGAAACTTGCCGCTTCTTCTTTCTGCCACACAAGAAGTCTTCCCAACGAGGCACTTGGTTTCTTTGGCCACACTCAACAAGAATGGCACCCACAGATTCCTAGACAACTCAATCATCTCCTTGCAGCTTAGCAAAAGCCAAAAGAGACTGTACAAGTGAAGAAGTGCTCCAGAAAACTGCAGAACACTTCCACAAACCAAACACACCTTTCCACAAAGGGAAAACAGACAAAAAAGCCCTGCCACCTGCAGCACTGCCACGTGTGCCCTTGGCCACGACGCTGCAGAAGCCCAGAGATCGACCTTCCCTGAGCCGAGCAGCCAGAAGCTCAGCCAGAGTCCCCAGACCTTCAGGGCCTCAAAGTGACAGGTCAAAGGCCAATTTCTAGCTGGAGGCCACTGCCTGCAGGAAATGGCTACGTCCCACAGGATTGCAGCACTCGGCATCCTCAGCAAGCAACATGCAAGTGCTGGCTGGTCAGAAACTTGCAGCTCTGCCTTGCACTAAAGACAGCAGCACCCACAACTGGCACTTACTGTCTTGGATCGATCGGCCACAGCTGCAGGCTTGTGGTCATCTTGCTCCTTTTGCTCCTTTTTGGCTCCTTCTCCAGGAGCAGAGGGAGCCGGGGCAGAGACCGCTGTTCCTTCTGCCATCTGCGGCAAGAGAGAAGCATGAGGGACAGGCCGTTACCTCTCATTTATGACCTCGTTTCTCCTCAGATCCACAACCACCTTTTCAAAGGAGAAATCCTCAACTTTGTTAGCAATGGGATTCTAAGTATCTCCAACCAGATGAAAATGGGCCAACTCAACAGAACTCTATTTGATGCACTCTATGAATTTGATAGTCCTCCCCGGCTGCCATCAGCAAGCAATGGTGCCCCTGCACAACAATGGAGCTTTGAGCTCTTTTATTTATTGCCCTGAAATGGAAAAAGAGGAAATAGCCAGCAAGGCCATTGCTATTGCTGCGGCAGATATGGAAAAGTCAAACTGGATCAGAATGCCATCCAGTGCGTGAAAAGGGCAGGAACGTTTGTGCAGAAGCATCTGTGCTTGTTGTAAAAGAGAGAAAATGGGCAGGGCTTCACCTCCTAGCAAGCCAACAAGCCAAAGTGTTCCCTCCTCAGGTGGCTAAAGCACTTGGAGGCAGTGAGGGCATGTTTGGCAGGGAAACAGCCCTGGTGGTGAGCACTGTCACATATGGATCTATGGAAGTGTGCCTGAAGGTCCTTAAGGAGGCTCCCGTTGTCCAGGCTGAAACCCCTCCCTAGCTCTCGTGTCCTTCTCTGCACACGCTCCAGCCCCTCAAGGACTTTCAGCTTCAGAGGGGCCAACAAGTGGACACACACTCCCAGCTCTGGCCGCAGCGCTGCCCAGCCCAGGGGGACGGCCACTGCCCTGCTCCTGCTGCCCCACTACTGCTGACACAGGCCAGGATGGCCTTGGCCTTCTTGGCTATGTGGCCACACCCTGGCTCTTGTTCCACTGCTCTTGACCGGCACGCCTTCATCCTTTGGGCCCACGCAGCTCCCCCACCACAAAGTTGCCCCTTTGACTTCAAATACAGCATCCCCGGTTCCAAGATGTCCTGCCTCTTCTCAGCAACAAGACACCAGTCAAGGACTTGCAGCTTCACCCCCGCCTCCAGGCTCCAATGCCATTTCCAAAGCTGCACTGTAACCCTAAAAATGCATCTACAGAACCTTGCTCCTTGAGCTTTTTGCCTCACAACAGGGCTTCACATCTACACACTTTGTTTCTGTGGCCACAGGTCTTGTTCCCTACAGATTCATGGACAACACACTCGTCTCCTTCCATCTTATTAAAAGTCACAAGACAGCTGGGCCACACACTTTGTAGAACTGAATAAATTCTCAAGAAATCTGAAGAGCAATTTCACCAGCCAAACACATGTTTCCACAAAGAGAAAGCAAACAAAGCAAACAAATGAAGCTCCAGCACCACCTCATGTGCACTTGACAACAGCACTTCAAAAACCAAGAGACAGAGCTTCACTGAGCCGAGCAGACAGATGGTCACCCTGAGGCAAACAGGCTTTGGTGCCTCAACATGACAGGTCCAAGGCCAATTTCTGGCTGGTGGTCACTGCCTGCAGGAAATCGCCGGGTCCTGGCAGGACTCCAGCACTCAGCATCCTCAGCCAAGCAGCAGCAAGAGCTGGCTGGTCAGAAACTTGCAGCTCTGCCTTGCACTAAAGACAGCACCACCCACAACTGGCACTTACTGGCTCAGAAAATTCAGGCTCTGCTGTGACCACTGATGGAGCCTTGCAGTCATACTCCTCAATTTGCTCCTCTTTGGCTTCTTCTCCAGGAGGAGAGGGAGCTGGGGCAGACACTGCTCTTTCCTCTGTCATCTGTGACAAGAAAGAATTATTAGGGACGGGCCGTTACCTATAATTTATAACCTTCTATATTCTCACATCTACCACCATTTCTTCCAAGGAAAATTGGGAAACTTTAATTGCAATGGGATTCCAATGCGCTCTTATGGCATTAAAATTGGCTAATCCACCTGTAATGCAAATTCCTCTGAAATAAATATTCCACCCTCCCTACTATCATGGAGCAATGATCTCTTTGTAACTGACTTTTTAATTCTTGAAAGCTCTGAAAACAAAAGGAAATCTTGCTGCTCTGTGTTGCACGATAGACAGCACCACCCACAACTGGCACTTACAGAAGTGTCAGGCTCTGCTGTGACCACTGATAGAGCCTCGCGGTCATGCTGCTCAATTTGCTCCTCTTTGGCTTCTTCTCCAGGAGCAGAGGGAGCCGGGGCAGACACTGCTGTTGCCTCTCTCAGCTGTAGCAAGAGAGAACCATGAGGGATGAGCCATTACCTCTCATTTATAAGAATCTTTCTTCTCCCATATAACACTAAATCTTCCAAGGAATATTAAGAAACTTTGATTGCAATGGGATTCTATGGTGGTCTCATGGTATTAAAATTGGCAGATCCATCTGTAATGCAAATTGCTCTGATGTAAATATTCCACCCTGCCTACTATGAGGTAGCAATGATCTACTTGTTTTTCTGATCTTTTGAATCTTGAAAGCTCTGAAATGCAAAAGCGAAACTTGCAGCTCTGCCTTGCACTAAAGACAGCACCACCCACAACTGGCACTTACTGGCTCAGAAGATTCAGGCTCTGCTCTGACCACTGATGGAGACTCGCGATCATTCTGCTCAATTTGCTCCTCTTCATCTTCTCCAGGAGCAGAGGGAGCTGGGGCAGACACCGATGCTGGTTTTGTGCTCTGGGACAAGAGAGAAGCGTGTGCGACAAGCTATTACCTATCACGTATAACCTCCTTCCTTCTCACATCTACGACCGTATCTTCCAAGGAGAAATCATAAAATTCCAGAGTAAAAGGATAGTAAAAGGATTCTAAGCCACACAGATCAAATTAAACCAGGCCAATTCAACAGAACTGCATATGGATATGAAGCTGATATTCCTCCCTGGCTGCCATCAGCAAGCAACATTGTCTCTGCAATGCAGAGTTTTAGCTTTTGAAAGCTCTGCAATGGAAAAGAAAGAAAGAGACAGCTGCACCTTTGCTATTGCTGCTGCAGACATGGAAGCCTACAACTGGATCTGAATCTCATCCAGTGCTGGAAAAGGGCAGGAAATGTTGTGCAGAAGCATATTTGCTTGTTGGAAAATGAGAAAATCAACAGGACTTTTCCTCTACTAAACCAGCAAAACAAAAATGCAACCAGCAACAAGCAGGGAGTGTCTCTGACACCAGTGTCTAAAGCACTGGGATGCAGTGAGGGCATGTTTGGCAGGGGAACAGCCCTGGTGGTGAGCACTGTCACCTATGGAACCATGGAAGTTTGCCTGATTGTCCCTCTAGAGGCTCCCGTTTTCCACCCTAAAGCTTCCTCAGCACCTCCTCCTTGGCCTTGTGCTCCACAGCATTCCCCAGCTCTTGTGTCCTTCTCTGCACACGCTCCAGCCCCTCCAGGGCTTTCTGCTTCAGATGGGCTCACAAGTGTTTACGTTAATAAAAAGATAAAAATCTTTCTAAAGTGTAAGATGACTTTAGAATGTAGACATAATTTTGGGAAATGTTGGGAAATTTGAAATTAATAAGCACAATCAGGACCATAAAATCGGGATCTAAATCATTAAGGAAAATTAAAATTTATAAAGCTGAGACTGCGAGTTGCTATAGTAAGAATTTAGTAAGGAACCAAGCTGAGACTTCTTTCAGCAGAAAGCCCAGAACTGTGTCTAGAAACCAAGACAGATTTCTCTCAGAGCTCAGTTGCTACAACATTAATCTGCCTAGTTCAGAACATGATGTAGCAACATCTGATTAGAAAAAAATAGGGTTATATCTTTTGGAAAAAAAAGAGGTTTTAAGTTTTTAAACGAACAAATTTTATCCATGCCAGTCTCTTATGGGAGGGATAATAGTAGGCCTATGTATTAATCACTCTCACATTATAACTCTTGTTTTTTGACATGGAAAAAGAATTTTCTCGGAAGGCAGAGGTCAATTTGGATATTGACCAATTGAAGGTGGACACGCCTCTGAGAACACAGAGGGGTTAAAATCAGAATTCCCAGGAGAACTGGCTCTCTTTGGTTCCGGTCAGCGTGCAGTGCAGGACTCTCCCCTGCCCGGCCGTGGCTGGGTGGGGAGGGGGAGGCCCATGGCCTGACTGAGGTGGGCCCAGGGGTGGAGGGACTGGAACTGGGCTGGCCACTGCAGGTAGAAGGGTGGAGAAATCTGGGATGTCTCCATTTCCCCCCAGAGTCGAGAGAGAGAGAGAGAGAGAGAGAAGAGACAGCGGTGGTTTTATCAGCATCAGCAGTACGCCGCAGGAAAGGAGAAGAGCGAGGGGGCCGCAAGGTGCCCAGCTGCCTGTGGGAGCCAGAGCCTGGGCATCGAGCCAGCCCTGGGAGTCAGGACTTTTAACCCTTCCTTGAGAAATGAAAGCTTGGTGAAATTTCACTCCTCCTCGGTTTGAAAGAGAGGAAGAGAGACAGCTTGGACCCTGGGATGTTAGAAGGAGGAATTCTAGGTGGGAGGAGGTGAGGAGTGTTTTTTTTGGCTGGACTTTTCCTTGTTGGCCATAGACTGAACCGATTTTTCTCTTTCAAGAGAGACTGTATTTTAGGAGGATGCCAGTGAGCCAAGAGACCTGCTTCAGCTGGGAAAAGACAGAAGTGGAGCAAACAGAGAAGAGTTAGGGGGTTTGTGGTGGTGTCCCCTGACCTCAAAGAAGAAGAAGAGAAGAAGATCTCTGTTCTTGTACCCTCGGCCCCAGGGGAAAATGGGGGGAACTGTCGTCCCAAAAAATGAAAAAACTGAGCTGTTGTTTTCCCCCTCTTGGAAAGCATCCTTGAAAGAAAAAATCCTAAAAGCAGTCGGTCCATCCAGGCATTGGTGGTGAGAGCACTGTGCATGGAAAGGAGCAGGGTCACCATGGCAAACTTTTTCTCCGGGCAGTGCCATGTGTGACATGGAAACACAGGATGTGGCAGTGTGTTTCTTGGGGGGGTCTGTGGCACAGAGGAGACTCCTGTTCTCCCTTGATGGACTGAGTATCGATTGTCTGCAGGGTGGAAACCTGATTGGGGTCCAGATTGTGTCTCACTGTGGTTTGTTGGAGTTGGTGGTGGGAGGAAGAATACTTGGCAAGGTTTTAAATTTGATCTTTGTGTGGTTTTTTTCTCTCTTTTTTTTCCCTTTTATAGTAGTAGCTTGATAAAGTTTTTTCCTTGTTAAAAAGCTTTGGCTTGCTTTGCTCTGTCCTCGATTGCATTACAGCATTCAATTGAGAGATTGAATTTTCATGGGGGCACTGGCATTGTGCCAGTGTCAAACCATGACAAGAACATCAAAGAGTGAAATCAAACTTTGAAAGAAAGCAGAATTAACTCTCTTTATTTTTAATTATGTGTTAAAAAGTATTTTTTTTACTCTTATGAACTCATGCCAACTGATTATCGCATTGTGGCAAGACTGATTTTAACTAATTCACAATTTATGTTATTTATGAAAACTCCAGCAGAAAATACTTACTAAGGTTTTAAGGGAAAAATATGTTAGTAGTACATATGAAACATTTTCAGAAGCTAAATTGTCTAGCAAACTGCCATATGATAAACCAGACACAGAAACTTTTTTCCTAGGTCAGTGCTGAGAGATATTAAACAAGCTGCAAGAAAAACTTTCATTTCTGTCAAATCAACAGGTACTCCTCTTAAAGCATATTTGACCATGACACAAAGAACAAATGAATCATATCGTACATTTTTAATTAAGTTAACACAAGCTGTTGAATAACAACGCCCTGATAAAGCAGCTCATTCTTATATTCTCCAAAACCTAGCATTTGTAAATGCAAATGATGATTGCAAAAAAATTATTTCTACATTACCCAAACAGCCTCCAACTGTTACTCAAATGCTTTCAACTTACAGTAAAATTAGCACTCCAAGGTATCTTGCTACAGCACAAGCTAGTGCCTTTAGAGAGCAAATTACTAAATCTCATGATTCACTAAAAAACAAAGTTTAAAAAGCAATTGAAGAACAAATAAAACTTTTTGAAAAAACTCTTGCTGCTGTTCAATGAAATTCTACTAAAAAGTCGTGCTTCAGATGTGAGAAGACTAGTCATGTGATAAAGACTTACCTTGATCCAATAATAAAATCTGAAGAATACCTTCTCTTAGTCCTCAATATCAAAAAGGGAAACATTATGCAAAAAATTGTCATTCTAAATTTGATATAGATAGTAATCGCCTACCGTTAAACTCCAAGCAAAGCGTGACCCACCACGCAGTGAAACAAGCATTAGTAACCCAGAATTCAGGGAATTTTGCCCCCTTAGCCTTAACTAGGAGACCTCAAAGCCAAACACCTTTACCACCAGTACCACAAGATGTTCCTTCTTATTACCTCCAAGGACAAAACTGGACTTGGCCAACTCAAAATTAATACGGTTTTTAAAAAATTTCTGTTACGAATGTATACCTACAGGTGTGATTAAGAAATCACAACAAAGACAAGAATTTTAAATTCTTATAGGTTAAGACAACAATACAAGTCTTGGACTATTAATTTTTCCAGTTATCATTTCAGTAAACTACAATGAAGAGCTAATAGTTTTAGCTCTTCTCCTCAAAGCCCCAACAATAATTCAACCTAAGACGCCTCTTGCTTTTACAATTGCTTTACCTATAGACATACTCAAACAAAATGTATCTCAACAAGATGCTTTGTTAACCAATCAAACGGTGTACCAAGGTGTTCCAGATGTGATTTCTACTCCAATGCTAGGTGTCTTCTAAGTAGAACATACTTAGAAGTATGTTCTAAACCAACCAGAACTGACTTGTGCCCTAACTCATCGTGGTAGAACAATTTATGTTACAGGCATACCAGATACGGTGTAGATGTCTCTGTAATTTCTCTCCTGTTTTAGCCCAGTAGCTAACACTTAGTATCACCTATGAGAACACTCACAAGGATCAGAAGAACTACTGTTTGCTTACAAAGTGAATCCATAATTACTAGTACAAGTCCTGAAAGGAAGACAGCTGCTGCACGTCCCTCTCTATCAATAATTCCTAGAAACTGGCCTCTTGTCATTATCGCTATAAAAGACTGTTTCTTCAACATACCACCACTTCATCCTGAAGATGCCCCAAGATTTGCCTTCTCAGTTCCAGTCATCAATCAAAGAAAGCCAATGCAAAGATAGCACTAGAAATCTTTACCACAAGGGATGAAGACTTCTCTAACAATTTAACAATATTTTGTCACACAAGTACTGTGCCCAACTTGACAGAAGCATCCACAATCCACAATTCTACACTACATAGATGATCTCCTCATTGCAGCACTGACACAGACAAAGATGAAACAAACTCGTGACAGTGCTGTCACTGAAATCCAAAAGACTGAACTAGAATTTCTACATCTAAGATACAAGAAATCCCACTCTAAAAATATCTAAGATAGAAGATAGCAAAACAAACAATTTCACTACAAAAGATACACCTTCAAGTCAACATCAACACTTTGCAAGATTTACAGCAACTTTTAAGAGAAATTAACTAGATGAAACCTATTTTGAAAATTGCCAACGATGAACTTGCTCCACTTTTTGATCTACTGAGAGAAAACTGTGACATTAAATCTCCCAAGATTTTAACACCTGAAGCTCAACTCACCATAAAAAGTCACAAAAACTTTCCAAAGAAGACAAGCCCATCATTATGCTCCCAAGAAACCTTTCTTCCTGACTGCTTTGAGACAGAAGCTACAACTTTATAGCCTCATTTTTCCATGAGATCCATCTGAGAAAGATCCATTATTAATAGTAGAATAATAAGTTTTTCTTCCCTACAAGTCTCCAAAAACAATTTCTACAACCCTAGAGATAGTAGCACAAATTGTAATTAAGGCCAAAGCAAGAATATTAACCTTAATAGGTAAAGATTTTACAGTTCTCTAATTACCTTTAAATAAAGATTATTTCGATTAGGCATTACAAAATTCAGATGATTTACAAAATGCATTCTTAAATTTTGCAAGTGTTTGTGCTATTCATTATCCAAGTCACAAATTATTACAAACAAAATTGAGTTTCAAAAAATAGCCCTTGCTAAGTGAAGGGCCTTTAAGTAATACAACGCTCTTTGCTAATAAGTCAAGAAAAACACATAAATCAGTAATTGTATAGTTAAATCAAACTACAAAAAATTAGAAATCAAATATCCAAATAGTTGAAAGTTCTCCTCAAGTAGTTAAAATAGCTGCTGTTGTTAAAGCTCTTCAGCTATTTTCAAAGCCTTTCAGTTTAATTACAGATTCTACCTCTGTTACTAATGTAGGTAAAAATATCGTTTTAAAAAATATTAGTAATAATAATTTATATTGCTAGCTCTCATGTCTTCATAAAAATTTACAACACAGAACTAACCTATATTTTATTTCTCATATTACAACTCATTCATCTTTACCAAGATGTTTAGCAAAAAGAAATACAAGAACAAAAAAACTGGCCATAGTTATCTCAAACACATTAGCAAACATTTTTCAGCATGCAAAATTGAGTCATACCTTTTTCCTCAATATACACAAGTACTTGTACAGACGTTTTGTATCTCTAAATCCCAAGCTAAAGCTATTATTAACAGTTACCCTGATTGTCACCTTGTGCAAACCCCTGTTTCTACAGGAACTGTTAATCCACAAAGTTTATAAAGAGTACAATTATAACAAACATCACTAAATACCCTTCTTTGGGGAGATTTAAAAATATTCATGTTTCAGTAGATTCACTATCAAGTACAGTTTTTACCTCTATCCACACAAGAGAACAAGTAATCGTACCTATCAACATTTTTTACAAACATTTACTTCATTAAGTGTACTCCAGGAAATGAAAACAAACAATAGCCCCACATATCTATCTCAAAAAGTAACAACATTCCTAATAAATTAAAATGTTCATCACACCTGTAGTATTCCCCACTCCCCCACAAATCAAACAACTGTTAAAAAGACATATCACATATTAAAACACATTTAGATCAACAGAAGAGGGGAGCAGAAGTAATACTACAGATAAAATTGAGTCAAGCTTTATATGTTTATAATTTTTTAAACAGTTCTTTTGCAGAACCAGATCCACCAATTCTTAAGCATTTTACAAATAACACACAAACAAAACTAAAAAAAAATTCTCTTGTTTTAATTAAAAGACCTGAAACCAGACAAATTAAAAGTCCTCGCCAATTAATAACTTAAAGCAAAGAGTATACTTGTATTTCTCCAAGTACTAGAAAAGCAAAGTGAATTCCAATAAAGAGCATCAAACCATACAACACACCAAAACACACTAACAAACCCAAAAGTAAAAAAGCAATCACACAAACGTAAGCTAAACAGAGACTACAAGTCACGCCCAGTGTTCCTATGTCACCTGTAGAATCTGCAAACTTCAATCTAATGATAATGATACATGTGTAGAGCTTGTTTCGTAGAGCTCTTTTAACAAAAACATGAAAAGAAAGATTTCTTATCATTAGATTCTAAAAAATTAATATTCTAAACTCTCCAAAAAATGCAGTTTAAAAGTTAAAATATTATCGAAAATTCTTTTAACAAAGAGTAACTCAACAAAAAAGATATGAAAGAAAATCAGTTCACTTTGTATTTTCTAACTTTGCTTACTTTTTATCATGCAAATTTTCCTATACAACACCAAAACCAAATGTCTAAGTCACATTAACCAAAGCTACAAGATCAGATACCATATGTATGTCTCACTCAAATCCAAAAAAGCCTTTTTCAACCTGTTTAGTTAGTGTACCACTAAAAATTAGCCAATACCTATATAACATGATCTTTTAACAAAAAAGTGATTTAACAACAAGCTAAGTGAAATTACTAATAGAAACAATCGCACATGGGATTAAAGCCTCTAGACCAAACAACTCCTGAAAACAAGTTCAGAACCCCAAGAATTAAAGATCCATAGTTCCTTAGCAATAAATTTCCGTGTCACATTTTCAAGAAACAATTAGAAAAAAAATAATTCTCCAAAATACAGTGCTATTCACTCTTACTATGAATACAAAAATTTAAGGCTTTAGTGCAATTACTCATACACTGTAGATAAAAATCTAAAGTTAACAAATATCCACGGAAATTACCAAAATGTTATTAGTTCATTTGTAGAAATAAAACATAGCAAAACATTCTATCATACCCTAAAGACAAACCATGTAACATTAGCACACTCACTGTAATAACACCTAGTACTAAAACAGTTTCAAAAAAGACAAGAAAAGACAAAAGATCTATTCATATATACCCAAAAAATTACAGCAGTAATTTCAGTCTTTCAAAAAAAACCACAAAATATTTCAACAAGCTTCTTCTTACCTACAATTGCTTCAGAAAAAACATTAAGACAAATAGACAAGATTAAATATTAACTAAACAAACAAATACCACATCCAGTGCGCTCAGTAACACGCAGACTGACATCAGCAGTGTCCAACAAATTCCAAAATCAAACAACAGTTAATTTTCTTTTCTAACACATAAACAGAGTTGAAAAGAATTCAAAAGAATGTGCTACATAAATTTGTCTAATCATTCTAAATCCATTCACAAAAATATACAAAAACTTAAAAACTCTACAATCTACAATTAAAAATAAAGAAACATAGTTAAACAATTTATTCAGGAAGTAGAGCTTAACTCCTTAATCAAAAGAACTTTACAAGTTCAGTAAAATCTTGTTATTAGAATATTAATATTAATACCACATACACTTCATTATTCACAACAAATTACAAACTCATCAAAAAAGTTTTTATTTTCCAAAAGAAAAAAATTTTAAAAAATTATAGACAATTCACAAAACCTCAGCAAAAACAATTAAAGTCACTCACAAATTTAACCTTTACATTGAGGCCTTAAAAAAGTCAAAATTTATCAGAACCTAATACAGATACTAAACCTAACTTTACCCAACATTAAGAATGGTTTAACTTAGAATTATAGAGCTTAAAACAAACAAAAACAAAAGTACCTTCATGTAAAAAGTTTATAACTTTTTTCCTACATGAATAAATATATGCAGTAGTAAAGCTATGGAACACAAAGTAATAAATAAGTGACAAGTCAAAAATAGTTTATTTAAAAAGAGAGGGGGAATTGTAGGAATATATAAAAGGTAAAAAACTTTAGAAAGTGCAAAAAGGCCCCAGAAAGTAGACATAAAGCTGAAAAAGGCTGGGAAATTTCAAAACCTTCTCATGGGAAGCTAGGAAAATAAGAACCAAGTGAATTCATTTATATTTATCATAAGGAGCAAGAAAGAACAAGAACTTAGTGATAGTTTGAGATGTCAAAAGTCCTAGATATATGCTTTGCAAAAATAGAAAAAGTTTCAGTCTTATATAATGAATTACTCTATATCGTTTGAGGTTCATAGAAGTCCTTCTGGTAATGTTAAACCCACATGGGTCCTTTTCTTATTGGTTAGGGTATAATGACTCTGCACCTTTTCTTTTATGTTATAGGTTCAAAGAATATGTAGAAAAAGGCTTTGCATCAACTGCCATCTTGCCTTTGATCTAGATTTGCATGGATGTTCATTTCTCTGTGTCTCTGGCTTTTTGCTTGGAGGATACAGACATAATAAATGCTAAGTCTGCAACCAGTCCGGGTCCCATCCTGTTTTGTGAGATGCAGACCGACCGGGCAGAAAGTGGACACACACTCTCAGCTCTGGCCGCAGCGCTGCCCAGCCCAGGGGGACGGTCACTGCCCTGCTCCTGCTGCCCCACTGCTGCTGACACAGGCCAGGATGGCCTTGGCCTTCTTGGCTACCTGGCCAGGCGCTGGCCACCTTCAGCTGCTCTTGACCAGCACCCTGGGCTCCTTTGGCCCACGCAGCTGCCCAGCCACAAAATTGCCCGTTTGACTGCAAATACCGCATTAAATTGTCCTTCTAATTCTACAACCACATCTTCTAAGGAAGTATCATGAAGTTTTATAAGGATAGGAATCTAAGTTGCTGTGACTTCATTAAAATGGGCTTATTCAACTCTCTGCAAAACTGAGTTTGTAGGTCTTCAAGGCTCTGAGTTGGAAATTAGGAAATATCCAGCTATGCCTTTGTATTTGTTGTGGAATGCCTGAAAATGGATTTTCTTTCAGCCTGCATGCCTGGCCCTCTACAGCCTACTGGTTCTGGCTAAGCACACAGCTTACTCTGCAATTGCCAAACAGCACAAACATGAAATGTTCCTTTCTTACTCACCTTAGGACCAGCACCGCTGAATACATGCTTCAGGTGACCTGTAGTAGGCAAGGGAAAATGAACCAGATGCTGTGAGAAAAATTGTCTGGGCTGGTGAAACCCACAGAACAAGCACCACGAACAGAGAGTTTTCCCTTTCACAACATCCCTTCAGCAGACACATTTCATTCATACAACCAGCAAGAGATCCAGATAATATTCTTGGGCATGCCTACCCTTTGGCCTGTTTAGCCATTAAATGAACACAAACATGATGAAGAAAATGCAAATTGTTCTCTAACACTCAATGCTCCTGTTCTACCAAACACATAACACCTCTTTTAAAAATCCTCTCCTTCTGGTACCTAGGGTTTTTTTTAATCAGATGCATGCACAACTTCTCATTAACTTGCTGGAAACAGTTGCCCAGAAAAGCTTTTCCAAAATTCCACTATGATGGGGCAGGCTCTATTGTGACACAACACAGCAGCAGCTCCAAGTTCCAGGAGCAGACACTCACTGCTTTGGAGTTTGCTCTTCCTTGCAAAGGGAATCACTATTTAACACTCAGTCAAGGCTCAAGTTAGACAGTCAAATCCTTTCATGACAAAATGTAGAAAGAAAGAAGCTTTCCCTGAATTCTGGGAAATACTGCACAGTTGTTAGAAGGCCTTCCAAGAAGGTCTCCAGTTTACATTTTCAAAGCTGTCTTGCATGTCCCAGCAAACTGAGGAAAAGACAGACTCTGCTGCCTCAGACTCTCCCGTGGAGGGAAAAGAACCCCTGCAGGTTCCCTTGCAAATGCTGCCCCTGTGGCTGCAGAAATCCCCTTGTACCTGGATGCCTTGACAGGAGCTTTACCAAACCAGTGGCACCCTAGTGTTCTTTCTGTTTTAAAATAACTCAGGCACTAACAAAGAGCAGGAAGACATACAGAAGCCAGGTTCGGGTACACCCAGGGAAAACCTCTACTTACGTGCCAGGTTAGTGAGGTAATAGCCAGAATAAACAACGCCATAAGCTGTGAAAGCTGCAGCAGCAAGTTGCTCAATCATTGTAGCACTGCTGTGCAGATTTGTCCAACTCTAGAAAAAACAAGGCTCTTGTCAGTGGGCAGCTCTCACTGACAAGCGCCTCAACCAGGAGGATGCTCCTGCACTGAGCAAGCCCTAGGGTTGCTCTGACACTGAGGCCTTCCGTGCACCAAGACAACCTTCTGCTGTCACCATGACCACATGGCAACCATGCCCTGACATCACAGTGCAAGCACTCTATATTGGCCTGTGAATTTATGCAGAGCAATAACCACCCTTCCGTACAGCAAACGCAAAATAACCGGGGAAGTTCTTCTCTGTCACAAAGCAGCACAAATTCACTTTGTGGCCAAACCCTGTTGTTCAAGGAATCCAAGAGTAACTCCAGGAGTGCACCAAACACCTATACCTTGTACCCCAACTGAGCACTCAGATGGGACCCAAGCAAAGGAAACCAGACCAAGAAAACGGCCCAAAGCATTGCACTTCTGAGAAACAACCCTTACTTTTAAAAAATTTAAATGTTTATTAAATCTTAACAAAGGACTGAATAAGGAAAATTTGCAGCACTGGGAGTCTCTGACCATTACAAGCAGCACATCTATAGAATGGATGCTCTGCCTTTTATACCCTTAACCCCTCCAAAGTTTTGTCAAAGTTTTGCCATCCACTGGTGGAGATTCCTTTCTTACATTCTTATTGGAGGTCAGGTGTTGCTACGCCACCCACACCTCCTGGTCACAAGCCAGCCCTCCCCAAAACCCCTGACTACCAAGGCTATTGCAAGGGGCAGGGGAAATAGGACTCTGGGAGGATGTATTACAATAACATCACTATACATTTTTACATCCCCATAATATCTACCTCTTAACAGTGAGAGCCAACTGTTACATGACTCATCTATAACACACAGAACCAGGAGAGAAGGCACTGTTGGCATAACAGCTGAAACAATTCCTGACAAATCTCCCACATGTTTGCACATTTATTGGATATGCCCAGGGCTCCTGAGCATGTACATCTCTGCCTTTATTCCCCTTTGAAAGCAGTCAAACTGGCAGCATCTGCCTGCCAGTAGGAGCTGCTCCGAGCTGGGAAGAAGACTGTTGGTGCTGATTTCCAGAGGCTTCTGTGTCCCAGGAGAAGATAAGGAAGGAGTGGATTGAAAGGTGCTGGCGCTGCTGCTGCTCTGTGCCAGACAGCCCTGGCTGAGCAGGGCACGGCGCTGCAGACTCTTGCTCCTGTCAGAGCTGGGCACACCTGGGAACAAGGCATGGCAACTTGTGGGGAAACCAAGGACTTCATGGGTTCTGCACTGCTCAGCACACACCCAGGCCATCTGTGACCCAGAGTTCTGGCACCTAAAAAGATAAAGCAGACGGAAATAGCTGGGAAAAGTTTCATTTTGACCTTTCTTACCTGTTCACAGAAGTGGCCAAAATGAAAGTTACAGAGCAGGGCCTGATCCCTTCTCCTGCAGGAGGGGCCCTGTACTGGCTCCTGCCCAGGGCTGGTGCCCATGTGCTAACATTCAGCTGAGTGGGAGCAGAGCTCCTGGGGCTCTACAGCGATACACCAAGCCCAGCCCAGTTACCTGGTACACATGCAAAGCTTCAGAAAAAGATTAGAATGGAAAAATGTAACTGTCATGATCATTGTATTTTACTATGTTCACATGCTGTATAGGACTGCAATTTTATGTATTTGTGGTATTTTCACACATTTTAATCTCCGAAATACTGTCAGATACACTTTGATTCCTAATGGAAAGTCTTAAACTATTAATTTAGCTTATAAAATGAAGTTACTGACATTAAATAATATGTACTTTGTAGCGTAGAAGAACACAGTAATAGTATGAGTAATTATGATTGCTTAAGCACAATTGGCTTGGGTCTGTACAGGAATGTGAAATTTTGCAAGAAAATAATATTTTCACTAGGTTTTGTAAAATATTTGAGAAACACTTCTTGTTTGAAAGAATACGTTTCAAACAACCTTTTACTTAGGAGTTTGAGGAAGGTTCTTACTTTTGAGAGCAGTACAATTTTACATTTTAAGAATAATGTAAGCAGCTGATGAACTTTAGAATTAT
This sequence comes from Lonchura striata, assembly GCF_050655825.1. Taxonomy (NCBI): domain Eukaryota; kingdom Metazoa; phylum Chordata; class Aves; order Passeriformes; family Estrildidae; genus Lonchura; species Lonchura striata. Next base: position 14,633,221 of record NC_140740.1, read on the forward strand.
TGCAGACCATATTTAGTCTTTCAGAAAGTATTAGTGATATATATCTGATTCAATGCATCTTTTAGCCAGGTTTTGTCAGTGTAGGAAAGCCTGGTTGTAAAGCTCCCATTGTTGCCATTACAGCATTTATGTGCTGTAAATCATGTAAAAGTCTCCATTTTCCTGATTTCTTTTTTATTACAAGGGGTATTCAAGGGGCCGAATGATTCTTCAATATGACCCACTTGCAATTGTTCTGTGACTAATTCTTGCAGGGCAGTAAGCGTTTCAGTAGTAAGGGGCCACTGATCAACCCAGACAGGTTTATCTGTTAACCATGTCAAGGCTACAACTGGACATTCACCACCCTGCATCACAGTGGCTCCTATTAAAAATCCATAGCAATTCTGTAATAATAGTAATTAAAAATCCCAGTAATTCTGAGGGTCTGATGTTAGCTTGTTGGCCATCGGGATGTTTCACATGAATTACAATGGCTGACAAGCCACCTGTTGTAGAACCACCCAACCCCATCAGTCCAAAACTTGCACGAGTGAGAGGTCACGATTGAGGCCAACGCAGTCACAAGAGTATTGTAGCATCTGCTCCAGTGTCAATCAAACCTGTTACCGATACGGTCCCTGGATGATATCCACTGGCTGTGAGGATGCATGTCTTTTCTGGATGGTTCTCCGTTACTTTCTCAGTCCGGAACACTTGAGGTACTTACCGTATTGGGAACAAAACTCACAGAGGCTACAAGCTGAGTGATGCAAGTTCCTTTCTGAATAGTAATAGGGCACTCATCAATTCATATCATAGCATGACTCTGTCCTAAATAATCAACATCAATAAGTCCTAAATGCACATGAATACCTTTAAGTGTAGTACTTGATATCCCTATCAGAAATGCACTCAATCCACGTCCTATTGGGCCATAGGTGTCATGGGGCACTTTGCAGATTTCTTTTGTCAAAATAGTTACTGTGTCGGTGGTGGGTACATCAATCCCTGTGGACCCACTTGTTGCTCCTGAATACTGTTTGCAAATGGGTAGCTTTACAGTGCTGGGAAGGCCCATAATTGCTGTTAATGGTCGTCAGGTTATTTGTGTCCCCACACACCCCTTCGTGTTCTTCTTCCCATTTCCCTGCAACAGCTGACCATTTGCATGATACTTACTCGTGCACAGTGCCCAAATTTAGCACAATGATTGCACATAACATTGCTGCTTGCATTTGACTTAGATGTTATTTTCTGGGTATTACACTGTGCCCTTACATGCCCTTGCTGTCCACAATTACAGCATTTCGGTGGTGGTCTTAGAACTGCAGCAAGAGCTGTCATTTTATGCTCTACTGAACCATCTTTTGAGCAAGCAGTAACCATTTCAGGCAATGTGGGCTCCCCAGGTAAGGTGTCAATAATCGTTCTGCAGTCTGGGTCTGCACTTTCTTTCACCAATTCTATACACAATCTATGTCACAAAGGTTCATTATCTACCTGTTTTTCAATAGCTGCAGCAAGCTTTTCCACAAACTGCAAAAATGGTTCTCTCATCCCTTGTTGTATAGTAACATATCTCTGTTTTGGAGCTGCCATTTCCATTGTTTTAATTAAAGCACTCATGCCTATTTGCCGAGCTTGTGTCAAAATTGAAGGATCCCACCTTGCCTGCAAATCTGGGTTAGCAAAAGGCCCAGTGCCCAATAAGGCATCAACACCCACAGCATGACGAGTCGTGTTGAGGCAGCTGCATATTTGTTAAAGCTGTGAGCTCAGCCACTCACCTCCGAGTTTCTTGAAACACACCATACTGTACTGGTTGGAATAAAACTGTAGCAAGATGCATGATGTCATAAGGTACAAGCATACTGCATTAATTACATGTATTAATTGCATTACCTCTGAGGAATTAATACCAAACTGAGCCACTTTCAATTGGAGATCTTGCACAACCTTCCAGGCAAAGACATGATGACTGTCATCCTGCCCTATTCCAGGAACTGCATTAAAAACTGGAAAAGCCATAGGATTATCACAGGCAACATTTGCCTTAACACTCTCCTCCTGAGGTACTTTTGGGGCACCAAATCTTTCTATTAGGTCCCAATTTTTTTATTCAGCTGCTTTCTTCCTAAGAAATTCCCAAAACTTCTGAGGCTGTCATGGAAGCACAGTTACTTGACACAGAGGCAAAGTCCATGGGGCAGTAGGGCTAGATCTCTTAGAAGCTGAACTGCCAACAGTTCCCTGCCCCACCTCAGGTGTTACTGCGGGTGACTCTTCACTTGATTTGCTGTCACTGTCCAGCAGTGGAGGATACGACCTTGCAACTGTTCATGCAGCTCAGAGGGGGGCGGGGGGCAAATGGCTGGGCTAGAGTGGAGGGGTGTAGGTCTTAGATTCAAAGAAAAACCATAAATTTCTAACCAGGTAGAAGCTTGAGAAAGTGTTGAGAAAGAATGTAAGTTCTTTATCTCTCTTGTTCACATTGTTTATAATTAGGTTTTACTACTGTACGTCATCCACTGCACACCAATAGGGTGACATGTTTTCACTTCAGGACCAATAGAGTTGGTCTGCACAAAGCTCTGTATAAAAGAGTGATGTATTTTGAAATAAATCAGTTATAGTCTCAGCCTTCTGAACAAAGTCTGTTCATTCCCATCCTGCCTCAACAGCGTCAGAGGGGAGCAGGGGGGCAGACAGCTGGGTTTGTCTCTCTGCCAAAGACATTTCCGCTAACTGGCGCAGTGGTGCAGTGTATAGAGGCACCGCTGAAAGCTGCTGTGCAGGTGAGATAAAGAGGCTTAGGAGTCTGAGAAGGAGATACTCTGTCAGTCTGCCCAGAAGCCTTAGCAGCTTTCCCAAAAGCTTCAGCATCCAGCCCAGAAGCTCTGGCAACTTTCCTGGAAGCTTTGGTAGCCTGCCTGGTAACTTCCATGGGCACCTGCACTTTCTTCAAGGATGTATGCAACAAGTTCCCCATCAGAGGCCCCATCTGACTCATCCCTCCCATCAGACTACTTTATCAACCCCAAATCTTCATCCACCTTGTACTCTGCTTGTTCCCGCTGTTTTCCATTCCTTTAATGCCTCAAAAGGCGATCTCCAAGTAACAACTAGATTGACAATAGTTTTATCTCCCGCTCAGGTGACTTCCCACAGCTTGTTCCTGACTTTTTTTCCAACCTTTAACACTAAATGCTGTGTCAGGATCAGTAGCAAAATCCTATGATCTAGCCCACAGCAATATACTACAAAGGGCATAGTCTGAAGTAGTAATTCCCTTATTTCTTAACAAAGCTTTCTATGTAGCCAAAACAGTCTCTTCCTCTTTAGATTTATCTCCCATTATCACTAGTTGTTGCCTCACCTGCTTCCAGGTGTGTTGATAGGAGAAAATCAGGTCAGGACTTGCCTGTGGCTTCCACCCGCCACTCTCAGCTGCACCAGCGCCGCCTCCCCCGCCACTCCCCAGCGGGTCAGGGCTGCCAGTCGCTGGGACCCCGCGTGGCTCCAGACCGACCACGCTGCTCAGGCTGCTGCTCCACGCGGTGGGCACCAGCTGTCACTGGTATATACACTGCATCGTGAGGCGGTCGCCACACAAAGCACAGACCACAGGCGGTCTCAGATGGCAACTCTTTATTATCGAACATGACCTTTTATAAACTTTCTAATTGTTTATACTTCTTCTACCCCAACTGTTGGCCACAAAAAAATCAACATAACACCACTGGTGAACAGTAACAGTGACTTTAGTTAACTTTCTGAAAATGCTTTATCCAGCTGCAGTTCTCTCCTTATCTTTCTCCAGTTCTTCTCTCAGCCTCCTTGGTAGCAGCCTTGGAGAGAGCTCTTGATCAGCTTCTTGCCTCTCAGCTTCTTTTTGCTCCTTTAGCTAACAGGCCTGCTGTTAGCCCCTTCCACAGTAATTCATCCATGAGGGGCAGGAAACAAGAATAGGGGGCAGGAAGCAGAATAGGATTAAAAAGCCTAGTGATTAATTAGAATTGGTTAAAATCTGACAGACCTTGAGATGACACCAAAATTCATCATCCTAGAGTGTAGCCTACAGCACACTACTCGCATTTCTATATTCGGGAAACATGTTTTCTTCCTTTTACGCTGTCTTAATTTAAAAGCTGAAAGATTCAAGAGGAATTACTACATCCTCCAATGAGTCCATGAAGTTTCCTCTGAATGATCTCCTTTGTGTTACTGCAGTCTACTATTCAAGTATATAGGGACAACTGTCACAGTAATCTCATTAAAAATGTGTGCTTTGTTAAAATAACCATCACAAAAATCAGTCCTAGTAAGGCAGGTAAGACAGAATCAGTATTGATACTGAAAATCTATTATGAATGCAGAAAAAGGCAGAATCCAAAAACTTCAGAAGTATGTATATAATATACTCATTTAGTTGAAAAAAACTTACACGTTTATTAGAACAAGTTTGGGATTTTTTTTAAATCTCATTTTTTCTACTTTGGATAGCTTTACCTCAGCAGTCCATAAATTATTTTTGCTGTATTAAACTAGTGAAACAAGGATATTTAGTCTAGATTTTTAAATTCCAGAAGGAAGTATTATGCAGTGTTACAAATGAAAAGCTACGTTAGATTCCTAATTTATCAGTAAAATACCTAACTGCAGAATGATATCAGCAAGAAATTCTATTATTTTGGAAGAGCAGGGTAGTATGTTAGAGAACTCTACCTTTCCAGACACTGGAGAAGAAGGAGTAGCACAGGGGCTGGAATAGCTACTGCTTTCTGCAGGTTTTACTGAGGACTGAGCTGATCTGTCATCTGAGGATTGTCCGGAGAGCAAAATGTCTTTTTCTTTGTACTTCTTTGGCTGGTGGAGTGCAGGAGAAGAAGATTTCACTGAAACCCTACAAAGGACATACCTTGAGTTTCACAAGCAGTCACTGAACAATTTACATCGACCTGTCCACCTACAGCATGACCCCATGTATTACAGCAACTACAACATCTATTAAACCTAACTAAAAACTCATACTGACCATTCATTGCTTTTTAATGCTACTGTTAAACTTCTTCTGCTACTTCTCAAACATCACAATTCATGGACAATATTCCTGACTGCTCTCTCAAACAGCAGCCCCAGGTATGAAATACTTCTCTTTGGGATTACAATGCAGCATACAACAGTATAACACCTTCCAAATGTACTTCCACTGTTTTCACCTATTACTAGCAGAAACTTAAGTGATACTTGTATACATAAACTGCAACCTACAGTAAGCAGAAGACCTCAGCATCTTACTTTTCAGCATGAGAGGAGTCAGACAATTCTGTTTCTGTTGAGCTTTTTCTGCTGCTGGTTGACTTCCATGTAGATGCCAAAGGAAGTTCTTCACAAGTCACAGGCCTTGGTCTCTGGCCAATTCCTGAAGGCTGCTGCAGACCTGCAGACTGTTCTTCAGCACTCAGAACAGCTGTAATTGCTCTTACAGTTGTTTCATCAACCTGAGACCACAGCTTAGAAGGAGCTCGCATACGACGCAGAAACAAGCTGTGCCACTTCTGCCTGAGCTGCAGCAGCATACCAGCAGCCTGCAATGAATTCCAATTCTGTTAAATACTGATGAAAATTAGATCACACAGGTAAGAGAACCCTGTCTTTTCCCTATCAAGCAACACCTGGCATTCCAATATAAACAGAGCCCAGAATTGAAGGCAAGACTAAGGTCTTGGGGAAGGGGAATAATCCATATTTAAACTATGATGTTAATTTGCTTTCTTTTCCTTGGGTACAAGGTCATTTTGGAAACATTTCATTTAGCTCTGTACTAAACTTAGCTTTGTATTGTAATTCCACAGACTTTTTTTTTCCTTCTTATCTTTCAAGAAAACTCAATCCTTTCATGCTTTATGCCCTTCCTCTCAAATCAGTCTCTACTCATGCACTCTTCAGTATAGTTGATGGAAAAGAGCTCTAAGTGATATTTTTCTTACATCGACACCTGGTCAAGTGTGATGACTAAATTCAGAAGACTATTGTCTAATTCTGCTACCAGAAACGCTTCCATTACGATAAATTTTTAAAAATCACTCTTCTGGACATGACTAGGAGAGAGAGTATTATTATTAGAGTTGGTAAAGTTGTGTGTTTCATGACCCATAAACTGCAGCCACAGCTCCTCAATGACATAAAGACTTCTATTTCAAAGAGGATTTGAAATGTATCCTTCCAAAATCTGACAGCAACTTTCTCTCAGCAACTTCAGCTTCAAGTGCTCCTTTTTTGATCTGATTTTGGTTATCCTCTCAGAGAAAGAAGAACACAATATGCCAATGTGACTGTTCTCTCAGCTCCTGTCCAGATTTTAGCTTATCCCAGCTTGTGCTATGGCCTGATGGAGCACCATGCAGGCAGGACAGGAGGCCAGAAGGAGCAGAAGGGCCCTTATGCTGTCACTGTCACCTGCAGCTTGCTGTCCCTTGCAGTCATCATTTTTTGTCTGCCAGTCTCTTCAGAATCTGCTGACTTGTGGAAAGGGACAAAACTGCCAAGCTCAGATATAAAACATCATATTACCCAGAAAGTTTTTGAAACAGACCCAACAGCATCTGGATTGCTGAGGCTTTCCTGCTCCCTTTTGTGAGAGACAGGACACCCACACCAATATGGAGGAAGAGGGATGAGCACTCTCACTGTTGACTTAGGTGACTATTCTCTTTCTTTCTGCTGACAGGTAAAAGAAGAGAAAGGTATGGGTGACAGGTGATCAAACACTGCAACTTGGATTTTGAATACACAAATTCATGCAACAGACAACTCTGTGCCAAAGGGGATTGAAGCCGTTTAATTCTTAATGAGCTTGTGAAGTAAAGGTTAAATCACAGAGTACCTAGTTCGAGAGACCCAAATGGACCATGACATTCTTGGAGAAAATTCTTGGCTACTCAAATGTTACAAAAACCTTTTCACATCTTTTTACAATTCCTCTACATGAAGCAAACCCAGGAGTAATTTCTTACTTCAGGGTCCAGTTTAAGATGGAGCCATTCATCCAGCTTCAGCAGTGCCAGATCAGCAGACGTCCTGTCCTCCATCTCACTGTCGCTGCTATCATTAGATACCCCTCCCCCTGAATTAAAGACAAAAGGTTCATCAGAATTTCCATATTTTTTCTACTATTATTTCTATACAAAAACCCGCATACTACTGTATTACCAGCAATATTTTTCCTTCTAAAATTGACTTTAAATGTAAACATTTGTAAAACTACCTCTTCTTTTCTGCAAATACACTGCAAAGTCTTTGCTCCAGATAGCAGCAATCAAGTAGCCAGACCTGCTGAAGGTCCTACTATGTAAAAACGTGGATTGATATGATGTGACCCAACTCATGTACCTTCACCAGTTTTCACAGGCCACTATACAACTTTTGCCTAAAGCTGTTGGCAAAATCACACATGCCTCTATTTCCTAGTAAAACAGCAGATTTAAAGACCCAGTAAGAAAAAAAAAATATGTATGGCTATTAATTAGGATTCTTTATTTTTCTTAAGTGCAATTCAGTCAGCATGAGTACTACTCTAAGGTTCACAGTTTAAAAGCAAGACAGGAAAGCTTTAGAAATAAGTTGGACTTTTAGTTTGATTCAAACTATGACAACTAGAAGCAGTTATTTTTGCTTCCATTCCAACAGGACTCAATTTAAATGAGAAAAAAAGAAGGAAATGTAAATATATTCTCTATTACTTACAGTTAATAGTACAGTTAACTGAAATTAAAAATTATCAGTAGAACATATCTTGAAAATGTATGTGTTAGCTAGAAGCAACATGACTTGTTTGCCATACTGATTGTTTCTAAATTATTCTGTTTGAATAATCTGGTTCAATGATTCAAATAAAGTAGTCTGCAGAAAGAGAACATGCATACTACACTTCTCAGTACCAATACTACAGTTCTCATTAGATATTGTGGCTGCATTCTTTCCTTACAAACTATACTGCAGTTTCTGAGACCCTACGACTGTGTAATTTATGGACTTGAATAGGTAAGGAATCCCAAAATGGAGAGATTTGTTACAGAACCAACAAACTCTTCCTGAATAGCTACAGGAATTATAACAGCGCTGTTTCCAGAATCAGCCAATATATGTATTAAATATTACTGAAAAAAAAGCTCTGCATGTCACACGCTGATGTATACCAATGGAAACATCCCAAATCCAGACTCCAGTGTACCTTGAAAGGATGAAGATGCCTGCAAGGCATTACTTTGCAGTCTGGCTGGTCCACAGAAGAGGGCCACGGTGACAGGTGTCACAACAGAGCAGCACCTGATGTTTGCTGTCTTGTGAGCTCTCGTCATTTCATCATATATAAGCCAGTCTGTGGGGAGGGCCTGGATGGCTGCAGCTTGTCCATTTGCTGGGGCAATCTGTGGAAGAGCAGGTAAAACCAGGCTATTGTACCCTCTACCTGTAATTAATGTAAATTTGAACGTATTTCTCATTTTATCCGGAGACACTGTGGGTGCCTCAACCTGGCAGTGCCCAAGGCCAGGCTGGGTGGAGCTCTGAGCAACCTGGACTAGTGGAAGGTGTCCCTGCCCATGGCAGGGGCTGGAATGAGATAAGCTTTAAGGTCCCTTCCAACACAAACCATTCTATGATTCTGTATTTTGAGAATTAAATACATGTACAATTATATACATATAAAAATATACATGCATGTTGCTATCATGCTGGCATGGTAGTGTGGAGGAAGGTTTTAGAAAGGCCTTGGGAATGGTAAACAGAGGAAAAAGATACATTTATGTATGCCCCATTGTTTTAGGAAGGCCCTGGAAATGAGAAACTGAGGGAAAAGATACATTTATGTATGGTCCATTGTTTCAGGAAAGTCCTGCTTCAGCATTCCTCTCTAAACCCCCTTTCTCCCCACCCCTGAGCAGTTCCCATTGGACCTGGCCCCTGGGGCGGTTCTGATGTGCCTAAGATGAAAACTGTCTCTATTGTTTAGACCTTAACTCTTAATTCTGCTGTATAAAACTGTATCTGGGCAATAGCCCGGGGCTTTTGGTCCCTGCAACCGTTCAGGCAATACAACCTCTCTGGACAAGCATACCATTGGTCTCTCTTGGTCTCTTTATCTCGAATCCTAGCGGCGACTGAGGCAACGCTGCCGCTCGGACCGTGCTAACCCAGCCCTGCCTGGTGAGCCCAGGGCAGCGGGACCGCGGAAAACCCCGGCCCCGAGAGGGGACAGCTAGCCGGAGGGTCCCGGGGGGCCGGGGAGGGACGGGGGACAGCAGCGAGAACCCCCCGAAAGCCGCACATGCACATAAAAAAGTGTGAGAATTCAACCAGATTCATCAATTATCCTACCATGGTAAAACAAAATATGTTGTTTTAAAAAGAAATGTTAAAAATGAGTTTCAGAGAAAAACTTGCTTTTAAGAATAGGGATCATTATATCTTTAAAACAATTTTATAGCAGGGCAGTTTTTTTGCCTTTTTGCCTTTTCCATCTAGAGAAAGGACTAACTGAAACGACAGAAAAATGAATCAACTCCAATTCTATCAGCTGGGTAGAACAGTATTTTCTAAAGCTGTAGTGTTAAATGCCTATACTGCTTTTGAAGTACTGACAAACAGGAAAAGACATTTCTAAAACACGTGACAGATTTTAGTGCCCTTTTTTTTGAACTATGAATTCAAAGTGTCTTTACCTTTTTATATTGAGACTGACCAAGAACAGAGGTAGGATGAAATCGCACTTTCTTCTCCTTTGGTTCCGTCAACACCAGGCTGTCTCTGTCTACATGCACAAGATTGGGATACATCCCAGCCACTAAGGCACCTTTAATTACAGCCCAGTTCTCAGAGTTAGTATTAACATCTCTAATATCAGCTCCTCCTCTGGCTCTCACAAAACCTGACAAATGAAAGAGACAAAACAGTGCCATGTTACCTTGTGTTTGGCTCTCAAAAGGAGTCAGAAACAAAAGGTGAAATAAATGACTTCTTTGTTGCATTTTTCACCACTGCCAACCTTAACAGCACCAAGAAGAAACCATTACACTGAAATCCTTCCTGATAAGGGGTTTCATACTGACACAGAATACCACTATTTTCTACAATATAAAGACATTTCCTATGGGAATAATTCATTAAAACATGAAACGCAGTGGCATGTGGAGATGAAGGTGCTTTCAGTTTGATCAGGCACAATTCCTCATCTGCACCATACCCTGCATGAATGTGTGCATGACAGTGTATTTCAAATTAAGGAAAATTACACCAGTGAACATGATTTTTGTTACAATTTCTATATGCTTGACTTTAAAACAACGTTAAAATTGTTTCCAACTTCTCTACCTGAGGCTCTAAGCTGGCCAAGCACCTGTGTTCTCATTCCTGCAATGATTTCCATTGTGGCTCGGGACAGGAAGTTCTTTTCACAGAAGGCTCTCTCCCAGCCATCACTGCGTGCCTTCTGCCATGCCTGAAAATGTTTTTACATTTGCCTATTAATTTGAAGGACTTAAACTAAAAACTGCAGGTGTTTTTTTAAAGATTACATTTATGTCAATAAAATGAATGCAAAACCCACTCTAAAAGTTAATGTATCAAACCAGATTATTTTTTCTGTTCAACAATTAGATTCTCTTTATGTGCTCACTCCAGTGATGATTATGTCAAATTAAAACAATAAATAAAGATCATTACATTAAGATCATGATTCAAAGTTCAGTGTAGTAGGATGCAAAGAGGCACATTGTTGAAACATTCAAAATTTTCTAGGGTTTGAAACAAAACATACTACAAAAAGGGTTCCCTCACAAATTTATGAGTCCAATACACAGGAAAGGCACTAGGCAAAAAGAAAGTCTTCTCTGAGGACTTAATCACAGTCCGCCACTCTACATCCAACTGGTACATCTGCATTTTGCTTGGGTGATGTGCTGTGATTAGTACTCTCTGAAATGAAAGACTACCTGGAAAGCCCTGAGCAGGGCCATGTGGTCACTGAATGTCCCGGCAGCAAAACGCTTCCTGCACAGCACGGCTGCACGCTTTTGGGAGGCCAGCGTGGGCAGCACAAAAGGGTCTTGGCAGGCAAGAGCACAGGCAATGGTCAGAACAGGATCCAGGCACTTCAGAACTACAGCATACAACACCATTTTACCGAGGTGTGGCTCTACAGGTAATTCAGTCAGCTGATAACCAAGCTCAGTGAGATCTTCCCAAGGGTCCAGGGCATCTATGGTCTGTTCATAAACAAACAAACAAACAAATAAAGGAGAGGAGGATGGGTACAGTGGACAAAATCAATTTACAGTGAAAGCAAAAAGGATGTGAATAATGGACTTTAACTAGACTTGTTTCCAAACACTGAAGAAGCAAGTCAGACTATTAACAGAGACAAGACTTTGAAGCACTCTCTTCCCTTGACATGGAAAAACACATCCCCACACACAAAATGAAAACAGACAACAAGCAAAACTTCAAAACATCCTTAAGTAATTAAAAACAGCTTCAGTACAAACTGAAGTCAGTAAACTGCTACACCACAAATTTGGGATCAAACACAATTACCATCTAAACTTATTCCTTTTCTGACCTTAAGCATATGCACAGCATTTCTCACAGTTACAGCAGGCGGAGGATCAGGAGCTTTCATAAGAAAGTCTACAATTGGACAATTAATTGGAGCCAGAATTTTTGTGTACAAACAGATCTCCTGCAAGGTAAAAGGCAGTACAAAAAAAGATTACCAAGATTTGGAAGCAGCCGCCAAACACATGATTTGTTGCAATTAGTAGTATGGTTTGAGGACATTGTATTTTTTAAAGTTATAGTTTCTAACTGAACATGCACCTGAAGCGGCAGTCTTAGAAGTTCTGGAGATTGAAATTCCAACATATTCTGAAATCGGAGCCTGCTGAAGAGATGAAAGCAGACCCCAGGCTGACAGCGCCCAGCCCTTGAAAATAAAATATGGGAAGTTGTGAAAATGAGGATTTCTTTCTAAAAACAAAACCAAAAGCCAACAAACAGACACAGAAACTCAGAATGGAAAAGAAGAGGCACTACCATGAAGAAAGTGTTGTTAGGTCACATGCAACATGAGAATTTCCTAATCATTAATTATTTTTGAGAGTGTGGCAATTTTTTACTGTAATTTTAACCCAACACTGAGAAATCTGGAGAAAGAAAAACAAGGCTTTTCTAATGTAAAGTGCTGTGGGTTTTTTGCTAACCTAAGACCAGTCCAAATCTCAATCATCCTTTGTTGTAAGGAACCAGTTGCAAACTTTCTTGCTTCCCCTCACATCCCCTAAACAGAAGTTATCCTTGGAGTAAAAGGTAGAATAAAGATGAAGTAACTTGTGAGTGAATGAGGGAGGAATGAGCAAATTCTCTCAGTCATATACATCTATGTGCATACATGCAGCTTAATGCCAATATGATTGATTAAACAGGCATTTGTTGCTACATAAACTTCTGAGCCCTCCCCCACAGTGCTGGGAAGAATATAATCATGGCCTGTTAAGTCATGGATAGCTTGGAGAAAGTGAAATAGGCAGTCCTCTGCCCATACACATGATGTGAAAACATTGTGACTGCGGGTGCTACGTGGGAGAAAGAGGAAGGAGAACAAATTAATGGGGGGAAAACAACCCAGACCTTTGGGAAATGCCTGAGCATCACTTTTCTACAACTTGGGAGATTATTCCAAGGAAATACATGCTGACGCCTACTCGTCTGCAGAGAACCAGTGTTGGCCTCTATGCAACACAACACCGGAATAGGCCAGAAACAATTACTATGTTGTGTGGTTTATTCTAAACATAAAGGACTGTGCATATCTGCAAAATGGGAACCACTATGAGGCATTTATTACCTGCCTTTTCTCTGGATAGCACTGGCTTTTGAAATCCACCCCATTTTTAGCACTGTAGCACAACTCAGTGCATCAAAAGACTTCTAGAAAAACAAAGAAAGGAATACAAACTGAAAACTCAATAGGGTACATGAAATACAAGTTACTAGTTAGATTACCAACAGGAGTTTTCTAAAAAGTATGAAATAGTAATATATACAGCAGCTTCTGAGACAAAGGTACCTTCTCAATTTCAAGTGAATTAATGAGGGTATCTCCTTTCTAGTATCTTAATGCTCCACAAGTTTTGAAATTCAAGATTTTCAAGGTTTTTGAGACGGATAGCTTACAGTATTTGTCTTAAAACAAATTCATGTTGAAGCCTTTCAGAAAGGACTGTTGCCTGACAGGCACTAGCTCTCAGCTAGTAAAAGCTTTTTCTCACTTTACTGTAAAGTAATAAAAAAAAAAAAAAAGTTCTCCAAAATTTATACACTTTGTGTTTTAGAATCACACTAGGAAAATTTAAGGCAGTCCTACCTCTTTCACCTTTCCTGAGTCAATGACAAACACCACATCATTGACTGTTATGCTGGTTTCTGCAATATTAGTAGAAAGAATCTGCAAAGAAAAAACCCAAAACCACCAAAACTATAATAACTGCAAAAGCAATGGCAAAATAGGTCATTGTGGCATTGGAAAAAGTCCTCTAATACTTGCAATTTTGCGGATGCCAAAAGGTGGACTTTCAAGCACTTTCTTCTGGTCCAAAGTCTGCATACTTGAATGAAGCACGAAAACTTGGTATCTAATGCAAGACAAAAGGAACATTTTAAGGATCCTTAAAAGAAGCAATGAAAAGCCACAGTAACTAAAGGTTTTACCTGTGAGCATTATCAGAAAATCTCTTGTCATCCAAAACAATGCGGTCCCTCAGGCTCACTATCTCATCATACCCAGGAAGAAATATTAAAATTGCTCCTAAAAAAGGAAGTGGGTTTGCAAAGTTAAACAGAAAATTCAAATACATGTCGAATAGCACTCAGAAGGTTTTAACATCTGTGGATTGCTGAAAAAAGAGCATGATTATCAGAAGTCAAATCCACAACCACTGGTTAGGTATTTACCTACCTGCATCAGAACTATGACAGATGCTGTGAAGTAAGTGCATTATCAGATCCAGATCCACTTTTTCATCATCAAAACTGTGATGGTAAGCTGTCAGTAGCTCTCTGTCCTCTGCACTAAGGTCACTAGCACTTTTTTGGACCAGGGAACTGGAACTTTCATCCATGTTTCCAAATCCAAATGAAGCGCTGTAACAGGAAAATACACCAGAATCAAGGCTGCCCCTTCGGGTTTGCATTGAGCCATCAAATCAAACTTAGATTGAGACCAACTCAATTCAAGACTGTTGGTCTTGAATTCTGATGTTTAAGTGTTGCAGAAGGGAATCACCATACTATTACTGTTTACTGATTCCAATGTTAACCCAATGAAGGATGCCACTTTATTTATTAGTGTTAACTTTAGTTTTCTTCAACTTCATTGAAACACAACCATAAGCAAAGGAAAGTATAAAGATACTTCTCGTTTATCTGTTCAAGTAAAAATATTTGAGAGATATGTCTTCTCCAAAAATTTCCCACTAGCAGAAACTACACTAAGAGAAATTATAGTAGAGATAATCTTTACAAAACACTACCACAAGTATGACAACTGTAAGTTAATCAGAAAATCATTCTTGAATGGCCTAGTGTACACATTACTTCTGCAAATTTTCTTTAATATGCCTATTGCATATAAAAAATATAGATAAAAACACATTACAGATTTGTTTCCAAAATAAGCATGTGAAAAGAAAATGGTACATAGTATAGAATTAGCAAGTTGTGCAAGCATAAACAATATGCTATTGAGTACAAACTTTTTTGCTGTTTATTTTTTGAAATACTCCTATTCTTAAAAAAAGGTATTGCTATTAAGTCCAGATTTTAGAGCATGAAAAGCTAAAACCTGTTCTGATTAGAAGAACACAAATCTCAAATTTCCCATCACAACTCTATGTATATCATATACAACTCATTCTGCAAAACAGTTACAGCTTACCTGTAGGATTCCAACAGATGAACAACCTCTGTCTGTCCAAAGTGCCTAGCCCAGTCCACAGCCATCCTGAAATAGTTGCACAAGTATTTTTATTAGACTTTTCACTTCAAAAGATGCATATGAAGAGCACATCAGGAGAGGCAATTGACATCAGACTTTTGTACCCATTTCTGTATTGACATCAGTACTGTTATTGCTGGATCTGCAACTTCCCATTTGAAAGTGCTTGAATAGGTGTTAACAGCTGACTTTTAGGTGACTACAGTTCTTTACCACAACAGAATGTCAGTTTTACACAGGAGCAAACATGCTCAAGGAAGTGAGGAGGAAGAAGGTGCCATTCCTTTAAAAATGGTGCAGAGATCAGACCTGCCTGTTTGCAGTATCCTTGAAGTCATCTCAAAAAGTCACACCCCAGGCATAACATCTGGCTATTTCATGTCTTTCAGAAGCTGTCCTCACTATGCAGTTCACCCTTTTAACTTTAAATTGCATTTCTTCCCCAAGTTATTCAAATGTTAGTACCAAATATCAGACCCCTGGAATCCTAATTCTTATCATTCCATACTACAATTATTTACTGTACTTCCCTGTTTATATGAAGACATACTCCATGACCACAAAACCTGAGTTTCTACAGATCCACAAATATTTTTACATGCTACAATATATTTAGAAACATAACAGAAAGATCTTCTGATATGTGTAACTCCATGAAAATAGGAATTGCCAAATATTTTGGTTCAGTTCAGTAGATTACAGTTGTTCTACTAACCAGTATCCTAAACAAGACCTACTGAAACAAAATTTATAGCTCACAATCAAGACCATGTAATTAAGAATTCAATTTAGAATTTACAGAAAACAATGTGATTATCAGGAGTTAGAAATTGTTGAGGCTGTCAAAATCTATAGTTCTTACAGCAGTGTGATAAGCTAGCAAATTAATTTAGATGTTAAAGAATTTTCTTCCTCTCTCCTATATTGACAAATAAATCTATCTTTTGGTTTCTCTGTTTTTACCAGCCATTAGATGATTTGCAGTGGATACTTGCTCCCATGCTGATCAACTGTTCTACTTGACTCAAAAAGCCTCCCCCTGAAGAAATCATCAGAGCAGTCGCACCAGTTTCACTGTGCCTATAATCAACTGAGAAATAAAAAAAAAAAAAAATCCAGCAAACCCAGTATAAATGTTATTTTTTCATCTAAATATAGTACAAATACTGCTTTCAAATTCCAGCCCAAAGAGAATTTGTTTCCTCACTTTATCTCTGAAGTTAGTTCATATGAATTCTACACTGTTTTAGAAACACACTTCTGTCAATACTTCAAAACAATAACTAACTAAACAACTCATTATTTCTGCTAGCCCTATCATTTTTCAGTCAGCATCAGAATGCAAAGGTAACACCATTTGAAACTGGAGATAAAAGTAGCCATAAAAATCTAAGTACATCTGAGGTTGCTCTTTTCTTATGCAATAACACATGAAACTTACCACTGACATTTTCAGTTAAAATAAGATTTAACAGCTGAGCAAACGAATCAATATCTTTATGCAACCAGATGTCAGAAAGACAGGAATCCATTTCTTTTACTATCCACGGTTCAAGGCAATTCACATCTTTTTCAGTCTGAAGATAAAAAACAATATTGAAAGCTTAATCTTTTCCAAGAGTTGTCTTTATTCTCATACATTACCCACAAAGAATTGCAATGGTTATTTTTCCCAGCAGCCACAGAAACCCAGCACTCAGGTATCAGTTCATGCATTGATTTTGTCATACGCAAGTACGAACACAATGGCAGTCGAGCCATTTGATCTGAGGAAAAGCTGTGTGCAACCACCCGAACTGAAGAGCACACTTCAGCTAGAGCCGTTCATCCTCATCAAGTAATCTTTAAAATACGTTAATGTCCTGAAAGATTCAACAGAACTTTAGAAAACAGATTTTAAATGGCTAGTAATACAACACAAATATAAACACCTGTAACATCTCTTCCGACTAAAGAAAAAACTTACCAGTTGATTAAATACTGTGTCACCGCCATCATCCAACCGTTTGTACTCCTCATTTGTCCTTGGAACCGATTTTTGTCTCCGAGATGTCCCTTTGTTAGTGTTATCTTGAGCTGAACACCACTCAGCAAGAGTGTTCTTCTGTTTCTCTTCTAGAATGCAAAGTATTCCCCAAGAAAGTTTTAGAGTCATATTTATTATCCATTGTTTTCTACTAAAAAAGTTAGTCACAGCAGGTTTTACCAAGTTTTACCCATTCAACATCTTTTTTTAGTCTAGAATGCTACTACCAGTCCAACAGAAATGACATGTTTAAGGGTACCCAAAGTGCACTGCACCAGGGCTATAAAAACGAGGTAAAACCCAACACTTTGGTGTTTAACCCCCCAAACCTCCATTATTCCAAACTACTGCATTCAAAGTATCTTCCTTAAGTAATCACCTTCCACACAATCTCAGGCCAGATCTTTTTCCACAAATGGAATTCTGAAGACAAGTGATACAGTCCCTGCATGTAACAACTTACTTTTCTACACCACTGGAAGAAACATCAGAAAACACCAGTGTCCTAACTGAACTTTTCTGACCCCAGTGATCAGAGATGAGCACTGTGATCAATACCCAGTTAGGACTGGATATTGAATGTTATAGCTTTGGGGTTTGCATTTTTTACTTTTCCTTTAAATAATCACTGGGATCATTACTTTCAGTTGCCAGGAAAACTTCTGAAGCAGTATCTACTTAATCAACTTAAAACCAATGATGTTTAGCTCAAGAGTGTTAACACTTAAAAAAATACATCCATGCCTGAAGAAAGCAGTGAAAAATGTTACTGAAGGGAATACCTTGTCCATTTAGTGCAAGATGTACAAAATCATGCCTGCTTTAATAGCTGCACTTTAATTTGCACCCAAAGGTACAGAGCATCCTATGCTTCTTTAGCATTCATGTGGGCAGAGCCCCCAGTTATATATAACTCTACAGCATAATAATTAGAAAAAAGATGACATTCATCAACTGAGTGAAAACAGAATGCAACCACTGAATCAAAGTGATCTTTTTTCTTTAATTGCATAAACTATTTCCATAATGTAAATATTGACAGCTTAAAGATACTTGCTGTCATCTAAATCACACTCATTTAATCTCCTGACTCTGGAATTTCAACAGAAAATAATCCTGTTAATTGTTTGTTCAATCAATGATTCTCATTGCCAACCCTTAGAATTAACAAGTCCACTGACCTTGCTGCTTCTTTTCTTTGTACTTCACCATCTCTTTGTTTGTATACCCAGTGCTTCGTAAAATGTCCTCCAGAAACATCTCTTTAACTTCAAAAGGTCTCCCTTGGACTAAAATAGAAAAAATCCGTAAAAGATCATATATTCACCAGCTTCACTTACAGAATTAATTTTTTAAAAAACTACCTTCACTGGAGTTTATTTTTCTCGAAACTGTACAAAACAAAACATTTCCAAAATCAAATGCCACCTTGTTTCTCCTCAACCTCTTCAATTTTATGAAGTGTTCCAGCAGATGTTCGTAAGATTGACAATTATTAACTACAATTTTTTTTTAAACGAGAAAAAGAAAACAGCTGTTTTTGTTTAGGCTTACAAACAAGAACTTGCCATGTAAGTCTCCCATCTGGATTAAAAATGTAATTAAATAATAAGCAATTAATACAGCTTTTTGCAAGGTTCCACACAGAGACAGTAAATCTTTGTACTGAACTCCTTTCTTTTCATGAGAATCATGTGAGAAGGCAGCCTTATCTCCATGTCCTCTACTAATTCAGCAAAGCTGAGCTTTCTTTACTGAATACTTCTTGACAGATGAGACATCCCAGCGGCCTTTACCTTCTGATAATTTATCCTGATCTCTTTTTCAACAGGACTGTTTTCTAGACCTTATCTGTCGACATTGCAGGATGCTTTTTGCATGAAGATTAAAATCTCTACATTTTGATTTCTTGTTCCTTAACCTGACTCAGGAACACTCAGGATTTTCCTTCAGAAAGAACAATCCACAATTCACATACTTTTAGAAGCTGGTCACAGAGGAAGCCTTCCAACACTGATCACAAACTCTGTGTACTACAGCGATCCACAGCCACAAAATGTGGTTTCTGTGGTCAGGATTTTGTCAGCCGTATTGCTGAAGGAGACTCAAACCTTGTATATTAAATTAACAGACAAAGCCACTTCTTTTAATTCTTAAATTAACCAAAAAAAAAACCAAAAAAAAAACCCCAAAACAACAACAACAACAAAAAACGGGAAAAAAATATCTTTTGAATTGTTATTGGCCTGTTACATAACCAGCACAAACACTGTGGTAAATTGGAGAGATTGGGAGAGATTGCCAGCAGATTTTCCAACACAAATTGACCGATCTGAAAGAACAGGAAGCTGCAAAAAGACTAAACTGGAAAGTCATACAACAATCATAACCGAGGCACTCCCTTGCAAAAAAAATTCAAAGAACATGAAATCACGTGTAATTTCCAGATTCCTGTCTCCAACAAGCTGCAAACCTTATTCAACTGGGCAGAAATTCAAAACTGAGAACTAAACAATTCCATCTGCAAAAAAAGGAAGGAAAAAAAGGTTTCCTCCTCACAAACATTTGCTAAAATAAACCAGTAAGCAATCCCATTTCCTAAAACCATTGAGATTTTTTTTAAAAAGGCTGACATGCAGAGAGTCTACCTGATTGTCAGATAAAGCATTTCTCTTAAAAGCTACTTTTCAAAACACATTAAAGTTGGACATTACTGTTGAAAAAGTAAGAGGATTGCAAGGTGCCAGAGGAGGTCACCCATGCAGAAAACCTGCAAGCCAGGAGGGTGGGGCAAAAACCGCAAACCCACAAAAACCCGCAATCTCCCACGCATTTACATTTTGGCTTTACTAAAGATCAGTCAAATGAAATTAAACCAGCAAATAATGGTAACTTTTCTTTGCATTTGAATGTAGTCTAACTGCAGGTAACTGAGTCTGCAAACAAACTAAGCAAAACTGGATGTCTTTTCTGAATATTTACCTAGATGAACAACTACTAATTTTCCTTAAATCAGAGAATCATGTGATTCTTTTTTCATGTGAAACCCAATCTGCCTAAGCCTGTATTTCTGAACTGAACTGGTACAGTTATCTGTGTTTTATCCAGTAACCAGTGACAACCTTCACAAAGCCTGAAGAGTAAGATCCTACTGGAATGCACTGATATATATCACACTCATGTAGCTCCTAAGTCCTGTATCAGCATGAAGACAGAACTTCAATAACCTCTTCCTACTTCTTCAATTAAGAGTGGAGGGGGGCAGGATGTACCTGCATTTACAGAACTCCCAGTGACTCAAACACTTCACTTTGAATGAGGTGCAAACAGTCAAGAAACAAGAAACCTGCATACAGAAAGAACAAGGATTCCTGGAATTCTCAGTGTATTAATCATGTGCCTTTACTCAGAATAATTTGCTACAGTTTAGTAAGATCTGTGAGTCTCAGGGCAGGTATACTCAGACTTAAGAGTTAAGATCAAGACTTACTATGTATTACTGGGCAGCTTCCAAAATACCTAATAAAGAGATTTGCATCTAGAGGAGCACTAGAGAGAATTAGTTTTAAATTATTCTGGTTTTGCAGCACATCTCTCAGTTTTATTAGCAAGAAGTCACTGAACCTATCCCTCTCATGTACTTCATCCTGTAACAAAAAGGGAAAAAAAGAGATAAAAAACCATCACAGATTCACAACTTCTGACAAAAACAAACTTCTCTAAAAAAAAATACATGTTTTGGTGGCACATTACAGAGGCCTTAATATGTGTGAGTCTAGTTTAAGTAATAGGTTTTTTTTAAAAAAACTATCCATAAAGAAACAAAAATGCCTCAAAAAGTTTTTGTCAGCGCTGAGTGCATTGCAATGCTGAAGCTGTAAGCACCTTAACTTTAGAGGCTAAAGTGAGTATCTGAAACCTCTCTGGTTTTGTATTTGAAGCCAAATTTCAAGAAAACACCACAAAGTACAAATCTTATTTTAATAAATTCTCACTTCACCACTGATAAGCATTTAAAAAAATGTATGACACCACATAATCAGAAAAACAGACAAATTGCTTAGACAAGTCATACACAAAGCCTATAAGTTAAGGTACATAACTGATTAATCATCTTTTTCATTCTTCTGTTTTGATTTATATTATGAATGAAGGAAACAAGGAGTCAAAATACAAAGTTTGTAGGCTGACATCAAGAATGTATAAATCATTCTCATGCTTTTTTAACTCTGATAAACAGGCAGGCACCTAAACTTACCTTTTCATCTTCAGTACTTAAGTCTTGCCAAAAACATTCTAGTTCCCTTTACTTATTCAGTTCCATCATAGGAATATTGACATAATCACAAATGAACAATCTGAATAGTTTGCTAGCAATTAGACTCCACATTATCTAGAAAACTCTGGGCAAACAAATGGACTGAAAACCTGTATTGCTAAAACAAATGGTAAGAGAAAATCTGACACAATCACATTGAACCACATCAAGGTAAGCCTCCCTAAGGATTTTCTGCTGACCATGGAAGTTCAGAAATATTTACACTTCTGTCCCTCTCCACTCCTCCTGATTCCACACTTAACCATTGGCATGAAAATAAGATATTTTTACAGGAAAAACGCAAACACACAGAAAAACACCAAACTGCACAAAACATGCATTCTACTCTGAGGACTCAGAAAGTCTTTGAAGTTGATTCAGATTCTACCAAACAAAAACACCTAAAGTGCTCAGCAAATTTCAGTAAAACAAATGAGGACCTCATTTTCCAAAGCAATACATATTGCTCCACCCCACATGAAAGACCACAGGATGCTCACCACAATAACATGGGTCACGGTGGAGAGAGTGCTGTCTCCTGCCATCAGCGTGCCAAGGAGCATGTCATTAGTGCAGAATGTTACCAGCGTCTTTGGAGAAACCCTATGGATCACATCACAGAGACAACTCAGGGGTTTGCACCATTTAAAGCTTTCCATGGATCAAAAATTAAAGCAGCTGCTGACCAGAAGAGAAATTACAGTTCTCTCCTCAAAAGATTCATGCACACCACTTGTTTTTAAACTATGCCTTTTCCCAGACATTTCCTAACAATTTGTAGTGCTTGCGCCTCAAAACTCTGGACAACGTATTAATTGAAAGAATAAGATTCAATATTAATAACTAAGGAAATAAAAGAAAACTGTGAAGAAACCCTGCACGTCATTCATTTTACTAGAAAATTCCATGTGGAAAACCAGGTTCCAATTCCTCAGCCTGTGCTTGGATATAGCCTTTGTACTTGTCTACACGTGGTGGGATGAGCCTGTCTGGACGCCAAGTGCCTACCCAAGCCACTCTATCTGTCCTCTCCACGGGCAAGAGAGAGGAAACATAACAAAAAGACTCCCAGGCCCCAGAGAAAGATAAGGAGAATGTGGGTCTCTCCCACGGGAAAGTGGGCTCTCCACGAGCTTCTCCAATATGGGTCCTTCCCATGGGCTGCAGTTCTCCAGGAACTGCTGCAGCACAGGTCCTTTTCCACAGGGTGCAGTGCTTCAGGAACAGTTTGCTCCAGTGTGGGACCCCACAGGGTCACAATCCTGACAGCAAACCTGCTTCTGTGCGGCTCCCTCCCCGGGGCCGCAGCTTCTGCCAGGAGCCTGTTTCAGCACAGACTTCCCAGAGGATCACAGTCTCCTTCAAGCATCTACCTGCTCCAACACAGAATCCTTCACAGGAGGATCCCTGCTGCACCACAGACCTCAACGGCCTGCTGGGCCACAGCTGCCTCACCATGGGCTGCACCATGGGCTGCTCTGGCACCTGGAGAATCTCCTCCCCTCCTGCACTGACCTTCCTGTGTGCAGAGCTGCTTCTCTCACATGCTTTCACCACTCTTCATGAACTGCTGCCTCTGTTGTGCAGGTTTTCCTCCCCCATTCCCCACTGTCCCAGAGGCACTATCACCATCACAGATAGGCTCAGCCTTGGCCAGAGGCAGGTCTGTCTTGGCTGGCACCGGCTCTGTCACACACGGGAGAGGCTTCTGGCACGTCCTCACAGAAGCCTCCCCACAGCTCCCAAAGCCTTGCCTTGAAGACACAACTCATTACAGCTGACTAAATCACAGAGGCATCTGCTTGATCCTCTGGTTTTTCAGGAGGTGAAAATACTGAAATGTTACAATTCCATACCTGGGGCACAGTTAGCTGTCCCAATAAAAACAGCAATTCTCACTACTCCCTCTGCTACTGCCATCCTAAAAGAGCTGAAAAGTTCCTCTGTACTGTACTCTACAGCTTTTCTCTGGAAGACAGTTGAGAAAACCTTAAAAATTATGTTTCTGTCTTACTAGAAACACCTCTCAACATCTCCACTCCAAATTTCTTTTGTCCACAGCTCAAAATATTGTTATCTCCCCCTTTCAGTGTTTCCCTGGAGTAATTGTATTGATTTTTCTCAAGCTGGATTTTCTGCACTGCTCCCAGTAATTCTACCATTTTCACCTGACTTTGCTCTTCTTCTGCCAGCATAGTACTTCCATATATTAATCATTCGGCTTATTTGTGACACATCTTCACCAGCTCTTCTAATCTCTTAATATCCTTGTGAGCTTTCATACACATATTTGAATTCTTATTGTGGCTTCATTGTTCAAGTGCATTCATTTTCACCAGCTATGTGTTATCTTTGTTCACTCAAGCAACACAACCTTTAGCCATCTTCTGGTCACTCATATCTCAACTGCTGGCCTTTCCCTGAAATGTCATTTCGCTACACGGTGCAAAGATGTAAAAACCCCAAACAATCCATTCATGCTCTGCTTTACAGACAAATTCATCAAGTGATACTGAAACCTCTACTTTTACATCACTTCATGTTTTAAACACAGCAGCTGAAGAAGAATACATTTAATCCAGGCTAGACTGATAAATAATGCTCAGCTTCATCAGTCACATTCCAATTTTTCTGTTTTCCCTTTTATGGCTCCTATCAACTCTCACTACATAACATTTGTTACAGCATGCTGGTTTTCACACCTACCTTCAAAGCTTGCAGACCTTTTGAATCCACACATGTTAAAAGCAGAGAGAACGGGGAAAAAAAGAAGAAAGTGTAGACTTGATCTGAAAATCAGACAAGGATTTCCATGCAGAAGAAATCAACAGAAAATACCTGAGATTCAGTTCTGTAAGACAGCCTTCTACATGAAACTGCAAAACACAGGAAGAAAGCCATCCTTTTCACTCTTACGTATTCCTTACCTGCAGTAACGTATCCCATCTGTGAGGCTGCAGCACAAACATACTGCAGTTTCAATGTACACAAGATTCACAAGACCAACACAAGATCAACCGACACTTAGAAGTACCATTGGTACCTGCTCTCTAACCGGATCTGGTAACCAATTGTCTGGCCAATCTTCTCTCTTCTTTCTGCTGCCACTCTTTCAGCCACTGCAACAGCTGCTAAACGTCTTGGCTGAGTACAAAACACACGACAGGGAGTTCCATTCTTGTAGCAGTCATCAAGGATAAATTGAGGGATCTGTAAAGAAGTGGTTCAAATTTGCTTTTTGAGAAAGTCACAGCTTTGTTAGCACAGGGAAACCATTAACTGCATATCAATATTGCACATTGCAAAAGACTTTTCATTACAATTATCATAGCAAGCATATCTGAATCAGCAGAAAGTAAATTTCTAATTATAACCTATTTAGGTTTTTTTTAAAGAAAAACCTTACAGTGCCTCCCTCCTGCTTCAGAGAAATCTAAAAAAAAAAACCAAAGCCCTGCAGATAATCTCACATTTTAACACAAAAAATAGATTACTCTGGATACTAAGAACAGAACTAGCCTTAGAAGAAAAAGGGTTATACAAACATCACAGCTACTTTCCCTTCAATATTTTGTATTATTTTAATGAAAAAATGGTATCTACCAGAAAATTGTAAGGAATCATTTTTGCTTCTAGTACCTATCTAGAGGCTTAGTGTTTCAAAAGCAACAAAATAAATTGGAACAACATTTTCAATCACACAGGAAAAGGAAAGCCTTGAAACAGCATCAAAGTACCCCATATCACAAATGTTACACAACTGGCATTAGTTTAGAATAAATACTGTTATAGTTTTTATTTCATTGAAGCAACATACCTGCGTCGTTTTTCCTGATCCAGTCTCTCCTATAATCAAAACAATTTTATTGTCCTTTATGGTTTGGACAATTTCTTCCTGTTTTTCAAGAACTGGTAGTGACTGCCTGAAGGAATCAAACTCTGATTCCCCTCTTTTCCCTGGGACCTGGGGGATACCATCATTAAGTCGACCACTTGTCTTGTTTACTTCTTTCTTTTCTGTGAAGACAAGTTAAAAGGTCATTTATGCAGACACAGAGGAAGGTCACAAAAACACTGCTCAAAAATTGTACTTAAAAATTAACATTGCTGGCTTTTTATGCATCCCTGTGGGTAAAGTGACAAACCCATCACACATTTAGATGTCATATTTATAGCATGTCCTGCAGTGCTTGCAATAGATATTTTTCAAAACAGTTATTACTTTCATAGGTATTTTGAAGAAAACCAGACTCTTCCAGAGCATTGCTCCAAGTCAAAAAAGCCTACAAAGAGCAAAAGGAGAAACAAACTAAACCAGAGAATATCAGCCTGGCGTATTTTGGTGGCCTTTGTATCTGCGCCCACATTTCACACCTGCAGTTCCCCCTAGAAATACACACTGACAGAGTTAAACCTTTAAGCTATTCCACACGTTTGCCTGAAATCATACCAATGCAAGCATGCTGTATCAAGAGCCCTGGCCCCCACGCAGCAGTGCGATGTGTTAGAAAGCAGTGCATAAGTAGCCAAAAAACAGGCACATCTTCTGAGGGAGCTACTTCACATCCATCATTGCAAGTGCTACTCTGTAATTCCTTGAGAATTATTCTCTGGCAGAATGAAAAGTTTGCTGTAAACTCAGTTATACATATGTAATGCCATTAACAGATTCATATTCTAAATTTCAAGCTCTGTTGTACCAAGACAAACAGACTAAGAGATCAGGAGAACTAAAAATACATTCTTGAGATGCAGAGAAAGGCAAATATTAGACTGTTCATTAACTTATCCCTTACATTCCTAAGACATTGCATTTCAGCACTTTTATTACAGCTTCCCTCTGGTTCATATAACAATCCTATTAAACAACTAAAACAATTGGAAATAACAGCAAAGAAAGCACGTCAAGAAGAGACACCACGTATCAAAACCATGCAATTAAACAAGGCATACTGGTACAAATGTTTTCTGTTCACTACACCCATCTCTGCACACAGAAACACAGTGCAACTCTTCCACTTGTAGCTGCTAAAGCAATAATCTAGATGAAAACCTTGCTTTTAAAAAAAAACCCAACATTTCGACCAAAGTTTGTCTTTCCGTGAACTCTTCCATATTCAAGAAATCAAGAAGTCTGGACAGTAGTCTCTTAAGGACCAAATCTATTTTGTAGAGATGAAGAAGTAAAAACTGAAATTTTTGATTTATCAAGCACATTAATTTCTATAAGCAGAACAGACAACCTCATTTTCTAATATAGGCATTCTTATGGCATCACAGTAACACTGACTCTTCAACCCCACCTCATAGTTACTTCTGTGAAGCCACATTTCAAAATGTGCTTCCAAAAAGATTTGGCTGGAACTGGCTCAAAGATTCTAAATTAACACAACACAAGGTGGACATCTCAATGTGCATGATACGACTTCCCAAATTCCTCACAGCACCAGTTATAAAAGACCTTAAAAGTAAGGAAAATTAATGCATTTGTTTGAAGGTGTCTGTTAGGACACCAGAGGGGACAGAGCAGGAAGAGGTTTGTTTTGTCACTGGGTTGCAGGTGGTTTCGAGTGGTGTCGATGGACAAGTCCAAATCAGAACACATGCTGAACGTACCAGATTCAACAGCACAGGCACTTCCTCGCTCTGTCCTTGGCAGGAGCTCCGCGCGTTCCTTATTTGTGACGGGAAAGCGCTGAATTAGGCTCCGAACGGCGTGTTTCGTACAGAGAGCCAAGTCACAAGTCATGACTGCGTGTGCCTCTGACACATCCTTCTTCCTTACAGTCAGGTATCGATTGGCTCCTTTTCTGTCAGGGGGAGGGAAAACTTATTTTAGGAAAAAGGAACCTACTCTAGGTTAACTTTTATCTGTCAGGGTATGAGATGCTAAGCAAAATCTTTGGAAAAAAAACAGAAATCACAGTGAGAACCTTTTTTAGTGGAGCCATTAAATCCACAGAGTATAAAATCATGCTGTCCCAAAATGCATGTCACAAGCTTTTCCAAGCATGCATACAGCAATGAACAAAGATGCTCATATCTGTAGCTACTTTTACACTTTTTTCTCTAATACTATTCCTTGCAGCAAGTTGAGGATGTTGAAAACATCAATCAGGTTATCATTAGTCTTGAAATTCTACCATCTGCACCAAAGAACTGAAAACTGTACCCCGACTCACCCTTTGCTTTTAGATACCAGTCCAAGAGACTGACAGAGCCGGTGAACAAATGCTCTTTCAGTACTAGTGAAACTAGAAGGAAATTCCATCTCTAGAATGATAAATAATAATGAAAAGACAGTAACAATGCAACAGGCAGTAATCTTGACAACTCAACGTTACAGAACACAGAATTGTTAGGATTGGAAGGGAGACCACCCAGTGCAACCCCCCTGCAGGGTCACCTGGAGCAGGTGACAGAGGAACACATCTAGGGTTTGGGATGTTTCCAGAGGGGGAAATTCAATGCTTTCCCTGGGCAGCAGTTTCAGTGCTCTGCCACTCTCAAAGGAAAGAAGCTCTCCCTCATGTTCAGGTGGAACTTCTTCTCTTTGAATTTATGGCCATTGCTCCTTGTCCTGTCACCAAAAAGCCTGCACCGCCTTCCTGGGACTCATCTTGGAGATATTCATATGCATTAGTGAGATCCCCTCTCAGTCTCCTCTGGGCCAAACAGGACCAACTCCCACAGCTCTCCTGATGCGAGACCTCCATCTCAGTGGTCTCTGCCGGACCCGCTCTATCAGCTCCCTGTCTCCGTGCTGGGGAGCCCAGAGATGGACACAGCACCCCAGCCGTGCCTGACCAGGGCCGGGCAGAGGGGCAGGATCCCCTCCCTGACCCGCTGCCAGCGCCCTCCCCACACCCGCAGCTGCCCCGGGCCGGGCCGTGCCGCGCACCCGCCTCGTCCCCGCTCCGGAACCGCTCCAGGGCCAGCTGCGCCGCTATTGCCACCACCTCGTCCACGCCGGCGGCCCCGAGGGGCTCGGCCCGGGCGCGCACCGCGGCGGCGGCAGCCCCGTCCCCCGCAGCCCCGCCGGGCTGCCGCCGCGGGACCCGCCCGTGTCGCGACATGGCCCCGACACGGCCCCGCGCGGCCCCGCACGGCCCCGACACCGCCCGGACCCGGGGCCGCAGCCGCTCGGCCCGAGGGCGCCGCCGGGGTGGGGCGGGGCCGGCTGGAGCCGCCCGCAGCCGAGCCGGCCCCGGCGGGAGGAAATTGGCGCTTGTGCCGCCGCTCGGGGGGCACGGCTGCCCGAGGAGCGCGCTGCGCGTGTGGCTGCGGGCAGAACGCGGCCCTGCTCCCTGTCCCGTCATGAATTACCTGCTTTCATGGCATGGTGTGAAACGGAGCTGTGGCGAGGGTCATCTCGGGCCTCAGCCTCCTCACTCGGTAAAGTGTTGCTTGCCCTGCTTTTCCTGCTGTCCTTGGACTCCACGCTGAAGACACGAGCTAGAAACTTAACCAAATCCACTTGGGCCTGACACAGGCCTCGGTACTGAAGGCTGCTGCTTCGGAAACATCATTAGGTCAGAAGGAGAGTACTTGGAAGAAGAATAAGCTACTACTCCTCAGTTGAAATGGGCAATTAAATAAATAGAAAATAAACACTCACTGTCTGATGTAGCTAGCTGAAAAGTAGCTCTTAAGCGACCTCCAGCAAGGCTTTTACAAAGCTAACTTCAGCATAATTCTGCACTGAGAGATTACACTGGAGCGGAACAATTGATCTGTTCTAAGGTTACTTTAATTTTTTTTTCAGTTTTTCAGTTCAGGTATCTGACTATGTATCTTCAATCAAAGTACAAAATGCTAGTTCCTCATAGCTGTTCCTGTGACATTCAGTACTGCCACCTCAAAGCACATCACAGTTATGGAAAATTAAACACGCCAGCTGAATAAGATGAGCATTCCTCTTATCATCCTTGGTATCAACAAGGAAAAATGAGAGTTCATAACTAATTTGAAAGAGTCACATCTTTACTTAAGCACCCAGATCTCTTAACAGTTTCTACCTCTTAACAGCATCAGCTTGCCTTCCTACAGACAAAAAGCCCCATGATTCTGAAAAAAGATTCCTCGGCTCAATTCTGCTCTCAGTTTGCAATCCTGTAAATACAGCAGTGCACAGAGGTAACTGTTGGGTTAGGGCTCATCTGTATGGCTAAATGGTGTGAAGCCTGAGTGCATCCTGCATAACAAATTCCTTAATACATGCCCTTCTCTTTTCATTGCTTTTTTGACTCTCCAATGCTATTAGAAGGGTGAAAAAATAGGAGAGTGTGGTCAGGCATGCACTGCCTGCTGCAGCCCTGCTGAATACTGAGTCACAGTCTGCACTCAGCATATGAATGAGCAAAGAATTGTGCTTGACCAAGCTCTTAGACATGGAGATTGTATTCTTTATAGGTATTCTCCTAGTAAAAATTACTAGCTGTGGATTTTCGTATTTGAAATAACAACCTGTAAATATTTAAAAATTCTGCTTTCATGATTGGCCTCAGAGATACCTTCTGGCTAATGTTTACTCAAAACAAATAACCCCTGGAATAAGAATTATTTTCTTGTATTAACATACGTCAAATGCCCATGTATTTTTTATAAGAAGAATTAAGAGGCAGCACAGTTTTACGCAAAAAATACATCTGCATGTTTAAATACAATTAGGCATTCTTATTTTACCTTCCCTAGAGTCACTTTTGCTGACTTCTTTTCAGTTTGCAGAACATTTTCTCTCTTGTAAACACTCTTATGTTCCACAAAATATGCCAGTTCTAAGAGAAAAAGAACTGCAAAGGATGTTAGTGAAACAGTAGTATTATGCACTGTGTTAGACTGTGTCAGGCTTGACTGTAAAATAATTAGTCTTTCTGGTTTTTGTTTGTTTGGGATTTTTAAAATATTTTAAGTGGTGTAAGACTTGCTAGCTGTTGAAATATGATGCAAGGATCACTGGTAAGCCAATTCTTCAAGATCAAGTTAATGAAAGAGCACAAGATATATTTATCTTTTCAGTTCCTTGAATAATAATAAAAAAAAAAACAAAAAAACAAAAAACAAAAAGAAGCAGAAAACCCATAAAAAACCCAAAACAAACAAACAAACAAAACCCCCAAACAACCCAAACAAAAAAGGAATTCCAGTATGCAGGGGTTTAAGCATTATGGTACATTTGTAACCAGACAGCTGTTTGCTGCTGTGATCATTAATGATCCCATGAAGTAAGTTATGTATTTATACAGATTTAGGGAAGTAAGGCTGATGTCAAATTATATTGAGAGATATTTGTTTAATAAATTAACTGCAGTGAAAATGGGCATTTCTTGCTTTACTGCACACTACTGGATACACTCCTACGTTGATAGTTCCCCAGACCTTTGGCTGCTGATCCGGGTGATTGCCACTGCCCCCTTTCTGTAACCTCTCCTATCATCCGCTGACGCATCATTTCTTACTTTTCTGTCTTTTCCACTTCCACTTCCCTTACTTCACTTCTATTTATTTTTGAGACATCAAAGAAAAGGCCTTTTGATCAGTTCTGTCTTGTTCTGTCTTTGTAAAACAATCTCTCTCAGGTCCTCACTTGCCATGGTCCAGAACTTGAGCTTTGTCTCTACAAATCCATTTCCCACATCACTGTTGAACTGAACTGAACTGCAGCCCTTCAGTGCCCTCAAGGCATCCATAGTATTCAGCAATTAATCCAGAATGAAGGCTGGGAAGAGCACGATTCCAACAGACATTGTGTCTCTCACTGCTTCCATTCAGGCATTCGCAGGGCCACTCTGGCTGCAGCCTGAACTCTACTGAGCGAGAGGCCACGGCCGAGAGGATCAAGCCAGGCCTCTCTGGTGCTGGGCACAGCCTGTTCCTGGCAGACCTTGGTGCCAGGCACGGAGAGGATGTGACTTGTGCACTGCTTTGTCACCACCGCTTCTGCCTGGGCTGCATCCAGCGGTGGGCACACAGGAATCCCTCGTGCCCACTCTGCAGGACACCCATAGAGACCGTCAGGCTTTCTGAGCACGCAGACGAGCATCAGGACACAGCCGGGACTGCCCCGGAGCAGCTGCCAGTGGCCACCGGCCGGGCAGGGAGAGCTCCCGGCTGCCTGGATGAGAACAGCCCCATGGCCCTGTGGTGTCCTGTGCAGCTGTGCCACAGGGGACACTGTCCCCAGCTGAGCAGGGCCCCTCAGGGCCGGAGTTCCCGGGTGGCCTCCTGCCCGAGGTGTGGGCCCGACTTTTCCGTGGACAGCCGCAGCTGCTGGAGCCCCTGCAGCGCTGGCTGCGCCGCAGGCTGGAGGGGATATTCCGGCTCTGGTGGTGGCTGGTTGAGGCCGCAGAGAGCTCCATCCTGCACGACCTGTGCCTCAAGGGGCTGAACGCCGAGGTGTTGGTGCAGGGGCTGCAGCCTGTCCTCGAGCAGCACACGGCTCCACTGGTGCATGGCACCATCAGCATCATGGTGGGCCAGTGCAGCGAGGAGGCCCAGAGGCTGCTGTGCTCTGGTGCCTTCAGGGACGACAACAACAGCCCTGTGGCCAGTGCCAGCTCCACCACCTCCAGCAGCTCCCAGAGCAGCAGCTCCTGGATGGGGGCTCCTGTCCATGGCCCCGAAGTCTGTCATGTGGAGGAGGAAGCTGGTACATCGGAGGCTGCTTTCCCTGGGGGTCCCAGCTGCCCCCCACCTGTGCCAGTCTCCGTGGAGTGGGACTGGCCCCAGGAGGAGCCATGGCAGGAGGTGGTGACAGTGGCAGATCCCTCTGCCCAGGGCAGCAGCTTCAGCCCCTCCACCCCTCTCCTGGGCTACAACCGATTGCCATGGGCACCCTTGCACCCCATTAAGAGAAGGGACTCAGCCCCTAGGACTCTCCCCAGCCCTGCAAGAGGCCAACCCACTGGCAACTCTAGCAGGGCTCTCACAAATCTTTACTGAAGGAAAAGGGAATAAATGGTTATTTCCCACACACGCTTTCTCCCTGTAGGGCAGGAGTGACAGGAGTGCTGGGTCAACTTCTAGCTAGCCCCTTCCCTGACCACGCCGAGAGTGGCCGCCCCTTGCCTGGATTGGCCTGGTGGCAGTATAGCAGGGCTGCTAGAAAGCTGCAGCAGTGAGGCTGCTCCCCCAGAGCACGAGCTGTATCTGCAAAAGGGTCGGGACAAAGAACAGGGAGGGGTCTTCCAATGGTTTCTCAGGGAGGTTTATTCCAGGAGAAGGGTCAGGGAAGGAAAGACACAGAACAAAGGTGTGCACCAATTTATATACAGGGGAGGGTACAAGGGGAGGTTACAGACTTTCTCAAATTTCAAGGAACCTGGGGAGGAGCAGAAGGTAGGGATTACAATGCTCAAACCCATAGGGAATAACAGGGGAAGAGTACAGTTTGAATGAACCAGTTAGGTCTTAGGGGGATACAAGATTGACAGGGAAGGATCTGGAAGTAAAGACGGGATTATACTGACAGACAAAGGAGGAGGGCAGAGTTACAGTGATGGACATGGAAGGTACTGGAACAAAGAGCATCTTTGGGGAGATGGACAAGGGAGGTGAGAGGATAGGCTTCAAGGACAAACCATCTGCACAGGGATAACAGAACCAACTTATGGAAGAAAAACACACTATCACCCCGGAGAAGCTAAAGGCAGAATGGACAGCTCAGGCAGCTGATCTTGATGCAGGACCACGCTCTCAGACCAGGGTGGGATTAAAGATAATTTTAATGACCATACAATGCTTGATGAGGGAGAATATGTGTTAAATGGAGTAGGCGAATTGGGAATCTGTACTTTCTCACTAACTCAGCGAATGAGGAAACAAAGAGGGCAAGATGAAATTGTGAGTTTAGGATAAAAGAGAGACTGCGACTTCCAAAAACTCAAGACACATCCCACAGAGTTATGGCCCAGTGGATTCTCTCCCCTTATTCATATCCTTATTTTTCTATTGACTTTGGCATTGCCATGTTGTTTTCCCTCACATGTCCTCACTTCTTCCTCTTCTCTGACTAGAAGAAAAACTGCTCCTATGGGGTACCATTGCCAAAAAGTTTGACTAATTCAAAGTTTCTTGCAGGATGTCACAGCACCAAAATGTTGATCTCATGTAGGCTCTGCTCCGGGGAACCGCTCATTACATTTCTGCTCCCAGCCACGTGGCCCTGCCACCACCATGGGGGCAGTGGTGGCCACTTCAGGGCTGGCACTATTGAACACCTCTCTTTATGTGGATGCTGGGAAGGAGAAGCTGCTGCCATCGCCCCCCTGCCCTTCTGTCCACAGTGCGGCTGGCCAGGAGCAGCCAGGCAGAGAAGGCTCACCACAGGTCGTGCCAGGATGGCAGCAGCCGTGGCAGCTCATCGCCACGTGCTGCACCTGGATGGCCCCTGGCAGCAGTGCCTCGCCACCCCTGGGAAAGAACCACACATGGGCTGTTTTGCTTTTGTTCTTCAATATGTCATCACTGAGATGTTACAACCTCTCTAATTTGCCCAGCAGCATGTCCCTCTTCAGAGCCATCCCAGACCAGCTCGGTCGGACATGGTGGAAGCTTCTAGCAGCCTTCCAGAGAAGCTACCCACATGGCCCTCCCCTGCTACCAAAAACCAAGCTGTGCCAAATCCAACACACCCAGGTGCCTTTTTCCAGCTCTGTCTTGTTCCTTCTTTACTTCCTGGGATATTCCTAAAAACAAAATCTTCAACAAAGTGATTACAGCCCATTGCTCAATCAAAAGCTTAGCAGATCTTGAGGGCTGAGGGCCCAGGTTGGACAGTCATGAGCCATCATAAACTGAAATGAAGAGTCATCACCATCTCAGCAGAAAATGCCTTCAGTAGCCAAAGCAGCTGCCAAAGGGCTGTTCTTTACTGATCTCCTTAGGATCCATTGTGGAAACAGCCTGAAAGATTGTTCAGCACATTTAGGATTCCTAGGAAAAGCAGGCAAAAGCTGTACACGCTGGGAGCAATAGAGTCCTTTTGAGAGGAGACACCAGGTCAAACACTGGGAAATAACGACCATGAGGAAGAAATGAGCAGCTGGATCTCAGGGGAGGCAGTGCCACAGCCTGGCTTCATTAGTGTGTGTGTAGATCAATTTTACAGCCCATACTTGAATGTATGTACATATCAATTAAAATAAATACTTTTTAAGAAGAAGAAATCCAAATTCCAAATCGCTTCAGAATTTGAATACATTTCTGGAATAGAGTTTTCTATGTGTTTCCTGTGATGTTTGAGCCAAGGCAGGATTAGAGCTCTGCATCCCAAAGCCCCATTCAGGAGCCTAACCAAAGTGTTTGGATTCTTGCAGGCACAGCAGACGCTTCAGCCCCCAGCACTCCACCCGGCAGTGCTGGTTGTGCAGCGCTGAGGGCATCCAGCTCAGCACAGAATGCACCTGGGGAAGGGGAATCACCACCAGTAGATCTGGGCCTTGCTGCTGAGAAAATGATTTGGGAGAGCAGAAGATCCCTGCCTGAGAAGTCTCCTTCTGTTCAGGAACCTGCATTGGACAGGGATGAAAGGGGCTGGACTGAGAGCGTTTGAATGCTGTTGCACGGCTGAGAAGCAAAGG
This sequence comes from Lonchura striata, assembly GCF_050655825.1. Classification (NCBI taxonomy): domain Eukaryota; kingdom Metazoa; phylum Chordata; class Aves; order Passeriformes; family Estrildidae; genus Lonchura; species Lonchura striata. Next base: position 14,668,176 of record NC_140740.1, read on the forward strand.
CTTCTTCAGTTCAGCTGTGAATGGACAGGGCAGGATTTGCTTGGTAAAAGAAGATTTCCTAAAGAAGAGGGAATGAAAAGGGGGATAGCCCTTAAGTGAGGATGAGAGGTGTTGGCCAGGTTTGCGTGCTCATTTTCCTGGGGAGAATCCCTTCTGCAGGGGCCTTTGTGGTAAGGAAGTGGAAGCTCTGTAGGTTCTAAGAGGCTTTGTTTGATGGGAAAGAAGAGAAGAGTGCCTGGAGAATTGCCACTGAAGGCAAAGTGTCCTGTGCAGGGAGGGGCATGCGAGAGGTGCCTCTGTTCCAGAAGCAGATGTGGAGATGTGGGCTCTGCCTCTTTTGGGTGGGAAGGCCAAGGCAAAGCAGGGCTGGGCTGCAGCTGCTGCTGCTGTGAGAGCTCTGCTGTACCTGTAGGTGCTCCCAGAGCCATGGGTGGGGCTGGGCTGGAGCTGCAGCTTTCCTGTCCTCTCAGTAACCTGGTGCCTGCAGTCCAGTTTCCATCTGGGAAATCCTCAGCTGGGCAAACTGGCCCGTCTTGCTGTCCATGTTGCAGAGCTCAGTCGCCTTGCTCTTGGGCATCTCTGTGGGAAGAGATGTATGTTCCCATGCAGTCCCTGCCAAGCTGTAGCCTGGATGAGACTGCTGTGCTCAGGGCTGTGGAGGGAGGAGCACATCCCTGTGCCAGGAGCTGGCAGGACTCCTTCCTTAGAAGCCATCTGTTGCCTTCATGGGAGACAACGGCGACCTGGTTGCAAGGAACAGCACGGCAGCCCAGTCTCCCCTGGGCCACTCGGGCTAACGACACACGCAGGACACCAATGTGGTGGACGGTCGAAAAGCATTTATTATCTTATCTCATGGGTTTAAATAGTCTTGGGGGACTCTGCTACGTCAGGGGGGGTTGGCAGGGTCTCTAGGGTTAGTCAGGAGTGGAAAACTACTTGGTTAGGTGTGGTTACATTCTTTGGGGTAATGGATAACATGTTGCAGGGTGAGAGGGGGATGGGGGTCTTTCTTTCCGTCACATCCCGAAATCTTCCGTTCGCCTGTCCCTATCTACTACACCATCCCATGTGTTCAGTGTCACACCCATGTCCAACACTGTCAGCTTTGACAGTTTTTGGACTGTGTTTGAGGAGTCAAATCTTTTTGACTATTGAAGGGCTTTGGTGCCCAGACTTCTTGTTAGGAGCAAGGGATTAAGAGTGTGAGCCACAGAGTTTTTGGACCAGGTGTTCTGTGTAACTGCTGAGAAGGGTTTCTTTCTTTCTGTTTCTGTTTCAAGGGGAGTGTTATTGTTGCCCCTGAGTGTTCAGGAGAGGAGCCTGTGGACAGAGCTGCAGCAGAGGGAGCTTTGCCTGGCACCCAGAGCTGCTGGAACAATTCCCACAAGCCTGGTGAGGACAGAGCCCCTGAAGGAGTCAGAAGGAGGGTAATCTTCAAAATGGGCTGATGTTTCAGAAACTTTGTTTATTGAAAATCCTCCTCTATAATCCATTCTAGGAAACTCATCAACAATCCTACTCCATAATCCTACTCTACAATGCTATTCTACAACTCTTCAACAACCCTACTCTACAATGCTATTCTACGAAACTCTTCAACAACTGTACTTTACAATGCCACTCCACAACCCTCCTCTACAATCCTATTCTACAAAACTCAACATTCCTACTCCACAATCATACTCTACAATTGTAATCTACAAAACTCTTCAACAATCCTACTCTACAAGCTGTCTCTACAATTCTATTCAACAGAACTCTTAAATAATCCTATGTTACAATGCTACTCCACAATTCTCCCATACAATCCTATTCTACAAAACTCAAAATTCCTACTCCACAATCCTACTCTTCAATCCTATTCTACAAAACTCTTCAACAATCCTACCCTACAATCCTATTCTACAAAACTCTTCAACAATCCTACTTTACAATGCTACTCCACAATCCGCCCATACAATCATATTCTACAAAACTCAATATTTCTACTCTACAATCCTACTCTACAATCCTATTCTACAAAACTCTTCAACAACTGTACTTTACAATGCTACTCCACAATCTGCCCATACAATCATATTCTACAAAACTCAAAATTCCTACTCCACAATCCTACTCTACAATCCTATTCTACAAAACTCTTCAACAACCCTACTCTACAATACTATTCTACAAAACTCTTCAACAATCCTACTTTACAATGCTACTCCACAGTCCGCCCATACAATCATATTATACAAAACTCTTTAACAATCCTACTCTAAAATCCTACTCTACAATACTATTCTACAAAACTCTTCAACAATCCTACTCTACAAGCTGTCTCTACAATTCTATTCAACAGAACTCTTAAATAATCCTATGTTACAATGCTACTCCACAATTCTCCCATACAATCCTATTCTACAAAACTCAAAATTCCTACTCCACAATCCTACTCTTCAATCCTATTCTACAAAACTCTTCAACAATCCTACCCTACAATCCTATTCTACAAAACTCTTCAACAATCCTACTTTACAATGCTACTCCACAATCTGCCCATACAATCATATTCTACAAAACTCAAAATTCCTACTCCACAATCCTACTCTACAATCCTATTCTACAAAACTTTTCAACAACCCTACTCTACAATACTATTCTACAAAACTCTTCAACAATCCTACTTTACAATGCTACTCCACAGTCTGCCCATACAATCATATTCTACAAAACTCAAAATTCCTACTCCACAATCCTACTCTACAATCCTATTCTACAAAACTTTTCAACAACCCTACTCTACAATACTATTCTACAAAACTCTTCAACAATCCTACTTTACAATGCTACTCCACAGTCTGCCCATACAATCATATTATACAAAACTCTTTAACAATCCTACTCTAAAATCCTACTCTACAATACTATTCTACAAAACTCTTCAACAATCCTACTCTACAATACTACTCCAGAATCCTATTCTACAAAACTCTTTAACACCCCTACACCACAATCCTCTACAATCCTATTCTACAAGACTCTTCTACAAAACTATTCTACAATCCTACTCAAAACTGGTTGTGGAGATGACACCTTGTCTTGGTTATACATTCTTCCCTCCTGCATCCTCTTCAGGACAGTGATGAGTGGTGCCAGGATGGACACTGGCTTGGCTGATGTTACAAATGGATGCTGGCCAAGGGGAAAAAAAAAAAAAAACAAACAAAGAACAGTGAACCATCTCCTTCCAAGTTTAGTGCTTCAAATACTCAATCACGATTCCTCTGGTTCCTAGAAAGACCTGAAAAGTAAAACAATGGGACCATCAGCTGCTCAATTCTCATGTGCAGGATTTTGCCATCACAGGCAAACCCGGCCCAGAATCCCACTCATCCGTTTATTCTGGTTTCTCCATCTTGCTGGGGTTTTTGCCCTGCCAGTGCTCTAGAAATGGTGCTTTCTGTCCCTGGAGTTTCTTCCTTTCAAGAAGCTCCAATGACTCCCATAGGTCCCTGTCTTGTGCTAGTTTCCACAGGCACACAGAGCAGTGTCTGCCTTTCTATGCCCTGCCCCTCCTGTGCTGCATGGCACCTTCCTTCCCAGCAGGGCCAGCCGAGTGGCGCTGGGTCCTGCAGTTCCCTCTCTGCCACACAACCTGGCAGTCAGCCTGGGCCAGTTCCCCTCTGCCTGAGCGTGCCAGGCAGCAGATGGGGCTGGGACAAGTCCCTCTCAGCTCTCCCTGTTTGTGTGCCAGAAACCTCTAAGGGTGGGGTGGGGGGCACAAACCAGGACCCCTCAGAGGCTCACAGTGAATCCCCCACAGCCCCTCCTGCCCACAGCCAAATCTCTCCAGAGTGCTCTGCCAGGACTGGCAGCTGTGGCTTCCTCCACCACCATTTCATGTCTCTCTACAATGCTCTACGTCAATTCTTTTGCTGTTAGGTAAAACAGGACATTACAGAGCCCTGCCAGCCCAGCCCAGTCTAGCACTCCTCAGCATTTTCATTTGAAGAGCACCAAGAGTGGAGGTGAGGAGGAAGGGGGCTCATCTGAGGCCTCGGACCTTGGTGGAGGAGGAGCCCATCCCTCGCACACTGTTTCACCTCAGCCCCTTGGCATTTTACCTGCAGCAGCTCGTTGGCAGACCAGCGCCGCTCCTCGTCTCTCTGCAGGCAGCAGCTCAGGAAGTCACGCAGCCAAGCCGAGAGGAGCTTGGGCTGCCGCAGCTGTGGCGTCCCTGCTGTTGCTATCAGGAATTTAGTCTGGAGAAACAGGAAACACAAGGCTACACCTGCTTCTTTCCCATCTGTAACTGCCCTCCCAGAAGCCATTGTTTAACCTCTCTTCTTCAGTGGCAGTTTCTGCCCTGGCAGAGACCCAGAGATGACTTTCCTTTACCAATAAAAAACCAAACTCTGATGCAGCCACAGCTTTGCCATCATCCCGCAGATCTTGCCTTGGCAGCCAATTTCATTGATTGACCTAGTTAGTTGGGAACTACATCAGCAAAAGCACATTTGCTTCTCTGAGGATTCACACCAGTTTGGCAGCCTTTTTGGAAGGGTGACTTTGTAATACTAACTAATTCCAAGGATTAGGACATGAAAGGCATCTCTGCAGTGCTTGTGGGTCACTTCAGCCCGGTTGCCATACAACAAGATTCATCAGGTTTTTTGTCTGTTATTGAAAACAATGGTAATTGAACAAAAAGAAAGGAAATCCATCAGTTAATCCCCAGGTAAGGAAACAAATATTTATAATCTCATATTCCACACAGACACATTAAGGTGCATGCACAAATGTATGGGGATGAAAATGCCTGCTTGGACACACAGGAGCCACCTGCATCTCTTTCTGTCAGCAGTCTGAAAATTTCAGCTTCCCTTATGCAGCAACAGAAAAACTTTTCCTGCTCCGAAGATGGAGAGGTGCCATCCCTGTGGACACCCTCTGCTCATTTAGCTACACAAGTCAATGCATGAATGGAAGGCCTATCCCAGAAAATGCCAGGAAACAAACAGGAGGTTTTTGCAGGCTCTCCCTCTCACCAGGCTCCGGCTTGGTGATGTGGAGAAGGTGGCTTGGGCTATGAGAGAAACACAGTCACTAAGTGTTTCAGCAACACTGCACAAGAAGCAGAAGAGACTCTGTGGCCCTTGCAGCCTCATGTCCATGTTCCAGGCATGTTTCTCAGTGGGCAGAAACTGCACAGGGGATGCAGTTCCTCACTAAAACCACTCTTTTAGAAGCTCTGTTAGGTTTGGCTTTCTTTCCTTCATTTCTGGAAGGACAGCACCAATTCTAAGATGCTTGTTTCCTTTTATTGTGGCCATCTACACAGACCAAAGAACTGGAACCACTTACAACCCAAAGGAAAATATTGCCTGAGCATGGGGTTTGTTTGCATGTGGTATAGCTTGAGTTCCACACTGATGCAACCACAACTACAGCAGATGCTGATGTGTTGCAGGGACATTTTAAGGACGGGACCTTGGTGGCAGTAGTTCCAGCAGATGGCAATGGGATTTTGTCCAATGGCATGCAGAACACAGGGCAGGTGAGAAAGACAAGCGGGATCAGTGAGTATTTGCCCCTTACCGTGGCAGGACTTCGGCTCCAGTAGGGAACTTTCCGTTCTATCATTTCGATTCCCACAATTCCAAAAGACCATATGTCCACTTTGGGGCCATATGGTTGACCCATCACCACTTCAGGTGCCATCCACCAAGGAGTCCCGGCTACCGAGGACGGTCTATTCTTCTCAGGGCTGAGCTCAACAGAGATGCCAAAATCAGCTGAGGGGAAAGCAAAATACTGCTTTTATTTGAATTCTGTGCAATTAGGAAACCAAGCAAAAGAATTGCCCAGTAGAACTTTGAGAATGTGCTGTTGAATCTCCTGGACAACTGTCCCTGCTCTGTTTCCTCAGGATTTTAGCCAAATCCCCACATTTTGTACACTGCCTTCAGCAGTGGCTTTTGTTCTATGGAAGCTTTAGACTTGTTGCTCCCTCCCTCTGCAATGGACACACACAGAGCAACACCCCTTTTGACTGCTTGTTCCTTGTCATACCTCTGTGCACCTTGCAACCATGTCATCAGCTCAGAGCGGGGGGTCCCTGCACTGCCACCAGCACCATTCCTGGGGAGCTGGCAGCCACTCAAAGCAGCCCCTCACCCCACATCCCTGAACGCTGCACCTGACCAGGAATATACTGACCCAGCTTGACAGAGCCGTCGGTTCTGAGAAGGATGTTGTCGCTCTTCACATCTCTGTGGATCACTTGGTTTGAGTGAAGAAAAGCCAATCCTTGCAAGCACTGAGAGAGTCAACAGAACCAGGAGGGCAAAACACAGGGATTTCATCACACCAGAAAAGAAACAGAGACTCTAAAAGGTTCCCATTCCCCAGGAGAATGGCGAGTAATGGCAGAACACAGTGCCATTGAGAGGAAGAGCTGCTGCTCCAACACTTGCAGAGCAGGACCTTTCTAAGGAAAGGCATGTCACCTTTTGAAAGAGCAACAGCACCTGCTGTTGTAGACTGTCCCCTGCAAACCAGCCAGGATGACTGCTGCTGCAGTGGATGTGCTCAGAAGCAAAGAGCATTTTAGCTGCACTAGTATCCTTTTTAGCTGAGGACTGAGAGAAATGAGTCTCTCTTTTTTCCTTTGCTGTTCATTTCAAATCCTGCTACCAGCACCTTGCTTCTACAAGTGAGGAATGCAGTGAAGACAGGCAAAAATTTAGGGAGGCAAGATGGAGAACAGCAGATACAAGAGGCAGAGTGAGAATACAACAGCAGGAGATAAGAGTACAAGAACTGAGTAGAGTGAGTGCAGGGGCACTCCAGGCATTTCACTGGAGATGCTTTTACATGCCCATAGCATACCAGCAACGCAGAAGCAAAGTTTGGCACATGAAACCTCTCCTGTTCTGAGCCCCTGTTTCCCAGATAATCCTACCCAAACCCTTGGAAGCACAGGTGGGCTTGCTGACCTCCCGACTGATGACTGCTATCTTGATTTCAGTCAGGAAGGTCTTCCTGATGACATCGCTCAGAGCGCCTCCATCCATGTACTCCATGACCAGCCAGAGTTCCTCACCCAGAAGGTGGCTGAAGGAAAGAAACAAGGGCGTGAAGATAAACATGCATGGCTAGGTTGATTGTTTGCTTCCAGGCTTCTTGTTTCCAAGGCCCTTTGTGACAAGGACAAAATAAAAGGAATAGACATTCCCTCTTGGCTGTGCTTTGTTTGCAATCTGTGCAGTCTCAGGGAGAAAGGCACAGCTGTGAAAAAGGAGATGTCTTAGATGGCCAGCAAGTGAAAAGTGTGGTTTAGTAAGAGCCCAGATCAAAAGCCTGTCACGCGTGGTGTTTCTGGAAATAAGCACCTATCTTCCTGGCATGCATAGCAACAGAAAAGTGGGGCAACAATCCAAAGATAATCCACTTTAGGATGGTTCATCATTCAGCATTGAAGAAACTTTAAAAAATCAATGCAAAAAAATGTGGAGGCAGTGAACTTAAAAGGTATTAACATATAAAATACAGCTGATCCAAGGTTTGAATAATTTTCAAACTACGTGTGTCAGGGAAGACTCATGCAGACAAGATGCACTCTCTTCTCATCCATTGCAGATGAGTAGAGAAATATTAATACATTATAATTAACAGCTCTACTTTCTAGAAGTGTCCAAAGTGGATTTTTAACCTCTCATGTTTGCAGTATGTACATGCATATTCACAGGATAGGACCATGACCACTCACCTGTCTAAATAATTCACAACACTGGGACTCCTATGCTTCTTCATGATTGTGATTTCATTAACAGTTAGTTGCTTCCTCTGCCATCCCTTAAGGCTTATTTTCTTTATGGTCACCTAAAATGACACTGAAAATCAGTAACTTGAGAAGTTGGTGTCATGAGACCACAAAGCACATGGAGCAAGTGATTTTGCAATGACACAGTTGAGCTGTGCCAAACTGCCTTGTGATTAGGCATTGCAGTAATTAGGAAATGACATTGCAATAGCCCATTTCTCCACTCCCTTGGGGGCCAGTTACAGGACATGTGGCCACTGAGGTTTTGCTGTGAACACTTGGTGACACTGGTGTCTCAACTATCACCCACAAACCGCTGAGCCCACTCCCTGCTGCTTTGTATGGGATTCAGAAGAAGTAATCCATGCCTTAATACTCTGTGGCTACATCTTGGGCTATGGGCAGGGCTTCGAGTTTCTAGGGATGCCTTGCAGATCTCTCCCTATGTGCAGTTCCCAAGTGCAGCACTGCAGGTGGCTAAAGAACTACCAGTAACTTTCAGATGTATTTGCTGGCAACCAGAAGTGAGAATTCAGGACTCTGAAGCTGTAGCCCCAAAGAGCAGTGAGATGCTCTAAGGCACCACCTTTGTTTTAGCAATTGAGAGAAAGTGAGCACATCCTTCTCTGAAATGAACTGCTGCCCTGCGTGATTTCCTTCTGGCAGCTGAAAAGGACAAAGACTGTCTCCAATGTATTTTGCAGGCTGGTACCAGTCTGTGTTTCTTGTGCCTCTTCAGCACAGCTCGACCCAAAGCTCCGGCCACAGCTGCTCACACCAGAGGGGAAAGCCCTTGAGTGCAGCAGAGTCTGTGGGGGATGTTGGCATTTACCTCTCCTCCTGTGGCTTGGTTGAGTGCTCTAACCACAGATCCAAAATGCCTAGAAACAAAACAGAAGCAGAGAAAGGAGAAGCTGTTTATTTCTTAGAGTGAAAGCCGGCCCACACAGGAGATCTCTGCTGTAAATGCCTAAAACCTGCAGGATGCAGGAGGGCTCTGCCAGAAGGCAGATGATGCATTTTCCTCTCAAGTGCATGGGCAGTGCCTGGGCTGGTTGCAGAAGCGCTGGGGTTTACTGACTCAGCTCCTAAAGGGAATTTATTCTTTCATCTTAGGTTTTAGTTTCTAAACTCTGTGGTTCCTATTCTGAGCATGGAGTATTTCCTTCCACAGACCATGTGAAAGAAATGTTCCTGGGAACTGTTATCTCACAGCTTTGAGAGGGGCTAGGTTGCCCTTTCAGGCAAGCAAGATTCTTCTTTATTCATTAGTGTGGCAGTGTGGTTTTGAGACATACAAAAATACTGAAGAAATTAACACAGAGCTGTCCCACACTTGAGAGACAAGGAGATCTTCCAGGTCCTGCTCCTTGATGTAGGCAGACTTTGGCAGCATGGAGATGTCTCTGACAATGCCTTCTGAGCACCCTCACAAGTTCTGAGGAGCACTGAAGAGATGGGACAATCTCCAGTGTCTGAACATGTTTGCAGCTGACCTGACTTCACACTGGATAGATATTCCAGTGGAACTCCTGATCTACCAGTGATATACCAGAAGAACCCCTGGCCCATGGTTGTGTAGAAGTAAGTGTGGCTGGACTCACCCCTTGCCAATATATTCCATTTCAGTGTATTTCATCTTGGGATTTTCCACGTTCACCATTTTCCCTGAGGGAAACAAAATGCAAGATGCTCACTTTAAAGCAGAGATCCCAGCTTCCAGGAGATACAAAAGGCAGCCCCAGTGTCTGGAGGCAGTCAGCTAGTTACAACAACAGCAACAACATCAACAGGACAGGCAGCCCTGCAGTGCAGATGGCTGGCACAGAGACTGATTGTGTAGAGCCCTTGGAAGAGTTCTCTTGACAGGAAACAAAGCACAGGGAGATGCATTCCCAGGAGAGGAGCACATCTTCTCCAGCTTTCAGCCAAAACATTGCCCAAACAATGCCTTTCCAACTGTAATCCAGAGCAGCTCATGCTATAACCAATGTCGACAGTGCTTTCAGCATCGGGACCCTCACCCTTCATGAGCAGGCTGAGCTCACAGACACCCATCTTGGGGCTAAGGAAGGTTCCAGCCCTGTCCCACCAGCCCTCAGGGACATGGCAGCGACCACAACAAATGAGTGCCTTTACCTCCTGGCTTTCTGGATCCACACTGGAATAAAGTTGAAAATTTCTTTTTAACCAGGCTAAACACGCCCTTAGAGCTTCATCCTTTTCCTGATGGCTATCAAATGCTAGCTTTACATTGTTTGCTCTCAGAACTGCGTTCCTGATTCCTTTTATGTTCAAAGATCTATACTCTCTCATACTTTTCCTCCCTGCTTCATTATTTGGGTCCCAATCCGCTGGTGTTAGGGGCATTTTAACCTCCCCTGGGGGAACATCTGCAGGGTTGCCCGTTCTATTTTCTTTCTCCCACACTTTTATTCCTGCAATTTGTATTAGCTGCATCTCCTCAGGAGAAAATAAAATCCCAATTATTGCATTTAATTCTTCACAGGTATAGATATTAGGGCCTAGAATTGATCTAGCTGGTCTGCAATTCCAAGGGGATCCTCTACCAAGGTCTTTATTTCTTTCTTAAAATTTCTGACCTCTGAAGCTGTCAATGGGGCATTCACAAATCCTATTCCCTCATTGGCTCCTCCCATGGGAACTTCCCTTAGGGGAACACAGACTTTCTGCCCTTTTGGCTCCTGAGCAACACTCTTTCATTTTAAACCAAGTTCTAATGGTGGGCTATTGGACTAGGGGTTTCAGCTTTACCACAATTACAACCTTGAACTCTATTTCCTTGCACACTATTCTGCCAATCACTATTCACTACTGATCCCTCTCTCCCTTCAATCTTTGTTTCATTTATGTGTCTTGGAGGTGTTAAGACAACACTGTGTAAAGGAGGTTGATTAGCACTGGATCTGAGGAGGTTTGGAGGGTGTGACGAAACATTAATCCTGGAGTCAGGGGTTATAGCCACCTGACTTGGGGTTGTTAATGTACTTCCTATTGATGGTGTGGAGAGAATATGGGGAGGAGTCTGAGAGGCTGAAGGGGTAGGTTGGACAGGAGGAGGTATTGAAAGAGCAGGTTGGACGGGAGGAGGTATTGAAAGAGCAGGTTGGACGGGAGGAGGTATTGAAGGAGCAGGTTGGACGGGAGGAGGTATTGAAGGAGCAGGTTGGACGGGAGGAGGTATTGAAGGAGCAGGTTGGACGGGAGGAGGTATTGAAGGAGCAGGTTGGACGGGAGGAGGTATTGGAGGAACAGGAGGTGAAGAGGGTGGAAGATAATCCAAAGGATCCCACTTTCTTGTGGGTTCTTCCCTTGCGTCTTTAACGCCCTTAATGTCCTTTGACACTTTGTACACTTTAGCTTTTTCCTCCAGGCTATTACTTTCTAACCAGCAACTTGCATACTTATTTTCTTCCTCACTCACACTCTCCCTCCAATTCACACATTTGTTTGAAGCTAAACACAGCCACCTGTCCTTTGAACCATACCAAGGCCAGTAAACTGATCCTTCTTGGAGAGCTTCTTTTGGCCATATTTCCATGCAATATTGTATCATCTTTATTTTATCTAATCCTTTAAACTATATATTTGAAATAAAACAATTAGAATATATAATTTTTTTATTTATAAACAATCAAATTATAATTAATGAATTGAAACAAAACAATTAAAAAAATAGTCAGAAAAAAACAATTAAAATAAAATTTTTGGAATACTTTTTACTTTTATTTTTTTAAATATATGAACAATTGAATAAAATAATTAATCAATTTAAATAAAACAATTGAAATAAACCATTCAGAATAAAACAAATAAAATAAAACAACTGGAATTGAAATAGCAACTTTAACCTAGTTTAGATTTAAATGAGAATAGTTAAAAATCAGATAATTGAAATAGGATAAAATAATTAGTAGAATAGAAACTGAATAATTGAATTAGAATAACTGAAGTCACAACTGTCAAATTTAAATAAAATAATTAAATGGAATTATTGGAATTAAATAATTAAGATGGACAAATTTTGTCTAGTAAAACAATTGAATAAAAGAACTCATAAACGGAAATAAAACAATTAAAATGTAAAATCAAAATAAAACTATACTATTAAAGTACAAAATGAATCTAACAGAAACAACGAAATAAAACAATGTGAATAGATTACAATAAAAAGATCAATCTAAATATTACTAGTAATGATCCAAAATACCAAATTACAATTCTCATAATTGAAATGAACACAATGAACAAAAGTAATGGAATAATCCAATAAAACAATCTATAGAAACAAAAAGAATAAAAGAACTCACTATAACTGACCACAAGATTCCAATCACAAGTAAGTCACACATAGAAATAGATTATGTTTCTTATAGCTTGGTGATCAGGATCACAAACTTGAGCACAACTAACAAGAAGGCCCCCAAGCCCTCTGTCCACCTTAGGCCCCCTCGGCCGCCTCCTTCTGCATCAATCAATGCCTGCCTGTCACCACTGCCCCTTCCAGGAGGGCCCAGCCCCGCCACAAAGTGGCTCCTCTGAGCCACCACTGCCTCGCCCCCAAATGGCACCTCGGAGCCCGCAGCACCACTCACTCCAAAATGAAGACTGAACTTTCTACTTATGCCAAAAATTGGAAATTTGTACCAATTAAATGCGTTCAAGTAGTCTTGAACTCAAACATAAAAATTTAGCAACTTATAATTTTTAATGCTTCTACCTTCAAACTAACAGTACACTAAACAGAAATACTCTCTCTCTAACTAAATGCTTTTAAGTTCATTCTCCCTGTCCGGTAAGTGGTCTGGGGACTCTTGGCTACCACCTCTCCCCAGAACCTCACTATACCGGTGCTCCGACCTTCTACACACACACAATGAACTCAGTGGGAAACAGTTAAACAATAACCATTTGTATCCCCAAATAATCAGCACCTAGAAAGCAATTATACCAACAATTAGGTGTACTAGGTAGTCCTGGACTCAAAAGTAAAAACTATGTAACTGAAGTACCATGCCAAAGGAAACAATAAATTCCCTATGGGAGGCAGGTTCTACTCTCCCTGACCCTGGCTCGCCGCGCTGGGACGAGATCCCAGCTCCGTCTCCAGCTCCCGATGAGCTGAACGGCCGCCCCGAGCCGGCCACTCTCACCTCGAGTCACCAGGCCAGGAGGATCCCCCTAACTCCCCTCGCCAGCCGAAACCAGGTGCGTCCACCTGCCCAGCCCACCCCGCGCAGGACCAGGTGCGTTCCCCGCCCCGAGCGCCCGGCCCTGCCGAGAATTGGGGTCCTACCCCCCTCAGCCGGGACTCCGATCCCCCCCACCAAAAAGGAGGACACTCCTCTCAACGGTGGCTCCCTGTCGTCGGTCTCCAGGTAGGAGTATTTACTACCACCGACGCTGAGGTCCTCCTTCCACGTAGGAAGGACCTTTCCAGGCACTGGGTTTCTGGGAACCCACGGGAGTCACCTTTAATGCCTTTGGACGGTCTTCCCAGACCCACCCCTGGGAAGCTCTGGGCACTCAGCCCTCCGTGGCCCTGTTAGGGGTATCCCCTCACTCCGAGGCGTTCCCTGGGTGCTCTTGGGACCGAATCCCTCAATCCAGCCCAGCCCGGTGGTCTTGGGGATGGCTGAGCCCCGAGGGTACCACACTCAGTCCTCTGCCCTCTCGCTTCCTTCCACTATCGCTCCGGGGGTCTGGCCTGCCGGCCCCGTCTCACTCACACACACTCCCTCCATTCGGGCCGTACCCTTCCGTACCCTCCGTCCCCCTCGCACACTCACCCAAGTGCCGCTCACCCAAGTGCTGCGAGGACCTCTCCTGCTGCCTGGAAGGCGATTCTAAGTTGTTGAGGCTTCCAGCCGTTCCTCGGGATCAAGCCAGCAGCCCCTCTGTGCATCCGACCTAGTCCTCAGTAATCCGGGCAGCTGAAATCAGCTGGGTGCACCTCCCAAATCCAAGTCCTACGCCGGACCCGCCTCTGGGTGTGGCTTTCCCGGGCGAGGCCCCAGTTGTTATGGACAGGCTTAAAACTTTGACAAAAAAAGAAGGCCATTTAATTAAAAAAAAGTAAGCCTGTTTGTTGCAGACAGAACAACTGGAAGCCAAAGCCTGCAGCTAGTCCAGAGACTGTTTCAACTACTTAGTAACTGTATTCCTAGGAGCATTTCCAAGCACACCTGCTCCCATGAAAGACCCGGGCGTCACACCCCCCAGGCCTTTTAAAGTCTCTCTCCTCTCCTGATTGGCCGCTCAGGATCCGTGCTGTGATAGGTCTCTTTTCCTGTTGCTGATTGGCCCATAAGTTGGTGCAGTCTTGGCCAATCATTTTGAGATTCTCGCCTCCTATTGGTTGGCCTCTCCTCCAGTCCTGATCCGAGCTGTGGCCGTGTTCCACGGTGCAATACTTCTGGAAGCTTCTCTGCCCCCCTCCACAAAGATTGGCATCTCCTCCCTGGGTCCAGTCCCCTTTTAGCTATACACAGCAGTATTGAGTTTTAATACAACTAATCACCTTGCTTTGCGCCCACAACACCCAACCCTGCACCTCGCCCTGTTAACTACAGATCCAATTATAACTTGTTACTTGTATCAACAACATCCCTTTTATACATACCTTGTTAACAACATTCCCCAAAAGTTTAAACTTTATTTTTTTTGTTCATAACACCAGGGACAGCACCTTTCTCCTTAGGCCCTGCTCTGCTCCGGAAGGTGAACAGAGCAGAAGGAGCAGAATCAGTATTCACTTTTCCTTCTAGCCACTCTGCCACGGGACCTGTGTTCAGAAGGAAGGGCTGTGGCTCCTGAGAGCAGCAGGGAACCCATCTCAGCCCTGCCAGGTTCAGGGCTGCTCCTCCGCCCCTGGTCCCGTTGGGTGCTCTGGGCTGTGGGGAGAATGGTGGGAATTGATCCAGGGCTCTGGAGAGCACAAGGATATGTTCAACTCCTGCTCTGCATGAGGAAGCTCATTTCTTACAAAAGTTTCTCTGTTATTACAATTCATCCTTTTGGGTATTTGACAACATGCTGGGTGTTGAAGAATGGGTAGGGATGACTTTTCCATTTTTTGAAAAATCCAAAAGGAGATTTAATACTTTATATAAAAATGCAAAGACACTAAAGCAATTCCAAATATACATTTAATAGACGAATATTTAAGCACCTTGTATTTATCTGAAAGCACCGATTATGAGAAATGAACAATGCAAATATGCTGTCTTTCTGGTCTGGCCTTCAAAGCTCAAAAAGCCCCACTTCTCCTATGCCTACAGACCAATGATGAAATGAGCTGAAAATGTGCTTTTCCTTATGCTGACAGCTATGCACCACAACTGAAACCAATGCTTTAACTCTTCAGTTACTTTTTGCTAATCAGTGCTTCCCTAGATCAATACTTTCTAAAAAATTATATATATATATATATATATATACACACAGAGAATGCTTTAATTCCTAACCCTATACCAACATTTTTAAAGAAAATTGCCTCAGCCGATAGTGTTGAACCATACTAACATCTGTTTAAACCTATTATAATATCAGCTGAGTGCCATTTCATTACTTAAATTTACTTGACCATAAATCATTTCCTTAAGTGCTCCTTTTAATGAGAATACGTGGCATTGCATGTCACCTAGGAATATAGCTTTTAGAAAGACATTTAGATAATTTAGTAAGACATTTCTACGTACTGTCATTGCATCCACCAAGTAGCTAAAAGTCTACCAAAAAATGAGAAACAAAAAACATCGGTCTAAAATTTATGGCCATCTTGTAATTAAATAATTTTATTTGTGTCTGTTGAAAAATTACCTTTGAGTTTAATTTTGACAACTCAAGTAGTCTTCTTGACAACTCAAGTAGTCTTCATTAAAAACAAAAATCAAAAAGTCACTTTATCAGGCTAATACTAATGTTTTCATTTTTTTCATTAAGACCAAGCCACATAAAAATTAGAGGGTACATTGAACCTTGTCTATTACTACCTCTACCTAAATATGGCAATATTAGGACATCTTGAAATATGACTGAGGAAGCAGATAAATAATACGATAAAGACAAAAATGAAAAACCAAAACTAAGGATTCATGTCCACACAGACAACCAACTTTTAACACACAGAGGACCTCAGTTCAGTTTGGTCATCTGAGTTTTCTGTTTCATGGCACAATGAATTTACTCTCCCACTGTTTACCTGAGATCTGCCTGTGCCTCTTTATTACTTGTGTATAACAGAAGTAATTGTCTTTCCTCTCTTATGTCCACTTTTTAAATCTCTGGACAGTTGCATTTCTCTTCAGTGTAACATAGGATTATACTGCTGTGATTGAAGGAAGCTACAACACAGTTGTACTGCCAACAGCTCAAAGGTGGTAACCAACTGCAGACATTCAAAAACACATTCCTTCAGAAGCCTCCAGATTCTAATTCTAATGAAACCTTACAGCACTAAATGCAGCAGTTTGTTAATATACCAGTCATTGTCAAAGAACATTGCTTTCTTTGGCTGTGTGCACAACCTGCTACTCTTTTCATCTTCTGAGCAATGAAGTCATAACATTTTCACCACAGCATCCACCAGAGTCTGGCCTGAGAAATTGAATCCCTCTCACCCCAAGCAGGCTGTGCTTCTTTTTCCCTGTACAACACACACCGGCCACAAGAACTACAATCAGTACAGTCCAGCACAGAAGAGCAGACAGGCTATATTTAAATCAATCAAAACTTTATTTATAATTGAATTCAGCAGAAATGAAAGTTTATACAGGAAGAACTATATACATAAAGAAACAAGTCTCTACACTGTCTATTGTCCAAGATCCATCTCAGTCTGTCCTCAGAAGCACTCATAAATAAATGGGAAAATATACTGCTGCATTGAGTTTCACCTCGCAGGTTGGGCATATGTGAGCAACCCCAAGGGCAATAGGGAGGCATCTGCTGCAGAAGACATGGCCACATAGGGTTGCCACAAGCTGTCGTCCGTGCTGCACAATCTGGAGGAAAGAAAACCACAACATGTATTGGGAGGAAAGAATTTGATTTTGCTGCTCAACTGGCACCAGGCTCTATTTAGAGCACCTAGAATTAGGATTATGAGGGACCCACACATCTGCCAGTGCCATCTTGGCAAGGGCTTCTGCCTCTACATTCACCAAGAAGTGACTTGTGGAGCTTCACAGCAAGGGCTGTGCTTCCAGCCAGCTGCCCACAGCATCCCACATCATCCAAGTGACTTGTGCAGCTCCCCCATTCTGGCTTTCACCTCCCACAAAGCAGAAAGGACAACAACAGGTGGATCCTTACCTCTGAGTAAAATTCCATGCAAAGCGGACACCTGATAACAACTCCTTGCTCAGCACTAGAGGAAACAGAACTAGAAAGAACACGCAGCTGTTAATATAACCACGCTTCAGTGGTTATTGATATATAAAATCTCACATATTCATACAACTGCGCTGACTAGCCATGACACATTTCCTTTGAAGAACCCTGCTGTCTTTAAGACTCTGTTTGCTGTGCATTTAATGAGGATTTGGGGTTTCCCCTGCCCTGAGGGAAAGGGTGTCCTGGCTTTCCCTAGGAGAAAGGTGCAGTCAGTCACCCTGCTCTGGGCTTTGAAGTAGCAGCAGTCTCTAGCACAGGCCAGTTTGTGTATGGCAACTTTGACTTCCAGCAGGTCATCAGTAACAGCTTTGTAACTACAGCATCAGCTGTCCTCTGGGAATTATTCACCCCAGAATATTCATTCCAGGACCCAATTTTAAACTGCAGAGTAACACAGTTCTGGCAAGATCTAGCCCTGGGAAGGAGCCTTTGGTCAATTTTAAATGCTGCAGCACTGAGCTATTTCAGCCTTAACTAAACAGAGCAGCTACATTCAGTAACTGAGAAGCTTGAGACTGGAGGGAAAAAGTATTCCTGTTTTATATTAACCAGGGGTTGGGATTTCGTCACCTACAGACTTAACAACCAAAACTTAAGCATCTACAAATTCATTGGTAAAATGCATTATGGTTTAGAATCGTAGAAGCCCTTTAGGTGGCATAGTTAAGGCCTGACACCTAAAAGTTCCATACTCAGGTAGTCTCCTACATTGCCTTTCCAAAAGGCTCAAAGCACACCAGCTTTATTAAAACCTGTGTCTTTCCCCCACCCCAAAAAGACACTTTGAAAACCTTAGATCATAATTGTAATGTTCTTTGTTGTCCCTAGTGACAAAGACACTTGGTTAAAATTAATCAGTCTGATGAACTGTGTCTTTCTTATCCTGATGGAGTGCTCCTACAGCAGGACTTTCCTGTTCCTCTGCAGAATGGGAATTTTACTGCACAGGCACCCAACTTGAACTGCAAGATTTCCATCACAGAAGCAAGCAAATCAGGGCTTGTGACATCCAGCACTGGCCATAAAAGCAGGACCTCCACAACTGCCTGTGTGCAAGTCTACCTTGGGAAGAAGGGATCCAGCTCCAGGAGAAAGGCAACCACCTAGCACCTTTCCAGCAGGGAATTTTTGTTGGAATTCGCCCAGCTGCTGCCTGCTGGCCCCGTGATGCCGAGCCCCAGTAATTACAATGGAAGCATTTCCATACCGAACATCACTACTACAGCTTGTCAGAAAAAGCAAATGCAATACTGAGCTATGGCCTGTGACAAATCCCCATTCCTTGCCATACTCCCACACTCTTCTCTAAGGCTCTACGCAAAGATGTACATCTGCTTTGGGCTGCTTTTTTCTCCCAAAATTCAAATGGTATCATGTGATCATCCTGCAACATGGGAGAAGGAGGGAAATAAGTAGAGTAGGGAAGGCATCAAAGATAAATCAGGCATAGCAGTATTACTAAGTCCTGCACAGAAAAGACAGAAAGGCACAGAATTCTGTGTGTGGTGGGGCATGAGGCATACATACTCTGAACTTTGAGAGTCCTCCTCCTCTGCTCCCTGTTCTGCAGGGCCTGAGTCAGCCACAGGTGCATCATCAGCTCCTGTTCCATTACCAGAGCCATCCACCTGTTCCTGGCTGCTCAGTGTAACATTTCTCCTTTCCTCTCCATGCACTGTAATTTAATTTTCAGAAGTTAGATCTATTATTCTCTCTCTCCCCAGAGCTACCTTTGAAACAAATGATATAAGTAGTCAGCAATGGTTCCTATTTTAAATGGACACTATTCAGCTGGGTTAAAAACAATTTCAAAAACTTTCCCAAATACTAGGACTGGACCCTTCCATACATTGTGACTACTCTGCTACAAAACAACATAAAATATTTGCTCTGTTCAGCCTCCACACAGCTAAAAAAGATGACCCAAGAGATTCTCAAGGAAAGTCCCTGGATACTATAAAATTACTCGGAGCAGTATCCCCTTTAAAAATTGCCATCATCATCCTCCTGAATTAAGATAATTTGAAAATGGAGTTATATGTTATGCAAAATGTAGACTATGTGAAAGATTTCTTAAGGAAGGATGCACTTTGTATTGCTATATTTGATCATTCTATACTTTCAAACCAAATCACCTGGAAGGGAGATTTATTCCATTAAATAGACAGCAACTAACAAACATGCTTCTAAGTGGGGAAGAAAAACAAATTCCTTCTTGGTAGAATTGCCTTGTAAAGGTTCCGGGATTGACATGCTTGAAGGATCTCAGATTTGGGGAAGGGTTAACAAAGCTTGGGGAGAAGGATGCCCACTGAGAGTGGACACAAAAAATGCAGAATTGAGGAGCCAAAAGAACATCTGGCATAACTCCCAAGACCAGGAAGAGACTAAGAAACCCAGCACTCCTGAAAGCAGCTCTGACTGGTAGACAATAATTCCTGCAGGGGGAGATTGCAACCCACAACTCATGGAGCAGCAACTCAAGAAACTCCCCAGCCCAAAAGAAGAGGGAAACTGAGCAATGGACCAAGTGGACTAATTAAAGTGAGAAATAAGCAATCATTACCCAAAAGAAGACAGAATACGAGCTAAGGAGATAACCATGTCACTTGTAATGCTAATTTCTTTGTTTGATAAAATCTATAAATAACAGAAATTATTTTGAGAGTGCGTGTGTCCGATTTGTGAAATACCACTGAGCACCCAGACTGGTGAAACACTGAAATAAATAACCAATGTCTCTCTCAAGTGTAGGATTATTTACCTGTCACACCCCAGTAACAAATCAAATTTTTGTGGACAACATATTGACCAAGTCACAGGGAGAGCCATTTTTAAAGGGCCTGCTCTGTAACAGCAAAAGGGTCAAGAAATGTTTTTTAACTCTCAGAAACCGCAGGCAGAGATGACCTCTGCAACTCCAGGGTCCATGTAACACTAATCAATCACTAATCAATCAAAACTGCAGAAAGTGTTACCAAATTAAAGTTCCTTCTGCGTAAGTATTCTGCTACTTTTATTGCAGGCATTTCCCACTGTGACTGACAGAGGCCACCACACACACATTGCATCCGTTCTCTAAGACACTGGCCAGAGGCTTTAGCCCTGCCCCTTGCTTTTTGCTAAAAGCAGTTTCAATCCCTGCTGCTTGACTTTTTTGGGAAAGTACAACAAAACTAATGATCACATTTTAGATAAAAGTCCATTACCTACTGGAAAACATCAACTCACCTTCAAGAAGCTTGCATTGGTGCACATGGGAAGGGAGAGAAAAGAAGATACAATTAGATTTGGTGAGCCCCCTGGTGCTGCACGCAAACCCCAGCTCAGAAAGCAGTTACAGCAGAAGAGGGGAGCAAGGGTAGGGTATCACCCTCTCAGTTTGCCTAAGAGCATTCAAAGCAGTAGCACAAAGAGCTGCTGCCCTGAAAAGCAAAGAAGTGGGTGCTGCTGATTGTGCTCTCATTGCTGCAACAGGGTACAGGGGCAGCTTAGGAACCCCCTAAACACCCTTCTCCCCTGTTCCTGTTCCCTATTTGGATTTGACCTGGCGCTGTTTATTTTCCTCATTCTCCCAAAACTGGCAAATTCTGCTATGATAACCTTAACACTTCACGTTAGATGAACAGCTACTGAAGAAAAGAAGCCACAACAGAAATCTGGAAGTAAAGAATTCCAGTTTGCTGTTCTATTGGCACCAGGCAAAGTGGACTTGGACTATGTGCAGTCTTTCAGGCAATGCTATAAAACTATAAGGAGCACACAGAGCTGCCAGTGCCATCCTGGCAAGGGCTTCTCCCTCTATGGACACCACCAAGAAAGGACTTGGAGGGATGGGCAAGTTGGAGCTTCCCAGCAAGGGCTGTGCTTCCAGCCAGCTGCATGTGGCATCCCACCGAGGACAACTGAGGAGACAGAGTGGCAGCTGAGACAGAGACAGAGCTCCCACTCTGTCTCCTCCCCTCCCACAAAGCAGAAAGGACAAGAACATGTGATAAGATCATCATGCTTACATCTGTAATATCATCCTGCCATGTCAGAGGACTCTCAAAATGATCTGGCCATTCATCAGAGTTAATAGAACTAGAAGAATATGCAGCTGTCCATTTCACAGTGCAAAGAGAGCTACCAAGACATAAAATTGCAAAAACAGAAATAACCACTCATTCTCATTTAGCAACATCCCAGCCCAGAAACACACCAGTGCAAGAGCTTTTATGTACTGCAAGCATTACAGTGTATTGCAATCCATCATTTAAGAAACATTCAATAATGCCTTCCTGAATGGAGAAGAAAGGTTTCTCTGGGATTTTGCTCTGTTGTTGGGGGTTTTTTCCCATTAGTTCCCTTCCACACAGGCCACTATGTTTCAAATCAGATTCCAACACACAGAATCAAGCAGTTTGGCAAAAAAATCTGTCTACTGAATATCAGAAATTACACTTTGGAGAGACACTTCATCAGTCACATACTCATCGTTATCTCTTGGCTCCTCTTCTTGGTTACTCGCCCATAGCTCCGCTGAATTCTCTGTGTCACTGGAGCCATGTGGCTGCTGCTGGCTCTGCTCCTTGTCCTGCACCTGTGAGTTGACACCCTCCCGCTTTGCAGGACTAGCAAGACCTGCTGGCCATGCACTAGAGGGAACCAGAGAGAACATGCAGCCATTGAACGTGAAGCCAATAATCTCACTGCAGACAGAGTTACCAGCATGTAATACCTACTCTGATTAAACAAAATCCCAGCCCAGCACCACAACTGTTCCCCAAGCCGCTATGTGCTGCAAGCATTTCAACATCTATCAAGCCACACTGTAACAAATATTCAGCCATGACATCACGAAAAGAAAAGAAAGGTTTCAGCTGGATCTTGCTATGTGGTTTTTTGGATTCTTTTGCTTACTTCTCTGCCAGACAGGTCACTACATTCCAGGCCTGAAGTTTCTGCACAGACTTCAGCAGAACCCAGAAGCCTGGAAAAACCTGTTCCCACTATATATCAGAAATTAGATTTTAGAGAGATATTTTACTCTCACATACCCACTATCTCCTGGTTCCTCTTCATCACTACTTGCCAGTGGCTCGGATGAATTCTCTGATGCTCTGGAAAGATGTGGCTGCTGCTGGCTCTGCTGCATGTCCTGAAATGGGGTAGAAATGGAACCACCACTTAGGAACCACCTGAACACTGTACTTCCTGTGCCCCTATTTCAGTTCCCTAATTGGATTTGGGATGGAGCTGTGTCTCTCTTTTTCCCCCAGACTGGCAATTTCAGCTGTGATAGCCTGAACACTACTTATTATATGAACAGCTACTGAAGAGGAAAAAACCCAGTACCCAACCCTGCTCTTGCATTTGGTGCATGTGGAGCTGGGTCATGCAAATTCTGCTGTAAAATTTGAGGCCTTTTCTTTGCAAAGGTTCAGGAACAACCCTGTCAGGATATAACTCCTGTGCTATGTTTGCTGCATGTTTCTGTTTTGCACAGCAGCAGTGGCAACCCAAATTTGAGCAGATACACTGCACTGTGGGCTGGATCCAAGCATATTCTTACCAAATATTAAGGGAAAATGAAAAAATACCAAATGTGACCCTTTTAAAGACTTCTTGGAATAAGAAACCAGATCATTGTGTACCCCAGTCAGCCCCACTTGCATTTTACACCTCAATGACAGAGGTACCTGAAACTGATGTTGCAGGTAAAACACTTCTTCCTTGGGAAGTCAAAAATCTCCTGTGCTTTCCTTTAAATCACAGAAGCAACAACCTTTTAGGTTGCTCACCTGCTCTCTGCAAGCAGTTCTCAGGCATGCTGATATGTTCATGAGTGTGTTTGTGGTTGACTGGGAACTGCTGACTAAACTGTGGCAAATCAGAGCCATCATTCAACCTTTGAGGCCAGGGTACTCAGTAAGATTTCAGAAGACAGACAAGAAAACTAATTTGAATGCAAGATGGAGAGGAGTGTGCCAGTCATCACTTACCACAGGAGACTCATCATCACTGATAGTGATGACTTCAGGCTCAGAAGAGGCACCTGTGAGATCTATGACTTCTACACCAGCTGAAAAGAGAGAACATTAGAACCATGGTCAGAGATTGCAGAGGAATGCAATGGGTTACCACTGTAGAACAGGCTGTGGCTGGATTCACCGTGCCCTCAAGTTCAGGAATGTGTCCAACATTTCACTCAAGCTTTGCCCTCAACAGTGCACAGGGAGCAGGGCAGACCCTGTGCAAAACAAGCTGAAGGGCAGCTGAGCTCCTCACAGGTTCTGTTGGATGACAACAGATTACAGGAGGTTCACACCAACAGATGATTCATTTCACACAGGGGAGTGTTTAGCACACAGGAAAAAAACCAAACAAACAAACCACAGCAATTACTAATTTTATGGCACCATGCTGTAGATTGGTTCCTTGAAGGATGGGGCAGAGCTAATGACAGGTTTTCCTCATCTCCGTCAAGCTTGGGAGATCTCAAACTCAGCTTGCCACCCTCCACTGTGGCAGCTGCAGTGACTGCCAGCTCATCAGAACACACGTTCAGGTGTTTGAGCAGCACTTGAGGACCTTTCCTACACAGCTCATCTCCCACTTGCAGCCACTAAGAGCAGCAATAACAAGCAGCAGCAATAATGATCTCAGTCACAAACCAAAACCGTTGTCAGAAGGCTTGCTGTTTAGGGAAGCCATACCAGGAGCTTCCTCAATCCCAAGGTTTCCCTTCCTCCCCAGTAAAGGGCCTAGAAACTGGCAAAAGCACATGGCCAGATGGTCTTCAACCCTCCAGAAGCCGCTTCTGTTCTTACCAGGCTCAAAAGCACTTTCCTCAAGGTCTGTTGGCTCCGTCTGCAAAGTTCCACCTGCGCTGGAGGGCAGCAGCCTGCTCCGTTTCCAAGCTGGTCCGGAATCAACTGCTCCTCCAGGGCGCTTTCACTGATGCTGACAGGGAACAAAGCCTCAGCATTTTCTCTGCCACTAATAGTAACATGGCCCTTGGGTTTTGCAACACCAATGACAGCACACAAGGATACAGAAAGCACTCCTGCAAAGGCTGGAATACACACCAAATGCTGCTGTGGGCCATTCCCACCCGAGCACATCACATCTGGGAAAAGACAGCACCCCTGATCTCTGACAAGCCACCTCCCCGAGAAAGAGCCTGTCCCAATGGCTGAAAATGAGGAGACCAGCTCCCAATTCCAGCAGGTTGCTGCTCACACCGTAAGCATTTCTGCACTACTGCTAACAAGCACAGACATTCAAAACCTTCCCAATTCCAGAACATCAAGTTACATGAAGTTTTCAAAGGTTTCTGTTCCTCTGCATTTGCTACAAACTCTTGAAATGCTTTCTAGACGTACCCTGGAAAACGTTTCAAGAATCAGATTTGCATTGAGTTGCAAAGTACTTACTGAGCTCATGGTGTTTCGTGATCAAAAACAACCACCAAAATAAGTGGGACAAACTGCAAAAAAGGAATGTCAGGGATGTGATCAATCCCTTTGGTTCCTTTAGGCAGCCCACTGCAGGTTTTTTGGCGTGACAGAAAACTGCTCTTCCAAACCTATCAGAAAAGTAGAGGTGAGATTATCCATTTGGATTGCCAGTTTTCTTGAACACTCCCATGCCTTAAGACTCCCATTCCCAAGTCTCTAGTTCCTGTCCAAAGCAAGAGGCGAAGTCCATGACTCCGGTACTTGAGCCCACCCGCAGCCCATCCTGCAGCCCAGCCCAGCCCCTCAGCATCAGAAGCCTTTCCAGGAATCTTCTGCACTCACCTGTACGATCAGTCCAGAGTTTGGCTGGCAAATGTCAGCAAATTGCTCTCTATTCCCTTGCGGGATGGAGAAGACGGATGCTCTGCGTCTGCTGCGCAGCAGAGAATCCCTCAACTGGCTCAACAGACTCCGTGCCAACAGAACCTTGGAACCAGGAGTGCCCCTGGCAACCGGTGGCAACATTCCATGCCCAGGTAACTGATGGCCGCAGTGCTCACCCATGGAGCTCCAGAAGGCCATGGAGGCAGCTCAGCCATTGCCTGCTGCTGCTGCCGCCCCCCAGGTCGGGGCGCTCAGGGCCCTGCCCAGCCCGGCCTGGAGCGGTCCATGGACAGGGCAGCCACAGCTTCTCTGGGCAGCCCGTTCCAATGTCTCACTGCCCCTCAGCTCTCCCGAACACCCAATCCCAATCTCCCCTTCTCGTCTAAAACCCTTCCCCTTCGCCATGGCTCTCTGCCCCCTCTGGGCACCGCAAGGCCGCGGTGAGGCCTCCCCGCTCTCTGCTCCTCCCCAGGCTGGACAGCCCCGGCTCTCCCAGCCTGGCCAGGGGACAGGTGCTCCAGGCCCCCACACATCCCCACGGCTCCTCCGGCCCTGCTCCACAGGCACATCCTGCTGGGCTGGGCACAGCTGGGCACAGCTGGGCACAGCTCCACACGTGGGGCAGGGCAGGGGCAGAGCAGGGGCAGAGCTGCACTTCCCGCACCCTCAGCCTGAGCAACCCGAGCATCACTGGAGCCTTTCTGTGGCTAAAGAAACCCCACCACACCACACCTCCCCAAGTCAGAAAGAAGTTTAAACCCTTCCTTAACCCTCCTCCTCCTGGTTTATTAGTCTGCTGCTGTTTTAACTCTTATCCGAATGTTTGAACTTTAACCCTAGTAAACAGCCATTAAAACAAAATCGAAGTTTGTTGTTTTTTTTTTTTCCAGACTGTTGAAAGTCTAACAATTCAGTACATTATTTCAAGTCTCTGAAGTCTTGACATTTTCAGGGGTCCTATGCTACTCTACCAGAGTTTCCCAAAAGGGCTGAGGAGTTTTCTTTGCTCCCGGTGTTATGGACAGGCTTACAACGAAAACTTCAAAGTAGCAAAAAAAAAGGAGGCCAGTTACTTAAAAACAAGCAAGCCTGTTTATTACAGACAGAACAACTGGAAGCCAAAGCCTGCAGCTAGTCCAGAGACTGTTTCAACTACTTAGTAACTGTATACGTAGAAGCATTTCCAAGCACACCTGCTCCCATGAAAGACCCGGGCGTCACACCCCCCAGGCCTTTTAAAGTCTCTCTCCTCTCCTGATTGGCCGCTCAGGATCCGTGCTGTGATAGGTCTCTTTTCCTGTTGCTGATTGGCCCATAAGTTGGTGCAGTCTTGGCCAATCATTTTGAGATTCTCGCCTCCTATTGGTTGGCCTCTCCTCCAGTCCTGATCCGAGCTGTGGCCGTGTTCCACGGTGCAATACTTCTGGAAGCTTCTCTGCCCCCCTCCACAAAGATTGGCATCTCCTCCCTGGGTCCAGTCCCCTTTTAGCTATACACAGCAGTATTGAGTTTTAATACAACTAATCACCTTGCTTTGCGCCCACAACACCCAACCCTGCACCTCACCCTGTTAACTACAGATCTTGTTACTTGTATCAGCAACATCCCTTTCATAAATACATTGTTAACAACATTCCCCAAAAGTTTAAATTTTATTATTTTGTTCATAACAATCCCCCCTCTAATTCTTTGATCGGGCTTTAGCCTGCATCAACCTTAACTCATCAAAGTGAACTTTCATAGTTTTGGTAAAACTCTTAACTTCTGGTATTTCTCATACATCTCTTTTGCACTTTCTATTCCTTTTCCTTCTTGGTTTTCTTTCATCATCTGTGAGAACCCCGGCCTTATTCTGGGGTCCCATGTGGTGGTGAAATTCCTCCTCCAACCCGTGCTTCCAAAGAAAACCTGCGCAGGCTCTTGCTCTTTGGACTCAAGGCAGTTTATTGTTAGTTATCTAAAAGATTGTCTTCTCGGGCTGCGGCTGCTTGATCAGCAGCCCAGGCAGAGGCACACACACACACTGACATCCTCTCTATCTACTGTCTTCTTCTTCTCTCTCCCCACCCAGGGCTGCTGCTATCTTTTATATTATATATTACGTATTACGTGTTTATAGTTTTCCCCCAATACCTAATACCTATATTGCAAAGTGCTTTTTTACTCTAAACCAATCTGTGAGTACCAACATCACCAAGAACATGGAGGTAAGGAAGAAGAAGGAGGAAGGACAGGATCAGCTCACTTTCCTCCATCTTAGAACTTCTGACCCCCATGTACAAAGTAAAAACCCCCCTGTACAGGTGCTAAAACCCCCCTGTACAATACTAAAAAAATTTCCCCTCTACTTTGTAACTACTTTTACTATACGATCTAGCCCTTTGTGACTGCTTGTTCCACCTCCAAAGTTGGTAACTCATTCCATGGCTCAAACTCGAAATCACAGCTGTTTCCAGCTGCCTTCTGGGGTCTAGAATACTTCTGACCAAAGCCTGGAACCTCTAAAAATGTCTGAGAGACATTTTGAGTTCCAACAATCATCATAATTTTTCCATCATTTTTTAGATTCCTCTGCTTGTGTAGCCTCTGACTGTTGCCGTGTGTCATGTTTGCAGAGGATGTGAGGGGCCTTCGTGGTGAGCTGCTGGCTGTAAGATCTTTCAGCAATCAGCAGTGTGAGGCCACGGCTCAACAGCTGCGCTGGGCAGAAGAGCAGTGCAGCAAGGCTCTGGGACCCTGGCAAGCTGCAGAGGGAGTGAAGAAAAGGAAGATGGTGCAAAAACTGGTAAGAAACAATACATGGCTGAAGTTTTCAGATGAGTTTGGGGGGCTGGCTTAGCAGAAGAGCAGCCTGAGTATGGGACATGGTCACAGGTATCTGCTGTAGGCTACACGTTGCTGAGCCAGGCAGCAGAGAGGGTCAAGAGCTCACACTTGAAGGCCTGTGAAGAGCCAGAGGACAGTGCTGGGACAGTATATACAGCCACAGGTTCAGCATGGGCAGAAGCCAAGTTCCCCAGGAGGCTGGGTGTTCACCACCCAAAGCATGGCAGTGAAGGGGCAGCATCGTCCCCACAGCCTCGTGCCATGCAGCAGACTGCTGCTAACATTGCTGCCAACTGCAGTCCCAGCAACTGGGTTCCTTGCTTTCTGTCCTCCCACGGTGGACACAGGTCTTCCCTTGGAGCCTGAAGCAGTTGCAACAGGCCCCGTGGTGCTGGCACTTCAGCTGGTGGCCTGTCTTGTGACTGGGTCATTGAGGTGCTGGCCCCGTCCTCGTCCTGCAGTCCATCTGCAGCTTTTCCTTGATCAAAGGGCAGGGGAATTTGAGAACAGAGCCTCTGAGAACAGACAGAAATCCTGAAGAGAGGGGGGCCAGAAAACAGGCAGCCATCAGAGCAGGGAAGGAAGGTGACCTCTCCTTTCCTTACACATGCTGGCCCTTCTCCTACGTGCTGGAGGGCACAAAGCCACTACTGTGCACTCTTCAGGTGTGGGGCTTGTTGGAGGGGTGAAGCTTCTATTTTTTTTCTTTGGGGAGCATTGATGGGACTTGATCTGGATGTGTCTCTTCCCCTAATCAGGAGAGACAGCTGGAACAACAGAGTTGGGAGGCACAGGAGCAGCTGGAGGAATGGGCAAACTTCATGGCAGAGGTACAGAGGGGACAGGAGAAAAGGCTGCTGGAGATGAAGCAGTAAATAGCCATCATGCAACCTGGATGAGAAAAGATAAGAGCCAGAGCGAGTCAAGAGGCACAGAGTGTGAAAAGAGTTTGTGAGTTGTTTTGGACTCCTCTGGCTCCTTATGGGCACTGCTTCTCTGGATATTGTCTGTCTGCATTGTCTCTTATCTGGCCCTTGGTAAATACAGGAAGGAGAACAAACTGCTTTTCGAAAGCATGAGCACATCAATCTTGGTTGCCACACAAGTGCTGTGTGGGACATTTAAAGCCGTCTTCTCTTTGTTTCTGTGCAGCAACAGTGCACGAAGACTGCTCTACTTGATGAGATGTGCCAGCTGCTGGGAGATCTAAGCAAAGGCCAGCAGCAGCTACAGCAGCTGAGGCAGGAGCTGAATAAGGAGCGGGAGAATGGAAAGGTGAGCCTGACTAGCCAGGGAGCAGAGCTTGGAGGGGCAGTGATGGGATTGTGAACTGGAGATGTGAGGAAAGGGGAGGCAAGGACCATTGTAGGCCCTGGAAGCACAGAGCCTGGCAGGCTCCAGCACTGAGCAACAGGAAGAATAGCTAGGATAGAAGGGTTAGAGCTGGGTAGAGAAGCAGAAGGAAGTGGCTGAACACAAATGCTTTTGAGACTGCAACAGCAGAAACCTGAGCGAGATTGCAGATGCCAGTAAGATTCCTCTTGATAGAATACCAAGGACAAGCTGCAGGCAGTGTTGCGGGAAGCTTGGAGCAAGATGAAGGCAATGGAGAAGAGGCACAATGAAGAAATGGAAAGGATGCACAAGGTCCTGCTGCAGTACAGGCTGTCTGAAGGAAAGCAGGTGAGTGGAAGAGGAGGAAGCACTGCAGTCATGCAACAAGTGGTCTCTGCCCTTGCTGCCTTTCCCCTGCAGAGCTGCAGGTGCATGGGGCCAATGTCTCTGACCACCATGCTCTGTGGTCTCCATGGCAGCTGCTCAGAAGGACACTTGCTGGCTTGCTTAATCTCAGCTGCTGCCCTGGGCAGCAGGGCTAGTGCTTGGGCCCAGCAATCCTGGAATGTATTTCTACTGGCCTCTTAGTGCTCCCTTTGTTTTCTGAGGGGTTTGTTCAGGCGAGCATGGTGACCCATGCAGATTCTGAACAAGTTGTCCTTGTCCATGGTGAATGCAATCCTCAGAACAGGGTGAAGGGTAAAGTTGCCCTTTCCCTTTCACAGTCTCTACTACGGCTGACTGTGACAAGCTGCAGTCACTGACTGCTTGTTTGGGTTTGACTGGAGGGGGAAGAGTTGACAGCTCCGCTTGCAGCCAAACACCAGCGCTGCTCCTAAGGGCTTGCCTTTGAAATGCTCTGTCTGGTGCATCTCTGCCAGGCACCTTTCTGACACAAACAAATTTCTTGTCTCAGATGGGTGCAGGATATGCCATCAAAGCTGTTGCTGCAGCAGCATCCTCCGAAGAATCCTCCTCTCTGCAGCCTGAAAACCCGAGCATGAGCAATTTTCCCCGCTCAAGCCAGGAGAGAAGCAGTTCCTGAAGCTGCTGAGTATGTCCTGTGCATTCTTTGTCCAATCCAGCAGTGTATTCTAGTGTGTGTGCCTCAGCAAGGGCTCTAGCACATGTTCCTCCTTGCTTTGGTGCTGGGAGAGGAATTTTGGACTCCCTACAGAAGCCACTGTGGTGCTTGGATGCAGGCAGAGATTGCTTGGGGAGTTCCTTTTGCCTTTGAGGGCAGCTGGGCATGGGTGGGCTTTGCCTGAGCTTCCCTCTACAGTGAAGACAAAAGCAGGGATTGTTTTGGGAGAAGCAGAAGGCTGCCACCTAGCAAATGACTTGGAGAAGGTGTGTGCACTAGTCTGGCCAAACTGAGCAGAACAGTTGGTTTGTTAGATTCCCTTTAGACTCCTGACTTGTCACCAGTCATTGGAGACAAAATTCTGAGTGAATTGATCCTGGTTTTCCTGATCTTAGTCTTTTCTTTTCTGGGCTGTATAGCTCAGTGAACCACAAACTCCACCTCTGCTGCTGACAGTTGCAAGCAGCAAATAGGCAAAGATCCAAAGTGCAGGTTCTGTGGAATTCTTTTCATTCTAAACCTCCTCAGAATGTGCCACAGGAAGAAGCAAACAGGTCCCAGTCTCACAGGTACTAGGAGAAGGCCGCAGGTCAACAACAGGAGTTCAGCCAATGGCTACAGGAAGAGGAGGAATTGGCAAGGCAGGTGAGTGCTGGAGATGATGGAGGCCTGCCAAGCTGCCTGCTCTTGTCTTGTCCTGCTGAAATCCTGAATTTCATTGTGGTAAACAGGCAAAATGAAATTAAAAGGAGGCTGATGACTTCTGAAAAACATGTGCCTATTTATTAAAAACTAGAACAACAGAGGATGAGGCCTCAGGGTAAGCCTAGGGTCTGTGGGAAAAGCCAGAGGTAACTGTAGCAGTGCCGTGTAACAAGGTGTTTCTCCAGACACGAGGTACCCTCGAAAGACACCGGGTGCGTCCCACCCAGGGATTTTTAAAGTCTCTAGGGGTTTTCTGCTTGGTGCACTTTGGATCCTCTTGCAGATGGGTCCTTTTCTTGGTCACTGACAGGTCTGCATGTGTGGGGTAGAGAGTTATATCTTACTGACCGCCTTAAGATAAGAGATACTGCAACACTACAAAATCAGATCAACCAAAGCACTCCTAATCTATCAGTAATAATTAACAAAGTCTGAACTTGTATTTTCTATCCCAAGGCTTTGTACATCCATCCATCCATCCATCCACACAATGCCACTGTGATTAACTACACTGACACACAGGTTTGCATAACCATTATTTTCCCAAATACACTGGAGTATGGTAGAGCAAAAGCAAACATAGTTTGCAGTGTCTAAAGACACTGCATGTGCTTAAATGTTCCCTTTGTGTTCACAGCTTTCAATTATAATTTACCTTTATAAAGAAAGGTACTAAGCGTACTATAAATAAAGGTGCTAGAGGTTCCCATGAGCTCCACAGATCTGAGAGAGGTCTTTGAAGGCTAGGTCTGTAAAAGGAGAGGTGTTTCATTTGGAGGTTTTGGTTGCAGAATTTCCTGACTCTGAGTATTTGCTACCTGTCACTTCCCTTTACAATGTCTATAAAAACATTTTCATGCTGAAAATCACTGACAACTACCTTCCAGATTTATTCCTGGTTAAGCACCCATGCCGGCTCCTGTTGAAGCCAATAGCAGGTTTCTGAATATAGCAGGAATTGGATTAAAGCTAAAAGATCTGCCACTGCTATCACTGAAATACTAATTTGCATGTTTTCTTAGTTTAAAACCAAATTATGACCATGGCTTTTAATATAATCACAGAACTGAGGTCATTTGAGGCTACAGAAAGGTAAAAGCTATGCATGGGAAGGTAATAACAGGAATTTCTATGTTTGTGCTCACCTTGTTTGAGACAATGAGCGCAGTGTCACCTGTGCATCCCTGGATATGCCTTGAAGGTGCAATGCTTAATTTGTAATCAAAGTGGAAATGTATCTAAATTTATTAGGATAACCAGTTACTTCGCAAATAGACTGATAGAGAAACTTAGCAACTTTTAAGGAGTAAAATCCCAAGGCTATCAGGAAAGTGTACATATGCTTTTTGTTAAGAACGGGCAAGGAGACCAGCTCCTTTTTAATGCCTTTATTGAAGTGACCAGCTCTGGGTGGGGGCCCGAGGGGTCGCGCACACTGCCGCTGCTCCCTTTGGCGACGCAGAGGAGGAGGTAGTCAGTTTTGGTGTGCAGCAGAACTGGGGCTTCCGTCCTCACGGGCGTGCCTGGGAAGACGCCTTTGGACTCGTCGACTAAGGTTTTTGCTCTCGGCTGGCTCTACTTAGGTATGGCGATGCTTTGGAGATGATTTGTAGTGCTGGTAAGGTGGAGGGACTCCTTCCCGATGGCCAAAGTCAGTTTGTTGTTCAGGTTTTAAGTTGGCTTGTTGTCTTCAGGGGTTTTTCGGAGTTTCTGGTTACTGTCCTTAATTTGGATATCCCCAGAAGTGCTCTGGTCGCCATTTTCGGGAGCAGCAGAGGCAATACCCGGCGGTCGCAACATGGATGACAGGTACAGCGAAGGGGCACAACATGGAGAGAGGTAAGGTGTTAGAGGGATGCCGCGGGAGACAAGACTCATGCTATCATGATCATCAAGTCTCAGTTTATTGTGACAGATTATACAGTTTATATATGTTTGTTAATTAGCTCATACATATTGCAAAAGCCAAGCTCATGATTGGTTGCTATGTGACTTGTACTATTATCTTAAAAATATCTTTGTGATCGATACATGCCTGTCCAGCTGGCCTTGCAGTTAGAACAGCTTAGTACTCCTTTGTTCTTCTCTACTTCTACATACCAAGCAGTTTCAATATCCTGCTTTCTGCACACCATCTACTCTTCAGGGCCATGCGAACTTTGCGGCAGCCACGTAGCCCTCCCTATTTGGGTTAATTTTACAGTATCATGTCCCTTGTCGTTCAACCATTCCTCTGTCAGGCTCTCTTCATCTCCCCCGTTTTCCTTTTGTACAAGAAGGTGTGCATTCAGCATTTTCTGCAAAAGCTGCTGCATCAAGCCTTGCAAGCAAGTAAACACACAGGGCAAAACAAGCAAAAGTATCACAATTATGCTTAGAACTATTATGCCGTATTTGATAATGTCTCTTAACTATGGTCTGATCTCTAATCCTTTTAGCTATCTTTTTAAACCTAATCTATCCTCTACCTTTAACTGTTAAGTTAGCTCGGTCAATTTTCGTATTTGGTTATGGATAGATGTAGAGTGATCAGATAAGTTCATACAGCACATTCCTTCAAATTCTTCACAACTATGACCTTGGCCTAGAAGAAGTAAATTAGTGGTAGCTGCTCTGTTTTGCAGAACTGCATGACAGATACTACTTATATTTGTGGCAAGCTCACTCAACATTTTAGATGGAATACTAATTTACTTTTTTGTCCAGTAGGCTAGGATTTTCAATTGTGTGAGAGCTTGCACTGAAGCAACTTGTGGGGTGAAAAATGAGGTTATATTACAGAAGTGCACCCCACTTCATATTTCTCATGTTTTTGATTGTTCTGTTTAACATGAAAGGAACAAACTTAATTCTAAATACAAACTATATTTATGATAAACTTAATGTTATGCTTTTGATTATCTAATTGATTGTCCCTCTTTTTCTTTTGCCATTGAAAAGCAATGGCAAAATGAACAGAAAAATCACAGGCATTACTAAAACTCATTAAAACTTAGCAAAAAAGTCTATAACATAATTAAAAACACACTTATGAAAAAACTTAAAAGCCTACAATCTTCTGCGGGTGAAACACAAATCTTTGCACAATCCACTTTTGCTGTGCATCCTCTGATTTACTTGTGGAGAGATTAGTGTTCTCTTGAAATTGATAAGTTTAACATTCTTCACTGAAATCTATCCAGATTCTGCACCTGCTAAAACACAAACAAATTCAACACTCCCCACAGGGACTGGAGGGTCCTCTCTCAATTCTGTTTCTTAAAATTTGCATGAAGAAATGGAAATATCAACATCTTTGTTATAAACATGAAAAAACATCAAGAACAAACCAATGCATACACAATTAATATTACATATAAAATCACAGTTACCAAGTGCTACACTATCAAATTGTCATCCCAGAGTCTGCAGCAGCTGATAAACCTTAAAACAACAGAGATTTGGATAAAACATGTCCGGATCATGTTTCTCCGAAACTCCTTTTGAGGCTCAGTTGCCCTATATGGTCAAATTGTCAAGCCAAAAGGACTTGAATACTTTTTGATGCAGAAAACACCTGGGTCAGTCACACCATCCATGTAGAGCCAGAGCATGGCCAGAGCTCAAACTCTAATTGGAGGATATGTTTTAACACATTATAAAACAAAAGTCCTAGAAATAACAGTTATAAGTAAAAAACCTTATTATTAAAAATTTATCAAACTATCAAATAATTGAACCTGTCTAAAATCTCTTTCAAGACAAAAATTCTCTAAATACAACAAACCCTTTCTTCAGAAATCTGAAAATTTGAAGTCTGAAATTTTGAATTAAAATTTGGACAATGAATTTTTAAAGGAAGATGAATTGCAGCTGCATAAAAGATTGGATAAAGAAAACACATGAGTAGTTAAAAAATCAAAAAGACAGGATCCTGAAAAAACATCTTGTAATCAATCACCTAAAGAGACAATAAAACATATGAAAACTGACTGTAAATACTATAACAACACCTTAATACCTTAAGACCTTAATAATAATTCTTATCACAAAAATCAGACAACTCACATTTTATGATCAACCTATTAACAAGAAATGTTTAAAATGGTT
Organism: Lonchura striata; assembly: GCF_050655825.1. Lineage (NCBI taxonomy): Eukaryota > Metazoa > Chordata > Aves > Passeriformes > Estrildidae > Lonchura > Lonchura striata. Next base: position 14,703,271 of record NC_140740.1, read on the forward strand.
TAAGACAATCCTTTTAAAGCACTCATATAACATTAGTAACAATCACTACTTATCATTACAAAAACTTAACAATCACTATTTATCGTATTATCTATAAAACTTAAAAATCATTATTACTTATATTATTATCTATAAAAACCCAAAGACAGAGATTACAAACTCAATACTAAAATTCCATCAGATGAAATTTTCTCAACTCTTTGTTTTCAGAGACATTTTTGGTAATTAAATCATTACTAACATTTCTATCTTTATACAGTGATTTTTATCTATATCATATTTGAAATAACATTGATTCACATAATGTTCATCCTTCTTGGTATCTTGGAAAACACTCGGTACTGCTGTACTTTTTCATTACGTCTCTGACTCTTGTAAGAAATTGGGAAGATGCTGTTGAAATTTTTGCTGTAGTGTCGCGATCCCGCCATCGGCGGCGCTGCTGCTCTCGGCGTTGTCGCTGCCATGGCAACCAGGACTGTGCCGCCATCTCCGCCGCCATTGCTGGGCGCTGCGGGGCGATGAGGGGCGGCGCCGCCTCGCTCCCGTCCTTGTTGCGCCACCTTGTGGATGGGAGAAGAGACACCCCCGCCACGGCCGCGCCCCGCCTGCTCCGGCTCCAGCGCGGCTGAGCCCCAGGAACGCCCCTCTCCCCCCTTGCGCTGCTGCTCGGCAGCAAGGAGCCTTCCGTCTCTCGGCTGATGTCCGCTCCGCCCCGGGCTCGCCTCCGGCTCGGTGCCGGCCGGCCCCGCTCTGTCTGGCCCCGCGCCCGCCGCTCCGCGCTGCCGCTCCTGCGCTCCGCCCGGGCGGCTGGCCGGTGCTCACCGCCGCAGCCCGCTGCCTTAGTTCTGCCAACCTCCGACCTCCGCGGGTTGCTGCGCTCGCTTTTCTTCGGCAAGGCAGCGCTCCCGCTCCAGCTCCCGGCCCCGGCCACGTCCACACCCGCCGTTCGGGTTCCTCGTGAACGCTGAGGTCTTCACTGCTCCAGCGGACTCTCGCAAACAAACAACGATGCGAAAAGTCTTTTTCCTCCCGTCGGGAACGGCCCAATTTGGAGTCTGGAGACTTTTGCTCCGTTCCACCTGATTCTCGTTCACAAAAAGGGAATTTGGGATCCCAGTCCCGTTGCCATAAAGCAATTTGGATCTCAATTTCCAGCACCTCAATGCTACTAGTGTCTATGGGAGGTACAGGAATTTCAGAAGCAGAGATGGGAGTGGGAAAATTTGTGAGAACCAGAGGGTTTGGCTCACTGGAGAGAAGCGAGGGTTTACATTCCTTATTTTTCTCCCGAGCTGTCCGTATCTCTTCCACCGCCCTCTTTTCTGCCTGACACATTAACAATTCGTTATGAACCACTCTCCAAAGTTTACTCATTTTCTTGCCCGGTTTATCCTCATCTAACACTAATTCCCACCATTTATCCCTATATCTTCTCCATTCTGAAAGTTTATGAACACTATGGGGGTTAAGGAAAAAGCCGTAAGACTCAGCATGATGCAATAGCGAGGCAAGATCCTTATCTAAGTCAATCTTCCTAATCTGCCTTTTTCTAAGAGAAGCACTAAATAAATCATATGCTGCTTGCCTTTCCATGGTTACGTCGGTACCGTTGCTGGCTCCTTCAGGCTTCGGCAGCACGTATCGGCTGAGCCCGCTTCTACGGTCACTCAGGGCGCGGAGCAGAGCGTTTCGCCTCTTCTCTTTATTTTTGCCGTCCTTCCAGCTGCAGGACCCGAACCCCAACGCAGCACCCCTCTCGCCTTAGGCTTGGATGAAGTCCCTGTTTTCGGGCGCCAGTTGTTGGACAGAGCCACGGGAGACAAGACTCATGCTATCATGATCATCAAGTCTCAGTTTATTGTGACAGATTACACAGTTTATATATGTTCGTTAATTAGCTCATACATATTGCAAAAGCTGAGCTCATGATTGGTTGCTATGTGACTTGTACTATTATCTTAAAAGTATCTTTATGATCGATACATGCCTGTCCAGCTGGCCTTGCAGTTAGAACAGCTTAGTACTTCTTTGTTCTTCTCTATCTATTTCTACATACCAAGCAGTTTCAATATCCTGCTTTCTGCACACCATCTACTCTTCAGGGTCATGCGAACTTTGCAGCAGTCACGTAGCCCTCCCTACTTGGATTAATTTTACAGTATCATGTCCCCTGTTGTACAACCATTCTTCTGCCAAGCTCTCTTCACCAGAGCTGTGTGAGGCACTGGCTCCTGCAGCCGTGAGCTGACAAGCTGTCCCTGCCTCCCGCTGGCCTCGGCTCCCCTGGCACAAGTGCCGTGCCCGAAGGACGCTGCCCTGTGCTCCAGCCTGCCGAGCAGCCCGGCTCCCTGCCCCGGTGCCCAGGGTGCTGCACACACTGCTGACCTTTGCCAGGAGTCGCAGGGCAGCGGCACAAGAGTGGGAATGCTGAGCCAGGCCAGCGGGCCTCGGCTGCCCTTGGCCTTTCTCTCCTCGGGCAGACTCCAGAGGGCCAATGCCTCCAGGCTGGGCTGTGCCCAGCAGGGCTCCGCTTGCCCTCGGGAGCAGCCGGCTGCGCTTGGGCTCTGAGAGCGGAGGATGCGCCCGCTGCCAGCAAGAGGCACGCAGGGCCGGGCTGTGCCTCCTGCAGCTACCAGGGCCTCCTTGCAGCCTGGCCCTGCCGAGGCTCAGGCTGCTCCGGGCTCTGCCAGGGCTCTGCTGCGGCTCCACGCCGGGCAGGGCCGGGCCCGCTCTCAGCTCACACTCGCTGACAGCTCTGCACCGCAGGAGACCTTTCAGAGCACCTCTCTGATCTTTCTGCTTTCTCCGCTGAGCGAGGCTCTCCTCCAGCCAAAGACATTGCCCTTCACGATACAAATCCAAGTGGCAGGCACAAAAATGCTCTGGAGTCACAGCTGAAGGCCTGCATCTGCACAGGATGTTTTGGCTGCACCACTTGCCCTTTGCTTTTTCCTGCAAATGCCATTGCCCTTTCTGCCTCAACTAGAAATACTACAGCTGGCCAAAAGCTGCCTAGTTGGCCATATTCCCAAGACAGTGTGGTCTGGAGAGGACGAATGAAGAAGAGCCTTCCCCTACTTAAAAACATACAAAAGAAGCCATAAGTGTGACTTAACACCCATAAAAACCAGCTGGTAATTCAGAAGGAAATGTTGAGTTTTCTGAAGGGGTCAGAAAGAGGGCAGTCTTCCAAGTGAGTTTATTTTTCAGAAATTTTATTTAATGAAAATCCTTGTATACAATCTTATTCCAGAAAACTCTTCAACAATCCTACTCTACCAATCCTACGCCACAATCATATTCTACAATCCTTTTCTACAAAACTCTTCAACAATCCTACTATACAATCCTACTCCACAATCCTATTCTACAAAACTCTTCAACAATCCTACTCCACAATTCTCCTCTACAATCCTATTCCACAAAACTCTTCAACAATCTTACTCTACAATCCTATTCCACAAAACTCTCCAAAAATCCTACTCTACAATCCTCCTCTACAATCCTATTCTATAAAACCTTATCAACAATCCTCCTCCTATAATCATCCAATCCTCAAAATTGCTTGTGGTGATGACATCTCTACTTGGTTGTTACATTCTTCTCTGCTGCATCCTCTTCAGGACGGTGATGAGTGGTGCCAGGATGGACACTGGCTTGGCTGATGTTACAAATGGAAGCTGTCCAAAGGGAAAAAAAAAACAACAAAGAACAGTGAACCATGACCTTCCAAGCTCAGTGCCTCACATACTCCATCAGGATTCCTCTAGTTCCTAGTAAGACCCAGAAAGGAAAACAATGCAACCATCTGCTCCTCAGATGTCATGTGCAGGACCTTGCCATCACAGGCAAACCCGGCCCAGAATCCCACTCATCCATTTATTCTGGTTTCTCCATCTCTCTGGGATTTTTGCCCTGCCAGTGCTCTAGAAATGGTGCTTTCTCTCCCTGGAGTTTCTTCCTTTCAAGAAGCTCCAATGACTCCCATAGGTCCCTGTCTTGTGCTAATTTCCACAGGCACACAGAGCAGTGTCTGCCTTTCCATGCCCTGCCCCTCCTGTGCTGCATGGCACCTTCCTTCCCAGCAGGGCCAGCCGAGTGGCGCTGGGTCCTGCAGTTCCCTCTCTGCCACACAACCTGGCAGTCAGCCTGGGCCAGTTCCCCTCTGCCTGAGCGTGCCAGGCAGCAGATGGGGCTGGGACAAGTCCCTCTCAGCTCTCCCTGTTTGTGTGCCAGAAACCTCTAAGGGTGGGGTGGGGGGCACAAACCAGGGCCCCTCAGAGGCTCACAGTGAGTCCCTCACAGCCCCTCCTGCCCACAGCCAAATCTCTCCAGAGTGCTCTGCCAGGACTGGCAGCCGTGGCTTCCTCCACCACCATTTCATGTCTCTCTACAATGCTCTACGTCAATTCTTTTGCTGTTAGGTAAAACAGAATACACCACCAAATTAAAAAACAGGGCAACAGAAAGAATAAGAAAATAGAACACCTGTCCTATCTTCTGCAGAGAGAGGTGGAAGTATTCAGTTTTGTGAAGAATGGGCCTCAGGGAGACTTTATCGCCACTTTGCAAGACTTCAGAGTGGCTTTGAAGAAAGTGGGGGACACCGTTTTTAACAGGGCCAGTTACAATAGAATGTGGGCAAATAGTTTCAAACACAAAGGGGATCTAATCAGAGTAGGTCTAAGGAAGACCTTGTTTACTCAGAGCAGGGTGCCACCCTGGCACAGGCTGTCCCAAGAGCTCGCAGGTGCCCCATCCCTGGAACCATTCCAGGTCAGGTGGGACAGGGCTCTGAGCAACCTGATCCCTCTAAAGATGTCCCTGCTCATTGCAGGACACTTGGACCAAAGGACATTACAGAGCCCTGCCAGCCCAGCCCAGTCTAGCACTCGTCAGCATTTTCATTTGAAGAGCACCAAGAGTGGAGGTGAGGAGGAAGGGGGCTCATCTGAGGCCTCGGACCTTGGTGGAGGAGGAGCCCATCCCTCGCACACTGTTTCACCTCAGCCCCTTGGCATTTTACCTGCAGCAGCTCGTTGGCAGACCAGCGCCGCTCCTCGTCTCTCTGCAGGCAGCAGCTCAGGAAGTCACGCAGCCAAGCCGAGAGGAGCTTGGGCTGCTGCAGCTGTGGCGTCCCTGCTGTGGCTATCAGGAATTTAGTCTGGAGAAACAGGAAACACAAGGCTCCACCTGCTTCTTTCCCATCTGTAACTGCCCTCCCAGAACCCATTGTTTAACCTCTCTTCTTCAGTGGCAGTTTCTGCCCTGGCAGAGACCCAGAGATTACTTTTCTTTACCAACAAAAAAACAAATTCTGATGCAGCCACAGCTTTTCCATCATCCCGCAGATCTTGCCTTGGCAGCCAATTTCATTGACTGACCTAGTTAGTTGGGAACTACATCAGAAAAAGCACATTTGCTTCTCTGAGGATTCACACCAGCTTGGCAGCTTTTTTGGAAGGGGGACTTTGCTATGTTAACTCTTTCCAAAGATTAGGACATGAAAGGCATCTCTGCAGTGCTTGTGGGTCCCTTCAGCCCAGTTCCCATGAAACGAAACTTTCAAAGTTTTTTGTCCTGTTCTTGAAAACAATGGTAATTGGAAGAAGAGAAAGGAAATCCATCAGTTAATCCCCCGGTAAGGAAACAAACATTTATAATCTCATATTCAACACAGACACATTAAGGTGCATGCACAAATGTATGGGGATGAAAATGCCTGCTTGGGCACACAGGAGCCACCTGCAGCTCTGTCTCTCAGCAGTCTGAAAATTTCAGCTTCCCTTATGCAGCAACAGAAAAACTTTTCCTGCTCCGAAGATGGAGAGGTGCCATCCCTGTGGACACCCTCTGCTCATTTAGCTACACAAGTCAATGCATGAATGGAAGGCCCATCCCAGAAAATGCCAGGAAACAAACAGGAGGTTTTGGCAGGCTCTCCCTCTCACCAGGCCCTGGCTTGGTGATGTGGAGAAGATGGCTTGGGTTATGAGAGAAACAGTCACTAAGTGTTTCAGCAACACTGCACAAGAAGCAGAAGAGACTCTGTGGCCCTTGCAGCCTCATGTTCAGGTTCCAGGCATGTTTCTCAGTGTGCAGAAACTGCACAGGGGATGCAGTTCCTCACTAAAACCACTCTTTTAGAAACTCTGTTAGGTTTGGCTTTCTTTCCTTCATTTCTGGAAGTATAGCACCAATTCTACAATGCTTGTTTCCTGTTATTGTGGCCACCTACACAGACCAAAGAACTGGAACAACTTACAACCCAAAGGAAAGTATTGCCTGAGCACGGGGTTTGTTTGCATGTGGTATAGCTTGAGTTCCACACTGATGCAACCAAAACTACAGCAGATGCTGATGTGTTGCAGGGACATTTTAAGGACGGGACCTTGGTGGCAGTAGTTCCAGCAGATGGCAATGGGATTTTGTCCAATGGCATGCAGAACACAGGGCAGGTGAGAAAGACAAGCGGGATCAGTGAGCATTTGCTCCTTACCGTGGCAGGACTTCGGCTCCAGTAGGGAACTTTCCGTTCTATCATTTCGATTCCCACAATTCCAAAAGACCATATGTCCACTTTGGGGCCATATGGTTGACGCATCACCACTTCAGGCGCCATCCACCAAGGAGTCCCAGCCACCGAGGACGGTCTATTCTTCCCAGGGCTGAGCTCAACAGAGATGCCAAAATCAGCTAAGGGGAAAGCAAAATACTGCTTTTATTTGAATTCTGTGCAATTAGGAAACCAAACAAAAGAATTGCCCAGTAGAACTTTGAGAATGTGCTGTTGAATCTCCTGGACAACTGTCCCTGCTCTGTCTCCTCAGGATTTTAGCCAAATCCCCACATTTTGTATACTGCCTTCAGCAGTGGCTTTTGTTCTATGGAAGCTTTAGACTTGTTGCTCCCTCCCTCTGCAATGGACACACACAGAGCAACACCACTCTTGACTGCTTGTTCCTTGTCATACCTCTGTGCACCTTGCAACCATGTCATCAGCTCAGAGCGGGGGGTCCCTGCACTGCCACCAGCACCATTCCTGGGGAGCTGGCAGCCACTCAAAGCAGCCCCTCACCCCACATCCCTGAAAGCTGCTCCTGACCAGGAATATACTGACCCAGCTTGACAGAGCCGTCGGTTCTGAGAAGGATGTTGTTGCTCTTCACGTCTCTGTGGATCACTTGGTTTGAGTGAAGAAAAGCCAATCTTTGCAAGCATTGAGAGAGTCAACAGAACCAGGAGGGACAAACCCAGTGATTTCATCACACCAGAAAAGAAACAGAGACTCTAAAAGGTTCCCATTCCCTAGGAGAATGGCGAGTAATGGCAGAACACAGTGCCACTGAGAGGAAGATTTGCTGCTCCAACACTTGCAGAGCAGGACCTTTCTAAGGAAAGGCATGTCACCTTTTGAAAGAGCAACAGCACCTGCTGTTGTAGACTGTCCCCCTGCAAACCAGCCAGGATGACTGCTGCTGCAGTGAATGTGCTCAGAAGCAAAGAGCATTTTGGCTGCACTAGTATCCTTTTTAGCTGAGGACTGAAAGTAAATAGTCTCTCTTTTTTCCTTTTCTGTACATTTCAAATCCTGCTACCAGCACCTTGCTTCTACAAGTGAGGAATGCAGTGAAGACAGGCAAAAGTTTAGGGAGGCAAGATGGAGAACAGCAGATACAAGAGGCAGAGTGAGAATACAACAGCAGGAGATAAGAGTACAAGAACTGAGTAGAGTGAGTGCAGGGGCACTCCAGGCATTTCACTGGAGATGCTTTTACGTGCCCATAGCATACCAGCAACGCAGAAGCAAAGTTTGGCACATTAAACCTCTCCTGTTCTGAGCCCCTATTTCTCAGATAATCCTGCCCAAACCCTTGGAAGCACAGGTGGGCTTGCTGACCTCCCGACTGATGACTGCTATCTCGATTTCAGTCAGGAAGGTCTTCCTGATGACATCGCTCAGAGCGCCTCCATCCATGTACTCCATGACCAGCCAGAGTTCCTCACCCAGAAGGTGGCTGAAGGAAAGAAACAAGGGCGTGAAGATAAACATGCATGGCTAGGTTGATTTTTTGCTTCCGGGCTTCTTGTTTCCAAGGCCCTTTGTGACAAGGACAGAATAAAAGGAATAGACATTCCCTCTTGGCTGTGCTTTGTTTGCAATCTGTGCAGTCTCAGGGAGAAAGGCACAGCTGTGAAAAAGGAGATGTCTTAGATGGCCAGCAAGTGAAAAGTGTGGTTTAGTAAGAGCCCAGATCAAAAGCCTGTCACGCGTGGTGTTTCTGGAAATAAGCACCTAGTCTTCCTGGCATGCATAGCAAAGAAAAAGAGGGGCAACAATCCAAGGGAAATCCACTTTAGGATGGTTCATCATTCAGCATTGAAGAAACTTTAAAAAATCAATCCCAAAAGAATGTGGAGGCAGTGAACTTAGAATGTATTAACTTCGTACGATACAGCTGATCCAGGTTTTGAATAAGTTTGGAATAATTTTCAAACTACGTGTGCCAGGGAAGACTCATGCAGACAAGATGCACTCTCTTCTCATCCATTGCAGATGAGTAGAGAAATATTAATACATTATAATTAACAGCTCTACTTTCTAGAAGTGACCAAAGTGGATTTTTAACCTCTCATGTTTGCAGTATGTACATGCATATTCACAGGATAAGACCATGACCACTCACCTGTCTAAATAATTCACAACACTGGGACTCCTATGCTTCTTCATGATTGTGATTTCATTAACGGTTAGTTGCTTCCTCTGCTGTCCCTTAAGGCTTATTTTCTTTATGGCCACCTAAAATGACACTGAAAATCAGTAACTTGAGAAGCTGGTGGCACAAGGCCACAAGGCACATGGAGCAAGTGATTTTGCAATGACACAGTTGAGCTGTGCCAAACTGCCTTGTGATTAGGCATTGCAGTAATTAGGAAATGACATTGCAATAGCCCATTTCTCCACTCCCTTGGGGGCCAGTTACAGGACATGTGGCCACTGAGGTTTTGCTGTGAACACTTGGTAACACTGGTGTCTCAACTATCACCCACAAACCTCTGAGCCCACTCCCTGCTGCTTTGTATGGGATTCAGAAGAAGTAATCCATGCCTTAATACTCTGTGGCTACATCTTGGGCTATGGGCAGGGCTTCGAGTTTCTAGGGACGCCTCTTAGATCTCTCCCTATGTGCAGTTCCCAAGTGCAGCACTGCAGGTGGCTAAAGAACTACCAGTAACTTTCAGATGTATTTGCTGGCAACCAGAAGTGAGAATTCAGGACTCTGAAGCTGTAGCCCCAAAGAGCAGTGAGATGCTCTAAGGCACCACCTTTGTTTTAGCAATTGAGAGCGAGTGAGCACATCCTTCTCTGAAATGAACTGCTGCCCTGCGTGACTTCCTTCTGGCAGCTGAAAAGGACAAAGACTGTCCCCAATGTATTTTGCAGGCTGGTACCAGTCTGTGTTTCTTGTGCCTCTTCAGCACAGCTCGACCCAAAGCTCCAGCCACAGCTGCTCGCACCAGAGGGGAAAGGCCTTGAGTGCAGCAGAGTCTGTGGGGGATGTTGACATTTACCTCTCCTCCTGTGGCTTGGTTGAGTGCTCTAACCACAGATCCAAAATGCCTAGAAACAAAACAGAAGCAGAGAAAGGAGAAGCTGTTTATTTCTTAGAGTGAAAGCTGGCCCACACAGGAGATCTCTGCTGTAAATGCCTAAAACCTGCAGGATGCAGGAGGGCTCTGCCAGAAGGCAGATGATGCATTTTCCTCTCAAGTGCATGGGCAGTGCCTGGGCTGGTTGCAGAAGCGCTGGGGTTTACTGCCTCAGCTCCTAAAGGGAATTTATTCTTTCATCTTAGGTTTGAGTTTCTAAACTCTGTGGTTCCTATTCTGAGCATGGAGCATTTCCTTCCAAGAACCGTGGATTGAATGAAATTCTCCTGGGAACTGTTATCTCATAGCTTTGAGAGGGGCTAGGTTGCCCTTTAAGGCAAGCAAGATTCTTCTTTATTCATTAGTGTGGCAGTGTGGTTTTGAGACATACAAAAATACTGAAGAAATTAACACAGAGCTGTCCCACACTTGAGAGACAAGGAGATCTTCCAGGTCCTGCTCCTTGATGTAGGCAGGTTTTGGCAGCATGGAGATGTCTCTGACAATGCCTTCTGAGCACCCTCACAAGTTCTGAGCAGCACTGAAGAGATAGGACAATCTATCTCCAGTGTCTGAACATGTTTGCAGCTGACCTGACTTCACACTGGATAGATATTCCAGTGGAACACCTGATATACCAGTGATATAGCAGAAGAACCCCTGGCCCATGGTTGTGTAGAAGTAAGTGTGGCTGGACTCACCCCTTGCCAATATATTCCATTTCAGTGTATTTCATCTTGGGATTTTCCACGTTCACCATTTTCCCTGAGGGAAACAAAATGCAAGATGCTCACTTTAAAGCAGAGATCCCAGCTTCCAGGAGATACAAAAGGCAGCCCCAGTGTCTGGAGGCAGTCAGCTACTTGCAACAACAGCAACAACATCAACAGGACAGGCAGCCCTGCAGTGCAGATGGCTGGCACAGAGACTGATTGTGTAGAGCCCTTGGAAGAGTTCTCTTGACAGGAAACAAAGCACAGGGAGATGCATTCCCAGGAGAGGAGCACATCTTCTCCAGCTTTCAGCCAAAACATTGCCCAAACAATGCCTTTCCAGTTGTAATCCAGAGCAGCTCATGCTATAACCAATGTCGACAGTGCTTTCAGCATCGGGACCCTCACCCTTCATGAGCAGGCTGAGCTCACAGACACCCATCTTGGGGCTAAGGAAGGCTCCAGCCCTGTCCCACCAGCCCTCAGGGACAGGGCAGTGACCACAACAAGGCTGGCAAAGCCCAAGCATGAGTACTGACAAGCAATGGGAAGAAGCCACAGGCAGCCTGGGCCCCGTACAAAGTGTTGCCCCCATTCATGCCACAACAGGATGGGCTTTGAGATCAGACACACCGAGGTGCAGATCAATGCCATTTTTGTCCCAACAGGTGATGGTAGACACAGAATTCACTGGGCTCTGTTCTCAGCCCCACCAGGTCTTATCTGAGAGTTCAGCACTGGCAGCTGTTACGGGCAAGAGGCAGATTCCTTGGGCTGTGCTGCAGAATCCCAGAGGACTTGATGTGTTTTCCTAGAGACGGATCTGAGCAGGGCTCGGGCCAATGGGTAGGATTCTAAGAGTCATGGGAAAGAGTGGGGAAGGTACGAAAAAGTGCCATGGATCTGAGGAATATACCATGGATGGGCTGGAGGCTGTCTCCTGAGAAATGCCTGCAGTACAGATTTATCTGATCAAACCACTTCGATGTGTCTCTCTTGGACACATCTTTAGAAGCATAAAACTAGGATATGAAATACAGATTGTTATAAAAGTATCTGTTTTTTTCTTTGGGGGCACACGGGAAACACCTCCTGCTCTCTATTTCTCCTGTAACCTGATATTCTTTCACAGTAGTTTTTATTGACAAAAATATAGCATTCTCATGAAAAGAAACTGTATATGTAGTAGTGGCAACATAAAATTGTCATAAAAATGACATCAATAAGACATGTGGGGCAGAAGGGCTCCTTCAGGATGGAGATAAACCAACTCCACCAAAAAATAACCGCTACAAAGAAACAAACAAAACCAAAAAACCCAGCAAAAAGAAAACCAAAAAAACAACCCCATAAAAAAAATAAACAGGGAAAAAGCAAAAAGCTCCAAACCACCAGCCCCCTAAAAAAAAATCCCCAAACAAAAAGACAAAACTCCAAAACCAGTAAAATTCTGTGAAGATTTTTAGCTCTGATGACTGCTTGGAAGTCAGGAGTCTAAGGGGAAATTAGGAAGCTAAAAATTCTCTTTGGTTTGGCCACTAGCATGCAGGACTTGCCTAGCCTTCTGCTGATGCAAGAAAAATCCCTGCTTCAGCCTTTAGCCGAGAGGGAAGCTCAGGCAAACCCAGGCCAGTCCCAGCTGTATTCAGAGGCAGCAGGAGCACCCAGAGCTCTCTCTCGCTGCTTCGGAGCACAGCACTTCCTCTGGGGAAACCTAAATGGCCCTGTGACACCAAACTCAGGAGGAACATTTGGTACAGCTCTGCTGACACCTGCACACAATCCACTGACCCTCAGACAAGAAATACACCAGACGTACAGAGCATACGCAGGTACTGCTCCTCAGTCTCCTGGTTCTCAGAAGCCACGTGGAGGGAGATGAAGGAGCTGAGAAGAAGGAGATCACCAAAGGCTGAGATTGAGTTCACAGGTTCCACATCATAGGTTCCTTTAAGTAATGCTGCTGCAGAGCGAGGATTGGGACCAGAGCCCGTGCAGATGTGCTGAAACTGCAGCACTTTTCGAGGAGGGGGAAGTTCCAGTGGTCCAGGACAAATTTGGTGATCTTCACGGCCAGTGTGTTCTTGGAGGTCTTTGGAGGCTGCCTGGTGAGATATCAACACATGCACCTCAAGTCAAACAGAATATAGCAGTCAGAGACAACAGCTTATCCCTCTCAGACAAGAGTGACTGACTGTGAGGAAAGGGAAAGAACAGATTAAGAAGGAATACAGACAACTTGGAAAAGAATGGGGCCTCACAGATTCCTGGAAAACACAATCACCTTCTTCCAGCTTAGCAAAAGCCAAAAGAGACTGTACAAGTGAAGAAGTGCTCCGGAAAACTGCAGAACACTTCCACAAGCCAAACACACTTGTCCACAATAGGAAAACATACATAAAAAGCCCTGCCACCTGCAGCACTGCCATGTGTGCCCTTGGCCATGACGCTGCAGAAGCCCAGAGATCGACCTTCCCTGAGCCGAGCAGCCAGAAGCTCAGCCAGAGCCCCCATATCTTCAGTGCCTCAAAGTGACAGGTCAAAGGCCAATTTCTAGCTGGAGGCCACTGCCTGCAGGAAATGGCTACGTCCCACAGGATTGCAGCACTCGGCATCCTCAGCAAGCAACATGCAAGTGCTGGCTGGTCAGAAACTTGCAGCTCTGCCTTGCACTAAAGACAGCACCACCCACAACTGGCACTTACTGGCTCCGAAGATTCAGGCTCTGCTCTGACCACTGATGGAGACTCGCGGTCATTCTGCTCAATTTGCTCCCCTTCATCTTCTCCAGGAGCAGAGGGAGCTGGGGCAGACCCCGATGCTGGTTTTGTGCTCTGGGACAAGACAGAAGCGTGTGGGACAAGCTATTACCTATCACGTATAACCTCCTTCCTTCTCACATCTACGACCATATCTTTCAAGGAGAAATCATAAAATTCCAGAGTAAAAGGATAGTAAAAGCATTCTAAGCCACACCGATCAAATTAAACCAGGCCAATTCAACAGAACTGCATATGGATATGAAGCTGATATTCCTCCCTGGCTGCCATCAGCAAGCAACATTGTCTCTGCAATGCAGAGTTTTAGCTTTTGAAAGCTCTGAAATGGAAAAGAAAGAAAGAGACAGCTACACCTTTGCTATTACTGCTGCAGACATGGAAGCCTACAACTGGATCTGAATCCCATCCAGTGCTGGAAAAGGGCAGGAAACGTTGTGCAGAAGCATATTTGCTTGTTGGAAAATGAGAAAATCAACAGGACTTTTCATCTACTAAACCAGCAAAACAAAAATGCAACTAAACAACAAGCAGGGAGTGTCTCTGACACCAGTGTCTAAAGCACTTGGATGCAGTAAGGGCATGTTTGGCAGGGGAACAGCCCTGGTGGTGAGCACTGTCACGTATGGAACCATGGAAGTTTGCCTGAATGTGCCTCAGGAGGCTCCTGTTGTCCAGGCTGTAACTCCCTCCGCACCTCCTCCTTGGCCTTGCCCTCCACAGCCCTTCCCCAGCTCCCGTGTCCTTCTCTGCACACGCTCCAGCCCCTCAAGGACTTTCAGCTTCAGATGGGCCAACAAGTGTTTATGTATATAGAAAGGTAAAAATCTTTCTAAATTGTAAGATGTCTTTTGAGTGTAGACATAATTTTGACTCCATAATAACTCCATCTCCTTCTCCTGCTCAGTGGATTTTTTCGGAATCCAAGTATGTATTACTTGCTACTGCAACTAATGGAATAGATTTGCCTGGCAAGCCCAGTTGTGTCTTTGATTCTTTTGTTCATGAGTCTCCTCCTGAACCTGTGGCAATGACCACCAGAGACCTTCAGGATACTCGTACCCCTATGCCAATAAATTCTGAGAAATTATTTAAATATGTCAAATAATTTGGAGTAGTGTTTAGCCTGTGAATTTCAGCAAAGTATCGAATATGTCTTCGTTCCATGGATACAAAGTATTAAGTGAGATTGGTGGGTGTACAGGTGTCAGAGGAGTGATTCCCTAGGCACCGAATACTGAAATCAATGAATGACTCCTTTGCAAGCCTGAGCTGGCTGCAGGGATCAGGCCCTGCTCTGTAACTTTCATTTTGGCCACTTCTGTGAACAGGTAAGAAAGGTCAAAATGAAACCTTTCCCAGCTATTTCCGTCTGCTTTATCTTTTTAGGCACCAGAACTCTGGGTCACAGATGGCCTGGGTGTGTGCTGAGCAGTGCAGTCCCCATGAAGTCCTTGGTTTCCCCACAAGTTGCCATGCCTTGTTCCCAGGTGTGCCCAGCTCTGACAGGAGCAAGAGTCTGCAGCGCCGTGCCCTGCTCAGCCAGGGCTGTCTGGCACAGAGCAGCAGCAGCGCCAGCACCTTTCAATCCACTCCTTCCTTATCTTCTCCTGGGACACAGAAGCCTCTGGAAATCAGCACCACCAGTCGTCTTCCAAGCTTGGAGCAGCTCCTGCTGGCAGGCAGATGCTGCCAGTTTGACTGCTTCCAAAGGGGAATAAAGGCAGAGATGTACATGCTCAGGAGCCCTGGGCATATCCAATAAATGTGCAAATATGTGGGAGATTAGGAATTGTTTCAGCTGTTATGCCAACAGTGCCTTCTCTTCTGGTTCTGTGTGTTATAGATGAGTCATGTAACAGTTGGCTCTCACTGTTAAGAGGTAGATATTATGGGGATGTAAAAATGTATAGTGATGTTATTGTAATACATCCTCCCAGAGTCCTATTTCCCCTGCCCCTTGCAATGGCTTTGGTAGTCAGGGGTTTCGGGGAGGGCTGGCTTGTGACCAGGAGGTGTGGGTGGCGTAGCAACATCTGACCTCCAATAAGAATGTAAGAAAGGAATCTCCACCAGTGGATGGCAAAACTTTGACAAAACTTTGGAGGGGTTAAGGGTATAAAAGGCAGAGCATCCATTCTATAGATGTGCTGCTTGTAATGGTCAGAGACTCCCAGTGCTGCAAATTTTCCTTATTCAGTCCTTTGTTAAGATTTAATAAACATTTAAATTTTTTAAAAGTAAGCGTTGTTTTTCAGAAGTGCAATGCTTTGGGCCATTTTCTTGGTCTGGTTTCCTTTGCTTGGGTCCCGAGTGCTCAGTTGGGGTACAGGTTGTAGTTGTTTGGTGCACTTCTGGAGTTACTCTTGGATCCCTTGAACAACAGGGTTTGGCCACAAAGTGAATTTGTGCTGCTTTGTGACAGAGAAGAACTTCCCCGGTTATTTTGCGTTTGCTGTACGGAAGGGTGGTTATTGCTCTGCATAAATTCACAGGCCAATATAGAGTGCTTGCACTGTGATGTCAGGGCATGGTTGCCATGTGGTCATGGTGACAGCAGAAGGTTGTCTTGGTGCACGGAAGGCCTCAGTGTCAGAGCAACCCTAGGGCTTGCTCAGTGCAGGAGCATCCTCCTGGTTGAGGTGCTTGTCAGTGAGAGCTGCATACTGACAAGAGCCTTGTTTTTTCTAGTGTTGGACAAATCTGCACAGCAGTGCTACAATGATTGAGCAACTTGCTGCTGCAGCTTTCACAGCTTATGGCGTTGTTTATTCTGGCTATTACCTCACTAACCTGGCACGTAAGTAGAGGTTTTCCCTGGGTGTACCCGAACCTGGCTTCTGTATGTCTTCCTACTCTTTGTTAGTGCCTGAGTTATTTCAAAACAGAAAGAACACTAGAGTGCCACTGGTTTGGTAAAGCTCCTGTCAAGGCATCCAGGTACAAGGGGATTTCTGCAGCCACAGGGGCAGCATTTGCAAGGGAACCTGCAGGGGTTCTTTTCCCTCCACGGGAGAGTCTGAGGCAGCAGAGTCTGTCTTTTCCTCAGTTTGCTGGGACATGCAAGACAGCTTTGAAAATGTAAACTGGAGACCTTCTTGGAAGGCCTTCTAACAACTGTGCAGTATTTCCCAGAATTCAGGGAAAGCTTCTTTCTTTCTACATTTTGTCATGAAAGGATTTGACTGTCTAACTTGAGCCTTGACTGAGTGTTAAATAGTGATTCCCTTTGCAAGGAAGAGCAAACTCCAAAGCAGTGAGTGTCTGCTCCTGGAACTTGGAGCTGCTGCTGTGTTGTGTCACAATAGAGCCTGCCCCATCATAGTGGAATTTTGGAAAAGCTTTTCTGGGCAACTGTTTCCAGCAAGTTAATGAGAAGTTGTGCATGCATCTGATTAAAAAAAACCCTAGGTACCAGAAGGAGAGGATTTTTAAAAGAGGTGTTATGTGTTTGGTAGAACAGGAGCATTGAGTGTTAGAGAACAATTTGCATTTTCTTCATCATGTTTGTGTTCATTTAATGGCTAAACAGGCCAAAGGGTAGGCATGCCCAAGAATATTATCTGGATCTCTTGCTGGTTGTATGAATGAAATGTGTCTGCTGAAGGGATGTTGTGAAAGGGAAAACTCTCTGTTCGTGGTGCTTGTTCTGTGGGTTTCACCAGCCCAGACAATTTTCTCACAGCATCTGGTTCATTTTCCCTTGCCTACTACAGGTCACCTGAAGCATGTATTCAGCGGTGCTGGTCCTAAGGTGAGTAAGAAAGGAACATTTCATGTTTGTGCTGTTTGGCAATTGCAGAGCAAGCTGTGTGCTTAGCCAGAACCAGTAGGCTGTAGAGGGCCAGGCATGCAGGCTGAAAGAAAATCCATTTTCAGGCATTCCACAACAAATACAAAGGCATAGCTGGATATTTCCTAATTTCCAACTCAGAGCCTTGAAGACCTACAAACTCAGTTTTGCAGAGAGTTGAATAAGCCCATTTTAATGAAGTCACAGCAACTTAGATTCCTATCCTTATAAAACTTCATGATACTTCCTTAGAAGATGTGGTTGTAGAATTAGAAGGACAATTTAATGCGGTATTTGCAGTCAAACGGGCAATTTTGTGGCTGGACAGCTGCGTGGGCCAAAGGAGCCCAGGGTGCTGGTCAAGAGCAGCTGAAGGTGGCCAGCGCCTGGCCAGGTAGCCAAGAAGGCCAAGGCCATCCTGGCCTGTGTCAGCAGCAGTGGTGCAGCAGGAGCAGGGCAGTGACCGTCCCCCTGGGCTGGGCAGCGCTGCGGCCAGAGCTGGGAGTGTGTGTCCACTTTCTGCCCGGTCGGTCTGCGTCTCACAAAACAGGATTGGACCCGGACTGGTTGCAGACTTAGCATTTATTATGTCTGTATCCTCCAAGCAAAAAGCCAGAGACACAGAGAAATGAACATCCATGCAAATCTAGATCAAAGGCAAGATGGCAGTTGATGCAAAGCCTTTTTCTACATATTCTTTGAACCTATAACATAAAAGAAAAGGTGCAGAGTCATTATACCCTAACCAATAAGAAAAGGACCCATGTGGGTTTAACATTACCAGAAGGACTTCTATGAACCTCAAACGATATAGAGTAATTCATTATATAAGACTGAAACTTTTTCTATTTTTGCAAAGCATATATCTAGGACTTTTGACATCTCAAACTATCACTAAGTTCTTGTTCTTTCTTGCTCCTTATGATAAATATAAATGAATTCACTTGGTTCTTATTTTCCTAGCTTCCCATGAGAAGGTTTTGAAATTTCCCAGCCTTTTTCAGCTTTATGTCTACTTTCTGGGGCCTTTTTGCACTTTCTAAAGTTTTTTACCTTTTATATATTCCTACAATTCCCCCTCTCTTTTTAAATAAACTATTTTTGACTTGTCACTTATTTATTACTTTGTGTTCCATAGCTTTACTACTGCATATATTTATTCATGTAGGAAAAAAGTTATAAACTTTTTACATGAAGGTACTTTTGTTTTTGTTTGTTTTAAGCTCTATAATTCTAAGTTAAACCATTCTTAATGTTGGGTAAAGTTAGGTTTAGTATCTGTATTAGGTTCTGATAAATGTTGACTTTTTTAAGGCCTCAATGTAAAGGTTAAATTTGTGAGTGACTTTAATTGTTTTTGCTGAGGTTTTGTGAATTGTCTATAATTTTTTAAAATTTTTTTCTTTTGGAAAATAAAAACTTTTTTGATGAGTTTGTAATTTGTTGTGAATAATGAAGTGTATGTGGTATTAATATTAATATTCTAATAACAAGATTTTACTGAACTTGTAAAGTTCTTTTGATTAAGGAGTTAAGCTCTACTTCCTGAATAAATTGTTTAACTATGTTTCTTTATTTTTAATTGTAGATTGTAAAGTTTTTAAGTTTTTGTATATTTTTGTGAATGGATTTAGAATGATTAGACAAATTTATGTAGCACATTCTTTTGAATTCTTTTCAACTCTGTTTATGTGTTAGAAAAGAAAATTAATTGTTGTTTGATTTTGGAATTTGTTGGACACTGCTGATGTCAGTCTGCGTGTTACTGAGCGCACTGGATGTGGTATTTGTTTGTTTAGTTAATATTTAATCTTGTCTATTTGTCTTAATGTTTTTTCTGAAGCAATTGTAGGTAAGAAGAAGCTTGTTGAAATATTTTGTGGTTTTTTTTGAAAGACTGAAATTACTGTTGTAATTTTTTGGGTATATATGAATAGATCTTTTGTCTTTTCTTGTCTTTTTTGAAACTGTTTTAGTACTAGGTGTTATTACAGTGAGTGTGCTAATGTTACATGGTTTGTCTTTAGGGTATGATAGAATGTTTTGCTATGTTTTATTTCTACAAATGAACTAATAACATTTTGGTACTTTCCATGGATATTTGTTAACTTTAGATTTTTATCTACAGTGTATGAGTAATTGCACTAAAGCCTTAAATTTTTGTATTCATAGTAAGAGTGAATAGCACTGTATTTTGGAGAATTATTTTTTTTCTAATTGTTTCTTGAAAATGTGACACGGAAATTTATTGCTAAGGAACTACGGATCTTTAATTCTTGGGGTTCTGAACTTGTTTTGAGGAGTTGTTTGGTCTAGAGGCTTTAATCCCTTGTGCGATTGTTTCTATTAGTAATTTCACTTAGCTTGTTGTTAAATCACTTTTTTGTTAAAAGATCATGTTATATAGGTATTGGCTAATTTTTAGTGATACACTAACTAAACAGGTTGAAAAAGGCTTTTTTGGATTTGAGTGAGACATACATATGGTATCTGATCTTGTAGCTTTGGTTAATGTGACTTAGACATTTGGTTTTGGTGTTGTATAGGAAAATTTGCATGATAAAAAGTAAGCAAAGTTAGAAAATACAAAGTGAACTGATTTTCTTTCATATCTTTTTTGTTGAGTTACTCTTTGTTAAAAGAATTTTCGATAATATTTTAACTTTTAAACTGCACTTTTTGGAGAGTTTAGAATGTTAATTTTTTAGAATCTAATGATAAGAAATCTTTCTTTTCATGTTTTTGTTAATGAGCTCTACGAAACAAGCTCTACACATGTATCATTATCATTAGATTGAAGTTTGCAGATTCTACAGGTGACATAGGAACACTGGGCGTGACTTGTAGTCTCTGTTTAGCTTACGTTTGTGTGATTGCTTTTTTACTTTTGGGTTTGTTAGTATGTTTTGGTGTGTTGTATGGTTTGACGCTCTTTATTGGAATTCACTTTGCTTTTCTAGTACTTGGAGAAATACAAGTATACTCTTTAAGTTATTAATTGGCGAGGACTTTTAATTTGTCTGGTTTCAGGTCTTTTAATTAAAACAATAGGATTTTTTTTTTAGTTTTGTTTGTGTGTTATTTGTAAAATGCTTAAGAATTGGTGGATCTGGTTCTGCAAAAGAACTGTTTAAAAAATTATGAACATATAAAGCTTGACTCAATTTTATCTGTAGTATTACTTCTGCTCCCCTCTTCTGTTGATCTAAATGTGTTTTAATGTGTGATATGTCTTTTTAACAGTTGTTTGATTTGTGGGGGAGTGGGGAATACTACAGGTGTGATGAACATTTTAATTTATTAGGAATGTTGTTACTTTTTGAGATAGATATGTGGGGCTATTGTTTGTTTTCATTTCCTGGAGTACACTTAATGAAGTAAATGTTTGTAAAAAATGTTGATAGGTACGATTACTTGTTCTCTTGTGTGGATAGAGGTAAAAACTGTACTTGATAGTGAATCTACTGAAACATGAATATTTGTAAATCTCCCCAAAGAAGGGTATTTAGTGATGTTTGTTATAATTGTACTCTTTATAAACTTTGTGGATTAACAGTTCCTGTAGAAACAGGGGTTTGCACAAGGTGACAATCAGGGTAACTGTTAATAATAGCTTTAGCTTGGGATTTAGAGATACAAAACGTCTGTACAAGTACTTGTGTATATTGATGAAAAAGGTATGACTCAATTTTGCATGCTGAAATATGTTTGCTAATGTGTTTGAGATAACTATGGCCAGTTTTTTTGTTCTTGTATTTCTTTTTGCTAAAGATCTTGGTAAAGATGAATGAGTTTTAATATGAGAAATAAAATATAGGTTAGTTCTGTGTTGTAAATTTTTATGAAGACATGAGAGCTAGCAATATAAATTATTATTACTAATATTTTTTAAAACAATATTTTTACCTACATTAGTAACAGAGGTAGAATCTGTAATTAAACTGAAAGGCTTTGAAAATAGCTGAAGAGCTTTAACAACAGCAGCTAGTTTAACTACTTGAGGAGAACTTTCAACTATTTGGATATTTGATTTCTAATTTTTTGTAGTTTGATTTAACTATACAATTACTGATTTATGTGTTTTTCTTGACTTATTAGCAAAGCCCTTCACTTAGCAAGGGGGTTTTTTTTGAAACTCAGTTTTGTTTGTAATAATTTGTGACTTGGATAATGAATAGCACAAACACTTGCAAAATTTAAGAATGCATTTTGTAAATCATCTGAATTTTGTAATGCCTAATCTAAATAATCTTTATTTAAAGGTAATTAGAGAACTGTAAAATCTTTACCTATAAGGGTTAATATTCTTGCTTTGGCCTTAATTACAATTTGTGCTATTATCTCTAGGGTTGTAGAAATTGTTTTTGGAGACTTGTAGGGAAGAAAAACTTATTATTCTACTATTAATAATGGATCTTTCTCAGATGGATCTCAAGGAAAAATGAGGCTATAAAGTTGTAGCTTCTGTCTCAAAGCAGTCAGGAAGAAAGGTTTCTTGGGAGCATAATGATGGGCTTGTCTTCTTTGGAAAGTTTTTGTGACTTTTTATGGTGAGTTGAGCTTCAGGTGTTAAAATCTTGGGAGATTTAATGTCACAGTTTTCTCTCAGTAGATCAAAAAATGGAGCAAGTTCATCGTTGGTAATTTTCAAAATAGGTTTCATCTAGTTCATTTCTCTTAAAAGTTGCTGTAAATCTTGCAAAGTGTTGATGTTGACTTGAAGTTGTATCTTTTGTAGTGAAATTGTTTGTTTTGCTATCTTCTATCTTAGATATTTTTAGAGTGGGATTTCTTGTATCTTAGATGTAGAAATTCTAGTTCAGTCTTTTGGATTTCAGTGACAGCACTGTCACGAGTTTGTTTCATCTTTGTCTGTGTCAGTGCTGCAATGAGGAGATCATCTATGTAGTGTAGAATTGTGGATTGTGGATGCTTCTGTCAAGTTGGGCACAGTACTTGTGTGACAAAATATTGTTAAATTGTTAGAGAAGTCTTCATCCCTTGTGGTAAAGATTTCTAGTGCTATCTTTGCATTGGCTTTCTTTGATTGATGACTGGAACTGAGAAGGCAAATCTTGGGGCATCTTCAGGATGAAGTGGTGGTATGTTGAAGAAACAGTCTTTTATAGCGATAATGACAAGAGGCCAGTTTCTAGAAATTATTGATAGAGAGGGACGTGCAGCAGCTGTCTTCCTTTCAGGACTTGGAATAGTAACTATGGATTCACTTTGTAAACAAACAGTAGTTCTGATCCTTGTGAGTGTTCTCATAGGTGATACTAAGTGTTAGCTACTGGGCTAAAACAGGAGAGAAATTACAGAGACATCTGCACCGTATCTGGTATGCCTGTAACATAAATTGTTCTACCACGATGAGTTAGGGCACAAGTCAGTTCTGGTTGGTTTAGAACATACTTCTAAGTATGTTCTACTTAGAAGACACCTAGCATTGGAGTAGAAATCACATCTGGAACACCTTGGTACACCGTTTGATTGGTTAACAAAGCATCTTGTTGAGATACATTTTGTTTGAGTATGTCTATAGGTAAAGCAATTGTAAAAGCAAGAGGCGTCTTAGGTTGAATTATTGTTGGGGCTTTGAGGAGAAGAGCTAAAACTATTAGCTCTTCATTGTAGTTTACTGAAATGATAACTGGAAAAATTAATAGTCCAAGACTTGTATTGTTGTCTTAACCTATAAGAATTTAAAATTCTTGTCTTTGTTGTGATTTCTTAATCACACCTGTAGGTATACATTCGTAACAGAAATTTTTTAAAAACCGTATTAATTTTGAGTTGGCCAAGTCCAGTTTTGTCCTTGGAGGTAATAAGAAGGAACATCTTGTGGTACTGGTGGTAAAGGTGTTTGGCTTTGAGGTCTCCTAGTTAAGGCTAAGGGGGCAAAATTCCCTGGATTCTGGGTTACTAATGCTTGTTTCACTGCATGGTGCGTCGCGCTTTGCTTGGAGTTTAACGGTAGGGGATTACTATCTATATCAAATTTAGAATGACAATTTTTTGCATAATGTTTCCCTTTTTGATATTGAGGACTAAGAGAAGGTATTCTTCAGATTTTATTATTGGATCAAGTTAAGTCTTTATCATATGACTAGTCTTCTCACATCTGAAGCACGACTTTTTAGTAGAATTTCATTGAACATCAGCAAGAGTTTTTTCAAAAAGTTTTATTTTTTCTTCAATTGCTTTTTAAACTTTGTTTTTTAGTGAATCATGAGATTTAGTAATTTGCTCTCTAAAGGCACTAGCTTGTGCTGTAGCAAGATACCTTGGAGTGCTAATTTTACTGTAAGTTGAAAGCATTTGAGTAACAGTTGGAGGCTGTTTGGGTAATGTAGAAATAATTTTTTTGCAATCATCATTTGCATTTACAAATGCTAGGTTTTGGAGAATATAAGAATGAGCTGCTTTACCAGGGCGTTGTTATTCAACAGCTTGTGTTAACTTAATTAAAAATGTACGATATGATTCATTTGTTCTTTGTGTCATGGTCGAATATGCTTTAAGAGGAGTACCTGTTGATTTGACAGAAATGAAAGTTTTTCTTGCAGCTTGTTTAATATCTCTCAGCACTGACCTAGGAAAAAAGTTTCTGTGTCTGGTTTATCATATGGCAGTTTGCTAGACAATTTAGCTTCTGAAAATGTTTCATATGTACTACTAACATATTTTTCCCTTAAAACCTTAGTAAGTATTTTCTGCTGGAGTTTTCATAAATAACATAAATTGTGAATTAGTTAAAATCAGTCTTGCCACAATGCGATAATCACTTGGCATGAGTTCATAAGAGTAAAAAAATACTTTTTAACACATAATTAAAAATAAAGAGAGTTAATTCTGCTTTCTTTCAAAGTTTGATTTCACTCTTTGATGTTCTTGTCATGGTTTGACACTGGCACAATGCCAGTGCCCCCATGAAAATTCAATCTCTCAATTGAATGCTGTAATGCAATCGAGGACAGAGCAAAGCAAGCCAAAGCTTTTTAACAAGGAAAAAACTTTATCAAGCTACTACTATAAAAGGGAAAAAAAAGAGAGATAAAAACATACAAAGATCAAAATTAAAACCTTGCAAAGTATTCTTCCTCCCACCACCAACTCCAACAAACCACAGTGAGACACAATCTGGACCCCAATCAGGTTTCCACCCTGCAGACAATCGATACTCAGTCCATCAAGGGAGAACAGGAGTCTCCTCTGTGCCACAGACCCCCCCAAGAAACACACTGCCACATCCTGTGTTTCCATGTCACACATGGCACTGCCCGGAGAAAAAGTTTGCCATGGTGACCCTGCTCCTTTCCATGCACAGTGCTCTCACCACCAATGCCTGGATGGACCGACTGCTTTTAGGATTTTTTCTTTCAAGGATGCTTTCCAAGAGGGGGAAAACAACAGCTCAGTTTTTTCATTTTTTGGGACGACAGTTCCCCCCATTTTCCCCTGGGGCCGAGGGTCCAAGAACAGAGATCTTCTTCTCTTCTTCTTCTTTGAGGTCAGGGGACACCACCACAAACCCCCTAACTCTTCTCTGTTTGCTCCACTTCTGTCTTTTCCCAGCTGAAGCAGGTCTCTTGGCTCACTGGCATCCTCCTAAAATACAGTCTCTCTTGAAAGAGAAAAATCGGTTCAGTCTATGGCCAACAAGGAAAAGTCCAGCCAAAAAAAACACTCCTCATCTCCTCCCACCTAGAATTCCTCCTTCTAACATCCCAGGGTCCAAGCTGTCTCTCTTCCTCTCTTTCAAACCGAGGAGGAGTGAAATTTCACCAAGCTTTCATTTCTCAAGGAAGGGTTAAAAGTCCTGACTCCCAGGGCTGGCTCGATGCTCAGGCTCTGGCTCCCACAGGCAGCTGGGCACCTTGCGGCCCCTCGCTCTTCTCCTTTCCTGCGGCGTACTGCTGATGCTGATAAAACCACCGCTGTCTCTTCACTCTCTCTCTCTCTCTCTCTCGACTCTGGGGGGAAATGGAGACATCCCAGATTTCTCCACCCTTCTACCTGCAGTGGCCAGCCCAGTTCCAGTCCCTCCACCCCTGGGCCCACCTCAGTCAGGCCATGGGCCTCCCCCTCCCCACCCAGCCACGGCCGGGCAGGGGAGAGTCCTGCACTGCACGCTGACCGGAACCAAAAAGAGCCAGTTCTCCTGGGAATTCTGATTTTA
The DNA here is from genome assembly GCF_050655825.1 of Lonchura striata. Lineage (NCBI taxonomy): Eukaryota > Metazoa > Chordata > Aves > Passeriformes > Estrildidae > Lonchura > Lonchura striata. The sequence continues at coordinate 14,728,390 of NC_140740.1, forward strand.
ACCCCTCTGTGTTCTCAGAGGCGTGTCCACCTTCAATTGGTCAATATCCAAATTAACCTCTGCCTTCCGAGAAAATTCTTTTTCCATGTCAAAAAACAAGAGTTATAATGTGAGAGTGATTAATACATAGGCCTACTATTATCCCTCCCATAAGAGACTGGCATGGATAAAATTTGTTCGTTTAAAAACTTAAAACCTCTTTTTTTTCCAAAAGATATAACCCTATTTTTTTCTAATCAGATGTTGCTACATCATGTTCTGAACTAGGCAGATTATTGTTGTAGCAACTGAGCTCTGAGAGAAATCTGTCTTGGTTTCTAGACACAGTTCTGGGCTTTCTGCTGAAAGAAGTCTCAGCTTGGTTCCTTACTAAATTCTTACTATAGCAACTCGCAGTCTCAGCTTTATAAATTTTAATTTTCCTTAATGATTTAGATCCCGATTTTATGATCCTGATTGTGCTTATTAATTTCAAATTTCCCAACATTTCTCAAAATTATGTCTACATTCTAAAGTCATCTTACACTTTAGAAAGATTTTTATCTTTTTATTAACGTAAACACTTGTGAGCCCATCTGAAGTAGAAAGCCCTGGAGGGGCTGGAGCGTGTGCAGAGAAGGACACAAGAGCTGGGGAATGCTGTGGAGCACAAGGCCAAGGAGGAGGTGCTGAGGAAGCTTTAGGGTGGAAAACGGGAGCCTCTAGAGGGACAATCAGGCAAACTTCCATGGTTCCATAGGTGACAGTGCTCACCACCAGGGCTGTTCCCCTGCCAAACATGCCCTCACTGCATCCCAGTGCTTTAGACACTGGTGTCAGAGACACTCCCTGCTTGTTGCTGGTTGCATTTTTGTTTTGCTGGTTTAGTAGAGGAAAAGTCCTGTTGATTTTCTCATTTTCCAACAAGCAAAGATGCTTCTGCACAACGTTTCCTGCCCTTTTCCAGCACTGGATGAGATTCAGGTCCAGTTGTAGGCTTCCATGTCTGCAGCAGCAATAGCAAAGGTGTAGCTGTCTCTTTCTTTCTTTTCCATTGCAGAGCTTTCAAAAGCTAAAACTCTGCATTGCAGAGACAATGTTGCTTGCTGATGGCAGCCAGGGAGGAATATCAGCTTCATATCCATATGCAGTTCTGTTGAATTGGCCTGGTTTAATTTGATCGGTGTGGCTTAAAATACTTTTACTATCCTTTTACTCTGGAATTTTATGATTTCTCCTTGGAAGATACGGTCGTAGATGTGAGAAGAAAGGAGGTTATACGTGATAGGTAATAGCTTGTCCCACACGCTTCTCTCTTGTCTCAGAGCACAAAACCAGCATCGGTGTCTGCCCCAGCTCCCTTTGCTCCTGGAGAAGATGAAGAGGAGCAAATTGAGCAGAATGACCGCAAGTCTCCATCAGTGGTCAGAGCAGAGCCTGAATCTTCTGAGCCAGTAAGTGCCAGTTGTGGGTGGTGCTGTCTTTAGTGCAAGGCAGAGCTGCAAGTTTTGCTTTTGCATTTCAGAGCTTTCAAGATTCAAAAGATCAGAAAAACAAGTAGATCATTGCTACCTCATAGTAGGCAGGGTGGAATATTTACGTCAGAGCAATTTGCATTACAGATGGATCTGCCAATTTTAATACCATGAGACCACCATAGAATCCCATTGCAATAAAAGTTTCTTAATATTCCTCGGAAGATTTAGTGTTATATGGGAGAAGAAAGATTCTTATAAATGAGAGGTAATGGCTCATCCCTCATGGTTCTCTCTTGCTACAGCTGAGAGAGGCAACAGCAGTGTCTGCCCCGGCTCCCTCTGCTCCTGGAGAAGAAGCCAAAGAGGAGCAAATTGAGCAGCATGACCGCGAGGCTCAATCAGTGGTCACAGCAGAGCCTGACACTTCTGTAAGTGCAAGTTGTGGGTGGTGCTGTCTATCGTGCAACACAGAGCAGCAAGATTTCCTTTTGTTTTCAGAGCTTTCAAGAATTAAAAAGTCAGTTACAAAGAGATCATTGCTCCATGATAGTAGGGAGGGTGGAATATTTATTTCAGAGGAATTTGCATTACAGGTGGATTAGCCAATTTTAATGCCATAAGAGCGCATTGGAATCCCATTGCAATTAAAGTTTCCCAATTTTCCTTGGAAGAAATGGTGGTAGATGTGAGAATACAGAAGGTTATAAATTATAGGTAACGGCCCGTCCCTAATAATTCTTTCTTGTCACAGATGACAGAGGAAAGAGCAGTGTCTGCCCCAGCTCCCTCTCCTCCTGGAGAAGAAGCCAAAGAGGAGCAAATTGAGGAGTATGACTGCAAGGCTCCATCAGTGGTCACAGCAGAGCCTGAATTTTCTGAGCCAGTAAGTGCCAGTTGTGGGTGGTGCTGTCTTTAGTGCAAGGCAGAGCTGCAAGTTTCTGACCAGCCAGCTCTTGCTGCTGCTTGGCTGAGGATGCTGAGTGCTGGAGTCCTGCCAGGACCCGGCGATTTCCTGCAGGCAGTGACCACCAGCCAGAAATTGGCCTTGGACCTGTCATGTTGAGGCACCAAAGCCTGTTTGCCTCAGGGTGACCATCTGTCTGCTCGGCTCAGTGAAGCTCTGTCTCTTGGTTTTTGAAGTGCTGTTGCCAAGTGCACATGAGGTGGTGCTGGAGCTTCATTTGTTTGCTTTGTTTGCTCTCTCTTTGTGGAAACGTGTTTGGCTGGTGAAATTGCTCTTCAGCTTTCTTGAGAATTAATTCAGTTCTACAAAGTGTGTGGCCCAGCTGTCTTGTGACTTTTAATAAGATGGAAGGAGACGAGTGTGTTGTCCATGAATCTGTGGGGAACAAGACCTGTGGCCACAGAAACAAAGTGTGTAGATGTGAAGCCCTGTTGTGAGGCAAAAAGCTCAAGGAGCAAGGTTCTGTAGATGCATTTTTAGGGTTACAGTGCAGCTTTGGAAATGGCATTGGAGCCTGGAGGGGGGGGTGAAGCTGCAAGTCCTTGACTGGTGTCTTGTTGCTGAGAAGAGGCAGGACATCTTGGAACAGGGGATGCTGTATTTGAAGTCAAAGGGGCAACTTTGTGGTGGGGGACCTGAGTAGGCTAAAAGGACCCAGTGGTGCCAGTCAAGAGCAGCTGAATGTGGGCTAGCGCTTGGCCACATAGCCAAGAAGGCCACGGCCATCCTGGCCTGTGTCAGCAGCAGTGGGGCAGCAGGAGCAGGGCAGTGGCCGTCCCCCTGGGCTGGGCAGCGCTGCGGCCAGAGCTGGGAGTGTGTGTCCACTTGTTGGCCCCTCTGAAGCTGAAAGTCCTTGAGGGGCTGGAGCGTGTGCAGAGAAGGACACGAGAGCTAGGGAGGGGTTTCAGCCTGGACAACGGGAGCTTCCTGAGGGACCTTCAGGCACACTTCCATAGATCCATATGTGACAGTGCTCACCACCAGGGCTATTTCCCTGCCAAACATGCCCTCACTGCCTCCAAGAGCTTTAGCCACCTGAGGAGGGAACACTTTTGTCTTGTGGCTTGTTGGCTTGCTAGGAGGTGAAGCCCTGCCCATTTTCTCTCTTTTACAACAAGCACAGATGCTTCTGCACAAACGTTCCTGCCCTTTTCACGCACTGGACGGCATTCTGATCCAGTTTGACTTTTCCATATCTGCCGCAGCAATAGCAATGGCCTTGCTGGCTATTTCCTCCTTTTCCATTTCAGGGCAATAAATAAAAGAGCTCAAAGCTCCATTGTTGTGCAGGGGCACCATTGCTTGCTGATGGCAGCCAGGGAGGACTATCAAATTCATAGAGTGCATCAAATAGAGTTCTGTTGAGTTGGCCCATTTTCATCTGGTTGGAGTGACTTAGAATCCCATTGCTAACAAAGTTGAGGATTTCTCCTTTGAAAAGGTGGTTGTGGATCTGAGGAGAAACGAGGTCATAAATGAGAGGTAACGGCCTGTCCCTCATGCTTCTCTCTTGCCGCAGATGGCAGAAGGAACAGCGGTCTCTGCCCCGGCTCCCTCTGCTCCTGGAGAAGGAGCCAAAAAGGAGCAAAAGGAGCAAGATGACCACAAGCCTGCAGCTGTGGCCGATCGATCCAAGACAGTAAGTGCCAGTTGTGGGTGGTGCTGTCTTTAGTGCAAGGCAGAGCTGCAAGTTTCTGACCAGCCAGCACTTGCATGTTGCTTGCTGAGGATGCCGAGTGCTGCAATCCTGTGGGACGTAGCCATTTCCTGCAGGCAGTGGCCTCCAGCTAGAAATTGGCCTTTGACCTGTCACTTTGAGGCCCTGAAGGTCTGGGGACTCTGGCTGAGCTTCTGGCTGCTCGGCTCAGGGAAGGTCGATCTCTGGGCTTCTGCAGCGTCGTGGCCAAGGGCACACGTGGCAGTGCTGCAGGTGGCAGGGCTTTTTATGTATGTTTTCCTATTGTGGACAAGTGTGTTTGGCTTGTGGAAGTGTTCTGCAGTTTTCCGGAGCACTTCTTCACTTGTACAGTCTCTTTTGGCTTTTGCTAAGCTGCAAGGAGATGATTGAGTTGTCTAGGAATCTGTGGGTGCCATTCTTGTTGAGTGTGGCCAAAGAAACCAAGTGCCTCGTTGGGAAGACTTCTTGTGTGGCAGAAAGAAGAAGCGGCAAGTTTCTGTGGACGCCTTTTGCGATGAAGCCTGCAGCTTTGGAAATGGCATTAGGGCCTAGGGTGGGGGTGAAGCTGCAAGTCCTTGACTGCTGTCTTGTTTGGCTGAGAAGAGGCAGGACATCTTGGAACCGGGGATGCTGTATTTGAAGTCAAAGGGGCAATTTTGTGGTGAGGGACCTGAGTAGGCTAAAAGGACCCAGTGGTGCCAGTCAAGAGCAGCTGAATGTGGGCTAGCGCTTGGCCACATAGCCAAGAAGGCCAAGGCCATCCTGGCCTGTGTCAGCAGCAGTGGGGCAGCAGGAGCAGGGCAGTGGCCGTCCCCCTGGGCTGGGCAGCGCTGCGGCCAGAGCTGGGAGTGTGTGTCCACTTGTTGGCCCCTCTGAAGCTGAAAGTCCTTGAGGGGCTGGAGCGTGTGCAGAGAAGGACACGAGAGCTAGGGAGGGGTTTCAGCCTGGACAACGGGAGCCTCCTGAGGGACCTTCAGGCACACTTCCATAGATCCATATGTGACAGTGCTCACCACCAGGGCTATTTCCCTGCCAAACATGCCCTCACTGCCTCCAAGAGCTTTAGCTACCTGAGGAGGGAACACTTTTGTCTTGTGGCTTGTTGGCTTGCTAGGAGGTGAAGCCCTGCCCATTTTCTCTCTTTTACAACAAGCACAGATGCTTCTGCACAAACGTTCCTGCCCTTTTCACGCACTGGATGGCATTCTGATCCAGTTTGACTTTTCCATATCTGCCGCAGCAATAGCAATGGCCTTGCTGGCTATTTCCTCCTTTTCCATTTCAGGGCAATAAATAAAAGAGCTCAAAGCTCCATTGTTGTGCAGGGGCACCATTGCTTGCTGATGGCAGCCGGGGAGGACTATCAAATTCATAGAGTGCATCAAATAGAGTTCTGTTGAGTTGGCCCATTTTCATCTGGTTGGAGTGACTTAGAATCCCATTGCTAACAAAGTTGAGGATTTCTCCTTTGAAAAGGTGGTTGTGGACCTGAGGAGAAACGAGGTCATAAATGAGAGGTAACGGCCTGTCCCTCATGCTTCTCTCTTGCCGCAGATGGCAGAAGGAACAGCGGTCTCTGCCCCGGCTCCCTCTGCTCCTGGAGAAGGAGCCAAAAAGGAGCAAGATGACCACAAGCCTGCAGCTGTGGCCGATCGATCCAAGACAGTAAGTGCCAGTTGTGGGTGGTGCTGTCTTTAGTGCAAGGCAGAGCTGCAAGTTTCTGACCAGCCAGCACTTGCATGTTGCTTGCTGAGGATGCCGAGTGCTGCAATCCTGTGGGACGTAGCCATTTCCTGCAGGCAGTGGCCTCCAGCTAGAAATTGGCCTTTGACCTGTCACTTTGAGGCCCTGAAGGTCTGGGGACTCTGGCTGAGCTTCTGGCTGCTCGGCTCAGGGAAGGTCGATCTCTGGGCTTCTGCAGCGTCGTGGCCAAGGGCACACGTGGCAGTGCTGCAGGTGGCAGGGCTTTTTATGTATGTTTTCCTATTGTGGACAAGTGTGTTTGGCTTGTGGAAGTGTTCTGCAGTTTTCCGGAGCACTTCTTCACTTGTACAGTCTCTTTTGGCTTTTGCTAAGCTGCAAGGAGATGATTGAGTTGTCTAGGAATCTGTGGGTGCCATTCTTGTTGAGTGTGGCCAAAGAAACCAAGTGCCTCGTTGGGAAGACTTCTTGTGTGGCAGAAAGAAGAAGCGGCAAGTTTCTGTGGACGCCTTTTGCGATGAAGCCTGCAGCTTTGGAAATGGCATTAGGGCCTAGGGTGGGGGTGAAGCTGCAAGTCCTTGACTGCTGTCTTGTTTGGCTGAGAAGAGGCAGGACATCTTGGAACCGGGGATGCTGTATTTGAAGTCAAAGGGGCAATTTTGTGGTGAGGGACCTGAGTAGGCTAAAAGGACCCAGTGGTGCCAGTCAAGAGCAGCTGAATGTGGGCTAGCGCTTGGCCACATAGCCAAGAAGGCCAAGGCCATCCTGGCCTGTGTCAGCAGCAGTGGGGCAGCAGGAGCAGGGCAGTGGCCGTCCCCCTGGGCTGGGCAGCGCTGCGGCCAGAGCTGGGAGTGTGTGTCCACTTGTTGGCCCCTCTGAAGCTGAAAGTCCTTGAGGGGCTGGAGCGTGTGCAGAGAAGGACACGAGAGCTAGGGAGGGGTTTCAGCCTGGACAACGGGAGCCTCCTGAGGGACCTTCAGGCACACTTCCATAGATCCATATGTGACAGTGCTCACCACCAGGGCTATTTCCCTGCCAAACATGCCCTCACTGCCTCCAAGAGCTTTAGCTACCTGAGGAGGGAACACTTTTGTCTTGTGGCTTGTTGGCTTGCTAGGAGGTGAAGCCCTGCCCATTTTCTCTCTTTTACAACAAGCACAGATGCTTCTGCACAAACGTTCCTGCCCTTTTCACGCACTGGATGGCATTCTGATCCAGTTTGACTTTTCCATATCTGCCGCAGCAATAGCAATGGCCTTGCTGGCTATTTCCTCCTTTTCCATTTCAGGGCAATAAATAAAAGAGCTCAAAGCTCCATTGTTGTGCAGGGGCACCATTGCTTGCTGATGGCAGCCGGGGAGGACTATCAAATTCATAGAGTGCATCAAATAGAGTTCTGTTGAGTTGGCCCATTTTCATCTGGTTGGAGTGACTTAGAATCCCATTGCTAACAAAGTTGAGGATTTCTCCTTTGAAAAGGTGGTTGTGGACCTGAGGAGAAACGAGGTCATAAATGAGAGGTAACGGCCTGTCCCTCATGCTTCTCTCTTGCCGCAGATGGCAGAAGGAACAGCGGTCTCTGCCCCGGCTCCCTCTGCTCCTGGAGAAGGAGCCAAAAAGGAGCAAGATGACCACAAGCCTGCAGCTGTGGCCGATCGATCCAAGACAGTAAGTGCCAGTTGTGGGTGGTGCTGTCTTTAGTGCAAGGCAGAGCTGCAAGTTTCTGAGCAGCCAGCACTTGCATGTTGCTTGCTGAGGATGCCGAGTGCTGCAATCCTGTGGGACGTAGCCATTTCCTGCAGGCAGTGGCCTCCAGCTAGAAATTGGCCTTTGACCTGTCACTTTGAGGCCCTGAAGGTCTGGGGACTCTGGCTGAGCTTCTGGCTGCTCGGCTCAGGGAAGGTCGATCTCTGGGCTTCTGCAGCGTCGTGGCCAAGGGCACACGTGGCAGTGCTGCAGGTGGCAGGGCTTTTTTTGTCTGTTTTCCCTTTGTGGAAAGGTGTGTTTGGTTTGTGGAAGTGTTCTGCAGTTTTCTGGAGCACTTCTTCACTTGTACAGTCTCTTTTGGCTTTTGCTAAGCTGCAAGGAGATGATTGAGTTGTCTAGGAATCTGTGGGTGCCATTCTTGTTGAGTGTGGCCAAAGAAACCAAGTGCCTCGTTGGGAAGACTTCTTGTGTGGCAGAAAGAAGAAGCGGCAAGTTTCTGTGGACGCCTTTTGCGATGAAGCCTGCAGCTTTGGAAATGGCATTAGGGCCTAGGGTGGGGGTGAAGCTACAAGTCCTTGACTGCTGTCTTGTTTGGCTGAGAAGAGGCAGGACATCTTGGAACCGGGGATGCTGTATTTGAAGTCAAAGGGGCAATTTTGTGGTGAGGGACCTGAGTAGGCTAAAAGGACCCAGTGGTGCCAGTCAAGAGCAGCTGAATGTGGGCTAGCGCTTGGCCACATAGCCAAGAAGGCCACGGCCATCCTGGCCTGTGTCAGCAGCAGTGGGGCAGCAGGAGCAGGGCAGTGGCCGTCCCCCTGGGCTGGGCAGCGCTGCGGCCAGAGCTGGGAGTGTGTGTCCACTTGTTGGCCCCTCTGAAGCTGAAAGTCCTTGAGGGGCTGGAGCGTGTGCAGAGAAGGACACGAGAGCTAGGGAGGGGTTTCAGCCTGGACAACGGGAGCCTCCTGAGGGACCTTCAGGCACACTTCCATAGATCCATATGTGACAGTGCTCACCACCAGGGCTGTTTCCCGGCCAAACATGCCCTCACTGCCTCCAAGTGCTTTAGCCACCTGAGGAGGGAACACTTTTGTCTTGTGGCTTGTTGGCTTGCTAGGAGGTGAAGCCCTGCCCATTTTCTCTCTTTTACAACAAGCACAGATGCTTCTGCACAAACGTTCCTGCCCTTTTCACGCACTGGATGGCATTCTGATCCAGTTTGACTTTTCCATATCTGCCGCAGCAATAGCAATGGCCTTGCTGGCTATTTCCTCCTTTTCCATTTCAGGGCAATAAATAAAAGAGCTCAAAGCTCCATTGTTGTGCAGGGGCACCATTGCTTGCTGATGGCAGCCAGGGAGGACTATCAAATTCATAGAGTGCATCAAATAGAGTTCTGTTGAGTTGGCCCATTTTCATCTGGTTGGAGTGACTTAGAATCCCATTGCTAACAAAGTTGAGGATTTCTCCTTTGAAAAGGTGGTTGTGGATCTGAGGAGAAACGAGGTCATAAATGAGAGGTAACGGCCTGTCCCTCATGCTTCTCTCTTGCCGCAGATGGCAGAAGGAACAGCGGTCTCTGCCCCGGCTCCCTCTGCTCCTGGAGAAGGAGCCAAAAAGGAGCAAAAGGAGCAAGATGACCACAAGCCTGCAGCTGTGGCCGATCGATCCAAGACAGTAAGTGCCAGTTGTGGGTGGTGCTGTCTTTAGTGCAAGGCAGAGCTGCAAGTTTCTGACCAGCCAGCACTTGCATGTTGCTTGCTGAGGATGCCGAGTGCTGCAATCCTGTGGGACGTAGCCATTTCCTGCAGGCAGTGGCCTCCAGCTAGAAATTGGCCTTTGACCTGTCACTTTGAGGCCCTGAAGGTCTGGGGACTCTGGCTGAGCTTCTGGCTGCTCGGCTCAGGGAAGGTCGATCTCTGGGCTTCTGCAGCGTCGTGGCCAAGGGCACACGTGGCAGTGCTGCAGGTGGCAGGGCTTTTTATGTATGTTTTCCTATTGTGGACAAGTGTGTTTGGCTTGTGGAAGTGTTCTGCAGTTTTCCGGAGCACTTCTTCACTTGTACAGTCTCTTTTGGCTTTTGCTAAGCTGCAAGGAGATGATTGAGTTGTCTAGGAATCTGTGGGTGCCATTCTTGTTGAGTGTGGCCAAAGAAACCAAGTGCCTCGTTGGGAAGACTTCTTGTGTGGCAGAAAGAAGAAGCGGCAAGTTTCTGTGGACGCCTTTTGCGATGAAGCCTGCAGCTTTGGAAATGGCATTAGGGCCTAGGGTGGGGGTGAAGCTGCAAGTCCTTGACTGCTGTCTTGTTTGGCTGAGAAGAGGCAGGACATCTTGGAACCGGGGATGCTGTATTTGAAGTCAAAGGGGCAATTTTGTGGTGAGGGACCTGAGTAGGCTAAAAGGACCCAGTGGTGCCAGTCAAGAGCAGCTGAATGTGGGCTAGCGCTTGGCCACATAGCCAAGAAGGCCAAGGCCATCCTGGCCTGTGTCAGCAGCAGTGGGGCAGCAGGAGCAGGGCAGTGGCCGTCCCCCTGGGCTGGGCAGCGCTGCGGCCAGAGCTGGGAGTGTGTGTCCACTTGTTGGCCCCTCTGAAGCTGAAAGTCCTTGAGGGGCTGGAGCGTGTGCAGAGAAGGACACGAGAGCTAGGGAGGGGTTTCAGCCTGGACAACGGGAGCCTCCTGAGGGACCTTCAGGCACACTTCCATAGATCCATATGTGACAGTGCTCACCACCAGGGCTATTTCCCTGCCAAACATGCCCTCACTGCCTCCAAGAGCTTTAGCTACCTGAGGAGGGAACACTTTTGTCTTGTGGCTTGTTGGCTTGCTAGGAGGTGAAGCCCTGCCCATTTTCTCTCTTTTACAACAAGCACAGATGCTTCTGCACAAACGTTCCTGCCCTTTTCACGCACTGGATGGCATTCTGATCCAGTTTGACTTTTCCATATCTGCCGCAGCAATAGCAATGGCCTTGCTGGCTATTTCCTCCTTTTCCATTTCAGGGCAATAAATAAAAGAGCTCAAAGCTCCATTGTTGTGCAGGGGCACCATTGCTTGCTGATGGCAGCCGGGGAGGACTATCAAATTCATAGAGTGCATCAAATAGAGTTCTGTTGAGTTGGCCCATTTTCATCTGGTTGGAGTGACTTAGAATCCCATTGCTAACAAAGTTGAGGATTTCTCCTTTGAAAAGGTGGTTGTGGACCTGAGGAGAAACGAGGTCATAAATGAGAGGTAACGGCCTGTCCCTCATGCTTCTCTCTTGCCGCAGATGGCAGAAGGAACAGCGGTCTCTGCCCCGGCTCCCTCTGCTCCTGGAGAAGGAGCCAAAAAGGAGCAAGATGACCACAAGCCTGCAGCTGTGGCCGATCGATCCAAGACAGTAAGTGCCAGTTGTGGGTGGTGCTGTCTTTAGTGCAAGGCAGAGCTGCAAGTTTCTGAGCAGCCAGCACTTGCATGTTGCTTGCTGAGGATGCCGAGTGCTGCAATCCTGTGGGACGTAGCCATTTCCTGCAGGCAGTGGCCTCCAGCTAGAAATTGGCCTTTGACCTGTCACTTTGAGGCCCTGAAGGTCTGGGGACTCTGGCTGAGCTTCTGGCTGCTCGGCTCAGGGAAGGTCGATCTCTGGGCTTCTGCAGCGTCGTGGCCAAGGGCACACGTGGCAGTGCTGCAGGTGGCAGGGCTTTTTATGTATGTTTTCCTATTGTGGACAAGTGTGTTTGGCTTGTGGAAGTGTTCTGCAGTTTTCCGGAGCACTTCTTCACTTGTACAGTCTCTTTTGGCTTTTGCTAAGCTGCAAGGAGATGATTGAGTTGTCTAGGAATCTGTGGGTGCCATTCTTGTTGAGTGTGGCCAAAGAAACCAAGTGCCTCGTTGGGAAGACTTCTTGTGTGGCAGAAAGAAGAAGCGGCAAGTTTCTGTGGACGCCTTTTGCGATGAAGCCTGCAGCTTTGGAAATGGCATTAGGGCCTAGGGTGGGGGTGAAGCTGCAAGTCCTTGACTGCTGTCTTGTTTGGCTGAGAAGAGGCAGGACATCTTGGAACCGGGGATGCTGTATTTGAAGTCAAAGGGGCAATTTTGTGGTGAGGGACCTGAGTAGGCTAAAAGGACCCAGTGGTGCCAGTCAAGAGCAGCTGAATGTGGGCTAGCGCTTGGCCACATAGCCAAGAAGGCCAAGGCCATCCTGGCCTGTGTCAGCAGCAGTGGGGCAGCAGGAGCAGGGCAGTGGCCGTCCCCCTGGGCTGGGCAGCGCTGCGGCCAGAGCTGGGAGTGTGTGTCCACTTGTTGGCCCCTCTGAAGCTGAAAGTCCTTGAGGGGCTGGAGCGTGTGCAGAGAAGGACACGAGAGCTAGGGAGGGGTTTCAGCCTGGACAACGGGAGCCTCCTGAGGGACCTTCAGGCACACTTCCATAGATCCATATGTGACAGTGCTCACCACCAGGGCTATTTCCCTGCCAAACATGCCCTCACTGCCTCCAAGAGCTTTAGCTACCTGAGGAGGGAACACTTTTGTCTTGTGGCTTGTTGGCTTGCTAGGAGGTGAAGCCCTGCCCATTTTCTCTCTTTTACAACAAGCACAGATGCTTCTGCACAAACGTTCCTGCCCTTTTCACGCACTGGATGGCATTCTGATCCAGTTTGACTTTTCCATATCTGCCGCAGCAATAGCAATGGCCTTGCTGGCTATTTCCTCCTTTTCCATTTCAGGGCAATAAATAAAAGAGCTCAAAGCTCCATTGTTGTGCAGGGGCACCATTGCTTGCTGATGGCAGCCGGGGAGGACTATCAAATTCATAGAGTGCATCAAATAGAGTTCTGTTGAGTTGGCCCATTTTCATCTGGTTGGAGTGACTTAGAATCCCATTGCTAACAAAGTTGAGGATTTCTCCTTTGAAAAGGTGGTTGTGGACCTGAGGAGAAACGAGGTCATAAATGAGAGGTAACGGCCTGTCCCTCATGCTTCTCTCTTGCCGCAGATGGCAGAAGGAACAGCGGTCTCTGCCCCGGCTCCCTCTGCTCCTGGAGAAGGAGCCAAAAAGGAGCAAGATGACCACAAGCCTGCAGCTGTGGCCGATCGATCCAAGACAGTAAGTGCCAGTTGTGGGTGGTGCTGTCTTTAGTGCAAGGCAGAGCTGCAAGTTTCTGAGCAGCCAGCACTTGCATGTTGCTTGCTGAGGATGCCGAGTGCTGCAATCCTGTGGGACGTAGCCATTTCCTGCAGGCAGTGGCCTCCAGCTAGAAATTGGCCTTTGACCTGTCACTTTGAGGCCCTGAAGGTCTGGGGACTCTGGCTGAGCTTCTGGCTGCTCGGCTCAGGGAAGGTCGATCTCTGGGCTTCTGCAGCGTCGTGGCCAAGGGCACACGTGGCAGTGCTGCAGGTGGCAGGGCTTTTTTTGTCTGTTTTCCCTTTGTGGAAAGGTGTGTTTGGTTTGTGGAAGTGTTCTGCAGTTTTCTGGAGCACTTCTTCACTTGTACAGTCTCTTTTGGCTTTTGCTAAGCTGCAAGGAGATGATTGAGTTGTCTAGGAATCTGTGGGTGCCATTCTTGTTGAGTGTGGCCAAAGAAACCAAGTGCCTCGTTGGGAAGACTTCTTGTGTGGCAGAAAGAAGAAGCGGCAAGTTTCTGTGGACGCCTTTTGCGATGAAGCCTGCAGCTTTGGAAATGGCATTAGGGCCTAGGGTGGGGGTGAAGCTACAAGTCCTTGACTGCTGTCTTGTTTGGCTGAGAAGAGGCAGGACATCTTGGAACCGGGGATGCTGTATTTGAAGTCAAAGGGGCAATTTTGTGGTGAGGGACCTGAGTAGGCTAAAAGGACCCAGTGGTGCCAGTCAAGAGCAGCTGAATGTGGGCTAGCGCTTGGCCACATAGCCAAGAAGGCCACGGCCATCCTGGCCTGTGTCAGCAGCAGTGGGGCAGCAGGAGCAGGGCAGTGGCCGTCCCCCTGGGCTGGGCAGCGCTGCGGCCAGAGCTGGGAGTGTGTGTCCACTTGTTGGCCCCTCTGAAGCTGAAAGTCCTTGAGGGGCTGGAGCGTGTGCAGAGAAGGACACGAGAGCTAGGGAGGGGTTTCAGCCTGGACAACGGGAGCCTCCTGAGGGACCTTCAGGCACACTTCCATAGATCCATATGTGACAGTGCTCACCACCAGGGCTGTTTCCCGGCCAAACATGCCCTCACTGCCTCCAAGTGCTTTAGCCACCTGAGGAGGGAACACTTTTGTCTTGTGGCTTGTTGGCTTGCTAGGAGGTGAAGCCCTGCCCATTTTCTCTCTTTTACAACAAGCACAGATGCTTCTGCACAAACGTTCCTGCCCTTTTCACGCACTGGATGGCATTCTGATCCAGTTTGACTTTTCCATATCTGCCGCAGCAATAGCAATGGCCTTGCTGGCTATTTCCTCCTTTTCCATTTCAGGGCAATAAATAAAAGAGCTCAAAGCTCCATTGTTGTGCAGGGGCACCATTGCTTGCTGATGGCAGCCGGGGAGGACTATCAAATTCATAGAGTGCATCAAATAGAGTTCTGTTGAGTTGGCCCATTTTCATCTGGTTGGAGTGACTTAGAATCCCATTGCTAACAAAGTTGAGGATTTCTCCTTTGAAAAGGTGGTTGTGGACCTGAGGAGAAACGAGGTCATAAATGAGAGGTAACGGCCTGTCCCTCATGCTTCTCTCTTGCCGCAGATGGCAGAAGGAACAGCGGTCTCTGCCCCGGCTCCCTCTGCTCCTGGAGAAGGAGCCAAAAAGGAGCAAGATGACCACAAGCCTGCAGCTGTGGCCGATCGATCCAAGACAGTAAGTGCCAGTTGTGGGTGGTGCTGTCTTTAGTGCAAGGCAGAGCTGCAAGTTTCTGAGCAGCCAGCACTTGCATGTTGCTTGCTGAGGATGCCGAGTGCTGCAATCCTGTGGGACGTAGCCATTTCCTGCAGGCAGTGGCCTCCAGCTAGAAATTGGCCTTTGACCTGTCACTTTGAGGCCCTGAAGGTCTGGGGACTCTGGCTGAGCTTCTGGCTGCTCGGCTCAGGGAAGGTCGATCTCTGGGCTTCTGCAGCGTCGTGGCCAAGGGCACACGTGGCAGTGCTGCAGGTGGCAGGGCTTTTTTTGTCTGTTTTCCCTTTGTGGAAAGGTGTGTTTGGTTTGTGGAAGTGTTCTGCAGTTTTCTGGAGCACTTCTTCACTTGTACAGTCTCTTTTGGCTTTTGCTAAGCTGCAAGGAGATGATTGAGTTGTCTAGGAATCTGTGGGTGCCATTCTTGTTGAGTGTGGCCAAAGAAACCAAGTGCCTCGTTGGGAAGACTTCTTGTGTGGCAGAAAGAAGAAGCGGCAAGTTTCTGTGGACGCCTTTTGCGATGAAGCCTGCAGCTTTGGAAATGGCATTAGGGCCTAGGGTGGGGGTGAAGCTGCAAGTCCTTGACTGCTGTCTTGTTTGGCTGAGAAGAGGCAGGACATCTTGGAACCGGGGATGCTGTATTTGAAGTCAAAGGGGCAATTTTGTGGTGAGGGACCTGAGTGGGTTAAAAGGACCCAGTGGTGCCAGTCAAGAGCAGCTGAATGTGGGCCAGCGCTTGGCCACATAGCCAAGAAGGCCAAGGCCATCCTGGCCTGTGTCAGCAGCAGTGGGGCAGCAGGAGCAGGGCAGTGGCCGTCCCCCTGGGCTGGGCAGCGCTGCGGCCAGAGCTGGGAGTGTGTGTCCACTTGTTGGCCCCTCTGAAGCTGAAAGTCCTTGAGGGGCTGGAGCGTGTGCAGAGAAGGACACGAGAGCTAGGGAGGGGTTTCAGCCTGGACAACGGGAGCCTCCTGAGGGACCTTCAGGCACACTTCCATAGATCCATATGTGACAGTGCTCACCACCAGGGCTGTTTCCCTGCCAAACATGCCCTCACTGCCTCCAAGTGCTTTAGCCACCTGAGGAGGGAACACTTTTGTCTTGTGGCTTGTTGGCTTGCTAGGAGGTGAAGCCCTGCCCATTTTCTCTCTTTTACAACAAGCACAGATGCTTCTGCACAAACGTTCCTGCCCTTTTCACGCACTGGATGGCATTCTGATCCAGTTTGACTTTTCCATATCTGCCGCAGCATTAGCAATGGCCTTGCTGTCTATTTCCTCCTTTTCCATTTCAGGGCAATAAATAAAAGAGCTCAAAGCTCCATTGTTGTGCAGGGGCACCATTGCTTGCTGATGGCAGCCGGGGAGGACTATCAGATTCATAGAGTGCATCAAATAGAGTTCTGTTGAGCTGGCCCATTTTCATCTGGTTGGAGTTGACTTAGAATCCCATTGCTAACAAAGTTGAGGATTTCTCCTTTGAAAAGGTGGTTGTGGATCTGAGGAGAAACGAGGTCATAAATGAGAGGTAACGGCCTGTCCCTCATGCTTCTCTCTTGCCGCAGATGGCAGAAGGAACAGCGGTCTCTGCCCCGGCTCCCTCTGCTCCTGGAGAAGGAGCCAAAAAGGAGCAAAAGGAGCAAGATGACCACAAGCCTGCAGCTGTGGCCGATCGATCCAAGACAGTAAGTGCCAGTTGTGGGTGGTGCTGTCTTTAGTGCAAGGCAGAGCTGCAAGTTTCTGACCAGCCAGCACTTGCATGTTGCTTGCTGAGGATGCCGAGTGCTGCAATCCTGTGGGACGTAGCCATTTCCTGCAGGCAGTGGCCTCCAGCTAGAAATTGGCCTTTGACCTGTCACTTTGAGGCCCTGAAGGTCTGGGGACTCTGGCTGAGCTTCTGGCTGCTCGGCTCAGGGAAGGTCGATCTCTGGGCTTCTGCAGCGTCGTGGCCAAGGGCACACGTGGCAGTGCTGCAGGTGGCAGGGCTTTTTTTGTCTGTTTTCCCTTTGTGGAAAGGTGTGTTTGGTTTGTGGAAGTGTTCTGCAGTTTTCTGGAGCACTTCTTCACTTGTACAGTCTCTTTTGGCTTTTGCTAAGCTGCAAGGAGATGATTGAGTTGTCTAGGAATCTGTGGGTGCCATTCTTGTTGAGTGTGGCCAAAGAAACCAAGTGCCTCGTTGGGAAGACTTCTTGTGTGGCAGAAAGAAGAAGCGGCAAGTTTCTGTGGACGCCTTTTGCGATGAAGCCTGCAGCTTTGGAAATGGCATTAGGGCCTAGGGTGGGGGTGAAGCTGCAAGTCCTTGACTGCTGTCTTGTTTGGCTGAGAAGAGGCAGGACATCTTGGAACCGGGGATGCTGTATTTGAAGTCAAAGGGGCAATTTTGTGGTGAGGGACCTGAGTAGGCTAAAAGGACCCAGTGGTGCCAGTCAAGAGCAGCTGAATGTGGGCTAGCGCTTGGCCACATAGCCAAGAAGGCCAAGGCCATCCTGGCCTGTGTCAGCAGCAGTGGGGCAGCAGGAGCAGGGCAGTGGCCGTCCCCCTGGGCTGGGCAGCGCTGCGGCCAGAGCTGGGAGTGTGTGTCCACTTGTTGGCCCCTCTGAAGCTGAAAGTCCTTGAGGGGCTGGAGCGTGTGCAGAGAAGGACACGAGAGCTAGGGAGGGGTTTCAGCCTGGACAACGGGAGCCTCCTGAGGGACCTTCAGGCACACTTCCATAGATCCATATGTGACAGTGCTCACCACCAGGGCTGTTTCCCGGCCAAACATGCCCTCACTGCCTCCAAGTGCTTTAGCCACCTGAGGAGGGAACACTTTTGTCTTGTGGCTTGTTGGCTTGCTAGGAGGTGAAGCCCTGCCCATTTTCTCTCTTTTACAACAAGCACAGATGCTTCTGCACAAACGTTCCTGCCCTTTTCACGCACTGGATGGCATTCTGATCCAGTTTGACTTTTCCATATCTGCCGCAGCAATAGCAATGGCCTTGCTGGCTATTTCCTCTTTTTCCATTTCAGGCCAATAAATAAAAGAGCTCAAAGCTCCATTGTTGTGCAGGGGCACCATTGCTTGCTGATGGCAGCCGGGGAGGACTATCAGATTCATAGAGTGCATCAAATAGAGTTCTGTTGAGTTGGCCCATTTTCATCTGGTTGGAGTGACTTAGAATCCCATTGCTAACAAAGTTGAGGATTTCTCCTTTGAAAAGGTGGTTGTGGATCTGAGGAGAAACGAGGTCATAAATGAGAGGTAACGGCCTGTCCCTCATGCTTCTCTCTTGCCGCAGATGGCAGAAGGAACAGCGGTCTCTGCCCCGGCTCCCTCTGCTCCTGGAGAAGGAGCCAAAAAGGAGCAAAAGGAGCAAGATGACCACAAGCCTGCAGCTGTGGCCGATCGATCCAAGACAGTAAGTGCCAGTTGTGGGTGGTGCTGTCTTTAGTGCAAGGCAGAGCTGCAAGTTTCTGAGCAGCCAGCACTTGCATGTTGCTTGCTGAGGATGCCGAGTGCTGCAATCCTGTGGGACGTAGCCATTTCCTGCAGGCAGTGGCCTCCAGCTAGAAATTGGCCTTTGACCTGTCACTTTGAGGCCCTGAAGGTCTGGGGACTCGGGCTGAGCTTCTGGCTGCTCGGCTCAGGGAAGGTCGATCTCTGGGCTTCTGCAGCGTCGTGGCCAAGGGCACACGTGGCAGTGCTGCAGGTGGCAGGGCTTTTTTTGTCTGTTTTCCCTTTGTGGAAAGGTGTGTTTGGTTTGTGGAAGTGTTCTGCAGTTTTCTGGAGCACTTCTTCACTTGTACAGTCTCTTTTGGCTTTTGCTAAGCTGCAAGGAGATGATTGAGTTGTCTAGGAATCTGTGGGTGCCATTCTTGTTGAGTGTGGCCAAAGAAACCAAGTGCCTCGTTGGGAAGACTTCTTGTGTGGCAGAAAGAAGAAGCGGCAAGTTTCTGTGGACGCCTTTTGCGATGAAGCCTGCAGCTTTGGAAATGGCATTAGGGCCTAGGGTGGGGGTGAAGCTGCAAGTCCTTGACTGCTGTCTTGTTTGGCTGAGAAGAGGCAGGACATCTTGGAACCGGGGATGCTGTATTTGAAGTCAAAGGGGCAATTTTGTGGTGAGGGACCTGAGTGGGTTAAAAGGACCCAGTGGTGCCAGTCAAGAGCAGCTGAATGTGGGCCAGCGCTTGGCCACATAGCCAAGAAGGCCAAGGCCATCCTGGCCTGTGTCAGCAGCAGTGGGGCAGCAGGAGCAGGGCAGTGGCCGTCCCCCTGGGCTGGGCAGCGCTGCGGCCAGAGCTGGGAGTGTGTGTCCACTTGTTGGCCCCTCTGAAGCTGAAAGTCCTTGAGGGGCTGGAGCGTGTGCAGAGAAGGACACGAGAGCTAGGGAGGGGTTTCAGCCTGGACAACGGGAGCCTCCTGAGGGACCTTCAGGCACACTTCCATAGATCCATATGTGACAGTGCTCACCACCAGGGCTGTTTCCCTGCCAAACATGCCCTCACTGCCTCCAAGTGCTTTAGCCACCTGAGGAGGGAACACTTTTGTCTTGTGGCTTGTTGGCTTGCTAGGAGGTGAAGCCCTGCCCATTTTCTCTCTTTTACAACAAGCACAGATGCTTCTGCACAAACGTTCCTGCCCTTTTCACGCACTGGATGGCATTCTGATCCAGTTTGACTTTTCCATATCTGCCGCAGCATTAGCAATGGCCTTGCTGTCTATTTCCTCCTTTTCCATTTCAGGGCAATAAATAAAAGAGCTCAAAGCTCCATTGTTGTGCAGGGGCACCATTGCTTGCTGATGGCAGCCGGGGAGGACTATCAGATTCATAGAGTGCATCAAATAGAGTTCTGTTGAGCTGGCCCATTTTCATCTGGTTGGAGTTGACTTAGAATCCCATTGCTAACAAAGTTGAGGATTTCTCCTTTGAAAAGGTGGTTGTGGATCTGAGGAGAAACGAGGTCATAAATGAGAGGTAACGGCCTGTCCCTCATGCTTCTCTCTTGCCGCAGATGGCAGAAGGAACAGCGGTCTCTGCCCCGGCTCCCTCTGCTCCTGGAGAAGGAGCCAAAAAGGAGCAAAAGGAGCAAGATGACCACAAGCCTGCAGCTGTGGCCGATCGATCCAAGACAGTAAGTGCCAGTTGTGGGTGGTGCTGTCTTTAGTGCAAGGCAGAGCTGCAAGTTTCTGACCAGCCAGCACTTGCATGTTGCTTGCTGAGGATGCCGAGTGCTGCAATCCTGTGGGACGTAGCCATTTCCTGCAGGCAGTGGCCTCCAGCTAGAAATTGGCCTTTGACCTGTCACTTTGAGGCCCTGAAGGTCTGGGGACTCTGGCTGAGCTTCTGGCTGCTCGGCTCAGGGAAGGTCGATCTCTGGGCTTCTGCAGCGTCGTGGCCAAGGGCACACGTGGCAGTGCTGCAGGTGGCAGGGCTTTTTTTGTCTGTTTTCCCTTTGTGGAAAGGTGTGTTTGGTTTGTGGAAGTGTTCTGCAGTTTTCTGGAGCACTTCTTCACTTGTACAGTCTCTTTTGGCTTTTGCTAAGCTGGAAGAAGATGATTGTGTTTTCCAGGAATCTGTGAGGCCCCATTCTTTTCCAAGCTGTCTGTATTCCTTCTTAATCTGTTCTTTCCCTTTCCTCACAGTCAGTCACTCTTGTCTGAGAGGGATAAGCTGTTGTCTCTGACTGCTATATTCTGTTTGACTTGAGGTGCTTGTGTTGATATCTCACCAGGCAGCCTCCAAAGACCTCCAAGAACACACTGGCCGTGAAGATCACCAAATTTGTCCCAGACAACTGGAACTTCCCCCTCCTCAAAAAGTGCTGCAGTTTCAGCACGTCTGCACGGGCTCTGGTCCCAATCCTCGCTCTGCAGCAGCATTACTTAAAGGAACCTATGATGTGGAACCTGTGAACTCAATCTCAGCTTTTGGTGATCTCCTTCTTCTCAGCTCCTTCATCTCCCTCCACGTGGCTTCTGAGAACCAGGAGACTGAGGAGCAGTACCTGCGTATGCTCTGTACGTCTGCTGTATTTCTTGTCTGAGGGTCAGTGGATTGTGTGCAGGTGTCAGCAGAGCTGTACCAAATGTTCCTCCTGAGTTTGGTGTCACAGGGCCATTTAGGACTCCCGAGAGGAAGTGCTGTACTCCGAGGCAGCGAGAGAGAGCTCTGGGTGCTCCTGCTGCCTCTGAAGGTAGCTGGGACTGGCCTGGGTTTGCCTGAGCTTCCCTCTCGGCTAAAGGCTGAAGCAGGGATTTTTCTTGCATCAGCAGAAGGCTAGGCAAGTCCTGCATGCTAGTGGCCAAACCAAAGAGAATTTTTAGCTTCCTAATTTCCCCTTAGACTCCTGACTTCCAACCAGTCATCAGAGCAAAAAATCTTCACAGAAATTTTATGGTTTTGGACTTTTGTCTTTTTGGTTGGGGATTTTTTTTTAGGGGGCTGGTGGTTTGGGGTTTTTTGCTTTTTCCCTGTTTATTTTTTATGGGCTTTTTTTTTGGTTTTCTTTTTGCTGGGTTTTTTGGTTTTGTTTGTTTCTTTGTAGGGGTTTTTTTTTGGTGGAGTTGGTTTATCTCCATCCTGAAGGAGCCCTTCTGCCCCACATGTCTTATTGATGTCATTTTTATGACATTTTTGCGTTGCCACTACTACATATACAGTTTCTTTTCGTGAGAATGCTATATTTTTGTCAATAAAAACTACTGTGAAAGAATATCAGGTTACAGGAGAAATAGAGAGCAGGAGGTGTTTCCTGTGTGCCCCCAAAGAAAAAAACAGATACTTTTATAACAATCTGTATTTCATATCCTAGTTTTATGCTTCTAAAGATGTGTCCAAGAGAGACACATCGAAGTGGCTTGATCAGATAAATCTGTACTGCAGGCATTTCTCAGGAGACAGCCTCCAGCCCATCCATGGTATATTCCTCAGATCCGTGGCACTTTTTCGTACCTTCCCCACTCTTTCCCATGACTCTTAGAATCCTACCCATTGGCCCGAGCCCTGCTCAGATCCATCTCTAGGAAAACACATCAAGTCCTCTGGGATTCTGCAGCACAGCCCAAGGAATCTGCTTCTTGCCCATAACAGCTGCCAGTGCTGAACTCTCAGATAAGACCTGGTGGGGCTGAGAGCAGAGCCCAGTGGAGAGCCCAGTGGATTCTGTGTCTACCATCACCTGTTGGGACAAAAATGGCATTGATCTGCACCTCGGTGTGTCTGATCTCAAAGCCCATCCTGTTGTGGCATGAATGGGGGCAACACTTTGTACGGGGCCCAGGCTGCCTGTGGCTTCTTCCCATTGCTTGTCAGTACTCATGCTTGTGCTTTGCCAGACTTGTTGTGGTCACTGCCCTGTCCCTGAGGGCTGGTGGGACAGGGCTGGAACCTTCCTTAGCCCCAAGATGGGTGTCTGTGAGCTCAGCCTGCTCATGAAGGGTGAGGGTCCCGATGCTGAAAGCACTGTCGACATTGGTTATAGCATGAGCTGCTCTGGATTACAGTTGGAAAGGCATTGTTTGGGCAATGTTTTGGCTGAAAGCTGGAGAAGATGTGCTCCTCTCCTGGGAATGCATCTCCCTGTGCTTTGTTTCCTGTCAAGAGAACTCTTCCAAGGGCTCTACACAATCAGTCTCTGTGCCAGCCATCTGCACTGCAGGGCTGCCTGTCCTGTTGATGTTGTTGCTGTTGTTGCAAGTAGCTGACTGCCTCCAGACACTGGGGCTGCCTTTTGTATCTCCTGGAAGCTGGGATCTCTGCTTTAAAGTGAGCATCTTGCATTTTGTTTCCCTCAGGGAAAATGGTGAATGTGGAAAATCCCAAGATGAAATACACTGAAATGGAATATATTGGCAAGGGGTGAGTCCAGCCACACTTACTTCTACACAACCATGGGCCAGGGGTTCTTCTGGTATATCACTGGTATATCAGGAGTTCCACTGGAATATCTATCCAGTGTGAAGTCAGGTCAGCTGCAAACATGTTCAGACACTGGAGATAGATTGTCCTATCTCTTCAGTGCTGCTCAGAACTTGTGAGGGTGCTCAGAAGGCATTGTCAGAGACATCTCCATGCTGCCAAAGTCTGCCTACATCAAGGAGCAGGACCTGGAAGATCTCCTTGTCTCTCAAGTGTGGGACAGCTCTGTGTTAATTTCTTCAGTATTTTTGTATGTCTCAAAACCACACTGCCACACTAATGAATAAAGAAGAATCTTGCTTGCCTGAAAGGGCAACCTAGCCCCTCTCAAAGCTGTGAAATACCAGTTCCCAGGAGAATTTCATTCAATCCACGGTTCTTGGAAGGAAATGCTCCATGCTCAGAATAGGAACCACAGAGTTTAGAAACTCAAACCTAAGATGAAAGAATAAATTCCCTTTAGGAGCTGAGTCAGTAAACCCCAGCGCTTCTGCAACCAGCCCAGGCACTGCCCATGCACTTGAGAGGAAAATGCATCATCTGCCTTCTGGCAGAGCCCTCCTGCATCCTGCAGGTTTTAGGCATTTACAACAGAGATCTCCTGTGTGGGCCGGCTTTCACTCTAAGAAATAAACAGCTTCTCCTTTCTCTGCTTCTGTTTTGTTTCTAGGCATTTTGGATCTGTGGTTAGAGCACTCAACCAAGCCACAGGAGGAGAGGTAAATGTCAACATGCCCCACAGACTCTGCTGCACTCAAGGCCTTTCCCCTCTGGTGCGAGCAGCTGTGGCTGGAGCTTTGGGTCGAGCTGTGCTGAAGAGGCACAAGAAACACAGACTGGTACCAGCCTGCAAAATACATTGGGGACAGTCTTTGTCCTTTTCAGCTGCCAGAAGGAAGTCACGCAGGGCAGCAGTTCATTTCAGAGAAGGATGTGCTCACTCGCTCTCAATTGCTAAAACAAAGGTGGTGCCTTAGAGCATCTCACTGCTCTTTGGGGCTACAGCTTCAGAGTCCTGAATTCTCATTTCTGGTTGCCAGCAAATACATCTGAAAGTTACTGGTAGTTCTTTAGCCACCTGCAGTGCTGCACTTGGGAACTGCACATAGGGAGAGATCTGCAAGGCATCCCTAGAAACTCGAAGCCCTGCCCATAGCCCAAGATGTAGCCACAGAGTATTAAGGCATGGATTACTTCTTCTGAATCCCATACAAAGCAGCAGGGAGTGGGCTCAGAGGTTTGTGGGTGATAGTTGAGACACCAGTGTCACCAAGTGTTCAGGGCAAAACCTCAGTGGCCACATGTCCTGTAACTAGCCCCCAAGGGAGTGGAGAAATGGGCTATTGCAATGTCATTTCCTAATTACTGCAATGCCTAATCACAAGGCAGTTTGGCACAGCTCAACTGTGTCATTGCAAAATCACTTGCTCCATGTGCCTTGTGGCCTTGTGCCACCAGCTTCTCAAGTTACTGATTTTCAGTGTCATTTTAGGTGGCCATAAAGAAAATAAGCCTTAAGGGACAGCAGAGGAAGCAACTAACCGTTAATGAAATCACAATCATGAAGAAGCATAGGAGTCCCAGTGTTGTGAATTATTTAGACAGGTGAGTGGTCATGGTCTTATCCTGTGAATATGCATGTACATACTGCAAACATGAGAGGTTAAAAATCCACTTTGGTCACTTCTAGAAAGTAGAGCTGTTAATTATAATGTATTAATATTTCTCTACTCATCTGCAATGGATGAGAAGAGAGTGCATCTTGTCTGCATGAGTCTTCCCTGGCACACGTAGTTTGAAAATTATTCCAAAATTATTCAAAACCTGGATCAGCTGTATCATACGAAGTTAATACATTCTAAGTTCACTGCCTCCACATTCTTTTGGGATTGATTTTTTAAAGTTTCTTCAATGCTGAATGATGAACCATCCTAAAGTGGATTTCCCTTGGATTGTTGCCCCTCTTTTTCT
Organism: Lonchura striata; assembly: GCF_050655825.1. NCBI lineage: Eukaryota > Metazoa > Chordata > Aves > Passeriformes > Estrildidae > Lonchura > Lonchura striata. The sequence goes on from NC_140740.1 coordinate 14,752,581, forward strand.
TTGCTATGCATGCCAGGAAGACTAGGTGCTTATTTCCAGAAACACCACGCGTGACAGGCTTTTGATCTGGGCTCTTACTAAACCACACTTTTCACTTGCTGGCCATCTAAGACATCTCCTTTTTCACAGCTGTGCCTTTCTCCCTGAGACTGCACAGATTGCAAACAAAGCACAGCCAAGAGGGAATGTCTATTCCTTTTATTCTGTCCTTGTCACAAAGGGCTTTGGAAACAAGAAGCCCGGAAGCAAAAAATCAACCTAGCCATGCATGTTTATCTTCACGCCCTTGTTTCTTTCCTTCAGCCACCTTCTGGGTGAGGAACTCTGGCTGGTCATGGAGTACATGGATGGAGGCGCTCTGAGCGATGTCATCAGGAAGACCTTCCTGACTGAAATCGAGATAGCAGTCATCAGTCGGGAGGTCAGCAAGCCCACCTGTGCTTCCAAGGGTTTGGGCAGGATTATCTGAGAAACAGGGGCTCAGAACAGGAGAGGTTTCACGTGCCAAACTTTGCTTCTGTGTTGCTGGTATGCTATGGGCACGTAAAAGCATCTCCAGTGAAATGCCTGGAGTGCCCCTGCACTCACTCTACTCAGTTCTTGTACTCTTATCTCCTGCTGTTGTATTCTCACTCTGCCTCTTGTATCTGCTGTTCTCCATCTTGCCTCCCTAAATTTTTGCCTGTCTTCACTGCATTCCTCACTTGTAGAAGCAAGGTGCTGGTAGCAGGATTTGAAATGAACAGCAAAGGTAAAAAGAGAGACTATTTACTTTCAGTCCTCAGCTAAAAAGGATACTAGTGCAGCCAAAATGCTCTTTGCTTCTGAGCACATCCACTGCAGCAGCAGTCATCCTGGCTGGTTTGCAGGGGGACAGTCTACAACAGCAGGTGCTGTTGCTCTTTCAAAAGGTGACATGCCTTTCCTTAGAAAGGTCCTGCTCTGCGAGTGTTGGAGCAGCAAATCTTCCTCTCAATGGCACTGTGTTCTGCCATTACTCGCCATTCCCCTGGGGAATGGGAACCTTTTAGAGTCTCTGTTTCCTTTCTGGTGTGATGAAATCACTGGGTTTTGCCCTCCTGGTTCTGTTGACTCTCTCAGTGCCTGCAAGGATTGGCTTTTCTTCACTCAAACCAAGTGATCCACAGAGATGTGAAGAGCGACAACATCCTTCTCAGAACTGACGGCTCTGTCAAGCTGGGTCAGTATATTCCTGGTCAGGTGCAGCGTTCAGGGATGTGGGGTGAGGGACTGCTTTGAGTGGCTGCCAGCTCCTAATAAATGGTGCTGGTGGCAGTGCAGGGACCCCCCGCTCTGAGCTGATGACATGGTTGCAAGGTGCACAGAGGTATGACAATGCACAAGCACTCAAGAGTGGTGTTGCTCTGTGTGTGTCCATTGCAGAGGGAGGGAGCAACAAGTCTAAAGCTTCCACAGAACAAAAGCCACTGCTGAAGGCAGTGTACAAAATGTGGGGATTTGGCTAAAATCCTGAGGAAACAGAGCAGGGACAGTTGTCCAGGAGATTCAACAGCACATTCTCAAAGTTCTACTGGGCAATTCTTTTGCTTGGTCTCCTAATTGCACAGAATTCAAATAAAAGCAGTATTTTGCTTTCCCCTTAGCTGATTTTGGCATCTCTGTTGAGCTCAGCCCTGGGAAGAATAGACCGTCCTCGGTAGCCGGGACTCCTTGGTGGATGGCGCCTGAAGTGGTGATGCGTCAACCATATGGCCCCAAAGTGGACATATGGTCTTTTGGAATTGTGGGAATCGAAATGATAGAACGGAAAGTTCCCTACCGGAGCCGAAGTCCTGCCACGGTAAGGAGCAAATGCTCACTGATCCCGCTTGTCTTTCTCACCTGCCCTGTGTTCTGCATGCCATTGGACAAAATCCCATTGCCATCTGCTGGAACTACTGCCACCAAGGTCCACTCCTTAAAATGTCCCTGCAACACATCAGCATCTGCTGTAGTTTTGGTTGCATCAGTGTGGAACTCAAGCTATACCACATGCAAACAAACCCCGTGCTCAGGCAACACTTTCCTTTGGGTTGTAAGTGGTTCCAGTTCTTTGGTCTGTGTAGATGGCCACAATAACAGGAAACAAGCATCTTAGAATTGGTGCTGTACTTCCAGAAATGAAGGAAAGAAAGCCAAACCTAACAGAGTTTCTAAAAGAGTGGTTTTAGTGAGGAACTGCATCCCCTGTGCAGTTTCTGCACACTGAGAAACATGCCTGGAACCTGAACATGAGGCTGCAAGGGCCACAGAGTCTCTTCTGCTTCTTGTGCAGTGTTGCTGAAACACTTAGTGACTGTGTTTCTCTCATAGCCCAAGCCATCTTCTCCACATCACCAAGCCGGAGCCTGGTGAGAGGGAGAGCCTGCCAAAACCTCCTGCTTGTTTCCTGGCATTTTCTGGGATGGGCCTTCCATTCATGCATTGACTTGTGTAGCTAAATGAGCAGAGGGTGTCCACAGGGATGGCACATCTTCATCTTTGGAGCAGGAAAAGTTTTTCTGTTGCTGCATAAGGGAAGCTGAAATTTTCAGACTGCTGAGAGACAGAGCTGCAGGTGGCTCCTGTGTGCCCAAGCAGGCATTTTCATCCCCATACATTTGTGCATGCACCTTAATATGTCTGTGTTGAATATGAGATTATAAATGTTTGTTTCCTGACCTGGGGATTAACTGATGGATTTCATTTCTTTTCGTTCAATTACCATTGTTTTCAAGAACAGGACAAAAAACTTTGAAAGTTTTGTTCTATGGCAACCGGGCTGAAGTGACCCACAAGCACTGCAGAGATGCCTTTCATGTCCTAATCCTTGGAAAGAGTTAACATAGCAAAGTCCCCCTTCCAAAATGCTGCCAAGTTGGTGTGAATCTTCAGAGAAGCAAATGTGCTTTTGCTGATGTAGTTCCCAACTAACTAGGTCAATCAATGAAATTGGCTGCCAAGGCAAGATCTGCGGGATGTTGGCAAAGCTGTGGCTGCATCAGAGTTTGGTTTTTTGTTGGTAAAGGAAAGTAATCTCTGGGTCTCTGCCAGGGCAGAAACTGCCACTGAAGAAGAGAGGTTAAACAATGGGTTCTGGGAGGGCAGTTACAGATGGGAAAGAAGCAGGTGGAGCCTTGTGTTTCCTGTTTCTCCAGACTAAATTCCTGATAGCCACAGCAGGGACGCCACAGCTGCGGCAGCCCAAGCTCCTCTCGGCTTGGCTGCGTGACTTCCTGAGCTGCTGCCTGCAGAGAGACGAGGAGCGGCGCTGGTCTGCCAACGAGCTGCTGCAGGTAAAATGCCAAGGGGCTGAGGTGAAACAGTGTGCGAGGGATGGGCTCCTCCTCCACCAAGGTCCGAGGCCTCAGATGAGCCCCCTTCCTCCTCACCTCCACTCTTGGTGCTCTTCAAATGAAAATGCTGAGGAGTGCTAGACTGGGCTGGGCTGGCAGGGCTCTGTAATGTCCTTTGGTCCAAGTGTCCTGCAATGAGCAGGGACATCTTTAGAGGGATCAGGTTGCTCAGAGCCCTTTCCCACCTGACCTGGAATGGTTCCAGGGATGGGGCACCTACAAGCTCTTGGGACAGCCTGTGCCAGGGTGGCACCCTGCTCTGAGTAAACAAGGTCTTCCTTAGACCTACTCTGATTAGATCCCCTTTGTGTTTGAAACTATTTGCCCACATTCTATTGTAACTGGCCCTGTTAAAAACGGTGTCCCCCACTTTCTTCAAAGCCACTCTGAAGTCTTGCAAAGTGGCAATAAAGTCTCCCTGAGTCCCATTCTTCACAAAACTGAATACTTCCACCTCTCTCTGCAGAAGATAGGACAGGTGTTCTATTTTCTTATTCTTTCTGTTGCCCTGTTTTTTAATTTGGTGGTGTATTCTGTTTTACCTAACAGCAAAAGAATTGACGTAGAGCATTGTAGAGAGACATGAAATGGTGGTGGAGGAAGCCACGGCTGCCAGTCCTGGCAGAGCACTCTGGAGAGATTTGTCTGTGGGCAGGAGGGGCTGTGAGGGACTCACTGTGAGCCTCTGAGGGGCCCTGGTTTGTGCCCCCCACCCCACCCTTAGAGGTTTCTGGCACACAAACAGGGACAGCTGAGAGGAACTTGTCCCAGCCCCATCTGCTGCCTGGCACGCTCAGGCAGAGGGGAACTGGCCCAGGCTGACTGCCAGGTTGTGTGACAGAGAGGGAACTGCAGGACCCAGCGCCACTCGGCTGGCCCTGCTGGGAAGGAAGGTGCCATGCAGCACAGGAGGGGCAGGGCATGGAAAGGCAGACACTGCTCTGTGTGCCTGTGGAAATTAGCACAAGACAGGGACCTATGGGAGTCATTGGAGCTTCTTGAAAGGAAGAAACTCCAGGGAGAAAAAGCACCATTTCTAGAGCACTGGCAGGGCAAAAACCCCAGCAAGATGGAGAAACCAGAATAAATGGATGAGTGGGATTCTGGGCCCGGTTTGCCTGTGATGGCAGGGTCCTGCACATGACAATTGAGGAGCAGATGGTCCCATTGTTTTCCTTTCTGGGTCTTTCTAGGACCTAGAGGAATCCTGATGGAGTATGTGAGGCACTGAGCTTGGAAGGTCATGGTTCACTGTTCTTTGTTGTTTTTTTTTCCCTTTGGACAGCATCCATTTGTAACATCAGCCAAGCCAGTATCCATCCTGGCACCACTTATCACCGTCCTGAAGAGGATGCAGCAGAGAAGAATGTAACAACCACGTAGAGATGTCATCACCACAAGGAATTTTGAGTACTGGAGGATTATAGGAGGAGGATTGTTGATAAGGTTTTATAGAATAGGATTTTAGAGGAGGATTGTAGAGTAGGATTTTTGGAGAGTTTTGTGGAATAGGATTGTAGAGTAAGATTGTTGAAGAGTTTTGTGGAATAGGATTGTAGAGGAGCATTGGTGAGTAGGATTGTTGAAGAGTTTTGTAGAATAGGATTGTGGAGTAGGATTGTGGCGTAGGATTGGTAGAGTAGGATTGTTGAAGAGTTTTCTGGAATAAGATTGTAAACAAGGATTTTCATTAAATAAAATTTCTGAAAAATAAACTCACTTGGAAGACTGCCCTCTTTCTGACCCCTTCAGAAAACTCAACATTTCCTTCTGAATTACCAGCTGGTTTTTATGGGTGTTAAGTCACACTTATGGCTTCTTTTGTATGTTTTTTAAGTAGGGGAAGGCTCTTCTTCATTCATCCTTTCCAGACCACACTGTCTTGGGAATGTGGCCAACTAGGCAGCTTTTGGCCAGCTGTAGTATTTCTAGTTGAGGCAGAAAGGGCAATGGCATTTGCAGGAAAAAGCAAAGGGCAAGTGGTGCAATCAAAACATCCTGTGCAGATGCAGGCCTTCAGCTGTGACTCCAGAGCATTTGGGTGCCTGCCACTTGGATTTGTATCGTGAAGGGCAATGTCTTTGGCTGGAGGAGAGCCTCGCTCAGCGGAGAAAGCAGAAAGATCAGAGAGGTGCTCTGAAAGGTCTCCTGCGGTGCAGAGCTGTCAGCGAGTGTGAGCTGAGAGCGGGCCCGGCCCTGCCCGGCGTGGAGCCGCAGCAGAGCCCTGGCAGAGCCCGGAGCAGCCTGAGCCTCGGCAGGGCCAGGCTGCAAGGAGGCCCTGGTAGCTGCAGGAGGCACAGCCCGGCCCTGCGTGCCTCTTGCTGGCAGCGGGCGCATCCTCCGCTCCCAGAGCCCAAGCGCAGCCGGCTGCTCCCGAGGGCAAGCGGAGCCCTGCTGGGCACAGCCCAGCCTGGAGGCATTGGCCCTCTGGAGTCTGCCCGAGGAGAGAAAGGCCAAGGGCAGCCGAGGCCCGCTGGCCTGGCTCAGCATTCCCACTCTTGTGCCGCTGCCCTGCGACTCCTGGCAAAGGTCAGCAGTGTGTGCAGCACCCTGGGCACCGGGGCAGGGAGCCGGGCTGCTCGGCAGGCTGGAGCACAGGGCAGCGTCCTTCGGGCACGGCACTTGTGCCAGGGGAGCCGAGGCCAGTGGGAGGCAGGGACAGCTTGTCAGCTCACGGCTGCAGGAGCCAGTGCCTCACACAGCTCTGGGAGGCAGCGCCTGCAACCTGCAGCTCTGCACTGAGCCACAGCAAAGCTGGGAGCTGCAGAGTGCTCTGCAGAAATATTCAGGGCCGGCAGGCCAGCCTGCTTTGTGCTCCCTGGCACACAGCAAGCGCTGTGCCACACCGCAGCTCGGAGCTGCTGGGAGAGAGGTGTTAGAGATAAACTCTTAGGTACAATTAAATGGAGACAAAGTCATTAAAGTAAAAGAGAACCTTCTTCTTAGCAGAAGGCTCCTCTTGAAGCCAATAGCAGGTTTCTGAATATAACAGGAATTGGATTAAACCTAAAAGTCTGCCACTGCTATGACTGAAATACCAATTTGCATGTTTTCTTATTTCGGAATCAAAATACGACCATGGCTTTTAATGTTGGGTTTTTTGCAGCTAAGAGTGCAGATGCAATAATCACAGAACTCAGGTCATTTGAGATTACAGAAAGGTTAAAAACTATGCATGGGAAGGTAATAACAGGAATTTCTATCTAATAACAAATGGATTGTCCTGCAGCCTTGAGGTCATATCCTTCTACCCTTCCCAAATGAAAACCTATTCACTGAAGACCCATCATCATCCCAAAACCATGTTTAAATTAATTGGACCTGTTGATTAGCCCATGTAAATTAGATCTTTCCCTTTTATTTTCACTGACAAACTCTGATTCAATGTCAAATTATCAATCTTTCAAGGAAAAACTGTACCATGCAGAGTAAAACCCAGGGCAGAGGCTTCTATACATAGGGTTGCCAAACCCTCTGTGACAGCTCCTGCTAGCTTCCTACATCAGCCAGAAGGCAACTTCGCTGCAACACAGACTTTCTTAATATTGGTGACATTTTCAAATCCAAAGACACTGCTTGTTTTCAAAGTCCTGAAAAGTGCATTCTAAGTTTATGAAAGCAAACACAGAAGCACTGATTTGGTTTAGGAGAGAAGGTGTTTGTGCAGTTGGATAACAGCTTACATGTTGAAGTGTCGGGGGAGATTTCTATGTTTGCGCTCACCTTGTTTGAGACAATGAGCGCAGTGTCACCTGTGCATCCCTGGATATGCCTTGAAGGTGCAATGCTTAATTTGTAATCAAAAGGGAAATGTATCTAAATTTATTAGGATAACCAGTTACTTTGTAAATAGACTGATAGAGAAACTTAGCAATTTTTGCTGGAGAATGGTTGCAGGAGAGGGGTCATGGATCAATGGAACAGTTATTCATTGATACCACTGTTTAAGACCCCAGAATCAGAATCAGCCTGTGTCTGGCCTGGGAACAAAGCTTGGGAAACAGGCTCTGTGTCTAGGCCTGGGAAACTGTACAAGGTCTCTCTAGGCCTGGGAAATAGAGCAAGTTCGGAATGAGATAATAAGGACAGGCATAAGGACAGCCTCGAAGATATGCTCTGTCCTTGGAAGGCATGACTTAGCAATGAGAACTTGGCTTGGAGAACTTAGCTACAGCTGTAACCACCCGTAGGAGAAGTAAAACAAAGACCTTTGTAAACTTGACCCATGAGAGCTGTTGCTGACTTTGCTTGTAGCAAACCCTATATAAACGGACAGGATTTTTGAATAAAAGAAGCTTGCTTATCAATCATACTGACTGTGCTTGTCTTCCCTGCGCCCGCGTAATCACCACTTGTCATTCTTTGTACAGAACAAGCTTTTAAACGTTTTTAACTTAATGTGACCATGATACATTCCTAACCTTCATATTGCAACATATTTTCTAATTACATGATTCTGTAAGCCCTTGTAGACCATGTGCAATTTCTACCGGAGGTTGTCGTCAGCCTCTGGTGGTCGTTTTGGATGAAGGCTCAGAAGGCTTCCTCGGGCTTCAGCTGTTTTACCTCTGTTTCTGCACATGCTCTACAAGATTGTGTGCTCAAATAGGCACTGGTGAGTCTTTTGCAGTTAGCTTGTTCTGCTAAATTTGATGATTTCTAGAAAGTGCTTCATTCCCATCCCTGGGTACAAAGTAACTACTTCTTTCTGCACAGCTTTTAGCATAGCTCAAGCATTATCTCATTGCCTCGGCACCTAAAAGAAGGTAGGGAGGAGGGGGCAAACCAGTGAGAGGGATGGGTCATTATCTTGTTAGCCAGGTATCAATTCTTAGATTAACTAAGGGCTATTCTTGTCCATAAAGTACGTGCGGGGATACCACAAGGACAGAGGCAACGCGTGGATTTGGAGCGCTGGGCTTGGCACCAAAGTCCTGCTCTTGAGAGGGGTGCAGGGACACAGGGAATGTCAGAGGACAATGAGAGACGGGGACATGAGGCCATAATGGGCCAGGCATGATCCTGCACAGGATGGCAGCAAAGACACTTCCTCACCATGGCTCTGGCACTCCAGGGCACCCCAGAAAGGGCCGAGGAGTCCTATGTGTAACCAGGAGAGAAGACTGACATCACTGTGGGTCCCAGCATTCCCCAGTCCCTTGCTGGCCATTCAGTGCACACTGGGGACACTGGACATGTGTGGGACATGGGGATGGGGTGCACAAAGTTAAAGGGGGACCCCAAAGTGGAAGGAGTGGAAGCCAAAATCGCTGGGTGGAGATGCCCAAAGAGGAGGTGTGGTATCCCAAAATGAACGGAGGACACCAGAAAATTGGGGCGATCCCTCAAAAGGACACACAAAGCTGTTCCCTCCCTCCATTACTTACCAACAAGAACTATCTACCAACTGTGATAATCACATCAGGACCATTTACTCCATAACCAGCTAAGAACAGGACTGAAGAGTAGTTTTGTAGAGTAGGATTGTAGAGTAGGATTATAGTTTAGGATTGAAAATAAAGCTTCTGAAACTTTAACTTGCCTGGAAGATTCCCTTTTTTTCAGCCTGTGAATACACTCAGCATTTCCTTCTGAGTTGTCAGCTGTCTCTTAAAGCTACAAAGTGACATTTCTTGGTGCCTTTGGTAAGGTTTAAAAGTGGGGATGGCTCTTCTTCATTCATGCCCTCCAGACTACACTGCCCTTGGCATATGGGCCACTGGCCCCACTTGGCATATCTGTGGCACTTCTAGATGCAGGCAGAAACCAAAGCAGAAGTGGTGCAGCCACAGACATCTCTGTGATGTCACTTCGGTCCTATGAGCTCCCACAGCTTTTTGTGATGTCACAATGACATCACTGTGATGTCACAGAGCTGCCTGCAATGTCGCATGGACATCCCTATGATGTCATACTGACTTCTCTGTGATTTCACACAGCTGTCTCTGATGTCACACTGACCTCTTGGTGACGTCACACAGCTCTCTGTGATGTGACATGGACATCACTGTGATATCACACAACCTCCTGTTATGTCACACAGACATCTCTGTGATGTCACACAGCTCTCAGCGCTGTCACATCCACATTTCTGTGATGTCAGGATGACATATCTGTGATGTCACACAGGTGTCTGTGATGTCACTCTGACATTTTTGACGTCACAATGACATCATTGTGATGTCACACAGCAGTCTGTGATGTAACCCTGACATCTCTGTGACATCACACAGCTCTCTGTGATGTCACACAGACATATCTGTGATGTTACACAGACATCAGAGTTATGTCAAACAGCTGTCTGTGATGTCACACTGACATTTCTGGGATGTCACACAGACATCTCTGTGATGTCACTTGGACTCCATGAGGTAAAAAATCTTATTTTGGTGTCACAAAGTCATCTCTGTGATGTCACAGAGCTGTCTGTGATGTCACACAGCTCTCTGGCATGTCACAATGACTAGACTTTGATGTCACACAGCTGTCTGTGATGACGTACTGACATTTCTGGGACATCACACAGCTCTCTCTGATGTCACAATGACATCTCTGTGACATCACACAACTCTCTGTGATGTGACACTGACATCTCTGTGATGTCACACAGCTCTCTTTGATGTCACAATGACATATGTCTGATGTCACACAGATTTTTGTGACATCACAATGACATCGCTGTGATGTCACACAGCAGCATGTGATGTCACACAGGTATCGCTGTGATGTCATTTCCACCCCATGAGTCCACCCAGCTTTTTGTGGTGTCACATGGACATCTCTGTGATGTCACATAGCTATCTGTGATGTCATACTGACATCTGTCTGATGTCACCCAAATTTTTGTGATGTCACAATGACATCACTGTGGCATCACACTGCTGTCTGTAAGGTCACACTGACATCTCCCTGATGTCACCCTTACATCTCTGTGATGTCACACAGACATCTCTGTGATGTCTCAGAGACATCTCTTTGATGTCACTTCGACCCCATGAGGTCACATAGCTTTTTGTGGTGTCACACAGACATCTCTGTGATGTCACGCTTACATTTCTCTGACGTCATAGAGCTCTCTGTGATGTCACAATAACATCTCTGTGATGTCACACAGCTGTCTGTGATGTCAGTGTGACATCTGTCTGATGTCACACAGATTTTTGTGATGTCACAATGACATCGGTGTGATGCCACACTGATGTCACACAGACATCTCCCTGATGTCACCCTTACATCTCTGTGATGGCATACAGCTGTCTGTGATTTCACACTGATATCTCTCCATGATGTCACCTGGATATCTCTGTGACATCACACAACCTCCTGTGATGTCACACAGATGTCTGTGTGATGCCACACATCTCTCTCTGATGTCACACTGACATCTCTGTGATGTCACACAGCCATCTCTGTGATGTCTCAGAGACATCTCTTTGATGTCACTTTGACCCCATGAGGTCACACAGCTTTTTGTGGTGTCACAGGGACATCTCTGTGATGTCACGCTTACATCTCTCTGACGTCACACAGACATCTCTCTGACATCACACAGCTCTCTGTGATGTCACAATGACATCTCTGTGATGTCACACAGCTGTCTGTGATGTCACACAGACATCTCTGGGATGTCACAATGACATCACTGTGATGTCACACAGGTGTCTGTGATGTCACACAGACATCTCTTTGAGGTCACACTGACATCTCTGTGATATCACACAGACATCTCTGTGATGTAACTTTGACCCTATGAGGTCACTCTACTTTTTGTGGTTTCACACTCACGTCTCTGTTGTGAGAACTTAAAATGTCTCTCAGACATTTTTAGAGGTTCCAGGCCTTGGTCAGAAGCATTCTAGACCCCAGAAGGCAGCTGGAAACAGCTGTGATTTCGAGTTTGAGCCATGGAATGAATTACCAGCTTTGAAAGTGGAACGAGCAGTCACAAAGGGTTAGATAGTATAGTAAAAGTAGTTACAAAACAGAGAGGAAAATGTTTTAGTATTGTACAGGGGGGTTTTAGCACCTGTACAGGGGGGTTTTTACTTTGTACATGGGGGTCAGAAGTTCTAAGATGGAGGAAAGTGGGCTGATCCTATTCTTCCTCATTCTTCTTCCTTGCCTCCATGTTCTTGGTGATGTTGGCATTCACAGATTGGTTTAGAGTAGAAAAGCACTTGGTAATATTGGTAGTAGGTATTGGGGAATAATTGTAAACATGTTATATGTAATATATCTTATAAAAGATAGCAGCAGCCCTGGGTGGGGGGGGGAGAAGAAGAAGACACTGGACAGTGAGGGTGTCAGGAGTGTGTGTGTCTCTGCCGGGGCCGCTGATCAAACAGCCGCAGCCCGCGAACACAATCTGTTAGATAACTCGCAATAAACTGCCTTGAAACCAAACAACAAGAGGCTGTGGAGTTTTCCTTTGAAGCACGGGTTGGAGGAGAGACTTTACCACCACTCAAGACCCCAAACCAAACCCAGGGTTCTCACAGGGGATCAGAAAATTCTTTTGGGGTTTGGCTCATTCTCTCTTATTTTCTGCATTACTCAGAATTCTCCCCATTTGGGTCTACTTCTGGATTAGGAGTCTCATCAGCTCCTCTGGACATCTTAGCCCTCAGTTTAGAGAAGCTGTAGACTGTATAGAGGAAGCTTACTAGATTAAATATGACGAAAGTGGTCTCTTTAACATTCAGAGGAAACTGACCATTTTCAAAAAGGGAAATAACAGATTCAGAGAAGAAGGAAAGGAAAGGCTGGAAAGCTTCATCCCTTGTTTTTCCTCTAATCAACTGGGTGTCATTTCTAATAAACCCCCAAAACATGCTACTGGAACTGGGACCTAGGCTAGGATGAAGAAACTATAAACCAAATATATCTTGGACAGACTTCAGTACTCTTGTTAACAAGAGTCCAACTTCTTTATTGCTAAAGTTCAATACTAAATTCTGTAATCTTAGACTAACTAATCCTATGTTTTTAACAAATAATCATCTACTCAATCCTAACTTGAAGAATCCTAAAAACGTAATCTTCTTTTATAATAAAACAGCCTGAGTTCATAGATGATTCCTTGCTGAAGCAGACGACTGGTGCCAGGACTCCACTTGCTGCTTGCCAAATTCAGATACTCATTGCTAAATGTGGGACAGCTTTTTGTGGAGGTACTGGCATCTGCTCTTCATCTCAGAGTAGCTGGGGCTACCCTAGGAAGAAGAAATAAATAAAAAATAAAAAAAATCAGGCATGTAGGCATTTCTGCAGAGTTTAGGATTTCCTGACCTTTTCTTTAAAATAGCCTTGAGGCAGACTCAGAGGTTACCAAGCCAAGCCAGTCTGGTTTTATTCATGTAAAGCAGTAAAAATACTCTCAGATTGACTTTGGAGCCTTCTGGGAAGTTTGCAAACTGAGGCTGTTCTTTTACAACAAACTCTAGACAAGTCTGAAACCACAACAACAACCCAAAGCCCAGCAGCTGCTAAAGAGGGCAAAACTCATTCATGCTTAAAGCCACTGAAGGGACTCAAACCTTCTCCATCAAATCAACAGGTGTGAGGTTTATCAAGCTCATGATACAAATCCAAGATGAAGTGGCAATGAGAATAATACTGTCACACCAAAGCTTCTGCTCTTCTGGGCCTGAAGATCTGTTTCTCTTTGGAATGACAAAAACGCATTCCACATGGGAATGAACACTTCAAACCATCTTGAGATAAATATTTACAAGCAATAAATCTTTACCAAGTTAAAATTCAGTACAAGAAGAGACAACAACAAATGCCAGGGATGCATCCCAGGCCAGATGCACCTGACTGGTGTGCAGGACAAGTTAGAAGAGAAAACTACAGTTGCCTTTCAACATTTTGAGAGGTTCCTGAGAAGCAGTAGCTTGGACTACTGGCCTCTGCCCAGTGACATTAGCTAGCAAGAGCCCTAGCACGGGCCTCACTGCACTGCTCCCCTGCAGGGCCAGGCTTGCCCTCAGCCTTCCACAGAGCATCCCTGGCTGCATCCAGTGCGAGCCAGGGCCCTGCCTGCACCAAAGGCCACAGCTGCCCCACAGCCCCAGAGCTGCAGGGGCCTGACTGCCCTTGCCAACATCACTGCTCTGAGACAAGCTGGGCGCAATTTCCAGTGTTTTATACCACACACACACACACACAAACACACACACACACACACACACACACACACACACACACACACACACACACACACAGACAGTTCTCCCTCCCCTCCTGCACTGCAAATGCAATGAGGGGATGCAGCACCACTGCTGCAGCTGAGCCTGTGCAACTGCACTGCAGGAAGGGAGGGCCTATGCGGGCCTAACCCACCTCGGTGTTCATCTCAGCTTTTCTCCCTGCCTGGCCCATCTCCTCCTTTAGCTTTCTATCCCTCTAGTTCACATTTACTATTAATTAATGTCTGTACTAGTGACTCTGGAATAGAGTCTTTCTTGCACCTTAATTCATGCAGAGGCTTCCCTTAATCATCAAATCTTTACTCCATCATTATCCACACTGGAGTTAGGAAAAGCTGTACACTGATACCTTCATTGAGATCCAAGGGACACTACTACTTCAGCCTCCCGAATTCTTTTCACATCTTTTTTCACATGGTAGTCTTCAGCACATGATTGCTGTCATTGTAGAACTCAGAAATTTGTGTCTTTCTTAAACCCAAAAGGTGCAGGGGAAATGGAGCCGACATTTGGAGACAGGTAGGAAGTAGAATGGGATGTCAAAGCCAGCAGCCAGGAAGAAGAGCGGCCACCAGGTGCTGGCTGGAGGTAACTGAGCTACTGCTCAATCCTCTGCTTCTTGCTCATCACAGGTCTGGTCAAGACAGAACCCCGTTTCTACAACAATAACAAAACAATTCATTACTCTCTGACCCAGATCAGGTTTTGCTCCATTCTAAAAAAGCAGGATTTGTGAACTAGCAATGGTTGAAAAAACATGGTTTTTTTTTTTTTAAAAATACCTGTTAAATAATGGAAGACCTCCAGGAAAATATCTGCTCTATTGCATTCCTAGTTTCTCATCTTAGGACTTAGCAAGTCCTTCTCCATGTCTACTGTTAAAAGGCTTTGGGAGGTAGCTCCCACTCCCTTCAGCATCTCCAGCAAAGCCTCCCCCAAAGGGGATGTCCTGTAAGTTTTATCTAGGTCCCAATTTCTGCTTGTACACACCAGGAAAATACTCAGCTTTTGCTGTCAAACTCCCACATGACTTACTGAAGAGGCACCTGGCTGTTTTAGAGTTTTATGTGTTAAAAATCAGATTAGTGCTTCACTATTAGAATACAGGAGTACGGGGTGTGATGGTTGATTGTGAATTCTCATCAGGATGAACAAAGACAGCAGCCACATGTCAGGAAACTCTTGTGCTTTTAGGTACAGTAGTCTAAGGTCCAGCAGGCTACCTGCTGTGCAGACTCAAAAGCTGTTGGCGGACAAAACCCTTAAATTTGCACAAGAGAGTTTCACAAGTGCTTCCCAATAAGCCCTCAGTGCTGCTCAGTGCCCTTCAATCATCTCTCAGCTCCTCCCAAGGACCTTCTCAAAGCTGCTGACTCACAAGCCACAGCACATGGCCACAAGCTCCCCACACCCACTGCGAACTTCTGAACTGAGCATGGAGTAGAACAGGACAGCCGTGTGTGCCCAGGCAGAGTGAGGGAGGAGTGAAACAGAGACAGAGGAGGGACTGAGGGAATATCACCATTCTGTAGATCCTGTGTTGGTGCAGCCACGTGGATAGTGCAGAGCTGGAGTCAGCAATGAGGGTGACAGAGAGACAGAGGGACAAGAGGGCGAGAGGGCCCCATCTGCCTGGCCCTGGGGCAGCCTCTTATGTACAGGAGATTTTTCCTGCAGAGCCAGCCTTTTGAGGCCTCCTCCAGGGAATGAATTGAGGTGGGGACTGAGCTCAAGTCTTCAGGCAGAGGAGAAATTTGGCTCAGGACAGTGCTGCTCCACCCCTGCAGGATCCTCTCTTCTCACCACAGCCTTTCTGTCACAGCACTTGGAATGTCTGAGGCAAAACATGCTTAGGCCTGCTCCTGCACATTCACATCACAGCTTTTATACCACCAGCAAGTCTGCTGAAACTTTACACAGCGTACAGAATATTAAAAATGCACAAAATACCTGAGCAGGTCTTGCTGGAGCGTTTCTCTCCGAAGGCCCTGGAGATGTTGCTTGGCTGCTGCTGGTGGGGCTCTGAGATGGAGCTGTTTTTCTGTAAGGATGGTCCAATATTTCAAGTTACAAGGCCTAAATATCAACTGTCATAGTCCTTTCCTTGCAGAGCTTCAGTGCCAGGACTCAAGGAAACAGCATGAAGATGAGTTGAAGGAGCTTTAGGCAGGATATCAGGAAAACATGCGTGCCCCAGAGGGTGCTTGAGCACTGCAGCAGGCTCCCCAGGCCAGTGGTCACTGCAGCAAGGCTTCAGGAAGTGTTTGGACAGCACTTCCTTTTTTAGGAGCAATTTTAATATTTCTTCCTGCGTATGATGAGATAGTGAGCCTGAGGGACCGCATTGTTTTGGATGACAAGAGATTTTCTGATAATGCTCACAGGTAAAACCTTTAGTTACTGTGGCTTTTCATTGCTTCTTTTAAGGATCCTTAAAATGTTCCTTTTGTCTTGCATTAGATACCAAGTTTTCGTGCTTCATTCAAGTATGCAGACTTTGGACCAGAAGAAAGTGCTTGAAAGTCCACCTTTTGGCATCCGCAAAATTGCAAGTATTAGAGGACTTTTTCCAATGCCACAATGACCTATTTTGCCATTGCTTTTGCAGTTATTATAGTTCTGGTGGTTTTGGGTTTTTTCTTTGCAGATTCTTTCTACTAATATTGCAGAAACCAGCATAACAGTCAATGATGTGGTGTTTGTCATTGACTCAGGCAAGGTGAAAGAGGTAGGACTGCCTTAAATTTTCCTAGTGTGATTCTAAAACACACAGTGTATAAATTTTGGAGAACTTTTTTTTTTTTTTATTACTTTACGGTAAAGTGAGAAAAAGCTTTTACTAGCTGAGAGCTAGTGCCTGTCAGGCAACAGTCCTTTCTGAAAGGCTTCAACATGAATTTGTTTTAAGACAAATACTGTAAGCTATCCGTCTCAAAAACCTTGAAAATCTTGAATTTCAAAACTTGTGGAGCATTAAGATACTAGAAAGGAGATACCCTCATTAATTCACTTGAAATTGAGAAGGTACCTTTGTCTCAGAAGCTGCTGTATATATTACTATTTCATACTTTTTAGAAAACTCCTGTTGGTAATCTAACTAACTAGTAACTTGTATTTCATGTACCCTATTGAGTTTTCAGTTTGTATTCCTTTCTTTGTTTTTCTAGAAGTCTTTTGATGCACTGAGTTGTGCTACAGTGCTAAAAATGGGGTGGATTTCAAAAGCCAGTGCTATCCAGAGAAAAGGCAGGTAATAAATGCCTCATAGCGGTTCCCATTTTGCAGATATGCACAGTCCTTTATGTTTAGAATAAACCACACAACATAGTAATTGTTTCTGGCCTATTCCGGTGTTGTGTTGCATAGAGGCCAACACTGGTTCTCTGCAGACGAGTAGGCGTCAGCATGTATTTCCTTGGAATAATCTCCCAAGTTGTAGAAAAGTGATGCTCAGGCATTTCCCAAAGGTCTGGGTTGTTTTCCCCCCATTAATTTGTTCTCCTTCCTCTTTCTCCCACGTAGCACCCGCAGTCACAATGTTTTCACATCATGTCTATGGGCAGAGGACTGCCTATTTCACTTTCTCCAAGCTATCCATGACTTAACAGGCCATGATTATATTCTTCCCAGCACTGTGGGGGAGGGCTCAGAAGTTTATGTAGCAACAAATGCCTGTTTAATCAATCATATTGGCATTAAGCTGCATGTATGCACATAGATGTATATGACTGAGAGAATTTGCTCATTCCTCCCTCATTCACTCACAAGTTACTTCATCTTTATTCTACCTTTTACTCCAAGGATAACTTCTGTTTAGGGGATGTGAGGGGAAGCAAGAAAGTTTGCAACTGGTTCCTTACAACAAAGGATGATTGAGATTTGGACTGGTCTTAGGTTAGCAAAAAACCCACAGCACTTTACATTAGAAAAGCCTTGTTTTTCTTTCTCCAGATTTCTCAGTGTTGGGTTAAAATTACAGTAAAAAATTGCCACACTCTCAAAAATAATTAATGATTAGGAAATTCTCATGTTGCATGTGACCTAACAACACTTTCTTCATGGTAGTGCCTCTTCTTTTCCATTCTGAGTTTCTGTGTCTGTTTGTTGGCTTTTGGTTTTGTTTTTAGAAAGAAATCCTCATTTTCACAACTTCCCATATTTTATTTTCAAGGGCTGGGCGCTGTCAGCCTGGGGTCTGCTTTCATCTCTTCAGCAGGCTCCGATTTCAGAATATGTTGGAATTTCAATCTCCAGAACTTCTAAGACTGCCGCTTCAGGTGCATGTTCAGTTAGAAACGATAACTTTAAAAAATACAATGTCCTCAAACCATACTACTAATTGCAACAAATCATGTGTTTGGCGGCTGCTTCCAAATCTTGGTAATCTTTTTTTGTTCTGCCTTTTACCTTGCAGGAGATCTGTTTGTACACAAAAATTCTGGCTCCAATTAATTGTCCAATTGTAGACTTTCTTATGAAAGCTCCTGATCCTCCGCCTGCTGTAACTGTGAGAAATGCTGTGCATATGCTTAAGGTCAGAAAAGGAATAGGTTTAGATGGTAATTGTGTTTGATCCCAAATTTGTGGTGTAGCAGTTTACTGACTTCAGTTTGTACTGAAGCTGTTTTTAATTACTTAAGGATGTTTTGAAGTTTTGCTTGTTGTCTGTTTTCATTTTGTGTGTGGGGATGTGTTTTTCCATGTCAAGGGAAGAGAGTGCTTCAAAGTCTTGTCTCTGTTAATAGTCTGACTTGCTTCTTCAGTGTTTGGAAACAAATCTAGTTAATGTCCATTATTCACATCCTTTTTGCTTTCACTGTAAATTGATTTTGTCCACTGTACCCATCCTCCTCTCCTTTATTTGTTTGTTTGTTTGTTTATGAACAGACCATAGATGCCATGGACCCTTGGGAAGATCTCACTGAGCTTGGTTATCAGCTGACTGAATTACCTGTAGAGCCACACCTCGGTAAAATGGTGTTGTATGCTGTAGTTCTGAAGTGCCTGGATCCTGTTCTGACCATTGCCTGTGCTCTTGCCTGCCAAGACCCTTTTGTGCTGCCCACGCTGGCCTCCCAAAAGCGTGCAGCCGTGCTGTGCAGGAAGCGTTTTGCTGCCGGGACATTCAGTGACCACATGGCCCTGCTCAGGGCTTTCCAGGTAGTCTTTCATTTCAGAGAGTACTAATCACAGCACATCACCCAAGCAAAATGCAGATGTACCAGTTGGATGTAGAGTGGCGGACTGTGATTAAGTCCTCAGAGAAGACTTTCTTTTTGCCTAGTGCCTTTCCTGTGTATTGGACTCATAAATTTGTGAGGGAACCCTTTTTGTAGTATGTTTTGTTTCAAACCCTAGAAAATTTTGAATGTTTCAACAATGTGCCTCTTTGCATCCTACTACACTGAACTTTGAATCATGATCTTAATGTAATGATCTTTATTTATTGTTTTAATTTGACATAATCATCACTGGAGTGAGCACATAAAGAGAATCTAATTGTTGAACAGAAAAAATAATCTGGTTTGATACATTAACTTTTAGAGTGGGTTTTGCATTCATTTTATTGACATAAATGTAATCTTTAAAAAAACACCTGCAGTTTTTAGTTTAAGTCCTTCAAATTAATAGGCAAATGTAAAAACATTTTCAGGCATGGCAGAAGGCACGCAGTGACGGCTGGGAGAGAGCCTTCTGTGAAAAGAACTTCCTGTCCCGAGCCACAATGGAAATCATTGCAGGAATGAGAACACAGGTGCTTGGCCAGCTTAGAGCCTCAGGTAGAGAAGTTGGAAACAATTTTAACGTTGTTTTAAAGTCAAGCATATAGAAATTGTAACAAAAATCATGTTCACTGGTGTAATTTTCCTTAATTTGAAATACACTGTCATGCACACATTCATGCAGGGTATGGTGCAGATGAGGAATTGTGGCTGATCAAACTGAAAGCACCTTCATCTCCACATGCCACTGCGTTTCATGTTTTAATGAATTATTCCCATAGGAAATGTCTTTATATTGTAGAAAATAGTGGTATTCTGTGTCAGTATGAAACCCCTTATCAGGAAGGATTTCAGTGTAATGGTTTCTTCTTGGTGCTGTTAAGGTTGGCAGTGGTGAAAAATGCAACAAAGAAGTCATTTATTTCACCTTTTGTTTCTGACTCCTTTTGAGAGCCAAACACAAGGTAACATGGCACTGTTTTGTCTCTTTCATTTGTCAGGTTTTGTGAGAGCCAGAGGAGGAGCTGATATTAGAGATGTTAATACTAACTCTGAGAACTGGGCTGTAATTAAAGGTGCCTTAGTGGCTGGGATGTATCCCAATCTTGTGCATGTAGACAGAGACAGCCTGGTGTTGACAGAACCAAAAGAGAAGAAAGTGCGATTTCATCCTACCTCTGTTTTTGGTCAGTCTCAATATAAAAAGGTAAAGACACTTTGAATTCATAGTTCAAAAAAAAGGGCACTAAAATCTGTCACGTGTTTTAGAAATGTCTTTTCCTGTTTGTCAGTACTTCAAAAGCAGTATAGGCATTTAACACTACAGCTTTAGAAAATACTGTTCTACCCAGCTGATAGAATTGGAGTTGATTCATTTTTCTGTCGTTTCAGTTAGTCCTTTCTCTAGATGGAAAAGGCAAAAAGGCAAAAAAACTGCCCTGCTATAAAATTGTTTTAAAGATATAATGATCCCTATTCTTAAAAGCAAGTTTTTCTCTGAAACTCATTTTTAACATTTCTTTTTAAAACAACATATTTTGTTTTACCATGGTAGGATAATTGATGAATCTGGTTGAATTCTCACACTTTTTTATGTGCATGTGCGGCTTTCGGGGGGTTCTTGCTGCTGTCCCCCGTCCCTCCCCGGCCCCCCGGGACCCTCCGGCTAGCTGTCCCCTCTCGGGGCCGGGGTTTTCCGCGGTCCCGCTGCCCTGGGCTCACCAGGCAGGGCTGGGTTAGCACGGTCCGAGCGGCAGCGTTGCCTCAGTCGCCGCTAGGATTCGAGATAAAGAGACCAAGAGAGACCAATGGTATGCTTGTCCAGAGAGGTTGTATTGCCTGAACGGTTGCAGGGACCAAAGACACTGGGCTATTGCCCAGATACAGTTTTATACAGCAGAATTAAGAGTTAAGGTCTAAACAATAGAGACAGTTTTCATCTTAGGCACATCAGAACCGCCCCAGGGGCCAGGTCCAATGGGAACTGCTCAGGGGTGGGGAGAAAGGGGGTTTAGAGAGGAATGCTGAAGCAGGACTTTCCTGAAACAATGGAGCATACATAAATGTATCTTTTCCCTCAGTTTCTCATTTCCAGGGCCTTTCTAAAACAATGGGGCATACATAAATGTATCTTTTTCCTCTGTTTACCATTCCCAAGGCCTTTCTAAAACCTTCCTCCACACTACCATGCCAGCATGATAGCAACATGCATGTATATTTTTATATGTATATAATTGTACATGTATTTAATTCTCAAAATACAGAATCATAGAATGGTTTGTGTTGGAAGGGACCTTAAAGCTTATCTCATTCCAGCCCCTGCCATGGGCAGGGACACCTTCCACTAGTCCAGGTTGCTCAGAGCTCCACCCAGCCTGGCCTTGGGCACTGCCAGGTTGAGGCACCCACAGTGTCTCCGGATAAAATGAGAAATACGTTCAAATTTACATTAATTACAGGTAGAGGGTACAATAGCCTGGTTTTACCTGCTCTTCCACAGATTGCCCCAGCAAATGGACAAGCTGCAGCCATCCAGGCCCTCCCCACAGACTGGCTTATATATGATGAAATGACGAGAGCTCACAAGACAGCAAACATCAGGTGCTGCTCTGTTGTGACACCTGTCACCGTGGCCCTCTTCTGTGGACCAGCCAGACTGCAAAGTAATGCCTTGCAGGCATCTTCATCCTTTCAAGGTACACTGGAGTCTGGATTTGGGATGTTTCCATTGGTATACATCAGTGTGTGACATGCAGAGCTTATTTTTCAGTAATATTTAATACATATATTGGCTGATTCTGGAAACAGCGCTGTTATAATTCCTGTAGCTATTCAGGAAGAGTTTGTTGGTTCTGTAACAAATCTCTCCATTTTGGGATTCCTTACCTATTCAAGTCCATAAATTACACAGTCGTAGGGTCTCAGAAACTGCAGTATAGTTTGTAAGGAAAGAATGCAGCCACAATATCTAATGAGAACTGTAGTATTGGTACTGAGAAGTGTAGTATGCATGTTCTCTTTCTGCAGACTACTTTATTTGAATCATTGAACCAGATTATTCAAACAGAATAATTTAGAAACAATCAGTATGGCAAACAAGTCATGTTGCTTCTAGCTAACACATACATTTTCAAGATATGTTCTACTGATAATTTTTAATTTCAGTTAACTGTACTATTAACTGTAAGTAATAGAGAATATATTTACATTTCCTTCTTTTTTTCTCATTTAAATTGAGTCCTGTTGGAATGGAAGCAAAAATAACTGCTTCTAGTTGTCATAGTTTGAATCAAACTAAAAGTCCAATTTATTTCTAAAGCTTTCCTGTCTTGCTTTTAAACTGTGAACCTTAGAGTAGTACTCATGCTGACTGAATTGCACTTAAGAAAAATAAAGAATCCTAATTAATAGCCATACATATTTTTTTTTTCTTACTGGGTCTTTAAATCTGCTGTTTTACTAGGAAATAGAGGCATGTGTGATTTTGCCAACAGCTTTAGGCAAAAGTTGTATAGTGGCCTGTGAAAACTGATGAAGGTACATGAGTTGGGTCACATCATATCAATCCACGTTTTTACATAGTAGGACCTTCAGCAGGTCTGGCTACTTGATGGCTGCTATCTGGAGCAAAGACTTTGCAGTGTATTTGCAGAAAAGAAGAGGTAGTTTTACAAATGTTTACATTTAAAGTCAATTTTAGAAGGAAAAATATTGCTGGTAATACAGTAGTATGTGGGGTTTTGTATAGAAATAATAGTAGAAAAAATATGGAAATTCTGATGAACCTTTTGTCTTTAATTCAGGGGGAGGGGTATCTAATGATAGCAGCGACAGTGAGATGGAGGACAGGACGTCTGCTGATCTGGCACTGCTGAAGCTGGATGAATGGCTCCATCTTAAACTGGACCCTGAAGTAAGAAATTACTCCTGGGTTTGCTTCATGTAGAGGAATTGTAAAAAGATGTGAAAAGGTTTTTGTAACATTTGAGTAGCCAAGAATTTTCTCCAAGAATGTCATGGTCCATTTGGGTCTCTCGAACTAGGTACTCTGTGATTTAACCTTTACTTCACAAGCTCATTAAGAATTAAACGGCTTCAATCCCCTTTGGCACAGAGTTGTCTGTTGCATGAATTTGTGTATTCAAAATCCAAGTTGCAGTGTTTGATCACCTGTCACCCATACCTTTCTCTTCTTTTACCTGTCAGCAGAAAGAAAGAGAATAGTCACCTAAGTCAACAGTGAGAGTGCTCATCCCTCTTCCTCCATATTGGTGTGGGTGTCCTGTCTCTCACAAAAGGGAGCAGGAAAGCCTCAGCAATCCAGATGCTGTTGGGTCTGTTTCAAAAACTTTCTGGGTAATATGATGTTTTATATCTGAGCTTGGCAGTTTTGTCCCTTTCCACAAGTCAGCAGATTCTGAAGAGACTGGCAGACAAAAAATGATGACTGCAAGGGACAGCAAGCTGCAGGTGACAGTGACAGCATAAGGGCCCTTCTGCTCCTTCTGGCCTCCTGTCCTGCCTGCATGGTGCTCCATCAGGCCATAGCACAAGCTGGGATAAGCTAAAATCTGGACAGGAGCTGAGAGAACAGTCACATTGGCATATTGTGTTCTTCTTTCTCTGAGAGGATAACCAAAATCAGATCAAAAAAGGAGCACTTGAAGCTGAAGTTGCTGAGAGAAAGTTGCTGTCAGATTTTGGAAGGATACATTTCAAATCCTCTTTGAAATAGAAGTCTTTATGTCATTGAGGAGCTGTGGCTGCAGTTTATGGGTCATGAAACACACAACTTTACCAACTCTAATAATAATACTCTCTCTCCTAGTCATGTCCAGAAGAGTGATTTTTAAAAATTTATCGTAATGGAAGCGTTTCTGGTAGCAGAATTAGACAATAGTCTTCTGAATTTAGTCATCACATTTGACCAGGTGTCGATGTAAGAAAAATATCACTTAGAGCTCTTTTCCATCAACTATACTGAAGAGTGCATGAGTAGAGACTGATTTGAGAGGAAGGGCATAAAGCATGAAAGGATTGAGTTTTCTTGAAAGATAAGAAGGAAAAAAAAAGTCTGTGGAATTACAATACAAAGCTAAGTTTAATACAGAGCTAAATGAAATGTTTCCAAAATGACCTTGTACCCAAGGAAAAGAAAGCAAATTAACATCATAGTTTAAATATGGATTATTCCCCTTCCCCAAGACCTTAGTCTTGCCTTCAATTCTGGGCTCTGTTTATATTGGAATGCCAGGTGTTGCTTGATAGGGAAAAGACAGGGTTCTCTTACCTGTGTGATCTAATTTTCATCAGTATTTAACAGAATTGGAATTCATTGCAGGCTGCTGGTATGCTGCTGCAGCTCAGGCAGAAGTGGCACAGCTTGTTTCTGCGTCGTATGCGAGCTCCTTCTAAGCTGTGGTCTCAGGTTGGTGAAACAACTGTAAGAGCAATTACAGCTGTTCTGAGTGCTGAAGAACAGTCTGCAGGTCTGCAGCAGCCTTCAGGAATTGGCCAGAGACCAAGGCCTGTGACTTGTGAAGAACTTCCTTTGGCATCTACATGGAAGTCAACCAGCAGCAGAAAAAGCTCAACAGAAACAGAATTGTCTGACTCCTCTCATGCTGAAAAGTAAGATGCTGAGGTCTTCTGCTTACTGTAGGTTGCAGTTTATGTATACAAGTATCACTTAAGTTTCTGCTAGTAATAGGTGAAAACAGTGGAAGTACATTTGGAAGGTGTTATACTGTTGTATGCTGCATTGTAATCCCAAAGAGAAGTATTTCATACCTGGGGCTGCTGTTTGAGAGAGCAGTCAGGAATATTGTCCATGAATTGTGATGTTTGAGAAGTAGCAGAAGAAGTTTAACAGTAGCATTAAAAAGCAATGAATGGTCAGTATGAGTTTTTAGTTAGGTTTAATAGATGTTGTAGTTGCTGTAATACATGGGGTCATGCTGTAGGTGGACAGGTCGATGTAAATTGTTCAGTGACTGCTTGTGAAACTCAAGGTATGTCCTTTGTAGGGTTTCAGTGAAATCTTCTTCTCCTGCACTCCACCAGCCAAAGAAGTACAAAGAAAAAGACATTTTGCTCTCCGGACAATCCTCAGATGACAGATCAGCTCAGTCCTCAGTAAAACCTGCAGAAAGCAGTAGCTATTCCAGCCCCTGTGCTACTCCTTCTTCTCCAGTGTCTGGAAAGGTAGAGTTCTCTAACATACTACCCTGCTCTTCCAAAATAATAGAATTTCTTGCTGATATCATTCTGCAGTTAGGTATTTTACTGATAAATTAGGAATCTAACGTAGCTTTTCATTTGTAACACTGCATAATACTTCCTTCTGGAATTTAAAAATCTAGACTAAATATCCTTGTTTCACTAGTTTAATACAGCAAAAATAATTTATGGACTGCTGAGGTAAAGCTATCCAAAGTAGAAAAAATGAGATTTAAAAAAAATCCCAAACTTGTTCTAATAAACGTGTAAGTTTTTTTCAACTAAATGAGTATATTATATACATACTTCTGAAGTTTTTGGATTCTGCCTTTTTCTGCATTCATAATAGATTTTCAGTATCAATACTGATTCTGTCTTACCTGCCTTACTAGGACTGATTTTTGTGATGGTTATTTTAACAAAGCACACATTTTTAATGAGATTACTGTGACAGTTGTCCCTATATACTTGAATAGTAGACTGCAGTAACACGAAGGAGATCATTCAGAGGAAACTTCATGGACTCATTGGAGGATGTAGTAATTCCTCTTGAATCTTTCAGCTTTTAAATTAAGACAGCGTAAAAGGAAGAAAACATGTTTCCCGAATATAGAAATGCGAGTAGTGTGCTGTAGGCTACACTCTAGGATGATGAATTTTGGTGTCATCTCAAGGTCTGTCAGATTTTAACCAATTCTAATTAATCACTAGGCTTTTTAATCCTATTCTGCTCTACTTGTTTCCTGCCCCTCATGGATGAATTACTGTGGAAGGGGCTAACAGCAGGCCTGTTAGCTAAAGGAGCAAAAAGAAGCTGAGAGGCAAGAAGCTGATCAAGAGCTCTCTCCAAGGCTGCTACCAAGGAGGCTGAGAGAAGAACTGGAGAAAGATAAGGAGAGAACTGCAGCTGGATAAAGCATTTTCAGAAAGTTAACTAAAGTCACTGTTACTGTTCACCAGTGGTGTTATGTTGATTTTTTTGTGGCCAACAGTTGGGGTAGAAGAAGTATAAACAATTAGAAAGTTTATAAAAGGTCATGTTCGATAATAAAGAGTTGCCATCTGAGACCGCCTGTGGTCTGTGCTTTGTGTGGCGACCGCCTCACGATGCAGTGTATATACCAGTGACAGCTGGTGCCCACCGCGTGGAGCAGCAGCCTGAGCAGCGTGGTCGGTCTGGAGCCACGCGGGGTCCCAGCGACTGGCAGCCCTGACCCGCTGGGGAGTGGCGGGGGAGGCGGCGCTGGTGCAGCTGAGAGTGGCGGGTGGAAGCCACAGGCAAGTCCTGACCTGATTTTCTCCTATCAACACACCTGGAAGCAGGTGGGGCACCAACTAGTGATAATGGGAGATAAATCTAAAGAGGAAGAGACTGTTTTGGCTACATAGAAAGCTTTGTTAAGAAATAAGGGAATTACTACTTCAGACTATGCCCTTTGTAGTATATTGCTGTGGGCTAGATCATAGGATTTTGCTACTGATCCTGACACAGCATTTAGTGTTAAAGGTTGGAAAAAAAGTCAGGAACAAGCTGTGGGAAGTCACCTGAGCGGGAGATAAAACTATTGTCAATCTAGTTGTTACTTGGAGATCGCCTTTTGAGGCATTAAAGGAATGGAAAACAGCGGGAACAAGCAGAGTACAAGGTGGATGAAGATTTGGGGTTGATAAAGGAGTCTGATGGGAGGGATGAGTCAGATGGGGCCTCTGATGGGGAACTTGTTGCATACATCCTTGAAGAAAGTGCAGGTGCCCATGGAAGTTACCAGGCAGGCTACCAAAGCTTCCAGGAAAGTTGCCAGAGCTTCTGGGCTGGATGCTGAAGCTTTTGGGAAAGCTGCTAAGGCTTCTGGGCAGACTGACAGAGTATCTCCTTCTCAGACTCCTAAGCCTCTTTATCTCACCTGCACAGCAGCTTTCAGCGGTGCCTCTATACACTGCACCACTGCGCCAGTTAGCGGAAATGTCTTTGGCAGAGAGACAAACCCAGCTGTCTGCCCCCTGCTCCCCTCTGACGCTGTTGAGGCAGGATGGGAATGAACAGACTTTGTTCAGAAGGCTGAGACTATAACTGATTTATTTCAAAATACATCACTCTTTTATACAGAGCTTTGTGCAGACCAACTCTATTGGTCCTGAAGTGAAAACATGTCACCCTATTGGTGTGCAGTGGATGACGTACAGTAGTAAAACCTAATTATAAACAATGTGAACAAGAGAGATAAAGAACTTACATTCTTTCTCAACACTTTCTCAAGCTTCTACCTGGTTAGAAATTTATGGTTTTTCTTTGAATCTAAGACCTACACCCCTCCACTCTAGCCCAGCCATTTGCCCCCCGCCCCCCTCTGAGCTGCATGAACAGTTTGCAAGGTCGTATCCTCCACTGCTGGACAGTGACAGCAAATCAAGTGAAGAGTCACCCGCAGTAACACCTGAGGTGGGGCAGGGAACTGTTGGCAGTTCAGCTTCTAAGAGATCTAGCCCTACTGCCCCATGGACTTTGCCTCTGTGTCAAGTAACTGTGCTTCCATGACAGCCTCAGAAGTTTTGGGAATTTCTTAGGAAGAAAGCAGCTGAATAAAAAAATTGGGACCTAATAGAAAGATTTGGTGCCCCAAAAGTACCTCAGGAGGAGAGTGTTAAGGCAAATGTTGCCTGTGATAATCCTATGGCTTTTCCAGTTTTTAATGCAGTTCCTGGAATAGGGCAGGATGACAGTCATCATGTCTTTGCCTGGAAGGTTGTGCAAGATCTCCAATTGAAAGTGGCTCAGTTTGGTATTAATTCCTCAGAGGTAATGCAATTAATACATGTAATTAATGCAGTATGCTTGTACCTTATGACATCATGCATCTTGCTACAGTTTTATTCCAACCAGTACAGTATGGTGTGTTTCAAGAAACTCGGAGGTGAGTGGCTGAGCTCACAGCTTTAACAAATATGCAGCTGCCTCAACACGACTCGTCATGCTGTGGGTGTTGATGCCTTATTGGGCACTGGGCCTTTTGCTAACCCAGATTTGCAGGCAAAGGTGGGATCCTTCAATTTTGACACAAGCTCGGCAAATAGGCATGAGTGCTTTAATTAAAACAATGGAAATGGCAGGTCCAAAACAGAGATATGTTACTATACAACAAGGGATGAGAGAACCATTTTTGCAGTTTGTGGAAAAGCTTGCTGCAGCTATTGAAAAACAGGTAGATAATGAACCTTTGTGACATAGATTGTGTATAGAATTGGTGAAAGAAAGTGCAGACCCAGACTGCAGAACGATTATTGACACCTTACCTGGGGAGCCCACATTGCCTGAAATGGTTACTGCTTGCTCAAAAGATGGTTCAGTAGAGCATAAAATGACAGCTCTTGCTGCAGTTCTAAGACCACCACCGAAATGCTGTAATTGTGGACAGCAAGGGCATGTAAGGGCACAGTGTAATACCCAGAAAATAACATCTAAGTCAAATGCAAGCAGCAATCTTATGTGCAATCATTGTGCTAAATTTGGGCACTGTGCACGAGTAAGTATCATGCAAATGGTCAGCTGTTGCAGGGAAATGGGAAGAAGAACACGAAGGGGTGTGTGGGGACACAAATAACCTGACGACCATTAACAGCAATTATGGGCCTTCCCAGCACTGTAAAGCTACCCATTTGCAAACAGTATTCAGGAGCAACAAGTGGGTCCACAGGGATTGATGTACCCACCACCGACACAGTAACTATTTTGACAAAAGAAATCTGCAAAGTGCCCCATGACACCTATGGCCCAATAGGACGTGGATTGAGTGCATTTCTGATAGGGATATCAAGTAGTACACTTAAAGGTATTCATGTGCATTTAGGACTTATTGATGTTGATTATTTAGGACAGAGTCATGCTATGATATGAATTGATGACTGCCCTATTACTATTCAGAAAGGAACTTGCATCACTCAGCTTGTAGCCTTTGTGAGTTTTGTTCCCAATACGGTAAGTACCTCAAGTGTTCCGGACTGAGAAAGTAACAGAGAACCATCCAGAAAAGACATGCATCCTCACAGCCAGTGGATATCATCCAGGGACCGTATCGGTAACAGGTTTGATTGACACTGGAGCAGATGCTACAATACTCTCGTGACTGCGTTGGCCTCAATCGTGACCTCTCACTCGTGCAAGTTTTGGACTGATGGGGTTGGGTGGTTCTACAACAGATGGCTTGTCAGCCATTGTAATTCATGTGAAACATCCTGATGGCCAACAAGCTAACATCAGACCCTCAGAATTACTGGGATTTTTAATTACTATTATTACAGAATTGCTATGGATTTTTAATAGGAGCCACTGTGATGCAGGGTGGTGAATGTCCAGTTGTAGCCTTGACATGGTTAACAGATAAACCTGTCTGCGTTGATCAGTGGCCCCTTACTACTGAAACGCTTACTGCCCTGCAAGAATTAGTCACAGAACAATTGCAAGTGGGTCATATTGAAGAATCATTCGGCCCCTTGAATACCCCTTGTAATAAAAAAGAAATCAGGAAAATGGAGACTTTTACATGATTTACAGCACATAAATGCTGTAATGGCAACAATGGGAGCTTTACAACCAGGCTTTCCTACACTGACAAAACCTGGCTAAAAGATGCATTGAATCAGATATATATCACTAATACTTTCTGAAAGACTAAATATGGTCTGCAATAATTCTAAAGTTCATCAGCTGCTTACATTATTCTTAAAATGTAAAATTGTACTGCTGTCAAAAGTAAGAACCTTCCTCAAACTCCTAAGTAAAAGGTTGTTTGAAACGTATTCTTTCAAACAAGAAGTGTTTCTCAAATATTTTACAAAACCTAGTGAAAATATTATTTTCTTGCAAAATTTCACATTCCTGTACAGACCCAAGCCAATTGTGCTTAAGCAATCATAATTACTCATACTATTACTGTGTTCTTCTACGCTACAAAGTACATATTATTTAATGTCAGTAACTTCATTTTATAAGCTAAATTAATAGTTTAAGACTTTCCATTAGGAATCAAAGTGTATCTGACAGTATTTCGGAGATTAAAATGTGTGAAAATACCACAAATACATAAAATTGCAGTCCTATACAGCATGTGAACATAGTAAAATACAATGATCATGACAGTTACATTTTTCCATTCTAATCTTTTTCTGAAGCTTTGCATGTGTACCAGGTAACTGGGCTGGGCTTGGTGTATCGCTGTAGAGCCCCAGGAGCTCTGCTCCCACTCAGCTGAATGTTAGCACATGGGCACCAGCCCTGGGCAGGAGCCAGTACAGGGCCCCTCCTGCAGGAGAAGGGATCAGGCCCTGCTCTGTAACTTTCATTTTGGCCACTTCTGTGAACAGGTAAGAAAGGTCAAAATGAAACTTTTCCCAGCTATTTCCATCTGCTTTATCTTTTTAGGCACCAGAACTCTGGGTCACAGATGGCCTGGGTGTGTGCTGAGCAGTGCAGCCCCCACAAAGTCCTTGGTTTCCCCACAAGTTGCCATGCCTTGTTCCCAGGTGTGCCCAGCTCTGACAGGAGCAAGAGTCTGCAGCGCCGTGCCCTGCTCAGCCAGGGCTGTCTGGCACAGAGCAGCAGCAGCGCCAGCACCTTTCAATCCACTCCTTCCTTATCTTCTCCTGGGACACAGAAGCCTCTGGAAATCAGCACCACCAGTCTTCTTCCCAGCTCGGAGCAGCTCCTACTGGCAGGCAGATGCTGCCAGTTTGACTGCTTTCAAAGGGGAATAAAGGCAGAGATGTACATGCTCAGGAGCCCTGGGCATATCCAATAAATGTGCAAACATGTGGGAGATTTGTCAGGAATTGTTTCAGCTGTTATGCCAACAGTGCCTTCTCTCCTGGTTCTGTGTGTTATAGATGAGTCATGTAACAGTTGGCTCTCACTGTTAAGAGGTAGATATTATGGGGATGTAAAAATGTATAGTGATGTTATTGTAATACATCCTCCCAGAGTCCTATTTCCCCTGCCCCTTGCAATAGCCTTGGTAGTCAGGGGTTTTGGGGAGGGCTGGCTTGTGACCAGGAGGTGTGGGTGGCGTAGCAACACCTGACCTCCAATAAGAATGTAAGAAAGGAATCTCCACCAGTGGATGGCAAAACTTTGACAAAACTTTGGAGGGGTTAAGGGTATAAAAGGCAGAGCATCCATTCTATAGATGTGCTGCTTGTAATGGTCAGAGACTCCCAGTGCTGCAAATTTTCCTTATTCAGTCCTTTGTTAAGATTTAATAAACATTTAAATTTTTTAAAAGTAAGCGTTGTTTCTCAGAAGTGCAATGCTTTGGGCCATTTTCTTGGTCTGGTTTCCTTTGCTTGGGTCCCATCTGAGTGCTCAGTTGGGGTACAGGCTATAGGTGTTTGGTGCACTCCTGGAGTTACTCTTGGATTCCTTGAACAACAGGGTTTGGCCACAAAGTGAATTTGTGCTGCTTTGTGACAGAGAAGAACTTCCCCGGTTATTTTGCGTTTGCTGTACGGAAGGGTGGTTATTGCTCTGCATAAATTCACAGGCCAATATAGAGTGCTTGCACTGTGATGTCAGGGCATGGTTGCCATGTGGTCATGGTGACAGCAGAAGGTTGTCTTGGTGCACGGAAGGCCTCAGTGTCAGAGCAACCCTAGGGCTTGCTCAGTGCAGGAGCATCCTCCTGGTTGAGGCGCTTGTCAGTGAGAGCTGCCCACTGACAAGAGCCTTGTTTTTTCTAGTGTTGGACAAATCTGCACAGCAGTGCTACAATGATTGAGCAACTTGCTGCTGCAGCTTTCACAGCTTATGGCGTTGTTTATTCTGGCTATTACCTCACTAACCTGGCACGTAAGTACAGGTTTTCCCTGGGTGTACCCGAACCTGGCTTCTGTATGTCTTCCTGCTCTTTGTTAGTGCCTGAGTTATTTCAAAACAGAAAGAACACTAGAGTGCCACTGGTTTGGTAAAGCTCCTGTCAAGGCATCCAGGTACAAGGGGATTTCTGCAGCCACAGGGGCAGCATTTGCAAGGGAACCTGCAGGGGTTCTTTTCCCTCCACGGGAGAGTCTGAGGCAGCAGAGTCTGTCTTTTCCTCAGTTTGCTGGGACATGCAAGACAGCTTTGAAAATGTAAACTGGAGACCTTCTTGGAAGGCCTTCTAACAACTGTGCAGTATTTCCCAGAATTCAGGGAAAGCTTCTTTCTTTCTACATTTTGTCATGAAAGGATTTGACTGTCTAACTTGAGCCTTGACTGAGTGTTAAATAGTGATTCCCTTTGCAAGGAAGAGCAAACTCCAAAGCAGTGAGTGGCTGCTCCTGGAACTTGGAGCTGCTGCTGTGTTGTGTCACAATAGAGCCTGCCCCATCAGAGTGGAATTTTGGAAAAGCTTTTCTGGGCAAATGTTTCCAGCAAGTTAATGAGAAGTTGTGCATGCATCTGATTAAAAAAAACCCTAGGTACCAGAAGGAGAGGATTTTTAAAAGAGGTGTTATGTGTTTGGTAGAACAGGAGCATTGAGTGTTAGAGAACAATTTGCATTTTCTTCATCATGTTTGTGTTCATTTAATGGCTAAACAGGCCAAAGGGTAGGCATGCCCAAGAATATTATCTGGATCTCTTGCTGGTTGTATGAATGAAATGTGTCTGCTGAAGGGATGTTGTGAAAGGGAAAACTCTCTGTTCGTGGTGCTTGTTCTGTGGGTTTCACCAGCCCAGACAATTTTCTCACAGCATCTGGTTCATTTTCCCTTGCCTACTACAGGTCACCTGAAGCATGTATTCAGCGGTGCTGGTCCTAAGGTGAGTAAGAAAGGAACATTTCATGTTTGTGCTGTTTGGCAATTGCAGAGTAAGCTGTGTGCTTAGCCAGAACCAGTAGGCTGTAGAGGGCCAGGCATGC
This sequence comes from Lonchura striata, assembly GCF_050655825.1. Classification (NCBI taxonomy): domain Eukaryota; kingdom Metazoa; phylum Chordata; class Aves; order Passeriformes; family Estrildidae; genus Lonchura; species Lonchura striata. Next base: position 14,785,478 of record NC_140740.1, read on the forward strand.
AGGCTGAAAGAAAATCCATTTTCAGGCATTCCACAACAAATACAAAGGCATAGCTGGATATTTCCTAATTTCCAACTCAGAGCCTCGAAGACCTACAAACTCAGTTTTGCAGAGAGTTGAATAAGCCCATTTTAATGAAGTCACAGCATCTTAGATTCCTATCCCTATAAAACTTCATGATACTTCCTTAGAAGATGTGGTTGTAGAATTAGAAGGACAATTTAATGCGGTATTTGCAGTCAAACGGGCAATTTTGTGGCTGGGCAGCTGCGTGGGCCAAAGGAGCCCAGGGTGCTGGTCAAGAGCAGCTGAAGGTGGCCAGCGCCTGGCCAGGTAGCCAAGAAGGCCAAGGGCATCCTGGCCTGTGTCAGCAGCAGTGGGGCAGCAGGAGCAGGGCAGTGACCGTCCCCCTGGGCTGGGCAGCGCTGCGGCCAGAGCTGGGAGTGTGTGTCCACTTTCTGCCCGGTCGGTCTGCATCTCACAAAACAGGATGGGACCCGGACTGGTTGCAGACTTAGCATTTATTATGTCTGTATCCTCCAAGCAAAAAGCCAGAGACACAGAGAAATGAACATCCATGCAAATCTAGATCAAAGGCAAGATGGCAGTTGATGCAAAGCCTTTTTCTACATATTCTTTGAACCTATAACATAAAAGAAAAGGTGCAGAGTCATTATAACCTAACCAATAAGAAAAGGACCCATGTGGGTTTAACATTACCAGAAGGACTTCTATGAACCTCAAACGATATAGAGTAATTCATTATATAAGACTGAAACTTTTTCTATTTTTGCAAAGCATATATCTAGGACTTTTGACATCTCAAACTATCACTAAGTTCTTGTTCTTTCTTGCTCCTTATGATAAATATAAATGAATTCACTTGGTTCTTATTTTCCTAGCTTCCCATGAGAAGGTTTTGAAATTTCCCAGCCTTTTTCAGCTTTATGTCTACTTTCTGGGGCCTTTTTGCACTTTCTAAAGTTTTTTACCTTTTATATATTCCTACAATTCCCCCTCTCTTTTTAAATAAACTATTTTTGACTTGTCACTTATTTATTACTTTGTGTTCCATAGCTTTACTACTGCATATATTTATTCATGTAGGAAAAAAGTTATAAACTTTTTACATGAACGTACTTTTTTGTTTGTTTTAAGCTCTATAATTCTAAGTTAAACCATTCTTAATGTTGGGTAAAGTTAGGTTTAGTATCTGTATTAGGTTCTGATAAATTTTGACTTTTTTAAGGCCTCAATGTAAAGGTTAAATTTGTGAGTGACTTTAATTGTTTTTGCTGAGGTTTTGTGAATTGTCTATAATTTTTTAAAATTTTTTTCTTTTGGAAAATAAAAACTTTTTTGATGAGTTTGTAATTTGTTGTGAATAATGAAGTGTATGTGGTATTAATATTAATATTCTAATAACAAGATTTTACTGAACTTGTAAAGTTCTTTTGATTAAGGAGTTAAGCTCTACTTCCTGAATAAATTGTTTAACTATGTTTCTTTATTTTTAATTGTAGATTGTAAAGTTTTTAAGTTTTTGTATATTTTTGTGAATGGATTTAGAATGATTAGACAAATTTATGTAGCACATTCTTTTGAATTCTTTTCAACTCTGTTTATGTGTTAGAAAAGAAAATTAATTGTTGTTTGATTTTGGAATTTGTTGGACACTGCTGATGTCAGTCTGCGTGTTACTGAGCGCACTGGATGTGGTATTTGTTTGTTTAGTTAATATTTAATCTTGTCTATTTGTCTTAATGTTTTTTCTGAAGCAATTGTAGGTAAGAAGAAGCTTGTTGAAATATTTTGTGGTTTTTTTTGAAAGACTGAAATTACTGTTGTAATTTTTTGGGTATATATGAATAGATCTTTTGTCTTTTCTTGTCTTTTTTGAAACTGTTTTAGTACTAGGTGTTATTACAGTGAGTGTGCTAATGTTACATGGTTTGTCTTTAGGGTATGATAGAATGTTTTGCTATGTTTTATTTCTACAAATGAACTAATAACATTTTGGTACTTTCCATGGATATTTGTTAACTTTAGATTTTTATCTACAGTGTATGAGTAATTGCACTAAAGCCTTAAATTTTTGTATTCATAGTAAGAGTGAATAGCACTGTATTTTGGAGAATTATTTTTTTTCTAATTGTTTCTTGAAAATGTGACACGGAAATTTATTGCTAAGGAACTACGGATCTTTAATTCTTGGGGTTCTGAACTTGTTTTGAGGAGTTGTTTGGTCTAGAGGCTTTAATCCCTTGTGCGATTGTTTCTATTAGTAATTTCACTTAGCTTGTTGTTAAATCACTTTTTTGTTAAAAGATCATGTTATATAGGTATTGGCTAATTTTTAGTGGTACACTAACTAAACAGGTTGAAAAAGGCTTTTTTGGATTTGAGTGAGACATACATATGGTATCTGATCTTGTAGCTTTGGTTAATGTGACTTAGACATTTGGTTTTGGTGTTGTATAGGAAAATTTGCATGATAAAAAGTAAGCAAAGTTAGAAAATACAAAGTGAACTGATTTTCTTTCATATCTTTTTTGTTGAGTTACTCTTTGTTAAAAGAATTTTCGATAATATTTTAACTTTTAAACTGCATTTTTTGGAGAGTTTAGAATATTAATTTTTTAGAATCTAATGATAAGAAATCTTTCTTTTCATGTTTTTGTTAAAAGAGCTCTACGAAACAAGCTCTACACATGTATCATTATCATTAGATTGAAGTTTGCAGATTCTACAGGTGACATAGGAACACTGGGCGTGACTTGTAGTCTCTGTTTAGCTTACGTTTCTGTGATTGCTTTTTTACTTTTGGGTTTGTTAGTATGTTTTGGTGTGTTGTATGGTTTGATGCTCTTTATTGGAATTCACTTTGCTTTTCTAGTACTTGGAGAAATACAAGTATACTCTTTGCTTTAAGTTATTAATTGGCGAGGACTTTTAATTTGTCTTCTTTCAGGTCTTTTAATTAAAACAAGAGAATTTTTTTTTAGTTTTGTTTGTGTGTTATTTGTAAAATGCTTAAGAATTGGTGGATCTGGTTCTGCAAAAGAACTGTTTAAAAATTATGAACATATAAAGCTTGACTCAATTTTATCTGTAGTATTACTTCTGCTCCCCTCTTCTGTTGATCTAAATGTGTTTTAATATGTGATATGTCTTTTTAACAGTTGTTTGATTTGTGGGGGAGTGGGGAATACTACAGGTGTGATGAACATTTTAATTTATTAGGAATGTTGTTACTTTTGAGATAGATATGTGGGGCTATTGTTTGTTTTCATTTCCTGGAGTACACTTAATGAAGTAAATGTTTGTAAAAAATGTTGATAGGTACGATTACTTGTTCTCTTGTGTGGATAGAGGTAAAAACTGTACTTGATAGTGAATCTACTGAAACATGAATATTTGTAAATCTCCCCAAAGAAGGGTATTTAGTGATGTTTGTTATAATTGTACTCTTTATAAACTTTGTGGATTAACAGTTCCTGTAGAAACAGGGGTTTGCACAAGGTGACAATCAGGGTAACTGTTAATAATAGCTTTAGCTTGGGATTTAGAGATACAAAACGTCTGTACAAGTACTTGTGTATATTGAGGAAAAAGGTATGACTCAATTTTGCATGCTGAAAAATGTTTGCTAATGTGTTTGAGATAACTATGGCCAGTTTTTTTGTTCTTGTATTTCTTTTTGCTAAAGATCTTGGTAAAGATGAATGAGTTGTAATATGAGAAATAAAATATAGGTTAGTTCTGTGTTGTAAATTTTTATGAAGACATGAGAGCTAGCAATATAAATTATTATTACTAATATTTTTTAAAACAATATTTTTACCTACATTAGTAACAGAGGTAGAATCTGTAATTAAACTGAAAGGCTTTGAAAATAGCTGAAGAGCTTTAACAACAGCAGCTAGTTTAACTACTTGAGGAGAACTTTCAACTATTTGGATATTTGATTTCTAATTTTTTGTAGTTTGATTTAACTATACAATTACTGATTTATGTGTTTTTCTTGACTTATTAGCGAAGAGCGTTGTATTACTTAAAGGCCCTTCACTTAGCAAGGGCTATTTTTTGAAACTCAATTTTGTTTGTAATAATTTGTGACATGGATAATGAATAGCACAAACACTTGCAAAATTTAAGAATGCATTTTGTAAATCATCTGAATTTTGTAATGCCTAATCTAAATAATCTTTATTTAAAGGTAATTAGAGAACTGTAAAATCTTTACCTATTAAGGTTAATATTCTTGCTTTGGCCTTAATTACAATTTGTGCTACTATCTCTAGGGTTGTAGAAATTGTTTTTGGAGACTTGTAGGGAAGAAAAACTTATTATTCTACTATTAATAATGGATCTTTCTCAGATGGATCTCATGGAAAAATGAGGCTATAAAGTTGTAGCTTCTGTCTCAAAGCAGTCAGGAAGAAAGGTTTCTTGGGAGCATAATGATGGGCTTGTCTTCTTTGGAAAGTTTTTGTGACTTTTTATGGTGAGTTGAGCTTCAGGTGTTAAAATCTTGGGAGATTTAATGTCACAGTTTTCTCTCAGTAGATCAAAAAGTGGAGCAAGTTCATCGTTGGCAATTTTCAAATTAGGTTTCATCTAGTTCATTTCTCTTAAAAGTTGCTGTAAATCTTGCAAAGTGTTGATGTTGACTTGAAGGTGTATCTTTTGTAGTGAAATTGTTTGTTTTGCTATCTTCTATCTTAGATATTTTTAGAGTGGGATTTCTTGTATCTTAGATGTAGAAATTCTAGTTCAGTCTTTTGGATTTCAGTGACAGCACTGTCACGAGTTTGTTTCATCTTTGTCTGTGTCAGTGCTGCAATGAGGAGATCATCTATGTAGTGTAGAATTGTGGATTGTGGATGCTTCTGTCAAGTTGGGCACAGTACTTGTGTGACAAAATATTGTTAAATTGTTAGAGAAGTCTTCATCCCTTGTGGTAAAGATTTCTAGTGCTATCTTTGCATTGGCTTTCTTTGATTGATGACTGGAACTGAGAAGGCAAATCTTGGGGCATCTTCAGGATGAAGTGGTGGTATGTTGAAGAAACAGTCTTTTATAGCGATAATGACAAGAGGCCAGTTTCTAGAAATTATTGATAGAGAGGGACGTGCAGCAGCTGTCTTCCTTTCAGGACTTGTACTAGTAATTATGGATTCACTTTGTAAGCAAACAGTAGTTCTTCTGATCCTTGTGAGTGTTCTCATAGGTGATACTAAGTGTTAGCTACTGGGCTAAAACAGGAGAGAAATTACAGAGACATCTGCACCGTATCTGGTATGCCTGTAACATAAATTGTTCTACCACGATGAGTTAGGGCACAAGTCAGTTCTGGTTGGTTTAGAACATACTTCTAAGTATGTTCTACTTAGAAGACACCTAGCATTGGAGTAGAAATCACATCTGGAACACCTTGGTACACCGTTTGATTGGTTAACAAAGCATCTTGTTGAGATACATTTTGTTTGAGTATGTCTATAGGTAAAGCAATTGTAAAAGCAAGAGGCGTCTTAGGTTGAATTATTGTTGGGGCTTTGAGGAGAAGAGCTAAAACTATTAGCTCTTCATTGTAGTTTACTGAAATGATAACTGGAAAAATTAATAGTCCAAGACTTGTATTGTTGTCTTAACCTATAAGAATTTAAAATTCTTGTCTTTGTTGTGATTTCTTAATCACACCTGTAGGTATACATTCGTAACAGAAATTTTTTAAAAACCGTATTAATTTTGAGTTGGCCAAGTCCAGTTTTGTCCTTGGAGGTAATAAGAAGGAACATCTTGTGGTATTGGTGGTAAAGGTGTTTGGCTTTGAGGTCTCCTAGTTAAGGCTAAGGGGGCAAAATTCCCTGGATTCTGGGTTACTAATGCTTGTTTCACTGCGTGGTGGGTCGCGCTTTGCTTGGAGTTTAACGGTAGGGGATTACTATCTATATCAAATTTAGAATGACAATTTTTTGCATAATGTTTCCCTTTTCGATATTGAGGACTAAGAGAAGGTATTCTTCAGATTTTATTATTGGATCAAGGTAAGTCTTTATCACATGACTAGTCTTCTCACATCTGAAGCACGACTTTTTAGTAGAATTTCATTGAACAGCAGCAAGAGTTTTTTCAAAAAGTTTTATTTGTTCTTCCATTGCTTTTTAAACTTTGTTTTTTAGTGAATCATGAGATTTAGTAATTTGCTCTCTAAAGGCACTAGCTTGTGCTGTAGCAAGATACCTTGGAGTGCTAATTTTACTGTAAGTTGAAAGCATTTGAGTAACAGTTGGAGGCTGTTTGGGTAATGTAGAAATAATTTTTTTGCAATCATCATTTGCATTTACAAATGCTAGGTTTTGGAGAATATAAGAATGAGCTGCTTTATCAGGGCGTTGTTATTCAACAGCTTGTGTTAACTTAATTAAAAATGTACGATATGATTCATTTGTTCTTTGTGTCATGGTCGAATATGCTTTAAGAGGAGTACCTGTTGATTTGACAGAAATGAAAGTTTTTCTTGCAGCTTGTTTAATATCTCTCAGCACTGACCTAGGAAAAAAGTTTCTGTGTCTGGTTTATCATATGGCAGTTTGCTAGACAATTTAGCTTCTGAAAATGTTTCATATGTACTACTAACATATTTTTCCCTTAAAACCTTAGTAAGTATTTTCTGCTGGAGTTTTCATAAATAACATAAATTGTGAATTAGTTAAAATCAGTCTTGCCACAATGCGATAATCAGTTGGCATGAGTTCATAAGAGTAAAAAAAATACTTTTTAACACATAATTAAAAATAAAGAGAGTTAATTCTGCTTTCTTTCAAAGTTTGATTTCACTCTTTGATGTTCTTGTCATGGTTTGACACTGGCACAATGCCAGTGCCCCCATGAAAATTCAATCTCTCAATTGAATGCTGTAATGCAATCGAGGACAGAGCAAAGCAAGCCAAAGCTTTTTAACAAGGAAAAAACTTTATTAAGCTACTACTATAAAAGGGAAAAAAAAGAGAGAAAAAAACCACACAAAGATCAAAATGAAAACCTTGCAAAGTATTCTTCCTCCCACCACCAACTCCAACAAACCACAGTGAGACACAATCTGGACCCCAATCAGGTTTCCACCCTGCAGACAATCGATACTCAGTCCATCAAGGGAGAACAGGAGTCTCCTCTGTGCCACAGACCCCCCCAAGAAACACACTGCCACATCCTGTGTTTCCATGTCACACATGGCACCGCCCGGAGAAATAGTTTGCCATGGTGACCCTGCTCCTTTCCATGCACAGTGCTCTCACCACCAATGCCTGGATGGACCGACTGCTTTTAGGATTTTTTCTTTCAAGGATGCTTTCCAAGAGGGGGAAAACAACAGCTCAGTTTTTTCATTTTTTGGGACGACAGTTCCCCCCATTTTCCCCTGGGGCCGAGGGTCCAAGAACAGAGATCTTCTTCTCTTCTTCTTCTTTGAGGTCAGGGGACACCACCACAAACCCCCTAACTCTTCTCTGTTTGCTCCACTTCTGTCTTTTCCCAGCTGAAGCAGGTCTCTTGGCTCACTGGCATCCTCCTAAAATACAGTCTCTCTTGAAAGAGAAAAATCGGTTCAGTCTATGGCCAACAAGGAAAAGTCCAGCCAAAAAAAACACTCCTCATCTCCTCCCACCTAGAATTCCTCCTTCTAACATCCCAGGGTCCAAGCTGTCTCTCTTCCTCTCTTTCAAACCGAGGAGGAGTGAAATTTCACCAAGCTTTCATTTCTCAAGGAAGGGTTAAAAGTCCTGACTCCCAGGGCTGGCTCGATGCTCAGGCTCTGGCTCCCACAGGCAGCTGGGCACCTTGCGGCCCCTCGCTCTTCTCCTTTCCTGCGGCGTACTGCTGATGCTGATAAAACCACCGCTGTCTCTTCACTCTCTCTCTCTCTCTCTCTCGACTCTGGGGGGAAATGGAGACATCCCAGATTTCTCCACCCTTCTACCTGCAGTGGCCAGCCCAGTTCCAGTCCCTCCACCCCTGGGCCCACCTCAGTCAGGCCATGGGCCTCCCCCTCCCCACCCAGCCACGGCCGGGCAGGGGAGAGTCCTGCACTGCACGCTGACCGGAACCAAAGAGAGCCAGTTCTCCTGGGAATTCTGATTTTAACCCCTCTGTGTTCTCAGAGGCGTGTCCACCTTCAATTGGTCAATATCCAAATTGACCTCTGCCTTCCGAGAAAATTCTTTTTCCATGTCAAAAAACAAGAGTTATAATGTGAGAGTGATTAATACATAGGCCTACTATTATCCCTCCCATAAGAGACTGGCATGGATAAAATTTGTTCGTTTAAAAACTTAAAACCTCTTTTTTTTCCAAAAGATATAACCCTATTTTTTTCTAATCAGATGTTGCTACATCATGTTCTGAACTAGGCAGATTATTGTTGTAGCAACTGAGCTCTGAGAGAAATCTGTCTTGGTTTCTAGACACAGTTCTGGGCTTTCTGCTGAAAGAAGTCTCAGCTTGGTTCCTTACTAAATTCTTACAATAGCAACTCGCAGTCTCAGCTTTATAAATTTTAATTTTCCTTAATGATTTAGATCCCGATTTTATGGTCCTGATTGTGCTTATTAATTTCAAATTTCCCAACATTTCCCAAAATTATGTCTACATTCTAAAGTCATCTTACACTTTAGAAAGATTTTTATCTTTTTATTAACGTAAACACTTGTGAGCCCATCTGAAGCAGAAAGCCCTGGAGGGGCTGGAGCGTGTGCAGAGAAGGACACAAGAGCTGGGGAATGCTGTGGAGCACAAGGCCAAGGAGGAGGTGCTGAGGAAGCTTTAGGGTGGAAAACGGGAGCCTCTAGAGGGACAATCAGGCAAACTTCCATGGTTCCATAGGTGACAGTGCTCACCACCAGGGCTGTTCCCCTGCCAAACATGCCCTCACTGCATCCCAGTGCTTTAGACACTGGTGTCAGAGACACTCCCTGCTTGTTGCTGGTTGCATTTTTGTTTTGCTGGTTTAGTAGAGGAAAAGTCCTGTTGATTTTCTCATTTTCCAACAAGCAAAGATGCTTCTGCACAACGTTTCCTGCCCTTTTCCAGCACTGGATGAGATTCAGATCCAGTTGTAGGCTTCCATGTCTGCAGCAGCAATAGCAAAGGTGTAGCTGTCTCTTTCTTTCTTTTCCATTGCAGAGCTTTCAAAAGCTAAAACTCTGCATTGCAGAGACAATGTTGCTTGCTGATGGCAGCCAGGGAGGAATATCAGCTTCATATCCATATGCAGTTCTGTTGAATTGGCCTGGTTTAATTTGATCGGTGTGGCTTAGAATCCTTTTACTATCCTTTTACTCTGGAATTTTATGATTTCTCCTTGGAAGATACGGTCGTAGATGTGAGAAGGAAGGAGGTTATACGTGATAGGTAATAGCTTGTCGCACACGCTTCTCTCTTGTCCCAGAACACAAAACCAGCATCGGTGTCTGCCCCAGCTCCCTCTGCTCCTGGAGAAGATGAAGAGGAGCAAATTGAGCAGAATGACCGCGAGTCTCCATCAGTGGTCAGAGCAGAGCCTGAATCTTCTGAGCCAGTAAGTGCCAGTTGTGGGTGGTGCTGTCTTTAGTGCAAGGCAGAGCTGCAAGTTTCGCTTTTGCATTTCAGAGCTTTCAAGATTCAAAAGATCAGAAAAACAAGTAGATCATTGCTACCTCATAGTAGGCAGGGTGGAATATTTACATCAGAGCAATTTGCATTAGAGATGGATCTGCCAATTTTAATACCATGAGACCACCATAGAATCCCATTGCAATAAAAGTTTCTTAATATTCCTCGGAAGATTTAGTGTTATATGGGAGAAGAAAGATTCTTATAAATGAGAGGTAATGGCTCATCCCTCATGGTTCTCTCTTGCTACAGCTGAGAGAGGCAACAGCAGTGTCTGCCCCGGCTCCCTCTGCTCCTGGAGAAGAAGCCAAAGAGGAGCAAATTGAGCAGCATGACCGCGAGGCTCAATCAGTGGTCACAGCAGAGCCTGACACTTCTGTAAGTGCCAGTTGTGGGTGGTGCTGTCTATCGTGCAACACAGAGCAGCAAGATTTCCTTTTGCATTTCAGAGCTTTCAAGTATTAAAAAGTCAGTTACAAAGAGATCATTGCTCCATGATAGTAGGGAGGGTGGAATATTTATTTCAGAGGAATTTGCATTACAGGTGGATTAGCCAATTTTAATGCCATAAGAGCGCATTGGAATCCCATTGCAATTAAAGTTTCCCAATTTTCCTTGGAAGAAATGGTGGTAGATGTGAGAATATAGAAGGTTATAAATTCTAGGTAACGGCCCGTCCCTAATAATTCTTTCTTGTCACAGATGACAGAGGAAAGAGCAGTGTCTGCCCCAGCTCCCTCTCCTCCTGGAGAAGAAGCCAAAGAGGAGCAAATTGAGGAGTATGACTGCAAGGCTCCATCAGTGGTCACAGCAGAGCCTGAATTTTCTGAGCCAGTAAGTGCCAGTTGTGGGTGGTGCTGTCTTTAGTGCAAGGCAGAGCTGCAAGTTTCTGACCAGCCAGCTCTTGCTGCTGCTTGGCTGAGGATGCTGAGTGCTGGAGTCCTGCCAGGACCCGGCGATTTCCTGCAGGCAGTGACCACCAGCCAGAAATTGGCCTTGGACCTGTCATGTTGAGGCACCAAAGCCTGTTTGCCTCAGGGTGACCATCTGTCTGCTCGGCTCAGTGAAGCTCTGTCTCTTGGTTTTTGAAGTGCTGTTGCCAAGTGCACATGAGGTGGTGCTGGAGCTTCATTTGTTTGCTTTGTTTGCTTTCTCTTTGTGGAAACATGTGTTTGGCTGGTGAAATTGCTCTTCAGATTTCTTGAGAATTTATTCAGTTCTACAAAGTGTGTGGCCCAGCTGTCTTGTGACTTTTAATAAGATGGAAGGAGACGAGTGTGTTGTCCATGAATCTGTGGGGAACAAGACCTGTGGCCACAGAAACAAAGTGTGTAGATGTGAAGCCCTGTTGTGAGGCAAAAAGCTCAAGGAGCAAGGTTCTGTAGATGCATTTTTAGGGTTACAGTGCAGCTTTGGAAATGGCATTGGAGCCTGGAGGCGGGGGTGAAGCTGCAAGTCCTTGACTGGTGTCTTGTTGCTGAGAAGAGGCAGGACATCTTGGAACAGGGGATGCTGTATTTGAAGTCAAAGGGGCAACTTTGTGGTGGGGGAGCTGCGTGGGCCCAAAGGATGAAGGCGTGCCGGTCAAGAGCAGTGGAACAAGAGTCAGGGTGTGGCCACATAGCCAAGAAGGCCAAGGGCATCCTGGCCTGTGTCAGCAGCAGTGGGGCAGCAGGAGCAGGGCAGTGGCCGTCCCCCTGGGCTGGGCAGCGCTGCGGCCAGAGCTGGGAGTGTGTGTCCACTTGTTGGTCCCTCTGAAGCTGAAAGTCCTTGAGGGGCTGGAGCGTGTGCAGAGAAGGACACGAGAGCTAGGGAGGGGTTTCAGCCTGGACAACGGGAGCCTCCTGAGGGACCTTCAGGCACACTTCCATAGATCCATATGTGACAGTGCTCACCACCAGGGCTGTTTCCCTGCCAAACATGCCCTCACTGCCTCCAAGTGCTTTAGCCACCTGAGGAGGGAACACTTTTGTCTTGTGGCTTGTTGGCTTGCTAGGAGGTGAAGCCCTGCCCATTTTCTCTCTTTTACAACAAGCACAGATGCTTCTGCACAAACGTTCCTGCCCTTTTCACGCACTGGATGGCATTCTGATCCAGTTTGACTTTTCCATATCTGCCGCAGCAATAGCAATGGCCTTGCTGGCTATTTCCTCTTTTTCCATTTCAGGCCAATAAATAAAAGAGCTCAAAGCTCCATTGTTGTGCAGGGGCACCATTGCTTGCTGATGGCAGCCGGGGAGGACTATCAAATTCATAGAGTGCATCAAATAGAGTTCTGTTGAGCTGGCCCATTTTCATCTGGTTGGAGTGACTTAGAATCCCATTGCTAACAAAGTTGAGGATTTCTCCTTTGAAAAGGTGGTTGTGGATCTGAGGAGAAACGAGGTCATAAATGAGAGGTAACGGCCTGTCCCTCATGCTTCTCTCTTGCCGCAGTTGGCAGAAGGAACAGCGGTCTCTACCCCGGCTCCCTCTGCTCCTGGAGAAGGAGCCAAAAAGGAGCAAAAGGAGCAAGATGACCACAAGCCTGCAGCTGTGGCCGATCGATCCAAGACAGTAAGTGCCAGTTGTGGGTGGTGCTGTCTTTAGTGCAAGGCAGAGCTGCAAGTTTCTGAGCAGCCAGCACTTGCATGTTGCTTGCTGAGGATGCCGAGTGCTGCAATCCTGTGGGACGTAGCCATTTCCTGCAGGCAGTGGCCTCCAGCTAGAAATTGGCCTTTGACCTGTCACTTTGAGGCCCTGAAGGTCTGGGGACTCTGGCTGAGCTTCTGTCTGCTCGGCTCAGGGAAGGTCAATCTCTGGGCTTCTGCAGCGTCGTGGCCAAGGGCACACGTGGCAGTGCTGCAGGTGGCAGGGCTTTTTTTGTCTGTTTTCCCTTTGTGGAAAGGTGTGTTTGGTTTGTGGAAGTGTTCTGCAGTTTTCTGGAGCACTTCTTCACTTGTACAGTCTCTTTTGGCTTTTGCTAAGCTGCAAGGAGATGATTGAGTTGTCTAGGAATCTGTGGGTGCCATTCTTGTTGAGTGTGGCCAAAGAAACCAAGTGCCTCGTTGGGAAGACTTCTTGTGTGGCAGAAAGAAGAAGCGGCAAGTTTCTGTGGACGCCTTTTGCGATGAAGCCTGCAGCTTTGGAAATGGCATTAGGGCCTAGGCTGGGGGTGAAGCTGCAAGTCCTTGACTGCTGTCTTGTTTGGCTGAGAAGAGGCAGGACATCTTGGAACCGGGGATGCTGTATTTGAAGTCAAAGGGGCAATTTTGTGGTGAGGGACCTGAGTAGGTTAAAAGGACCCAGTGGTGCCAGTCAAGAGCAGCTGAATGTGGGCCAGAGCTTGGCCACATAGCCAAGAAGGCCAAGGCCATCCTGGCCTGTGTCAGCAGCAGTGGGGCAGCAGGAGCAGGGCAGTGGCCGTCCCCCTGGGCTGGGCAGCGCTGCGGCCAGAGCTGGGAGTGTGTGTCCACTTGTTGGCCCCTCTGAAGCTGAAAGTCCTTGAGGGGCTGGAGCGTGTGCAGAGAAGGACACGAGAGCTAGGGAGGGGTTTCAGCCTGGACAACGGGAGCCTCCTGAGGGACCTTCAGGCACACTTCCATAGATCCATATGTGACAGTGCTCACCACCAGGGCTGTTTCCCTGCCAAACATGCCCTCACTGCCTCCAAGTGCTTTAGCCACCTGAGGAGGGAACACTTTTGCCTTGTGGCTTGTTGGCTTGCTAGGAGGTGAAGCCCTGCCCATTTTCTCTCTTTTACAACAAGCACAGATGCTTCTGCACAAACGCTCCTGCCCTTTTCACGCACTGGATGGCATTCTGATCCAGTTTGACTTTTCCATATCTGCCGCAGCAATAGCAATGGCCTTGCTGGCTATTTCCTCTTTTTCCATTTCAGGCCAATAAATAAAAGAGCTCAAAGCTCCATTGTTGTGCAGGGGCACCATTGCTTGCTGATGGCAGCCGGGGAGGACTATCAAATTCATAGAGTGCATCAAATAGAGTTCTGTTGAGTTGGCCCATTTTCATCTGGTTGGAGTGACTTAGAATCCCATTGCTAACAAAGTTGAGGATTTCTCCTTTGAAAAGGTGGTTGTGGATCTGAGGAGAAACGAGGTCATAAATGAGAGGTAACGGCCTGTCCCTCATGCTTCTCTCTTGCCGCAGATGGCAGAAGGAACAGCGGTCTCTGCCCCGGCTCCCTCTGCTCCTGGAGAAGGAGCCAAAAAGGAGCAAAAGGAGCAAGATGACCACAAGCCTGCAGCTGTGGCCGATCGATCCAAGACAGTAAGTGCCAGTTGTGGGTGGTGCTGTCTTTAGTGCAAGGCAGAGCTGCAAGTTTCTGACCAGCCAGCACTTGCATGTTGCTTGCTGAGGATGCCGAGTGCTGCAATCCTGTGGGACGTAGCCATTTCCTGCAGGCAGTGGCCTCCAGCTAGAAATTGGCCTTTGACCTGTCACTTTGAGGCCCTGAAGGTCTGGGGACTCTGGCTGAGCTTCTGGCTGCTCGGCTCAGGGAAGGTCGATCTCTGGGCTTCTGCAGCGTCGTGGCCAAGGGCACACGTGGCAGTGCTGCAGGTGGCAGGGCTTTTTTTGTCTGTTTTCCCTTTGTGGAAAGGTGTGTTTGGTTTGTGGAAGTGTTCTGCAGTTTTCTGGAGCACTTCTTCACTTGTACAGTCTCTTTTGGCTTTTGCTAAGCTGCAAGGAGATGATTGAGTTGTCTAGGAATCTGTGGGTGCCATTCTTGTTGAGTGTGGCCAAAGAAACCAAGTGCCTCGTTGGGAAGACTTCTTGTGTGGCAGAAAGAAGAAGCGGCAAGTTTCTGTGGACGCCTTTTGCGATGAAGCCTGCAGCTTTGGAAATGGCATTAGGGCCTAGGGTGGGGGTGAGGCTGCAAGTCCTTGACTGCTGTCTTGTTTGGCTGAGAAGAGGCAGGACATCTTGGAACCGGGGATGCTGTATTTGAAGTCAAAGGGGCAATTTTGTGGTGAGGGACCTGAGTAGGCTAAAAGGACCCAGTGGTGCCAGTCAAGAGCAGCTGAATGTGGGCTAGCGCTTGGCCACATAGCCAAGAAGGCCAAGGCCATCCTGGCCTGTGTCAGCAGCAGTGGGGCAGCAGGAGCAGGGCAGTGGCCGTCCCCCTGGGCTGGGCAGCGCTGCGGCCAGAGCTGGGAGTGTGTGTCCACTTGTTGGCCCCTCTGAAGCTGAAAGTCCTTGAGGGGCTGGAGCGTGTGCAGAGAAGGACACGAGAGCTAGGGAGGGGTTTCAGCCTGGACAACGGGAGCCTCCTGAGGGACCTTCAGGCACACTTCCATAGATCCATATGTGACAGTGCTCACCACCAGGGCTGTTTCCCTGCCAAACATGCCCTCACTGCCTCCAAGTGCTTTAGCCACCTGAGGAGGGAACACTTTTGCCTTGTGGCTTGTTGGCTTGCTAGGAGGTGAAGCCCTGCCCATTTTCTCTCTTTTACAACAAGCACAGATGCTTCTGCACAAACGCTCCTGCCCTTTTCACGCACTGGATGGCATTCTGATCCAGTTTGACTTTTCCATATCTGCCGCAGCAATAGCAATGGCCTTGCTGGCTATTTCCTCTTTTTCCATTTCAGGCCAATAAATAAAAGAGCTCAAAGCTCCATTGTTGTGCAGGGGCACCATTGCTTGCTGATGGCAGCCGGGGAGGACTATCAAATTCATAGAGTGCATCAAATAGAGTTCTGTTGAGTTGGCCCATTTTCATCTGGTTGGAGTGACTTAGAATCCCATTGCTAACAAAGTTGAGGATTTCTCCTTTGAAAAGGTGGTTGTGGATCTGAGGAGAAATGAGGTCATAAATGAGAGGTAACGGCCTGTCCCTCATGCTTCTCTCTTGCCGCAGATGGCAGAGGGAACAGCGGTCTCTGCCCCGGCTCCCTCTGCTCCTGGAGAAGGAGCCAAAAAGGAGCAAAAGGAGCAAGATGACCACAAGCCTGCAGCTGTGGCCGATCGATCCAAGACAGTAAGTGCCAGTTGTGGGTGGTGCTGTCTTTAGTGCAAGGCAGAGCTGCAAGTTTCTGACCAGCCAGCACTTGCATGTTGCTTGCTGAGGATGCCGAGTGCTGCAATCCTGTGGGACGTAGCCATTTCCTGCAGGCAGTGGCCTCCAGCTAGAAATTGGCCTTTGACCTGTCACTTTGAGGCCCTGAAGGTCTGGGGACTCTGGCTGAGCTTCTGGCTGCTCAGCTCAGGGAAGGTCGATCTCTGGGCTTCTGCAGCGTCGTGGCCAAGGGCACACGTGGCAGTGCTGCAGGTGGCAGGGCTTTTTTTGTCTGTTTTCCCTTTGTGGAAAGGTGTGTTTGGTTTGTGGAAGTGTTCTGCAGTTTTCTGGAGCACTTCTTCACTTGTACAGTCTCTTTTGGCTTTTGCTAAGCTGCAAGGAGATGATTGAGTTGTCTAGGAATCTGTGGGTGCCATTCTTGTTGAGTGTGGCCAAAGAAACCAAGTGCCTCGTTGGGAAGACTTCTTGTGTGGCAGAAAGAAGAAGCGGCAAGTTTCTGTGGACGCCCTTTGCGATGAAGCCTGCAGCTTTGGAAATGGCATTAGGGCCTAGGCTGGGGGTGAAGCTGCAAGTCCTTGACTGCTGTCTTGTTTGGCTGAGAAGAGGCAGGACATCTTGGAACCGGGGATGCTGTATTTGAAGTCAAAGGGGCAATTTTGTGGTGAGGGACCTGAGTAGGTTAAAAGGACCCAGTGGTGCCAGTCAAGAGCAGCTGAATATGGGCAGAGCTTGGCCACATAGCCAAGAAGGCCAAGGCCATCCTGGCCTGTGTCAGCAGCAGTGGGGCAGCAGGAGCAGGGCAGTGGCCGTCCCCCTAGGCTGGGCAGCGCTGCGGCCAGAGCTGGGAGTGTGTGTCCACTTGTTGGCCCCTCTGAAGCTGAAAGTCCTTGAGGGGCTGGAGCGTGTGCAGAGAAGGACACGAGAGCTAGGGAGGGGTTTCAGCCTGGACAACGGGAGCCTCCTGAGGGACCTTCAGGCACACTTCCATAGATCCATATGTGACAGTGCTCACCACCAGGGCTCTTTCCCGGCCAAACATGCCCTCACTGCCTCCAAGTGCTTTAGCCACCTGAGGAGGGAACACTTTTGTCTTGTGGCTTGTTGGCTTGCTAGGAGGTGAAGCCCTGCCCATTTTCTCTCTTTTACAACAAGCACAGATGCTTCTGCACAAACGTTCCTGCCCTTTTCACGCACTGGATGGCATTCTGATCCAGTTTGACTTTTCCATATCTGCCGCAGCAATAGCAATGGCCTTGCTGGCTATTTCCTCTTTTTCCATTTCAGGCCAATAAATAAAAGAGCTCAAAGCTCCATTGTTGTGCAGGGGCACCATTGCTTGCTGATGGCAGCCGGGGAGGACTATCAAATTCATAGAGTGCATCAAATAGAGTTCTGTTGAGTTGGCCCATTTTCATCTGGTTGGAGTGACTTAGAATCCCATTGCTAACAAAGTTGAGGATTTCTCCTTTGAAAAGGTGGTTGTGGATCTGAGGAGAAACGAGGTCATAAATGAGAGGTAACGGCCTGTCCCTCATGCTTCTCTCTTGCCGCAGATGGCAGAAGGAACAGCGGTCTCTGCCCCGGCTCCCTCTGCTCCTGGAGAAGGAGCCAAAAAGGAGCAAAAGGAGCAAGATGACCACAAGCCTGCAGCTGTGGCCGATCGATCCAAGACAGTAAGTGCCAGTTGTGGGTGGTGCTGTCTTTAGTGCAAGGCAGAGCTGCAAGTTTCTGACCAGCCAGCACTTGCATGTTGCTTGCTGAGGATGCCGAGTGCTGCAATCCTGTGGGACGTAGCCATTTCCTGCAGGCAGTGGCCTCCAGCTAGAAATTGGCCTTTGACCTGTCACTTTGAGGCCCTGAAGGTCTGGGGACTCTGGCTGAGCTTCTGGCTGCTCGGCTCAGGGAAGGTCGATCTCTGGGCTTCTGCAGCGTCGTGGCCAAGGGCACACGTGGCAGTGCTGCAGGTGGCAGGGCTTTTTTGTCTGTTTTCCCTTTGTGGAAAGGTGTGTTTGGTTTGTGGAAGTGTTCTGCAGTTTTCTGGAGCACTTCTTCACTTGTACAGTCTCTTTTGGCTTTTGCTAAGCTGCAAGGAGATGATTGAGTTGTCTAGGAATCTGTGGGTGCCATTCTTGTTGAGTGTGGCCAAAGAAACCAAGTGCCTCGTTGGGAAGACTTCTTGTGTGGCAGAAAGAAGAAGCGGCAAGTTTCTGTGGACGCCTTTTGCGATGAAGCCTGCAGCTTTGGAAATGGCATTAGGGCCTAGGGTGGGGGTGAGGCTGCAATTCCTTGACTGCTGTCTTGTTTGGCTGAGAAGAGGCAGGACATCTTGGAACCGGGGATGCTGTATTTGAAGTCAAAGGGGCAATTTGGTGCCAGTCAAGAGCAGCTGAATGTGGGCTAGCGCTTGGCCACATAGCCAAGAAGGCCACGGCCATCCTGGCCTGTGTCAGCAGCAGTGGGGCAGCAGGAGCAGGGCAGTGGCCGTCCCCCTGGGCTGGGCAGCGCTGCGGCCAGAGCTGGGAGTGTGTGTCCACTTGTTGGCCCCTCTGAAGCTGAAAGTCCTTGAGGGGCTGGAGCGTGTGCAGAGAAGGACACGAGAGCTAGGGAGGGGTTTCAGCCTGGACAACGGGAGCCTCCTGAGGGACCTTCAGGCACACTTCCATAGATCCATATGTGACAGTGCTCACCACCAGGGCTGTTTCCCTGCCAAATATGCCCTCACTGCCTCCAAGTGCTTTAGCCACCTGAGGAGGGAACACTTTTGTCTTGTGGCTTGTTGGCTTGCTAGGAGGTGAAGCCCTGCCCATTTTCTCTCTTTTACAACAAGCACAGATGCTTCTGCACAAACGTTCCTGCCCTTTTCACGCACTGGATGGCATTCTGATCCAGTTTGACTTTTCCATATCTGCCGCAGCAATAGCAATGGCCTTGCTGGCTATTTCCTCTTTTTCCATTTCAGGCCAATAAATAAAAGAGCTCAAAGCTCCATTGTTGTGCAGGGGCACCATTGCTTGCTGATGGCAGCCGGGGAGGACTATCAAATTCATAGAGTGCATCAAATAGAGTTCTGTTGAGCTGGCCCATTTTCATCTGGTTGGAGTGACTTAGAATCCCATTGCTAACAAAGTTGAGGATTTCTCCTTTGAAAAGGTGGTTGTGGATCTGAGGAGAAACGAGGTCATAAATGAGAGGTAACGGCCTGTCCCTCATGCTTCTCTCTTGCCGCAGATGGCAGAAGGAACAGCGGTCTCTGCCCCGGCTCCCTCTGCTCCTGGAGAAGGAGCCAAAAAGGAGCAAAAGGAGCAAGATGACCACAAGCCTGCAGCTGTGGCCGATCGATCCAAGACAGTAAGTGCCAGTTGTGGGTGCTGCTGTCTTTAGTGCAAGGCAGAGCTGCAAGTTTCTGACCAGCCAGCACTTGCATGTTGCTTGCTGAGGATGCCGAGTGCTGCAATCCTATGGGACGTAGCCATTTCCTGCAGGCAGTGGCCTCCAGCTAGAAATTGGCCTTTGACCTGTCACTTTGAGGCCCTGAAGGTCTGGGGACTCGGGCTGAGCTTCTGGCTGCTCGGCTCAGGGAAGGTCGATCTCTGGGCTTCTGCAGCGTCGTGGCCAAGGGCACACGTGGCAGTGCTGCAGGTGGCAGGGCTTTTTTTGTCTGTTTTCCCTTTGTGGAAAGGTGTGTTTGGTTTGTGGAAGTGTTCTGCAGTTTTCTGGAGCACTTCTTCACTTGTACAGTCTCTTTTGGCTTTTGCTAAGCTGCAAGGAGATGATTGAGTTGTCTAGGAATCTGTGGGTGCCATTCTTGTTGAGTGTGGCCAAAGAAACCAAGTGCCTCGTTGGGAAGACTTCTTGTGTGGCAGAAAGAAGAAGCGGCAAGTTTCTGTGGACGCCCTTTGCGATGAAGCCTGCAGCTTTGGAAATGGCATTAGGGCCTAGGCTGGGGGTGAAGCTGCAAGTCCTTGACTGCTGTCTTGTTTGGCTGAGAAGAGGCAGGACATCTTGGAACCGGGGATGCTGTATTTGAAGTCAAAGGGGCAATTCTGTGGTGAGGGACCTGAGTAGGCTAAAAGGACCCAGTGGTGCCAGTCAAGAGCAGCTGAATGTGGGCTAGCGCTTGGCCACATAGCCAAGAAGGCCAAGGCCATCCTGGCCTGTGTCAGCAGCAGTGGGGCAGCAGGAGCAGGGCAGTGGCCGTCCCCCTGGGCTGGGCAGCGCTGCGGCCAGAGCTGGGAGTGTGTGTCCACTTGTTGGCCCCTCTGAAGCTGAAAGTCCTTGAGGGGCTGGAGCGTGTGCAGAGAAGGACACGAGAGCTAGGGAGGGGTTTCAGCCTGGACAACGGGAGCCTCCTGAGGGACCTTCAGGCACACTTCCATAGATCCATATGTGACAGTGCTCACCACCAGGGCTCTTTCCCGGCCAAACATGCCCTCACTGCCTCCAAGTGCTTTAGCCACCTGAGGAGGGAACACTTTTGTCTTGTGGCTTGTTGGCTTGCTAGGAGGTGAAGCCCTGCCCATTTTCTCTCTTTTACAACAAGCACAGATGCTTCTGCACAAACGTTCCTGCCCTTTTCACGCACTGGATGGCATTCTGATCCAGTTTGACTTTTCCATATCTGCCGCAGCAATAGCAATGGCCTTGCTGGCTATTTCCTCTTTTTCCATTTCAGGGCAATAAATAAAAGAGCTCAAAGCTCCATTGTTGTGCAGGGGCACCATTGCTTGCTGATGGCAGCCGGGGAGGACTATCAAATTCATAGAGTGCATCAAATAGAGTTCTGTTGAGTTGGCCCATTTTCATCTGGTTGGAGTGACTTAGAATCCCATTGCTAACAAAGTTGAGGATTTCTCCTTTGAAAAGGTGGTTGTGGATCTGAGGAGAAACGAGGTCATAAATGAGAGGTAACGGCCTGTCCCTCATGCTTCTCTCTTGCCGCAGATGGCAGAAGGAACAGCGGTCTCTGCCCCGGCTCCCTCTGCTCCTGGAGAAGGAGCCAAAAAGGAGCAAAAGGAGCAAGATGACCACAAGCCTGCAGCTGTGCCCGATCGATCCAAGACAGTAAGTGCCAGTTGTGGGTGGTGCTGTCTTTAGTGCAAGGCAGAGCTGCAAGTTTCTGACCAGCCAGCACTTGCATGTTGCTTGCTGAGGATGCCGAGTGCTGCAATCCTGTGGGATGTAGCCATTTCCTGCAGGCAGTGGCCTCCAGCTAGAAATTGGCCTTTGACCTGTCACTTTGAGGCCCTGAAGGTCTGGGGACTCTGGCTGAGCTTCTGTCTGCTCGGCTCAGGGAAGGTCGATCTCTGGGCTTCTGCAGCGTCGTGGCCAAGGGCACACGTGGCAGTGCTGCAGGTGGCAGGGCTTTTTTGTCTGTTTTCCCTTTGTGGAAAGGTGTGTTTGGTTTGTGGAAGTGTTCTGCAGTTTTCTGGAGCACTTCTTCACTTGTACAGTCTCTTTTGGCTTTTGCTAAGCTGCAAGGAGATGATTGAGTTGTCTAGGAATCTGTGAGGCCCCATTCTTTTCCAAGCTGTCTGTATTCCTTGTTAACCTGTTCTTTCCCTTTCCTCACAGTCAGTCACTCTTGTCTGAGAGGGATAAGCTGTTGTCTCTGACTGCTATATTCTGTTTGACTTGAGGTGCATGTGTTGATATTTCACCAGGCAGCCTCCAAAGACCTCCAAGAACACACTGGCCGTGAAGATCACCAAATTTGTCCCGGACCACTGGAACTTCCCCCTCCTCGAAAAGTGCTGCAGTTTCAGCACGTCTGCACGGGCTCTGGTCCCAATCCTCGCTCTGCAGCAGCATTACTTAAAGGAACCTATGATGTGGAACCTGTGAACTCAATCTCAGCCTTTGGTGATCTCCTTCTTCTCAGCTCCTTCATCTCCCTCCACGTGGCTTCTGAGAACCAGGAGACTGAGGAACAGTACCTGCGTATGCTCCGTACGTCTGCTGTATTTCTTGTCTGAGGGTCAGTGGATTGTGTGCAGGTGTCAGCAGAGCTGTACCAAATGTTCCTCCTGAGTTTGGTGTCACAGGGCCATTTAGGACTCCCCAGAGGAAGTGCTGTGCTCCGAGGCAGCGAGAGAGCGCTCTGGGTGTTCCTGCTGCCTCTGAAGGTAGCTGGGACTGGCCTGGGTTTGCCTGAGCTTCCCTCTCGGCTAAAGGCTGAAGCAGGGATTTTTCTTGCATCAGCAGAAGGCTAGGCAAGTCCTGCATGCTAGTGGCCAAACCAAAGAGAATTTTTAGCTTCCTAATTTCCCCTTAGACTCCTGACTTCCAACCAGTCATCAGAGCAAAAAATCTTCACAGAAATTTTATGGTTTTGGACTTTTGTCTTTTTGGTTGGGGATTTTTTTTTAGGGGGCTGGTGGTTTGGGGTTTTTTGCTTTTTCCCTGTTTATTTTTTATGGGGTTGTTTTTTTGGTTTTCTTTTTGCTGGGTTTTTTGGTTTTGTTTGTTTCTTTGTAGGGGTTTTTTTTTTGGTGGAGTTGGTTTATCTCCATCCTGAAGGAGCCCTTCTGCCCCACATGTCTTATTGATGTCATTTTTATGACATTTTTATGTTGCCACTACTACATATACAGTTTCTTTTCATGAGAATGCTATATTTTTGTCAATAAAAAATACTGTGAAAGAATATCAGGTTACAGGAGAAATAGAGAGCAGGAGGTGTTTCCCGTGTGCCCCCAAAGAAAAAAACAGATACTTTTATAACAATCTGTATTTCATATCCTAGTTTTATGCCTCTAAAGATGTGTCCAAGAGAGACACATTGAAGTGGCTTGATCAGATAAATCTGTACTGCAGGCATTTCTCAGGAGACAGCCTCCAGCCCATCCATGGTATATTCCTCAGATCCATGGCACTTTTTCGTACCTTCCCCACTCTTTCCCATGACTCTTAGAATCCTACCCATTGGCCCGAGCCCTGCTCAGATCCGTCTCTAGGAAAACACATCAAGTCCTCTGGGATTCTGCAGCACAGCCCAATGAATCTGCTTCTTGCCCATAACAGCTGCCAGTGCTGAACTCTCAGATAAGACCTGGTGGGGCTGAGAACAGAGCCCAGTGGATTCTGTGTCTACCATCACCTGTTGGGACAAAAATGGCATTGATCTGCACCTCGGTGTGTCTGATCTCAAAGCCCATCCTGTTGTGGCATGAATGGGGGCAACACTTTGTACGGGGCCCAGGCTGCCTGTGGCTTCTTCCCATTGCTTGTCAGTACTCATGCTTGGGCTTTGCCAGCCTTGTTGTGGTCGCTGCCCTGTCCCTGAGGGCTGGTGGCACAGGGCTGGAACCTTCCTTAGCCCCAAGATGGGTGTCTGTGAGCTCAGCCTGCTCATGAAGGGTGAGGGTCCCGATGCTGAAAGCACTGTCGACATTGGTTATAGCATGAGCTGCTCTGGATTACAACTGGAAAGGCATTGTTTGGGCAATGTTTTGGCTGAAAGCTGGAGAAGATGTGCTCCTCTCCTGGGAATGCATCTCCCTGTGCTTTGTTTCCTGTCAAGAGAACTCTTCCAAGGGCTCTACACAATCAGTCTCTGTGCCAGCCATCTGCACTGCAGGGCTGCCTGTCCTGTTGATGTTGTTGCTGTTGTTGCAAGTAGCTGACTGCCTCCAGACACTGGGGCTGCCTTTTGTATCTCCTGGAAGCTGGGATCTCTGCTTTAAAGTGAGCATCTTGCATTTTGTTTCCCTCAGGGAAAATGGTGAACGTGGAAAATCCCAAGATGAAATACACTGAAATGGAATATATTGGCAAGGGGTGAGTCCAGCCACACTTACTTCTACACAACCATGGGCCAGGGGTTCTTCTGCTATATCACTGGTATATCAGGTGTTCCACTGGAATATCTATCCAGTGTGAAGTCAGGTCAGCTGCAAACATGTTCAGACACTGGAGATAGATTGTCCTATCTCTTCAGTGCTGCTCAGAACTTGTGAGGGTGCTCAGAAGGCATTGTCAGAGACATCTCCATGCTGCCAAAGTCTGCCTACATCAGGGAGCAGGACCTGGAAGATCTCCTTGTCTCTCAAGTGTGGGACAGCTCTGTGTTAATTTCTTCAGTATTTTTGTATGTCTCAAAACCACACTGCCACACTAATGAATAAAGAAGAATCTTGCTTGCCTGAAAGGGCAACCTAGCCCCTCTCAAAGCTATGAGATAACAGTTCCCAGGAGAATTTCATTCAATCCACGGTTCTTGGAAGGAAATGCTCCATGCTCAGAATAGGAACCACAGAGTTTAGAAACTCAAACCTAAGATGAAAGAATAAATTCCCTTTAGGAGCTGAGGCAGTAAACCCCAGCGCTTCTGCAACCAGCCCAGGCACTGCCCATGCACTTGAGAGGAAAATGCATCATCTGCCTTCTGGCAGAGCCCTCCTGCATCCTGCAGGTTTTAGGCATTTACAGCAGAGATCTCCTGTGTGGGCCAGCTTTCACTCTAAGAAATAAACAGCTTCTCCTTTCTCTGCTTCTGTTTTGTTTCTAGGCATTTTGGATCTGTGGTTAGAGCACTCAACCAAGCCACAGGAGGAGAGGTAAATGTCAACATCCCCCACAGACTCTGCTGCACTCAAGGCCTTTCCCCTCTGGTGCGAGCAGCTGTGGCTGGAGCTTTGGGTCGAGCTGTGCTGAAGAGGCACAAGAAACACAGACTGGTACCAGCCTGCAAAATACATTGGGGACAGTCTTTGTCCTTTTCAGCTGCCAGAAGGAAGTCACGCAGGGCAGCAGTTCATTTCAGAGAAGGATGTGCTCACTCGCTCTCAATTGCTAAAACAAAGGTGGTGCCTTAGAGCATCTCACTGCTCTTTGGGGCTACAGCTTCAGAGTCCTGAATTCTCACTTCTGGTTGCCAGCAAATACATCTGAAAGTTACTGGTAGTTCTTTAGCCACCTGCAGTGCTGCACTTGGGAACTGCACATAGGGAGAGATCTGCAAGGCGTCCCTAGAAACTCGAAGCCCTGCCCATAGCCCAAGATGTAGCCACAGAGTATTAAGGCATGGATTACTTCTTCTGAATCCCATACAAAGCAGCAGGGAGTGGGCTCAGAGGTTTGTGGGTGATAGTTGAGACACCAGTGTCACCAAGTGTTCAGGGCAAAACCTCAGTGGCCACATGTCCTGTAACTAGCCCCCAAGGGAGTGGAGAAATGGGCTATTGCAATGTCATTTCCTAATTACTGCAATGCCTAATCACAAGGCAGTTTGGCACAGCTCAACTGTGTCATTGCAAAATCACTTGCTCCATGTGCCTTGTGGCCTTGTGCCACCAGCTTCTCAAGTTACTGATTTTCAGTGTCATTTTAGGTGGCCATAAAGAAAATAAGCCTTAAGGGACAGCAGAGGAAGCAACTAACTGTTAATGAAATCACAATCATGAAGAAGCATAGGAGTCCCAGTGTTGTGAATTATTTAGACAGGTGAGTGGTCATGGTCTTATCCTGTGAATATGCATGTACATCCTGCAAACATGAGAGGTTAAAAATCCACTTTGGTCACTTCTAGAAAGTAGAGCTGTTAATTATAATGTATTAATATTTCTCTACTCATCTGCAATGTATGAGAAGAGAGTGCATCTTCTCTGCATGAGTCTTCCCTGGCACACGTAGTTTGAAAATTATTCCAAAATTATTCAAAACCTGGATCAGCTGTATTGTACGAAGTTAATACATTCTAAGTTCACTGCCTCCACATTCTTTTGGGATTGATTTTTTAAAGTTTCTTCAATGCTGAATGATGAACCATCCTAAAGTGGATTTCCCTTGGATTGTTGCCCCTCTTTTTCTTTGCTATGCATGCCAGGAAGACTAGGTGCTTATTTCCAGAAACACCACGCGTGACAGGCTTTTGATCTGGGCTCTTACTAAACCACACTTTTCACTTGCTGGCCATCTAAGACATCTCCTTTTTCACAGCTGTGCCTTTCTCCCTGAGACTGCACAGATTGCAAACAAAGCACAGCCAAGAGGGAATGTCTATTCCTTTTATTCTGTCCTTGTCACAAAGGGCCTTGGAAACAAGAAGCCCGGAAGCAAAAAATCAACCTAGCCATGCATGTTTATCTTCACGCCCTTGTTTCTTTCCTTCAGCCACCTTCTGGGTGAGGAACTCTGGCTGGTCATGGAGTACATGGATGGAGGCGCTCTGAGCGATGTCATCAGGAAGACCTTCCTGACTGAAATCGAGATAGCAGTCATCAGTCGGGAGGTCAGCAAGCCCACCTGTGCTTCCAAGGGTTTGGGCAGGATTATCTGAGAAATAGGGGCTCAGAACAGGAGAGGTTTCACGTGCCAAACTTTGCTTCTGCGTTGCTGGTATGCTATGGGCACGTAAAAGCATCTCCAGTGAAATGCCTGGAGTGCCCCTGCACTCACTCTACTCAGTTCTTGTACTCTTATCTCCTGCTGTTGTATTCTCACTCTGCCTCTTGTATCTGCTGTTCTCCATCTTGCCTCCCTAAATTTTTGCCTGTCTTCACTGCATTCCTCACTTGTAGAAGCAAGGTGCTGGTAGCAGGATTTGAAATGAACAGCAAAGGTAAAAAGAGAGACTATTTACTTTCAGTCCTCAGCTAAAAAGGATACTAGTGCAGCCAAAATGCTCTTTGCTTCTGAGCACATTCACTGCAGCAGCAGTCATCCTGGCTGGTTTGCAGGGGGACAGTCTACAACAGCAGGTGCTGTTGCTCTTTCAAAAGGTGACATGCCTTTCCTTAGAAAGATCCTGCTCTGCAAGTGTTGGAGCAGCAAATCTTCCTCTCAATGGCACTGTGTTCTGCCATTACTCGCCATTCTCCTGGGGAATGGGAACCTTTTAGAGTCTCTGTTTCTTTTCTGGTGTGATGAAATCACTGGGTTTGTCCCTCCTGGTTCTGTTGACTCTCTCAGTGCTTGCAAGGATTGGCTTTTCTTCACTCAAACCAAGTGATCCACAGAGACGTGAAGAGCGACAACATCCTTCTCAGAACCGACGGCTCTGTCAAGCTGGGTCAGTATATTCCTGGTCAGGTGCAGCTTTCAGGGATGTGGGGTGAGGGGCTGCTTTGAGTGGCTGCCAGCTCCCCAGGAATGGTGCTGGTGGCAGTGCGGGGAACCCCTGCTCTGATCTGATGACATGGTTGCAAGGTGCACAGAGGTATGACAAGGAACAAGCAGTCAAAAGGGGTGTTGCTCTGTGTGTGTCCATTGCAGAGGGAGGGAGCAACAAGTCTAAAGCTTCCATAGAACAAAAGCCACTGCTGAAGGCAGTATACAAAATGTGGGGATTTGGCTAAAATCCTGAGGAGACAGAGCAGGGACAGTTGTCCAGGAGATTCAACAGCACATTCTCAAAGTTCTACTGGGCAATTCTTTTGTTTGGTTTCCTAATTGCACAGAATTCAAATAAAAGCAGTATTTTGCTTTCCCCTCAGCTGATTTTGGCATCTCTGTTGAGCTCAGCCCTGGGAAGAATAGACCGTCCTCGGTGGCCGGGACTCCTTGGTGGATGGCGCCTGAAGTGGTGATGCGTCAACCATATGGCCCCAAAGTGGACATATGGTCTTTTGGAATTGTGGGAATCGAAATGATAGAACGGAAAGTTCCCTACTGGAGCCGAAGTCCTGCCACGGTAAGGAGCAAATACTCACTGATCCCACTTGTCTTTCTCACCTGCCCTGTGTTCTGCATGCCATTGGACAAAATCCCATTGCCATCTGCTGGAACTACTGCCACCAAGGTCCACTCCTTAAAATGTCCCTGCAACACATCAGCATCTGCTGTAGTTTTGGTTGCATCAGTGTGGAACTCAAGCTATACCACATGCAAACAAACCCCATGCTCAGGCAACATTTTCCTTTGGGCTGTAAGTGGTTCCAGTTCTTTGGTCTGTGTAGATGGCCACAATAACAGGAAACAAGAATCTCAGAATTGGTGCTGTACTTCCAGAAATGAAGGAAAGAAAGCCAAACCTAACAGAGTTTCTAAAAGAGTGGTTTTAGTGAGGAACTGCATCCCCTGTGCAGTTTCTGCACACTGAGAAACATGCCTGGAACCTGAACATGAGGCTGCAAGGGCCACAGAGTCTCTTCTACTTCTTGTGCAGTGTTGCTGAAACACTTAGTGACTGTGTTTCTCTCATAGCCCAAGCCACCTTCTCCACATCACCAAGCTGGAGCCTGGTGAGAGGGAGAGCCTGCCAAAACCTCCTGTTTGTTTCCTGGCATTTTCTGGGATGGGCCTTCCATTCATGCATTGACTTGTGTAGCTAAATGAGCAGAGGGTGTCCACAGGGATGGCACCTCTCCATCTTCGGAGCAGGAAAAGCTTTTCTGTTGCTGCGTAAGGAAGCTGAAATTTTCAGGCTGCTGAGAGACAGAGCTGCAGTGGCTCCTGTGTGCCCAAGCAGGCATTTTCATCCCCATACATTAGTGCATGCACCTTAATGTGTCTGTGTTGAATATGAGATTATAAATGTTTGTTTCCTTAGCTGGGGGTTAACTGATGGATTTCCTTTCTCTTCTTCCAATTACCATTGTTTTCAAGAACAGGGCAAAAAACTTGATGAGTCTTGTTGTATGGCAACTGGGCTGAAGGGACCCACAAGCACTGCAGAGATGCCTTTCATGTCCTAATCCTTGGAAAGAGTTAACATAGCAAAGTCCCCCTTCCAAAATGCTGCCAAGTTGGTGTGAATCTTCAGAGAAGCAAATGTGCTTTTGCTGATGTAGTTCCCAACTAACGAGGTCAATCAATGAAATTGGCTGCCAAGGCAAGATCTGCGGGATGATGGCAAAGCTGTGGCTGCATCAGAGTTTGGTTTTTTGTTGGTAAAGGAAAGTCATCTCTGGGTCTCTGCCAGGGCAGAAACTGCCACTGAAGAAGAGAGGTTAAACAATGGCTTCTGGGAGGGCAGTTACAGATGGGAAAGAAGCAGGTGGAGCCTTGTGTTTCCTGTTTCTCCAGACTAAATTCCTGATAGCCACAGCAGGGACGCCACAGCTGCGGCAGCCCAAGCTCCTCTCGGCTTGGCTGCGTGACTTCCTGAGCTGCTGCCTGCAGAGAGACGAGGAGCGGCGCTGGTCTGCCAACGAGCTGCTGCAGGTAAAATGCCAAGGGGCTGAGGTGAAACAGTGTGCGAGGGATGGGCTCCTCCTCCACCAAGGTCCGAGGCCTCAGATGAGCCCCCTTCCTCCTCACCTCCACTCTTGGTGCTCTTCAAATGAAAATGCTGAGGAGTGCTAGA
The DNA here is from genome assembly GCF_050655825.1 of Lonchura striata. NCBI lineage: Eukaryota > Metazoa > Chordata > Aves > Passeriformes > Estrildidae > Lonchura > Lonchura striata. The sequence goes on from NC_140740.1 coordinate 14,814,393, forward strand.
CTGGGCTGGGCTGGCAGGGCTCTGTAATGTCCTTTGGTCCAAGTGTCCTGCAATGAGCAGGGACATCTTTAGAGGGATCAGGTTGCTCAGAGCCCTTTCCCACCTGACCTGGAATGGTTCCGGGGATGGGGCACCTACAAGCTCTTGGGACAGCCTGTGCCAGGGTGGCACCCTGCTCTGAGTAAACAAGGTCTTCCTTAGACCTACTCTGATTAGATCCCCTTTGTGTTTGAAACTATTTGCCCACATTCTATTGTAACTGGCCCTGTTAAAAACGGTGTCCCCCACTTTCTTCAAAGCCACTCTGAAGTCTTGCAAAGTGGCAATAAAGTCTCCCTGAGTCCCGTTCTTCACAAAACTGAATACTTCCACCTCTCTCTGCAGAAGATAGGACAGGTGTTCTATTTTCTTATTCTTTCTGTTGCCCTGTTTTTTAATTTGGTGGTGTATTCTGTTTTATCTAACAGCAAAAGAATTGACGTAGAGCATTGTAGAGAGACATGAAATGGTGGTGGAGGAAGCCACGGCTGCCAGTCCTGGCAGAGCACTCTGGAGAGATTTGGCTGTGGGCAGGAGGGGCTGTGAGGGACTCACTGTGAGCCTCTGAGGGGCCCTGGTTTGTGCCCCCCACCCCACCCTTAGAGGTTTCTGGCACACAAACAGGGAGAGCTGAGAGGGACTTGTCCCAGCCCCATCTGCTGCCTGGCACGCTCAGGCAGAGGGGAACTGGCCCAGGCTGACTGCCAGGTTGTGTGGCAGAGAGGGAACTGCAGGACCCAGCGCCACTCGGCTGGCCCTGCTGGGAAGGAAGGTGCCATGCAGCACAGGAGGGGCAGGGCATGGAAAGGCAGACACTGCTCTGTGTGCCTGTGGAAATTAGCACAAGACAGGGACCTATGGGAGTCATTGGAGCTTCTTGAAAGGAAGAAACCCCAGGGACAGAAAGCACCATTTCTAGAGCACTGGCAGGGCAAAAACCCCAGCAAGATGGAGAAACCAGAATAAATGGATGAGTGGGATTCTGGGCCGGGTTTGCCTGTGATGGCAAGGTCCTGCACATGACAACTGAGGAGCAGATGGTCCCATTGTTTTCCTTTCTGGGTCTTTCTAGGACCTAGAGGAATCCTGATGGAGTATGTGAGGCACTGAGCTTGGAAGGTCATGGTTCACTGTTCTTTGTTGTTTTTTTTTCCCTTTGGACAGCATCCATTTGTAACATCAGCCAAGCCAGTATCCATCCTGGCACCACTTATCACCGTCCTGAAGAGGATGCAGCAGAGAAGAATGTAACAACCACGTAGAGATGTCATCACCACAAGGAATTTTGAGTACTGGAGGATTATAGGAGGAGGATTGTTGATAAGGTTTTATAGAATAGGATTTTAGAGGAGGATTGTAGAGTAGGATTTTTGGAGAGTTTTGTGGAATAGGATTGTAGAGTAAGATTGTTGAAGAGTTTTGTGGAATAGGATTGTAGAGGAGCATTGGTGAGTAGGATTGTTGAAGAGTTTTGTAGAATAGGATTGTGGAGTAGGATTGTGGCGTAGGATTGGTAGAGTAGGATTGTTGAAGAGTTTTCTGGAATAAGATTGTAAACAAGGATTTTCATTAAATAAAATTTCTGAAAAATAAACTCACTTGGAAGACTGCCCTCTTTCTGACCCCTTCAGAAAACTCAACATTTCCTTCTGAATTACCAGCTGTTTTTTATGGGTGTTAAGTCACACTTATGGCTTCTTTTGTATGTTTTTTAAGTAGGGGAAGGCTCTTCTTCATTCATCCTTTCCAGACCACACTGTCTTGGGAATGTGGCCAACTAGGCAGCTTTTGGCCAGCTGTAGTATTTCTAGTTGAGGCAGAAAGGGCAATGGCATTTGCAGGAAAAAGCAAAGGGCAAGTGGTGCAGCCAAAACATCCTGTGCAGATGCAGGCCTTCAGCTGTGACTCCAGAGCATTTGGGTGCCTGCCACTTGGATTTGTATCGTGAAGGGCAATGTCTTTGGCTGGAGGAGAGCCTCGCTCAGCGGAGAAAGCAGAAAGATCAGAGAGGTGCTCTGAAAGGTCTCCTGCGGTGCAGAGCTGTCAGCGAGTGTGAGCTGAGAGCGGGCCCGGCCCTGCCCGGCGTGGAGCCGCAGCAGAGCCCTGGCAGAGCCCGGAGCAGCCTGAGCCTCGGCAGGGCCAGGCTGCAAGGAGGCCCTGGTAGCTGCAGGAGGCACAGCCCGGCCCTGCGTGCCTCTTGCTGGCAGCGGGCGCATCCTCCGCTCTCAGAGCCCAAGCGCAGCCGGCTGCTCCCGAGGGCAAGCGGAGCCCTGCTGGGCACAGCCCAGCCTGGAGGCATTGGCCCTCTGGAGTCTGCCCGAGGAGAGAAAGGCCAAGGGCAGCCGAGGCCCGCTGGCCTGGCTCAGCATTCCCACTCTTGTGCCGCTGCCCTGCGACTCCTGGCAAAGGTCAGCAGTGTGTGCAGCACCCTGGGCACCGGGGCAGGGAGCCGGGCTGCTCGGCAGGCTGGAGCACAGGGCAGCGTCCTTCGGGCACGGCACTTGTGCCAGGGGAGCCGAGGCCAGCGGGAGGCAGGGACAGCTTGTCAGCTCACGGCTGCAGGAGCCAGTGCCTCACACAGCTCTGGGAGGCAGCGCCTGCAATCCTGCAGCTCTGCACTGAGCCACAGCAAAGCTGGGAGCTGCAGAGTGCTCTGCAGAAATATTCAGGGCCGGCAGGCCAGCCTGCTTTGTGCTCCCTGGCACACAGCAAGCGCTGTGCCACACCGCAGCTCGGAGCTGCTGGGAGAGAGGTGTTAGAGATAAACTCTTAGGTACAATTAAATGGAGGCAAAGTCATTAAAGTAAAAGAGAACCTTCTTCTTAGCAGAAGGCTCCTCTTGAAGCCAATAGCAGGTTTCTGAATATAGCAGGAATTGGATTAAACCTAAAAGTCTGCCACTGCTATGACTGAAATACCAATTTGCATGTTTTCTTATTTCGGAATCAAAATATGACCATGGGCTTTTAATGTTGGGTTTTTTGCAGCTAAGAGTGCAGATGCAATAATCACAGAACTCAGGTCATTTGAGATTACAGAAAGGTTAAAAACTATGCATGGGAAGGTAATAACAGGAATTTCTATCTAATAACAAATGGATTGTCCTGCAGCCTTGAGGTCATATCCTTCTACCCTTCCCAAATGAAAACCTATTCACTGAAGACCCATCATCATCCCAAAACCATGTTTAAATTAATTGGACCTGTTGATTAGCCCATGTAAATTAGATCTTTCCCTTTTATTTTCACTGACAAACTCTGATTCAATGTCAAATTATCAATCTTTCAAGGAAAAACTGTACCATGCAGAGTAAAACCCAGGGCAGAGGCTTCTATACATAGGGTTGCCAAACCCTCTGTGACAGCTCCTGCTAGCTTCCTACATCAGCCAGAAGGCAACTTCGCTGCAACACAGACTTTCTTAATATTGGTGACATTTTCAAATCCATAGACACTGCTTGTTTTCAAAGTCCTGAAAAGTGCATTCTAAGTTCATGAAAGCAAACACAGAAGCACTGATTTGGTTTAGGAGAGAAGGTGTTTGTGCAGTTGGATAACAGCTTACATGTTGAAGTGTTGGGGGGGATTTCTATGTTTGCGCTCACCTTGTTTGAGACAATGAGCGCAGTGTCACCTGTGCATCCCTGGATATGCCTTGAAGGTGCAATGCTTAATTTGTAATCAAAGGGGAAATGTATCTAAATTTATTAGGATAACCAGTTACTTTGTAAATAGACTGATAGAGAATCTTAGCAATTTTTGCTGGAGAATGGTTGCAGGAGAGGGGTCATGGATCAATGGAACAGTTATTCATTGATACCACTGTTTAAGACCCCAGAATCAGAATCAGCCTGTGTCTGGCCTGGGAACAAAGCTTGGGAAACAGGCTCTGTGTCTAGGCCTGGGAAACTGTACAAGGTCTCTCTAGGCCTGGGAAATAGAGCAAGTTCGGAATGAGATAATAAGGACAGGCATAGCCTCGAAGATATGCTCTGTCCTTGGAAGGCATGACTTAGCAATGAGAACTTGGCTTGGAGAACTTAGCTACAGCTGTAACCACCCGTAGGAGAAGTAAAACAAAGACCTTTGTAAACTTGACCCATGAGAGCTGTTGCTGACTTTGCTTGTAGCAAACCCTATATAAACGGACAGGATTTTTGAATAAAAGAAGCTTGCTTATCAATCATACTGACTGTGCTTGTCTTCCCTCCGCCCGCGTAATCACCACTTGTCATTCTTTGTACAGAACAATCTTTTAAACGTTTTTAACTTAATGTGACCATGATACATTCCTAACCTTCATATTGCAACATATTTTCTAATTACATGATTCTGTAAGCCCTTGTAGACCATGTGCAATTTCTACCGGAGGTTGTCGTCAGCCTCTGGTGGTCGTTTTGGATGAAGGCTCAGAAGGCTTCCTCGGGCTTCAGCTGTTTTACCTCTGTTTCTGCACATGCTCTACAAGATTGTCTGCTCAAATAGGCACTGGTGAGTCTTTTGCAGTTAGCTTGTTCTGCTAAATTTGCTGATTTCTAGAAAGTGCTTCATTCCCATCCCTGGGTACAAAGTAACTACTTCTTTCTGCACAGCTTTTAGCATAGCTCAAGCATTATCTCATTGCCTCGGCACCTAAAAGAAGGTAGGGAGGAGGGGGCAAACCAGTGAGAGTGATGGGTCATTATCTTGTTAGCCAGGTATCAATTCTTAGATTAACTAAGGGCTATTCTTGTCCATAAAGTACATGCGGGGATACCACAAGGACAGAGGCAACGCGTGGATTTGGAGCGCTGGGCTTGGCACCAAAGTCCTGCTCTTGAGAGGGGTGCAGGGACACAGGGAATGTCAGAGGACAATGAGAGACGGGGACATGAGGCCATAATGGGCCAGGCATGATCCTGCACAGGATGGCAGCAAAGACACTTCCTCACCATGGCTCTGGCACTCCAGGGCACCCCAGAAAGGGCCGAGGAGTCCTATGTGTAACCAGGAGAGAAGACTGACATCACTGTGGGTCCCAGCATTCCCCAGTCCCTTGCTGGCCATTCAGTGCACACTGGGGACACTGGGCATGTGTGGGACATGGGGATGGGGTGCACAAAGTTAAAGGGGGACCCCAAAGTGGAAGGAGTGGAAGCCAAAATCGCTGGGTGGAGATGCCCAAAGAGGAGGTGTGGTATCCCAAAATGAACGGAGGACACCAGAAAATTGGGGCGATCCCCCAAAAGGACACACAAAGCTGTTCCCTCCCTCCATTACTTACCAACAAGAACTATCTACCAACTGTGATAATCACATCAGGACCATTTACTCCATAACCAGCTAAGAACAGGACTGAAGAGTAGTTTTGTAGAGTAGGATTGTAGAGTAGGATTATAGTTTAGGATTGAAAATAAAGCTTCTGAAACTTTAACTTGCCTGGAAGATTCCCTTTTTTTCAGCCTGTGAATACACTCAGCATTTCCTTCTGAGTTGTCAGCTGTCTCTTAAAGCTACAAAGTGACATTTCTTGGTGCCTTTGGTAAGGTTTAAAAGTGGGGATGGCTCTTCTTCATTCATGCCCTCCAGACTACACTGCCCTTGGCATATGGGCCACTGGTCCCACTTGGCACATCTGTGGCACTTCTAGATGCAGGCAGGAACCAAAGCAGAAGTGGTGCAGCCACAGACATCTCTGTGATGTCACTTCGGTCCTATGAGCTCCCACAGCTTTTTGTGATGTCACAATGACATCACTGTGATGTCACAGAGCTGCCTGCGATGTCGCATGGACATCCCTATGATGTCATACTGACTTCTCTGTGATTTCACACAGCTGTCTCTGATGTCACACTGACCTCTTGGTGACGTCACACAGCTCTCTGTGATGTGACATGGACATCACTGTGATATCACACAACCTCCTGTTATGTCACACAGACATCTCTGTGATGTCACACAGCTCTCAGCGCTGTCACATCCACATTTCTGTGATGTCAGGATGACATATCTGTGATGTCACACAGCTGTCTGTGATGTCACACTGACATTTTTGATGTCACAATGACATCATTGTGATGTCACACAGCAGTCTGTGATGTAACCCTGACATCTCTGTGACATCACACAGCTCTCTGTGATGTCACACAGACATATCTGTGATGTTACACTGACATCAGAGTGATGTCAAACAGCTGTCTGTGATGTCACACTGACATTTCTGGGATGTCACACAGACATCTCTGTGATGTCACTTGGACTCCATGAGGTAAAAAATCTTTTTTTGGTGTCACAAAGTCATCTCTGTGATGTCACAGAGCTGTCTGTGATGTCACACAGCTCTCTGGCATGTCACAATGACAACGCTTTGATGTCACACAGCTGCATGTGATGTCACACAGGTATCGCTGTGATGTCATTTCCACCCCATGAGTCCACCCAGCTTTTTGTGGTGTCACATGGACATCTCTGTGATGTCACATAGCTATCTGTGATGTCACACTGACATCTGTCTGATGTCACCCAGATTTTTGTGATGTCACAATGACATCACTGTGGCATCACACTGCTGTCTGTGAGGTCACACTGACATCTCCCTGATGTCACCCTTACATCTCTGTGATGTCACACGGACATCTCTGTGATGTCTCAGAGACATCTCTTTGATGTCACTTCGACCCCATGAGGTCACACAGCTTTTTGTGGTGTCACACAGACATCTCTGTGATGTCACACTTACATTTCTCTGACGTCATACAGCTCTCTGTGATGTCACAATAACATCTCTGTGATGTCACACAGCTGTCTGTGATGTCAGTGTGACATCTGTCTGATGTCACACAGATTTTTGTGATGTCACAATGACATCTCTGTGATGTCACACAGCTGTCTGTGATGTCACCCTTGCATCTCTGTGATGTCACACAGCTCTCTGTGATGTCACACAGACATCTCTGGGATGTCACAATGACATCACTGTGATGTCACACAGCTGTCTGTGATGTCACACAGACATCTCTTTGAGGTCACACTGACATCTCTGTGATATCACACAGACATCTCTGCGATGTAACTTTGTCCCTATGAGGTCACTCTACTTCTTGTGGTTTCACACTCACGTCTCTGTTGTGAGAACTTAAAATGTCTCTCAGACATTTTTAGAGGTTCAGGGCCTTGGTCAGAAGCATTCTAGACCCCAGAAGGCAGCTGGAAACAGCTGTGATTTCGAGTTTGAGCCATGGAATGAATTACCAGCTTTGAAGGTGGAACAAGCAGTCACAAAGGGTTAGATAGTATAGTAAAAGTAGTTACAAAACAGAGAGGAAAATGTTTTAGTATTGTACAGGGGGGTTTTAGCACCTGTACAGGGGGGTTTTTACTTTGTACATGGGGGTCAGAAGTTCTAAGATGGAGGAAAGTGGGCTGATCGTATTCTTCCTCATTCTTCTTCCTTGCCTCCATGTTCTTGGTGATGTTGGCACTCACAGATTGGTTTAGAGTAGAAAAGCACTTGGTAATATTGGTAGTAGGTATTGGGGAATAATTGTAAACATGTTATATGTAATATATCTTATAAAAGATAGCAGCAGCCCTGGGTGGGGGGGGGAGAAGAAGAAGACACTGGACAGTGAGGGTGTCAGGAGTGTGTGTGTCTCTGCCGGGGCCGCTGATCAAACAGCCGCAGCCCGCGAACACAATCTGTTAGATAACTCGCAATAAACTGCCTTGAAACCAAACAACAAGAGGCTATGGAGTTTTTCTTTGGAAGCACGGGTTGGAGGAGAGACTTTACCACCACTCAAGACCCCAAACCAAACCCAGGGTTCTCACAGGGGATCAGAAAATTCTTTTGGGGTTTGGCTCATTCTCTCTTATTTTCTGCATTACTCAGAATTCTCCCCATTTGGGTCTACTTCTGGATTAGGAGTCTCATCAGCTCCTCTGGACATCTTAGCCCTCAGTTTAGAGAAGCTGTAGACTGTATAGAGGAAGCTTACTAGATTAAATATGACGAAAGTGGTCTCTTTAACATTCAGAGGAAACTGACCATTTTCAAAAAGGGAAATAACAGATTCAGAGAAGAAGGAAAGGAAAGGCTGGAAAGCTTCATCCCTTGTTTTTCCTCTAATCAACTGGGTGTCATTTCTAATAAACCCCCAAAACATGCTACTGGAACTGGGACCTAGGCTAGGATGAAGAAACTATAAACCAAATATATCTTGGACAGACTTCAGTACTCTTGTTAACAAGAGTCCAACTTCTTTATTGCTAAAGTTCAATACTAAATTCTGTAATCTTAGACTAACTAATCCTATGTTTTTAACAAATAATCATCTACTCAATCCTAACTTGAAGAATCCTAAAAACGTAATCTTCTTTTATAATAAAACAGCCTGAGTTCATAGATGATTCCTTGCTGAAGCAGACGACTGGTGCCAGGACTCCACTTGCTGCTTGCCAAATTCAGATACTCATTGCTAAATGCGGGACAGCTTTTTGTGGAGGTACTGGCATCTGCTCTTCATCTCAGAGTAGCTGGGGCTACCCTAGGAAGAAGAAATAAATAAAAAATAAAAAAAATCAGGCATGTCAGCATTTCTGCAGAGTTTAGGATTTCCTGACCTTTTCTTTAAAATAGCCTTGAGGCAGACTCAGAGGTTACCAAGCCAGGCCAGTCTGGTTTTATTCATGTAAAGCAGTAAAAATACTCTCAGATTGACTTTGGAGCTTTCTGGGAAGTTTGCAAACTGAGGCTGTTCTTTTACAACAAACTCTAGACAAGTCTGAAACCACAACAACAACCCAAAGCCCAGCAGCTGCTAAAGAGGGCAAAACTCATTCATGCTTAAAGCCACTGAAGGGACTCAAACCTTCTCCATCAAATCAACAGGTGTGAGGTTTATCAAGCTCATGATACAAATCCAAGATGAAGTGGCAATGAGAATAATACTGTCACACCAAAGCTTCTGCTCTTCTGGGCCTGAAGATCTGTTTCTCTTTGAAAGACAAAAACTCATTCCACATGGGAATGAACACTTCAAACCATCTTGAGATAAATATTTACAAGCAATAAATCTTTACCAAGTTAAAATTCAGTACAAGAAGAGACAACAACAAATGCCAGGGATGCATCCCAGGCCAGATGCACCTGACTGGTGTGCAGGACAAGTTAGAAGAGAAAACTACAGTTGCCTTTCAACATTTTGAGAGGTTCCTGAGAAGCAGTAGCTTGGACTACTGGCCTCTGCCCAGTGACATTAGCTAGCAAGAGCCCTAGCACGGGCCTCACTGCACTGCTCCCCTGCAGGGCCAGGCTTGCCCTCAGCCTTCCACAGAGCATCCCTGGCTGCATCCAGTGCGAGCCAGGGCCCTGCCTGCTCCAAAGGCCACAGCTGCCCCACAGCCCCAGAGCTGCAGGGGCCTGACTGCCCTTGCCAACATCACTGCTCTGAGACAAGCTGGGCGCAATTTCCAGTGTTTTATACCACACACACACACACACAAACACACACACACACACACACACACACACACACACACAGACAGTTCTCCCTCCCCTCCTGCACTGCAAATGCAATGAGGGGATGCAGCACCACTGCTGCAGCTGAGCCTGTGCAACTGCACTGCAGGAAGGGAGGGCCTATGCGGGCCTAACCCACCTCGGTGTTCATCTCAGCTTTTCTCCCTGCCTGGCCCATCTCCTCCTTTAGCTTTCTATCCCTCTAGTTCACATTTACTATTAATTAATGTCTGTACTAGTGACTCTGGAATAGAGTCTTTCTTGCACCTTAATTCATGCAGAGGCTTCCCTTAATCATCAAATCTTTACTCCATCATTATCCACACTGGAGTTAGGAAAAGCTGTACACTGATACCTTCATTGAGATCTAAGGGACACTACTACTTCAGCCTCCCGAATTCTTTTCACATCTTTTTTCACATGGTAGTCTTCAGCACATGATTGCTGTCATTGTAGAACTCAGAAATTTGTGTCTTTCTTAAACCCAAAAGGTGCAGGGGAAATGGAGCCGACATTTGGAGACAGGTAGGAAGTAGAATGGGATGTCAAAGCCAGCAGCCAGGAAGAAGAGCGGCCACCAGGTGCTGGCTGGAGGTAACTGAGCTACTGCTCAATCCTCTGCTTCTTGCTCATCACAGGTCTGGTCAAGACAGAACCCCGTTTCTACAACAATAACAAAACAATTCATTACTCTCTGACCCAGATCAGGTTTTGCTCCATTCTAAAAAAGCAGGATTTGTGAACTAGCAATGGTTGAAAAAACATGGTTTTTTTTTTTTTAAAAATACCTGTTAAATAATGGAAGACCTCCAGGAAAATATCTGCTCTATTGCATTCCTAGTTTCTCATCTTAGGACTTAGCAAGTCCTTCTCCATGTCTACTGTTAAAAGGCTTTGGGAGGTAGCTCCCACTCCCTTCAGCATCTCCAGCAAAGCCTCCCCCAAAGGGGATGTCCTGTAAGTTTTATCTAGGTCCCAATTTCTGCTTGTACACACCAGGAAAATACTCAGCTTTTGCTGTCAAACTCCCACATGACTTACTGAAGAGGCACCTGGCTGTTTTAGAGTTTTATGTGTTAAAAATCAGATTAGTGCTTCGCTATAAGAATACAGGAGTGCGGGGTGTGATGGCTGGTTGTGAATTCTCATCAGGATGAACAAAGACAGCAGCCACATGTCAGGAAACTCTTGTGCTTTTAGGTACAGTAGTCTAAGGTCCAGCAGGCTACCTGCTGTGCAGACTCAAAAGCTGTTGGCGAACAAACCCTTAAATTTGCACAAGAGAGTTTCACAAGTGCTTCCCAATAAGCCCTCACTGCTGCTCAGTGCCCTTCAATCATCTCTCAGCTCCTCCCAAGGACCTTCTCAAAGCTGCTGACTCACAAGCCACAGCACATGGCCACAAGCTCCCCACACCCACTGCAAACTTCTGAACTGAGCATGGAGTAGAACAGGACAGCCGTGTGTGCCCAGGCAGAGTGAGGGAGGAGTGAAACAGAGACAGAGGAGGGACTGAGGGAATATCACCATTCTGTAGATCCTGTGTTGGTGCAGCCACGTGGATAGTGCAGAGCTGGAGTCAGCAATGAGGGTGACAGAGAGACAGAGGGACAAGAGGGCAAGAGGGCCCCATCTGCCTGGCCCTGGGACAGCCTCTTATGTACAGGAGATTTTTCCTGCAGAGCCAGCCTTTTGAGGCCTCCTCCAGGGAATGAGTTGAGGTGGGGACTGAGCTCAAGTCTTCAGGCAGAGGAGAAATTTGGCTCAGGACAGTGCTGCTCCACCCCTGCAGGATCCTCTCTTCTCACCACAGCCTTTCTGTCACAGCACTTGGAATGTCTGAGGCAAAACATGCTTAGGCCTGCTCCTGCACATTCACATCACAGCTTTTATACCACCAGCAAGTCTGCTGAAACTTTACACAGCGTACAGAATATTAAAAATGCACAAAATACCTGAGCAGGTCTTGCTGGAGCGTTTCTCTCCGAAGGCCCTGGAGATGTTGCTTGGCTGCTGCTGGTGGGGCTCTGAGATGGAGCTGTTTTTCTGTAAGGATCGTCCAATATTTCAAGTTACAAGGCCTAAATATCAACTGTCATAGTCCTTTCCTTGCAGAGCTTCAGTGCCAGGACTCAAGGAAACAGCATGAAGATGAGTTGAAGGAGCTTTAGGCAGGATATCAGGAAAACATGCGTGCCCCAGAGGGTGCTTGAGCACTGCAGCAGGCTCCCCAGGCCAGTGGTCACTGCAGCAAGGCTTCAGGAAGTGTTTGGACAGCACTCTTGGGCACCTGGTGTGATTCTGTGCAGGGCTAGGATCCTGGCAGGTCCCTCTACCTCAGCATATTCTAAGAACCTAGGCTTCATTTCCCAGGGCTTTCTTCTAAAAAGGCTCTTTTCCTTCCCCAATAGACTGAACTTACCTAGAAAGTATTAACTTCAACTTCGCTCTATCGTTTTTACTGTAGCCAGGCCAATCAGTCTGAAGGGTTTGAAACAGATGCTCCTTCAGACTGAAGGAATTATCCTTTGCATTCAGGTCAGCAACCTACAGGCACACATTTCAGAAAACAAATGTTCATTACATCTATGTGCAAACTACAGAAATCTAAAAGGGCTACTTCAGTTGGGATGGCAAAACATGGCTCTCATGGTATTGTGAATGTCCTCAGGGTGAAAAATCCCTGCCACTGCCCTGGGCAAACACAGCAACAAACGTCACAGCTTCAGGGAATCAGTTCCTTAAAGTCACTGTAGGATCAACTAAAAGTGTGTCCATGTTGAATTTGAGTCCTTTGACTAAGTTCCAAAATGCTTTTTCCTAGCTAAAGAGGAAATATTCCTATTTGATATATTATGCAGATGGGGAATATTTAAAAAGGAAGGAAGGAAGGATCTCCTGCATCTTTCAATGGGTGTGCATTTTATGAAAGCCTATGAGAAAGAAATCCCAGTGGAACTTAACTCGAAGGACTATTGGCAAAGTCTCTAATTTCAACCGGTGAGGAAGTAGTAAATTATGAATAGTAGAATAGCATGATGGAAGGAGCACTGGCACAAGTTTCACGATCTCACCTCCTGAAGGATTTTTCCAAGGGAATCCTTGTCCTTTTGCCTGACTCCATCTCTCTGCAGCCGAGCAAGTAACTCTGGCTCCTTGTAATCCCTCAGAGCAAGTAAATGAATCACCCTGTCCCTGTAGGGCCGGCCGTAAACAGCAGCACAACCGCTCCAGTCAATGTCTGCAAGTCTCACAGTCATCATCCTCCTCTTCTCAGGCACAGGACCTGAATTGCTTTGTTGAGCTCCTCTGACCTCTGCTTTTTCTCCTAAAGTGAGGGAAAACCAGAAACAAATAGTTCAAATTGGAGGTTTGGAGGAGGAAAGGAAGTTGATTCAAAAGGATGTACCAAGACTTTTGAGCCTCTGTTCAGTATTTACAGACCTCCAAGAATCTAAACAGTGAAGCATTAAACAGAAACAGTCATTAAAAGCTGGTAAAGGAGTGATACTGAATGGGAAGTTTTTATGAAAAATTTTTTATGCATGAAGCTTTTATGTGATTTCCCCTGTTCGTAAGCTCAAGCATTGAGCTATGTCTAGAATGACATGGACAGTGGGATTAAGTGCAACCTCAGCAAGTTTGCCAAAACCAGAGGCATGGGATGCCATCTGGAAGGACCAGGAAGTGGGGCCTTTGGAACCTCATCAGATTCAACAAAGCCAAGTGCAAAGTGCTGCATCTTTGGGTTTGGGACTTTCCCTGACACCAAGAGAGGCTTGGAGATGAAGGTGGGGAGGACTTGGAAGTGCTGGTAGATGGGAGGCTAAATATGACTAAAAAAACATACAGATATCCAGTAAAAAATGTAATGGAAGCATATCTAAAAGTGGTCCATCAGTTTAATACCCTTCATGCTGGGATCGTGTGGCTCCTTTTGTTCTTGGCTCCTGCACTCTCTGCTCATCTCTTTGGCTTTGCTCATGGCAAGCATTTTATCAAAATCAAAGGATGGGATTTTTCCACCCTGTCTAACTCTGTTTTCTCACCTTTGGAGCTAGAAATCTTCCCCTGCACCCTGACAGGCACTGGGATTCCAGATGGAGTCCGAAATTTATCTTTCTCTTGTAGCTCATGCGTGGAGGTGGAAATGGAGCTGACACTTGGAGAGAGGTTCAAAGTTGAGCAGGATGTGGAAGGCAGGTCCAAGGAAGAAGGACAGCGGCCACCAGCTGTTGGCTCAATATCACAGGGCTCTTGGTCAATCCTCTGCCTCTTGGTCCTCACAGGATTGATAAAGGCAGAAGCCAGAGGCCGTTTCTGCAAAGATGATCCCAATTAGTTTTGCTCTGAAAAAGCAGCATTTCTGACCTGGCCATGGTTGAACACACACCTTTCTTACCTAAAATGGCCTGTCATACAAGGAGGTGCTGCAGCTAAATATGTTCTCTATTTCATTCCTACTTTCTCACCTGAGTATTCAGCAAGTCATCCTCCAACTCGGAAGCTAAATGGCTTTGGGAGAAAGACATTCCCTTCAGCACCTCTATCAATCTCGTTCCCTATTTCTGCTTAGACACCCCAGGAACACACTCAACTGTCACACACCCACATAATTCACAAAGCAACCCCAAGAAACCGCCAGTACCGTGCTGATCACAGCGTGTTCAGTGCAGAGATGATAACAACAGAGAGAAGCCCCAGTCTGACTGCAGGTCTCATTCCTGCTGTTCTCCAGAGGAAACCCTGGATCACAGCCTCTTCCCTACCGAGCACACGCTGCTCCCACCTGTGCACAGCAGCAGCTCAGAGCAGCATTGCCAGACACAGCTCTGTGCCCGCCTGTTGACAGAAATTCTGTAGGCATGGAGGTAGGACATAAGAGGATGCTGGGCCCTGCAGCATTTCCTGCTCTGGCTGGGAAAAGAGCTAGGGAAAACCAGAGCTGTTTAAAGACAATTCTTTAAGGTATAGAAAATATACCTTTCATGCAGTGTTTTCCAAGATTCTGAATTTTTTCCTTGCCCTCTTGTATTGATTTTAAGCCTGACAAGTCCAAGGTATTCCCTGATGATTCAGAGTCCCCTCCTCACACATGGGATAGCCTGAACCAAAATGGGAGCCTAAATGCTGCTTAGGACAGAAAAACAAGTTTCCTACAAATGCCTCAGTACTGGAATATGTCCTTATCATAGACTTCAATAAGATTTCTCTTCAAACAGTAGCACTGGCATTACCGTGCATGATTTAGGTACTAGAGCTGCCGTATCATCAAGAACCCTCCACAGACACAGCTAGGTACCAAAAAATATGTCCACATCTTGTCCTTAGCAGAGTTTCCCACCCACTTGTGACAAACAAGTCATGTGTGTGCAGCTTGTTGCAGGCTTTGACATTGTAACCATCAGGAAAAGTATACAGGAATCCCAGTAGAAGTATACACTTGCAAGTTTATATACTATAGAGACAGCACTACTGCTTGGACACCAAGAGCAAGCGGGAGAAAACATCATATATGTTAGAGAATGCTTAAAACTTCACAAAATACCTGAACAGTTCTAGGTGGAGTATTTCTTTCAGAAGGTCCCAGAGACAGTGACTGGCTGGTGCTGGTGACATTTGGAGCTGGAGCTGTTTTTCTGTAAGGATGGTCCAACATTTCAGGTTACAAGGCAAAAATAAGAGTCATCATTTTTACCTCACAGCGAAAACAGACCTTAATTTCCCAGAGGGTTTTTTTGAAATGGTTGTTGTCCTGACTGAACTTACTGAAAAAGAGTCACCTCCAATGTCTTTCTATCTCCTTCACTGTAGCCAGGCCAATCAACCTGAATGTCTTTGAAGAAACGTTCCTTCAGACTGAAAGAATTCTCATTTGCATCCAGGTTGGCTACCTACAGGCAGACATTTAAAACATCAATATTCATTACACCTGAAGGCAGACTACAGATGTAAAACTGGTAGTACAAAGCTAAAGCAAAGCTGAAAAGAAAATCATGCACCAGTTTTCCAGGATTTTTGTTTGATGCAAAGAACAAAGCAGCTGTCATGTAAGAAGCAACAATATTAAACACGTGTGGTCCATTTGGGCTGTAGAAATTTGGATGTAATAAATGCCAAACTGCTGCAAGCATGGAGGAAATGGATGCTATGAAAACCTCTCCCTGCACCAGGGATCCAGGTTTTTTGGTTTTTACACAGCTTTGGGAACCAAGGTACACTATGCCAGAACTCTCAGTCTTCACCATTTGAAATACATGGAGAGACCAGGTTTTTCCTTTCTGTTTTCATTTTCTTTTTTTGAGTAGGTCCTGAAGAACACCATCTCCATGAGCAAGTCCATATTTTTCCACCCTCAGGAGGACACCTGCTGCCCTCTTGTTTCCCCCAGCTACATTGCCATGGCAGAACACAGCCTGGACCTGTAAGGGGCAGGATTTCATCATCCCATGAAGCACCACAGGATGTTGGCATTTGTCTCTGCAAACAGAACTGCTTTTCTTCCTCAAGTGTCTGCTCAGAGGAAACTACAGCTTCCTATGGAACGCTTATAGGAGATAACCTACCCTAGAGCTACACTTCAACAGCTTAACAGTAACAAAGATATCCAGAATCGGGAATTCACTTTTTAAAAGCAGAACTCAGGCTGTGTTGGAAGAGAAGGAAGACTGTGAGTATAAGAGCTCAGCAAGTTCTCCCTACTGGTTTTTCATGTATAGAAAAAAACAACACCACCTCCCTGTGAAGCTAAGAAAAACGTCAATAACAGCTTTTCAGGATGTAGTGCTGTTCACACAGCCCTTTCGGAATGCAAACCAGTATCTTCAGGCAGTTCACACTGCAAACAATAAACTACTCCTTCAAAATCTCCTTCAACATGAACAAAAATAAACAGAAAGGAGAATTTTTTTCATCTCTTACCCTCTAAGGAGCTGAGCTTTGAAATCTTATCATCACTTTTTTCATAGCTAAAAAGGAAATATTGCTACTTGATATGTTAATGCTTGCATAATTCAGCAACAGCCTACATTGAGAATATTGAATAAGGGGAATATTGAAAAAGGAAGGAAACAGCCAGTGCATCCTTCAGTCCAAGTGAATCATATATGAATGGCTGTAATAAAGAAATACCAGAGGCACTAAAATGACAAATGGAATATTATGAGAAATAACAGGTGCCAAGGAAGCTGAAGACTCAATCCACACAACAGCAAAGAAACTCTGTGCTCAAAGTTAGGCCACCACCT
Source organism: Lonchura striata (assembly GCF_050655825.1). Classification (NCBI taxonomy): domain Eukaryota; kingdom Metazoa; phylum Chordata; class Aves; order Passeriformes; family Estrildidae; genus Lonchura; species Lonchura striata. Next base: position 14,831,177 of record NC_140740.1, read on the forward strand.
TTATCATGTAGGATTTGCCTGGAACACCCTTCCCTGGAAGGCAATCCGCACAGATCCAAGTAGAAGGAAATACCATTGAGAGACCACCAAATCCGTTCAAATGATATACTGCCCTATACAGCTACCAAGATTCTCTCCTCTGAAACTTGCCCCAGGTATTTTAAGGACCTCAGCTAAGTGTTTTGCCTAGCTGAGAGTTTCACCCTGTGAAGTTACTTTATGAAGCAATTTAACAGTGCAAGGAAAAGAGGGAGGATTAAAATAAGGCATGAGAAGCAACAACATTACAAAGAATTTATCATTGCCAGCTATTCTAGAAAAACAACAACAAGGCCTCCAAAGTTTTGAAGATTTCTTTCTTTTTGTCACATGGACTTGCAGTTGGGTGGAAACTGGGTAAAGTTGATGGGAAAATGTAAACAAGGAGCATTTCCTAAGCCTGTCATTGGTTTCTAATTGAAACCCTAAAGTAAGGCTGCTAAGAGTTAACATTGCTGGCAGCAGCTCCAGGATCTCACCTCCTGAAGGATCTTTCCAAGGGATTTCTTGTCCTTTTCCACAACTCCCTCTCTCTCTAAGCAGGCAAGTAGCTCTGACTTCTTGTAATTCTTCAGAGCCAGTAAATGAACCACCCTGTCTCTGATGGGTCGCTGAGAAACAGTACTGAAAAGACTCCGGATGTATTTTGCAGGGTTCATGGGCATCGTTCTCTTCCTCTCAGGCACAAGATCTGGAGAGCTGTGTGGTGCTCTCCTGAGCTCTGGTATTTTCACTTCAGTAAAGAAAAAACAGAAAACGAATTGTCAAATGGGGAGCGGGAGGAAGCAAGGCAGTTGATTCAAAAGGATGTACCGACACTGTTGAAACGCTCTTTGTTCAGAATTTATAGATCATTACAAATCAAGATAGTAAAGCATTGGGAAGAAACAGTCATTAAAAAGACCATGTAAAGGAGTGATACTGGAAGGGAGGTATTTATGAAAAACTCTTTATATGCACAGTGGTTTTCATATGATTTCTGCAGTTTGTAAGCTCAAGCACTGAGCTATGTCAAGAGTTATATGGCCAGTGGGATTAAATGCACCTTTGGCAAGTTTGACAACACCAGAGGCATGGGGTGCCATCCAGAGGGACATGGAGAACCTTGGCAAGTAGGGCCCTGGGAACTTAACAAGGCCAAGTGCAAAGTGCTGCATCTTTGGAGTTGGGACATGGCCTATCCCAGCTGGGCATGGGTGCTGGGATGGGATGGGGAGCCTGGGATGAAGGTGGAGAGGACTTGGGGGTGCTGGTGGATGAGAGGCTGGACAGGAGGCAGCAACGTGTGCTGGCAGCCCAGAAAGGCAACCGTGTCCTGGACTGCATCAGGTGAAGTGTGGCCAGCAGGTCAAGGAAGGGGATATGACACAGCAAGCACTGTTTTGAAACCAGGAATTTGTGCTTAGTGGCTGAGGGAGACTTCATGCGTATTGGTGAGAAATCCGGGAGATTTGTGTCTTCCATCACACACACACAGACTGACCTTTCTTTACACGCTCCTTCAGTCTTGCAATGTACATCAAATTCTTAATGCCTTTCTCCACTTCCTGTTCCTTGGACCATGCCTCTCTGATATTTGTCCGCAAACCTAATTGCACAAACATCACACACTTCAATTATTTAGAACACTGTAAACATGCCAGTTGTCAAGGGAAGACACTACTAATGTTTTGAGTTCAATCCAATGTGGATAAAGAAACTTCCCACAGCATTCAAACAAAACACCTCCTAAAACCATACCCCTGAATGACTTCTAAAGAAAATTACCTGAAACCATAAGCAAGCATTAAGATGAAAATTAGGTAAGAGTTCTTCACCCAGAGGGTGGTCAGGAATTGGGACAGGCTCCCCACAAGACTGCGTATGGTACCAAGTCCACCAGAGCTCAGAAAACATTTGGACAAGTTCCACAGGCACCTGGTGGGATTCTTGGGGACAGAGCTGCACTTTCATCCAACTCTGATTCTGATTCTCTGATTCTGTGACAAGGCCCAGTCCCTAACTGGTACTGCATGGAGTATGTTGCAAAGGCACCCTGTACCCTACCAGCAACCAGACCTGTCTCACCTGAGTTTCTCTGTGCCAGCCTAAAGCCAAAGCGGCACCAAGTTCCACAATTGTCTCACTGCTGCCAGTCCTCACACCCCAGTTACTGAATGTTAAATATTCCCTTAAGATCTATGTAGACCACCACCAAGAATCACATGTGAAACAGAACGTTCCCAGTGAGAAATGTGAAGTTTTGTTTTGTCTCTCCAAAAAGCCACCCTGACACTAGTTTAAAATGCTCTGCACTAGGCTAAGGCAGAGCAAGAGCTGCACTTGCAGTGGCAGGGACGTCCCTGCAGGCAGGTGGCTGCAGCCACAGCCAGGTGAGAGCCTGATTTTCTCAGGGCAGCTGGCTGTACTTGGCTCAGTTCACTGCTGCAGGCAGCACCACTGAATGCCTGGAAGGGGAATATGCACCTTGAGTCTGCCTGGAACCAGGCTCCTTGGGGAAACAGCATTGAGAACAGATTAATAAGAAATGACATCACCTAAGCACGTGGTGCTTTGTGGGAAATGATGGGATTTGTGGGGAAGATGACATCAATATCTTCCCTTCAATTCCCTTGAAAAGAATCCAACGCAGCGTTGTGGCAACGCTCACTTATTAACAACCAAGACAAAAAATTAAATCAAGCAAAGTTTCCCATGTTGGCTTTATTAAATGCTCTATGCAACTTCCTCAAAAACGCATAGGTTTTCTTCCAATTTCCCAATTAAATTTAAAGAATAATGACAGTGCCTAGATACTCCAGAATCAAAACCTTAGCTACCAAGGCAGTGAACTTAGGTGCATGAGGTAGTCCAAACCTTGACCTCAATGCTCCAAATTGCATCACATCAACCAGTATGTGAACAGGGAAGGACTGGCAGGCTTTCTCAGGGGAAAACAAACTAGTGGCTAAATGCAGTGACAAGAGAGTGCAAGGTTGATCTGAGGCCATACCACCTCCAGTTGAGATCTTGGAACACAAGAGATCCCCCTGTCCCAGGAATATGCTGCAAAAATGAATTACCAAGTTGAAAATCTTACAAACATTGAGCAAAATGTGAAAGGCAACCATACCTCCAAGTGGGTTATACAATTTGACATTCTGTCCACTTCCACTGTGCGATGCCTCGCTGGCATTTGGCTAAAAGGAAAAAGATATTTTCTGTAAAAACTTCAGCCTACTCTCCATCACTGCTGATTAACTAGGCCTCTTGTTTTAAACAAGAGCTCTATTTGTGAAGGTTTGCTGTCACATCACTAGAAAGGGCTGCTTTGACACAGTTCTCCCTCTGCAAGCAACCGGCTACAAAACTGCCCTGAGAGAGCAACCCTCACTTAGCCTCTAATGCAGCCAAGCATTCAAGTAGCAAGTCATCCTTTCCCAGTTGCTGGAATTTATAGACACAGGCTTCCCTTGAAATCAAGTGCCTGAGTACAATTGAACTGACCAGTGTTCAGCTAAGAATGCAGGTGAGAATGGTTCACAAAAATATAAGAATTTTGGATGCAACCTGGTGCTGGGATTTATTTGGTACTAAGGAAGCACAATTTGGAGTCAACTCCAAGAAGAATTTCATCTGCATAAGGTGAACTTCTACTCTCAACAGGCATGAAAACCCTTTCTCTCGTCCTCAGCTCTAGATACAATTCTTTGCAGCTGTGAAATGGAAGCAGTTTATCCTTGGTTAATCATATAGAACAGAATTTGGGTTGCTTGGCTGATCTCATAATTTAAGGCATAATGTATCGCATTCTGCTGGAGGTTAAAACTCACTAAAATGTTCATCAGTCTAAGTACATTTTTAACAAAAACGACTACTGCCATCCAACTGCTTCATTCTGTAGGCAGAATTGTTTGAGATAAAATCTAAAAAGCTATGATAAATGGACTGAAAGATGCCCATCAATTTTCATGAGAAGGGAGACATCAATACCGAATAGACAATAGAATATTACTTATTTGAAGAAAATATGTAATTTAGAACCAATGAAGATTAATTTTTTTGTTAGCTAAAAATGCTAAAATTTCTTTGTTTGGAAAAGCTTTGAAAATGGTGTGCATGTGGCTGGAGTTCTCCACTATGCATCACAGCTGAGAATAAAGGAATGGCTACTCCTAAATCTAAAAAATATTTTTAGAGAGTTTCCTTTCTCCTGACATGTTCTGTGAGTACAGTGCAAACAAGGAACAATGAGAAATCCATGCATTTTGACCAAGAGCCATGCCCAGAGCATGAATTTCCTGAGTGTCCCAGCGTGGAGAACATCTGACTTTCCCTGGCACCTCCTCAGTGTCGTCCCTGAGAAACATATCCCTCAGAGAACTTCCCATTCCACTGGCACCTCTTCCGTGTGATCCCTGTGAGTTGCTTCCACCCGGGCCGCTGCCTCAAAGGAGCCCTTGGAGCACCAGTGGGGCCCCAGCCCTGCCCAACAGGTCCCGCGGGGTCAGCAGCACCCGACACCAACACCATGGCCAAGCCCCCACCCGCTGGCAGCCCGCAGCGCCCGACACCTGCCCCTCACCTCTTGGTCCTGGGGCCTCTGGGTCACCCTGACGGGCACGGCAGTGCTGTCGGGGGCCCTGTGGGACGCAGTGCAGAACGCTCTGGATTGTGCCCAGGCCCACGGCTCCGCCATCCCGCTCTGCCTCGGGTGCTCCGGCTCCCACACAGCCACTGAGCCTGCTGAGAAATCTGCAAAATGCAAAATATTTGTTAGGAAAATGTGTGTGAATTTGTCCCTGAGCCCCCCCATTTCTGCACAGAACTGTAAATAATTACTGCCACTCAGTGTGTGGATCGGCCTCTTGAACAACGTGCGCTAGAACCAGCCAAGCTGGAACAACATTCGCTCTTGCTCTGACACCTCTGCTCTCAACGCTGCTGCTGAGGGGTCTGACCGGTCCTGCTGTGTGCTGGTGACAATGGCCACGTGTCCTTGGAAACGGGGAGTTCCATGTTCCAGGCTGGGTGGGATGTCACTGAGGAGCGGGACGCCACACAGCTGGGGCACAGGGAGTTCACAACGGGCACACATGGGGAATGCCCTATCTTATCCCATGACTGACTCAGCTCATTTCCAAGTGCAGAAAGGGGTGCTCTGGCCACACCAGTTGCTGCAGTAGCTTTGCAAACCAGGGCTAATGAAGTGTTTCTGCACAAAAGTGCTGCACTTGGCTCTCTCTGAGGCAAAAGAGCAGCTTAACACCCCTATCCAGGGCAGCAAGGTGCAGCCCCCCCAGCACTGGGCAATCCTGTCATGGACCAATCAGTCTGTGAGGCTTCCAGCACATACACAGTCACTCAAATATTATCTCTTTGACAAAACCCCCTGACCTTTCCTCATCCCAGTCTCCTAAAAGGAAACAAGTCAGCAGCATGCCCAGGCCCCCATGTGCTGTGCAGGAGGAGCTGACATGGAAAGGCTCATGCTGGCCCTGAGCACAGTTACAGGTTGATAATTATGCTGACTGCAGCTGGCCATTGAAGTTACTGACACATGTAGATAACATTTTATACTCAGTTTATGATGGTTTTATTGTCATTTTCCCCCTACCCAAGATTATTCTTGATTTAAGTCAGCTGGCACCAAAAAAACGATGTCCAGTCATTACCAGGAGAGATAATAAGAGCATGTAGTTAAGAATGTGTTGAATATTACCATCCAAAGCACATTTTCAATGACATCTTGTATTTTTTTTCAAGACCATGTCTAGATCTCCCCATGTCTCATCTCCTGGCTGCCTCACTCACAAGGACAGTGCAGTCTGGGGAAAGAAAGGGAGGAAGCAATTTGTCAAACACCAGAGGCCACATCTGTGTCCCTTTTTGGGAATGACTGGATGGTGTTGATTATGGATCCTCAGTTATGAACTATTGGAAAGGCCTGTGTATGAGTCATGAAAGGATTCCATGGAGGTGTTACACTGGACTCCAGAATGTCCAACAACCTTTCTATATATTTTAAAGGTTATTGATGACAACTCCTGCTCTGGAGTTACCAGATGTGACTGACCCCTTTGCACTGTTCATACATGAGTACCTTTGCCTTGCACAGTAATTCCATCTTTAGCTCAAAGAATGGGAATGAAGGAAGTAACCCTGTGGTATTTTGAGCCTATTTCTCAAAAGACAGCTAACCTATGTATAGAGGGATGGCCACTGCACCTCAGAGCAGGAGCCACCATGGTCCTGATTGATAGAATATACTTGAAAATAAATGGGAAAAAATGTGACAGTTTATGTGCCACACATGGTTATGTCTCATGTAGAACAAAAAGGACATCACTGGTTATCCCTGAGCAGAATCTGAAAGTAACAGGTGGTAGTCCTGGAACAAAAGACCTTGAGACCCAGGCCCCTCAAAAACTTTCTTTGTCCGTGCTGCACATGTGCCTAGAGTGACATGTGGGTCACCTTCCTGCCAGTTCAGAATGTGCAGAACTGTACCTAAGTACTACTTCTGTTCAAAGTTTTCTAGAGGCAAAAAGGTTGCTGGGACAGGGGCACTGGGGGAATGTCAATAAGTAGTAGGTTGTCCTGAAGTCCCTTTTGCCGGGCAGATGCCATGGAGGTCTCTCGCCCAGAAGAAGAGCCAGGACCCGCAGGGCAGATCCCATGTCCTGGATCCAGCCAGAACGGGGGTAAATTTTTCACCAGCCAGGAGGAGCATGGCCAGAACCTTGGGGTAATTGGATATCACCTGCCACGTGGCAGGGGGAAGTGGAAGGGGTTTGTTCTTCCTCCGCCGGTGTGCCATTAGTCATGGGGTGTGCCAAGTTCTGTATGGTGAACAATCATGTGTGACTTGTTCACCTCTTGTACACTCTCCTTTTAGTGTTATTATTACCATAAGGCTGGGCAGTTATCCCAGCTGGGCAAAGAGTAGTCCCAGAATCACTCTTACATGAAAAAGTGGATTGCAAACACAAAGCCATTAATTGGAGTACTGAAAAACTTTTGAAACATTGGAAAGATCTATATTTGGGTCTGAAATGGCTCAGATTGTACAATCAAGACTCCAAAAATGTATAGTTTGTAAAAGAGACAACCCTAACACAGCTTACAATGTAGTGCTGAGAGCCATAAAATCTGGGGATGTTCCAAGTGAATAGTGGCAGATGGATTTTACAGAATTTCCCAGAAAATAGGGGTCTAAATCTCTCCTAGTTATGGTGGGTACCTTTTCTGTGTGGCCAGAAGACTTCCCTTGTCACACCAATCAGTCTAGGGAAGTGGTTAAAATATTGTTGAATAAAATAATACTTAGATTTGAGGTGCCTTTAGGAATGTCATCAGATAGAGGTTCCCACTTTATTGCAGAAGGGGTACAAGAAGTTAGGAAAGCCTTGGGAATAGCTTGGGATCTTCATACTCCTTATAGGCCCCAAGCTAGTGGCAAAAGAGAGAGAATGAATTATACCATCAAATTGAACTTGGGTAAAATATGTTAGGAAACCTCCTTGATATAGGTCCAAGCTTTACATGTTGCTCTACTTTAAATTAGAATTCAATTAGCCCTGGGAAATGAAGTCTAGGTTCTTAGAATATGCAGAGGTAGCAGGGACCTGCCAGGATCCTAGCCCTGCACAGAATCACACCAGGTGCCCAAGAGTGCTGTCCAAACACTTCCTGAAGCCTTGCTGCAGTGACCACTGGCCTGGGGAGCCTGCTGCAGTGCTCAAGCACCCTCTGGGACACGCATGTTTTCCTGATATCCTGCCTAAAACTCCTTCAACTCATCTTCATGCTATTTCCTTGAGTCCTGGCACTGAAGCTCTGCAAGGAAAGGACTATGACAGTTGATATTTAGGCCTTGTAACTTGAAATATTGGACCATCCTTACAGAAAAACAGCTCCATCTCAGAGCCCCACCAGCAGCAGCCAAGCAACATCTCCAGGGCCTTCAGAGAGAAACGCTCCAGCAAGACCTGCTCAGGTATTTTGTGCATTTTTAATATTCTGTACGCTGTGTAAAGTTTCAGCAGACTTGCTGGTGGTATAAAAGCTGTGATGTGAATGTGCAGGAGCAGGCCTAAGCATGTTTTGCCTCAGACATTCCAAGTGCTGTGACAGAAAGGCTGTGGTGAGAAGAGAGGATCCTGCAGGGGTGGAGCAGCACTGTCCTGAGCCAAATTTCTCCTCTGCCTGAAGACTTGAGTTCAGTCCCCACCTCAACTCATTCCCTGGAGGAGGCCTCAAAAGGCTGGCTCTGCAGGAAAAATCTCCTGTACATAAGAGGCTGCCCCAGGGCCGGGCAGATGGGGCCCTCTCGCCCTCTTGTCCCTCTGTCTCTCTGTCACCCTCATTGCTGACTCCAGCTCTGCACTATCCACGTGGCTGCACCAACACAGGATCTACAGAATGGTGATATTCCCTCAGTCCCTCCTCTGTCTCTGTTTCACTCCTCCCTCACTCTGCCTGGGCACACACGGCTGTCCTGTTCTACTCCATGCTCAGTTCAGAAGTTTGCAGTGGGTGTGGGGAGCTTGTGGCCATGTGCTGTGGCTTGTGAGTCAGCAGCTTTGAGAAGGTCCTTGGGAGGAGCTGAGAGATGATTGAAGGGCACTGAGCAGCAGTGAGGGCTTATTGGGAAGCACTTGTGAAACTCTCTTGTGCAAATTTAAGGGTTTGTTCGCCAACAGCTTTTGAGTCTGCACAGCAGGTAGCCCGCTGGACCTTAGACTACTCTACCTAAAAGCACAAGAGTTTCCTGACATGTGGCTGCTGTCTTTGTTCATCCTGATGAGAATTCACAACCAGCCATCACACCCCGCACTCCTGTATTCTTATAGCGAAGCACTAATCTGATTTTTAACACATAAAACTCTAAAACAGCCAGGTGCCTCTTCAGTAAGTCATGTGGGAGTTTGACAGCAAAAGCTGAGTATTTTCCTGGTGTGTACAAGCAGAAATTGGGACCTAGATAAAACTTACAGGACATCCCCTTTGGGGGAGGCTTTGCTGGAGATGCTGAAGGGAGTGGGAGCTACCTCCCAAAGCCTTTTAACAGTAGACATGGAGAAGGACTTGCTAAGTCCTAGGATGAGAAACTAGGAATGCAATAGAGCAGATATTTTCCTGGAGGTCTTCCATTATTTAACAGGTATTTTTAAAAAAAAAAAAACATGTTTTTTCAACCATTGCTAGTTCACAAATCCTGCTTTTTTAGAATGGAGCAAAACCTGATCTGGGTCAGAGAGTAATGAATTGTTTTGTTATTGCTGTAGAAACGGGTTTCTGTCTTGACCAGACCTGTGATGAGCAAGAAGCAGAGGATTGAGCAGTAGCTCAGTTACCTCCAGCCAGCACCTGGTGGCCGCTCTTCTTCCTGGCTGCTGGCTTTGACATCCCATTCTACTTCCTACCTGTCTCCAAATGTCGGCTCCATTTCCCCTGCACCTTTTGGGTTTAAGAAAGACACAAATTTCTGAGTTCTACAATGACAGCAATCATGTGCTGAAGACTACCATGTGAAAAAAGATGTGAAAAGAATTCGGGAGGCTGAAGTAGTAGTGTCCCTTAGATCTCAATGAAGGTATCAGTGTACAGCTTTTCCTAACTCCAGTGTGGATAATGATGGAGTAAAGATTTGATGATTAAGGGAAGCCTCTGCATGAATTAAGGTGCAAGAAAGACTCTATTCCAGAGTCACTAGTACAGACATTAATTAATAGTAAATGTGAACTAGAGGGATAGAAAGCTAAAGGAGGAGATGGGCCAGGCAGGGAGAAAAGCTGAGATGAACACCGAGGTGGGTTAGGCCCGCATAGGCCCTCCCTTCCTGCAGTGCAGTTGCACAGGCTCAGCTGCAGCAGTGGTGCTGCATCCCCTCATTGCATTTGCAGTGCAGGAGGGGAGGGAGAACTGTCTGTGTGTGTGTGTGTGTGTGTGTGGTATAAAACACTGGAAATTGCGCCCAGCTTGTCTCAGAGCAGTGATGTTGGCAAGGGCAGTCAGGCCCCTGCAGCTCTGGGGCTGTGGGGCAGCTGTGGCCTTTGGAGCAGGCAGGGCCCTGGCTCGCACTGGATGCAGCCAGGGATGCTCTGTGGAAGGCTGAGGGCAAGCCTGGCCCTGCAGGGGAGCAGTGCAGTGAGGCCCGTGCTAGGGCTCCTTCTAGCTAATGTCACTGGGCAGAGGCCAGTAGTCCAAGCTACTGCTTCTCAGGAACCTCTCAAAATGTTGAAAGGCAACTGTAGTTTTCTCTTCTAACTTGTCCTGCACACCAGTCAGGTGCATCTGGCCTGGGATGCATCCCTGGCATTAGTTGTTGTCTCTTCTTGTACTGAATTTTAACTTGGTAAAGATTTATTGCTTGTAAATATTTATCTCAAGATGGTTTGAAGTGTTCATTCCCATGTGGAATGAGTTTTTGTCATTCCAAAGAGAACTGGATCTTCAGGCCCAGAAGAGCAGAAGCTTTGGTGTGACAGTATTATTCTCATTGCCACTTCATCTTGGATTTGTATCATGAGCTTGATAAACCTCACACCTGTTGATTTGATGGAGAAGGTTTGAGTCCCTTCAGTGGCTTTAAGCATGAATGAGTTTTGCCCTCTTTAGCAGCTGCTGGGCTTTGGGTTGTTGTTGTGGTTTCAGACTTGTCTAGAGTTTGTTGTAAAAGAACAGCCTCAGTTTGCAAACTTCCCAGAAGGCTCCAAAGTCAATCTGAGAGTATTTTTACTGCTTTACATGAATAAAACCAGACTGGCCTGGCTTGGTAACCTCTGAGTCTGCCTCAAGGCTATTTTAAAGAAAAGGTCAGGAAATCCTAAACTCTGCAGAAATGCTGACATGCCTGATTTTTTTTATTTTTTATTTATTTCTTCTTCCTAGGGTAGCCCCAGCTACTCTGAGATGAAGAGCAGATGCCAGTACCTCCACAAAAAGCTGTCCCACATTTAGCAATGAGTATCTGAATTTGGCAAGCAGCAAGTGGAGTCCTGGCACCAGTCGTCTGCTTCAGCAAGGAAACATCTATGAAATCAGGCTGTTTTATTTTAAAAGAAGATTAAGTTTTTAGGATTCTTCAAGTTAGGATTGAGTAGATGATTATTTGTTAAAAACATAGGATTAGTTAGTCTAAGATTACAGAATTTAGTATTGAACTTTAGCAATAAAGAAGTTGCACTATTGTTAACAAGAGTACTGAAGTCTGTCCAAGATATATTTGGTTTATAGTTTCTTCATCCTACCCTAGGTCCCAGTTCCAGTAGCATGTTTTGGGGGTTTGTTAGAAATGACACCCAGTTGATTAGAGGAAAAACAAGGGATGAAGCTTTCCAGCCTTTCCTTTCCTTCTTCTCTGAATCTGTTATTTCCCTTTTTGAAAATGGTCAGTTTCCTCTGAATGTTAAAGAGCCCACTTTCGTCATATTTAATCTAGTAAGCTTCCTCTATACAGTCTACAGCTTCTCTAAACTGAGGGCTAAGATGTCCAGAGGAGCTGATGAGACTCCTAATCCAGAAGTAGACCCAAATGGGGAGAATTCTGAGTAATGTAGAAAATAAGAGAGAATGAGCCAAACCCCAAAAGAATTTTCTGATCCTCTGTGAGAACCCTGGGTTTGGTCTGGGGTCTTGAGTGGTGGTAAAGTCTCTCCTCCAACCCGTGCTTCCAAAGAAAAACTCCACAGCCTCTTGTTGTTTGGTCTCAAGGCAGTTTATTGCGAGTTATGTAACAGATTGTGTTCGCGGGCTGCGGCTGTTTGATCAGCGGCCCCGGCAGAGACACACACACTCCTGACACCCTCACTGTTCAGTGTCTTCTTCTTCTCTCCCCCCCACCCAGGGCTGCTGCTATCTTTCATAAGATATATTACATATAACATGTTTACAATTATTCCCCAATACCTACTACCAATATTACCAAGTGCTTTTCTACTCTAAACCAATCTGTGAATGCCAACATCACTAAGAACATGGAGGCAAGGAAGAAGAATGAGGAAGAATAGGATCAGCCCACTTTCCTCCATCTTAGAACTTCTGACCCCCATGTACAAAGTAAAAACCCCCCTGTACAGGTGCTAAAACCCCCCTGTACAATACTAAAACATTTTCCTCTCTGTTTTGTAACTACTTTTACTATACTATCTAACCCTTTGTGACTGCTCGTTCCGCCTTCAAAGCTGGTAATTCATTCCTTGGCTCAAACTCGAAATCACAGCTGTTTCCAGCTGCCTTCTGGGGTCTAGAATGCTTCTGACCAAGGCCCTGAACCTCTAAAAATGTCTGAGAGACATTTTAAGTTCTCACAACAGAGATGTGAGTGTGAAACCACAAAAAGTTGTGTGACCTCATAGGGTCAAAGTTACATCACAGAGATGACTGTGTGATATCACAGAGATGTCAGTGTGACCTCAAAGAGAGGTCTGTGTGACATCACAGACAGCTGTGTGACATCACAGTGATGTCATTGTGACATCCCAGAGATTTCTGTGTGACATCACAGACAGCTGTGTGACATCACAGACAGCTGTGTGACATCACAGAGATGTCATTGTGACATCACAGAGAGCTGTGTGATGTCAGAGAGATGTCTGTGTGACGTCAGAGAGATGTAAGCGTGACATCACAGAGATGTCCATGTGACACCACAAAAAGCTGTGTGACCTCATGGGGTCAAAGTGACATCAAAGAGATGTCTCTGAGACATCATAGAGCTGGCTGTGTGACATCACAGAGATGTCAGTGTGACATCAGAGAGCGATGTGTGGCATCACACAGACATCTGTGTGACATCACAGGAGGTTGTGTGATGTCACAGAGATATCCAGGTGACATCATGGAGAGATATCAGTGTGAAATCACAGACAGCTGTATGCCATCACAGAGATGTAAGGGTGACATCAGGGAGATGTCTGTGTGACATCAGTGTGGCATCACACCGATGTCATTGTGACATCACAAAAATCTGTGTGACATCAGACAGATGTCACACTGACATCACAGACAGCTGTGTGACATCACAGAGATGTTATTGTGACATCACAGAGAGCTGTATGACGTCAGAGAAATGTAAGCGTGACATCACAGAGATGTCTGTGTGACACCACAAAAAGCTGTGTGACCTCATGGGGTCGAAGTGACATCAAAGAGATGTCTCTGAGACATCACAGAGATGTCTGTGTGACATCACAGAGATGTAAGGGTGACATCAGGGAGATGCCTGTGTGACCTCACAGACAACAGTGTGATGCCACAGTGATGTCATTGTGACATCACAAAAATCTGTGTGACATCAGACAGATGTCAGTGTGACATCACAGATAGCTATGTGACATCACAGAGATGTCCATGTGACACCACAAAAAGCTGGGTGGACTCATGGGGTGGAAATGACATCACAGCGATATCTGTGTGACATCACATGCAGGTTTGTGACATTACAGTGATATCATTGTGATGTCACAAAAATCTGTGTGACATCAGACATATGTCATTGTGACATCAAAGAGAGCTGTGTGACATCACAGAGATGTCAGTGCCACATCACAGACAGCTGTGTGATGTCACAGAAATGTCAGTACGTCATCACAGACAGCTGTGTGACATCAAAGCGTTGTCATTGTGACATGCCAGAGAGCTGTGTGACATCACAGACAGCTCTGTGACATCACAGAGATGACTTTGTGACACCAAAAAAAAGATTTTTTACCTCATGGAGTCCAAGTGACATCACAGAGATGTCTGTGTGACATCCCAGAAATGTCAGTGTGACATCACAGACAGCTGTTTGACATCACTCTGATGTCAGTGTAACATCACAGATATGTCTGTGTGACATCACAGAGAGCTGTGTGATGTCACAGAGATGTCAGGGTTACATCACAGACTGCTGTGTGACATCACAATGATGTCATTGTGACATCAAAAATGTCAGTGTGACATCACAGACAGCTGTGTGACATCACAGATATGTCATCCTGACATCACAGAAATGTGGATGTGACAGCGCTGAGAGCTGTGTGCCATCACAGAGATGTCTGTGTGACATAACAGGAGGTTGTGTGATATCACAGTGATGTCCATGTCACATCACAGAGAGCTGTGTGACGTCACCAAGAGGTCAGTGTGACATCAGAGACAGCTGTGTGAAATCACAGAGAAGTCAGTATGACATCATAGGGATGTCCATGCGACATCGCAGGCAGCTCTGTGACATCACAGTGATGTCATTGTGACATCACAAAAAGCTGTGGGAGCTCATAGGACCGAAGTGACATCACAGAGATGTCTGTGGCTGCACCACTTCTGCTTTGGTTCCTGCCTGCATCTAGAAGTGCCACAGATGTGCCAAGTGGGACCAGTGGCCCATATGCCAAGGGCAGTGTAGTCTGGAGGGCATGAATGAAGAAGAGCCATCCCCACTTTTAAACCTTACCAAAGGCACCAAGAAATGTCACTTTGTAGCTTTAAGAGACAGCTGACAACTCAGAAGGAAATGCTGAGTGTATTCACAGGCTGAAAAAAAGGGAATCTTCCAGGCAAGTTAAAGTTTCAGAAGCTTTATTTTCAATCCTAAACTATAATCCTACTCTACAATCCTACTCTACAAAACTACTCTTCAGTCCTGTTCTTAGCTGGTTATGGAGTAAATGGTCCTGATGTGATTATCACAGTTGGTAGATAGTTCTTGTTGGTAAGTAATGGAGGGAGGGAACAGCTTTGTGTGTCCTTTTGGGGGATCGCCCCAATTTTCTGGTGTCCTCCGTTCATTTTGGGATACCACACCTCCTCTTTGGGCATCTCCACCCAGCGATTTTGGCTTCCACTCCTTCCACTTTGGGGTCCCCCTTTAACTTTGTGCACCCCATCCCCATGTCCCACACATGCCCAGTGTCCCCAGTGTGCACTGAATGGCCAGCAAGGGACTGGGGAATGCTGGGACCCACAGTGATGTCAGTCTTCTCTCCTGGTTACACATAGGACTCCTCGGCCCTTTCTGGGGTGCCCTGGAGTGCCAGAGCCATGGTGAGGAAGTGTCTTTGCTGCCATCCTGTGCAGGATCATGCCTGGCCCATTAGGGCCTCATGTCCCCGTCTCTCATTGTCCTCTGACATTCCCTGTGTCCCTGCACCCCTCTCAAGAGCAGGACTTTGGTGCCAAGCCCAGCGCTCCAAATCCACGCGTTGCCTCTGTCCTTGTGGTATCCCCGCACGTACTTTATGGACAAGAATAGCCCTTAGTTAATCTAAGAATTGATACCTGGCTAACAAGATAATGACCCATCACTCTCACTGGTTTGCCCCCTCCTCCCTACCTTCTTTTAGGTGCCGAGGCAATGAGATAATGCTTGAGCTATGCTAAAAGCTGTGCAGAAAGAAGTAGTTACTTTGTACCCAGGGATGGGAATGAAGCACTTTCTAGAAATCAGCAAATTTAGCAGAACAAGCTAACTGCAAAAGACTCACCAGTGGCTATTTGAGCAGACAATCTTGTAGAGCATGTGCAGAAACAGAGGTAAAACAGCTGAAGCCCAAGGAAGCCTTCTGAGCCTTCATCCAAAACGACCACCAGAGGCTGATGACAACCTCTTGTAGAAATTGCACATGGTCTACAAGGGCTTACAGAATCATGTAATTAGAAAATATGTTGCAATATGAAGGTTAGGAATGTATCATGGTCACATTAAGTTAAAAACGTTTAAAAGATTGTTCTGTACAAAGAATGACAAGTGGTGATTACGCGGGCGGAGGGAAGACAAGCACAGTCAGTATGATTGATAAGCAAGCTTCTTTTATTCAAAAATCCTGTCCGTTTATATAGGGTTTGCTACAAGCAAAGTCAGCAACAGCTCTCATGGGTCAAGTTTACAAAGGTCTTTGTTTTACTTCTCCTACGGGTGGTTACAGCTGTAGCTAAGTTCTCCAAGCCAAGTTCTCATTGCTAAGTCATGCCTTCCAAGGACAGAGCATATCTTCGAGGCTATGCCTGTCCTTATTATCTCATTCCGAACTTGCTCTATTTCCCAGGCCTAGAGAGACCTTGTACAGTTTCCCAGGCCTAGACACAGAGCCTGTTTCCCAAGCTTTGTTCCCAGGCCAGACACAGGCTGATTCTGATTCTAGGGTCTTAAACAGTGGTATCAATGAATAACTGTTCCATTGATCCATGACCCCTCTCCTGCAACCATTCTCCAGCAAAAATTGCTAAGATTCTCTATCAGTCTATTTACAAAGTAACTGGTTATCCTAATAAATTTAGATACATTTCCCTTTTGATTACAAATTAAGCATTGCACCTTCAAGGCATATCCAGGGATGCACAGGTGACACTGCGCTCATTGTCTCAAACAAGGTGAGCGCAAACATAGAAATCTCCCCCGACACTTCAACATGTAAGCTGTTATCCAACTGCACAAACACCTTCTCTCCTAAACCAAATCAGTGCTTCTGTGTTTGCTTTCATAAACTTAGAATGCACTTTTCAGGACTTTGAAAACAAGCAGTGTCTTTGGATTTGAAAATGTCACCAATATTAAGAAAGTCTGTGTTGCAGCGAAGTTGCCTTCTGGCTGATGTAGGAAGCTAGCAGGAGCTGTCACAGAGGGTTTGGCAACCCTATGTATAGAAGCCTCTGCCCTGGGTTTTACTCTGCATGGTACAGTTTTTCCTTGAAAGATTGATAATTTGACATTGAATCAGAGTTTGTCAGTGAAAATAAAAGCGAAAGATCTAATTTACATGGGCTAATCAACAGGTCCAATTAATTTAAACATGGTTTTGGGATGATGATGGGTCTTCAGTGAATAGGTTTTCATTTGGGAAGGGTAGAAGGATATGACCTCAAGGCTGCAGGACAATCCATTTGTTATTAGATAGAAATTCCTGTTATTACCTTCCCATGCATAGTTTTTAACCTTTCTGTAATCTCAAATGACCTGAGTTCTGTGATTATTGCATCTGCACTCTTAGCTGCAAAAAACCCAACATTAAAAGCCCATGGTCATATTTTGATTCCGAAATAAGAAAACATGCAAATTGGTATTTCAGTCATAGCAGTGGCAGACTTTTAGGTTTAATCCAATTCCTGCTATATTCAGAAACCTGCTATTGGCTTCAAGAGGAGCCTTCTGCTAAGAAGAAGGTTCTCTTTTACTTTAATGACTTTGTCTCCATTTAATTGTACCTAAGAGTTTATCTCTAACACCTCTCTCCCAGCAGCTCCGAGCTGCGGTGTGGCACAGCGCTTGCTGTGTGCCAGGGAGCACAAAGCAGGCTGGCCTGCCGGCCCTGAATATTTCTGCAGAGCACTCTGCAGCTCCCAGCTTTGCTGTGGCTCAGTGCAGAGCTGCAGGATTGCAGGCGCTGCCTCCCAGAGCTGTGTGAGGCACTGGCTCCTGCAGCCGTGAGCTGACAAGCTGTCCCTGCCTCCCGCTGGCCTCGGCTCCCCTGGCACAAGTGCCGTGCCCGAAGGACGCTGCCCTGTGCTCCAGCCTGCCGAGCAGCCCGGCTCCCTGCCCCGGTGCCCAGGGTGCTGCACACACTGCTGACCTTTGCCAGGAGTCGCAGGGCAGCGGCACAAGAGTGGGAATGCTGAGCCAGGCCAGCGGGCCTCGGCTGCCCTTGGCCTTTCTCTCCTCGGGCAGACTCCAGAGGGCCAATGCCTCCAGGCTGGGCTGTGCCCAGCAGGGCTCCGCTTGCCCTCGGGAGCAGCCGGCTGCGCTTGGGCTCTGAGAGCGGAGGATGCGCCCGCTGCCAGCAAGAGGCACGCAGGGCCGGGCTGTGCCTCCTGCAGCTACCAGGGCCTCCTTGCAGCCTGGCCCTGCCGAGGCTCAGGCTGCTCCGGGCTCTGCCAGGGCTCTGCTGCGGCTCCACGCCGGGCAGGGCCGGGCCCGCTCTCAGCTCACACTCGCTGACAGCTCTGCACCGCAGGAGACCTTTCAGAGCACCTCTCTGATCTTTCTGCTTTCTCCGCTGAGCGAGGCTCTCCTCCAGCCAAAGACATTGCCCTTCACGATACAAATCCAAGTGGCAGGCACCCAAATGCTCTGGAGTCACAGCTGAAGGCCTGCATCTGCACAGGATGTTTTGGCTGCACCACTTGCCCTTTGCTTTTTCCTGCAAATGCCATTGCCCTTTCTGCCTCAACTAGAAATACTACAGCTGGCCAAAAGCTGCCTAGTTGGCCACATTCCCAAGACAGTGTGGTCTGGAAAGGATGAATGAAGAAGAGCCTTCCCCTACTTAAAAAACATACAAAAGAAGCCATAAGTGTGACTTAACACCCATAAAAAACAGCTGGTAATTCAGAAGGAAATGTTGAGTTTTCTGAAGGGGTCAGAAAGAGGGCAGTCTTCCAAGTGAGTTTATTTTTCAGAAATTTTATTTAATGAAAATCCTTGTTTACAATCTTATTCCAGAAAACTCTTCAACAATCCTACTCTACCAATCCTACGCCACAATCCTACTCCACAATCCTATTCTACAAAACTCTTCAACAATCCTACTCACCAATGCTCCTCTACAATCCTATTCCACAAAACTCTTCAACAATCTTACTCTACAATCCTATTCCACAAAACTCTCCAAAAATCCTACTCTACAATCCTCCTCTAAAATCCTATTCTATAAAACCTTATCAACAATCCTCCTCCTATAATCCTCCAGTCCTCAAAATTCCTTGTGGTGATGACATCTCTATGTGTTTGTTACATTCTTCTCTGCTGCATCCTCTTCAGGACAGTGATAAGTGGTGCCAGGATGGATACTGGCTTGGCTGATGTTACAAATGGATGCTGTCCAAAGGGAAAAAAAAACAACAAAGAACAGTGAACCATGACCTTCCAAGCTCAGTGCCTCACATACTCCATCAGGATTCCTCTAGGTCCTAGAAAGACCCAGAAAGGAAAACAATGGGACCATCTGCTCCTCAGTTGTCATGTGCAGGACCTTGCCATCACAGGCAAACCCGGCCCAGAATCCCACTCATCCATTTATTCTGGTTTCTCCATCTTGCTGGGGTTTTTGCCCTGCCAGTGCTCTAGAAATGGTGCTTTCTGTCCCTGGGGTTTCTTCCTTTCAAGAAGCTCCAATGACTCCCATAGGTCCCTGTCTTGTGCTAATTTCCACAGGCACACAGAGCAGTGTCTGCCTTTCCATGCCCTGCCCCTCCTGTGCTGCATGGCACCTTCCTTCCCAGCAGGGTCAGCCGAGTGGCGCTGGGTCCTGCAGTTCCCTCTCTGCCACACAACCTGGCAGTCAGTCTGGGCCAGTTCCCCTCTGCCTGAGTGTTCCAGGCAGCAGATGGGGCTGGGACAAGTTCCTCTCAGCTCTCCCTGTTTGTGTGCCAGAAACCTCTAAGGGTGGGGTGGGGGGCACAAACCAGGGCCCCTCAGAGGCTCACAGTGAGTCCCTCACAGCCCCTCCTGCCCACAGCCAAATCTCTCCAGAGTGCTCTGCCAGGACTGGCAGCCGTGGCTTCCTCCACCACCATTTCATGTCTCTCTACAATGCTCTACGTCAATTCTTTTGCTGTTAGATATAACAGAATACACCACCAAATTAAAAAACAGGGCAACAGAAAGAACAAGAAAATAGAACACCTGTCCTATCTTCTGCAGAGAGAGGTGGAAGTATTCAGTTTTGTGAAGAACGGGACTCAGGGAGAATTTATTGCCACTTTGCAAGACTTCAGAGTGGCTTTGAAGAAAGTGGGGGACACCGTTTTTAACAGGGCCAGTTACAATAGAATGTGGGCAAATAGTTTCAAACACAAAGGGGATCTAATCAGAGTAGGTCTAAGGAAGACCTTGTTTACTCAGAGCAGGGTGCCACCCTGGCACAGGCTGTCCCAAGAACTGGTAGGTGCCCCATCCCCGGAACCATTCCAGGTCAGGTGGGAAAGGGCTCTGAGCAACCTGATCCCTCTAAAGATGTCCCTGCTCATTGCAGGACACTTGGACCAAAGGACATTACAGAGCCCTGCCAGCCCAGCCCAGTCTAGCACTCCTCAGCATTTTCATTTGAAGAGCACCATGAGTGGAGGTGAGGAGGAAGGGGGCTCATCTGAGGCCTCGGACCTTGGTGGAGGAGGAGCCCATCCCTCACACACTGTTTCACCTCAGCCCCTTGGCATTTTACCTGCAGCAGCTCGTTGGCAGACCAGCGCCGCTCCTCGTCTCTCTGCAGGCAGCAGCTCAGGAAGTCACGCAGCCAAGCCGAGAGGAGCTTGGGCTGCCGCAGCTGTGGCGTCCCTGCTCTTGCTATCAGGAATTTAGTCTGGAGAAACAGGAAACACAAGGCTCCACCTGCTTCTTTCCCATCTGTAACTGCCCTCCCAGAAGCCATTGTTTAACCTCTCTTCTTCAGTGGCAGTTTCTGCCCTGGCAGAGACCCAGAGATGACTTTCCTTTACCAACAAAAAACCAAACTCTGATGCAGCCACAGCTTTTCCATCATCCCGCAGATCTTGCCTTGGCAGCCAATTTCATTGATTGACCTAGTTAGTTGGGAACTACATCAGCAAAAGCACATTTGCTTCTCTGAAGATTCACACCAACTTGGCAGCATTTTGGAAGGGGGACTTTGCTATGTTAACTCTTTCCAAGGATTAGGACATGAAAGGCATCTCTGCAGTGCTTGTGGGTCCCTTCAGCCCAGTTGCCATACAACAAGACTCATCAAGTTTTTTGCCCTGTTCTTGAAAACAATGGTAATTGGAAGAAGAGAAAGGAAATCCATCAGTTAACCCCCAGCTAAGGAAACAAACATTTATAATCTCATATTCAACACAGATACATTAAGGTGCATGCACTAATGTATGGGGATGAAAATGCCTGCTTGGGCACACAGGAGCCACTGCAGCTCTGTCTCTCAGCAGCCTGAAAATTTCAGCTTCCCTTATGCAGCAACAGAAAAGCTTTTCCTGCTCCGAAGATGGAGAGGTGCCATCCCTGTGGACACCCTCTGCTCATTTAGCTACACAAGTCAATGCATGAATGGAAGGCCCATCCCAGAAAATGCCAGGAAACAAACAGGAGGTTTTGGCAGGCTCTCCCTCTCACCAGGCTCCAGCTTGGTGATGTGGAGAAGGTGGCTTGGGCTATGAGAGAAACACAGTCACTAAGTGTTTCAGCAACACTGCACAAGAAGTAGAAGAGACTCTGTGGCCCTTGCAGCCTCATGTTCAGGTTCCAGGCATGTTTCTCAGTGGGCAGAAACTGCACAGGGGATGCAGTTCCTCACTAAAACCACTCTTTTAGAAACTCTGTTAGGTTTGGCTTTCTTTCCTTCATTTCTGGAAGTACAGCACCAATTCTAAGATGCTTGTTTCCTGTTATTGTGGCCATCTACACAGACCAAAGAACTGGAACCACTTACAGCCCAAAGGAAAATGTTGCCTGAGCATGGGGTTTGTTTGCATGTGGTATAGCTTGAGTTCCACACTGATGCAACCAAAACTACAGCAGATGCTGATGTGTTGCAGGGACATTTTAAGGAGTGGACCTTGGTGGCAGTAGTTCCAGCAGATGGCAATGGGATTTTGTCCAATGGCATGCAGAACACAGGGCAGGTGAGAAAGACAAACGGGATCAGTGAGTATTTGCTCCTTACCGTGGCAGGACTTCGGCTCCAGTAGGGAACTTTCCGTTCTATCATTTCGATTCCCACAATTCCAAAAGACCATATGTCCACTTTGGGGCCATATGGTTGACGCATCACCACTTCAGGCGCCATCCACCAAGGAGTCCCGGCCACCGAGGACGGTCTATTCTTCCCAGGGCTGAGCTCAACAGAGATGCCAAAATCAGCTGAGGGGAAAGCAAAATACTGCTTTTATTTGAATTCTGTGCAATTAGGAAACCAAACAAAAGAATTGCCCAGTAGAACTTTGAGAATGTGCTGTTGAATCTCCTGGACAACTGTCCCTGCTCTGTCTCCTCAGGATTTTAGCCAAATCCCCACATTTTGTATACTGCCTTCAGCAGTGGCTTTTGTTCTATGGAAGCTTTAGACTTGTTGCTCCCTCCCTCTGCAATGGACACACACAGAGCAACACCACTCTTGACTGCTTGTGCATTGTCATACCTCTGTGCACCTTGCAACCATGTCATCAGCTCAGAGCAGGGGGTCCCCGCACTGCCACCAGCACCATTCCTGGGGAGCTGGCAGCCACTCAAAGCAGCCCCTCACCCCACATCCCTGAAAGCTGCACCTGACCAGGAATATACTGACCCAGCTTGACAGAGCCGTCGGTTCTGAGAAGGATGTTGTCGCTCTTCACGTCTCTGTGGATCACTTGGTTTGAGTGAAGAAAAGCCAATCCTTGCAAGCACTGAGAGAGTAAACAGAACCAGGAGGGACAAACCCAGTGATTTCATCACACCAGAAAAGAAACAGAGACTCTAAAAGGTTCCCATTCCCCAGGAGAATGGCGAGTAATGGCAGAACACAGTGCCATTGAGAGGAAGATTTGCTGCTCCAACACTTGCAGAGCAGGACCTTTCTAAGGAAAGGCATGTCACCTTTTGAAAGAGCAACAGCACCTGCTGTTGTAGACTGTCCCCTGCAAACCAGCCAGGATGACTGCTGCTGCAGTGAATGTGCTCAGAAGCAAAGAGCATTTTGGCTGCACTAGTATCCTTTTTAGCTGAGGACTGAAAGTAAATAGTCTCTCTTTTTACCTTTGCTGTTCATTTCAAATCCTGCTACCAGCACCTTGCTTCTACAAGTGAGGAATGCAGTGAAGACAGGCAAAAATTTAGGGAGGCAAGATGGAGAACAGCAGATACAAGAGGCAGAGTGAGAATACAACAGCAGGAGATAAGAGTACAAGAACTGAGTAGAGTGAGTGCAGGGGCACTCCAGGCATTTTACTGGAGATGCTTTTACGTGCCCATAGCATACCAGCAACACAGAAGCAAAGTTTGGCACGTGAAACCTCTCCTGTTCTGAGCCCCTATTTCTCAGATAATCCTGCCCAAACCCTTGGAAGCACAGGTGGGCTTGCTGACCTCCCGACTGATGACTGCTATCTCGATTTCAGTCAGGAAGGTCTTCCTGATGACATCGCTCAGAGCGCCTCCATCCATGTACTCCATGACCAGCCAGAGTTCCTCACCCAGAAGGTGGCTGAAGGAAAGAAACAAGGGCGTGAAGATAAACATGCATGGCTAGGTTGATTTTTTGCTTCCGGGCTTCTTGTTTCCAAGGCCCTTTGTGACAAGGACAGAATAAAAGGAATAGACATTCCCTCTTGGCTGTGCTTTGTTTGCAATCTGTGCAGTCTCAGGGAGAAAGGCACAGCTGTGAAAAAGGAGATGTCTTAGATGGCCAGCAAGTGAAAAGTGTGGTTTAGTAAGAGCCCAGATCAAAAGCCTGTCACGCGTGGTGTTTCTGGAAATAAGCACCTAGTCTTCCTGGCATGCATAGCAAAGAAAAAGAGGGGCAACAATCCAAGGGAAATCCACTTTAGGATGGTTCATCATTCAGCATTGAAGAAACTTTAAAAAATCAATCCCAAAAGAATGTGGAGGCAGTGAACTTAGAATGTATTAACTTCGTATGATACAGCTGATCCAGGTTTTGAATAATTTTGGAATAATTTTCAAACTACGTGTGCCAGGGAAGACTCATGCAGACAAGATGCACTCTCTTCTCATCCATTGCAGATGAGTAGAGAAATATTAATACATTATAATTAACAGCTCTACTTTCTAGAAGTGACCAAAGTGGATTTTTAACCTCTCATGTTTGCAGTATGTACATGCATATTCACAGGATAAGACCATGACCACTCACCTGTCTAAATAATTCACAACACTGGGACTCCTATGCTTCTTCATGATTGTGATTTCATTAACAGTTAGTTGCTTCCTCTTCTGTCCCTTAAGGCTTATTTTCTTTATGGCCACCTAAAATGACACTGAAAATCAGTAACTTGAGAAGCTGGTGGCACAAGGCCACAAGGCACATGGAGCAAGTGATTTTGCAATGACACAGTTGAGCTGTGCCAAACTGCCTTGTGATTAGGCATTGCAGTAATTAGGAAATGACATTGCAATAGCCCATTTCTCCACTCCCTTGGGGGCTAGTTACAGGACATGTGGCCACTGAGGTTTTGCCCTGAACACTTGGTAACACTGGTGTCTCAACTATCACCCACAAACCTCTGAGCCCACTCCCTGCTGCTTTGTATGGGATTCAGAAGAAGTAATCCATGCCTTAATACTCTGTGGCTACATCTTGGGCTATGGGCAGGGCTTCGAGTTTCTAGGGACGCCTCTTAGATCTCTCCCTATGTGCAGTTCCCAAGTGCAGCACTGCAGGTGGCTAAAGAACTACCAGTAACTTTCAGACGTATTTGCTGGCAACCAGAAGTGAGAATTCAGGACTCTGAAGCTGTAGCCCCAAAGAGCAGTGAGATGCTCTAAGGCACCACCTTTGTTTTAGCAATTGAGAGCGAGTGAGCACATCCTTCTCTGAAATGAACTGCTGCCCTGCGTGACTTCCTTCTGGCAGCTGAAAAGGACAAAGACTGTCCCCAATGTATTTTGCAGGCTGGTACCAGTCTGTGTTTCTTGTGCCTCTTCAGCACAGCTCGACCCAAAACTCCGGCCACCGCTACTCGCACCAGAGGGGAAAGGCCTTGAGTGCAGCAGAGTCTGTGGGGGATGTTGACATTTACCTCTCCTCCTGTGGCTTGGTTGAGTGCTCTAACTACAGATCCAAAATGCCTAGAAACAAAACAGAAGCAGAGAAAGGAGAAGCTGTTTATTTCTTAGAGTGAAAGCTGGCCCACACAGGAGATCTCTGCTGTAAATGCCTAAAACCTGCAGGATGCAGGAGGGCTCTGCCAGAAGGCAGATGATGCATTTTCCTCTCAAGTGCATGGGCAGTGCCTGAGCTGGTTGCAGAAGCGCTGGGGTTTACTGCCTCAGCTCCTAAAGGGAATTTATTCTTTCATCTTAGGTTTGAGTTTCTAAACTCTGTGGTTCCTATTCTGAGCATGGAGCGTTTCCTTCCAAGAACCGTGGATTGAATGAAATTCTCCTGGGAACTGTTATCTCATAGCTTTGAGAGGGGCTAGGTTGCCCTTTCAGGCAAGCAAGATTCTTCTTTATTCATTAGTGTGGCAGTGTGGTTTTGAGACATACAAAAATACTGAAGAAATTAACACAGAGCTGTCCCACACTTGAGAGACAAGGAGATCTTCCAGGTCCTGCTCCTTGATGTAGGCAGGTTTTGGCAGCATGGAGATGTCTCTGACAATGCCTTCTGAGCACCCTCACAAGTTCTGAGCAGCACTGAAGAGATAGGACAATCTATCTCCTGTGTCTGAACATGTTTGCAGCTGACCTGACTTCACACTGGATAGATATTCCAGTGGAACACCTGATATACCAGTGATATACCAGAAGAACCCCTGGCCCATGGTTGTGTAGAAGTAAGTGTGGCTGGACTCACCCCTTGCCAATATATTCCATTTCAGTGTATTTCATCTTGGGATTTTCCACGTTCACCATTTTCCCTGAGGGAAACAAAATGCAAGATGCTCACTTTAAAGCAGAGATCCCAGCTTCCAGGAGATACAAAAGGCAGCCCCAGTGTCTGGAGGCAGTCAGCTAGTTGCAACAACAGCTACAACATCAACAGGACAGGCAGCCCTGCAGTGCAGATGGCTGGCACAGAGACTGATTGTGTAGAGCCCTTGGAAGAGTTCTCTTGACAGGAAACAAAGCACAGGGAGATGCATTCCCAGGAGAGGAGCACATCTTCTCCAGCTTTCAGCCAAAACATTGCCCAAACAATGCCTTTCCAATTGTAATCCAGAGCAGCTCATGCTATAACCAATGTCAACAGTGCTTTCAGCATCGGGACCCTCACCCTTCATGAGCAGGCTGAGCTCACAGACACCCATCTTGGAGCTAAGGAAGGTTCCAGCCCTGTCCGGCCAGCCCTCAGGGACATGGCAGCGACCACAACAAGGCTGGCAAAGCCCAAGCATGAGTACTGACAAGCAATGGGAAGAAGTCACAGGCAGCCTGGGCCCCGTACAAAGTGTTGCCCCCATTCATGCCACAACAGGATGGGCTTTGAGATCAGACACACCGAGGTGCAGATCAATGCCATTTTTGTCCCAACAGGTGATGGTAGACACAGAATCCACTGGGCTCTGCTCTCAGCCCCACCAGGTCTTATCTGAGAGTTCAGCACTGGCAGCTGTTATGGGCAAGAAGCAGATTCATTGGGCTGTGCTGCAGAATCCCAGAGGACTTGATGTGTTTTCCTAGAGACGGATCTGAGCAGGGATCGGGCCAATGGGTAGGATTCTAAGAGTCATGGGAAAGAGTGGGGAAGGTACGAAAAAGTGCCATGGATCTGAGGAATATACCATGGATGGGCTGGAGGCTGTCTCCTGAGAAATGCCTGCAGTACAGATTTATCTGATCAAGCCACTTCGATGTGTTTCTGTTGGAAACATCTTTAGAAGCATAAAACTAGGATATGAAATACAGATTGTTATAAAAGTATCTGTTTTTTTCTTTGGGGGCACACGGGAAACACCTCCTGCTCTCTATTTCTCCTGTAACCTGATATTCTTTCACAGTAGTTTTTATTGACAAAAATATAGCATTCTCACGAAAAGAAACTGTATATGTAGTAGTGGCAACATAAAAATGTCATAAAAATGACATCAATAAGACATGTGGGGCAGAAGGGCTCCTTCAGGATGGAGATAAACCAACTCCACCAAAAAATAACCCCTACAAAGGAACAAACAAAACCAAAAAACCCAGCAAAAAGAAAACCAAAAAAACAACCCCATAAAAAATAAACAGGGAAAAAGCAAAAAACCCCAAACCACCAGTCCCCTAAAAAAAAATCCCCAACCAAAAAGACAAAAGTCCAAAACCATAAAATTTCTGTGAAGATTTTTTGCTCTGATGACTGGTTGGAAGTCAGGAGTCTAAGGGGAAATTAGGAAGCTAAAAATTCTCTTTGGTTTGGCCACTAGCATGCAGGACTTGCCTAGCCTTCTGCTGATGCAAGAAAAATCCCTGCTTCAGCCTTTAGCCGAGAGGGAAGCTCAGGCAAACCCAGGCCAGTCCCAGCTGTCTTCAGAGGCAGCAGGAGCACCCAGAGCTCTCTCTCGCTGCCTCAGAGCACAGCACTTCCTCTGGGGAGCCCTAAATGGCCCTGTGACACCAAACTCAGGAGGAACATTTGGTACAGCTCTGCTGACACCTGCACACAATCCACTGACCCTCAGACAAGAAATACAGCAGACGTACAGAGCATACGCAGGTACTGCTCCTCAGTCTCCTGGTTCTCAGAAGCCACGTGGAGGGAGATGAAGGAGCTGAGAAGGAGGAGATCACCAAAGGCTGAGATTGAGTTCACAGGTTCCACATCATAGGTTCCTTTAAGTAATGCTGCTGCAGAGCGAGGATTGGGACCAGAGCCCGTGCAGATGTGCTGAAACTGCAGCACTTTTCGAGGAGGGGGAAGTTCCAGTTGTCTGGGACAAATTTGGTGATCTTCACGGCCAGTGTGTTCTTGCAGGTCTTTGGAGGCTGCCTGGTGAGATATCAACACATACACCTCAAGTCAAACAGAATATAGCAGTCAGAGACAACAGCTTATCCCTCTCAGACAAGAGTGACTGACTGTGAGGAAAGGGAAAGAACAGATTAACAAGGAATACAGACAGCTTGGAAAAGAATGGGGCCTCACAGATTCCTGGAAAACACAATCATCTTCTTCCAGCTTAGCAAAAGCCAAAAGAGACTGTACAAGTGAAGAAGTGCTCCAGAAAACTGCAGAACACTTCCACAAACCAAACACACCTTTCCACAAAGGGAAAACAGACAAAAAAGCCCTGCCACCTGCAGCACTGCCACGTGTGCCCTTGGCCACGACGCTGCAGAAGCCCAGAGATCGACCTTCCCTGAGCCGAGCAGCCAGAAGCTCAGCCAGAGTCCCCAGACCTTCAGTGCTTCAAAGTGACAGGTCAAAGGCCAATTTCTAGCTGGAGGCCACTGCCTGCAGGAAATGGCTACGTCCCACAGGATTGCAGCACTCGGCATCCTCAGCAAGCAACATGCAAGTGCTGGCTGGTCAGAAACTTGCAGCTCTGCCTTGCACTAAAGACAGCACCACCCACAACTGGCACTTACTGTCTTGGATCGATCGGCCACAGCTGCAGGCTTGTGGTCATCTTGCTCCTTTTGCTCCTTTTTGGCTCCTTCTCCAGGAGCAGAGGGAGCCGGGGCAGAGACCGCTGTTCCTTCTGCCATCTGCGGCAAGAGAGAAGCATGAGGGACAGGCCGTTACCTCTCATTTATGACCTCGTTTCTCCTCAGATCCACAACCACCTTTTCAAAGGAGAAATCCTCAACTTTGTTAGCAATGGGATTCTAAGTCACTCCAACCAGATGAAAATGGGCCAACTCAACAGAACTCTATTTGATGCACTCTATAAATTTGATAGTCCTCCCCGGCTGCCATCAGCAAGCAATGGTGCCCCTGCACAACAAGGGAGTTTTAGCTCTTTTATTTATTGCCCTGAAATGGAAAAGGAGGAAATAGCCAGCAAGGCCATTGCTATTGCTGCGGCAGATATGGAAAATTCAAACTGGATCAGAATGCCATCCAGTGCGTGAAAAGGGCAGGAACGTTTGTGCAGAAGCATCTGTGCTTGTTGTAAAAGAGAGAAAATGGGCAGGGCTTCACCTCCTAGCAAGCCAACAAGCCACAAGACAAAAGTGTTCCCTCCTCAGGTGGCTAAAGCACTTGGAGGCAGTGAGGGCATGTTTGGCAGGGAAACAGCCCTGGTGGTGAGCACTGTCACATATGGATCTATGGAAGTGTGCCTGAAGGTCCCTCAGGAGGCTCCCGTTGTCCAGGCTGAAACCCCTCCCTAGCTCTCGTGTCCTTCTCTGCACACGCTCCAGCCCCTCAAGGACTTTCAGCTTCAGAGTGGCCAACAAGTGGACACACACTCCCAGCTCTGGCCGCAGCGCTGCCCAGCCCAGGGGGACGGCCACTGCCCTGCTCCTGCTGCCCCACTGCTGCTGACACAGGCCAGGATGGCCTTGGCCTTCTTGGCTATGTGGCCAAGCGCTAGCCCACATTCAGCTGCTCTTGACTGGCACCACTGGGTCCTTTTAGCCTACTCAGGTCCCTCACCACAAAATTGCCCCTTTGACTTCAAATACAGCATCCCCGGTTCCAAGATGTCCTGCCTCTTCTCAGCCAAACAAGACAGCAGTCAAGGACTTGCAGCTTCACCCCCACCCTGGGCCCTAATGCCATTTCCAAAGCTGCAAGCTTCATCGCAAAAGGCGTCCACAGAAACTTGCCGCTTCTTCTTTCTGCCACACAAGAAGTCTTCCCAACGAGGCACTTGGTTTCTTTGGCCACACTCAACAAGAATGGCACCCACAGATTCCTAGACAACTCAATCATCTCCTTGCAGCTTAGCAAAAGCCAAAAGAGACTGTACAAGTGAAGAAGTGCTCCAGAAAACTGCAGAACACTTCCACAAACCAAACACACCTTTCCACAAAGGGAAAACAGACAAAAAAGCCCTGCCACCTGCAGCACTGCCACGTGTGCCCTTGGCCACGACGCTGCAGAAGCCCAGAGATCGACCTTCCCTGAGCCGAGCAGCCAGAAGCTCAGCCAGAGTCCCCAGACCTTCAGTGCTTCAAAGTGACAGGTCAAAGGCCAATTTCTAGCTGGAGGCCACTGCCTGCAGGAAATGGCTACGTCCCACAGGATTGCAGCACTCGGCATCCTCAGCAAGCAACATGCAAGTGCTGGCTGGTCAGAAACTTGCAGCTCTGCCTTGCACTAAAGACAGCACCACCCACAACTGGCACTTACTGTCTTGGATCGATCGGCCACAGCTGCAGGCTTGTGGTCATCTTGCTCCTTTTGCTCCTTTTTGGCTCCTTCTCCAGGAGCAGAGGGAGCCGGGGCAGAGACCGCTGTTCCTTCTGCCATCTGTGGCAAGAGAGAAGCATGAGAGACAGGCCGTTACCTCTCATTTATGACCTCGTTTCTCCTCAGATCCACAACCACCTTTTCAAAGGAGAAATCCTCAACTTTGTTAGCAATGGGATTCTAAGTCACTCCAACCAGATGAAAATGGGCCAACTCAACAGAACTCTATTTGATGCACTCTATGAATTTGATAGTCCTCCCCGGCTGCCATCAGCAAGCAATGGTGCCCCTGCACAACAATGGAGCTTTGAGCTCTTTTATTTATTGGCCTGAAATGGAAAAAGAGGAAATAGCCAGCAAGGCCATTGCTATTGCTGCGGCAGATATGGAAAAGTCAAACTGGATCAGAATGCCATCCAGTGCGTGAAAAGGGCAGGAACGTTTGTGCAGAAGCATCTGTGCTTGTTGTAAAAGAGAGAAAATGGGCAGGGCTTCACCTCCTAGCAAGCCAACAAGCCACAAGACAAAAGTGTTCCCTCCTCAGGTGGCTAAAGCACTTGGAGGCAGTGAGGGCATGTTTGGCAGGGAAACAGCCCTGGTGGTGAGAACTGTCACATATGGGTCTATGGAAGTGTGCCTGAAGGTCCCTCAGGAGGCTCCCGTTGTCCAGGCTGAAACCCCTCCCTAGCTCTCGTGTCCTTCTCTGCACACGCTCCAGCCCCTCAAGGACTTTCAGCTTCAGAGGGGCCAACAAGTGGACACACACTCCCAGCTCTGGCCGCAGCGCTGCCCAGCCCAGGGGGACGGCCACTGCCCTGCTCCTGCTGCCCCACTGCTGCTGACACAGGCCAGGATGGCCTTGGCCTTCTTGGCTATGTGGCCAAGCGCTGGCCCACATTCAGCTGCTCTTGACTGGCACCACTGGGTCCTTTTAGCCTACTCAGGTCCCTCACCACAAAATTGCCCCTTTGACTTCAAATACAGCATCCCCGGTTCCAAGATGTCCTGCCTCTTCTCAGCCAAACAAGACAGCAGTCAAGGACTTGCAGCTTCACCCCCACCCTAGGCCCTAATGCCATTTCCAAAGCTGCAGGCTTCATCGCAAAAGGCGTCCACAGAAACTTGCTGCTTCTTCTTTCTGCCACACAAGAAGTCTTCCCAACGAGGCACTTGGTTTCTTTGGCCACACTCAACAAGAATGGCACCCACAGATTCCTAGACAACTCAATCATCTCCTTGCAGCTTAGCAAAAGCCAAAAGAGACTGTACAAGTGAAGAAGTGCTCCAGAAAACTGCAGAACACTTCCACAAACCAAACACACCTTTCCACAAAGGGAAAACAGACAAAAAAGCCCTGCCACCTGCAGCACTGCCACGTGTGCCCTTGGCCACGACGCTGCAGAAGCCCAGAGATCGACCTTCCCTGAGCCGAGCAGCCAGAAGCTCAGCCAGAGTCCCCAGACCTTCAGTGCTTCAAAGTGACAGGTCAAAGGCCAATTTCTAGCTGGAGGCCACTGCCTGCAGGAAATGGCTACGTCCCACAGGATTGCAGCACTCGGCATCCTCAGCAAGCAACATGCAAGTGCTGGCTGGTCAGAAACTTGCAGCTCTGCCTTGCACTAAAGACAGCACCACCCACAACTGGCACTTACTGTCTTGGATCGATCGGCCACAGCTGCAGGCTTGTGGTCATCTTGCTCCTTTTGCTCCTTTTTGGCTCCTTCTCCAGGAGCAGAGGGAGCCGGGGCAGAGACCGCTGTTCCTTCTGCCATCTGCGGCAAGAGAGAAGCATGAGGGACAGGCCGTTACCTCTCATTTATGACCTCGTTTCTCCTCAGATCCACAACCACCTTTTCAAAGGAGAAATCCTCAACTTTGTTAGCAATGGGATTCTAAGTCACTCCAACCAGATGAAAATGGGCCAACTCAACAGAACTCTATTTGATGCACTCTATGAATTTGATAGTCCTCCCCGGCTGCCATCAGCAAGCAATGGTGCCCCTGCACAACAATGGAGCTTTGAGCTCTTTTATTTATTGGCCTGAAATGGAAAAGGAGGAAATAGCCAGCAAGGCCATTGCTATTGCTGCGGCAGATATGGAAAAGTCAAACTGGATCAGAATGCCATCCAGTGCGTGAAAAGGGCAGGAACGTTTGTGCAGAAGCATCTGTGCTTGTTGTAAAAGAGAGAAAATGGGCAGGGCTTCACCTCCTAGCAAGCCAACAAGCCAAAAGACAAAAGCGTCCCCTCCTCAGGTGGCTAAAGCACTTGGAGGCAGTGAGGGCATGTTTGGCAGGGAAACAGCCCTGGTGGTGAGCACTGTCACATATGGATCTATGGAAGTGTGCCTGAAGGTCCCTCAGGAGGCTCCCGTTGTCCAGGCTGAAACCCCTCCCTAGCTCTCGTGTCCTTCTCTGCACACGCTCCAGCCCCTCAAGGACTTTCAGCTTCAGAGGGGCCAACAAGTGGACACACACTCCCAGCTCTGGCCGCAGCGCTGCCCAGCCCAGGGGGACGGCCACTGCCCTGCTCCTGCTGCACCACTGCTGCTGACACAGGCCAGGATGGCCTTGGCCTTCTTGGCTATGTGGCCAAGCGCTGGCCCACATTCAGCTGCTCTTGACTGGCACCACTGGGTCCTTTTAGCCTACTCAGGTCCCTCACCACAAAATTGCCCCTTTGACTTCAAATACAGCATCCCCGGTTCCAAGATGTCCTGCCTCTTCTCAGCCAAACAAGACAGCAGTCAAGGACTTGCAGCTTCACCCCCACCCTAGGCCCTAATGCCATTTCCAAAGCTGCAGGCTTCATCGCAAAAGGCGTCCACAGAAACTTGCTGCTTCTTCTTTCTGCCACACAAGAAGTCTTCCCAACGAGGCACTTGGTTTCTTTGGCCACACTCAACAAGAATGGCACCCACAGATTCCTAGACAACTCAATCATCTCCTTGCAGCTTAGCAAAAGCCAAAAGAGACTGTACAAGTGAAGAAGTGCTCCAGAAAACTGCAGAACACTTCCACAAACCAAACACACCTTTCCACAAAGGGAAAACAGACAAAAAAGCCCTGCCACCTGCAGCACTGCCACGTGTGCCCTTGGCCACGACGCTGCAGAAGCCCAGAGATCGACCTTCCCTGAGCCGAGCAGCCAGAAGCTCAGCCAGAGTCCCCAGACCTTCAGTGCTTCAAAGTGACAGGTCAAAGGCCAATTTCTAGCTGGAGGCCACTGCCTGCAGGAAATGGCTACGTCCCACAGGATTGCAGCACTCGGCATCCTCAGCAAGCAACATGCAAGTGCTGGCTGGTCAGAAACTTGCAGCTCTGCCTTGCACTAAAGACAGCACCACCCACAACTGGCACTTACTGTCTTGGATCGATCGGCCACAGCTGCAGGCTTGTGGTCATCTTGCTCCTTTTGCTCCTTTTTGGCTTCTTCTCCAGGAGCAGAGGGAGCCGGGGCAGAGACCGCTGTTCCTTCTGCCATCTGTGGCAAGAGAGAAGCATGAGAGACAGGCCGTTACCTCTCATTTATGACCTCGTTTCTCCTCAGATCCACAACCACCTTTTCAAAGGAGAAATCCTCAACTTTGTTAGCAATGGGATTCTAAGTCACTCCAACCAGATGAAAATGGGCCAACTCAACAGAACTCTATTTGATGCACTCTATGAATTTGATAGTCCTCCCCGGCTGCCATCAGCAAGCAATGGTGCCCCTGCACAACAATGGAGCTTTGAGCTCTTTTATTTATTGGCCTGAAATGGAAAAAGAGGAAATAGCCAGCAAGGCCATTGCTATTGCTGCGGCAGATATGGAAAAGTCAAACTGGATCAGAATGCCATCCAGTGCGTGAAAAGGGCAGGAACGTTTGTGCAGAAGCATCTGTGCTTGTTGTAAAAGAGAGAAAATGGGCAGGGCTTCACCTCCTAGCAAGCCAACAAGCCACAAGACAAAAGTGTTCCCTCCTCAGGTGGCTAAAGCACTTGGAGGCAGTGAGGGCATGTTTGGCAGGGAAACAGCCCTGGTGGTGAGAACTGTCACATATGGGTCTATGGAAGTGTGCCTGAAGGTCCCTCAGGAGGCTCCCGTTGTCCAGGCTGAAACCCCTCCCTAGCTCTCGTGTCCTTCTCTGCACACGCTCCAGCCCCTCAAGGACTTTCAGCTTCAGAGGGGCCAACAAGTGGACACACACTCCCAGCTCTGGCCGCAGCGCTGCCCAGCCCAGGGGGACGGCCACTGCCCTGCTCCTGCTGCACCACTGCTGCTGACACAGGCCAGGATGGCCTTGGCCTTCTTGGCTATGTGGCCAAGCGCTGGCCCACATTCAGCTGCTCTTGACTGGCACCACTGGGTCCTTTTAGCCTACTCAGGTCCCTCACCACAAAATTGCCCCTTTGACTTCAAATACAGCATCCCCGGTTCCAAGATGTCCTGCCTCTTCTCAGCCAAACAAGACAGCAGTCAAGGACTTGCAGCTTCACCCCCACCCTAGGCCCTAATGCCATTTCCAAAGCTGCAGGCTTCATCGCAAAAGGCGTCCACAGAAACTTGCTGCTTCTTCTTTCTGCCACACAAGAAGTCTTCCCAACGAGGCACTTGGTTTCTTTGGCCACACTCAACAAGAATGGCACCCACAGATTCCTAGACAACTCAATCATCTCCTTGCAGCTTAGCAAAAGCCAAAAGAGACTGTACAAGTGAAGAAGTGCTCCAGAAAACTGCAGAACACTTCCACAAACCAAACACACCTTTCCACAAAGGGAAAACAGACAAAAAAGCCCTGCCACCTGCAGCACTGCCACGTGTGCCCTTGGCCACGACGCTGCAGAAGCCCAGAGATCGACCTTCCCTGAGCCGAGCAGCCAGAAGCTCAGCCAGAGTCCCCAGACCTTCAGTGCTTCAAAGTGACAGGTCAAAGGCCAATTTCTAGCTGGAGGCCACTGCCTGCAGGAAATGGCTACGTCCCACAGGATTGCAGCACTCGGCATCCTCAGCAAGCAACATGCAAGTGCTGGCTGGTCAGAAACTTGCAGCTCTGCCTTGCACTAAAGACAGCACCACCCACAACTGGCACTTACTGTCTTGGATCGATCGGCCACAGCTGCAGGCTTGTGGTCATCTTGCTCCTTTTGCTCCTTTTTGGCTCCTTCTCCAGGAGCAGAGGGAGCCGGGGCAGAGACCGCTGTTCCTTCTGCCATCTGCGGCAAGAGAGAAGCATGAGGGACAGGCCGTTACCTCTCATTTATGACCTCGTTTCTCCTCAGATCCACAACCACCTTTTCAAAGGAGAAATCCTCAACTTTGTTAGCAATGGGATTCTAAGTCACTCCAACCAGATGAAAATGGGCCAACTCAACAGAACTCTATTTGATGCACTCTATGAATTTGATAGTCCTCCCCGGCTGCCATCAGCAAGCAATGGTGCCCCTGCACAACAATGGAGCTTTGAGCTCTTTTATTTATTGGCCTGAAATGGAAAAAGAGGAAATAGCCAGCAAGGCCATTGCTATTGCTGCGGCAGATATGGAAAAGTCAAACTGGATCAGAATGCCATCCAGTGCGTGAAAAGGGCAGGAACGTTTGTGCAGAAGCATCTGTGCTTGTTGTAAAAGAGAGAAAATGGGCAGGGCTTCACCTCCTAGCAAGCCAACAAGCCAAAAGACAAAAGCGTCCCCTCCTCAGGTGGCTAAAGCACTTGGAGGCAGTGAGGGCATGTTTGGCAGGGAAACAGCCCTGGTGGTGAGCACTGTCACATATGGATCTATGGAAGTGTGCCTGAAGGTCCCTCAGGAGGCTCCCGTTGTCCAGGCTGAAACCCCTCCCTAGCTCTCGTGTCCTTCTCTGCACACGCTCCAGCCCCTCAAGGACTTTCAGCTTCAGAGGGGCCAACAAGTGGACACACACTCCCAGCTCTGGCCGCACCGCTGCCCAGCCCAGGGGGACGGCCACTGCCCTGCTCCTGCTGCCCCACTGCTGCTGACACAGGCCAGGATGGCCTTGGCCTTCTTGGCTATGTGGCCAAGCGCTGGCCCACATTCAGCTGCTCTTGACTGGCACCACTGGGTCCTTTTAGCCTACTCAGGTCCCTCACCACAAAATTGCCCCTTTGACTTCAAATACAGCATCCCCGGTTCCAAGATGTCCTGCCTCTTCTCAGCCAAACAAGACAGCAGTCAAGGACTTGCAGCTTCACCCCCACCCTAGGCCCTAATGCCATTTCCAAAGCTGCAGGCTTCATCGCAAAAGGCGTCCACAGAAACTTGCTGCTTCTTCTTTCTGCCACACAAGAAGTCTTCCCAACGAGGCACTTGGTTTCTTTGGCCACACTCAACAAGAATGGCACCCACAGATTCCTAGACAACTCAATCATCTCCTTGCAGCTTAGCAAAAGCCAAAAGAGACTGTACAAGTGAAGAAGTGCTCCAGAAAACTGCAGAACACTTCCACAAACCAAACACACCTTTCCACAAAGGGAAAACAGACAAAAAAGCCCTGCCACCTGCAGCACTGCCACGTGTGCCCTTGGCCACGACGCTGCAGAAGCCCAGAGATCGACCTTCCCTGAGCCGAGCAGCCAGAAGCTCAGCCAGAGTCCCCAGACCTTCAGTGCTTCAAAGTGACAGGTCAAAGGCCAATTTCTAGCTGGAGGCCACTGCCTGCAGGAAATGGCTACGTCCCACAGGATTGCAGCACTCGGCATCCTCAGCAAGCAACATGCAAGTGCTGGCTGGTCAGAAACTTGCAGCTCTGCCTTGCACTAAAGACAGCACCACCCACAACTGGCACTTACTGTCTTGGATCGATCGGCCACAGCTGCAGGCTTGTGGTCATCTTGCTCCTTTTGCTCCTTTTTGGCTTCTTCTCCAGGAGCAGAGGGAGCCGGGGCAGAGACCGCTGTTCCTTCTGCCATCTGTGGCAAGAGAGAAGCATGAGAGACAGGCCGTTACCTCTCATTTATGACCTCGTTTCTCCTCAGATCCACAACCACCTTTTCAAAGGAGAAATCCTCAACTTTGTTAGCAATGGGATTCTAAGTCACTCCAACCAGATGAAAATGGGCCAACTCAACAGAACTCTATTTGATGCACTCTATGAATTTGATAGTCCTCCCCGGCTGCCATCAGCAAGCAATGGTGCCCCTGCACAACAATGGAGCTTTGAGCTCTTTTATTTATTGGCCTGAAATGGAAAAGGAGGAAATAGCCAGCAAGGCCATTGCTATTGCTGCGGCAGATATGGAAAAGTCAAACTGGATCAGAATGCCATCCAGTGCGTGAAAAGGGCAGGAACGTTTGTGCAGAAGCATCTGTGCTTGTTGTAAAAGAGAGAAAATGGGCAGGGCTTCACCTCCTAGCAAGCCAACAAGCCACAAGACAAAAGTGTTCCCTCCTCAGGTGGCTAAAGCACTTGGAGGCAGTGAGGGCATGTTTGGCAGGGAAACAGCCCTGGTGGTGAGAACTGTCACATATGGGTCTATGGAAGTGTGCCTGAAGGTCCCTCAGGAGGCTCCCGTTGTCCAGGCTGAAACCCCTCCCTAGCTCTCGTGTCCTTCTCTGCACACGCTCCAGCCCCTCAAGGACTTTCAGCTTCAGAGGGGCCAACAAGTGGACACACACTCCCAGCTCTGGCCGCAGCGCTGCCCAGCCCAGGGGGACGGCCACTGCCCTGCTCCTGCTGCACCACTGCTGCTGACACAGGCCAGGATGGCCTTGGCCTTCTTGGCTATGTGGCCAAGCGCTGGCCCACATTCAGCTGCTCTTGACTGGCACCACTGGGTCCTTTTAGCCTACTCAGGTCCCTCACCACAAAATTGCCCCTTTGACTTCAAATACAGCATCCCCGGTTCCAAGATGTCCTGCCTCTTCTCAGCCAAACAAGACAGCAGTCAAGGACTTGCAGCTTCACCCCCACCCTAGGCCCTAATGCCATTTCCAAAGCTGCAGGCTTCATCGCAAAAGGCGTCCACAGAAACTTGCTGCTTCTTCTTTCTGCCACACAAGAAGTCTTCCCAACGAGGCACTTGGTTTCTTTGGCCACACTCAACAAGAATGGCACCCACAGATTCCTAGACAACTCAATCATCTCCTTGCAGCTTAGCAAAAGCCAAAAGAGACTGTACAAGTGAAGAAGTGCTCCAGAAAACTGCAGAACACTTCCACAAACCAAACACACCTTTCCACAAAGGGAAAACAGACAAAAAAGCCCTGCCACCTGCAGCACTGCCACGTGTGCCCTTGGCCACGACGCTGCAGAAGCCCAGAGATCGACCTTCCCTGAGCCGAGCAGCCAGAAGCTCAGCCAGAGTCCCCAGACCTTCAGTGCTTCAAAGTGACAGGTCAAAGGCCAATTTCTAGCTGGAGGCCACTGCCTGCAGGAAATGGCTACGTCCCACAGGATTGCAGCACTCGGCATCCTCAGCAAGCAACATGCAAGTGCTGGCTGGTCAGAAACTTGCAGCTCTGCCTTGCACTAAAGACAGCACCACCCACAACTGGCACTTACTGTCTTGGATCGATCGGCCACAGCTGCAGGCTTGTGGTCATCTTGCTCCTTTTGCTCCTTTTTGGCTCCTTCTCCAGGAGCAGAGGGAGCCGGGGCAGAGACCGCTGTTCCTTCTGCCATCTGCGGCAAGAGAGAAGCATGAGGGACAGGCCGTTACCTCTCATTTATGACCTCGTTTCTCCTCAGATCCACAACCACCTTTTCAAAGGAGAAATCCTCAACTTTGTTAGCAATGGGATTCTAAGTCACTCCAACCAGATGAAAATGGGCCAACTCAACAGAACTCTATTTGATGCACTCTATGAATTTGATAGTCCTCCCCGGCTGCCATCAGCAAGCAATGGTGCCCCTGCACAACAATGGAGCTTTGAGCTCTTTTATTTATTGGCCTGAAATGGAAAAGGAGGAAATAGCCAGCAAGGCCATTGCTATTGCTGCGGCAGATATGGAAAAGTCAAACTGGATCAGAATGCCATCCAGTGCGTGAAAAGGGCAGGAACGTTTGTGCAGAAGCATCTGTGCTTGTTGTAAAAGAGAGAAAATGGGCAGGGCTTCACCTCCTAGCAAGCCAACAAGCCAAAAGACAAAAGCGTCCCCTCCTCAGGTGGCTAAAGCACTTGGAGGCAGTGAGGGCATGTTTGGCAGGGAAACAGCCCTGGTGGTGAGCACTGTCACATATGGATCTATGGAAGTGTGCCCTCCCTAGCTCTCGTGTCCTTCTCTGCACACGCTCCAGCCCCTCAAGGACTTTCAGCTTCAGAGGGGCCAACAAGTGGACACACACTCCCAGCTCTGGCCGCAGCGCTGCCCAGCCCAGGGGGACGGCCACTGCCCTGCTCCTGCTGCCCCACTGCTGCTGACACAGGCCAGGATGGCCATGGCCTTCTTGGCTATGTGGCCAAGTGCTAGCCCATGTTCAGCTGCTCTTGACTGGCACCACTGGGTCCTTTTAACCTACTCAGGTCCCTCACCACAAAATTGCCCCTTTGACTTCAAATACAGTATCCCCGGTTCCAAGATGTCCTGCCTCTTCTCAGCCAAACAAGACAGCAGTCAAGGACTTGCAGCTTCACCCCCACCCTAGGCCCTAATGCCATTTCCAAAGCTGCAGGCTTCATCGCAAAGGGCGTCCACAGAAACTTGCCGCTTCTTCTTTCTGCCACACAAGAAGTCTTCCCAACGAGGCGATTCGTTTCTTTGGCCACACTCAACAAGAATGGCACCCACAGATTCCTAGACAACTCAATCATCTCCTTGCAGCTTAGCAAAAGCCAAAAGAGACTGTACAAGTGAAGAAGTGCTCCAGAAAACTGCAGAACACTTCCACAAACCAAACACACCTTTCCACAAAGGGAAAACAGACAAAAAAGCCCTGCCACCTGCAGCACTGCCACGTGTGCCCTTGGCCACGACGCTGCAGAAGCCCAGAGATCGACCTTCCCTGAGCCGAGCAGCCAGAAGCTCAGCCAGAGTCCCCAGACCTTCAGTGCTTCAAAGTGACAGGTCAAAGGCCAATTTCTAGCTGGAGGCCACTGCCTGCAGGAAATGGCTACGTCCCACAGGATTGCAGCACTCGGCGTCCTCAGCAAGCAACATGCAAGTGCTGGCTGGTCAGAAACTTGCAGCTCTGCCTTGCACTAAAGACAGCACCACCCACAACTGGCACTTACTGTCTTGGATCGATCGGCCACAGCTGCAGGCTTGTGGTCATCTTGCTCCTTTTGCTCCTTTTTGGCTCCTTCTCCAGGAGCAGAGGGAGCCGGGGCAGAGACCGCTGTTCCTTCTGCCATCTGTGGCAAGAGAGAAGCATGAGAGACAGGCCGTTACCTCTCATTTATGACCTCGTTTCTCCTCAGATCCACAACCACCTTTTCAAAGGAGAAATCCTCAACTTTGTTAGCAATGGGATTCTAAGTCACTCCAACCAGATGAAAATGGGCCAACTCAACAGAACTCTATTTGATGCACTCTATGAATTTGATAGTCCTCCCCGGCTGCCATCAGCAAGCAATGGTGCCCCTGCACAACAATGGAGCTTTGAGCTCTTTTATTTATTGGCCTGAAATGGAAAAAGAGGAAATAGCCAGCAAGGCCATTGCTATTGCTGCGGCAGATATGGAAAAGTCAAACTGGATCAGAATGCCATCCAGTGCGTGAAAAGGGCAGGAACGTTTGTGCAGAAGCATCTGTGCTTGTTGTAAAAGAGAGAAAATGGGCAGGGCTTCACCTCCTAGCAAGCCAACAAGCCACAAGACAAAAGTGTTCCCTCCTCAGGTGGCTAAAGCACTTGGAGGCAGTGAGGGCATGTTTGGCAGGGAAACAGCCCTGGTGGTGAGAACTGTCACATATGGGTCTATGGAAGTGTGCCTGAAGGTCCCTCAGGAGGCTCCCGTTGTCCAGGCTGAAACCCCTCCCTAGCTCTCGTGTCCTTCTCTGCACACGCTCCAGCCCCTCAAGGACTTTCAGCTTCAGAGGGGCCAACAAGTGGACACACACTCCCAGCTCTGGCCGCAGCGCTGCCCAGCCCAGGGGGACGGCCACTGCCCTGCTCCTGCTGCCCCACTGCTGCTGACACAGGCCAGGATGGCCTTGGCCTTCTTGGCTATGTGGCCAAGCGCTGGCCCACATTCAGCTGCTCTTGACTGGCACCACTGGGTCCTTTTAGCCTACTCAGGTCCCTCACCACAAAATTGCCCCTTTGACTTCAAATACAGCATCCCCGGTTCCAAGATGTCCTGCCTCTTCTCAGCCAAACAAGACAGCAGTCAAGGACTTGCAGCTTCACCCCCACCCTAGGCCCTAATGCCATTTCCAAAGCTGCAGGCTTCATCGCAAAAGGCGTCCACAGAAACTTGCTGCTTCTTCTTTCTGCCACACAAGAAGTCTTCCCAACGAGGCACTTGGTTTCTTTGGCCACACTCAACAAGAATGGCACCCACAGATTCCTAGACAACTCAATCATCTCCTTGCAGCTTAGCAAAAGCCAAAAGAGACTGTACAAGTGAAGAAGTGCTCCAGAAAACTGCAGAACACTTCCACAAACCAAACACACCTTTCCACAAAGGGAAAACAGACAAAAAAGCCCTGCCACCTGCAGCACTGCCACGTGTGCCCTTGGCCACGACGCTGCAGAAGCCCAGAGATCGACCTTCCCTGAGCCGAGCAGCCAGAAGCTCAGCCAGAGTCCCCAGACCTTCAGTGCTTCAAAGTGACAGGTCAAAGGCCAATTTCTAGCTGGAGGCCACTGCCTGCAGGAAATGGCTACGTCCCACAGGATTGCAGCACTCGGCATCCTCAGCAAGCAACATGCAAGTGCTGGCTGGTCAGAAACTTGCAGCTCTGCCTTGCACTAAAGACAGCACCACCCACAACTGGCACTTACTGTCTTGGATCGATCGGCCACAGCTGCAGGCTTGTGGTCATCTTGCTCCTTTTGCTCCTTTTTGGCTCCTTCTCCAGGAGCAGAGGGAGCCGGGGCAGAGACCGCTGTTCCTTCTGCCATCTGCGGCAAGAGAGAAGCATGAGGGACAGGCCGTTACCTCTCATTTATGACCTCGTTTCTCCTCAGATCCACAACCACCTTTTCAAAGGAGAAATCCTCAACTTTGTTAGCAATGGGATTCTAAGTCACTCCAACCAGATGAAAATGGGCCAACTCAACAGAACTCTATTTGATGCACTCTATGAATTTGATAGTCCTCCCCGGCTGCCATCAGCAAGCAATGGTGCCCCTGCACAACAATGGAGCTTTGAGCTCTTTTATTTATTGGCCTGAAATGGAAAAGGAGGAAATAGCCAGCAAGGCCATTGCTATTGCTGCGGCAGATATGGAAAAGTCAAACTGGATCAGAATGCCATCCAGTGCGTGAAAAGGGCAGGAACGTTTGTGCAGAAGCATCTGTGCTTGTTGTAAAAGAGAGAAAATGGGCAGGGCTTCACCTCCTAGCAAGCCAACAAGCCAAAAGACAAAAGCGTCCCCTCCTCAGGTGGCTAAAGCACTTGGAGGCAGTGAGGGCATGTTTGGCAGGGAAACAGCCCTGGTGGTGAGCACTGTCACATATGGATCTATGGAAGTGTGCCTGAAGGTCCCTCAGGAGGCTCCCGTTGTCCAGGCTGAAACCCCTCCCTAGCTCTCGTGTCCTTCTCTGCACACGCTCCAGCCCCTCAAGGACTTTCAGCTTCAGAGGGGCCAACAAGTGGACACACACTCCCAGCTCTGGCCGCAGCGCTGCCCAGCCCAGGGGGACGGCCACTGCCCTGCTCCTGCTGCCCCACTGCTGCTGACACAGGCCAGGATGGCCTTGGCCTTCTTGGCTATGTGGCCAAGCGCTGGCCCACATTCAGCTGCTCTTGACTGGCACCACTGGGTCCTTTTAGCCTACTCAGGTCCCTCACCACAAAATTGCCCCTTTGACTTCAAATACAGCATCCCCGGTTCCAAGATGTCCTGCCTCTTCTCAGCCAAACAAGACAGCAGTCAAGGACTTGCAGCTTCACCCCCACCCTAGGCCCTAATGCCATTTCCAAAGCTGCAGGCTTCATCGCAAAAGGCGTCCACAGAAACTTGCTGCTTCTTCTTTCTGCCACACAAGAAGTCTTCCCAACGAGGCACTTGGTTTCTTTGGCCACACTCAACAAGAATGGCACCCACAGATTCCTAGACAACTCAATCATCTCCTTGCAGCTTAGCAAAAGCCAAAAGAGACTGTACAAGTGAAGAAGTGCTCCAGAAAACTGCAGAACACTTCCACAAACCAAACACACCTTTCCACAAAGGGAAAACAGACAAAAAAGCCCTGCCACCTGCAGCACTGCCACGTGTGCCCTTG
This sequence comes from Lonchura striata, assembly GCF_050655825.1. Classification (NCBI taxonomy): domain Eukaryota; kingdom Metazoa; phylum Chordata; class Aves; order Passeriformes; family Estrildidae; genus Lonchura; species Lonchura striata. Next base: position 14,874,478 of record NC_140740.1, read on the forward strand.
GCCACGACGCTGCAGAAGCCCAGAGATCGACCTTCCCTGAGCCGAGCAGCCAGAAGCTCAGCCAGAGTCCCCAGACCTTCAGTGCTTCAAAGTGACAGGTCAAAGGCCAATTTCTAGCTGGAGGCCACTGCCTGCAGGAAATGGCTACGTCCCACAGGATTGCAGCACTCGGCGTCCTCAGCAAGCAACATGCAAGTGCTGGCTGGTCAGAAACTTGCAGCTCTGCCTTGCACTAAAGACAGCACCACCCACAACTGGCACTTACTGTCTTGGATCGATCGGCCACAGCTGCAGGCTTGTGGTCATCTTGCTCCTTTTGCTCCTTTTTGGCTCCTTCTCCAGGAGCAGAGGGAGCCGGGGCAGAGACCGCTGTTCCTTCTGCCATCTGTGGCAAGAGAGAAGCATGAGAGACAGGCCGTTACCTCTCATTTATGACCTCGTTTCTCCTCAGATCCACAACCACCTTTTCAAAGGAGAAATCCTCAACTTTGTTAGCAATGGGATTCTAAGTCACTCCAACCAGATGAAAATGGGCCAACTCAACAGAACTCTATTTGATGCACTCTATGAATTTGATAGTCCTCCCCGGCTGCCATCAGCAAGCAATGGTGCCCCTGCACAACAATGGAGCTTTGAGCTCTTTTATTTATTGGCCTGAAATGGAAAAAGAGGAAATAGCCAGCAAGGCCATTGCTATTGCTGCGGCAGATATGGAAAAGTCAAACTGGATCAGAATGCCATCCAGTGCGTGAAAAGGGCAGGAACGTTTGTGCAGAAGCATCTGTGCTTGTTGTAAAAGAGAGAAAATGGGCAGGGCTTCACCTCCTAGCAAGCCAACAAGCCACAAGACAAAAGTGTTCCCTCCTCAGGTGGCTAAAGCACTTGGAGGCAGTGAGGGCATGTTTGGCAGGGAAACAGCCCTGGTGGTGAGAACTGTCACATATGGGTCTATGGAAGTGTGCCTGAAGGTCCCTCAGGAGGCTCCCGTTGTCCAGGCTGAAACCCCTCCCTAGCTCTCGTGTCCTTCTCTGCACACGCTCCAGCCCCTCAAGGACTTTCAGCTTCAGAGGGGCCAACAAGTGGACACACACTCCCAGCTCTGGCCGCAGCGCTGCCCAGCCCAGGGGGACGGCCACTGCCCTGCTCCTGCTGCACCACTGCTGCTGACACAGGCCAGGATGGCCTTGGCCTTCTTGGCTATGTGGCCAAGCGCTGGCCCACATTCAGCTGCTCTTGACTGGCACCACTGGGTCCTTTTAGCCTACTCAGGTCCCTCACCACAAAATTGCCCCTTTGACTTCAAATACAGCATCCCCGGTTCCAAGATGTCCTGCCTCTTCTCAGCCAAACAAGACAGCAGTCAAGGACTTGCAGCTTCACCCCCACCCTAGGCCCTAATGCCATTTCCAAAGCTGCAGGCTTCATCGCAAAAGGCGTCCACAGAAACTTGCTGCTTCTTCTTTCTGCCACACAAGAAGTCTTCCCAACGAGGCACTTGGTTTCTTTGGCCACACTCAACAAGAATGGCACCCACAGATTCCTAGACAACTCAATCATCTCCTTGCAGCTTAGCAAAAGCCAAAAGAGACTGTACAAGTGAAGAAGTGCTCCAGAAAACTGCAGAACACTTCCACAAACCAAACACACCTTTCCACAAAGGGAAAACAGACAAAAAAGCCCTGCCACCTGCAGCACTGCCACGTGTGCCCTTGGCCACGACGCTGCAGAAGCCCAGAGATCGACCTTCCCTGAGCCGAGCAGCCAGAAGCTCAGCCAGAGTCCCCAGACCTTCAGTGCTTCAAAGTGACAGGTCAAAGGCCAATTTCTAGCTGGAGGCCACTGCCTGCAGGAAATGGCTACGTCCCACAGGATTGCAGCACTCGGCATCCTCAGCAAGCAACATGCAAGTGCTGGCTGGTCAGAAACTTGCAGCTCTGCCTTGCACTAAAGACAGCACCACCCACAACTGGCACTTACTGTCTTGGATCGATCGGCCACAGCTGCAGGCTTGTGGTCATCTTGCTCCTTTTGCTCCTTTTTGGCTCCTTCTCCAGGAGCAGAGGGAGCCGGGGCAGAGACCGCTGTTCCTTCTGCCATCTGCGGCAAGAGAGAAGCATGAGGGACAGGCCGTTACCTCTCATTTATGACCTCGTTTCTCCTCAGATCCACAACCACCTTTTCAAAGGAGAAATCCTCAACTTTGTTAGCAATGGGATTCTAAGTCACTCCAACCAGATGAAAATGGGCCAACTCAACAGAACTCTATTTGATGCACTCTATGAATTTGATAGTCCTCCCCGGCTGCCATCAGCAAGCAATGGTGCCCCTGCACAACAATGGAGCTTTGAGCTCTTTTATTTATTGGCCTGAAATGGAAAAGGAGGAAATAGCCAGCAAGGCCATTGCTATTGCTGCGGCAGATATGGAAAAGTCAAACTGGATCAGAATGCCATCCAGTGCGTGAAAAGGGCAGGAACGTTTGTGCAGAAGCATCTGTGCTTGTTGTAAAAGAGAGAAAATGGGCAGGGCTTCACCTCCTAGCAAGCCAACAAGCCAAAAGACAAAAGCGTCCCCTCCTCAGGTGGCTAAAGCACTTGGAGGCAGTGAGGGCATGTTTGGCAGGGAAACAGCCCTGGTGGTGAGCACTGTCACATATGGATCTATGGAAGTGTGCCTGAAGGTCCCTCAGGAGGCTCCCGTTGTCCAGGCTGAAACCCCTCCCTAGCTCTCGTGTCCTTCTCTGCACACGCTCCAGCCCCTCAAGGACTTTCAGCTTCAGAGGGGCCAACAAGTGGACACACACTCCCAGCTCTGGCCGCAGCGCTGCCCAGCCCAGGGGGACGGCCACTGCCCTGCTCCTGCTGCACCACTGCTGCTGACACAGGCCAGGATGGCCTTGGCCTTCTTGGCTATGTGGCCAAGTGCTAGCCCATGTTCAGCTGCTCTTGACTGGCACCACTGGGTCCTTTTAACCTACTCAGGTCCCTCACCACAAAATTGCCCCTTTGACTTCAAATACAGTATCCCCGGTTCCAAGATGTCCTGCCTCTTCTCAGCCAAACAAGACAGCAGTCAAGGACTTGCAGCTTCACCCCCACCCTAGGCCCTAATGCCATTTCCAAAGCTGCAGGCTTCATCGCAAAGGGCGTCCACAGAAACTTGCCGCTTCTTCTTTCTGCCACACAAGAAGTCTTCCCAACGAGGCGATTCGTTTCTTTGGCCACACTCAACAAGAATGGCACCCACAGATTCCTAGACAACTCAATCATCTCCTTGCAGCTTAGCAAAAGCCAAAAGAGACTGTACAAGTGAAGAAGTGCTCCAGAAAACTGCAGAACACTTCCACAAACCAAACACACCTTTCCACAAAGGGAAAACAGACAAAAAAGCCCTGCCACCTGCAGCACTGCCACGTGTGCCCTTGGCCACGACGCTGCAGAAGGCCAGAGATCGACCTTCCCTGAGCCGAGCAGCCAGAAGCTCAGCCAGAGTCCCCAGACCTTCAGTGCTTCAAAGTGACAGGTCAAAGGCCAATTTCTAGCTGGAGGCCACTGCCTGCAGGAAATGGCTACGTCCCACAGGATTGCAGCACTCGGCGTCCTCAGCAAGCAACATGCAAGTGCTGGCTGGTCAGAAACTTGCAGCTCTGCCTTGCACTAAAGACAGCAGCACCCACAACTGGCACTTACTGTCTTGGATCGATCGGCCACAGCTGCAGGCTTGTGGTCATCTTGCTCCTTTTGCTCCTTTTTGGCTCCTTCTCCAGGAGCAGAGGGAGCCGGGGCAGAGACCGCTGTTCCTTCTGCCATCTGTGGCAAGAGAGAAGCATGAGAGACAGGCCGTTACCTCTCATTTATGACCTCGTTTCTCCTCAGATCCACAACCACCTTTTCAAAGGAGAAATCCTCAACTTTGTTAGCAATGGGATTCTAAGTCACTCCAACCAGATGAAAATGGGCCAACTCAACAGAACTCTATTTGATGCACTCTATGAATTTGATAGTCCTCCCCGGCTGCCATCAGCAAGCAATGGTGCCCCTGCACAACAATGGAGCTTTGAGCTCTTTTATTTATTGGCCTGAAATGGAAAAAGAGGAAATAGCCAGCAAGGCCATTGCTATTGCTGCGGCAGATATGGAAAAGTCAAACTGGATCAGAATGCCATCCAGTGCGTGAAAAGGGCAGGAACGTTTGTGCAGAAGCATCTGTGCTTGTTGTAAAAGAGAGAAAATGGGCAGGGCTTCACCTCCTAGCAAGCCAACAAGCCACAAGACAAAAGTGTTCCCTCCTCAGGTGGCTAAAGCACTTGGAGGCAGTGAGGGCATGTTTGGCAGGGAAACAGCCCTGGTGGTGAGAACTGTCACATATGGGTCTATGGAAGTGTGCCTGAAGGTCCCTCAGGAGGCTCCCGTTGTCCAGGCTGAAACCCCTCCCTAGCTCTCGTGTCCTTCTCTGCACACGCTCCAGCCCCTCAAGGACTTTCAGCTTCAGAGGGGCCAACAAGTGGACACACACTCCCAGCTCTGGCCGCAGCGCTGCCCAGCCCAGGGGGACGGCCACTGCCCTGCTCCTGCTGCACCACTGCTGCTGACACAGGCCAGGATGGCCTTGGCCTTCTTGGCTATGTGGCCAAGCGCTGGCCCACATTCAGCTGCTCTTGACTGGCACCACTGGGTCCTTTTAGCCTACTCAGGTCCCTCACCACAAAATTGCCCCTTTGACTTCAAATACAGCATCCCCGGTTCCAAGATGTCCTGCCTCTTCTCAGCCAAACAAGACAGCAGTCAAGGACTTGCAGCTTCACCCCCACCCTAGGCCCTAATGCCATTTCCAAAGCTGCAGGCTTCATCGCAAAAGGCGTCCACAGAAACTTGCTGCTTCTTCTTTCTGCCACACAAGAAGTCTTCCCAACGAGGCACTTGGTTTCTTTGGCCACACTCAACAAGAATGGCACCCACAGATTCCTAGACAACTCAATCATCTCCTTGCAGCTTAGCAAAAGCCAAAAGAGACTGTACAAGTGAAGAAGTGCTCCAGAAAACTGCAGAACACTTCCACAAACCAAACACACCTTTCCACAAAGGGAAAACAGACAAAAAAGCCCTGCCACCTGCAGCACTGCCACGTGTGCCCTTGGCCACGACGCTGCAGAAGGCCAGAGATCGACCTTCCCTGAGCCGAGCAGCCAGAAGCTCAGCCAGAGTCCCCAGACCTTCAGTGCTTCAAAGTGACAGGTCAAAGGCCAATTTCTAGCTGGAGGCCACTGCCTGCAGGAAATGGCTACGTCCCACAGGATTGCAGCACTCGGCATCCTCAGCAAGCAACATGCAAGTGCTGGCTGGTCAGAAACTTGCAGCTCTGCCTTGCACTAAAGACAGCACCACCCACAACTGGCACTTACTGTCTTGGATCGATCGGCCACAGCTGCAGGCTTGTGGTCATCTTGCTCCTTTTGCTCCTTTTTGGCTTCTTCTCCAGGAGCAGAGGGAGCCGGGGCAGAGACCGCTGTTCCTTCTGCCATCTGTGGCAAGAGAGAAGCATGAGAGACAGGCCGTTACCTCTCATTTATGACCTCGTTTCTCCTCAGATCCACAACCACCTTTTCAAAGGAGAAATCCTCAGCTTTGTTAGCAATGGGATTCTAAGTCACTCCAACCAGATGAAAATGGGCCAACTCAACAGAACTCTATTTGATGCACTCTATGAATTTGATAGTCCTCCCCGGCTGCCATCAGCAAGCAATGGTGCCCCTGCACAACAATGGAGCTTTGAGCTCTTTTATTTATTGGCCTGAAATGGAAAAAGAGGAAATAGCCAGCAAGGCCATTGCTATTGCTGCGGCAGATATGGAAAAGTCAAACTGGATCAGAATGCCATCCAGTGCGTGAAAAGGGCAGGAACGTTTGTGCAGAAGCATCTGTGCTTGTTGTAAAAGAGAGAAAATGGGCAGGGCTTCACCTCCTAGCAAGCCAACAAGCCACAAGACAAAAGCGTCCCCTCCTCAGGTGGCTAAAGCACTTGGAGGCAGTGAGGGCATGTTTGGCAGGGAAACAGCCCTGGTGGTGAGCACTGTCACATATGGATCTATGGAAGTGTGCCTGAAGGTCCCTCAGGAGGCTCCCGTTGTCCAGGCTGAAACCCCTCCCTAGCTCTCGTGTCCTTCTCTGCACACGCTCCAGCCCCTCAAGGTCTTTCAGCTTCAGAGGGGCCAACAAGTGGACACACACTCCCAGCTCTGGCCGCAGCGCTGCCCAGCCCAGGGGGACGGCCACTGCCCTGCTCCTGCTGCCCCACTGCTGCTGACACAGGCCAGGATGGCCTTGGCCTTCTTGGCTATGTGGCCAAGCGCTGGCCCATATTCAGCTGCTCTTGACTGGCACCACTGGGTCCTTTTAACCTACTCAGGTCCCTCACCACAAAATTGCCCCTTTGACTTCAAATACAGCATCCCCGGTTCCAAGATGTCCTGCCTCTTCTCAGCCAAACAAGACAGCAGTCAAGGACTTGCAGCTTCACCCCCACCCTAGGCCCTAATGCCATTTCCAAAGCTGCAGGCTTCATCGCAAAAGGCGTCCACAGAAACTTGCTGCTTCTTCTTTCTGCCACACAAGAAGTCTTCCCAACGAGGCACTTGGTTTCTTTGGCCACACTCAACAAGAATGGCACCCACAGATTCCTAGACAACTCAATCATCTCCTTGCAGCTTAGCAAAAGCCAAAAGAGACTGTACAAGTGAAGAAGTGCTCCAGAAAACTGCAGAACACTTCCACAAACCAAACACACCTTTCCACAAAGGGAAAACAGACAAAAAAGCCCTGCCACCTGCAGCACTGCCACGTGTGCCCTTGGCCACGACGCTGCAGAAGCCCAGAGATCGACCTTCCCTGAGCCGAGCAGCCAGAAGCTCAGCCAGAGTCCCCAGACCTTCAGTGCTTCAAAGTGACAGGTCAAAGGCCAATTTCTAGCTGGAGGCCACTGCCTGCAGGAAATGGCTACGTCCCACAGGATTGCAGCACTCGGCATCCTCAGCAAGCAACATGCAAGTGCTGGCTGGTCAGAAACTTGCAGCTCTGCCTTGCACTAAAGACAGCACCACCCACAACTGGCACTTACTGTCTTGGATCGATCGGCCACAGCTGCAGGCTTGTGGTCATCTTGCTCCTTTTGCTCCTTTTTGGCTCCTTCTCCAGGAGCAGAGGGAGCCGGGGCAGAGACCGCTGTTCCTTCTGCCATCTGTGGCAAGAGAGAAGCATGAGAGACAGGCCGTTACCTCTCATTTATGACCTCGTTTCTCCTCAGATCCACAACCACCTTTTCAAAGGAGAAATCCTCAACTTTGTTAGCAATGGGATTCTAAGTCACTCCAACCAGATGAAAATGGGCCAACTCAACAGAACTCTATTTGATGCACTCTATGAATTTGATAGTCCTCCCCGGCTGCCATCAGCAAGCAATGGTGCCCCTGCACAACAATGGAGCTTTGAGCTCTTTTATTTATTGGCCTGAAATGGAAAAAGAGGAAATAGCCAGCAAGGCCATTGCTATTGCTGCGGCAGATATGGAAAAGTCAAACTGGATCAGAATGCCATCCAGTGCGTGAAAAGGGCAGGAACGTTTGTGCAGAAGCATCTGTGCTTGTTGTAAAAGAGAGAAAATGGGCAGGGCTTCACCTCCTAGCAAGCCAACAAGCCACAAGACAAAAGTGTTCCCTCCTCAGGTGGCTAAAGCACTTGGAGGCAGTGAGGGCATGTTTGGCAGGGAAACAGCCCTGGTGGTGAGAACTGTCACATATGGGTCTATGGAAGTGTGCCTGAAGGTCCCTCAGGAGGCTCCCGTTGTCCAGGCTGAAACCCCTCCCTAGCTCTCGTGTCCTTCTCTGCACACGCTCCAGCCCCTCAAGGACTTTCAGCTTCAGAGGGGCCAACAAGTGGACACACACTCCCAGCTCTGGCCGCAGCGCTGCCCAGCCCAGGGGGACGGCCACTGCCCTGCTCCTGCTGCACCACTGCTGCTGACACAGGCCAGGATGGCCTTGGCCTTCTTGGCTATGTGGCCAAGCGCTGGCCCACATTCAGCTGCTCTTGACTGGCACCACTGGGTCCTTTTAGCCTACTCAGGTCCCTCACCACAAAATTGCCCCTTTGACTTCAAATACAGCATCCCCGGTTCCAAGATGTCCTGCCTCTTCTCAGCCAAACAAGACAGCAGTCAAGGACTTGCAGCTTCACCCCCACCCTAGGCCCTAATGCCATTTCCAAAGCTGCAGGCTTCATCGCAAAAGGCGTCCACAGAAACTTGCTGCTTCTTCTTTCTGCCACACAAGAAGTCTTCCCAACGAGGCACTTGGTTTCTTTGGCCACACTCAACAAGAATGGCACCCACAGATTCCTAGACAACTCAATCATCTCCTTGCAGCTTAGCAAAAGCCAAAAGAGACTGTACAAGTGAAGAAGTGCTCCAGAAAACTGCAGAACACTTCCACAAACCAAACACACCTTTCCACAAAGGGAAAACAGACAAAAAAGCCCTGCCACCTGCAGCACTGCCACGTGTGCCCTTGGCCACGACGCTGCAGAAGCCCAGAGATCGACCTTCCCTGAGCCGAGCAGCCAGAAGCTCAGCCAGAGTCCCCAGACCTTCAGTGCTTCAAAGTGACAGGTCAAAGGCCAATTTCTAGCTGGAGGCCACTGCCTGCAGGAAATGGCTACGTCCCACAGGATTGCAGCACTCGGCATCCTCAGCAAGCAACATGCAAGTGCTGGCTGGTCAGAAACTTGCAGCTCTGCCTTGCACTAAAGACAGCACCACCCACAACTGGCACTTACTGTCTTGGATCGATCGGCCACAGCTGCAGGCTTGTGGTCATCTTGCTCCTTTTGCTCCTTTTTGGCTTCTTCTCCAGGAGCAGAGGGAGCCGGGGCAGAGACCGCTGTTCCTTCTGCCATCTGTGGCAAGAGAGAAGCATGAGAGACAGGCTGTTACCTCTCATTTATGACCTCGTTTCTCCTCAGATCCACAACCACCTTTTCAAAGGAGAAATCCTCAACTTTGTTAGCAATGGGATTCTAAGTCACTCCAACCAGATGAAAATGGGCCAACTCAACAGAACTCTATTTGATGCACTCTATGAATTTGATAGTCCTCCCCGGCTGCCATCAGCAAGCAATGGTGCCCCTGCACAACAATGGAGCTTTGAGCTCTTTTATTTATTGGCCTGAAATGGAAAAAGAGGAAATAGCCAGCAAGGCCATTGCTATTGCTGCGGCAGATATGGAAAAGTCAAACTGGATCAGAATGCCATCCAGTGCGTGAAAAGGGCAGGAACGTTTGTGCAGAAGCATCTGTGCTTGTTGTAAAAGAGAGAAAATGGGCAGGGCTTCACCTCCTAGCAAGCCAACAAGCCACAAGACAAAAGTGTTCCCTCCTCAGGTGGCTAAAGCACTTGGAGGCAGTGAGGGCATGTTTGGCAGGGAAACAGCCCTGGTGGTGAGAACTGTCACATATGGGTCTATGGAAGTGTGCCTGAAGGTCCCTCAGGAGGCTCCCGTTGTCCAGGCTGAAACCCCTCCCTAGCTCTCGTGTCCTTCTCTGCACACGCTCCAGCCCCTCAAGGACTTTCTGCTTCAGAGGGGCCAACAAGTGGACACACACTCCCAGCTCTGGCCGCAGCGCTGCCCAGCCCAGGGGGACGGCCACTGCCCTGCTCCTGCTGCCCCACTGCTGCTGACACAGGCCAGGATGCCCTTGGCCTTCTTGGCTATGTGGCCAAGCGCTGGCCCACATTCAGCTGCTCTTGACTGGCACCACTGGGTCCTTTTAGCCTACTCAGGTCCCTCACCACAAAATTGCCCCTTTGACTTCAAATACAGCATCCCCGGTTCCAAGATGTCCTGCCTCTTCTCAGCCAAACAAGACAGCAGTCAAGGACTTGCAGCTTCACCCCCACCCTAGGCCCTAATGCCATTTCCAAAGCTGCAGGCTTCATCGCAAAAGGCGTCCACAGAAACTTGCTGCTTCTTCTTTCTGCCACACAAGAAGTCTTCCCAACGAGGCACTTGGTTTCTTTGGCCACACTCAACAAGAATGGCACCCACAGATTCCTAGACAACTCAATCATCTCCTTGCAGCTTAGCAAAAGCCAAAAGAGACTGTACAAGTGAAGAAGTGCTCCAGAAAACTGCAGAACACTTCCACAAACCAAACACACCTTTCCACAAAGGGAAAACAGACAAAAAAGCCCTGCCACCTGCAGCACTGCCACGTGTGCCCTTGGCCACGACGCTGCAGAAGCCCAGAGATCGACCTTCCCTGAGCAGAGCAGCCAGAAGCTCAGCCAGAGTCCCCAGACCTTCAGGGCCTCAAAGTAACAGGTCAAAGGCCAATTTCTAGCTGGAGGCCACTGCCTGCAGGAAATGGCTACGTCCCACAGGATTGCAGCACTCGGCATCCTCAGCAAGCAACATGCAAGTGCTGGCTGGTCAGAAACTTGCAGCTCTGCCTTGCACTAAAGACAGCACCACCCACAACTGGCACTTACTGTCTTGGATCGATCGGCCACAGCTGCAGGCTTGTGGTCATCTTGCTCCTTTTGCTCCTTTTTGGCTCCTTCTCCAGGAGCAGAGGGAGCCGGGGCAGAGACCGCTGTTCCTTCTGCCATCTGCGGCAAGAGAGAAGCATGAGGGACAGGCCGTTACCTCTCATTTATGACCTCGTTTCTCCTCAGATCCACAACCACCTTTTCAAAGGAGAAATCCTCAACTTTGTTAGCAATGGGATTCTAAGTCACTCCAACCAGATGAAAATGGGCCAACTCAACAGAACTCTATTTGATGCACTCTATGAATTTGATAGTCCTCCCCGGCTGCCATCAGCAAGCAATGGTGCCCCTGCACAACAATGGAGCTTTGAGCACTTTAATTTATTGCCCTGAAATGGAAAAAGAGGAAATAGCCAGCAAGGCCATTGCTATTGCTGCGGCAGATATGGAAAAGTCAAACTGGATCAGAATGCCATCCAGTGCGTGAAAAGGGCAGGAACGTTTGTGCAGAAGCATCTGTGCTTGTTGTAAGAGAGAGAAAATGGGCAGGGCTTCACCTCCTAGCAAGCCAACAAGCCACAAGACAAAAGTGTTCCCTCCTCAGGTGGCTAAAGCACTTGGAGGCAGTGAGGGCATGTTTGGCAGGGAAACAGCCCTGGTGGTGAGCACTGTCACATATGGATCTATGGAAGTGTGCTTGAAGGTCCCTCAGGAGGCTCCCGTTGTCCAGGCTGAAACCCCTCCCTAGCTCTCGTGTCCTTCTCTGCACACGCTCCAGCCCCTCAAGGACTTTCAGCTTCAGAGGGGCCAACAAGTGGACACACACTCCCAGCTCTGGCCGCAGCGCTGCCCAGCCCAGGGGGACGGCCACTGCCCTGCTCCTGCTGCCCCACTGCTGCTGACACAGGCCAGGATGGCCTTGGCCTTCTTGGCTATGTGGCCACACCCTGGCTCTTGTTCCACTGCTCTTGACCGGCACGCCTTCATCCTTTGGGCCCACGCAGCTCCCCCACCACAAAATTGTCCCTTTGACTTCAAATACAGCATCCCCTGTTCCAAGATGTCCTGCCTCTTCTCAGCAACAAGACACCAGTCAAGGACTTGCAGCTTCACCCCCGCCTCCAGGCTCCAATGCCATTTCCAAAGCTGCACTGTAACCCTAAAAATGCATCTACAGAACCTTGCTCCTTGAGCTTTTTGCCTCACAACAGGGCTTCACATCTACACACTTTGTTTCTGTGGCCACAGGTCTTGTTCCCCACAGATTCATGGACAACACACTCGTCTCCTTCCATCTTATTAAAAGTCACAAGACAGCTGGGCCACACACTTTGTAGAACTGAATAAATTCTCAAGAAAGCTGAAGAGCAATTTCACCAGCCAAACACATGTTTCCACAAAGAGAAAGCAAACAAAGCAAACAAATGAAGCTCCAGCACCACCTCATGTGCACTTGGCAACAGCACTTCAAAAACCAAGAGACAGAGCTTCACTGAGCCGAGCAGACAGATGGTCACCCTGAGGCAAACAGGCTTTGGTGCCTCAACATGACAGGTCCAAGGCCAATTTCTGGCTGGTGGTCACTGCCTGCAGGAAATCGCCGGGTCCTGGCAGGACTCCAGCACTCAGCATCCTCAGCCAAGCAGCAGCAAGAGCTGGCTGGTCAGAAACTTGCAGCTCTGCCTTGCACTAAAGACAGCACCACCCACAACTGGCACTTACTGGCTCAGAAAATTCAGGCTCTGCTGTGACCACTGATGGAGCCTTGCAGTCATACTCCTCAATTTGCTCCTCTTTGGCTTCTTCTCCAGGAGGAGAGGGAGCTGGGGCAGACACTGCTCTTTCCTCTGTCATCTATGACAAGAAAGAATTATTAGGGACGGGCCGTTACCTAGAATTTATAACCTTCTATATTCTCACATCTACCACCATTTCTTCCAAGGAAAATTGGGAAACTTTAATTGCAATGGGATTCCAATGCGCTCTTATGGCATTAAAATTGGCTAATCCACCTGTAATGCAAATTCCTCTGAAATAAATATTCCACCCTCCCTACTATCATGGAGCAATGATCTCTTTGTAACTGACTTTTTAATTCTTGAAAGCTCTGAAATGCAAAAGGAAATCTTGCTGCTCTGTGTTGCACGATAGACAGCACCACCCACAACTGGCACTTACAGAAGTGTCAGGCTCTGCTGTGACCACTGATAGAGCCTCGCGGTCATGCTGCTCAATTTGCTCCTCTTTGGCTTCTTCTCCAGGAGCAGAGGGAGCCGGGGCAGACACTGCTGTTGCCTCTCTCAGCTGTAGCAAGAGAGAACCATGAGGGATGAGCCATTACCTCTCATTTATAAGAATCTTTCTTCCATATAACACTAAATCTTCCGAGGAATATTAAGAAACTTTTATTGCAATGGGATTCTATGGTGGTCTCATGGTATTAAAATTGGCAGATCCATCTGTAATGCAAATTGCTCTGATGTAAATATTCCACCCTGCCTACTATGAGGTAGCAATGATCTACTTGTTTTTCTGATCTTTTGAATCTTGAAAGCTCTGAAATGCAAAAGCGAAACTTGCAGCTCTGCCTTGCACTAAAGACAGCACCACCCACAACTGGCACTTACTGGCTCAGAAGATTCAGGCTCTGCTCTGACCACTGATGGAGACTCGCGGTCATTCTGCTCAATTTGCTCCTCTTCATCTTCTCCAGGAGCAGAGGGAGCTGGGGCAGACACCGATGCTGGTTTTGTGCTCTGGGACAAGAGAGAAGCGTGTGCGACAAGCTATTACCTATCACGTATAACCTCCTTCCTTCTCACATCTACGACCGTATCTTCCAAGGAGAAATCATAAAATTCCAGAGTAAAAGGATAGTAAAAGGATTCTAAGCCACACAGATCAAATTAAACCAGGCCAATTCAACAGAACTGCATATGGATATGAAGCTGATATTCCTCCCTGGCTGCCATCAGCAAGCAACATTGTCTCTGCAATGCAGAGTTTTAGCTTTTGAAAGCTCTGCAATGGAAAAGAAAGAAAGAGACAGCTACACCTTTGCTATTGCTGCTGCAGACATGGAAGCCTACAACTGGATCTGAATCTCATCCAGTGCTGGAAAAGGGCAGGAAACGTTGTGCAGAAGCATCTTTGCTTGTTGGAAAATGAGAAAATCAACAGGACTTTTCCTCTACTAAACCAGCAAAACAAAAATGCAACCAGCAACAAGCAGGGAGTGTCTCTGACACCAGTGTCTAAAGCACTGGGATGCAGTGAGGGCATGTTTGGCAGGGGAACAGCCCTGGTGGTGAGCACTGTCACCTATGGAACCATGGAAGTTTGCCTGATTGTCCCTCTAGAGGCTCCCGTTTTCCACCCTAAAGCTTCCTCAGCACCTCCTCCTTGGCCTTGTGCTCCACAGCATTCCCCAGCTCTTGTGTCCTTCTCTGCACACGCTCCAGCCCCTCCAGGGCTTTCTGCTTCAGATGGGCTCACAAGTGTTTACGTTAATAAAAAGATAAAAATCTTTCTAAAGTGTAAGATGACTTTAGAATGTAGACATAATTTTGGGAAATGTTGGGAAATTTGAAATTAATAAGCACAATCAGGACCATAAAATCGGGATCTAAATCATTAAGGAAAATTAAAATTTATAAAGCTGAGACTGTGAGTTGCTATAGTAAGAATTTAGTAAGGAACCAAGCTGAGACTTCTTTCAGCAGAAAGCCCAGAACTGTGTCTAGAAACCAAGACAGATTTCTCTCAGAGCTCAGTTGCTACAACAATAATCTGCCTAGTTCAGAACATGATGTAGCAACATCTGATTAGAAAAAAATAGGGTTATATCTTTTGGAAAAAAAAGAGGTTTTAAGTTTTTAAACGAACAAATTTTATCCATGCCAGTCTCTTATGGGAGGGATAATAGTAGGCCTATGTATTAATCACTCTCACATTATAACTCTTGTTTTTTGACATGGAAAAAGAATTTTCTCGGAAGGCAGAGGTCAATTTGGATATTGACCAATTGAAGGTGGACACGCCTCTGAGAACACAGAGGGGTTAAAATCAGAATTCCCAGGAGAACTGGCTCTCTTTGGTTCTGGTCAGCGTGCAGTGCAGGACTCTCCCCTGCCCGGCCGTGGCTGGGTGGGGAGGGGGAGGCCCATGGCCTGACTGAGGTGGGCCCAGGGGTGGAGGGACTGGAACTGGGCTGGCCACTGCAGGTAGAAGGGTGGAGAAATCTGGGATGTCTCCATTTCCCCCCAGAGTCGAGAGAGAGAGAGAGAGTGAAGAGACAGCGGTGGTTTTATCAGCATCAGCAGTACGCCGCAGGAAAGGAGAAGAGCGAGGGGCCGCAAGGTGCCCAGCTGCCTGTGGGAGCCAGAGCCTGAGCATCGAGCCAGCCCTGGGAGTCAGGACTTTTAACCCTTCCTTGAGAAATGAAAGCTTGGTGAAATTTCACTCCTCCTCGGTTTGAAAGAGAGGAAGAGAGACAGCTTGGACCCTGGGATGTTAGAAGGAGGAATTCTAGGTGGGAGGAGATGAGGAGTGTTTTTTTTGGCTGGACTTTTCCTTGTTGGCCATAGACTGAACCGATTTTTCTCTTTCAAGAGAGACTGTATTTTAGGAGGATGCCAGTGAGCCAAGAGACCTGCTTCAGCTGGGAAAAGACAGAAGTGGAGCAAACAGAGAAGAGTTAGGGGGTTTGTGGTGGTGTCCCCTGACCTCAAAGAAGAAGAAGAGAAGAAGATCTCTGTTCTTGGACCCTCGGCCCCAGGGGAAAATGGGGGGAACTGTCGTCCCAAAAAATGAAAAAACTGAGCTGTTGTTTTCCCCCTCTTGGAAAGCATCCTTGAAAGAAAAAATCCTAAAAGCAGTCGGTCCATCCAGGCATTGGTGGTGAGAGCACTGTGCATGGAAAGGAGCAGGGTCACCATGGCAAACTTTTTCTCCGGGCAGTGCCATGTGTGACATGGAAACACAGGATGTGGCAGTGTGTTTCTTGGGGGGGTCTGTGGCACAGAGGAGACTCCTGTTCTCCCTTGATGGACTGAGTATCGATTGTCTGCAGGGTGGAAACCTGATTGGGGTCCAGATTATGTCTCACTGTGGTTTGTTGGAGTTGGTGGTGGGAGGAAGAATACTTTGCAAGGTTTTCATTTTGATCTTTGTGTGGTTTTTTTCTCTCTTTTTTTTCCCTTTTATAGTAGTAGCTTAATAAAGTTTTTTCCTTGTTAAAAAGCTTTGGCTTGCTTTGCTCTGTCCTCGATTGCATTACAGCATTCAATTGAGAGATTGAATTTTCATGGGGGCACTGGCATTGTGCCAGTGTCAAACCATGACAAGAACATCAAAGAGTGAAATCAAACTTTGAAAGAAAGCAGAATTAACTCTCTTTATTTTTAATTATGTGTTAAAAAGTATTTTTTTTACTCTTATGAACTCATGCCAACTGATTATCGCATTGTGGCAAGACTGATTTTAACTAATTCACAATTTATGTTATTTATGAAAACTCCAGCAGAAAATACTTACTAAGGTTTTAAGGGAAAAATATGTTAGTAGTACATATGAAACATTTTCAGAAGCTAAATTGTCTAGCAAACTGCCATATGATAAACCAGACACAGAAACTTTTTTCCTAGGTCAGTGCTGAGAGATATTAAACAAGCTGCAAGAAAAACTTTCATTTCTGTCAAATCAACAGGTACTCCTCTTAAAGCATATTCGACCATGACACAAAGAACAAATGAATCATATCGTACATTTTTAATTAAGTTAACACAAGCTGTTGAATAACAACGCCCTGATAAAGCAGCTCATTCTTATATTCTCCAAAACCTAGCATTTGTAAATGCAAATGATGATTGCAAAAAAATTATTTCTAAATTACCCAAACAGCCTCCAACTGTTACTCAAATGCTTTCAACTTACAGTAAAATTAGCACTCCAAGGTATCTTGCTACAGCACAAGCTAGTGCCTTTAGAGAGCAAATTACTAAATCTCATGATTCACTAAAAAACAAAGTTTAAAAAGCAATGGAAGAACAAATAAAACTTTTTGAAAAAACTCTTGCTGCTGTTCAATGAAATTCTACTAAAAAGTCGTGCTTCAGATGTGAGAAGACTAGTCATGTGATAAAGACTTACCTTGATCCAATAATAAAATCTGAAGAATACCTTCTCTTAGTCCTCAATATCAAAAAGGGAAACATTATGCAAAAAATTGTCATTCTAAATTTGATATAGATAGTAATCCCCTACCGTTAAACTCCAAGCAAAGCGCGACGCACCATGCAGTGAAACAAGCATTAGTAACCCAGAATCCAGGGAATTTTGCCCCCTTAGCCTTAACTAGGAGACCTCAAAGCCAAACACCTTTACCACCAGTACCACAAGATGTTCCTTCTTATTACCTCCAAGGACAAAACTGGACTTGGCCAACTCAAAATTAATACGGTTTTTAAAAAATTTCTGTTACGAATGTATACCTACAGGTGTGATTAAGAAATCACAACAAAGACAAGAATTTTAAATTCTTATAGGTTAAGACAACAATACAAGTCTTGGACTATTAATTTTTCCAGTTATCATTTCAGTAAACTACAATGAAGAGCTAATAGTTTTAGCTCTTCTCCTCAAAGCCCCAACAATAATTCAACCTAAGACGCCTCTTGCTTTTACAATTGCTTTACCTATAGACATACTCAAACAAAATGTATCTCAACAAGATGCTTTGTTAACCAATCAAACGGTGTACCAAGGTGTTCCAGATGTGATTTCTACTCCAATGCTAGGTGTCTTCTAAGTAGAACATACTTAGAAGTATGTTCTAAACCAACCAGAACTAACTTGTGCCCTAACTCATCGTGGTAGAACAATTGATGTTACAGGCATACCAGATACGGTGCAGATGTCTCTGTAATTTCTCTCCTGTTTTAGCCCAGTAGCTAACACTTAGTATCACCTATGAGAACACTCACAAGGATCAGAAGAACTACTGTTTGCTTACAAAGTGAATCCATAATTACTAGTACAAGTCCTGAAAGGAAGACAGCTGCTGCACGTCCCTCTCTATCAATAATTTCTAGAAACTGGCCTCTTGTCATTATCGCTATAAAAGACTGTTTCTTCAACATACCACCACTTCATCCTGAAGATGCCCCAAGATTTGCCTTCTCAGTTCCAGTCATCAATCAAAGAAAGCCAATGCAAAGATAGCACTAGAAATCTTTACCACAAGGGATGAAGACTTCTCTAACAATTTAACAATATTTTGTCACACAAGTACTGTGCCCAACTTGACAGAAGCATCCACAATCCACAATTCTACACTACATAGATGATCTCCTCATTGCAGCACTGACACAGACAAAGATGAAACAAACTTGTGACAGTGCTGTCACTGAAATCCAAAAGACTGAACTAGAACTTCTACATCTAAGATACAAGAAATCCCACTCTAAAAATATCTAAGATAGAAGATAGCAAAACAAACAATTTCACTACAAAAGATACACCTTCAAGTCAACATCAACACTTTGCAAGATTTACAGCAACTTTTAAGAGAAATTAACTAGATGAAACCTATTTTGAAAATTGCCAACAATGAACTTGCTCCACTTTTTGATCTACTGAGAGAAAACTGTGACATTAAATCTCCCAAGATTTTAACACCTGAAGCTCAACTCACCATAAAAAGTCACAAAAACTTTCCAAAGAAGACAAGCCCATCATTATGCTCCCAAGAAACCTTTCTTCCTGACTGCTTTGAGACAGAAGCTACAACTTTATAGCCTCATTTTTCCATGAGATCCATCTGAGAAAGATCCATTATTAATAGTAGAATAATAAGTTTTTCTTCCCTACAAGTCTCCAAAAACTATTTCTACAACCCTAGAGATAGTAGCACAAATTGTAATTAAGGCCAAAGCAAGAATATTAACCTTAATAGGTAAAGATTTTACAGTTCTCTAATTACCTTTAAATAAAGATTATTTAGATTAGGCATTACAAAATTCAGATGATTTACAAAATGCATTCTTAAATTTTGCAAGTGTTTGTGCTATTCATTATCCAAGTCACAAATTATTACAAACAAAATTGAGTTTCAAAAAATAGCCCTTGCTAAGTGAAGGGCCTTTAAGTAATACAACGCTCTTCGCTAATAAGTCAAGAAAAACACATAAATCAGTAATTGTATAGTTAAATCAAACTACAAAAAATTAGAAATCAAATATCCAAATAGTTGAAAGTTCTCCTCAAGTAGTTAAAATAGCTGCTGTTGTTAAAGCTCTTCAGCTATTTTCAAAGCCTTTCAGTTTAATTACAGATTCTACCTCTGTTACTAATGTAGGTAAAAATATCGTTTTAAAAAAATATTAGTAATAATAATTTATATTGTTAGCTCTCATGTCTTCATAAAAATTTACAACACAGAACTAACCTATATTTTATTTCTCATATTACAACTCATTCATCTTTACCAAGATCTTTAGCAAAAAGAAATACAAGAACAAAAAAACTGGCCATAGTTATCTCAAACACATTAGCAAACATTTTTCAGCATGCAAAATTGAGTCATACCTTTTTCCTCAATATACACAAGTACTTGTACAGACGTTTTGTATCTCTAAATCCCAAGCTAAAGCTATTATTAACAGTTACCCTGATTGTCACCTTGTGCAAACCCCTGTTTCTACAGGAACTGTTAATCCACAAAGTTTATAAAGAGTACAATTATAACAAACATCACTAAATACCCTTCTTTGGGGAGATTTAAAAGTATTCATGTTTCAGTAGATTCACTATCAAGTACAGTTTTTACCTCTATCCACACAAGAGAACAAGTAATCGTACCTATCAACATTTTTTACAAACATTTACTTCATTAAGTGTACTCCAGGAAATGAAAACAAACAATAGCCCCACATATCTATCTCAAAAAGTAACAACATTCCTAATAAATTAAAATGTTCATCACACCTGTAGTATTCCCCACTCCCCCACAAATCAAACAACTGTTAAAAAGACATATCACATATTAAAACACATTTAGATCAACAGAAGAGGGGAGCAGAAGTAATACTACAGATAAAATTGAGTCAAGCTTTATATGTTTATAATTTTTTAAACAGTTCTTTTGCAGAACCAGATCCACCAATTCTTAAGCATTTTACAAATAACACACAAACAAAACTAAAAAAAAATTCTCTTGTTTTAATTAAAAGACCTGAAAGAAGACAAATTAAAAGTCCTCGCCAATTAATAACTTAAAGCAAAGAGTATACTTGTATTTCTCCAAGTACTAGAAAAGCAAAGTGAATTCCAATAAAGAGCATCAAACCATACAACACACCAAAACACACTAACAAACCCAAAAGTAAAAAAGCAATCACACAAACGTAAGCTAAACAGAGACTACAAGTCACGCCCAGTGTTCCTATGTCACCTGTAGAATCTGCAAACTTCAATCTAATGATAATGATACATGTGTAGAGCTTGTTTCGTAGAGCTCTTTTAACAAAAACATGAAAAGAAAGATTTCTTATCATTAGATTCTAAAAAATTAATATTCTAAACTCTCCAAAAAATGCAGTTTAAAAGTTAAAATATTATCGAAAATTCTTTTAACAAAGAGTAACTCAACAAAAAAGATATGAAAGAAAATCAGTTCACTTTGTATTTTCTAACTTTGCTTACTTTTTATCATGCAAATTTTCCTATACAACACCAAAACCAAATGTCTAAGTCACATTAACCAAAGCTACAAGATCAGATACCATATGTATGTCTCACTCAAATCCAAAAAAGCCTTTTTCAACCTGTTTAGTTAGTGTACCACTAAAAATTAGCCAATACCTATATAAGATGATCTTTTAACAAAAAAGTGATTTAACAACAAGCTAAGTGAAATTACTAATAGAAACAATCGCACAAGGGATTAAAGCCTCTAGACCAAACAACTCCTCAAAACAAGTTCAGAACCCCAAGAATTAAAGATCCGTAGTTCCTTGGCAATAAATTTCCGTGTCACATTTTCAAGAAACAATTAGAAAAAAAATAATTCTCCAAAATACAGTGCTATTCACTCTTACTATGAATACAAAAATTTAAGGCTTTAGTGCAATTACTCATACACTGTAGATAAAAATCTAAAGTTAACAAATATCCACGGAAATTACCAAAATGTTATTAGTTCATTTGTAGAAATAAAACATAGCAAAACATTCTATCATACCCTAAAGACAAACCATGTAACATTAGCACACTCACTGTAATAACACCTAGTACTAAAACAGTTTCAAAAAAGACAAGAAAAGACAAAAGATCTATTCATATATACCCAAAAAATTACAGCAGTAATTTCAGTCTTTCAAAAAAAACCACAAAATATTTCAACAAGCTTCTTCTTACCTACAATTGCTTCAGAAAAAACATTAAGACAAATAGACAAGATTAAATATTAACTAAACAAACAAATACCACATCCAGTGCGCTCAGTAACACGCAGACTGACATCAGCAGTGTCCAACAAATTCCAAAATCAAACAACAGTTAATTTTCTTTTCTAACACATAAACAGAGTTGAAAAGAATTCAAAAGAATGTGCTACATAAATTTGTCTAATCATTCTAAATCCATTCACAAAAATATACAAAAACTTAAAAACTTTACAATCTACAATTAAAAATAAAGAAACATAGTTAAACAATTTATTCAGGAAGTAGAGCTTAACTCCTTAATCAAAAGAACTTTACAAGTTCAGTAAAATCTTGTTATTAGAATATTAATATTAATACCACATACACTTCATTATTCACAACAAATTACAAACTCATCAAAAAAGTTTTTATTTTCCAAAAGAAAAAAATTTTAAAAAATTATAGACAATTCACAAAACCTCAGCAAAAACAATTAAAGTCACTCACAAATTTAACCTTTACATTGAGACCTTAAAAAAGTCAAAATTTATCAGAACCTAATACAGATATTAAACCTAACTTTACCCAACATTAAGAATGGTTTAACTTAGAATTATAGAGCTTAAAACAAACAAAAAAGTACCTTCATGTAAAAAGTTTATAACTTTTTTCCTACATGAATAAATATATGCAGTAGTAAAGCTATGGAACACAAAGTAATAAATAAGTGACAAGTCAAAAATAGTTTATTTAAAAAGAGAGGGGGAATTGTAGGAATATATAAAAGGTAAAAAACTTTAGAAAGTGCAAAAAGGCCCCAGAAAGTAGACATAAAGCTGAAAAAGGCTGGGAAATTTCAAAACCTTCTCATGGGAAGCTAGGAAAATAAGAACCAAGTGAATTCATTTATATTTATCATAAGGAGCAAGAAAGAACAAGAACTTAGTGATAGTTTGAGATGTCAAAAGTCCTAGATAT
The DNA here is from genome assembly GCF_050655825.1 of Lonchura striata. NCBI lineage: Eukaryota > Metazoa > Chordata > Aves > Passeriformes > Estrildidae > Lonchura > Lonchura striata. The sequence continues at coordinate 14,896,417 of NC_140740.1, forward strand.
ATGCTTTGCAAAAATAGAAAAAGTTTCAGTCTTATATAATGAATTACTCTATATCGTTTGAGGTTCATAGAAGTCCTTCTGGTAATGTTAAACCCACATGGGTCCTTTTCTTATTGGTTAGGGTATAATGACTCTGCACCTTTTCTTTTATGTTATAGGTTCAAAGAATATGTAGAAAAAGGCTTTGCATCAACTGCCATCTTGCCTTTGATCTAGATTTGCATGGATGTTCATTTCTCTGTGTCTCTGGCTTTTTGCTTGGAGGATACAGACATAATAAATGCTAAGTCTGCAACCAGTCCGGGTCCCATCCTGTTTTGTGAGACGCAGACCGACCGGGCAGAAAGTGGACACACACTCCCAGCTCTGGCCGCAGCGCTGCCCAGCCCAGGGGGACGGTCACTGCCCTGCTCCTGCTGCCCCACTGCTGCTGACACAGGCCAGGATGGCCTTGGCCTTCTTGGCTACCTGGCCAGGCGCTGGCCACCTTCAGCTGCTCTTGACCAGCACCCTGGGCTCCTTTGGCCCACGCAGCTGCCCAGCCACAAAATTGCCCGTTTGACTGCAAATACCGCATTAAATTGTCCTTCTAATTCTACAACCACATCTTCTAAGGAAGTATCATGAAGTTTTATAGGGATAGGAATCTAAGTTGCTGTGACTTCATTAAAATGGGCTTATTCAACTCTCTGCAAAACTGAGTTTGTAGGTCTTCGAGGCTCTGAGTTGGAAATTAGGAAATATCCAGCTATGCCTTTGTATTTGTTGTGGAATGCCTGAAAATGGATTTTCTTTCAGCCTGCATGCCTGGCCCTCTACAGCCTACTGGTTCTGGCTAAGCACACAGCTTACTCTGCAATTGCCAAACAGCACAAACATGAAATGTTCCTTTCTTACTCACCTTAGGACCAGCACCGCTGAATACATGCTTCAGGTGACCTGTAGTAGGCAAGGGAAAATGAACCAGATGCTGTGAGAAAATTGTCTGGGCTGGTGAAACCCACAGAACAAGCACCACGAACAGAGAGTTTTCCCTTTCACAACATCCCTTCAGCAGACACATTTCATTCATACAACCAGCAAGAGATCCAGATAATATTCTTGGGCATGCCTACCCTTTGGCCTGTTTAGCCATTAAATGAACACAAACATGATGAAGAAAATGCAAATTGTTCTCTAACACTCAATGCTCCTGTTCTACCAAACACATAACACCTCTTTTAAAAATCCTCTCCTTCTGGTACCTAGGGTTTTTTTTAATCAGATGCATGCACAACTTCTCATTAACTTGCTGGAAACAGTTGCCCAGAAAAGCTTTTCCAAAATTCCACTATGATGGGGCAGGCTCTATTGTGACACAACACCGCAGCAGCTCCAAGTTCCAGGAGCAGACACTCACTGCTTTGGAGTTTGCTCTTCCTTGCAAAGGGAATCACTATTTAACACTCAGTCAAGGCTCAAGTTAGACAGTCAAATCCTTTCATGACAAAATGTAGAAAGAAAGAAGCTTTCCCTGAATTCTGGGAAATACTGCACAGTTGTTAGAAGGCCTTCCAAGAAGGTCTCCAGTTTACATTTTCAAAGCTGTCTTGCATGTCCCAGCAAACTGAGGAAAAGACAGACTCTGCTGCCTCAGACTCTCCCGTGGAGGGAAAAGAACCCCTGCAGGTTCCCTTGCAAATGCTGCCCCTGTGGCTGCAGAAATCCCCTTGTACCTGGATGCCTTGACAGGAGCTTTACCAAACCAGTGGCACTCTAGTGTTCTTTCTGTTTTGAAATAACTCAGGCACTAACAAAGAGCAGGAAGACATACAGAAGCCAGGTTCGGGTACACCCAGGGAAAACCTGTACTTACGTGCCAGGTTAGTGAGGTAATAGCCAGAATAAACAACGCCATAAGCTGTGAAAGCTGCAGCAGCAAGTTGCTCAATCATTGTAGCACTGCTGTGCAGATTTGTCCAACACTAGAAAAAACAAGGCTCTTGTCAGTGGGCAGCTCTCACTGACAAGCGCCTCAACCAGGAGGATGCTCCTGCACTGAGCAAGCCCTAGGGTTGCTCTGACACTGAGGCCTTCCGTGCACCAAGACAACCTTCTGCTGTCACCATGACCACATGGCAACCATGCCCTGACATCACAGTGCAAGCACTCTATATTGGCCTGTGAATTTATGCAGAGCAATAACCACCCTTCCGTACAGCAAACGCAAAATAACCGGGGAAGTTCTTCTCTGTCACAAAGCAGCACAAATTCACTTTGTGGCCAAACCCTGTTGTTCAAGGAATCCAAGAGTAACTCCAGAAGTGCACCAAACACCTATAGCCTGTACCCCAACTGAGTACTCAGATGGGACCCAAGCAAAGGAAACCAGACCAAGAAAATGGCCCAAAGCATTGCACTTCTGAAAAACAACGCTTACTTTTAAAAAATTTAAATGTTTATTAAATCTTAACAAAGGACTGAATAAGGAAAATTTGCAGCACTGGGAGTCTCTGACCATTACAAGCAGCACACCTATAGAATGGATGCTCTGCCTTTTATACCCTTAACCCCTCCAAAGTTTTGTCAAAGTTTTGCCATCCACTGGTGGAGATTCCTTTCTTACATTCTTATTGGAGGTCAGATGTTGCTACACCACCCACACCTCCTGGTCACAAGCCAGCCCTCCCCAAAACCCCTGACTACCAAGGCTATTGCAAGGGGCAGGGGAAATAGGACTCTGGGAGGATGTATTACAATAACATCACTATACATTTTTACATCCCCATAATATCTACCTCTTAACAGTGAGAGCCAACTGTTACATGACTCATCTATAACACACAGAACCAGGAGAGAAGGCACTGTTGGCATAACAGCTGAAACAATTCCTAATCTCCCACATATTTGCATGTTTATTGGATATGCCCAGGGCTCCTGAGCATGTACATCTCTGCCTTTATTCCCCTTTGGAAGCAGTCAAACTGGCAGCATCTGCCTGCCAGCAGGAGCTGCTCCAAGCTTGGAAGACGACTGGTGGTGCTGATTTCCAGAGGCTTCTGTGTCCCAGGAGAAGATAAGGAAGGAGTGGATTGAAAGGTGCTGGCGCTGCTGCTGCTCTGTGCCAGACAGCCCTGGCTGAGCAGGGCACGGCGCTGCAGACTCTTGCTCCTGTCAGAGCTGGGCACACCTGGGAACAAGGCATGGCAACTTGTGGGGAAACCAAGGACTTTGTGGGGGCTGCATTGCTCAGCACACACCCAGGCCATCTGTGACCCAGAGTTCTGGTGCCTAAAAAGATAAAGCAGACGGAAATAGCTGGGAAAGGTTTCATTTTGACCTTTCTTACCTGTTCACAGAAGTGGCCAAAATGAAAGTTACAGAGCAGGGCCTGATCCCTGCAGCCAGCTCAGGCTTGCAAAGGAGGCATTCATTGATTTCAGTATTCGGTGCCTAGGGAATCACTCCTCTGACACCTGTACACCCACCAATCTCACTTACTACTTTGTATCCATGGAATGAAGACATATTTGGTACTTTGCTGAAATTCACAGGCTAAACATTACTCCAAATTATTTGACATATTTAAATAATTTCTCAGAATT